>NC_073627.1:156141696-158641696 GCF_029407905.1 Bubalus kerabau
GGGGCTTGAATCCACAGGCCTGGAGTTGAACACAGCCAGAACTCACTGTCTTTTAATTGAGATTGCACACCTCATCTCAGGACTTAATGAAGCTCAGGTTCTTGATGTCTAACGGCAGAAAGATTTCAGTGACAGACGAGGTGATAGGTAATGAGTGGATTTATTTAGAGAGAAACACTCCACAGGCAGAGTGTGGGCCATCTCAGAAGGTAAGAGGCTCCAAAATATGGCATGGTTAGTTTTTATAGGCTGGATAATTTCACAGGCTGAGAGGGATGATTATTCCAATTATTTTGGGGAAAGGGTGGAGATTTCCCAGGAATAGGGCAACTGCCTACTTTTTGGCCTTTTATGGTCAACCTTGGAACTTCATGGCACTGGTGGGTGTGTCATTTAACATATGCTTATGTATTATCACAATAATCCAAGTCTATGTCCTGACCAGTAAAGCTGAAGAAGCTGAAGTTGAATGGTTCTATGAAGACCTACAAGACCTTCTAGAACTAACACCCAAAAAAGATGTCCTTTTCATTTTAGGGGACTGGAATGCAAAAGTAGGAAGTCAAGAAACACCTGGAGTAACAAGCAAATTTGGCCTTGGAGTACAGAATGAAGCAGGGCAAAGGCTAATAGAGTTTTGTCAAAAGAATGCACTGGTCATAACAAACACCCTCTTCCAACAACACAAGAGAAGACTCTATACATGGACATCACCAGATGGTCAATATCAAAATTAAATTGATTATATTCTTTGCAGCCAAAGATGGAGAAGCTCTATACAGTCAGCAAACACAAGACCAGGAGCTGGCAGTAGCTCAGATCATGAACACTTTATTGCCAAATTCAGACTTAAATTGAAGAAAGTAGGGAAAACCACTAGACCATTCAGGTATGACCTAAATCAAATCCCTTACGATTATACTGTGGAAGTGACAAATAGATTCAAGGGATTAGATCTGATAGACAGAGTGCCTGATGAACTATGGACAGAGGTTTGTGACATTGTACAGGAGGCAGCAATCATGACCATCCCCAAGAAAAAGAAATGCAAAAAGGCAAAATGGTTGTCTGAGGAGGCCTTACAAATAGTTGAGAAAAGAAGAGACATTAAAGGCAAAGGAGATAAGGAAAGATATACCCATTTGAATGCAAAGCTCCAAAGAATAGCAAGGAGAGATAAGAAAGCCTTTCTCAGTGATCAGTGCAAAGAAATAGAGGAAAACAATAGAATGGGCAAGTTTAGAGATCTCTTCAAGAAAATTAGAGATACCAAGGGGACATTTCATGCAAAGATGGGCACAATAAAGGACAGAAATGATATGGACCTAACAGAAGCAGAAGATATTAAGAAGGGGTGGCAAGAATACACAGAAGAACTATACAAAAAAGATCTTCACAACTCAGATAATCACGATGGTGTGAGCACCAGCTAGAGCCAGACATTCTGGAATTTGAAGTCAAGTGGGCCTTAGAAAGCATTACCATGAACAAAGCTAGCGGAGGTGATGGAATTCCAGTTGAGCTATTTCAAATCCTAAAAGATGATGCTGTAAAAGTGCTGTGCTCAATATGCCAACAAATTTGGAAAACTCAGCAGTGGCCACAGGACTGGAAAAGGTCAGTTTTTATTCCAATCCCAAAGAAAGGTAATGTCAAAGAATGCTCAAACTACCGCACAATTGCATTCATCTTATAAGCTAGTAAAGTAATGCTCAAAATTCTCCAAGCCAGGCTTCAACAGTACATTAACAATGAACTTCCAGATGTTCAAGCTGGATTTAGAAAAGGCAGATGAACCAGAGATCAAGTTGCCAACATCTGTTGGATCATTAAAAAAGCAAGAGAGTTCCAGAAAAACATCTACTTCTGCTTTATTGACTATGTCAAAGCCTTTGACTGCGTGGACCACAACAAACTCTGGAAAATTCTGAAAGGGATGGGAATACCAGACCACCTGACCTGCCTCCTGAGAAACCTATATGCAGGTCAGGAAGCAACAGTTAGAACTGGACATGAAGCAACAGACCGGTTCCAAATCAGGAAAGGAGTAAGTCAAGGCTGTAAATTGTCACCCTGCTTATTTAACTTACATGCAGAGTACATCATGAGAAACACTGGGCTGGATGAAGCATAAGCTGGAATCAAGATTGCTGGGAGAAATATCATTAATCTCAGATATGCAGATGACACCACCCTTATGGCAGAAAGTGAAGAGGAACTAAAAAGCCTCTTGATGAAAGTGAAAGAGGAGAGTGAAAAAGTTGGCCTATAACTCAGTATTCAGAAAACTAAGATCAAGGCATCTGGTCCCATCGCTTCATGCAAATAGGTGGGGAAACAGTGGAAACAGTGGCAGACTTTATTTTCTTGGGCTCCAAAATCACTGCAAAATGTGACTGCAGCCATGAAATTAAAAGATGCTTACTCCTTGGAAGGAAAGTTATGACCAACCTAGACAGCATATTAAAGAGCAGAGACGTTACTTTGCCAACAAAGGTCCATCTAGTCAAAGCTATGGTTTTTCCAGTAGTCATGTATGGATGTGAGAGTTGGGCTATAAAGAAAGCAGAGTGTCGAAGAATTGATGCTTTTGAACTGTGGTGTTGGAGACTACTCTTGAGAGTCCCTTGGACTGCAAGGAGATCCAACCAGTCCATCCTAAAGGAAATCAGTCCTGAATATTCATTGGAAGGACTGATGCTGAAACTCCAATACTTTGGCTACCTGATGCAAAGAGCTGACTCATTTGAAAAGACCCTGATGCTGGGAAAGATTGAAGGCAGAAGGAGAAGGGGACGACAGAGGATGAGCTGGTTGGATTGCATCACCGACTCAATGCACATGAGTTTGAGTAAACTCTGGGAGTTGGTGATGGACAGGGAAGCCTGGCATGCTGCAGCCGATGGGATCGCAAAGATTCGGACACGACTCAGTGACTGAACTGAACTGAACTGAATATTATAATGAGCATATAATGAGGCTCAAGGTTTACTAGAAGTAGAATCGTTCACCATTTTGGACATAACCAGTTTATGTTGTATCCTCAAACGCTACTTCGTTCTTTTAAAGGTTGTTTCCTGACCACTTCCCTCCTGTTTCACTTCTGGGGGGTAAGCACTATTGTAAACCGATAAGGTGGGCACTTAACATGGACCTCTAATGAAATTCAGTAGTGTTTTAACTTGTCCTAATTAGGCTTATTTCAGACTTTGTTTTGGTGGTGCAATAGGTAACTGAAGCTACAGAAGAAATTTAAAAATGAAATATCTTTAATTTTGATGTATTACATATATTTGTTATTGCCAAATAAATACAATACCTTCAGTATGTTCGGTGAAAAGGAAAATCTTTTAGTTCTTTGATTTCCCAATGATTTTGACCCTGTAAATTGGGTGCATTTGAAACTTAAACTGAAAATGAAGGGAAGAATATTGGAGCAAAACAAAAAAAGTTATTTTCATAGTTCAGAAAAACAGCAGACTGCTTTTGAAAGTGGAAGTCAGCATTTGGTGGGACCTCATAGTGTGACCTCATAAAACAGTCAAACAAATACAGAGGGTAGGGCAGGCTGACTTCAGTGGTTCAGGGCACAGGTTCTCAGGGCGAGGCCCTGAGCAGTAGCAGCTGCTGCAGTACCTAGGACCCTGTTAGAAATGCAGATTCTCAGGCCGACCCAGACTTGCTGGCTCTGAAGCCCTGGAGCGGGCCCATTAACAAGTGTTCTAACAAGACCCAGTGGTGAAACTGAGAAGCACAAGGTCTCATGGAATTTTTTTTTCCTCTCAGCTGCTACTTATATTCTCTCTAGACTAGCCTGAGACCTTATGTTTTGGGGTGGGGGAGGGGTTTTCTTCCTCTACCTATTCTTTTTTTTATATATATAAAGTATCATTGTGGGGACTTTTCTGGTGGTCCAGTGGTTAAGAATCCACCTTGCAATACAGTGGATATGGGTTCGATTCCTGGTCGGGGAACTAAAATCCCACTTGCCTCAGAGCAACTAAGTCCCTGCCGCACAAGTAGAGTCTGAGCACGTCTGTGAGAGATCCTGCATGATGCAACAAAATCCCGAGTGCTGCAACGAAGATCTGAGACAGCCAAGTAAGTAAATATTAAAAGATTTCACTGTGAAGTAAATCTTAATGCAAAAGACAATTTTTACTGCAAGTGTAAAATTAAAAGAACAATAAAATCAACACTCATGCTCCTAACATCAGTTGAGTAACTAGAATATTACTAGTACTCCGAGTTTCCTAAGGCATCTTGAAGCAACCGCTTTTTGAGATGGAGGGCATTGGGCAATAAGGCACTTCAAAAAAAAAGGCTCTTCTTTTTGTACTGCTTCAGACTCTGTAATATAAGTTAGACTTGAACCATTTCAAGGATGAAGCATTAATTTAATGCATAACTTCTATTTTGTGTTCTCATTTATAGTGTCCTCATGCTCAATGATGTTCTATATGAGTCAGTTCCTTAAAAAATTATTTTTGTAAACTTCAGAGTCTACACTATTGGTTAGTTTCAAGATAAAAAACTTTTAATTATCCAATGGCTTCCAATTTTTGTTGTAATTCATAATGTCTTCATTAAAATTCTATTATTCAGTCCTTCCTTTTCTTTTATAAAAATGTCTGGAGCTTAGGCAAAGACTGATTAAACTAGTTATACAGGCATTAAAAGTTAATACCTTTTTGCTTTATTTTACACACATATCAGTGGTTACCATGGTTACCGAGCAGGGTCCAGGTAGTGCCAATTTGCAGATGCGTTAATATGTTTTCCTTGGCTCCGTTTCTCACTTACTGCAACTTTATAGTAAGTAGGTTTCAGAGGAGGCTTTTTTCCCCCTCTCTATCCTAGATTAGTTTGGGTAGTTTATTATCTCTTATTTCACACCCTTTCAACCAGCTCACCACACACAAAAGCACTGTTACAGCTGCCGTGGGGCAGACCAAGGGGACCAACAAAGACAACTTACAAGTGACAACCCTGCTTTCCTCTTATCATATATTCATTTTTCATCAGTAACCAACTCATATCAGTGATGAGTTAGGATCACATTCTCTAGATTCTTATGATCTTGGGGAGAGGGGTCTTGATTACAAATAATAACCAAATTATTTTGGTTGCAAGCAACAGAAACCAGTCAGAGAAATGGGTCTTTCATGGAACCCATGGGTCAAGATGCCGTTGGAATGAAGGATTTGAATGCTTCAGAACTTTGCCTTCTCTTTGTCGTTTCCTGTGATTCTTTGTTGTTGTGGCTAAATGTACATGCCATGAAATATACCATTTTAACCATTTTGATTGTACTGTTTTGTGGCATTAAGTACATTCACATTGCTGTGCAACCCCAACTACCATTCACCTCCAGAACTTTTTCATCATTCCAAAGAGAAACTCTATACCCACCAAGTTCCCTATTTGCCTCTTGACCAGCTGCTGGTAATCACTATTCTTTTTTCAGTCTCTATGAATTTGACTGCTCTAAGTACCCTATATAAGTGGAATCATACAATATTTACCATTTTGTGATTGACTTATTTCACTTGGCATAATGCCCTCAAATTTCCTTCATGTTATAGCATGTGTCAAAATTTTCTTCCTCTTCCAGGCCGAATAAAATTCTATTGGATGAATCTGTTACCAAAAGGTGAGATTTTTGGGGTTTGGCTGCTTGCCACCCAAAAGCCAATAAACAGGCCAGGTTGGTGGAAGGCAAAGTTTGCTTTATTTCAGATGTCAGCATCAGCCACAGGGGAGGGGGAGGGCAGACATCTGTCCAAAGGCTGACTCCCTGCATTGGCAACCAGTGGGGTGAGAGCTTTTATAAACAGGAGGGGGCTCCATGCAGAAATAGCACAGTTATCGCTAACAGTCATCTTAAAATAGGCCATCGATGGTCTGACCAGCATTATCTTGGTTGTTTTAGGTACAGGTAATCTTCAGTTTCAGGATCCATTTTTTCCATTTCTTTGAGGCCAATTCTCAGAACTGTGGCAGCTTCTGTCGTGGGTACTGTCTGGTCATCATGTACTTAACTTCTCCACCTGGTGTTTTAGTATCTATAAGATAGCTCACAGGATATGGCTCAGAATATTATCTCTGGCCCTTGAGAAAGAACTCAATGTCCTTGACTGTGCTTAAAGACTATGCTATTATTATGTAGTCTTCTTTGACTGTTTTCCTTTGTTTTCACATGTTCTCATGTTTCTGATTAAACTTATTCTTTGACTAAAGTTTTCCACAGACAAAAGGCCAGCTGAGGACATGAGGGTTCAAGGACCATAGTGTACTTCTCCACTTCAGATATACGATATTTTGTTCATCAAGTTCTTCCATTGATGAACACATGGGTTGCTTCTACCTTTGGGCTATTGTGAATAATGTTGCAATGAACATGGGTATACAGATATCTGTCTGAGTCTCTGCTTTCAATTCTTTTGGGTATACACCCAGAAGTGGAATTTCTGGATTATATTTAGTTTTATGGAGAATTACCCTACAGTTTTCCATAGAAGCTGCATCAGTCTACATTCCCACTATCGGTGCACAAGGATTATAATTTTTCCACATTCTTGCCAACACTTTGCTATTTTCGATCCATCAAGTAGCCATCCTAATGGTAGTGAAGTGGTGTCTTACTGTGGCTTTGATTTGCATTCCCATAGTGGTTACTGATATTGAGCATTTTTTCACACGCTTATTGTATCTCTTCTTTGAAGATGTCTATTCAAGTCCTTTGCCCATTTTTCAATTGAATTGTTAGTTTTATTGTTGTGGGGTTTCTCTCTCTATTCTGGATATTAATCCCTTATCAGATATATCATTTGCAAACATTTTCTCTCATTCCATTATTGCCTTTCCACTCTGTTATTGTGTCCTTTGATGCACAAAATTTTTTAATTTTGATGAAGTCCAATTTATATAATTTTCTTTTACTGCCTGTGCTTTTGGTGTCATATACAAGAAATACTGTCATATCCAATGTCATGAAGCTTTTCGTCTATTTTTTCTTCTAAGACTTTTACAGTTTTAACACTTACATTTAAATGTTTGAGACATTTTGAGTTAATTTTTGTATATGATGTTGCTGCCCAGGGCAGATCACCCTAAAATATGTCTCAATGCATATTGACTATTTTGAGTTAAAGTTATTAAAGAAATGGCAGGCGTAAGAGGGACACTGACTCTCCTCGATGTCCAGGAAAGGTGCATATTTATGTCTAAAGGTAAAAGGACACCCTTATTATCAGAGATAGAGAATTGGCTAAGAAGCCTGTATAAATAAGCCTGTATAAGAAGCCTGTATAAACAAACTTTGCTATTTCTTCAATTTACTAGCCCAAGCTGAATCTGTTTAGATTCTTCACTAATTAAGCACCCAGTGCCTAAGTTTCTTTGTCCTATTAATGCCTCACAAATTTATGTTTCTTTATCTAGAAAGTATAAAGTTGCTTGCTTTGGCAGTTTATTAGGTCCTATTTCTATAAAACCTCTATGTGCATGAGTTAAATTTGTTTATTTTCCTCTGGCTAATTTGTCTTGTGTCCAGCCACAAGACAAAGTAGAAGTCCATGTTGGACCATGTTGGTATTCAGTTCAGTTCAGTTCAGTCGCTCAGTCGTGTCCGACTCTTTGCGACCCCATGAATCGCAGCACGCCAGGCTTCCCTGTCCATCACCAACTCCAGGAGTTCACTCAGACTCACGTCCATCGAGTCGGTGATGTCATCCAGCCATCTCATCCTCTGTTGTCCCCTTCTCCTCCTGCCCCCAATCCTTCCCAGCTTCAAAGTCTTTTCCAATGAGTCAACTCTTCGCATCAGGTGGCCAAAGTATTGGAGTTTCAGCTTCAACATCAGTCCTTCCAATGGACACCCAGGACTGCCCCATGCATCATGCACACATATGTCTGAGGCATCCTTGGAGGATCTCTGGGATGGCCCAGTAGGCAATCCCTGGGAACACTGCTCTCTCTGGAGAAGTAGTGCTCTTATGAACATGGTGTGTTTTGGAGGGATGGGTACCTGTCAGATGGTGGAGAATCATGTATTCAACATGAGGGCTTTGCAATAAGACCTGGGTGGGAACTTTGGTTATACCACTATATGTAATCTTAGGTGAGTTATTTAATTTTTCCAAATCTTAGTTTCCTCTTCTGTGAAATGTACATTAGAATTAATCCCTTAAAGTTCCAGGGAGTGTTTCATTTTTATCTTTAAAAATACCAAGCTATTATTTTGTTTCCAAAGAAGCAATTGGGCAGGACTTGGCCATCTTTGCTCCAGGCAATGTCAGCTGGGGCTGAGGGACTGGGTGCATTCACTTGGTTAGCACTGGGGGAGTGAGGGATGTGTGGCTGGCTGTTGGCTTGTAGCTCAGCTGGAGCTTGTCTGGTGCTTGGGTTCCTCTCCATGTGGGCCTCCACATGGCTGATTTGGCTTCCCTATTTCATCTGGCTGAATTTCAATATCACAGTTTTTCTCTCTCCCTGTCTCCCCCCATATCCAGGCCATCTTTTCTCTGTTACTCTCCTATACCCCCAACCCTGACCTCACAATCGGTACAGTTGTTTCAGAGTAGCTAGTCCCTTGGCTTTTATGAATACTCTTCCTGGGGCTTCCCTAGTGGCTCAGATAATAAAGTGTCTGTCTGCAATGCAGGAGACCTGGGTTCGATCCGTGGGTTGGGAAGATCCCCTGGAGAAGAAAATGGCAGCCCGCTCCAGTATTCTTGCCTGGAAAATCCCATGTTCCGTGGAGCCTGGTAGGCTACCGTCCATGGGGTTGCAAAGAGTTGGACACGACTGAGCGGCTTCACTTTCACTTTCCCCCTTCTGAGGCCTAATCTGGCTTATTTTATTCTTAAATTTCTGCTCTAGTTGACATCATTCTTGACTCAGTCAGTCCATAGTCTTGGTGGGTTTTGTTAGCTGGGGCCCACTGTCAGCTTTCACATGTTGGAAATTAGTTTGATCCCATCATTCGTGATTCTATGAAACTGAAATCTAGTATAATCTCTGCCCTGGTGGCTCAGGCGGTAAAGCGTCTGCCTACAGTGCAGGAGACCCGGGTTCGATCCCTGGGTTGGGAAGATCCCCTGGAGAAGGAAATGGCAATCCACTCCAGTACTCTTGCCTGGAAAATTCCATGGACTGAGGAGTCTGGTAGGCTACAGTCCATGGGGTCGCAAAGAGTCAGACACGACTGAGAAACTTCACTTTCTTTCACTTTTCTCCACCTATTAATACTGTTTCTCCTGGGTCTTTGTTTCAATCTCTCATCCCTTATATAGTTGTTGTTGTTTAGCCCGCCAGGTTCCTCTGTCCATGGGATTCTCCAGGCAAGAATACTGGAGTGGGTAGCCATTCCCTTCTCCAGGGGATCTTCCCCACTCAGGGATTGGACCCGTGTCTCCTGTATTGGCAGGCAAATTGTTTACCACTGTGCCACCTGGGAAGTCCATTATCCTGGTGTAGAAGTTTGCAAAAACAACAAAACAGAGTCTGGGGCACAAAGTAGTTTGCAGGGTACCTGACTTCTCAGCTTATTCACAATGGTTGCTCCCAGGGCCATCCACTGGAACCTTCCACCCACCTTCAGAAGAACAGGGGAGGGGCTTAATCCCCTGTACCCAGTCCCTGCTCCAGCCCTGCTTGGCTGAGTGACCCTCAGCAAGTTATTTAACCACCTCTGAGCTTCAGTTTCTGAATCTATATGAAGGGGGAATGATAACCATACTCATCCCTAAAGGTTTCTGTGAGTTAAATCATTCCAGGTGCTGAGACAGTTCCCGGGTAGAGACAACTCAGGACTGCCACTGTCTGTTGCTATCACTCAGGTTGGTGTGTGTTGAATTTCGTCATCTGGGTCTTGAGGCCCCGTTCTCCTCCATCTGCCACTCAACAGGCTTTCAGTCATTGGCCTCCATTACTTGGTTCAGGGGATGAGAACTCTTTTTAGTGGCTGTTGGTGGAAATAAACAGTGATAAAGGTCAATTGGCTTCTGTGGTTATGATGGTTAAAGCCCCATAGCAGATTCTGGCCCTGGGCAGTGTGTTTGTTTCCTGTGGCTGCTGTTAACAAGTATCCACAAGCTTAGAGGCTTAACAGACACAAACTTTATCTCACAGTCACACAGGTCAGTCCTGACACAAGTCCCTCAGCTAAAATCAGGTGTTGGTAGGGCTGATTTCCTTGATGGGAGCTCTCCAGGAGAATCCGATTCCTTGCCTCTTCTGGTTTCTGCCCAGTTTCTTTGGCTTTGACCTCCTTCCTCCATCTTCAAAGTCAGCAAAGCAAACTTCCCACATCACATCTCCCTACCCATCTTCCATCCTCACATCCCTCTCTCTCAGCTGGAAATATTCTCCCCTTTTAACAACTCTTGGGGCTAGATGGAGCCCACCTGAATCAAACAGGCTATTCTCTTCATGTCAAGGTCCATGCCCTTAATCATACTTGCCATGTAGGGTAGCAGTCACAGGTTCTGGGGATCAAGTTTTGGCAATCTTCAGAGGGTGGGAAAGCCCATGGTTTGTCCTGGGACATTCTGGACTCTAGTCTTGCCCCGGTAGAAGATGGGACGTCAGGCCAAAGCACTGAATTCACTTTTCTCCCGTGCCTTATTTGTAAGATGATAAAAGTGGCTAGTGACATTAAGAGAATTAAAAAGATTGAGTCTGCAAGGGCATCTGGCCAAGGCTGGCCCAGGTCACACAGTCTACAATCGTTTCTGTGAGCTGCTCAGAATAACACGTGCAAGAATGCTCAGAGAACGATAAACACCATGCTAGTCTAAGTTACTCTGGTGAACTTGGACCAGTCCAGCTTGTAGAGAAAAATCCTGATTGAGGATGTTTAAAAAGGATATTTGTTTCAGAAGCAATTTGAGTTTGCTAGAATGCAGTGAGTTCACAAAGATCAAGTGAATAATCTCACTTTAGAAATCTCGTTAAAACTGTGTTTAAAGTAATGAATGTCAGTTCGGCATCCAGTCTGTTACCTCCATGGGCGGCCAGTGCTCCTGGAGGTAGGATCCACATCGAGGTTTGGCTCTGTGCCACCTTCCTAATTGGACACCTTGATGAATTGTAATTGAAACCGTCTTCACTCCCTGCTGGCTGAGCCCCAGAGGCTTCTCTACAGGGGACGCAGACAGTTTGACGGCAGAGCAATGCCTGGGATGTCAGGCCACAGATTCACACGTGGCCAGGCCACATCTCCTCATGTCTTCACTCAGCAGTTGGCTCTCCCATATGTGGCTGATTCGGTGTAGGAGGAGGGCTAGAAAGACAGGGGTACTGACACCAACTTCTGTGGCTACCTCGGGGTCCCTTCCATTGTCCTCCTTCTTCTCTCTGATGGCAACTTGGTGCCACTGAACCCTTCCAGAAATTACATATTTTTCCCTTTGAGATTTAAAAATGAACATACACATGCATACACACTCACACACACACTTACATACATAATGTGCACTCACACACACCAACACTAGACCTCAGGCCCAGAGATTCTGACATCACTGTTCTGGAGTAGAGCCTCTGGGTTAATTGTTTCTTAGACTAAATACATGCACAAAAACAAAGAAATGCTTCGAAACCATGAACACAGATTTGTGGCAAACACGCGGACAAACCTGGATGATAAGCAACATCATTTACAAATGATTTTCAGAATCAGATCACCAGGGTGGTATCTACTGGCCACAGAATCATAAATGTTAGGTGGCAACCCAACAACTTAGAAAAATTGTTTTCAGTGGTAGTGGACATCCAGGAGCCTACTTGATTGTGTGTGTATAGCATTTTTGTGTGTGTGTGAATTGAATTTGTAATGATCATATTTACTACAGTTTGGAACATGGCTGTCCCACTTCCTTACTTTGGCTGTTGGGTGAGGTCCCCATTCTCTGTGTGTGGGGACAAGACAGTTGCACCAGGGAATCCTGCCATCTATCCTCTGGTGGGTTCCTCAGTAGAGAGCTCTGAGGGGTGGGAGACAGCTCAGTTGGATAAGGCTGCCTCATCCCTCTGCTGGTGGCCATGCTCTGTAAACGTGACCCTCTCCACAGGACTCTTTACTGGAACCTCAGAGCCAGGATAGTCAGGCTGTACCCACACTAACCCTTGAGAATATTTTTCATATTTTTATAGAATCTCTTTACTAAGCCCTCTTCCAATTACCCTGTTGGATAACTTTTCATTTGCTTCCTGCTGGGATTTAATGGTTACTATTGCAATGATCACAATAGCTGGACACGACTTAGCCACTAAACCACCACCATGATTTAAATGAAGGATGTGGTTGGCTTTGTCTCTGAAACCCACTTCAGGATGTGTGTCCCTGGGAATCCCCCTGAAGGCAGGCAATTATACACCATAGTACTCCTGGTGATGGGGTGTGGCAGAGTGAAAGTATTAGTTGATCAGTTGTATCTGACTCTTTGTGACCCCATGGATTGTAGTCCGCCAGGCTCCTCTGTCTGTGGAATTCTCTAGGCAAGAGTACTGGAGTGGGTAGCCATTCCCTTCTCCAGGGGATCTTCTGGACCCAGGGATTGAACCAGGTCTCCTGCATTGCAGGCAGATTCTTTAGTGAAGCCTGTGTCAGGGAGTAGAGGAGCCAACATAATCTTGGGGAAGATGGATAATTAAAATGGGGTGGGTGCAAACTCAGAAATATATGGTTAGCTCTATCTATGGTGTTGAAGGGGGAAAACCAGAGGGAGAAAGTGTTACTGAACCAAGTTAGAGTCTGCTTGACTGTGTTTACAGTAAAGCCAATTTATTGACACTGGGTTATGAAGAAAAGCACAGCATTTATTACAGGGCACCAAGCAAGGAGTCCAGATAGGTAGTGCTTAAAAGGCCTGAAAACTTTCAAGAGAAGATTTCTAAAGACAGGTTGTCAGGGGGAGACTGTGGAGGTGTATGATCAACTCATGGACATACTTCCAGTTTGGTGGTGGTGAAGAAATCAGGGGTCAACATCATCAGTCTTCTGGTTCCTGCTGATCTGGGGTCTATACATCTGTGGGCAGCATCGAGTTAACTTCTCCATCTAGTGGCAGTTTCAGTATCTGCAAAATAGCTCAAAGCACATGGCTCAGAATATTACCCATAGCTCTTGGGGAGAAACTTAAGGTCCTCAACTTTGTTTAATGGCTAAACCATTAATGTTTTGTCTTGTTTGACTGTTTTCCTTTGTTGCTTCATTTTCTCACGCCTTTGATTAAATTTACTCTTTGGAACTTAGAGAAGGCCCAGGAAGCTAATGTTTTTATACAGACTAGAGGCAGGCAGAGGACATAGGGTCGGGGGGCTGTGCTGGGAAGACCCCATAGGATCCTGCTTGGTTATGAAAGCACAGAACCATTTCTGTGACCTAAAATATGCACCACACAAAATAATACTGTAAGGAGACAAACTTGTGGAACCCTGATACGCAGCACCTCAAGTGGGTGCCAGTGATAGGGAGGAAGTAGGAAATGGGCAGGTACTAGCTTCTGAAAGGAAAGATAGAATAAACAAGAGAAGATTCTTGCACAGACTGATGCTAATTTTTTATGAGTATGATTAGCTCAACTCACTTTTACCCAAGGTTAAAAAAGATACATTTTATAAGGGTAGGCTGCCTTGTTACTCTTCTGGGGTAGTCCACCAATCATGAAATATCTGAATGGGGTTCTTAAGAAACAGCTCTCCCAATAATTTGATTGCCTTTGTGTTTTACAGAAGGCTTGATTTTGCCCAAGAACCTGAAATTAATTCCTCCACTCTGTGTTATGGCAAAACACATGTTACCATGGTTTCTTAAAACAAAATTTCAATTAGCAGATGGAGCTACTGAAAGGGAAGTGTCTTACTGGTGTAGAAATTTGGAGCAGAATTAAGGCTAAAATAAACACATTTCAAAAAGTCCTACCATTTAGAAATATCATGAATTGCTGCCAACAGTATGGTGGTATATTAATTATTGTGTTAAACATTCTTAACTGATATATATAGATCATGAATATTAGCAAATTTAGTATGAACATTTAGTTTACAATATTCTTTATATTTTATCAATAATATTTTTAAACTTGGAGAATGTTGGTTAGAAGTAGACGAAATATAGGAATTTACTTAGATTTCACTGTGGAGGATTATAACCACTGGAACATTTTGAAAATGTTGAAGTGAATCAATTGAGATCATCTAAATCCATCAGAATTAAAATCATGTTATCTTTGTAGGGTGTTTTAAACATTGGTAAATTACAAGGTGTGATATAAAGTCAGTTGTTTATTATTACTCAGTTTGTTCTCCTGGTGGTAGTACAAGTTTAGACAGCACCTAAATGGCAACCCACTCCAGTATTCTTGCCTGGAAAATCCCATGGACAGAGGAGGCTACTGTCCATGGGGTCGCAAAGAGTTGGAGACGACTGAGCAACTTCACTTTCAGCTGCTCAGAATGAAGACTACATTTCCCAGCATCCCTTGCAGCTATTTGTGGTCACATGGTTATGTCTCTCTGGTGTTAAGACTGTTTCACTTTAAGATCCAGCAACTTGTACACTTTGCCATCTTTATTCATTTCTCCTTGCTTTCTAGAATGTGTGCTGCTATAGCTTCTAGGCTAGGTTTATTTATGCATGAGAGAAATCAATTTCTACTTAAGGTAAGCAAAAACTATCTGGAGTTAGCCTCTTGTGGAGGAGCCTTTGTGTGTTGGTCACTCAGTTGTGTCCCACTCTTTGCAACCCCGTGGACTGTAACCCACCAGGCTCCTCTGCCCATGGCATTCTTCATGCAAGAATACTGGAGTGGGTTGCCATTCCCCTCTCCAGAGGATCTTCCCAACCCAGGGATCGAACTCCAGTCTCCTGTATTGCAGGCAGATTCTTTACTGTCTGAGCCTAGTTCTAGGTATTGCAAGTTCTTTCATTAGCCTCATAGGTTTGATATTTCAAAGGAGCAGCCAGTGTACTCGACAAGTTCTCACAAATAAGTAAATACATTTCCTATTGCAGTTCCAAGTGTCAGTGGTGACACTCAAGACACCTTGTTGTCACTCTTTTCTGTTCTCCCATCTTCTTGTGATACCCATGTGACTCACTATGGTGTCATGGAATATGGAATGAAGAATTCATATGAAGCAATGAGATTGTCTTTCACTTTGTGATGTTTGGGGTCCAAGAAGGTCTTGTGTGGCTTGCCCTGCTGACCTTTGGGATCCGTGGGCCCTACTCTCCACCCCCATCACCCCTCCCCCTGTTCTCCAGCCACACTGGCTTTTTTCAGTCCTGTCTTTGCTCCAGGCCCCTCTTGCTGCAGAGCCTTTGCATCTGCTCCTGCCTCTCCCAGGAAGCCTCTTCCCTGCTGTCTTAATCTCTCAGGTCTCAACTCCTGCATCACTTCCTCAGGAAGCCTTCACTGTTCCTCCAGATGAAATAATTTGCTTTCAGAGAGGGTCTGTGTCAGTCTTTGCCCAACACTTTATTCCTGGTACTTAGCAGAGCCAGGCACTAAGTGAATGCTCAGTGAGATGTTTGTTTACGAAATGTGGAACAACACTGATTACTAAAATTATCATTGTCCTCCTTCACATTTGGAGCATCAAGGAGCTAGATAAGGAGAGGAGTGACTTAATTATGTAGTACCAGATCTAAACTGTTCCAAGTAGTTACACTTTGTGTGTCCAATTGATATATTTATATCTACAGGTTACCTTTATTCTTATAACAGTGGCCTTTATTTTATAGCAGAATTCTACTACACATAAATATTGAGAGGAGTCATTGGAAATGCAGATTACTGTTGAATGCAACTTAAAACATACTCTTTCCATCTCATGTTGGTAGTACAGATGTTTCTTACTAAGCTCAGTGGTACTATTAGAAATGGAACATATCTGCTAGACTAGTGAGGAACATTCCCCACCAATGCCTCTGAAGACCAGGCCCCTTAGCTTTTCCTTCGATTTCTGGTATCAGCATAATGCTGGCCACATGTTAGATATGTACCGTGTATTTTTTAATAATATGACTGAAAGAATCAGGTTATAAATTCATCCATCTATCTATCTGTCTGTCTGTCTATCTACTGGGGCTTCCCAGGTGGCTTGGTGGTAAAGAATCCTCCTGCAATGTGGGAAACATGCATTCAGTCCATGGGTTGGGGAGACCACCTGGAGAAGGAAATGGCCACCCACTCCAGTATTCTTGCCTGGAAAATCCCATGGAGAGAGAAGCCTGGTGGGCTACAGTCCATGGGGTCGCAAAGAATTGGACACAACTTAGTGACTAAACAACAATATCATCATTACTGTCTTCAAAATAGATCCCAAAGCAAAAGACTAGCAGGACCAAAGAATCAGAAATACCTCATCCCACCTCCTAAAACTGAACCTCTTTCCTGACTCCACCTCCCTTCCCAGTACCACCTCAGCTCTTATCTCTGCTTTATACTGTAAGTGAAGTGAAAGTCGCTCAGTCATGTCCGACTCTTTGCAATCCCATGGACTGAATACTGGACTGGATAGCTTTTCCCTTCACCAGGGGATCTTCCCAACCCAGGGATTGAACCCAGGTCTCCCACATCACAGGCAGATTCTTTACCAGCTGAGACACAAGGAAAGCCCAAGAATACTGGAGTGGGTAGCCTATCCCTTCTCCAGTGTATATTTCTGACCCAGGGATTGAACTTCGGTCTCCTACATTGCAGGCAGATTCTTTACCAACTGAGCTATCAGGGAAGCCCAAAGTTTACAGCAAGTACCCTTGTAAGAGTCAACTCTGTATTCTCTTCTGTTCTCTTCTGGGTCCAATGCAATCTGCCATAACTGCTCTTACTTAGGTGACTAAGGAAGGTGACTAGGAAATGCTCATACTTTTTGGGGGTCCATGCCACGGAGCATGTGGGATCTCAGTTCTCTGACCAGGGATCAAACCTGCATCCCCTGCAGTGGAAGAATGGAATCTTAACCACTGGACCACTAGGGAAGTCCCAAGAAATTCCCACACTTCTAAATCCACCATGCAATCGCTGTTTCCATCTAACTGAGGACACTGGACAGAGTTGGTTGCTCTCTCCCTCTTGTTGTCCTTCTTCTTGGACCACTTTTCCCCTCTCCTCAAACACTAGCTCCCCAAAGTCAGGATTCAGGTTGTGTTCTCTTTTCTACCCACACCTCAGCCATGATTTTATAGCTTTAAATACCACAGGTATGCTAGCCTTGCCTAAATTTACATGTCTAGCCCTTACTTTTTCCTTCAGCTCTAGATTCCTCTATTTGACGGCCCTTTCAACATTGCTCCTTGGATGTCTAATATCTTGAGTTTAGCATGTCTAAAAGCAATCCCCCTCCTCCCTGCCAGGACTGCTCAATCCACAGTCTTCCCCAGGTCACAAATCGAAACTGCATGCTTCCAGTTCTCAGGTCAAAGATCTTCAACTTGTCCTTGACTCCTTTCCCACTACCCACATCCAATCCATGAGCAAATCTCAACAGATCTGCCTTCAAAACATAACCAGAGTACCACCTCTCCTGGTGCTCTGCTTCTGTCTATGTCCCTGGCACAGTGCCCTCCCACCTGGACCACTGCATCACAGTTTAACTTGCTCCCTGCACCTGCTTGTGTCCTCCACACAGCAGCCAGCACCATCATAAAAGAATGCAAAAATGGAAGTCTGTTCTGAATGCACATCTTCTCATCTGACTCAGAGTGAATCCAGTACCTCCTGTGGCCTCTGAGGCCCTGCATGGCCTGGCCTCTACTGACCCTCTGCTTCCAGTCTTACCACACTCCCTCTCCTCCCTCTGTCTAAGCGTCTGGTGTCTGAGCCCTTTCTTGAGCATGCAGAATGCTCTGCTCAGGGATTTTGCACCTGCCATTCCCTCTGCCCCATGCTCTTTGCCCAGATTTCTACTGGCCATTTCCCTTGGCTCCTCCATGCCCCTTGCTCAGCAGGCCTTCCCTGGACACCCCACCTGAACTCACACCTCCTCCCCACTGCAGCACACGCTGAATCCACTCTTTGATTTATGCTTCTCATCAGCACCTGTCACCACCTGTCATACTAGATATTTGACCCATGGATCTTGTTCAATTTCTCTCTTTTCCACTACAGACTAAGCCCTGCCATGTCAGGGCTGTCCTTCTGTTGTGTTTCCTGTTGTATCCTGGTTGTTGTTCAGTCTCTCAGTCATGTCCAATTCTTTGTGACCCCATGGACTGCAGCACACCAGGCTCTCCTGTCTTCCACTGTCTCCCAGAGTTTTCTCAAATTCATGACCACTGAGTTGGTGATGCTCTCTAACCATCTCATCCTCTCTTTCCCCCTTCTCCTATTGCCTTCAATCTTTCCCAGCATCAAGGTCTTTTCCAATGAATCAGCTCTTTGCAGCAAGTAGCCAAAGTATTGGAGCTTCAGCTTCAACATCAGTCCTTCCAATGAATATTCAGGGTTGATTTCCTTTAGGATTGACTGGTACCTGGCACTAATTGGGTGTTTGTGAAGGCTGAGTGGTTAAGCAGGCTGTGCTGGTCTATATAGCCTGTGGAAAGAGTCACAGCCACTGAGAAGCTGCAGAAGCCTGTCCTGGTCTACACTAGTCTATACTGGACTTTACTAATCTGCATTGTCTCTATAATCTGCATGGGTCTATATTGGTCTTTACTGGTCTACAGTGGTCTATACTGGCCTGCACTCTCTATACAGGATTTTGAAAGTGAAAGTGTTAGTCACTCAGTCATGTCTGACCCTGTGACCCCATGGACTGTATCCCACCAGGCTCCTCTGTCCATGGAATTCTTCAGGCAAGAATAAAGTAAAAATGAAATATATTATTCCTGCCTTTGTGGCCTGGCAGATCACTTTGGGCCCGATTTCCTCTTGATGAAGTCATGTTGGACCAAAGCAGAGAGGCAGAGGGTCTCTGTGTTGGGTGGCGGATGAGGAAGCATGGGACTGCCTTCTCAAGAGCTGGGCCTTGGCAGCTGGTGCCTCACCTCTGAGGACACATTTTTTTTTTTTCTCTTTCTTTTTAAAATTATGAAAGTATAATAACACATTTACAGGAGACTTGGAAACACAGAACAAAGTTACATATAGCTCCACTATGTATTACAATTATTTTGTAAGTACATAAATTAAGATTTTTAGTTGGAGTTTCAATATCAAACCCTCAAAAATTAATATAATGAATATACACAGAAGTAGAAGGATATGGTAGAGCTAAAAAGCACCATGAACCAATTCAACATCATTAAGATTTATACAATTTTCACACAACAGCAGTATACAAATTCTATTCACAATCCCATAAACTAGGAAACACTAGAACATATCCAGGGGAAAAAAACAAGATACAAAAAATTCATGGTCTAAAGGTATTGAAATCATAGAGTCTGTTCCCTTATCACTGTGGAATTATGTTAGCCATCAATATCAAAAGGTATTAGAAAATAACTCACATATTTTCATGGGCCATGTGACGTTTACCGAGGACACACATTTTTGCCTGATTTATATTGTCACACCTAGATGGCCTTTGAGCTGCAAAATTCTGCTGACAAATGAAGGTTCTGTACAATAGTTGTACAGAGTGGCCTCTATGGGCCACTCAGATGCCTTCCATCCTCTCTCAGCAAGATTGTGCTGCTGTCGTTCCTTGACCAGTCTTTTGGGCTTCGCTTTATCTTGTTGAAATGAGTAAAAAACTAGAAGATGAGCTTGCTCACAATCTTGAGATGTCACTTTCCATCTCATGTTGTAAACTTAGTTAGCGTGACACAGCACACTGTGGGGTGAGGACATGAGACCGCACTGCCATCTAATGTCCGTGGAGGGCACCGGTGGGACGTCTACTCAACTTACTAATACATCTGACCAAGGGGCCTCGTAAGTTTACTCCCAGAGATTTCTCAGGTGTACTCATGTGCATATAAACTGACATAAATAAAAATTCTTCAGGGACTTTCCTGGTGGTCCAGTGGCTAAAACTCTGCAGTCCCAATGCAGGGGGCCTGGGTTCAATCCCTGGTCAGGGAACTAGGTCTCACATGCCAAAAATGGGAGCTCGAAAGCTGCAGCTAAAAAAGATCCTGGGTGCCACAAGGTGGATCAAGGATGTGACGTGCTGCAGCTGGGATCTGGTGGAGCCAAAAAAACAAATAAATATTCTTTTAAAAAGTTCTGCATGGAAACATGAAAGGGGAATATTGGAAATAAACAAAATGTCCATTAATATGGGACTGGCTTAATAAATGATGATTCATCCATTAAATAATATGTTCTGTCTCTAGTAGGAAGATTAAGGAGGACTTTTTTCCCCTCATTATTGATAATATGGAGTTATTTCACCAAGGAGAGTGAAAATCGTGGTGGCTGGGGCAGAACAGCAGGTGCAGTACGTCACCCTTTGTACTTGCACAGAGTATCTCTAAAGGGATGCCTGGGGTGACTGGCCATGACAGTGACCTCAGTGAGGGGACCGGGAGGGAGGGAGACTTTTTATGGTATATTTAAGATAGGTCTCCTCATAGTCTTTTTGGCTGCCAAGACAAAGGACCTCAGGTTGGGTGGGTTAGACTGCAGACATTGCTTTCCCACGGTTCTGGAGGCTGAAGTCCTAGATTAAGGCGCAGCTTTGGCATTGGTGAGACGGCTGCTTTCATGCCGTGTCCTCACATGGCCTTTCCTCAGTGCAAACACATGGAGAGAGCCCTGGTGTCTGTTAGTCTTCGGCTAAGGACCAGTTCTGATCGAATTAGGGCCTCACCCTTATGACCTCATTTAACTCTAACCTGCTTTTAAAACCTTATATCCTAATACAGTGACATTGGGAGTTAATGCTTCAAACTATGAATTTGAGGGGACAAAATTTAGTTCATAACTGTCTCAGGATTGGAGTATAATGAAAACTTTATAGGAAATCCTTCAGGACTCTGCTGCAAACCTGTCTCCTCTCTCTGACTTTCTCTGTATTGAAGTGGGTTATCTGTACAAGGAGATATATGTGTCAAATGGAGCAGTTCACAGCATCTTTGCAAAAGGAACCTCCAGGCCACCCATACCAGACAAAGAATTAAAATTTGGTCATCCCCTGGGACACCCCTAGTCCCTTTTTCAGTTGTTAGTCCTTTCTGCAAATCAGCATTCTCCCACCTTCTAACAGTATTGATTGCTTTTGCCTGTCATGAGTCTGGTGTGTGCCTTTTGAGGGCCTCAAATCTGGCTTCAGTCAGATGCCCACTGGACTAAAGTAGAGTGACCAGCTGTCCCTGTTACCTGGGACTGAAGGGGTAACAGGGACCCAGGACTTTCAGTCTTAAAACTGGGACAGTCTTGCACAAACAGGACCTGTTACTCACTGCAGACTTAAGCCACTTGATCGAGTGTTCAAGTGTGAAGAAACGAAATGCCTGAAGTTAGGGGTGAACTATCAGAAGTACATGGTGAGCAAGTGTGGTTTTCTGTGATGGACTTCTTGTTCCACCATCTATCTCAGCCTGCTGAGAATGTGTGGCTTTTCGGCTTTGATATTTGCCTGGTGTGGATTCAGGAATTTCTGGGAAAGGGTGTGTGTCAGTTAATGTGCGTGTCTTAGAGGCCGGACCTGACCTCCCTGCTGGTCTCTGAATTTGAACTTGGCCTGAGCCACAGGGAGCTTCTACCTCAGAGCCCAACAGCTCTGCCCCACCATGCCCAGCCCTCCCAGGGTATTCAAGGCTGGGATTTGAGAATTAGAACACCTCTCCTTGCCTCTGAAGTGTTCCATCCTGGGGAAAAAAGGTTTCTCCTGATGAGGTGTGCTGTGGGGCGTCAGACTCTCACTAGGAACATTACTGGACTGTTTTGTAGACACCTTTCTTCCTTCTTCTGAAAACAGGAAGCAAATTTAGAATCAGTCTAATCAAGGAGAAAAACAAGGCACATACTTAAACAGCCTAAGTCATGTAAAGTAGCTTCCAAAGGTGGAAGATTTGAAACAATATTTAAGAGAGATATCAAGTCACAGAAAGTGAAAACTGAAGCAAGAATTTTTTTTCCTAATGAAATCTGTCACAACTAAATTGTTCTTTGAGCTTTTTTGCTGTGTCATAAAGAAGTAATTCCATGTGTTTTAAACTATATTCCGAGAGAGTGTTTGGAGAATGTTAAAATAACACATTACGCTGTGTGTGAATATTTGGGAAGATACACTGGGGTGTGAGTGCCTTCTGGAGATAACTCAGCCCTTGCTCAGAGATTCCAGCAAGTTGATAGTGAGGCTCTGGTTACTTAACACCTGCAGACGGGGAGAAAACATTGGTTTAAAAAATGGGCAACAATTTGAAATTCAAGATGGGTATTGGGGGCTGATGAAGGCACTGCTTTGCAATCATATTGCCTCTCCAAAGGTCCAGTCTACTACAGGAACAGGGCAATGACTCCTGATTTTCCTAGGAAACCCAAGGAGGCCAGGCTGATCCCAGAGGGAGGCAATGAGGTGTCCATTCAACTCAGCCCTGGGAAGGTGAGAAACTAAAGCTGGAAAAAAGAAATGTGCTGTTTCTGGAAAATTTCACCTAGCTACTGTTAAAAGGAAAACCTTAGGCCCAAAATGGAGTCATTTATGCTAGGCGATGCCGTCAAACCCGGGGCTTAATACCCAACCCAACTGCAATTACAGTCTCTCAGGAATGGAGTTTTCTGGTCAATAGCAATGAGGTAATCCATTACATGGACACTCTTCATGCCCCAAAGGAAGATGAGGTAATCTACAATATAGACACCTTCCAGAGCCCATAGGTAGGCTACCTAAGCCTGAAATCATCTTTTTGTTAAACTTCCTGGTTATGCCTTGAAAAATCTTTCCCTTTCTATAGCCCTTGGCTGCCTTATCCATGAATCGTTCAATAAAGCCAATTAGAGCTTTCCAATGTACTGAGATGGATTTTGTTTCTTTTAACTCCACACAGTTACGTGTGAATAGGGTGCATGGTTGTCTTCTCATTAGCCCCCCACACCTAACCTGGGGGTGGGAGAGTGAAGCCCCCTTCCCCTTCCTTCCCCTCCCTTGCCCTCCACTCCCTTCCCTACCCTTCCCTTCCCCTCCCTTCCCCTCCCTTCCCCTCCCTTCCCCTCCCTTCCTTCTCTCTCCCCAGCTCCTCCTCTCTCCTACCCCACTCCTTCACTTACTGTGTTAGTGCAAGTTGAGGCCAAAACCAAGAAGTCAGAGTTTGGAGTGGAGAAAGGTTTACTGCAAGGCCAAGCAGGGAGACGGGCGGCTCACGCCTCCTAAAACCCCTGAGTTCCCAGAAGTGTTTCAGCAAAACATTTTTAAAGGGCAGAAGAAGGAAGGGGGTGGCAGGGTATGTGATGAGCTCAGGCACGATTCTCTGATTGGCTGATGGTGAGGTGTCACAGGCGTTGATGTTATCAATCCTTAGTTGCCAGGAGGTCTGGTTGCTACTTGCTTATGATCATCAAGTGGTTAACATTTGGTGGGGGGTTTTCACACCTGTCAGTGTGTTTCAGATATTGTTATCTGGGTGCTTCAGAGAAGAGCTGAAGCAGAGGGAGGATACAGGGAAAGGGCCTGCCCTGGGGAGGCCCCATAGGGTCCCACTTGGTGACGACTGAACAACTATCGGGTGTTGGGCCAAAGATACACCAATGTGGTTAATTCTACGTGTCAGCTTTGTTGGGCTAACGAAGCTGACCCCAGTGTTTGTTAAAACCCTAGTCCACATATCACTGTGAAGGTATTTGGTAGATGAGATCAACATTTAAATCAGTAGGCTCTGAGCAAAGCAGATTACCTATTATAGTGGGAGTGGGCCTCATCCAATCAGCTGAAGACTTTAAGAGAAAAGACTGACCTCTAAGGAAGAAGGAATTCTGCAGCATCAACTATTCCTGAGTCCCTGGCCTGCCCTTCAGAATTGCCAGCCCCCACAATCATGTGTGTGCGTTCAGTCACTCAGTCGTGTCCAACTCTTTGAGACCCTATGGACTCTAGCCCTCCAGGCTCCTCTGTCCATGGGATTGTCCAGGTAAGAATACTGGAGTGGGTTGCTACTTCTTCCTCCAGGGGATCTTCCCAACCCAGGGATCGAACTCACTTCTCCTATGTCTCCTACATTGCAGGCAGAATCTTTACCCACTGAGCCATCAGGGAAGCCTCTGTTTCTCTGAAACAGCTTAATGCAAGAATAAATTTAGTTCTATTAAAAAGCATCTATTGACAACCTACTTTTCATCGGAAATGATGCCTGGTCTCTGTGCCTCTCCTCAGCCAGGGAGGACAGGTATGTGTGGCCCCTGTAGACCATGCGATGGGGCACAGAAGGCGTGTGTGCAGCAGGGACCAGTTTTGTGGAAGGCAATTTTTCCATGGGCCTGGTGGCATGAGGAGATGGTTTGGGGATGATTCAAGGGTATTATATTTATTGTGCATATTTCCCTGGTGGCTCAGATGGTAAAGAACCTGCCTGCAATGCAGGAGACCTGGGTTTGATCACTGGGTCAGGAGATTCCCTGGAGAAGGGAATCGCTACTCACCCCATCATTCTTGCTTGGAGAATTCCATGGACAGAGGAGACTGGCGGGCTAAAGTCCATAGTTCACAAAGAGATGGAAACGACTGAGCAACTAACACTTTCATTTCACTTTCTTATTTCTATTATTATTACATCAGCTCCACTCCAGATCATCAGGCATTAGATTGTGGAGGACTCCTGCTGCAATGGATTCAGGAATGGAGCCTCCCTAAGGCTCAGGTCCCTGAGGTGAGAACTAGAGTAATGGGAATGGGGCCACAGGTCAGGGGCGGGTCACAGGCCCTGCAAGATGAGGCATGCTTTCTAGAGTCCAGACTGGGGTTCTAGTTTAGTTTTTTAAATCTACTATCCTTTGAGAATCTACTATCCTTTGGAATTCCCTGGTGGCTCAGATGGTAAAGCATCTGTCTGCAGTGTGGGAGACCCGGGTTCGATCCCTGGGTTGAGATCCCCTGGAGAAGGAAATGGCAGCCCACTCCAGTACTCTTGCCTAGAGAATCCCATGGGCAGAGGAGCCTGGTAGGCTACAGTCCATGGGGTCTCAAAGACTCAGACATGACTGAGCGACTTCACTTACCCACTCACTCACCCTTTGAGCACAGCACTCTCTTTCCTAAGTTCTTATGAAAATTGTGGCCCTTCTGGCATTTACTATTATACAAAGTGGGCACAGACTCTACTCAAGTAGATTTAAGCCAAAAGAGGTCCTGCTGTTGCTGATGTTTAGTCGCTCCATCGTGTCTGACTCTTTATAACCCCATGAACTGTAACCCACCAGACTCCTCTGTCCATGGGATTTCCCAAGCAAGAATACTGGAGTGGGTTGCCATTTCTTTCTCCAGGGAGTCTTCCCACCCCCAGGGATCAAACTCGCATCTTTTATATTGGCAGGGGGATTCTTTACCACTGAGCCACCTGGGAAGCCCTGAAAAGAGGTCCCTTCTTAAGCAAAAAGTTTTGATCAGCTTAAAGAAATTCTTGGAGGAACGAAGGGGAACCAGAAGATGTTTAGGAGTTTTATAATGGGATTCCCATGCAAATGTCATCACTTACCCTCTGATTTTAGAACCTCCCCCAGAGCTGTCCGAGGAGATACACTATCCATGTGCTACTTCTCACCACTCACGTCTGCCATCTGCTTTGCTGGAACTCAGGGTCCTAGTGGAAAGGATGTCTGGGACACTCAGTGTTAGCTTTCCAGTCACTGTAAGTTACCAGTCATAGGGTCGCAAAAAGTTGGATGGGACTGAGAACGCAGGTAGGTGCTATACATAAGTGCTACATATACCTGCTCAACACAAGTCCTTTCTTAGCAAAAGAGGCACCTTACATCGCACTTGCAAAGTAGAGTAATACCGTTTCACATGTGCATACCCAGTGTGCTCAACCAGGATCTCCTACAGACTGTTTCCAGGAGGAATTCTAGAAAAACTACAAGGAGAATCTTAATAGAAACGAAGCTTCCTGCCAAGTACAGCAGGAATATGTGCCATTAAAGCATGGAACACTTTTGTTCCTAATTCCAAACCACTTTCATTATCTCCACTGATTATAAGTTCTCATTTTCTTTAAAATATGAAATTGTAATACTACATAGACCTAGTGATTTAGTTATCACCAGAGAATTATTTCTATAAATTCGTACAGTTTCGCCTGGTTTTGTGTCTAGATGCTCCAGGATTTATTTATTCTGGGAGAAGTCCCTTGAAGCTAAGAGAATTTGGATTGTATTGAAGTACAATTGTAATGTCACAAAGTTTGTGTCTTCACTGTGGTGGACACGCCCACACACTTTCCTGGTGGAGATGAAACCTGGTCCATTCCAGGTAAACGTGGGCAGGGGCTGTCAATCACGTGCCCCATTTTCCTCACATCAGGTGCCACCTTTGGCCTGGGCTGGCTTAGTTGAGTTCTCTTTAGGATTTGACATGCCTATGTGGGGAGACAGAGTTTAGCTTTTCTCTTTGGATGTCATTACTTGTAAACAATATCAGCCTGGACTTCCCACTGGCCATTTTGCTCTCAAGTAGAGAGGGCTTGCCTGAGATGGATGTAACAGAGAAAAAGGTGGATGCGAAGATGGAGGGGATAGGTCCGGGCCAGCCATGCCTGGACCCAGACGCGTGCCTTTGGTTCTCAGCTATGTGAATAGCCAATGAGTCATTTCCAGTTTTCCTTTGCTTAAGTTACTTGTCTTTTTTCTAAGCATAATAATTTTTTAAATTAAAAAATTAAATTCTTAGTTCTCCAACCAGAGATTGAACCTGGGCCCTTGGCAGTGAAAGTGCAGAATCCTAACCACTGGACTGCCAGGGAATTCTCCATATACATGAAAAAAATTTTTTTTCTTAATTTGTGGTAAGATACACATAACCTAAAATTTACAATCTTAATAATTTTTAAGTGTACAGTTCAGTGATATTAAGTACATTCACATTATTGTGCAACCATCATCACCATCCATCTCCAGAACCTTCTCATTTTTCCAAACTGAAACTCTGTCCTCATTAAACATTAATTCCCATCTCCGCTCCCCTTAGCCCCTGGCACCCACCAGTATACTTTCCGTCTTTACAAATTAGACTCTTCTAGAAACCTCACATAAGGGGGATCACACAGTGTTTGCCCTTTTGTGATTGGCTTATTTCATTAAGCATAATGTCCTTAAGGTTTACCTATGTGTCAGATTTCATTTCATTTTAAGGCTGAATTGTATAGATAGAGGCTTCCCAGGTAGCTCAGTGACAAAGAATCTGCCTGCCAAAGCAGGAGATGCAGGAGACATGGATTCGATCCCTGAATTGGGAAGTTTCCCTGGAGTAGGAAATGGCAAGCCACTCTAGTATTCTTGTGTGGAAAATCCCATGGACAGAGGAACCTGGCAGGCTGCAGCCCATGGAGTCTTAAAGAGTTGGACACCACTTAGAGACTGAACGTGCACCCAAGCATGGATAAATTACACTTTCTTTATTCATGCATCCATTGATGAATACTTGGGTTGCTTCCACGTTTTGGTTATTGTGAACAATGTGCTAAGACAATAAGTGTATTTAAACTTTTTAGTTTAAAGAAATTGTAGATTTACCTACAGTTGTGAAAAATAATAGAGAGATCCCGTGTACCCTTTACCCAATTTCCCCAAAGGTGACATCTTTCAAAACTAGAGTACAATATCACAGACAGAATATTGACTCTGATCTAATCCACAAATCTTTATTCAGATTTCCTGTTTTACACATGCTCATTTGTGTGTGAGAACGTGTCATTCTATGCAGGTTTATCACATATGCTGGTTTGCATATCTGTACCACAGTCAACATAAAATAGCACGTAAAACATTGATCACCTTAAACTGGTTTTGCCTCCTTAAAACAGGTGGTTTTACTCATCAAACCTGAAGTAATTTTACAGAGACAGCACTGTGTATGTGCAAGACAGGAATCCATGTCTCCCAAATGACCCTGGCACCGAGAATTAGGAACATAAAGAATAGAAACATTGCCACTGGAGCCCTTTATGAAGCGAGAATTCCTTCAATAAGAAAAAGCTGGCTTCCAGTAGCGAGAGTGGCTGATATGGATTGATTTGAGACTAGCCAATCAGATTCCAAGTTTGAAATTTCCCTATCCCCTTAAATTTCACCCTGAACCCCGTATGGAGGAGACAGGTTTGAGAGCCAAGCCTCCTGTCTCCTTGCTGTTTGACCTCATGATAAAGCTCTTTTCTCAAAAGCTAGTGCCATAGTATCATCTTCTATGTGCCTCAGGTAGCCAGCCCTTGTTTGGCAACAAAGGTACCAACCAGTTCCACCAGGATCCCTAGTTGTTATGTCACAGCTGTTCCCTGTCTACCTGCCCCTTCTCACCATTCTTAATAATTGGTGGCTACTAACCTGTTCTTCCCTTCTGTAGTTTTGCCACTTCAAGAATGCTATGAGAATGGAATCATGTGGCTATATAAGCTTTTAGGACTGGCTTTTTAAATTTAACACCATTCTCTAGCGATTCATCCAAGTTGTCGCTTGCATCAGTATCTCATTTTATAAAAGTTACTGAGTAGATCACACACACCACAGCTTAAGAACACCTAGACGCTTTCCAATTTTGGCTATTACTAATGACACCGATATAAATATTAGATGTGCTGTGCTTAGTCGCTCAGTCGTGTTTGACTCTTTGTGACCCTGTGGACTGTAGCCCACCAGGCTCCTCTGTCCATGGGGTCTCACCAGGCAAGAATACTGGAGTGGGTTGCCATACCTTCCTTCAGGGGTCTTCCTGACCCAGGGTTCCAACCCAGGTCTCCCACATTGCAGGTGGATTCTTTACCATCTAAGCCACCAGATACAGGGTTTAAAATTTTTTATGATTTATTTGTTTATTCATTTTGCCTACGCTGGGTCCTCTTGCTTTGTGGGGGCTTCTCTGGTTGTGGCAAGCTACTCTTCATAGTGGTACACAGGTGTCTCATTGCAGTGGCTTCTCTTGCTGTGGAGCACAGGCTCGAATGTGTGGACTTCAGTAGTCACAGCACACAGGCTTGGTAGCTGTGACTCTCAGGTTCTAGATCGCGGGCTCAGTAGTTGGGGCAGGTGACTTCATTGTTGTGAGACATGTGGAATCTTCCTGGATGAGGGATCAAACTGGTGTCCCCTGTATTGGAAGCCTAGAGTCCTAATCACTGGACCACCAGAAAAGTCCTAGTATGCAGGCTTTAATGTGAACACAAGTTTTCATTTCTCTGTGATTAATGTCCAAGAGTATAAGATTATGGGGCATATGGTAATTGTAAGTTTAATTTTATAAGAAATTGCCAAACCATTTACCAGTGTGGCTATTCCATTTTGTGTTCCCACCAGCAATGTGTGAGTGACTCAGTTTCTCTGCATCTTTGCCAGCAAATAGTGTGGTCATTAATTTTTATTTTGATAAATGTGTAATGATATCTCATTGAAGCTTTATTTTGTATTTTCCTACTTAATAATAAAATTGAACAACATCTTTTCATATATTTATCAGCCATCTGTATATCCTCTTCTGGGAAATGTCTGTTATGTCTTCTGTCCATTTTCTAATTGAAAAATTTTTTTTTAATTGTTGACTTGTGAGTTGAGTTACATATTCTAGATACTAGTCTTTGGTCAGATATGTGGTTGGAAAATATTTTCTCCTAGTCTGTAGCTTATTTTTTCACCCTTTTAACAGGGGCCTTAATAGATCAAAATTTTTTTTAATTTAGATGAAGATTAATGTAATGATGTGTCAATGTATTCTTTTGAGAATTTCACATTTGGTGTCAAGTCTAAAAACTCTTTATCTGGTCCTGGATCCCAAAGTTTTCTCCTCTGTTTTTCATTTTGTTTTCTTTCATTTTGGCCATGCCACATGGCCTAGTGCTATTTTGGTTCCCTGACCAGGGATAGAACCCTCTGCAGTGGAAGCACTGTGTCTTAACCACTAAACTGTCAGGGAATTATCTCTTCTGTGTTTTTTCATAAAAGTTTTACATTTTTATGTTTTAAATTTAAGTTCATGACCCATTTGATCCATTTAACTTAATCATGGCTTGCTACTGTTGTTCATTCTCCAAGTCCTGTCTGACTTTGCAACCCCATGGACGGTAGCCTGCCAGTCTTCTCTGTCCATGGAATACTTCAGGCAAGAATACTGGAGCCATTTCCTTCTCCAGGAGATCTTCCCAACCCAGGGATTGAACCCAGGTCTCCTGCATTGCAGGCATTTTTCTTTTTTTTTAACCATCTAAGCCATTACTTTGCCAACAAAGATCCATCTAGTCAAGGCTATGGTTTTTCCAGTGGTCATATATGGATGTGAGAGTTGGACTGTGAAGAAGGCTGAGCACCGAAGAATTGATGCTTCTGAACTGTGGTGTTGGAGAAGACTCTTGAGAGTCCCTTGGACTGCAAGGAGATCCAACCAGTCCATTCTGAAGGAGATCAGCCCTGGGATTTCTTTGGAAGGAATGATGCTAAAGCTGAAACTCCAGTACTTTGGCTACCTGATGTGAAGAGTTGACTCATTGGAAAAGACTCTGATGCTGGGACGGATTGGGGGCAGGAGAAGAAGGGGACGACAGAGGATGAGATGGCTGGATGGCATCTCTGACTCGATGGACATGAGTCTGAGTGAACTCTGGGAGCTGGTGATGGACAGGGAGGCCTGGCTTGCTGCGATTCATAGGGTCACAAAGAGTCAGACACCACTGAGCAACTGAACTGAACTGAACTGAGCCATCAAGGAAGGCTTATTTAGGGATAATTGGCATTTTTACCCTTTTGAGTCTCTCAGTCTATGAACATGGCACGTGTGCACGTGTGCTCAGTTGCTAAGTCGTGTCCGAACATGGCATGCCCTCACACTTATTTAGGTCTTCTTTGCTTGTCAAGCTAGTTTTGGTTTCTGTTTCAGGCCCTGGAACAGAACTTCTGACTAATTTAAACATGTATATGCCTATGAATGTATCCTTGCTCTATTTTATTATTTTAATTTATTAGGGAAAGGAAAATATAATATTTTAAAGCTTAAAAAGCTATGGAATGTTTACCCTGTTTAGCAAATAAATTTGCATGAAAAGTGAAAGTTAAAGTTGCTCAGTTGTTTCTGACCTTTTGTGACCTCCATGGACTATACAGTCCATGGAATTCTCCAGGCCAGAATACTGGAGTGGGTGGCCTTTCCCTTCTCTAAGGGATCTTCCCAACCTAGAGATTGAACCCAGGTTTCCCGGCATTCCATATGGATTCTTTACCAGCTGAGCCACAAGGGAAGCCCATAAATTTGAATACTTTAAGGCTATTCCCTTGGCAATCTTGTTATAATCAAGTCAACAAAATCCTAGTAAAAGGTCTTTTTCAGAATGAAAATTCTTATCAACAAAAAAGAGACACTTGTCCATCACCAATGTCTTTCCTGTGCAGAGATCTGTGTACAGTATTGACTCATTTCCTTCATCTGAGATGAGAAGAATGCATGTAATGAAGTGGGATAATATTTGATCGACACATCTGGGGACGTGAGTTTCTTCCCTGAAGCTCTCTCTGCTCCTCTCATCCTGGACTGGTTCTTCTGGGAGGGTTGGTTTTTTTTTTTTCCTCCAAAAAGCAATAAATGTGTGAAGCGATACAGATTGATAGTTCAGTGTCCCTCACTGTTTTCTTCTTCCAGAAATGTGATTTTTTTTCTGACACCAGATACGGGATGCTTCCTGACCAGTTTTCCAATTCTGACATTAGTCCTGCAATCCATTCAGTTCTGACACCAGTTGTCATCTCAGGTTGTCACCTGAGTTTCTGATCCACCAGTTATAAATAGAAAGCTCCCCTGTCCCCTTCCTTTGGTTCGATAATTCACTGGAAAGACCCGCACATCTTATTTTACTTACATTCTCTGATTTGCTATAAAGAATACAACCCAGAACAGCCACAGGGAAGAGATGCTTAGGGCAAGTTAAGAAGGGAGAGGTGCAGAACTGCCATCTCCGATGTGTCCACCAACCTGCAAGGGATCGAATTATTGTTCAAGGATTTTTATAGCCCAATTTCCAGCTCCCCCTCCCTATCTGGAAGTCTGGAAAAGCCCCCATCCTTTAATCTCGGGTTTGGCCTTTCTGGTGTTGAGCCCCTTCCAGAGACCCCATTCTGAGTCATCCCATTAAAACAAACTTACTGGGGCTGTTCATGAATAATGGACAGTCCTACCGCTAAGGACATCAATAAGGATTTTAAGAGCTCTGCCAGGAACTAGGGACAAAGATCAAATACATAGGGGACTCTGGTTGGACTAATCCTTTAAAAGTTCTTTTTTGAACTTTATGTTTCTTTGATAATTCTTTTCTTCTTCCCTCACTTCCAAATTCTGTTATCCACTTCCTGTCTCTGTCAGCTTGTTTCCTCCTGTTAAGGTTGGTGGAAGGATGGATGGAGTAAGGGAAAAGGAAGACTAAAATAAAGGGGAGAAAAACAGATGGTAGATGTGAACATTAACATGGGGGAGAATTCAACTCAGTATCTGAAGCCTAGAATGTTCCTGGAACAAACCAGGTAAGGGTTGGTGCCTCTAGAGTGGGATGCTGAGGGATGGTACATGGAATTCATGATTTATTTTTTAAATTCCTGTGTTGCACTACTAATTAAAAAAAAAAATCCCTTCTGTCTGTGCCTCAGCAAAAGAAGACTATAATGTCTAAATTAACATTGTTAAAAAACAAAATTCAACCAAGTTAGTTTGAATATCTTTGTTAGGCAATTCATGAATCTGGCAGCATCTCATCTATTAATAGCAACTAGAAAACAAACACCCTCTTCCAACAACACAAGAGAACACTCTATACATGGATATCACCAGATGGTCAACACCAAAATCAGATTGATTATATTCTTTGCAGCCAAAGATGGAGAAGCTCTATATAGTCAGCAAAAACAAGACTAGGAGCTGACTGTGGCTCAGACCATGAACTCCTTATTGCCACATTCAGACTTAAATTGAAGAAAGTAGGGAAAACCACTAGACCATTCAGGTATGACCTAAATCAAATCCCTTATGATTATACAGTGGAAGTGAGAAATAGATTTAAGGGCCTAGATCTTATAGATAGAGTGCCTGATGAACTATGGAATGAGGTTCATGACATTGTACAGGAGACAGGGATCAAGACCATCCCCATGGAAAAGAAATGCAAAAAAGCAAAATGGCTGTCTGACAAGGCCTTACAAATAGCTGTGAAAAGAAGAGAAGCGAAAAGCAAAGGAGAAAAGGAAAGATAATAAGCATCTGAATGCAGAGTTCCAAAGAATAGCAAGAAGAGATAAGAAAGCCTTCTTCAGTGATCAATGCAAAGAAATAGAGGAAAACAACAGAATGGGAAAGACTAGGGATTTCTTCAAGAAAATCAGAGATACCAAAGGAACATTTCATGCAAAGATGGGCTCGATAAAGGACAGAAATGGTATGGACCTAACAGAAGCAGAAGATATTAAGAAGAGATGGCAAGAATACACAGAAGAACTGTACAAAAAAGATCTTCACAATGCAGATAATCACAATGGTGTGATCACTCACCTAGAGCCAGACATCCTGGATTGTGAAGTCAAGTGGGCCTTAGAAAGCATCACTACGAACAAAGCTAGTGGAGGTGATGGAATTCCAGTTGAACTACTCCAAATCCTGAAAGATGATGCTGTGAAAGTGCTTCACTCAATATGCCAGCAAATTTGGAAAACTCAGCAATGGCCACAGGACTGGAAAAGGTCAGTTTTCATTCCAATCCCAAAGGAAGGCTGCCGGGAGCCGGCATATTGCATATTGAGTGCATATTGCATATTGAGTGCAGCACTTTCCACAGCATCATCTTTCAGGATCTGAAATAGCTCAACTGGAATTCTATCACTGCCGGGAGCCAGCGTGAGGAACTCCGCCCATGACAAAGGTCATGAGGAAGGAGGCTCGGCATACGCAAAGGCTGGATCGAGCCTCAGGAGTCCCCCTGGAAATTCTCGAGCATCTACCCCCCCAAACCAGAGTCTGCCTACTTTCTGCTTTGTGCTCTCACCTACACCTCTGACTTTATGGCGGCTGTCCCCCACTACCTCTCTTTGAAAAAAGAGCTAGCTTACAGCTCCAGTTAATAATTCCTGGGTGTGACAGTGTTTCAAACTACAAACTCCTTTGGAAGTCCTCTAGCCTGCCTGAATAGGTTTTTCAGGCCACATGTGATTGTTCAGAGCCTCCCAACTGTGAGAGGCAGGAGATGTTCTAAACTGTCTAAACACAGATTCTTTTGAGTAGTTAAAAGATTGATTAGAAATTGTATTGGTGAAGGGCTTTTCACTTACTGAGCCAATGTTTGCTGCTAAGTCTCCATACTCCTTACCTACTGTGTCCTTGGTGGTGTATTGATTGATATAAAGGGTGTATAGAAATGTAAAATGCAGCTTTGTCCAATGCTTTTTTGAAGGCTGGTGCCTGACTTTGGAATAATCACCTTTAGAGAAAAATAAGTTTCTTAAAATTTTAACAGGCCTCCGGGCCAGAAGATGATGTAATTCACCTGAACTTTTGCATATGATAAGTTTGAAAGCCTGGCTTCGATTAGGACCAGGAACTGCTGTCCTTGCATGACTCCACCCCTTCCCCCATTATCCTCTATGCACAACTTAAGGTATAAAAACTACTTTCAAAAATAAAGTGCAGGACTTGTTCACTGAAACTTGGTCTCCCCATGTCGCTCTCTCTCTCTGTCTGAGTCTCCATCTGGAGCGCGGAACCCGCCATGCTTGCTAATTATGCCTGGGCTTCTAAGATCCGACCAGGGAGGCCTCAGTGTCTCCTCTCCTTCGGGAGAACGGAAGGACGCCTGCGGCCTACGTAAGTGGTGCAAACTTCTTGTCTTGAAGTTTTATTGGTCTCCCGCGTAAACCAAGCTACTCAGCCTCTTTTCTCAACTGAATTTTCCTACTGAGCTATCCTCATTCTATTATTCTTTATATCCTTAATTAACGTTTAATTAAGCAGTTGTTTCCTGACCCTCGCCTGCGCCGTCTCTCCTTCGAATACCCTGGATCAGCTGGGGCCGGACCCCGACAGAAGGCAATGCCAAAGAATGCTCAAACTACCGCACAATTGCACTCATCTCACATGCTAGTAAAGTAATGCTCAAAATTCTTCAAGCCAGGCTTCAGCAATATGTGAACCGTGAACTTCCTGAGGTTCAAACTGGTTTTAGAAAAGGCAGAGGAACCAGAGATCAAATTGCCAACATCCGCTGGATCATAGAAAAAGCAAGAGAGTTCCAGAAAAACATCTATTTCTGCTTTATTGACTATGCCAAAGCCTTTGACTGTGTGGATCACAATAAACTGTGGAAAATTCTGAAAGAGATGGGAATACCAGACCACCTGATCTGCCTCTTGAGAAATTTGTATGCAGGTCAGGAAGCAACAGTTAGAACTGGACATGGAACAACAGACTGCTTCCAAATAGGAAAAGGAGTTCGTCAAGGCTGTATATTGTCACCCTGTTTATTTAACTTCTATGCAGAGTACATCATGAGAAACGCTGGGCTGGAAGAAGCACAAGCTGGAATCAAGATTGCTGGGAGAAATATCAATAACCTCAGATATGCAGATGACACCACCTTTATGGCAGAAAGTGAAGAGGAACTCAAAAGCCTCTTGATGAAAGTGAAAGTGGAGAGTGAAAAAGTTGGCTTAAAGCTCAACATTCAGAAAACCAAGATCATGGCATCCGGTCCCACCACTTTATGGGAAATAGATGGAGAAAGAGTGGAAACAATGTCAGACTTTATTTTTCTGGGCTCCAAAATCACTACAGATAGTGACTGCAGCCATGAAATTAAAAGACACTTACTCCTTGGAAGGAAAGTTATGACCAACCTAGATAGCATATTCAGAAGCAGAGCTATTACTTTACCAACAAAGGTCCATATAATCAAGGCTATGGTTTTTCCTGTGGTTGTGTATGGATGTGAGAGTTGGACTGTGAAGAAGGCTGAGCACCGAAGAATTGATGCTTTTGAACTGTGGTGTTGGAGAAGACTCTTGAGAGTCCCTTGGACTGCAAGGAGATCCAACCAGTCCATTCTGAAGGAGATCAGACCTGGGATTTCTTTGGAAGGAATGATGCTAAAGCTGAAACTCCAGTACTTTGGCCACCTCATGTGAAGAGTTGACTCCTTGGAAAAGACTCTGATGCTGGGAAGGATTGGGGGCAGGAGGAGAAGGGGACGACAGAGGATGAGATGCCTGGATGGCATCACTGACTCGATGGACGTGAGTCTCAGTGAACTCCGGGAGTTGGTGATGGACAGGGAGGCCTGGCGTGCTGTGATTCACGGGGTCGCAAAGAGTCGGACATGACTGAGCGACTGATCTGATCTGATCTGATCTGAGAAGGGTGTTTGTGTTACCAAAAGTGGAGTCTGGCTGCTTGTGGCTCAAAAGCCAATAAAAAGGACAGGTTGATAGAAAGGAAAGTTTGCTTTAATTTGGATGCTGGCAACTGGAGGAAAGGCAGCTATCTACCCAAAAGCTGACCCTCTGTACCCCATCTACCTGCCCTGCTGACAAGCAGTGGCTAAAAGCTTTTATAGATAGAGAGAGGGGGCTACATGCAGAAACAGCACAGTCAGTTCTGATAATCATCTTGAAATTGGTCATGCTGTGGTCTGACCAGCATCATTTTGATTGTTTTAGGTACAGTTAACCTTCAATCCCAAGATTAATTTATTTCCATTTCTTGAGGCCTCTCGGCATTGTGGCAGCTTATGTCATGGCTACAGTCTGGTCATCATGTAGTTAACTTCTTCCAGCTGGTGAGGGTTTCAGTATCTACAAGACAGCTCACAGGATATGGCTCAGAAAATTATCTATAGCCCTTGAGAAGGAATTAAGTGTCCTTGACTATGCTTGCATGTGTGTGTGCTAAGTAGCTTCAGTCGTGTCTGACTATTTGTGACCCCACAGACTGTAGCCCGCCAGGCTCCTCTGTCCATGAGATTCTCCAGGAGACAATACTGGAATGGGTTGCCATGCCCTCCTCCAGGGGATCTTCCTGATTCTGTGATCGAACCCTTGTCTCAAGTCTCCTGCTTTGGCTGTTGGATTCTTTACCACTAGCAGCACTTGGGAAGCCCTTGACTATGCTTATTTGATTTTCTTTGACTGTTTTCCTTTGTTTTTGCATATTCTCATTTCTCTGACTGAAGTATTTTTTCACTAAAATTTGAGACGAAAGGCAGAGAGAGGACGTAGAGTAGAGGGGCAAGGTCCATAGAATCCTCCTCTGTTTCACTTGGAAAGGTTGTAAAAATATGGAAACTTAGACTTCCCTGGTGGCCCAGTGGTTAAGAATTCACTTGCCAAAGCAAGGAACATGAGTTCAATCCCTGGTCCTGGAAGATTCCGCATGCCATGGGGCAACTAAGCCCGTGTGCCACAACTATTGAGCCTGCACTGTAGAGCCTGAGTGTGCAACTATGTGGAGCCTGAGTGTGTAACTACTGCAGGCCTGCATGCCTTAGGGCCTGTGCTCTGCAACAAGAGAAGTCACTGCAATGAGAAGCCTGGGCGCTACAACTGGAGAATGCCCTCCTGCAACAACGAAGACCCAGCACAGCCAAAAAAAAGTTAAAAGCAAATTTTTTTTTGAAAAAGGAAAATTTTTTTATATGAAGCAGTTTTGGGCAAGGGAGCTATTAGCAAAAGAAAAGGATTATTTTTAGGCCAGGACATTTTCTTGACAGATTTACTTATTGGTGCTGATTAGAAAATTCCAAACTGGTTGATTATGATTACATTTCTGGGAGAGGCTAAAACTGCAATTAGGTCAGGTATTAAATCTAGGTTTGGTATCATGAGTATAAGTGATGAGTTTTAGTATAAGCGATGCCATTTTGGGACATGGTTTTCTTTTCAACAATTCAGAGGAAAAGGAACATTGAGAAAATGTTAACTTAACGGGAAGCAAACATAAAACTGCTACCGCTAAGTCGCTTCAGTCGTGTCCGACTCTGTGCAACCCCACAGATGGCAGCCCACCAGGCTCCCCCGTCCCTGGGATTCTCCAGGCAAGAACACTGGAGTGGGTTGCCATTTCCTTCTCCAATGCATGAAAGTGAAAAGTAAAAGTGAAGTCGCTCAGTCGTGTCCGACTCTTAGCGACCCCATGGACTGCAGCCTTCCAGGCTCCTCCATCCATGGGATTTTCCAGGCAAGAGTTCTGGAGTGGGGTGCCATTGCCTTCAGATGAAATAAGTAAATACATCTATAATCCAATAAATGATATCCAATACAAAGAAATAGTTTATTTGGAATAGCATAAAACAACTGATATCTAAGACTTATAAGACAGACACCCAAGACATAATCAAGAAATGTTGACAGTGATATGTAACTGTGAAATAGTAGCGAAAAGAGATTATGGTATAGCAGTATGAATATAAGATAAATTAAACTTTGAAAAAAAAAATTTAAGTATTAAAAAGGGTCCTGATTGATGGTAAAAGAATAATTATCAGGAAGATATAGCAATTTTAAAAGAACGAGATCTATGTTGACCTAAAACAAAGAGACTCTCAGGTTTTTTCTTCAGCAAAAAAAATGGTTTATTTGGAATCCGCAAAGAATTGCACTTGGGGGTCTGCCACCATGGGAAGCAATGTGGAAGTCTTCAAGCAACAAGAAGACTCTTTTAAAGAGGGGGAAAGGAAGTTAAGAGGGCCATAGTAAAACAAGAATCCATTGGAGGAACTGAGAGTATGGTGCTTTTCCATCGGCTGAATTGACAGTCTCTCATTGGCTGAGGTCTTGCCAGGCTAGAAGGCAAAGTCTTCCTCCCAGGCTCTCCTATCATTGTGGGGTGTGAGCGCTCCCCCTGCTGGTCTCCTGACTCTTGTTTCAGTTGAGGTTTCTCTTTATTAATTTTTATATTTAAAGACTTTTCTTCGACATAATATAAAGCAAAAATCTCCAAGGATAGGGGCTGATTTTAACACATCTCTTCCAGAAATGAACAGATCAGTCAGACAAATATTTAGTAAAGATATGAAATATTTGAAACAAACAAAAAAAAAACCCTGGAAATAAAATAAAGCACATTCTCAGGACCCTGTGCCAAATGAATAATAATAACTGCTAACATTTGTGAAGTGTTTACCATGTACCCAGCAGTGATCTGAGTGCTGTAAATGACTAACTCTTGCTAATTTAGGACACGAGGAAACTGAGGCAGAGAGGAACTGAGTAACTGACCCAGGATTACTCAGCCATTAAGAGGCACAGCTGGATCCGAGCTTACCTGAAGCCGGATCCCATGCTCTTCTCTACTTGACAAGAGTTTGGAAAACTTTTACTACAAAAGGCCAGATAGTTAATATTTGGGTTCTCCTGGCCACAAAGTCTGTATCATAACTATTCAACTGTGCAGCCATACTGCAAAAGAGGAAATTTGTAAATAAGGTGCAGGATCATATTGCAGTAGACCTTTATTTACAAGATCCAGGCAAGTGACTATACTTAGGCTATTGGCTGTAGTCCACCAAGTACTGTATTAAACTCTATTGTGTTTGCACTGTTTTTGGCTTATGTAGAAGTGCTGTGAAAACTGGGAGCATGTGGGGCCACAGGGAAGGACAAACATCACCACATTCCTAGACCACAACCTAACATTGTGCTATGTGTGACCACTGTGAAAGATTCCTGTATAAACCTGTGTGTATCTGCTTTCATTTCTCTTGCATGAATACCTAGAGGTGAAATTGCTGGGTCACATGGTAGATGCATGTTACACTTCTTAATCAAATGCCAAGCTGTTTTCACAAGTGGCTATCCCATTTCACATCTCACCAGCAGCAGCGTGTGAGAGTTCCAATAACTCCACATTTTCACAAGCACTTGGTATGGTCAGTCTTTTAACTTTAGACATTTGAATAGGTGTATGGTGATGTCTTCCTTCATGGATCACAGCCTTGTCATGGTGAAGGGGCTTGTGTAACTCAGTGAAGCTATGAGCCATGCTGTGCAGGGCTACGCAAGATGGATGGGTCACAGTGATCCACTGGAGGAGGAAATTGCAACTCACTCCAGTATTTTTGCCTGGAGAACCCCACAGACAGTACGAAAAGACAAAAAGACATGACAATGGAAGATGAACCCCCCAGGTTGGAAGGTGTCCAATATGCTACTGGGAAAGAGCAGAGGGCAATTACAAATAGTTTTAGAAAGAATGAAGTGGCTGGGTCAAAGCAGAAGTTGGCTGTGATGCTGATACTTGGCTGTGTCTGATGGTGAAAGTAAAGTCTGATGCTATAAAGAACAATATTGCATAGGAACCTGGAATGTTGGGTCCATGAATCAAGGTAAATTAGAGGTGGTCAAGCAGGAGATGGCAAGACTGAACAAGGGCTTCCCTGATAGCTCAGTTGGTAAAGAATCCACCTGCAATGCAGGAGACCCCAGTTCAATTCCTGTGTTGGGAAGATCCGCTGAAGAAGGGATAGGCTACCCACTCCATTATTCTTGGGCTTCCTTTGTGGCTCAGCTGGTAAAGAATCTGCCTGCAATGTGAGAGACCATGTTCTATCCCTGGGTTGGGAAGATCCCCTGGAGAAGGGAAAAGGCTACCCATTCCAGTATTCTGGCCTGAAGAATTCCATGGACTGTATAGTTCATGGGATCACAGAGTCAGACACAACAGAGCAACTTCCACTAAAACTAAATCTTAGAAACTAGTGAACTAAAATGGATGAGAATGGGTGAATATAATTCAGATGACCATTTATCTACTACTTTGGGCAATAATCCCTTGGAAGAAATGGAATAACCCTCATAGTCAACAAAAGAGTCCAAAATGCAGTATTTGGGTGCAATCTCAAAAATGACAGAATGATCTCAGTTCATTTCCAAGGCAAACCATTCAACATCACAGTAATCCAAGTCTATGCCCCAACCACTGCTGATGCTGAAGAAGCTGAAGTTGAACAGTTCTATGAAGACCTATAAGACCTTCTAGAACTAACACCAAAAAAAGATATCCTTTTCATCATAGGAGATTGGAATGAAAAGTAGGAAGCCAAGAGATACCCAAAATAACAGGCAAGTATGACCTTAGAGTACAAAATGAAGAGGGAAAAGGTTAACAGAGTTTTGTCAAACAAACAAACAAACAAACAACCCACAAACACACTTTTCCAACAACCCAAGAGATGACTTTTCACATACACATCACCAGATGGTCAATACTGAAATCAGATTGATTATATTCTTTGCAACTGAAGATGGAGAAGCTCTATACAGTCAGCAAAAACAAGACCTGGAGCTGACTGTGGCTCAGATCATGGGCTCCTTATTGAAAATTTCAGGCTTAAATAGAAGAAAGCAGGGGAAATCATTAGGTTATTCAGGTATAACCTAAATCAAATACCTATGATTATACAGTGGAAGTGACAAATAGATTCAAGGGATTAGATCTGGTAGACAGAGTGCCTGAAGGTGGATGGAGGATTGTTACATTGTACAGGAGGTAGTGACCAAAACCATTCCAAAGAAAAAGAAATACAAGAGGTAAAGTGGTTGTCTGAGGAATCTTTACAAAAAACAGGAAAGAAGAGAAGCAAAAAAGCAAGGGAGAAAGGGAAAGGTACATCAAACTGAATGCTGAGTTCCAGAGAATAGCAAGAAAGAGAAAAGAAATCCTTCTTAAATGAACAATACAAAGAAATAGAGGAGAACAATAGAATGGGAAAGACTAGGATCTTTCTTCAAGAAAATTGGAGATATCAAGGGAACTTTTCATACAAGGTTGGGCATGAAAAAGGACAGAAACTATAAGAACCTAACAGAAGCAGAAGAGATTAAGAAAAGATGGTGAGAATACACAGAAGAACCATACAAGAAAGGTCTTAATGACCCAGATAACCACAATGGTGTGGTTATCTAGAGCTGAATATCCTGGAGTGTGAGGTCAGGTGGACCTTAAGAAATATTACTACAAACAAAGCTAGTGGAGGTGATGGAATTCCAGCTGAGCTATTTCAAAACCTAAGGGATGATGCTATTAAAGTGCTGCACTCAATATGTCAGCAAATTTGAAAAACTCAGCAGTGGCCACAGGACTGGAAAAGGTCACTTTTTATCCGAATCTCAAAGAAGAGCAATGCCAGAGAATGATCAAACTACCACACAATTGTACTCATTTCACATGCTAGCAAGGTAATGCTCAAAATCCTTCAAGCTAGGCTTCAACAGTATATGAACCAAGAAATTCTACGTGTACAAGCTGGGTTTAGAAAAGGCAGATGAACCAGAGATCAAATTGCCAACATCCGTTGGGTCATGGAGAAAGCAAGGGAATTCCAGAAAAGCCTCTACTTCTGCTTCACAGTCTTTGACTGTGTGGATCACAACAAACTATGGAAAATTCCTAAAGAGATGGGACTACTAGACTATCTTACCTGCGTCCTCAGAGACCTGTATGTAGGTCAAGAAGCAACAGTTAGAGCTGGGCATGGAATAACAGACTGGTTTCAAATTGGGAAAGGAGTATGTCAAGGCTATATATTGTCACCTTGCTTATTTAACTTATATGCAGAGTACATCATGCAAAATGCTGGGCTGGATAAAGCTCAGGCTGAAATCAAGATTGCTGAGACATATCAATAATCTCAAGTATGCAGATGACACCATATTAATGTCAGAAAGCGAGGAAGAACTAAAGAGCCTCTTGGTGAAGGTGAAAGAGGAGAGTGAAAAAGCTGGCTTAAAACTCGATGTTCAAGATCATGGCATCCAATCCCATCATTTCATGGCAAATAGATGGGGAAACAATGGAAACAGTGACAGACTTTATTTTCTTGGGCTCCAAAATCACTGCAGATGAAGACTGCAGCCATGAAATTAAAAGATGCATGCTCCTTGGAAGAAAAGCTATGACAAACCTAGATAGCCTATTAAAAGAAAGAGACATCACTTTGCCAACAAAGGGCTGTATAGTCAAAGCTATGGTTTTTCCAGTAGTCATATACGGACATGAGAGTTGAACCTTAAACCAGGCTTTATACCATAAAGAGTGCCAAAGAACTGATGCTTTAGAACTGTGGTTCTGGAAAAGATTCTTGAGTGTCCCTTGGACAGCAAGGAGATCAAACCAGTCAATCCTAAAGGAAATCAGTCCTGAATATTCATTGGAAGGACTGATGCTGAAGCTGAAGGTCCAATAATTTGGCCACCTGATGCAAACAGCCAACTCATTGGAAAAAGACCCTGATGCTGGGAAAGATTGAAGACAGGAGGAGAAGGGGATGACAGATACTGTGGCCACTACTGAGTGTTCCAAATTTGCTGGCATATAGAGTGAAGCACTTTAATAGCACTGTTGTAGGAAGGGGACCCCTTCCAGAGCCCAAAACTGGGCTCTTGTCTAACACTTGGAAATGAATTGCCCAAGGAGACACATGTGTTGACAAAGCAAGAGATTTTATTGGGAAAGGGCACCTGGGTGGAAAACAGTAGGGTAAGGGAACCCAGGAGAACAGCTCTGCCATGTGGCTTGTAGTCTCGGTTTTATGGTAATGGGATTAGTTTCTGGGTTGTCTTCAGCCAATCATTCTGACTTAGAGTCCTTCCTGGTGGTGCACGCCTTGTTCAGCCAAGATGGATGCCAGAGAGAAGGATTCTGGGAGATGGTCAGACATGTGGTGTCTCCTTTTGACCTTTCCCAAACTCTTCCAGTTGGTGGTGGGTTATTAGTTCCGTGTTCCTTACCGGGACCTCCTGTCATAAAACAACTCATGCAAATGGTTACTATGGTGCCTGGCCAGGGTGGGCGCTTTCAATCAGTGTGCTTCCCCTAACAGCATAATTTTTTAGTATTTGAAATAGCTCAGCTGGAATTCCATCACCTCTACTAGCTTTGTTTGTAGTAATGCTTCCTAAGGCCTACTTGACTTCACACTCCAGGACGTCTGGCTCTAGGTGAGTGATCACACCATCATGGTTATCCTGGTCATTAAGACTTTTTTTTGGTATAGTTCTTCTGTGTATTCCCTGCCACCTCTTCTTAAAGAAGGCTGAGTGCCAAAGAATTGATGGTTTTGAATTTTGTGGTGCTGGTGAAGTCTCTTGAGAATCCCTTGGACTGCAAGGAGATCAAACCAGTCAATCCTAAAGGAAATTAATTATCCCTGAATATTCATTGGAAAGACTGATGCTGAAGCCAAAACTTCAATACTTTGGCCACCTGATGCAAAGAGCCAATTCATTGAAAAAGACCCTGATGTTGGAAAGATTAAAGGCAGGAGGAGAAGGGGGTGGTGGCAGATGGCGAGATGGTTAGATAGCATCACAACTCAATGTACATGAATTTGAGCAAACTGTGAGAGAGAGTGGAGGATAGAGGAGCCTGGCGTGCTGCAGTCCATGGGGTAGCAAATAGTCAGACACGACTTAGTGACTGAACAACAGCAGCATGGTGACATCTCATGGAATTGCAACTTCTTTTCCCTCCTGATTGATAATGTTGAACATCTTATTTGCTTATTCACCACTTTTATATTGTCTTTGGTGAAATATTTTTTCTAATCCTTTACCTCTTTTGTATTGGAATGTTTGTTTCTATTGACTTAAAAAATAATTACAAACTAGAAGTTGAGACTTATGTTTTATTTGGTGGGAATTTTTAGGAGTTTGGGCCCAGAAGACAGCACCTCAAGTAGCCCTGAAAGAACTGTTCTAAGGAGGTGGGGTGAGTGGGGGGAGAAGTCAGTTTACATAGAAATTTGCCACAAGGGTCCGGTAGTCTGAAAATCAAAAGATTATTGTTAATTAAGAAAAACCAGATATCCCAAGTTAAGTAATTTAGCACTTTCCTCTGTATGGGAAGATGCAAGAATCTGGGCTTATTATCATCATTCCTTTCATATGCATCTCAGCTATCTGGCGCCAGCATCCCACTATGAGATTTTTCACATTCTTAGTTCCTTGCTCACTGTAGGGGGCAGCCTGATAGTTGCTGAATAGCAGGTTTTGTTTTTCCTGCACTTGCTCTGGGCTCAGAAATTCACATTTGGAGGGCTGGATAGGAGTCGCTAATGGTTGTGACATTCTTGTTTGTTAATATGGCAAGAACTGATACTCCATTTCTCATTTCTAACTAGGGTATCACATGATCACAACAAAACGGTTTGTTGTTTTATACCACTAAGTTTTGGGGTACCTTATTATACAGCAATCATAATCAGAACAGCTTCTCCAATTAAATGGTGCAGGAAAATATGTTAGGTCCCCGTGAGGAAGAATTTGTAAGCAGCTCTTTGTAGGAAACTGCCCTCAGCAGGAAGCCCCTTTTCCTGTCACTTGAGCAAAGTTATATTGTAACTAACTTTCAAATCAGGCACCTCCATGCCCTACTCACCTCAGCCCAAGCACATATCTCAAATCTTTTGATCACACAATACCTTGCCTAACCTGTTGGTTCTTTCCATAGATCAAAGAAGTAGGAATTTGGAAAAAGTAATTTACAGATGACCAGATCTCTTCCTTAGCTTCCCCTTCAGTAATCTTGGGCACAAATAGTGTGACCAGGATAACATCTAGAATAAGATCACAAGGAGTCGACAAGTCTGCACACAAGCCTGACAGTGGGAGATGGTGACGACTCTGACCCTCTGTCTCAATGATCAACTGAGATCACTCAACTGTTTCTCTTGATGAAATTTCATGGCCAAGCAGAATCTTCAGAGGTGGTTTTGGGAGAATACTGAATTCGCCATCTCCCCATATTGCTGACATTTTGACTGAAGGCACCTTTCTCCTCTACCATTTAGGACTCTGTAATTGATTTTGTTAGCGGTGAGTAGAGGGACCTGATTTACTGGTAACAAGTTTGGGAGTCAGGAGCACTGGACCACTGGCAGGGCGCTGGGCCTTCCCCTGGGTGAGTCTAGAGGGGAGGACCACCAGGAAGCAGGGACAGAGCATGGAGCAGCAGTCTAGGGAACGGGAGGCATTGCCCATGCCCAGAGAATGTGTGGGTGGGGATGGGTGTAGACGAGGTGGTGTTGCAGTTGTTGGGACCTGGCTGAGGGTGGGAGGGTGTGTGTGTGTGTGCACTTCTCTGCAGTGAAAGTGCTTATGAGAGAAAAGCATTTGTCAGCTGCCATACCAGAGAAGGCAAAGCATTCTGCAATTGTTTCTGTCAAATAGGGAACTTGGTGCCCCCATTTCCTTTCTCCTGCTGAGCCCAGACACCACACACTGGCATCTCTTCAGTGTAGGGGGAAGGGATGAGCCAGAAAGGGTGGCGGAACTGGTTCTCCCTGTAACCCACCTGGGACCCCAGGTCAGGGAGAGAGGACTCACCTAACAAATGAGACTGCGTTGGTTACGCAGATTTGAAAATCTGCATTGGTTACGCAGATTTAAAAAATGTTTTTGTTTTTTTAACCTGGGCAAAGCTGGGGCCTACTTGAGCAGGGTCTGATGTTGATGAACATCCTTCACTGAGCACATTTTTAAAGAGACAATAGGAAAGCAAAATAAAGTTGCATTTGTGTTATTGATACATCATACCATTTGTGCTTGTTGAGTGTATTTTATAAACACGAACAACTTACATTTTTAAAGAGTCTCTGGTATTTCACACAGAAAGGAATGTTGAAAGGCATTTCCTCTCTAGAGCTGGCTAAGTAATGCAGTCATAGCACTGACTGGTTGGAAATAATTTTCTTTTGACAATTCTCTGTGAGTACTGTTTATTTTCAGAGTATTTTTATTCTCATGTGATAGTGCCTATTGTAGTGATGGGAGGTTGGATGCCATTTTCCTTTCTCCTGAGGAATAGAATAGAGGACCTGGTCCTTAGAGGGAACCTGGGGAAAATTCCCTTAGGGATAAGCTGGTAGGAGAGAAGATAGGGAGAAGTGACCCAGGTGGGTTCCAAGGAAGATAGCATCTAACCTGGGCGCCTGGACCCCAAGACAGTGGATCCAGGTGATCTTTAGTGGCAAAGCTCAAGCCCTGTTAATAGGGTTAGGCAAGGAGGTTCCAAGGGCTCAGAGCAAAGAATATCACACAGGGCTGGTCAGCCAAATTTTTAGAGCTGCAATCAACAAACTAACCTGAGGTTTTCTAAGACCTTCCTTCTGAGAAAGCCCAGTTCTCTCTTGTGAGAATCTAGGTGAATAAAGCCCAGACAGGCAATGGTGGGGACCAGAAATCCAAGAAAGAAAAATCCAGGAGAGGAAGACAATGGTGTGCCGTTGTCAATGCAGCCCTCTCCTTCCTTCCCTCGAGGCTTGGCATCCTTGTTTATCTTTCTCCCCTACCGCCCCCACTTCCCACGTTTGGGATTCAAAGTCCCAAAGGGAGAAATGAGTTTTCTTAGTATTCACTCAATTTTGTGACACGATATTGCTATGTATTGCCATTTTCTCAAGCATTGAATGTTTGCGTATCAAATAGAATGTTTAAAATTAATGGAACTTATGGTACCAGGGATCCCTATGGTTGTTGTAACAACAGTGGAGTGTTTCAAATAACATATTGACAAAGGAGCAGGCAAAACTCCATGTGTCCATGTTTCCATGGACAAGAAACTCCAATGGAGGAATTTGCATTTTTAGTCTCTTGCCTTGTGGGTAATATGCCAGAAGAAGCCAAGGATGATGATAAAGACATGAGCTGGATTCCCCCAAACTTGGCAGGAAACAGCTTCCTACCTGGCACTCACTCTTCACTGAGGACTCCACGTTACCAGGTGACAGTGCCCTCTCTACCTAGGTCTCTAGGTAGAGGTCTCTAGGTGTGAAGGAACTACTGAGACTTGAAGGCCTTTATTTTAGATTTGCAATATTTGCAATGCAACATTTGAATGAATGAATCAACTATATTAGAGCTGTTAAAAAAGGGGACATGAAGTGGGAAAACCAGTATGAAATATGGTGCTATCTTTTCCGGCAGGAACACTGAAGAATTGAAGCCCATTTACAACTGGAGAAGTGCCTTCCCTGCCAGCATCTCCAGGATTTTTCTACCCTTTTGTCTTTAAGAAAAGAAAAGAAAAGGCAAGCAACCCATGTCCGTCAACAGATGAATGGATAAAGATGTGGTATGTATGTATATATGTGTGTGTGTGTGTGTGTGTATATATATATATATATATATATATATATATATTTATACTTATCAGATCAGATCAGATCAGTCGCTCTGTCGAGTCCGATTCTTTGAGATCCCATGAATTGCAGCACGCCAGGCCTCCCTGTCCATCACCAACTCCCGGAGTTCACTGAGACTCACGTCCATCGAGTCAGTGATGCCATCCAGCCATCTCATCCTCTGTCATCCCCTTCTCCTCTTGCCCCCAATCCCTCACAGCATCAGAGTCTTTTCCAATGGGTCAACTCTTCACATGAGGTGGCCAAAGTATTGGAGTTCCAGCTTCAGCATCAGTCCTTCCAATGAACACCCAGGACTGATCTCCTTTAGAATGGACTGGTTGGATCTCCTTGCAGTCCAAGGGACTCTCAAGAGTCTTCTCCAACACCACAGTCCAAAAGCATCAATTCTTCGGTGCTCAGCCTTCTTCACAGTCCAACTCTCACATCCATACATGACCACAGAAAAAACCATAGCCCTGACTAGACGAACCTTTGTTGGCAAAGTAATGTCTCTGCTTTTACTTCCTCAAAAATGAGGATGTACTCTGAAACTCACCACTGACCAAAGCAGGCTGGAGAAACATGACTACTACATGCAGTGTGATGTCATGGATTGGATCCTGGGACACAAAGAGAACGTTAGTGGAAAAGCTGGTGAAATGGAGTAAACTGTGGTCTTCAGTGGTGACAACTGAACCAAGGTAAGGTAAGTGATGGAAATGAAAGTGTTAGTCATGTCCGAATCTTTGTGACCCCACAGACTGCATTTCACCAGGCTCCTCTGTCCATGGGATTCTCCAAGCAAGAATACTGGAGTGCGTTGCCATGCCCGCCTCCAGGGGATCTTCCTGACCCAGGGATGGAACCTGAGTCTGTTATGCCTCCCGCATTGGCAGGCAGGTTCTTTACCACTAACACCACCTGGGAAGCACCTGTTGATATAGATTTATATAGAAATACCACTCAGTCATAAAAAAAAGAATGAAATTTTATTGTTTGCAGCAACATGGATGGATTTGGAGGACATCAGGCTAAGTGAAATAAATAAGTCAAAGACAAATGCTGTGTGATATCACTTACATACGAAATCTAAAAAAATGCAACCATCTAGTGAGTGTAACAAAAAAAGGAGCAGATTCATAGATATAGAGAGCACACTAGTGGTTACCAGTGGGGAGAGAGAAGGGGGATGGGACAAGATGGGGTGGGGGAGTAAGAGGTGCAAACTATTAAGCATAAAGTACAAGAATATATTGTATAACATGGGGAGTAGAGCCAATATTTCATAATACCTATAAATGGAGTATAGCCTTTAAAAATTGTGAATCATTATACTGTGCACCTGTAAGTTACTTACTATTGTACAGCAACTATACTTCAGTGAAAACAAAAGAAAACAAAACCACACAAAATAAAGCACCCTGAGATGATTGGAGTTCACACAAGCAAATCTGGTCACCTATTAGGCCACAAGAACTAGAAGACCTGACAGTAAAGGCAACGGCCATATTGATGACAATTACCATATTTCAAAAAAAGAAAGGGCAGATTTTGATTCTTGCTTTGAGGTCCCTTGCTTGGCTCCTTGAAGGCCCAATGTGAGTGAGTGAGTGAGTGAAGTCGCTCAGTCATGTCCGACTCTTTGCGACCCCATGGACTGTAGCCTAACCAGGTCCCTCCGTCCATGGGATTTTCCAGGCAAGAATACTGGAGTGGGTTGCCATTTCCTTCTCCAGGAGATCTTCCCGACCCAGGGATTGAACCCAGGTCTCCTGCATTGTAGGCAGACGCTTTACGGTCTGAGTGACTGCTCTCTTTGGAGACACACCAAGGAGATAACCGGACAGATTCCTCTGTGTCACCATTCTTGCTCTCTTGCATCCATCACATTACTTTCCAGGGTGGGAATGATAAAACTGATAGTCTTTGTATTTCAAGGGTTTCTGTATTTTAAGGGAGTTGTGGGCTTAGGTGCGCCTGGTCCTCTCCTAGCGCGTCCTGGGCGCAGTAGCCCTGTGCACCCAGAACCTCGCGCCCCGGCGGGCAGGATCTGCCCTGGGGAGTTTTTGACAGGTAGTCCTCACCCTTCTGCAGGTAAAACCTACCCCCGGCGGCTTCATTTCCATAACAACCCGAATGGAAGATCGCCTGGAGAGGCGAATGTGTGTGCAGGTGACATACTTTCACCATTAAAATGACAATGACCTGAGGCCGAATCGTATTTGTTTAAAAATAGAATGAGCCTCTCTGGATGAAATTAAAATTGATTTAATCCTGTACTAACGTGAACTTGGAAACGATAAATGTTGAAACATCTCGTGGCCTGCTTTGCATGATGACTTGAGCAGTGACATTTCAAGAAGATAATGGTTTTGTAATAATTAAAAAGAAAAAAAAAAAAGCAGTCAAATCTCCCCAGTGAAATATGGCCTTAATTGACTGCCAGGGGTGGTGTGTATGAGCAACTATTAGAAAAAGCAGTGTAACATAAAAATTGGCTTTTTTTTTTATTCCTGCCTTCTTCCAAAATGTAATTAGTATACTAAAATCAACAAGATGAAACAGTTTAAATTTCTTGTAAGTAATTTAGCTATTTTGTAGGCTCAGATTTTTTCTTTTTTCAAATGAGAAGGTTAGTGAAACCATATTCAACAATGATTTAAACATATAAGACAAACTATTGTTTTGTGAATTTTTTTAAAGTATATGCAATGTGACAGTGTTAAAATATACTGCAGCAAATAACTTTTTGAGTCATTTTTTATTTTGAAAAGCATTTCATTTTAATTCTCAGGTTAGTTTGTTGGTTTGGAAGGAGATAAATGATCTATGAAGGTAATATAAATTCACATAATTCATAAAAAATTCAGTCTGTGTAGGTAGAATCTGAAAACCATGTTTTGCCTGGTCCCTTAATCTATGTTTAGGATCAATTTCTACTGAATGGAATTTCCATTCTTTCCCCTTAACTTTATAACTTTTTTCTCATTCAGACATGAGAGGATTTAAAAATTCTTCATATCACAAAAACATTTCATATAAGAAAATAGATCATTTTCTATGTGGATAAAAACATTTTTAATGTCTTTAAGTATAATATGGAAAAAATATTAAAGTATAGCTAATTTTCTGATACTACCTTGGCCTGTGTGCTGTGCTCAGCTGCTTCAGTCATGTTTGACTCTTTGCAACCTATGGACTAGCCTGCCAGGCTCCTCTGTCCATGGGATTCTCCAGGCAAGAATACTGGAGTGGGTTGCCGTGCCCTCCTCCAGGAGATCTTGCTGACCTAGGAATCGAACCCATATCTCCAGTGTCTCCTGCATTGCAGGCAGGTTCTTTACCCACTGAGCCACCTAGGAAACCCTACCTTGGTCTGTGTGCTTTGCTTCTCAGTTGTGTCCGACTCTTTGCGACCCCATGGGCTGTAGCCCACCAGGCTCCTCTGTCCATGGGGATTCTCCAGCAAAGAATACTGGAGTGGGTTGTCATGCCCTCCTCCAGGGGATCTTCCCAACCCAGGGATCAAACCTAGGTCTCCCACATTGCAGGTGGATTCTTTACTGTCTGAGTCACCAGGTTAGTCTCCCTCAAATTGTTGTGCTTCTTTGCAATCCCCCTTGTACATGCAGGGGCCTTTCTCACTGATACTCAGGGTATCCTTAAAAACAGGCAGAATACAGATTTTTTTTTTTTTTAAGTATTAGGAAATAAGTGGGCTTCCCTGGTGGCTCAGAAGGTAAAGAATCTGCCTGGAATGCAGGAGTCCTGGGTTCAATCCTTGAGTTGGGAAGATCCCCTGGAGAAGGGAATGGCTACCCACTCTAGTATTCTTGCCTGGAGAATTCCATGGGACAGACAAGCATAAGATTTCTTAAGACCAAATACTCGTCCTTCTGGGACTGCCTTCAATTTTAATTGCAGTGCTTTTAAAAAAGTATACTGCATTATGAAAATGTAGTGGTGTTTCTAGTTCTGCAGGAGCCAGTGGCTTAGGTGTCTTGTCATCTGCATAGAACAAATCATTTGTTCCTGCTCACCAAGAGGATGCTTCAGTGAGAGGTAAGGCAGGTCAGGAGAAATATTTTGAAGATTATTAGGATGACTAAGAAAATAAGACTGCAAAAATACAATGTAAGTGAAGATATGTAAGAGTCTTGTCTACAAGTTTATGGAGATGCCACCTTCCTCTTGGACTCATCTGTCCTTTTTAAAGTAACATTTCATGCAGGGATATCTGTGCCCTGTGCCCTTTAACAATATGGTAGACTAATATTAAAAAATAATTTAGGAAAATATTCACATTGTAGATGTAAACAAATACATTTCAGGTGCTTACCAATCTTAAAAGCACAACAAAGAATTCAATATTTGTCTAGAAATGATGAAGAGAAGACAGATTCCATTCTGGGGACTCATACAGGCAAAAAACTTTTTTGTTTTTTCATTGAAATTTTATATAGAGCAGCAGTTACCGATATACTAACTGAAGGGACTTTAAGGAGCTGCTGAGCATAGGAATTGAATATGGCTGGCTGGTAGAATGCACAGGACTCGCAAAGGCTGTCTTCTGGAGAAGAAAGACAAGAAGGCAGGTTAATAGAGGTAGTCCTCTCCTCAGGATGTAATCTTTAGGTTTCTCTGGATTTAAAGTGACAAGTACACAGGAGCTGAGACCTTCTGTAGGACAGAGCCATAATGTGATATTGGATAGGTTGTTCACTTCACTGGGCTACCTGGATGAAAGAGAAGTGGGTATTGAAATTCCAGCATCCTCTTTGCCAGGACTTGGGCTCTGGGCTCCCAAAGAGCCATGTTTTAGAAGTGGCCCTGGCCTGGGTACTAGTACCTCCCTCCCTAATCACAGTCACGTGGAGTGAGGAATCAACCTAGGGTGCTAAACGTGAAAATGGGCAGACTTAGGACTTGGGAGAATAGGGGGACTCTGAGACAAAGAAGACAACACAGCGGCACTCCTGGAGGGGTCCTGGCCCTCCGTCTGTCTGGTAATGGAGAGGGTGGTAATGGCCAAACCCCCTGCCACAGATGTCCATCTGCAGCCAGTTGCAGGAGCCAGCCTCCTGTCCATAGTTTTGCCCATGGCCGGCCACCTACCCCTCATTCCATATTCCATCACATCCCCACCCCCACCTAAAGGATGCAGGAGAATTGTGCAAAATGAGAACTGAAGGATGAAGAGCCTATAGCCCCAGGCTGAGTTTGGCAGGATGGTTCCACGGCCACAGACGAGCATCACTTACCATCTCCAAATTCTAAGTATAACTGTCTGCAGTATTTCCTCCACATGCATTGAGTACCACATCAGATGGTGTTGTAAGTTTTGCTTCAGCCACAAAATATAATTATAGAAACTCATGAGGCATACGATGATCTGTTATGCATACTTCTATTTTTAGCTATTCTGTTGCTTTTTAAAAAAAATCTCTGATGGTCTCAGCTTACTCCTATTGCCATTTTCTATTTGGAGAGCTTTCTCACCTATTTTAAAAGGATTACTCTGCTAACAACAGATTATCATATTTTTTTCTTAATCTGAAAAAGTCTTTATTTCCCACTTTTTCCTGAAGGATAATTTTGCCAGATAGTGGATTCATAATTGACAGTTCTGGTAGCTTAGTTGGTAAAGAATCCGCCTGCAATGCAGGAGACCCTGATTCAATCCCTGGAGAAGGGATAGGCTGCCCACTCTAGTATTCTTGGGCTTCCCTGGTGGCTCAGATGGTAAAGAATCCTCCTGCAATGTGGGAGACCTGGGTTTGATCCCTGGGTTGGGAAGACCCCCTGGAGAAGGAAATGGCTACTCCAGTACTCTTGTCTGGAGGTTCCACTCTCTTTGCTCGGGGTCCTTGGTGCCTCTGTAATGCCTGCTGTAAAGCAAATACTGAATGCTATTTTCATCTTTCACCTTTTTTTTTTTTTTGTAAAAGCAAAAAATCCTCTTCAGATTTCTTTTGGTAGGCAAAAACAAGTACTAACATAGCTTTTTCGTAAAAGTGAAGTGGCATAAATCAAACCTTCAGAAAAGTGAGGGACACCTGTATATGTCTTTGGCAAAATTTGGGGCATTGTCAGCTATTATTCCTTTGACTACTTTCTCATTCTCATGCCTTTTTCCTCTGCTTCTGAGACTCTAATACTATGAATACTAGATCTTTGTTGCTGTTCCACAGATCCCAGAGGCTCTTTTTTTTCTCTCAATTTTATCTTATTCAAGATAAAATATTTTGTTTTTCTTGAATAAATTCTATTGATTTGTCTTCACGTTCATTGATTCTATCCTGTCATCTCCATTCTACTGTTGAGTCTACCCAGAGAGTTTTAAAAATTTCTATTATTCTATTTTTCAGTTGTATAATTCCCATTTGATTCTTTTAAAAATAACTTTCATTTCTTTGCTGAGATTTTCTACTTTAAAAATTTGTTCCAGATATACTGAAATTGAAATTCCCAGCTCTTGGTGTGCTGAATGATTTTCGACTCTAAGAGAATGTTTGGCGTTATGTTAGGAAAGTCTTGATCCTTTCTAAGAGTTCTCTTCCAGCAGGCAGTTTCCCTGTTCAGGTTTAGGGAATAGGTTCTTGCCTATTGCGGCCTACTGTAGCCATGGTTGCAATAGCGGTTTCATTTTCAGGGCCCTTGCAGTGTAATTTCTGGTCTGCCTCATTTTGCAGTGCTGCTGGAGCTCACACAGCCTCTGCAGTTGATATCTGCAAGGGAAAGAGGCTCTTCCATGGTCTCCTGGTGTTGCCAGGCCATTTTCTGGGGTTGGGGCAAACTCTGCTTGGCCTGGTTCCCCTTGTACCACTGGGTGGAGGCCCAGGAGACTATGGCTCCCCTGCTATTGGCCCTGCAGGTAGAATGGCCCAGGTGTTGGCCCTGCAGGCAGAATGACCCAGGTGCCTGGGCCTGGCTGTGGAATAGGGTTTGGGTCACCCGCTGGGGCTTTGGGGCTGTCACTTATATAGGTCAGCCAGCAGATGCCACAGGAGGCCCTGTTGGGGGCCTGCATTAGGTCTCTATTGGGCTTTTCCTTTCCCGGTCCTTTGGCCAGAGGGAGTGGGCTTTTTTTGTTTGGTCTTGGTCCAGGACTGTTGGTCCAGCCTGCAGCTTCTTAAACACCCAGTCTGGGATATGTGGAGAAACCCTCAGAGCTCCCGTGTCCACAGCCCTCACGTTCTGCAGTCCCTAGTCAGTGGCCTTCTTTACTCCAGCTTTCAGAGTCCTTTTATCACTAACTGTTAAATTATTTCCAGAGTTCTCAGTTGTATTTAGAGAGGAGGAACAGGGAGAAATGAGTCTTGTTATCTTGTTCCAAAACCAGAGGTCTGCAATTGACTTTTAAATACCTGGATTATTAATTTCAATGGGCTTCCCTGGTGGCTCAGATGGTAAAGAATCTGCCTGCAATGTGGGAGACCCAGGTTTGATCCCTAGATGGAGAAGATCCCCTGGGGAAGGGAATGGCAACTCATTCCTATATTCTTGCCTGGAAAATACCATGGACAGAGGACCCTGGTTGGCTACAGTCCATGGGGTCACAAAGAGTCAAATACAACTGAATGACTAACACTTTCACTTTTTTCCATTTAGTGAGTTGTGTTTTTTTTCCCCCCAAGAAAAACAACTTTTAAAAATAATAGATGTCTTTGAATGGCTTCCAGACCTGACCCTTAGGCTCAAGGTGAGTTGAAGAGCCAGACAGGTATGATACCTGGAGCCTCCAGGAAGTCCCTTGGATGGGGTACATGGCTCTGGTTCTGGAAGCTAGTTCTCCCCTATTTTCTGATACTGATGAAAAATAGCAGAAAGTCTTTCTTTACTTTCATGAAGAGGCAGCAAGTGCACAGACATATGCTTCCCACTTGTCGCTGTTTTGTTTTTTAATTCCTTCCTTCTGTTACTATTATTAACAGTTTTTGACCTTGATAGTAACAATGTGTGCCTTGAGAGGTCTGATTTCAGTGACTTTTATTCATTAGAAAGGTAGGGGGCTGGGCTTCCCTGGTGGCCCAGTGGTAAAGAGTCCGCCTGACGATGCAGCGGGCACGGGTTTGATACCTAATCTGGGAGGATCCCACATGCCCCAGAGCAACTAAGCCTGTGAGCCTCAGCTATTGCACCTGTGCTCTAGAGCCCGGGAGCCACAGCTGCTGAAGCCCGCACGCCCTAGAGCCCGTGCTCTGCAGCAAGAGAAGCCACCACAATAAGAAGCCCAAATACCGCAGCTAGAGAGCAGCCTCCGCTCGCCGCAAGTAGAGAAAATCCTGCACAGCAATGAAGACCCAGCATAGCCATAAATAAATAAAGTTGTATACAAAAAAGAAAGGTAGACGACTGAATTAATTGGACTCATACCCTGAGAGAAGTTCCAGGTCAGTCCAGCAGGGCAGGATACATCAAAAGATATATTCCATCAATTAAATGAATCAGGATCATTAGCAGGTTTAGAGAAGGCAGACAGATCAGTAGATTTTGGAGAGAAGCAGAGGATAATGGCAGGCAAAGAAGACTCAGGGTCAATTTTCACGACCAGGGGAGTGATGAGAGTCAGAGCTGGGGGTGGGCTGAGCTGAGCAGGTACCTGCTAGGTTTCAATGGCTACAGGCCCCTCCTTCATTTTCAGGGTCTTAGAATTGGAAAAACATCCAAGTGGATGAAGTAAATGGTAACAGAAGACAATGTCGGGTTTTGAGCCTTGAGAGAAGGGCTGGGAGGGAGTATTTCAGGAAGGTGATGCTGTGGGAAGACTTGGAAAGATGGGACAGAACAGGGTGGCTGGGGCCCTGCAGAAGCCACACCTGTTGTCTCCTCTGGTGGTGGGTAGTTTGGTGTAGACAACGGCCTAGGGGTTAGGGAGTGACCTTGCCTTGTTTGTCTCATGCTGTGTGGACAGAAGCAGAGGGTGGGGGGCAGGGCTGGGGAGTCAGCCCACACTTTGTGTGCCTGTCCCCTTGAGCCACCTAGCTCAAGGTGGAGACTGCCTTTCTCATTTAGCAACACAGGATCAGTGGGGGTAGGACACCACACATGATCACCCAGCTAGCCAGCAATAGGAGGAGGGCTCCTCTGGGCTTGTGCCATTGCCGATCGTCTGGACAGTAGTGACCCAGGGAAGAGAGAAATAACACCCCTAAACCCTCGGCGCTTCTGTGTTCTATTCTGTAGAGGAAGCCCTTTGGTCTTGTGTTTGAGCACATAGATTCAACGTGCACAGAAACACAGGCTGGGTGGTTTGGGGAGTCTCAGGCTGGTGGGTTAAAAGTGAGAAAGATGGGGTTGCAGCTGGAGTTGGATCCCTAATGGTGTAAGGTGAAGGCTATGTGTGAGGGGAAGATTAGAAGCCGTAGTAATGTATGCATATGTTTTGTAAGTAATTGTAACATCAGAGAATATTTAAATTGTGTTTACTGTTATAGAAGATAGCTTACTCTTTAATATATTTTAGAAAGATTTGAATCATCAAAGATAAGGGATGAAGTAGATGAAGCCATTATTCATTCTCCCATCATGTGGCCTTTTTTGGTAAATGAAGAAAAAAAGGTCCGTTTTCTCTACTGAAAATATTTTGAATCAATAATGAACTTATAGCAAGAAGTTCCTAGGAACTTACTAAGCATGTCCAGTTAGTGTGAGAATATGGACTCTCCTCACCAAGGAGACTATCCTGGAGAGGGCTGGAAGAGAGAAACACACACTTTCATTTTGTGGGAAGGCAGGTTCCCCTTGGCCGTTGCATAATCAATCTGCTTCTATTCTATAGTTTGTGTGGCACTGGCCCAGCCCTGGGCAATCATAGTACCTGCCCTCCAGCCACAACGATTAGCTCTGGGTCTGGCCATCACTCATACCAGACCAATGATCATCTTCTCTGGGAGTTTAGCTGGGAAAACTCCTCACTCTTTCTGGAGGGAGATGACTGAAAGGAATCCCATGAGTCAGGAGACCAAGAAGGGAGCATCTTGCTTCTGCATGGAGAGGGCTTGCCTGAAAGTGAGACCCAAACAGGTAGGCTGCGAAGGGAAGGCGGGGAGAGAGAGAGAGAGAGATGATACCAGTTGAGCACCTGGATGCAGACTTGTCTGATTCTAGAAACACCTGAACTGCTTTGGATTCCCCAGTCACAGAAACTAATAACACATTCCTGTTTGTTTTTTTTTTTAAGTTTAATTGAATTGTGTTTCTCACTTATAACTGACTGAGTCCTGTGAATCCCTTTAATGTAAAATACAGCCCATTTGCCAGAGTGTGCTGGGCTTCTCAGCTGGGTTGCTCTTAAACTGATTCAATTAGCAGACTAAACACACGATAAACCTATCTGAAAGGCTAAATGCTACTCTTAATAGCAGTTTAGCTGGCTAGCTAGGGGCATAATAGCTCTGATCCTGGCCAGTGGCAAAAAGGTCACTGCCTAAATAGGGGTGCTAGTGACTGAATTTTGTCCCCCCAAATTCATATATTGAAGTCCTAACCCCCCATGTGATGGCATTTGGAGAGAGTGCCTTTGGGAGGTAATTGGGTTGTGAGTATAGAGCCCCTGTGAAGGGATTAGAGCCCTTATAAGAAGAGACCAGGGCTTCCCTTGTAGCTCAGTTGGTAGAGAATCTGCCTGCAATGCAGGAGACCTGGGTTCGATTCCTGGGTTGGGAAGATCCCCTGGAGAAGGAAATGGCAACCCACTCCAGTATTCTTGCCTGGAGTATCCCGGACAGAGGAGCCTGGCAGGCTATAGTCCATGGGGTTGCAAGAGTCAGACATGACTTAGTTACTAAACCACCACCACCACCACCAAGAAGAGACCAGAAAGCTTTCTGTCTTCTCCTCATTCTGCCATGTGAGGACCCAGTGAGGAAGAGATCTCTCACCAGAACTGACCACGTGGTTGCCCTGATCTTGGATTTCCAGTCACCAGAAGTGTGGGGAATAAGCATCTGCTGTGTAAGCCCGCATCTGTGCTATTTCATTATAGCAGCCTAAGCTGCTGAGACAGGGCTTTGTGGAGTCCCAGGAGTGTGTACTGGCCTCTTAAACTCACAGTGTGCAAAATCCTCCCCTGGGAAGTTCAGCCACCACACTTTAGTGGGGAAGCTTTGCTCAGATGCAGTTCTACTGTTTATTTACTTATGGCTGCACTGGGTCTTAGTTGCAGCTCACAGGGCCTTCATTGCAGCATATGGGATCCTTTATTGTGGCACAAGGGCTTCTCCCTAGTTGTGGCGCTTGGGCTCAGTTGTCCTGTGGCATGTGGCATCTTAGTTCCCCAACCAGGGATTGAACCTGTGTCCGCTGCATTGGAAGGTGGATTCTTAACCACTGAACCACCACTGAAGTCCCCAGTGAGCCCTTACTTAAGCTTTTCCTGTTGACCAGCCCTTTCACTCAGTCACCCTCATGTTTTGGTTCTGTTAAGTAGTTAGAATAGGAAAAAGGAGTCCAGAATGGCGGTGGCTAAAAGACAAGGAAGGAAAAAGCCCATGAAAATAGAACAAAGGAAGGTTCGAGAACCCCAGAGTGAGAACCTCAGGTAAAACAAGTATCCCTCCTGCCTGGCCCAATTTACATAGGGCGGGCTTAGGGTGAGGAGAAAAAACATATACAAAGAGGAGCCAAAATTGAGCTGGGGGCTTCTCTTCGTGTCTTTTGGGTCAGCGGGCCCTCACACCTTGAGGATATATTTTCTTTGCTTGCCAAATAAAACTGAGCTGTAACATGGAGCTGTAACACTAGTCCATCCATATCTTCAAATTTTTGTTGCAATGAGACAGAACCAAGGAAATTACCAACTCCCCCTACAGTTCTTTCAGGAGAGAAAGAGGAAAGCAGGAGTCAGCATCATAGAGTCATAATCAGAACACTGGAGGGAGGGAGGGATAGGGTAGTGGGCATCAGTGACTTCCTCCAGATGATGACCCTGATCAGAGAGGTGTGGAACAGCCTGTGTGGGAGACTTCTTCCCTTCAGCCCTGCCCCCTGGGAGTTCTGCCTTTCCATCTGCAGAAGCTCACCAATCAGTTCAGTTCAATTCAGTTGCTCAGTCGTGTCCGATTCTTTGCGACCCCCTGAATCACAGCGAGCCAGGCCTCCCTGTCCATCACCAACTCCCGGAGTTCACTCAGACTCCCATCCATCCAGTCAGTGATGCCATCCAGCCATCTCATCCTCTGTCATCCCCTTCTCCTCCTGCCCCCAATCCCTCCCAGCATCAGAGTCTTTTCCAATGAGTCAACTCTTCGCATGAGGTGGCCAAAGTACTGGAGTTTCACCTTCAGCATCATTCCTTCCAAAGAAATCCAGGGCTGATCTCCTTCAGAATGGACTGGTTGGATTTCCTTGCAGTCCAAGGGACTCTCAAGAGTCTTCTCCAACACCACAGTTCAAAAGCATCAATTCTTCAGCGCTCAGCCTTCTTCACAGTCCAACTCTCACATCCATACACAACCACAGGAAAAACCATAGCCTTGACTAGATGGACCTTTGTTGGCAAAGTAATGTCTCTGCTTTTGAATATGCTATCTAGGTTGGTCATAACTTTCCTTCCAAGGAGTAAGTGTCTTTTAATTTCATGGCTGCAGTCACCATCTGCAGTGATTTTGGAGCCATCCAAAATAAAGTCTGACACTGTTTCCACTGTTTCCCCATCTATTTCCCATGAAGTGGTGGGACCGGATGCCATGATCTTCGTTTTCTGAATGTTGAGCTTTAAGCCAACTTTTTCACTCTCCTCTTTCACTTTCATCAAGAGGCTTTTGAGTTCCTCTTCACTTTCTGCCATAAGGGTGGTGTCATCTGCATATCTGAGGTTATTGATATTTCTCCTGGCAATCTTGATTCCAGCTTGTGTTTCTTCCAGTCCAGCATTTCTCATGATGTACTCTGCATATAAGTTAAATAAACAGGGTGACAATATACAGCCTTGATGAACTCCTTTTCCTATTTGGAAGCAGTCTGTTGTTCCATGTCCAGTTCTAACTGTTGCTTCCTGACCTGCATACAGGTTTCTCAAGAGGCAGATCAGGTGGTGTGGTATTCCCATCTCTTTCAGAATTTTCCACAGTTTATTGTGATCCACACAGTCAAAGGCGTTGGCATAGTCAATAAAGCAGAAATAGATGCTTTCTGGAACTCTCTTGCTTTTTCCATGATCCAACGGATGTTGGCAATTTGATCTCTGGTTCCTCTGCCTTTTCTAAAACCAGCTTGAACATCAGGAAGTTCATGGTTCACATATTGCTGAAGCCTGGCTTGGAGAATTTTGAGCATTACTATACTAGCGTGTGAGGTGAGTGTAATTGTGCAGTAGTTTGAGCATTCTTTGGCATTGCCTTTCTTTGGGATTGGAATGAAAACTGACCTTTTCCAGTCCTGTGGCCACTGCTGAGTTTTCCAAATTTGCTGGCATATTGAGTGCAGCACTTTCACAGCATCATCTTTCAGGATTTGGACTAGCTCAACTGACATTCCATCACCTCCACTAGCTTTGTTCATAGTGATGCTTTCTAAGGCCCACTTGACTTCACATTCAAGGATGTCTGGCTTTAGGTCAGTGATCACACCATCGTGATTATCTGGGTCGTGAAGATCTTTTTTGTACAGTTCTTCTGTGTATTCTTGCCATCTCTTCTTAATATCTTCTGCTTCTGTTAGGTCCATACCATTTCTGTCCTTTATCGAGCTCATCTGTGCATGAAATGTTCCTTTGGTATCTCTGATTTTCTTGAAGAGATCCCTAGTCTTTCCCATTCTGTCGTTTTCCTCTATTTCTTTGCATTGATCGCTGAGGAAGCCTTTCTTATCTCTTCTTGCTACTCTTTGGAACTCTGCATTCAGATGCTTATATCTTTCCTTTTCTCCTTTGCTTTTCGCTTCTCTTCTTTTCACAGCTCTTTGTAAGGCCTCCCCAGACAGCCATTTTGCTTTTTTGCATTTCTTTTCTATGGGAATGGTCTTGATCCCTGTCTCCTGTACAATGTCATGAACCTCATTCCATAGTTCATCAGGCACTCTGTCTATCAGATCTAGGCCCTTAAATCTATTTCTCACTTCCACTGTATAATCATAAGGGATCTGATTTAGGTCATACCTGAATGGTCTAGTGGTTTTTCCCTACTTTCTTCAATTTAAGTCTGAATGTGGCAATAAGGAGTTCATGGTCTGAGCCACAGTCAGCTCCTGGTCTTGTTTTTGCTGACTGTATAGAGCTTCTCCATCTTTGGCTGCAAAGAATATAATCAATCTGATTTTGGTGTTGACCATCTGGTGATGTCCATGTATAGAGGTTTCTCTTGTGTTGTTGGAAGAGGGTGTTTGTTATGACCAGTGCATTTTCTTGGCAAAACTCTATTAGTCTTTTCCCTGCTTTATTCCATATTCCAAGGCCAAATTTGCCTGTTACTCCAGGTGTTTCTTGGCTTCCTACTTTTGCATTCCAGTCCCCTATAAGGAAAAGGATATCTTTTTTGGGTGTTAGTTCTAAAAGGTCTTGTAGGTCTTCATAGAACTGTTCAACTCAAGCTTCTTCTGCGTTACTGGTTGGGGCATAGACTTGGATTACTGTGATATTGAATGGTTTGCCTTGGAAACGAACAGAGATCATTCTGTCGTTTTTGAGATTGCATCCAAGTACTGCATTTCAGACTCTTTTGTTGACCATGATGGCCACTCTATTTCTTTTGATGGATTCCTGCCCGCAGTAGTAGATATAATGGTCATCTGAGTTAAATTCACCCATTCCAGTCCATTTCAGTTCGCTGATTGCTAGAATGTCAACATTCACTCTTGCCATCTCTTGTTTGACCACTTCCAATTTTCCTTGATTCATGGACCTGACATTCCAGGTTCCTATGCAATATTGCTCTTTACAGCATCAAATCTTGCTTCTATCACCAGTCACATCCACAGCTGGGTATTGTCTTTGCTTTGGCTCCATCCCTTCATTCTTTCTGGAGTTATTTCTCCACTGATCTCCAGTAGCATATTGGGCACCTACTGACCTGGGGAGTTCCTCTTTCAGTATCCTATCATTTTGCCTTTTCATACTGTTCATGGGGTTCTCAAGGCAAGAATACTGAAGTGGTTTGCCATTCCCTTCTCCAGTGGACCACATTCTGTCAAATCTCTCCACCATGACCCACCCGTCTTGGGTTGCCCCACGGGCATGGCTTAGTTTCATTGAGTTAGACAAGGCTGTGGTCCTAGTGTGATTAGATTGACTAGTTTTCTGTGAGTATGGTTTCAGTGTGTCTGCCCTCTGATACCCTCTTGGCACCCCTACCATCTTACTTGGGTTTCTCTTACCTTGGGCATGGGGTATCTCTTCATGGCTGGTCCAGCAAAGTGCAGCCATTGCTCCTTACCTTGGACGAGGGGTATCCCCTCATCGCTGCCCTTCCTGACTTTCAACGTGGGATAGCTCCTCTAGGCCCTCCTGCACCCGAGCAGCCACGGCTCCTTGGACGAGTTGGTCATAGCACCTTGTTAATAGTATTCACTTTGGCCACAAAATATATGGGAACAGTCAATGTCCAGAGTTTTCTTTGACTCTCCTTGTATGTCTTCATAGAGACCTCTCCTCATTATTGATAAATAAACTGCATTTGTTTGGTATACAGTACAGGTTGGCAATTTTTTCTGTGAAGGGCTAGATGGTAATAAATATTTAAGTCCTCTTGGACCATACAGACTGACTCTACCCTGACATGCAAAAGCAGCAGTGTGTCAACAAATGGGCATGGTTAACAATAACATTTGGATTTCATTTAATTTTTATGTGTCATTAAATGGCATTTTTCTTTTGATTTCCCCCCCAACCACTTAAAAATGAAAATTATCCTGCTACGGCCAAGAGGAGCCTAAGGAGATATGATGACTAAATGTAGCTTGGATGGGATCCTGGAACAGAAAAAGAACATTAGGGAAAAACTGAGGAAACCTGAGTGAAGTGTGGGCTTTAGTTAATAAAAAAAAAAAAAAAATCAAAATAGGCTCATTAATTGTGACACATGTACCATGCTAATATTAGATGGTAATAATAGAGGAAAGTGGGTGTGGGGTATATGGAAGCTCAGTACTGTCTTTGCAAATTTTTTTGTAAATTAAAAAGTATTCATAAAAAGTAAAGTTCATTAAACAACAACAGCATTTTTAGCTTATGAGTGTACAAAAGCAGATGGTGATCCACATTTGGCCTAAGAGCTATAGTTTGCCAATTCTTGGTATAAATAAAATGGGTTTCTATATCTGGCAATATGGTAGACCAGAAACTCTTCCTGACTCAGTAACAACAGCTGAAAGTAATGATTAATAATAAAGAGAAATCCTTGAATCTATCAATGATCTTGAAACAAAGAGTGGTGATTAATTTCGTGGCTAGGCTATGGCACAGACAACAACCACTTGTGAAGATGCTGGGTGCTGCTGTGAAGGGATTCTGTAGACAAGATTAATGTTGGTTGACTGTAAGTAAAGGAGATTACCTTTGATAACATGGGTGGATCTCATCCAATCAGTTGAAGACCTCAAGGGTAAATTCCAAGATTTCCTGCAGAATTCTGCCTCAAGACTGCAGTGTCAGCTCCTGCCTGAATTTCTGACCTGCCCTATGGACTTCAGATTTACCAGCCCCTACAACTGCATAGCCAGTTCCTAAAAAAAATCTCTCTCTCTGGATATACTATATATTGATATGTGTATTGTATATATCTTGGCTCTGCTTCTTTTTTGTTGTTTTTGTTTTTCTGGAGAACTCTGATACACAAAGTAAAAAATAGTAAGAAGAAAGCTGAGTGAAGGCAAGGCTAACCAGGTAATCTGGTTACTGAACCCAGCTTTCATTTTGAGGGTATCTGCTGCCAGGTGTAGGCTTTAAGAGAACTTCCTGCTTTAAGCTAGGACCCCAAAAGTGTATTCCATCAATCCAGGAGTGTGGTACAAACAACGGAGAATACAAAGATGTGGAGACTAGAAAGATAATTGCTGGCATTCCCTTAGATGAGGAGAAACTTCCCTGAGAATTTTAACTACAAGCCAGTGTTCTTGCCGCTGCTGCTTCTGCTAAGTCGCTTCAGTCGTGTCCGACTCTGTGCGAACCCATAGACAGCAGCCCCCCAGGCTCCCTGTCCCTGGGATTCTCCAGGCAAGAACACTGGAGTGGGTTGCCATTTCCTTCTCCAATGCATGAAAGTGAAAAGTGAAAGTGAAGTCGCTCAGTTGTGTCCAACTCTTAGCGAACCCACGGACTGCAGCCCACCAGGCTCCTCCATCCATGGGATTTCCAGGCAAGAGTACTGGAGTGGGGTGCCATTGCCTTCTCCAGTGTTCTTGGGGTGATTCTAAATGCCTGTAAGTTTTTTTCACATGGTTTCATATTGACTGTGCTCCCAGGCAACACATGGGAATATACTCACATCTTGCAGGAGCCTAAACATTATCCTACACATTAAATGTTCTCACATTAGGCTAGCAAAAAAGGGAGTAGTTCACAGTTACAGGTCATTTACAGAAGGCAATAATGTAGCTTGAGTGAGAACCAGCAGCAACACTCCATAGAAATAGATTCCTGAAGTCATCACGTATTGGAATTTTTAGACATAGGTTATAGAGTAACTACAATTGACATGTTTAAATAAAGTAAAATGAAGTTTGAAAATAGAATAATGAAGAAGAAACTGTAAAGTATGATGAAAGGGTCATAAAAGGGAAATAACAACTTACAAAAGTGAAAAAACCATATAATTATTGAAATTACTCGCTGGATGAGTATAGTAGCATTGGGAAAAATTTAAAGAAGAGTCAGTGATTTGGAAGACAGAAATCATGGAATTATTCATGATATGTGAGAGAGCAAAGAGATAAATAATGTGAAAGAGATTTTCTAATTAGAGGCCTTAGGCTGTAGAACTGTCATTCTTAAACTTGAGCAATCATCAGAATCCCCTGGAGGACTTGTTAAAATACAGATTGCTGGGCTGACCCCCAGAGTTTCTAACATAGTAGGTCTGGGATGTGGCTAAGAATTTGCTTCCCTAACAAGTTCTCAATGATGCTGTTGCTCGTGGGGACTCAACTTTGAGAACCATTGCTATCAGTGTGGTTCAAAGCTTGCCTTTGCTGGTTTGAAAGCCCACTTGCACTTCTTGATTGTGTAACCTTGGAAATTTTTCATCACTTTTCTGTGCCCCTGTCCCTCCATCACAGGGTCGTTGTGGGGAACATGTGAATTAATGCTCACAGAACACTTAGTGCTATGGTGGTAAGGGTGAGGATTCTGAAAGTGTTAGCTGTTACAATGTCTTGTACACAGGACCCCTGATGGATTCTCTCTCAAGCACCCCAGATCACAGAATTTATGAGCCCTCTGAGTGTCATATTGAAGCTGTGCAACTCAGACTGGGACTTGAACCCATAGCCTTTTAGTTGAGATCACACACCTGATCGCAGGACTTAATAAAGCTCTGGTTCTCAATTGTCTTGTTACAGAAAGAATTCAGTGAGATAGGTAAGAAATGGATTTATTCAGAGAGAAACATATTCCACAGACAGAGTGTGGGCCATCTTAGAAGGCAAGAGACCCTGAACTATGGGATGGTTAGTTTTCATGGGCTGGTTAATTTCACAGGCTAATAAGTGGGAGGATTATCCTATTCTGGGGAAGGGGTGGAGATTTTCAGGAATTCGGCCACTGCCCACTTTTTGACCTTTTATGATTGGCCTCAAAACTGTCATGGCACCTCTGGATGTGTCATTTAGTTGTTAATGTATTACAATGAGTATAATGAGGCTCAGGGTCTATTGGAAGTTGACTGAGATCTTGGACCTAGTTGGTTCTGTTGGGGGAGTTTGTAATTTAGTTGGTTATGTCTCATCACACCAGCTTCCCTGGTGGCTCAGAGGTTAAAGCGTCTGCCCAATGCGGGAGACCCAGGTTCGATCCCTGGGTCGGGAAGATCCCCTGGAGAAAGAAATGGTAACCCACTCCAGTATTCTTGCCTGGAGAATCCCATGGATGGAGAAGCCCAGTAGGCTACAGTCCATGGGGTCCCAAAGAGTCAGACATGACTGAGCGACTTCACCTTGTCTCGTCACAACAAAAATTTGAAGTGACGGACCAGTGTTACAGCCCTCGGATGGACAAGTGTTACAGCTCACTCTTATTTAGAAAGAAAGAGAAAATACATCCTCGAGGCATGAGGGCATGCCGACCCAAAAGATGCGAAGAGAAGAGAGGCCCCGGGCCCAATTTTGGCTCCTCTTTTTATATGTTTATTTTCCTCCCCTGGGCCTGTCCTGTGTAAATTGGGCTAGCCAGGAGTGCTGTTTGTTCCACCTGAGGTCCTTACTCTGGTCCTTGGACCTTCATTTGTTCTATTTTCACAGGCTTTTCACCTGTCTTTTAGCCACCGCCATTCTGGACTCCTTTTTCCTATTCTAACTACCTAATGGTTCCAACCAGTTTTTGTCATATCCTATGGCTATATTGGGAGAAGGCACTGGCACCCCACTCCAGTACTCTTGCCTGGAGAATCCCATGGATGGAGGAGCCTGGTGGGCTGCAGTCCATGGGGTCGCGAAGAGTCTGGCACGACTGAGCGACTTCACTTTCATTTTTCACTTTCCTGCATTGGAGAAGGAAATGGCAACCCACTCCAGTGTTCTTGCCTGGAGAATCCCAGGGACGGGGGAGCCTGGTGGGCTGCCGTCTATGGGGTCACACGGAGTCGGACACGACTGAAGTGACTTGGCAGCAGCAGCAGCATGGCTATATTGGGCTTCTCCGGTGGCACTAGTGGTAAAGAACCTGCCTGCCAATGCAAGAGACTTAAGAGACACAGGTTTAATTCCTGGGTTGGGAAGATCCCCTGGAGCAGGACATGGCAATCCATACCAGTATTCTTGCCTGGAAAAATCCCATAGACAGAGGAGCCTGGTGGGCTATGGTCCATAGGGTCACAACGAGTTGGATATGACTGAGGCGTACACACGCATGACTGTATCATTCTTATAAAGGTTGTGCCCTACCCCCTTCCCTCCCGTTTCAGTATTAGGGATGTTCCAATGCTACCCATTCTCTGAAATATAAGGAAACTTGTTGGGTCAAAATGCTCAAAGCTGATTTAGATAAAGGCTTGCCTTGATTGTGAGAATTTAATGATGTAATATTAAAAAAGAAATTTACATATTTTTACAGAAAAGATTGAATATGCTGAATTCACTTATGATGACGTGATTCCTAATAGCATATTTAAATGAATAACTGAAGCTCATTTGTAATGTCAACAAAAATTAATCAGTCGATCTAGGAAAGAAATTAAAAATTTTATTTGAGCAAATATGAGGATTATAACCAAGGAATAGACCCTCAGAAAGTTCCAAGAACTGTTCCATCCTTAGAAGTCAAAGCACAGTTATATAAATTTTTTGAGACAGGCTCCAGGCTGTACCCCAGGCTGTACATTAAATAAACTATATGACAGTTTACATAATCCAGATCTGCAAGTATGAAGTGGTGGGTCTTTGTGACCCCTTAAAAAGTCAAGAAGGAATGTTATCTACCAAAAGTTATCTTGTTGATGCTAGGAGAAGATTACTCTTTAAGGCTAAGCTGATGGGGGAAGTTTGGTTGATGCATAATGCAGATACTCAATGTACAGTAGAAGGCAGAGAAAACCGTTTCATATATAAATTTTTCTTATCTTGCCATGAAATATGAATTTTACTTCACAGTAACCAGTAGCATGTATTGAATATTGAATATAAGTATTCGCATGCTAAAATTCTTGGAAGAGCTCATTCTGTCAAAGTGGATTATCCTGGATCCACTCATACTGGCTGGTGGGAGCAAACATACACATATCTTCTCAACTCAGCAATGTCACTTTGGTGGCCTGACATCTACCACAGTGTGTCTGAGTGTATATACTATAGTGTTAGTTAGTTTTAGTCACTCAGTAATGTCTGACTCTTTGTGGCCCCATGGACTGTAGCCTGCCAGGCTCCTCTGTCCATGGGATTCTCCAGACAAGAATACTAGAGTGGGTAGCCATTCCCTTCTTCAGGGATCTTCCTGACTCTGGGATCAAACCCTGGTCTCCTGAAGTATGGCTCCTGCCATACTTCAATTGCAGGCAGATTCCCTTCTTCAGGGATCTTCCTGACCCTGGGATCAAACCCTGGCCTCCTGAAGTATGGCTCCTGCCATACTTCGATTGCAGGCAGATTCTTTACCATCTGAGCCTCCAAGGAAGCCCCTAGATATACCATAGAACATGGCAAATACTAGGAACCAGGGCTCTTCCTTCACCGGTACCCCAAGAACATTTACCAGAACACAATTGGTTTAACATATGGAATATTGCCCATGCTTCCTTGCTTAGGAATCCTTTCTACAAAGATACACTGAACTTCAGGGGTGTCCATCCTTATTTGAGTTCTGGTTTGTTTATACTGCTGAAATCTGCATCATTAACTTTTTAAATTTTGGTTTTATTATAATCAGGTATGCAGACATATAGCTCTAAGAATCAAATAGTTCTTGTATGGACATGTGGACAAAGTCCATTTGAGTGGACAAAGCCATTGCAATCATTTGAGTTTTTTAATCTCTCTGTAGGCATTCAGCCTTTTCAGCCATATCCCTATTATTGAAAACTGAATAAGCCAATTGGAATAAGTCATTCATAAGGGTCTGAGGACCAGCAGTCACCTTTTGAATTTTGCATCTGACATCTGGAGCAGACTGGGTTATGAAATACATAGCCAAAAAGGCCTGTCCCTTACGCGAGGAGGGATCCACATTTTGTATATTTTTTAAAAGTTTCCATTAATTTCCCTTGAAAAACTGCAGGATTTTCATCTGGTCCCTGTTGAACTTCTTTTACTTTCTCATTATTAACAGGCTTTACTGAAAGCTTTTTCATGCCTTCTATCAAACAACTAGTCACATGTTCTCATCTGTCCCTGTCAATAGAATTTATCTGGTAATTCCACTGTGGATTAGCCTCAGGGATGGTGTCATTCCCCATTTGAAAGACTGCATTTCCTTGTTGGGCTCTAGTTGCCAGTTGGTCAGCATGGGCTCTGGCTGCCAGCATTACACACTTTCCTCTGGAGTATAGCAGTGGGAAAGCTTCCCCAGTGGCTCAGTGGTAAAGAATCCACCTGCAATGCAGAAGACGTGGGTTCCATACCTGGATTGGGAAGATCCCCTGGAGGAGGAAATGGCAGCCTACTCCAGTACTCTTTCCTGGAGAATCCCGTGGACAGAGGAGCCTGGCTAGCTGCAGTCCATAGCATCACACAGAGTCAGACACGACTGAAGTGACTTAGCATGCATGCATACAGAGCAGTGAGATTATAAATATCCCTAGGTGAGATCAAAAGATCTCATTAACCTGGTAAACTCTTTAGTAAAAAGTTCAGGGTCCTCAGAAAAACTTGCCAATTTCTCCTCTGCCATACTTCCATCAAATATCAAAAAAGGAATGGGGATTCCTACTGTTCCTTGATTTCTACCAGGAATTTCCCTCAGAGGCAGAAGTCTAGGGGCAGTTGGCTGCTAACTCATGCCACTATGGAGGCTAGCTGGACTGAGATCGGGTCCCTTGGGTAACTCAGAGTACTGAGAAGGAGTTCCAGAACATGGTGGTGGCATTTCTTCACCCTTGGGTACACTTTCCCCTGGGGTTTTAGCTTCAACAGGAGCAGCAGCTCTCTTGCATATGGGGAGCCTCTGTTGGTTCAAAGGTTCCTCCAGGAGGACTGTTGTTGTTGTTCAGTCACTCAGTCGTGTCCAACTCTTTGTGACCCCATGGGCTGCAGCACACCAGCCTTCCCTGTCCTTCACCATCTCCTGGAGCTTGCTCAAACTCATGTCCATAGAGTCAGTGATGCCATACAACCATCTCATCCTCTGCTGCCCCCTTCTCCTCCTGCCCTCAATCTTTCCCAGCAGGAGTGTGGGGAATATTGCTCCCTCTGGGATGGCAGATACTGCAGGAGGAGCAGGTTCTTCCTGCAGGAGATCTGTCTTCACGTGGCCCCGAATCTTGGGTCAGCTAAAATGTGCTCTGAGTCCTTCCTTAAATTAACCTTCTGGGTTACACATATATTAGATTCCCTTCCAATTACATTTACCAAATACAAGGTCATAAAAACTTGAACATATGGTATTTCACTCCATTTTGATTCCCTTCTACTGTATAAAACCAACTGCAATATAGTATCATAATTTAGAGACCCACTCAGTGGCCACTTTTCTTGACTCTCTAATATTGTGGCCAAACTTGGTTACATAGCCTGATAAGCTTTTTCTTTTTTAGATCTTGTTGTTCAGTTTTTTCCAGTTCTGGGGTATGTGTACCAGAGGGGTGTTGACTGGGATTGATTTGGCTTGAATCACCTTAGGGCCAAACCTGGGAAGATGTCTCTGATTTCCTAGTTATCCAAAAGTTTTGTTCTTGTGTAATTTGATCAAGATTTGTATTTATAATTTTAGATGATATCCCTTTCCAAAGTAGTCTCCCAACTAGATGTTAGTGCCTGAGAAATTGTTGCAAAAGAATAGTTCAGAAGGTGTCCCCTATGGTGCTGGTGCCAACAATGACCTGGAATGGATCTGGCAGCAAGTGGGAAATGAAAGGGTTAACATTTGCAAGGGCAGGAGGGAAGACTGACATCAAGGCCTGGTTACTGCTAAGGCACTTCAGTTGCGTCCATGTCTTTACAACTCTGGACTGTAGCCAACCAGGCTCCTCTGTCCATGGGATTCTCCAGGCAAGAATACTGGAGTGGGTTGCCATTTCCTTCTCCTGGGGATCTTCCCGACCTGGGCCTTATAGTTCTTCAATTGGGCACTCCTAGTAATTAAGAAAAAGTACTTTAAGTCTTGTAAGCTGGTTCCCTGCCAAATAAACTGAGAACAAAGAATGAATTGTTGTACCTTGGTGATCATACAGGTCTTCTGGAGTTAAAAGAAAAGAAATGGAACAGAAACAGATGTAGAGCTTAGAAGGAAAATCTCAGAGTGAAAAAGGAGAGTATAGATTGCTAAATCTTGCAATGTTGTATAGTGGCTGGCTTTATTTCAGACTTGCTATTGAATTTGCAGGAACATCGACATTCCACTGCCCTTTTATGTAGCCAGGACTTGAACTTGATCAAAGCAACCCCAGTGAAATTCCTTCCTTTTTATATACCATTTCCCTTGTTTTCTGCACCAGCAATAAGATCCCTTCTGTATTTCCATACCACTTTTCTACAGCAACCCATACTGATTGTCATAGTTTCTCCAGTTTTCTGTCTTTGAACATCCATATCATCATTCCCCTGGCCTGTTCCTAGGAATCCAATTAGAGCCCCAAAGCATTTGGAGTTGATTGGCTGGACTGAAATGGGCTGTCAGTTGGTGGAGCATCCTCCCCAGGACTCCTGGCCTGTAGCATCCCATGGCCCTACAAGCCCGGACCCTAGACCTTCTTACCTTACCATTGTCCTGTCCGTCACCAGCTGAACTGTTGTGTTGTTTCCAGGGCTCCAAGGAGTTCTGGCAACATAGTTCTTTATGTCTCAGTGCAGAGAAGAATTCAGTGAGAGCAAAGTAGTAGATAAAAAGTGACTTACTATAATAGAATGTGAAGTTTATAAGCGGGCGGGCGAGAAATGCCGCACCCCAAGAACTTAGTGGGCTACAGTTTTATAATCAAAGGAAAAGTAGAGGAGAAGAAGTTCTTTGTCTTTTTTCAGTAGATGTCATGTTTTCATCATCAGTTCCTCCCCTTGCTGTATGGTCAGACCAGGACTCTCATAGCATTTGGGAAAAATATTTTTAGGTCTCAGTACAATAAGGGTTTTTAATTTTGAAAGCCACCTTCCCATAAGTGATCGTTTTTTGTGTACACACAGCCTGTTTTGGGGGTATTTAACTTGATGACACCACTGGGAAGATTGAAGGTCTTATTTTCCACTATTGTTTTATTGTTTTGGGAGCATGGTGCAAAGAATATGTCTGAGGGGCCAAAGAATTTGTTTCGGGGGTTATTAACTGACTGAGCTCACCGGGCAGGATGTGGGTCTCATGCCACCACTGTTTTATTCTTTTGGGGGCATGTCTCCTGCTTCTCCTGTGTGGTTTTATTGGCTAAGCAAGCCTCCTTGATTTTGTGGTTAAGCAAAGCTGCTTTCTCAAGTAATCATTAACTTACAGGGATCTCCCATATTTTTCAATGTACAATCCCCTAGTGGGAGAAGGCAATGGCACTCCACTCCAGTACTCTTGCCTGGAAAATGCCATGGATGGAGGAGCCTGGTAGGCTGCAGTCCGTGGGGTTGCTAAGAGTCAGACATGCCTGAGTGACTTCACTTTCACTTTTCACTTTCATGCATTGGAGAAGGAAATGGCAACCCACTCCAGTGTTCTTGCCTGGAGAATCCCAGGGACGGGGGAGCCTGGTGGGCTGCCGTCTCTGGGGTCACACAGAGTCGGACATGACTGAAGCGACTCAGCAGCAGTGGGATTAACTGTTTAATCACCTACTTTGTCCCTTCATTTTGTCCCTATCACTATTGATCTCAGAGAGTCAGCTCTGAGGGGTGGAGTAAAGCAAGATCTTAGTTCCCTGCCCAAGAATTGAACCTGGGCAGTCTGGATGAAAACCAGGAACTCTGACCATCAGACTAGTAAGGGCTAGAGGCTAGAAGCAAATTTTCTTTGACTCTTGCCCCCACTTGAAAAAAATGCATTTCTCAAGGAGGTAAGAAGTTTAAAAACAGGCACTTGTTTATTATGAGAGACACAGCACAACAAGTGGGAGAGCACACAGAGAAACAAATGGAAAAAAGGCAGAGATGCATACCCAGAGAAAAAGTGTGTGGACATCCCCCCAGTGAGGAGGAGCACAGTGAAGAGGTGGTTCAATCATTTACATAGAACAGTTCTTTTGGGTCTTTATCTTCCCTTTGGTCAATTGTTTGGTTTCTTTTTCCACATCTGACCTGCCCTAGAACCCTCCCCAACATGCATGCGCAAATTTTTTCCAAGATAGATTCCAACCCAGAGGTCTATGGGATCACATATTAGCATCACATATTATGGGGTGGTGACCCCCAAGGAGCCTTTCTGCATATGTGAAATATTTTGTTTGCCCCAAGGGGGGTGGGGAACATATGACCTCCTGATCTTTGCTCCAACAAGGTTTTGACCCTCTCTGTTCCTGTTATCTTAAGGATCCCACAGGAGACAGAGCCTGGCTATTTACCCTGTTTCTGTTGTTGCTTCCATTTTGAAGTAGGAACAAGAGGCTGGTTGTAAATATCTAACCTGGAGCCCACCTACCTCCTGTCTCAGGAAATGCAAACAGGAGGCTAGTTGTAAATGCCTAGCCTGGAGCCCATCTATGTCCTGCCTCAGAATAAATAGTGCCTACTGAAGGGACTTCTCTGTCCTGCAAGTTAAAACTTAATTTTCTGAAGGGGCAGCAATTTTATACTGGGAAGCAAGTCTGTCCAATGGCACGTCTTCACCTTTATTTTAGGAAAAGAAAGGAAATTTCAACAAAATAAAGCTCATGTATAAGGTTTAAAGAAAAAGGAAATTCTAGATTGTGTCTTGGATAGTATTCATACTTCAAATAATTTCCTATACCATCTACTACACATATCAGAAGGATTAATGATGGCTGAATATCATTTATCACAAAACATTTAATTACATTTTGTAACTTAAAATGTTTATTTTATTAAGGCAAAGACATGTGAAACACGTTTTAGAATTTTTCATTGGAAAGAGCTGTAAGAGTTTTCCCAGGTTTAATGCATGGCTTTGCAAAAAATCAAGCAAGTTACTAAGATTAATGTCAGTCTGTTCAGGCTGCCAGAACAAAGGACACAGACTGGGACCCGAAGCAGGAGAAATTTAGTCTCTCACAGTCCTAGAGGCTGGAAGCCTGAGGTCAGGGTGTCAGCTGGGTGGTTTCTCCTGAGGCCTCTCTCCTTGGCTTCCAGACGGCCACCTTCTCCTGGTGTATTCACATAGTTTTCCCGTCTGTATCTGATCTCTTCTCATAAGGACACCAATCAGATCCATAGGATTAGGGGGCCACCCCTATGACCTTATTTGACCTTAATAACATCTGTAAAAGCCCTGTCTCCAAATATAGTCACATTTTGAGGTACTTGGTGAAGACTCTAACCTATGAGATTTTATGGGCATAGTTTAGCCCACGAGAGCCCTTCTCCAGTCACACTGGATGGATTGGTGGTGATCATGCCGCAGCCATTATGTTTGCACAGGAGCTTCTGTGTTTAGACTGCATTCAACCTTGCATGGCCCGAGGTTCAAGCCAGCATTGCCTTCCCGCTGTGGGCGCTCAGGCTCCAGGCATACAAACTGTTGATGACTAAGTTCATATTTTTATAACTTTAGAGCTGGAACATGCTGTCACAATCATGTTTCTCATCTCACAAATGAGAACTCCAGGTCCAGAAAAGTAAATGGCTTTCCTCCTCCAGTCCACTCAGCACCTCCCAACCCCTTCTCCAGCCCACACAGGCCTCCTCTCAAGTGTCACCACGGGAAGCATCAAACCTTCAGACCAAGCCAGCGGACTCCCTGCATCTCCAGGTCTAAGGTTCGTGTGATAATGGAAAACATGCTTTTGGTGTGGAGGTGAAGTTTCCTGGGACACAGGGATGAGTCACATCTGACTGGATGTACGTGCAAAAATGGAACCAGATGACACACACAGGTGTTTCCAATTTAAAAGGCTGTCTGGGTCATCCTCTCCTCTCCACCCCGAAACCTCTTCCAACCTATCTTTAAATCATCCGCAAAGAGGAAAAGAAAATTCATATCACTGACAAAAATGAGTATTTACACATAACCTGCCCATCCATCCACCCACCCATCCACTCATCCATCCATTTATCCCTTCCTTCATTCTGATGTTTAAGAAAGCACTGGCTGAGCCCCTGCAGATCCAGCAGTAGGCAAGAATGAGGTCCCTTTCCTCAGGCAACTTACACTGGGAGGCATTGTTGAGATGGATGGGACTGCTTTACAGAAGGCAAAAAGGGAATGATTTTCAGAAGAGGTGACAAGTAGAATGTAGAGAAGCTAGGAGAAGAACAAGTGATTTCAGAGAGGCAGCAGTGAGTGCTGGAATAAAGCAAGATCTTCATTCCCCACCTAGGAGTTGAACCTACATAGCCTGGATGAAACCAAGAATCCTAGTCACCAGACCAGCAAAGGGTAGAGGCTAGAAGCTATTATTCTCTGGCTTTTGCCCCCAGTGAAAAATGCATTTCTCATGGAGACAAGAACTGTAAAGCAGATACAAAGTTTATTACTAGAGACACGGCACAACAATTGGGGAGCACACAGAGAGATAGTTTAGTTAAGACAGAAGCAAGGCAGAGATGCACACCTGGAGGGAAGGGGTGTGGGCGTCTCCTCTAGCGAGGAGGAGCACGATAAAGAAGTGGTTAAGTCATTTATATAGGGCAGTTTTTTTGCGTTTTTGTCTTCCCTTCGGTCAATTGTCTGGTTTCTTTTTCCACACTTGACCAGCCCTAAGACTCTCCCCGGGGTGTGCAACTTTTTCCAAGATGGATTCCAGCACAGGGGCATATGGGATGGCCTTGGCATCACATATTATGGGGTGATGCCCACTATTTTTTACCCCCAAGGAATGCTTTTGCACATGTGAAATGTCTGCCTTTCCCCAAGGATGGAAAATACATGATGTCTTGATCTTTTACTCAAGCAGCGTTTAGCCCTTCTGTTTCTCCCATGACTATTATCTTAAAGTGTCCTCAGGAGACAAAGCCTGGTTATCTACCCCATTTCTACTGTTACTTCTTTTTCAAAGTGCAAATAGTAGGTTGTAAACATCTAACCTGGAGCCCACCTATCTCTTGTCTCAGGAAATGCAAACAGGAGGCAAGTTGTAAATGCCTAGCCCAGAACCCATCTATCTCCTGACTCACAAGGACATTCCAGGTGGAGGGAATGATATGTTTACTATGATCTGCTTCATAATTTCAAAGGACTCATTCTGGCTGCCATTTTTGGAAAGTGAAGAATTGGAAGCGGAGAGGAGCAGTGGAGACAAAGGGATGTAGACAACCATCAGGACCCATGCTGGGATGGACGTGGAAGGTGACGGAAAGTCAGGAAGCAAGGATGCACTGGTTTTCTGCTTGCTAGTGGGTGTGATTAGTAAGATGAATGGAGTGAGCTAACCTGAGGAGATGCCACTTGGGAGTGGGCAGTGAGCATCCATGATTGTTGACATCTTATTTTTGTGGGAATCTGGGTAAAATGGGAGGCACAGCCTGGCTGCTGACTGGATGGACATACAGGTGTGTGAGTCCAGGTGTGGCATCCTGCCAGGGTGACATAGGGCACAGAACTGCCATGGAAATAGCTGATCAGAGGTCTGAGCCTGATGTCCTTGTGTAACAGAGTATCCGACGTTAACAGCACCTTAAAGCTGTTCTTCCTGGGAAGGGTCTTGGCTCTGCTTTGCATCCCTGGGTTTCCACCCAAGCCTGGCCCTAAAGCCCAGATACCACCATCTGCTCAAGTGATCCAGAATCACCGTGTGTGCTTGGTAACCAGAGAGGCTAATTGTATTAGTTTTTTGTGGTTGCTATAATAAATTACCTCAAGCCAGGTGGTTTAAAACAATTAAAACTTATCTTCTCATAACTCTGGAGACCAGAAGTCCGAAATCAAGGTGTCAGCAGGACCACACTCCATCAGAAGGCCCTAGGGGGAGCCCTGTACTTTGCCCCTCCCAGCTTCTGCAGGCTGCTAAGACTCCTTGACTTGTGGACACATCACTTTGGGCTTAGCTTTCCTCTTCCCATGGCTTCTTCTTCTGTCTATGTGTCTCTCCTCTGTGTGTCTCTTATAAGGACACTTGACATTGGAGGGCACTGGATAATCCAGGATGATCTCACTTCAGGATCCTTAACTTTATACATTTTCCAAGACTCCTTTTTCCAAACAAAATCACGTTCTCAGGTTCCAGAAATGTGACATAGACATGTCTTTTGGGGGAACACAATTCAACCCACAGGAGTTGAACTTTGGCCCTGTTAAGTGTGAGATGCATATGGCATGTGTGAGTGGAGAGGACCTAGTGAGCCGATGGAAGTGTATGTCTGGACCAAAGAAGGAAAGATCATCATCTTTTGGGATGATGATGAATGGGATTTTAGGAAATGGAGCTGGATGGGCTCACCAGAGGGAGAGTATGGCTGGATATGGGGCTTGGGGTGAAGCCCTGAGCAGCAACTGCCCATTGGGCAGGATTCCCAGGTTGCACTGCTGCATAACAAATCATTATAAAACTCAGTGACTTAAAACAACAGTTTATTATTATCTTTCTTGATTCTGAGGTTCAGGAATTTGGACAGGGCACAGAGGGTATGTTTCATCCCCATTCCACCAATTGGGAACCTCAATTGGGAAGACTCAAGTGCTGGGGCTTGGGGACTTCCCTGGCAGTCCAGTGGTTAAGAATCTGTCTTCCAATGCAGGGGACTTAGGCTTGATCCCTGGTTGGGGAAGTAAGATCTCACATACCTCAGAACAAATAAGCCCACACCCTATAACTATGAGAAAGCGTGCAGGAACAAAATATCCCACATGCCACAACTAAGAGCTGATGCAGCTAAATAAATAAAAATACTGGGGCTTGACTGGGCCTCTTTCTTTTCTTTCTCTATCCACACATTGTCTCTACAAGGTTAACTTGAGCTTCCCTATGATATGGTGGCTTCCAGGTGGTCAGACCAATGGATGGTGACACAGAACACTAGAGATCAAGGCAGAAGCTGCAAGTCCAGTTGCAGAACTGGCATGGCACCATTTTTACCATATTTGATAGGTTAAAGCCAGCCCACTGTTGAGAGGAGAGGAGGGACCAAGGAGTAAAGGAAGACTTGCAGCCATCTTTATTCTGTGTCAGGCAGATTAAGAGAGTTGGAGGAAAACCCATCCTGGCCTTGTGTGAGTGAGTGTGTGTGTGTGTATGTGTGTGCACTCAATCACCCAGTCATGTCTGACTCTTTGTGACCCCATGGACTGTAGCCTGCTCTGTCCATAGCATTTCCCAGGCAAGAATACAGGAGTGGGTTGCCATTTCCTCCTCCAGGGGATCTTTCCAACCCAGGGGTCAAAGCCGTATGTCCAGTGTCTCCTGCATTGGCAGGCAGATTCTTTGCCACTACACACCTGGGAAGGCTTGCTGCTACTACTGCTGCTAAGTCGCTTCAGTCGTGTCCGACTCTGCACGACCCCATAGACGGCAGCCCACCAGGCTCCTCCGTCCCTGGGACTCTCCAGGCAAGAACACTGGAGTGGGTTGCCATTTCCTTCTCCAATGCATGAAAGTGAAAAGTGAAAGTGAAGTCGCTCAGTCGTGCCCGACTCTTAGCGACCTCATGGACTGGAGCCTACCAGGCTCCTTCGTCCATGGGATTTTCCAGGCAAGAGTACTGGAGTGGGGTGCCATTGCCCTTACAGCAAAATTTGGGAAGAGCCTCTACAGCTCCCCAGTAATAATCTTCCTAGAATCTGGCTCATCTGAGACTGGGTGGTCTATCTGTACCATCCTGAGGGTTGTGTTGGGGCAGAACTTTCTTCTCCTGAAACTCCACCCTCTCCTTGAATATGTCTACATCTGTTCAGAGGCAGGAATTCCAGAAATCCCATTTCAAGGTATGCATGGTGTGTGTGTGTGTGTGTGTGTGTGTGTGTTGTGGTATCTGTGCAGTATGTGTGTGTGATGCACACAGCTTTGTGACTCACTTTATAAAGTTGTTTCTAGATTTAGGCTGGGGTCCTAGGTTGTTTCTTTAGGCAGGGCAGGTGAGTAGTGTGAATGTGGACTGGTTGGGTGGCAGCGAGTGCTTGTTGTCTTTATGTTCTCTGCATATTGATGGAGATGGCATCATGCGTCATGACCCCCTCTCTAGTCCAGGTCAGCACTCCAGAGCTTTCGGCCTTTCAAGAGCTGACATATTCATTTTGAGGTAGTTACACCGAGGGTGACGTCCGGGTTCAGGAACCTCCCTCAGAGCAAGAGTTCAAGTCAAGGAGCCCGATTTCACATGTTGGCCTCACTCACTAGGTGCTCTGCAGCTAGACCATGAAATGGGGGTAACAACTTGAAAACATTTTCCTTTCACATGTGAAAGGGCCATTGAATTACAAGGGAAGCACATGGGCAGTCCATTCTCACTCATTTATAAAATCCATGCTGTGTCCTGAGGCGATGCCTCGAGTGGAACAGAAGGGACAGCAGAGCTGGGAAGGGAGCTTGGCTGATGGCACAGTTGACAGTTTCTCCAGGCATGCATTCACCAGCAGGAAAACTGGAGGTGTGTCCAGAAGGAACAGAGACTCACAGCAGACTGGGATGGTTGGTCACCGTAAGGGCAGATGCCCTGACAAAGTTGCTTCTCTTTTCCAAACCCTCTTTACCTGTCAAATGTTGAGAGTGTTGATATGGGTCCTGCCATGGACTGAGGGTCTGTGTTCCAAATTAATGTGTTGAAGGCCTAACCCATAATGAGATGATGTCTGGAGGTGGGGCCTTTGGAAGGTAATTAGGTTTAGATGAAATCATTAGAGTGGGACCCCTTTATGGGATTGTTGTTGTTCAGCCACTAAGTTATGTCAATTGTTTGTGACCCCATGGACTGCAGCATGCTACGCTTCCCTGATCTTTACCATCTCCTGGAGTTTGCTCAAATTCATGTCCACTGAGTCGGTGATGCTGTTTAACCATCTCATCCTCTGTCACCCTCCTTCCTTCTGCCCTCAGTCTTTCCCAGCATCAGGTTTTTTTTCCAATGAGTCGTCTCTTCACATCAGGTAGCCACAGTATTGGAGCTTCAGCATCAGTCCTTCCAATGAATATTCAGGATTGATTTCCTTTAAGATTGATGTGTTTGATCTCCTTGCTGTCCAAGGGACTGTCAAGAGTCTCCTCTAGCACCACAGTTTGAAAGCATCAGTTCTTAAGTGTTCAGCCTTCCTTATGGTCCAACTCTCACATTAGTACATGAATACTGGAAAAACCACAGCTTTGACTAGATAGACCTTTGTTGGCAGAGTGATGTCTCTGCTTTTTAGTATGCTGTCTATATTTGTCATAGCTTTTCTTCCAAGGAGCAAGCGTCTTTTAGTTTCATGGCTGCAGTCACCGTCTGCAGTGATTTTGGAGCCCGTTCATGTCCTTATAAGAAGAAACACTACAGATCTTGCTCCCCTTTTCTATACCATGTGGGAACAGTGCAAAGATGGCTGTCTGTGAGCCCAGGAGGGTTTTCCCAGATCTGCAACCATGCTGGCCTCCGGAACGCATCTTCCTCTATCATTTAGAAGTGATGGAGAGTAGAGGCTGCGATTCAGTATGATTGTTCCATGTGCTGAGGGCCTGGCAGCCAGGACTCCTTTCCATTTCTCCCCTTCACTCTGGGCCAGGAGTTACATCATGTTCTCAGTCCCTGTTTTGTCCAAGGACAACCACCTCGTTGCCATAAGAAAGGTCCTCCTTCATGCAAAGCTCAGGAGCTGAAGAAAATGGAATCAGGAAACTTGGGCCACTTTAAGGAATTATCACTTACAACAATAAAACTTATCCCCAGCAAAGAAAACATTTAATGAAAATTGGCTTGATGGAAGATGCTGGATTTCAATCAGGATTCTCATAAAATGTTACAATCTGTTTGCCAAAATATGATTTTCAAAGACATTGAAAAGGAAACTTCAAAAAATATTTTGATTTGCTTCATTTGGGGCTTTCTAAATATTTAATGTCTAAAACCTTTCAGATTATTGATTCAAAATGATGTTTATTTCCAACAACTTATGTTTAGTTTTTGCCATTTATAAACATTCAACAAAATTAGCCTCATGTGGTATTTAATATTGTTGGTAATTTCTGTGAGTGTTTTTTCCTTAGAATTCTAGCATTAAGTCATAAGAGGATGAAGAAAAGGAAGGCTAATGTAATTCAAAGGGCGTAAAGCCTCAGAGTTGATCCTAGCAAGTTTCTATACTTCTTCCTCCCATGGGGAAGCCCTCTAACAGTTTCTGCTGAATTCATTGTGAAGCTATGGAGGGGGATGAACCTAAATTCAATCTCAGTATTCCATCCAGCCTGGCCGCTCAGGCTAACAGCATCTCAAAGTGCAGATAACACGCTGATGCTCACGGGTCCCCCTTAGCAACAAGATTACCATGGAAACACATTGTAACTCACTGAGAGGAAGCAAGCAAGAGTAGGAGGGGTGAAGAATTTCTCATTGAAATAATTACAGTGGGCCTCAGTGTGTTTAAGAAATGAATACACCATGACTTTTCAAAAAGAATTTCCTTTTCATAGCATGTTTGTGACAAGTCTTGCTTCCAAACACTTGAGCTCAAATGCTTACTATGTTAAATCTAAATAATACTATATTTATGAAAAACATGTTTGGAGAGCTCTTGGTAGTAGATTATCTCTTTTAGGATATGGAGTGTCATGTGCATTTAGAAGTTTGTCCAGACATGAACTTCCTATGAAGGGGACTGGTTATCTAAGTAAGAGGCAGAAAAGATGTATGTGAAATCTATTTTTTACAGAATTAAGGATTTGATAGGATTTTATATTAATTGAATGTGTGCTGTTTATGCTTTTTATTCAATATTCTTTATAACGAATTATCACTTTTTTGAGTTGGATTATATCAGCACTGTAACTAGCGCTGAGCCTTCTGAATATCTGATCATTTGAGATGTTCTTGGATTGCTATGAAAGATTTTGTTTCTATTTAGAAAACATTACATGCTTCTCTGAATCATAACTAAAAGAATAAGAAATGTATTTAATAAATCATTCCTAAAGATTCTTTGTAGTGAAGACCTGATTTTTATTTTAAAAATTAGCCTTTTATTCTGGTGAAAAATGTTTATGTGTTCATGGTAAAACTTTTAGAAATTATTTAATAGCACAAAGACAAATATGAAGATTTCCCAGAAATCTCCTGGTAAGAGACACTCATCCTTAAGGTTAAGCACTCTTCCTTGAATTCTTTATTTTTAGGTGTATGCATTTTTTATTTTAATAATTGTGGTCAGGACAGCACTTAGGAGAACTGCATTTAACATACAAAGCATTCATGGGAAGTTCTTCAGCTAAGAAAAACTAAAGCACAAAGCATGCAGATTGTTTGACATGCAGAGAGGTTAATTCTTCCCTCAAGAAAGATGGTACTCCATGGAGAAATTAATTAAAGTGCTTGCTATGGAAACTCTGTTTTAAAATTGATTCTGGCTGTGATGTTAACTTCTGAAGGTGATTTTCCAAGGATCCTACACCTGGGGAGGTGGTTGCAGATTGGAACTGCTCAGTTGGCTGCGGCAGGTTTTCCACTCTGCTAACTTGGGTGAGCACTGAATTAGGTGCCCTGATACATCTCTATTATTGTCTCTTGAGTTGTAGTTTTCATCTATTTTGATGTAACAATGGCCGGAGTTTTCTAAGACCCAGGACCTTAGAACCAATACATTATATTAAGACAGTAATGAGGAAAACATCTAGCAATATAACTCTCTGAAATAATAACATTGTTTACGTACTGTTAAGAAAATACAGTGAAATCTAAATCCTTCCACGTCTAGGGATCCTGGATGTGGGCTTTTTTTGTTGTTGTTGCTCTTCACTGCATTAACCACAGCAATGCTTTAGCAGAGCGGAGAACCATGTGAGGGGGCATTCTAGAGGCCCAGGGTGCCATGTCCATGGCTTCTGGGAGCTTCTGGGAGCTTCTACGAGCTGTCATCAGAATATAGAATACTGAGACCTCAATCTAGAAACTAAGGGCTGGGCTAGAGTCTGCAAATCAGGTAGTGATGGAATTTTCACTAGATTAAACGGTGGTTGGATTCCTTTTTCTTCGAAAAGAATTTGGAAGCAGGTTGCATTATTATAGACATTTTATAGGAGATGAAAGTTACTCGAATATCACTATGTATAGCAAAGAAAGTGCTTGAGGCAATTCATTCTCCCCCCATGTTTGCCCGTAACAAGGCAAAGGAGCACTTTTTCCAGAAACCTTTTTTACTGTGGTAAAATACACCTAGCACAAAGTTTGTCATTGTAACCATTTTTAAGTGTACAATGAAGTGGCAGTAAGTATATTCACAATGTTCTCTACAGATCACCACCATCCATTTATAGAACATTTTTTCACCCAAACCTAACCTCCAACCCATTAATCATTAACTCTTCGTTCCCCTCCTCCTAGGCCCTGGTGGCCACCATTCTAATCTCTGTCTCTGGGAATTCGACTACTCTCAGTACCTCATTTAAGTGAAATCATAGAATATTTGTCCTTTTTGTGACTGGTTTATTTTACTTAAAGGAGTGTCTTTAAGGTTCATCCATATTGTAGTATGTGTTAAAATTTCTTTCCTTCTTAAGGTTGCATAATATTTCATTTTATAGATATACTGTATTTTGTTTATCCATTTATCCATTAATGCTCACATGGTTGCTTCTACCCTTTGGCTATAATGATGCTATTGTGAACACAGGTGTACAAATATCAGTTCAAATTTCAGCTTTTATTTATTTTTATTTTTTGGCATATACCCAGGAGTGGAATTGCTGCATCATATATAGTTCTGTGCTGTGTTTAGTCGCTCAGTCATGTCCAACCCTTTGCAACCCCATGGACTGTAGCCCGCCAGGTTCCTCTGTCTATGGGGATTCTCCAGGCAAGAATACTGAAGTGTGTTGCTATGCCCTTCTCCAGGTGATTTTCCCAACCCAGGGGTCAAACCCAGGTCTCCTGCATTGCAGGGCAGATTCTTTACTGACTGAGCCACTGGGAAACCCAAGAATACTGGAGTGGATAGCCTATCCCTTCTGCATGGTATCTTCCTGATCCATAGAACTGGGGTCTCCTGCATTGCAGGTGGGTTCTTTACCGGTTGAGCTACCACGGAAGCCCCATATAGAGTTGTTCTGTTGAATTTTTTGAGGAGCCAAGCTACTTATTTCCAAAGCAGCTGTACCATTTTTATTCCCACCAGCAATGCATAAGGGTTCCAGTTTCTCCACATACCTGTCAACAATTGCTATGTTCTCTTTTTTGTTTTGATAGTAGCCATCCTAATGGGTGTGAAGTGGAGGATGGACATAGTTTAAGAGAAGGTGGTGGGAGTTGGGGCAGAGAAACAATCACCAGTGTGACTTTGCTCCTAGGACCAGCTCTCGTTCCTTCTGCTGGGAACCGCGCTCACTGGAGGGTGCTGACAGCTACCGCTCTGAGGATGCGGGTCACTCCCACCCTACCCTCAGTACCTTGCAAAAGACATCCCACCTTCTCTTCGTGAACTTCCCCTTGACCTTCACACTTCATTGTCCTGAATCAGAGAAAGCAGGGCAGCAAATTGCAGTTTGCAACTAGGTTAATCCACACAGTGAATTAATAATAATAAAAAAAAGTGTTTGTATAGAAAAATGTAATTTTCAGGGAAAAAGAAAGTGAAACGCCTAAATCAAGTGGGAGTACCCTCTGCAAGAGAGTTCCAGAAAAACATCTATTTCTGCTTTATTGACTATGCCAAAGCTTTTGACTGGATCACAAGAAACTGTGGAAAATTCTGAAAGAGATGGGAATACCAGACCACCTGACCTGCCTCTTGAGAAACCTGTATGCAGGTCAGGAAGCAACAGTTAGAACTGGACATGGAACAACAGACTGCTTCCAAATAGGAAAAGGAGTACATCAAGGCTGTATATTGTCACCCTGCTTATTTAACTTATATGCAGAGTACATCATGAGAAACACTGGGCTGGAGGAAGCACAAGCTGGAATCAAGATTGCCGGGAGAAATATCAGTAATCTCAGATATGCAGATGATACCACCCTTATGGCAGAATGTAAAGAAGTAAAGAGGCTCTTGATGAAAGTGAAAGAGGAGAGTGGGAAAAAGTTGGCTTAAAGCTCAACATTCAGAAAACTAAGACCATGGCACCTGGTCCCATCATATCATGGGAAATAGACAGGGAAGCAGTGGAAACAGTGGCAGACTTTATTTTTAGGGGGCTCCAAAATCACTGCAGATGGTGATTGCAGCCATGAAATTAAAAGACACTTACTCCTTGGAAGAAAAGTTATGACCAACCTAGACAGCATATTAAAAAGCAGAGACATTACTTTGCCAACAAAGATCCGTCTAGTCAAGGCTATGGTTTTTCCAGTAGTCATGTATGGATGTGAGATTTGGACTGTGAAGAAAGCTGAGCGCCGAAGAATTGATGCTTTTGAACTGTGGTGTTGGAGAAGATTCTTGAGAGTCCCTTGGACTGCAAGGAGATCTAACCAGTCCATTCTAAAGGAGATCAGTCCTGGGTGTTCATTGGAAGGACTGATGCTGAAGCTGAAACTCCAATACTTGATCACCTGATGCAAAGAGCTGACTCATTTGAAAAGACCCTGATGCTGGGAAAGATTGAGGGCAGGAGGAGAAGGGGACGACAGAGGATGAGATGGTTGGATGGCATCATCGACTCAATGGACATGAGTTTGGGTGGACTCAGGGAGTTGGTGATGGACAGGGAGGCTGGTGTGCTGCTGTTCATGGGTTCACAAAGAGTCAAACATGGCAGAGTGACTGAACTGAACTGAACCCTCTGGAGTGTACCTAGGTGGAAACTTCCACCATCCCAGCTCCAGCCAAGATTCCCCCACTGTTGCCATCTGCCCCTATTAACCCCAAAGACCCAGGACTAATGCTTAGGGACTAACAACAGTGGTGATTCAGTGCCTGAGTCTTTCTCCAGGACCTTGGTCAGTGTAGGTCATTTCACTTCTAATATCATAATCGTTTAAAGGAAAGAATCCCTTGGAATCTTTCCATAAAGCTATTTGTAGTCCAGTTCAGATGCCACCCACTGGATCTGTCACAACCTCCATGACTTTCTGCAAGTTCTGGGTTGCAAATCAACTGTTCTGCTTTAGAGAATGGAAATTGATCACTGTGGGAGTCATTATGGAACATCCAGGTCTTTGCTGGTCTGGGCTGAGAGGGGAAAGCTCTGACTCAAAGTGCTGTCCTGGGGTCGGCAGAATTATTATTTGATTTGATTTCAGAAATTATTCATCCTGCATAACAGACTTTGTACCCTCTGACCAACATCTCCACATTTCTCCTAACCCCAAGCCTCTGGAAACCATCAATTCACTCTTTTTCTATGAGTTTAATTATATAGATTTCATGTATAAGTGAGATCTCACATTAATTGTCTTTTTGCCTTTGGCTTATTTCACTTAGCATAATGTCCTACTGGTTTACCTGTGTTGTTACAAATGGCATGGTTTTCTTCTTTATCCATTCTTCTGTCAGTGGACACTAAGATTGTTTCTGTATCTTGGCTATTGGGATCATACTGCAGTGACTATGAGAGTAGAGATATCTCTTTGAGATCCTGATTTCATTTCCTTTGAGTATATACTGAGAAGTAGAATTTCTGGGTTATATGGTCCTCCAATTTTTAAAAATTCTTTTTAAAAAACATTATTATTTTTATTTATTTATTTTTGGTTGCACTGGGTCTTCATTGCTGCACATGGGCTTTTTCTTGTTGTAGCAAGTGGGGACTATTTTTGGTTAACATTTTTGAGGGACTGCTCCCTTTGGTGAAAATAATCTGATTGGGAGCAACTGTGTACTTGTGAACAAGTGGAGATCTTACCTCTCTAGAGCAACATGGGGGTGGTCACATGGGGAAAATTTGGTAGCCTAGTGGCTGTGGATCCCACTTCATAGAGTGGATTCAGGCTTGCCCCGCCACTTGGCCTTAAGGCCAGAGGATCTAATTAGTGACTCCTAGTGAGCATTCAGCTCATGTCTGCAAAGAACCCAGGAAATGGAAAGAGGGCTTTAGACTCTCCTGTGCTTGTTTATTGGTCTTCCCTGGTGGCTCAGACTGTAAAGAATCTGCCTGTAATGCAGGTGACCCGGGTTCAATCCCTGGGCCTGGAAGAACATAGCTTGCCCTGACTTTCCTCGTGAAGGAATGGGCACAAATTTGACAATCTTCAATTTAAATTTAAAACCAAGGGTATGAACACTGAAAAGAGAGAAAGAAAGAAAGGAAGGAAGTTGATATGAAATTTCTGGTACCACAAGACATAGGAAGGCAGGGATATTCTTGCATATATTAAGGACTAGGGTGTGAGGGTATAAAGAATGTAGATATTTGTCTATTGTTATGTAATTTCTTGTGTGCCTGCTTAGTCATGTCCAACTCTTTCTCAACCCCATGAACTGTAGCCCACCAGGCTCCTCTGTCCATGGGATTCCTCGGGCAAGAATATTGGAATGGATTGCCATTCCCTTTTCCAAGGGCTCTTCCTGACCCAGGGATTGAACCCAGGTCTCCTGCATGGCAGGTGGATTTTTTTTTTTTTTACCATCTGAGCCAACAAGGAAGCCACTTTCACATTCACTGTTCTCACTTAAAAAAATGATTTTTTTGGGTATGAATTATGATTCCTATTTTGTGAATAGAGGACAAATAATATTTGGAATGGTGAAGAAACTGACAAACCCACCTGGGAAGTAGCAGATGGGCATCAGGATGGGGCTAAATCTTTAACAATCAGCTTTCTGGAACACAACAAACAAATAAACCTTGATCAATGTTTTCCGATTTCTATGGCGTCAGTGCTCCATCATGGCCAATTTTAAGTTACTAAAGACTTCACATCAGGCTTAAAATATCAGGCTCTGGTGGTCAGATGGTAAAGAATCTGCCTGCAATGCAGAAGACCTGGGTTCGATTCCTGGGTCAGAAAGATCCCCTGGAGGTGGAAATGGCAACTTGCTCCAGTATTATTACCTAGAAAATCCCAGGGACAGAGGAGCCTGGTAGGCTACAGTCCCTGGGGTCACAAAGAATCAGACACGACTGAGTGACTCTTTATTTCTAACAAGCTCTTGTGAGCTGGTACCAGCTGGCTCTGCTTGGTAAAGAAACTGAATGCATGGCCATCTTTTTACTGATCCTGAGTACTTCCTTGCTGCCAGGGGATATTTAGGAATAATAATTTGCCTCTGCAGGAAGCAATAGGACAGGAAATTTTGCATTAAATATAATACTGCATGGATGAGTATGTCTTGAGGCTAGGCACACTAGATCCTACTTCCTACTGACATCCTAAAAAGGTCATTTCCTTGAGTTGTGTTTTTCCTGCCAATAATACTTCTACTAGTTTTTGTGGTAGACACTGGCAGTCTAACTATCTGTATCAAATTTCTGTAAGTCCCCCTACAGTCCTGGGAGGTGAAGGAAAATGGCTGGACCTCTTAGAGGAGCCCTCGGGCACTGAGCTGAGCTGCTGTCTGTCCCTGTTTGAGGTCTGTGGGCTGCGTGGGGAGCATGTTACTAGGGAGACAGGGCCAACCTGAGGGGAGGCAGTGGGAGGCCTTTTGCAGAGTCTTGGAGCTGGAGCTGGTTGCCGTTCCTGTGACCAGAGGGTCTTCTGCCCACGGTGTTGCAGTGGGAGCTACCGGGCCGCCTGATGGATGAGTGACTGCCATGATTTTGTCATGATGCACTGATGACATAAGGCCTTCCCTGAATGCTCTGTCGGGGCACCAGTGTGGGAAATACACTGTGGCATCTCTCAGGATTTGGCCTTCATCACTTATTTTAAAGCCATTCTCAACCTGCCTCTGCTATTTTTATTTTATTTTTGGCTGTTGCACCTGGCTTGGGGGGATCTTACTTCCCTGATCAGAGATGGAACCTGAGGCCCCTGCAGTGGAAGCCTGGAGTCTTTACAGCTGGATTGTCAGGGAAGTCCCCCATCTCTTCCATTTTTAGGAAGAACATCCAGGGGCTTCATTGCTGTGCATCATTGACATTTCCAGTTAACTTGCATGCAGAGTTTGGCTTCCTGACTCGTTACACATCTGCAGGGTTTCTTTAGAAAAAAGAAAGTGTTGTTTCAGGCTTTCTCTCTGACACCACAGAGCAGGACTGAGTCCCAGAGTGAGCACTGCGGGAACACAGTGGTCCTGCGTTTCACTGCTCCCCGCCCTCCACCCCAACCTCCCCATTCCATCATTGCTTCTCGGACGCCTAATTTCTCTCTTTTCATTTCTGCATCTTCCCAGGTGGCACTAGTGGTAAAGAACCCGTATGCCAATTCAGGAGACTTAAGAGACATGGGTCTGATCCCTGGGTTGGGAAGATCCCCTAGAGAAGCGCATAAAAAGAGAAAAGTACAGACAATACTTCTAATCTTGTAGGACTTTGGGGTAAAAATTAATGAATTACTCCAAAGAAAATATTTCTCATGGTTCCTGTCTTCTAGAAGCATTGTGTAAATGCGGGTGCAGCCTCCCAACCAAATTGCCAGTAGCTGTCAGCTTGTGTAGATGCGCTGTTAAGGATCCAATCCCCACACACTCGTCCTCATCTTTTGTCGAATTGATCCATCCCACGTGTCTCTCTCTCCTGCCTCTCTACCCTCTACCCAGGATCCCAGCCCAATCTTTCTGCAACATTTCAATTGATTAAAATCCATTGTTCGTCTACATGATGATACATTTTAAAAAACTGAAATGAAAACTTCCAGTTATAAAATAAATAAGTCGTGGGAATGCAATGTTCATCATAGTGATTATAGTTAACAAAGCTATATTGTATATTTCAAAGCTGCTAAGACAGTAGATCTTCAAAGATCTCATCCAAGAAAAAAGAACTGTGACTGTATGTGGTGACGGATGTTAACAAGACTTATTGTGATGATTATTTCGCAAGGTAGACATATGTCAAATCACTACATTGTACACCTGAACCTAATGTGCTATATGTCAATCATATCTCAAAACTTAAAAAAACTCAAGTTATTTAAATTGATTTCATTTGCGAATTTGACAAATTTTGAAGCCTCGTTGGAAAAACTTAGAGGCATGTCAGACTATGCAGATACAATTGTCAGCACAACTTGAAAAACAATGTTACTCTGGACAAAACATAGACTAACTATATCAGAGCAATTACTAATGCACAACCGCACTGTCATCTGAGGAATAGAAACATGAGGGGCCCATCCCTGGGACATGAAGAACCTCTCGTTGGCCTTTGGATTGAGTTTGGAAGACAATGTTTTAAGGACCAGTCCCCAGTGCAGTGGCACTGTTTTGATAAACTCACATGGCAAGCTAGTATTCCAGGTCACCAAGAAGATTGTCACTTGGAAGAGATAGTATTGCTAGGACAAAATTTGCTCTACTTGGCAGTATCCTGCATGTTTGCCCAGATCAGATCAGATCAGATCAGTCGCTCAGTCGTGTCTGACTCTTTGCGACCCCATGAATCGCAGCACGCCAGGCCTCCCTGTCCATCACCAATTCCCGGAGTTCACTCAGACTCACGTCCATCGAGTCAGTGATGCCATCCAGCCATCTCATCCTCTGTCGTCCCCTTCTCCTCTTGCCCCCAATCCCTCCCAGCATCAGAGTCTTTTCCAATGAGTCAACTCTTCGCATGAGGTGGCCAAAGTACTGGAGTTTCAGCTTTAGCATCATTCCTTCCAAAGAAATCCCAGGGCTGATCTCCTTCAGAATGGACTGGTTGGATCTCCTTGCAGTCCAAGGGACTCTCAAGAGTCTTCTCCAACACCACAGTTCAAAAGCATCAATTCTTCAGCGCTCAGCCTTCTTGACAGTCCAACTCTCACATCCATACATGACCACAGGAAAAACCATAGCCTTGACTAGATGGACCTTTGTTGGCAAAGTAATGTCTCTGCTTTTGAATATGCAGTCTAGGTTGGTCATAACTTTCCTTCCAAGGAGTAAGTGTCTTTTAATTTCATGGCTGCAGTCACCATCTGTAGTGAATTTGGAGCCCAGAAAAATAAAGTCTGACACTGTTTCCACTGTTTCCCCATCTATTTCCCATGAAGTGGTGGGACCGGATGCCATGATCTTCGTTTTCTGAATGTTGAGCTTTAAGCCAACTTTTTCACTCTCCACTTTCACTTTCATCAAGAGGCTTTTGAGTTCCTCTTCACTTTCTGCCATAAGGGTGGTGTCATCTGCAATCATCAGTTATTAGAGGTATAAAACAAGTTTCAAGTGTGTCTCTGTTCTTGGCCTGGGACACAGAGGAGGGTCAATTCATGCTGGCACACTGAGTGTGTGCCACTGAATGTGGAGACCTCCAACTGCATGGGAGTGGGGAGGCATGCTTTTGTTCTTTATACACTCAAAAAAGTGGGCCTGAGGCAGGAGGTAGATGGGTTCCCCCATTTACTAGGGTAAAGCAATTGCAGATTCATTTCCTGTGGACCGAAACTCCAAAATATCCATAGCAGGACAATTGAGAGAGAAGACTGGGCTCTGCCCAAAAAGAAGATAAGAGACCCCCATGTTCTCCTTGAAATTAGGAGACCTCCAGACCACACAGGTGCACAAAGGCTCCATGGAGATCAAAGGGGAGTGATGCTAAGTGACGCTAACTACCCATAAGCCTTTGCAGTAGAATTCATCTAGACTAAGAAATCCTGAGGAGGATCTCTTGGGAGATCACACACTTGGGAGGATCCTGAGGTGTACTAAGTATGGACTCTGAACCAGGCAGATCAAAATGATTGGTCAAAAGAAAGCCAGAAGAAATGTACCATGAAAGTAATTCAAACTATCAGAAGTCGCAACTCAGCAGTTCCCTTCCTGAGTTTGCTTGTGTATCTATCCACATGTACTGTACTTGTTTTTCCTCCTAATAAATGCTTGATTCACTACTTTGCATCTTTGTGGCAGTTCTTTTTCTGCAAAACCAAAAGGCCAAGGCCTTGTCACTGACCACTGGTCTAGTGGCTAGGATTTCGCGCTCTTACTGCCGTGACCTGGCCTCAATCTGGCCAGGGAACTGAAGGCCTGCTTCAAACTACTGCAGGCTGAAGCCACCCGAGATCAGGCCCTAGAAAGGGGCTCAAAGACAAGCTGAGCATCCATATGGGAAAGCACAGAACTCAGCACAGGTTCGAGGGTGTCACAGCAGGTTTTTGTGAACCTTCATTCTGAGCTCTTCATTTAGCTGGCTAGTTTCCTGACTCAGCCATACTCTCCTTGGTTCAGGTTTTTTGAGAGAGCATCTGATTGGCCATAGGGCATTGGGTCGCCTGTGGATTGGTTCCCTCTGGTCTAGTCATCTGTTGCCGGGTGGAGTGGTAGTGTGGGGAATGAGGAATGAACATATTGCTGGTATCGCTCTGTCCTCCCAGAACTGCTCACTGCAGATACCTCAGCTCTTCTGGTTGCGCTTGAAATGAGGTCATGCTCCTTCACCTGCTTTGCAAGGTCTTTCTAGACCTGTTCACTCCCCACTCACTGGCTTCATCACACACATTCTCCCTCCAGAGTTGGCTGAAGAATGTGTGAGCCCAGATCACAGTGAAAATATGGGATCCCTTGTTAAAGAAGCAGGGGAAAATATGCCTTAAAGATATTTTGAAAGCCTTTATTTTCCTCATGCATGTTCCTTCTTCACTTCAAATGGTGTTTTTTTCTTTTATATTTAATGATCTAAAGAAAAAGAATTAAGTTATCATGAAGTCTATTGTTCATCTTTATACTGTGCAATGCCAATTTTAAGTGCAAACAGTAGAGCATTTGACTTGCATGCAGTCACTGAAATGGCACAGTTCATGTTTCCTGGCTGGTCCTGAGAGGCTTCTTCAAGTTGGCTGGCAGAATCAGGCTCGGAGACTTGCTCAAGAAGGGAAGGAGGGGGACAGGACCCCAGGCACAAAGCTGGCTCAGGGAGTCCTCCTAGCTGAGGGCTGTTCACAAATACCTGGGGACCCTGACTGTGACCTGGGGTATCCTGGCATTGGCTCGACCATAGTGCTGCTGAGTTCCCCCTTGCCAGTGTCAGAACAGATGTGCTGTGCTCCAGGTTAGGGAAGATTCAGAGAAGCAGAGCCTCCCACATTCTCATGGGACCATTCTGTGTGGGCTGACACCCCATTGCCTGGGTCAGGAATGGGCCAGAGGCTCGCCCCCAGCTAAGAGGTGATCTTCCACTGGCTATCTCCAGGTGTGCAGTGTGGAGCTGGGGAAGCTGGATGGGTCCAGGTCATCCCACCTTAGATGCTTCAGGCATGCCCGCCTGAGCCTGGGCCTCTGATGAGGGAGGAGGACAGCAGAGGTCACAGCATGGGGACAAGGAGACATGAGCCAGACCTGGGCAAAGGGAAGTCAGAAGCAAGCAGCTGATAACTCATCCTGGGAGAAGAATGAGAGAATGAAGTGGGACCACATGAGCCAGCCTCCTGGGACATACTCCACGGTTCCACCATCTCTGCTTACAAAATGCAAATCAAAGATAAAATCACAGTATTAAGAATTTTGAGATGGTGATGGTGGACCACAGATTTGGTCTCTATCAGAAGGTGGGCCCCGCCTCCCTCCTTTAAAAAAATCTTTATCGAAATATTAAGTACATATAGCTTATATCTTTAAAAAATTAATTTTTTAATTTGGCTGTGCTGTCTTAGCTGCTGCACAAAGAATCTTCACTCTTCATTACAGCATGCAAAATCTTTTAATTGCAACAAATGGGATACAATTCTCTGACCAAGGATTGAACCCGGACCTCCTGCATTGAAATCATGGAGTCTTAGCTGCTGGACTACAAAGGAAGTCCCCCCACTTCCTGGTTGCTCCTTCTGTGGACAGGCCTCACCTCAGCTTCCAGCTGTCATATATGCCTACCCTTTACTTGAGGGAAACCTCCTGCAGCCCCGTTGCCACCTTCTGGTCCTTGCTAAAATGTCACTTTGTGTGGGAGTCTCTCCCTGCCCCACCCAGGCTAAAGCAGAGGCTCCTCAGACCCCTAGATCCTTGAGACATGGATGATGTAATTGCTCGTTTCCTGAGCTGTGTACAGGGTCTGTTTCTGGCTTCCTGATCACTGTGTGCCAGTAAGTCACAGGCACACATGAACACCCAATAGATACTCGCTGAATGAATAAATGAGTGAATGAATGAAGGAGCTATCAGAGGATGAAATATGCCCTCTATGTCTGGATTTCCTTTTTATTTTTTAAAAAAGTATTTATTTGACTGCAATGGGTCTCAGTTGCTTGTTATGAACTTGTGGTATGTGGGCTTAATTGCCCTGTGACATGTGGGATCTTACTTCCTGAACCAGGTCGAATCCATGTCCCCTGCATTGGAAGGTGGAGTCTTAACCACTGGACTACCAGGGAAATCCCCTGCCTCTATGGCTGGAATGGCCTGGAAGTAGCTATAGGAAAGTGAATCTGAAGAAATGGCTCACTGTCCTTGACATTCCAGGAATGTGGGATCTGTGCCCCTCTGATTGACCCATAACCCATGGAAACAAATTATCAAAAAGTTTTCTGCTTGGGGGTGATGAACTCTTCTATGGTATTAGTGAATAAGGATATTGTATCTTTATCTTTAGGAAACCACGGATATCTAAACACTTTAAATTATTAGGAAACATCAAGAGCGTGGACAAAGTGCATTTATGTCGAAACGGTAACAGAAAGTCCAAGAAGTTGGATTCTGTGGTGGTGTTTTTGATGTTCTGTACATCGCTTAAATCTTTATTATTAACTTTTCATTATGGAAAATTTCAAACCACAAAAACTCAGAAAGAACCATATAATGACCCCCTTGCCTTCTCATGGCACATTCCTGCTTATCGGCATTTTGCCAGTCTTGTTTCCTGTATCCCTCAGCTTTTTTTTTTCCTGGAACAATATTCCAGGTGCAGGGGCAGAGAGCAGTGGTCTTACAGATATTTCTGAGATTTACTTTAAAACGTTTAAGTAAATCTCAGAAATATCTGTAAGACCACTGCTCTCTGCCCCTGCACCTGGAATATTGAGTGCCATTCTAATGATGGCACTTTAGGGATGTCACAGAAGCACAGATGAAGCAATAAGGAGGAGGGGAGGCTGGGTTGCTAGCAGTAGCATTGAAGAGCCTCTGAAACAGACAAAGGCAGGAGGGAAGGGACCTTGCTCCAGGAAACATGAGTGGCATGAAAAGGAACACCACCAGCCGCTGCCATGCCTAGGACTGGAAAAACTGCTTAAAACGGGGGGTGAGAGAGAATTGTGTAGCTGACAGAGAGAAATGCAACTTGCATGCCCTCCAGTGTGAAGTTCCCTGGCTCAACAACTCCTCTTCCTGTAGGAAAACAGCACAGCTATCCACATGGTGAGAAGAACATGATGGGTGACCTGGGCAGTGAGGGGAGCCACGTGGCCCATGGCAGAGGCTCTGGAAACAGACATATCCAGGAAGATAGCTCAGGGTCCTGGGTCTAGGATTTCCAGATAAAATACAGGACACCAAGGTAAACTTGAATCTCAGATAAACAACAAATGATTTGGGGGTGTAATTATGACTCAAATATTACATGGGATATACTTATGCTGAAAAATAAAAAATGACTTATACAAGGTTCAGATTTAAGTGGGTGTCCTAAATTTTTTTCTTTTTCTCCTGAATATGGTCCCGCTACTTTGCTGTTGTTTAGTTGCTAAGTCATGTCTGGCTCCTTGGGACCCCATGAACTGCAGCCAACCAGGCTCCTCTATCCATGGTATTTCCCAGGCAAGAATACTGGAAGTGGGTAGCCATTTCCTTCTCCAGGAGATCTTCCCCATCCAGAGATCGAACTGGCATCTCCTGCATTGGCAGGAGGATTCTTTACCACTGAGCCACCTGGGCCACTTCACACCTAACTCCTTTTTCTGTTCTTCTATAAAGGCTCCTTGTTTTAGTGGGCATATAGTGAAAAAAAAAATTTTTTTTTAAGTTTATTTTTGGAGCAGGTTTAGGTTTACAGCAAAAAACTGAAAGAAAAGTACAGAGATTTCCCATATGCCCCTTGCCCTCACATACATATAACCTCTCCTATTATCAATATGGCCCCTCACAGCTGTGCTTTTGTAACAACTGAAGTCATATAGTTTTTTTAAAAAAATATTTATTTGTTAAACACTGTGATAAAACACACATAACATAAAATTTACCCTTTTAATCATTTTTTAGTGTATATTTCAGTAATGCTGCTGCTGCTGCTGCTGCTAAATCGCTTCAGTCGTGTCCAACTCTGTGCGACCCCAGAGACGGCAGCCCACCAGGCTCCCCCGTCCCTGGGATTCTCCAGGCAAGAACACTGGAGTGGGTTGCCATTTCCTTCTCCAATGCATGCAAGTGAAAAGTGAAAGTGAAGTCGCTCAGTCGTGTCCGACCCTCAGCGACCCCATGGACTGCTGCCTTCCAGGCTCCTCCATCCATGGGATTTTCCAGGCAAGAGTACTGGAGTGGGGTGCCATCGCCTTCTCCCTCGGTAATGTTAATTACATTCAAATTGTTGGACACTCATTCTCCAGAGTTTCTTTCATCTTATAAAGCCAAAACTTAGTACCCATTAAACAAAGTGTCCCATTTCTCCCTCCCCTGGCCCCTGGCAACTTCCAATCTCTTTTCTGTCTCTATGAATCTAACTACTCTAGCGACTTCACATGAGCAAAATCACACAGTGCTTATCCTCTTGTGACTGGTTTATTTCACTTAGCAAATGTCCTCAAGATTCATGCTGTTTTTAGTACATGGGGGAAGGGAGAATTAGGGAGTTTGCGATGGATATGTACACACTGCTATATTTTAATTGAATAACTAACAAGGACCTACTATATAGCACATGGAACTCCGCTCGCTGTTGTGTGGCAGCCTGGATGGAAAAGTTGTTCACTACTCATTTCTCCACTCCCTCCAGGAAGACTGAATAGCATTATCATGTACAACCCAGGTATGGCCCTGTGACTTGCCCTGGCCAGTGAAATGTAAGCAGAGTTACGGTGTCACTTCCTGAGAGAAATTTGAAATGTGATCATTGCCAGCAGTGTTCTGTCTGCACAGGACCGTGGACACAAGAGGCTGCTCTGCTAGCTAAGTCCCCAAGAAAAGACAACAGGGAGCAAAGAACAGCTGACTCAGGGTTGATGTGGAGATAAAGTAATAAATGAGCCACAAGATGCTGGGTCTTCTGTTACCACAGTATAGTCCAATCTATCCTGACAGTACTGCACCAATCATGCAGATCTACATAGTAACAGAGGCAAAATCTCCGAGTCTTCTGGAACTAAAAATATCATTTATTTTTTTTGTTCTTGACCTGACTTTCTGATGGAACTGGCCTGATATGCCTAAATACACAAACTCCTTTTATTAAGGTGTAACTATCACTCAGATGTCTAATTCAAGGCATTATAGTGTTTTGAATTTTATATGTTCTATGCTCCAGTCAGTTAACATTACTGTTATAGGAGGTGTGAATGCTTAGCATCAAATAATGGTTACTCTTAACTCTCATTTGGAAAATCTAAATTTGAAAAGCTATTTCCTCTTGATCACACCTCTAAGTAAGTAATTCAATAGGGAAATACAGGGAAAAGCTAACCTATAATCAGAACTAAATAGTACTGAATGGTGGCTGGTAGACTCAGGGTAAGGTAATAGTCACATATAGTATTGTAAATTATTATACATTATTCACATGTTATTATTAATTTATAGTAGTATAGATTATATAACATTAAAGATTATTATCAGTCAGTCCTCCATTATTCTCTATCCTTGAAAGGGAGGTATTAGGCCAAGCTAGAGGTAGTCATATTCCTTCTAAGTCCATGCTAACTCTTTAAACCTAGTATGCTTTGATGGTTTGATAAAAACTGCAAAGAAAGCCAAAGGGAAGTAATAAAACTTGCAGTTTTGAAAGGTTCACACAAAAATAATCCAACTTTTAAAACAAAATTTTAAAAAGTGACTCAATAGTAGATCATAGTAGATTAATATTGGGCACCAGCTTTCACTAGCTGCTGATAGGATTATTTTACTGTATACATTTGTGAGTATCATTTCAGATTTACATCAGCACTCTCTCTGGATGGGACCCAGTACCATCACCCTTGTGGTGGTGGTGGTTTAGTTAGTCAGCCGTGTCAACTCTTGCAATCCCATGTACTGTAGCCCACCAGGCTCCTCTGTCCATGGGATTTCCCAGGCAAGAATACTGAAGTGGGTTGCCATTTTCTTCTCCAGAGGATCTTCCTGACCCAGGGGTTAAGGCTGGGTCTTCTGCATTGCAGGCAGATTCTTTACCAACTGAGCCACCAAGGAAGCACCTTTGATTGGCAGTTCATGTTGAAAAGTGCCCTAAGAGAAGATCTTCTACTTCAAAATGTAATGTCATAGGCATACAACTTCTCAGAGAAAATTCAAATATAGTACACCCACATTTTAAAATCTGAAAAATATTATCTCACTTTGACTATAATTGAAGATCCTTTATTTTGCTAGATATGTCTCTCTTCATCTCATCCCATCCTGCCCTAACCATCTTTGCTATTGGTGAGGTGCAGAGCAGTTGACTTCATGTAACATCTTGTATGAGAAATACAGGATCTGAAGGAAGGCTTAACCTGTAATATCACTAGGTGAATCAGAATGGAAATGGTTTTACACAAAATACTGTCTTAGTTTCCATTTTTTTAAATAAAGAAGTATTTCCAAATATTTTTCTTAAAACAATTTTTTTGCATACCATAAAATCCACCCATTCAAAAATTAATTTTTAGTAAATTGTCTTTATGATTTAGTAATTTTTAGTAAATTTACAGGATTTTATAAGCATCACTACAGTGTAGTTCTAAAATGTTTCTAGCACCTTAAAAAACTTCAAACTTCCTTGTGAGATTTCCCTGGTGATCCAGTGGCTAAGACTCTGAGCTCCCAAAATAGGGGGTCCAGATTCGATCCCTGGTCAGGGAACTGGATCCCACATGTTACAACTAACATTTTGCATGCTACGACTAAAGATCTTGCGTGCCACAATGAAGGCTGGAGATCCCACGTGCCACAACTAAGAACCATCACAGTCCAACAAATAGATAAATGTTTTAAAAAATCATTAAAAAATAAATAAAAATATTCCTTGTGCCCATTGGAGTTAATCCCCAGTCCTTGCTGCTTTCCACCTCATCTTCCCCACAGGCATCAACTGATCTGCTTTCTCTCTCAATAGATTTGCTTTGTTTGAACATTTCATATAAATAGGACCATGCCACCAGAGAAGACCCAAAATAGAATCATACTGGTGGTCTACTGTGTCTGGCTTCTTTCTCACAGCATGACAATTTTGGGTTCATCTATGTTGTAGTGTGTATCAATAGTTTGTTCCTTCAGAGTAGTCTTGCATTCACCAGTTGATGGACATCTCAGTTGTTTCCGCTCTCTGGCTATGATGAATAATGATGTTATGGACATTTGTGTACAAGTCTTTTGTGGACATATATTTTCCTTTCTCTTGGGTAGATTCTAAGGAGTAGATTTGCTGGGTGGATGAATAAATCTATGTCTAAACTTTTAAGAATCTGCCAAACTGCTTTCCAAAGTGGTGGCACTGTTTTGCATTCCCACTAGATTGGATTTTTATAAAAAGTGCGCTTCATGCCCTCTTAGCAAATGGTGACACCCTACCCTGAGGATAGATGAATCTTTGAGGCCGCCAGCAGGAGTGGCCCAAAGATCAGCCAAACTGTAGGTCACATGACTGGCAGAACCACTTAGTATGAATTTCTATAAAACAAGCCATCAGTCTTGGCAGTCTCTCACCATGCATCCTGACAACCATAAGAACCTTCACCCAATGCATCAATTCACTTAGACATGTGGAAATACATTTTACAGCCAGTTCCTCCTGGCAAGACCACTAAGACACAAAACTGCCAAAATCAGAGGCTTAAGGGAGAACACTTTTTTTCCTGGTTGGGTATTGGATCATAGTACTTGATCTACAAACCTCCGGTCTAAAGTTATGTATGCACGTCATCTGCATGGTCCATCTGCTGTATAAGACATGTTGGGAGAAATGGCAGCCCTCATCTATTGTTTTCCCAGCAGTAATGAGTTTCCATTATTTCTTGGAATCAATTGGTTCTTCAAAATTTATAAAACATTCACACCATAAATTCACTTCCCAGACCACAATTCTCCCTGTACAAATACAGTATATTCTGACTAGATTAACATTCAGTATTTACATTATTTTGATCATGCAAATATTACTGAGAACTGAGCCATGTATTACATGGCAATTATTTTTCCTTTTCTGCACCAATTTCTTACATTCCTTGGAGTTGAAAGGTTGCCTTTTTAATTTGTTTCAGATTCTTTGTACTTATCATGAGTAGTATCCCAAGTTCCATCAGGAGTCTGAACTGCCTCTCTCTGTGTTCAGTTTTGCATTCCTGAAGCATGCTTCCCTGTCACCCTCTGCCTGCTCTTGCAAGGCCATCTTGGAAGTTCCCTCATTATCACCCCAGAATTCCCCTTCCCCTCTGTCTGGGATTGGGTCCCATTTCCTGCATCCTATGGCTTCCTCTTTTAAATATTTGCCCTGATGGGTGAGGGGAAGTACATCTCATAGTAGCTGCCTGAGGAAAAATGCAGAATTTTTTTTGAGATACTTTTTTTTTATATACATAGTGAAAACTTTTGGAATTAGCCAGCCAGACTTAGTTTAGATGATCCCAATTTTGTTGGTAATGTCCGAAGCATCATAGTCAGGAGCCAGTCGTACATATGCCTTCTTCTCTCCGTCAGGCCTGATCAGAGTATTGAGCTGACATGTCAATGGGATAGAGGTTCTTCACAGCCTGTTTAATTTGGTGCTTGTTGGCCTCGACATCCACAATGGATACCAATGTGTTATTGTCTTCTGTTTTCTTTATGGCTGACTCGGTGGTGAGGGGGAATTTGATGATGGCATAGTGGTCAAATCTGTTTCTCCTAGGAGTGTTCTTCTGAGGATATTTGGGCTGCCTCCTGAGCCACAGTGTTTTGGGCCACTGGGAAGTGGGTGACGTCCAGATCTTTTTGTGTGTGTGTGGGTGTGGGCGCCTTTCAACACTGCTTTCTTGGCCTTCAAAGCCTTTGCTTTGGCTTTGGCTTTAGGAGGGGTAGGGGCTTCCTTCTTTGCCTTCAGTGCCATCTTCATGAAAAGGCTTTTTTGAGACTTGGAATATCTAAAACTGTCTTTGTTCTATCTTCACCTTTGTTGATTATTTGGCTGGGTATAAATGTCTAATCAGAAATAATTACCCCCTCACTATTTTGAAGGCATGGCTCTAGGGACGTCTACTTTCCAGTGTTTCTGATCCTGACTATATGCGACCTGCTTTTCTTTCTCTGTCTCTCTCTGTGTGTCTCCCACTGAGGCTTTTCAACATAGAAAGGTCTCATTGTACCCCAATCTTGGTCAATCTCAGTATTCATGTTCTTCAGTTCAAGGAAATTTTGATATTATTTTATTATTTCCTCTTCTCGTTTTCCCTCCCTTCCTTATCTCCTTTCCTTTCTCCCTCTCCTCCCCCCTCTATCTCTACCTCTTTCTTTTTTCTTCCTGAAATTCCTACAATTTGCTTGATGAATTTTTTGATATGGTGTTCTAATTTCTTATCTTTTCTTCTTTCCATCTTTTTGTAATTTTGTTCAGCTTTCTAGATATCCCCAAAAATTTCTGTTGGGTTTTAATTATCAGAAAGGAAGAGCAGGCGCCCTTTGTGGTGGACTTACTGTGGCAACATTTGCCAGCCCAGCCTTTCCCTGGTGGTGCTTACCCTTGTCTGCACGGGGTGTGTCAGGACAGATGCCTCCATCCCACTTTCTCCAAAGCAAAAACAACTTATCTTCAGCAGGGTGGGCAGGAAGCTATAGCCTGGATGTGGATGGTTGGGGAAAGACCTTGGAAACTACCTCTAAACAGACTTTCAAGTAAGCCTGCTTACTTCAGCTCATACTCTTTACATGCTAGTCCCCAGGTACCTGGTGTTGCTAACTCCTAAGGCTGTAGGTCAGTCAACAGTCTGGTTGACCAGAGCTGCCAAAGCCAAGGCCTGGCTCTAGCCTGTGACTGTGAACCGTTACTTAAGCTCTCTGTGCCTCAGTTTCTCCATCTATAAAACAAAGATAGTGCGGTGTATATGTAATTTGGGAATTTGCAAAAATGAAAGACCATTTAAAGTACTTAGAAAACTATTTGGCACATCTTTTTCACTATTACTATTTTGGAGGTTCTTGGTTTAAATTTCTAGTTTCTTTGATAAGGAAGTTCTCAAGATTTCCAATGTGCAGCCGACACTGGGAACTCTGTTGCAGAGGAATTTCACATTGTGAAGTTCTCCAAGAGTTCTATTGAATTCCTTGAAGATGCTGTGTAAGGAATTTGCCAAGATTTGGTCTTATCAGGCTTCTCAAGGTTGATCACTTTGATGTCCTGAGATGTTGGCAGGTGGAACCATTTCAGTCTGTTGGGTACTGTGGCTGGAACATATCCAGGGGGTGTGCTTTCAGTTTGGGATCACTGACCTGATTTGCACATTTACTGTGTGGTCAATGGACATTGTTCATGTGGGAAGTAATTGGGTAGAGTAACTGGGAACCATCAACATCTACTAAATCCAGGAATGCCAGGTGATGCCAGCCATCTTCATGGTGACACACCCACCAGGGAGTCCTTGTCTGAGAACCATGACAACACAGAGGGGCTGCCGGTGCCTGCAGTGGGAAAACATACAGAATTTTAATTCTCAGTCTTACTAAGTGCATCAAAGACAGTGAAGTCCTTTCTAGGGTACCAGTGTCAGCGTATTGATGCCTCAGCATTGTTGCTTCTGACTCCACACATGAAGAATAAATAATATGTATAATTAATATATATAAATATTATGTTGACAAAGATCGTATAAGTAGGTTAGTATATATGCATGCATGCTTAGTCATTCAGTTGTGTCCAGCTCTTTGTGAACCCATGGACTGCAGCTGGCTAAAATTCTGCCCATGGAATTTTCCAGGGAAGAATATTGGAGTGGGTTTTCATTTCCTTCTCCAGGGGATCTTCCTGACCCAGGAATTGAACCTGTGTCTTCTGTATTGGCAGATGGATTCTTTATCACTGAGCTACCTGGGGACTCCTATGTTAGTATGTATAATTATGTGTAAATCATAAGACATAATACATCCATATGAAAGAGCAATAATACATATAATTAATATACATAAACATGTATAAATGCAGGTTATATAAGTATATTAATATATATGGCTGTGTATTATAGAAATCATAACACATATTCATATGAAAGAGAAATAGTACTTTAATATTAATATATATCAATATTATACCAATATAGCTTATATAGGTATATTAATATATAAAATTATGTGTGAATAAAAATGCATAATATATAATATGTAAACAATTATATAACAATGTAACTATATTATACATAATTATATATATAATAAAATATTTTTTGAAAAAGCTAAAAGTGATAAACATTCGACTATAGTGAGAACCCACACAGAGTCTAGAAGAAATAATCTAAATTAGAAATAGCCAAAACAATGCTGTGAGTCCAGAAAGATAAGTGTGAGATTCAAAACAGGCCCTCCGTTTGATGGAAAGATGTAGGTGAGGGTCTGTACAAGTTCAAGTCCACAGGTAGACTGGTTCCCCCCACCCCACTTCCCTATCCAAATCTGGGCAAATCTTGTCACTTTTGGTTTGGAGCCAACCAGTCTCTATGAAGGCAGAGTCATGGCATCCCCTCCAACAATCAAGAGCCCAGACTCGAATAACCATCTTGAAAACTATTAAATAAGAAAAATCATTTGTTACTATGAAAACCAGAAAAACAACGAAAACCCAAAACTGGGGAGGTTGCAGAAACACAGGTCTACTGACTGCTGTCAGAAGTGAAAACATAAAGAATTTCAGGAAAGGCACTTAGCAATGGTAATCAAGAGCTATGGAAGTTTGTTTTTCCCTGTGATTTATACTGAGAGATCATCCAATGATACAAAGGAAGCTGGGTGTATGAAGTCTCTCATTATGTCACTGTTTATGGCATTGATAAATTAGAAACAACCAGTGTCCAGTGATGGGGAAAAGCCTAAAGGCATTGCTGCTGCTGCTGCTGCTGCTAAGTTGCTTCAGTTGTGTTCGACTCTGTGCGACCCCATAGACGGCAGCCCACCAGGCTCCCCCATCCCTGGGATTCTCCAGGCAAGAACACTGGAGTGGGTTGCCATTTCCTTCTCCAATGCATGAAAGTGAAAAGTGAAAGTGAAGTCGCTCAGTCGTGTCTGACTCTTAGCGACCCCATGGACTGCAGCCCACAAGGCTCCTCCATCCATGGGATTTTCCAGGCAAGAGTACTGGAGTGGGGTGCCACTGCCTTCTCCGCCTAAAGGCATTATGTTTTCTCAATTCCATGAAACATGAAATGTATTTGTGGAGATTATATTATTAACTAAAACATCCCTGGAAATAGAATCTTTAGAGGAGAATGAGGAACACGAAATTGTTTCTACATAAAACTAAACATGCATATGATCAAGGAATTGATGGGAATATAGAATTCACTAAATTTTTTTCTGAATAAATTAATTCTTCAGTAAAAGCTATAATTTATTTTACAAAGGAATATAAGGAAAATTATGACACTGATGAAAAAAATTGAAGATGACACAACAGATGGAAAGATACACAGTCTTCACAGATAGGCAGAATTTATATTGTTAAAATGACCATACTACCCAAGAGACTCAGTGCAATCCCTATCAAAATACCAATGGCATTTTTCACAGAACTGGAACAAATAATTCTAAAATTTGTATAGAAATATCAATATAAAAGGCCCCAGATAGACAAACAATTTTGAGAAAGAAGAAGAAAGCTGGAGGTATGAGGCTACCTGATTTCAAACTATACTGCAAAGCTATAGTGATCAAAATAATATGGTATGGCACAAAAACAGACACACTGATTAATGACATGGAATAGAAGGCCCAGAAATTAGCCCACATATAGATGAACAATCAATACATATATATCTGTGCATGTTTGTATGTATGTATGTGTGTGTGTGTGTGTGTGTGTGTAGGAATATTACTCAGCCATGAAAACAAATAAAATTTTGCCATTTGCAACAACATGGATAGATCTGGAGGGTATTATGTTAAGTGAAATAAGACAGAGAGAAAGACAAATACTGTGTGTTATCACTTATATGTGGAATCTAAAAAGTAAAACAAACCAGCACATATAACAAAAATGAAACAGAGTCACAGATATGCAGAACAAATTTGTGGTTACAAGCTGAGAGAGGAAAGGGAGTGGTGGAGTAAGATAAGAATAGGGGATTAAGAGAATCAAACTACTATGTATAAAATAAATAAGATACAAAGATATATTGTACAGCACAGGGAACATAAGCCAAGATGTTATAATAACTATAAATGGAGTATGATTCTAAAAATTGTGAATCACTCAGTGGTACACCTGAAACTTTTGTAATATTGTTAATCAGCTATACCTCAATTTAAAAATTAAATTAAAAAAAAAAAACCTGTTGGGGCTTTCCTGGTGCTCTAGTGCTTAAGAATCTGCCTGCCAGTGCAGGGGTCACAGGTTCAATCCCTGGTCTGGGAAGATGACATGCCACAGGGCAACTAAGCCCATGCACTGAGACTACTAAGCTTGCGCTCTAGAGCCTGTGCTTTGCAAGAGAAGCCACCACAATGAGAAATCCCCACACCTCAACGGAGAGTGGTGCTGGCTCCCTATGACTAGGGAAAGTACTTGTGTGGCAATGAAGACCCAGAGTAGCTAAAAATAAGTAAATCTTTAAAAAAAAATAGAAAAAATAAAAAGGACGTCCTTGATGCTGAACCGTTGGGCACACCAAGTTTTCAGCATTCAGGTTTGTCGCCCCCAGGTGACTTGGTACAGAGGATTCCTATACCACAGACAGTCCTACCTCCAGGCACCTTAGGAGCCCTACAGAGAAGACATCTGCTCACCTCAGTCTGGGAACCTTTCTCCACGGTCAGGTCTAGGTTTGACTCACATTTCTTCCTGTCTAAACATCCTGTATTCTCATTAAGTCTTCCCTAGTGCCCATCCCTTCCCACCTTGTTGTGGGAAATGAGTTTTCTTTTGTTCCCCAGCCTGCCCCGAGGATGACTCGAACCTCTGGTTTTAGTGAACCTGTCATCCCTGACCCCTGCTTTGCCCTCCTGTGAGGCAGCTCCTATGTTTCAGGGGCACAGTTAGGGGCTTTCTGCTCCCTCCCACCTCCCTTGGATGTGCATCCCAAAGGATCCAAGCAGCCACCTCCCCAGTGCTTCTCCTCGATACCACTGTGCTGCACTTGCTGCTGCTTCCACAGCCACTTCCATCTCTGTGCTTCTTCTCCCCACTGCCCATCTCCCACTCCTACTAGTCTGCCTTCTCTCCTCCCCGCCTCTACCTGCATCCTCGAATGAACCTTCTACCTAATGATATGCTATCTTCCAGCTCATATGTCAGCAGATGAACCTTTAGAAAATCACACCTCTGCCCTCATATAGTTATGGTGGATTCATAACGCAGAACAGGAACATCTTTGCTTTTCCTCATTTGTCAGCAGCATCATCTCTTTTCCTCAGCAGGCTCTGTAAGCATTCATCCTCACCTCAGTTTTCTTACTTAAATGGACTACCTTAACTTTTTAAGTACAATCTTGGTCTTTGTGTTACAGAGATCAGGTATAACTCCACATTAGGCATCAAAGTCTTTTGGCTTCCTACCATGAGCGCAGATAGATTTATCTGCAGACACAGTCACGGTGACAGCCGTGGTCCACCTCCCTTTACTTTGCCTTGCCTGCTACATTCCTGGGAGGCTGGTCCCTCACTCCCCACCCCCAAGTTCCCTGAACCTCTGGCTTCTTGTGAATTTGGCTAATGGAAGGTGCTAACAGGAGTCAGAGACTGGGAAGAGAGAAGCTGGGGTATTTATTCTCTGTTTCCTCCCATCATTGGTTCTACTTCTCCATCAGTAACTGTATTCCTTTAAAACTACAGCTCCTCCCAGTGGCCCTACCTCTAAAATTCCCTCTGAAATTCCACTGGTTCTAGAAATTCAGTTGTTTTCCCATTCCTTCAGCCCTAAAGGTGGGAATGACTTTTGGCTCTTAGGAATCCCTGGTGTGTCACATTGACCGAAGAAAAGTGTACAACCTAAATTTGCAAGTTAAGATTTATTTGGGAATCTTTTTGAGGACTATACTGGACTTAGCAGGAGGCGCTAGCGATAAAGAACCTGCCTGCCAATGCAGGAGACGTAAGAAAAATGAGTTTGATCTCTGAGTTGGGAAGATCCCCTGGAGAAGAGTATGGCAACTCACTTCAGTATTCTTGCCTGGAGAATCCCCATGGACAGAGGAGCCTAGCGGGCTACTGTCCATAGGGCACACATAGTTGGACACGACTGAAGCAACTTAGAATGCATGCACTGAGGACTATACTCAGGAGACAGCCTCTCAGGTTGCTCTGAATGAACTGTTCTGAAGAAGTAAGGGAAGAGACAGGATATATACAAGTTTCTTTTGCTGGGGGAAAAAAAAAAACATGTAGTTGAACATCGTAAGATTACTGCTAATCACAAACATCCAGACATCTCAATGATTTCAGTGCTTTTCTATGTATAAGAAGATGCAAGAATCTGAGTCCATTGAAATTATTCCTTGATATATGTGTCTTATGGGCTTCCCTGGTAGCTCAGCTAGTAAAGAATCTGCCTGCAATGCAGGAGACTCTGGTTTGATTCCTGGGTTGGTAAGTGCCCTTGGAGAAGGGATAGGCTACCCACTCCAATATTCTTGAGCTTCATGGGTGGCTCAGATGGTAAAGAATCCACCTGCAATACAAGAGACCTTGTTCGATCCCTGGGTGGAGAAGATCCCCTAGAGGAGGGTGTGGCAATCCACTCCAGTTCTTGCCTGGAGAATTCGCATGGACAGAGGAGCCTGGTGGGCTACCGTCCACGGGGTCATAAAGAGTGGGACATGACTGAGCGACTAAGCATATATATGTCTTACCTATTTAGGGCCAATATCCAAAGCACAGAATATTTTCTGTTTTCCTCCATCCTGAATTCCCTTCAGGGTGCACTGTTGGGCAGTTACAGTGGCTAATGGCTTGATGCTAATAGAACTGGTATATTCCTTGTTTACAGTCACTATCCTTTGGAATTTCTTAACCTCTTCTCTGAAAATGGGTCTCCTCCTTGGAACCACCTATTTCCTGCTCAACCCCAAATGACCTGCTCCCCAGTTCCTCCATCTCTCCCACTGTCCTTTCTAAGGTGATAGCTCCACCTATCCTCTTGACCCCCACCTCTTTCCTGGATCTCCATTTCTTCCATTCTGTTCTAATCTAAAGCCCTCACCTGTATTCTTTTTTTTGTTTTTGCACAAGGTGGAATGTAGGATCTTAGTTCCTTGACTAGGGATCGAAACCCTAGCCCCATGCATTGGAAGGCAGAGTCTTAGCCACTGGGCCGTCAGGGAAGTCCTGCCCTCACCTTTCTTCTAAACATACCCCCAACTCTTCTATTATCTGTTCTATACTCCCTGCTGTACCTCCAGCCATTGCCCTATATCCTCCCTTTCATGGCAATTAGTCTTCTGGAAAGTATGACTGCTTTCATCCATTTCGTCATCTCTCATTCAGTTGGCACCACCCCGTTACCTAAGTGGCAGCCCCTCTGTTACACTGCAAAGGTGTTATCTTGGGGAACCACCACCTCCATAGTTGATTCTCAGTAGGTCCTTACTCAAGCTTGCTGAGGCCGTGGTCATGAACATGGATTTGGAGTCAGACAGAATGGCCAGTTCCTAACCCTGTGTGTCCTGGGCAGATCTCATAACCCCTCTGATCCTGTTTCTGTCTGTGCAGAATGGAGCCTCTACTGTTTGGCTGGAGGCCATTACTCCTGGGGCAGCTGAGGGAGTGAAGAGGGAAGGAGAAAGGAAAGCCCACCAGGCCCCAGGGGGACCCTCAGTGGGGAGCCCACAAGGCTGGGGTATGTGTGGCTTCACAAAGGCCCACTTCTCCCTCTGCCCATATCTCTAGCCTCCTCCTGCCTCCCATGGAGTTTGGTCCTTAACAAGCATCTTGCACCCCAAACTCCATCTCAGCCTTGCCTCCAGATAAGCCAACCTGGCCCACTTTTTCTCACCCATCTTTGTCATCCAGGTCATTTTATTGTCTCTTGTTCAGCCCACTGCTTTGGTCTTCCTTCAAGACTCCATCACTTTTCATTTGTTCTGTAAACAACTCCGCAAGGCCACCCCACCTCACTGTCAAGGTGCCCACATAAAATGTAGACCTGACTGTCACCTCTTTCAAGCCACTGCAAACCCGCTCAAGCATCTCAAGGAAGTCATTGGTTATTCCTAGATCCTCCGGGTCAGGCCGTTTTAGTGGCCTGGCTTCCCAATACTATGCATCAGCCCAACCAATCTACACAGGATTCTGGAAATCATGAGCTCGCTCAAGACTTGAGCTGTTCCCTACCCAGCATCTCCTCTCAAGGTACCTTTTTTCCTCAGCCTATCTGGAAGATCCCAGTAGTACCTCAAATATTTTCTTGGGGGGGTCATCTGCCTGCTGAAGTCAACCCTGACATCCTTAGTTCACGCTACTTCCGTATGGTACCCTATGGATACGTTTTGTATATCACACATACTACAACATTCACATAGCATACTGCATAGTAATATTAATTTTCAATTTTCTGCCTCTCTAGTTGGAATGAAATCTATGGGCAAAGCCACGCTCCCCAGGGTCCAGCTTATGGCCCATTCTCAGGAGCACAAGTTCAGACAGCCTCTGGAAGCAGGAGAAGGCACGGAGAAGGCAATTCTTTTCTAGAAATCCCAGAGGAATGAGCCTTGCTCACACCTTCACTTAATCTGCTTGTGAGCCATTTTGGACTTCTGATCTACAGCACTGGGAGGTAAATTTGCATTGCTTTAAACCACTGATTTTGTGGTTATGGCAGCAATAGAAAATCAATACACTTTTAAATGAACAGATTTAAAAAGAAAAGCAAATATTCTGGAAAGGCCCTAGGCTGCCTGGCTTTCTTGAGGCTGACTTAATAATGGTTTTGTTTTTTCTGGTTTTTGTTGTTGTTGTTGTCCATTATCCATCTTTATATTGTCACAGGCTGATAAATCTGATACTTGGGCTTCTGGGATAATGTTTAAAATAAGCGATAACAGCCCCCAGTGAGGGCCCACAGGGCTGTCCTGGGAAGGAAGGTGGAGGCGGGGAGTGCTTCTTGGCTGGGTTGCAGCTTCTATTTTGGTGCTGAGAAACCTTTGGGATCCTCTTTTTGCTTTTCTCCTAAGTCCCCAAATGCTGATACCATCTCCCTGATAAGTGAGGTTTTACTGTCCTATTGTATTCTTAAAACATTAATCTCCCTCTTAGATTATATCTTCTTTACATGTGGTACATTTATATTGCTATTTACTTTTTTAAAGTGGTCAATTTCCCTTTACTTGCCTCATCATAACAAAAGGAACGAATGTCTCCTGTTGGCTAAAGGGTTAACGTTGTAGCTTCGGGTTTTTTCCCTCTCCTTGGGGACTCAGAACGTACATGCCTGTTCTATATTCCTTTCACAAAAAGGATCAAGGGCGAGGAGCCTGGGTATTGAATGTGCATTCACTGTACATTCATAATAAATGCTGAACAGAATGGCACATTCATGATTGCTCTTGATGTAAATGAATGGCTGAATGAAAGTTTTAGGGCATAGCTCACCTCCAAGAGGGCAGTCCTATTCGCACTCATACCTGTCCAGTGGATCTTGAATTCCCTTGGAAAAACTAGTTTTTCCTCTCATCATAACAGCCGTCTCCTTCCTCCCTGCATCTTTGTAATCAGGCTTTTTTTTTTTTTTTTCCCACACTGCTGTTGGATGAAAGATCCCGCCTTTGATTGAAATGGAATCTTCCACTATTGAGCAAGCTTTTGTTGAATGAGTCATCGGGGCGGCTGCTCATTGGCTGAGGCCGCTGGAACCAGGGGATTGCCTGGCGCCGGTGCAAGGCCCGGCTTCATTCACAGAAACGCTGGCTCGCTCGCTAGCCCTTTCATTCACACAAACAGCATTTCATTCACATTTTGCTGTTTTTGTCTGCTTCTAATGAAGATCACGGTTTGGGAATGATAGGGAAGTTTTGCTTTAGATTTGGGGGGACTTGGATAACCATCACCACCATCTCTGGAGTGTGCATTTGCTGTTGCTATGCCAGCAAGGGGAAGAAAAAAAATGAGTGCCATGCGGCTGCTCGGCTAGGCCTGCGGCCCTGGGAGGGGAGCTGCCGCTTCTCCACGCTCCTGCGTCCCCGCAGCGGGCCTCACCTGGCCCACCTTGAGTGGCACTCGTCACACCCTGTTCCATAAAGCTTTTCAAGGCTGGGTGCCTCAAGTGTCACATGTCTAGCCGTGGGTGTGAGAAGACTAAGGCTAATCTGATAACGTGCTAGAGGTAAATTCATTTTTTGCATAGAAGTAGACGGGAAACTTGGACAGGGAGCGAAAGCGTTTCACTGTGAAGGGCAGCTTCTCTCAATAGACCGATGAAGACCGATGAAGACCGGCAGAGCCCATGGTGACAGGGGTCAGTGGGTTTGCGTCTCCGCAGACCTTCTGGGGTGGGGTGGAGGGGCTCAGTGCTCTGTTTCGCGGACAGCAAGGAGGCCTGTGCGTTTCACTTGCAGCCGGTGTCTGACTCCTGAAAACAAGGCATCTTTCGGCGGGTTTGATCAGTGTACTGACAGCAGCTGCATTTTCCCCCTTTCTTTCTGCAGAGTTGCAAGCAGCAACCAAAGGGATATTGAAATGTATCTGTAGCGTTTCTTAGGCATTTCTCCAGAGCTTGAGCACATTGAGTTGGAATAAAGCTTCAAGCACAGCCCCCCTTTTGGAATGGATTTCTGGAGCTTGTTGCCATTCATCAAAAGAAACACTCTTCTTTTTCAGAAGTAGGTTTTCAGCTTAACCCTGGCTGAGAAAGACTGCTGTAAATTATCAGGGAAGAGACCCTCAGTGGCTCTGGGCAGAAGTTCATACGCAGATTTCTTTTTTTCCTGGGAGGGGGAGGAACTGCATCGCCACAAAGACTCTTGTCATGGCTGCTCTGTTGACTTGAAAAAAACCTTGGAGATTGATATTTTATGTTCACCTGGGAATGAATATTTCCTTTTTGGCTATTTAAGAATTCCTGCTGCTTTCCAAATCAAAATTCATGAGGATCCGCTGAAGATCTTATTCTTAAAAATCCTTCGTCACATTTTAACGCTGCACCGTCAGACACTTTTCTAGGCTCACAGATGGGCTGAACAGGGGAGAAAAAAGCCTAGCATAGAATAATGGGTTTCAGAAAGTTCATTTGAAAGAACAGGATTTACCTCTGGCATAGATGCTGAAAGGGGGCAGGGAAAGGGGAGGTGAAAAACCAAAGGTTGGAAGGAAATGTCTGGGAAGGTAGAGAAAGGAAATTTGAGAATTGATTGGCTCTAGTGTGCTGTCAGTGGGTGTATGTGGTTTTTTTTCTTCTTCTTCTTCTTTTTTTTTTTTTTGCTACAGGAAGTGATTTGCAGTGCTCACCGAGCCTTTGTTGAGAAGGGTCTCCTCTCGGAGTGAGTCATGCTTTTGCTGTGAGCAGCCCCAAGCAGCTGGGCGCGCAGCAGAGGAAACTATGACTTTTGCAAAGCGAACGTACCGCCCTCAGCAGCCGAGTCCGGGGCCGGGGCTGCGCGGCCGCGGCCGTGCGGGGTGTTAGCGGTGGGAGGCCGGCGCCGCTGCTCGCGCCCCCCAGCCTGCTGTCCCGGCCGCTCCGTCCCGCCCCGGGGACCGCGGCTCGCCTGCTATGCGCGGCAGCCTGCGCCGGGGCCGGCACCTGCAGCGCCCGGGCGGATGCGGCGAGCCCACGGAGGGGCATGCTTCCACGCACCAAGTACAACCGCTTCAGGAATGACTCGGTGACATCGGTCGATGACCTTCTGCACAACCTGTCGGTGAGCGGCGGTGGCAAGGTCTCGGCGGCGCGCGCGGCCCCGGCGGCGGCCCCCTACCTGGTGTCCGGAGAAGCGCTGCGCAGGGCGCCCGACGATGGGCCGGGCAGCCTGGGCCACCTGCTCCACAAGGTGTCCCACCTGAAACTCTCCAGCTCGGGCCTCCGCGGCCTGTCGGCGGCCAGGGAGCGGGCGGGCGCGCGGCTCTCGGGCAGCTGCAGCGCGCCCAGCCTGGCCGCCCCGGACGGCAGCGCGCCCCCCGGCCCCCGCGCCCCGGCCATGCGCGCCGCCAGGAAGGGCCGACCCGGCGACGAGCCGCCGCCCCGCGCCCCGCACGCCAACGACCAGGTGCTGGGGGCAGGAGTCACCTACGTCGTCAAGGTGGGTGCGGGCGCCGGCCGCCGGGTGGGAAAGCCCGGGCGCAGAGGCGTCCGGCACAGTGGGTCGCCTTGGAGGCCCGGGGGTGCGCACTTTTTCGCAGCCAGCTCGTTTGGCAGAGAGGACCCAGCTCAGAAAACGCACCCATTGCGCATCCAGTGGGAGAAGCTTTGAAATTGGTGACCTCACTGTCCTGGTTTCCCCTGGCTCCGCTCCTTTGGCATGCCTTTGCCACCGAGCTTTGCCATGTGTCCTGCCAGTACCCCTCTCGGCATGGACCACTCTCCCTGGGAACTGTGCATCAGGTCTGCCTAGGGTACACACTTGGAAGAACTGGGCAGTCCCTGCGATGAGAAAGGCAGGTGGTGTCACTACTTCTGTGTTTGCCCCAGGCGGCAGGGTAGATGGTTTCATTTCTTCCCTCAGCAAGAATTTCCAGCTTCTTGCAGTGCAGCCCAAGTACTGTCCTTTATACCAGATAGGTAGCAATTTCTTAGCCAGCAAGGTTTTCTTTGGTTTCTGCCTTTCCTTCCATGCCTCCTTTGGTTTACAGCAGCAGAAGGAAATTTGGGACTGTTTTCCCCTGAGGACTGGCCTTCCCTTTAAATAGGCTAAAGGAAGCTGAGCCACAGGCTGGAAAGTAGATTTTTTTTTTTCCTCCAACACAGAATTATACAATCATGCCTGATGTAGTCCACAAAATTCTTCTCTTATGCAAGTATTCTATGATATTTAAAGAACAAATACTTAGCAGCATTCCTCTGGCCTGCCACATGCTTATCACATCCTTCTGGTCGTTGGGCAGCAGAGAATCACCATAGCGCTCTTCCAGCTGGGCAGACAGCCTCCAGACAGTGGAAAGGGGCCAAAATGACATTATTTCAGACTGGTCACTCCAAGACATGACTTTTTGTTTTAAGAGAAATGAGATGCACACTGTCCCCACGGTGTTGCCAATCACACTGAGAAACCTGCAGGCTCTTAGTGGATATTAATACTTACTGGCTACAGATCCAGTTTCAAAATTCTACAGACCACATCCCCTGGCAAAATATATCTTGATAATTTTGAACCAAATATTAAAGGAAACAGTTGACTTTGTGGACTATCTTTAACTATCTCAAAAGTACTAACAAAAGGAATGCGATCATCAGCATTAAAAATGGACCTGTTCTCCTTTCGAGTCTCCTTTTTAATTTAATCTTCATTCTTAGCTTCTGAGAGTGAATTAATCATATATTTTACAAAAGGGATGAAGATCAATATATAGTATGCACAGCTGGTTGAGTTTATTGTAAAAGAAAAAAGAATATTCCTCTTGTATGCCTTCTTTAAGTTATATAACCAGGAGCCGAAAACAAAAGGGAAAAAGAAGAAACAAAACCAAACAACAAAACCCCTGACAACGCTGAGGTTAAGAAGTGATTCCAGAGTATATTACTTGTGGCATGTGTAATATAGTATAATTCCTATCTGAAGAAAAAAAAGAACCATGTTAGACAGATGTTGGCAAAGGTTTTTATACCTGTCATGTTGAACATAGAGGGTAGTTTCCAAATGGAGGGAGAATTTTCAAACTTATGTCTCTAAAGCTTCCTTTAAAAAAATAACTTGCTTTGCTTAGGGCTTTACTCTTGCTTTTTGAAGGATGGAGGCTGACATCCAGTTCTAAATGTCAGTTGTGGCCAAAGAAAACTAGTCTACTGTCCTGGGCTATTAGGTTGTGACATCCGGTTCCCTCAACCCCAAAGCAAGAGCAGCACTCAAATAAGTGAAAGGCTGGGTCTGCCTGGAGCCTTCTGGATTTGGGGTCATTTTGCTGTGCCAAAGGATTGTAGTGACCTGGGGGCACATAGCATGCCCGGTTAGTGCTCCTTGCTGTTGCCTGGTCCATCTTCAGTGGTGAATGGTGGCATCATAGGAATATAAGCTCAGGTTTCCCTGGAGAAGTTTGAAATCACACAGCAAAGGAGTCCAGACACTAAAGGACAATTTCTTCTGCGCACATTTGATTCACAGCATCACATGGCCTTCTGTCAGTGCACATTTCTGAATTGCCCTTGTTGAGTTTAGAACAGTGAATTTATTTTCTTGAAAGATCACAAAACTAAAAAAAGAAAAGAAAGAAAGAAACCTGGTATTATTGGCTGATTTGCAAGTAGTTTTATTGGTGTCCTTACTTTGAAAGATCTCTGGTAGATAGAAAAGAGGCAGTCTTTATAACTTGCTTGTACATCAACAGCAAAATCTAAAGGCTTGGAGTTTGGGAGAGAACTTATTATTATTCTCTTTGATTTAAATGTATGTCTAAATTAAGGAAAACCCCAAATGTTTTCTAGTTTCCTGGAAGACTCATCTGCTGTATAATTATAGATTTCCTGCCTCAGAGACATATCTACCTAAAGACAATATTAGGATATTGCACACAGATTTATTCTTTAAAAATATTTCAATGTAATCTACTTACATAAAATGGACATTGTAAAATATAGATGTCTGGTGTATCAATTAGGAAACATCAAATTGTTTGAATAGCAGGTTGTAATATTAATTAATGAAGGATTTGAAATTTAAAAATAGTAATACCTGAGCAGCAGTAGAATTCCAGGCTCAGAGTATGTTTAATTTGTCCTTCGTGCCTTCACTTGAATCTGATGTTAATAACAGCATGAGATTATGCAAATGAGCAAGGGTTCAGGTTTGTGTTTGTTACTTCAGGACACCCATTGGTGGCACCTTTGTACCTGCCTAAGTATGCCTGACACTGGGTTTTGTTTTGTGTGTGTGTGTGTGTTTTTCTTTTTTGGTGACACAAAAGGAAAAGAACAAGAAAGTATGTCCTTGAGATAAAGGAAAATCATAATAGCAAAGAGCAATGGATATTTTCACTATAATTCTATTTTAAAACTGTTTTACATTTGGGCTTGAAAGGCCTAGAGACATACAGACAAGTATGGAGGACACTGCTGCCCACTTTCAAATTCTATTGCCTAGAAATCCAAGCTGGCGAGGAGCCTGAGTGCCCATGGGGGCTGCTACTGATGTTTAGCAGGTCCCAAAGGCAATATTGGGATGCTCTACCCACAGATCCGCAGGGCGAACAGTTTAGGAAGGAAAGATAGCCAAGAACAGTTGGGGGTCAGTTCTTTAAAATAGCCACTGGCTGTTGTGGAAGAGTCATTTGAAGCAAGCTTGTCTTGAGGTTCAGCCTTGACCACCCCTGATGGAAGGCAATACTGTGTGGGCTACACCTGAGTTAGCTGTTGGCCCTCAATGGGAGGGTTCTGTAGAAGAAGAGTTCACTTTACAGCACATGACACCACAGGCTCAGAACAGGATCAGGATAAGAAGTGGCCACATTCAGGGCTGACCCGAGTGCCCACAGCAAGAATCAGGAGGTCAAGATGCTTGCTGATCACCAGCAACCCAGTGAGAATGTAGACTGTACTTCGTCGCTCAGTCATGTCCAACTCTTTGCAACCCCACGGACTGTAGCCCACCAGACTCCTTTGTCCATGGGATTCTCCAGGCAAGAATACTGGAGTGGGTTGCCATGCCCTCTGACAAGGGAACTTCCCAACCCAGGGATCGAACCCAGGTCTCCTGTATTGCAAGGAGATTCTCTACCAACTGAGCCAATAGGAAAGCCACAAGAGAAAGTAGGTTATTCATCCTTAAATCCTGTGACAGCCCCCTCAGACAGCCAAGGTTTTGGTCTGCAAAGAGTGGTGCTGTGTCTTTACTGACAATAGCTTCACATTATGAGCTGTTTATAGGAGATTTTAATAATCAGAGAACTACTGAATTATTTCCTGAAGTGCTGGATTGTTTTTCTTTTGGGATGAAGCCTTGTTTTTACAAAAGCTCTTTAAAAATTATTTTGTTTCTCCCATTTGTGACTCTGATGATATTTAGGGTGTACGAATTATTCATTTTATTTATAAATGTTCTATTGCTTTTTATAGGTGGTCTTTATTAACTGTTCTTACTCTAAAATTTATTCTTAATTGGTAGTTTTTTCTCACTTGCCTCACTGTCTTTAAAAGTATTTTAAATTTATTCTTAGAAAAAGTATCTACAATTTTTTTTCTTTTATTAGCACTGTATTCTTTTGATAACTATGAGCTAAGTAAGGTCATATTAAACAGTCACCAACAAAGTTATTTCATGTATAGTCATGATATATTATTGTGGTGGGATTGATCAAATTTTGTTTTAATTCTAGATGAGTAAGTTGTTTCTTGATATAGAACACAATTTTAAAAGTTGATTTTTTTCCTTAAAATTGTTGAAAAATCTCATGAATGCATGGCTTATAGTCATAAACTGTCAAAATGATTTGAAAAACAGTTTAAGAAATTCTTGTGAGATTAGACAAAATTATTTATTTGATCTGGAAAGCAAGACACCTCTTTTTTTTAATGACACAAGTATAGCAGATGTGTGAAATGTGTATATGCACACACACACCACATCACACATAAACACATACACACATATCCCACACCACACACACACATACACATGCATACGTACACACCGAGTAGACACCTTGTAATGACTTCGGACAGGGTCATTAGAAAATAGTAAATGTTATACTTCCAGAAATGCCTGATTATTTCATTCATTACTTTTACATTCACATTTAAGAGAAAATAATTCTGAAGAAGATAAGCTTTTGGTGAAACTTAAATCTTACAAAGAGTGAACTTCTTGCTCCTTTACGTTCCCACTCGGTTTTATCTTTGAATATACGTCATATTTTCATATTTGTCATATATGAGAAATATCATTTTAGCAAAGTTGTGATAGTGGGATACTTCGGCAACAGACATGTAAGACATGTAAAAGGCTGGCTTTCCAGCCAACTGGCTTGTTCTGAAGGGTGTGTGAAGCCTGCCGCCCCTCTCTTGGTTGTGGTGTCTCCGAGCAGGAACATGGCCTGGAGAATCTGCAGGGTGCCTGGACACCAGGACCCCAGATCCATTTGGCCACCTCAGAGTGTGGGGCTCAAGAGGTCAGCCTGTCATGGCTGGGGCAGGTCTTTGCTTCTGAACCTCGTGCATCTGGAAGAAAGGGGCCTCTGGCTTGCACCATGGTGTCAGGCTGTGCTTCCCCGGGTCACGTGCCTTCTGGGTGGCTTCGGCCAAGACCAGACCCCACGGTGCTACTGCCCAGAAAGTTGCACAGGGTTCAGGGGAAAGCACAGTGAGGATTCAACCCTTCAAACGAAAATACCCAAAGACAAATAAAGTTACATGGAATTAATTCAGAAAAAGATAGTTTCAGATGAAATGCAAAAAAATGATCAATTGGGCATATTTCCTGGGTAAAGGACAAGAAAAAAATTGAATTTTAACATAAAAAATTTACAATGTGTAGTGGATGAAGAATGTCTTTATGGTAGGAGGAATTAAGTGTAAGAATGTCCTGCTGAGTGGGTGGATGTTGGCTTTGTGTGTGTGTGTGTGTGCACATGCAGCCGCACAATAATCTTACAAGTTGCTTTTGGTCCTGCAAATTCATAAGCATTGATTTTCAGTTGAGGTTGAAAAAAAACCCACCAAAACCCAACAAATCATTCTGTCCCCATGTGGTTTAGCCTCTTCCCTAACCACCACCAGCGTGGAGACAATAACCCGTTGATATGTGTCAGTCTGGGCTTCCCACGTGGCTCAGTGGTAAAGGCTCAGCAATAAAGAATCTGCCTGCCAATACAGGAGACACAGGAGACACGGGTTCAATCCCTGGATTGGGAAGATCCCCTGAAGGAGGAAATGGCAACCCAATCCAGTATTCTTGCCTGGAAAATCCCATGGACAGAGCAGTCTGGTGGGCTCTCGACCATGGAGTTGCAAAGAGTCAGACATGACTGAGCAACTAATCACACACATATACAGACACACAGACACACACAGACACACACACAAACACAGACACACACACACACACAGAGGCATCAGTCTGTGCCTCCCAGCGCTAGGATTGGTGCTGCTTTCCTAAAATAAACAGAAAGACACTAGTTAAACTTGGAGGGCCAGGGCCAGGAATCTCCACGAGAACCACTGAATTCCAACAAGATGCTGGGTCAAAGGCTGAGTTTCCATGGTTCACGCAGGGCTGTTCTCTTCACCTTGGTGGGGAGAAGGTGCCATGCATACCTGTGATGCATCTGGGAGGAGAGGACCAGTTGCTGCTCTCCTTGGGGAACTGGTTTCCTCTAGCATCTTCTTGACTCTGCAGTGCCTCAGGCTGGGATCAGCCTCTGCCCTTGCTCTGGTAGATGATAGCAACTCAGGGCATCCTTGGTCTTTGGCCCTCAGACTCTGGGCTCAGACTTGCCTTGACTCTCGATAAGAGAGGTCTGGCAAATTCCACCACCTTCCAGCTGAGATCTCCATTTCTAGCCATGGTCTCATCTCCTGCAGGAACTGTCGGGAAACCTGGGTGCCGGAGGAGAAGCTGCAGGAATGGGAGAGTTGAAGGGCAGGAGACTCACCTTATTACTGGTGTTTCTGACACTCAGCAGCTTCAAAGTACCTGAAACCCTCCAAGCCAAGACTTTCTGAGGAAGAATGTTCAAAGAGCTTGTTGTTATGATGCTCCTTGCTTTCTATATTTATTTATCGGCCACACCACCTGGCATGAAGGATCTTACTTCCCTGACCAGGGACTGAACCATCGTCCCCTGCAGTGGAAGTGTAGAATCTTAATCAGGGAGGTCCCAGCTGCTTACTTTCAAGCTGACTTGAAGCCATCCTAGTTTTTCTGAAACGTGTTGTTTTGCTAAAGTAAAGGCCCCTCAGAAGAGCCTTTCCTCACTTCTGTCTATTGAATGGGCAGAAAAATCTGCAAAGATTTGATTTCAAATTTTAAGAAACTTAAATTTGTACCAACTCCACAGACTCAGTGGGACTTAGCCTTCACTCAGCCTCTCTGCTGGGACCCTTCTGACAAACTTTATTTTATCAAATTCCATTAAGCATAATTGTTTGGCAGTCTAAACGGGCTCACAGACCAGGTTCAATCCTATTGCTTTTGCAAATATTCAGCATTTCTAATACCACTTGCCCATATAAAAATCTTCTGTTTAAAATTTTTTTGAAAAACCACAGCACAGCTCTAGCTCTGTTGAGGGAAAACTAGCCCCTAACCTGTTTTCAGCAGAAACACTATAAAATCAGGGTCTCTTATGCTTTCCCCCACAGAGGGAAAAACAACGTTTTTATCTCTGGTGATGAAACCATGAAAAGGTGACTGTTTTTTGAGTGTTCTTCATGGTGAAAAACCAGCCCTTTCATTGGCCCTCCTGGAGGTGGACTCAGTGTGTATGCACAGTTCGGTTCTGCTGGGACCACTGTGCTGCACCAGGTCAGATCCTGAAGACCCCTTTCCCTCCTAGGACTTGGCACATACTTCTTACTTCCTTTCCCTCCGGGCCTCGGTTTGGACACTGAAGTTACCGAGCAGAGGCCTGTTCAAGCAGAAGTCCCCACAGCCTGCTCAGCAGGAGAGGACCTTTGCCCTCCCCCAACCCCGGGGAGGAGGGCATATGGGGGGAGAGATGGTTGTCCCCTAATGCTGAATCTGTGAGGCAGCAATAATGAGAAAGGCAGCCTCTGGGGCCTGGGATCCATTATCTGATGGGTCCCAGGGCCCGCAGAGAAACACAGTCATGGACTCTAAGCCCAGACACTGACGAGCCACCTTCTGTTGCTGGCAGTCCTGCAGCCTTGTGATGTCTCTCACCTGCTTTTGTACACCTTTTTTTTTTTCTAAATGTATGTTATTACTGTTTGGCTGCTCCCAGGTCTTATTTGCAGCATGCGGGATCTTTAGCTGTAGCATTCGGACTTTTAGTTGTCATAAGTGGAACCTAATTTCCTGACCAGGGACTGAACCCAGTCCCCCTGCATTGGGAGGGTAGAGTCTTAAAAGTCCCATCAACCTTTCTTTATAAAATGTAAACATGTGCTGTGGAGATTTTCAAACACACACTGAGCATACAAAACATCAACATAAAAAAGAGAGAGGATGGTCTGATGAGCCCTCAGGTACCCGAGTCAGCTTCTCCAGCTGCCAGCTCACGGCCTCCCCCACTTCCTGAATGGTGCAGGGCTGGGGCTCTCAGACAGAACTCGAGGTTCTGATGAATAAGTTGCAGGATTGAGTTTCATAGTGCTTCCACATCTGGCGGAGCATGTTCAGGGTCACAGGCCCTGGGACACCCTTGCATTCGACTCTGTGGTCCCCAGGGCAGAGACAGTAGGGTAGCCCTTGTGGTTTCTTCTTTAAAGGTGATGACTTTGGGCTCCAAGAGGCACTGCTGATGGGCACCCCCAGGGGATGGGGTGGGAGCTGTACCTTGCTACCCACCCTGCTCGGGCTCCCCTGGACCACCCCTCTTCTGACTCTCCAGTAACCAGATGACCCTTTGAGGAACGGGTTTTCTCCCAAACTGTTTTTATAGCAGTGTATTAGTCCAGGGTCTCCAGAGATAGAGAACCAATAGGATGTACGTATAGGAGATTTGTGACAAGACATTGGCGTATGTGATTACTGAGAAGTCCGCAGGGTGAGTCAGCAGGCTTATGACCCAGGAAGAGACAACATTTCAGTGTGAGTCCAAAGGCAGGAGAAAGCCATTATCCCAGTTTGAAGGCCCTCAGGTAGGAGGAATTACCTCTTATCCTAGGGGAGTGTCAGTCTTTTGTTCTATTCAGGCCTTCAGTTGATTGGATGAGACCCACCCACATTGGGAAAGGCAGTCTGCTTTACTCAGTCTATCCATTTAAATGTTAAAGTCATCCATAAACACCTTCACAGAAACACCCAGAATCACTGTTGGTCCCTCTTTGGGCACCCGGTGGCCTAGCCAAGTTAACACACAAATTCAGCATCACAGGCATAGCCACAAACTTTTGGAGTCTCATCTAGGATGGCCATTAGTTCACCCAAACAGAGAGATTCATGTGCCCTGGAAGAATGGAGATGAAAGATAAGAAACGCCTAAGTAAATCTCCTGGAAGAATCTCAGGTTTTCTTACCATTTCTCTGGGCACCAAATGGAGACACCTTTAAAAATTCCTCAAGCAGGACCTCAAACCAAAACCCTGGAGTATAAGACAGATGAACTATGACCTCTGCACACCAGGAGAGCTGTGGAACTTTTGGGACCAGTGGCAAGAGTGTGTCTGTGGTTTGAGACTTGCTCAGAGTGGAGGCCTGATACATGAGGTGTCACACCTAACATTATCACCAGAGGCCAGAACAAGTTCACTGGTGGAATACAGCCCCCTTGTGTGTCTGTGTACAGGCTCTCAACCAGGGACAGAGGCTCTAGGAGGGAAACAGGTGTTTCTAGATCCATGAGTTATTGTTGTTGTATAGTCACTAAGTCATGTCCAGTTCCTTTTGTGACCCCATGGTCTGAAGTCTGCTAGGCTCCTCTGTCCATTGGATTCTCCAGGCAAGAGTACTGGAGTGGGTTGCCATTTCCTTCTCCAGGGGATCTTTCTGACTCAGGGATCAAACCCATGTCTCCTGCGTCTCCTGCCTTGGCAGGTGGATTCTTTACTGGTGAGCCACTTGGGAAGCCCCACTGGGAGTCATTACTAAAATGGAAAAACTGTGCATTTTCTTTATGATTTGCAAATAATAATAGTAATTTATGGGCCTAGTTTTCTCAATGTAAGAGTTGCTCTCATAAATTTTAAAAAAGTGGTTTCATGTGAGCTTCTGTTTGTAGCTTTGAGCAAATTAGAGAATGAAGAGTATATATTACCAGACAGTGGAAGTAGCTAGGGCTGGTTCCTTTCAGAAACTGGACTTTGTGTGAAAGGCTGATCATCACGTGAGCAAGCTGGCCTGAGTCCTGGGCCAGAGGAAACACTGTTAGACACTTGAGACTTTCCTGAGCTCACGTTCTGAGAAGCTCCTATCTTTTGTCCATGTTCTTGTAACTGATGAAAGCTGGGGCACAGTCTAGAAATCCTGATTCTCGCACGTGTCAGCCTTGTTTGTCCTTGTCTGGTTCTGCTGGCTTCACTCCTTCAGGAGCTCCCCCTTTAGACTCTCCTCCTGGTCTCTGGGCTAGGGACATTGTTTTAAAATTTTAAAATTATTATTATTATTTTGGGGGCCTCACAGTGTGGCATGCAGGATCTTCCCTGACCAGGGATAGAACCTGTGTCCCCGGCACTGAAGTCCGGAGTCTTAACCACTGGACCACCAGGGGAGTCCAAACACTGCTTTTTAAAAAGTTGTCTTATTTATTTATTTGGCTGCACCCAGTCGTAGTGGCAGCACTCAGCATCTTGAATCTTCATACAGCACGAGAACTCTTATTTGCAACATGTGGGATCTAGTTCCCCGACCAGGGATCGAACCAGGATCCCCTGCGTTGGGAACATGGAGTCTTCAGCACTGAACCACAGAGAAGTCCCCAAACACTGCTTTTTTTTTTAAGGATGGTTATTTGTGAGGTGGTGGTGGCTGCAGTCTCTAAAGGACTGAGCTGTGAATTTGTTCACTGGAAGTAGCAACTCCTGTAATAGATAATAATCTTGTTTGCAGAGTGGCTTAGTTACTTATTCACTAACATGGGAGAAGAAAATAAAAATCATCAAATGATGGCTGAGAGGAGGGGGTTCTGATGTTCCAGTGTGATCCACAAACTCCTGTCCTATAATTGCATTCCCCACTTCTGTTGCGCCCTGCCGCCGCCCCACCCTCTCTCCCTCCTGCACTATCTGTTGGTTAAGACTCCCAGGGCAGGGATTTGCTAAGAAAAGTTAACACTTGGCTTTCTGGACAAAAACATGATTTATGTGCTGTGTATGTTTGAGCATGTTCAGTTGTGTCCAACTTTTTGAGATCCCATGAACTGTAGCCTGCTAGGCTTCTCTGTCCGTGGATTTTTCAGTTAAGAATACTGGAGTGGCTTGCCATTTCCTGCTCCAGGGGATCTTCCCAGGGTTTGCCAATTCTTGGGGTGTAAATAGTTATGGGAGGTGGGAAAAGATGTATAGTAACACAGCTTTGCAGAGTCTTAACTTCGAGGGTGTGGATGATATTGACATGTCACACAATACTTAGAAGTGCTGAGTTTTGAGTATTACTTTTGATAAAATATAACTGATTGTTTGGACCTCCTCCTTAGGCTGTGCCATGCTTAGTCGCTCAGTCATATCTGACTCTTTCTGACTCCAGGGACTGTAGCTCTCTGGGCTCCTCTGTCCATGGGATTCTCCAGGCAAGAATATTGGAGTGGGTTACCATGCCCTCCTCCCTCCTTAGGCTGCTTGCACCTAAAACAAATTCCCCTCCAAGTAGCCCTTCTTCCCTTGCTACTCCACCTTCCTCATTTCACTTTCTTTCACCTAATTCATGCCAATATGAGACAATTGACTTCTTCTGACCTGTGGACAGTGTCTGGAAAAGGTTCCTGGGTGACCCTCTAATTATAAAACCGAAAACCCACTTCATCTGGTGCTAACACCTCACAGCCTCTCTCCCAGACTCCTGGCATCTGCTGTGAAGGTTCTTCTTCTTTGCTTTTTCTCCTCATTTCTATTCCTGGATTATTTATAAACAGTCTTACCCTCTCTGTTTCTCTTCTCATTCATTAACTCCTCCATCAATCTACTAATCAATTATTTTATTCAGTTCAGTTCAGTTCAGTTGCTCAGTCGTGTCCGACTCTTTGCCATCCCATGAATCGCAGCATGCCAGGCTTCCCTGTCCATCACCAACTCCTGGAGTTCACTCAGGCTCACGTCCATCGAGTCGGTGATGCCATCCAGCCATCTCATCCTCTTTCGTCCCCTTCTCCTCCTGCCCCCAATCCCTCCCAGCATCAGAGTCTTTTCCAATGAGTCAACTCTTCGCATGAGGTGGCCAAAGTATTGGAGTTTCAGCTTTAGTATCATTCTTTCCGAAGAACACCGAGGACTGATCCCCTTTAGAATGGACTGGTTGGATCTCCTTGCAATCCAAGGGACTCTCAAGAGTCTTCTCCAACTAAGTTCCCATCCTGGGGTAATGTGTTGGGGATAAATAGGTGATTGCTTCTGCTGCTGCTGCTAAGTCGCTTCAGTCATGTCTGACTCTGTGTGACCCCATAGACGGCAGCCCACCAGGCTCCCCTGTCCCTGGTATTCTCCAAGCAAGAATACTGGAGTGGGTTGCCATTTCCTTCTCCAATGCATGAAAGTAAAAAGCGAAAGTGAAGTCGCTCAGTTGTGTCTGACTCTTAGCGATCCCATGGACTGCAGCCTACCAGGCTCCTCTGTCCATGGGATTTTCCAGGCAAGAGTACTGGAGTGGGGTGCCATTGCCTTCTCCAAAAGAGGGGATTAAATAAGCATAATTCCTGCTCTTTTGGTGCCAGTGGTGGAGACAGAGGAGAGAAAGTACCAGGAGATCACATTGGTGGTGAGGATGTGGAGATCAAGGATGGCTTCTCAGAGGAGGTGATATGGAAGTGGAGCCCTAGATATCCAGGAAGATGGATGGAATTGGTATGCAGATGTGTTCAAGCATGAGTGAGTGTGTGTGTGTGTGCATGTTCCATTCTAGGAGGAGATGGAAACTGACAGTAGCCAATGTAATTAGTGTATTGAGTCAGGAGAGGGTCCCCACGGACTGGCCAGCACTAGGCAAGTACAGTGGGAAACCACTGGAGATTTTCTGAAAGACTATTCTATCTTCTGTGTGGAGAACAGATTGGAAAGGCAGGAATAAAAGTGGAGACAGTTGAGAGGTAATAAGGAGGAGTATGGTGGCTTGGACCCATGTCATAGGTCAAAGGCCAGTGGCATATGTTGGGCGCAGGTCTGTATTGTTCACTGTCCATGTAACATGCCCATCCTCTCTTTCAGGGCCCCGTAAATGAAACAAATCTCAAACTCATAACCTTTCCCACCTCAGTTAAGGGTTTCATTGCTCACCTACTTCTCAAATTCAAGACCTCAAAGCCATCCTTGAATGCCTCCTTTTCCTAAACTCATTGTATCCGTTCAATCACTGAGCTATCATTTCTATTCCACAGGGTTTCAAATCTTCTTTTTCTTTTCCTTTTGCTCTGATTCATACCTTCATCATTTCTTGCTGTGACTATTACAATGAACTAACCAGTCTTCGATGATTGCTTTGGGAAGGACTCTTCTTTTTTAAATTAAATAAAAAAGATGATATAGTCTTACTTAGATGTTTCAGAGTGTCCTCTCAACAGCCTTCCCTTCAAATTTTCTTCCTTTCATAGATAATCACCATCACCTGTTTGCTATTTGTATTTCCAGACACACATATGCACACTTTTTTACCTTCCTTTCTTGTATCTTTTCTTTTCCCTTTCTGTTTTACAAAGCAAAATATCCTACATACATTTTTCTGTGACTTGCTTTTTTAAAAAATTTAATATGCCTTGGAAATCTTTCAGTATTAGCATTTATAATTCTGCTTCCTTCTTTTTGGCATTTGCTTAACATTCATGCACGATGTTACATGCACAGTATACATGCATGCATGTATGTGTGCATGCGTGTGTGCTAAGTCACTTCAGTCGTGTCTGACTCTTTGCGACCCCATGGACTGTAGCCCACCAGGCTTCTCTGTCCATGGGATAATCCAGGCAAGAGTACTGGAGTAGGTTGCCATATTCTCCTCCAGGGGATTTTCTCTACTCAGGGACTGAATCCATGTTTCTTATGTCTCATGCATTGGCACGCAGTTCTTTACTACTAAGCCACCTGGGAAGCCAAATATTCATGTATATGGAGGTGCTGATACTTATTTAGTCAGTTCTCTATTGTTAGACTGGAGAAGGCAATGGCACCCCACTCCAGTACTCTTGCCTGGAAAATCCCATGGACGGAGGAGCCTGGTAGGCTGCAGTCCATGGGGTCTCGAAGAGTTGGACACGACTGAACGACTTCACTTTCACTTTTCACTTTCATGCATTGGAGAAAGAAATGGCAACTCACTCCAGTGTTCTTGCCTGGAGAATCCCAGGGACTGGGGAGCCTTGTGGGCTGCCGTCTCTGGGGTCGCACAGAGTCGGACATGGCTGAAGCGACTTAGCAGCAGCAGCAGCTATTGTTAGACATGTAGATAGTTTCCAATTTATCCCAGTAAAATAATGAACATTCTTCTACACACGTATTTCCATTTGGGCAAATATTTTTGCCTGTGAGTACAGTAAGTTTTAGCTAATATTAATCTTTTCCTACGATACTTGTGGGACCTAAAGAACAGTGATCAATTCTATTGATGAAGGTGACTTTTTCATTCCTGGCTATAAAGTGAGTCCTGTTACTTAACTATAAAGGAGGACATTTACTGTGTACCTTTTACAAGTTAAGAAACATTTCCTATAACCTTAGTTTTCAAAAAGTTTCAAAGTAGTTTCCAGCATCTAGTGAGTAAATATATATTTTTTGCATTCTTCTGTTAATGTGGTGAATCATTTATCTTTGTAAAATGCATATCTCATCTTCTTAATTAAAATCTCTCTGTCACTTGCTTTTGCTTATGGAATTCAATCCAAATGAATTTCATATGATACCCAGACTTTCATGATTTGGCTTCAGTTTAGCTCTTGAGCTTCAACTCTTGCCCCTCCAGTTTCCAGCCTTATAACAACTTGTTTTCCCCAAACAAGTTGCAACTCTGGCCTTAGTTCCAAGGCCATTTTCCCACTCTGGGCCTCTTCTGTCCACTCCATCTTGGCCTGGAATAACTCTGTTGTTGTTCAGTCGCTCAGTTGTGCCTGACTCTGGGACTCCATGGACTGCAACATGCCAGGCTACTCTGTTCTCCACTGTCTCCTAGAGTTTTCTCAAAATCGTGTCCCTTGAGATGGAGAGTCCATTAACTCTGTTAGCTTTCAAGAACTTCGGGCAGCTGTTCCCTCCTGTCTCTCTGGTGAGGCAGGGTTAGTGTCACTCCTCAGGGTCTCCACAGCCCCGTAGGCCTGTCTTTGTGTTCATCAGTTTAATCCATGCTGAGTGAGAACCTGCCAGATTCATGTTGCTGGAGCTCCTGCAAACCTAACATGAATTCAATGGTCCCTGCTTTCAAGAAATCATTCTCCATAGAAGGTTTACATGGCCATGCATTGTGGAAAAGAAGGTCAGCTGGCTCTCCCCAAAATGTCCCTGGGTAAAGAGCCTGTGACAAACATTTACTATGTGACAATGGAGGAATCATGGTGGCTGGAGGCCACTGGGGCGTATGACAGAGCAAAAGAGACTGGTTACGAGGGTGACCTGTGGTCCTATCATATATGGTTGGTGATTAAGAATGTGACTTCAGAGAGGCACATTTTGAACTCTGTTCTGTTTAAAAGTCCCTTGATGATTGTTCTTTCTGTGAACTGGCATGTATGAAATAGCCCATCCAAAATCTTTACAGGGTGTTCCCTAGATCAGAGGGACCCATGAATTCTGTTTTATATTGCTTTTTCTCTAGTACTAATTGCAGAAAGATTTCAATAAGAGAATCAACTTTAATGAGAGCCATGAATAATTATTATTAAGTTAAAATATTGTATAACCAAATGTCACCAGGACATTTCCAAACAGAAAGCTAAACTGAACACTTCCACATGCTCCCACCTCTAATTAAAGCATGTGGATTTATGAAAAAGAATGAGGGAAAATGAATGTATCAACAAGTATTTTCTGAGGACTCAATTACTTGCCTTGTCCTGTGGAAGGTATTGTGGATTGTGAAAGAGGTACAGGGTGATTTTACAAAAGGAACTTGTGATCCAGTTGAGAAGGAAAAGCAGCTCCATTTTAAAAAGAAAGAAAAAAACATCATGTTCAATAAGGTTCTAATGGCATAGTGAGAGATTAGTGGTGGCTGGAGTTATCAAGAAAGGCTTCACAGAAGGTGTGGGATTTTTTTTTTTTCTGGGTCCTGAAAGACTGTCCAGATCTGGGTAGGTAGAAGAGTGGAGAGTGTTCAAGCAAGAGAGCCAGAGTGAGAAACACTTTGAAGGTGGGAGTGGGCATGGCGTTTGACTAGGGGTTGGCCAGAGTCAGAGGGACGGTGAGAGGTCAGCTGCCATCTCTAGCCTCTTAGAGTCAGGATGCTCCCTATTTAATGGAGGGACCATTCAAACACTGGTCCTTGTTGGATTACACTTGATGGCTTCCCTCCATGTGGTTGACGTTTGCAGGTCTGATCTTCATTATTAGGTTACAGAGCCTGAGGGAGCTGGAGGAATGTTTCCCTTACTTTCTTCTCTCCAAGTTAAACATTTCTCCCTCAATCAACAGTCCCGATCTCATGATATCCTGGATTCTATTTGTTTATGTATTAGTTTGTTAATTACTTTTAAGAGACGTTGCTCATGTGAAAAATTTGGTGGAATTGTTTGGATTAGTGTATATTCTATTTTTAGAGTTTTGTCCTGTTCTCATCCACACGCTAGTAAAGTAATGCTCAAAATTCTCCAAGCCAGGCTTCAGCAATATGCGAACCGTGAACTTCCTGATGTTCAAGCTGGTTTTAGAAAAGGAAGAGGGACCAGAGATCAAATTGCCAACATCCGCTGGATCATGGAAAAAGCAAGAGAGTTCCAGAAAAACATCTATTCCTGCTTTATTGACTATGCCAACGCCTTTGACTGTGTGGATCACAATAAACTGTGGAAAATTCTGAAAGAGATGGGAATACCACACCACCTGATCTGCCTCTTGAGAAATCTGTATGCAGGTCAGGAAGCAACAGTTAGAACTGGACATGGAACAACAGACTGGTTTCAAATAGGAAAAGGAGTACATCAAGGCTATATATTGTCACCCTGTTTATTTAACTTATATGCAGAGTACATCATGAGAAACGCTGGGCTGGAAGAAACACAAGCTGGAATCAAGATTGCCGGGAGAAATATCAATAACCTCAGATATGCAGATGACACCACTCTTATGGCAGAAAGTGAAGAGGAACTCAAAAGCCTCTTGATGAAAGTGGAGAGTGAAAAAGTTGGCTTAAAGCTCAACATTCAGAAAACGAAGATCATGGCATCCGGTCCCATCACTTCATGGGAAATAGATGGGGAAACAGTGGAAACAGTGTCAGACTTTATTTTTTTTGGCTCCAAAATCACTGCAGATGGTGACTGCAGCCATGAAATTAAAAGACACTTACTCCTTGGAAGGAAAGTTATGACCAACCTAGATAGCATATTCAAAAGCAGAGACATTACTTTGCCACAAAGGTCCGTCTAGTCAAGGCTATGGTTTTTCCAGTGGTCATGTATGGATGTGAGTTGGACTGTGAAGAAAGCTGAGTGTTGAAGAATTGCTGGTTTTGAACTGTGGTGTTGGAGAAGACTCTTGAGAGTCCCTTGGACTGCAAGGAGATCCAACCAGTCCATTCTGAAGGAGATCAGCCCTGGGATTTCTTTGGAAGGAATGATGCTAAAGCTGAAACTCCAGTACTTTGGCCACCTCATGCGAGGAGTTGACTCATTGGAAAAGACTCTGATGCTGGGAGGGATTGGGGGCAAGAGGAGAAGGGGACGACAGAGGATGAGATGGCTGGATGGCATCACTGACTCGATGGACATGAGTCTCAGTGAACTCCGGGAGTTGGTGATGCGCAGGGAGGTCTGGCGTACTGCGATTCATGGGGTCACAAAAAGTCAGACATGACTGAGTGACTGATCTGATCTAATGTGATCTGAAGGATAATTTAGAAGTGGATACCTGTGGCGGATTCATGTTGATATATGGCAAAACCAATACAATATTGTAAAGTTAAAAAATAAAATAAAATACTAAAAAAAAAAAAAAGAAGTGGACATTTAGAACTGGATGTTAGAACTAGAACTGGAACAGCAGACTGGTTCCAAATCAGGAAAGGAGTACATTAAGGCTGTATATTGTCACCCTGCTTATTTAACTTACATGCAGAGTACATCATGAGAAACGCTGGACTGGATGAAGCACAAGCTGGAATCAAGATTGATGGGAGAAATATCAATAACCTCAAATATGCAGATGACACCACCCTTATGGCAGAAAGTGAAGAAGAACTAAAGAGCCTCTGGATGGAAGTGAAAGAAGAGAGTGAAAAAGTTGGCTTAAAACTCAATATTCAGAAAACTAAAATCATGGCATCCAGTCCCATCACTTCATGGCAAATAGATGGGGAAACCATGGAAACGGTGACAGACTTTATTTTTGGGGCTCCAAAATCACTGCAGATGGTGATTGCAGTCATGAAATTAAAAGACACTTGCTCCTTGGAAGAAAAGTTATGACCAACCTAGATAGCTCATTAAATAGCAAAGACATTACTTTGCCAACAAAGGTCCATCTAGTCAAAGCTATGGTTTTTCCAGTAGTCATGCATGGATGTAAGAGTTGGACTATAAAGAAAGCTGAGCACCAAAGAATGGATACTTTTGAACTGTGGTGTTGGAGAAGACTCTTGAGAGTCCCTTGGACAGCAAAGACACCCAACCAGTCCATTCTAAAGGAAATCAGTCCTAACTATTCATTAGAAGGACTGATGCTGAGGCTGAAACTCCAATACTTTGGCCACCTGATGCAAAGAATTTTCTCATTGGAAAAGACCCTGATGCTGGGAAAGATTGAAGGCAGGAGGAGAAGGGGACAACAGAAGATGAGATGGTTTATGGCATCATTGACTCAATGGACATGAATTTGAGTAGACTCCGGGAGTTGGTGATGGACAGGGAGGTCTGGAGCGCTGCAGTCCATGGGGTGGCAAAGAGTCAGACATGACTGAGCGACTGAACTGAACTGAAGGATAACTTGGGCCTTAATTTGGGCCTTAGTTCATATGCCTCCATGACAGAGGTAGATTCACATTTGTCTAAGATACAGCTGCTCTGTTTTCCAAGAAAGGATGATAGGGCTTTCTTTGTGGATTATTCTTTATAATCTACAAACAGATGATTTTCAGAGTCACAGTTCCTTTTATCAAAAGACTCAGTGCAGACTCATCTCTGCCCTCTTATCCCCCTCCTATAGGCCATACAACTACTGTGAACTTCCAACCATCAACCTCGGTCATCAAAACTCAGAATCACAATTAAGAAGGACAGCGGAATTGTCACTGAAAATAATGCTACCCATAAAATAAAGTGAATGTCCCCAGCAGAATGGTGGAATAAGTTGTGGTGTATTAACACCACACAGTAACATGCAGATGTTTAAAACAGTGAGTTAGAGTTTTATTATAGTTGATTGGATTTCACAAGGCATTGTTGGATGAGAAGAGCATAGTGTAGCTATATATGTATTATGAATTAATTCTTGTAACAGAAACAAGTACAGGAATGCTTGTATATACCCACAGTTATAGATGGAGGTTTCTACAGCTCATCCCAAGCAATGGATAGGTTACTGTGCTGAAAATCAGCTGCTGCAGCTGCTGCCAAGTCGCTTCAATAAATGGTGCTGGGAAAACTGGACAGCTACATGTAAAAGAATGAAATTAGAACTCTTCCTAACACCATGCTGCTGCTGATAAGTCACTTGAGTTGTGTCCGACTCTGTGCGACCACAGAGACGGCAGTCCACCAGGCTCCCCGTCCCTGGGATTCTCCAGGCAAGAACACTGGAGTGGGTTGCCATTTCCTTCTCCAGTGCATGAAAGTGAAAAGTGAAAGTGAAGTAGCTCAGTCATGTCCGATTCTTCGTGACCCCATGGACTGCAGCCTACCAGGCTCCTCCATCCATGGGATTTTCCAGGCAAGAGTACTAGAGTGGGGTGCCATTGCCTTCTCCAGAAAATCAGCAAGGATATACACAACTGAGCAACATAATCAGCTATAGAGTTGGATAGACATCTGTAGAGTCCTCTATGAAACCACAACAGGATAAGCATTCTTATCAAGTACTCATGGAATATCTACTAAGATAGACCACAGTTCAAGCCATAAAGCAAGCAAACCTAACCAAGTTTAAAATAATTAAAATCATACAAAGTATGTTCTCTGACCACAATGAATTCAAATTAGAAATTGATAAGGAAAGACAACAGAAAAATATACAAACACTTGAAAATTAAGCAATATGCCTGTAAATAATCCCTGGACAAAGGACAAATTGCAAAGGAAATTCAAAAATACATAGAATTGAATGAAAATGAAACTACATCATATCAAAATATGTGGGACACAGCTAGAATAGTACCAAGAGGGAAATTTATAGCAACAAATGCTTACTTTGGAAAAGAGAAAATTTCTCCAAGCAGTGACCCAAGTATCTAGCTCAAGACACTAAAAAAGAACAAAATAAAGCCAAATCAAGTAGCAGGAAGGAAATAACAAAGATAAAAGCAGAAATCAATGTAATGAAAAACAAAATCAATAGGGAAAAAAAATGAAACAAAAATCTGATTCTGTGGAAAAAATAATCAATAAGATGGATAAGCCTAACAAGACTGACAAGTATCAAAAGAAAGAAGATACAAGTCACCCTCCCTAGGAGTACGAAGGGGCTGTTTCAAGAGATCTGGTTGCCATGACAAGGCTTCTAGGATAGCTTGGCCAGGTTCTCAGTTGTCAGTGTCCACATGCTGGGCTGGCAGCCACCCACTAAGAGCCAGGACAGTGAGGCAGGCTCTAGGCAAAAGGGAGTGTGGCAAGGAATGGAAGACAAAGCCAGGCATCCATATACAGTCTGATTCAATAATATGGAGGCCCAGTGCTGAGATTGGAGCTCAAGGCCCAGTGGGTCCACAGAAGAAGCCTGGCTGGGCTGAGAATGTGGCTGTTGGCACTAGACCTACAAAGGTTCAACTACACAGAGAGGAGCTAAGGAGACTTCAGGGGCCATCTTGTCCAATAATCTTTTTATTTATTTTTTCAGGTGGGGCTGGGAAGTAAAGAAAACCAATTCTACAGGCAAGAGAATGTATCTTCTGAGACCAAACAGCTAGTTCAGTGTCAGAGTGAATGGAGTCTTTGTCGGCTACAGAGGGCTGGTCAGCTTCGCCTCCTTCATACATTAGCTATAACGTGGCTTTAGCTGTCATACTCATAGGTATTTTAGGAATATTTCTTCCCTCTTTTCCTTTGGCTTTGAATAGCAGATGTGGCCTATTGCATTGCCTGTGATTTTCAGATGAAATGAAGCACAGTGGTTTACTTTTAACCAAACCCCAGTCATACTTCCTCTCTCTGACTCAGCTTCCTCGTCGTAAATGAGATGGATGACACACGCCACCAGCTAACATTTACAAAGACATCCTGGCTTTTTTTTTTTTTTTTGATGAAAGCCTATATGGCATTTGTATTAATATAATTTTCTCTGTTAGATGAAAGATTAAACGAGAATTGTCACACTAGCTAAGGAAACGTAGACGTAGGATGCCTATGGAACCAAATGGCTAATTTCTTCCTTGTGTGGAGCTGAAAAAAATCTAATAAAGAAAACAGGGAGACTGAAAGTGGGTCATCACCTCTCTCAACACTCAACCCTTTTATTCCCACCAGACCGTCCTGCAGCATGCTCCTCTTCATGTGCGCTTTTTTTTTTTTTTTAACTGCACCGGAAACATATTTTCTGGCTTTATTCTTAACAACAGATACCCTGAGTTCTCTGGACTTAACAACAGGTACCCCTGGTGGCTCAGATGGTGAAGAAACTGCCTGTAATACAGGAGACCTGGGTTCAATCCCTGGGTCAGGAAGATCCCCTAAAGAAGGAAATGGCAACCCATTCCTGTATTCTTGCCTAGAGAATTCCATAGACAGAGAAGCCTGGTGAGCTACACAATCCATAGGGTCGCAAAGAGTCAGACACGACTGAGTGACTAAACTAACATTTTCACTTGCACTTTATTACTCCAAGTTCTCTGAACAGGTGACAACTTTACTTAACTCTTAGTTGTCCATTCCCCAGGGTGATGGCCACCAGGAGGAGATGCATCGGAGCCTCAAGTCTGAAGTGGGGATGACTACAGCACCGTCTCATAGGGCTGGTCAGAAGGAGTGCAGTCAATGAACTTTAGTAGGGCAATTGGCCCAGCGCCTAGCAGGTGACAGAGGCTTCCTGAAAGCTTGCTATTTGAGCCATCCGTGTCCCTATTATTGAATCCGGAGCTCACCTCTCCAAAGTTTCATGAGTCAGGGACGACCTCTGTCTTCAGTCAAAGAGATTGATTATTCATTTACTTTATTCAAGAAAGAGTACTGTCATATCACAAGATTGTGACTCCAGCTCTGTGTCAGCTCAGCCTCCTAACTCATGTGGATCTGTTCCTGGAGGCAGATGTGATGGTACAGTGCTGTTCTACATGCCCCTGAGGGGAGGTAAGGTTGAGATTTGATGGGATGAAAGCTGGGGAACGATCACTTGCTCTTTCTGGTCCCCATTTTGGGTTCTCAGCTTCACAACTTCTGCAGATTTTCTTTGGGGCTACACTATGAACGGCATGGGTTTGTCATGGAGGGTGAGTAGCAAGGTAATTACAAGCAACTGGTTTTGAAAACCAGCCAACTGGTTTTTGCTCCTGGAAAGAAGCAGTGTGGATATTGGAAACAGATTTCATTGTGGGTGGGTGATGCCTATGTGGCCGCAGTGCCCAGCACCAGTGTTGAAGTTGATAGGTGTTGGTACAGAACTTGCTAGCTGCCCTATAAGCCAGTACACAGAAGCTGAGTTGTCATAGGGCTTCAGACAACATGTATCATAATGCCAAGTTATTTTGGTGGGTGGATTAGAAATTATTTTCATTTTTTGATGCTTGTCTGTATTTTCCAAATTTTGCTACAAGGAACATACATTGTCAGAAAAAAATGAGCATTAAAAATAAAGTGATTTGAGGATTTTTTTAAAAAAGCAATGATCTTTTATTCTTTTTATTGACCACATAGTAGACTATGTGACCTTGAGTGTTTAGCTCAATGAACATCACATATATATAGAAACACATTACACCTACAGAGCACCTGACAAAGATCTAAAGGACATTCCCAGGCTTCCTGTGTCCCAGCCAGTCAGGAACCCCCCAAATGTACCCACTCTTCTGACTTCTGCCACCATTGATTATTTATGTCCATAAACTTTTTTTCCCAACCTTGAAACTTCTTATTTTGTATTGGGGTATAGCTGATTAATGGAGAAGGCAATGGCACTCCACTCCAGTACTCTTGCCTGGAAAATCCCATGGACGGAGAAGTCTGGTAGACTGCAGTCCATAGGGTCACGAAGAGTCGGACACGACTGAGCGACTTCACTTTCACTTTTCACTTTCGTACATTGGAGAAGGAAATGGCAACCCACTCCAGTGTTCTTGCCTGGAGAATCCCAGGGACGGGGGAGCCTGGTGAGCTGCAGTCTATGGGGTCGCACAGAGTCGGACACAACTGAAGTGACTTAGCATAGCATAGTATAGCCGATTAACAATGTTGTGGTAGTTTCAGATGAACTGCAAAGGGCCTTAGCCATAAAAATACATGTATCCTTTCTCCCCGCAAAGCCCCCTTCCATCCAGGCTGGTGCATAATACTGAACAGAGTTCCATGTGTTATAAACAGGTCTTTGTTATCCATTTAAAATATAGCAGTGTGTACATGACCTTCCCAAAGTTCCTAGCTATCCCTTCTTTCCAAGCAGCTATAAGTTCATTTTCTGAGTCTATGTGTCTCTTTCTGTTTTGTAAGTTCATTTATATCATTTCTTTTTAGATTCAACATATGAGGGATGTCATATGATATTTCTCCTTCTCTGTCTGAGTTCATTCAGTATAACACTCTATAGGTCCATCCATGTTGCTGCAAATGGCACTATTTCATTCTTTTTAATGGCTGAGTAATATTCCACTGTATATATGCACCACACCTTCTTTATCCATTCCTCTGTTGATGTACATTTATGTTGCTTCCATGTCTTGACTATTGTAAACAGGGCTGCAGTAAACATTAGGGTGCATGTATCCTTTCAAATCACGTTTTTCTCTGGTTATATGCCCAGCAGTGAGATTGTTGGCTCATATGTAGCTCTAGTTTTAGCTTTTGAAGGAACCTCCATACTGTTTTCCACAGTGGCTGTACCAATTTACATTCCCATCAACAGTGTAGGAGGGTCCCCTTTTCTTCACACTGTCTCCAGATTTGTTCTTTGTAGAGAAGTTACAAAGAACGTTTGTGGTTGACTCGCTAAGATGGTTGGGCCACAGCTAACTTCAGCAATTCTAAAGGATTTTTTCAAACCTAAAATTTCTGGAACAGAATTTTGCTTGAATTTAAAGTTGTCACACATTCTGTAAGTCAATGACATTTGAATTCTAATTGATTGTAGGTGTGTAGTGAAGTGACCTGAAGTATTAGCCACTCAGTCACATTCGACTCTTTGCAGCCCCATGGACTATAGCCCAGCAGGCTCCTCTGTCCACAGAGTTCTCCAGGCAAGAATACTGGAATGGGTTGCCACGCCCTTCTCCAGGGTATCTTCTTCACCTAGGGATTGAACCTGGGTCTCCTGCATTGCAGGCAGTTTCTTTACCATGTGAGCCTCCAGGGAAGCCAGTTGGTTAGCCCTTGTCTGTGCTCAGGTGCAATGGTCACCTCTGGGAATTTGGATGAAAGAGATGAAGTTCACAGCCTGCCCTGGGCCTTTGGGTTCCCACAGGGAACCAGGAACCATTATCGAGTGATGGTTGACCAGGTCACAGATGAGACTCAGGCAGGAGCTCGTTTATAGTATATCTTATATGCCTCACATCTTTAACTCAAATTTCCCAGAGAACACATCACAAGTGCCAGTTTCCCTATAGAACCTGAAACCCTTCAAGTCACTAGCTATCAGTACTACTAACAACTAAAATCTTAAAAACAGAACCATTGACTATTATTGCAAATCTGAAAGTCTATATACAACCTTACCAAATATGGATACTTTTAGTTAATAATGTTATCTTTCTCTTATGAAGGCAATGCAAGCAAATTGCAGAAAAAGTGGAAACTAGAGAAAAGTATAAAGAAAATTAAAATTACCTGTAATCACAATTTTTCATAATAATTGCTATTAAGATTTCCATGATGGTTTTAGCCTTTATTTTACTTATGCAGAATTGAGATCAAGTTCAGTAATTCTCCAGGGCGCTCTTCTATTTTGTGTGTTCCCTGATGGCTCAGAGGATAAAACATCTGCCTGCCATGTGGGAGACCCAGGTTCGATCCCTGGGTTGGGAAGATCCCTTGGAGAAGGAAATGGCAACCCACTCCAGTATTCTTGTCTGGAGAATCCCATGGACAGAGGAGCCAGGTGGGCTACAGTCCACAGGGTCGCAAAGAGTCGGACACGACTGAGCGAGTTCACTTCACTTCACTTCAGTGATTCTCCAAATTATTAAATATTCTTAGAAGGCATGTTTTGTTTTTTGTTTTTGGCCATGCCACACAGTTTGCAGGATCCTATTTCCTTGATCGGGGATTGAACCCAGGACTTTGGCATTGGAAGGGGGCCTTAACCATTGAACTGCCAGGGAATTCCCTAGAAAACATGTTTTGCTTTTGGCTGTGCTGTGGGATCTTAGTGTCCTGCTCAGGGATAGAATCTGGGGCCTTGCCAGTGAAAGCACCAAGTCCCAACCCCTGGACCACCAGGGAATTCCTGAAGATATGGTTTTTAATGATTGCATAATATTCTATCTCATTAATGCATTATAACTTAAACACTTTCTTATTTTTTAATATTTATGCTATTTCCAATATTTTTTTGCTATAAAAACTTGGATATTCGATCATTCATTCATTTACTCAATAAATCACACTGAGTTTACACTCAGGCCCTGTACAGGTGCAGAGGGTAGAAACTGGGAATTAAAGAAAAGTAGATGTGGTCTCTTACCTCATAGAGCTTACATTTCAGTGAGGAATCAGAAACTAATAAAATAAACAAGCTAATCAAATAGAGAATTTAAAAATTAATTAAATAATTAAAAAATGCAATCATGCTCAGAAGAGCCAAAATGATCTTGATAGGAAATAGTTAAAAGACTCAAAGTTTTTGATTTCAAGACAGTATGATACTGGCCTAAGTATAGACATATAGATCAATGAATATAGATCATATAGAATTGAGAGTCCATACATTTATGGCCAATTTATTTTTGATAAGGATTCCAACATTGTATCTTTTCAGCAGATGGTGCTCAGACAACTGGATATCCACAGGCAAAGAATGAAGTTGGACCCCTTCCCACATCATATATCAAAATAAACTCACAGTGAATCAAAAACTTAAATATAAGGGCTAAAACCATGAAATTCATAGAAAACACAGCACAGTAAATTTTTGTGACCCTGGATTAGGCAATGGTCTCTTAGCTATATTACCAAAAGCACCAACAACAAAAGAAAAGTGGATAAATTTAGCTTCATTAAAATGAAAAAAATTTGTACTTCAAAGGACACTGTCAAAAAAGTGAAAAGACAACCACAGAATGGGAGAAAATATTTGTGAATCATGTCTGATAAGGGACTGACATCTAGAATACATAAGGAATTATTATAATTCAATAATAGAGATGAAAATAACTCAATTTAAAAAAATGAGCAAAGGATTAGAACAGACATTTCTCAAAAAAAAAAAAAAAAAACCATACAGATGGTCAGTAATCACATGAAGAGATGCTCAACATCTTTAGTCATTCAGTTCAGTTCAGTCACTAAGTCGTGACCGACTCTTTGTGACCCCATGAACCGCAGCACGCCAGGCCTCCCTGTCCATCACCAACTCCCGGAGTCCACCCAAACCCATGTCCATCAAGCCGATGATGCCATCCAACCATCTCATCCTCTGTCGTCCCCTTCTCCTCCTGCCCTCAATCTTTCCCAGCATCAGGGTCTTTTCCAATGAGTCAACTCTTCTCATCAAGTGGCCGAAGTATTGGAGTTTCAACTTCAGCATCAGTCCTTCCAATGAACACCCAGGACTGATCTCCTTTAGGATGGACTGGTTGGATCTCCTTGCAGTCCAAGGGACTCTCAAGAATCTTCTCCAACACCACAGTTCAAAAGCATCAATTCTTTGGCACTCAGCTTTCTTTATAGTCCAACTCTCACATCCATACATGACCACTGGAAAAACCATAGCCTTGACTAGACAGACCTTTGTTGGCAAAGTAATGTCTCTGCTTTTGAATATGCTATCTAGGTTGGTCATACTTTTCTTCCAAGGAGTAAGCGTCTTTTAATTTCATGGCTGCAATCACCATCTGCAGTGACTTTGGAGCCCCCAAAAATAAAGTCAGCCACTGTTTCCATTGTTTCCCCATCTATCTCCCATGAAGTGATGGCACTGGATGCCATGATCTTCGTTTTCTGAATGTTGAGCTTTAAGCCAACTTTTTCATTCTCCTCTTTCACTTTCATCAAGAGGCTCTTTAGTTCTTCTTCACTTTCTGCCATAAGGGTGGTGTCATCTGCATATCTGAGGTTATTGATATTTCTCCCGGCAATCTTAATTCCAGCTTGTGCTTCCTCCAGCCCAGCGTTTCTCATGATGTACTCTGCATATAACTTAAATAAGGGAAATACAAATCAAAAATCACAATAAGATATCACTTTATGCCCACTAGAATAGCTGAAATAAAAAAAAAGACAAACAATAAGAAGTGTTGTTGGTCAGGATGTGGAGGAATTGAAACTCATGTTGCTGATGGGAATGTAAAATGCTGTACCTGCTTTGGAAAAAGTTTTGGTGGTTCTTCAAAATGTTTAATATAGAGTTACCACGTGGCCCAGCAATTCCACTCCTAGGTATACGCCCAGGAGAACTGAAATCATATGTTCACATGAAAACTTGCACATGAATGTTCATGGCAGCTTTCTTCATAATAGCCCCAAAGTGGAAATAACCCAAATACCCATCAACTGCTGAGTGGATGGATTCAACTGTAAAAAGGAATGAAATACTGACATGTGCTATAACTTGGAAGAGCCTTGAAAACATGCTAAGTGAAAGAACCCAGGCACAAAAGGGCACATATTGTATAATTCCATTTATATGGAATGTCCAGAATTGGTAATTCTATAGAAATAAAAAGTAGATTAGTGGTTGCCAAGAGGTGTGGTGGGGAGAGGGTAGAGACTGCTAATGAGTCCCTTACCCAGATTTATTTTGGGAATGATGAAAGTGTTCTGGAATTAAATAGTGGGGATGGTTATACAATATTGTGCATATACTAAAAATGACTGAATTGTAAATATTGACAGGATGGATGACTTTTCATAGCAGGTGAATTTTTTTTTAGACAGGCTTCAACTTCTTTCTTTTAAAAGCTATGTATTTATTTATTTGGTTGTGCTGGGTCTTTGTTGCACGAGGGCTTTCTCTAGTTGCAGTGAGTGGGGGGCTACTCTTCCTTGCAGTGCTCAGGCTTCTCACTGTGGTGGCCCCCTTGTTGCGGAGCACAAGCTCTAAGCCATGGGCTTCTGTAGTTGTGGCCCTTGGGTTCAGTAGTTGCAGCTTTCTGGCTCCAGAGTGCAGACTGACACATGGTCATAGTTGCCTTGCAGCATGTGGGATCTTCCCGGAGCAGGGATTGAACCCGCATATGCTGAACTGGCAGGCAGATTCTTAACCACTGGACCACCAAGGAAGCCCAGATCTCACTTCTGAAACAATAAAATTCATTTTAAAAATTATTTTTCAGGTAAATAACAAAATGAAGATAAATCACAGCCTGCAGTCGTGGCAAAGAGGAAGGGGAAAGGTGCTCTCACATACCATGAATGGATGTATAAATCGGTACAAGTTTTATGAAAAGCCAATTGAAATCCTTATCACAGGAGCCTGATGTGGATGAATAGTCAGTATTCTGAGTATAGTACACGTAGCTTTCACAGCTTAATTAATGCCACTCTTTTACAGCCTGTGCTGTCTGGTGTATTTCTCACAGTAATTCCATTTTACAGATGAGAAAAAATAAACTCAAAAAGGCCTGCAGCAATAAAGTTTGCTGCAGTTCACACAGCCACGAGGTGGGTCTGTAACGTAAGGGCTGTGAGTCCAAAGTCTGCTCTTGACTGACTATCAAGTTGAATGCAGAAATATACGCAGGTTTTGCAGGGCTTTGTCATTTGCCATTCAGCAAAAGTGATATGTCGACAAAGGTCTGTATAGTCAAAGCTATGGTTTTTCCAGTAGTTGTGCATGGATGTGAGAATTGGACCATAAAGAAAGCTGAGCGCTGAAGAATGGATGCTTTTGAACTGTGGTGTTGGAGAAGACTCTTGAGAGTCCCTTGGACTGCAAGGAGATTAAACCAGTCCATCCTAAAGGAAATCAATCCTGGATATTTATTGGAAGGACTGATGCTGAAGCTGAAGCTCCAGCTCTGGCCGCCTGATACGAAGAACTGACTCATCAGAAAAGACCCTGGTGCTGGGAAAGATTGAAGGCAGGAGGAGACGGGGAAAACAGAGGATAAGATGGTTAGATGGCATCCCTGACTCGATGGACATAAATTTTGAGCTAGCTCTGGGAGTTGGTGATGGACAGGGAAGCCTGGCATGCTGCAGTCCATGGGGTCTCAGAATCAGATAAGACTGAATGACTGAACTGAACTAACAGGTGGCGCTAGTGGTAAAGAACCTGCAGTGCAGGAGCCACAGAGATGTGGGTTGATTCCTGGGTCGGGAAGATGCCCTGGAGAAGGAAATCACAACCACTCCGGTATTCTTGCCTGGAGAATCCCATGGACAGAGGAGCCTGGTGGGCTATAGTCCATAGGGTCGCAAAGAGTCAGATATGACTGAAGCGACTTAGAACAATGCATAAAAGTGATTTGCCTTTTGTAGAACAGTCTTCTTATGCTTTTAAAAGAACAGAAGACAGAGGAGTAAAATTTGAGATCTATGATTTTTCTTGTTCATTTTTGTATTGTAGTGGTTGGCATATAGAAACATTAAATACTTGTTGAATTGTGTAATTATGGCATACTCAACAGAAAAGCACACATGCCAGTTAACATATAGACTTAGAGAGAAGGTAGTTGACTCATAGAAAATGTATTTATTTAAAAATTATAATTAGTCACTGGGAAACTCTAAGCATGTAATTCATTTGGAAAACTACCAACTACTGACCTTTTAGAAAATGCACCTGTTATACCAATTGAATGTTACCTGTATCAATTTCCAGGATACTGCTCCACATGGGGAAAAACTGGCATGGAGGTAAACTGAGAGAAAATGTTGAAGTTTATAGCAGTAGTGTTATAGTCTGCTTTTTTCTATTCCTGAATTTTTAAGCATATTTTTATTTTGAAATAATTACAGAATATTGTTGCAAATATTTATTGTGCTTTTTACTCTTCTCCTCCTTTGCTAGGATCGGCATTCCCATCTCCTACTGTGTTTTCCTTATTGTTCTTTAACTTAAAATACACACTCTCAGACACTCACTTGGATGAATATAGCTAAGTGAAAAGGCCTATTTAACAGTTAAATATCTAAATTCCAGAATAATTTCAGGGAAACACAATCAGAGAATGTTTGAGTATGTTACATATCACAAACCAGGGTAAATTGGTGCTAATAAGTGAAATAAAAAGTTAATGAAAAAATTATGATTCATGAGATTCCCACATTATCAAATGAAGTGTTATAAGCTTTCTGGTTCTATTGCTGGAGAGATGCTGAAAGCATCTTTAACTTCATTAGCCTTTAGTGAATACATTCACCAAATGTTTACTTTGTACCCATTTCATTGAGGCATTAGGAATGCAAAGAGGAATAAAGACACAGGCCTGTGGATTCTTCCAGCTGACAAAGTGTGTGAGTGGGTGCTGGAGCCTGCACTGGGTTTGGGGATGAGGGTGCAGGGCAAACATGGGATATTTTGGAGACAAGCTGAGATATTGGGGAATTGAGAGGGAGGGAGGGCATGGAAATGTCAGAGAAACTTAAAGGTTTAAATTTTCTTCATTTTGAATTTTGGCAGCATCACTTTGTTACATTCTCTGTGTAAAGCGTCATGACACAATAAAATGGTGAAAAAGGATCATGGAAACAGGCAGAGGTCATGGCTGCAGAACACAAGAAGTGCTCTTGCAAGATAAGGGATATTACCACTTGAGGAGGGAGAGCACTTTCTGGGCGTCTGATATTTGATGCAGATCATGAAGGATTGGAAGTCATCTGAGAAGGGGAAGTGGGGAGGGAGGAAAGGAAAGAAGGAGTGGCAGGGAGGAGGATATTGCCTCTATGGACACAAGAGGTGTGACAAGATGGGATGCACGAGGGAGTGATGAAAGATTTGGTTTGGTAGGAGTATGGGTGTGGAGGTGGTGTGTGAAATCCAAAAGGCAGGCGAAGGGTAAAATCATGCTTTATTTATATGTATTACCTACTTTCCTGACTAGCATGGACCTTCAGTCAGAGCATGCTCTCATCTATACTGTTCGCTGGTGTCCTTTCATCTGTCTAGACCAGTTCTGGCACAGAGTAGGGGCTCCATCAACATTTACAGAATGAATGATGTGTTGGAAGGATCTCCTTTTTCAATTACAGAGAGAAGCTATTGCATATAGTTGAGGTTCTTCCAATTTTCATTGCTGTATCATCACCTTGTTTTGTGAATATACTGCTATATATTTATTAATTACACCATTGATGGATATTTGGTTTTCCTTTAGTTAGGGACTACTATGAATAGTGCTACTGTGAATATTTCCATACATTTATTTTGGTGGGCAGATGGATTTATTTCTCTTGGAGTGGAATTGCTGTATCACAGGGTATGAACATATTCAGTTTCAGAAGAAAATGCCAGTTTTCCCAACTGTTTTCCACAATTTATATACCTACCAGCAGTGCAAGAGTTCCTGTTGCTCCACCCCCTACTCTTGATATTGTATTTTCCACTTTACCAACCAGGTGGGTGTGTAGTGTGTGCATTGTGGTTCAATGAGCAGTTACCTGATGACTAATGAAACTGATCACCTTTTGTTCATGTATTTGCCACTTGAAGTTACCTTAAAATGTAATGCACAATTTAAACTGGTATATTTCTAATACCAGCTTTAGTATCTGATGTTAGTATTCTAGTCCAAAGGAGACAAGAGCCTCAAGTATCTTATCTTTCATTTTTCTTCATTCCCCATCTTCCCTCTGCTATGCTCCTTCTATCTTCCATGTCATTGTAGAACCTTCAGTTCAGTTCAGTTCAGTTGCTCAGTCGTGTCCCACTCTTTGCCACCCCATGAATTGCAGCACACCAGGCCTCCCTGTCCATCGCCAACTCCCAGAGTTCACCCAGACTCATGTCCATCAAGTCAGTGATGACATCCAGCCGTATCGTCCTCTGTTGTCCCCTTCTCCTCCTGCCCCCAATCCCTCCCAGCATCAGAGTCTTTTCCAATGAGTCAACTCTTTGCATGAGGTGGCCAAAGTATTGGAGTTTCAGCTTTAGCATCAGTCCTTCCAAAGAACACCCAGGACTGATCTCCTTCAGAATGGACTGGTTGGATCTCCTTGCAGTCCAAGGGACTCTCAAGAATCTTCTCCAACACCACAGTTCAAAAGCATTGATTCTTCGGTGCTCAGCCTTCTTCACAGTCCAACTCTCGCATCCATACATGACCACTGGAAAAAACATAGCCTTGACTAGATGGACCTTTGTTGGCAAAGTAATGTCTCTGCTTTTGAATATGCTGTCTAGATTGGTCATAACTTTCCTTCCAAGGAGTAAGCGTCTTTTAATTTCATGGCTGCAATCACCATCTGCAGTGATTTTGGAGCCAAAAAAAAATAAAGTCTGACACTGCTTCCACTGTTTCCCCATCTATTTCCCATGAAGTGATGGGACCGGATGCCATGATCTTCGTTTTCTGAATGTTGAGCTTTAAGCCAACTTTTTCACTCTCCTCTTTCACTTTCATCAAGAGGCTTTTTAGTTCCTCTTCACTTTCTGCCATAAGAGTGGTGTCATCTGCATATCTGAGGTTATTGAGATTTCTCCTGGCAATCTTGATTCCAGCTTGTGCTTCCTCCAGCCCAGCGTTTCTCATGATGTACTCTGCATATAACTTAAATAAGCAGGGTGACAATATACAGCCTTGACGTACTCCTTTTCCTATTTGGAACCAGTCTGTTGTTCCATGTCCAGTTCTAACTGTTGCTTCCTGACCTGCATATAGGTTTCTCAAGAGGCAAGTCAGGTGGTCTGGTATTCCCATCTCTTTCAGAATTTTCCACAGTTTATTGTGATCCACACAGTCAAAGGCTTTTGCATAGTCAATAATGCAGAAATAGATGTTTTTCTGCAATTCTCTTGCTTTTTCAACGATCCAGTGGATGTTGGCAATTTGATCTCTGGTTCCTCTGCCTTTTCTAAAACCAGCTTGAACATCAGGAAGTTCACGGTCCACGTATTGCTGAAGCCTGACTTGGAGAATTTTGAGCATTACTTTACTGGCATGTGAGATGAGTGCAATTGTGTGGTAGTTTGAGCATTCTTTGGCATTGCCTTTCTTTGGGATTGGAATGGAAACTGACCTTTTCCAGTCCTGTGGCCACTGCTGAGTTTTCCAAATGTGCTGGCATATTGAGTGCAGCACTTTCACAGCATCATCTTCTAGGATTTGAAATAGCTCAATTGGAATTCCATCACCTCCACTAGCTTTGTTCCTAGTGATGCTTTCTAAGGTCCACTTGACTTCACATTCCAAGATGTCTGGCTCTAGGTGAGTGATCACACCATTGTGATTATCTTGGTCATGAAGCTCTTTTTTGTGCAGTTCTTCTGTGTATTCTTGCCACCTCTTCTTAATATCTTCTGCTTCTGTTAGGTCCATACCATTTCTGTCCTTTATCGAGCCCATCTTAGAACCTTAGTTCTAGATTATTATTATTATATTAAGACACAACCGCAAGACATTTAGACTTAACAGTTAATTTCATTGATTATTAAATATTGTGTTTTATTTATCATTTCTTTTTCTAGGATTTAATTCTCACTGAATGCAACATCAGGTAATTCTTTCAGAGAGTTTCCATGTAGTAAACTTTCTGAATCTATGTGTATCTGCAAATGTTTTCTACCTGTTCCCCTCCACAATATAGTTTAGCTGGGTGTTGAAGTCTATGTTCAAAAATTATCTTCCTTCAGAATTTTGAAGATGTTGCTCTATTATCTTTTTTTGTATCTGAAGTTGCTGGTGAGAGGTTGCTATCCATATGCTTGTTCTTTTATCTATGTATTTATGTATGTATGTATATTAAATTGTGCTAAAATATATACAAACATAAAATTCACCATTTTAACCATTTTAAGTATATAGTTCAGTTCAGAGGCATCAAGTACATTCACATTTTTGTGTTTAACTCTTTTTTTTTTAAACTGAATACTCTTCTCCAACACCCAAACTTTTGAGGATTTCCTCTATCATTGTTCTGACATTGTATCAAGACATGGGAGCTTTTGTTCATTTGTTCTTTTAATCTTTTTTTTTTTTGATTGCACTGTGCAGCTTGTGAGATCTTAATTTGCCGACCCAGGATTGAACCTGTGCCCCCTGCAGTGGAAGTGAGGAATCCTAACCAACTGGACCACCAGAGAATTCCCTGTTCTTGGTGGAACATTTCAAAGGAGAAATTGGATCTTCTCTATTATCTTTTCTCTATATTCTTATGCCTGCATCTTATATTTGATGGGTACTGAAATATCTGAATCTATCTTCAATGTCCTTTAAATTTTCTTTTACTCATCCCAATTCTTTGTACTTTTATGCTATTGGTGTTTAGTATGGTTGATCCCACAGTCTCCTTTTGTTCTTTTCATGTATGTAGCCACAATGGGTTTTAGGAATTGTGTCCATCTCTAGGTGTGGTCTTGAATATGCTGTCAATCATTGTAATCGCATCCTCCTGTAAGCAGTTAGTTCAGTAACCAGGATGAAGCCTCAGCAAGGCATTCTCTTGGCAACATCCTCTTGATGCTGTCTGTGCTCATCAGTGCTCCAGTGTCAGTCCCATGCTTCATGCATGGCTGTGACTTCCTTCTTCAGCCCTACTCTGATTGGCTTTCCTCTTCCAGGGATGCCTTAATGTGGCTGGTCCACTGATACACCCCTTCTTCTGCTTCCCATTGTAATTAGGGATTCACCTATTCTTTCTAACTTTTCTGCCAGTACTGGGGATTTAAGTGGAAGTGAGAGGCTGCAGTGTGCATGCAAACAGCCAACATCATCCAAAAACTTTATCAATTTTTAAACAGAAAAGTTTTCCCCTCATTCATAGTATGAATGCATTTCCTTTTTAACTTCCCTAGTTTCGTTAAGCCTAGTTGTACTTTGGGGTGATGCCCACTGTTAGGGAAAGGATATGTGTTGCCAGCTCTGCACTTGTCTCCCACCCTGGAGAGCCGAGTCCTGCTTGGAGCTCAGCTCAGGTTCACACCAGGAAGTCCCTGCCTCAGGCAGATGCTTTACTGAGCAAAGGGTATGTTATGTTATTACATAACAAAGTTATGTACTTTTTAAAAATTTACCAAAGCAATGCATACTTATGAACTTTGGAAAATGCAGAAAATACAGTTCAAGGATTTTCAAGATGAGTTGATATTATACTTAAATGTCCAATAAGTATATTTAAAAAAATAGTCAAAAAACAAATCCTCTTTAATCCCACCACACAAAGAAGATAACTCTGGGCAGCAGGTGATTGAGGTCAAGATTTAGGGTCTGATATGAGGTGGCCGGGGTTCAAATTTTGACTCCTCCTGTGATCCTGTAAGCTCAGCATTTCACCTTTCTAAGGACTGAGTGTGGCTTCTTCCAAGTGTGACTTCTGACCAGATATTCGCATCAGGCCCCTTACAGACCACTGAGTCAAACTCTGGGGTGGAGAGGGCCTAGCACTCTGGGCTCAACAAGGCCTTCGGGTGCTTCTGATGTGTGCTCAATTTTAAGAGCCATTATTCTAAGCATGGTTTCCTTCACGTGCCCTTTACAGTGAAAGTGAAGTCGCTCAGTCGTGTCCGACTCTTTGCAACCCCATGGACTGTAGCCTACCACGGTCCTCTGTCCATGGGATTTTCCAGGCAAGAGTACTGGAATGGGTTGCCATTTCCTTCCCCAGAGGATCCTCCCAACCCAGGGATTGAACCTGAGTCTCCCTCATTGTAGGTAGACGCTTTACCGTCTGAGCCAGCAGGGAAGTCCTCATGTGCCCTTAGCTATTAATTATTTGTAATCGCATAAGTAATATGTGGGTACATTCTTGTTGAAAAACATCATGTCACACAGAATGAAAAAGCAGAAGTCCCTCTTCAGTACCGTCAGGTATCGAATTCCTTTCCACTGGTCACTGCAGCTACCAGTTTGCTGCCTGTTCTTGTAGATTTTTTTTCCCCTGTGGATATACTTGTATCTTTGCAGACATATATGTCACTAGGAATAAGTAGTTTTGTGGGTTTTTTTTTTTTTTGCTTTTAACTTAAATGGTATCATAGTATGCATACTTTCCCAAAGTTAGCTTTATTATTGTTATTTGTTTGCTTGCCTTGAAAAAAGTTTCAAAAACAGAGCCATGTTTTTTTTTTTTAAATTACTGCTTGATCAACCATGATTAAATTTCTTTCTGATATAATCACACAGTAAAAATCTTTGCATGTGCCCCCTCTTAAAATGTATGAGAATCTCCACAAGTACTTTCTCACGGGAGAAGTTTTGGGTCAAAAGGGAAAAGTGCATTTAAATTTTTGAGCCATTCTCTGAAATGCTTGTATCAGTTGTGGTTCCACCAGTAGTAAATAAAGACTGTTTCATCTCATCTCCAGCAACACTGATGTGGCTGAATTTTTCAAAATTTTTTTCCCAATTTTCGATTTCTCATTTTGCTTTAACTACATAGGTTTGAGTGCTAATGAAATTGCATAGGTTTGATCACTGCTCATAATGGTCAGTACCATGTCTGTCACATGGTGATTGTTTAATAAAAGTTAGCTTTTAACTATTAACATTTTGGTGTAGTCCTTCTGATTTTTTATATATAGCTTTTGAAAGACCTAGTTATTATCATACTATAGATACAGTTTGAAAAAATTGACTGCACTGCATTCCTTTTTACTAACTTATTTATTTTAAAAATATTTAAATATTTATTTATTTGGCTATGTCGGGTCTTATTTGCAGCACATGGGCTTCTCTCCAGCTGTGGCTTGTATAGCACAGGGTTAGTTGCCCCACAGCTTGTGGGAGCTTAGTTCTCTGACCAGTGATTGAAACCATGTCCCTTGCAGATTCTAATAAGGCAGGTTCTTAACCACTAGACCACCAGGGAAGTCCCTATTGCATTCTTTCCTCAGTATTTATGTACTCTTTATAAATATATAATGATGACATAACTCCTCTGATAGCTTCACCACACTGACCCTCCTCTCCTGAGGAGCACTTAGTTTGTGTCTTTGTTGGTTTTGTAACAAATAATAGTTGATAGGGCTTCCCAGGGGGCTCAGTGGGAAAGAATCCACCTGCCAATGCGGGAGACACAGTTTCAATCCCTGCGAAGATCTCCTGGAGGAGGAAATAGCAAACCACTCCAGTATTCTTGCCTGGAGAATCCCATGGACAGAGGAGCCTGGTGGGCTACAGTCCATGGGGTTGAAAAGTGTTGGACACAATTGAGCAACAAAACAACACAACTAAACAGCAAGAGGATCTTTATGCATAAGGGTTTTTTTAAGAGTAGGGATCATTAAGATCCATTCCTTATGTTAAAATTTCAGAAATGGAATTTCTGGAACAAAAGAACAGTGTTGAGCCTCTTTATATGTGTAGAAAAAATATTTTCTGTGTGGTTATATAAATTAAAAATATTTTTATTACAAGTAATGCATTTACTCTTATTGCACTTATTACACACACGTGAAAATCCAACAGTCTTAATGGTGTGAAATCAAAATGTGAGGGTACTTCTCTCCCTCAGCATATTCCTGGTGGCATACCAAGTATATGTCTTGTCAGATATCCTTTATCTATATAAACACACACAGAAATGTGTATATATGTTTGATTAGGCAGAGAAAACTTGAGAAAAAAGGATGCATTTGTTCAGATTATAATGATTATTTTAAATAAAAGACAATATTGCTCTGCCTTCTTTTTTTTGTTGTTGTTTTTTTAGCATTTGCAGATTTTTTTTATTGTGATTTATGTTGGGAAGATCCCCTGGAGAAGGGAAAAGTTACCCACTCCAGTATTCTGGCCTGGAGAATTCCATGGACTGTATAGTCTATGGGGTCGTGAAGAGTCAGACACGGCTGAGCGATTTTCACATTTCACTTTCATGCTTCTATTTCTTAGGTTCATGGAATTTCAAGCTAAACTTTATCTTTCTTTAAATATGATCCATTGCAGATGGATCCTCAAGGTGAAAACTCAGATCTGTTCTGAAGAGCAAGCACTAAGGGCTCAGGACACAACCCTAGAGTCCTCTGAAGGCCCAAGAAGGGGCTTTTGAAAGTCTGGATATTTCTCCATGCCCTGAGAGTGGGCACATAATTATTTTCCTCTCCATGAAGAGAGAGGTTGGAAGAAAACTTATGACCAACCTAGAAAGCATATTAAAAAGCAGAGACATTACTTTGCCAACAAACGTCCATCTAGTCAAGGCTATGGTTTTTCCAGTGGTCATGTATGGATGTGAGAGCTGGACTATAAAGAAAGCTGAGCGCCTAAGAATTGATGCTTTTGAATTGTGGTGTTGGAGAAGACTCTTGAGAGTCCCTTGGACAGCAAAGAGATCCAACCACTCCATCCTAAAGGAAATCAGTCCTGAATATTCATTGGAAGGACTGATGCTGAAGCTGAAACTCCAATACTTTGGCTATCTGATGCGAAGAACTGACTCATTTGAAGAGACCCTGATGCTGGGAATAATTGAAGGTGGGAGGAGAAGGGGACAACAGAAGATGAGATGATTGGATGGCATCACCAACTCAGTGGACGTGAGTTTGAGTGAGCTCTGGGAGTTGGTGATGGACAGGGAAGCCTGGCTTACTGCAGTCCATGGAGTTGCAAACAGTCGGACATGATTGTGCCACTGAACTAAACTGAACTGCAGAGTGAGGGGCGTGTTTGTAGCTCAAGTTTTGCTTGCCAGTTTGTGAAACCCACCAACAGTAACTAACCATGCAAGAGGCCCTACCCCTCAGGTTCTGGAGGGTCCAAGCAGCTGGCAAGAGTGAAATGAATTTAGGAGCCACTGGGAGTTATTGGTTCAAGGTGGCAGGTTTTAGTGAGCACTGTAAACCTTCCCTGGCATCCCGGCCTTCCTGTGAGTCCTGAGCTCCTGGCAGTTTTTGGTTGTTCTAGGACCTGAGTCTCTCTGTCTGTGAATTCCTGCATCCCATGGGGAACTTTTAAGGGCTTCCCTGATGGCTCAGATGGTAAAGAATCCACCTGCAATGCAGGAGACCTGGGTTCAATCCCTGGGTTGGGAAGACCCCTGGAGAATGGAATGGCTCCAGTATTCTTGCCTGGTGAATTCCATGGACAGAGGAGCCTGGCGGGCTACAGTCCATGGGGTTGCAAAGAGTTGGCCACGACTGAGCAACTAACACACACACAATGGGGAACTTTTACAATTCTGGCTCCAGCAGTATGTCCCTGACCCCAGTCTCCTTCACTTCCTAAAACAGCTGGTGGGGCAGGGGAAAACGCAGCTAGTAAGACAGTTCTGACGTCATCCTCATCCTCAGGCACTCGCGGCCGGGGCTGTGTCACCAGGTAGACTTCTGAGATGGCAGTCCCAGTTCTTGGGGTGAGGTGAGAGCCATCAGAGTCGGTGGAGGGTGACAGATCTGGGGCTAATCTTTTCCCAACCTTTTTTTTTTTTTTTTGGCTCCCTGCCCTTTCCATTCATTTGTAACTGGCTCAGGCACACAGCTGCTGAGAAACGTCTTTATCAAGACCCTCTTTTACAAAACGATGACTTTTGTCTTAGTGCTATTGGCGGTTATTGCTCTTTTCTTCTGTATTGAAGGAACATTTCCCCTTATTTTCCTCCTGCTCTGGATGAATTGAGTTTTCTTTCAGAATCTTTGTAAGTTGCAGTTGTTTTTCTGAGGGCTCTGGATTCTTGCCTACACACCCTATTATTTCTTTGAATTCTTTAAAAATTTTTCTTTGAATTCTTGAACAAGCTGGCTCAGTTTATTCTATCAGTGACACTCATTTCTGTTATAGGAACTCTGTCTCCAACCCCAGATGTTTTTGCTTTTAATGCTTCTTATCCAGAAAGCTGATTTTATTCTGTGCCCTTGAGTTATTATTTTCAATAATAGTGCTGTTTGCCTGTATTCCTCTGTTTCCTGAAGAAAGTCTTCAGACACAATTGGAAATTCTTTATTTTAATATCATGAACTTGGGTTTTCACAGAGTCCATTTACCAATGTTATGCCATCAGTTTCCCAAGATTTGGGATGTTTGGATGCCCTACCTGGGGGCTATTACCGGGTTTACTTCAGAAAGCAGGAGAAGCCAAAAGCTACAAAATTCTGAGACCCCCAAAGTTAGCTGGAGAATGAAAAAAAAAAAAATAAAACACATGGAAACATGCCATTTTTAACTAAATATAAACTATAGTTGAACCCTCAGCCACATTTATGAAGATACCCTTAGGAACTTGGCCTGAAGTGTACAAAATAATAATATTACTGGTATCTTAAGCCATGTATATGCCAGGAGTTATGTGAAATATTTTACAGGTGAGTTTATACTCACAGCAAATCCAGGAGACATGTTATCACCACTGTTCTGATTTAAGGAAAGTAAGGCTGTAGGTGTGCACTTGTATGCTCGCTCAGTCACTCAGTCCTATCTGACTCTTTGTGACCCCATGGACTGTAGCACTCCAGGCTCCTCTGTCCATGGGATTTCCCAGGCAAGGATACTGGAGTGGGTTGCCATGCCCTCCTCCAGGGATCTTCCTGACCCAGGGATCGAACCTGCGACTCTTACACTTCCTGCATTGGCAGTCAGATTCTTTACTACTGTGCCATGTGGGAAGCCCAAGGCTCTGGGAGAATTAACTAAAAAGCAAGCAAACTAAGGTTTCAAGTATTAAATGGAAAAACCAAGATTTGAACTTACATAGCCTTAGACATGGAGAAGGCAATGGCACCCCACTCTAGTACTCTTGCCTGGAGAATCCCAGGGACAGGGGAGCCTGGTGGGCTTCCGTCTATGGGGTCGCACAGAGTGGGACACGACTGAAGTGACTTAGCAGCAGCAGTCTTAGACAACGGCAACCCACTCCAGTACTCTTGCCTGGAAAATCCCACGGATGGAGGAGCCAGGTAGGCTACAGTCCATGGGGTCGCGAAGAGTCAGACACGACTGAGTGACTTCACTTGCACTTTTCACTTTCATGCACTGGAGAAGGAAATGGCAACCCACTCCAGTATTGTTGCTTGGAGAATCCCAGGGACAGAGGAGCCTGTTGGGCTGCCATCTATGGGGTCGCACAGAGTCGGACACGACTGATGCGACTTAGCAGCAGTAGCAGCAACAGCCTTCGTACACCATTGATCAGATAAATAAAGGTTGGAATGTTAAATCAGTACTATATAGACAAATCTCAGACTTGAGTGGACATCAGAATCCCTGGAGAGCTTGCAGGAATTTCTAACAGGTTCTGAGATGCTGCTGCTGGCCAGGGGACCACACTTTGAGATTCACTGCTTCATATACACGGTACATTTGGACATCGCTTCATGGTCTCTCCTTTGATTTCCCAACAATTTGTCTTTCATCCTGGTTCTGACACATTTCTTTTGCTGCCCCATGATGTAGCTGTCAAAGAATGACCAGTAAACTGTGAGTTCTTCAAAGGCATGATGCCTGTTCAAGTTCTTTCTATGTGAGCCTCCTAACAGGTGCAGATAAGTGTTCATTAACACTTATGATGTGAATGGTGTAGGGTCTTCTTACATGTAGTTAGTAAACAATGGGCTTCCCAGACGGTGTTAGTGGTAAAGAACCTGCCTGCCAATGCAGGAGATGTAAGAGATGTAGGTTCGATCCCTGAGTCAGGAAGATCCCCTGGAGAAGCAATTCACAATAGCAATTCACAAATGCAATTCTCTTCAGTATTCTTGCCTGGAGAATCCCATGGGCAGAGGAGCCTAGCAAGCTACAGTGCATAGGGTTGCACAGAGTCAGACATGACTGAAGTGACTTAGCACATATGCAATAAACAAATGCTTATATTCAGTTCAGTTCAGCCGCTCAGTCTTGTCCAACTCTTTGTGACCCCATGAGCTGCAGCACGCCAGGCCTCCCTGTCCAACAGCAACTCCTGGAGCCTACCCAAACTCATGTCCATTGAGTCGGTGATGCCATCCAACCATCTCATCCTTTGTCGTCCCCTTCTCTTCCTGCCCCCAATCTTTCCCAGCATCAGGGTCTTTTCAAATGAGTCAGCTCTTCACATCAGGTGGCCAAAGTATTGGCATTTCAGCTTCAACTTCAGACCTTCCAATGAACACCCAGGACTGATCTCCTTTAGGATGGACTGGTTGGATCTCCTTGCAGTCCAAGGGACTCTCAAGAGTCTTCTCCAACACCACAGTTCAAAACCAGCAATTCTTCGGCACTCAGGCCTCTTCACAGTCCAACTCTCACATCCATACATGACTACTGGAAAAACCATAGCCTTGACTAGATGGACTTTGTAGGCAAAGTAATGTCTCTGCTTTTGAATATGCTGTCTAGATTGGTCATAACTTTCCTTCCAAGGAGTAAGCGTCTTTTAATTTCATGGCTGCAATCATCATCTGCAGTGATTTTGGAGCCCAGAAAAATAAAGTCTGACACTTTTTTTTTCCCACTGTTTCCCCATCTATTTGCCATGAAGTGATGGGACCAGATGCCATGATCTTTGTTTTCTGAATGCTGAGCTTTAAGCCAACTTTTTCATTCTCCTCTTTCACTTTCATCAAGAGGCTCTTTAGTTCCTCTTCACTTTCTGCGATTTCAGGTGGTGTCATCTGCATATCTGAGGTTACTGACATTTCTCCTGGCAATCTTGATTCCAGCTTGTGCTTCATCCAGCCCAGCGTTTTTCATGAAGTACTTACTCTGCATATAAGTTAAATAAGCATGGTGACAATATACAGTCTTGAGGTACTCTTTTCCTATTTGGAACCAGTCTGTTGTTCCATGTCCAGTTCTAACTGTTGCTTCCTGACCTGCATACAGGTTTTTCTAGAGGCAGGTCAGGTGGTCTGGTATTCCCATCTCTTGAAGAATTTTCTAAAGTTTGTTGTGATCCACACAGTCAAACACTTTGGTGTAGTCAATGAAACAGAAGTAGATGTTTTTCTGGAACTCTCTTGCTTTTTTGATGATCCAACAGATGTTGGCAGTTTGATCTCTGATTCCTTGCCTTTTCTAAATCCAGCTTGAACATCTGGAAGTTTAAGATTTGCATATTGTTGAAGCCTGGCTTGGAGAATTTTGAGCATTACTTTACTAGCGTGTGAGATGAGTGCAATTGGGTGGTAGTTTGAGCATTCTTTGGCATTGCCTTTCTTTGGGATTGGAATGAAAACTGACCTTTTCCAGTCCTATGGCCACTGCTGAGTTTTCCAAATTTGCTGGCATATTGAGTGCAGCACTTTCACAGCATCATCTTTCAGGATTTGAAAAAGCTCACCTGAAATTCCATCACTTCCACTAGCTTTGTTTGTAGTGATGCTTCCTAAGGCCCACTTGACTTGACATTCCAAGATGTCTGGCTCTAGGTGAGTGATCACACCATGATGATTATTTGGATCATTATGATCTTTTTTGTATAGTTCTTCTGTGTATTCTTGCCACCTCTTCTTAATATCTTCTGCTTCTGTTAGGTCCATACCATTTCTGTCCTTTATCGAGCCCATCTTTGCATGAAATATTCCCTTGGTATCTCTGATTTTCTTGAAGAGATCTCTAGTCTTTCCCATTCTATTGTTTCCCTCTATTTCTTTGCATTGATTACTGAGAAAGGCTTTTTTTTTAAAATCTCTCCTTGCTATTCTTTAGAACTCTGCATTCAAATGGGTATACATTTCCTTTTCTCCTTTGCCTTTCACTTCTCTTCTTTTCTCAGCTATTTGTAAGGCCTCCTCAGACAACCGTTTTGCCTTTTTGCATTTGTTTTTCTTGGGAATGGTCTTGATCACTGTCTCCTGTACAATGTCACGAATCTTTGTCCATAGTTCTTCAGGCACTCTATCAGATCTAATCCCTTGGATCTATTTGTCACTTCCACTGTATAATCATAAGGGTTTTGATTTAGGTCATACCTGAATGGTCTAGTGATTTTCCCTACTTTATTTGATTTAAATCTGAATTTTGCAATAAGGAGTTCATGCAACATGGATGACATTCCCATTTAGGGGCCATGCTTGAAAATAATAAGCCTAGGCTTACCATCATTCCAAATGAAATTGGAACGGAGCCTCTTATAGACAATGAAGCTAGAAGTCACCAGAGTTAGTTATTCATAAACTCTTCTAACCTCTGGAAGTAAAGGTATGGGGACTGAGGAACAGTTATTAACTGGACAGAAGAGCCTGGTGGGCTATAGTCCATGGGGTCGCAAGAGTTGGACATGACTTAGTGACTAAACCACCACCACCACAGCTCTCAGAAGCTGCTCTGGTCCAGACAGTTCCACCAAAACCCCCAGGACTCTGACTTGTTGGCCTGGATGGGATCACACACACATCCTTGACCAACTCTGAGGGTGGAGTTCAAAGACACCCATCATAGAAGTAGCCTACCTGAGAGATGTGGCTGGTTTCATGGATCACTTCCCTCACTATTGCATCATCAGAACAAGGTAGCTCTCTAGAAGTTCTGGGAGGGCTGCTTAAGATCCTTTGTCATTTGAGACACCAAGATGACCTTAATAACTTTTTGGTCCATCTGCATCTTGGCTTGGAGGTCCAATTTTATTAAACATGGTCTGTTTCTTTTGGTGGAAAATATTTTTAATTTTTCCTCATTTTGTAATTGTATGAGTAATAAACGAACATGTTCTTGCTATGTAAAATGTCTATAAACAACACAGAAGGATTCAGAGCTAATACTCCTCCGGAATCATTCCTCCTCCCACTGCTCTTTCTACCAATACCCACACTGTCTTTGTCTCCTCTCTGTGCCCTAGGTCTCTGAAGGTGGACCCAGTGAACTAAGCATCCTCATGTTCATACGCTTATGTGGTCCAGTCTCCTTTAGCAAGTTTCCCTTATCCTCCTCAACCACTTTTTTTCTTTGTCCCCTACCAGCCATACTGAAATCATCTGAGATTTTAGCTTCCCGTCAGTATAAAAAAAAAATTTAGAGTTATGCATCAATAATTGCTTAGGTATAAAGTGTACCTAAATTTTGTTGATTCTTTTCTTATCATTGTTTCTTGCAGCCTACATCCTTCTCTTTTTTGTAGTCCTTGTTTTCCTGAAATACTTCTTTCAGAGAACGTCTGTGGGTGGTTAACTTTCTGAGTCTTTGCTTTGCCCTCCTATTTGAATGCTAGTTTGGGTGGATATAAGATTCTTGGCTTAATACTCTTCTTCATCCTTTCTATGTTATTTGTTTTCATATATTTGGTGCTGAAAGAGAACTTTCCCTCTACTTTTTTCTTTTATTTTTCTGGAATTCCCATGAGGCTAATATGGAAACTTCTGCATCTAAATTTCATGACTTTGCACTATGTTTTATGTTTCAGTCTCTTTGGTGGTAGGAGGTTGTCTTCAGTTTTGGGAGGTTTTCTGGGCTCCATTGTCCAGTTTTGCACAGTTCTTCAATTTTGTACATCTCTGGAGCCCATTGATTGAATTTTCTATGTAGTAAAAACCAGGTAGGCACATGATGGAAAAATCAAACTCTCATTCCCTGTGGTTACCAAAATTTATACAAAAATGCCTTCAGTTCAGTCACTCAGTCATGTCTGAATCTTTGCGACCCCATGAACCACAGCATGCCAGGCCTCCCTGTCCATTACCAACTCCTGGAGTTTATTCAAACTCATGTCCATTGAGTCCATGATGCCATCCAACCATCTCATCCTCTGTCGCCCCTCCTCCCACCCTCAATCTTTCCCAGCATCAGGGTCTTTTCCAATGAATCAGCTCTTTGCATCAGGTGGCCAAAGTATTGGAACTTCAGCTTCAACATCAGTCCTTCTGGTGAACACCCAGGACTGATCTCCTTTAGGATGGACTGGTGGGATCTCCTTGCAGTCCAAGGGACTCTCAAGAATCTTCTCCAAAACCACAGTTGAAAAGCATCAATTCTTCTGTGCTCAGCTTTATTTATAGTCCAACTCTCACATCCATACATGACTACTGGAAAAACCATAGCCCTGACTAGATGGACCTTTGTTGACAATGTAATGTCTCTGCTTTTTAATATGCTGTCTAGGTTGGTCATAACTTTCCTTCCAAGGAGTAAGCGTCTTTTAATTTCATGGCTGCAATCACCATCGGCAGTGATTTTGGAGCCCAAAAATGCCTTGGAATACACCAAATAAAAGTATGAGATTTATATAATAAAGACTGCAAAGTCTTATTAAAGGCAATAAATAATATCTGAATTTGAGACAACTCTCATGTTTGTGGATAAAAAACTTAATAATAAATGTAAATTCTTTTCAAGGTAGCATATGAAATTTCAATGGAATTCAAATGGTTTTTTAGGTGTGGGAGAACGTCACTAAATAGTCTTAAAGTTCTTAAGGAAAAATATGCACAAGAGACTCATAAATTGACCAATGACATATAAGAGAGTTCAGATAAAGGTCCATACAGAAATAGGAATTTAACATACCACAAAGTTGGCACATTAATCCAGCAAGACATGAATGAATAAATCAGTGATATTCATATAAATTCTTACTTAAGTACTTGTATAAGCCTTACAAATAGCTGAGAAGAGAAGAGAAAGGCTAAGAAGAAAGGGAAAGATATACCCAACTGAATGCAGAGTTGCAGAGAATAGTAAGGAGAGATAAGAACACTTTCTTAGGTGAACAATGCAAAGAAATAGAGGAAAAAAATAGAATGGGAAAGATGAGAGATCTCTTTAAGAAATTTGAGATACCAAGGGAACATTTCATACAAAGTTGGGCACAATAAAGGACAGAAATGGCATGGACCTACCAGAAGCAGAAGATAATAAGAAGTGACAAGAATACACAGAAGAACTGTACACAAAAGCTCTTAATGACCTGAGTAATCATAATGGTGTGGTCACTAACCTAGAGCCAGACATCCTGGAGTGTAAAGTCAAGTGGACCTTAGGAAACTTTACTACAAAAAAGCTAGTGAAGGTGATGGAATTCCTGCTGAGCTATTTCAAATCCTGAAAGATGATGCTGTTAGGATCAAGTGCTACACTCAATATGCCAGCAAATTTGGAAAACTCAGCAATGGCCACAGAACTGGAAAAGGCTAGCTTTTGTTCTAATTCCAAAGAAAGGCAGTGCAGAAGAATATTCAAACTACTGCACAATTTCACTCATTTCACATTCTAGCAAGGTCATGCTCAAAATCCTTCAAGCTAGGCTTTTACAGTACATGAACCACGAACTTCCAGATGTACAAGCTGGATTTAGAAGAGGTAGAGGAGCTAGAGATCAAATTGTCAACATCTGTTGGGTCATAGAGAAAGCAAAGGAATTCTGAAAACCTCTACTTCTGCTTCACTGACTATGCTAAAGACTTTGACTGTGTGAAGTGAGTGAAAGTCGCTCAGTCATGTCCGACTGTTTGCGACCCCATGGACGCATGGAATTCTCCAGGCCAGACGACTGGAGTAGTTAGCCTTTCACTTCTCCAGGGGATCTTCCCAACCCAGGGATTCAACCCAGGTCTCCCGCATTGCAGGCAGATTCTTTACCGGCTGAGCCACCAGGGAAGCCCAAGAATACTGGAGTGGGTAGCCTGTCCCTTCTCCTGTGGATCTTTCCAACCCAGGAATCGAACTGGGGTCTCCTGCTTTGCAGGCAGATTCTTTACCAATTGAGTTATCCTGTGTGGATCACAACAAACTGTGGAAAATTCTTAAAGAGATGGGAATATTAGCGCACCTTACCTGTCTCATGAGAAACCTGTATGCAGGTCAAGAAGCAGAGCTAGAACTGGACATGAATCAACTGGCTGGTTCAAAATTGGGAAAGGTGTACATCAAGGCTGTATATTGTCACCCTGCTTATTTAACTTATATGTAGGGTGAAAAGTGAAAGTTAGTCCCTCAGTTGTGTCCCAGTCTTTGCAACCCTATGGATTATAGCCTGCCAGGCTCCTCTGTCCATGAAATTCTCCAGGCAAGAATAGCAGAGTGTGTAGCCATTCTCTTCTCTGGGGGATCTTTCCCACCCAAGGATTGAACCTGGGTCTCCTGCATTGCAGGTGGATTCTTTACCATATGAGTCACCAAGGAAGCCCCAGAGTCATTATGTGAAATGCTGGACTGGATGGCTCACAAGCTGAAATCAAGATTGCTGGGAGAAATATCAACAACCTCAGATATGCAGATGATGCCACTCTAATGGCAAAAAGCAAAGAAGAAATAAAGAGCCTCTTGATAGGTGAAAGAGGAGAGTGAAAAAGCTGGCTTGAAACTCAACTTTCAAAAAACTAAGATCATGGTATCTAGTCCCATCACTTCATGGCAAACAGATAGGGAGGGAAAAAGTGGAAACAGTGGAAGATTTTATTCTCTTTGGCTCCAAAATCACTGTGGATGGTGACTGTGGAGATGAAATTAAAAGATGCTTTCTCCTTGGAAGAAAAGCTATGACAAACCTAGACAGCATATTCAAAAGCAGAGAAATCACTTTTCTGATCAAGGTCTGTATAGTCAAAGCTACTGTTTTTCTGGTAATCATTTATTATGGATGTGAGAGTTGAACCATAAAGCAGGCTGATGCTGAAGAATTGATGCTTTCAAACTGTGGTGCTGGAGAAGACTCTTGAGAGCCCCTTGGACAGCAACGAGATCAAATCAGTCAATCCCAAAGGAAATCAACCGTGGATATTCATTGGGAGGACTGCTGCTGAAGCTGAAGCTCCAAAACTTTGGCTACCTGATGCAAAGAGCTGACTCATTGGAAAAGACCTGATGCTGGGAAAGATTGAGGGCAGGAGGAGAAGGGGAACACAGAGGATGAGATGATTGGATGCCATCACTGACTCAGTGGACATGTGTTTGAGGAAACTCTCAGAGATAGTGAAAGACAGGGTAGCCTGGCATGCTGTATTCCATGGGATTGCAAAGATTTGGACATGACTTAGCAACTGAACAACAACAACTCATATAAGTAGTAGTCCATTTGGAGGCTAGCATTATAATTCATGCCATAGCCTATATAGACAAATAAATCCCAAATAGATTAAAAAGCTAAATGAAAACCATTAAATAAAGTGAAAGCATAGATAGGTAAATAATAAATAAATATTCTTAATATAAAATTTGGAAAATTATTATGAAAACCTGTGGACACAAGAGCTTCTCATGCAAGATAAGGCATTCCAAAGCCACACCAGAAAGGATAGACATGTAATCACAGTAATTATTACTAGATTACTATGGTAACAAGTTCTTTTAGGTAAAATGTAGAAACTGACCATCAAAAGATTAACATCACATTAATCTAGAAAAAAAAGATGAAGAACCTAATAGAAAACTGGACCAAAGATATGAACAGTCAGTTAACAGAAAAAGAAGTGCAAATAGCCAATAAACAATGAGAAAACTACACAATCTGATTAGATGACAGGGAGATTCAAATGAAAACAACAACAGAAAAGAAATACTTTTGCCCACGAGAGGCAAAGTTTCAAAAGATTGATGTTGTCCACTGTTATGTATGGATGTGAGAGTTGGACTGTGAAGAAAGCTGAGCGCCGAAGAATTTATGCTTTTGAACTGTGGGGTTGAAGAAGACTCTTGAGAGTCCCTTGGATTGCAAGGAGATCCAACCAGTCCATCCTAAAGGAGATCGGCCCTGGGATTTCTTTGGAAGGAATGATGCTAAAGCTGAAACTCCAGTACTTTGGCCACCTCATGTGAAGAGTTGACTCATTGGAAAAGACTCTGATGCTGGGAGGGATTGGGGGCAGGAGGAGAAGGGGACGACAGAGGATGAGATGGCTGGATGGCCTCACTGACTCGATGGACGTGAGTCTGAGTGAACTCCGGGAGTTGGTGATGGACAGGGAGGCCTGGCGTGCTGCGATTCATGGGGTCACAAAGAGTCGGACATGACTGACTGACTGAACTGAGCTGAACTGTTACAAAGGGTAGAGAAGTAAACTTGCTTAGACATTGGTGGGGACAGGACAAATTGCTACAGACCTTCGGGAGGGCAATTCAACTTGGCAGTGTTGGTGGTGATGTTTACGTAGTGCTGCGAATGTGGCAGTATTTGTCATCTTATATAATTCCCTGAAGTCGGACATGGTCTTCATATAACTGTACAGCAGTGGAGGTACTGGCATACCTGTGAAGGTTGTGGTGGTGGTAATAACAACTCTGAGAAGTTAGTCTACATGTTACTCTGCACATTCGTCAAGGAATTCACACAGCTTTGCATTAGTGTTGGTGGTGGTATTCACCAGAATCTGTGATGTTGGTTGTGGTCATATTCATATAACTCTGCAGAGTTGGTGGCTGTGGTATTCATGTGACTCTGCAAGGATCTAAGTGGTAGTGTTCATCTACCTCTGCAGTGGTGAGCATGTTATAGGTTATTCTCTGGAGTGGGTGCAGACGGTCTTCATATAATTCTGCTGTGTTGGACATGATATTCACATATCTGCAGTGTTGCTGATAGCAATGAAACGATGTTGGATGTTGTTTATGGTGTTTACACAACCTGTGGTGTTGGTTGTGGTAATCACATAACTCAGTGGTTGTGTTAGTGATAGTCTTCTCATAACCTCACCATTGGCTGTCTATTCCCATAGCTCCCACGGCTCCCATAGCTGTGATGTTGGTCATGGTATCCACACAGCCCAATCATGGTGGTGGTATTTGCATACACATAATGTGCCACTGTGATAGGTGCATTCATATGACTTTATGATGTGGCTGATGTTATTTCCATGGCCTTTTGAGGTTGGCCAGGTGTTTGCATTTCACATATCATCATTGTCGGGGCAGAGGTGGTGGATGATCGGGCCACCCAGGATGGCTGTTTTCTTGCTCTCTGTACATCCCCTGCTTGACCAGTGCCAGCTATACCTACCCCCTACTCACATGACTGACCTTCCCACATCCTTGCCCCCGGCCCCAGCCAGTGATCATTCTAAGCTTTGGTTTAGAGCATCTCCACCATGATACCTTATCAAATGGGCCATTATGGACATGCTCACTTGCTGGTTTTCCCTGGTAACTGATAGCCAACCTGATGTCAGTTCCCCCTATAACTGGTAACCTCCCTTTCCCCCTAGGAGCGAAGACTACTGCCCTGTTCTGCCCGCTGTCTGCTGCACATGGTGGGTTGTTGCTCCGGGACCTTGCTTCAGACATGTGAGATTCCCCCCATCCATTAAGCCATCGATGTCTCTGTTGCTGACACCAGCTCTTTCTTGGGTCTTGAAGCGGTGCAAGTGCAGGGCTTGCAGGCCTGTAGGGTTCAGCCCAACAGGTGATATTCAAATAACTGTGTGGCAGAGGTCTTGTATTCACATGACCCCGCATCACTGGGGAAGGTTGTGTTCACAGACACTGCAATTCATCACAGTATTCATAATCCTACGATGTTATTTTGTCATGGCATAATTGTGTGGCATTGATGTTGTTATTCACAGATCTTGTGGGGTCGGTGATGGTGTAATTCAGATAACATCAGGACTTGGGCATGGAATTCACACAGCTCTACAATGATGGTCGTGTTGGCATTAACACGGCACTGTGGGGTAGTGATATTCCCATAACTGAGAGAGCATTCACAGAATTCACATTTTGCTATGGTGGTGTGGGTGGTATCATATAATTCTACAGTGTTATAAAATGGTCTTCAATAGCTCTGTGATGACGGGCATAATAACTGGCTGACCTGCAGTGATTATGTCATATTCACACATCTGCAGTGGTGGGCATGGAGGTTTCCATAACTTCAGTGGTGGTAGGAATGGTCGTCATACGTTTCAGAGTTATCGACACAACTTTGCCACTTTGGTTGAAGTAATTACTTCACTTTGTAATGTTGCTGGTGATGGTGTTCACATACCTCTGGGATGTGGTTGTGATGGTCACATAACTGTGACAGTGCTGGTCTTGACAATCCTGTAACTCAGCAGAGGGGGTCGTGGGCTGCACATATCTTAGTGACAGTGGTCATCATCTAACCCTGCAGTGGCGATGATGGCATCCACACAAGTCTGTAATAGAGACAGTGGTAGTCACATGATCATGCACTGTGACTTGCGACCTCGTTGTAGTATACATAACTCTGCAATGTTGGTCATGGTACTCATGTACGTTTGTGATGATGGATGGGGTACTTGCGTAAGTCTTCGGCTTTGGTGGTGGTGGTGGTAGTTATATAACCCTGTGATGCTGGTCTCGGCATTCACGTGATTCTGTGATATGGTCCCTTTAATCATATGACTCTGCAAGGTTGGTGGTCATCTTATTCATATGTCTCTGTGACCGTTCATGGTACCCACTTAACTGATGGAGGTGGTGGTATTTAAATAACTCTGTGACTGTGCAGTGGTTGGAGTAATAGTCACATTTCAGAGAAGTTTAAAGTTTTGCTTGAGGTTATGTAAGATGATATGACAGAGCCAGGCTCAAATTCAGGTTTTCTGTATAATTTAAATGCAATCTTTTCTGTACTACACCATGAGGTCCCTTCCTGCTATGTCTAAATTTAAAGTCATTAGTATAAAACATCTGTACCTTCAAACTCCCCCAAGGGCTTTGGAACACGAATATTCTATCTCTTCCATTCTAGTTGTTTGTCTGTAGCTTTAACTGTGGCCATATATTCACACATACACATGCATTCTCATGTATAAAACTGATAAACAAATGTAGCTACAAATTTAGATGTTAAGTTGAAATTCTGGAAATTTATGTTAAATAATTCCTAAGAGGTCTTTCTGGTAAACCAAAATAAAACACCGTTGGGGATAATCTGTAGTTTATTCAAAGCCCAAAATGTATTTACTAAATAGTGAAGTGTAAAGTTGGCCAAAATGTTGGTATTATAGTGTTTTCGTTCTTTCTTTAAATATTATAAACTTCTGGAAATTTAGTAAAGGACTAGAAATGGGATGCTGGGATGTTGGGTGGTGGTTACATGACAGGTGCATGTTTAAATGATCATTGAGTTGTACATTTATGATTTCTGCATTTTATGACATACAAGTTCTACCTCAACAAAAGCTTTTGAAGGTATATTGCTAAAGAAAGTGAACATCCTAATAGGTTTCGAGAAAGTTAAGTATAGTGCCAAATGTAAGCACTCAGGATATTTTCTGATGGGTGTGAGTTATTACTTCTATAGAAACAGAACGAAGTGTCACCATGAATAAAAAGTTATAATGTGGTTGAAAAACTGTGTATGGCTCCCCCAAATGACTTTGCTTTGGTTAGGAATCGTCTCTTCATCTTAGCTCTCTGACTCATGACTTACATTTTCTCTCCTTGCAGTATCTGGGGTGCATTGAAGTTCTTCGCTCAATGAGGTCACTTGACTTCAGTACAAGGACGCAAATTACCAGGTAAGCCCTCTTGAAAATGGACTCCTGTGATTTTACTTGAGAAAGGAATGATTTCTGAAGTAAACCACTAGAAATTTCCAGAGGGAAAGTCTGCCCCTTGAGTGCTGGTGACCAGGGACAGGGAGTCAGGACTCACTGTCTCAAGTCTCCCGAGTGTTCTATGTTTGTGACATGTATGTCTTGACACAAGCCCCTGAAGAACACTCCTCACTTCCAAACTCTTTTTATAATTAAGTTGCAGACAAATGGAGTGTTTATGTTTGTTTCTTTAATAAAAGAAACTCTAAGACCAGACTGATATTTTAAATCTCTGTTCTTTCTTTTTTTTTTTTTTAAATCAAGATGTCAAGAGAGAATTTCCAATGGTATACACAGAAATTAAAATGCACAGAGTTGGAAGTAGAAATCTTAATGGAAGTAATAATTTAGAAACCAGACTGATTCTTTTAAGGCTTCAGTGATTTTGAGCAGGTTTATATGTTTTAAACCAGATTTTAAACTTGAGGGCCAATTCTGTTTTTAAGCATGTTTTTATAAAATTCATAGCCTAGTAGAGCTTGTATCTTTAGAAAAATGCCAATTTCAAGTCGTCTTGAAGAAGAGAACCAGAAAGCTAAGACTAGGTCTGTGAAATAGCTACATTTCAGAAGGCGATGAGCTTATATTGCTTTGGCAGTAGTGGCATTGTTTAATTTAAACAGTGACCTCAGAAAATGCCTCAGTTTTATTTCGTTCAAATTTGTCTATTGGATATCTTTGCATTAGCAAGCAAAAAACTAAAGATTGAGCTTTAGAAAGCAATTATTTATGGTAATTAGCTGCTCAGTAATTTACATACCTCAGTTCTACGTTTTAAGCATCACAATGAAACCTCTTCTTGCTCATTGAAGAAATTCATGTTCAAAAGAGTTGATGTCTTCCTTCTCTCTCAAGCAACTCAAGACACACTTACTGTGAACACAGTAGTAATCTACGCCAAGGGGAGAATCCATCTCCACATATTTGTAGAAAATGGTTTATGGATATTGCCAAGGCAAAAGAATGGTATTTTGAAGGGAGAGCAATTAGAATAAAAGTCTGAGTGTTTAGTCAATCACTCATTCATCCCAGCTGTGAGAAGGCAGTGCTGTGTAGGGGGTGTGGGCAGAATGCTTAACCATGGACCTAGGGACACTGGAACCCCTGACCCTGGTCACCTGCTCATGGGGGGTGGCAGTTATTGTGTTTTTTTAACTTCAAAAACCTGAAGTATATTTGATTTACAATGTTGTGTATGGTGCCATTGTTTTTTAAAGAGAATTGTCAACCATTTCTATTGAATTTTCTTTACAGGTCCTAGAACTTCCGAGATAATTTTATGTCATTTTAATTCTTCTGATATATTTTTTGAGTCTTTACCATGGCTGCTGTCCTGCTTTGCCAGAACCCCTGTTTTGGGGGAGAAAGACACATGTGTAAATGGCCAAGTCCTGCTTTTCAGGAATGGAGGTGGGCGGGATGGCCAGTAGCAATCCCAGTGTGTCTTTGGATCAAGGTCTGGGCATTCTTTGGGTGCCAAATGGCCAGATAAAATCGTAGTAGTGGTAGAAAAAAGCTGTGGAGCAGACATCCAATCCCACTCTATTTAGATTCTAGCAGCGGTGCAGCAATGTAATGGGCCAAGTGAAGTGCCATTCCTTGACTCAGGAAACTTGGTGTTGTACTTTGGTTGTATCAGCATTGCCTTGGGTTTATTAGACTTAAAAAATATCAATATATTTATTTCAATTGAAATATAGTTGATTTATGATATCATGTTAATTTCTGTTGTACTGCAAAGTGATTCAGTTATACATACATATATATATGTATACATTGTTCTCGATTTATTAGACTTTTTGAAAACTATGTTAGCTTTTCTCTGTGATGCTTTTTGTCTTTTGCCTCATTTTTATCATGTGACCTGTTTCTTATTTTGTTACGAGCCAGACAGCACTTGTAGGAAACGGTTTGACAAATCAACATCAGAAAGCAGCCTTCACACCCAGGACAAGAATGCTCAATGGTGTCCTGTGGATGTGGCATGATTTCAAGTCTGTGTGGCAGCTGAGTGTTAAACATACCTGTGATTAAACTCTCCCATCCTGATGTGCTTTATATGCTAAAGGCATTCTTGAAAGGTTGTAGGGAAACCTAATGCTGTAGTTAAGTTCTATTGTTGATGTTGTCCCTAAGTCGTGTCCAACTCTTGCAACCTTATGGATTGTAGCCCACCAGGCTCCTCTGTCCATGGGGATCTCCAGGCAAGAAGGGTGTAGTGCATTGGCATTTCCTTCTCCAGGCGATCTTCCTGATCCAGGGATTGAACCTGTGTCTCCTGTATTGGCAGGCAGATTCTTTACCATTGAGCCACCTAGGAAGCCCAGCTATATAGTACTATACTGTAAAAGATTTAAAATACTTTTCACGCAAATAATATATAAAAAAGCAAACAAAAAATAAATAAAACATTTTTAACCTTACAGGACAGTACCTTGAAAAGTACAGTAGCACCTGCTACATCACTGCTGCGTAATGCTTGCTTCCAGGCATCCTGAACTTGGAATAAGGATACTGTATCTCTATACTCTAGACAATACTGTAGTTAAGTACCCAAAAGCACAACCCCTGGAAGAGGGTGCACCCATGTGACAGTGTATGCCACACGTGTGAACTAATTTATGTGATTTGGACATGTGAACCATGTTCACATCTTAGCAAGTTTGCAACTTGAAGGTTTGGGCTTCCCTGATGGCTCAGCAGTAGAGAATCCGCCTGCAGTGCAGGAGATGCAGAAGACCTGAGTTTGATTCCTGGGTTGGGAAGATCCCCTGGAGAAGGGCATGGCAACCCACTCCAGTATTCTTTCTTGGAGAATCCCATGGACAGAGGAGCCTGGCAGGCTACAGTCCATGGGGTCACAAAGAGTTGGATATGACTGAAGCGACTGAGCATGCACGCACACACACACACAACTTGAAGGCTCATATGTGGGGACTTACTGTATTTATGAAAGTCTGCTCAGGGGACAGAGACGCTTGACAGATGAAGAAAAACCTTTTTCATAAGAACTAGTTGGTGGTGGACAGGGAAGCCTGTTGTGCTGCAGTCCATGGGGTCACAAAGAGTCGGACACAACTGAGCGACTGAATTGAACTGAACTGAGAACTAGCTTCCCAATGTTCCCCTGGTCCCTGCACCTGCATGGCCTTGAAGAGGGTGACTCCCTTGAGTTCTGACCCCACAACGTGACCCCTGTCAGCACGCCTCCCCACACCCTTATAACTCAGCACTATTAAGGCCATACAGGAACCCCACGGCAGAAGCTGGGCCACTCAAGAGCTTGAGGAAACTGCCCTCTGTTGTTTCCCCCATCACCAGCGCCACCTCATGGTCTGTGAAACCTGAAACCCACGTGGGGAACCACTTTTCTCCCTGCATGGATTTCCCTGTGCTGTGCAGCCCCAGAGGACCGTGGGGAGGGTCTCGGCTTGGTGTCACCCTGGGGAAGGTGGGGGCTTGAAGCAGGGAGGACCCAGCTCCCCAGCTGGAAGTCAAATCAGAGACCTACGCTTTCATTTGCGTTAAGCCACTGGGTCTTCACATGAGGAGACTGTGGCAGAATGCTGATGGCCACTGCTGTGGCTTCCGGCCACTCTGCCCATGGGGACCACACCCTGTGCCTCGGGGGATGGCTTGGACTGAGTTACTGTACTTCCTGTCAGAGCGTGATGTGCCTCATTAGATGGGGTGGACTGGGATAGGGTGGCGAGTGTGCTTGTGGTCTGACTCGGCGAACAGCCTGTCAGGCCACCCTGCAGGGTGACAGGAAGCGCCCATGTGCCATGGTCACAGGAAAAGCAAGGCCTTACTTTCTTTCCCCTTCCCATCTGCTAGTTTGATTTGCCATGTTAAATTTGATTTATTATTGGAAATCACCTTAAGCTGTTTTTATGGCATGGAAGACTATAAATATATATGCGGTTAGACCCAGAGCACTCAGCAAGCTGGTCCTTCTCCAACAGTAACTGAGATGGTCTGACGTGTATTTTTGGTTCTAAACGACCCCAGCTGACCTCCTGCAGTGCTTGGATTCATCCAGTAACCATCAAGTTTGCTTTCCACTCAGCCTCGCATAGACAAACGAGCTCAGTGTGCATGGCTTTGCTACACTTCCTGTAAATGAAGGTGAGGGTGAATTCCTGTAAATATACAAAATGTTGAGCAGAGACCAACACAAACTTGCTTTTTTCAAACTATAGAGAGAAAACAGTTGAATCTAGTTTAGGTTTTTCATTTCCCTTATTTTATTAACCATGCTCTAACCAACTGAGCTAACCGGCCACTTTATTTTAATGTCATAGTTTCAATGGGCCCTGAAGATGCAGGTTTAGCCCAGACCTTGACCAGCACGGCCCATGGACGAGGTTGCTCCCTAGCACTCCACTTAGCATCCACATGCTGGAGGGTTCTGCTTCAGAGTCCAGGTGTTTTGAAAATTCCCCAGGAACATGTATGAAATATTTTTGGTTTGAAACCAAACTCAAAGTTTGTGTAAGGACAACATCCTTCTTTGAGGAAGGCATTTCCTTTTGTTCTTTTAAAAAATACATTTCATTTATTTGGCTGCACCAGGTTATAGTTGCGGTACACCCACCACCAGCTCTTCATCGTGGCATGTGGGTTCTAGTTCCCTGACCAGGGATCGAACCCAGGGATCGAATCCCCCTGCATTGGGAACACCGAGTCTTAGCTACTGGACCACTAAGGAAGTCCCTCCTTTTGTTCTGATTCAACCTATCGATGGGGGTCTCTGAAGACTTGTATCACGGATGCTAGCATGAGTTGAAGTTCAGAGTCACCTGGCCACAACTTTCTCACATTACTACAGCCTGAGGGGGCAGAGTGTAATGGACACAGAATCAGCCATGAGCTGGTGAGTCAGACTGAATGTTGTGATGCTGGGATCTTTTATGTCCAACGTTTCCCTCAGGGAGTTTGGTTAGATGGTAGATGTGTGACTGTGTGGGACGGGTCTGACAGTGCTGGGCACTGTGATGGCTACAGGGCCATGATTTTGAACAAAATAACCAGCACGCCCTGGCGGCCAGAAGGAGAAGGGAACCCGCAGACAAGGTGTTAAAGATCGATCGCGGATGCTCCTGATACAGCCTGATACAGCGAGAACGGCGGCCTGGCTTGCGGGGGTTTCTTGCCAGTTAGGAGCGTGGAGGGGTCCATCCTCAGCCTGAAAGACGGCTAGCTGGATGGCCTAAGTCCAGTTTCTTCTCTCCATCCACCCTCTCTTCCCCGAGTCGACCTGGCAGCCTTGGTAAGGCTCGCTTGTCCAGTCACTCCTGGCTTCCAACATTCTCTCAGTGCTCTCAAAAACAGAAAAAGGCCAAGGTAAAACCTTTCACCACACAGTCCTTCAGCTCCATCGACTCCCCCAGCATCCTCATCTGTGTGCATCCATCCCAGCTGTGCTGTCTCTCCTCATGCGCATGAAGGCCTCCCGCCACCGCGTGCCCTCGTTGGACTTCCCGCGAGAGAGGGACCGACCAGGCTGCGGGGCTAGGCACCTGGGCCTCCTCCACCCCTGCGATGTCCACCACAGCCCTTTGCCATCTCACATCAAACTTCTGTGACACGTGGCCATTTCATCACCAGCTCATGGGGGAGTGGATCAGTGCCCGGGCTGAGGTTTGGGGTAAGGCCACATTTACTAATGAGCTATTTGTGTTGTTTGTAGAAGATTTCCCATCCTCAGGGTGGAGTTCAGCCTATGAGGAGCTGTGGGGAGAGGAGATGGACGCAGAGGAAGAAGGGCAGGTAAGGCGTTGTGCAGCTCTGCCTCTGGGAGAACTGTACACGGTCTGGGGATGACCTGGGGTCTGATCACATATCCTGACCAGGAGGAAGCTGGAAACACCCAGGCAGGGAGGGGCTCTGAACATCTTCTGTTCAGCTTTGAGGTGAAGCTTCCTCTTGGACCATGGCATGGATCCCACATGCTGCACGAAATGGGCAGGACTTTGATTCTGTAGCTTTCTCACCTTGCAGATCCAGAGGATGAATTTGGAAGGGCCCTGGCTTCCCTGGTAGCTCAGCTGGTCAAGAATCCACCTGCAATGCAGGAGACCCCGGTTCAATTCCTGGGTAGGGAGGATCCCCTGGAGAAGGGATAGGCTACCCACTCCAGTTTTTTGGGGCTTCCCTGGTGGCTCAGATGGTAAAGAATCTGCCTGCAATGTGGGAGACCTGGGTTCAATCACTGGGTTGGGAAGTCCCTGGAAGAGGGAATGGGCTACCCACTCCAGTATTCTGGCCTGGAGAATTCCGTGGACAGAGGAGCCTGGCAGGCTACAGGCCATGAGGTCCTAAAGAGTGGGACACGACTGAGTGACTTTCACTCTTATTTATCTGCAAACCCATTGTATCAAAGGTGTTAAGATGTGCGCTTGATACTTGGCAGGTGACATGAAAAACGAGACTGACTTTTGCTCAGGTGCCTTCAGGCTTCTGGATGTTACCTCGCCAATTAGACTCCTCCCCAATCATATTGGAGAATTCCTTTTCCGCTACAAAAGAAACACGGCTAATGTCGATTTAAGTTCAACACGCCAGGAAAAGGAAGAAATCTGTAAAAATCTTTCCCGAGGCTGGTTGACTCTCAGAATTAGAAAGGGGAGCAGTGGGTGTGAACAGCCTGCCCGCCCATCCCTGTGTACATCCTGCCGGCACAGAATGGCTAACTTATGATTTCAGCCTTACGGCTCGCTCTAAATTTATTTGTTCTGAACACGTTTCTCAGGCTGAGCCTTTCGAAGACTTCCACCCCCAGAAGGGCGAGGCCTGGCAGGGAGGGAGTTAGTGTTTTCTCAGTTTAGAATTCTTTTTGAAAACACCAGCTTGCCTGCGTGCAAACGCATCCGGGCTTTGGATGTAGCGGGCTGAGTCCTTCCGCTTTCCTTCTACGTTGTTACTCAGGGCTTACCACCAACCGAAGTAGTTTTGTGCTTTGCGACTCATTCGTCATTATTTGCGTGCGAGAATGTGATAGATGGGGGTGTGTGCATCACAGGTGCCCCAAAAGCCACGACTAGGGAAAGAGGGCCAGAGTCACGAGGCAGTGGGTCAGGTGACAGCAAGCGTATAAAAAGTACCACAGGAAAACGGAAGAGGCTTGGACGAATCTGGGAGGACTTCCTGGGGAAGGAAGCGTTTAACCCTGGGGTGAATTTCCCTGACCACATGGCAGACCGGAAGAAAGCATGAAACTGAGGCAGCTGCTCCCACTTGGGCCTCTCAAGGTTTCTACCTGTCTGCCTCTGGGCAGTAATGCTAATACCCGCCAGAGGGTGGGGCCTGAGTCGGATGCAGTGAAGGAACACAGGCATACCCTGCACCTGTCTGAGTCCTGGGCCCAAGCCCGGCTGCCTTTAGGACAGAAAGAGAGTTCTGGGGCTGAGGGATATAGGCATCTGCTTTCTGATTGGCTGCAGTTTGGTGTTCCATCTCTTCTTGCTAATATATGTTGATGCATTCACCCACTTTGTGAGGAATAAACGAGAGGTTACATCATCTGGCACAAGCTGTGTACAGGTAAAGTCTCAAGGCCATTCCATTGACCAGACCCACACATGTGCCTTCATCTGTCCCCTAGAGGACCCTGAGACTTAGTGTGAGGAGCCTACTGGGGAGCGTGTTGCAGGGAGCAGAGGGTGGGAATGGGCCACTGGTGCTGGTGAAGACCCTATCAGAGCAATGGAAGCCAGACTCTGGCCCTGGAGGGAGCATAGTCATTTTTATGGGGATGTCCACGGAGCCCAGGGTGGACTAGGGGCTGCAAAATGACAGCTCTAGCTGAAGGCTCACAGCATGACTTGGTCTCCAGGCTTATCTCTCTGAATCCTCTCCAAATCAAATTTTTCTCTTGGGGCTCTCTGAGCAGCCGTCCTAGCCTGATCTTTGGACAGCAGTCTCCTGACCCAAGCAGCAGAACCTTATTTACAGGTGGGGTTCCTAACCTAGCAGGTGAATAAAGGGATCCGTAGGTACCAGCTCATAATTACCTCTCACCAGAGAGGAGCATCCTAGGTTCTCATTACTTCTCAGGGTTGGCTCCTCACCTGTGGAATAGGGATGGAATCCCTACAAATGGCTTGTTTAGAGTCTTAAACCTACAAAGTGCTGGGGCCGCACCTGGTTTGCCAGGTTACACATAGTACGCGTTCAGCAAATCTGGATAGGGTCTTTATCATGGATTTAATTTTGCAGTTCACTCACTCTTTCCAAATTTCTGTATATGATAATATCGACTGTTGATTGACATTATTCTAATTATCAATATCAACCAGTTCCATTCAGGACAGGTTTTCTAGCTGAAAAGAAACACTGGTTTGATGCAACAAACTAAAGTTACTGAAAATTGAAATTTTTGGTAATGTAGCATTGATTTTCACTTCAGATCAGATCAGTCACTCAGTCGTGTCTGACTCTTTGTGACCCCATGAATCGCAGCACGCCAGGCCTCCCTGTCCATCACCAACTCCCGGAGTTCACTGAGACTCTCATCCATCCAGTCAGTGATGCCATCCAGCCATCTCATCCTCTTTCGTCCCCTTCTCCTCTTGCCCCCAATCCCTCCCAGCATCAGAGTCTTTTCCAATGAGTCAACTCTTCGCATGAGGTGGCCAAAGTACTGGAGTTTCAGCTTTAGCATCATTCCTTCCAAAGAAATCCCAGGGCTGATCCTCAGAATGGACTGGTTGGATCTCCTTGCAGTCCAAGGGACTCTCAAGAGTCTTCTGCAACACCACAGTTCAAAAGCATCAATTCTTCAGCACTCAGCCTTCTTCACAGTCCAACTCTCACATCCATACCTGACCACAGGAAAAACCATAGCCTTGACTAGACGAACCTTTGTTGGCAAAGTAATGTCTCTGCTTTTGAATATGTTATCTAGGTTGGTCATAACTTTCCTTCCAAGGAGTAAGCGTCTTTTAATTTCGTGGCTGTAGTCACCATCTGCAGTGATTTTGGAGCCCAGAAAAATAAAGTCTGACACTGTTTCCACTGTTTCCCCATCTATTTCCTATGAAGTGATGGGACTGGATGCCATGATCTTTGTTTTCTGAATGCTCAGCTTTAAGCCAACTTTTTCACTCTCCTCTTTCACTTTCATCAAGAGGCTTTTTAGTTCCTCTTCACTTTCTGCCATAAGGGTGGTGTCATCTGATTTTCACTTATGCCGATATTATCTGGTATATAATTCTATCTTCTTGCTTTGCTAATTGCAGCTGTTGCTGATAATAATAATGATGATAATAACAATACCAACACTATTATTGAATACTTGCTATATTGCTCTAAACATGTCATTCATTCATTCAATTTTTATTGATCACATGTCGTGTTCAGTCACTATTTAGATATTAGGAACAGGACACTAAATAAAAACTAAACTTCTATTGCAGGGAGAGAGAATAAGCACATAGACATATCAAAATAAGGATGAACTTATAGTTTTCTTAGTTGCAAATAGTCAAATGTCAGCCGTTTCATGTTGTTTGGCATAATAATTTCAGATAGTGATGAGATCATGTGGTGTCTTCTCTCAGAATCCCTGGGAGGTGGACTGTGTACATTTTGGAGATGAGGAAACCGAGGATCAGAATGTTTACAAAAACTGTCAAAGATCACAGTGCCAGGAAGTGGCAAAGTTGAGACTGGAACCAGAGCAAGTCTGAATCTAGAGTCAGGAGTCACCCACTGCTACTTGAACAAGAGGGTTGCATCCTTAGGGAAGCCACAAATGCTGGCAAACTCCAGACACACACTGGGCAGGGGGGCACCATTGGCAGATGGAAATTCCTTGTTAATTAAAAACTTTCCCAAACACAGTGACATGATGGCCTTGAGCAGGCCATGGAGAAAATGAGGCACTTGCAGTCTGGTTGGGATGAATGGGGCAAATACACATAAGGAAAAGGGTCAGCTGTGGGGCAGAGTGGGCTCTTCAAAGACTGTGCTGCTTGCCTTCTACTTGCTTTATTCATCCTGGGAATGCTTGTCCTGTGCTTCAGCAACTCTTCATTGAATGTCACTAAATTATAGAAGTAAATATAATACAAGTTTTTTTTTTTTTTAAACTTTTCATGTGAATAGTTTGTAGAAAGGATGAGACTCTCGCCACCTTAACTAGCTCAAAGTGAGTAGGGTAGGTTAGAATGGGGAGAGGTGGGGTGGAAAGGGGGTGATTGAGAGGTGATAGGATAGATGAGTTGAGGAAGGGTGGCTAGGTGGGGGTTTTGGAATGGGAAATGCTGAGTAGGGGTGGGGAGAGATAGGGTGGGCTGGGTAAGGTGGAGGGGCCTGGGTGGAAAGGATGAGATGCCATCTTTCTCTCCAAAGGGTTTTAAGAGAGTCGTCTTTTCTCACCTTGACCATTAGGATAAACTAGAATCAAGATTGCTGGGAGAAATATCAATAACCTCAGATATGCAGATGACACCACCTTTATGGCAGAAAGTGAAGAAGAACTAAAGAGCCTTTTGATGAAAGTGAAAGAGGAGAGTGAAAAAGTTGGCTTAAAGCTCAACATTCAGAAAACAAAGCTCATGGCATCCGGTCCCATCACTTCATGGCAAATAGATGGAGAAATAGTGGAAACAGTAGCAGACTCTATTTTTTTTTGGCTCCAAAATCACTGCAGATGGTGACTGCAGCCATGAAATTAAAAGACGCTTACTCCTTGGAAGAAAAGTTGCAACCAACCTAGACAGCATATTAAAAAGCAGAGACATTACCTTGTCAACAAAGGGTCCATCTAGTCAAGGCTATGATTTTTCCAGTAGTCATGTATGGATGTGAGAGTGGGACTATAAGGAAAGCTGAGTGTCGAAGAATTGATGCTTTTGAACTGTGGTGTTGGAGAAGACGCTTGAGAGTCCCTTGGACTGCAAGGAGATCCAACCAGTCCATCCTAAAGGAAATCAGTCCTGAATGTTTGTTGGAAGGACTGATTTTGAAGCTGAAACTCTAATACTTTGGCCACCTGATGCAAAGAACTGACTCATTTGAAAAAACCCTTATGCTGGGTAAGATTGAAGGTGAGAGAAGGGGACAACAGAGAATGAGATGGTTGGATGGTATCACCGACTCGATGGACATGAGTCTGAGTAAACTTTGTGAGTTTGTGATGGAGAGGGAGGCCTGGCGTGTTGCAGCCCGTGGGGTCGTAAAGACTCAGACACGACTGAGCTACTGAACTGAGTCTGATTCTTGTTTTTTTTTTTTTTTTTACCCCTCAACTGGAAAATATGACATTATTCTACTTCCTTATTTCTACTTTCATTTCAGACAGTGGTCAACACGTTGTCAGGATGACCTTATCACCGTAATTTTCTGACAAGATGCTTAGGAGATGAGCTTCAAGATAAGTAGCTGTCTCTCCCAGTGAGGGCATCGTGCCCAAGGGCCTGAAAACCTCCAACCATGGGACCTGTTCCTGGGAACCTGGGTGGAGAGATCTTTCTACTGACAGTCTGCTGGGTGGGAGTGTCAGTGTCCACTGGACTTGCATGGCATGGGCTTGGACAGCCAGTTGGCTGCACACATGAGCCAGGATCTCATGGGATGTGGGGCTAGGAAGGGTGAGTGGCTAGAATAGGTTCAGATGTCACTGAAACACAGAGAAAGGGGTTAGACACAGTGTCTAAGAGTTTAACGCTGAACTAGTCGAGGACTTGGCAGAGCCTCACCTTCCAAGCCTCGAGTTACTTATTTTTTGTTTTTTTTTTGGTTACTTCTTTACTTCTTTAGCAACTCGCTCTGTCTCCTAGTGAAACGTTTATTTAGTAAAGACATATCACTCTTTGAAGGGAAGACAGAGAAGACAGGAAAATTGTCAATTACCATAATCTCCTCCCATGGAGAGAATTCTGCTGCAGTTGGCTGGGGCGAGGCCTGGGTGATCCCCAGGGTGGCCTGATAATGTCTCTGGATGACAGCAGTAGGAAGGGAAGATCTTTTTCTCTTCTTTACCATATTACACCACCTGGAAGGGACTCTCCACCTAACCCGGGCTCCACTGTACTCTGGATTGCTTGAAGAATCTAGCAAGCTGGAATACAGGGGCCCCACAGATATGTTCTGACCTGGGACAGGGTCCCCAGAGATTTAACGACACATACACGTATCATCTCATTTTCTAGAGTAGTGGTTCTCAAACTCAAACATACATCAAAATTACCTGGAAAGTTTATTACAACAGATGGTGGGACCTCACCCTCAGAGTTTCTGATGCAATAGGTCTGGGGTGGGGGCTGAAAATGTGTATTTCTACCAAGTTTTCAGAGGCGGATGCTGAGGCTGCCAGCTCAGGTACCATGTTTTGAGAAGCAACGTTCCAGAGTTCTATTTTTCACTTCTGAACCATTTGCAACTACCATCTATGAAACCACAGCTTTGAAAATAGGTCTATTTATTTTTTTTTCCAGTGTTTCCACTCATCCAAAAATTATAAAAATGGAGAGCATTCTCGAGTTCATGGTTTAGAATGGTTTAAATAGAATCCATAAGATGAATGTGTGGCATTCATTCCATACTCTCCTCAAGGACCATCTGGTAGAGTGTATATTTATAATCCTCATGCCAGAAGCACATTTGTGTAAGAATGTACCCCCCTGATTGCTCCTTTTCTGTCTCTTTCTCTGTGTTCACTTACCCCCAGGTATATCATTCCATAAGGAACTTTTTGCTCTTGCAGAGAGACAGTAGTGTTGGAGGTTCTGGAGTCAGATTGTCTGGGCTTCTATTAGGCTGAGTAACTTTCCAGCTTGTGATCTTGTGCAAATAGCTTATGTTCTCTGTGTCTCCATTTCTCTGTCTTTAAAAGGGGAATCATCATGGTGCCTCTTTCATAGGATTGAGAAGAAATTGCATTGATATCTGGAAAGCACTTAACATCTTGTCTTGTACATGGAAGGGCTTAAGGCATGTGAATATCATACTGATATTTTCATTTTTATTATATCCCCTCTTTGTTGGTAATCTCACTGCTTTAAATAACACTTCTAGGTATATAAGCCACAAATCTGTGTCTGTGCCTCTGGATCTTCTCTTAGGTACAGCCCTGTATTTTTAGCAACTGATGGACCTGTGCCTTCTTGCTCAGTAAGTTGCCAAGTCCTAAGCAACCTATCTCTGACTCTCTGTTCTGTTTATGTCTCTCCATTCTCATCTCTATTACCATAGTTGGATCCAGCTCACAACTCCCTGAATGTTTGTCGCAACTACAACCCACGCATTCTCTCAAAGTAGGAACCAGGGAGTCAGTCTAATATCATCTCTCTTCCCTGTACAGTTACCAATGCTGTGGTACCAATGCTTATCCTTTGGAAGCCTCCCTAGTAATTTCTCTCCTTTTTTCTAGTCTCTCTCTCCTTCAGTTTTATTTGTATTTGCTAATCCATTAATGTGCCTAAAACATATTACTTCTTGTTAAGTTTCATTGTCTTACCCACTACCTGCAGAATACAATGAAAAAAAAATTTAACTTAATATTCAATGTTCTATTTGAGCTGCCCCAGCATACCTTTCCAAATATATTTCTTATACTCCCCATTATGCTTCCTTTGCACAACCACACCAACCTACACACTGTTCCATTCTCCTGGTCCACTATGACACCTTGAAGTGAAATATTCAGCTATAAGAAGTATTCACTTTTAGCCTGAGCTATAAGACCACTTTGTCTGAATTGCTTTGTAGGCTTTTACCTTATGCACATTGTATTAGACTTTTAAAGACACAGGCCATATTTCATCTATTCAAATATCATCTATATATAAAACATTTCTTTTTTTTATAACCACTAAAAAAGTCACTGTCAATTAATATATGATGCAATGCTTTCACATCACTTAGATTCAATTTACATATATTGAAAAAGCTATTTGGATATTTTGCAGACACAGATTTATATCATTGTAATACTTGTACATTTGTTAGAAGGAAAATATAAGTAATATGAAAAAAGATGTTCCTAGAAGTTTCTTCTAATTCAGAGTCTGAATAAAGTGAATCATTTTTTTTTGACTCCAAGTCTTGTTGTCTATGTTTTTCTAAATTTTATTGTCCTTTAGGTTATTTCAAGAGCATTAGAAGGCAATAAAATTAGAATCAGGAAAAGAATAGAAAACAAGTTTGAAACTGAAAAGGTAGTTTTTAAAAGGCACTAAAACTGATAAACTACTACTTAGATTGGTCAAGGAGAGAGAGAGAAAATTCAGATTACCAATAACAGGAAGGAAGAAGGGAACATTACTATAGATACTACAGACACTGCCACGATAGGAAGGGAATATTATGAACAATTTTATATCGACAAATTGAATAACTTAGATAAACTGGTACAACTGCCAAAGTGGCTTAAGGGAAAAATAGATAAACATAATAGGTCTGTATCTATTAAAGAAATTAAATACATGGTAAAAGCAATAAGCAAATCTTTCCATAGAGAAAACTCCAGGGACACATGATTCCATTGGTAAATTCTACCAAACATTAATGTTTAAACAATAAATATAGTTTATTGTTATCTTTTTGATACATTGTACATATATGATACATTGTACATTGGAGGGGTTATATAAGGCTTGTAAGGTTGGTTCAACATTTAAAAAAATCCATGTAATTACACATAACAGCAGACTGAAAAAGAAAAAGAAATATGAAAATCTCAATAGAGGAAGAAAAGCCTTTGATGAAATTTAAGACACATTTGTGATAAAAACTCTCAGCACACTACCAATAGAAGGAAACTTCCTTAATCTGATAAGACATCCACAAAAACCCTATAGCCCATACCACAATTAGTGATGAAAAATTAAATATTTTCCCTCTAAGATCAGGAAAAAGACAGGAATATCTACTTTCACAACTCATATAACATTGCACTAGAGATTTTAGTAAGATAATAAAAAAGGAAAAGGAAAAACCATACAAATTAGACAGGAAGAAATAAAGCTGCCTTTATTTGCAGATGATATAATCATTCATAAATATTCCTGAAGACTCTATACATAGAAGCTACTAGAACTAATAAGTGAGTTTAGCAAATTTGCAGAATACAATTGATATAAATATCAGTTGTATCCTGTATTTTTACATACTAACAAGAATTAGTTGAAAACTGAAATTTTAAAAGAACCATTTACAATAGCACAAGACATGAAATAGTGTTAAATTAGGAAAATATGTTAGATTTATATGCAAAAACTTCTAAACATTGATGAGAGAAATTTTAAAAGATCTAAATAAGAGGAGAAATGTACTGGGTTCATGGTTTGGAAGACAGAATGCTTAAAATACCACATCTTTATATGTAGTCGCTTGATATATTTTAATACAATTCTAATCAAAGTCTAATTAAGCTTTTTGTAGAGAGCGACAAGCTGATTCTTCAGTATATATAGGATAATCAAAGAGCTAGAATAGTCAAAACAATTTTGAAAAAGCCATACAAAGATAACTTGCACAAATTTGCAGTAACCAATATAGCGCAATGTTAGCATAAGGACACAAGGACAGACATGTAGAGTTCAGAAACATATGCACACATATGGTCAATTTGTTTTTGACAAAGGTGTCAAGGTAACTCAATGGAGAAAGGATGGTCTTTTCAATAATGCTGCTGAGACAACTGCATATCTACATGCAAAAACCAAGAACAACAAAAACAACAATGGCCTTCTATCACCATTTACAACAAACTCCCTCACACATATACAAAAATTAACTTGGAAAAACAAAAGTTGAAATGCTTGTAGTCCTAAATCCAAAGGCTAAAACCACATAACTTCTGGAATGAAACAGTTGAAATAGTCTTTGTAATCTTGGATTAGGGAAAGACTTCTTAGAACACGAAAAACACAAATCACAAAAGAAAAAGGATAAATTTGCTTCATCAAATTAAAAATTTTCTCTTTGAAAAACATAGTTAAAAGAATGAAAGACAAACCACTGACTGGGCAAAAATATTTACAAAACACGTATCTGGTAAAGATGTGTATCTGCAACACAGGAAGAAGTTTTGCAACAGACCAGTTTTTAAAAATGACCAGGTGATGTGAGTAGCACTTCACCAAAGAAGAAATATGGAAGACAAATAAACACATGGAAAGACGGTCAACATTGTTAGTCATTGGTGGTGGTGGTTTAGTCGCTAAGGTGTGTCCGACTTCTGAGACCAGACCTGACGGACTGTGGCCTGCCAGACTTCTTTATCCATGGGATTCTCCAGGCAAGAATACCTGGGGTGGATAGCTATTTTCTGCTCCAGGGGATCTTCTCCACCCAGGAATTGAACCCAGGTCTCCTGCATTGCAGGCTGATTGTTTACCCACTGAGCAATGAGGGAATTAGGTAAATGCAAATGGGGGCTTCCCCAGTGGCTCAGCACTAAAGAATCCACCAACAATGCAGGATCTGCCAGAGATGTGGGTTCGATGCCTGGGTCAGGAAGGTCCCCTGGAGGAGGGCATGGCAACCCACTCCAGAATTCTTGCCTGGAGAATCCTGTGGACAGAGGAGCCTAGCGGGATATAGTCCATAATGTCGCAAAGAGTTGGACACAACTGAAGTGACTTAGCATGCACACAAATGCAAATTAAAAATGTGTTGAGTTACCACTACACACCTACTGGAATACCAAACAACTCAAAACAAAACAAAACGCCCTGACAATACCAAGGGCTGGCTATGATATGGAGGAGCAGCTGTAACTTTCAAACAGGGCCGCTGGGCATGCAAAGTATTGTTACTTTGGGAAAAAGTATGGCAACTTCTTATACAGTTAGTCACTTACCATATGACCCAGCAATCCCACTTCTTTTTATTTTAAAGAGAAGTGAAAGCATATCCATACAACATACAAAACCCTGTGTGAAGGTTTATAACAACTTTATTCACAATTGTCTCAAATTGGGAAAAACTCAAATATCTATCTACTGGATAATGGGCAGACCAAATTATATGTCAACATAATGGAATGAAAGTGAAAATCGCTCAGTCATGTCCCACTATACAGTCCATGGAGTTCTCTGGGCCAGAATACTGGAGTGGGTAGCTTTTCACTTCTCCAGGGGATCTTCCCAACCCAGGGTTAGAACCGAGGTATCTCACATAATGGAATACTACTGAATGATAAAGAGGAATAAAATCTTAAAAAATTTTATAGTCAGCATGCTGTACATTGTATCCCCAGAACTTAGTTACAACTACAAGTTTGTATCTTTTGACTGCCTTCACCTATTTCCCTCAACCTCTTCCCTCACTTCTGGCCACCACCAATCTGTTCCCTGTTTTTATGAGTTTAATTTTTTAGATATTACATATAAGTAATATTATAGAATATTTGTCTTTCTCTGTCTGACTTATTCAGTTAGCATCATGCCCTCAAGATCCATCCGTGTTGTCATAAATGGCAGGATTTCCTTTTTTTTATGGCTGAATAATGTTTGATTGGATATATGTCCCATGTTTTTTTAATCCATTCATTTATTGATGGACATTTAGGTTGTTTCCAAGTCTTGGCTGTTGTAAATAATGCTACAGTGAATAAGGGGGTACAGATGGCTCTTTGAGATAGTTATTTCATTGTCTTTGGATATATACTCAAAAGTGGAATTATTGAATCACATAGTAGTTCTCACAGTCATGTCCATTGAGTCAATGATGCCATCCAATCATCTCATCACTCCGGGAGATAGTGGAGAACAGGTAAGCCTGATGTGCTGCAGTCAATGTGGTCTCAAAGAGTCAGACACGACTGAGCAACTGAACAATAACAACATGCTAGTCTATTTTTAATTTTTTGAGGAATCTCCACACTGGTTTCCATAGTGACTGAACTAATTTACATTTCCAGCAACAGTGCATGAGGATTCCCTTTCTCCACATTCTCAAAAACTCTTACCTTTTCTGATTCTGATAAGAGCCACTCTTAACAGGTTGGCACCTGATGTCTTATTATGGTTTTGATTTGCACTGCTCTAATGATTAGTACTGTTGATCACCTTTTGATGTCCCTATTGGCCACTTGTATGTCTTCTTTGAAAAATGTCCATTCAATTCCTCTGTCCATTTTTTAATCGTATTGGGGTTTTTTTTTTTTGGCTATTGAGTTGTGTGAGTGCTTTATATATTTTAGATACTAACCTTTTATCAGATAGATGATTTGCAAATACTTTCTCTGATTCTGTATTCTGCTTTTTCATTTCGTTGATGGTTTCTTTTGCTATGCAGAAGCTTTTTAGTTTGAGGTAGTCCCACTTGTTTACTTTTGCTTTTGTTACCTTTTATTTTGGTGTCAAACCCCTAAAATCATTGACAAGACCTATGTCAAGGAGCTTATCCTCTGTTTTTTTTCTTTTAGAAAATTCAGGTCTTATGCTCAAATCTTCAATCCATTTGAGTTTATTTTTGTGTATTGTGTGAGATGGTCCAATTTCATTCTTTTACATGTGACTGTCCAGTTTTCCCAACACCATTTATTGAATATGTTTTCCTTATTGTCTATTCTTGGCTCCTTTGTTGTAAATCAGTTGACTATATATGAATGGGTTCATTTCTATGCTATCCATTCCATTTTTATGACTATGGCTTGGAAATCAGGAAACGTTATGTTTCCACCTTTGTTCTTTCTTAAGATTGCTCTGGAAACTCTGGGTGTGTCATGGTTCCATACAAAGTTTAAGATTGTCTGTTCCTTTTCTGTGAGAAATGCTCCTGGAATTTTGATAGAAATTGCATTGAATCTGTATAATGCTTTCGATAGTACAGATATTTTAATAGTATTAATTCCTTCAGTCCATGAGCATGGAATATCTTTTCATTTATTTGTGTCTTTGATTACTTTCATCAGTGTCTTACACTTTTCAGTGTACAGATCTTGCACCTTCTTGGTTAAATTTATTCATACCTATTTTATTCTTTTTGATGCAATTGTAAATGGGATTGTTTTCTTAATTTCTTTCTGATAGTTCGTTGTGCTTTTTGTGTATTGATTTTGTTTCCTGCAGCTTTACTGAATCTGTTTATCAGTTCTAACAGTTGTTTTTTCTTTTTTTGGTGGAGTCTTTAGAGTTTTCTATACATAATATGTATGTATTTAGAGTTTTCTATACATAATATGTATGTATATTTCTGACATATACATAATATGTCACTTGCAAATAGAGACAGTTTTAGTTCTTCCTTTCCAATCCAATTCGGATGCTTTTTATATCCTTTTCTTGCCTAATTGCTCTGGTTAGAGCTTCCAGTACTACGTGGTATAAAAGTAGTGAGAATGGGCATCCTTGTCTTGTTCCTGATCTTGGAGCTTCAGGATTTTGCAATTAAGTATGATGTTAGCTGTGGGCTTGTTACATATGTCTTTTATTATGTTGAGGTATTTTTATTTTTTTGGTGAGAATTTGTTGAGGGTTTTTGTCATAATTGAATATTGAATATTGTCAATGTTTTTATTATGTCTACTGATATGAACATTATAATTTTTATCATTCTTTTTCTTAATGTGTATCACATTGATTGATTTGCAGATGTTGCTGCTGCTAAGTCTCCTCAGTCATGTCCGACTCTGTGCGACCCCATAGACGGCAGCCCACCAGGCTCCCCCGTCCCTGGGATTCTCCAGGCAAGAACACTGGAGTGGGTTGCCATTTCCTTCTCCAATGCATGAAAGTGAAAAGTGAAAGTGAAGCCGCTCAGTCATGTCCGACTCTGAGCGACCCCATGGACTGCAGCCTACCAGGCTCCTCCGTCCATGGGATTTTCCAGGCAAGAGTACTGGAGTGGGGTGCCATTGCCGTTGAACCATCCTTATATCTCTAGAGTAACTCCAACTTGATCATGGTGTATATTCTCCTTTTAATGGTTGTTGAATTTAGTTTGCTAATATCATGTTGAGGATTTTTGCATCTATGTTCATCAGGGGTACTGGCCTAGGCTTGCTTTTCTTATGTTGTCCTGGTCTGGTTTTGGTGTCTGGATAATGCTAGCCTCATAAGATGAGTTTGAAACTTTCCCCTCCTCTCCTGTTTTTTGGAAAACTTTGAAAAGAATTAGTTTTAATTCTTCTTTAAATATTTTAAAGCTGATTCATTACATCTGAGAGTTGAAATGTGGTATTTTAAAATATTTAACAGTGTTGAGTTTATGGGTAGGAGTTTACACTGCTTCTATACACTCCAATGAAGCCATTTGATCCTGGGATTTTCTATATTAGAAGTTTTTGTTTTTTTAATTTTTATTGGAGTGCAGTTGCTTTGTTGTGTTAGTTTCTGCTGTACAGCAAAGTGAATCAGCTATATATATCCATATATCCCCTCTTTTTCAGATTTTCTTCCCATTTAGGTCACCACAGAGCACTGAGTACGGTCCCCTGTGCTAGAGAGTAGATTCTCCTTAGTTACCTATTTCATACATAGTAGTGTATCTATGTCAATTCCAATCTCCCAATTCATTTCATCTTTCTTCCCCCTTTGGTGTGTTGGGAAGTTTTAAATTACTGATTCTATATTACTAATGGTCTCATCAAGAAAATCTTCTTACATGCAATAATATAGATAAATCTCAAAAGCACTGTGCTGAGTGAAAGAAGTCAGACACAAAAGGCTACATGCTGTATGATTGATTTATGTGATAGTCTGGAAAAGGTGAAGTTAAAAGCAGAGTTCAGCTCCCTAGTTGCCAAGGTCTGGAGGAGGGAGAAAAGGAATGACCACAAAAGGGGCATATGGACCCCTTTCAGGGATAATGAAAATAGTCTCTCTCTTGATTTTATTATGGTTACATAAGTGTACATACTTTTCAAAATCCATAAAACTGAACATCTAAAAGAGTGAATTTTACCTTATGTAAATTTTATTTCAAGAGATCTGTCTTTCCACTATTGTCTTAAATTTTTTTTTGTCTTGAAATTTTTTTTTCAAACTAATGATACTTATTCTGCAAATTATGATGCATATATGCAGGAAATGGTAACTACATCATAAATGCTGCCTGGCCCACAGAAGTTTTGGAAACATTAAAATATGAAAAAAAATGTGCCTTTTAGAATCAATGCATTGGGATTCCTTCTCTTCCCTAGGGAAGGGAACCCTTTAAGCTTCTGAGACCCTTCATGGCATCATTGGAGACTGGCTTTTCCTTACACTTCACAATCTTTGGTTAATAATTATTGAGTCATTTAATGCTTTTTACATTAGAGAGGCTTCTTAAACCTGAACTAATAGGTAGGGAATTTTGTGCCTTGGGAGACAAAGGGAATGCACAAATAATAATCAGGCATAAGATTTTCATGAAATAGCTCTATTCTGTGGATCAAAATGTATTCTTTTTTCCTGAGTATAAAAATAACACCCCAAATTAATGTATGTCTATTGGTACAACATTGGAGTGCATAGAAGCAGTATAACCTCCTACCCATACACCCAACACCGTTAAATATTTTAAAATACCACATTTCAACTCTCAGATGCACTCTTTTCACATATTAACATCTCCGAAATCTGGATACATTTATACTGAGTCATATCTTAACCTCTTTCAGTTCAGTGGACTGAAGTTGTAACAGTTCAGTTCAGTTGCTCAATCGTGTCTGACTCTTTGCAATCCCATGGACAGCAGCATGCGAGGCCTCCGTGTCCATCAGCAACTCCCGGAGTTTACTCAAATTCATGTCCATTGAATCAGTGATGCCATCCAACCATCTCATCCTCTGTTGTCCCTTTCTCCTCCCACCTTCAATCTTTCCCAGCATCATGGTCTTTTCCAATGAGTCTGTTCTTCGCATCAGGTGGCCAAAATAGTGGTTTCAGCTTCAGCATCAGCCCTTCCAATGAATATTCAGGACTGATTTCCTTTAGGATGGACTGGTTGGATCTCTTTGCTGTCCAAGGGACTCTCAAGAGTCTTCTCCAACACCACAGTTCAAAAGCATCAATTCTTCGACACTCAGCTTTCTTTATAGTCTAAATCTCACATCCATACATGACTACTGGAAAAACCATAGCCTTGACCAGATGGACCTTTGTTGGCAAATTAATGTCTCTGCTTTTTAATATGCTGTCTAGGTTGGTCATAACTTTTCTTCCAAGGAGTGTCTTTTAATTTCATGGCTGTAATCACCATCTGCAGTGATTTTGGAGCCCCCAAAATAAAATCTGTCACTGTTTCCATTGTTTCTCCATCTATTTGCCACGAAGTGATGGGACCAGATGCCATGATCTTCGTTTTCTGAATGTTGAGTTTTAAACCAACATTTTCACTCTCCTCTTTCACTTTCATCAAGAGGCTCTTTAGTTCTTCACTTTCTGCCATAAGGGTGGTGTCATCTGCATATCTGAGGTTATTGATATTTCTCCTGTCAGTCTTGAATTAAGCTTGTGCTTCATCCAGTCCAGTATTTCTCATGATGCACCCTGCATATAAATTAAATAAGCAGAGTGACAATATACAGCTTTGACGTACTCCTTTCCTTATTTGGAACCAGTCTGTTGTTCCATGTCCAGTTCTAATTGTTGCTTCCTGACCTGCATACAGATTTCTCAAGAGGCAGATCATGTGGTCTGGTATTCCCATCTCTTTGAGAATTTTCCAAAGTTTGTTGTGATCCACACAGTCAAAGGCTTCACACAGTCAAAGGCTTTGGCATAGTCAATGAAGCAGAAATAGATGTTTTCTGGAACCCTCTTGTTTTATAATCCAGCAAATGTTGGCAATTTGATCTCTGGTTCCTCTGCCTTTTCTAAATCCAGCTTAAACATCTGGAAGCTCACGGTTCACATATTGTTGAAGCTGGCTTGGAGAATTTTGAGTATTATTTTACTAGCGTGTGAGACGAGTGCAGTTGTGTGGTAGATTGAACATTATTTGGCATTGCCTTTCTTTGGGATTGGAATGAAAACTGAGCTTTTCCAGTCCTGTGGCCACTGCTGAGTTTTCCAAATTTGCTGGCATATTGAGTGCAGCACTTTCACAGCATCATCTTTTAGGATTTGAAATAGCTCAACTGGAATTCCGTCACGTCCACTAGCTTTGTTCGTAGTGATGTTTCCGAAGGCCCATTTGACTTCACATTCCAGGATATCTGGCTCTAGGTGAGTGATCACACCATTGTGATTATCTGGGTCATGAACATCTTTTTGTATAGTTCTTCTGTGTATTCTTGCCACCTCTTCTTAATATCTTCTTCTGTTTGGTCCATACCATTTCTGTCCTTTATTGTGCCCATCTATGCATGAAATGTTTCCTTTGAATCTCTAATTTTCTTGAAGAGATCTTTAGTCTTTCCCATTCTATTGCTTTCCTCTATTTCTTTGCATTGATCACCGAGGAAGGCTTTCTTATCTGTCCTTGCTATTCTTTGGAACTCTGCATTCAAATGGGTGTACCTTTCCTTTCTGCTTTGCTTTTCACTTCTCTTCTTTTCACAGCTATTTGTTAGGCCTCCTCAGGCAGCCATTTTGCTTTTTTGCATTTCTTTTTCTATTTCAGAGAAATAGAGGAAAGCAATAGAATGGGAAAGACTAAAGATCTCTTCAAGAAAATTAGAGATTCAAAGGAAACATTTCATGCATAGAAAAGGCAAAAAGTAAGACACTGAAGATTTATCGTGAGGTTCTCAAGGCAAGAATACTGAAGTGGTTTGCCATCCCCTTCTCCCGTGGGTCACATTTTCTCAGAACTCTCCACCATGACCCATCTGTCTTGAGTGGCCCTACACAACATGGTTCATAGTTTCATTGAGCTAGACAAGGCTGTAGTCCTTGTGATCAGGTTGGTTAGTTTTCTGTGATTGTGGTTTTCAATCTGTGCGCTCTGCTGGAGAATGATAAAAGGCTTATGGAATCTTCTTGATGACAGAGACTGACTGAGGGGGAAACTGGGTCTTGTTCTGATGGGCAGGGCCATGCTCAGTAAATCTTTAATGCAGTTCTCCGTTGATGGTTGTAGCTGTGTTCCCTCCCCATTATTTACCTGGGGCCAAACTAAGTGGAGGCAATGAAGATAATGGTGACCTCCTTCAAAAGGTCCCATGCACGCACTGCTACACTCAGTGCCCCCCAACCCTGCAGCCGGCCACCACTGACCCACGCCTCCACTGGAGACTCCTAGACACTCCTGGGCAAGTCTGGGTCAGTGTCTTATGGGTCACTGCTCCTTTCTTCTGGTCCTGGTGCACACAAGGTTTGTTTGAACCCTCTGAGCATCTCTGGTGGGAATGGGGTTTGATTCTAAATGCAAATTTTCCCCTCCTAGCGTCTTGCAGGGGCTTCTCCTTTGCCCTTGCTGACATTGCTGAGCATGTGAATATCTGCTGATTGCTCATGTCAGCTCAAGTAGACAACTTTGACCCTCGATGGTCAGTTCACTAACCATTCAAGGGAATGTAAGTCTTCAAAATGGGTCAAAATCCTTCCCCCAAGACTTTTTGGAAAGGCCAAGCATTAACTCTTGCACAATAGGCCTCAGTGGCTTGGAAGAAAATACCAAAATAATAACAGAGCATTCATTTAAAAACTGCTGTCTCACCTGCATTCTGGATGGCTCAGAGGATGATGTTGCATAGAAATGCACAGATACCAACAACTGAATCATAACATGATTCAGAAGTGTTGAAACCACAATGCCAAGAGGTTGCAGGAATATTTTAGTCCATTTATTTCACTTACCTATTTATTTTTGCATATTTATGTATATACACAAAAGATACATATATATATATATATATATAACTCTATGCATCAATAAGTCTAAAAAAGTTCTCTAAATGTATAAAAGAAAAATTCTAAGGGATGAAGTATTGTGTCACAGTTTGCTCTTTAGTTGTGGGACATACAATGAGCATTTTTTATTTCTGAGACATACCACGTGATCTCTTTTGCAATTGGGTTCATCTTCAATTTGACTAAGGATAACATTTCCTTCATCTTTTCTGTGCATTTTAAAATATTTTCGTTTGTGATTTTAAGCAGAAAATGTGTAAGAATAGGACAAAAGATCCCTGCCAATCTTTAATTTTTTTTCTGAACCATTCAAAGCTACATAAGAGTGTCTTTCCTCAGGACGATAACATTTCCTTACATATCTGGAGTACAGTGATCAAATCTGGAACTGTCACACTGATAGAACAGGCCATCTAATCTACAGCCCATCTCCACATTTCATCAATTGTCCCAGTAATGTCTTCCACAGCTGTTTTTGCCCAGTCTAGAATTCCATCCAGGATCTCACATTATATTTAGTCATCATGTTTCTTTGGACTCTTTTAATTTGGAACAGTTACCTAGCCTTTCTTTGTCTTTCTTGATGCTGACATTTATTAAGAGTACATGCCAGTTACTTTGTAGAATTTACCACACTTTTAATTTTCCTGTTGCTTTCCCATGATTCATTTTGGGTTATATTTGGCAGCGAACAATAGGAATTATTGTTTCCTTCTCAGTGCATGACCTTAGGAGATACATGATGTAACTTTTTCCATATTGGTGACATCAACTTTGATGAGTTAGTTTGATACAACTGTGATGTTTACTTTTCTTACACATTGTTGATACAGTAGTGTTCATACTGTATATGAAAGGTTTATTCATCTTTCCTCCCTTAGAATCATAAACATATGTCATTATTAAAAACTCGCACTGTATGTTATTATGCAAAAAGAACAAAGTCTAAAATGTCTGAATGCAGTCAGGGTTGAGCCAAGTTATCTTGGAAGTTGGGTTTGAATTTCCTTGATGAGTTCACAGGGAGGCATTTTCATGGCCCACAAAGCCAACAGGCTGTCCCTAGTAGAGACTTAGGCCCTGAGCCAGTACATGCTGCTGCTGCTGCTAAGTCGCTTCAGTCGTGTCCAACTCTGTGCGACCCCATAGATGTCAGCCCACCAGGCTCTCCCATCCCTGGGATTCTCTAGGCAAGAACACTGGAGTGGGTTGCCATGTCCTTCTCCAATGCATGAAAGTGAAAAGTGAAAGTGAAGTCGCCCAGTCCTGTCCGACTCTTCGCGACCCCATGGACTGCAACCTACCAGGCTCCTCCATCCATGGGATTTTCCAGGCAAGAGCACTGGAGTGGGTTGCCATTGCCTTACATAGTAAGTGCTCAATCAATGTCAGTTGAAATCTTAAGTTTTCACGAATCCAGGGAAATAACTAAAAATGAAGCATCGGATAAAAGCAAATTGCAGATAGTGGCAGCCCATCTGAAGATGTGATTAATAAGACAAACTCTGAGTAGAAAGAGTGATTTAAATTTTTTCCTTCCTTTTGCCCCCAGGACCTTTTCTGTGAAACTGAGTACAGCTACATCTGCTGAGCAGAATGGAAGTCACTTATTTTTAGAAGACCAGGCTTCCTTTGTTTGAATATAATATTGTGGGATAGTGTCCTTTCTCTTCACATTTTCATTTTCTACTTATGACCTGGAAAAATGAAGACTTGTTGGGTAAATTCCAGATTAACAGCTTATAGCTCCTTTTGTAGTAAAGGCTTTAAGCACTGGGAAGTGAATTCAATTAGCTAATCTGTTATTTCCTGTAATTTGGTTTAATGCACTTTAATACCTAAAATATCTATCGGAGGTAGACATATTGTTGAGCAGTGAGTCTGATCCTGACTTCTCTGGGGGACACGACAGGGTCTGTGGTTGTTTGTTCTTTTAAGCGAATGAGCTCCTCATACTGCTTGCTGGAACCTGGCCTGGGAAGCCTCTACTCTGGCGCATTCCACCCAGCATCCAGTGTCTCTACAGCGCCCCCTCTGGTGGAACTTCTAACTTCTCTTGTCCCCTGGTCTGGGGGCACCTGTCCTAGAGGGCTCCTCCTGAGGGGCTGGGGCGACTGGTTCCTGCTGCCTAATGCAGTTTCCTCCACTCTCTTACTGGGCCCTGGTCGCTCCTTGTGCTGTCTTTTGTTTCAACAAAGCAATCTTCACTTCCTCAGGCCCTGAGTTTCTCAGGACCAGCCTTGCATAGGTGGCTGCTGAACTTGTCCACTCCACTCTGTCCAGAGCCCAAGACCCCTCACCCTGGGGAAGGCAGCTGGCAGGCAGATCCTGGGGGTCTGGTTTTCAGACCCTTCAAGGAGCATCTGAAGCATTATCAAACTCTGCCTGCTGCCTGTGAACATCAAAGGCCCCAGCTGTCCTCACCCTTGTTCCCTCTTGACCTGTAGGTACTTGCAGGACAGCCAGGTGATGGTGAAGATGAAGGTGCTGCAGCCTGCACACTGGGTCACCCCTGAGTGTGCGCCGGGAGGGTGGGGGCAGCCCCTTCAGTGGCTTTCATACTGAGTCTACCTTCCTTGGACATCTTTCTCTCCTGTAAAAGGGGCATCCATGAACTCCTCCTGGGAGAACACACACATACACACACACACATACACACACACACACAAGCACAGCTGGTACTGCTGCTGGCCTGGGGAGTGGGATCCAGGGCACTGTGATCCCTTATGGAAAACAAAAACTAGGCTCCATCCCAGGGTTTCTCAGCCTCGGCATCCTTTAATTTTGGAGTCAGATCACGCTTTGTTGGGGGGACTGTTGTGTGTATTTTAGGACATTTAAAAGCCCCTCTGAGCTCTACCTACTAGACAACCCCTCCCACAACATCCAAACTGTCTTCAGACTCTGCCCAATGTCCCTTGGATTAAAACTGCTGCTTTATACTAACCTGCATGCATGCTAAGTAGCTTCGGTCGTGTCCGACTCTGTGCGACCCTATGGACTGTAGCCCTTAGGCTCCTCTGTCCACGGGATTCTCCAGGCGAGAATACTGGAGTGGGTTGCTGTGTCCTCCTCCAGGGAATCTTCCTGACCCAGGGATTGAACTCACATCTCTTAAGTCTCCTGCACTGGCAGGTGGATTCTTTACCACTAGCGCCACCTGCCTACCTTAAAACTAAATTTGATTTCATCATAAAATTACATATATACATGCCCACCAGAAAAATTTTAGAAAACAAAGAAACGTACCCCCCAAAAGAAGGGGGATGTTTTCCTGTAATCTTTCACATTTGTTCAATCACACTATGCAAAGTTCTGTGCCCTTCATTTTTTTGTCCAATATAACATTAAGTAACATCAGGTTCAGATTATTAATTTAATCTTATTTTATGTACATATATTATCTCCAGCTCACTCCCTCCAGTCTACTCACTTAGTCTAAATGGAAATTAACTCAGCCCTTCGTGACTAATGGGAGGCGAGTCTGAGTGCAAACCTCACTTGGGGGTGGATGGGATCAAGTCTGCCTCACAGTCTCCATCCAGCTTCCTGAATCCAGGACACAAGCAAATACTGATGCCCTGGTTCTCGGGGGATCAAGAATCATTTCATGCCCATTTATTAGCCAGTAACATTTTATGTGTTTGACAGAATTCTTGTTTTTATCTGACTATGATTCTCTTATCCATCCATATTCAACATTAGTGTATGTAGTAGAGTAGACCCTGATCCTCTGAAATGTATGTGCTTAAATATATGTTATTTATTATTTTTTAGCTGTGGTTTGTTTGTATCTAAGGCAGTGCTTTCTGACATGTGGCCAGACGCCCACAAAGCCTTTTAATAGCTACAGAGCACAGGCTGTGCCGAAGGATGTCCCACGAGAAGCATATTATCATTTAAGTTTGAAAAGGCCTTACTTAGTTCAATTATTTATAGCCTCAGGCAGGAATTCTATCTTTATGGGCATAAAAATATATTGAAGAATGATGATGCATTTGACAGGAAATGCTGAAGGTTTAATTATACCCAAGATGAAGGACATGGTTAAAATTGATGGATATCGGTCAGTGGCCTGTGGCCCAATGGGTTAGCCTGTAGGTGTGAGACACACTACGCTTTTACGCCAGGCTGCTGCCATGGCCCTCGTGGGGGTACACACGGCCCTTGGTGTCTGGCTCTGACAGCAGTGATTATTTTTTATTTTTATTTTGGTTAAAGATAAAATTCACCATTTTAACCATTAGCCATTTTTAGCTGGTTAAGTGACATCAAGTACTTTAACCTTGTAATGCAGCCATCACCACTGTCCATCTGTAGGATGATTCTGTTTCCCCAAATGCAATTCTGTCCCCATTAAATCATCACTTCCTATTCCTTTCTCCCCCTAGCCTCTGGCAACTTCCATCCTACTTTCTGTCTCTGTGAGTTTCACTTCTCCGGCATATAGGAGGCATCATGCAGTGTTTGTCTTTTTATAGACTGGCTGATTTCACTTAGCAGAATGCCCTCCAAGTTCATCCATGTTGTAGCATGTGTCAAATTCCTGCTTTTTAAGGGCCAAGTAGTATTCCACTTGGAGAAGGAAATGGCAACCCACTCCAGTGTTCTTGCCTGGAGAATCCCAGGAACAGAGGAGCCTGGTGGGCTGCAGTCTATGGGGTCGCACAGAGTCAGACACCACTGAAGCAACTTAGCAGCAGCAGCAGCAGCAGCAGTATTCCACTTAGGTATATTTCACATTGGTGTATCCATTTGCCTGAGCAATGGATACTTGAGTTGTTACCACCTTTTGGATATTGTGAATAATGCTGCTATGAATATGGGTGTACAAATATGTGGATCCCTACATATGATATATATATATGTATTTGTACACACACACACACACACACACACATATATATATATATATATATAGACATCCTGGAATGTGAAGTCAAGTGGGCCTTAGAAAGCATCACTATGAACAAAGCTAGTGGAGGTGATGGAATTCCAGTTGAGCTATTCCAAATCCTGAAAGATGATGCTGTGAAAGTGCTGCACTCAATATGCCAGCAAATTTGGAAAACTCAGCAGTGGCCACAGGACTGGAAAAGGTCAGTTTTCATTCCAATCCCAAAGAAAGGCAATGCCAAAGAATGCTCAAACTACCACACAATTGCACTCATCTCACACGCTAGTAAAGTAATGCTCAAAATTCTCCAAGCCAGGCTTCAGCAATATGTGAACCGTGAACTTCCTGATGTTTAAGCTGGTTTTAGAAAAGGCAGAAAGCATAGATCAAATTGCCAACATCCGCTGGATCATAGAAAAAGCAAGAGAGTTCCAGAAAAACATCTATTTCTGCTTTATTGACTATGCCAAAGCCTTTGACTGTGTGGATCACGATAAACTGTGGAAAATTCTGAAAGAGATGGGAATACCAGACCACCTGATCTGCCTCTTGAGAAATCTGTATGCAGGTCAGGAAGCAACAGTTAGAACTGGACATGGAACAACAGACTGGTTCCAAATAGCAAAAGGAGTTCGTCAAGGCTGTATATTGTCACCCTGCTTATATAACTTATATGCAGAGTACATCATGAGAAACGCTGGACTGAAAGAAACACAGGCTGGAATCAAGATTGCTGGGAGAAATATCAATAACCTCAGATATGCAGATGATACCACCCTTATGGCAGAAAGTGAAGAGGAACTCAAAAGCCTCTTGATGAAAGTGAAAGCGGAGAGTGAAAAAGTTGGCTTAAAGCTCAACATTCAGAAAACGAAGATCATGGCATCCGGTCCCACCACTTCATGGGAAATAGATGGGGAAACAGTGGAAACAGTGTCAGACTTTATTTTTCTGGGCTCCAAATTCACTACAGATGGTGACTGCAGCCATGAAATTAAAACACACTTACTCCTTGGAAGGAAAGTTATGACCAACCTAGATAGCATATTAAAAAGCAGAGACATTACTTTGCCAACAAAGGTCCGTCTAGTCAAGGCTATGGTTTTTCCTGTGGTCATGTATGGATGTGAGAGTTGGACTGTGAAAAAGGCTGAGCACCGAAGAACTGATGCTTTTGAACTGTGGTGTTGGAGAAGACTCTTGAGAGTCCCTTGGACTGCAAGGAGATCCAACCAGTCCATTCTGAAGGAGATCAGCCCTGGGATTTCTTTGGAAGGAATGATGCTAAAGCTGAAACTCCAGTACTTTGGCCACCTCATGCGAAGAGTTGATTCATTGGAAAAGACTCTGATGCTGGGAGGGATTGGGGGCAAGAGGAGAAGGGGACAACAGAGGATGAGATGGCTGGATGGCATCACTGACTCGATGGACGTGAGTCTGAGCGAACTCCGGGAGTTGGTGATGGACAGGGAGGCCTGGCGTGCTGCGATTCATGGGGTCGCAAAGAGTTGGACATGACTGAGCGACTGAACTGATCTGATCTGATCTGATATATATGTGTGTGTGTGTGTGTGTATACATATATATAATTTTTTGGATATACACCCAAAAATGGAATTGCTGTATCATATGGTCAGTTTTAGGTGTTCTCGGTGGCTCAGATGGTAAAGAATCTTCCTGCAATGCAGGAGACCCGGAGAAGGAAATGGCAGCCCACTCCAGCATTCTTGCTTGGAAAATCCCATGGACAGAGGACCCTGATGGGCTAGAGTCCATGGGGTCGCAAAGAATCAGACATGATTGAGAGATTAACATTTTCACAACGCTTTCATGGTCAGTCTATGTTTAATTTTTTGAGGAACTTTCATACCACTTCCCACAGCAGCACCATTTTACTTTCCTACCACCAATGAACAAGTGTTCCAGTTTCTCCACATCTTGGCCAACACTTACTATTTTCAGTTTACTTAAAATTTTTATTTTAATTATAGTCATCTTGATAGGTATGACTTGGCATCTCATTGTGGCTTCTCTATTTCTTTTTTTATTGGAGGACAATTGCTTTACAATATTGTGTTGGCCTCCGCCATACAATAACATCACTGTGGCTTTAACAGAAATGATTATTTACAGTGTTTTGCTTTTTTATCTCAAAGTGCTTTCGCATGTGAGTTCACCTTTGATCCCTTCATAGGTAATGGATGTTCACTGTGACTCTGAATGCCAGGTGCCCCAGTCTGAAGTTGTCAAATTTATTCCCACATCCAGGGCTTATGATGCAAACTAGATCCATTTCCCACTGCCACCTCCCAGTCGTGTGACCTCAGAGGGGCCATTTAACCTCTCTGGTCTTAGGTTCTCACCTGTAGAATGGGAATCATAATATTAAAATATTCATATGCTCAAAATAAATAGAACAGGGCCAGCCACTGAACAAACACTCCATAAGTATTAGTTGTGGATATTGTTATTACTTTTTCAATCTTCCTACCTTGATAATAACATTACCCTGTCACCAGACTCAGAGTCAGTGTCTTCAGCCTGTGTGTGCTCTGCTTGAAAACACCTCTTATATTCTCACTTTCCTTTCATCCCACCTCAGCTCTCCCCAGGATTCTTTAACTGCAGAGACTCACTTTCACATTTGACCCCTAAATATTTGCCCAGGAACACTTCCTCCTCCAATTTCTCCTTTAAAAAGATCACATCCCTGTTCCAAAATTTTCATCACTTTTTTCTCTAGCTTCAAAAGCTACAGTGGAAAAAAAAAACCAACAAAAAAAAAACGCTACAGTGGGTCCTAATGACAATGGGTCATAATGTAGCAGAATACATTCCAGTCCTGCTGACTGGTTTTGTTGTTTGAATTTTCATTTTTGTTGGTGTTTAACAATGAATTCATTGAGGTATGAATATAACATACCTCTGGTAGAATGTCCAAATATTCAGCGTATAACTCACTGGAATTTTACACACGCATACACTGAACAGCTGACACCCAGATCAAGACTTAGAATGTTCCCAGACCCCAGAACTCCCTCTGTGGCTTCCCAAGCCAGTAAACCCCTACCCTGTTCTTGAACTTCTCATAAATGGAAGGATATACCCTGTCCTTGTGCCAGTCTTTTTCCTTTCTCTCATCATTTCGTGTTTCCTCTTCGACCTTCTTTCTTGCTGTTGTCTGTTCTTTTCTACTGATGAATGGTACCCAGGGACTGTGATGCCACATGCATGGCTTTGTGCATCTCTTCCAGGGCATGTATGCATGCATTTCTCTTGGATATGCACCTTAGTGTGCACCAAGTGTAGGCCATGTTTCTTATTTCATTAGAAATTTTTGTTGTTATAAATGTTCCCCTTGGTTCATTGAGGTCTGACTTACACAGATAGAATCCACCTATTGTAAGTGTACAGTTTGAGGAGTGATGGTAGTTGTATACAGTCATTTAATTACAGAAGATTTTTGTCCCCTCTTCCAAATTCCCTATGCTTTTTGTAGTTGATAGCCATCCCCAAGTCTGCCCCAGGCAACTATAGTACTTTCTGGTCCTTTAATGTTGCCTTTTCTAGAATTTCACGTGAATGAAATCATGCCAAATGAGGTTTTCTGTGTCTGCCTTCCTTCATTCCCCACAATGCTTTGAGGGCCCCAGCAACGTGATTGTGTGTCATTGCTGTTAAGGATGCAAAATGGCACAACACTTTGGAAAGTAGCTGAACAGTTTTTTTTCTAAAAAGTTATTTAAATGTATTTATTTTATTTATTTGGCTGTACCAAGTCTTAGTTGCAGCACTCAAGATCTGTAGTTGCAGCATGTGGGATCTAATTTCCTGACCAGGGATCAAACCTGACCAGAGGCCCCCTGCATTGGGAGTGTGAAATCCTGGCCATGAACTACTAAGGAAGTTCTTGGACAGTTTTTTAAATGAAATTGATATAAACTTACCAGATAAGCCAGCAAAACATATATGCACAGCAGGTGAATGTTCACAGGATTATAATTCATAATAGACCCAAGCTAGAAACAGCCCAACCCATCGATCAGCCAGTAAATAAATAAACAAATTCTGGTATGTACCTGCTATAAATACCATTTAGCAATAAAAAAGAGGAATTACTGATGTATGTGACCACATAGACTGATTTCTTGTTCTATTAAACATGTTTTTCTTTAAAAATTTCATTAATACAGTAGGTGCTTATTATAATGAGTTAAAAAGGATAGAAGTACAGAAAGAAAAGGTAAAGTTTCTCTGCTCCAGTCATAGCTACTTGAGGTGAGGTAACAGGTAATCACATTTTCTTTTTTTTGCACTCACACACTGCACACACATGCATGCACCACACATCACACACCACATATATATAGCACACATACACACACACATATTAACTCCCCACTCTTTTTGTTAAAAACAAATTGATACTACACTGATTTCCACAATTTGCCTTCTTCATGAACAAATCAGTAGATTTGGGTCTGACTCCTTCATTTTTTCATGGCTGCAAGTCATTATGGCTATGGGCCAATTTAGTCAGCTCTTCCCGTATCTGTTTTTTTCTGGACAAAGCCACCCTGTAAGGTCACAGGGAACTCTGTCCTTGGTGCTGAAGCTCAGGTTTTCATAGGATTCCTTGACATGGGGCTGCTGCAGGGTCGCTTCTCAAGTTCACACCATTTTGAGCAATTTATAAATACAGCCTCCACCCTTTTTTTTTTTTTTTAATACATTTGAGCACTGAGTTTTAATGTTAATTTTACCAGTTTTATGGTCAAAACAATGTTGCTTTTGTTTTCCTTTAAGGTTTTTGTGTACCAGAAAGGTGGCACCTTCTCACACATATTTGCCAGCTGGTTTCCTTTCCTTTTTAATGAATTGCTTTTACATCACCTGCCTATTTTTCTGTTGGGTTCTTTTTCATTTTCTTGTCAATTTGGGGGAGCTTTTTGCATACACAGTTGTATTTTGCAATACAATGTTTCCCTCACTGTAAGATCACACTAATGATTATTAATATTTTACTTTATTTTTTGCATCTGGATTTCTTAGTTCACCTCTCATAAGGTACAAGTGCCCAAATGGCATCTCCAGCTGAGTTGAATTCCACCTTGTGTGTGTGTGCTTAGTCGCTTAGTTGTGTCCAACTCTTTTGAACTGTGGTGTTGGAGAAGACTCTTGAGAGTCCCTTGGACTGCAAGGAAATCCAACCAGTCCATCCTAAAGGAGATCAGTCCTGAGTGTTCATTGGAAGGACTGATGTTGAAGCTGAAACTCCAATACTTTGGCCACCTGATGCGAAGGGCTGACTCATTTGAAAAGACCCTGATGCTGGGGAAGATTGAGGGCGGGAAGAGAAGGGGATGACAGATGATGAGATGGTTGGATGGCATCACCGACTTGATGAGATGAGTTTGAGTAAACTCCGGGAGCTGGTGATGGACAGGGAGGCCTGGCATGCTGTGGTCCATGGGGTCATGAAGAGTCGGACATGACTGATGAACTGAATTGAACTGAACTGTGTCCAGCTCTTTGCAACACCATGGACAGTAGCCCGCCAAGTTCCTCTGTCCATGGGATTCTCCAGGCAAAATTACTGGAGTGGGTTGCCATTCCCTTCTTCAGGGGATCTTCCTGACCCAGGGATTAAACCCACATCTCCTGCACTGGCAGGCGGATTCTTTACCACTGAGCCACCAGGAAAGCCCAAATTCCACTTTTTCATCTACTAAATTCCCTATACCCTTGGCTCTGTTTCTGTGTCCTATATTAGTCTACTTACAGATTTGTCTTCTGTGTACCAATAACCTACAGTTCTTGATCTTGGTGGTGGTATAGCCATGTTCCTGATCTTGTAGGAGGCATTTCTCCTCATTAGTCTTTCTTGTTGTTTAAAGCCTTTTCTTCTCAAGTTTTGAACTTTCTTGTGCATTCTAACATCATACTGTTGAGTACAAAAAGATCTCATTAAGATTATAATTATAATCAAATTAATTTATTGTATTGGGGAGAAGTTGCATTTAATACTATGATGTCTTTGTATCTGGGGACATTCATTCAGACCTCGTTATGTCCTGTGATGACATTTTATGCTTGTCTTCATGCAGGTGCTGCCCCACGTGTTACACTCCACCCTGTGTCTTGTCATCCGTATGTGTAGGGCTCCCCACCCTTCATCCCACCATTCCCCTTTCTATATGCTCACTGCTATCAGAACGAAGAGTCTTTCTTTGTTTGTCTCTATGTTACCAGACTTTCATCTTACTTCCCAGTAATTTTTCCTTTACATCCCTTCCACAACATAATTTCTCCCATGATGTTCACAACACCACCCTTGTGGGTAACTTGCCTGTTTCTTTGTTTCCTGTCCAAGGTCCCAGTCCAGACCAGCCCTCTGGGCTCTGTAGCTGTCTTCCAGGCTCCTCCTGGTCCACTAGGGCCCACCCTCCCTTCTCTCTATTTCTACATTTTTGCTTGTCCTCCCCTTTCCTGCATGGCATTTGGCACCCTTCTCAACAGAGAGCCCACCAAAACCCCTAGAGGGTCAGCCTGTGCCCAGTAGCAAAGGACTTCCCTGCTCTGACTCTGCACTTGAAGGCCTGTGGTCCTTCCTTTCTCTGAGGCCTTTGTCATGTCACACAGTGTGAGGTTGGATGTGGCCCTTCCTCCTCCACACTCCACGCGTTTGGTCTCCCTTCTTGTATCAGCTCTGAATGGATCCCACGCAGGCGACTCTTCTCTGTGTCTGTCCCCACTGCCCACTGGGTCTGGCTACTCTGCACACGCTCGACCCTCAAGTGGGAAGGGCTGGTCCAGGCCCACCCCAGTGCCAGTGCTGGCCTTGTGGTCTCACATGACATGCTTGGTCTCCCCACACCCCAAGAGGAGAGTGAAATGAACAGGAGTTCAAATGTCTGCCCCGCTGCCTCTTGTGATCTAAGTGAGATGCTGGGTCTAAAGGTTCTCTTCTGACCTGACCTGGCTCATCAATGCTGAGTGCCCACCCATTGTGTGGGTTCCTGGGATTGTGTGTGGACCCAATGGTGTGCTTGAGTAGCTTTTGAAGTGCAGAGCTCAACTCTGGAATGCTGAGCATCCTCGCAAGAGATGAAAGCTTGGAACTCTGGGGCCATGCCCAGCCTCACCTAGCAGTGCTACATACCCAGTGGTGTTGCCTCTGGTCATTGTGGGCTGTGGCGATGGGGCAGGATCTCACACCTGAGCCGGGGGTCCCGTCTTCCTGTGTGACCATGGAGGTGCCTGCCTCCTTGCTCACAGTGGCTGATGGCAGGCAGTCCCTGGGTCACTGAGTGCATTGGGTGAGTTAAGGTGGCCAGGGCTTCCCCACCATCACCTCTAAGGAGGCTCAGGGCTGTGGAGCCCCAAGGATCTAATTCAGATTTTGACTCTTCTAATACAATGTGATTCTGGGAAGAATTAAGTACCTTCTCTGAACTGAATTCATTTGAAAGTGAAAATGAAAGTCATTCAGTCATGTCTGACTCTTTGAGACCCCATGGACTGTGGCCTGCCAGGCTCCTCTGTCCATGGAATTCTCCAGGCAGGAATACTGGAGTGGGTAGCTATTCCCTTCTCCAGGGGACCTTCCCAACCTCGGGATCGAACCCAGATCTTCCAAATAGCATTCAGATTCTTTACCGTCTGAGCCACAGGGAAGCCCAAGAAAACTGGAGTGGGTAGCCTATCCCTTCCCCAGTGGGACTTCCAGACCCAGGAATTGAACTGGGGTCTCCTGCTTTGCAGGTGGATTCTTTACCAGCTGAGCTCCCAGGGAATTCATTTTATTTTAGTTCATTTTTCCCAAAGGGGAAAGATGCTGGATACATCTCAGGGGTGGTAACTCAGGGAGATGAGGGGTGTGAAGGCACACAGCAGAGGCCAATTTCCTTACTCTTGGGGTGCTGGCTCCCATGGAATGAGCATATATGTGTGTTTGTGTGTGTGTGTTCGTGTGAGGCCCCCTCCTACAGCTTAGAGTCCTTGTTTGCAGGGAGCCTGAAGATCTACCCTCTGGGTCCCAGGCCCCCAGTCCGCTCTCACTCTGCCCCTTAAATTGAGAATTACCTCCACACACAGGCAGCTGCTCAAGCATATTTTTTTGAAAGTTTATTTATTGTTTTCTAATGTTTCCCTCAAGCCCCATCTCCTTCCCTCTTCCTTTCTTTTCTGCAAAATCAATCAGAGGGACTTGTTTTCACACTACATAGAAACAGCCAAATACAGACAGAAAGTTAGACAAGAGGGCTAAGAAGGGAACTCTCTCCAAATAGAACAGCCTGCGATGCACAGAGTTTGTTGAATGATCAGAGAAGGGAAATTTCGCTTGTTTAAATAAACACCCACATGATGGGTGCCTCCCATAGGAAGGGGTGAGATTAACACCATTTGTACATGAGGAAGAATCAAACCAGATTTTCTCTTTTGCTTTCCAGATGTACTGTCTGTCTGAAAGGCACTTTCTGAGGACTTGCGGAGAGGGACCTTCACACCCTTGGAGCGCCCTGGCCACCTTGGTCTAGCCAGGTGCTGTATCCTGAGCCCCAAATTCTCTGTTCTCCACAGCGAGGCTCCTACCCTGCCCACCTCCCCTAATCCTGCACTTCCCCACCTCTCTGGGGTCTCTGCCTCCTTACCCACAGGGCGCTGTGATCACCCTTTTGATTGACCGCCTTGTAGTTCTTGCCTGATATTAAACATCTTTTTGAGAAAAACAACCCATTGTGTCTATGTGGTCTTTATTTCTAGGAATTTGTACTTTGGCTTCCTATATTCCATGCTGCTCATCTTCTGGAGTTTGTTTATATAAGAATCTGTTGCTGTTCTATTATTAATAAAATGGTGACAGAAAGGATGTTTGGGGACCAATGAAGTAGGTCCTCGAAAGAGGCGGGAGCGTGGGGAGTTGCCTGCCTCTCCCTCCCCTCCCCTTCTCTGACCCCTGGGCTCCCCAGGGCTCCTCCTCACTCCTCCTTCGACCTCCAGTGGCTGCTCTGAAAGGGGGAGCTCACTGCGGTGGCCCCCACAGGAGTAGAGAAGAGGAGGTGTTCAGACTGAGACAGCGCCTGAGTTTCTGTGAGGCTGGCATGAGCTCCCTCCGCCCTGATGTCAGGAGGCACAGGAGGGAGCAGGAGGCAGAGGCCAGGAGGGAAGAGGTTTAGGCCAGAGTATCTGCTGGGGTTTCCATGGGAAAGGCAAGACAGGGCGGTGTGCGCAGTCCAGCCTAGCTAGCTTGAATAACTCCTGTGGGCTCTGAGCTATAGCAGTCGCCTGGCACCCAGTCCGGTGATGAGAGAGGCAGAGGAATGTTGCCTCTGGGGTGCAGGGGCCTGAGAGAGGAGGCCTGGCTCTGAATTTGTTCATCGGCATGTCATTGGTGCTCCACTGGGCTCTTTGCTGTCTCTAAAGAATCAGCTAATCCCAGAGGAGTGGTCTGTCCCCAGCTAGAAAGTTTCTTTAAGATGTCAAAATGTCATGATATACAGAAAATAATGACAGAGGACATGTCTGTGCGAGGCTCAGGACTGTTAAATAGGGCTGCATTGGAGATCCTCCTGTTGGCTAAACCTATTTTTAGCTGCTGCCTCTGAGAACTGCATCCATCCACCCACAGGATCCTAAAGGGGAAGATCTCATTGGGCAATGGCTTCTGGGTCTGCAGTGCAGTACAGAGCACAGCACGGCAGCCAGCCCAGCCTAGTGTCTGAGCTGTCTGGCCAAAGGGACACCCACAATGCTCTAGCTGCCATTTTACAAAGGAAAGTGAATGCAGAGGATGGAGGGAAGGAAAAGCAGGTGTCTGTTCCAGATTTAGGCAGTGCAGCCAAGACTAGAGCCACAGAGGCTTGATGATGGAAACCTGTCCTGACTTGACCAGACGTGGTTGGGAATCTTGGACCCAGGCTTCTCCCAGGGAGTATGGGAACAGGCTCGTTCCTCCTGTGGTCTCCCAGTCACACACAGAGCACCATCACATATAGATTGGTGTGCATTTCCTGGAATTTTTATATATGTGGAATCAGGTAGCACTTACTCTCTTTTGTCTGACCTCCCTCACGCATATAACTTTGTTCACACTCATTCATGTTCTGTGTGGATCTCTAGTCTGCTCTTTTTCACTTCTGGCACAATTTTACTCAAATATGGTTTGTTTATCCATTCCATAGGTTTTGGATATTATGGCACCTGTTTTTTTTACTCACGGCCCTCATCTTTCCCACCACTCAAGGTCCCCAGTGGGTTAGAAATGGTGTTGAGGACTTCCAAGGCCTTATGTAGTTCTGAGGTGGTGAGGATGCCAAGATTCTGAGTCAGTTGCTGGTGACCTTGCTGAGGAACATGTGGGTGGGCTCTCCCGAGGTCCAGAGAGAGACAGATTCAAAAAATGTACCATCTCTGTGGACCTCCCATGTGATCTGGTCTTGGAGCTGAGGGTTCAGTCCCAGGATTCCAAGCAGGCTCAGGAGCTTGCTGGCTGTGTGATCTCAGACACTTTGCTTAACTACTCTGTGTCTTCATCTCCTCAACTATAAAACCAGCATCAGTGGTCCTATCTGCCAAGGATGTGTGAGGATTAAATGAGGCCACACCTTGAAAGAGACGCGGGTTCGGTCCCTGGGTCAGGAAGATTCCCTGGAGAAGGAAAAGGCAACCCATTCCAGTATTCTTGCCTGGAGAATCCCCATGGACAGAGGAGCCTGGCAGGCTATGGTCCATAGGGTTGCAAAGAATCAGACATGACTGAAGTGACTGAGCACACACACATACCTTGAAAGCATGTAGAATAAAGCCTGGAAAATGTCAGGTCCCTTTTTGCTTTTGGTGGTTGTTCAGTTGCTCAGTCGTGTCTGATTCTTTGTGACCCTGTGGATTGCAGAACACCAGGCCTCCCTGTCCTTCACTCTCTCCCCAAGTTTGCCCAAGTTCATGTCCACTGAATCAGTGATGCCTTCCAACCATCTCATCCTCTGTCACCCTCTTCTCCTTTTGCCTTCAATCTTTCCCAGCATCAGGGTCTTCTCTGATGAGTTAGCTATTCATGTCAGGTGGCCAAAGTACTAGAGTTTCAACTTTGGCAATAGTACTTCCAATTGAATATGCAGGGTTGATTTCCTTTAGAATTGACTGGTTTGCTTTTGGTATGTGTATCCAAAGGGTCAGAGATTTTGAGGTCAGGTTTGCTTGTTTCTCCTATATTTCTGCTGTGCTATAAGGAAGCAGGTTTCAGTGGCATTGGGTTCTTTAGAGCCTGTGGTATTTGATCTCAGAAGATGAATCTCTCTTAAAAGCTGGCATTAAAGATAGATATAGGCAGGGTTTCCAAGGTCTGTGGATTCCACGCTCCTTTGGGCAGCCCCATTTAATCTCTTGGTGGCTGGCATTCAGAGGGAAGTGGGACTGCCTTGCCTGTAGCACAGTGTGGGTCATGGACTCATCCTGATTACCTGAGAACTAGGCTTTTTATAAACTTGTGCCTGTCCAAAAAGAGCAATTATGAGGTATACCGTTCTCTTTGATTGGCTTATCAGCATCTTGAAGCAGTTGAATTGGGAGCACTTTTTCTAACACACCAATTAGAATGTTAAAAGGGAAAAGAAAATTCAGAGGAAGTACTCATAAGAATAAATAAGGCCAGGGTCTGAACTCTCAGCCAGAGATGTCTGAGACCACCACCGGTGATCTTGAGCAGACTTTAGTTATTTAAACCATTAGGAATATTAGGTTTAATATTGTCTCAGGGAGCTTTTCTCTTTGGTTCAGACGTTTTTAGCAATCTCAAGGGTTTATGTTTCATTTTGGAGATATCAAGGTGCTTAAGGAATGTCTTTTCTACTTTTCTGTTGGGCTTTTATTTTAAATGAGAAATTATAGGATACTAGTTTTTGTATCTGTTTAGTAATCAGCAACCAGTATTTATTGACACCTACTGTGTACGTGTGTCTGGGGCAAATCACAAACATTGGGAATGTTGGGATAACAATGGCAGAGTTGACAGTAAAATTGTGACAGTCGGGGAACTTGCTTTGGTATCTTACTGATTCTTCAAGTGGTACAGAGATTTCAAAATCCATGGCTCTGTTTCTGCTTGCAACATACCTATTGTTGGAAAACTTAAGTGGTTTTGACTTGTTATGGTGAAATTCCTTTTGACAAATTAAGTTTGAGGTATTTTTGATGCCTAAAATTGTATTTAATCCTGTATGATGCTTTAGATTGTAGGTGTTGGGACTTTTCCATCCATCTGCATGGATGAAGCTGGGAAGAAGCCATCTGCTCTAAGTCCTCCTCCTGGCATGTTGAGCATCCATGTCCCCTCTCTCCCTGACTGGCAGCCTCCTGGCCCCATCCTTGCTGGATGTTGGCTCTCATACCTTGCCTGCCTGTCTCATGGCTTCACGATGGAGATCATGGGCCACTTTCGAGCATCTTTGGGGGAAGAGAGAGGCCATCCTAACAGTGAGCGTGAGCTGTCTATGGCCCCACTCTTAGCTCTACTCACCACTATCAGGCAGGCCTGTTGAGTTTTCTTCTCCAAATGCGCCTCTTTTTCTTGTCATTTTCACCACAGAAGTCTGGGCTGGTCTCCCCGCTTGCTGTTTCTCAGTCCTCTCTGTCTGGCATACTGCTGCTAGGTAATGTCCATTCAGTTTTATTTCTACCATATCAACCCTATTTCTTTAATGTTGAGTTAGTTTCTATTGTACAGGAAAATGAAGCTGCTGCTGCTGCTGCTAAGTCGCTTCAGTCGTGTCCGACTCTGTGCAACCCCATAGACAGCAGCCCACTAGGCTCCTCTGTCCCTGGGATTCTCCAGGCAAGAACACTGGAGTGGGTTGCCATTGCCTTCTCCATGAATCAGCTCTATATATACATATATCCCCTCTTTTTTGGATTTTCTTTCCATTTAGGTCACCACAGAGCATTGAGTAGAGTTACCTAAGCTGTACAATAGGTTCTCATTAGTTATCTATTTTATGCTATGCTATGCTATGCTAAGTTAGTTCAGTCGTGTCTGACTCTGTGCGACCCCATAGACGGCAGCCCACCAGGCTTCCCTGTCCCTGGGATTCTCCAGGCAAGAACACTGGAGTGGGTTGTCATTTCCTTCTCCAATGCATGAAAGTGAAAAGTGAAAGTGAAGTCACTCAGTCGTGTACGACCCTCAGCGACCCCATGGACTACAGCCTTCCAGGCTCCTCCATCCATGGGATTTTCCAGGCAAGAGTACTGGAGTGGGGGTGCCATTGCCTTCTCCTATCTATTTTATACATAGTATCAATAGTATATGTATGGAAGTTTCAATCTCCCAATTTATCCCACCCCTTCCTTCCTGCTTTAGTGTCCATATGTTTGTTCTTTACATTTGTGTCTTTATTTCTGTTTTTCAAATAAGATCATCTATGCCATTTTTCTAGATTCCATATATACTTGTTAATACACAATATTTGTTTTTCTCTTTCTGACTTATTCCACTCTGTACGACAGTCTCAAGGTCCATCCATGTTTCTACAAATGAGCCAATTTCATTCCTATTTTAGGCAGAGTAATACTCCATTGTATATGTACTACATTTTCTTATTCCATTTCTCTGTTGATGGACTCTTAGGTTGCTCCCATGTACCTGCTATTGTAAATAGTGCTGCAATGAACATTGGGGTGCATGTATCTTTCTAAATTATGGTTTCTCTGGTTATATGCCCTGTATTGGGATTTCTGGGTCATATGGTAGCTCTCCATACTGTTCTTCATAGTGGCTGTATCAATTTACGTTCCCACCAAAAGTGCAAGAGGGTTCCCTTTTCTCCACACCCTCTCCAGCATTTATTGTTTGTAGATTTTTTGATAATGGCCAATATCAGCCCTATTTAAAAGGCCTCTGTCACTCCTCAGAGCACCTCTGAATACTTCTTGGATCTGGGTCTGAATTTTAAACCCATCTGTTTCTTTCTCCCAGCCCTCTGCAAATCTGACCCAGTCTACTGTTTCCTAGACCATCCATTGCTCCCTGAGGCTGCTCCTTATACTTCCATCATGTCATGCTTCTCTGATCCCATTTCCAATCTGTATTTTCTCCTGAGCTCTTCTACCACCCCTGGCCTCCAGCTCCTATAGCACAGAGGCATCTCTGTGGACAAAATGTACCTGCCTTTTTGCTTCTCTGAAAGACAGAATCGCCTTCTGGTAGGTGACAGTGCATGTGCTCTGGCCACTGCTTTCTCTGGAGTATTCCATGAGTCGCTGGTCTCCTCCTCTGCTCTGTAGGTTTCTTGAGAGTGTAGACTGTCTTGCTTCTCCACGGTGGTCAGAGCTTTGATGGATTTGGTGTGGGAGTGGCATGGGAGGATCAAGGACAGCTCCTGGGTGTGGGGTGGGGGTAGCTCTCTGGACCATGGTCCTGTTTTCTACCATGGGAAGACCAGGGAAGGAATGCTTTTAGTAGGGATAATCAAGGCTTTGTTTGAAAACAAGTCTGAGAAAACTTTAGACAATGAGCTGGAGATAGCAACTGGATGTGGTAATTGTCTATAAAATCCTGGTACCAACATCCTGGGAAAGATTGAAGCTGGGGATGAAGACAAATGAGGCATTTGGAGCTAGAGATAATAAGACACCTTAGGACAGAAATAGGTAGAGGTAACCACAGAGTAAAATTGGACTCTGCCTTTGTTTAGCAGAGGTCCAGGCAGGGCATGGCTCCAGCACTCCTGGAGGCCTAAGGTGTGGGATCACCACAGATGGGTGTGGAACCTACTTTGCTGTTGTTTTCCCAATACTCACCAGTAAGGCATAATGAATGATGTTGGGAATTATGGAGAGGATTTCTCTGGCTAGAGTCTTGTGTCTTGTGGTCTCTACCCTGCTAATGTGGGAGGGGCCAGATGGTTTCCTCTTGCTTCAGACACAGTGATGGGCTTTGAGAAAATGACACAGACTTTGGCATGTGCCACCGGGAGCTCGGGCAGCCTAGTGGGTCAACAGAATTGCAACATTGAGACCTTAAGCAGGAGGAAATGTGTTTGGAGAGAAACTACCTGTAGCTGATAGAAGGTGCTGTGCACAGGAGGCACCCTAATGGGTCATGAGCCCACTGAATCCATGCTAGAAAGCATTCAGCTAAAGAATGAGGTTGTGTCAGCAGCAACAGGCTGGAGCTACTCCATGGGTGTGATGCTAGGAGGGGCAGGTGTGTGGGTAGGTGAAGGATGGACATTATCTATTTTATAGCACAGGCACCCAACTATTCTTGGGAGAGAGGGAAGGAGCTGTCAAAGAAGCAAGTTCAGACCCTCAGTCATGTCCAACTCTTTGTGACCCCATGGACTGCAGCATGTCAGGCCTCCCCGTCCATCACCCTCTCTGAGAGTTTACTCAAACTCATGTCCATTGAGTCAGTGATGCCATCCAACCATCTCATCCTCTGCCATCCCCTTCTCCTCCCTCCTTCAATCTTTCCCAGCATCAGGGTCTTTTCCAATGAGTCAGTTCTTCGCATCAGGTGGCCAAAGTATTGGAGTTTTAGCTTCACCATCAGTCCTTCCAATGAATATTCAGGACTGATTTCCTTTAGGATGGACTGGTTGGATCTCCTTGCAATCCAAGGGACTCTCAAGAGTCTTCTCCAACACCACAGTTCAAAAGCACTAATTCTTTGGTGCTCAGCCTGCTTTATGGTTCAACTTTCACATCCATACATGACTACTGGAAAAACCATAGCTTTGACTAGACGGACCTTTGTTGGCAAGGTAATTTCTCTGCTTTTTAATATGCTGTCTAAGTTGGTCATAGCTTTTTTTCCAAGGGGAAAGTGTCTTTTAAATTCATGGCTGCAGTCACCATCTGCAGTGATTTTGGAGCCCAAAAAAATAAAGTCTGTCACTGTTTCCACTGTTTCCCCTTCTATTTACCATGAAGTGATGGACCAGATGCCATGATCTTAGTTTTCTGAATGTTGAGTTTTCAGCCAACTTTTTTACTCTCCCCTTTCACTTTCATCAAGAGGCTCTTTAGTTCTTCTTCACTTTCTGCCATAGGGGTGGTGTCATCCGCATATCTGAGATTATTGATATTTCTCCTGGCAATCTTGATCCCAGCTTGTGCTTCATCCAGTCCAGCATTTCTCGTGATGTATTCTGCATAAGAAGCAATGAGAGTGCCTATTAGAGGAGTCTGCTGCAAACCTCAGTCCTGGCCTGAGGGGCCAGACCCAGGGCTGGCAGTGTCCCTCAGTGCTCCCTGACTTCTTTGTATGCATCCCCAGACCCCTATCCCAGCTGTGTCCAGAGGATGGAAGACACCTCCTTCCTTGGCCACCAGAAGGTTTTGGGCTCCAGACACTGCTAACAGAGGAGAAGAGCTCTAACTTTGAATGATGTTCCAGGCTTTCACTATTACACTGGTACTAAACATTTTAAATCACTAGAAATAGGAAAATGGAGTCATTTGTAAGTGATTGAGGACATTTTCTTGTCCAGAAGTGAGTTGACCAGATGTGGGGTCTGCCTAAGGGCTTCATCCAGAGCCAGGGAGGAGCTGGCTCCCTGAGTGGATTTAGACAGAAGATGTTTGGGTAGTAAATTTGTTCTCAGATTGCACCATCTACTTGTCCAGGTTCAGAGGACAGAGAGGAGTTGGGCTGAATAGATCCCTGGGGCTCTCTACGATTTAGAGATAGAGTCATGGAGAAGGTGAGAAATTGATTGTCAGAAGAGTGTGGAAGCAAGAAGTCAAGAAAAGTAAGTATGTCAAGGAAGTGAGGACAGGAGATCATCGGTCAATTTGGTGCCAGGGAGGATGTTGGCGACTTTGCAGGGACAGTTAGTGTGAACAAGAGTGACCTGGAGAAAGCTGAGGAGGAAAAGGGAGGTGGGAGTGGAGAGGGCACCATCAACAATGCTATTGATAGTTCATTTAATGGAGGTACCATAATTTGTTGAACTGGTCCCATGATAGACATTGTTTCCCATCTGCATGTTAAAGACTTTGCTGCAATCAGTGGTGCTGTATGTAAGTCTTTTATCTTGTTTCTGAGTGTATTTAGTGGATGCATTTCTGAAGGTAGAACTGCTGGATGAAAGGGTCTATGTGTCTTTCGTTCTGTCAGGGATATGACCAGTCTGCTCCCATAGAGGCTATACCAACTTACACATTCTCACTGATGCAGGTACTTTACCTACAAAGTCTTATCAAGCTTAAATCTTTGGCTGTGAAAGTTGATTTTTAGTATAAGCTTTAATTTGTATTTTTACTATGGTAAAGATGAGAATCTTGTCATATTTTCAAGAGCCATTTATTTCCTGTGTGAACTCTTTGTTCATATCTTTTACCCATTTTCCATTGGGTTTTTGATGTTTTCTTTATTGACTTATATTAGGACAGTTATCGCTTTGATTGTGAAATGTTGCCATTTTTTCTTGTGCGTGAAGTTTTATGATATTGTGTCAATATTTTCTTTTCTGGCTTCTGTATCATTTTAAGAGATTTTTAAAAAGTCTTCCAAGTTTTCTTTTAGTACTCTTATGGTTTCATCACAAACAAATTAAATCTGTGATCCATCTAGGATCTGTTTGCATACTTGTATAAATATAAGATAGGAACTCAACTTACTTTTTCCTAGATGGTTACCCAGGCACTTAAATGACCCCACTGGGTAACTTTTCCCCTCAACTGATATACATTACGACATTTATTCTGTAGGGGAGGAAAAAAACTTTTGTGCTCTACCCTCCTATGTTCTTTGCCTGGGACCCTAAAATAAAGACTAACAGAAGACAGAGTAATGAGAGAAAGATGAACTGTTGATTAAAGCATGCAGTGCGTATGCACACAGTGAAACTCAGCGATGAGTAACACAAAGAAGTGGTTAGAACTTGGGCTTATATCTTAATTGAAGGAAACATCTGTACAGAATTGACAAGGCACAAGGAAAAAGACTGAGTTTCTAGGGGTGACAAATTGTGGGAAGATAAAATGCATGAGGAAACTAATGGAAGATAATACTAGTTAGGAACAAGGTTTGCTATGCAGATTCCGCTGGTGCATTTCTTAGTTGATCAAGGTCTAGCATTGTCTCCGGCTTCCCTGGTGGCTCAGAGGGTGTAGAATCTGCCTGCAATGCAGGAGACCCAGGTTCGATCCCTGAGTCAGGAAGATCCCTGGAGGAGGAAATCACAACCCACTCCAATATTCTTGCCTGGAGAATTCCATGGACAGGACATCAGCTACAGTCCATTGTGTCACAAAGAGTAAGACATGACTGAGCAACTAACACACACACAGCATTGTCTCCAGCTGTCCTTCCTGGTAGAAAGGAGAAAGAAATGCCTTTGAAAATTCATGTCCTAATTTTAGGCAAATAGGGGAAGTGCAGGGTGCTTTTCTTATATCTGCTTCTTCTCAATTGCCTTCAGCTCAAAATGATCCTTAGGCCAGAGAGGCATATTTGAGGGTGGCAGGTTCTACTTATCTACACATTCTACATACCTCTACTTTTTGTTTCTTCATGAAGTTGATTGCAATTTGTGATTATATGTGTGTGTTTGTTGCACACCCAACCCACTAGAATATGAGTGATAAGTGTAGAAATAACCCAGATGTCCTGTTTTTCTTCTTTTTATTGTTTTAGTCTATAAAATATGTGTGTGTGTGTGTGTGTGTGTTTGGGGAGATTAGGTAGGCAGCAATGAGATTGTGAGTAGGGAATAAGGTGATGCTGTATGATTTCAAAGGATCTAGTACTGTATTCCAATGAAAAAGCTATTAAATCTCAAGGGTACTGGCTCTAATGATGAGAATTTTAGACTGAAAAAGGGACGATGGTGAAATTATGAGAAAGTAAAGATTAGCATATAGGGCTGGCTCTTGAAGTCAGTAATTGTACTCTCAGATGACTCTGGAGGTGCCAAACATTCCATTTTCATATTAACTGAACTCCAAGGTCATGGTTGACTTACCAAAATGGGATCTCCCTGGACAGAATGTTAGGATGCAATTTCCATTATTAAAAACAGGGCAAAAGCACAACTGGAGGCTCGAACTAGGATTAAATGGATTTATACAAAGGCTAAATAATGATTGCTAAATGAACCAGTTGAAATAATACTGATCACCAAGAGGCACTCTGCTAGGGAATAAGGATGGACAATAAAAATTGTTACATTTAAATTAGACTTTGAAGTTCAAGCTAATTTCAGTCATCTAGCTATTGCACTTATTAATAGTTATGTCACATTTCTATTTCAAACAGAAATGAATACCATAAACCTGATTGAAATGAGAATTCACACTCATGAGGAATACGGTCATTAGAAACAAGTTTCCGCCAATGATGAAAGGAGAGCATTTTTCTGAAAAGTAGCTTGGTTTGCAAACCTCCTTGGGGATTCTAAAGACTGGCTCACAAGGGGGATCCCTAGGACTTCCCTGAGTCCATGAGCTCTGAGACATTTCTAGAAGGTATTACATTTGCAAAGTTTAAGGCCAAAAGATTGAGTCTCTGAACATGCCCTGAGATGGCTGCTTATCTGTCTATGGGAGGGATAGAGATAATGGGATTTGTTTGATAGACCATGTTTATTATTTGCAACATTTTCACCACAATCCCATTCTTAATGCTCACTGGTCTTTCCCAACTCCCTAAGTGGTACATAGGTAGCAAGGCCTGTTGCCCAAGCTTCATGGCTTGATTACATGGGACATTTGATGATGTGTAAAAGCTACATACTAAATTAGACATTTGACATTTCTTTCTTGAAGCCTGTCATCCAAGACCAGTTTTTTTCCTCTTGCATAAGGTGGAAGGGAAAAGAAATCTGATGCTTACTAGGGGTATTTAAAAAATGACTAACTGGAAACTTTTCACCAAAGAATGTCTTTCTAGCCTGCTGGGACTATCAGAGACTGAACTGCTTTGCTCAGCTAAATATATCATTTAATATAACACACACAGTGCAGACAGGCATCAAACTTTTAAAAAATTAAACAGATAAAATATAGTAACTTTTTAAAAAATGCATGCTTCTCTAGAGAAATGACTCGACTCTATTCAGTAAGGCGTTTACCTTTAGAAAATACTTTGGATGATCATTTTGATAGAATCACTTTTAGAATAATAGTATTTTAGAATAAATGACTAAGGATAAACATAAAAAAATTTGTTTCTTTCAAATAAACTTTTTCTGCATCATGATGATTCATTGTCTACAGTTTTTATGGCATCTGAACTTTTAGAATAGTATTTCTTTCTCTTTTCTCTACAATGAGTTGAATGGCAAATGTAAAGCTTATCTTCATAGTCTCTTGCTTAATTTGACAAGGTCATATTTCTCTTAAAAGCATTCTATTGTGACAGTAATAATGTTTAGATGATAGAAATAATTGCAAGAAGTATTCAGCTGAAAAAGTTTGTGAAATGTCACCGAGGACCCATTATCTTCTTTATTATTCAATGTGTCTCCAAATTCCTATTTATTTTTTTTTTAATGTTCTTTTACTATTTTGTCCTTTTCCATGCGGGAGTTAGAAGTTAACCCAGCTCTTTTCGGGGCTCCTGACTTTGAGGCCTCACTTGGCATATCACTTATCATGTCTCACTGAGGCTGAGTCACAAAATTGTGCTACACATGCATTCAAGCACCCGCCAGAGCCATGTTCTGCCCAGCTTCCAGCATCTGGACTATAGCAGCCTCCACCTGGTCTTACTTTTGCACCCACCCACTGCTCCTGTGCGTGCCCGGGGCGGCTCAGTGGTAAAGAATCTGGCAGCAATGCAGGAGACGTGCGTTCAATCCCCGGGTCAGGAAGATCCCCTGGAGGAGGGCATGGCAATCCACTCTAGTATTCCTGCCTGGAAAATCCTATGGACAGAGGAATGTGGCGGGCTACAGTCCACAGGGATGCAAAGAATTGGACATGACTGAGCATGCGTGCACTGCTTCATGCCTCCTGCCCTGGACAGGCCTGTGGGTCAGACGCTCTGCAGCTGGTCCTCCTGTCAGTCCCCCTTGGTACCTACGTTCCTTGTCTCCTTCCTCAGGACTGTGCCCAGCACATTGTAGCTACTCTAGAAATGCCTGCACAGAGCCTCATTTCTGGCTCATTTGTATACCCCCGGAGTTCCTCTCCTCTTTCAAAACTCTCTTGATTTTATGATATTTAGTAACTGCAGAAGCTGGGAATAACACTCAGAGGACTGAATTTCTTTTAATTACATTCTGACTCACTTCAGAAGGATCTTGATCAATAGCAGTGCTTGATTAGGATTGGGCCTTGTGCCATGACCACAGCAATGGAGAGAACATCCAGAAAAGTACACTTCAGCGCTTCACGGCACTGATTTTCTAAAATGGAATCTTAACCAAATGTTGAAAAAGAAAAAAGCAAGTGTGGCATTGATACATCTCACAGCCTTAGGAAATGGCCATTGCAACAGATAGAACTATGATCCTGGCAGTCAGAGGTTCTAAGATGCTCTGCTTGTGGATTTTTTATTTTGTTTTTTGTACATGTAGACAATCTGGGTTATGTAATCCTGATGGATGTGATAAAATGGATCTCTCTTCCTGTCCTCTTAGGGAAGCCATAAGCCGGGTTTGTGAAGCTGTCCCTGGATCCAAGGGAGCCTTCAGGAAGAGAAAGGTACCGTCCTCCCAGCTCTATGTCTGCCTGTGTCTCCTTTGCTTTTCCCCCCTTCTGTCACCACGCAGCATCTTATATCACATGCCTTGTTCAGTTTCTCTTTCCCATGGCCTGGCTGTTGTCACTTTTTTTTTTGGCTGAGCAGTGGGGAACCAAGAGTCATCTGTTGGTTTAAAGAGGGTAACTTACAGTGACAATGACTTTTGTCACTTTTAAAAACAAAAAGAGCTTAGTTTCCCTCTTTGCCATATGGTCGAGGAGGACAGTTAGCTCTTAAGGCTAACTGATAGGGTTGCCAAAGTCAACACTCCAGGTCTACACTTAAAGCCCTATAAACCAGGGCCAGATGCTCTTCTCAGCTTTTCTGTACATTAATTAATTTCATTCGAGCAACTCTTTGTGGTTGATGCCCTCAGGGATGTGCTGGTAAAAGTTGAGCAACAGGCTCTTGGGGCTGGAGATGGAGACTGAGAAGCACTAAATTGGTCTTGTTTGCCAGTTTCCATGGTGTAAATGCTCCACTATGGCCAATTTCAAGCTGTAACCTGATATCCCTAAAGGGGAGTTGGGAAGAAGTGTGTTTTAGGTCACTGTTACACAGCACCCCTGCCACATGTCATGGACATAAGTAACCTGAAGAGCACGGGCATGCATACTCAGTCTCTTGGTCACATCTGACTCTTTGTGACCCCATGCCCTGTAGCCTGCCAGGCTCCTCTGTCCGTGGAATTTTCCAGGCAAGGATACTGCAGTGAGGTGCCATTTCCTCCTCTAAGGGATCTTTCTGACTCAGGGATCGAACCCGAGTCTTCTGCATCTCCTGTACTTGCAGGTGGATGCTTTACCACTGAGTCACCAACCTGAACAGCATAGCTAATACATAATGTAGCAACAATTAGGAAGTGATGAGTTTTGAGTATTTATTTCTTGTTTTACAAATGTAATTGATTTAATTGTAAGTCTACATAAATTAATTTTAAGTAGCAGCTGCTTTTAATGACCAGCTCATGTTGTTGTTCAGTCACTCAGTCATGTCCAACTCTTTGTGACCAGCTCATAAAACTCCTAAAAAGTTAATAATTGGCTTTCTTTAGCTAGAACAAACCAGCTCTAGAATACCACTGGCTATCCCCATTTTACAGATGATAGAAACTGAGGTACAGGGGTGGGAACTTAGAGTGTGAGAAGGTGGTGGAGCTGAGCTCAAGCTCAGGCCACCTGGCTTCAGGGGTTGCACTTTTAATTCCTTGACCTTTTCATCCTGAAGGTGGTTGGACTAGAAAGGAAAAAAAAAAAAAACACAAACTTGATTAAGAGAAAACATAGAAAAACTCTTTCCTTAAGTGTCTAGTATATATGTAATTAAATACCCACCATCTGGACTTTTCTAAGCCTGGACTGAATGGTGGGGAGCGCGTGCATCCCTGTCTTCGAGTCTGTCCCAAGGCTGAGGTTCTGGGGCAGGTTGTGTCATTGCCTCCGCTGCTTCCAAGGCTGTGGGTCAGCTCTGTTTTCATAGCTTGCAGACATTTGTGAACCCACAGAGTAACTGGATTTCAGGCAGATAATTTTGGATGAAGGCTCAACTTGATGTGCTAGCCTGTGTTTCAATCAGCCCAGGGGAGACATAGAGGACCAGGCAGGCTCCAAAATTTTGCAAACAGGAATGCTTTTATAGTCACATGGTACTTGACCAGCAGTTCTCAGGGTTCCCTCACGGTCCTCTTGACAAAAGTGGGGGAAGCAATTTCTATTTTGAGGCTCTGGTATACTTAATCAGAATCTCCTGGGTGGGCCTCAGGCATCTCTGTTTTTAAATAGCTTTGGCAGGTGATTCAAAAATAGTGCTGCTTGGTTAAGAACTAGTGTGCATTGGCATCTTAGAAGACGGCGTGTTCTAATCTGAAAAGGAAGGATGGTGGGGCAGTTGGTCCCTGTGCCAAGGACAATTCTGGAGGACTGTTTAATGCACCAGTTGGAGCAGAACTGGGTCTGTCCATCCTTGTGCTGGCCCCAGACCCAACAGCTTTAACTGGACCATTTGATTGTTCATCAGCCCCATGAGCTGGCCCATTTAGTCTAGTCCTGAGTAGTTTCCTGGTGGGATGAAACCAGTTTCTGAGGCTGCAAAACTTGTGGCCTGTGATGCTTTTCTGAGGCTTCTGAGTGACCCCTATGAGACCGCATCCCAGACGAGCTGCCTTGTGTACTGACACCTCTGACCTCCCTGCAGGGTCCTCATCTCAGTGTGTGCAGGTTAGGTGTTTTAGTTTGCATACTGCATACTCTAGAATTGATGTGTTAGGGTCAGATCTCACCCTCCCAGCTCATTTCTGTGACATTGCCTTCGTGGGCCTGATGAGAGGGGATGGTGGAGGTTGGAGGTGTGGTGGATAGAACAGCGTGGGGGCTCTGACAGTGTGGCCTCCCGAGAATGGAAAGCTAAAATAATGCTTCTTCATTTCACAGCCTCCGAGCAAAATGTTGTCCAGCATCTTGGGCAAGAGCAACCTCCAGTTTGCAGGCATGAGCATTTCCCTGACCATTTCCACCGCCAGCCTGAACCTGCGGACGCCGGACTCCAAACAGGTCTGTAGGTGCCCAGGCCCTGCCCTGCCCAGAACCGTAAAACCGTGGCTGCTTGAAAGGGCTTCCCATTTCCAGCTTTATCGGGTCCCTGTGAAACACATTTGTATAAACTTTCACCAGTCTACAAACTCTGGCCACTTTTAAAGTTCATCAAGTGAGTGATAGCTGGAATTGGGTCTTTTGAATTCTGATATAAACCTTTTTTTGTTGGGGGAGGGAAGGAAAATGCATGAAATCACTGATACACTTAGAGTTAAAAAGAGGTGTATTTGTATATGCAAAAGTTTCCTATCAATGTCCCTTTGCCCCATTTTGTTTTCTCTTACGTTGTATTTTGTTGGTTCTACAGCCCACATTTAATTTTCATATTTATCATCTTTGAAATGGTCACATGCTGTGGTTTAATTGCTGGCATTTTTAATTTCTTAGTGGGTCATTATTTTGGAGGCTCTCACGGTTGAAACTGTCATGGAGTTGACGTGACATGGTGCATCTGTGGCACGCCCAGTGTGGAGGGGTCCTGGCTGACTGAGGTGGGGGTGATGAAGCTTACTGAGGCAAATTCTGTTAAGATAGTTGGGTTTTTCCACATTGCCTGTCATTTAAGTTTATTTGACTGTTAGTTCCTTCAGCTGGGAAAATGGGTGTATGAGTAGCTATCCTGGAACCAAGAGAACTTTGGTTCTGAAGGCCAAAGCAAGTAAAGGAGGTGAACACGCTCAGCTCAGTCTGGGGTTCTGTTGGTGGCAGTGTAAGCTGGGATTCAGGTGTGTCTCCATGGCGGAGGCTGGGCAATCCACAGACCTCTGAGTGACATACTTCCCCACTCTGCAGTGTGTTACCAGGGATGCCCAGGGTTACCTTCATCTTGCTAAACATAGTCATATTTATTGATTTCCACACCCTCAAGTAAGCAAGCAGCATGCCCAGCTTCATTTAGGATGAATAGGACACCACGTCCAACCCCAGATGCTGAAGTAAATTCTAGATCTGGCATAGAAACGAGAGGCAATGCCTAGGCTGTGCTTTGGAATACTGGATGCCACTTCTCCCTCCATTCCTTTGTTCTCACTCAACTGATGGATAATTCCTTCTCACCGGCCCTTCTGAGGGATGGGTAACCAGTCCTCTGGTGGTAGATTAGAAACATGCAATGGGCTCAGCCTTTCTCTGGAGCTGCCTCTAGCTGAGCACTGTGGTGACTTGGGGTGCAGCACGCTTGAGCATGAAAGCTAATGAGATAGGTTTCCTCAGGGTTTCCCTCACATGCCCACTTTCATTCTTTTTTTCAAATTGAAGTATAGTTGATTTACAATGTTTTGTAAATTTCTATTGTACAGCAAAGTGATTCAGTTATATATGTATTTTTATATGTATATTCTTTCAAAACTTCTTTTCCATTGTGATTTATCACATGATATTGAATATATTTCCCTGTGCCATAGTGTAGGACCTAGTTGTTTATTCATTCTCTATATAATGGTTTACATTTGCTAATCCCCGACTCTCAGTGTTTCCCTCCTGCCCTCTCTCCCCTTCTCTTCCATTTTTATTGTATGTGACTGTTGCATCTTTTGTTTCTAGGAATCCTCAGGCCATGGTCCTCAATTCTGTGAGATCATTGTAATTCCACATTATACTTCGTGTCCCACCTCAAAAAATAAAAAGAGAGAGAGAGAGAGGCAGACTCTCAGAGCAGAAAGGATGAGGTCACAATGGTTGGCCTTCCCCATCCTGGGGTAGGGGGCTGGTTGGGTATGTCCTGGTCTCATCATCCTGCCCTTGGGAGGGTGTGCTAGGCTCAAGAGTCCTGGGAGATGCCAGTGCAGATGACATGAGCACAGTCTGAGGGAGATTTGGCAGGAGCCAGAGCTCACATTCCTCAGCCTTTCCCGAGTTTAGGCCTGGCTGTAGCAAATTGAGAAGGAGCTTGAGTGGGCCTGCCCTTCCCAATCCAGAGAGACAACAGAAGTGCAGCGCTAGCTCTCCTCTGCAGAGCTTGCAAGGAGGAGAAACAAGATGAAACACCCTCAGAGCAAAGCACATCCTTTAGTTAATTAGCTCTCATTTTCTTACTCTCCTTTTCAATTTCTACTCTACCCAAAGGGACAACATAAAATCACACAGTAATGGTCATGTTGACCAAATATGATGTCCATTTTATTCTGAAATCTTTGATTTCCAAATCTCAGCTGTAGGGCTGCTTTGGAATAAAAAATTAAAACATTTAACAAGCAGAAATGAACAACTATAGAAGTCACCGTTTGTCATCATTTGGGGACTGCTACGTCCTCATTGCTCTCCTGGGAGCTCCCTACCCCTAGACTAGAGGCAGGAAACAGCTGCAAAAGGCAACCATTAGTTTGATCCAGCTGGGTTTGAGTACAGGCTACAGAGCTGGACTCATTGTTTTTATTCATGTATATGCTCAGGATTTTTCTAGATTCTGAGTAGTTTTCTGAGTGCCAACAACTGAAGTAGGCATTTAAAAATATCTCATTTTATCTTGTAATTCAGTTATAGCTTTGCTTTGAGTTTTACTGGCGCACGATCGGAAAAATCCCTTGGATGGTAGGATTATGGCTCTGTGAATTCTGCCTGCCTGCCTGCTGGCGAGGGCCCGAGGGGGCTGTGCAGAAACAAACTTGGTTATGCTGGGCTGGAGGCAAGAGTGCTGTTCCCACCCCCGAAAATTTACCTCAGTGTCACTGCATTGTCTTTAGAAAGATAAAAATAGCAGGGAAGACTTATGTAGCTTTTTAAATTTAGGGCAGCTTCTAATTTGCTCAGTGTCTACTAAATTCCTCTGTATGCTGCAGTTGATAATGCTAATGGAAATTTCCCATTTTAAAATTAACTTGGAACATTCTTGCTGGTTTTTAAATTGATCAATGACAAGAGTGCTGGAGAGGGCATTGATTGTGATCTTGGATGTAAGCTAATTTGTGTGCTCATGATACAAACCAGATGAAGTTGGGGACAACCACATTTCCCTCCCCTCCAGCTATGGGGTCTTTAGACCCCATTATGTCTTTGAAAACAAACTGCAGAGTTTTGGTGTGTAGGTGAGACGTTTTCCTTCTCAAAGAGGCATGGTTATTAAGACCCTCTGTGTTCAGGTCTCAGCTCTGCCTTTTATTAGCTATAGAGCTTTGAGCCAACTGCTTGCTTAGCCCCTGGGGGCCTCAGGCTCTTCATCTGTAAAATGGGATTGCAATAGTTACATACCTCACAGGGCTGCTATGAGACATAAATGAGATAATTCTGGCAAAGTAGTTAAATGAACAGCTGATATGCTGTGAAAGTTCACTCGAGGTTATCTATGATTACTACTTTTATAATTGTTCTTTTCATTGGGTACCAATTTTACCAGTTTTCAGGACACCTTATTGATTTGTATTGTCTGTCAACAAATTGTTTTCCAAGACGTGGCAAGGGTAGTAACAGTGTGTCTTTGTTTCTTGTTTTCGGCCTGGCAGATTATAGCGAATCATCATATGCAGTCCATCTCCTTTGCCTCCGGGGGAGACCCGGTAAGTACCCCTGGCGTTGTTTTCGCTTGTTTTTGTCAGAGTTGCTGAGAAGGGACCCTGCTTCAAAAGCATGCCTCTTAGAACCCTGTAAGGAAATTTAACTGTGATACCAGCTATTTCTGCTTCCATTCCATAAGCTCTTCCTATAGTTTTTTTTAGGGGTGACCCATGGCGACCTACTATTAGATTTCATTTCATTAGTCAAAAGCTGTCAGAAGTCTCCGAAGCAGCAGCTTTCTTAAGGCATAGTGACATAGCTCCCTAGTTTTCAAAGTGGCCGCTGTGTGCCTGACTCTGCCGGTCCTGCTTCTTGTACGTTTTTCTCTTGGCTCTCCCCCGGAGTTCTCCATTTGGGGATTTTAAGTTTATTCAAAGGCTGTGAATTTACTTACTCTGACTTATTCATGAATATTTGAAACTGGTATTTTTCTCTCCAAATTTAACACTGTCGTCTTTTAATGATTTGTTTTGCCAACAGGGAAGGAGTTGTGTAGAGAGAGGATAGAGAATAGGAGAATGTTCCAGTTTTTGTTGCTTCTTTTATTAAGAAGGTGGCATGACAGGGAATTTGCTCCCCACATATGGTCAGGAAATCTACAATACAAGGCTAGCATTCAGTTTCAGGGTCAGGAAAACCATTCCTTCCTCGGGCAGGACAGTATTTTTGTTATCCTTATTGTTGTTTGTATTATTTTATCAAATTGTTGGTAGGCAGTGTTCAGATTTTATGTAAAGCTTACTGGTCCAAGATAGCCTGAGTAATCAATGCATTATATTAATTACTTCTTATCCCAAGGCCAGGGACCTTGTCTATTTTTAGCCAGGAAAGGGAATTTTTCCATATATATATATACCTTTCTTATATATATATATGAGTATATATATATACTCATATACCTTTCTTATATATATATATGAGTATATATATACTCATATACCTTTCTTCCACACTCCTACCTGGGTAGCCTGATTGTAAAACTGCTGTTGGCACATTGAAAGCCAAATCAAGGGAGTGATTTCTTCTGCTGGTTCCAGTCTCACATTTCCAAAGGACAGTGTAATCATGACATTGAATGTATTCGCTACAGGAAAGCCTGTGCCTGCTCTTCTCTCCCCCACCTGCTGCAGCCTCCATGCAGGTATCACTCCCATCTCCCCAGCATCACTCAGATGCTCCTGCTGGGGAGATACAGGCTGCGTCTCAAGGGTCTGAGACAGGGAGATGCCTGAAAGAAAGGGCACTGGCAGGAGAGGGACTTGGCCACCCTGCAGATGGCTCTTTGCCCTTAAACCTCTGCTAAAGTGTCACCCTGATGGCAGAAAGCAAAGAAGAACTAAACAGCCTCTTGATGGAAGTGAAAGAGGAGAGTGAAAAATTGGCTAAAAACTCAACATTCAGAAAACTAAGATCATGGCATCTGGTCCCATCACTTCATGGCAAATGGACAGGGAAACAGTGAGAGACTATTTTTGGGGGCTCCAAAATCACTGCAGATGGTGACTGCATCCATGAAATTAAAAGATGCTTATTCCTTGGGAGAAAAGTTATGACAAACCTAGACAGCATATTAAAAAGCAGAGACATTACTTTGCCAACAAAGTTACGTCTAGCCAAAGCTATGATTTTTCCAGTGGTCATGTGTGGATGTGAGAGTTGGACTATAAAGAAAGCTGAGCAACGAAGAATTGATGCTTTTCAACTGTGGTGTTGGAGAAGACTCTTGGGAGTCCCTTGAACAGCAAGGAGATCCAACCAGTCCATCCTAAAGGAGATCCGTCCTGAATATTCATTGGAAGGACTGATGCTGAAGCTGAAACTGCAATACTTTGGCCACCTCATGCGAAGAATAGACTCATTTGAAAAGACCCTGATGCTGGGAAAGATTGAAGGCAGGAGGAGAAGGGGACGACAGAGGATGAGATGGTTGGATGTCATCATCGACTCAATGGACATGAGTTTGAGTAAATTCCAGGAGTTGGTGACGGACAGGGAGGCTTGGCGTGCTGTGATCCATGAGGTTGCAAAGTGTCGGACACAAATGAGTGACTGAACTGAACTGAAAGTGTCACAGAATGACCAAAGCATTATTTCAACATCTTATTCAGTGCGTTTCACTGGCTTTAGCCCTATTTCATTCTTAGGGTCTAATTTTCAGAAGTCTTCCAGGATGCTTTCCTCTTCTTTTTTCCTTTCCTTCCCTTCCTTTATTTTCTTTTCAATCCTTTGATTTCTTACGATCCACTGCAAAATGAAATACCTCATTGAGATGTACGTTTAGAAAGTGGAAGTCTTCTATAATTAAGCCCATCCAAAGAGCACTTCTGAAGATTACATCAAGACATGATTACACACTTACTCTCTACCTGTGCTACACATATACTAGACATATACACATGTCTATACTTACATCTGTAGCCAGGTTTAATTATTTTGCACACATATCTATACTTACATCTGTTCGGTTCAGTTCAGTTTAGTTGCTCAGTTGTGTCTGACTCTTTGCGACCCCATGAATCGCAGCACGCCAGGCCTCCCTGTCCATCACCAACTCCCGGAGTTCACTCGAACTCACATACATCAAGTCAGTGATGCCATCCAGCCATCTCATCCTCTGTTGTCCCCTTCTCCCCCTGCCCCCAATCCCTCCCACCATCAGAATCTTTTCTAATGAGTCAACTCTTCGCATGAGGTGGCCAAAGTACTGGAGTTTCAGCTTTAGCATCATTCCTTCCAAAGAACACCCAAGACTGATCTCCTTTAGGATGGACTGGTTGGATCTCCTTGCAGTCCAAGGGACTCTCAAGAGTCTTCTCCAACACCACAGTTCAAAAGCATCAATTCTTCGGCACTCAGCTTTCTTCACAGTCCAACTCTCACATCCATACATGACTACTGGAAAAACCATAGCCTTGACTAGATGGATATTTGTCGGTAAAGTAATGTCTCTGCTTTTGAATATGCTATCTAGGTTGGTCATAACTTTCCTTCCAAGGAGTAAGTGTCTTTTAATTTCATGGCTGCAGTCACCATCTGCAGTGATTTTGGAGCCCCAAAAATAAAGTCTGACATTGTTTCTACTGTTTCCCCATCTATTTCCCATGAAGTGATGGGGCCAGATGCCATGATCTTCGTTTTCTGAATGTTGAGCGTTAAGCCAACTTTTTCACTCTCCTCTTTCATTTTCATCAAGAGGCTTTTGAGTTCCTCTTCACTTCCTGCCATAAGGGTGGTGTCATCTGCATATTTTGAGGTTATTGATATTTCTCCCGGCAATCTTGATTCCAGCTTGTGCTTCTTCCAGCCCAGCATTTCTCATGATGTGCTCTGCATAGAAGTTAAATAAGCAGGGTGACAATATACAGCCTTGACATACTCCTTTTCCTATTTGGAACCAGTCTGTTGTTTCATGTCCAGTTCTAACTTTTGCTTCCTGACCTGCATACAGATTTCTCAAGAGGCAGGTCAGGTGGTCTGGTATTCCCATCTCTTTCAGAATTTTCCACAGTTTATTATGATCCACATTTACATCTGTAACCAGGTCTAATTATTCTGCACTGGCTGTCTACTTCTTGCCTAATGTAATGCTTGTAACCAGTTTCTTAAATTTGGAAGTTGACCCAGTTTGAAAAACAAGAAGCAGAAACACTGAATACCTGCATCAACATCTCCTTTCAAGAACTTGTCTCAAACCTCATCTTCATGATGATGTTATGAGAAGAGGTGCAAAGATATGGGAAGTGGAAAGTCAAATACGTTGTCCTTATCCAGGATGTACTAAGATCTGTGAACTATTTTCAATTTTCACCATCACCTCTTCTTAAAAAGGGAAACATTTCAGTGACCCCTAAAGTAATTCATAATTTTTAATGTTTTTTTCTGATACAAAAAATGTTATGATTCTAGGGGATAGGAAACCTAGTTACTTTTTAATTTTAAGCAATTCAAATGCATATCACCTTGTGCCTGAGTTCCAATTCCAAATTTATTTGTAACCATTACAATTGGTAGATGTTTTAAATAAAACTAACAATTCTTATTTCTCTTCCTTGTTCTGATGCTAAGTATGTGTCAATTTTTTGCTTTGTGCCTCAGTTTCCTGGGTAAGAATATGGTGTTTTGAAATGTCAAATAAGACAGACTGGAATAAGACAGTATTTGTCTTATTCTTATTCATTATAATTGTCTTATTCTTATTCATTATAAGAATAAGATGAATAAGACAGACTGTTAATCCTTACAGTAGATAGGCATACTACAATTATTATCTACTATTATTAGCAGTTTTAAAAGATCACTAAAAGAATGCCAGAATAATGGTTGGGCTTAGAAAAGCTTGGGAGTGAGAAGACACATGTATAAATACAGAATAAGCACTTGGCAGCTCCATCTTTGGAACTTAGAGTGCTCACGGTATGACTGGGTGATGTCAATGGCATTGTTCGGAATAGCAATACATTTCCCTGCTGTGCCAGAAGTGCTTCGTTTTTGGCATCAGAAAGGCTGTGTCCTTGGCTTAACTGCTGACCAGCTGAGTGGCAGGGGCACATCAGGTCTCTTGCCTAGTCTTCCTTCCCTAGCTTGGATCCAGCAGAGCATTTCTCAGACTGGAGTAAGGATTGAAAAAGAAGAATTTCCTTGTATATGCCAGAAGTGTGGACTCTAATTTTGTTATCAAAATATATGCAAAAATAAATTATGGGTAGACTCCTTTTGTTTACATCTTTTATTGAACAGTAAATCCCAATCAAACTTGGAAGTGCAAATAAACACAGTAAGACTCGACAACATTCAAAGTAAAATTAATTTACTGTGATGCATAAAGTTTTGCTGAAACTAAATCTCTGCTCCCAATGTGACTCTAAAACCGGCCACCATGGTGCTTTTGAGGGCAGCAACTGTACTATCACAGGCGTCGGATGACTCACTCTTTCCACTAATTTCTTCTATTCAAGTAAACACTTCAGTCATACATCATTGCGTACAAAAGTGACATTAAATTGCTTCAGGTGGGGCAAAGCCATCTAGTCTGCTTGTTCTTTTCTCTCTAATTCTTTAAAAAATGTGGCACCCAGAATGTTGGAAACCCCACTGAAAATCTTGGCACTGAAATTGCATGCAGAGCTTGATGACACAGTTGTTGTTCGAATGATCCCACATTTTCTTGTATTAACTTTTAAGATTCTCATGGAAAGGAAACCATACAAGAGATTCTGGTGATATCTCAAAAGCTGGAGAATATACCTGCCCAAACCCAGCGTTCCATGGATCTCAGATTGAGAAACACTAGTGCTTTCTAGGGTCACTTCTGACATTCACATCTCTTGCACCCAGAAAGGGTGTCTATGATTACAAGCTACAATCCTTATTTTTGCCAAAATAGCTTCAGATTCTGAGCAGATCTTCCCTGATGAAACAATAGGAAGCTGTGTCAACTGTTGGTCTCCCACTCCAATTCCCTGGTCAGTCTGTAAATATACCAAAGGAGAGTGGTCTGGGCAGGAAGAGGAAACAGCTTAGCCAGGCTGCATGCTGGAGAATGACCCCAGGCTAGCAGTCCAATATATCAAGAGCTGCTGAAAGCTCTCTCCTTTTTTAGTGAATGGTTGTGAGTTCTGGAGAGTGATGTTTGGAAAAACACCTTGAACCATGAACTCCCTGCCATGGATGATCATACCATGGCATCCTCCACCCTCACCCCCACTCTCCCCCTTTCCCCCTCACATTGGAGGGTTTTCTGGAGTGCTGTAGGGAGAGAAGGGGTTGTCTTCTCTGCCCACAGAGAATCACAATGAAGGAACTCATGACAGTCTTGCAAATGCTGAAAAAAAAAAACCAAAAAAACAAATAACCTTGGAGTCCTCTGAAACCATCACATTGGGGAAATACCAGCAGCCATGGGGAGAACTTTACCAGTTGCCCCCCTGCCTTGAGAATTTTTTGAATGTTGAAAATATCAACTGTGCAGCAAAGTCTTTCTTTGCTTTGAAGAATTCAGAGATGGGATTTCCTTGGTGGTCCAGTTCAGTTCAGTTCAGTTCCTCAGGTATGTCCGACTCTTTGCGACACCATTGACTGCAGCGTGCCAGGCCTCCCTGTCCATCACCAACCCCAGAGTTTACTCAAACTCATGTTCATTGAGTCAGTGATGCCATCCAACCATCTCATCCTCTGTCGTCCCCTTCTCCTCCAGTCTTCAATCTTTCCCAGAATCAGGGTCTTTTCCAATGAGTAGCTCTTCGCATCAGGTGGCCAAAGTATTGAAGTTTCAGCTTCAGCATCAGTCCTTCCAATGAATATTCAGGACTGATCTCCTTTAGGATGGACTGGTTGGATCTCCTTGCAGTCCAAGGGACTCGCAAGAGTCTTCTTCAACACCACAGTTCAAAAGCATCAATTCTTTGGCGCTCAGCTTTCTTTATAGTCCAACTCTCACATGCATACACGACTACTGGAAGAACCATAGCCTTGACTAGACAAACCTTTGCTGACAAAGTAACATCTCTGCTTTTTAATATGCTGTCTAGGTTGGTCATAACTTTTCTACCAAGGAGTAAGCGTCTTTTAATTTCATGGCTGTAGTCACCATCTGCAGTGATTTTGGAGCCCAGAAATAAAGTCTGCCACTGTTTCCATTGTTTCTCCATCTTGCCATAAAGTGATGAGACCAGATGCCATGATCTTTGTTTTCTGAATGTTGAGCTTTAAGCCAAAATTTTCACTCTCCTCTTTCACTTTCATCAAGAGGCTCTTTAGTTCTTCTTCACTTTCTGCCATAAGGGTGGTATCATCTGCATATCTGAGGTTATTGATATTTCTCCTGGCAATCTTGATTCCAGCTTGTGCTTCACCCAGTCCAGCATTTCTCATGATGTTCCCTGAATATAATTTAAATAAGTAGAGTGACAATATACAGCCTTGACATACTCCTTTGCCTATTTGGAACCAGTCTTTTGTTCCATGTCCAGTTCTAATTGTTACTTCCTGACCTGCCTACAGATTTCTCAAGAGGCGGGTCATGTGGTCTAGTATTCTCATCTCTTTCAGAATTTCCCACAGCTTATTGTGATCCACATAGTCAGAGGCTTTGGCATAGTCAATAAAGCAGAAATGGATGTTTTTCTGGAACTCTCTTGCTTTTTTGATGATCCAGCAGATGTTGGCAATTTGATCTCTGGTTCCTCTGCCTTTTCTAAATCCAACTTGAACATCTGGAAGCTCATGGTTCACATATTGTTGAAGCCTGGCTTGGAGAAATTTGAGCATCACTTTACTAGTGTGTGAGATGAGTGCAATTGTGCGGTAGTTTGAGCATTCTTTGGCATTGCCTTTCTTAGGGATTAGGATGAAAACTGACCTTTTCCAGTCCTGTGGCCACTGCTGGTGGTCCAGTGGTTGAGAATTGGCCTGCCAATTCAGGTTTGATCCCTGGTCTGGCAACTGAGCTCACAGGCTGCAGGGCAACTAAGTCCACATGCTCTAGAGCCTGTGCTCCACAGCAAAAGAAGCTCCCTTAATGAGAAGCCTGTGGACAACTATCGAGTAGCCCTTGCTTGCAGCAACTATAGAAAGCCCACGTGCAGCAATGAAGACCCAGTACAACCAAAAAAAAAAAAAGAATTCAGAGAATTGTTGGTTCCTCTGTTTAGAAACTAAAATCCACATGGTTGCCTAGGCCACTTCTGAGATCATCAATTCTTCTGTGTGCCAAGTAGGTGAATCAGGAAGGGGACTTATATTTCATGAGTAAGGGGGAGACTTCTCAATAGAATTCAAACTTTGGAAACATCTCAAAAGGATTAAAATCAGTCATTAAGTCATCGTATCTCACCCACCCATTAGGGGTATTTGTAACCAATCTTTGAACATCCAGTTCTGATTTTCTCAGTGTGGCCCCCAGATCAGCAGCAGCAGCAGCAGCTGCCTGGACGCTTGTCAGAAATGTACATTTTGGGCCCTCAGCTCAGACCTGCACAGTTGGAGACCCTGGGGTGGGGCCCAGCAATCTGCGCTACAACAAGCCTTGCGGGGAACTCTTGACATCAGCTCAGATTTGAGCACCATTGTTGGAGAGCTGATGGCAGTGTTTCTCAGCCCTGGTCCATAACAGAATTATCTGTTTTGCTTTTAAAAATTCTGATGCCTGGGGCCCACATCCACTCTGGTTATATCAGATTATCTGGGAGCTGGGACTCAGCGATCAGTGTTTTTACATCTCCTGGGGTGATTCAACATGTTGAGTACCTGGGCCTTCTAGGTCCTTGCTGTTCGCAGTGTGAGTGAGAGCTGTCTGCTGATCTCTGGTGATCCCTGTCCTGCATACAGTTCGAGACATGTCCTTTAGCTGGTCTGTCGTTTGGGCTGCTCTTGGTATCTGAGCTGCTGTGTACACGATGCATCTGCTTCACCTGTGATTAGTGATGTGACATCTCCTTTTTCTTTCACAGGACACAACAGACTACGTTGCGTACGTTGCTAAGGACCCTGTTAATCGCAGAGGTAAGCTGTGTGTGACCTTTGTCATTTCTCATTCACATGCAGTTGGGCTTAACATTGGATACAAGTTGGTCTTCATGATCTCAGCCCTCTTCACCTGCACGAACAAGTGTTCTCTCGTACTGTCAGTGATAATTGAGCTTTACGGGCAATGAAGTGTGACGGCACACCTGGCTGGGTTAGGAGACACTGGATATCTGAGAGTCTGAACCACACATCTGTATAGGAGACACTGGATATCGGAGAGCCTGAAACACACACCTATATCCAGACGGCTAGCACTTGGTACACCTGACCTGTGCAAGGCAGCTCCCACTTAGACTCTGAAGGTGGACTCAGTTACACCTGAAGGCTTTACAAGCCGCTGGCCTCCTGCCCAACACCATCTCCTCATTTGTCCACTGCCAACTGTTTCACACTGCTCTACATGGCCCTGGAGGCCAGTGTCCAAGCTCAGGGCTCTCCTCTTAAACCCCGCAAAAAATGCTAGACACGGGCCTCAGACACAGGCTAGGTAGGGGATTTGAAGGATCAAGTACTTCCCATCCTCATGGACCCTGTATTCCTAGACCTTCCCTTCCTACCCACCATCCCATCAGTTACAAACAGTGCCCCCATCCCTCCTGTGTTAACAGGCTTGGGCCGGTGGGCTGAGTGAGGGTGCTACTCTTGAATTCCAGGCAGCCGCCAGGTGGCGCACGACTCCAATTGAGAACTCATCAATGACACCAGTGGGGCTTCTAACAACACAAAATGGCCCTTCCCTTCACCACCCATTGGTTCCCCCCCTCCTCTCCACTCTACCCCAGAAACCAAATAAAATTTCCTAGTTGGCTTTGCAAAACTTTTGTCTGTACACACACACACACACACACACACACACTTCTTCTAAAATTTCAACACAGATGTGATTTTGGAATACTGTTTTCCCACTAACCTTGGGGGAGGGGGATGTGGCAGGCTGTACCACATTCCAGAGTTATACTGGTTGAAGTTCTTCTTTTATTTTTGTTTGTTCCAAGTTAACCTCAAGTAATCCTAGACTTTCTTTTGATATCTTTAATGGTTCCTAAGTCAATGGTTCTTAAAATGAGCTATATTTTAAATCACCTCAGTTCAATTCAGTTCATTCCCTCAGTCGTGTCCGACTCTTTGTGACCCCATGAATCGCAGCACGCCAGGCCTCCCTGTCCATCACCAACTCCCAGAGTTCACCCAGACTCACGTCCATCAAGTCAGTGATGCCATCCAGCCATCTCATCCTCTGTCATCCTCTTCTGCTCCTGCCCCCAATCCCTCCCAACATCAGAGTCTTTTCCAGTGAGTCAACTCTTCGCATGAGGTGGCCAAAGTACTGGAGTTTCAGCTTTAGCATCATTCCTTCCAAAGAAATCCCAGGGCTAATCTCCTTCGGAATGGACTGGTTGGATCTCCTTGCAGTCCAAGGGACTCTCAAGAGTCTTCTCCAACACCACAGTTCAAAAGCATTGATTCTTCGGTGCTCAGCTTTCTTCACAGTCCAATTCTCACATCCATATATGACCACTGGAAAAACCATAAGCTTGACTAGACGGACCTTCGTTGGCAAAGTAATGTCTATGCTTTTGAATATGCAGTCTAGGTTGGTCATAACTTTTCTTCCAAGAAGTAAGTGTCTTTTAATTTCATGGCCGCAGTCACCATCTGCAGTGATTTTGGAGCCCAAAAAAATAAAGTCTGACACTGTTTCCACTGTTTCCCCATCTATTTCCCATGAAGTGATGGGACCAGATGTCATGATCTTCGTTTTCTGAATGTTGAGCTTTAAGCCAACTCTTTCACTCTCCACTTTCACCTTCATCAAGAGGCTCTTTAGTTTCTCTTCATTTTCTGCCATAAGGGTGGTGTCATCTGCATATCTGAGGTTATTGATATTTCTCCCGGCAATCTTGATTCCAGCTTGTGCTTCTTCCAGCCCAGCATTTCTCATGATGTACTCTGCATAGAAGTTAAATAAGCAGGGTGACAATATACAGCCTTGACGTACTCCTTGTCCTATTTGGAACCAGTCTGTTGTTCCATGTCCAGTTCTAACTGTTGCTTCCTGACCTGCATATAGGTTTCTCAAGAGGCAGGTCAGGTGGTCTGGTATTCCCATCTCTTTCAGAATTTTCCACAGTTTATTGTGATCCACACAGTCAAAGGCTTTGGCATAGTCAATAAAGCAGAAATAGATGTTTTTCTGGAACTGTCTTGCTTTTTCAACGATCCAGCGGATGTTGGCAATTTGATCTCTGGTTCCTCTGCCTTTTCTAAAACCAGCTTGAACATCTGGAAGCTCATGGTTCACGTATTGCTGAAGCCTGCCTTGGAGAATTTTGAGCATTACTTTACTAGCGTGTGAGATGAGTGTAATTGTGTGGTAGTTTGAGCATTCTTTGGCATTGCCTTTCTTTAGGATTGGAATGAAAACTGACCTTTTCCAGTCCTGTGGCCACTGCTGAGTTTTCCAAATTTGCTGGCATATTGAGTGCAGCACTTTCACAGCATCATCTTTCAGGATTTGAAATAGTTCAACTGGAATTCCATCACCTCCACTAGCTTTGTTCATAGTGGTGCTTTCTAAGGCCCACTGGACTTCACATTCCAGGATGTCTGGTTCTAGGTGAGTGATCACACCATAGTGATTATCTTGGTCATGAAGATCTTTTTTGTACAGTTCTTCTGTGTATTCCTGCCACCTCTTCTTAATATCTTCTGCTTCTGTTAGGTCCATACCATTTCTATCCTTTATTGAGCCTGTCTTTGCATGAAATGTTCCCTTGGTATCTCTAATTTTCTTGAAGAGATCTCTAGTCTTTCCCATTCTAATTGTTTTCCTCTATTTCTTTGCATTGATCACTCAGGAAGGCTTTCTTATCTCTTCTTGCTATTCTTTGGAACTCTGCATTCAGATGCTTATATCTTTCCTTTTGTCCTTTGCTTTTCGCTTCTCTTCTTTCCTCAGCTATTTGTAAGGCCTCCTCAGACATCCATTTAGCTTTTTTCATTTCTTTTCCATGGGGATGGTCTTGATGCCTGTCTCCTGTACCATGTCATGAACCTCTGTCCATAGTTCATCAGGCACTCTATCTATCAGATCTAGGCCCTTAAATCTATTTCTCACTTCCACTGTATAATCATAAGGGATTTGATTTAGGTCATACCTGAATGGTCTAGTGGTTTTCCCTACTTCCTTCAATTTTGGTCTGAATTTGGCAATAAGGAGTTCATGATCTGAGCCAGAGACAGCTCCTGGTCTTGTTTTTGTTGACTGTATAGAGCTTCTCCATCTTTGGCTGCAAAGAATATAATCAATCTGATTTCAGTGCTGACCATCACCTAGGGAGTTTTAAAAACCCCAGTGCTCAGGCCTCAAAGCAGTGGTGCCCATGCTCAGTCAAGGCTGTGAAATCAGGCTCTAGGGACAGACCCTGAAGGAATATACCCCCATGCAATTTGAGTTAGGGCCATAGACCCATACAAGCTATTGTCTTGTTTCACAGGCAGAAACCAGCAGTGCCTTCTGCCCACAGTGCCTTTTCAAAGTCATGGATATCAGGATGTATTTCACATGCGTGTTGGTTTCTAGACCAGCTCCCCCTTGGGACCTGTGTGCAGTGCTAGTGTGGAGACAGATGCCAGACCTCTGTGCTATGCTGCTGGTGTTTTGATGGTACCATCAGCCAAGGGGTCCTTTGATGCTTTGTGGGAGATGTTCACTCTTTCTTTCCAGTTATTTGTTGCCTGTAACACAGCTTTGTGGGTTAATGACCATCATTTTAAAAGTATTTTTTGATATATTGTGTCACGAGTCCAGGCAGGGCTCAGCTGGCCAATTTTTCTGCTCTATGTGGCATCAGTGGGGTCTTGGGTGGTCTTTGGCTGGTAGCTGGCCTGGTCTAGAAGGGCCAGATTGATTTCATGTCCATGCCTCATACATTGGCAGGAAGGACTAGAAGTCTTCGCCAGCAGGGTCCTCCTCCCTCTGCATAGAGTCTCAGGGTCCCTCCAGGTGGTTCCTCCATCAGACAAGTAGGACGCCCCATGTAGCAACTCTGGGCTCCATGATGCCAATGTGGACACATCCAGTGGAAGGCCAGGCATGGCTCCACCTCTGTCATAGTTTACCAATCAAAGCAGTCCTAGCCAGCTCAGATTCAGGGGACAAGGGAACCAGACCTGCCCTCCAACAGGAATTTGTAGCTTTCTTTATCCATCACATCTCTGTCCCCACCCCTGCCACCCCCACAAACACACACATACAGGGAGCTACGGCCTTCTGCGAGGCAGTAAGTGAAGGGAGGAGGGTTGCATGAGTCCAGCTATGAACAGTATCTCAAAGTCAGCTTTGCCTTCATCCCATGTATGTCCACCCCATCACTACCTCCTTCCATAAGATGCTGGTGGAGGGCTCCCCTGGTTGCTCTGTTCTTCCTCCTCCTCCTGGAATTTAAGTTCCAGGAAGAGAGTTTAATTTAGTAAGAATAGCCTCTGACATGTAGGAGTTTTATTAGCAAGATATTCTGGGAGTAAGTGTTCTTATTTGGACTCTTAGATAGCCAACTCCTCACACAGTGACCCCAGTCAATATGCTAGGGTAAGCCTTGTAGCATTGTGGTTCCCTGGCTGCCGGCAGAGCTCCTTAGAATGGACAGATATCTGGTTCTACATCTGGAACTCAGAAAGTCTTCTGTTAAAATCCTACAGAGATAAGTCAGAATCCCCCACCATTATCATTCATCTTTTCCTCATTGATTCCTGCTTATACATTCCTGTGTGTGTTTTGGTTAATCCAGAAGTATTTACGGACCAGCATCTATATTTTTCTCTCGAGTATCAAGAGTCCATGGCTTATCTAATTAATCTGGTGGAAGAGTAAAGGATCTCTGACCCAAGTCATTAAGTTCTATGGTAACCACCACTACCATCTCGAGGAGATAAGCGTTGCAAATGAGCAAGTTTCATGAAGTCAGCAACTTATCATTGAAAGGCAAAGCCAACCAGGAAGGAGGTCTGGAAGGTAATTCCTGATATATGTAGGGTAAAACTCTCAACAAAGCAGGCTTTGCAGAATCCTAACATACCATTTTCACAATGGAATTTGGATTATGACCCAATGACTCCCATCCCCTGCAACCTAATGTCTTTTGGTTCAGGATGGACTGTCTGGGTCACAAAAGTAGCTAAAAGATAATGTTCTGCTTAGACATATGGCTGCCTGCAGGTGGCTTGTATTCCTATAACCTATAAGCACAGTAGCATCCTGGTTCAGGCACCCACTGGAGCTCCTGAACTTGCTGTAGAATGTCTTGCGGTGTTGACCTGATGGCAGAGAGCCCTCTGTTCAGCTTGTATAGCTTCTAATCCCAGGGTTACAGGTTGCTTTTCCCCGCAGGGTTTCCTGAATAAGGGGAAATGTGGTGAATGGGCTCGAGAGGGAAGTCCCCCGTGGACTGCTGCTCACGCGACCACACTTCCTTCTTCAGGCTGCTCTATTAGCTCACAGTCATTTCAACCCTGTATTTAGGGCTCCTCTGGCTTTGGACCAGAGGCCCCAGAAGGTAACTTTGTAGGTTACCTTAACTTTGTAGGTCCCAGAAGATAACTTTATGGTAGAACCTCACAGAGTATGAGCTCCTTAAATAATAGAGCACTTCCTTCGACTTTTCCTTCCCTAGAAGCAAAACCTCATCACTTCATTTTAGGTGAAAGCAATGATTTGTTTTTTTTTAAGCCAGGAAGTTAAATTTCATCAAATAACTCCGTGGTGGGAGGTTAATTTTCCTGTGGGCGAATGATTAGGTTGTTGTTTCCCTTATCTGGCTATTGTCAACAGTGTTTTTTTTACAAACAAACCAACCTTTGGGCTTTAAATATGCTGTGCAGAAGACTCTGAATATTTCTCCCTAGCCCAGAAAGTCAGACTTTCAGACTTTGGCTGAAAGTCAGACTTGTACCAGCCTGTTGCACATCTCTGCTCACAAGTCTCCTAGGCCCCTCTCTGTGATAAGCCATGAGCTATGTCTTTCCTCCCTCCATAGAGCTTTTCTCACTCATCACGATGTGAGCTGATCCTGGTCTATCTGCTGTCTTGTTTCCTATGATTTTCTCCCACCTCCACTCCAGCTCCACTGCTTTCTGGCTCATCCTTGAACCTGCCTCAAGGCCTTTGCACCTGTTAACCCCGTGCCTGTGACATTCTTACACTAGACCTTCCCATGGGTCACTCCCTGACTTCTTCTAGGCTTCTTCTGTGACATCACCTCCTAGGTCACCTTCCCTAGTCATCCTATATTTTATCCTATACTGCTGCTGCTGCTGCTAAGTCACTTTAGTCGTGTCCAACTCTGTGCGACCCCATAGACGGCAGCCCACCAGGCTCCCCCATCCCTGGCATTTTCCAGGCAAGAACACTGGAGTGGGTTGCCATTTCCTTCTCCAATGCATGAAAGTGAAAAGTAAAGTGAAGTCGCTCAGTTGTGTCCAACTCTTAGCGACCCCAATGGACTGCAGCCTACCAGGCACCTCTGTCCATGGGATTTTCCAGGCAAGAGTACTGGAGTGGGGTGCCATTGCCTTCTCCATTATCCTATACTGTCATCCTTAATTTACATTTACATTATTGTTTTTATGGTTGTATTGGTTATCTGTGACTGTGCTGTGCTTAGTCGCTCGGTTGTGTCCAACTCTTCACGGCCCCATGGATTGTAGCCTGCCACATGGACTGTAGCCTGCTAGGCTCCTCTGTCCATGGGATTCTCCAGGCAAGAATACTGGGGTGGATTGCCATTTCCTCCTCCAGAAGATCTTCCCAACCCAGGGATCAAACCCAGGTCTCCTGCATTGTAGACAGATTCTTTACCATCTGTGCCAGCAGGGAAGCCCAGAAATACTGGAGTGGGTAACCTGTCCCTTCTCCAGGGAATCTTCCTGATCCAGGAATTGAACTGGGGTCTCCTGCATTACAGGTGGATTCTTTACCAACGGAGCTACCAGGGGAGCCCTGTGACCACTGGAACAAATTACCACTAACTTTGTGACTTAAAGACAACAAAAGTTGCTCTCTCATAGTTCTGTAGGCTCAGGGTCTAAAATCAAGATGTGGGCAGGACTATGCTTCCTCTGAAGGTTCCGGGAAGGAGCCTTCCTGCCTTTTCCAGTGTCTGGTGACTCCAGGAGCCCTTGGCTTGTAGTTGCATCACTCTAGTCTTGGCATCCGTCTTCACATCATCTCCCCCTCCTCTGTGTCTGTGTCATCTACTCTTCTGTCCCTTATAATAAGAAACTTGTCATTGGATTTAGGGCCCATCCTAATCCAGAATGATCTCATCTTGAGGTCCTTAACTTAAGGACATCTGCAAAGACCCTTTTACACAGGTTCAAGAGGTCAGGATGCAGACAGGGCTTTGTGCAGGGGCACCATTCAATCCATGCAAATGATGTATTTTTCCTTTCTTATTTTCAGTGTCTACCCTCTCAACTGTCAGCTTCATGACAGTGGGACCGTTTGTTTCTTGCTGTATCTGTAGAGTATAGGCTACGGCATGGTACACAGTTTATGTTCAACAAGTGTCTACTGAGTGAAGTCTCCAGCAGATATTTTGTACATTTGCCCGTGCTCACGTGCAAGAATGTTCTTAGGGATTATACCTCTGTGACAAATCAGTTTTGGGACATCTTTAACTTAAAAAAAAATGGTTATTTCACTTTGCAATTCCACAAGTGGCACAGGAGGACTCCTTGGCTTCTTCAACACTTGGCATTTTCAGGTTTTTAGATTCCTGCCAATCTGAGGGGTGCAAAATTATGTCCTTATAATTTTAGTTTGCTGCTCTAGGGCTAGAACACATATTAAACTCAATTTTAAAATGTTTATTATTTTTATTGGAATATAGTTGCTTTACAGTGCTATGTTTGTTTCTGTTGTACAGCAGTGAATGAGCTGAGCATATACATACGTCCCCTCTTTCTTGGATTTCCATCCCATTTAGGTCATCACGGAGCATTGAGTAGAGTTCCCTGTGCTATGTGTTAGGTTCTTATTGGTTATTTACTTTATACACAGTAGCATACATACGCTACTTCTGTTGATGGACATTTAGGCTGCTTCCATGTCCTGACTATTGTAAATAGTGCTGCAGTGAGTACTGGGGTGCATGTATCTTTTTATTTGTTTATTTCTTATTGGGGTACAGTTACTTTATGATATCGTGCTAGTGTCTGTTGTACAATGAAGTGAATCAGCTACATGAACACATCTAGCCCTCCCTCTTGCATCTGTCTCCCACCCCACCACATGCCTGCCGAGCACTGAGCTGAGCTCCCTGTGCCATACAGTGGCTTCCCCCCAGCAGTCTATTTGACACACGGTGGTGCAGATGTGTCAGTCCTCATTTTCCAATTCATTTCACGCTCCTTTCCCACCCTGTGCCCACATGTCTGTTCTCTATGTTTGAGTCTCTATTCCTGCCCTGGAAATAGGTTCATCTGTACCATTTTTCTAGATTCCACATATATGTGTTAATATGAATTATGGTCTTCTCAGAGTATATGCCCAGGAGTGGGATTTCTGGGTCATATGGTAGCTCTACTTTTAGTGTTTTTAAGGAACCTCCATACTGTTCTTCACAGTGGCAGTATCAATTGACATTTCCACCAATAACGTAAAAGAATTCCCCTTTCTCCACACGCTCTCCAGCACTTATTGTTTGTAGATTTTTTGATGATGGCCAGTCTGACTGGTGTGAGGTGATGCCTCACCGTGGTTTTAGTTTGCATTTCTCTAATAATTAGTGATGTTGAAAACAACTCTTAATTAAGAGCATGGGAGCCGAATCTTGACATTCTTACCTGTCTTGGATTAAAAAATCTGAAACAACGAGGAGCATGTGAATAAGTGAACACGCTAGAGTTGACTGAAAACTATGCTTGAGTTTGTAGCCTCCAGCTCTCTGCTAAGAATTCATTGGTGTTCAGTGTTCCTTTTAAGGGGTGAGAGTTATCAGCCCACTAGGAGAAAGAGAGAGCAGTCATTGTTTGGTAGGGTATTTTTCTGATTGGCCAGTGATTCCAGATGTCTCTGAGATTCCCTGTGTCAGTCACCAGTTGGTAGAGAATGTGGCTGTGAACTTGAACTCTTGGAGAGTCTGTGAGTCTAGATATGAGGACAGGAGGAGAGTCCAAGATGGGACCACTGCAAGGGCTGGGCTGCCTTGGGGAGGCTGGATGGCTGTAAAGTGTGAGTTGGGAATGGTGTGGGTGTGGGTGTGGATGTGGGTAAAAGGGGTCATGAATTCCTGAAAGAGCAGCACAGATCCTGAGAGGTTTTCTGCCCATACTTGCAGAGTCCAATCCCCCCCCACCCCCACCTGCCATGGAACTAGTGCCCACCAAGGTGGGGTGGCCCATCCCACAGGGTACTGACGTGGCCACTGTGGTGGGAGACATATGCTGGAGCCTCTGTCTATAGTCGCCGCTGATCTGAGATAGAGGGGGTACTACCTTGTAATCATACATAAAAGGCGCAGTGAACCAGTGACATCCTTTCTGTGTGTCAGTGGCTCCAGGACCACAGAGGGGGTATGGGAAGTGGGGTCTTACTTTCACAAATGCACACACACAATAATCAGATAAGGAATCAACCCCTCCAAACTCTAAATGATTAAGAAAAGTTTTCCAGAGATGGAAAGATGAATTTTTATCCATCATGGTTAGAGACTGGCAGGTCAGTGTCTAAATACAAATATCTCACCCAAAATATTTATCTTGCTTTGAGATAATAACCGACAGTGTGATGCTTTCAGAGTCAACAAGCGATCTTGAACTTTTGTTTATCTTTGTTGCGTCATTTTTGAAAGGTAAAAAGAAAGTGTCAGTCGTGTCCGACTCTTTGTGACCCCATGGACTGTAGCCTGCAAGGCTCCTCTGCCCATGGGATTCTCCAGGCAGGAATACTAGAGTGGGTTGTCATTCCCTTCTCCAGGGGATCTTCCCTACCCAGGGATCAAACCAGTGTCTCCTGCATTGCAGACAGATTCTTTACTGTGTGAGCCACCAGAGAAGCCCTACGTGTTTTAAAAGATATTTTTATAATATACATACCATTATATTGAGCTTCTCAAGAGGCTAGTGGTAAAGAATTCACCTGTCAATGCAGCAGACACAGAAGATGCAGGTTTGATTCCTGGATCCAGAAAAACCCTGGAGTAGGAAATGGCAACTCGCTCCAGTATTCTTGCCTGGAAAATTCCATTGACAGAGGAGCCTGGCAGGTTACAGTTCATGGGGTTGCAAAGAGTTGGACACGACTGAGCACAAGGAAAGAAGGAACTATTATATTATGTTCATAATTTATAAATAAGTTAACATCTATTTGGGACATATGCTCAGTATAGTGAAGAGTTCTTTACTGGTAAGCATGAACAAACTTTGACAACTTCTTATTTACAGAAGTAAAGCCATTTGGGTGTTTGGTGCACGTGATAAGCATCGCTAGTGCTCACTTATGTCTTGATCTCCTTCCGCCCAAGCTCCCAGGGGACAGTACTGCCAGGCTTTCCTGGGTAGAGGAGGAGCCAGGTGACAGTTCTGTGTGAGAGCAGAATGCATCAGTGCTGGTACAAGGCCCTGCTGTTTCTTTCTTCTCTGGCTTGTGGAGGAGGCCTTGTACTGAAATTCAGGATTGAAAGATCAAAGCAGCCTGGCTCATGGTGTCACCACCTGGTTGAGGAGAGTTGAGGTGATTGAGTAGAGTTGCCCAGGAATGAGCAGACAAGAATGGAGTTGTCTTGTCACCGAGATGCTGGGACTCTTTCTTATTTCAGCATCACTTGTTTGTGCCAACTAACAGAGCAGCTGTCCCAGGCAGGGCTCAGAGAGCAAGCTCACATGAATGGAGATCCCAGGTGGCCTGCAGTCCACTCATCAGTTAGATGGCCGGGGCAGCCTTGGACACCAATGGACAGGTGCGGCCACTGGCCTCTGGACTTGTTTGGAGCCATGGGGAAACTGAACCAGCATCTTACATAGTAACTTCTGCCCTGCCAGTGTCTACTGTGCATGGAAGATGTGTGGTTGCCACGTGAGTAAAGATGTCACATCTCAGTTCTATCTGATGTGATTACAAGGGCCTCAGCACATGTTGCTCTCAGCTGGCTTATCCCAGGTTGGGAGAGGCCTTTGTGGCGAAGCCCGATGAGGCCCCTTGCTAGTGTCAGGGCTGAGGTGGCTGCTGTGTGGTCTGAGTGAGCTCCTGGAGAGTGATGTCAGCCTTGCTTTTGGTCAAGAAGAGAGACCAGCTGGGCACACAAGCACCTCTGGTCCTCACCCCCTGTCACACTACCGTTCACCCCCCAGTGGTACACTACTGTACTGCTTCAAGAGAGCCAGTGTCCTCCAAAAGGGACAGATTGGGGAATGACCTCATTTTGCTGCTCCTGTGTTTGTTTGGGGGCCACATTTTAGGCTCTACAACGTCATTTTGAGTCTTGACTCTGGGCCCCACTACTCTGTATGTACTTTTTATCCAGAGCTTCTCCTTCTCACTCATGAATGACAGATACCTCCAGCTCCCTGTTTGCATTGCGGGATGTAAAACAAGCAGCTCTGGTGGTCACCTTTGGGGAGGCCCTCATACTCCTCCCACAAGTGAGGCTAGATGATAGTGGCTTTTAAGCTAAAAACCATTGCAACACCAAGAGAAAATCCCAGGCCCAGAGAGACTGTCAGCCAGGTTGGTTTTAAATTTGGAGTGAGTTTCTGGAGCACAGAGAAGTCATTCTACAGAAGGATCCTCAGACCCAACTAACAGATGATACTTACTCGAGGACTGAGCCGGCCCCAGAGCCTGGAATCATGATTTAATTATGCATCTACAGGTTCTGTCACCCTCTTGTATCCAAATACTAGGGCTCCCCTGTCACCAAGCGAGGGTGCTTCCACCCAGAGCCCTGAATCTTCCAAATGTCCCAGGAACTGACTTAAAGAAGACCTATTTCAGGCCTGGATTTCTTTGGTCTGTAGAAGGTGAGAGAGCTGTGTGGACCTCGGCAGAAACCTTATTCTTCATTCACTGTGTTAAAGCCTAGGGAGCTGCTCTTCTCCTTAGAAGAAAGACAAGCTTCACTTTTTTGACTCATCCCCAGCCATTATTCTGGTTCTCCAAAATACTAGCCAGCTGGTTCCCTTGACTGGTGCTGATGTTGGGTGGATGGGACAGGTGTGGCTGGAAACACAGGGCAGCAGGGGAAGCCAGGTGTCTTTCCCTCAATCCATCCTAGACTCCTATTTCCTTATTGGCTGGAAAGACACCTCCAATCCTGTCCATTAATGAACAACCACACGACTACAACAGCTGCTTAATATGTGCTTGCTTTATTCTTACCTGGGTTAATAATAAATACTAATACCAATAATAACATAAAACAGTATCATTATTGGTTCACAGAAATACAGCTGGGACATCTGTCTCCTGGGACAAATTGGTCATATCTGTGCTAGGGCTAGTATATCCAAGGGATAGGGCTTCCCTGGTGGTTCAGTGGTAAAGTATCCACTTGCCAATATAGGAGATGAGGAGACATGGGTTTGATTCCTGGGTCCGGAAAATCCCCTGGAGAAGGAAATGGCAGCTCACTCCAGTATACTTGCCTGGGAAAGCCTATGACAGAGGAGCCTGGTGGGCTGCAGTCCTTAGGGTCACAAGAGTTGGACATGACTAAGCAACTGAGCATGGGCGCGAGACCCAAGGGGACTGCACTGTAGCCCGAAGCAGCAATCCAGGTACACTTGGTCTTCCCAGAAAATTCTTGTTTCTGTGTCCTCAGAGGCATGCTCCTTCCTTGAGCCTGTGAGAAGAAACCTCAGGCTCCCCAGCCGAGCAGCCACCATCAGGGTGGGCTGTGCAGTGCCTGGCTGGCATTGTGCATAGGGAAGGCGGCATCGTGATGGAAGAGTGGCCAAACTGTGGAGGTGGTGATGTCTCTGCTCCCTCCCTCGCAGCTTCCCATCTTAATGAGTCCTCTCTTTGCTGACTTCCCCTGCAGTGGCCGTGCTTCTGCATCTCCCTAATCACTGCCCCAGGGAACAGCTCACTGCTGTAGCAATGCCTCTCCTCACTGCTGGGCATCCACCATGCTCCTGGAGGAACCTCCTTGAAACACAGCTGTGTCCTAACTGGTGGCAAGAGAAAGATGGAGTGTGACACACACATCTGTCATTTTCTCCAGGGAGAATGTCTTTATCTCATTAGTAGCAGAACATGTTCCACTGGTCAGGATGCCACGTGGAGGGGCTGAGATGCTTCTGTGGGATGCCATGGACATGTGTCTGGGGAGGAGACAGTTCTACTTGTAGAGCAGAGGGGGCCTTCTCTGGCACCTTCCTCCATTTGACCCTTTTTTCTCTGAAGGTTCTGCATGGATTATGCCACAGCCTGGAAGGCAGACACACCAGTGGGTTAAGGGTTGCTCCAGGTCCCTGAGGGGCCCTCATCTGACTGCCAACACCCCTTTGATGAGAACCAGCATGAATGTCCAGCCTCTTTTGGTGTATATGCAGATGGCATGTGGTGGGTTGGTCATACTGGCTAATTAGTATCTCTTTAAATGCATCTTAAAAGTTAAGATGCTTTGAGTTGAGTCTTAGTGCTTAGAATTGCCACATTTGGTGATGACACTTTACTCCCCCTAGGAAATAAGCAAACAACTTGCTCCAAGGCCATAGGATACCTCAGGATTCATTCAGTAAGAATCTGTTTAACTACAATGAGGTATCTCCTCACACTGTTCAGAATGGCCATCATCAAAAAAAGTCTACAAACAGTAAATACTGGAGAAAAGGGAACCTTCTTGCACGATTGGTGGGAATGTAAATTGATACAGTTCACTATGGAGAACAGATTTCTTGAAAAATCTAGGAATAAAACTACCATATGAGCCAGCAATCCCACTATTAGGCATATACCCTAAGAAAACCATGATTCTAAAAGACACATGTACCCCAATGTTCATTGCAGCAGTATTTACAATAGACGGGACATGGAAACAGCCTAGATGTCCTTCGACAGATGAATGGATAAAGAAGTTGTTGTACAAATATACAATGGAATGTTACTCTGTCATAAAAGGAATGAATTTGAGTCAGTTCTAGTGAGGTGGATGAAACTAGAACCTGTTATACAGAGTGAAGGAAGTCAGAAAGAAAAAACAAATATCACATATTAACACACATGCATGAAATCTAGAAAAATGGTACTGATGAACCTATTTGCAGGGCAGCAATAGAGACGCAGACAGAGAACAGACTTGTGGATCCAGCAAGGGAAGGGACAGGGTGGGATGAATTGAGAGAGCAGCGCTGAAGCTTATACATTACCACATGTAAAACAGATAGCCCAGTGGGAACTTGCTGTATGATGCAGGCAGCTCAACTCACAGCTCTGTCACAACCTAGATGGGGTGGGAGGGAGTGAGAGGTGGGGAGGGAGGTTCAGGAGGGAGGGGACATATGTATACCTAAGGCCGATTCATGCTGATGTATGGCAGAAACCAACACAACATAGTGAAGCAGTTATCCTCCAATTAAAAATAAATCCATTTAAAAAAGAGTCAATGTAAGTCCATTTTTAAGGCTCATGGGGCCTTAGAGGGATCCCTTTGTCATGTTAAGATTTCCCTCCAAATTCTATTTCCCAGTTGAGTTCAAGTTGATATTTTATAGACTCTCAAGCAATTGAAAAGCCATTAAGTTGAATTTTAAAAATTTAAAATGGACTTACAAATAGAACCTTTACTTTTGTAGGAGAATAAGCTATTAAGAAGTGGATCTCTGTGGTGAAGCTGTGTGTCTGGGGGCTCCTGGGATTAAGCTGCAGGCAGAGCTGCCAGGACATGTTATGAAAGCCACCTCCTTGGCCCCCTCTTCTTCCCTAGGCTGCGGGGTTTTACCCTCAGGAAGAAGAAGCCTGGGTAGCTCCAGTGTCTGCCTCTAATGGGCATGTGTCCCTTGCTCCCACAGCTTGTCACATTCTGGAGTGTTGTGATGGGCTGGCCCAGGATGTCATCGGCTCCATCGGACAAGCCTTTGAGCTCCGGTTTAAGCAGTATTTGCAGTGTCCTTCCAAGATCACGGCTCTTCATGACCGGTGAGTAGTGCTGTGACACCATGTGCAGTGGCCTCTCTGCATTTTCTGACCTTTCCTCTTAACATGACTTAAAAGGAGAAAAACCACAAAACAGCTCCCTGAGAAGTGTTCTGAACAGACAGTTAATCACAGGGCTTCCTGGGCCTGGAGACACCTGGCCGGTGCTGGGCTGGGGCTCAGAAAACCGACAGATGGAAGCTGACATATGGGTGATGCTCCCAATGTTTAGAAAAACATTTTCTTGAAACTATAGTGACAGTAGCTAAGGTTACCAAAAAAACAGTGTAATATGTTTTTATTCTGTTTTCCATGCAAGCATGTGATGTCTCCATATGTTGTCTTCTTGGGTCGGTGTCACCCCGGGTTCTAACTGTGCTGTTGTCCTCGTCATCAGGGTTAGACAGAGTCCTGATTCAGAGGCCCCTGTCATGAGGCACTGTGCTTGGGATGGCCAGCATGGTTCTGCTTTATTGGACTTTGTAGCTTTCAGGCTCAATGGCTGTAGGGTCCTGATCTTTGTCTCAGCAGTTTTCTTTCTGTAGGGAGAAGACTCTTGAGAGTCCCTAGGACTGCAAGGAGATCAAACCAGTCAATATTAAAGGAAATCAACCATGAAAATTCCTTGGAAGGATTGACGCTGAAGCTGGAGCTCCAATCCTTTGGCCATTTGATGCTAAGAGCTGACTCATTGGAAAAGACCCCGAAGCTGGGAAAGATTGAGAGCAAGGGGAGAAAAAGTGGGTGACAGAGGATGAGATGGTGGGGTGGCATCACCAACTCAATGGAAATGAGTTTGAGCCAACTCCGGGAGACAGTGAAGGATAGGGAAGCGTGGTGAGCTGCAGTGTATGGGCATCACAAAGAGCTGGACACAACTTACCGACTGAACAATAGGTTTTCTCTGTAAAATAGGAATAATAGAAGCTTGCAATATTTTAAACATTAAGTTCAGTTCAGTTCAGCTCAGTTGCTCAGTCATGTCTGACCCTTTGTGACCCTATGGACTGCAGCAAGCTAAGCTTCCCCGTCCATCACCAGCTCCTGGAGCTTGCTCAAACTCAGGTCCATCGAGTTGGTGATGCCATCCAACCATCTCATCCTCTGTCATCCTGTTCTTCTCCTGCTTTCAATCTTTCCCAGCATCATGGTGTTTTCCAATGAGTCAGTTCTTCCCATCAGGTGGTCAAAGAATTGGAGTTTCAGCTTCAGCATCAGTCTTTCCAATGAATATCCAGGACTGATTTCCTTTAGGATGGACTGGTTGGATCTCCTTGCAGTCCAGGACACTCTCAAGAGTCTTCTCCAACACCACAGTTCAAAAGCATCAATTCTTTGGTGCTCAGCTTTCTTTATAGTCCAACTCTCACATCCATACATGACTACTGGAAAAAACATAGTTTTGACTATATGAAACTTTGTTGGCAAAGTAATATCTCTGCCTTTTATTATGCTGTCTGGGTTGGTCATAGCTTTTCTTCCAAGGAGCAAATGTCTTTTAATTTCATGGCTGCAGTCACCATCTGCAGTGATTTTGGAGCCCAAGAAAGTGAAGTCTGTCATTGTTTCCACTGTTTCTCCATCTATTTCCCATGAAGTGATGGGACTGGATGCCATGATCTTAGTTTTTTGAATGTTGAGTTTTAAGCCAGCTTTATCACCGTCCTCTTTCACCTTCATCAAGAGGCTCTTTAGTTTCTTTTCATTTTCTGCCATAAGGGTGGTGTCATCTGCATATCTGAGGTTATTGATATTTCTCCCGGCAATCTTGATTCCAGCTTGTGCTTCATCCAGCCTGGCATTTTGCATTATGTACTCTGCATATAAGATAAATTAGCAAGGTGACAATATACAGCTTTGATATACTCCTTACCCAATTTGGAATCAGTCTGTTGTTCCATGTCCAGTTCTAACTGTTGCTTCCTGACCTGCATACAGCTCAGGAGGCAGGTAAGGTCATCTGGTATTCCCATCTCTTTAAGAATTTTCCACAGTTTGTTATGATTCACACAGTGAAAGGCTTTAGCATAGTCAATGAAATAAAAGTAGATGTTTTTCTGGAACTCTCTTGCTTTTTTGTTGATCCAGTAGATATTAGCAATTTGATCTCTGGTTCCTCTGCCTTTTCTAAATCCAGCTTGAACATCTGGAGGTTCTCAGTTCACATGCTGTTAAAGTCTAGCTTGGAGAATTTTGAGTATTACTTTGCTAGCCTGTGAGATGAGTGCAATTGTGTGGTAGTTTGAGCATTCTTTGGCATTGCCTTTCTTTGGGACTGGAATGGAAACTGAACTTTTCCAGTCCTGTGGCCACTGCTGAGTTTTCCAAATTTGTTGGCATATTGAGTGCATCATTTTCACAACATCATCTTTTAGGATTTGAAATAGCTCAGCTGGAATTCCATCACCTCCACTAGTTTTGTTCATACTGATGCTTCCTAAGGCTCACTTGACTTCTCACTCCAGGATGTCTGGTTCTAGGTGAGTGATCACACCATCATGGTTATCTGGGTCATGAAGATATTTTTTGTATAGTTCTTCTGTGTATTCTTGCCACCTCTTCTAAATATCTTCTTCTGTTAGGTCTATATCATTTCTGTCCTTTATTGAGCCCATCTTTGCATGAAATGTTCCCTTGGTATCTCTAATTTTCTTGAAGAGATCTCTAGTCTTTCCCATTCTGTTGTTTTCCTCTATTTCTTTGCATTGATCGTTGAGGAAGGCTTTCTTAGTTCTCCTTGCTATTCTTTGGAACTCTGCATTCAGATGGATATATCTTTCCTTTTCTCCTTTGCTTTCACCTCTCTTCTTTCCTCAGCTATTTGTAAGGCCTCCTCAGGTAACCATTTTGCCTTTTTGCATTTCTTCTTCTTGGGGATGGTTTTGATCACTGCTTCCTGTACAATGTTACAAACTTCTGTCCATAGTTCTTCAGGCACTCTATCTATCAGATCTAATCCCTTGAATCTATTTGTCACTTTCACTGTATAATTGTAAGGGATTTATTTAATTTAGGTCATACCTGAATGGTCTAGTGTTTTTCCCCTACTTTCTTCAATTTAAGTCTGCATTTGGCAATAAGGAGTTCGTGATCTGAGCCACAGTCAACTCCTGGTTTTGTTTTTGCTGACTGTATAGAGCTTCTCCATCTTTGTCTGCAAAGAATAGAAGCAATCTGATTTCGGTTTTGAACACCTGGTGATGTCCATGTGTAGAGTTGTCCCTTGTGTTGTTGGAAGAAGGTGTTTGCTATGACCAGTATGCTCTCTTGGCAAATCTTTCTTAGCCTTTTCCCTGCTTCATTTTGTACTCCAAGACCAAACTTGCCTGTTACTCCAGGTATCTCTTGACTTCCTACTTTTGCGTTCCAGTCCCCTATGATGAAAAGAAACTCTTTTTTTGGTGTGTTCTAGAAGGTCTAGAACTGAGGTTAAATATTTCATTTAAACATTAAACGAAATAGTAAATGTAAACAGGAATTGTGAGATGTTTAGTTTTTATAAAAAATGTTCAGTGTCTACTCTTGAGTTTCCTTAGGAGATAAGAATATTCCATGCAGCACTAAAAAGAAAGTAATGAGGCATATTGGTCATTCAGTCACTTATCCTACTGAAAGCTTATTACAATGGTGTGTTCACTGTCAATAAAGGTTAATTTCTCCTGAATTTACTTTTCCTCCAACTTCTGTGGCCATATTCCAGACTTAGTTGTGAAGGCATTATACTCCTCTGTCTTCATTATCTCTCTGAAGTCTTCATCTTTCTTGAAAGAGATTTTTAATTTTTTTTTCATCAACTGGAAAATTTCTTTTAAGGTATTCATTCTGGGGGTGCCTATGAAAGCCCCATTTTTCCTGGTTGACAAGGACTTCTGCAAATGCATATAAGCTGTGTGGAAAAGGAGTTAGAACGTAGTGGGGACCCTATAGCCCTTGGCAGGACAGTGGGTGAACAAAGTTCTAAATTTTATATTATAATGGAATATAGTCATTAAACAGAATTCATCAGTATATGTGTATTATCAAAATTAATCTCAATCATTTAAGTGAAGTAAAAAAGGATATGAACCATTTACGGAAATTTTAAAAACACACAAATGACTGTATATGTAGCTTATGGATAAATGCATGTGTATAAAGAGTATAAAAACATGCAAAAATATTACATACCAACTCTAGGACATTTGAGGATGACAGGGACATGTATGCATGCATGTTCAGTCATGTCCAACTCTTTGCGACCCCATGGGCTGTAGCCCACCAGGCTCCTCTGTCCATGGAGTTTCCCAGGGAAGAATACTGGAGTGATTTGCCATGTCCTACTCTAGATGATCTTTCTGGCCCACGGATTGAACCGATGGCTCTTGCATCTCCTGCATTGGCAAGCAGATTACTTACCACTGTGTCACCTGGGAAGCCCAAATTTTTGTACATAGAAGCTAGGTGCATGCATGCGTGCTAAGTCATGTCCAACTCTTTGTGACCCCATAGACTGTAGACCACCAGGCTCCTCTGTCCATGGAATTCTCCAGGCCAGAAGACTGAAGCGGGCTGCCATTTCCTCCTTCAGGGGATCTTCCTAACTCGGACTGAACTCGCGTCACCTATGTATCCTATATTGACAGGCAGATTTACTACTGAGCCACCTGGGAAACTGACAGGGGCTCGGGGTGGGCTATAACTGGTTTTGTTAAGTGTATCTCTTCCCTAACATTTTATAAGAACAGTATTCCAGTATGTAAAAAGAATTTTGCAGTGAACACCTGTAAAACCAACCACCTAGATTCTACTATTAACATTTTACTGTTAACATCACATACTTATTCATCCAATGTGAGTCTGACAAATTTTATTTCTTTAAAAAGAAAGGAATCAAATATAGCAAAATGTTCACACTTGTTTAATCTCAGTGGTGGATGTGTAGGTGTCTTTTATATTAATTTAGCTTTTCTGTACTTTCAAAATGTTACGTAAAAGTCAAATAAATACTATTAAATTAGTATGTACAAAAATGAGTGGGGAGAGTTAATTGAACTACACGCTTCTCTAGGCATATACTTAAGGTGTGAAGTCCTTACATGTTTCTATATAATAAAATTTGAAGAAGTTTTGGGGAAAGAAAATGAAGTAGAGAGATCTTATCTATTGAGAAAACTTTGAATCCAATATGCAAGTAATGGTATACAATTTCTAAAGCAGAGCATCAACCAGGGGTCCTGTGTTCCCTGGCATCATTCTCATCTGCTCTGACAAGCTGCTTTTGTCCACTGAGCAGGTCTGAGACCCATCAGGTGGGAACGTGCCACCTTCTGGCCCTGCTGGGGCCATGAGAGAGCACATCTTGCCTCCAGCTGCCACACTCTTTGCCCCCTCCCCACCCTTTTCCAGAGACTTTGGACTGCAGAAGTCACTGGCCCATTTTCCTTCTAGATTTCCCAGAGGCCAGCAAGACAGGAGGTTCTGTTTGTGAGCAGTTCTCCTTGGGTTTACTTCTTGCTTGCTCAGGCCATCTCTCTTCAAATTGGGAATGAGCTGGAAGTGTGAGAATTTGGTATAATCAGCTTCTTTGTCCACATTCCTCAGAGTAGAGTTGGGGACAGATGAGTGTGGAGTGAGTGTGGTGGCGTTAGGGCCCAGTACGCTGCCCCAGCATCTCAAAGTTTCAGGTTGGTGCACATGGCTTCCTCTCTCTTCTCTTGCTTCTGGTGGTTGGATGACTTTACTTATTATTCATGAATTATTTTTTGCTCATCGTATTAATTATTGGGAGACAGACTCTGTATCTGGAATCATCACCCATCTCCAACTGGAAATCAAAAATAGCACTTTTAAATGAATGGAATTTTTGGTATGGTCTGATTTTCCTTAGAAGATTTTTCCTCTGATTTTTCTTGCCAAAATCCAGGGTCATTTTCAACACAAAACCAGAGAAGACAATGAAAAAGAATTCAAATGTAGTGAAATCTCTTTTTATTATTAAAAAAAAGTTTTGATATATAATTTATGATGAAAATTCATTCCTTTTGGAATATATAGTTCTGTAGTATTTAGTACTGTCAGAGACTGTATAACTATTGTTCCTAAATAATTCCAGAACATTTTCATCACCCCAGCAAGAAACTCCATACTTATTAGCAGTTAATTCCCCAACTTGCAATATTCTCTCCCCAGACAATCATTGCTCTACTTTCTGTCTTCATTGATTTGCCAGTTCTGGATATTTTATATGAATGGAATCATATAATATATGCTTGAGTTCTTTCACTTACTGGATTGTTTTCAAGGTTAAGCTATGTTGTAGCATGTATGAGTATGGCATTTTTAGGTTTGAATAATATTCTTTTGCATACATTTTTTACCTTTTGTTTATTCATTCCTTGGTTTATGGATATTAGGGTTGTTTTTACCTTTTAGTTCTCATGAATCGTGCTGCTGTGAATATGTGTACAAATTCTTGTGTGAACAGATGTTTCAATACTCTTGGGTATATAACTAGGAATAGAATTGCCTAGTCATATGGTAACTCTGTGCTAAAGTTTTAGAAACTGCCAAACTGATTTCCAAAGTGGTTGTACCATTTTATATTTTCACCAGAATGTATGAGTTTCAGTTTCACTGATATTTGTTATTGTCCATCATTTTGATTTTAGCTATCCTAGTGAGTCCAAAGTGGTTTCTGTGATTTTGATTTGCATTTTCTTGATGACTATTGATGTCAAGCATCTTTCCATGTGCTTATTGGCTAGTTGTATATCTTATTTGGAGAGATGTCTGCTCAAATCCATAGACTATTTTAAAAATTATAGTTGATTTACAGTGCCGTGTTACTTTCTGCTATACAACAATGTGAGTCAGTTATATATATATATATATATATCTCCACTTCTTTTTAGATTTTCTTTCCATATAGGTCATTATAGAGTACTGAATAGAGTTCCCTGAGCTATACAGTATATATCTCCACTTCTTTTTAGATTTTCTTTCCATATAGGTCATTATAGAGTACTGAATAGAGTTCCCTGAGCTATACAGTAGGTTCTTGTAGTTATCTATTTCATATACAGTAGTGTGTATATGTTAGTTTCAATCTTACAGTTTATCCCTCCCTCCCTTTTTCCCCCTGGTAACCATAAGAACGTTTTCTGCATCTGTGACAATTTCTGTTTCATAAATAGGTTCATTTGTACCATTTATTTGTTAGATTCCCATGTATAAACAACATCATATGATATTTATCTTCCTGTGTCTGACTTACTTTACTCAGGGCTGAGTAATATTCCATTGCATATATGTGCCACATCTTATTTATCCATTCTTCTGTCGATGGACATTTAGATTGATCCCATGTCCTGGCTATTGTAAATAGTGCTGTAATGAACATTGGGGTGCATGTATTATTTCAAATTATGATTTTTCTCTGGATCTGTGCCTATCAGTAAGATTGCTGGATCACATGGTAGCTCTATTTTTCGTTTTGTAAGGAATCTCCATAGTGTCCTCCATTGTGGCTGTACCAATTTACATTCCCACCAGTGGTGGAGGAGAGTTCCCTTTTCTGCACACCCTCTCCAGCATTTATTGTTTGAAGATTTTTTGATGATGGCCATTTTGACTAGTGTGAGGTAATACTTCATTGTAGTTTTGATTTGTATTTCTCTAATAATTAGTGATATTGAGCATCTTTTTGTGTGCTTTTTGACCATCTGGATGTCTTCTTTGGAGAAAAGTCTTTTTAGATCTTCCACCCATTTTTGATTGGGTTGCTTGTTCTTTATAATGAGCTGCATGAGCTGTTTACATATTTTATTTTGTTTATTTTTTTTTGTTTACATATTTTAGATTAATCTCTTGTTGGTTGCTGTGTTTGAAAATATTTTCTCCAATTCTATGGGTTTTCTTTTCATTTTGTTGATGATTTCTTTTGCTGTGCAAAAGCTTTTAAGTTTATTTAGGTCCCGTTTGTTTATTTTTATTTTTGTTAATCTTGGAGATTAACCAAAAAAGATCTTGCTGTGATTTATGTCATAAAGTGTTCTGCCGATGTTTTCCTGTAAGCATTTTATAGTGTCTGGTCTTTCATGTAGGTCTTTAATCCATTTTGAATTTGTATATGAGCATGTTCTAATTTCATCCTTTTATATGTAGTTGTCCAGTTTTCCCAGCTCACTTATTGAGGACACTGTCTTTTCTTCATTGTATATTCTTCCCTCCTTTGTCATAGATTAGGTGACCATAGGTGTGTAGGTTTATCTCTGGACTTTCTTTCCTGTTCCACTGATTTATATTTCTGTTTTTGTGCCAGTGCCACATTGTTTTGATTACTGTAGCTTGGTAGTATAGTCTGAAGTCAGAGAGATTCATTTCCCCAGCTCTATTTTTCTTTCTCAAGATTGTCTTGGCTCTTCAGTGTCTTTTGTGTTTCCATACAAATTGTAAAATTTTTCTTGCTGTAATTCTGTGAAAAATGTTATTGGTAATTTGATAGAAGTTTCATTGAATCTGCTGATTGCTTTGGGTAGTATAGTCATTTTAACAATATTGATTCTTCCAATCTAAGAATGTGGTATATTTCTCCTTCTGTTTACATTATCTTTAATTTCTTTCATCAGTATCTTATAGTTCTCTGAGTATAGGTCTTTTGCCTCCTTAAGGTTTATTCCTAGGTATTTTATTCTTTCTGATGCAGTGATAAATGGGGTTGTTTCCTTAGTTTCTCTGAACTTTTGTTGTTAGTGTATTGGAATGCAAGAGATTTTTGTATATTAATTTTGTATCCTGCAACTTTACCAAATTCTGTTCTGGTAGTTTTCTGGTAACATCTTTAGGACTTTCTATGTATAGTAGCATGTCTTTTGCAAACAGTGACAAATTTACTTCTTGTTTTCCAGTTTGAATTCCTTTAATTTCTCTTTTTTTTTCCTATGATTGCTGTGGCTAGGACTCACAAAACTGTGTTGAATAAAAGTGGCAAGACTGCACATCCTTGTCTTATTCCTGATCTTAGAGGAAATCCTTTCAAATTTTTCACTGTTGAGAATGATATTTGCTGTGGATTTTCATATATGGCCTTTATTATGTTATATTATCTTTATGCTTACTTTCTGGAGAGTTTTTCTCATAAATGGTGTTGAATTTTGTCAAAAGCTTTCTCTGCCTCTGTTAAGATGATCATATAGTTGTTATTCTTCAGTTCATTAGTATGGTGTATTATATTGATTGATTTACATATGTTGAAGAATCCTTGCATCCCCAGGATAAATACCACTTAATCATGTGTATGATCCTTTTAATGTATTGTTGGATTTGGTTTCTAAGTATTTTGTTGAGGATTTTTGTGTCTTTGTTCATCAATGACATTGGCCTGTAATTTTCTTTTTTTGTGTGTGAGATCTTTGTTGAGTTTTGGTATCAGGGAGATAGTGGCCTTGTATAATGAGCTTGAGAGTATTCCTTCCTCTATAATTTTTTGGAATAGTTTGAGAAGGATAGGTTTTAACTCTTTTCTAGATGTTTGATAGAATTCATCTGTGAAGCCATCTGGCTCTGGACTTTTGTTTGTTTGAAGTTTTTAAATCACAGTTTCAATTTCAGTGATTCATGCGTTCATATTCTCTATTTCTACATGTTTCAGTCTTTGAAAGTTGTACCTTTCTAAGAATTTGTCCATTTCTCTCAGATTGTCCATTTTACTGGCAAATAGTTGCTTGCAGTAGTCGCTTATGGTCCTTTGTGTTTCTGTGGTGTCTGTTGTAACTTCTCCTTTTTCATTTCTAATTTTATTGATTTGAGTCCTCTCCCTTTTTTTCTTGATGAGTCTAGCTAAAGGTTTATCAACATTATCTTCTCAAAGAATCAGCTTTTAGTTTCATTGATCTTTGCTATTGTTTTCTTTGTCTCTATATCATTTATTCCTGTTCTGATCTTTATGACTTCTTTCCTTCTTGAGGATTGTGGAGATTTTGTTTGTTCTTCTCTCTCTGGTTGCTTTCTTCTCTCTCTAGTTGTGTAAATTTAGGTTGTTTACTTGAGATTTTTCTCATTTCTTGAGGTAAGATTGTATTGCTATAAAGGTCCCTCTTAGAACTGTTTTTGCTGCATCTCACAGATTTTGGATTGTCATGTTTTTGGTGCCATTTGTCTCTAGATGTTTTTTGATTTCCTCTTTGATTTCTTCAGAGATCTGTTGATTGTTTAGTAACGTATTTTTTAAATTTCCATGTGTTTCTTTTTAACAAATTTTTTTTAACTGTAATTGATTTCTAATCTTATAGCATTGTGGTCAGAAAAGATGATTAATATGATTCAAATTTTCTTGAATTTACCATGTCTTGATTTGTGGTCCAAATGTTATCTATCCTGGAGAATATTCCATGTGCACTTGAGACGAAAGTGTATTTTGCTGCTTTTGGATGGAATTTCTTATAGATATCAATTAAGTCTGTCTGATCTAACGTGTCACCTAAGGCTTGTGTTTCTTTATTACTTTTCTCTCTGCATGATCTGTCCATTGGTATACACAGGTGTTAAAGTTCCCCAGTATTATTGTGTTACTGATTTCCCCTTTCATGTCTGTTAGCATTTGCTTTATATATTGAGGTGCTCCTATGTTGGGTACATATACATTTATAATTCTTATATCTTCTTGGATTGATCCATTGATCATTATGTAATGACCTTTGTCTTTTGTAACAGTATTTATTTTAATGTCTATTTTGACTGATGTAAGTATTTCTACTCCAGCTTTCTTTTGATTTCCATTTGCAGGGACTGTCTTTTTCCATTCCCTCAATTTCAGCCTGTATGTGTTTCTAGGTCTGAAGTGAGTCTCTTGTAGACAGCACATATATTGGTCTTGCTTTTGTATCCATTCAGCCAGTTTATGTCTTTTGGTTGAAGCATTTGATCCATTTACATTTAATGTAATTATTGATATGCATGTTCCTATAGCCATTTTCTTAACTGCTTTGGGTTTGTTTTTGTAGTTCTTTTTTCTTCACATCTTCTTTTGTTCTCTTCTCTTGTGGTTTGGTGACCATCTTTAGTGTTGTGTTTGAGTTGTTTTTCCTTTTTTGTATGTGTATCTATTGTAGTTTTTGTTTGTTGTCATCAGTTCTGATCTAGCAGTCTGCTGCTACTGCTGCTAAGTTGCTTCAGTCATGTCCGACTCTGTGCGACCCCATAGACAGCAGCCCACCAGGATCCCCTGTCCCTGGGATTCTCCAGGCAAGAACACTGGAGTGGGTTGCCATTTCCTTCTCCAATGCATGAAAGTGAAAAGCGAAAGTGAAGTCGCTCAGTCGTGTCCGACTCCTAGCAACCCCATGGACTGCAGCCTACCAGGCTCCTCCGTCCATGGGATTTTCCAGGCAAGAGTACTGGAGTGGGATATGTACAAAGTCTCATGTTTTAGATTGCTGGTCTCATTCTACCTAGAGAAGTTTGTTAGCATTTGTTGTAAAGCTGGTTTAGTGGTGCTGAATTTTCTTAGCTTTTGTCTATAAAGCTTTAGATTTCTCCACCAAATCTAAATGATATCCTTTCTGGATAGAGTATTCTTGGTTGTTGGTTTTTCCCTTTCATCACTTGAAATACATCATGCCACTCCCTTCTGGTATAGAGTTTCTGCTGAAAAATCAGCTGATAACCTTATGGGGATTCTTTGTATATTGTTGCTTTTCCCTTGTTACTTTTCATATTTTTTCTTTGTCTTTAACTTCTGTCAGTTTGATTAATATGTGTCTTGGTTTGTTCCTTCATGGTTTCACCCTGTATGGGATTCTCTGCACTTCCTGGACTTGAGTGAGTGTTTCCTTTCTCATGTTAGGGAAGTTTTTGACTATAATATCTTCAATTATTTTCTCCAGCCCTTTCTCTTTCTGTTCTCCATCTGGGACCCCTATAGTGTGAATGTTGGTGCATTTAATACTGCCCCAGTGGTCTCTGAGAGTACCTTCATTTCTTTTCATTCTTTTTTCTTTACTCTCTTCTGTGACAGTGATTTCCATCACTCTGTCTTCTAGCTCACTTACTTGTTCTGCCTCAGTTATTCTGCTACTGATTCTGTCTAGTCTATTATTCATTTCAGTTGTTGTATTATTCACCTCTGTTCATTTGTTCTTTAAGTCTTCTAGCTCTTTATTGAACATTTTATATATATTCTTCATCTGTACATCCACTCTTTTTCAGAGATTTTTGGATCTTTACTATCATTACTATGAATTCTTTTTCAGGTAGATTGCCTATGTCCTCTTCAGTTAGTTGTTCTTGTGGGTTTCTATCTTGTTCCTTTGTTTGCAACATATTTCTCTGTCATCTCATTTTGTATAACTTCCTGTGTTTGTGGTCTCCTTTCCACAGGCTTCAGTATTGTATTTCCTCTTGCTTCTGGCATCTTCCCACTAGTGGATGAGATTTGTCTAAGGGCTTCTGTAGGCTTCCTGGTGGAAGGGACTGGTGCCTACCCTCTTGTGGGTGGAGCTGGTCTTGAACCTCTGATGGGCAGAGTCCTTAGTCCATTTTTAAGATTGCATTATTTGTCTTTTTATTGTTGACTTGTAGAAATTCTTTATATATTCTGGATACAAGTCTCTTTCCAGATATATAATTAGCAAATATTTTCTCTTATTGTTTGTGTTGTCTTGCATTTTCTTAATAATGTCCTTTGAAGGACCATAGTTTTTAACTTTGATGAAGTCCAAGTAATTTACTTATTTTTTCTTTGGTTGCTTTTGCTTTTGGTGTCATGTGTAAGAAACCATTGCCTAATCCAAGATCATGAGGATTTACATCTATGTTTTCTTCTAAGTTTTAGCTCTAACATTTTGGTCTTTAATCCATTTGAGTTAATTTTTGTATATGGTGTGACTTAAGGGTCCAACTTTCACAAATGACTATCCAGTCATCATAGCACCATTTGTTGAAAAGACTGTTCTTTTACATAGTGAATTGTTTGGGCATCCTTGTTGAAATCTATTGACTATAAATATATGGGTTTATTTATGGACTCTTAATTCTGTTCCATTGATTTATATGTCTATCCTTATGCCAATACCATATAGTCTTGAATAGTATAGCTTTATAGTTAGTTTGAAGTGAGGTAGTATGTGTCTTCCAACTACATTCTTCTTTATTAACGTTTGACCCTGTTCACTATTCTGGGCCTCTTGCAATTTCAAAGGAATAGCATAGCTTGTTTATTTTTATGAAAGAAGACAATTGTGATTTTGATAGAAATTATCTTGAATCTATAGACCTATTTGGGGAGTACTTCCATCTTAACAGTATTACATCTTTCAATTCATAAATGCAGGATGTCTTTCCACTTATTTAGAATTCCTTAATTTCTTTCAACAATGTTTTGTAATTTTCTGTTATGAGTCTTACACTTGTTTTGATAATTTTTACTACCAAAAGAATACATCTTTTATTCTTTTTGATACTATAATAAGTGAAATTGCTTGTTAATTTTGTTTTTATTGTTAATATATAAAAATACAATTGATTTTATACACTGATTGTGTATTGTGGAAACTTGCTGAATTCATTTATTTTTTATTATTCACTTAGCTTTAATAATTTGGGTGTGTATGTGTATTCCTTAGTATTTTTTATATACAAGATCATGTCCTGTGCAAGAAAATATAGTTTTATTTTGACTTACTAATCTGAATGCCTTTTATTTCTTTTTTATTATATAATTGTCCTGGCTAGAATCTCTAGTACAATGAATAGAGGTGGAAAGATGGGACAAACTTATTATGTTCCTGATCTTAGGAGGAAAATATTCAGAATTTTCCCATTAATCATGTTCTTAGCTGTGGACTTTTCATAGATTCTCTTTTTCAGGTTGAGAAAAATGCCTTTTAATTCCAAGATTTTTGAGGGTTTTTTGTCATGGAAAACTGTCAGATTTTGTCAAATGATTTTTCTGTGTCTAGATATGAGTATTTGGCATTTGTTTTTATTCTATTGGTATGATATATTACATTAGTTGATTTTGAATGTTTAAACAACCTTGCATTACCAGAGAAATATCACTTAGTCATGGTGCATGATTTTTTTATTTTATTTTATTTTATTTTATTTTAAATTTTATTTTATTTTTAAACTTAACATAACTGTATTAGATTTGCCAAATATCAAAATGAATCCGCCACAGGTATACATGTGTTCCCCATCCTGAACCCTCCTCCCTCCTCCCTCCCCATTCCATCCCTCTGGGTCGTCCCAGTGCACCAGCCCCAAGCATCCAGAGGAGAGGGTGGGAAGATTTGGGAGAATGGCATTGAAACATGTAAAATATCATGTATGAAATGAGTTGCCAGTCCAGGTTCGATGCACGATACTGGATGCTGGTGCATGATTTTTTTGTATTTTGCTGGAGGATTTTTGGCTTGCTAGTATTTTGTTGAGGATTTTTCCATTCATATTCATAAAAGATATTGATCTGCAGCTTGTTTTTTTTTTTTTTTCTTGCAGTGTCTTTGGTTTTGGCATCTGGATAATTCTGGCATCATAGATTTAGTTTGAAAACTTCCCTCCTCTTCTATTTTTTGGAGGAGTTATGAAAAATTGCTATTAATTCTCCTTCAGATATTAGATAGAATTCACCAGGAGGCCATATGATTCTGGGCTTTTCTTGGGATGCAAGATTTTGATTACTAATTTAGTCTTGTTGTTACAGTTATCTTCAGATTTTCTATTTCTTCTTGAGTTATTTTTTGATAGATTGAGTCTTCATAGGAATTTCCCCATTTCATCTAGATTATCTAATTTGTTGGTATATAATTTTTAATAGTTTCTCTTATAATCCTTTTAATTCATGTATGGCTGGTAGCAGTTTTTCCTCTTTTCTTCCTAATTTTGGTAATTTGAGTCTGCTCTCTTCTTTCTTAGTCAGTCTAGCTATAGATTTGTCAATACTGTTGATCTTTCTAAGAACCAACTCTTGGTTTCATTGCTTTTCTCTATTGATTTTCTATTTTTATTTCTACCTTAATCTTTATTGTTTTTCCTTCTGCTTGCTTTGGGTTTAACTCTTATTTTCTGGTTTATTAAGGCAGAGATTCAGGTTGTTGATTTGATATTGTCTATTATTATATAGGCATTTATATCTCATAAAGTTCTGTGTAAACACAGACTTTCCCTGTAAGTCTTAAACCCCTCGAAGTCATCCACGAGGGTTGAAACTAACTTCTTCCAAACTTCTATTAATGTTGAATGAAGATTTTACCTCTTTCCATGAATCATGAGTGTTTTTGATGGCATCTAGGATGCTCAGCAGAGAAGGCAATGGCACCCCACTCCAGTACTCTTGCCTGGAAAATCCCATGGATGGAGGAGCCTGGTAGGCTGCAGTCCATGGGGTCGCTAAGAGTCGGACACGACTGAGCGACTTCACTTTCACTTTTCACTTTCATGCATTGGAGAAGGACCTGGCAACCCACTCCAGTGTTCTTGCCTGGAGAATCCCAGGGACAGGGGAGCCTAGTGGGCTGCTATCTATGGGGTTGCACAGAGTCGGACACGACTGAAGCGACTTAGCAGCAGCAGCAGAATGCTCAGTCCTTTCTAGAAGGCTTTCAATTGACTTTGCTCAGGTCAATCAGAGGAATCACTATTTGTGGCAGCTATAAGCTTATGAAATGTATTTCTTATAAGACTTGAAAGTTGAAATTACTCCTTGATTCAGGGGTTGCAGGATGAATGTTGTGTTAGCAAGCATAAAGACAACATCAATCTCAATTAGAACTCTTGGGTGACCAGGTGCATTGTCAATGAGTAGTAATATTTTGAAAGGAATTGTTTCTTTCCAAGCAATAGGTCTCAACATTGGGCTTAAAATATTCAGTAAATCATGCTATAAATAGATATGCTGTTGTCCAGACTTTGCTGATCCATTTATAGAGCATAGACAGAGTAGATTTAGCATAATTCCTAAGGGCCCTAAAATTTTCAGAATGGTAAATGAGTACTGGCTTCAACTTAAAGTCACCGACTGCAGTAGCCCCTAGCAAGAGGGCAAAGTTTGTTCTTTGAAGCTTTGAAGCTGGGCATTGACTTTCTCTAGCTCTGAAATTCCTAGATGGTGTCTTCCAATATGAAGCTATTTTGTTTACACTGAAAGTCTGTTGTTTAGTGTAGCCACCTCCATTATCTTAGTGAGATACTCCAAATAACTTGCAATTGTGTCCATCAATACAGCAGCATTTGCTGCTTTGCCTTGCACTTTGATGTTATGGAAATAGCTTCTTTCCTTAAATCTCATGAACAAACCTCTGCTAGATTCAAGGTTTTCTTCTGCAGCTTCCTCATCTCTCATAAATTGAAAATAGGATTCACTTGCTCTGGATTAGGCCTTGCTGCTGCTAAGTCACTTCAGTTGTGTCCGACTCTGTGCGACCCCAGAGACGGCAGCCCACCAGGCTCCCCCGTCCCTGGGATTCTCCAGGCAAGAACACTGGAGTGGGCTGCCATTTCCTTCTCCAATGCATGAGAGTGAAAAGTGAAAGTGAAGTCGCCCAGTCGTGTCCGACTCTTAGCGACCCCATGGACTGCAGCCCACCAGGCTCCTCCGTCCATGGGATTTCCAGTCAAGAGTACTGGAGTGGGGTGCCATTGCCTTCTCCATTAAGGTAATGTTGAGGCTGGTTTTATCCTCTATCCAGATCGCTCATAAGGTCTCCATATAAACAAGATGACTCTTTACTTTCTTATTACTTCTGTGTTCACTGGAGTAGCTATTGTTGCTGTTTGTTGTGGTTGTTTGTTTTAATGATTTTCCTAAACCAACTTGGTCAAGTCTATATTTTGTTACATATGACCACTGACAACTCTGCTCAGTTCACTTATTAGACAGCTAATGATCAAAGAGAGATTTAAATGTCTGAAACCACTAAGTCCCCCAGTTTTTGCTGAGGTGCTCTGTGTGAATCTTGGGGAACTCCTTCAACACTTGGCTAGGCAGTTGACAACTCTGCTTTAGCTTTGACTTTCTGCTTGTGCAAAACTTCAAGGTCAGTGCAGATGAGAACTAATGCCTTTTTACGTCTTTTCTGAGCAGGCACACAACCCGGATGTGAAAATAGTTCTATGCATACATGTAGATGCCTAGATTCCTAGAAATATGTCAAAATTTATAATTTCCTAGCTTTTTCTTTTAAGCTTTTTGACTAGCTTACTCTTTAGCCCAAATGTTATCTATTGTTTCAGGGAGTCATAGTGTTAAATAATTGCCTGTAATTGTTTTTGACAAATGACCTTATGGAAGAAGCTGTTTTCCATAGACAACCTCTGAATCAGGTCAAATAAAGACAGTTTTGGGAGTGGAGTCTTATAGAGAATGAACAGAAAGGTCATAATGAATGTTTTCTGGGAATAGGAATTTACAGGAACCTAAATGCTTTTTTGCCTCCTCCCATGTCTAGCTATTTAAGCTGCTGGTTTTCACTGTGACTACTGGATTTTGGCTTTTAAGTCTACCCTGGAGATGGCAACAGAGCAAGTTAAAATGCAACAAAGCTCTTGTCCTGACAGCTATTTATGTCTTTTTTTGTTTGTTTAATAAACACTCTCTGCTGCTGCTGCTGCTAAGTCACTTCAGTCGTATCCGACTCTGTGCAACCCCATGGACTGCAGCCTGCCAGGCTCCTCCGTCCATGGGATTTTCCAGGCAAGAGTACTGGAGTGGGGTGCCATTGCCTTCTCCAAAATACTCTCTAGATTGGTACAAACTTCTGATTAATTTCCAGAGTTCTAAAAATGTTGATCATGAAAACATTTTTTGCTAGCTTTCTTGTTGTCATTACAGAGGAAAGAATAATTCAGAGGTCCTTACTCTGCCATTTTCCTTGATGTCACTAAATCTCCATTAAAGTTAATTTTGTTTTGGGTAAATTTCATGATATACTAAAATGTGTGTCTATACCTCAAGAAGCTGATTATCATTACATATAAACTATGTCTTTTCTTATTAAAATGTACTTTTAATAAAGGAGCTCTTTTCTGTTTCAAATAAGACTGGAATTTTCTAAAGGGTAGCACTGTGAATAAGGTGGGGATATTTGGCTGAACCATTCATCTGCTGTTTATATGTGCCTGAGACCTAGATCGTTGAAGGGGGAGTGACTAAACTCTGCTTTCTGGGACTATAGTTACTAACATTAGATTTTTTTGTTTTGACAGTAAGCTCAAATTTTGGCTAAAGTTCTCGAAAATCCTCTTTTAACAGAATGCAGAGTCTAGATGAACCATGGACTGAAGAGGAGAGTGATGGCTCAGACCACCCATATTACAACAGCATTCCAAGCAAGACACCTCCTCCAGGGGGGTTTGCCGATGCTCGCCTGAAAGCCAGACCCCACGGTCCTGACACAGCCCAGGTGAGTCTTATATCTTTCCCTGAATGGTAGCTAACTGGACTTCATTTCCTATTGCTTTCTTCAACTCTATTTTCAGGCTGATGTTCTATCCAGACAAAAAAACTCACAAACTTCCTCCCCTTGAATTTCATAAAGCAGACAGTAGGGGAAGCTTTTGCTTTAACATCACAAGGTTTAGTCAAATGCCTTGGAACTCCATTGTGATTCCTGAGATACAAGTCTGCAAGTTCCCTCATCATCCTAGGACAAATCCCATTGTATTTTGAACTTAATGAGGGAAAGAGAGTTCAAGACTTTTGAAAGCCTGGGGTTCTTTGAGTTCTCTGGAAAGAGAAAGAATATAAGCCTTTAACATAAGTTTTTTTTTTGTTTGTTTGTTTTGTTTTGAGGGTTTCTGTTTTACTTATCTCCCTGATTTCCCCTCTAATTCAAAATTCTAGTAAGGCATTCTCTTTCTAGAGTTATGGTATCTCTATGATATCTCTTTGTTAAAGGGAATTTTTTGATGTCACTTACCTTATGTGGATGACAATAAAAGCAGTAAATAACACTGAAGCCAAGTGTCAATAGCTCTATAAGAAGGAATCGACAAGGTGGATTTGCCAAGGAAAGAATGGTTATAGGTGTATATGCTGGGAACTATGTTCTGACACATAGATAGTCTCTAAATGAAATCTATCTTAAGGCATGTTGGTGATGTGGCTGTATGTAGAGAATTCAATTTATGGTCACACTTAGGGAAGGGAGGTGGGGGGGTGGGTACTGAAAGCAGGGAACATCTGTAGTTTTGATGAGATGTAGCCTCTTTTTCACACCCGTGCAGACTAACTTCCCAAATCTTCATGCCAACTGTGAGGCATGAAGGGAAAACTGAGTACAACAGGGATGCAATCCACTGGCCACTGAAGTCCCTTCTTCTGTATTATGGCTTTCAAAGGTGGAGACTCAAGAAGAGGAGGACTTTTTCTTGTTTTGTATTTACATATGTCTATAGTTTGCAGGAAAAGAGCAAACTTACTACCAGGGAAGACACTTAGGAGACCCGTTTGGTGAAGACTGGCAGCAAACACCTGTCAGGCAAGGTGAGCAGCAAGGTAAGGTGGACAAGAAACATAAAAAATACTTTTCAAAAGTTCCTGTCCTGTGGAGTGGCAGAATGGCTGACTGGAAATAACTGCTGTGGGTGGGGCTACAGTTTCCCAACCGGATCACAGAAATAGAAAGAATGGCTGTCAGGGATGTCGGAGGGCACACATCAGATAATCCGTCCCTGGGCACCAGGACCAGCTCATTCTTCACGCCTCCCAGTTCTTCCTGTTCTCCTGCACACTGAGACTGTGCATCTAAGGCCCTTCTCTGGCGGGAGGGCTTGCCCCTCCAGAGTCTGAGGAATTCACCTCCCCAGGGCCAACTCCACACCCAGTTCAAACGAGGCTAAGGTGGGAGACTCTGGAGTCAATATTGAATCCTGGTAGCTTCTAATGGCAGCTTGTAGTTTTCCCTTCCTTTCCTCTGCCCCACCTCCCTCTTCTATGGTCACCTGTAGGAAGAACGGAGTGACACCATCCCTGGCAGAGATGGCACCTGGAATATAAGTCTGTCACAGGGCCTGGGTCCTTTTAGAGGACACTTCACTTCTTATCAAACCTATAAGCATGCACCTACATCCCACATTAAAAATAGTGTGACTAATTAAGCACTATTTAGTTTAATTGCTAACATTAGTCTCTATTCTCTAGACAGTTATTTTTAGACAAGCATACACATGTATGTATCTATACGTTTTAAACGTTTCTTTCAATTTTAAGCATTTTACCTCCTCAAACATTTTGAGAACTTTTGATGGTTCCAGGGTCCTGGCTACAGGGTCTGAAGGAGATGGAGTGATAAATGAATGAAGATCCGATGTATGCTTCTATGTATATATTCTAACCATTTGTTGGTTTAACATTAAGGTTTTCACCTACATTATTGCCATTTGTGCCAGTGGGTAAATGAAAATATATTTTTAAAATGCTTCTCCTGTGAAATAATTTTATGTCATACTGGCCCCAGCTGAAAGATGACCCATTTGTGCTGCCCAGTTAATAATCCATAAAAGAGTCAACAGACTACTTGACTCTACCTCAGAATAGGATGGAAATAGCAAATTAAAGTTATAACTTTGCCAGAGGCACTTATTTACATTTTCAATTTTGTTCTGTATACATTTAAAGCATTTTATACAACAATCATGTACTTAGACATAGAATAACTATTAAAGACTAAGAGAGACACATTACTTACATTAGATATTGACTCTATTGAAAAATTTGTTAGATTTATTTGAAAATGAGGTCTTTTTTATATCCAGGTTATTCCAGCCAGATCAAGAACAGACAATGTAAGAAATTCACCAGAGAAAAAAAATGAGCCTTATATAAGTTCTTGGCCTGGAACTTGAGACTCATAACTCTTAATGAATTTCAAGTTCTTATTGGAAACCAATAAATACCTTGTCCATAGAACAAATAAACCCCTATTAACCTGCTAACAGCCATTTCCCCTAAATGAAACTGAACTCTGGGTACCACCACCAGGGAGTGATATCCCCTTGCCCTGTACTCAACACTCACAATCATCTGAAGTTGATGACTTTCTCAGGACACTTGCATTCTCAGGCTTGTAGGCAGAGACAGTGGTCTGCCAAAAGTCCTTCAGTGGGCTCTTGGGAAAGCTTCTTAAAGAGTCCTGAACCCACTCTTGCTGGTTGAATTGAGCCAACTCTCATGCCCCACCACCTGGAGAGGTGACCTCTCTCCAGGTCCAAGGTGGTCTTGAGAGTGTCTGTGGAAGTTTGTTAGAAATAGTGACCTGTACAAAGAATCAGATGGTGACCCGAACAGGGCCACACCCTTCATTCACCTTGGGTGACAGTGGCAGTGACCCCCCAGTCGAGCCTCAGCAGTCTTGGTTCAGTTGGGAAGTCCCATGATGGCACAAGCCTGATTCTGTTTTATAAGGAAAGTGTCTCAATTCATTAGGAAGCAAATGGGGTAAATATTGCTTTATGTCTAACAATGGGGCCAGAGCATTGGAAATGCATTGCATTTCTTTGGAGTTAATATATGAAGCATTCACCTATACTTAAAAAAAGAGCAGTGCAAATAAGACTCATTGTTCTTCTGCTCAGTTATTTTGATCTCAGTCCTTTGCAGAGGGAATGAGGAGGCTGGGGGAGCTTCTGTGGCAGGCGTAGTTCCCCTGCCCCTCCCGCCCACCCGGCCTGAGTCAGACGGGCCTATGGTCTTGACAAGGCTTCTAACCTTCATGGTGTCCATCATCCTGGGATGGCAGGTCCCATTTTGACAGGCAGGAGTGGAAAGTATCTTAGCCGAAGCACAGCAGGGTAAGAGGGTCAGAGAAGAGAGTTAATAGATGGGCATCTGAAAGAAGGATTTTCTTATGAATGGACTGAGGGAACTTCTCTGTGAAACATTGGGTGGCTTAACATGAATAGCATTATGATCAGAAGAGAAAGGAGTTCTATCTTCTTGTTGCAGGATCCTTGGACATCTACAGCATGCCTGAAGGGAAATCACATGTGGCTCCTACGGGAGAAGCCCCCACCTACGTCAATACCCAGCGTATTCCCCAGCAGACAGGGCCGACCACGGGCAGCAGTGCAGAGAGCAGTCCGCGGAAAGACCTCTTTGACATGAGTGCGTTTCCATTTGCTATTGTTTTTTTCTCTTTTAAGGCTGTGTTTTTTTTTTTTTTTTAAACTTTGTCTTTTGTTTGAAATGTGTGCAATTACTGATTTTCTTCCAGTGTAGTTTTGATTAAGGATGCTGATTAGCTGTTTTTCTCCTGGGTTATGATTGAGTTTTTCAAGGTTTTGAACTTGGCTGACCCCTGTTTTCATATTACAACCTTCTCTGCAGTTCTCTGCAAAAGACAAAGCAACTCCCCCCACTTTTTATAATTAACTTTGTTCTTGACAATCACATTGAGACAAATGATATACATAAATGAATGCATTCATTTATTTCTTCACTTAGGTATTAATCGGATATTGTGTGCCTAAAATACTGTATCAGTTTTAAGGATGCTGAAATGCCTTGGCCCCTATTTTCACAGAGCTCTTAATCTGCTGAACAAAGCTAACATGTAAGCAAGAAATTGTAATACACCCATGTGTTTGCATACACACACCCACTTTCCTTCTCCCCTTCTTCCTCTCCACTGAACACCTACCAGGTATCAAATACTATTCTATTTACTGGGGATATACAGGAGGGACAAAGTCCCTCCTCTCATGGAGTTTAAATAACCACCATGTGTTACAGGTAGTGACAAATGCTCTGATGAAAAATAAAATGGGATGAGAAGAGGGACCCCAAACTACTGTTGCTTGCACTCTAGTGTGATGTGTGTCAGGGACCTCTGCTTGTCATATAGATTGGGAAAAAGAAATCATCTGTGAACTAGTTAATGAAAGTGTCAATTGTTGTTAAAGAATTGTGAAAGAGCGTTCCAAACTCACAAATAGCTTTACATCCCCAGATTTCTTTTTCAACTTCCTTAAGAATTTTACAGGCTAACGAGGGAGGGAGAGAAGACTAATATTTAGTGAGTTTCTACCACGTGGCAAGGTGCATATTATTTAATTTTTCCAGTAGTCTTATGGGTATTATTATTATTATCATTATTATTACACTTTTGCAGAGCAGGAAATAGAGAATCCCAGAAGTCTGGTAAATTCACTGCTGGTTCAATACTTTGTATTGTATGTGGGTAAGGATAGGATTGAGTGCTTTTATGAATAGATATTGACTATGCCAAAGCCTTTGACTGTGTGGATCACAATAAACTGTGGAAAATTCTGAAAGAGATGGGAATACCAGACCACCTGACCTGCCTCTTGAGAAACCTGTATGCAGGTCAGGAAGCAACAGTTAGAACTGGACATGGAACAACAGACTGGTTCCAAATAGGAAAAGGAGTACGTCAACGCTGTATATTGTCACCCTGCTTATGTAACTTATATGCAGGGTACATCATGAGAAACGCTGGGCTGGAAGAAGCACAAGCTGGAATCAAGATTGCCAGGAGAAATATCAATCACCTCAGATATGCAGATGACACCACCCTGATGGCAGAAAGTGAAGAGGAACTCAAAAGCCTCTTGATGAAAGTGAAAGTGGAGAGTGAAAAAGTTGGCTTAAAGCTCAACATTCAGAAAATGAAGATCATGGCTCTGGTCCCATCACTTCATGGGAAATAGATGGGGAAACAGTGGAAACAGTGTCAGACTTTATTTTTGGGGGCTCCAAAATCACTGTAGATGGTGACTGCAGCCATGAAATTAAAAGACGCTTACTCCTTGGAGGGAAAGTTATGACCAACCTAGATAGAATATTGAAAAGCAGAGATATTACTTTGCCAACAAAGGTCCATCTAGTCAAGGCTATGGTTTTTCCAGTGGTCATGTATGGATGTGAGAGTTGGACTGTGAAGAAAGCTGAGCGCCAAAGAATTGATGCTTTTGAATTGTGGTGTTGGAGAAGGCTCTTGAGAGTCCCTTGGACTGCAAGGAGATCCAACCAGTCCATTCTGAAAGAGATCAGCCCTAGGATTTCTTTGGAGGGAATGATGCTAAAGCTGAAACTCCAGTACTTTGGCCACCTCATGCGAAGAGCTGACTCATTGGAAAAGACTCTGATACGGGAAGGATTGGGGGGCAAGAGGAAAAGGGGATGACAGAGGATGAGATGGCTGGATGGCATCACTGACTCGATGGACGTGAGTCTGAGTGAACTCCAGGAGTTGGTGATGGACAGGGAGGCCTGGTGTGCTGCAATTCATGGGGTCACATGACTGAGCGACTGAACTGAACTGCACCATGACAACAATAGTCTATTTCTCCCAGGATGACAGGCAAAAATTCACCAGAGCCAGAAGAACTGCAGAATCATCCAGTCCAATCTCTTCATTTTAAAAAAAATGTGGAAATAGCCTAGGAGGTATGAAGCGACTTTGCAAAATTTAGAACCAACTGTTAGCTCCTTGACCCTCTGCTCCAGTATTAACAATGTCTCCCAACTTCACTTTAGTAGTTGAATTTATGGCAGACCATTTTCACTACTTAACTTAGTCAAGTTGCCAGTGAATTCTGGCCCCAGAGCCTGAGGAGAGTTAGATTAGGCTGGGGTTTGAGATGGAAAAATGAAAGTCCAAGCCACCCTTTTCAAATCCCTCAATTTCCACTCCTACTCCCAAAACTAGAGAAGGGGAGAGAGAAAGTAGATAGAGCTCTGGAGAAGCTAATATCTATTGAAAAGTATTAGAGAAGTAGACCTAGTGCTCTGTTTATCTTGAACCCCAAGTCCAAGTGTTAGTCACTCAGTCGTGTCCAACTCTTTGTGACCCCATGGACTGCCAGGCTCCTCTGTCCATGGAATTTCCCAGGCAAGAATACTGGCATGGGTTGCCATTCCCTTCTCCAGGGGATCTTCCTGACGCAGGGATCGAATCCAGGTGTCCTGGTTTGCAGGCAGATTGTTTACGGTCTGAGCTACCAAGGAAGCAGTACCTTGAACCAGTATATCTAAATAACAATAGTGATAGCAGTGCTGATTGTTCTGATAATGGTGCTGATGGTTGTGGTGACGATAATGACAGTCATGAAGGTGATGATGATGTTAATAGTGATAGTGATGCTGCTGCTCGTGGGTCTGAGATGATGGTGATGCTGATGATGAAATGGTGATAGTGGTGTTGGTGACGATGGTGTTAATAGTGATAGTGATGCTGCTGCTCTTGGGTCCGAGATGATGGTGATGATGATGATGTTGTGGTGATGGTGATGGTAGAGAAATAGAATACAAATTTTCAACTACTCCCGGTAATCAGGGGAAAAAGTAGAATGAAAAAAGGAAATACACAAACAATTTTAGCCCATAGTTTAAACCTCTTGTTTTTGGGTGGGGGGGGCACCCAAATCTGTAAATAATTTAATAAGTTGTCAAAATGTCTTAGTTTTGGTTTCATTTATTCACTTCACTTCTGCCCATTCTCTGCTAACATTTAACAAACGGGTCTGATTTTACAGCACTCCCTGAATGTTTACAGGATACAAACTATGACCCAGGAGCAGTGTTGGTCTCTGGGGATGCAGCTATGCCCAGGAGAGAAACCTTCCTGGTCTTGTGGTGTTTGCATTGTAGTATGTTGGTAGTGTGGCCCTCAATAAACATCGCAACACCTTACTTTTGTGTAGCACTGTGTGCATTTTGCAGAATGCTGTTGTACGTATTGCTTCGTTTGAAAATCCAACATTGAGATTTAATTAGATGTGCCTGTCGACTTCTCTCACTGCTGATATTTGTTGCTGTTTAGAGCAATGCCTCACAGTGAGAAGTGTGTTCTGAAGGGCATGGAGTCAAGCTCAATCTCAAACATTCATACAAGAGCCTTTTTCTCCAGGGAAACAAGTGAATGTCAAAGGGAGGTAGAGCTCCTACCCTGGGGCAAGTCACACAAAGGGCTGCTAATAAATGTTGGTTTTCTTCTCTTTTAAAAATGCACCTAATACAAAGATTTTGAAAGAAACATTTGTTGGGCTGGGTTTCGGTTTTGCACAAAACCTTGCAATTTGTCTTTTCCTCTGTGTATTTTCTTTGGTATTGACAGATTTTTATTCAGAAGAGAGCACATTTGTTGAAGAGGCTAGCCAATGTACCAGAGAAAGTAGATGGCACGTAGTATGCCTGGCCTCTTGCAGCATGCAAAAATGAAGTCATTCTAACCAGTGAGACAAAGGGTGTGCTTGAATCATTGGCACAAGACACAATGCCCAGCTGTCTTGGGAAAGCAGACTCATCAGAGAGAGTCATGCCAAGGTTTGGGCTGTGTTTTCAGATGCCATTACGATGAATCTTGTTATCTTACCAGCCAGTCAGTTTTCTCTACTTTACTTTTTTTTTCTGGTCGAAGTTGCCTTTGCATTGCCAACCCTCACATTGTGTTGTTTATCTTTTGCTCTCCTTGGAATTGACGTGTTGCTGGCACATGTTGTTGGCAGAGCCTTTTGAAGATGCTCTCAAGATTCAGTCCTTGGGGCCTGTGTTGAGCAAGGCAGCCTCCATGGAATGCATCAGCCCTGTCTCACCCAGAGCACCAGATGCCAAGATGCTGGAAGAACTGAAAGCAGAGCCTTGGTACCAAGGGGAGATGAGCAGGAAGGAGGCAGAGGGGCTGCTAAAGAGAGATGGAGACTTCTTGGTCAGGAAGAGTACCACCAACCCGGGATCCTTCGTCCTCACTGGCATGCACAACGGCCAGGCCAAACACTTGCTGCTCGTGGACCCAGAAGGCACGGTGAGCACAGGGCGGAGTATGGCCTGCACTGGCCACCCTTCCTCCAACAGTCTCCCCTAGGTCACTGCACTGGGGACCACTTTCCCTTCTCTACCCACATATGCCTGCTGAGTCCTGACAGTCACTCCTCTGGGACCCTGGAGACCAGGCCCAGAGGACTTACTTTCAGACCAGAGTCAGATTACTGGAGCCTATGGTTAGAGCCCCATGCAACTTATAAGACTTGGAAATTCACCAGAACCCAGGTGGTAAGCCTTAATTCTCATGTTCTTTAAAGTGAATACAAAAACTGCGAGAGTTTCCCTTCCAAACACATTCATAGTGAATCTTTGTTCGCAAGTGCAGGGTTTCTGGGCTTTTGATACACACCTCAAATTTCTCTACAAGTTGAACCACAAGATTTTATTTGCAGGTTGTAAAATGTGACGGAGCAGTAGGTAAGCCTCCTATTAATTGTCTCTTGCTTTCCCACCCAGAGAAGTAATAGCTCATGACAGTGAGTTTGGCTTTTTGGCTCTTCCTAGCAGAATGACTGTGTCTGAGTAATTCTGTAGGGTTGACTGAATACTCCATCTTCCAGTAAGTAAATAAAATTTGACTTCACCCTGGCATAGTCCAAGAATTACTAAGTTTAATAAATGTAGTTACACTAACCTAACTATTGAGTAAATTCCAGGATTGTTGTTTAAAATATTTTATCCAGTGAGAACAATGCAGCAGGTAGAGTTATCTCAATAGTAAAGGATGTTGTATATTTAAAAATTTCGTTGAAGTATAGTTGATTTATAATGTGTTAATTTTTGCTGTACAGAAAAGTGACTCAGTTATACTTACACACACATATATATATGTACATGTATATATATATATGTATATATATATATTCTTTTCCATTGTGGCTTATCACAGGACATTGGATATAGTTCCCTGTGTATATAGTAGAACCTTGTTGTTATCCTACCTCTGTATAATAGTTTGCATCTGCTAATCCCATACTCCCAGTCCTTCCTTCCCCCATCCCCTCCCTCCCTTGGCAACCACAAGTCTGTCCTCTATGACAGATATTGCATTTTTTTGATTGACAGGTAGGGATTTAGACAGTCTTCAGTTGAATTTGGACACAACTGAACTGTGTGTGTTAGAGATGATGCTTTGCCTCAGGTGTCTGGACTTAGCTGCCTGCCTACCTTGGCTCCCTAGACTTCTACATCTCCTCTTTCCCTTCCACCTGTGCAACCACGCCCCATAAATGTAATTTATAGCCTTCCAATCCACTTTCCTCAGAGAAGGCAATGGCACCCCACTCCAGTACTCTTGCCTGGAAAATCCCATGGACAGAGGAGCGTGGTGGGCTGCAGTCCATGAGGTTGCTAAGAGTCGGACACGACTGAGCGACTTCACTTTGACTTTTCACTTTCATGCATTGGAGAAGGAAATGGCAACCCACTCCAGTATTCTTGCCTGGAGAATCCCAGGGACGGGGGAGCCTGGTGGGCTGCCGTCTATGGGGTCGTACAGAGTCGGACACAACTGAAGTGACTTAGCAGCAGCAGCAGCAATCCACTTTCCTTAGTTGTATGGATTTTTTTTCTCACATATATACATACCAGGTAAAATACATATTTTGTACTTCTGTGTTTTAGAAATTCACAAACATGATATTGTTCTGCAAATCATTTCTTTCTTTTCCCCTTTGGTACATGTTTTCAAGATCTGTCAGTGGTGCCTCTGCATGATGAACTGTTTCTTGGGTGGGCCATCTGGGGCTCACTGGATACACAGTCTACACATCACTTCCTGACTCTTTTGTGAAGGATTAAAACCCTGAAGGCGCTGCAAACCTTGCGCTTGTTTCCCCCTGCACCTGGTACGGCCTCTCTTGGCCATATCCCAAGAGAGGAATTTTTGATTGCAGAATGTATGTACATTTAATGTCACTGTGGGGTTGCATTTACTTCCAGAATGGCTAGGGTTATCGACATGCACAGTGGCAGAGGATGAAGGTCCCTCATCTGCCTCTTCTCTCTCTAATTATGCTAATATGACGGGGGTGGGGAGTGAAAAGATGTCTTATTGTTTGCCATGCAATTCTTTGATTGCACTTTAACAGGTTTCTCCGTAAATTTTGTATTCCTATCTTTCCCCCATATTTCCCCTTTAATTTTCTTATTGGGCTTTCTTGAGTTTTCTCCAGTCATAGAATGTCCATTTGTACTCTCCCACATCTTCACCTCTCAGATAATTTTGTCTGTGACCTTCTTCATCAAATTAAAGTCTTTTTTTCTGAGAATATAGCTAAATCCATTAATTTTCCCCTTTATGGTTTATAGTTTTTAGTTTTAAAAGATTTCTCACCTACCAATCACAGGTATACCGCATCTTCCTTCCGTATTTTCTCCTATTAGCTTCATGGTTTTATCTTTCACATCTACCTTTCAAGCCCAACTGAAGTTACTTTAGAAGATGATATAAGAGAAGGACCCAACGTCTAAAAAATCGCCACGTAATGAGTCCATTTCCCCATCACTATTTACCGAAGAATTCATATTTTCTCTGTGGTGGTGACACTCCTTCTAACACACACTAAGTTCTCTGTGTTGTGGGTCCGTTTCTGGACTCTCAGTTCTGTTCTGTTGGTTTGATGCTCTGTTCTTTGTCCGTGTTCCATACTGCTTTAGTCATTACTGCTTTAAACTATCCTAATATCTGGTGGCGAGTCCTTCTTCTTGAATCTCCTTTTCATAAGTTGTCTTAGATATTCTCAGACCTTTATTCTTTGTTCTGAGTTTAGATTCAGTTTACCGAGTCACCAAAAATATATGCTGGGATTTTGAGAGGACTTGTGCTGAATTTGTAGATTAATTTGAGGAGAGCTGACATTTTTTTAAATAGTAAATCATCACCTCCATGAACATGGCATGTCTCCACTTATTTAGTGTTAAGATATCTTTTGTTAGAATTTTAAAATTCTCTCCAGAAAGTTCTTCTGTTTCCTTTATCAGGTTACTTCCTTGGGTGCCTAGTTTTAGTGCCTGTTTTAAGTGATATGTTATTTTTGATTACTTCTTTTCAATAGTTATTGCTTCAGGGAGAGGAAAGTAGCGTGATCTTGATTCTGGAAATTTTTCTGACTGTTGTCGTTTTACTGGAACAGCGGTCATGCTATTGCAAACACTGACAGTTTTTTCCTCTTGTCCTCCAAATCCCAGACCTCACAGGGTACTGCTGAGCTGACCAGGGCATCTTTGAGCATTGGCCAGGAGGGGGCGCCCTTGTGCAGTTTCCAACCTGAAAAGGAATGGCCTCTAAATTTTCATGCGGGCTTTTGTGGTGGCTCAGACAGTGAAGAATCTGCCTGCAATGCAGAAGACCCGGATTTAATCCCTGGGATGGGAAGATCCCCTGGAGAAGGGAACGGCTTCCCACTCCAGTATTCTTGCCTGGAGAATTTCATGGACAGGGGAGCCTGGTGGGCTACAGCCCATGGGTTGCAAAGAATCAGACAAGACTGAGTGTCTTTCACTTTCTCCCTTAAGGATGATGAAAGCTTTTATAGATGTTCTAATCAGCCTAAAGGATTCATTCATTCATTCATTCTTCACTCAACAAATGTGTACTGAAGGACTACTAATCCAGATATTGATTTTGGCACCTGGTATATGTCCATGACCAATTGGAAGGATAATCTCTGCTCTTATTAACATATATATTAATTACCCAATTACTTTTATCATGTATACGTATTGAACTTTATCAAATGTTTCTTCAACAGCTCTTGAGATAATACCATGATTTGTTTTCCCTAAAGTCCATTTGTCTGGTGAATTACACAGGTAGATTTTTCTGATGTTTCATCCTGGCATAAACTCTGCTTGGTCTATGACATAGTAATCATGGATTTGGATTTGGAGTCTGAATATTTTCTTTAGAATTTTTTCAGGTGCTGTTCATAAGAGAAATCTGTCTTCATCGTCTTTGCTTCCTTTGGTTGTGTGTTCATCAAGCGATGTCAAGATTATGGGGTTATAATCACCTCTTACAATGATCTACCGCTGCTGCTGCTGACAAGTCGCTTCAGTCGTGTCCGACTCTGTGCGACCCCAATGACAGCAGCCCGCCAGGCTCCCCAGTCCCCGGGATTCTCCAGGCAAGAACACTGGAGTGGGTTGCCATTTCCTTCTCCAATGCATGAAAGTGAAAAGTGAAAGTGAAGTCGCTCAGTTGTGTCCGACTCTTAGTGACCCCATGGACTGCAGCCTACCAGGCTCCTCCGTCCATGGATTTTCCAGGCAAGAGTACTGGAGTGGGGTGCCATTGCCTTCTCCTACAATGATCTAGGTTTACTCCAAATCAGAGAAACCTCCTCCCCCCACCATTTTATGTCACAGAGAATACTTTGTATAACTGCTACTTCTTTACTCTGATTTATTCTTACCCTTAAGCACTTATCACAAACAAGCACTCTTTTATTTGCTAATTTATTATTTAGCTTCCTCAACTAGACAGCAGGGCTTCCCTAGTGGCTCAGCAGTAAAGAACCTGCCTGCCAATGCAGGAGACATGGGTTCAGTCAGTTCAGTCCCTGTGTTGGGAAGATCCCCTGGAGAAGGAAATGGCAACCTACTCCAGTATTCTTGCCTTGGAAATCCCATGAGCAGAGGAGCCTGGCGGGCTACAGTTTACAGGGTCATGAAATAGTTGGACACGACTTAGAGACTAAACAGCAACAACTAGACTATAATCCCCATGAGGGTAGCAGTCTTGTTCAGTGTTGTTATTTCCTACCATCTAGAATAGGGCCTGGCACATAAGTGGTGTTCAATAAGCAATGGTTAACTGAATACATAAAGCAACCTCAGACTTTTGCAGGTTAGGAACTGAGGACCCAAGAAGACAGCCTGGGTTCACAAATAAGTTTTCTACACAGACTCAGTCCAGAGTTCTTTCTGTCCGCATTGACTACCTATGAAATTTGTTGTAGTTATCTCTAAGTAAATAGGAGAGAAAATATCTAAGCAATTCTATGAGAATATAAATATTTTGGTTGAAAATTTTAGGTATTCTTTAAAAATTTAAAATTTAGCTAAATTATACCCTCTTATAGATCAAAGATGATTAGTATTTTTTTTTTTTTTTTTGGTCACTCAGTCCTTATAGACAAAAGGATGATTTATGAAAAGATATGTACTACTAATATATTATATATTCACAAGCCAGTATAGAAATAATGTAGAAGGTAAGAAGGAGATGAAGTTAGACCAGATGTCTGAGCAAGCCCCAAGCACCCTGCACTGTGTTGTCTCTACAACTTTAATTTTGGAGCAGAAATTTGCAGTATGGTTGGGAAAATGTGTGAATCACACCTACTAATAACTGTTCTTTTGGGGGGCTTTTCACTGGATCTGATTATCTAGCTTAATTGATCCTATGGAGGACAGCTTTAGTTGAAAGGGAAAATGGAAATCAAAGACTTAATTAAAAATATAATGTCGCTTGCTTGCTGTGAGGACACGAAAATAGACGATGAACACATTCTCTTCAATATTTATTCATCTGATTTTCATGGTAATTGGTTGGTCCCAGACTATAAAGGGGAAAACTTGGCAGAACAGATTACTCAGAAAAATAAGGATGCAAAACAGTTCTGCGTCTAAATTTACCCCCGAGTATATCAACCTATGTGCCTTCCCACTGTGCACTGATTGTTCAAGGCTCCTGGGGGCGCTGATAACGGGTAACGGGGGTGGTTGTGGCTGGGCTTCTGAGCTCCTGGGGAGTTGCTGAAGCTACCGACCCTTGAAAATACCAGCTGGAAATAGGCCCGTGAGTTGGTCTGTAGGAACAGCCTCAGAGATGGCATCTGGTGCATTTTTTTTTTAATCTTTTCAACATCTTTCAGAAACATTTAGTCAGCGCTCTGTGTCTAAAATTATTCCCTGAGTCATTTATCACTGATTCATCACTTTGGCCCTGAAGGGCCAGCAAAGTGTGGTGGGCAGTGAGCGTGCTTGCATTTGAACAAGCTGCTGTCACACATGGCTGGGTGTTCTGTGGGCTTCATTAATGTGACCTCAGGTTGTTTGTTAATGTGGTCTCAGGTTGTGACAGGTTTGAGAGCACATAGGGGCTTTTGCTTTCATAAAATCACCAAACCACAACAGCCATCCAACATTCACATTTATTAGGTTGTTACTTTCTTCTTAGTGTAAGTAAGAAAACACAAAGCCTTTCCCCAATCCCTCCACTTAATAAAGCCATGTTATTATTTTTAAATTCCCTTTTTACCAGTCAGTTTAGACTGTGCTGCCTTAATAAATAAAAGGTGAATTCTGGTTAAAAATGATTAAATCCAGCAGAGCTTATGTTCCCACTCATGCCAAGCTGGTGTTTGTAGCTCCCTAGCCTCTCCGGTCCTTGCTTGGGTGGCTCAGGGATGCAGGCTCGTCCATCTCCTGGGTCTGCCTTGTCACCATGGTGAAGAGAGGGATGGAGGAAGATCAGTGGCCTTGCTGGGGAAGTGACACATGTCACTTACCTCATGGTCCATTAGTCCCCTCCTGACTCCAAGAGGGGTGGAGAAATGTAAGGAAGCATAAAAAGTGCTTGACTGACAAGGTCATCTCAACAATCTGTCTTTTAACTTTCGGTCAATGTAGTGTCCCCAGATACGAACAAAAAGACAGAAAGGGTTTAGTGAAAACTGATAGGCCCCCTCCTTCCTCCCTACCCTATTTCTGATTCCAAGAGAGACAGGCTCTGCCAACGGATTCTCTTTAAAGTTCTTTGAAGAGTGCTTGATTCATTAATTTAAAATTTCCAGACATTGTTTCTTGATGTTCCCTGCGAACACTCTTTAGTCTATCTCATTTTTGCTACCTCTTTAATTTTTTGACAAGTATTTTAGTTTTTCTAGTGCTTGTTTTTGTGCCTTGTGATCTACCGCGGCTCTCTCCAGTTCCATCAGTGTAAGGACCGGTGTCTCACAACTTCGTCCCCTGCCCCAGGCAGAGTGGGCACCGGGCAGGTCCTTTCTTTCCTCCCCCTTCTTCCTCCATCTGTCTTCTGTCAGCACTGGCCTTACATTTTTCTTTAATGCACCAGAGCAAAGAAAGTGGTCTAATGGATTCCCAAGTACTTATTAATGGCTGCAAAAATGACCAATATTGTTCTAATATCATTTCACATGTATCTCACCCCATTCATTTTTTTTGGAGTATCTTTTGGAAGCACAGTATACAAAAACTTTCTTCTCTGGAATCATTTGAGAGTCAACTGCTCAGATATTCCATCACCTCCTTGAGTACTGGAGTGTGAATTCTTGCTAACAATTCTCCTGCCTAACCATGGTACAGACACCCGAATGAATCAGACCTTTATCCTGCTGCATCACCACCAGCTCATCCTCCAGAGCCTTTTGTTGTCCCAAGAGTGTCCTTTGTCCTGAAAGGATCCAGTTCAGAATCATGTGCTGCATTCAGTGGTGATGTCTATTTAGCCTCCTTCAACCTACAACAGTTCTCAGTTCAGGTTCCTCTGATGTTTCCTCATTATTGGAGTCAGCTTACACATCTTGGCTGAACTATCATAGGAACACTGCTCGCTGTATGTGTATAGGAACACATCTCCCTGCTGGGGAGATGCTGACTGCTGGTGAGTGTTCACCTGGACGGCTTCACCGGGGAGGTGTTGGCATCCTTCCCCATAGCAGACCCTTTCCTTTCCCTTGAATTAACATTTGGGGGAGGTACTTTGAAAACTACATAACTTCCCTCTTCATAGATCAAACTTTCCATCTAATCACTTATTTTTGCTGTTGTAGATTTCTAGTTTCCTGTTTTATTCAGCGGGCTATTTGTTGTTGTTGCTCAGTCGCTTAGTCGTGTCGGACTCTGCGACCCCATGGACTGTAGCACACCAGGCTTCCCTGTCCTTCACCATCTCCTGGAGCTTGCTCAAACTCATGTCCATTGAGTTGGTGATGCCATCCAACAGGTTATACTTAGTTATTGTATTCATTTTGATGCTCCTCCAAGCTGGCTTCTATGTCCTTTTGACATGTCTTTATCTTTCAGCATCTTCTTTCTTCTGATGCAAAATGATAAAACTCGGCCACCTGGCCAAGTCCTGCAGTTACCCACTTCTCCAAATGAACTCTGGTCTGGTTCCTTCAGAGACCAAGATCTGGGCATTGCATGTGCTCATTGCTGGTGGGGTGTTGCTGCTACCAGACGCTCTAAATGGACAGACACTGTATACACACACACACACACATTTATTTCCATATCTATTTCTATATCTATCTGTGAAAGTGAAGCTTTAATTGCTCAGTTGTGTCTGACTCTTTGCGACCATATGGACTGTAGCCACCTGGCTCCTCTGTCCATGGGATTCTCCAGGCAAGAACGCTTGAGTGGGTAGCCATTCCCTTCTCCAGGGGATCTTCTCCACCCCAGGGCTGAACCCGAGCCTCCTGCATTGCAGGCAGATTCTTTGCCATCTGAGCCACCAGAGAATTGGAAACCAGGTGTTCACAAAAATTCTTCTAATTTCAAGCTACAATCACAGGGTTCATTTTTACTTTTTTCCTTTTCTCTGTCTACAACTCCCTTCTCCAACAAGAAACCTGACTCCCATTATTCTTAACAATTTAACCTATTTGATGAACTCCTTTGTATGTGATACATCATCCATCACGGCTGCTGCCCCTACTGTGTGTGGAAACCTTCCTCACCCAGCCTTGACTTGGACTGCCCGACCCAACCCTTCTCCACATGATTCTCTCCTCACCTTGTTCATGCTCCAATGCCTGTGCCACTCTACCCTCCTACATACACACCCTCCCCCTCCTTGGCTCTGACCACCATACTGCACTGTCCAACCTTCTCCCTGGCATGGATGTCTCTGAAACCCTGTGCCAGTCCATCCAGCCATCCCATGGGCATTTCCACTCTGCTAACACTCCAGGATGCCATGTAGGGCCATTGTGACTACATGACCCTCATAGTGCCGAGACCTATCTTCTTGGCTTTTGGACTGATTGTTCTTTTAGGAAGGAAAAGGAGAAGAAAGGAAGGGGAAGGAGGAAATTTTCAAAGTAATTCATAGCAGATTCTGGGCTTCCTGTCATTTCTCCTGTAACTTCTGCAGAAATCTCTACCAATAAGGACATTGCAACAATAACATACCATCGTTATACCAACAAAACCAAAAATAATTATGGAACATATTGAAATTTTCCTGATTATCTTAAAGATGTTCTTTTTATAGTAAGTTTGTTGGAATCAGAATTGATAGAGGATCCGCATAATGCATTTCGTTATGTCTCCTATGGCTCTCACTCTGTTGCAACTTTCTTTCTGCCTCCCTCTTGACTTATTTGAGGAATTAAATCCCCCTTGATTTATTTGAGGAATTAGACATTTGTCTGTAAAATATCCTGCATTATGATTTGGGTACATTATGATTTGGGTCCTTGTTTCCTTGTGGCATTATTTAACTTTTTTCTTGCCTCCTATATTTTCTATGAACTGGTAGACATAGAGATCTTTAAAAACAGCTTTATTGGGATATAATTTACATAATACCCATTTAAAGTGTACGATTCAGTGGTTTTTAGTATATTCACAAATATGTGCATCCATCATCACAGTCCGTTTTGTAATTTCATGCTGTACCATTTAGCTATCACCCTCCTAGTCTCCCATTCTCCAGCATTAGGAACCACTCAGCAGTTTTCTGTCTCTGCAGATTATTCCATTCTAGACTTTCATATGAACAGAATCATATAACATGTACACTTGCGTGACTAATTTTTTTCACTTAGCATAATGTTTTAAAGGCTCACCTATGCTGTAACATGTGTTAGCACCTCCTTTTTATGGATGAATAATACTCCATTTATGGATATACCACATTTTATTCATGATTAATCTGTTGATGGGCAGTTGGCAATTGTGAATAATGCCACTGTAAACATTATATAAAAGTTTCTGAAAGGACATATATTTCATTTACCTTGGCTATATACCTAGGAGTTGAATTAGTATGTCAAATGGTAACTTTATAAATAGTCACTTGAAATGCCAGACAATTTTCCAAAGCAGCTGCATCATTAAGCAGTGTATAAGGGTTCTAATTTCTCTGTGTCATCACCAACACTTGTTATTATCTGACTTTTAAGTTTGAGAATACTAGTGGATATAAAGTGGTATACCATTGTGGTTTTGATTTGCATTTTCCTTGATGACTCTTGATGTTGAGCACCCTTTCATGTGCTTATTGGCCATTTGGGTATCTTCTTTGGAGAAATATCTGTTCAGATCTTTTGCTCATTTTTTCCCTTCTTTTTATTTTTTTCCCTTCATTTTTTTTTATTGTGGTAAAATATATATAGTATAAAATTTACCATCTTAACCATTTTTGAGTGTACAGTGATATTAAGTATGTTCATATAGATATGCAACCATCACCACCATCCACCTCCAGAAATCTTTTTGTCTTGCAACACTGAAACTTTATACTTGTTAAGCAATAACTCCTGCCTACAATGCAGGAGACCTGGGTTTGGAAGATCCCCTGGTGAAGGGAAAGGCTACTCACTCCAGTATTCTGGCCTGGAGAATTCCATGGACTGTATAGTCCATGGGGTCGCAAAGAGTCAGACACGACTGAGCGACGTTCACTCACTTACTCATTCCCATCTCACAGCCCCTGGCCTTCACCAGTTTACTTTCTCTGTCAATGATTTTGACTACTCCAGGTACCTCATGGGCTTCTCCAGTGACTCAGTGGTAAAGAACCCATCTGCAATTCAGGAGACGTGGCAGGAACTTCGGGTTTAATTCCTGGGTCAGGAAGATCCCCTGGAGAAGGAAATGGCAACCCAATCCAGTATTCTTGTCTGGAAAATCCCACAGACAGTCCATGGGGTCTCAAAAGAGTTGGGTATGACTTAGCAACTAAACAACAAGTACCTCATATACTTGGATTCATACAGTATTTGTCTTTTTATGTTTGGTTTCTTTCACTTAATATAATGCCCTCAAGTTTTATTCACACTGTAGCATGTGTACTAATTCCCTTCCTTTTTAAAGCTAACTAATATTCCATTGTATATATGAGTTCCAGTTTCTACACATCTTTGCCAACATTTCTTATTTTCTGTTTTTTTTTTTTTTTTAAATAATAGCCATCACAATGGCTATGAGATGGACCTCATTATACTTTGGTCTTAGATCCATTTTCAGTTAGTTTTTGTATGTTGTGTCAGTTAAGGGTGCAGCTTTATTTTTTTGCATGTGGATATCCAGTTTTCCCAGAGACATTTGTTGAAAAAACTGTCCTTTCTCTAGTGAGAGAGGCCTTGGCTTCCCAGTCAAAAAAATTTGCCCACATGTTGTGGGGGTTTTGTTTTCTGGGCTCTCTATTCTATTCCCTTGGTTTATATGCCTATCTTTAAACCAATATCTTATTGTTTTGATTACTGTAACTTTGTAGTGAGTTTTGAAATCAGGAAGTGTGAGTCTTCTAACTTAGTTTGTTTTTTTTTTTCAAGATTTTTTGGTTATTCATGTCCCTTGAAAGCAGAGATATTACTTTGCCAACAAAGGTCCATCTAGTCAAGGCTATGGTTTTTCCAGTGGTCATGTATGGATGTGAGAGTTGGACTGTGAAGAAGGCTGAGCGCCGAAGAATTGATGCTTTTGAACTGTGGTGTTGGAGAAGACTCTTGAGAGTCCCTTGGACTGCAAGGAGACCCAACCAGTCCATCCTAAAGGACATCAGTCCTGGGTGTTCATTGGAAGGACTGATGTTGAGGCTGAAACTCCAATACTTTGGCCACCTGATGTGAAGAGCTGACTCATTTGAAGAGAACCTGATGCTGGGAAAGATTGAGGGCAGGAGGAGAAGGGGACGACAGAGGATGAGATGGTTGGATGGCATCACTGACTCAACGGACTTGGGTTTGGATGGACTCTGGGAGTTGGTGATGGACTGGGAGGCCTGGCGTGGTGCAATTCATGGGGTCACAAAGAGTCAGACATGACTGAGCAACTGAACTGAACTGAACTGAATATAAATAGTATTTTAAATTTCAAATTCAGCTTGTTCATTGCTTACATATAGAAAAGCAATTGACTTTTGTATATTAACCTCTTATCCTGAAACCTTGATGCAATCACTTATTCATTCCAGGAAAGTTTTTTTTTTTTTTTTTTGGTTGTTGCTGTTGACTTTTTTGAGTTTTATTCATAGATAATCATATTATCTGTGAGCAAGCACAGTTTTATTTTTTCCTTCTCAAGTATTTCCTTTCTTGACTTATTGTATTAGCTAGCACTTCCATTTTGGTGTTGAGAAAGAGTAATGTAATGGGACATCCTTGCTTTGTTTCTAGTTATAGTGGGAAAGCATCATTACTTATAGTATTCCTTTATTATCCTTTTAATGTTCATGAGATCTGTAGTGATGACCCTTCTTTCACTTCTGATATGAGTAATTTGTGTCTTCTTTCTTTTTCTCTTAGGTAGCCTGGTTAGAGGCTTACTGATTTTAACTTTTAAGAGAACTAGCTTTTGGACTCATTGATTTTCTATACTGATTTCCTATTTCAATTTCATTGATTTCTGCTCTAATTTTTATTATTTCTCTCTCTTACTTTGAACTTAAATTGCTGTTGCTTTTCTAGTTTCCTATGGTGGAAGTTTAGATGATTGACTTCAGATCTTTCTTCTTTTACAATACATGCATATTTTAGTCTATCCTCCTTGTTCAGTCACTAAGTCATGTCCAACTCTTTGCCACCCCATGAACTGCAGCATGCCAGGCTTCTCTGTCCTTCATTATCTCCTGGAGTTTGCTCAAACTCATGCTCATGGTGATGCCATCCAACTATCTCATCCGCTGCCGCACATAGTTTTCTAAGGTTAACATTCCTTGTGTCATTTTTGTAGCAAAATCCTTTATGCATCTGGAGGAGTTTGTCCTAAGTTTATCTGGGTTGCTGGGCTTTTAAAATCAGCCTTTGACATTTCCAACACATGGCAGGTCATCCCCACAGATAGCTCTGTGGGCTGCAAGTTCTCTGGGCAGAATCCAGACGGGCTTGCAGCATGTATTTATGGGAGTGAAGTAAATGATTTCTTTATATTTCTTACTCCTTCTGTGTGCCTTTGTTTCCATGTATGCATGTTTATACTGGCCATCCTATGTACTACAAAAACATTGACAAGTGGTCCTCAGCTTGGGCAGAATGCTGCAGTCATGGAGGGAATATGAAACATGCCAGTGGCCAGGCCTCACCCCAAGCTCCTGGTGGAGCTGGCCTGGGCATGGAGTTCTGGAAAGCAACTCAGGTGATGCCAACGTGAGCCTAGGTTCAGACCACTGTCCCAGACACCTCCCCATCATAAATCGGGCATCCGCCCTATTGCCCTAGAACAGAAATGAATGTTAATCCTTGCTGCTGCTACTGCTGCTAAGTTGCTTCAGTTGTGTCTGACTCTGTGTGACCCCATAGACGGCAGCCCACCAGGCTCCCCTGTCCCTGGGATTCTCCAGGCAAGAACACTGGAGTGGGTTGCCATTTCCTTCTCCAATGCATGCAAGTGAAAAGTGAAAGGGAAGTTGCTCAGTTGTATCTGACTCTTAGCGACCCCATGGACTACAGCCTACCAGGCTCCTCCATCCATGGGATTTTCCAGGCAAGAGTACTGGAGTGGGGTGCCATTGCCTTCTCCATGTTAATCCTTAAGAAGCGGGAGTAAGGAATCAATGTAAAGGCAACACCCTGACAGTACTGGGCTCAAGCTGACTTCCTGGATGCCTTCATCCTCCTAAAAGGGGCCTGCTATGGCACTCAGGGGTCTTTCTGGATGGGGAATTCTACGGAGCTCCAGGAGGATTAAACAACCTTGATGCCAAGATGCCAGAAAGTCTTGCATAAGGTGGTTTTTTTTTCCCCCTGAATGTGCCCATCAGATTACATCCTTACTGAGGCTTAATGCCCAAGAGTCAGGGGACCTGACTGGGAAGTTTCTTCCCCTTCAATACTTACAGAGGTGGGTGGAGAGGGGCCTCATAGCAGAGTTGGATCCCAGGAGAGGAAAACATCCTCATTTAAAAAAGTTTAAAACCCGAAGCAGATGGCTTCTGATATCCACATCTGGAGCATAGAGTTAGTGGAAGAGTGGGATATGGGACTAAAGGCCCAGAGATACAGGACTGAAAGACATCCCATGTCTTTGAGGTTGATGGAAGGAGAGAGATAAGAGTGACCACATTATGGCAGGGGAGTGAGACTAAGAACTTGGGGAAAGATGAATGGACCTAGAGATTGTCACATTGAGTGAAGGATCAGACAAAGAAAGAAAAATATCATATGATATCACTTACATGTGCTTATAAAAAAAATGGTTCAAATGAACTTATTTACAAAACAGAAATAGAGTCACAGATGTAGAAAACCAACTTATGGTTACCAGGGAAGAAAGTGGGAAGGGATAAATTGGGAGGGTGAGGTTGACATATACACACTACTATATATAAAATAGATAATGAATAAGAACATAGTGTATATCATATATGAAACGAGTCGCCAGTCCAGGTTCGATGCATGATACTGGATACTTGGGGCTGGTGCAATGGGACGACCCAGAGGGATGGTATGGGGAGGGAGGAGGGATGAGGGTTCAGGATGGGGAACACATGTATACCTGTGGCGGATTCATTTCGATATATGGCAAAACCAATACAATATTGTAAAGTTTAAAAAACAAAAAACAAAAAAAACATAGTGTATAGCACAGGGAACTCTACTCCAAACTCTGTAATGACCTATACAGGAAAACAATCTAAAAAAAGAGTGGATATATGTAATATTGGACAAGGAAATGGCAAACCACTTCAGTATCCTTGTCTGGACAATCCCATGGACAGAGTAGCCTGGCAGGCTACAGTCCATGGGGTCACAAAGAGTTGGACACGACTGAGCGACTAACAACACACACACACACACACATATATGTATGGGATTCTACATGGCACTAGTGGTAAAGAACCCGCCTGCTAATGCAGGAGATATAAGAGACACAGGTTTGATCTTTGGATAGGGAAGATCCCCTGGAAGAGGGCATGACAACCCACTCCAGTATTCTTGCCTGGAGTATTCTGGCACTTGCCTCTAGTATTCTTGCCTCCATGGACAGAGGAGCCTGGAAGACTACAGTCCAGTTCAGTTCAGTTCAGTCACTCAGTTGTGTCTGACTCTTTGTGACCTCATGGACTGCAGCACGCCAGGCCTCCCTGTCCATCACCAACTCCCAGAGTTTACTCAAACTCACGTTCATTGAGTCGGTGATGCCATCCAACCATCTCATCCTCTGTCTTCCTCTTCTCCTCCGGCCTTCAATCTTTCCCAGCATCAGGGTCTTTTCAAATGAGTCAGTGTTTCGTATCAGGTGGCCAAAGTATTGAAGTTTCAGCTTCACCATCAGTCCTTTCAGTGAATATTCAGGACTGATTTCCTGATGGACTGGTTTGATCTCCTTGCATCCAAGGGACTTTCAAGAGTCTCCTCCAAGACCTCAGTTCAAAAACATCAATTCTTTAATGCTCAGCTTTCTTTATAATCCAACTGTCACATCCATGCATGACTACTAAAAAAAACCCATAGCTTTGACTAGATGGACCTTTGTTGGCAAAGTAATGTCTCTGCTTTTGAATATGCTGTCTAGGTTGGCCATAACTTTTCCTCCAATAAGCAAGCGTCTTTAATTTTATGGCTGAAGTCACTATCTGCAGTGATTTTGGAGCCCACCAAAATAAATTCTGTCAATGTTTCCATTGTTTCCCCTGTTACCCATCTATTTGCCATGAAGTGATGGGACCAGATGCCATGATCTTAGTTTTCTGAATGTTGAGTTTTAAGCCAACTTTTTCACTCTCCTCTTTCACTTTCATCAAGAGGCTCTTTAGTTCTTCACTTTCTGCCATAAGGGTGGTGTCATCTGCATATCTGAGGTTATTGATATTTCTCCCAGCAATCTTGATTCCAGCTTGAGCTTCATCCAGTCCAGCATTTCTCATGATATACCCTGCATAAGTTAAATAAGCAGAGTGACAATACACAGCCTTGACATACTCCTTTCCCGATTTGGAACCATTCTGTTGTTCCATGTCCACTTCCAACTGTGGCTTCCTGACCTGCATACAGATTTCTCAGGAGGCAGGTCAGGTGGTCTGGCATTTCCATCTCTTGAAGAATTTACCACAGTTTGTTGTGATCCACACAGTCAAAGGCTTTGGCATAGTAAATGAAGCAGAAGTAGATGTCTTTCTGGAACTCTCTTGCTTTTCTGATGATCCAATAGATGTTGGCAATTTGATCTCTGTTTCCTCTGCCTTTTCTAAATCCAGCTTGAACATCTGGAAGTTCACAGTTCATGTACTGTTGAAGCCTGGCTTGGAGAATTTTCAGCATAACTTCACTAGCATGAGATGAGTGCAACTGTGCAGTAGTTTGAACATTCTTTGGCATTGCCTTTCTTTGGGATTGGAATGAAAACTGACCTTTTCCAGTCCTGTGGCCACTGCTGAGTTTTCCAAATTTGCTGGCATATTGAGTGCAGTGCTTTCACCGCATCATCTTTTAGGATTTGAAATAGCTCAACTGGAATTCCATCACCTCCACTAGCTTTGTTTGTAGTGATGTTTCCTAAGGCCCACTTGACTTCAAATTCCAGGATGTCTGGCTCTAGGTGAGTTATCATACCATCATGATTAGCTGAGCATGAAGATCTGTTTTGTACAGTCCTTCTGTGTATTCTTGCAACCTCTTCTTAATATCTTCTGCTTCTGTTAGGTGCATACCATTTCTGTCCTTAATTGTGCCCATATTTGCATGAAATGTTCCCTTGGTATCTTTAATTTTCTTGAAGAGAGCTCTAGTCTTTACCATTCTGTTGTTTTCCTCTATTTCTTTGCACTGATCACTGAGGAAGGCTTTCTTATCTCTCCTTGCTATTCTTTGGAACTCTGCATTCAAATAGGTATATCTTTCCTTTTCTCCTTTGCCTTTAGCTTCTCTTCTTTTCACAGATATTTGTAAGGCCTCCCCAGACAACCATTTTGCCTTTTTGCATTTCTTTTTCTTGGAGATGGTCTTGATCCCTGCCGCCTGTACAATGTCACGAACCTCTGTCCATAGTTCTTCAGGCACTCTGTTTGTCAGATCTAGTCCCTTGAATCTATTTCTCGCTTCCACTGTATAATTGTAAGGGATTTGATTTAGGTAGGTCAAACCTGAATGGTGTAGTGGTTTTCCCTACTTTCTTCAATTTAAGTCTGAATTTTGCCATAAGGTGTTCATGATCTGAGCCACAGCCAGCTCCTGGTCTTGTGTTTGCTGACTGTATAAAGCTTCTCCATCTTTGGCTGCAAAGAATATAATCAGTCTGATTTTGGTATTGACCATCTGGTGGTGTACATGTGAGGAGTCTTCTCTTGTGTGGAAGAGGGTGTTTGCTATGACCAGTGTGTTGTCTTGGCAAAACTCTTAGCCTTTGCCCTGCTTCATTCCAAGGCCAAATTTGCCTGTTACTCCAGGTATTTCTTGACTTCCTACTTTTGCATTCCAGTCCCCTATAATGAAAAGGACATCTTTTTTGGGGTGTTATTTCTAGAAGGTCTTGTAGGTCTTCACAGAACCGTTCAACTTCAGCTTCTTCAGTGTTACTGGTTGGGGCATAGACTTGGATTACGGTGATATTGAATGGCTTGCCTTTCAATATCACAGTATTTCTGGAAAGGAACAGAAATTATGATGTCATTTTTGATACTGCAGCCAAAGACATGGAACAACAGACTGGTTCAAAATAGGAAAAGGAGTACGTCAAGGCTGTATATTGTCACCCTGCTTATTTAACTTATATGCAGAGTACATCATGAGAAACGCTACACTGGAGGAAGCACAAGCTGGAATCAAGATTGCTGGGAGAAATATCAATAACCTCAGATATGCAGATGACACCACCCTTATGGCAGAAAGTGAAGAAGAACTAAAGAGCCTCTTGATGAAAGTGAAAGAGGAGAGTGAAAACGTTGGCTTAAAGCTCAACATTCAGAAAACTAAGATCATGGCATCCAATCCCATCACTTCGTGGCAAGTAGATGGGGAAACAGTGGATACAGTGGCTGACTTAATTTTTCTGGGCTCCAAAATCACTGCAGATGGTGACTGCAGCCATGAAATTAAAAGATGCTTACTCCTTGGAAGGAAAGTCATGACTAACCTAGACAGCATATTAAAAAGCAGAGACATTACTTTGTCAACAAAGGTCCATCTAGTCAAGGCTATGGTTTTTCCACTGGTTATGTATGGATGTGAGAGTTGGACTATAAAGAACGCTGAGCGCTGAAGAATTGATTCGTTTGAACTGTGATGTTGGAGAAGACTCTTGAGAGTCCCTTGGACTACAAGGAGATCCAAACAGTCCATCCTAAAGGAGATCAGTCCTGGGTGTTCATTGGAAGGACTGATGCTGAGGCTGAAACTCCAATACTTTGGCCACCGGATGTGAAGAGCTGACTCATTTGAGAAGACCCTGATGCTGGGAAAGATTGAGGGCAGGAGGAGAAGAGGATGACAGAGGATGAGATGGTTGGATGGCATCGCCGACTCCATGGACATGGGTTTGGGTGGATTCCGGGAGTTGATGATAGACAGGGAGGCCTGGTGTGCTGCAGTTCATGGGGTCGCAGAGTCAGACATGACAGAGCGACTGAACTGAACTGCATCTCGGACTCTTTTGTTGACTATAATGGCTATTCCATTTCTTCTAAGGGATTCTTGCCCACAGTAGTAGATATAATGGTCATCTAAGTTAAATTCACCCATTCCGGTCCATTTTAATTTGCTGATTCCTAAAATGTTGATGTTCACTCTTGCCATCTCCTGTTTGACAACTTCTAATTTGCCTTGATTCATGGACCTAACATTCCAGGTTCCTATGCAATATTGCTCTTTATAGTATCAGACTTTACTCCCATCACCAGTCACATCCACAACTGGGTATTGTTTTTGCTTTGGCTCTGTCTCTTCATTCTTTCTGGAGTTATTTCTCCACTGGTCTCCAGTAGCATATTAATAGGGCACCTACCAACCTGGGAAGTTCATCTTTCAGTGTCCTATCTTTTTGCCTTTTCATACTGTTCATGGGGTTCTCAAGGCAAGAATACTGAAGTGGTTTGCCATTCCTTTTCCAGTGGACCACATTTTGTCAGAACTCTCCACCATGACCTGTCCATTTTGGGTGGCCCTACATAGCATGGCTCATAGTTTCACTGAGTTAGACAAGACTACAGTCTATAGGTTTGCAAAGCATCCAACACAACTGAAGTGACTTAGCACACAATGCATGCATGTGTGTGTATAACTGACACACTTTGCTGTACAGCAGAAACTAACACAATACTTTAAATCAACTATTTGTATTGATACTACAACTATTTATATTGGAATATATTTTACTCCAATATAATAAAATAAAAAGGAACTTGGGGAAAGAATATTGAGACAATTAAGGAGAACGGATGCATCTTCAGGTCCCCAAGGTAGAAATGGGAGACATCTGGTTGCTCTGGGAGGGATAAGTTCTGAGCAATGAGGCTGGAAAGAGAGTGGAGTACCCAGGCATCCCAGATACATTGTGAGGGCCAACTACGGGCTTGGAGCATCCGTGGATGTAGTGAGGTGCCTACTCCCTGCCCCACCTCCCCTCCCTCTCAACGGAGCAGGCCCCCGGGGCTGCATCCAAAGCAAGAGAGACTGCTCCTGGCCAGACTTCATACTGCCTCTTTCAAGTGTGGTCTCTCCTATGAGTATACTGACTCAGGGTGGTGGGTGGGACTGGTGGCCTCCAGGGACCAGAGCACAGGCCCAGTGAGCAGAGCGAAGAGAGAGAGTTCCTCCTGGGACCCTCATCCCATCTCAGGCCCTCATCTGTTCAGGAGGAGTTCTTGGACAGGCACCATACCTGGCTCCAGAACTGAGTGACCAGGAACTGCAGCACTGCCCCTCTATTGCAGCTAGGGTCACCCTCCAGTGGAAACTTGGAGCCACTCCTCACAGCTGTGGACTCCTTCCTGGCAGGCAGGCAGGATGCTGGTGGGTGGCCTGGGGAGAGTTGGTATGGAAGGAAGGAACCCGAGAGTGCTGCTGAGTTGGGTTTCCAGGTGGAAGCAGCACAGTCTGGGCCAGGGACCACTGTCCAAAGGCTCAAAGGTGGCAGGGGCTCTGGAGCCTGTAGACACTGCTGGGTGGTGTGGGACAGAGGTTTCTGGGTCCCAGGAGGGCAGGAGGGGAGCAGGAGAGAGGAGGCTGGCACCAGGTGAGCGAGCTCACCAGTCCCTGGTTGCTAAAGGCAGGGGAGGGCATGGTTCAGTCCCAGAGGGGTGGACAAATGAGCTGACTAAATTGACTGGCCAGTGACAGTGGCCAGGGACTTGGCAGACACCATCTCTGAAAGGGTGATCCTGGGTGCCTAAGAAGCCTGCCCTTCCAGTTTCGACTCCTGGTGAGGAGGGATGTTCTCTGTCCTCTGACCGTGGGTGGTGCTAACCTTCCTTGTGCATCCCTCCCAGATCCGGACAAAGGACAGGATCTTTGACAGTATCAGCCACCTCATCAACCACCACCTGGAAAACAGCCTGCCCATCGTCTCTGCCGGGAGCGAGCTCTGCCTGCAGCAGCCAGTGGAGAGGAACCCGTGACCCGTCAGCTGCCCTGTCCGACACTGCACCTGTGGTCAGGAGGGCTTGGTTCTTCCCAGTAGATGGGTATCGGGGCCCGGGAACGTGGGCCGCTGTCCATTGGCTCAGAGCTTTGTTCAGAAGCCCCAGGAGGAAGGCTTACTAAGATGCAAGTTTCATAAACTTGTTCAGAATTCTCATTAGCATATTAAAGGTGTACATACCTATACATCCTGTACAAATTATCCCTCTATATTTATATTTTTTAAGACTAAGAAAGATGTAAGACTAATGTTCTGTGCTGTACGTTTTTAATGAAAACTAAGTTTGACTGTAGTTGTCCAGGCAAAATGTTAATTCAGCTGACCCATTCCACTGGGAAATTCCACTGGGAAAGTGTTACCTATTAAGCACAATACAGGGAATAGAAGCAGCAGGAGGGTCAGTACTAAACACTTGGGATGTAACAGAGTAAGACAAGATGCAGCCCGTGCTCTGCATGCAAAGCACCGTGAAGTGCTGGTCCTTAGGGCCGTCCCTTCTCATTGGTGACGCCTCCCAGGCTGCCTGCACCACACCCATGTTCATGGGGTTTCCAGCACCAGAGTTTGGGGTGCTGTGCTAAAAACAGACGTCACTCCAGCTGTTTCAGGTAGTACTGAGCACAGGCATGCTTCTCCCATGACCCTGGCTGTCCAGAGGTTCTTGGGGTTTCACTTCACTGCCAAATAGGGCACAAAATAAGCCTCACGGATCAAGATCTTGACAGGTAAATGCTTCCTTTGTTTTTATCAGTATAATGGCAAAACGAGGGTGTGTGCAGGGATATTGGGTAGCCGGGGATGTGTACATCTTCTCAGCCAATGGGCTGCTGCCATACCTGCTAGTGAAATCCTGTCCCCTTTATATTCAGTAGAGGAAGAAGCATGTGTTCAACCTGCGCAGAATTTGGGTGCAAACACGTGTGCTCAGAGATGTTCCTTCGGTCATGGATGATTAAGGTTTGCTTAAACCTAGGGACCAACCCACTCCAGTGTTCTTGCCTGGAGAATCCCAGGGACGGGGGAGCCTGGTTGGCTGCTGTCTATGGGGTCGCACAGAGTCGGACACGACTGAAGCGACTTAGCAGCAGCAAACCTAGGGACCAGGCTCAGGAGCTTTGGGAATCAGTTTGAAGTCCTGCTTCTGGAGAGATGGGTGGATCTAGTGTCTGGTTTGATTCCACAATAGGTTTCCCAACTGCTCCATGAAGAGGGTACCTGCCCCAGGCAGGACTTTGTCCCAGCTTCTTCCTTCAGGATCAAATGCTCTGATCTCCTACTGGGTCTTCTGGTTTTAGGAAATTGACAATGGTTTTAAATGTCTGGCTTGAGATTTCCATGGGATTTAACAGGTGTTGACTTTTAAAAGAAAGAAAGGTTCATTCATTCACTGGCACCTTCCCACTAGTTCCACAACATTGGCTCTTGCCCAGTTGAAATCCCCTCTTGGGCAGCACCCCCTTCATCAGTGCAACAGAAAGACCCTCCACACACACTTAGCCTTTAATAGTAATAAATTTGATGCTTCCAGAATGAGGAGCAAAAAGTAGATTTTTGAAAACACTGACAAGCACTAATTCCACAAAGTTCTAATGCTCAGTGTGTGAACCCTATTTCTACTTTGAGGGGGTGTGCTTGGCCAGGATGGGAGAATGGGGTAGAGCTGACAGTTGAGGATGGGTTGGGGAAGGTCCAAAGCTTCATATTAGCATTCTGTGGAATTTTACCCCATGAATCCAAGCTGACAGTGGTTTCAATCTTCTAGAATGTTCTGCCGTGAATGGGAACTCTGTGGGGAGTCTGACACTAATCTAGAACCACCCCCCTCCCCACCCCTGCCTCCTCCTGGACTGGTTCTGATTTCAGGTGCAATTGGGATACCTGTTCCAGCTCATCCAGAGGCAGTAGGGGCTGAATGGGGATGGGCTGAGTAGCTGGGTTGGGGTCCTCCCCTGTGACAATGTAGATTTGGGGTGGCTGTGAGAATTGCCCTGAATTCTTTATGTATACCTGCATCCTGGAGATGTCCATAAGGTCTGACCTCTGTGGGGAGGCACGGTCCTTCTCTGTATGTGAGTGTACACACATATTCATGGATCAAACGACTTCTTTCAACAGTCTTGCACTCTCCGCTGCGTAAGGCCAAAACATTAATGTTTAGGGCAAAGCAGAGAAGGAAAACAAGAGTGAAGACCTGAGAGCCCCTGAACACTTGATCTGTGTCTTCTTTTCTCTCCGGTGTGCAAGAAATGCTAATCAGTTTTAGTAGCTCTCTGCTCTGAAGTTAGTGTTTATCTCAGTGGTGACAAGCAATATATGTTTTTTGTTTTTTTTTTTTTTTTTGCATGAGAATCAATTTAGAAAATTGAAAGTATGGGGGGATCAAATATCATTTCAGTGTTACTTAAAATATGTATTTTTAAGTCCAGATTATACCTTGCCTCCCATGGGGCAGTGGGGCAAACCGCCCCTCTTGTAGCCACTGGAGAGGATTTGAGACACAGCAAATGGCAGTGATTTTCTAGTCTTTGTTTTCTCCCGTTTGTAAAGCATGTAAGAGCTCACCAGGCCATCTCATCTCTTCCTTCAAGCGCCATGTGCCGGGTATCACGGAGCCTCACACACGGATGGCGAAACTGAGGCTCAGGTGGTGCCCACTTGCTCAAGTCCACGCGGTCGGCGGCAGCGAGCTGTTTCCCGCTCCTCTAGGCGCTTCCTGAGCTCCGCTGCGCTGGAAGCTCCGGTTTCAGAGGCAAACTCCTGCCCGCGCGACCATGCGCTCCAGGGCCTCCGACTCCCAGAGCGTGGTCCCTACGCGCTGTGAGGGCCATCCTGGGCCCCCGGAGCGTACTAGGACCTGCTGCCCCTCTCGTGGGACCCCTGCCACTTTACCCAGGCCCCTGTGTCTGCTGGGAGGACTTGGCGAGTCCTAAAATGGACCCTCTTGCTAAGTGGCCCTGGAGAAGGCTCCTCCCTCCCCCATCATCTTGTGGGAATTAGCTGTGCCTTCTAGCGATTCCCACCTACTGAGAGTCTGCAGGGCTTCCTGTGGGGCTGCTGGTCACTGGTTTCAGCCAGCTTTGAGGCCTGACTCTTACGTATTCTCTGAAAGGCTCACAGTAGAAGCAGGGGGAGAATTCCCTGGGGGGTCCGTGTGTGAAGGGAGAGGCCTAGTTTCAGGCAGGGAGGGTGGATGGAGCAGCACTTGGTGAGGCCCCATTCCCCACAAAGAGCCCTGTGCTCCAGGACAGTGTTGACTCCTGGCTCCATGTCCAGCCCTGTGTCCTGAAGTGCCCCCTTCCTGTAGTGGAGCTCTCCTTTCAGGTAGCACTGAAGCATTATGTAAGTAATGCTTACATAATGGAACGAACGTCCTGGTCCTCAATTCCCTGAATCGGTCACCCCATGGAGGCCAGTCACAGGATCCCAGGCTCCCACGGCAGCCCACCTCAGCTCCTGCATGCAGAGCCACGTGGCCTTGAGCTGGCTGCTGGGTTTCTCTGAGCCCTGCCCCGCCACCTGCACCACAGAGCAGTACCTGACCTTGAGAGGGTGTGGGGGTTGACGACTGTGTGTGAGCACCAAGGACAGTTGTTTTCTGGGATGTTTCACTCTCAAAGTGTGCATCTGTGCTCTATTGCTGTCCAAGCACATATGGACAGCAGCCATAAATACTTCTCTGTGAATGGTGGTGTGCATGCATGCTAAGTCGCTTCAGTCATTTCTGACTCTGGGGGACCCCATGGACTGTAGCCTGTCAGGTTCCTCTGTCCATGGAATCCCATGGACAAGAATACTGGAAGGGGTTTCCATGTCCTCCTTTGGGGGATCTTCCTGACCCAGGGATTGAACCTGCATTTCTTATGTCTTCTGCATTGGCAGGCAGATTCTTTACCACTAGTACCACCTGTGAAAGGTGGAAGCCTAGTGGAAAATGGGAAGGAGACTGTGGAAAGATTACCAATAGATAACTATAGGACACAGACAGTCTTGACCTTGTGTGTGTGTTCAGTCGTGTCCTACTCTTTGTGACCCCAAGGACATAGCCTGCCCGGCTCCTCTGTCCGTGGGATTCTCCAGGCAAGAATACTGGAGTGGGTTGCCATGCCCTCCTCCATGGGATCTTCCCAATTCAGGTATCGAACCCATGTCTTTTATGTCTCCTGCATTGGCAGGTGGGCGGGTTCTTTACCACTAGTGCCGCCTGGGAACTGCAGGACACAGACAAATCTTGACCTTGGGTTTCAGAAAAATACTCTTGGGTTCTGTAGTAAAACTTTAAGTTGGTTTTAATAAAGAGAAGTGGAAAAATGACCTTACTGGCACATGTCATAAACCTGGAACTGTCCCTGCTCCTCAGAGGACAGCAAACGAGGGAGCGTCTTCAGATAGCACAGCTGGAAGGATCCCTTTTTCAGTGGGGATATTAGAGCTGATTGATTTCCTAGAAGGTGGTGACAGTCAGTAGCTGAATCTAGGACAGAATGCAGGACTTATTAGGGTCCTTCAGGGTTTCTACATAAAGTTCAGCCCCTGGTGGAAAATGGCAAGTAGTACTTCCCTCCTTGACTGTATCTTTATGTTCTTCCCCACCCCCCTCCCCAAATGCATAAAAGCATGAGCCATTCACATGGACAAGGAAGTGTTTCTCTTCCTTTGTTTAGTTTGTGTGTCCGACCCTTTGTGATCCTATGGACTGTAGCTGGGCCCCTCTGTCCATGTGATTCTCTAGGCAAGAATACTGGAGTGGGTTGCCATTTCTTTCTCCGGGGATCTTCCTGACCCAGGAATTGAACCCATGTCTCCTGCATTGGCAGGCAAGTTCTTTACCACTAGCACCACCTGGGAAGACCCAAATTTTCATTTTTTATATTGGAGCATAGTTGATTTCCCAATATTTTTGCCTAGGAAATCCCACAGACAGAGGATCCTGGTAGGCTACAGTTCATAGGGTCGCACAAAGTCAGACATGACTTAGCTACTAAACAGGAAGGTAGGTGACTAACAGTGATATGTCCGTTATGGATGTCTGGCGAAGTGATTCAGTTATGCCCATAGCGTGAATATTAGAGTGGGTTTCCGCACCCTTCTCCAGGGGCTCTTCCTGATCCAGGTGTTGAACCTGCCTCTCTTATACGTCCTTCATTGGCAAGCAGGTTCTTTTCCACTAGTGCCACCTGGGAAGCCTCAGTTTAGTTTGGGGTCCCACAGAAGCAGACCCTGAGAAAGGCTCTGAGTGTATATAGACTCAGGGTTGGGGAAGGAAGCTGATGAGGAAGGCATGACCAAGCAAATCACCAAGATGTAGATAACTAATTGCACTGGGGACTGAGAGAGGCAGGGCTGGATAGACCTAAGAGCTAACCCACCAGGGCAGGGATGGAGCCAGACATTTACCCAAATAGCCCAGTGCTGGTGGAAGGCTGTTTCTGGCCACAGTGTCCTGGCTGGTCCTTCACACACCAAACCGAAGAGTCCTTGGGTGGAGAGACAGCCCTTCATAAGCAGACTTGGGGTGAAAGGCAGGCATCAGAGCCTTCGGGGATCCTCCCCAGAGTTCCTGACTCGGTAGTTCTGGATGGGGCCAGAGAATTTGCATTTTTAGTAAATTGCAGTTGATGCTGGCAGGCGGTCTTGACTTTCAGAACCATCATCAGGTATGAATTGCTAGCCCTTACCTGTCTCACTGACTGTTTTTCCCCTCTAACATATGGTTGTTTTCATGCCACTTCATGTTATAGATCCCAGAGTCCAAGCTGTGAGTTCAAAAGTGGAGGATTAATAAGCATTTATAACTCCATGCAATCACTACTGGCAGATAAAATGCCATCTGCCAGACACAATTTATTTATAATGGGGTTTATACATATTTATAAGTTTGCAAGCAACAAATGCACAGTTTTAAAACTGGCATATTTTATAGCAGCCAGAAAAATTGCAACTTTATACCAGGACTTGTGAATATCAACTGCATATGTGTATATATATATATATATATATATATATATAAACACACACACATACATATACCTACTAATTACGACAGATGTTTGTCTCTGTCTGTACATACATATATACACATGCATATACCTACATTGATTATGATGGACACACATCTCTGTCTATATGTGTGCACATGCAGGTTGGTACCCTGGGACTCCTCCCTGGATTTTGGTATTTTAATTAACATGGACAACTAGAAAGTTACACACATGTTGAGAGTTTGGGGACCGATACGTCCTGGCATCTGCACATGGTCCTGGATGCTGGTCTTGGGCGGATGGTCTTGGATGCTGCAGGAACAAGACAAGAGTGCCATGAGGGGGCCACTGTGGGAAGTGACAAAGGGACATCGGGAAGAGAAGCCAGTGGGGGGAGACAGGAAGGGAGAGGCTGGGAGAACAGAGAAGGAAAAAGCAAAAAGGTAGGGGGCAGCAAGTCCAGACCTACATCCTGTGTTCATCCAGCAGTGTGTAAAGATAAGCAGGGGCGGGTGTAGGGGAGGCTGCCCAGGCAGGTGTGCCTAGGGGCTGAGCGTTGTCTTCCGGGTGCGGCTACACTGCTTGTTGCCTCCACTAACCAGCCTCCTCTTGGCCTTGTCTCACGTTCGTTCACGTGAGGCAAGCACTGTGTTGCGCTTCTATGATCATGCAAAGGTTCTGCCTGTCTGCAGTTACAATTCAGTAGAAAATACACACACAGAGGGTATGGGGCCGCGACAAGCCTGATGTGTGGCCCACTTCATAGGACCCTGAGGGTGGGGCTCCTGGGTGGGTCTGGGGATTCTGAAGGCTTTGCAGACAGGCACAGACAGGATGGAGGTTAGAACAGGCAGACACAGTGTGGATGGCCCAGGAGGAGGCAGAGACACCCTCATGCATGAACAGTGGTCAGGGTTGGGAGGGATGTTGGAGGCATCCCTGGGGTGCTCCTGCCTCATTCTTGCCTCCTTCTCACAACCACAGATGACCAGAATGATGACCCCCTTAGGCCCCAAACACATGGGGCTCCCTCCTGAGGGCTAAGGTATGGAAGAGGCATTCTCATTGAAGAAAGCATGAGAAATGAAATCCCATACAATTTCCAGTTTCTATTTTGTTGTTTCACCTTGAAATGCTGTAGGCAGAAACACACACACGTGGGGACACATGCTGTGGCCCTGGGTGACTGAAGTCATGAATTCACACTCATCTGGGATGTTTTTACCACAACCAAAGTTTCTAACCACGGAATCAAGGGATGATTAAAGCAGAAATCAATAGACAAATCCATTTTTGAACACTGAATAAACTTTTTTGTAACAATTATATGTTGGTTGCAAGTGGAATGTTCTCTGTTCCTTTGACTTTTGAATATAACTTGTTCCAGAGTAAATCTTGTAAAATTAAGGACATGAATGTTTCTTTGTATCCAGAACTAAATAAGAATTAAAATTTGATGCTTAAATCCAAGGATTAGGAGAGAACTCCATCCGGTGTACATCTAATGTGTAACAATGAGATATTTATTACTTTTAAAAAAGCATTTGGATGGGAAATTATACCTATTGGTAAATATTTGAAAATTTCGTGTTTATTTTCCATTAACTTTTGTGAAACAAAAAAGAACTACTGTGAAGATCTCTGGTTTATTGCCAATTTACCACTTTCTATGTTGCTACTGGATAAGAATTGGTGTTGGAGATCTCTGAGGAGTGGAAACACAAAACCAACTTCAAGTTTTCTAAATTCTGTTCTTTGAAAGGTAATAAAACTGAAATTATTTGGCCAACATCTGGGAGATTTGACAACACAATGGGTTAAGAGAATTGGCTTAAATTCCCTCCTCACGCTCAGTGATTCCACTTCACTCCTTCAGTAAATGATGTGGTTTCCTGTTGTGAGCTCTGCTGCCATGCTGGGCACGTCCCTGAGCTTCTAGGGCAGCCAGTTGGAGGTGCCACGTGGCATTTCTGTGTGTTACCACCATGGCCCAGAAGCAGAGGTTGTCACTCCCACTTAGGCGCGATTGCACTCCTTGTCACTGATTATCGGAAAATGTGCCTTCATTTTCAGAATAGTGGTGTGTGCGTTTCTGATTATGTAGCAAACCCTTTGATATTTGACTTAGATACTAAAAACATTTGAATGTGGAGGTTTTGCACTCGTAGATACATTTAAAAGCATGGAATTGGTAATTTAACTACAAGTTTTCTATAACATACACCTCGTTAATAATAATTTCTGTGAAAGGCTCTTTTCCAGTGTAGACGAACCATGGGTCAAGGGTGGAGAGAAACAACTGTTCTCTAAATAGTCTGATGTTAACTGACTGTCAATGTGAGTCTGTGGGCAATAAAGAATATTGTGAAAAGTCTCTCATTTGGATGGTGGATCTTGTATTGCCTCATGAAGGAGGGGAGGGGAGTTGGAAGCCTTTCCATAGAAAGCAGATATTCTCAATTATTCCCCAGGAGACCTCTTAAAATACAATCACAGCAAAGTCCTGTTGGGGACACCAAAGGTGTGGGATGAAAATGGCAGTTTGACAAAAGCATTCCTGATGGGATTTAGATAAACTTCTGCCCACTTGGCCTTGGGCAGTATCAAAGGTGGCAGTCGGCTGTGGTCTTTATTACATAATGGTACCACACACTGCAGCTTGTGCATGTATCAATGGCAGACATTTGAAAATCCAAGTGCTCTGTAACACAGAAATGATGAATTTCTGTGTACACCCAGTTACTTCTGGGGGCAGATTTCTTCAGGAATGTCACTACCAACTGGTGATGCCAAACACTGGCTTCTTTCTGTGTAAGAATGCAGGGTGGAGAGGTAAAAACTTACCATCTGTGATGGAGAAAGCTAGAGAAAGGGCTGGTTTATCAAGTCTCTCCTGTTGCCTCCATTGCACCAAATGGAGCAGAACCCATCGTCCCATCTCTTTTGGCTGCACTTTGGCTGCCATGACTCTTACAATTTTCTCCCCATTGAAAGGGTAGTCTATTGACCTCCTTCCCTATTGACCTACCAAAATTGGTGGAAAGTGAAAGTGTTAGTTGCTCAGTCATATCTGACTCTTTGCAACCCCATGGACTATAACCCGCCAGGCTCCCCTGTCCATGGAATTCTCCAGCAAGAATACTGGAGTGGGTTGCCATTCTCTTCTCCAGGGAATCTTCCTGACCCAGAGATTGAACCTGGGTCTCCTGCATTGCAGGTAGATTCTTTACCATCTGAGCCACTTCCCACAAGCAGAGCTGGTATTTTCGGAACCTTTGGTGTATTGGGTGCTATTCCACCAATTTTAGTACCCGATACCCCGAAGTTTCCTAAAATACCAGTTCTGCTATTGGGAAGTATAGGGGAAATGCGACTAGAGTTCTCAGAGTGGTTTAATTCCTGGAGGAACAGCTAGCAGCAGGAGAGAGTTCATGATGTCACTCTGCATATCATCAGGGGTGGCCTTAGAGTACACAGCTCCCCACATGGAATCCCAACAACCAGTTTATACAAAGGCTTTCAATTTTATTTTATTTTATTTTTAACAAACATACATGGGACTCGATAAAGGTTACTAACTGAAGGAGCTCTAACAGGTTCTCTGTGGCTTTGACACACTCAACTTCTAAATGATCAGCTAGCTAGTTAGGATTGTACACTTGATACTTTTTGTTGTTGTTCAGTCACTCAATCGTGTCCAGCTCTTTGCCGCCTCATGGACTGTAGCCCACAAGGCTCCTCTGTCCATGGGATTTCCCAGGCAAGATTATGGGAGTGGGTTGCCATTTCCTTCTCCAACACTTGGTACTAAATTTGATTATTATTACTTTTTGCATATATCAAATAGACACAATGACTGTTTTGGGGTATTTTTCGTTCAGATTGATTGAAAGTGTTGTGCTACCTCAAAAAAAAGTTGAGGTTATGGTGCAGTGTTATATTTTTAGTGCCAGAGAGCTGGAGCCCCCAAGCAACTCATAACTAATATATAAAGTTCTTAAGTAATTTCTCCACTGAAGACAAAATGCAATACTCAATATTCTGGCTCTCGGAGGCAATTTTGTTGTTATTTTCTTAACCCAGTATCTTAATGCTTAACTTTTCTATAAATGCTCTCGGTTTTCTCAGGCTGTTTGATAAGAGAATAAGCTCCTTTTCAGTGATGTAATGAAAACAACTAAAATGCCACTGATGAGCATGTCCTTGCAAATAGGATTTATCTCCATCAGCAACAAAAATTAGGAAAGGTGTTGGGTGGTATATGGTCACCCAGGACCCATGAAAATGTTCCTTTATAAAGAGGAGCTGGCACGAGATAACAAAGAGGAATCACTTTTTCTCTGAAAAGTTATTCATGTGTTAAGACTACTCTTTTAGTCTTTACTCAGGCAAAATTCCCACTGAACCTAAAAACTTCAGGGGTTCTGAAGTGAGGCTTACACAGATAAGAATCCTTTTGAAGGTTCCTTTTTATCTTTTTTAAAAAAGAAGGACTCAGTACATCAACTATATACTTATGACAACTCTGGAAATTTGTACATTTTTCATCCATTTGTACTTCATAAAGAATCCTTGGGGATGACTGTGTACAAAAATGCCTTCTACGTAATTCCTTCCAAAGGTAAAGAGTGGTACAGGGTCAACCTGTGTTAAAATGAAAGATTACAGTATTGCTACATCTTTTTGAAGAAAGCACAAACTGCCAGATCACAATTAAACTGCTCTAATGGTAGAGGTCAGGGTCAGCTTTCAGGAATCCACGAGGCTGTTGACGGCCCCAGCTGCTCAGCTGTAACAGCACAGGGGCTTTACTAACTTGGTGCTTTTCTGATATGGATTCAAACTCAACACAGGATCACAGTGCTGTCCTGTAAGCATCTTCGAATTCAACGGAAACTCCCCATTACGTTGGAAAGGTGAAATAAGCCAGGGGTCTGTCCTCTGCTTCTCCTTCTTGGATTCTTTTCTTGATTGGTGTGGGGCACAGGCTCCTGGAATACTTTGGCTGGCTTTTCTAGGATTTGGAGAAACCCCAAACAACCGGGTAATTTGGCTAATTTGACTTTTGAATGAGCTTAAGACTCCTCAGGGAGAAATGACAGAAGACAAGCAGGGGTCCCCTTGGGGGACATACATCCACAGAGCTCACTTGTTCTCTCCTGGATCCTCCAGACACTGTCAAGGGCATCTCAGGACAGTTGGGGGTCAGATGCATACATCTGAGACCAGCCTTGGACAAGCCCTTTTAGAGGGGTTGCGCTTTCAAAATTTGCTTAACATGACACTTTGTGTCAGTCTGAGGAGACTGGGACTGGCCTGTCCACCTAGTTCCCAGTCACATCCTCATACTTGGTGGTTCAGCCAGAACTTACTTGTACTCCCTGTTACATAACGACACCATGTACTGCAGCTGACACGTGTACCAGTGGCAGACATTTGAAACACAAGTGCTCTGTAACACAGAAATGATGACTATACAGCATCCTTCTGTGCACAGTTGATGTAGTGTACAGTCACTGAACATCATCCTGGGATGATGATGTTCCTGGGAAACACATTGCACAGTGTGTGTGGTCCAACACCTTCCCTCTCCAGACAGAGGCCAGAGGGGAGGGAGGATTCAGGAGAAGGCAGCTGCTGACATCAGCAGCTTGGTACATTTGGAAGACCCTAGAGCCTAAATGGACAAGGCATGGTGTCTACATTGAAATGCATCAGCAATTCCTTGGGTCCCCTCCTTAAGAGACATCCACACCAGGCCAGGCTGTTGGCAGAACAGCTTTCTCGAGTCCCAGATCTGGAAATACCCCCATGGGTGAGGCATGCAATCCAGAAGAACGTGGCTGCAGGGTTGGCTGCCGCTCTTCCTGTGGCGATGCAAGGACCCCAGGTTCCTTGAGGCCCACACCCTCACTTGTAGATGACTCCATTCTGCAGGGTTTTGTTTCTGTCGGTGATACAGGGGGAGGCGGCCGTTTGGGGGAGGTCTTCCTTGCTTTTGGGGGAGGGGCTGCTGTTGTTGCTGCCGCTGGATTTGCTTCTGCTTGGGTCGAGAGCGGGCTGGATGGGTGAAGAGTGGGCTCCCCGGCCCCTGACCAGGCAGGTGCAGACAAGTCGGAAGAAGGCCCGCCGCATCTCCTTGCTGGCCAGCGTGTAGATGATGGGGTTCATGGCGGAGTTGAGCACGGCCAGCACGATGAACCACTGGGCCTTGAACAGGACAGCACACTCCTTCACCTTGCAGGCCACGTCCACAAGGAAAAGGATGAAGAGGGGGGACCAGCAGGCAATGAACACGCTCACCACAATCACCACGGTCCGCAGCAGGGCCATGGACCGCTCTGAGTTGTGCGGGCTGGCCACCCTGCGGCTGCTGGACTTCACCAGGAAGTAGATGCGTGCATACAGGATCACGATGGTCACCAGGATGGCCATGAAGATGCTGATGCAGAATGCGATGTACTTCTTGGAGTAGAGGGGCAGGATGGTGGAGCAGTCGGGGAGGTTGTGCAGGCAGTTCCAGCCCAGGATGGGTAAGGCGCCCAGCGAGAAGGCTATGAGCCAGCACATCCCGATCAGAAGAAACACGCGGTGCTTCTTGTTGGCATCGTACGGCCTCATTTTGATCATGGTCAAGTGTCTCTCGATAGCAATGGCCAGCAGGCTACAGGTGGACGCCCCAAGGGCCACAAACATGCTGCCTTCCCGTAGGAACCAGACCGTCAGGGAGAGGCTCAGTGTCCTCTTGCCCGACATCAGAATGTTGACCTTGTAGGCGATGCCAGCCAGCAGATCGCAGAGGGCCAGGTTACCAATGAAAAAGTACATGCGGTTGTGGAATTTATTGTTTTTCCAGATGGCAATCAAGACCATCAGGTTCTCCAAAACAATGAAGCTGCAGATGATCAAGAACAGCACGGTGGTGAGTGTGCTGCCCTCGGGGGCGTCCTTCAGCCTGCCTTCCAGCTTGCCCACGTAGCTGTAATGTTCGTGCAGGGTTTCGTTGGAGGTGTAAGGTCTGGGGCGTGGCGTGAGAATCATCGCCATCACTTGGAACTCACAATCAGTTAGCTCCTGAATCCACCAGAGGGCGCCCTGAGAACGTCCATTTCCAGGGAAAACACCGCTTTCTGCTTAGGCTGCCACAGGGATCCAGGCCAAACACCGGCTAGGGTGTTGAGAATAGGCTCCTACGAAAAGACAAAAAGAGAGAGAGCCCGGTGATAAAGTAACAGCACCTAAGAAGAACAGCAGCAACAGAGTTGGAGAAAGGCACTAAAAATGCTGAAGCATTTGCATGGCTGGTCCATAAGGGCCCAAAGAGGGCCTTTAACCCAGGCCAACTTCCTATATGACTATGGAGCCCAGAAGAAGCAATTCTGTGTCTACAGTTGCCAAGGAGGGAAATTCTGTCATTGGGCACTGCCACCATTCAATCATGTAATCCAAACACACGGACTTAAACCCAAAGAACACTTCCACCTGGAAATCTCAAGGCACTTAAGAACGCTAACCAGTTCATACTCACCTACTGTGCATGCGTGCAAGTCACTTCAATCATGTCCAACTCTGTGTGACCCTATGGACTCTAGCCTACCAGGCCCCTCTGTCCACAGGATTCTCCAGGCAAGAATACTGGAGTGGGTTGCCATGCCCTCCTCCAGGGAATCTTCCCAATCCAGGAATCGAACCTGCATCTCTGTGTCTCCTGCATGGGCAAGTGGATTCTTTACCACTAGCACCACCTGAGCAGCCCCATCTCCTGCACAGGAGCTGGTAAACCCTTATTCCCAGTTACTGAGAGAGAAACAGATATTATGTCAGGCCCCCAAAATAGGATGGAATTCAGAATAAGGCCCACTGATTTCTGAAACCTCCTTGGTGGGCTTTGAAGCAATGTTGTAGGAAGTAGTCACACTTCCCTGGAATCCCTGGGACCAAGGCCAAGACCAGAAATCAAATCTAGATGGCCCCCAGGTCTGCCCCACAGAGAGCTCAGAGACAAACCATCTGGTCACCAACGGAAGAACAGCACAGCCCACACATGGCCCACAGGGCCACTCCCTGAGTGAGCAGCTAATCGTGGAGCCAGGGGAAGAAAGAATATAAGCCTGTAAAAGTGGAATCAACCACTACTGAGACTAAAGGAAGAAGAGCAAGGACAAACAAGTTGATTTTTGAGTTTGGCTTAAAATTCAGAGTTTAGATACAACTGTCGAAACCGCCAAAACTCAATCGGTGTGTGTGATGGAAAGAAACAACCAACCTGGGAGCACCGGTGACGGTGGGGCAGAGAGCCCAAGAGCCAGGCTTCCAACGGCCCTTCCCGCTCCGGACCTCTACACACCCCCCAGCCCCACGTGGCTTTATCCAAAGGCTTCTTGTGATGTCCAAGGCAGAGCAGATCCAACTACCAAGGTAGAAATGGTTTTCGCTAAATGCACTGATTCTAAATCAAAACTGTTTGAATATTTAAATATATAATTAAACTCAAACAAGGTCAATTTACATCAGCCTACTGTGTGAATCCAGTGAAGTTTTTCAACTTTTATAAGTTTAAGTCACAGCCCTCAGTTTGGCTTGGTGGCACATAGACCACTCTCCAGAGAAATGGGGCTCTGCATTTTGGGGTGCAGTGGAATCTGAAGGCCTGGTACAACTGCTGAGCTCATTCCTGAGAAGGCCTCAGTGGCAGGGGGACCCTGGGGCTCAGCCTGTAGGCTGCTCTGTGAGTGAGAAGCAGAGGAGGCTCCAGACAGAGCTCCCTGACCAAGGGCCCTCCAGGTGGATGCTCTCCTGCCACTCGGGTGCTGGTTCCAGAGCCCTGAGGATGTTGTCAAGCCTCCACTCCCTTAATCTGGGTGAGCCTGGTTTTTCTGACATGGGGCAACAACGACCCCACTGCTTCTTTGCAGAGATTTCTTCTGTGTCCTGGAGGTTTATGTGTGGCTTATTGTGGAAACCACATGAGCCCCTGGTGTCTCAGTGCAGTTTGAGGTCACGGAGGGCTGGGAGTCAGCTTTACCACCAAATGTTGGGGCCTGCCAAGGTCTCCACATCGCTGATGAGCCTCGGAGGCAGCATCCGACCCTGGGGCTGTCTCCCCTCACCCACGGGCACTGTGAGGCCTCATGCAGGAGGCAGACTTCCCACCCAGCCCTGGTCCCCGCTGCTTGGTCTGTGATAAGGGGCCTGGTCTCCCAGAGACAGAAGCAGGGATGGTGGGGGTCAGCTCGTGGGCCACTCCCCCCCACCAGCTTACCTCTTTTCCATTTTTATTTAAATCGTGCCCATCCTTAAGTCTCCAGGTCAACTTCTACCAGCTCTATAGTGTTTTCTGGAATCATCCTGCCCCAGCACACCACTTTTAAAACAAACTGCAAACTGTTTTTAAGGATAGAGATAGGAGCAGCAGCTGACACTCTCGGAGCACTTTCCTGGAGCCCCTTATTTCATCCTCTCCATCTCCTCTCACAGCACCACGTACATTAACGGTGCCCAGTAAATGCGTGTGCCCCTCGTTGCTGCTCATCTAAGTGCTCTCATCTGTGGGCGCTGAATGGAGTCTCTGTGCTCCCACTTTGCTGACCCTTCCTGGCTGTTGTAGGAAACCAGGCACAGGAGAACCTAGTCGCCTGGTTATCTTTCCAACACCTCCCACCCCAGAGCACAACCCTGAGAGAGTGCTTGGCATTCCCGCATGGATACCCTGTCATGGCACCACGTGTGTCCTTGTTCACAGAAAAGGCACGACCCAAAGGTAGGACAGAGGAACACACGCGCTGCTCCAATGAGAGTCACAAAGCGGCAGCATCCTGAGAGGGGCTGTTTCTCCTTTCGTGGCAGTGGGGTCATATAGCTGGCCGGAGGGCCCTCCAACACTCCCTGTCCCCACCCTCGCCCTTGCCCCCACCACTCCAGGCCACCGGCTGCCATGTCCAGGTGGCCGCCCCTCCATCCCAGGACCTGATACTGGGGAGCATAACGTGAGGAGTTATGATGGTGACTTAGCACCAGAAGAGCCTGAATGATAAAAATATACAAACATTAAAGAAAAGGAGAGCAATGTGAATTGTATCGTAATTCCCCCTCACACTGGGGCGAAACAGCTCCAGGAAACTGCATCTGAAAGCCTTTTGAAAACAGGTATGTCCGAAGTTTCTCTCCTGTGCCCTAGTTTGCCTGCGATAACTCCATGGCCTTAAATACCTCATGGCCTCCTTGAGACAGTCTCTGCCCCTCCGACTGTGCTCTACAGTACAGAGAGCAGGGCTGCGAGTCCCTTTAAAATTGCTGGATGTGGACTTCTCTTGGGAATAAAGGGCGGAGGAAGTACACCGCAGGCTCCACAGACTCACATTCATTTTTTTCCCCTTCAATATGTAGAGTTTTGATAAACTTGAGTAGAAAGTACGAAAGGAAACAACAAAAACGAATACCCAGCAAGAAAATAACCAAAATGACAATAGTTTAAGATGTGCCAGAAACCCATCAAAACCATGAATCCTGAGGGTGAACACATCTTCCCATTAATGCTCGATTAATGATTTCCCTTAATTAAATATGTATCACTTAAGGAGCATATTTTCTCAGAACATTTTTTGTTATAAAATACCAATCTCCACTCTTTGCATAACTGGAAGATACCCATCTCTCTTTGGAACCCAAAAGCTTATTTTCTTTGGGTTATCAATATTAAAAAGCTGATCCCATCTGAGAGTTTTGTGCCAGGCCAAAGATAAGATTGATTTTGGATAGACCTGAATGCCACTACGCATGGCCAAAACCGTCTCATGGGCGAATTCCTGCCTCCATCCGGAGGGACGCAACACAGACTCCAAGTCTGCAGGGAGAACGCTCTGCCCCTCCCTGGTCCCCGAATCTTTGAGAGTCAGCTGGCTCTGCACATGGAGAGGTGGGCATCAGCCCTCCATGGCTCACCCATCCTGCTGCTGCAAGTCACTGCAAGAGTGCTGGGCACTGTGGGCACCAGGGCCCCTGGGAGACCCAACCTTTCCTATCCCTCATGGCCTCTTCTAGTCACTAACCACTAGAATGGCAGCACTCTCTGGACTTCTTATCCCTTAGAGTAATTTAGCCTGTGTCTGACCCTCACATAAATGGAGTCATGAAGCTGTGCCTGGCATCTTCTTCTCAATGTGATGTTCCTGTGAGCTTCCTGCTCAAGGTGAGTCATGCAGAGAGATGTGGGTAACTCCTTCCCATTGCTCCTGCTGGGTGGACGGATACATTCTGGGCTGTGGACGTGGAGAGGTTTCCCTGTGCCGTTGTCCTCAGCAGTGCTGTTAGGACGAGTTGAGGATGTCCCCCATGGCCTGTGTCCCAAGGGGTACCGTGGACTTCCTACTGCTGATGTCTAGGCTGGTTTTTGATGGAGGGTCCCCACAGAGGCTTACAGGTCTCAGCCAGTGGTCCTGAGAACTGTCTTTGTGGGTAGCTGGAGAAGTCCCCATCGAGGGTGAGAGTTACACATTACAAATGCTCACACTTTATTTTAAAAGATAAGTGTCTGGGGCTGGTAGTGACCAGACCAGTATCTGCCTTTCCAGTAAAAACTGGATCACTGCTTAATTTCCACCTGAATACTGAAAAATACAGCCTGATGCTGAAAATGTGGCTGGGTGCCAGCTAGTCATGTACATATTCAGAAAACCTGGCCAGTTATAGAAGACACGTGGGTGCTCCTGCTCATGCGCAGTGGCCTTCCAACAAACCCAGATTCCGACAGAGCTGTGCCTGAGAGCAGGCCTTACTTATATCTGTAAGCAGAGCTCTCCCTCCCAAACTGTGCTCAGGTCATCCAGACCCCCGCAGACTTCTCCCCTCACCCACTCTGAGTGAGGATTTCACTGCCTGCATCTCACTGCGAAGGTAAAGATAGTACACTGCCCACTCCTGGGCTTGCCTTCCATCTATTCAACAGAGATCTGCTACCTAAGAGTTTTCACTCCATCCTCATTCAGGTGGGGTCTTCGAGTCTACCTCAAGGCATTCCAACACCAAGGCTTTTCTTTCTGCAGAGAAGGAATATGACGCCTTCTAGAAGGTGGTTCATAGGGGTGTCACCCCATCCCCCTCCCTCCATTCCAAGGAAGAGCATCTGTGGGGGGAGGGGGAGGGAGCCAGGCAGGGCCCGATGGATTCCAGATGTGTTTTCCACGCTGGAGAGTCACTTTCTCTACTCATGTCACTTTGAAAAATAAACAAACTATAAAAAGAAGGAAAAGGGAAAAAAAAACAGAGGAAAATATTTCACCAGTCTGGGGTCTATCTCTTTCTCTTTGTAATGGCCAAAAAAAAAAGCACAATAAGATAGTGAGACATTGATTTCTCCTGGTAAGATGCAAGGTGTTATATTTTTAAAATGCTATATTCTCCCAGTTCATCCCACAAACTGAATTAAAACACAAAGCATTTGTCCACAAGTAAAATTTCTTGGAAAGCAAGATTTTTTTTCCCCCACTTAGAAGAATTTAGAAAGGAAATAATGAGTTGGCCGTTTCATGGCCCCAACAAAATTCCTTTGCTAATGAGTATTTCCCGTCACTCAGGGGTTTCTTAGGTGACCTCACTCTGCTCTCAGAGATGGTTCATGACAAGAGGTGTTACGTACTCAGCCTTGCATGCCTGCATGTTGCTCTGGACCCATTAGTGGAGCGCCTGGTGAGAAAGGCTGTTACAGATGAGCCACATCAGGATTCTACATCTTCCCCTTTCTTCTCCAGATTGCGGAAGTGAGTTTGTCCCTGGTCAGATTTCCTACTTTTATGCAGCTTCTCCAAAGGTTATTCTCTCAGCAAACAAGGCTCAGATGCTAACAGAGATCTGACAGCAGTCCAAGGAGTCCCATGTATGCAGGTTGTGCCCACAATCAAGTCCAGCTTGAACATCTGCCTCTCTGCATGTTCTCCTGGGCATCCAGGCTCATCAGTCTGAGGGCAAATGCTTTTGATGCAAGAGGTCTTTATCTTCATTGCTTTTCTGCCAGGTTTCTCAAACTTTCTCTTCTCTGTTTGTTCTAAGGAAGGGTACAGGACTGAATTCCTACCAAGGCTGTCACAGCACGAATCAAAGTGTGTGGAAATGAGTTCCTCTAGGCATACGAAAATGAGAGGTGTTCTGGGCAGGAAGTGGTAACCGCGGGGCTCCTTTCATCCGTTCCCACAGCAGCACTCTTGCTCGGTGGCCTGGCATGCGCACTGCGCACTGCGCCTTGCAGGCGCCACGTCTGAGCCCACCACAGCATCTGCTTCCAAATGGACACAGGGGGAAACTGAGCCTGTGGCACAGCTTGGAAGAGGCCGCGCTGGGCTGGATGCCCATGTCATCCTATTCTAGTGCACAACATTAGGGATAAGCTCTTCCAGAAGCTGTTGTGTTTCCATGTGTTCCTTACCTATCTAGCGACACGGGTGTCACCAGCATACTTGGGACTGAACTACTTCTAGCTACTGTGCTAGCAAAATGCTGGAATGCTGAATCTGGGGGCTTGACTGAAATATATGGAAAACCCTGACCCCAAGGAGATGGAGCAGCATCTTCAAGGCCAAAGAGCCTACAAATGACTCAGGATTCCCACTCCAGCTCATGGTTCCAACCAGACGTTAGAACCACCTGATGGATTCCACACCTTCCTCTGAACAACCTTGTCACTGATTTACCTGACTGGCTATTCCCTGCCCTCTCATAGATGCCACTGTGATTCCTCAAAAACAGAATAAAAATGAAACAAAAGGTAACTTTATGCCTAGTAACTATCAACAACAAGTTAAAAAGTATTATTAACTAAAGCTAGACAGGATTCCACTAAGTCCAGCATATCGTCTCCAAAAGCTCATGGAATATCTCTTTTTCATTTATTTGTTTTTTAATTGGAGGATAATTGCTTTACAATATTGTGCTGGTTTCTGCCATACATCAACAAGAATCAGCCATAGGTGTACATATGTGCCCTCCCTCTTGAAGCTCCCTCCCACCTCTCCACCCCTCTAGGTTCTCACAGAACACCTGATCTGAGTTCCCTGCTTCAAACAGCAAATCTTCACTGGTTATTTAATTTTACATATGGTAATGTGTATATTTCAATGCTCTTAAGGTAATTAACCAATTTTACAGAAAACATATGGCAAGGGGATAATACAAAATGGCTCTAAAACTGATAAGAAACGAATCATGAAACCAAATGTGAGGAAACAGAAAGCCTTGTATAGCCCAGGGACAGCTCAGTCTCGGCTAACTGGCCAACACAGTAGATTGCCCAAGGCTGCCATGCCAGCTGTATCAGCCCCAGAGTCATAGTCCCAAGTCCTGGCAGAGAAAAAGGGTTTCTCCAGTTGGGCAACAACAAATGTTTCAAGATTATGTTATGCTTAAATTCCCATGTCTTTGTAACAAAAATATATGTATAGACAGTAGGTCTTGAAACATTTTTAGGGAGTCGAAGAGATACCATGGAATCAAATTAGTGTCATAATTTCCTGATAAAGGAAAATCAGTCCCTAAATTTTGAGACATAAAGTCATTAGGCCAATTCATAAGGTAGGCCTTGTACAGGAAATGGTAGCTTCAGTATCCACATATGGTAGAAAATTAGGAGAGTCATGCATTTTAATGGAATTCACAAATATAAAGAGGAAAGCAGCATTTTCAGAGATGAATACTGGTCGAGGAATCATTGCATCTGTATCTTAAGGGCTGATTTTGCGTTTCGGATCCCTGGTGTCAGGAGACTAGAGCACCTGGACTAGCAGGCCCAAAGTGAAAGTTTTCTGACTGAGAAAACCCAATGTGTGGTTCACCTATGGTAATAAAAGTATTCAAACTGGCACTGAGCTCTGCATCAGTGAGTCCACAACTCTTTGAGTACCACATACACACACACCCCAGAACCACCACCATCCTCATTAGTCATATACCCACAGATCATAATCCTGCCCTTGTACTTTCTAGGAATTAAGTTTTTCTTAACCATGCCTGTAAGATTTTTATCAATGAAGAAAGGAATGTTGTAAAGATAAATCATGAAGACTTAATTCTTTGGGGCTTCCCTGATGGCTCCGATGGAAAAGAATCTGCCTGCAATAGGGGTTTGGATCCCGGAGAAGGGGATGGCTATCCACTCCAGTATTTTTGCCTGGAGGATTCTATGGACAGAGGAGCCTGGTGGGCTACAGCCCATGGGGTTGTGAAGAATCAGATAGGACTGAGCGACTAACACTTTACTTTCAGGATTCTGTACAATGTCTGCAACTTCTAACTCCAGACTTTAAAAAGATGCCTAATTCTGGAAGCACCCAGAGCTCCAGAAGAGCCAGACTCATTCATGCTCTTCATCTTCAAAGTAAAGCATGTTCCCTTTAAAAATCCAACAAGAAGTCCCTCTCTTACATCTAAATATAAATACACCACAAAGATATATGTCCTTGGCAGTGTCCAACGTCAGGAAGAGAGAAAGTAAGGAGAAGGAGGAGAGAACAATTTGGAGACTATGGTGGGGGCAGGGGGTTAAAAGTGGCAAAGTTAGCACTTTCCTGCAATCGGCTCGAAGAAGGACCAGTCCTGTCGCTTCCCCGGATTTATCCCAGATATGAGTATAACTTACTGATCTTCCCTGGGAACCTCATTACCGCATCATAGAACTTTTGTCTTCCAGACTCCTCTTCCCGCCCCCCCCCAACCCCGCCCCCCGCCCGGTTCCGACAGCCCCAACTACCTTGTTTGAGAAATAGAAGGAAAACTGGAACTTTGTGGCGAAGAAACACTTCCAGAGCCCCCAGGTCCGCATTCCAGGCCGTATAAACTTAATTATCCCAGAAAAGGGACCCATGGCGCGTCTCTGTGAAGAGTCACTTCTCCTTCATTCGGCGTTTAAACGCTCTAACTGTAGTTTAAAAAGGAACCATCCCCACTTCCCCTGCCCGGGTTCAGTCACCAGAATGGACGACCTGGTGGGAATAGGCGATGCTGATGTGGTGTGCTCGCCCGCCCAGGTCCACGTCGCGATGGGCTGGATAGCCTGGAAGACGGGCTGGAAATCCGTGAGGAAAACGGACCCGGCTGCTCCCACCCAGCCCTGGGGCCCGCCGGCTCACCTCCATCCGAGAAGGGCGCTCGGACCCCCGGCATCTTGGCACCCCTTCCTGCCCTCCCAGTGCCGGGGCGCCGGGATAGACTTGGCGCTCGGGGCTGGGGACACTGCCCGGGCCGCAGAGTCTTGCTCGGGTTCCTGCGGCCACCGCGCTGGGCGTCGGGTTCCTGTCGCGTGTCTCCCAGACCGGCTTCCTCAGCCTCTGCCCCCGCCAGCCCCGGCGCAAACTTTTCCAGCTAACCTCGGGGGCTGGGCCCGCGCCCCGCCTCCCAGCCCTGCCTTCCAGCCCTCATCTGCCTGTGTCCCAGCCCCTTACTCCCGCCCCCGCAAGACCCCTCCTACCCCGACCTCCTTCCCTACCTCCCGGCTCCCCGCCCCATCTCCCGGCCCCGCTGCATCTCCCCCGCTCCCTGCGGCTCTCCCACCCCATCTTTTCCCCCCGGCCCCTTAAGTCCCCACCTTCCCGCTTCCCACGCCCCACACCGTCCTTGGCTCCTCCCCCGTCTCCCCGCCCTCTGGCCTCACCTCGTCATTCTCGGTCCCCACCACCTTTGTACTTCTTCCCTCAGCGTTGAGCCCCTATATCCCCATCCCTTCTCTCCTCCCCGCAGCCCCTGCATCCCACTTTCTCGCTCCCGGCTCCCGCCCTCGCTCCTCAACCCCTTTATCCTCCTCCCCGACTGCCACCCCTGGAGTGTCCCCGCCTTTCGTGTCCGCCCCCGCAGTCGAGCCTCTGGCGGGCCCCGGACAGTCTCCTGTCGCCCCCGCCTCCCTCGGCAGTCCCCCTGAGCTTGGCTCGCCCCTCCGCCTCTGTCCCAGAACTGCCCTTCAGATCCTCCGCCCCGCCGAGTAGTTCAAGGCTGCTGACCCCTGCCCAGCACCCAGCGGGAAAGGTCCAAACCGGATCGGGACTAGGCGTGGACCGGGTGCATCGAGAGCGAGGGTCTGCCAATTATTGCTGTTAGTTTCATCATCATCAGCTTTGTCTCGATCACGATCATTTTTGGTTGGAATTGACTGACCGCCAACTTGAGGGGAGACATTTGGCCACATTTTGATTTGAACCCTGCGCCTACCACCTCCGTTCTGCTCTGAGCCTCCAGGGCAGAGGCTGTTTCCCGGAGGGCACACAGGCTCTGAATCCCCGGATCTACCCCTGGCACAAGAGCTCCTGGCCTGCGGGGGCAGATCTCAGCGATTCGCCTCTCTTGTGTGTATGAATGAGGTAGTCCATGTGAAAGCTTCCTAAAGAAGAATCTCCAGGGAGGGGACGACCAACTCTATTGGACAGGGAAAGTGAAGGTCCTGAGTAAGTGAACACAGAACCAACCCTCCAAGTTTCTAGCGGGATGGAGAAAGAAAGAGATGGGCGGTTGGGCAGGGGGTGGAGGAGGGGAGGGCAGGGGAAGGGTTAGGAGGAAAAGGAGAGAGGCAGGAAGAAGGAACCAGAAGGCCTGATATCATAGCAAGGCTGTGCATTCCTGGGAAGAGGGGACTGGGACCACAGGGGTCCCTGGAGCAAGTTGGGGAGTTGCTCAGTTACCTGTCTGTGATTTGCTCTCTTGCTTCTAGAGGAGGAACCCCAAGCATCCTTCCCCTCAAGCTGGGAGCAAATGCCCATTAGGGGTGGGACTGAGCCCTGATGGGGTAGGCAAGGGAATGCAAGTTGCCAGCACTTCTGCCTGCCTTTTGAGTTGGTCCCTGTTGAGAAAGCCCAGCCCTGAAGAAAAAGGGGTATTGGTGTGGGTTTGCAGATCTCTGTTGGCCTTTGGCGCTCAGTGGAGGGCTGGTGTTGCCTTTGCCTTGCTTCTACTTAATCTATTCTGAGTTCCCTCTGGTCGCCTTCCCAACTGGCTCAGAGTATCCTGTGCCAGCTCTGAGAAGCCATTTCTGCTCCAGATTACAAGGGGACCCAAGTGTGCTCTCATCTTTCCACTTCTACAACAGCAAGTCAGGAAAAGGAGAGGAGAGATCACGCATTTTCAGCCAATCACCATGACCAGGGTAAAAAGACAGAGTACTGGCCATGGTGCCTACAACTGACCAAAACAATCAGTTGGTTCATTGACAACTCTGTTCAATTAGTTGCTTCGCATTGTGAACAATGCATTACTAGGTTTGTTTTGATTGGTGCCCATGTCTTCATTCACTGGACGATGTCTGAAATCTTGACATCACCAGGGCAACCTTGAGACCTAGTGATGCCTCCAAAATCAGTGTCAGGACCTGGACTCCAGAAGCCTGAAAACTTGTGGGACTCTACTGCAGGTATCCAAGGGAGATGAGAGGATTTGACATATAGGCATATCTGAAACTCCTTTTCCGCAAAGATTTCCCATCCTGAGCGGCTCTATCCATACACGGCCCTCTCACTGGCAAAGTGCCCAACCCTGCTTGCTCCTCCTTCCCTTAAAGTTCAGACAATGGACCTTGACTGGGGGCGCCCTCTGTGCCCCCACACAACTCTTAGAGACCACATTCTCTCATGACTTTTCTGGAGAGAACCAGTTTTCCCTAAGAGTCTGTGGGATAAAAGTCTTCCCCTCTGCAGGGACAGCTCTCTCCAGAGGAATGATGTTTTGCAAATGCAGAACTAATGAGAGAACTGGGCTTCCCTGGTGGCTCAGTGGTAAAGAATCTACCTGCAGTGCAGGAGATGTGGGTTTTGTCACAGGATCGGGAAGATCCCCTGGAGAAGGAAAAGGCAACCCACTTCGGTATTGTTGCCTGGGAAATCCCACGGATAGAGGAGCCTGGCAGGCTATGGTCCATGGGGTGGCAAAGGAGTTGGACATGACTTAGCGACTAAACAACAGTGGGATAATTAGGAAGTTCCCAGTGTGCAGTGGTCAGTGAAATAATTGAGTTAGAGAAGGCAGTTTTATGCAGGGCCCTATGAAGGTGTGGAGAGTTGGTGAAGCACAGAGCTAACTGGAAAAGGAAGAACATTCTCCACTTTCAGTGGACACATCTGGCTGTCAGGGCCTTCAGGAGGGATCAAACTTAGCGTCTCTCATACCGAATCAACCTGATATTGGATGCAGAATTCAGCACACAACATCACCAATGCTGTGTTATTGTTAAAAATACTTAACTTGAATCAAAGTTCAAGCCTGCAGCCTTTCTGGTTTACGAGAAAAAAGGGTTTGAACAGCAAAGTAAATGACTCCAGGGAGAAAAGATCAGATAGGTGCAGAGAGCAGAACATTCTGTATCAATTTTTCTGGTCTCTTCAAAAATGTCAGTGTCAGAGAAAGAGTGGGAATGTTCTAGTACAAAATCAGCTAAAAAGGAGCAATATTCATAACAAACATGGACGCTGATCAACTCCTAAGTCAACTAACCAGTGTGAAACAGTTTGGAGGAAGTTTCAACATGATGATGTATTGCATGATATTGTAGAATTATTGTTCACATTGTTAGGTGTAATAATAGCACACTGCTTGCTAAAATGACTTTATTTTTAGGAGATGCCTGCTTAACTATTGAAGGGTCTCAATACCTGAAACTTGATTTTAAATGATTCAGCAAAAACAGTGAAGTGAAGTGAAATGAAGAAGTGAAGTCGCTCAGTCGTGTCCGACTCTTTGAGACCCCATGGACTGTAGCCTACCAGACTCCTCCTTCCTTGAAATTTTCCAGGCAAGAGTACTGGAGTGGGTTGCCATTTCCTTCTCCAGGGGATCTTCCCAACCCAGGGATCGAACCCAGGTCTCCTACATTGCAGGCAGAGGCTTTAGCGTCTGCGCCACCACAGTATGTACAGATAAAGCTGATATAACAAAATGTTAGCAGTAATTGGATCTCCAGGGTGGATGGGGAGACTTGTGTTATGTGTTCCCCTTCTCTAAGAGCTTGAAATTTTTCCATGATAAAAATTTAGAGAAAAATAAAATGTCAGGTACAAAGTAATTAAAAAAATTCTCCATCTCTGTGCTCAAACTATCAAATCAAATCCAGGCTTATGGGGATAAAATTAAAAGATACGATCATTTATGTCTGTATACTTTTGAAAACCACGTGATTGCAGACAAATATAATTTAAGCAAATGTGTATTATCATGTGGACTTCCCAGGTGGTGCTAGTGGTAAAGAACCCACCTGCCAGTGGAGGTAAACTGAAGAGACTTGGGTTTGATCCCTGGATTGGGAAGATCCCCTGGAGGAGGGCATGAGAACCCACTCCAGTATTCTTGCCTGGAAAATCCCATGGACAGAGCAGCCTGGCGGGCTATGGTCCACTGGGTCGCAAAGAGTAGGACTCAACTGAACATACACACACACACACACACACATTATATTCTTATGTGTAGTTTTTTTTTTTTTAAAGAAATACACTTTATTTTTACAGCACATTAGTGTCTGAAACTTGGCTGCAGGTGCCACATGGTGAAAAGATATCCAGTTTTAAGACTCTAACCCACAGGGAAGCCTTCCCCAGCAGAGCTGAGATGCTGCAGAAGTAGTTGTAGGAACAGAGAAGCTGGGAAAGCCAGACACTTGTGCCTATAAATGTACTTTCTTTCCTCCCTGCTTGCCTCTGCCTCTTGGATCTCTGTCTTGCTCTTATCCTGAGTGAGTGTACATGCTACTTTTGGGGGTGTTTCAGAGGTTGATCTGTAAAGATGCAATGTGGTGTGAGTTCACACGTGTGGACAAGTGGTGGGAGCTCTGGGCAGGGGGTGGGGTAGGGTAGGTTGGCCACAGAGAAGGGTACCCAGTAGAAAAGAGTCCCTGGGGGGCCCTGGTCTTGTGGTTTCCAGCAGATCACCACAGTGGAAGTTATTTACATAGTGCTGGAGAGAAATGAAGTGAAAGTGACTCACTCATGTCTGACTCTTTGCCACCCTATGGACTATACAGTCCATGGAATTCTCCAGGCCAGAATACTGGAGTGGGTAGCCTTTCCCTTCTCCAGGGGATCTTCCCAACCCAGGGATTGAACCCAGGCAGATATTTTTACCAGCTGAGCCACAAGGGAAGCCCAAGATACTGGAGTAGGTAGCCGATCCCTTCTCCAGTGGATCTTTCCAGCCCAGGAATTGAACTGGGGTCTCCTACATTGCAGGTGGATTCTTTACCAACTGAACTATCAGGGAGAGAAATAGCTCCAAAACATCAATCTGGATTGGATCTGCAACATGGAAATTGGCCTTTTGTACCTAATAACCCTGGCTGGGGCCAAGTGAAGCCTCTGCCTCACTGTCAGAACTCTTTCCCAGTGAGTTTTCTTTCTTTGACAGAGATTCCTACCAAAGCTAGCCTTCACGACTTTGTGACTTTCATAGTTATTACATCATCTGTCCCCATCTTTATGCCTCATCCATCCCCTTTCTCCACTCTTGCTCAGTGGAGAACCAACAGATTCCAGGAATTGTTCTTTTCACATTTCATATTTTGTAAGGCTGTTTCTAATATTCAGACACCTAATTAGTGTGTGTGTGTTCATATAAGTGTGTAACTGTATATATGTGTGTGCATTGTGTGTGGGTGTATGAGTGTATATGTGTATGTATTTGTATACATGTATATATGTGCTTGCATGCATAAGTGTGTGCACATATGTGTATGTGTGCATGTATGTGCTGCAGAGGTAACTCCTGTGAGGGAGGTAATAGGTTTGACCCTCCCTGGAAGATAAGCCCATGGACACTGTAGTATGCTGCTGCTGCTGCTAAGTCACTCAGTTGTGTCTGACTCTGTGCGACCCCATAGACGGCAGCCCACCAGACTCCCCCGTCCCTGGGATTCTCCAGGCAAGAGTACTGGAGTGGGGTGCCATTGCCTTCTCCGACCCTGTAGTATAGTACAAAATAAATATTTGGTCTTTGCTCCTGATTCTTGGGGCTTCCCTGGTGGCTCAGACAGTAAAGAATCTGCCTGCCAATGCAGGATATGGAAGAGATGCAAGAGATGCAGGTTCAGTCTCTGGGTGAGGAAGATCCCCTAGAGGAGGAAATGGTAACCTACTCCAGTATTCTTGCCTGGGAAATCCCATAGACAGAGGAGACTGGCAGGCTACAGTCCAGAGGGTTGCAAAGAGTTGGATGCCACTGAGAGAACTCCTAAAATCCTCAAATCTATTGTCTTTTGCCTGCTAATGAGATGGCTGGTGGTTGGGGCCCTGGAAAGCTTCAGGATGCGGGCTGGTTGAGAGGAACCAGCCATGTGATTACAGAGATGGAACTTTCAGCCCCATTCCGGGGAGGAGGGTGGCTGGAGATAATCACCAAAGGCCAGTGATTTAATCAATGAAGCCTACATAGTGAAACCTCCGTGGAAGCCCCTACACAACTGAGCCTCTGGGTTGGTGAACATATCTATATGCTGGGCACATGATAGACCCAGAGAGGGCGTGGACTTTCCAAGGTCTTTCCCTGTACCTTGCTCTGTGCATCTCTTCCATTTGGCTATTCCTGATCTGTATCACTTATAATAAACCTGTAACATAAATAAATTTGTAGTCTGCTGGGCAGAAGTTTCAGTGGGAGCAGATAAACAGAGAAATGTAAGCTCAGCCTGGGCTAGTGGTGAAGGTCTAGTATATTGGTGTATTTGCCCTTGTGGCATGTTTTCAGTTAGAAGCGTGTGTTCTCTGACAGCAGGAGGAGACAGGGTGGGCTGGAAGGCACTCCAAAGGGTGGAGGCACTCCTGAGTCTCTCCATTGTTTTGTTGAGGAGACCTGTCTGAGGCTTGCGGCGATGTCTGCACTGAACCTCACAAACCGGGTAGCTCAGTCTTCGGCAGCCTGAAACTTTGAGTCGTTTGTCCCTAAAAGTGCTTTTCTTGCTGGATATTGCTTCTGGGAAATTGTGGTGGGGGCTGACTTGCTGGAGAAGAGATTTCCATTTATGGAGGACTGTTGATATATATAGTCTGGGTTGTAATTCAGCAAAAATGCCTGGGTTGTGTTTATCCTATCATTCACATAGCCCTCAGTGAATGGAGTGGTTTTGCACAAACCTGTCTGCACTCTGCTTAGACTGGTTCCATGTATTCCTCCCCTGCCCCTGGCTATTTGAACAAGTGTCTGCAATATTATTGAATGACTTGGCTTTTCCTTGGCTGTGGAAGGGTTGTTTGGAGATGAAGGTGGAGAGAGAGGGTGACGCGATGAGGGCAAAAGTAATTGCCAATTTCCTCACTCCTGTACCATCAGAGACTGAATCTTAAGTGGAAAGGGCTGAAGGAGTTTGGATGGGGGAAGTCAGAGCAAATATCAGTACTGATTTGGTACCTACTCCTGCCAGAGCTTGTTCAAAGAACTTCACACAAAGTAACTCCTTAACCCTCAGAGCAACCCTAGGAGATGGACACCAATATCATTCCATTTCTCAGAAGAGGAAAGTGAAATGCTGAGCTGATCATACGTTTACCCAAAGTCACACAGTTGGCAAGCAGTGGAGTTGGGTTGCCCTGTCTATCTGGAGTATGTTAATTTACTTTAGCACTTTGGAAGTTACAGCCCTCCTGAAAGACCTAGCCTGGCCTTTATGCATGGATGTCCACTATCCAGGTGCCTGCAAAGAGGCCCAGGGCCTGGCTCCTTTGACCTAACTTGACTGGAGCCTGAGGGCAAGAAGAGGAAGGTAGATGCCATCCACTGACCCTCACTCTTGCCAGTCCCCACATCTACTCTGGGTTGTAAACTGTACATGGCTGGTTTTGGGGTGGAACCTGCCCAGATCCCTTATGGACAGCCTCTGCTCCAACTGGTGAGAATGGCTAGCACAGGCTGGAATGCTATAGTGGGGAGAAGGGTGGGGAGTGTTGCTTCTACCATCATTGTTAATTAATAAAGAAACTGCCACACATCTGAGTGTCAGGGTCTGCATCTAGAAAATGGCACATTGTACCCTGTTTAATGGGTACAATGCTAACTATCTGGGCATTTAAATGGATCATAGAATTTCTACAACTTTTCATAAAAAGAAAAAGCTTTTCCTTCTATATTCATTGAATTGAAACCATGCACAAGCTCTTCTTCTTGATTAAAACATTTTTTTTTTTTTTCGTGCACGGTTCTTTTTTTTCCAACCATCTTTTCCATCAAAATCAATAGTTACCTTTTTTGGTGATATATTGATTTTAATTCATTTTATTTATTTATTTTTTTTAATTTTATTTTATTTTTAAACTTTACATAATTGTATTAGTTTTGCCAAATATCAAAATGAATCCACCACAGGTATACATGTGTTCCCCATCCTGAACCCTCCTCCCTCCTCCCTCCCCATTCCATCCCTCTGGGTCATCCCAGTGCACCAGCCCCAAGCATCCAGTATCGTGCATCGAACCTGGACTGGTAACTCGTTTCATGACTGAGTCACTTTGGTGTATGGCAGAAACAGACACAACATTGTAGAGCAATTATCCTCCAATTAAAAAAAATATTTTAATATTTTATTTTTTAATTGGAGGATAATTGCTCTACAATGTTGTGTCTGTTTCTGCCATACACCAAAGTGACTCAGTCATAACTATATATGTATATATCCCCTTCCTCGTGAGCCTCCCTCCCCCATCACAACTCCTACAGAACACCTGCTGAACGCTGGCAGAAGACCTCAGACTTCCAAAACATGTTTTTAAAAGCTGAGATTAGAAAATAAAATAGACTCAAATCAATAGTCTAAGCTCTCACCTCAGGAAATAGGAAAAAGAAGGCCAAGCAAATCTAAAGCAAGCAGAAAGAAGGAAGCAAGAAAGATAAGAGCAGAAGTTAATTAAATGAAAACAGAAAAATAATCAATGAAATAAATGGTGGTTGTTTTGAAGGTCAATAAACAGACAAAGCTCTAACAGGGTTGACACAAAATATGGCAAGACAGACATTAGCAGTATTAGGAATGAAACAGGTAATGACTACACTCCCTGCAGACATCAGAAACATACAGAAGGAAAACTAGAAACAGTTCTACACACATACATTTGACAACTTAGATGGAAAGAACCAATTCTTTGAAAAGCACAATCTACCACAACTCTCCCAATATGAAATAAAACATTTCAAATTTGGATGGCCCTATAGCTATCAAAGAAAAGGAATTAATAATGTTTAAATTCTGAAAAAATAAATCTTCAGGCCAGATGGTTTTGCTGAAAATTCTACCAAAGTGTGAAAAGAAGAATTAACAAATGCCAATTTTGCACAATTCTTTCAGAAAATAAAAGTGAGAACATCAACTCATTTTGTAAAGCCAGTATTATCCTGAAAGTGAAAAAAGTACAAAAAAAAAAAAAAAAGACTACAGGCCCATATTCATCAATATAGTTGCATAGATTCTTAAGAAAATGTTAACAAATAGAATTCAGTAATATATACAATAATTATCATGAGCAAGTTGGGTTTATTCTAAGGATGAAATGCTGGTTTAGTGTTCACAAACCAAGCAATATAATCCATAATACTTACAAGCTAAAGAAGAAAAATCATAGGATCCTATCAGCTGATGCAGAAAAATCATTTGACAAAATTCAACATTATTTATGATAAAACTGTCAGATAACTAGGAACAGAATGAACCTTCCTCAACTTGGTAAAGAACATCTGCAAAATCCCTACTGCCAACATTATATGTGATGGTGAAAGAGTTGAATGTTTTCCCCCAAGATCAGACACAAGACAAGGACACTGACACCACTTCTCTTCAGCATGCTACTATAAGTCCTGGACAGCAAAATAGAAAAAAGAAAGGAATAAAAGATATACAGGTCAGAAAGAAAGAAATAAAACTTCCCCCATTTGCAGATGGCATGAGGGTCTTCAGAAAAACTCTAAGGAATCTACAGAAGACAAACAAGCAAAAAACAAACACAAAAACACCTGGAACTAATAGACAAGTTTTCAGGCTACACGATCAATGTGCAAACATTAATTGTATTTCTACATACTGGCGATAAATATATGAAAACTGAAATTTAAAATATAATATGACTTACAATCACTAAGCAAAAAGAAATTCTGAGGTGTTCTAATTCTAATCTAACAAAATATGCACAGGTATGCTAAAAACGAGAGTGCTGAAGAGAGAAGTCAAAGATATAAATAAATGGAGAAATATACTATGTTCATAAATTGGAGAACTTAAAGGAGTCAATTCTCCAAAACTGATTTAAGGTTTAACACAATTGCTAAAAAACTTCCAGAGAAAGGGAAGATAAACCAGGCCACATGCCAGAAAATGGTCATCATAACAAGTACCAGATTTCTCAACAGTAGCTCTGACAGACAGTGGAGCCTGGAATCCTATACTCAGCCAAATTATCAGCCAAGTCTGAAGGTATTATAAAGATATTTTCAGACAAAGCAAGGATTGAAACAATTCTCCTTCTATGTCCCTTTCTTAGGAAGTTACTTGAGGATGAGTTTCAGCAAAATGAGACCAAACCAAGAAAGAGGACAGCATGCGGCCTGAACATAAGAAACCTAAGCTGGAAAGAGAAAGCAGCTCTCATGATGCCTGAGAAGGAAAGTTTCTGGATAATGGCTCTACAGGAAATTCATCCGTGACTATCTCTACCCTTCTCCCCTCTACTGTCATACCAATGGACAGTTTAAAAGGGTCAGACCTGGAGAGTAATCTTCCTTCCGTTTTCTTTGTGGCTATTTCTACTTTGTCTTTAACGCCTCTGTTTATGAACCACATTAAACATTGCTGTCCCTGGGGAATGGGAAAATCTTGCAATTAGTTAAGATGGGAGCATTTGGGATAAGCAGAGGTTTACTGGGAAAGCATGACCAGATAAAGAAAGAGAGAAAAGACATCACTGTATTTTTGGTAGAAGGAGGAGGCTGGCTACCAAAGAAATGTTTTAGAAGGAACCACGTGAAATTACCATACTTGACCGCTTGTAACCACTAATATGGTAATTTTATACAGTGCATGCTAAAAGAATAATGCTAAGAAACACAGATGTGTTCTCTAGAAATGCTCTCAGACTTTTATAAACCAAGTATACAAACACACCCTGTCCTCCTTCAACGACTCTTGCTCCCTTCTCTATTCCAAACAACAGGGAAGAAATAAAGTAATCTCTCTCTCTAGTCCCTCAGTGCAGAAATCCCCTGTGAAGTCCCTTGCTTCAGGGCTGCCGTCTCTTAACTAGCAATGTTAACCAAAGGACTCCAGACACATAGTTCTATGGGCTGTAGGATCTTGCAAAGTCAGATAAAAGCAGAGACAAATCATAAACCAGAAATAAATCCTGCCTGCAAGGCTGACCTGCTGCCTGAAGCATCCAAGTAATTGAGAGTCCTCAACAATCATTTGAAAACATATTCCGTTACACTGAAAGGAACTGACTTTGATTCATAAAGAGTAGAGTAAATTCCATTCAATAAAAGTCACAGGGAATGTTCCAGGACTACATTGGCTATAATGCTCACATAGGCATTTAAAGATAAATAAAGAGGACAAAAAGGGAAAAGAAAAGAAAAAAAAAAACAACCTTTGGAGCATTAATGCTTTTAAATGCAGAGGCTCGCGGAGAGTCAGTGGAGAGCAGTGGGTAAACCCAGGAGAAACAAAGGCCCCAACAGGGGACTGTGTGGTTATTGAGAGAGGCAATGAGTCAGAGGCAATGAGCTACTTGAGAACCCAAAGAGGCAGCACGGAAATGGCCAGAAGCCCTTGGCTCTGAGCACTTCTCCAGGTACCCAGAGAGCATGCAGCGCTGTGGCCTTCCTCCAGCTTCCCCAGTCACTGTGGGATCCCGGGACTTGCTGGTTCAAGGGTTTCCAGTTCCATGCACACAATTGCCAGAGAAGGCAATAGCAACCCACTCCAGTACTCTTGCCTGGAAAATCCCATGGAGGGCGGAGCCTGGTAGGGTGCAGTCCACGGGGTTGTGAACAGTCGGACACGACTGAGCAACTTCACATTCATGCATTGGAGAAGGAAATGGTAACCCACTCCAGTGTTCTTGCCTGGAGAATCCCAGGGATGGCGAAGCCTGGTGGGCTGCCATCTATAAGGTCACACAGAGTCAGACACGACTGAAGTGACTTAGCAGCAGCAGCACTCCATTGCACTGTCCAGAAAGGAGGCACCTCAGGAAAAAAAAAAAAAAAAAAAAAACAACCCACTCCACATTGAGACCACCAGCACTCGAGCAGCAGGTCCATGGGATATCTACATGGGGTCTTTCTGTCCCCTTCCCATTCTCCCTAACAGAGAGGTATTCAGTTCTTTCCCACTGGGGGTCTTCACCCCAGTTCTTGTACATATCATGAGAACATACCCTTCAATTTTCCCACTGGAACAAGAACATCATGTGTTAAATCTTTCACAAGAAAATATAAGGACTTCCTGATTTTTCACTTATTTAAAATTTTGACTTTTTGAAAGTGAAAGTATTAGTCAATCAGTAGTGTCTGACCCTTTGCGACCCCATGGACCGTAGCCCATCAGGCTCCTCTGTCCATGGAATTCTCCAGGCAAGAATACTGGAGTGGGTAGCTATTTCCTTCTCCAGGGCATCTTCCTGACCCAGGGATAGACCCCAGGTCTCTTGCTTTGCAGGCAGATTCTTTACTGTCTGAGCCACCAGGAAAGTCAAAATGTTAACTTTTTATTCCAAAATAATTGTAGATGCATAGGATTCTACAAGTTACCCAGCCATAGAGAGTGTGTATGTGGTTCTGTGCCATTTAATCACTTGTGTAGGTTCTTATAACCATCTCCTGGCTGTGCCCTGAGAGCAGGTGGGATGGGGACATGGGGTCCCAGTTGGATTCTCTTGTTTCTCCAGACCGAAGGCTTCCTGGGGTTCTCCTTGTCAGCATCCCTCCCTGCTAGCCTTCCTAAGGCAGTTCCCTCCCCTTCATCCAGGTGTTCTCTTTCCAAATTTCCATTAGTGTCTCTTTCCCCAATGTCCCTATTCCATTTCTCTTTATCCCTTGTGCATTTATTGCACAAGGGATAAGGGGTTTCAGGAAGGAGATAAGGTTAAGTGTTTGGTTAATGTAATATGGGTTTCCCAGGTGACACCAGTGGTAAAGAACTCGCCTGCCAATGCAGGAAATCTAAGAGACACAGGTTCAATCCCTGGGTGGGGAAGATCCCCTGGAGAAGGGCAAGGCAACCCATGCCAGTATTCTTGCCTGGAAAATCCCACGGGCAGAGGAGCTTGGAGGGTTACAGTTCATAGGGTGGCAAAGAGTCAGACATGACTGAAGTGACTTAGCATGCATGCACAATGGAATATATTCAGTAGACAGCCTAAAGACAGGTTTTTAAACATTCTCATTCTAAACAATGCTAACAACAACAAAACAAGTTCCTCCTTTGATGATTTCCTCTTCCCCATGGCTATCATCTTTCGTCTCCTTCCTAGAAAGTTGCTATTTTCTCCCTTTCTGCTTCTCTCTTCAGTACACTCCCATTTAGCTTGTATCTGTCGCTCCAACCTTAATATCTCTTGCTAAGGTCACAAGGATCCAAATGCTGCTAAGCCCAGTATGCTTTTTCTTACACTGTGGTCCCTCGGCAGACTGTCATGTTGACACACCTTTTGGGCAGTCCTTCTTTCCTTGGCCATCTATTTATCCTCCTCTCTGATGATCCCTTACTCTCCTTTGTGGGTAACTCTGGCTTCACTTGAGGTTAACCTTTGACTTACCTCAGGGCTGGATCTAGGCCCTCTCAACTTTAATTTCCACTGTGGTCATGCACAAACACAGCTGAGCTCACCCTAGTTCTCCTTTCCCACTGCCACTGAAAGGATCTTATCAAAATGCACAGTGATGACCTCTCTCCTCAGCTCTAGCCCCTCCCAGCTGCTAGGAGCTCCTAGTGCTGTCCCCATCATTTCATGGCCTGAGGTCCTGCATGTCCTTTCTCCGGCCCACCTCCTGCCTTGTGCCTCTTCCTTGCCGCACTGCTTCCCACCTCAGGACCTTTTGCACATGTTGCTCTCACACCCTCCTCATCTCAGTAGATCCTCGTCACACTCTGGCTTTCAGATGAAGAGGCTCTTCTTGCAGGAAGTCCTGCTTGATGCACCTAATTGTCTCTCTGTTCCCTCTTGGCCACTATAGAGATAATGCTCCTCTACTTCTTCTTCCCCTCACCTTTCGTCTGTATTCTGCATCTGCCTCCAGACCCTAAAATCTATTATCAGGAGAGCCGGGGTCTCTATTATCTTTGTAAAGCAACACTTTCTAGAGGGTTTTGCATTATTTCAGCCAGTCTCAATGTAGAATGGCAGGCATTCTGTTTTCCCATGTAGCAGAAACACAATTTACATTTACTCTGCTGGCTTGCTAAGAAGTACGCACAGTTCCTCATCCTTATTTAACGTGAAGTGAAATTTTTATTTTTTGAATTCATGTAATTAAAATATACATGTAACATAGGTTGACGTTGCAGGATGTGGGGAGTATTTTTGTTCTCACACTGACATGCCGCAGCCGCCCCATGCTGGGGCCTGGCTCGCTGCAGCCCCAGGAAACACCTGGGGATCCTGACCCCCTCCAGCCAGGTGGCTGCTTACCTGGGGGTACAACCCCCAAGGTGGCCAGGTGTGCAGAGGAGATTTCATTTAATTTATGGCCTTCCAGGGTCAAGAGGTTTTCATTCACTAAATTAAAATGTTTGACAGTTGATTGCTTAATATAAGTGGGCAGGAGGGAAATCTACACTTGGGACCAGGGCTCGGGAAAACAGACCTCCCCTTTGGATGTATTCCAAACCCAGAGACTAGAGAAATGTTGGCTCAGCAACTCTGTGGTCTAAAGTCCAGTGTGACTCTGGGAAAAGTGTGGAGTGTACGTGTGTATACGTGAGTGTCTGCATGTGTGTACGTGAGTGTCTGCATGTGTGTACGTGTGTGTCTGCATGTGTGTACGTGTGTGTCTGCATGTGTGTACGTGTGCATCTGGGCACTTGTGGGGCAGAGATCTCAGGCCCAGACAGCACTTCTCCTCAGGCTGACTTTGGAGTAGCCAGCCTGTTGTCTCACTAGCTCCTTGCTTAGCAGTTGTCCTGCAGGGCTGGTGGCTCTGACTGACTTCTGAATTTCATGTCAATTACCACTTTGGTGTGTAGTATTCTTACTCTGTTTTCTGTTGACTACACCGAAAGACAATTTAAGATGAAATTATTCTTATTTCTCTGTTATTTTCTTCCCCACACTCAACCTTATGTGATTTGGATTACAATGAGGCAACGTGAACCTGTGTTCACCTTGAATTTTAAATCTTCCTGCTGGTCCTTATAGCACGTTCACTGAATGTGCAGGATAGTAACCATGCCATGAGTTTCCACCCAGTTGAAGATTAGATCCACCCACTTACTCAGTGACTATGCTCATGTCACCTTGAATTGACTCTTCTAAAGGTAGTGCACCAGCTACATTCACTGGGCACTCTTGGTCTTGCCACATGGAGTGTAAGTTCTGAAGTCTTAAAAAGAAATAGGAAACAGGGTTTGGAGAGCTAAATGCTTTCCTCTTTCCTGCCTTCTCTCCTTCCTTCTCATCTCTCATTCATTCTTTTTTTTTTAATTTATCAACTAACAGGGCTTGCCAGGTGGCTCAGATGATAAAGAATCTGCCTGCAATGGAGGAGACCCAGGTTTGATCCCTGGGTTGGGAAGATCCCCTGGAGAAGGGAATGGCTACCCAAACAACTAACACTTGTGAAGCTAGACCCAGAGTGGGCATTGGATCCTGTTCTTAAATCCCCTCTAATCCAGTAGAGCGGGAAAGACCAGAAAGTGGACAACTGCTAAGCAAGGAGCTAGTGAGACAACAGGGTGGCTACTCCAAAGTCAGCCTGAGGAGAAGTGCTGTCTGGGCCTGAGATCTCTGCCCCGCAAGTGCCCAGATGCACCCTCCTGCTTTTAAGGAGGGTGGGGGTCACAGCCCAGTCTACGGAGGTGGTTAAGGCTTCCTGCAGGAGGGGCTTGCCTTCCATCTTACATCTTACAGATACAAAACATGCAGGGTCCAGCAGCGAAGGGCTGGGTGGCAGCTGCCAAGCCTGGAGAGCGTGTGCCTCCTGGGCCTTGCATCATGTTAGATGTAACTTAAGATCTGTGTGTATTGGGGTGGGAGTGGGAAGTCATGGCAAGTAAGGCCATGGGAAGGGTCTGACCTCTCAGTCATCACACCAAGAATTTCCAACTATCTTTTCAGACTAAGGGCCTTTGCTGGCTTTGAAGCAATGGTGTCCTGATCCAATAGGCTTGTGAAGACACACATCAGCCTCACTTTTTACCCTCACACCTTGGTGTGCACACCGTGAGAAAGTCCTCCCTGTGCAGCCTTGAAGGAGAGGGAAGGCAGAATCCTGGGGAGGCCTGGCTGGGCAGACTGCTGGGGGATGCAAGAGCCTTCATGCTCTGAATCACTAGAGACTAGAGTTCCAGGGCAGGCAAGAGCTTGGTGGGTATGGACAACACTGTCATCACTTACTGAGAACGTCTTAGGTGACATGTGCTCCTGGTTGGTTGCTCTGTGAATACATATGTTATTCATTAACATCCAGGCACTGCAAACCTGTCAATCCTAGAGGACATGAACCTTGAATATTCACTGGAAGGACTGATGCTGGAGCTGAAGCTCCAATACTTTGGTCACCTGATGCAAAGAGCCAACTCATTGAAAAAGACCCCGATCCTGGGAAAGATTGAAGGCAGGAGGAGAGGGGGCAAACAGAGGATGAGGTAGTGGAATGACATCACTGACTCAACGGACATCAGTTTGAGCAAGCTCCTGGAGATGGTGAAGGACGGGGAAGCCTGGTGTGCTGCAGTCCATGTGGTCAGAAAGAGTCAGACGTAACTTAGCACCTGAACATCGAGGACACTTTGAGGTGAGTTCTTGCTTGCGGGTGTAAGCAACTGGACAGAAAATCTTGTTAAAGAGCCCACTCTCTTTGTGGAAGCATGATGTTGGGTTTGGTGTTGCCCAGGAGCTCATCAGAAATGCAGGTACTGAGGCCCACTATTCCTCCTGCACCAGAACATGCACTTTAACAGACCTGCAGGCGTTTTCTGAGGCACTGAGGTGGGAGGAACTCTGAGCAACAGCAGCAGTTCCCTGTCTCCCTGCATCAGAGAAGCCTGGTGGACTAAAGTCCATGGGCTCACAAAGAGTTGAACGTGACTGAGTCACACACACACACACACACACACACACAAACACACACACACTGCACATTAGCATCACCAGAAATCTAATACTCCCCAGATCCAGCCACATGCCACGCCAGCAGAGCCAGCTGCTGGTGATGCAGCTGGTGCCCTGCATAGCCAGGACTGAGGAGCTGCTCCACCTGCTGGATCTGGCTCACCTGAGCCCGCAGCTCAATCCCCCCGATGTAGAGCTGATCCTTGGTCCTTGCCTGGGTTGGTCTGAGTCTGGGACCTTCCAGTCAGGCCTCTACAGTTCTATATTCCTGGTGTTCTCACTGTCTCTCCAAGGGCTCCCCTCACTCTCCTGCACATCCTCCATGGCTCCCTTCCTATGGGATTGCTGCATTTATCTCCCACATGTCTTTACCCTTCTTCCCCCAGGTAGGAGTTCATTGTCCATTACTATCATTGCTCCTTGGTCAAGTCCCCAGCAACTTCCGCACTTCCCACCACCAGTTGAGTCCCTGCCGAAACTTTATTTAATCAAACCTAAATCTGAATCACAGCAAAATGACAGGGAGAGCTGAAGGCAAACATGATAAATGGGCGTTTGAAAATTGTCTTTTACTCTAAGAAATAAAGTGTAAGCAGTAGATGAAAAGACAGGCTTTGAGAGTGACCACAGGGCAAGGACTGGGTGGTTATTAACAATGCAGTGGGAAGAGAGGAGCTGTGGCTTTGGGCATACCTGGCATTTCAGTTGGGGGAGACTGGGTGTGCAATTAGGGAGATGGGGCGCCCCGTAGCTTGCCATACCCTGGGATCCTGAGAGTCTTAGCTGAATATGGCCAAGACCAGGGTCTAATCAGTGCTCCTGTGACATGGAGGCAAGTTACTTGTATAGCTACTTCTTTAATTAAATACCTGAGGAAGTTTTCACTCTAATAATAGCTCCAAAATGATAGCTGGTGGCAAGAATCCCATGGACAGTGATAAAGCCCCCATACAGGTTTCGGAGCAACTGAGGACCTTGGGATACAGACAGGGCAAAGGGCAAGCATGGAGCACTGCAGAGTGTGGCAGAAACGAGGACTAGGATGATGGGCAGAGGTCAGCTTGCTGTGGGATGTGGGCTGGGTGCCTAGAGCAGGGCTATGAGTGCCTCAAGAGTCCCCATAAGCCTGGCAGCAATGTGATGAGCCAGGACTCAGGTGGCCTCATTGGGGTAAAAACTTTGGCTCTGAGGTGGCTTATAGGCAAGTACATCACAGGGAACTGTAGGTCCCAAGTTAAGGGGAAGGGCTTAGCCAGGTGACAGGTGGAGAAGCCTACCACAGATCAGGCTCAGGTGTGCAGAATCTGGTGACAGGATCTTGGTGGCTCCCAGGAAGGGGCAGGGGGGTCTCCAGATCCTCATCAATGGCCCCCCCTTGGGGCAGAGAAAAGGAGACTGTCTCCCTACTCAGGTTCAACTGGCTTCCAGGAACTGAGATCAAAGCTTTCTAGAATGGCCTGAGTCAGGGCAGGATGTGGCCAGCTGTGGTGGGCAGGGTGTGTGGGAGCCAGGGCCACTGCCTCCTGCAGCTATCAGTCTTGCTGTGGCTTACAGACCCATCAGGAGTTTCCGAAACAGGACCGTGGGAGGGAGGTGGGTGAATCCGTAGGTTGGTGATCTGGGGAAATCCATTCTTCATAATAATGATTTTTGCTTTTGTTTTGTTACTTCGGTTTGGCCTCTTTTATTTGACATGCTGTTTTGAGATTCATTTTATATTGTTCCACACATGAGTAGTTTGTCTGTTTTTAAAAAATTGAACTATAGTTGTAGTGTTAGTTTCAGCAAGTGCTTCAGTTATATATGTATCTTTTTTTCCAGATGTTTTCCATTAAACATAATGATTTGAAAATGGATTCCTTTACTGACCGTGACTTTTTTTCTTTCTTGTCTCCCTTCTTTCCCTCCTTCCTGCCTTTCTTCCCCTCTCCGACTATATCAGTTTCAGGTACACAGAATTATAATATGCCACCTGTGTACACTATAGGGTTGTCATAGCCACAAGTCTAGGTGCCATCCATCACCATAAGGTGGACCCCCTCCAATGGTTTCAGCCTCCTCTCAACCCCCTTCCCCTCTGATCACCACTAATCTTTTCTCTGTACCTATGAGTTTGTTTTGTTTAATTTTGTTTGTTTGTTTATAGCTTTTTTATGTGAATGATATCTTTCTCCATCTGATTTATTTCACTTGGCGTAATACCCTCTAGGTCAATCCATGTTGTTGGAAATGACAAAATTTCATTTCATATTTTATGGCTGAGTAGTACTACACACACACACACACACACTTTCCAGGTGACTCAATGATAAAGACTCGACCTGCCAATGCAGGAGATGCAGGAGATATGGGTTCAATCCCTAGGTCAGGAAGCTCCTAGAGGCAACCCACTCCAGTAGTCTTGCCTGGAAAATCCCACAGACAGAAGAGCCTGATAGGCTCCAGTCCATGGGGTCAGAAAGAGTTGGACATGACTGACTGGGCACACTCAGCATGCCCACCTGTATGTGCCACATCTTCCTTATCAGTTCATCCATTGATGAGTGCTTGGGTTGCTTCCATGTTTCCATCTCTTGGCAGTTGTAAATAATGATGCAATTGAACATAGATATCTTTTCAAATTAGTGTTTTCATGTTTTTTGGATAAATACCCAATAGTGGAATAGCTGGATAATATGGCAGTTGCAGTCTTAATTTTTTGAGGAACCTCCATTCTGTTCTTCATAGTGGCTGTATCGATTTATATTCCCACCACCCGTGTGCAAGAGTCCCTTTTTCTCCACATCCTCTTCAACATTTGTTGTTTCTTGTCTTCCGTAATAGCCATTTTAACAGGTATGAGGTAGTATCTCATTGTGTTTTGATTTGCATTTCTCCAATAATTGGTGATGTTGAAAATCTTTTCATGTGCCTGCCGGCCATCTGTATGTGTTCTTTGGAAAAATGCCTATTCAAACACTTCCTTTTTAAGTGGGTTGTTTCTTTTTGTTGTTGAGTAGTATGAGGTTTATAAATTTATAAATATATTTTACATATCAGACATATGATTTGCAAGTATCAGATACATGATTTGCAAGCATCTTCTCCCATTAGAGGGGTTGCCTTTTCAGTTTGATGATAATTTCCTTCACTGAGCAGAAGCTCTGTAGTTTGATATAGTCCAATTTGCTTATTTTTGCTTTTGTTTCCCTTGCCTCTGGAATCAGGCCACAAAAAAAAAAAAGTCACCAAGACCAATGACAGTGAAGTTACTGCCTATGTTTTCTTTTAGGAATTTTATGTTTTCAGGTCTAACGTTGTAAGATAGGGATCTAGTTTTTTTTGCACGTGACTGTCCAGTTTTCTCAACACCGTTTATTGAAGAATGGTGTTGAGAATCCTTTTTTCATTGTATGTTCTTTCCTTTCCCATAATTTTTCCATATATGTGTGAGTTTATTTCTAGGCTCTCAATCTGTTCTGCTATTCTATATATATATATATATATATATTTTTTTTTTTTTTTTTTTTTTTTTTTGCCAGTATCATACTGTTCAGGAGGAGGAAATGGCAACCCACTCCAGTATTCTTGTTTGGAAAATTCCATGGACAGAGGGGCCTGGCAGGCTACAGTCCATGAGGTCACAAAAGAGTCAACATGACTTCAACTGAGCACAACATACTGTTAAGATTAGCATAGCTACTCTATATACTATATATATACTAGCATATACTTGATATATGTTAGCATACTCTGAAATCAGGATGTATGATACCTCCAACTCTGTTCTTCCTTAAAATTGTCTTGGATATTTATGATCTTTTGTGGTTCCATAAAATTTTTAGAGTATTTGTTCTAGTTTTGTGAAATATGCCATTGGGATTTTGATAAGGATTGCATTGAATCTTCAGATCGTTGTAGGTATTATGGACATTTAAACAATATTAATACTTCTAATCCATGAACATGGAATGTCTTTCCATTTATTTGTGCATTCTTCAATTTCTTTCAAAAGTGTCTTAGTTTTCAGTTGTATAGGCTTTTCACCTCCTTGGTTAAATTCATTCCCAATTAATTTATTCTTTTTGATGCTATTGTAAATGGGATTTTTAAAATTTATTTTTCTGATAATTTGTTATTAGTCTGTAGAAATGCCACAGATTTCTGTTTATTGATTTTTTAACTTAAATTTATTTATTTTAATTAGAGGCTAATTACTTTACAATATTGTATTGGTTTTGCCATACATCAACATGAATCCGCCACGGGTGTACACGTATTCCCAGTCTTGAACCCCCCTCCCACCTCCCTCCCCATACCATCCCTCTGGGTTATCCCAGTGCACCAGCCTCAAGCTTCCTGTATCCTGCATCAAACCTGGACTGGCGATTCATTTCTTATATGATATTATACATGTTTCAATGCTATTCACTGCCATCCAAAAGTCTACAAGCAATAAATGCTGGAGAGGATGTGGAGAAAAGGGAACCTTCTTACACTGTTGGTGGGAATGCAAACTAGTACAACCACTATGGAGAACAGTGTGGAGATTCCTTAAAAAACTGGAAATAGAACTGCCATACGACCCAGCAATCCCACTGCTGGGCATACACACTGTTTATTGATTTTATATCTTGAAATTTTACTGAATTCATTTAAGTTTTTTGATGGAATCTTTAGAGTTTTCTATATATTACATCTAAAAATAGTGACATTTTATTTCTTCCTTTTAAGTTTGGTTGCTTTTTATTTCTTTTTCTTATTTAATGCTGTGGATAGGACTACCAATACTGTGTTGAATAAAAATGGCCAGAGTGGGCATCCTTGTCTCATTTCTGATATTACAGGGAAAGCTTTTAGCTTTTCACCGCTAATAATAGCTGTGAGTTTGTCATACAGGGCCTTTATTATGTGGAAGTATGTTCCCTCTATACCCAGTTTGTTGAGACTGTTTATCATGAATGGATGTTAATTTTGTCAAATACTTTTTGCATCTTTTGAGATAATCATATGATATTATTGTTCATTTTGTTAATAATGTATTAATCATTAACGTGTCATACTGATGGGTTTGTTGATGTTGAACATCCTTGCATCCCTGGAATAAATCCCACTTGAATATGGTGTATGACCTTTTTAATGTACTGTTGGATTTGGCTTGCTACCATTTTGTTGAGGATTTTTGCATCTGTGTTTATTAAGGATCAGTTCAGTTCAGTTCAGTTTGGTCACTCAGTCTTGTCTGACTCTTGGCGACCCCATGAATCGAAGCACGCCAGGCCTCCCTGTCCATCACCAACTCCCAGAGTTCACCTAAACTCATGTACATCGAGTCGGTGATGCCATCCAGCCATCTCATCCTCTGTTGTCCTCTTCTCCTCCTGCGCTGAATCCCTCCCAGCATCAGAGTCTTCTCCAATGAGTCAACTCTTCGCATGAAGTGGCCAAAGTACGGGAGTTTCAGCTTCAACATCAGTCCTTCCGATGAACACCCAGGACTGATCTCCTATAGGATGGACTGGTTGGATCTCCTTACAGTCCAAAGGACTCTCAAGAGTCTTCTCCAACACCATAGTTCAAAAGCATCAATTCTTTGGTGCTCAGCTTTCTTCACAGTCCAACTCTCACATTCATACATGAACACTGGAAAAACCATAGCCTTGACTAGACGGACCTTTGTTGGCAAAGTAATATTTCTGCTTTTTAATATGCTGTTTAGGTTGGTCATAACTTTCCTTCCAAGGAGTAAGCATCTTCTAATTTTATGGCTGCAATCACCATCTGCAGTGATTTTGGAGCCCCCCAAAATTAAGGATATTGGGCTGTAATTTTATTTTTTTGTGGTGTCCTTGTCTGATTTTGGTATAGGGCTGAAAATGAAAATCACTCAGTCATGTTCAACTCTTTGTGACCTCTGGACTATACAGTCCCTAGAATTCTCCAGGCCAGAATACTGGAGTGGGTAGCCTTTCCCTTCTTCAGGGGATCTTCCTAACCCAGGGATTGAACCCAGGTCTCCTGCATTGCAGGTGGATTCTTTACCAGCTGAGTCACAAGGGAAGCCCAGTATACGGTAATGCTGGCTTTATAAAATGTGTTTGGAAGGTTTCCCTTCCCTTCACATTTTTATAAGAATTTGAGAAGGGTAAGTAGTATCTTCTTTGAATATTTTGTAGAATTCACGAGTGAAACCAACTAGTCCTGGGCTTTCAGTTGTTGGGAGATTGCAATTTCCTTACTAGTAATGTGTCTACTCAGATTTTCTATTCCTCCAAGACTCAGTCTTGGAAGATTATATGTTTCTAGGAATTTATCCATTTCTTCTAGATTGGCTAAATTGTTGATGTATAAGTGATTGTAGCAGTCTTTCATGAAATGTTGTACTTCTATGTATTAGTTGAAATTTATTTCATCTTTGATTTTTTTTAGATCAAGTTTTATTTTATTTTTAAATAATATTTCCAAGCCCTACTTTTTTAAATTCTTTTTTAAAATTTTTTAACTTTACAATATTGTATTGGTTTTGCCATATATCAACATGAATCCACCACAGGTATACACGTGTTCCCCATCCTGAACCCCGCTCCCTCCTCCCTCCCTGTACCATCCCTCTGGGTCGTCCCAGTGCACCAGCCCCAAGCATCCAGTATCGTCCATCGAACCTGGACTGGCGACTCATTTCATACATGATATTATACATGTTTCAATGCCATTCTCCCAAATCATCCCACCCTCTCCCTCTCCCACAGAGTCCAAAAGACTGTTCTATACATCAGTGTCTCTTTTGCTGTCTTGTACACAGGGTTATTGTTACCATCTTTCTAAATTCCATATATATGCATTAGTACACTGTATTGGTGTTTTTCTTTCTGGCTCACTTCACTCTGTATAATAGGCTCCAGTTTCATCCACCTCATTAGAACTGATTCAAATGTATTATTTTTAATGGCTGGAACTGGACATGGAACAACAGACTGGTTCCAAATAGGAAAAGGAGTTCGTCAAGGCTGTATATTGTCACTCTGTTTATTTAACTTATATACAGAGTACATCATGAGAAACGCTGGACTGGAAGAAACACAAGCTGGAATCAAGATTGCCAGGAGTAATATCAATCACCTCAGATATGCAGATGACACCACCCTTATGGCAGAAAGTGAAGAGGAACTCAAAAGCCTCTTGATGAAAGTGAAAGCGGAGAGTGAAAAAGTTGGCTTAAAGCTCAACATTCAGAAAACAAAGATCATGGCATCCGGTCCCATCACGTCATGGGAAATAGATGGGGAAACAGTGGAAACAGTGTCAGACTTTATTTTTCTGGGCTCCAAAATCACTGCAGATGGTGACTGCAGCCATGAAATTAAAAGACGCTTAGTCCTTGGAAGGAAAGTTATGACCAACCTAGATAGCATATTCAAAAGCACAGACATTACTTTGCCAACAAAGGTTCGTCTAGTCAAGGCTATGGTTTTTTTCTGTGATCATGTATGGATGTGAGAGTTGGACCGTGAAGAAAGCTGAGCGCCGAAGAATTGATGCTTTTGAACTGTGGTGTTGGAGAAGACTCTTGAGAGTCCCTTGGACTGCAAGGAGATCCAACCAGTCCATTCTGAAGGAGATCAGCCCTAGGATTTCTTTGGAAGGAATGATGCTAAAGCTGAAACTCCAGTACTTTGGCCACCTCATGTGAAGAGTTGACTCATTGGAAAAGACTCTGATGCTGGGAGGGATTGGGGGCAGGAGGAGAAGGGGATGACAGAGGATGAGATGGCTGGATGGCATCAGTGACTCAATGGCCATGAGTCTCAGTGAACTCCGGGAGTTGGTGATGGACAGGGAAGCCTGGAGTGCTGCGATTCATGGGGCCGCAAAGAGTCAGACACGACTGAGTGACTGATCTGATCTGATCTGAATACTCCATTGTGCATATGTACCACAGCTTTCTTATCATTCATCTGCTGATGGACATCTAGGTTGCTTCCATGTCCTGGCTATTATAAACAGTGCTGAGATGAACACTGGGGTACATGTGTCTCTTTCAATTCTGGTTTCCTCAGTGTGTATGCCCAGCAGTGGGATTGCTGAGTCATAAGGAATCTCCACACTGTTCTCCATAGTGGCTGTACTAGTTTGCATTCCCACCAGCAGTGTAAGAGGGTTCCCTTTTCTCCATACCCTCTCCAGCATTTATTGCTTGTAGACTTTTGGGTTGCAGCCATTCTGACTGGCGTGAAATGGTACCACATAGTGGTTTTGATTTGCATTTCTCTGATAATGAGTGATGTTGAGCATCTTTTCATGTGTTTGTTAGCCATCTGTAACAGATGTAACTGTAACTAAACAGTAATGTATGTTTAGTTTTTTGGCCCATTTTTTGATTGGGTCATTTATTTTTCTGGAATTGAGCTGTAGGAGTTGCTTGTATATTTTTGAGATTAGTTATTTGTCAGTTGCTTCATTTGCTATCAAGAAGGCAATGGCACCCCACTCCAGTACTCTTGCCTGGAAAATCCCATGGACGGAGGAGCCTGGTCGGCTATATTTTCTCCCATTCTGAAGGCTGTCTTTTCACCTTGCTTATAGTTTCCTTTCACCTTGCTTATAGTTTCCTTCTTTGATTTTATTTATTTGAATTCTCTTTTCTTTTCCTGTTAAGTCCAGCTAAAGGCGTGTTGATTTTGTCTTTCTAACAACTGGCTCTTAGTTTGATTGATCTTTTCTATTTCCTTGTAGCTTCTATTTCATTAATTTCTGCTCTGATCTTTGCTATTTTCTTCCTTTTACTAATTTTGGGCTTCATTTAAAAAAATGTCTTTAGAAGTAAGGTTAGATTTTTCATTTGTGATTTTTCTTGAGGTTGATTGCTATGAACTTATCTTTTAGCATATGTGGGAGTTTTTTGTTGCTAGTATGTTTTGATTTTTCCTTTAATTTCTTCAATGACTCCTTGGTTTTCAGTAGCATGTTGTTTAATCTTCATGTTTATGTGGCTTTGAGTTTCTTCCCACTTGTGATTGATTTCTACATTAATACCATTGCAGTTGGAGAAGGTGCTTGATACAATTTCAATCTTGAATTTATTGGCTCTTTTCTTGTGACCCAATATGTCACATATCCTAGAGAATGTTTCATATGCATTTGAGAAGAATGTGTATTCTGCTGCTTTTGGATGGAAGGTTCTATCTATAAATGTGAAGTTTATTGATCTAATATGTTGTCTAAGTCTGATGTTTCTTTATTGATTTCCTGTTTGGATGATCTATCTATTGATTTACTGTTAATCACTCAGTTGTGTCCAACTCTTTGCAACCCCATGGACTGTAGCCTGTCCATGGAATTCTCCAGGCAAGAATACTGGAGTTGGTTGCCATTCCCTTCTCCAGGAGATCTTTTTGACCCAGGAATCAAAACCATATCTCCTGCATTACAGGTGGATTCTTTACCATCTGAGCCACATGGGAAGCCCATTCAATGATTTAAGTGGGGGTGCTTATTACTATTAGTACTTTTACTATTGTACTATTATTTTGTTTATTATTTTATTCTAATTTTCTGCTATTATTTTGTTGTTTACAATTTTCCCTTTACAATGTTAACATTTGCTTTATATGTCTTGGTGCTCCTCTGTTGGTGCATGTACACTTATAAATTATAAAAGTGTATCTTCTTACAGGATCGATCCCTTTATCATTGTGCAATATTTTGCTTTGTCTTTTTATTACACTCTTTGTTTTAAAGTTTATTTTGTCTGGTATGAGTATAGCTGCTCCAGATATCATTTCCATTTGTATGAAATATCTTTTTCCTTCCTTTTCATTCTTTATGTACTTTCTCTGAAGTGGCTTGTAGGCAGCATAGAGATGTGTCCTGTTTTGTTATCCATTCAGTTGCTCTATGTTTTGATTGGTGAATTTAGCATTTTACATTTAATTATTGTATGTACATTCTTATTGACAATTTGTTAATTGTTTTGTAGCTGTTCATGTAGTTTATCTCTGTAACTTTCTTCTTCTCTTTCTCTCTTACCTCATGTATTGGTGGTTTTCTTTAGTGTTGCATTCTTTTCTCATTTTCTTTTATTTACTATAAGCTTTTTTGTTTGTGGTTTCTATGAAGTTCACATATAACATTCTATGTAAATAGTAGTCTGTTTTCATTGGTAGCAACATTCCAAAACTTTATCCTTTTACTCTACCCCATCACATTGTGGGCTTCCCACGTAGCTCAGCTGGTAAGGAATCCTCCTAAAATGCAGGAGACCCCAGTTCAATTCCTGGATCAGGAAGATCCCCTGGAGAAGGGATAGCCTACCCACTCCGGTATTCTTGGGCTTCCCTGGTGGCTCAGATGGTAAAGAACTCCCTTGTGATGCAGGAGCCCTGGGTTGGGAAGATCCCCTGGAGGAGGACATGGCAACCCACTCCAGTATTCTTGGGCTTCCCTGGTGGCTTTGCGAAGAACTCCCTTGCAATGCAGGAGCCCTGGGTTCCATCCCTGGGTTGGGAAGATCCCCTGGAGGAGAGCATGGCAACCCACTCTAGTATTCTTGCCTGGAGAATCCCCATAAACAGAGGAAACTGGCGGGCTATGGTCCATGGGGTTGCAGAGTTGGACATGACTGAGCAACTAAGCACAGCTCTGCAGTTTATAATTTTGATAACACATTTTACCCCATTTTATTTTATGCATCCCTTGATTAATTATTATAATTTTAGTAATATTTACTACTTTTGATCCACTGTCTTTATTTTACAGTAAGTCCCCTACACATGAATGAATTCTATTCCAAAAGCTCATTCCTAAGTCCAACAAAGTTAACTTAGGTACCCAACTAACACAATTGGCTATATAGTACTTTACTATAGTGGATTTAAAATACTTTTCACACAAATAATACATAAAAAACAAACACAAAAAAATAAAACATTTTTAATCTTAAAGTATAGTACCTTTAAATGTACAATAGCAGCTGCCATTCAGGGGCTGGCATTGCATAAACAGACAAGAAGAGTTACTGACTGAAGAAGGGAGAGGATTTGGGAGATAGTAGAGCTGAAGGCAATGGCACCCCACTCCAGTACTTTTGCCTAGAAAATCCCATGGACAGAGGAGCCTGGTAGGCTGCAGTCCATGGGGTCGCTAAGAGTCAGACACGACTGAGCGACTTCACTTTCACTTTTTATTTTCATGCATTGGAGAAGGAAATGGCAACCCACTCCAGTATTCTTGCCTGGAGAATCCCAGGGACGGGGGAGCCTGGTGGGCTGCCGTCTATGGGGTCGCACAGAGTCAGACACGACTGAAGCGACTTAGCAGCAGCAGCAGCAGAGCTGAAGGATTGTCAGCAATAGGAAATGGAGGGCAAATTGCAATTTCACTCACACCTGACTTTGATGGCATGCATGTTTGCATCTTTGAAAGTTTGCAACCTGATGGTTTGTATTTAGGGGACTTACTGTATATCCAAAATCACTGCAGATTGTGACTGCAGCCATGAAATTAAAAGACACTTACTCCTTGGAAGAAAAGTTATGACCAACCTAGACAGCATATTCAAAAGCAGAGACATTACTTTGCCAACAAAGGTTCGTCTAGTCAAGGCTATGGTTTTTCCAGTGGTCATGTATGAATGTGAGAGTTGGACTGTGAAGAAAGCTGAGTGCCGAAGAATTGATGCTTGTGAACTGTGGTGTTGGAGAAGACTCTTGAGAGTCCCTTGGACTGCAAGGAGATCCAACAAGTCCATTCTAAAGGAGATCCAAAGGGTGTTCTTTGGAAGGAATGATGGTAAAGCTGAAACTCCAGTACTTTGGCCACCTGATGCGAAAAGTTGACTCATTGGAAAAGACTCTGATGCTGGGAGGGATTGGGGGCAAGAGGAGAAGGGGATGACAGAGGATGAGATGGCTGGATGGCATCACTGACTCGATGGACATGAGTTTGAGTGAACTCCAGGAATTGGTGATGAACAGGGAGGCCTGGTGTGCTGCGATTCATGGGGTCGCAAAGAGTTGGACATGACTGAGTGACTGAACTGAACTGAACTGTATTATGATATATATTATATATTGTCTTTTCCACTGAGATTTTTACTTTAATATTGTTTTCTTATTATTGATTAGTGCCATTTCTTTCAGCTTAAAGAAATCCCTTAATATTTCTTGCAGGGTTAGTTTAATGGTGATAAACTTTTTTTTTTTTTTAACTTTTGATTATCTGGGAAATTCTTGATCTCTTCTTCAATTCTGAATGAAAACCTTGCTCAATAGAGAATTCTTGGTTTGAAGTTTTTCTTCTTTTCAGCACTAAATATAGCACACTATGGAGAAGGCAATGGCACCCCACTCCAGTACTCTTGCCTGGAAAATCCTGTGGACGGAGGAGCCTGGTAGGCTGCAGTCCATGGGGTCGCTAAGAGTTGGACACGACTGAGCGACTTTACTTTCACTTTTCACTTTCATGCATTGGAGAAGGACATGGCAACCCACTCCAGTGTTCTTGCCTGGAGAATCCCAGGGACGGGGGAGCCTGGTGGGCTGCTGTCTATGGGGTCGCACAGAGTCGGACACGACTGAAGCGCCTTAGCAGCAGCAGCAGCATAGCATACTATTCCCTTTTGGTTTGTAAAAATTTCTGCTGAAAAACCTGCTGATTTGGGGCATTTTCCTTATATTTAACAAATTGTTTTTCTCCTGATACTTTTAAAAGTCTTTTTTTAACTTTTATCTTTCTAATTACAGTGCTCATCTTATTTGGTATTTTCTGAGTTTTATAGACTTGGATGCCTATTTTCTTTACCAAATTAGGGAAATTTTCAGCCACTATTTCTCCAAATAATTTTTCTGGCGCTTTCCCTTTCTTTTCTTCTGGGACCTTGTGATAAGTTGATTCAGACATGTCTGACTCTGTGTGACACTATGGACTGCAGCCTGCCAGGCTCCTTTGTCCATGGGATTCTCCAGGCAAGAATGAATAATGGACCGTGTTGCCATTTCCTTCTCTATCTGGAACCTTACAACACAATATCTACCTGATGTTGTTCCAAAGGTCCTTTAAGATATTTTCACTTTTTAAAGTTCTTTTTTCTTTTCTTTTATTTTTTACCTTTATAATATTGTATTGATTTTGCCATATATCAACATGAATCCGCCACAGGTATACACGTGTTCCCCATCCTGAACCCTTGCTGCTCTGACTGGGTGAATTCCATTGTTTTGTCTTCCATCTCACTGATTCATTTTTCTACCATATCCAGTCTGCTGTTGCACCCCTTTAGTGTGTTTTTCAGTTTAGTTATAACTTCTGTTTGGTAATTTCTTGTATTTTCTATCTTTTTGTTGAAGTTCATCCATTCTTCTCCCAAGTTCTGCGAGCATTCCTATGACCATTATTTTGAATTTTTTACCAGATAGCTTGCTTATCTCTGTTTGAGTTAGTTCTTTTCCTGAGGCTTTGTTTTGTTTTTTCGATTGGAACATATTCTTCTGTCTTCTCATTTTATTTTATTTCTGCCCTCTCTGTTTATTTCTGTGTATTAGCTACATGGGAAAAATTGATGGCAGAAGGAAAAGAGGGCATCAAAGAATGAGAATGCTGGATGGCATCACTGATGCAATGAGCATGAACTTGGACAAACTCCAGGAGGTGGTGCGGGACAGGGAGGCCTGGCATGCTGCAGTCAATGGGATGGCAAAGAGTCACACATGACCGGACAACTGAACAACAGCAACAACAGCAACATTAGGTATATCATCTATCTCTCACAGTCTTGGAGGAGTGACTCAAACCCTACGAAGTCTTGCAACTTATTCCTTCCTTTCCAGCAGATGCTTCAAGATTAGTAAGCGGGTCTCCTTCACCTATGGCCCATATGCTTTTAAATCTGGTGTTTCTGAGCTATTTTTGAGATTGAGTGAATTTTGCACATGATCCTTTTAAGAGTGGGTTCTCCATTCCCTATAGTTCTGTAGTTTTCCTGGGCATATTCCTTATTGGTTTTCAAAGCCAGGTGTTTTAGGGGCTCATCTCTCCTGTACAGGATCTAGAGGTTGGAGTATCAGATGTGAAGCTCAGATCCCTTAGTCTTCGGGGAAATGACCCATACCTTTGTGATCTCTCCCGATTGTGGATCACTGTAGCTGGGATCTGGGTTTTTCCTTGGCAAGCCTGTATCTCTGCCTCTTTTACCCATTTAGATGCTGTCCTTTTACCCTTTGCTGTGGATGCTCTGGGTTTTAGGTCTCTTTCTGAGGGAATTACTTCCCATGTATTTGTAAGTTTTTTGTGACCACGGTAGGAGGTGAGATCAGGATCTTCCTACACTTGCCATCTTGAAGCCTCTCTGGCTGTGACTGCGGTGCAGGAGGAATGGTTAAAGACGGTAGTTGGGAGAAATGCTTTGACAATGTTAAAAATGATAACTATGAAATGCTTAAGACTGTTTTCTGACACTATGAATACAGCTACTTTTCCTTAAGTTTTCAGGCACTTTGAAATGATGGATAAGAACAAGGCCATCAGCAGAAATGAAGAACATGAATATAAATTACATCAGGAGGTCAGGATTTCCCATTCTGGACACTTTTCAAGGATGATCTTCAAAGCAAGGACATTTTCAATGCTTGGGTTTGTTAAATAAAAAGCTAATGTTCGATTTAACCTGTGTGTTTGTTCATGTGGTTATTCTCCTTCCTTGAGGCAGCTTTCTCTGTCTCTGAAAAATGCAAACATGTCCTGCATCAAGAGAATTTCTGAGTAGTCTTTTCTTCCTAACTCCTTTGCAGAAGGTGGACGACAAAGGACGCTTGTCTCTTCCTGAAGAGACAGTTCCTAGTGACGGGCTGTATAGATCTGAGCTTGCAGCGCAAGAACAGAGACCTGGAAATAGAATGAAAGGAGAGACTGTGATATGTCAGGAGGCCTTCAGGAGATTTTTGACCTCTGAGAACAAGGGGGTCACCTGGATGCAGACTGCCTGTTCCACTCAGTACTCCAAGGGAGAGTGGGCCCAGATACCCTGGAGGGCCTGAGTCTGAACTCACAGGGGGCCCATCTGATGGATTCAGACAGAAGAAAATAACATCCCGAGTCACCTTGCAGGATATCTGTTTTTCTGCTGAGAGATGTGGTCCTTAATTCCACATGCAACCACATGCAGTAACATATTCGTAGGTTCCAGGGATGAAGACATGATTAGGCTGCCTCTGAGGGGCCAGTCATTACCAACCAGGAAAGGAATCTGCATTTTTATCCTGTGTGTGGCAGGAGCTTTCGGAGGAATTCACATAGGGAATAAGAGCCGATTAAGAGCCGCCCCCCCAGCAGGGTGTCACAGTGTTACAGAACCCTTCAGGGTGTACAGGGCTTCCCTTGTAGCTCAAATGGTAAAGAATCTTCCTACAATGCAGGAGACCCAGGTTCAATCCCTGGGATCGAGGGAAGATACCCTGGAGAAGAGCATGGATACCGTCTCTAGTATTCTTGCCTGGAGAACTCCATGGACAGAGGAGCCTGACGGGCTACAGTCCATGGGAATCACCAGAGTTGGACATGACTGAGCGACTAGCACACACAAGGTGTTTCTAGGCTTCCCAGGTGGCGCTAGTGGTCAAGAACGCGCCTGCCAGTGCAGGAGACATAAGAGACATGAGTTCCATTTCTGAGTTGGGAAGATCCTCTAGAAGAGGGCATGGCAACCCACTCCAGTTTTCTTGCCAGAACAATGCCATGGACAGAGGAGCCTGGCAGGCTATGGTCCATGGTGTCTCAAAGAGTTAGACATGAATAAAATGACCTAGCATGCACGTAGGATATTTCTGGCACCTGTCATAGCCCCATTCTCAGAGAAACAGTCAGCTGGGTGCCAGGCCCTCCCTGGGACCCATGGAAGCCTAGCTGCCCACTGGGTGTGTCTAGTGCAGAGGGGAAAGGGAGCTGGAGAGGAATCCTGTCCACAATCCGGCTTCTTCTGGCCAGAGCCTCTTCCTTGATTCAGCCCTCACTGCATTCCAGAGTTCTCCAAGCTACATGTTCAAGAAGAGATTGAAACGGTGAAATGTCCACTGGTCAGTGTCTTTTAAAGAAGACGAGAACCCCAAATACCTTTGAATCTATTAGGGGTCTGGCCTTCTTCATATTGCAAGAGGGGACTATATTGTTTTCAGAGTCCCATTTTTATTTTTGGTAACTCTGTGTCACATCTACTTTTCTATTCAACTGAAGAGGCATCTTCAATGCAATCCCTAAACTATTTAATCGTCCATGCTAAGTATTGGATTGGCCAAAAAGTTCCTTCGGTTTTAAGTATTGTAATGTACTTACTGTGATCGATATTCTTGTATAATGAATGAGGCTTGTCCTATTTAAGTGTTTATATAAGCTAGTTATATGAAGTGCCAGGTAATGACGATTATCATAGTAAGTTATTTTCGTAAATTTGCACAAGTTTTTGAAACTCATTGGTAAAACAGAAAAATTTTGGTTTAAGGATAATCTTCACTGAAGCCTGGAAATTCACTCTAACAGCTTGCACCTGGGTTACATTTACTCTGTCCTATTCTGTGGAAGTTGTTACAATATTTGACAACCATCTAGTAGGAAGAGAGGGAGACAATCCCTAGAGAAGGCTCTTTCCAAGGAGGCCAGGTGCAGGGGAGGGAGATGTGACCTTAGTTAATATCTCTTCACTCTTTGGGGAGTGGAATATACGCATGATGGATTTTAGTGCACCTGGAAGCATCAACTAATGCATATTTCTTGAGTGTTGCAATATATTTGTCTCCTGGGAGGCTGATAAGAACAAATTTGTGCTGACCATATATGTGAAACAATGGGGCAAGTGTGGACTTGGACTTCGTTTCCTCTGATACCAGTAGTGGTGGAAGTCAAGGAGATGCTCACATGCTCAAGATAGGGGAGAGAACTTTTCAGGTTATGATTCTGGATTCTCACCTCTTCCTGCAGCAATCATCATCATTAGCCATCCTTCAGTCTCTCTTTTGTGTCCTTGCAACCAAAACAAACACAAATTACTCTGTTAAACTCCTAGCTGCTGTAATAATGAATAACAAAACATGTTCAACCTTGTGCCTGGTTCTTGATATGCATGCAGTGCTTATAGTTAACATGTTATTTCTGTGTTCTGCTCTTTCATATTTTTGATATTGTTGCTTTCATTTTTATGGTTTTTAATCAGTTTCTCTCAATTTTTATTTATTTCTCTGTCTACATTTATTACTTTCAAAATAGTTTTATTTTCAAAAGACTATTTTCAAATAGTCTTGTGGCCTATTTGTCCTTTCCTATTTCTTTTTCTTTTTAATATTTTTCTGTTGTGTCTCAGTCATTTCTTTCCATTCTCAAACCTTTGATTATGTCAACAATTTCTAACTATCCATAAGCTTCCTTAAGTGACTAAGGGCTCAGAAATGCCCGTAACTGTGACCTAATCTTATTCATCTTATTGAGTTCCACGATATATGCTGAATAATACCTATGGAAATGGAAAGTTGAATTTCCAAAATATTAAGCAGTAAATTTCCAGCAGCTAAAGCCCACACTCATAATTTTCGGCATGATTTTCTTGGGCACCATCTCCTAATGGTCAGAACCACAGGCTGCAGGCTCTGCTGAGGAGACCATTGCACAGAGACCCATCAACCTGCATAAGTCTAGCCCTTTCTCTTAAGTCCTGAAACAACATTCTGCTATGACTAAATTACCTATGATGTACTCACTGGTGTTACCAACTCCCAGGATGTTGAAATGAGAATTGTGGCTTGGCCACAGTTATAAACAATCTATAACTTTAAATCTCTTACCATCTGGCTACAGGGAAGCCTTCTCCTGAATGGTTTGCTTTCTTCAATCTGAACTCTTTTTGCATATTTGTGTTGCTTGTTATGTCTAGACTCTGTCTTCCCTGAATAAATGCAACATGAAGTTACAACCTGTTAGCTTGGTCATGAAAGGTAGAAGGTAGGGATGGGTGGCTGGCTGGAGGGTAGACAGGTGGTGAGATGCATGGATATGTGATAAAGCAAGTAGGGTCAAATGGGCATCATAAGATCTAGATGCATGCATATTGCCTTTTACTGCAATATTCTTTTGGTTTTTCAGTTTATTCGAAACATTTCACAACAAAATGTTGGAGAAAAAATGTGGAGATGGTGGGATGATGGTTAAAAATCTTATAAATCCCTATGACTTTGATTTTCTCCCCTAGTTAGTTATGTGCAGCTTATCTCTGGCCAAGTTCAGGCGGGTGCACCTACAGAACACATTCACCAGAGCTGCTGCTATTCAGTCCAGTAGTTGTGGTATGAGTCTTCTCAGTTGGATGCTGATCTCCTTTGGCAGGGATCAAGTTATACCCATTTTCTCTTTCTGTCTGTGGATCCATACTGAGCACAGAGTGAATTTTCAAATACTACAATTTTACCAAGGTTGGTTGGAAAGTTGGCTCCCACAATGTATTTCTTATTATGTTAACAAACCAGACAGTGGAAACGAAGTAACTGATCCCTTCATCAGCCACTTGGGTGTTGCCCTATTCAGTTCCTTCCTTCTTGTATCAGTTATCTCTTGAGGGTACCAGGCCTCCAGTTCTGGGAACACAAAGCTGGAAGACACAATCACTGCTGTTCAGGAGTTTATGGGGAAATGGAGATGGTTACAGTGTGATGTTCATGTTTGCTGGGGGAGGTCAGTGGGATTAGCAAAAGTGAAGCCTTGTCCTTGGCCCTTGCCCACTCCAGGTGCTGCCTGCCCCTCTCGCAGACCACCTCCAAGCAGGCCCAGACTCCAGTGTCAGGAAAGGCTGGGGAACCAATGCCCAAGGTCGCCCCTCACCAAAGAGGATCCTGGACTGAGGATCTCTGTCTTTCTTGCTCAATGGGGCAATTGCACATCTCTGGAGTGTTCCCAGCAGGACTGAGCCCCAGGTGCCCACAGAACTGTGGCACACACTTCATCAATCCTCCTCCCCTCTCCCTGAGTAAGTGCTTCCTGCTGCTGTCTCCAAATGAACTAATGTAATGAAACTTTGTCGCTTTGGGAAAGACTCAAACTAGGACACAAGCACAAACCACCTGGAGCCAGGTGGGATCAGTGCAGGTCTAGGGCTCCATCCATCAGCCAAGGTAGGGTGGGATGAGGAGGTGGGTGGGCGTGGGGAACACACACACCACTTGGAGATATAAGGCTATAAGTAGGAGACCTATTTAACTAAATCACTGAAAAACAAATTAAGGTTCTAAAAAAGCATATAGAGCAGGATTTCTTGCTTTCTGTATTAATTTTTAAAACCTTTTTTTAAATTATATATTGGGGTGTAGCCAATTAACAATGCTGTGATAGTTTCAGGTGGACAGCATAGAGACTCAGCCATACATAAACATGTATCCATTCTCTCCCAAACTCCCCTCCTATCCAGGCTGCCACATAACCACCTTTGGCATTTTGGGCCAGAAAATTCTTTCCTGTGGATACCGTTCTGTGCACTGCAGGAAGTCGGGTCTCTACCCATTAGATGCCAATAGCACGTCTTCCTCCTAGTTGTGACAACCAAAAATATCTTCCAGGCACAGCCAAATGTTTCCTGGGGTGTGGGGCAGGGGGGGCGGGGGGAGGGGAAATCACATTCAGCTGAGAACCACTGACACAGAGTTTCTGGAGTTTCAAAGTGGCATCCTGATTCTAGAACATCCCCAGATATACAGGTGCTCCTGTGATGGTGCTGCCAGGGCCATCATGGGGGTGGTCCAGGAGCCCACCTCACTGATGGGGCAGCTCTGTGCTCTGCAGGAAAGCCTCCTGCTCGTTGGCTGCATGCTGCCCTGGGGGCACAGTGCTGTGAATTTGTGGGGGTCCCTTGGAAGAGTCGAGTAGGGGAGAGCTGGAGCTGACCTGCCTGATGCCAATCCTAAAGCAGCCCCAATACCTCCTCTCCCACCTCTGTGACCAGTTTTGGGAGTCCCAGGCTTGGCGTTTCCTTGGCTGCAGAACTCGGGCAGCCTTGAAGTCACTTTAGTGAGCTTTCCACTGAGGACTGGGCTGGGATGTGCCAGGCTCCTGTGGAGGGAGATGCTTGTGGGACCCGATGAGTTTAGGCTGCCTCCCAGGAGAGCCACTGGACAGGCCCAAAGAGGTTCTGAATCAAAATGTGCTACAGAGCCTCCTGCTCTTGCTCCCAAACCAGCTCAGAGTCCTGGGATCCAGCCCACCCTGGAATCCCCAGGGGCAGTTAAGCGTTCTCACGTACAGGGTGGCAATCCTTGTTTAGCAGGCCTCCCCAGAGTCTCCCTTGTAGCTCAGTCTGTAAAGAATCTGCCTGTAATGCAGGAGACCCAGGTTAGATTCCTGGGTCAGGAAGATCCCCTGGAGAAGGAAATGGCAACCCGCTCCAGTATTCTTGCCTAGAGAATTCCATGGACAGAGGAACCTGGCGAGCCCCAGTCCATGGGCTCGCAGGAGTCGGACATGACCTGGGACTAAACCACCACCACTACCCAGGGGTCTGTCGGTGTTCATGGAGGGCTCGTGCATACACACAGGTGAGAAGTCTGTAGAGAACCCTGTTCCCTCCGGGAGTTTTCAAATTCAGTCTGGAGGATGAGGCAGGAACATCACAGCGAAGAAGATTATCAGTTCCCTGCAGGACCATGCGTTCTATGGCAGAGGATCACTTCTGACCCCCGTGATAGCATCACATGGGCGAACATGCCACTGTCCCAACTGCCTGGGGGGCTGGGTCTTCTTAGTGGCCCCTCTACTTGGTCTCTGGTTGAGATTGCCTGGGAGATTTTCTGCTTCCCCACTCCCCACCTTCTCTGCGATGGTCTAAGAAACCCACTCTTGGAGTAGCAGTGAATGTGTTGGCTGAAGGGTGAAGACAGCTTAGTACAGAGCGATGGGCAAGGCAGAGAGGACACCTCCTTGCTCTGAAGCCTGTCCAGTCCCTAAAGACAACGCAATCTCTTCAACTTCAGCTTGCCTAAGGGACCAGAGTTTCTCTTAAATGATGGTGAGGCTCTGGCTCCCAAAATTTGGATTTGCTGGCTTCAGGAAGCAGATTTTCAGGTTCATTTTACTTATTTATTTTTAAAATGTTTTATTTTATATTGGAGTTAGAACTGGACATGGAACAACAGACTGGTTCCAAATAGGAAAAGGAGTTCGTCAAGGCTGTATATTGTCACCCTGCTTATTTAACTTATATGCAGAGTACACCATGAGAAACGCTGGACTGGAAGAAACACAAGCTGGAATCAAGATTGCCAGGAGTAATATCAATCACCTCAGATATGCAGATGACACCACCCTTATGGCAGAAAGTGAAGAGGAACTCAAAAGCCTCTTGATGAAAGTGAAAGTGGAGAGTGAAAAAGTTGGCTTAAAGCTCAACATTCAGAAAACGAAGATCATGGCATCCGGTCCCATCACTTCATGGGAAATAGATGGGGAAACAGTGGAAACAGTGTCAGACTTTATTTTTCTGGGCTCCAAAATCACTACAGATGGTGACTGCAGTCATGAAATTAAAAGGCGCTTACTCCTTGGAAGGAAAGTTATGACCAACCTAGATAGCATATTGAAAAGCAGAGGCATTGCTTTGCCAACAAAGGTTCATCTAGTCAAGGCCATGGTTTTTCCTGTGGTCATGTATGGATGTGAGAGTTGGACTGTGAAGAAGGCTGAGCGCCGAAGAATTGATGCTTTTGAACTGTGGTGTTGGAGAAGACTCTTGAGAGTCCCTTGGACTGCAAGGAGATCCAACCAGTCCATTCTGAAGGAGATCAGCCCTGGGATTTCTTTGGAAGGAATGATGCTAAAGCTGAAACTCCAGTGCTTTGGCCACCTCATGCGAAGAGTTGACTCATTGGAAAAGACTCTGATGCTGGGAGGGATTGGGGGCAGGAGCAGAAGGGGACGACAGAGGATGAGATGGCTGGCTGGCATCACTAACTCGATGGACGTGAGTCTGGGTGAACTCCGGGAGTTGGTGATGGACAGGGAGGCCTGGCGTGCTGCAATTCATGGGGTCGCAAAGAGTCGGACACGACTGAGCGACTGATCTGATCTGATCTGATAGCCAATTAACAACATTGTGTGTTTCAGGTGGATAGCAAAGGGACTCAGCCATACATATACATATATCCATTCTCCCCCAAACTCCCCTCCCCTCCACGCTGCCACTTAACATTGAACAAAGTTCCTTATTCTGTACAGTAGGTCCTTGCTGGTTATCCATTTTAAACAGAGCAGTGTGTACATGTCCATCCCAAACTCCTAACTGTCCCTTCCCCCTGTCCTTCCATCTGGCAATCCTGTTTGTTCTCTAAGTCTGTGAATCTAATTCTGTTTTGTAAATAGGTTCATTTATATCATTTGTGTTTAGTTTTTGCATATAAGGGATGTCACACAATATTTCTTCTCTGCTTGACTTATTTCACTCAGTATTCTAGGTCCATCCATGTTGCTGCAAATGGCATTATTTCATTCTTTTAAATGGCTGAGTAATAATCCATTGTATGTTTGTGAGTGCTTAGTTGTTTCAATCGTGTCTGACTCTTTGCAACTCTATGGACCATAACCCTCCAGGCTTGTCTGTCCATGGGATTTTCCAAGCAAGAATACTGGAGTGGATTGCCCTGTCCTCCTCCAGGGTTTCTTCTGACACAGTGATTGAACCCTCATCTCCTGCATCTCCTGCATTGCAGGCAGATTCTTTACCACTGAGCCACTGGGAAAGCCCAATCCATCATATACATGTATCCATTTTAATTTTAAATAATTGTCACTAAGTAGTCAATGGACAAGGCTCTGCTCTGAGAAGCAAGGGCATCTTGCATCCTTCTGTGGGAACAGAGAAATGGTGTTTAATTGTGGGATTTCACTCACAAGCTGGAGGGAAGGCAAGCTGATTGATGGATAGTCCACCACCACTCTGGTCTGGGAGAACATGAGGTCTTAACAGAGGGCTGATCAAGGCAGCCAGAGGCAGAGGGACCCTTATTTTGACACTGAGACAGACTGAACAGAGCAGGTCTCTCAGCATGCAATCTCCCCACTGCACCAGCTTCCAGAAAAAGCCAGATCCAGTTACAAGGTAACAGAAAGGTGGTCATGACTGAGATGAGAACCATTCATCCTTCATTCCTCAGCATCCTGCTGGCCACACCTATAGGAACAGAATTTTCCAGGGACTGTTGGATTGAAAAAATTGAAAATCGTCCCGAGAGAAGGGCAGAAATTGAGTTTGAGTCCACCTTCCAACCCAGAATCCTTTCCTGAGTAACCCAGGAAGCTGGGTGGGTGAGGTTGTGAAGAAGTTGGGGAAGGAAGGGCTCACCTGTGAGCTCCTGCTCCTCCAGTGAAAGGCTGGCACTAAAGCACCTCACTGAGGGAAAATGGATACATGTGTATGTGTGGCTGAGTCCCTTTACTGAAACTATCACAACATTGTCAATTTGCAACAGTGGTTTAGTCACTAAATTGTGTCTGACCCTTGTGACCCCATGGAGAGGAGCCTGCCAGGCTCTTCTGTCCATGGGATTTTCCAGACAAGAATACTGGAGTGGGTTGCCATTTCCTTCTCCAGGGAATCTTTTTGACTCAGGGACCGAGCCTGCATCCCCTGCATTGCAGGCAGAATCTTTACCAACTGAGCCACCTAATTGGCTATACCTCAATATAAAATAAAAACTTTTTAAAAAGTACCTCATCTTTCCTTGAGTGATTTTCTTTTGATGTGGGCAAAGTTGATGGTTAAATGATCCTATAGATCAGCATATGCAATGGTTCGCCCAACCCTCAATCTAGAAGTGAGGGATCCTTACTTCTTATCTCAATAAGATGAATTCTCAACGTGTAGCCCAAGGGCCATTAGCATCAACATCACCTAAGAAATGCAATTATTATGCCTTTTTCAGACCCACCGAGAAACTCACTATGCATTTTAAAGTTCTGCAGGGGCTTCTGATGCGAGGAACCACGGCAATGCAGAAATAATAAGCTCACACCAGTGCAGATCAGCTGAGGCAGAATTCAGCCCTTGTTCCCAAGCACCAAGACTAGCAGCCCTTTCCACCATCATTCTGACACCCATTTTTCCAAAAGAACCAGACGGCATTTCATCTCTCTAGAGTTCTCTTTCCAAGCTTTTTTTCTCCCACCAGAAACATTCTCTGACCACCTCATTGAACGATGGGTTTTGTCTGCCTCCTCTCAGCTTCCCAGTATCTCTGATCGTTCCTTTTCTGACTGGGGGCACCTGGAGAGCAAGGACTGTGTCTCACTGTACGGGTCTGGGGTTGAGAAGATACACCATGATGTTCACAAGAACATCACTGAGGGTGGCACTGCTGGATTCCATCCACAAGAAAGCTGCCATGAGCTCATTACCTGGAGTTTTAGTCTGGGTTCTCCTGAGACACAGAACCAAGAGAGATAGGCAAATAGATAAGGGACTTATTTTCAAAAATTGACTAATGTGATCTGTGGAGGCTTTCAAGTCCCACTGTATGGTGCAAGTTAGCAGCCTGGAAACCCAGAGAAGAGCTGATATTTCAGCTTGAGTCCAAAGTCCATGTAGAGTCAGAATCCCCTTTTTCTTGGGGATTTCAAGGTTTTTTTCTCTCAAGGTTTTTGACGGATTGGATGAGGCCTACCCACCTTATGGAGACTTACCCGCTTTTCTCAAAGCCTACTGATCTAAATGTTGCTGCTACTGCTAAGTCGCTTCAGTCGTGTCTGACTCTGTGCGACCCCATAGACAGCAGCCCATCAGGCTCCACTGTCCCTGGGATTCTCTAGACAAGAACATTGGAGTGGGTTGCCATTTCCTTCTCCAGTGCATGAAAGTGAAAAGTGAAAGTGAAGTCACTCAGTTGTGTCCAACTCCTTCTCCCACCTTATGGAGACTTATCCGCTTTTCTCAAAGTCTACTGATCTAAGTGTTAATTACATCTAAAACTACCTTCACAGCAGATGTTGGGCCAAACATCTATATGCCATGGCCTAGCCAAGTTGATAGTTAAAATTAAACATCAGACAGGGAATTCCCTGGTGGTCCAGTAGTTAGGATTCAATGCTTTCACTGCTGTGGCCTGGTTTCAGTCCCTGGTCCGGGAACTAATGTTCTACAAGCCATGTGCTAAGTCACTTTAGTCGTGTCCGACTCTGTGTGACCCCATAGACGGCAGCCCACCAGGCTCCCCCGTCCCTGGGATTCTCCAGGCAAGAACACTGGAGTGGGTTGCCATTTCCTTCTCCAATGCATGAAAGTGAAAGTGAAGTCGCTCAGTCGTGTCTGACCCTCAGCGACCCCATGGAGGGCAGCCTTCCAGGCTCCTCCATCCATGGGATTTTCCAGGCAAGAGTACTGGAGTGGGGTAGTGTGGCCAAAAAAAAAAAAAATCACACTAGTGACACTGTGGAAGCAATGCACTTTGTGAAACTACATAGACAAGAGCCAGGGACAATCACTGTTAAGCTGAGTTAGACACATACGCATCTGCTCAGGGACACACTCATGCACAAACACACCCATACACGCATGGGTGACAGAGTGGGGCAGTGACTATCCAAGAGTGTCTGTGAGAGAAAATCGTCACACTGGGGTTTTCCTTTGCACTATCTCCTAAATATACATTTCTATTTGTAACATAAAAGCAGGTCAAAAGCCACTCTGCGTTTACCAAAAGCCCAGAGAACACCACTGAGAACAGTAGGCAAGTCTAATAATGGAAAACCCACAGAATTTTGCTGGTTTCCGCTTTGATGTTCCTAATCAGCTGAGGACTAGCTAAGAAGATAACCCTTCATTTAAGAGGAATTAATTTTTCAATATCTACAGCTATTTCATGTCATGTTGCCACCCTTAACCAGTATGACTCATTCCTTTTCCCTGCAGTGTTTACCTCATGAAAAAACACTTCTCTGTGATTGATGGCTCTCTGAAGAGTTCAAATTCAGGGTTTTGATGTTTAGTGAACCATGATTTCCTTTTTGCTTTGGCTCTCTCTTTTTTCTTTTTAACCATCCTCCATATTTCTCTTTATTCTTAAAAACAATGGGAATAAAAATAAAAGTGATCAAAGAGCTCCATCATTGAATTCTCTAAGTCTTAAATTGAACTTATCTCGCTGATGTATACATTCTTGCAGGCAAATAATAGAGGAGCATACATTTTTGCAAGCTTTACATTCAAGAAACTTTTGATCCTTTTAAACTGATAATGACAGTGAGTGCATTTCAGTAAGAAATTTTAAAAGTTTTTGTTTTGTTAGTCTCTGTGATGTGTTTGTATAAGAAAATTTCATAAATGTGTTATTGTGAAAGACAATTAATGCAATAGGATAAACAAGCTCCAAACAAGTCCCAGGTGATTCCAATTGTGCGAGTGTAATGGGGAGCCAGCCCAGCTCTGGGGGAAGGGTCAGGAGCATGCGGGGTGCCTGAGGACTTGATCAGGAGCAGGAGCCTCTGGAAGAAGCTGAGTAAAGGTAACTGACTGACAAGGAAGGAGAAGCAGCAGTTGCTGCGATCGGCTGGGAAGATGTCACTGGCAATTGTGGCCCGGGCACGCAGAACGCTTGTATGAACAAGTGCTTTTGTCTGACTGAGCTGTCTTCAAAGTTTCAACAGATCTCTGTCTGACCTGGGTTGAGGGTGGGGATAAACTTCACTCTGTAGGGAAAATAGTGTGGGTCAGTGGTGCAGGAAGTGAGACTGGGGGGCTTCCAGGGTGGTGGGCGGAGCATGGAAACGGTGCCACAGGACGCTGATGACACAGTGGATGCCGGATGACAAGGTGCAGGTTCTCGGCTTCCAGCTGGTGGCTGCAAGGCGTCTTCAGAATGGGCAAGCCAGCCAAAGAAATAGCTTTACACAGCAAACCGGCTTAAGGAGCAGGTACTAATTTGGACAAGTCATTTTCCACTCAAGTCTGCATGTCTGTGAAATCAAGCCTGGATCTTCTCTTTGAAATATTATGAAAACACATTAGATAAGTCCTAAAAGAAGTAGCAGCTTTTTAGGCTGGTGTTTTAAGTTCTGAAGTGTTATAGGGTTTAGTAACTTTTGGCTGGGAGGGGACAAAATGAACCTTTCAACAGTTATCATTAGAGCCTGTGCACACTTGTAAGCTTGACACTGCTGGTATGTTGGCCAGGGGTTTTTGGAATATAAACGTTCGAACTTGATTGCTCTTGGGGAATTTCTATATACATTTTTAAAAATCATAAGAATTTTTATGTCTTTGGGTCGCAGAGTCGGACACGACTGAAGCGACTTAGCAGCAGCAGCTACAAATAGGCTGTCCTAGGACTCCAGTCTTCTGCTGTCGGTGCAGGTTTTGGAGACCCTGGTTGCCTGGGCAAAGGATGAAAAACACCGGTTGATGGAACAAGGAGCCGCGGGCAGGTGATGGCAGCCGGGCGCCCACAGCCAGGCGCCTACAGCCGGGCTGAGACCGCCCTTGTCGGTCACACAGGGAGTGATGCCGGAAGCAGCAGAGACGCTTCTATTCTGGGAACCGTCTACGCCACCTTTGAACTTTGTCTATCAGTAAGGAGTGTGTGGGCATTGTTGAGTGGCTTGGTGTTAAAATAAACTGTGCTGTCTCCAAGGTCAGATTCCAGATGCCGGACGATGCGAGTGGCGGTGGGGGTGGCAGGGGGGACCCTCTCAGGGAAGTGATGCTCTATCTTGGTTGCTGAATGAGCCACGAGCCCAGAAATGGAGTCTCCTGGCTGTGTAGAAACTCAGAGGTCTCTGACCAGTTCCAGAACGATTCCCTACTGTATGTGCACGCCCACAGAACATTAACATGAAGGCATCTTTTCTTTCTTTTTTTTTTTTTTTAAGTTGTTTTCCTTTCTGTAAACTCAAGGGTGCTTCTCTGACAAGCTTTTTTTAATTTTATTTTATTTTTAAACTTTACATAATTGTATTAGTTTTGCCAAATATCAAAATGAATCCGCCACAGGTATACATGTGTTCCCCATCCTGAACCCTCCTCCCTCCTCCCTCCCCATACCATCCCTCTGGGTCGTCCCAGTGCACCAGCCCCAAGCATCCAGTATCATGCATTGAACCTGGACTGGCAACTCGTTTCATACATGATATTTTACATGGTTCAATGCCATTCTCCCAAATCTTCCCACCTTCTCCCTCTCCCACAGAGTCCAAAGACTGTTCTATACATCAGTGTCTCTTTTGCTGTCTCGTACACAGGGTTATTGTTACATCTTTCTAAATTCCATATATATGCGTTAGTATACTGTATTGGTGTTTTTCTTTCTGGCTTACTTCACTCTGTATAATAGGCTCCAGTTTCATCCACCTCATTAGAACTGATTCAAATGTATTCTTTTTAATGGCTGAGTAATACTCCATTGTGTATATGTACCACAGCTTTCTTATCCATTCATCTGCTGATGGACATCTAGGTTGCTTCCATGTCCTGGCTATTATAAACAGTGCTGCAATGAACACTGGGGTACATGTGTCTCTTTCCCTTCTGGTTTCCTCAGTGTGTATGCCCAGCAGTGGGATTGCTGGATCATAAGGCAGTTCTAGTTCCAGTTTTTTAAGGAATCTCCACACTGTTCTCCATAGTGGCTGTACTAGTTTGCATTCCCACCAACAGTGTAAGAGGGTTCCCTTTTCTCCACACCCTCTCCAGCATTTATTACTTGTAGACTTTTGGATCGCAGCCATTCTGACTGGTGTGAAATGGTACCTCATAGTGGTTTTGATTTGCATTTCTCTGATAATGAGGGATGTTGAGCATCTTTTCATGTGTTTGTTAGCCATCTGTATGTCTTCTTTGGAGAAATGTCTATTTAGTTCTTTGGCCCATTTTTTGATTGGGTCATTTATTTTTCTGGAGTTGAGCTGTAGGAGTTGCTTGTATATTCTCGAGATTAGTTGTTTGTCAGTTGCTTCATTTGCTATTATTTTCTTCCATTCTGAAGGCTGTGTTTTCACCTTGCTAATAGTTTCCTTTGATGTGCAGAAGCTTTTAAGGTTAATTAGGTCCCATTTGTTTATTTTTGCTTTTATTTCCAATATTCTGGGAGGTGGGTCATAGAGGATCCTGCTGTGATGTATGTCAGAGAGTGTTTTGCCTATGTTCTCCTCTAGGAGTTTTATAGTTTCTGGTCTTACGTTTAGATCTTTAATCCATTTTGAGTTTATTTTTGTGTATGGTGTTAGAAAGTGTTCTAGTTTCATTCTTTTACAAGTGGTTGACCAGATTTCCCAGCACCACTTGTTAAAGAGATTGTCTTTACTCCATCGTATATTCTTGCCTCCTTTGTCAAAGATAAGGTGTCCATATGTGCGTGGATTTATCTCTGGGCTTTCTATTTTGTTCCATTGATCTATATTCCTGTCTTTGTGCCAGTACCATGCTGTCTTGATAACTGTGGCTTTGTAGTAGAGCCTGAAGTCAGGTAGGTTGATTCCTCCAGTTCCATTCTTCTTTCTCAAGATCGCTTTGGTTATTTGAGGTTTTTTGTTTTTCCATACAAATTGTGAAATTATTTGTTCTAGCTCTGTGAAGAATACTGTTGGTAGCTTGATAGGGATTGCATTGAATCTATAGATTGCTTTGGGTAGTATACTCATTTTCACTATATTGATTCTTCCAATCCATGAACATGGTATATTTCTCCATCTATTAGTGTCGTCTTTGATTTCTTTCACCAGTGTTTTATAGTTTTCTATATATAGGTCTTTAGTTTCTTTAGGTAGATATATTCCTAAGTATTTTATTCTTTCCGTTGCAATGGTGAATGGAATTGTTTCCTTAATTTCTCTTTCTGTTTTCTCATTATTAGTGTATAGGAATGCAAGGGATTTCTGGGTGTTGATTTTATATCCTGCAACTTTACTATAGTCATTGATTAGTTCTAGTAATTTTCTGGTGGAGTCTTTAGGGTTTTCTATGTAGAGGATCATGTCATCTGCAAACAGTGAGAGTTTTACTTCTTCTTTTCCAATTTGGATTCCTTTGATTTCTTTTTCTGCTCTGATTTCTGTGGCCAAAACTTCCAAAACTATGTTGAATAGAAATGGTAAAAGTGGGCACCCTTGTCTTGTTCCTGACTTTAGAGGAAATGCTTTCAATTTTTCACCATTGAGGATAATGTTTGCTGTGGGTTTGTCATATATAGCTTTTATTGTGTTGAGGTATGTTCCTTTTATTCCTGCTTTCTGGAGAGTTTTTATCATAAATGGATGTTGAATTTTGTCAAAGGCTTTCTCTGCATCTATTGAGATAATCATATGGTTTTTATTTTTCAATTTGTTAATGTGGTGTATTACATTGATTGATTTGCAGATATTGAAGAATCCTTGCATCCCTGGGATAAAGCCCACTTGGTCATGGTGTATGATCTTTTTGATGTGTTGTTGGATTCTGATTGCTAGAATTTTGTTAAGGATTTTTGCATCTATGTTCATCAGTGATATTGGCCTGTAGTTTTCTTTTTTTGTGACATCTTTGTCAGGTTTTGGTATTAGGGTGATGGTGGCCTCATAGAATGAGTTTGGAAGTTTACCTTCCTCTGCAATTTTCTGAAAGAGTTTGAGCAGGATAGGTGTTAGCTCTTCTCTAAATTTTTGGTAGAATTCAGCTGTGAAGCCATCTGGACCTGGGCTTTTGTTTGCTGGAAGATTTTTGAGTACAGTTTCAATTTCCGTGCTTGTGATGGGTCTGTTAAGATTTTCTATTTCTTCCTGGTCGAGTTTTGGAAAGTTGTACTTTTCTAAGACTTTGTCCATTTCTTCCACGTTGCCCATTTTATTGGCATATAATTGTTGATAGTAGTCTCTTATGATCCTTTGTATTTCTGTGTTGTCTGTTGTGATCTCTCCATTTTCATTTCTGATTTTATTGATTTGATTTTTCTCCCTTTGTTTCTTGATGAGTCTGGCTAATGGTTTGTCAATTTTATTTATCCTTTCAAAGAACCAGCTTTTGGCTTTGTTGATTTTTGCTATGGTCTCTTTTGTTTATTTATAGGGATGCTCCTATTTTTTTGTTTAATTCTCTTTTCCCTTTGAATGCTTTTGGGTGCTTGTGCCTCAGAACTTTTCTGGAAGAGGTGACCCCTCCCTGCCCAGACTCTCCACCTCAGGGACGATATACAAAGGTGGAGATCAGGCTGGCTCTGAAGCGATTACCTCCAGAGCATTAAAACCTTCCTGATAATTACTTGGAATGAATTGAGACTTACATGCATTAAAACAAAAAAAGTGAGAAATCAACCAACACCCCTCTCCCATTACAAAGGAGAACTTCCATCACAAAGGGGAATTGGAAAATGTCAAAGTGGTAGATAGAAAAATTTATTCAGTCAAATAGAAGGAAGAATTTTGATCCGGAAGAAATGCAGCAGATGATACCTTGGCTGTCCCCTACTGTAAACACAAGCAGACACACACACACACACCTACCTTATGGCAACATCCCCACCCTCCCTCTTGGCTGACCTTCACCTTATGGTCCCCAGTATGGGGTTGGCGGCCGCCTACCTGGCATGATTTCAGGGTGGAAAGAAACCATTCACTCCGTAACACCTGCCCCTTCACTCACCTCTACTGACCGATGTCTCAGATGCCCATTTTATTAGGAAAGCAATACAGTTTTTAGCTTTGATTAAAAAATCCCGTCTCTGAGCCTAATGGGGTCATTATGAGTCACTGAACCTGTAACAACATCTATCCACTCTTGAGAACATGTGGAAAAGAGATAAGAGGGAAAATTCAGACAGCAGGAGAGTTTAGGAGCTTGGAATGTACCGGGCCTTCTTCTCAATCTGTGATAATTCAGGGAATTTTTGTTATAAACAAACTGTAGCATCTGCAAGCCCTACAACACAGCTAGTATCTTAGGGATGTATCTTGTGATTAAGCAAGAGACAGGTACAAGGATATTCATAGCAGCAATTTTTATTTATTTATTAAAGATTTTTTGATGTGGACCAGCTTTTGAAAGTCTTTATTGAATTTGGTTCAGTGTTGCTTCTATTTTATATTTTCGTTTTTCTGACCATGAGGCATGTGGGATCTTAGCTGCCTGACCAGGGATCAAACCCACACTGCCAAGCATTGGAAGGCGAAATCTTAATCATTGGACTGCCAGGGAAGTCCCACAGCAATTTTTAAATGTCAAGAGTCAGAAACAAGCTTGATGTCCCTCAACAGGAGTAAATAATGGTATAGTCACAAAATGGCAAAAATGAATGTTTGACATGTACTTCTAATAAAAATGAGTAAATCTCACCAACTGCTCACATCCAAGCTCCACATGATGGGCCCTGCTGCTGCTGCTGCTAAGTCGCTTCAGTCATGTCTGACTCTGTGCCACCCCATAGACGGCAGCCCACCAGGCTCCCCCGTCCCTGGGATTCTCCAGGCAAGAACACTGGAGTGGGTTGCCATTTCCTTCTCCAATGCGTGAAAGTGAAAAGTGAAAGTGAAGTCGCTCAGTCATGTCCAACTCTTATCGACCCCATGGACGGCAGCCTACCAGGCTCCTCCATCCATGGGATTTTCCAGGCAAGAGTACCGGAGTGGGGTGCCATCACCTTCTCCAGTGACGGGGCCTAGGGTGTAACAAATTTGACTGAGCGTGGAGTAGGACAGCTGGTCCATTGCCCGAGTCCTGCTGGGGTTCCCTGGAGACAGAACTTCTTTGGGGGTTCTCTCTGCTTCATTCCCCACTCTCAAGACCCACTCCCATGAAAGTCTATTCTGGGGTTCAAAATAGCTTATGGAACCTCCCAAGTTACTCTCAGGGACATGACTGTTTCTGTAGTGCTCATGCTTCAGCCTCAGAAAAGGTAAAAGAGAGAGATGAATAAATCACAGTCACTTTTGTTCCCACTATCCAGAACTGTGGACACTGTGGCATTTTCTTTCCAAACACTTTCTCAGTGCTCTGTGTGTGTGCCTATGTGTGCATGTATGTGTGTATTTTTTTTTTTTTTGCAAAAATGATGTATACTGAGTACTCTTTTGCAAATTGTTTCTCCATTGAATAATATTTGGCTACATGTTTCCGTGTGATTCCATATTCTTCAGTACTTTTGAAAAATTGTCATGAAATATACATAAAATTCAATATTTTACTCATTTTTATAGCTTCTTTTTAAAACTGATTTATTTTTTAAAATTAATTTTTAATTGGAGGATAATTGCTTTACAATATTATGTTGGTTTCTGCCATATATCAACATGCATCAGCCTTAGGTGTACATATGTCCCCTCCCTCTTAACTTCCTTCCCACCTCCCAACCCTCCAAGTTGTCACAGAGCACCAGATTTGAGCTCCCTGCACCATACAGCAGATTTCCACTGGCTATCTAGTTTTACATATGGTAATGTATATGTTTCAACGCTGGTCACTCAATTCATCCCACTCTCTCCTTCCTGCACTATGTCCTCAAGTCTTTTCTCTATGTCTGCATCTCCATTGCTGCCCTGCAGATAGGTTCATCTGTACCATCCTTCTAGATTCCACATATATGTGTAAATATATGATATTTGTCTTTCTTTTTCTGACTTACTTCACTCTGTATAATAGGCTCTAGGTTCATCCACCTCATTAGAACTGACTCAAATGCATTCCTTTTTATGGATGAGTAATATTTCATTGTATATATGTACCATAGCTTCTTTATCCATTCATCTGTCAGTGGACATTTAGAATTTAGATTGCTTCCACATCCTGGCTATTGTAAATAGTGCTGCAATGAACTTTGGGGGTACATGTATCTTTTTCAGTTATGGTTTTCTCAGGGTATATGACCAGTAGTGGGATTGCTGGGTCATATGGTAGTTTTGATCCTAGTTTTTTTTTAAGGAATCTCCATACTGTTCTCCGTAGTGGTTGTATCAATTTGCATTCCCACCAACAGTGCAAGAGAATTCCCTTTTCTCCACACCGTCTCCAGCATTTATAGTTTGTAGATTTTTTGATGATGGCCATTCTGACTGGTGTGAGGTGATACCTCATTGTAGTTTTGATTTGCATTTCTCTAATAATGAGCGATGTTGAGCATTTTTCATGTATTTATTAGCCATCTGTATGTATTCTATGGAGAAATATCTGTTTAGGTATTCTGCCCACTTTTTGATTCCAGTGTTTGTTTTTCTAGTATTGAGCTGAATGAGCTGCTTGTATATTTTGGAGATTAATACTTTGTTAGTTGTTTCATTTTCTATTATTTATTCCCATGCTGAGGGTTGTCTTTTCACCTTGTTCATAGTTTCCTTCACTGTGCAAAATCATTTAAATTTAATTAGGTCCTATTTGTTCATTTTAGTCATTTAAAAAAATACCTTTCTGTGACTTTAGGACTTTCCTGATAGATATCTCAATTGGTAAAGAATCTGCCTGCAATGCAAAGACCCCAGTTTGATTCCTGGGTCTGGAAGATACCCTGGAGAAGGGATAGGCTACCACTCCAGTATTCTTGGGCTTCCCTGTGGCTCAGCTGGTAAAGAATCCACCCATAATGTAGGAGACCTGGGTTCAATCCCTGGATTGGGAAGATCCCCTGGAGAAGGGAAAGGCTACCCACTCCAGTATTCTGGCCTGGAGAATTCCATGGACTGTATAGTCCTTGGGGTCCAAAGAGTTGGACACGACTGAGTGACTTTCACTTTTGCGACTTTAAGTACATTCACAGTGTTTGTGGCCATCACCACCACCCATCTCGAGTTTTTCATCTTTGCAAACTGAAACTCCATCCCTGTTAAACACTGCTTCCCTGTGTTTCCTCCCCCATTACCACCCCAGCCCCTGGCAACCTGAATCCTGCTTTCTGTCTCTATGAATTTGACTCCTCTAGGGATGTCATATAGGTGGAATCATATAGTATTTGTCCTTTTGTGACTATTTTTTTCACTTAACATAATGTCCTCAGGTTTATCCATGTTGTAGCACATGCAAAATTTCCTTCCTTTTAAAGACTGAATAATATTGCATTGTACTCTTAAATGACTACATAGTATTTCTTTTGCAAATATATCATAGCTTATTTAAATAATTCTTTGTTCTCAAATGTTTATTTCCACTTTTTAAAATTATTATAAGCAACACAACAGTGGATATCTTCCTAGCTAAAGATTTGCACATATACCTGATTGTTTCCTTAGGATAAAATCCTAAATGGAAATGAAATTGTTGAGTAAAATGATGGAGGACACATTGTAAGTAGCTACACGAGGTACTAGCCTTTCACTTTAGTGAATGAAAGGGGCTCCCTGGCTGGTCTCTGTTGCCTGAAATTCTGTCTCTAAAAACTTATCCTATTCAAACAGCTCTCCTGTGATAGTTATAGGCCTTCTTAAGGAAAATGAAGCTAATGGTTACCACTTTGAGCTGACTTAGGAGGCCTATTCTGTTTCTTCTGCAAGAGGAAGGACTTTGGATGGGAAAAGAAGGGGACCAACATTTTTAAAATATATCAGATGGATCAGGCTTTTTGCTTGTTATTGCCTCAGTAGTCTCTCATCCTCCATTTGATGGCCCAACTTCTTGTTTTTAAAACAATTTATTTTTTTTTATTTGAGATAATTTATATTTACAAAGAGTCAAAAAATAGTACAGAGAACTCTCATCTTCACCATTTCTCTGATGCCAAAATCTTATGTAACCATAGTACATTTGTCAAAACTAAGAATTTAGCATTGGGAATATACTGTTTGGGCTTCCCTGGTGGTTCAGATGGTAAAGAATCTGCTTGCAATCTCGGAGACCTGGGTTCGATCCCTGAGTAGGGAAGATTCCCCTGGAGAAGGGAATGGCTACCCACTCCAGTATCTTTGCCTGGGAAATCCCATGGACAGAGGAGCCTGGGGGCTATAGTCCATGGGGTCACAAAGAGTTGGACATGATTGAGTGACTAACATTTGCACTTTCCTTATGCTGTTTACTGAAGTCCAGACCATTCAGATGTCATCCATGTCCCCACTAATGTCCTGTTTCTACCCTGGAATTCAATCCAGGATTCCATGTTGTGATTGGGTGTACAAATCCTCCTGGGGCCAGGGACAGGTACCATGTTTCTTTGTTTTCATGACTTTGATGGTTTTGAAGAGCATGGCTCAGGTATTTGTCAGAATGTCCCTTAGTGTGAGTTTGTCTGATGCTTTCTTGTGATTATTCTGGGAAGAATATCACAGAGGTGAGTGTTTACTCATACACTCATATCAGGAGGAACATGCCCGAAGCACCTCCCTGGTGCTAGCTGATGACTCATCAGATAAAGAATCTGCCTGCAATGCAGGAAACACGGGTTCAATCCCTGGGTTGGGAAGATGCCCTGGAGGAGGAAAATGGCAACCCACTTCAGTATTCTTTCCTGCAAAATTCCCATGGACAGAAGAGTCTGGCAGGCTACAGTCCAAAGGATCGCAAAGAGTCAGACTTGATTGGGTGACTAAGCACACAGGCACAAGCATTGGTTGAGGTGGGGTCTCTGTGAAGACTCTGCTTCTCTCCCTCAGTAAGTTGGAGACCAGACACTCAGTCCAGCTCACACTCAAGGGGAGGGGAAGTAAGATCCTTCTCCTGGAGGTGGATCAAAGAATCTGTGGACTATGATAAAACCACCACAGTAATTAATAAACATTTTGCAGTAGGTACTGTGAAGTGATGCCAATATCCACTAATTTTAGCATCATCTGTGGGCCTTGCCTGCAGCAATGATTACCTAAGTGTTTTTGTGGGGATTTTTTCTTTTCCTCAGTTCTTCTACACTTACTGTTTGGAATCTGTGAAGGCAGTTTTGTCCCACTTCTCCATTTATTTATTTTTCAATCATTTGTTTATATCTATACTCATAGATATTTATTTTCTTCTCTGAGTTACAATCTAATATTCCCCTTATTTATTTTGTTGCTCAACTTGTTCCAGCTTGGCCACTGGGAATTTTTCCAGGTTGGCTCCTGTGCTCAGTTGAAATGTCCTAAATGTTATTCTTTTGTTCTTTTCTTGAGTACTTAATTTCTGGAACAACAAAATGTTCCAAGCTCAACTGGTATTTTCTTTGCCCCTGTCCTAGAATCAGCCATTTCTCCAGGGAGTTGTGGTTCCATTTGTTGGAATTGGTATTTAGACACTAAGATCTGTGACCTGGATCTGCTTGTTGCTCCTGGAATATTCGTGCTCCAGACCCTTGAGGCTAGTTAGTGACTCTAATCTTTTTTGCTTAGAGATTAGCGCAGGCTAACCTTTAATGCACACTGGCACACTGATGGACATTTATTTTGGCATCTATCTGTCCTTATCTATATGAAAACAAAAATGAATTCTTACCAATGTCTTCAGCTTTATTCCATCATCAGCCTATTGATTTTTTAGTTAGCTTTAGAGCAGGACATTTAAAAAAAATTTTTTTTAATATTAAAACTTTCTTTTAAATTTTATTTTTTAAATTGAAGCATAGTTGCTGTATAAGTTATAAGTGTATGCTGCTACTGCTAAGTCGCTTCAGTCATGTCCGACTCTGTGCGACCCCATAGACGGCAGCCCACCAGGCTCCCCCGTCCCTGGGATCCTCCAGGCAAGAACACTGGAGTGGGTTGCCATTTCCTCCTCCAATGCATGAAAGTGAAAAGTCAAAGTGAAGTCGCTCAGTCGTGTCCGACTCTTAGCGACCCCATGGACTGCAGCCTACCAGGCTCCTCCGTCCATGGGATTTTCCAGGCAAGAGTACTGGAGTGGGGTGCCATTGCCTTCTCCTGACAAGTGTATAGTATAGTGATTTCATAATTTTGAATTATAGTCCATTTATAGTTATTATAAAATATCAGCTGTATTCCCTGTGCTGTACAATATATCCTTGTATCATGTTTTATACCTAATAGTTTGTAACTTTTAATCCCCTACCTTTATACTGCTGCTCCACCCTCCCCACTGGTAACTACTAGTTTGTTCTCTATTCCTGTAAGTATGCTTCTTTTTTGTTTTATTCACTAGTTGTATTTTTTAGATTCCACATGTAGGTGATATCATACAGTATTTGTCTTTCTGTTTGAATTATTTCATTTAGTTTAAGGCCCTCTAAGTCCATCCATATTGCTGCAAATGGCAAAATTTCATTCTTTACAACTAAGTAATATTCTAATGTGTGTGTGTGTCTATATATATAGGAGCCTGGCAGGCTACAGTCTGTGGGGTCACAAAGAGTCAGACATGACTAAACATGCACATGCGTGTTCGCATGCACGCACGTGTTCACATGCACGCGCACACATGCACACACATCACATCTTTATCCATTCATCAGTTGATGGACACCTAGTTCGCTTCCACATCTTGGCTATTGTAAGTAGTGCAACTATGAGTATTGGGGTGTTTGTATCTTTTTGAATGGGTGTCCTTTTTTTTTTTTTTTCAGATATATACCCCTGAGTGGAATTGCTGGATCATATGGTAGTTATTTTTAGCTTTTTTGGTTCATATGAATGATGTTTCTCATAAACTCTTTTGTTCCAGACTTGGTTTTCTGAAGAAAAAGCTAACTCACCACAAAACCTTATGCATGTGTTGAATGTGTTGATAAGCAGGGATTCTGAGTTCAGATCTCTATCTCAGGTCAACAAAACAGTTACGTCTTCATTTTCCTTGAAATCTGACTCAGAGTCTTTATGCTTCCGGCTGGTAGAGAATTGAACCTCAGGCAGTCTTGGAATTTCCTTTGCTCCCAGATGGCATCTGCCCTGGGAGGTTCATGTGATGGGAGGGGCTGCTAAGGTGAACTCCATCATGGCAGCTGCCAGCACCCAACCCTCACTAGGTTGGGCATGGGCTGGACAACTCGGGAGCTCTCTGTGCCCATATGTCAAGCAGGAAATAGGAACTTTAGCTCAGCTGAGAGTGCCTGGAGGCTGTCCCTCTCTGGCCTCCCTCCTCCTCTGGCTCCCTTATTTCTACTCCCAACCCTCTATCATATCTACCTGGTTGACCACAGAGGCTCTTATAGTCGTCTTTTTCATAAACCCAGACCTTAGGAAAACAAAGGCCAGTGAAGGAAGAGTCTTGCTGGCAACCTCTGCTTTGGACTTACATAAACTGCCCCCAGGAAAGAGCCTGGCTGCCTTCACAGGTTAGGACAGTGAGAAATACAGGTAGGGAAGAAAATGACAAATGATGTTGAACCTCTGGACTTCTGTAAGATCTCTGTTGCAGATTTTGCTAGTGTATCTAGATTTGTCTGGATTCATCCTTTGGCAGTTTCTCTTATATAGCCAAAGACTGACAGTGAATATCCACGTGTTTGCATTTTTTCCCCTGCAAGGCCGACCTTCCACATGTTTAAGTGACCTGTAGATTTGGTATGGATAATAGAGAAAGTTCATTTTCATAATTATTGTTTTAATACTCATGTTCTGGCCTCCTATACATCTGAATTTTGTGGAAATGTTTTTAAGTTTATGTTCTTATGTTGATATTTAGCATTACCTGAGCATATCATCTTCATAAGTAAACTGCTGTTGCTTCACTAGGAGAAATTCACTGTTAATTTCTGCCAGAAGAATTAATCTAGCTGAGTTAGTACAAGGGAAGGGGAAAATAATTAGAAACAAAGAAATAACTCTTACACAAACTGCATCTGTTGGAATGCTTTCAGCTGCAAACAACTGAGGACCCAAATCACATGCCTGAAACATTATGGATGGGTTCAGGTAGGGATTGATCTAGAAGCTCTGTGATGACACCAAAAAATCTGAACATAGGATGTGGGATTTCTTTTAAATCTTATTCTTGATAATATTTTATAAAGCTATGGGGATAAGTTATTAACAACAATAACAACAACAAAACAACCAGATTGACAGTCTTCATCTTGTTTTTGTGTAGCTCTTTATGTAACTGAGAAGGACTCTATGGGACCTACCTAGAACAAACCCACCCACCAAATCTTCTGCTAGCCTCTTGTCTGTAGAAAAACATTAGCCTCCTAGGCCTTCCCCTAGTTCCAAGGAGTAAATTTAATCAGAGAGGTGAGAAAATGAAGAAAGAAAGGAAAACAGTCAAGTAAAATAAAATAATAATAGCTTAGCCATTAAAAAAAGTTAAAGACCTTTAGTTCATCCTCAAAGGCTAAGATATTATTCTGAGACATATTCTTTGAACTGTTTTGCAGATACTGAAACCCCAACCAGGTGAGAGAAGTTAACCATATGTTTCCCACAATCTCATATACCCCAGACTGGTTGGAACCAGAAGGTTGATAATGTTGATTCCTAATTACCTCACCACAAACTGATCAAAAGAATGTTCACAAAATGACCACACACCCCACAACTCTCCTCCCTAACCCTATACTTAAAAACCTTCCCATGAAAGCCTTCAAGGAGTCTGGGTCTTTTAAGCAATAGCTACCTGGACTCCTTGCTTGGTGTCCTGCAATAAATATTGCACTTTGCTTTACCACTGCTGCTGCTGCTGCTAAGTTGCTTCAGTTGTGTCTGACTCTGTGCAACCCCATAGATGGCAGCCCACCAGGCTCCCCCGTCCCTGGGATTCTCCAGGCAAGAACACTGGAGTGGGTTGCCATTTCCTTCTCCAGTGCATGAAAGTGAAAAGTGAAAGTGAAGTTGCTCAGTCGTGTCCTGTTTTACCACACCCTGGTGTTAATAGATTGGCCTTACTGTGTGCAGCCTAGCAGATCCCAGTGTGATTCAATAACATTTAGACAATAAACTCCATGGTAAACAAAATTCTCCCACCAGTCAGGGACACTCCTGCCAGCAACTTGGATCACTACCGTGCCGGTGTTCCAACAACATTTACATACCTCACTTTGCACCCATGCCATATAATCATCTTGTGATTGAAGGCTTCCACTTCCAGCTTTATCCACAGCCCTCTCCTTTCTCCATCTGTGAGGGGTGCTCTGACTTTCTGGAGTTTTTGAGTCCTTTGACTCCCTGCCCATGGTTTTACTGTCTTCCCTCACAACCCAGCTCTTCTTGTACATTATTTTACCTCTTTTCTATCTCCAATTCTTTGCCTTCTTGTCCATCTGCTGCAGCTGTCCTGCCAGTGTCCCACTTTGAATCCTGCCAGCCACCTGCCTTCTCACTCCCTAAGCCTTCATCCTACAGATGGGTATTACCACAACTTTACCGCCTCTCACTGCAGCCCGGCTTTCAGAGGTGATGGCTGTGTGTTCCATCCCCTGTCTCGGTCCTCACTCACGCTGTTGGAGCATCACCTCTCCTCACACTAGACGTCCCACCTGCGCCCCTCTCAGGAGGGGGACACCGCACTGCGCCTGCACTCCCTGCATTGGCACACCCTTGTCTCCTTTCTCTGGGTCCCTTCCTCAAGGAATGCTGCACCCACCTTTGACTTTACATCCCCCTTTTCCCTCCAGGCCCAAAGCCTGTTTCCATTTGATGTTTCAAATCAGTCATCCTTCATCTCATCTTCTCTCCTGACTCCTTGCTCCTGGATGTGTCATCTCATGAATAATTAGATGAATGAGAAGTCCTCCCTGACCCTGTGCTCACACCTCTGCCAAGATGTCCCCATTCCCTCCTGCTCTCTTCCTTCCATTTTGGTTTTGCTGGTACATAAAGAAGAAACAAGTGAAAAGGGCCTATTACTGCCTGCAGCCTCCTCCAAAAGGGGTTGTGTGTGTTCAGTCGCTTCAGTCATGTACAACTCCTTGTGACCCCACAAACTGTAGCCTGCCAGGCTCCTCTGTCCATGGGATTCTTCAGGCAAGAATACTGGAGTGGGTAGCCATGCCCTCCTCCAGGGGATCTTCCAGATCCAGGGATTGAACCCACATCTCCTGCGTCTCCTGCATTGCAGATGAATTCTTTACCACTGAGCCATTGGGGAAGTCTAAAGGGGTGCCCCCAGGCATTAAAAGCAGGAGAAGAAGGTTCATGACCCATCGCTTGCAGGCCCAGTTAAGAAGAGATGCCTGACCCTTGAACCATTGAAGGAGACTTACTGTTATGGTAGGATTCTGGTTTTATAACTCTGATTTAGAAAGGTGTTCCCCTTCAGCCAGCCATGCATTTAGAGCTGACATTCTTTTCCAATTTTTCTGTTGTTTGGAGAATTTTAAGGATGGTGTCCTGCAGGTTGCCAGCCTTTCTGATGTCATTATTTTCCAGGGAAAACTCTACAGTAGTAAGCATTTGAAGCTCACTGAATGCCTCAATCTGAAATAATATGTGTACAAAAGTAGGCGATAATAGCATATTCAGTTTTATTTGACTCACATTGGGATTATATCAACAGTAACCATTTTCAACATTCATAATTAAATCTTATTAATAACTGTAAAAACAATAAATAAGTTTCTCCTTACTTCATATCCTTCTTTGCTTCACTCTTATGCCCACCCCCCAAAGAAGAATTTGGAACTTTTAGTTCTAGGTCATCATTCAGTTTTAAAATATCATATGTCTCTGTTTTAAATCATCCACAATGCCTGCCTGCCCACACTCAGCCACATCACCACCTTCACTGTCCACGTGACTCAGATCCATCACACTATCCTTGCATGCCTGTAGGCCCTTCCACGCCCTCACCATGCTTATCATGTCAGCATCCTTTGGTTGAAGGATTTCCTCCAGGAGTTTCCTTAGGAGTCCACAAGGGTCAACACAAGGAATAAATGAGATAATGTTCCTCAAGCACTTAGTACTGTGAATGACAGGGCACACAGTAGGGCCACTAAATATATATATATGCACACACATACATGCACATACACCACATATATATGATGTGTGTATGTTGTATGTGTGCTATGTACTGGAAGATACTATGTACTGTGTATGTGTATGTACACACAACACATTTGTATGAAATCTCTAGGGAGCTACCATGTATTGTACACTACAAATTAGTGTTGTGTGACATAAAGCCTCTATGCTACTTGTTAAAACAGCTGATAGTTTTCCGTAAACCATAAAGTATCAAAAACAGGGTTTTCAATGGCTGTTCTCCGTGATATGGTTGTGTGATCATTTAAGTTACACTCATCTACTGTCTGATGGCTGACATGCTCTGAATCATCATGGTACTGATACTTCTGTAATGAACTTCCTATGCAAAGCCCCACCCAGCCTCACTTGAGGGTGCCTTTCTGCCCATGGACCTCCCAAGAAGGGCAGAAGCAACTAATGTGATTCTGTGCCTTGTCCGGCCTCAAGTTCGCTTTGTTTCCATCCTATGTGATGCCTGCTTCACCTGAAGGTCTAGACTCACAACACTTCTCCAGATATAGGTTAATGACTTTTCCCTAGTATGAGTGGCTACAACACATGCACCTCCCAACTGGCATATGATGGTTCCTGAAAATGAGTCTGTATGAATCTTTCCTAATGGTTGGACAATTGAAAGAAGTTGAAGAGAATCTAACTTATATAGATGGAACCTCTTTTCCTAAAATAAGACACAGAAATTTAGTAAATCTAACCATGGGCAGTTCAATTCAGTTCAGTTCAGTTGCTCAGTCATGTCTGACTCTTTGTAATCCTGTGGCATGGGCAGTTATAACTTACCAATAACCTCAAGCAGGATGATTAAAAGAAAAATCCTAGTTACTAAACACTCTTTAACTGTTAAAGTCACATCTGCATTTAATCTCTCAAATTGAACACATACTGAATAGTTTTTCTTGGTCATAAGTTCGGGCTCATTTGCTCTGAGTAGAGGTGCTTCAGGCTCAGGAGTTAGGCTGTGGTGTTATCAACACCCCTGAGTTGCTTGGTGGAGGCAAAGAGAGAGCCCTGAAGACAACCTACTTGAATGAGAGAAGATATTGGCAAATGACATACACAATAAGAGGTTAATATCAAAAATATATAAAGAACTCACATAACTCAATATCAAAAAACCAAACAATTCGATTTAAAAATGGGCAGAGGAATTGAACAGACATTTTTCTAATGAAGACGTAAACATAGCCAATAGAAAGATGAAAAAATAACACTACTAATCATGACGGAAATGCAAATCAAAACCACAAAGAGATGTCATCTCACACCTGTCAGAATGACTATTATCAAAAAGACAACAATTAACAAGTGTAATGTGCACAAAAGTGAACCCTCTTGTGCTGCTGGTAGGAATGTAAATTGGTGCAGCCACTATGGAAAACAGTATGGGGGAAAAAATAGAATTATCATATGAGCCAGCATTTCTACTTCTTGGAATTTATCTGAAGAACATGAAAACATGAATTCAAAAAGATATTTGCACCCCTACGTTCATGCAGCTTTATTTACAATGGCCATAATATAGAAGCAACCTAAGTGTCCATCAGTGATGAATGGATAAAGAAGATGTAGTACACATATATGTCATCCTGATTATTTAACTTATATGCAGAGTACATCATGTGAAATGCCAGGCTGGATGAAGCACAAGCTGGAATCAAGATTGCTGGGAGAAATATCAATAACCTCAGATATGCAGATGACACCACCCTTATGGCAGAAAGCAAAGAGCAACTGAAGAGCCTCTTGATGAAAATGAAAGAGGAGAGTGAAAAACCTGGCTTAAAACTCAACATTCAAAAAACTAAGGTCATGACATCCAGTCCCATCACTTCATGGCAAATAGATGGGGAAACAGTAGAAACAGTGACAGACTTCATTTTCCTGGGCTCCAAAATCAGTGCAGATGGTAACTGCAGCCATGAAATTAAAAGACGCCTGCTCCTTGGAAGAAAAGTTATGACCAACCTAGATAACATATTAAAAAGCAGAGACATTACTTTGCCAACCAAGGTCTATATAGTAAAAGCTATGGTTTTTCCATTAGTCATGTATGGATGTGAGAGTTGGACTACAAAGAAAATTGAGCACCAAAGAACTGATGCTTTTGAACTGTGGTGTTGGAGAAGACTCTTGAGAGTCCCTTGGACTACAAGGAAATCCAACCAGTCCATCCTAAAGGAAATCAGTCCTGGATATTCATTGGAAGGACTGATGTTGAAGCTGAAACTCCAATAATTTGGTCACCTGATGTGAAGAACGGACTCATTTGAAAAGACCCTGATGCTGGGAAAGATTGAAGGCAGGAGGAGAAGGGGACAACAGAGGATGAGGTGGTTGGATGGCATCACTGACTTGATGGACATGAGTTTGAGCAAGCTCCCAGAGTTGGTGATGGACAGGAGATCCTGGCGTGCTGCAGGCCATGGAGTTGCAAAGAGTCGGATATGACTGAGCAACTGAACTGAACTGAATGCAAAATTTGATGAAATAAAAGCAAAAAATGATCATATTAATAAAGGCAGAAAAATCACATGACAAAATTCCAAAACCCTTTCATAATTAAACCACCGAACAAACAAAAGTAGAAAGGAACTTAAACCACATAAAGGACATTTATGAAAAACTCATAGCTAACATCATCTTAATGATGAAAAGTTGAAAGTTTTCCTTCAAAGATAAGATCAATATGCAAAGGCAATTGTATTTCTATACACTGGTCATGAACATTTTGAAAACAGATTTAAAGGAAATAATTCATTTTTCAACAGTATCAAAAAGAAGATACCTGGGAATAAATTTAGCAAAATGCAAAACTTTTACATGGAAAAATATAAAACATTGTTGAAATTAATTAAAGTAGAGCTAAATAAATGTAAAGACACTGTTTTCATGGTTTATGAGCTAATACTATTAAGACTGTGCTACCCCTCCAAATAATTTACACATTCAATGTGAATTAAAATCCCATTTGCTGTTTTAGCAGAAATTGACATGCTGATTCTGTAATTCATATTGAAATGCAAGAGACCCACAGTAGCCAAAAGAATCTTGAAAATAAAGAATAAAGTTGGAGGCCTCATACATCTCAACTTCAAAACTTAATACAAAGCTGCAGTAATGTAAGTATAGAAAGTGAAGTCTCTCAGTCATGTCTGACTCTTTGTGACCCCATGGACTGTAGCCTACCATGCTCCTCTGTCCATGGGATTTTCCAGGCAAGAGTACTGGAGTGGGTTGCCATTTCCTTCTCCAGGGAATGTAAGTATAAAATGAGTCATATAGGTCAATGGAATAGAATTGAGACTTAAAAAATAAATCTTGACATTTATGGTCAACTGATATTTGACAAGGGTGCTAAGACAACATTTCAGTGGGGGAAAGAATAGCCTTTTCAACAAGTGGTGTTGGGACAACTGGATATCCATATGCTAGAAAAGGAAGTTGGCCCCATACCTCACATTATACACAAAAGTAAATACAAAATGAATTATCAACCTAAAAGTGAAAGTGAAATTCATATGCAACTCTTTGTGACTCCAGTCCATGGAGTTCTCTAGGCCAGAATATTTGTGGGTAGCCTTTCCCTTCTCCAGGGGATCTTCCTGACCTAGGAATTGAACCGGGATCTCCTGCATTGCAGGCAGATTCTTTACCAACTGAGCTATCAGGGAAGCCCATCCACCTAAATGTAAGAGCTAAATCTAGAAAACTCTTGAAAGAAAATAAAGGAGTAAATCTTCATGATTTTGGCATAGGCAATAGTTTCTTACATAATGACACCAAAAACACAAATAACAAAAGGAAAGAAAAGGATATGGATTAGACTCCATCAAATTTAAAAACTTTATGCTGCAAAAGTTACATCAAAAAGGTGAGAAAGACAACCCTCAGAATGAGAGAAGTGATTTAAAAATCATATATGTGACAAGAGGCTTGTTTCTGGAACATATAAAAGACTCTTACAACTCAATAATAAAAAGACAATCTAATTAAAAATAGACAAAAGATTTAAGCAGATACTTCTCTAAAGGAAACATACAAATGGCCCATAAAATGTACATAAAAAGACATCATTACTCATCAGAGAAACGCAAATCAAAATATAGCTCACATACACTTGTGCATGCTAAGTTGCTTCAGTGTCCGATTCTTTGTGACCCTATGGATTGTAACCTGCCAGGTTCCTCTGTCCATGGGATTCTCCAAGCAAGAATACTGGAGTGGGTTGCCACGCCCTTCTCCAGGAGATCTTCCCTACCCAGGAATCGAACCTGAGGCAGGTCTTTACCACTAGCACCACCTGGGAAACCCCATATGCACTAGAATGGCTTTAACAGATACAACAATTGCTGACTAGAATGTGGAGAAACTGGAAAATTCATCCCTACTGTTGGGAATAAAATGGGGCAGCTGGAAAGCATCCTGGCACTTCCTCAAATGGTAAATCTAGAATGACCATGTGATTCATAAATTCCACCCCTAAATATGCAAAGAGTCAGACACGACTGAGTGACTGAACTGAACTGAAATATGTGCCTAAAAGGATCAAAATATATATCCACACAAAAACATGTACACAACTATTTATAGCATATTCTTCATAATAACCAAAAAGTAGAGACAACCCAAATGTCCACCAACTAATGAATGAGTAAATAAAATATGATATGTCTATACAATGTAATACTATTCAACCATATAAAAATGAATACAGTAATAATACATGTTAATTACATAGATGAATCCTGTATACAATATATTACTGAATGTATCCAGTCACTGAAGACCTCATATTATATGATTCCATTTATATGAAACTGTCCAGAATCAACATATTCATAGAGATAGAAACTAGATTTGTGGTTACATAGAGCTGAGCAGGAGTCGGGGAGGGTATATGGAGTGACAGCTAATGAGAGAGAGAGAGAGTCTTAGTCGCTCAGTTGTGTCTGACTCTTTGCGCAACCCCATGGACTGTAGCTCTCTAGGTTCCTCTGTCCATGGAATTCTCCCAGGCAAGGATACTGGAGTGGGTTGCCATTCCTTTCTTCAGGGAATCTTCCCGACCCAGGGATCAAACCTGAATCTCCTGCCCTGCAGGCAGATGCTTTACCATCTGAGCCACCAGGGAAGTCCCAATGATAGTTCTTTCGGGAGGGATCAAAATGTGCTAGAACTAGCTAGTGTTGATGACTGCTTATCTCTGTGAATATATTACAATACACCTTTATGGATGAACTATACACCTTTATGGATGAATTGTACGTATGTGAAATGATTACAATAAAGTGGTTTTGAAAACAAAAAACCAACGTATTATCTCACAGAAGCCATGAGTCAGGAATCAGGGCACGGCTTGGCTGAGTTTTCTGCTTAGGGCTCACATGGCTGCTATCAGGAAGCACTCAGGCTGCCTTTTCCTCCGAAGCCTGGGGTCTCCTGCAGAGCTCCTGTGATTGTTGGCACACTTTAGCTGTTCCTGGCTCAGTTTTCAGAGACCTTCTGAATTTCCGACCTATCCTCAAGCAGTTCACAAGACAGTTTGCTTCTTCAAGGATAGTGAGTCTTTGTCTTATATATGAAGCAAGACAAAGACAGGAGGTATTGTAACCTACCTCAGCAGCTACATCCGGATCCCCTCTGCTTTGTTCTCCTGGCAAGGGGCAGGGCTCACAAGGGACAAATGGAGGTGGGGGATGGAGTGTGGGGGTGTGGATCATGGGGCTCTCTTCTCTTCTCTCACAGGTTCCATTCTTTTCCTGAGCTGAACAATTTATGTTTAAACTAGATTTTCTTTTTTTTTTTAATTTTATTTTATTTTTATGAGACTGACGTGCTGCCTACTGTGCTAAGGAGGCAGATACTTTATTTTATTTTTAAACTTTACATAATTGTATTAGTTTTGCCAAACATCAAAATGAATCCGCCACAGGTATACATGTGTAAACTAGATTTTCTGCCAGAAACTTCATAAAGGAGTCTCTCTCACCTCTCTCCTGTTCTCATTACATTTTCTTTCTACATTTACCCCTTCAAATTAAGGGAGACTAGTTTTTAAGAGCCACAGCACAACTTCTCCCTAAGAGCTAATTGAGGATTTATAGCATCTGAAGCATTTTGGAGTGAAGGTAACCTGCTGGGAGCCCAGTGCATTTAAAATTTTAATAGGTGTGAGGAAAATCAGATGCCCTAAAAGCATTTCTCATTGTGCTCCAGTAAAAATCTCCCACTGCCTTTTAAAGGCTCCTTGTAATTAATTTGGAAAAGTTTTCATATGAGTTGTTTCATGTTTATGAAGACCTTAAATGATTGTGTTAGTTTCGGTAGAATCACTGAAAACATTTATTCTGTGTCCTTTCTCACACCAAACCCTGACCTGGAATTTGCTTTAGTAGATTCTCCTTCATCCTAAACTATAGCTGGTAACACCCTCCACACACACCTTCTATATATACTTTCTATATACACCCTCTGCACAGCCCAAATCCACCCTCTACAATCAGTTTTCCTTCCAGAAAATACACCTGATTCAAATACATTCCAAATCAGCAGTTTATACTGTCCTTGATTTTTTTTTTTTCTGAGAATGAGGTTATGAAATTTGCAGTTTTAGTGGTCCACAGCTGCTATGGGCTTAACCTCTACATACTGGATCAGCATTTGTTGGGAATAAGAACAAAATGTGGCTCTGAAACTCTTGTTCCAGTGCCTCCTGCTTGACAGGAAGTAGACCCAGGGCCAGTGAAGGCTGTTCCCCTCTGGGGGGATGCTGGCACAGGCAGTTGTCTGGTTCTTGGAGTTTAGCCCACTTTTGCACTGTCCCCAGCAGGGTCTTTCCTCCTACATGAGAGAAGACTCTGGGAAAAGGCTTGGGACTGATTTCAGATGTCTCCAGGAATAATACTTTTGCTAGGAGGCCATAGCCCTTTGGCAGAGTGGCCCAGCAGGGTGCGAGGGACATCTGGGCAGCAGGTGGGGTTCATGCTGCTGGTGAGTTTCTGCTGAAGGAGCAACTCCTTCTGCTCACCAACACGATTCACCTGCCTCCTCAAGAAAGAGCTGATCTGCCAGCTGCAGTGGAAATGGGGAGGAAGCCAGCATGGGTGGTCAATGTGCCCAGACATTTGTGTTGGATAGATAGGGAGTTATGAAAGACGGAATTTGCTAAAGAAACTATCTGGTCTTCATAGAAATGACATGAGATGGGGATTGATCTAGTTACTTGGCTTACCTTTCTAACAAAAGAATGAGGATATTAGATTTGGGGTACAGATGGAGAAAGGGCTCAGTTCAGTTCAGTTCCGTCGCACAGTCGTGTCCGACTCTTTGCGACCCCATGAATCGCAGCACGCCAGGCCTCCCTGTCCATCACCATCTCCCGGAGTTCATTCAGACTCACATCCATGGAGTCAGTGATGCCATCCAGCCATCTCATCCTATGTCGTCCCCTTCTCCTACTGCCCCCTATCCCTCCCAGCATCAGAATCTTTTCCAATGAGTCAACTCTTCGCATGAGGTGGCCAAAGTACTGGAGTTTCAGCTTTAGCATCATTCCTTCCAAAGAAATCCCAGGGCTGATCTCCTTCAGAATGGACTGGTTGGATCTCCTTGCAGTCCAAGGGACTCTCAAGAGTCTTCTCCAACACCACAGTTCAAAAGCATCAATTCTTCGGCGCTCAGCCTTCTTCACAGTCCAACTCTCACATCCATACATGACCACAGGAAAAACCATAGCCTTGACTAGACAGACCTTTGTTGGCAAAGTAACGTCTCTGCTTTTGAATATGCTATCTAGGTTGGTCATAACTTTCCTTCCAAGGACTAAGCGTCTTCTAATTTCATGGTTGCAGTCACCATCTGCAGTGATTTTGGAGCCCAAAAAATAAAGTCTGACACTGTTTCCACTGTTTCCCCATCTATTTCCCATGAAGTGATGGGACCAGATGCCATGATCTTCGTTTTCTGAATGTTGAGCTTGAAGCCAACTTTTTCACTCTCCACTTTCACTTTCATCAAGAGGCTTTTGAGTTCCTCATCACTTTCTGCCATAAGGGTGGTGTCATCTGCGTATCTGAGATTATTGATATTTCTCCTGGCAATCTTGATTCCAGCTTGTGCTTCTTCCAGCCCAGCGTTTCTCATGATGTCCTCTGCATAGAAGTTAAATTAGCAGGGTGACAAGATACAGCCTTGACGTATTCCTTTTCCTATTTGGAACCAGTCTGTTGTTCCATGTCCTGTTCTAACCATTGCTTCCTGACCTGCATACAGGTTTCTCAAGAGGCAGGTCAGGTGGTCTGGTATTCCCATTTCTTTCAGAATTTTCCAGAGTTTATTGTGATCCACACAGTCAAAGGCTTTGGCACAGTCAATAAAGCAGAAATGTTTTTCTGGAACTCTCTTGCTTTTTCCATGATCCAGCGGATGTTGGCAATTTGATCTCTGGTTCCTCTGCCTTTTCTAAAACCTCCTTGAAAATCTGGAAGTTCACAGTTCACATATTGCTGAAGCCTGGCTTGGAGAATTTTGAGCATTATTTTACTAGCCTGTGAGATGAGTGCAATTGTGTGGTAGTTTGAGCATTCTTTGGCATTGCCTTTCTTTGGGATTGGAATGAAAACTGACCTTTTCCAGTCCTGTGGCCACTGCTGAGTTTTCCAAATGTGCTGGCATATTGAGTGCAGCACTTTCACAGCATCATCTTTCAGGATTTGGAATAGCTCAACTGGAATTCCATCACCTCCACTAGCTTTGTTCGTAGTGATAGTGTTCATTTATAGCTTCTAAGAATATATCCCTTACCTGAGTCACTGAAGCCACCTTTCTATTCCTGCCTCAACAGATGCTCCAGGGACAGACTGCCCACCCACAGAACACACGGCTCAGCTGTCCTCATCAAATCCCATTGAAAATGTTTGTCAAAGGCAACTTGCATCCATGAAATTAAAAGACGCTTACTCCTAGGAAGAAAAGTTATGACCAACCTAGATAGCATATTCAAAAGCAGAGACATTACTTTGCCAACAAAGGTCCGTCTAGTCAAGGCTATGGTTTTTCCAGTAGTCATGTATGGATGCAAGAGTTGGACTGTGAAGAAAGCTGAGCACCAAGAATTGATGCTTGTGAACTGTGGTGTTGGAGAAGACTCTTGAGAGTCCCTTGGACTGCAAGGAGATCCAACCAGTCCATTCTGAAGGAGATCAGTCCTGGGTGTTCTTTGGAAGGAATGATGCTAAAGCTGAAACTCCAGTACTTTGGCCACCTCATTCGAAGAGTTGACTCATTGGAAAAGACTCTAATGCTGGGAGGGATTGGGGGCAGTAGGAGAAGGGGACGACAGAGGATGAGATGGCTGGATGGCATCACAGACTCCATGGATGTGAATTTGAGTGAACTCCGGGAGTTGGTGATGGACAGGAAGGCCTGGCGTGCTGCGATTCATGGGGTCGCAAAGAGTCAGACACAACTGATCGACTGAACTGAACTGAACTGAAGTGTTTTAAAAGATTCTATTAACCAAGATGCTATTGATCTTGATAAGAATCTGCTTAAACCTGAAATAAAAATAAAAACTGAGACGATGGAGCCCTGAATATGGTTTTCCTCCAGTGTTTGAAGGAGACTGTTGGTTTTTTGGGTCAGGAAGGAGTATGGAGAATGCTGCTGGTGCCATTTATCCAAGACTGCTGGACTTGGGCTCTAAGGGCCTGACCGGGAGCTCTTGTGGTATTTATTGACCCTTCTAGTTCTTGCTTCCTAAATCAGATGTAAGCTCGCACATCCACCAAGTAACCAATGTCAGCCTTTTAAATGGTTTTACCAGACTATTGTTTTTCCAGTAGTCATGTGAGATATGAGAGTTTTGACATTTCATGTCATATGGATGTGAGAGTTGGACCATAAAGAAGGCCGAGCACTGAAGAATTGATGCTTTCGAACTTTGATGCTGGAGAAAACTCTTGAGAGTCCCTTGGAGAAAAAGGAAATCAGACCAGTCAAACCTAAAGGAAATCAACCCTGAATATTCTTTGGAAAAAAACTGATAACTGAAGGTGAAGCTCCAATATGCCGGCCACTTGATGCAAACAGCTGACTCATTGGAAAAGACCCTGATGCTGGGAAAGATTGAAGGCAGGAGGAGAAGGGGACAACAGAGGATGAGATAGTTGGATGGCATCATCTATTCAATGGACATGAATGTGAGCAAACTCCGGGAAATGCTGAAGGACAGGGAAGCCTGGCGTGCTGCAGGCCATGGGGTTGCAAAGAGTCGGACATGACTGAGTGACTGAACACCACCACCAGGCTATTGATGTATGTGATATACCTCTGAGGGATCTGTGCAAAACCAAAAAAAAAAAAAAAAAAGAAAAGAAAGAAAAGAAAAGCTGTAGGTGGTAGTGAGTGCCAGCTCAGAGCACAGGCTCTGGCTCACTCCTTGTCTCTGGGGCTCCTGTAGCCTGTCCTTGGCAAGTGCCATTACTGTTCTCTCCAGAGAAAGCATGTGCTATGCTGATTCCTAGGCTTTTTGATAGTTGTTCATTTCATGGTGAATGAGCCAAGTGGCTTCTGGTCACAGCTTGCTTCTGTGCAGCCTATTGGCAGAACAATGTGAGTGGCCCACATGGACAGTCATTGTGGGAGCTCCCAGTGGGTGCTTCAGCTTCAGTAGCAGTTTGGAAGTAGGTGGTGGCCTGACTGAATCTGGATCCTGCAAGAGGTCCCTACTCTTCAAAGACCCTGTAGTTGCAGTGCTCCCCAGTTTGATTGGTCTGATTGTCACATGGGCCTGTGACATTGTGCACTTGGAGGCTGGCTTTATCGACCACCCACCAGCTTCTCCCCACACTGTAAGCACAGGGACGCCATGACGCTGGAGTTAGCATCCCACCAGGTGACAAACGAGGGCACACGTGGTTAATGCCTCAGGCTCAGTAAACAGAGCAGCAAGGAGAACACATGTGGAGAGGTGCAGCCTGGCCTTTGTTCATGATTAATGGGAAATGTCCAGCTTCAGTGATGCAGGATTATGCTGACACTCCTGAGGGTGAAGAAATCTGTTCTCTGCAAACAGTTGAAGAGAGAATATTAGAAAGGAGTGAACTGTATCAATGCAAGGGAGAGTGTAAAAATGCATGCACGCTCTGAAGCTCTGTGTTAGGGTAGAAGCCGTAGTGAAGTTTAAAAGCACCTGGATACAGGCAGAGGAAAGCTGGCTGAATCGATCAGAATCCTGTCAATGAAATGACCTTTCTATTCCTGTGTGCTTTGAAGCTGGGGTGACTCCTGTAAGGGTGAAGGTCACCATTCAGACAAAGGAGTACAAGTCATAACTGCTGCAGTCCCCACATGTGGCAGCTCCGGTCACCAGTGAGTGATGCTGTGTGGATGGCTCCTCCGGGCTGGGGGCCCCACACTTCCTAACAGCCTGAAGTCTTGTCACCATGCCACAGTGTATCAGTGTTTATAATCCAATGCGGAGGAAAATACAGAGTCAAATGAGCTGAGTCAAACCACGTTCACTTAAAATCAAATGTTAGTTTTCAGCTCTTCTATTTGGACAAATAAAGTTGGAGATTCTCAGAGAGCTTTACTTTATGATGTTAGGTATAAGGATGAAAAAAATCTATATTATTAGTTTTGTAGATGGGATTCAAGTGAGACAACTGGTCTGAAGACTGAGATTTTAACTTGTTGTTCAGTTTTCCCGGGTGAAAGGTGGTGAAACAGATCAGAGACTGATGAAAAGTAGGAGTGAAGATGGTGCAGTCAGTGAACTCCAACGTCTCTGAAGATGAAAACAAGTTTTTTGCTTTTTCATGTGTGATGAACCTGCAGAGCTCATGCCCAGGAAGTTGCAAGTAGACCTCAAAGATCAAGGCTCAGACCTTGTATTTGCCACAGCATTAAAGTTTCATACTTGTGGTTCATTTGTTCCACTGCGACACTGAAGAAAGGAGGGGTCTGGTTGTACACAAGGGGCAGAGCCAATCCAGAGGTTTCTAGTCTTTCTATTATGCAGTGTGGGCTGCCCCTGACCCCACCTTTCTGAGCCTTTTGGGCTGAATTGTGTCCCTCCCACTCAAAAATTCATACACTACTGATTCCATGTATAAAATAGGTAACTAATGTGAACTTTCCTGGTAGCTCAGATGGTAAAGAATCTGCTTGTAACACAAGAGACCTGAGTTTGATCCCTAGGTCAGGAAGATCTCCTGGAGAAGAAAATGGTGATCCACTCCAGTATTCTTGCCTGGGAAATCCCATGGATAGAGGAGCCTGGCAGCCTACAGTCCATGGGTTTGCAAAGAGTCAAACATGACTGAGCTACTAACATTGTAATATGAACCCACTGCATAGCACAGAGAACTCTACTTAATGTGATGACCTGAATGGGAAGGAAGTTCAAAAGGGAGAGGATATATGTATATCCTTTATTTTGCTGTACACTAGAAACTAACTCAACATTGTAAAGCAACTATACGCCAATAAAAATTAATTTAAAAAAATCATATGCTGAAGTTCTAGCTTCCAGTACTTTAGAATGTAACATTATCTGGAGATAGGATCTTTGCAGAAGTAATCAAGTTAAAATGAAGTCATCGGGGAGGTCCTAATTCAGTATGACTGGTGTCCTTGTGTGTGTGTGTCTGTGTGTCTGTTCAGTCACTCAGTCGTGTCCAACTCTTTGCAACCTTACATGCTAAGTCACTTCAGTTGTGTCTGACTCTGTGCGACCCTATGGACTGCAGCCTGCCAGGCTTCTCTGTCCATAGGATTCTCTAGGAAAGAATACCGGAGTGGGTTGCCATACCTTCCTCTGGGGATCTTCCTGATCCAGGGATTGAATGCATGTCTCTTATGTCTCCTGCATTGGCAGGTGGGTTCTTTACCATGAGTACTGCTTGGAAAGCCCTTGCAACCTTATAGAAAAAGGTAATTTGGATACAGAGACATGCACACGGGGACACATGTGAAGTAAAGAAAGCCACCTTCAAGCCAAGGAGAGAGGCCTGGAACAAATTCTCTCCCACAGCCTCAGAAGAAATCATTCCTACAGACATCTTCATCCTGGACTTTCCAGCCTTCAGAACTGCAAGATGATGATTTTCTGTTGTCCTAAGTCACAGTCTGTGGTGCTCTGTTAGAGCAGCCCTAGCAAACACATACACTGGGCCTATTTGGGGCAGAGAGGACCCATGGTCATATAACTCTAGAACCCAGTGCTCTGCTTTCCTGCATCCCACATCCATCTTCCTTCTTGTGTGTGAATCATTTCTGGAGATTGGTAAATGCATAGATTTCCAGGGCCTCCCCATGCCCACTAACTTGGGATCTCTTGGGTGGTTCCCCCAAATCACCCGAGGATGCTGTTGCAACACCAACTATGATCAGTACATCTGGGTGGACCTGGATGATCTGAGGCCACCCTTCATGGTCACATTGGAGAATTAAACGTCTTTAAGTTTGCTACTCAAAGCACGGTTTACAGACTGTTAGCATAGACATTGCCTGCGAGCTGTGCTGAGCACAGAAACTCAGACCCTACCCCAAAGAGCTGAATGAGACTCTTGCCTGGGTGTTTCATGGCACTGTCCTTAGACGTGGGGACTAAGTTTCTAAAAGCACCAAACACTATTAAGCCAGTATAAAAAGAACTTTTTGTTCTAATAAAACAACTGGGTTTCAGGGAACCCCTAGATTTTGCTTCTTTTAGATCACCATCATCTTGTCTTCATCTTCTGATCCATACAAAGAAACAATGCAGTAAAGTAAATCTTATAGTTGGAATAAGGACTCCAGGGCATTTCTGGTAGAACATTCTGGGAATTTATACATTCCCATTGGGATTCCCCATTTGCTGATGGTAGAAGTTCTAAATCTTATGTGTGTGTGTGTTCAAGATTAAAGTAAAAACACTTTAAAAACATGGTCAATTTGAAACTTAGAAAATACATTTCTCTATTGCCAAAGTAGTCAGATACCCCACCTTTGCCATCTCAGGGTCTGGGTACATGTGACAGTTGCAAAATTAATCCACTGGTTCTCTCCCTCCACCTGATACCATCAGCCGGTTTCCCATCTTGAGTCTTTGTTCTCCTGGAAGGCAAAGAGATTTGGAAATCTCTGGAACTTTCCTCAAATGAATATGTCATTATTAGAAGGTAGACTTAAAATCAGTGTGGAGCTTGTTATAGACCCTGGTGGAAATAACTAAGGTTCCAGCAGGGCAGGGTCTGCTAAAGGGGAACCTCCAGCAGTGACTGAGGGTGTCAAGTTCAGCCTCACCAAGTCCTTAACTTGTGCTGGAGGGGTTATTCCAAAACATGGCTTCTCATCTCCAATTCAGGGAGGAGCGGCCCTCATCTCAGTGACGCCTTCTAGTCAGAGCAACCTGTTCATCATTTTACATCCAGAGTGAGATCAGGACACTCACCGGACCCTTCTTCCTTTCTTCGCTCAGGACGTTGGTGAACCTTAACCCTCCCCAGACCACGGTTTCCTGGTCAATGACATTCTGATCATCACACAGTGAATAGTTTGTGGAACAATTCAGATGAATATGTCTGGGTTTTACAAAACACATCAAACTTTTATTCTAAAAGGGCCCTAGAATTTTCCAGGGGTCCAAATAGCCTCCAGGAAGTCTAGCTTTGGATGATCAGAACTATATAGGCTCCTTAGAATCTTAAGAACAAAGACCAAGGTTGATGACAGGGAAATATATGAGAAATAAAGTTTGGAATAAAAAAATAATTTAAGCAACCATTTCTGAAAGGATAATGGCCTCAAGAGATGGTCTTCTCTGCATGCATATGTCTATTTTAGTTGCTAATCTTGGCTCTGGGTGCATTCTGTGAAATTCTTGGGCATCAGTCTTCTCATTTATGTAATAGAGATCTGAATACCATTTGAATTTTACCAGTTGGTACAACCATTACCATCACCCCCACCCCCATCATATCAATGTCTGAGGAGGGGTTTGGGCAGGGGCACCCCAAAGCCAGCCTGGAGTCCTGGTCATACAGAGCAGTTCATCAATCAATGTCTGTGCAGACAGCATGGTTCCAGCTGTTCACTAATAGGGTACGTGACATCCATACAAGGTTGAAAACACGAAACCCACATTCAGCTCTTTGAGCATCTTTGAAAATGTTTAATTGTGGCAAAATATGAATAACATAAAATTGGGATCGTAACCATTTTAGAATACACAGTTCAATCGGGTTAAGTACATTTACATAGTTTCTGCAACCATCACCACCATTCATCTAAGAACATTTTTTCCTTCCCCATTAAACAACAACTCCCAACTACCCACTATTCCCAAAACCTGGTACCATTCAACTTTCTGTCTTTATGAATTTGACTACTTTAGGAACCTCATATAAGTGGAACCACGTAAGATTTGTTCTTTTGTGACTAGCTTATTTCCTTTACATAGTGCCCTCAAGGTTTATCCATGGCGAGCATGTGTCAGAATTTCCTTCCTTTTCAAGGCTGAATAATATTCCATTGTATGTATATCATCTGGTCAGTGGACACCGTGTGGCTATTGCGAATAATGCTGCTATGAACATGGGTATACAAATATTTCTTCAAGACCTCTATTTCAATTTTAGGGGTTATATACTCACCATGTTTTAATAACAACCCATTTCATTCTGCAATTCTATCAGAAACAAGGAAGACTGAGGGTTCTGAAGATGCTTCCAGCCATCTGGACTCTCAGTGACTGGTACCAGGTGGCTAGCTGACAACCCTCAGAGTAAGTCAGGGGTCCTAGGCCCAATCCCAGCTCTGGGTTTTTTTTGGATGAGCTGTTTTGTTTCATGGGAGGCTGCAGTTTTCTCTTGTGAAGTGAGATGATTGATTTGGTGATTGGTATCTGAAATCATGAGAAAGGATTAATGCTACTCATCACCTGAACTTCTCAGAGGCAGGAATTAGGGACAAATGGCTGCTTAGGATATTGGTTCCTCCCTTCTCTCCTGACCACCTGGCTGTTTCCCTGGAACAGTTTCAGTTTGTATACGGTTTGTGAACTGCTAAAGCTGGAGGGTCATTCCCAAGGTTTCATTCCAAGATGAAAGCTCAGAGTCTGCCTAGTTCCTGGTGGCCCTGCATTCTATATCCTAAGGGGTCCTCAAATGCCCTTCATCAGCCTACCTGCTCATGTCTGCTGCTCTCTGAGGTGGTCATGACCAGCTAGGAATGAGAACCCTTTACATTTACCTGTTTTTGGGTTCAATGTTTAGCCCCTGCAAGTCAACACTATTTTTCTTTTTTGGTTTTGAAGGAGGAGAAATGAGGTATTTATTTTAAGAAATGGGTTTTAGCACAGTTGGTCAAAACTCTTCAAAATCCCCTTCCCTGTGGTGATGTGGTGAGAAGCATGGTGGAAGTTGAAAGTTCAGGTTTGTTGGAAGTTTTGTTGGATGGACTGCTGAACACAAATACATGTACCTTCAAAATAATGGTGGTGCAGTGGTAAAAAAAAAAAAATCCTTCCAATGCAAGAGATGTAATAGACATGGGTTCAATCCCTGGGTTGGGCAGATTCCCTGGAGTAGGAAATGGCTACCCACGCCAATATTCTTGCCTGGGAAATCCCATGGACAGAGGAGCCTCGCGGGCTACAGTCCATAGGCTTGCAAAGACGTTAGACACAATTGAGCAACTGAGCACACACACACACACCCAGCACACAGTATAACCCCCCTGCAGCTGTGTAACCAACAGCTAGAAAGCACGTGACAATGGGCTTGTCTGTGGGGGCTCTGGGGCTTCGTCCTTCCCTGTCTGCCAACAAGAGTCTTTTTACAGGACTGGACCAAAGCGATTCTGCTCCCACATGGAACTGCAGGAAGACCTGAAGATGAAAAATGCAACAGGCACAAACAAAACAACATTTTCTAAAACCAACACATCTAAATTTAAGATTTGGGTACGCAAACCTGTGGTTGCCTCTCACTAGCAAAAGACAATGGCTCTAATTTTATCTCCCTACATTGTAGGCACTGCATGATACTCTCAATTTTAATGAAATACAGTTCTTGAGAGCCAGTCTCTTTATGTCAGTTCATCACAAGTGCGTTTGCAATTCTCTGTCAGAACTCACTGTAAGCTCTCGGGTTTTGATTTCAGGTGGAGAAACAGTGCTATGTCTGAACAGAAGCCTCAGGAGCACCCTGAGCGAGGCTGGTGGGCATGTGGCTCGCTGCAGCTTCTTGTTTTTCTCTTCTTTCTTCTTTTAATAAGCTATTTATTTTATAACAGTTTTAGATTTATAGGAAAACTGCAAAGACAGTACAAGGAGTTGCTGTAAGCCCCTCCACCAGTTTCCCTCATAGTTAAGATTTTACCTCACCTTGCTCCATTTAACAGCACTAAAATGAAAGTGAAAGCGTTAGTCACTCCGTCGTGTCTGACTCTTTGCAACCCCATGGACTGTAGCCTGCCAGCCTCCTCCATCCATGGGATTTTCCAGGCAAGAATACTGGAGTGGGTTGCCATTTCCTTCTCCAGGGGATCTTCCCGACCCAGGGAGTGAAGCTGGGTTTCCCACATTGTAGGCAGATTCTTTACAGTCTGAGCCACCAGGGAAGTCCCAGTCACAGACCTTAAGCACATAGAAAGAACTGAAATCATACATTGTATGCCTTCTGGCCACAGAGGAAGTAAGTTAGAAATTAATAATAGAAAGGGGTAACCAGAAAAATCCCTAAATGGTCAGAAATAGGCAATATGTTTTAATATAGCTATTGATCAAAATATTCAATAAGTATTAGAAAATATTTTGTATAGACTGTTAATAAAAATACGTCATATCAAGACTTGTAGGATACAACTACAGCTGGTCTTCTGATGGAAAAGAACACCGCTCAGGAGAACGATGATCTGCAGCTACGTGCAGCAACAAAGGTGAATCTCACAGACAGCATGGAGCAGGAGAAGCCCCCATAAAGACGCAAATGAGTCCACATGGCCTGGTTACACCTCCAAAATTTAAACATCAGGCAAAAAAATATGGGACTGGAAATCAGCGCAGAGGATTTCCCCTCTGTGAAGGGGTTGTGAAGGGGTTGAAGAGCTGGTCATGCTTCATTTCATGATCAAGGTGCTGGTAACAGAAGGGTATTTGTTTTGTGAGCGTTTATTGAGCTGGAGGAGTGTTTGTGTGCAATCAGCATTCCCTGGCTTTATGTCCTCTTCCTCTACTTCCCTGGTGGATCAGACAGTAAAGTGTCTGCCTGCAGTGCAGGAGACCCGGGTTCGATCCCTGGGTTGGGAAGATCCCCTGGAGAAGGAAATGGCAACCCACTCCAGTACTCTTTCCTGGAAAATTCCATGGACCAAAGAGCCTGGTAGGCTACAGTCCATGGGGTCGCAAAGAGTCGGACATGACTGAGCGACTTCACTTTCACTTTTCTTTCTGGGAGTAGCCTGCCTCCTCCTGGGTAAGTGATCCCCGGAGGTCCCCAGTGTAGCTCATGAGAGGCTTTCCTCTTTACAGTCTTTACAGTCTCATGGCTTCCTTCTTGCATCTATCTAAAAGCATAGCAGAAGAGATCGGGCACGTTCAGGGACCTGTGGTGGATTCATTTTGATATTTGGCAAAACTAATACAATTATGTAAAGTTTAAAAATAAAATAAAATTTAAAAAAAATAAATAAAAAATAAAAGCATAGCAGAAGTTAAAAGAGTGTAATAACAGGGTTGTTCCCATCACTGCAGTGACTGACCTGTGTGACCCCGTATGGCTGCTGTCTCCCCTGTGAGCTGGGTGCAAAGCAAGATCAACTTCTTAGTTTCAGGAGGATTACATGCTTCCTACCTAGCACAGAGGCTGGCAATGAGTAATAACCACAAGTCATTACTAATAAGTTTTATTTATCATGAAGGCAAATTTTAAACCACATTTTATTTTTAAAAAATGGCTATTACTTTCTTTTTGGCTGTTCAAATCTGTAGCTCTCAACTCTTTTATTTTTTCATTATTGGAGAAATAGTTTTAACAATAGTTAAGGTTGAATTATTTAAAAACAAATACTTGTATCTCTACAGAACAAAACTTTTTTTTCAGTGAAAACTTTAGTTACAAAAAGAGAGCAAATGATAATGACAGTAAGGTTTTTTCATTCTTTTCACAGATGAAAATAACATCTATGATTGCTGTAGTTAGGGGCTCATTTTGTGTTAGCAAGAAAAACAGTAGTGACAGCAGAGAACTACAGAACCAGTTGTTGCATGGCATCTTACTAAGCCATCAAGGTCAAAGGTTTCCAGACACATTTATCAGAATCTCAGATCTGGGAACCTGTGTCTTTAAAAGTTCTTAAGTGCTCTTAAAATATCTTTCAAGGAGATTGGAACAGCCTGCCAGGACTGGGAATCTGATATGATTTACCTCCACATTTAACAGAAAGCTCAGCCACCCAAAACATGGACATCTTCCCTCCTATTAACTGGAGGAGGGCATGGCAACCCACTCCAGTATGCTTGCCTGGAGAATCCCCAAGGACAGAGGAGCCTGGCAGGTTACAGTTCATGGAGTCTCAAAGAGTCGGATACGAATGAGCAACTAAGCACAGTACAGCACAGCGAAGGTATTTAAGTAATGTCTGTTTGGCAGACCTGTTCACAATTTACTTCAATGATTACCATTTTTCCTTGAGTAAGGTGAGGCTCTTTGTTCTCCAGTATAAGTCATCTCTTTGGGAGAATGTCTTATCTGAATACAGAATATCCGAGCCCTGTTTTGTCCTGGGAAAGCAGGGAGTTGGGGGTTGCACTTGCCAAGGATCAGAAAAGTCACTGCACAGCTGACTCATGAGGTGGGCCAGGACTGAGGAAGCAAATGCAGAAATCCAGTTGGGTGGGGAAGCTGGGAGGGTGGGCAGAGGGAGGCTTCTGGGTCTGCTGCATTGCAATTCTAGGGGCTGGAGGTTGGAACAGACAGAATGAGCCCCAGCTCAGCTGGTGAGTGGACAGGGGCTGGGGAAATCTGTGATGCCAGCCCTGGCCTCACCATGGGACTCTTCAGCAGGGAACCATACTGCTTACTGGGTGACCCAGGGGCCCAGGAACACATGACATGGCTCAGGCTGCCAGGCCTTCTTGGGGTTTAGTCTGGGAACAAGCATTTTGTCACTTCTGCCACCTTCTACTGGTTAAAGCAGGTCCTGGGCCCAGCACAGATTTGAGAGGATGAGGCCACCCAAGGACATGGATCCTGGGAGGGCTAATCATTGGGATTATCAGTCCGCCCAGCCACCCTTGCTCACATCTCTTTTCATCCTTGCAACCCATATGGAGAGCACAGAGCAGGGCTGAGTGATGTTCCGTGAGAGAGGGATGGGCTGTGCAAATAACCAGCCCAACTTGCCTTTGTGTTTTTGGTTCCTGGCATGGAAGGTGGCAGCTCAGTCTTCCCAGAGTGGTCCCCCTACCTGCCCTCACCTCCCTCCCTCCCTCTCCATCTCCTCCCCCTGCTCACAGTCTCTGGGGGAGGGGCAGAGGGGAGGAGGGGGCTCTAGGGCACAGGCAGACTTGGTCTTGAAATGTGCCTTTGCCACTCATTCCCTAGGCAGTCTTTGAACCTCACTCTCCAGGTCTACCCAGAGGGGAAAGAACCAGAAAACACTCTTTCTCAGAGGCATTCCCTAGGGAAAAGTGCCAGGAAAAGGAAGGGGGGTGGAAACAGAGACCTTGGTCCCCTTTGAGAGTGTCATGATGAGTGTCAGCTCTTAGGCTGCCTGTCCTCTAGACTTAGGGTTTTATTGACCCTCCAGAGCTAATGGTGCAGGGAATGGGGTCTGCATTATGCTGAGCTTTGCTTTGTCTGAATGCCTAGAGATTGTGCTTAAAACTTGGCATCACTATGAAATTTCCAGCTTAACCCATTTGGATGGAGGCAGGTTGTAAACGTGTGCTTGTTATTCCTGCAGGCAGATCAAGTGGTCTGTCTTAGCCTCCAGGATCAAGGAATTGTGTTGCTGAGCGGAGCAGATGATAGGATTCTCATTTCTTCTTCTTTTTTTTTTTTGTTCAGGAGACCAGAATTCAAATTCTGCTGTGCTAATGGGAGATGGGGGCACTTCTTGTCCCATTGTTTTTTGAGTCAGTCAGTGGGCAACCTGGCAAGAGATTTGACTGCAAGGCTGAGTCCTGGGACTTGAGTGGGTCCTGACTGTAAAGAACAGAAATGTGGTCCTTTCATTACATTTTATGCTGATCCTACCCCCAGGCATACAGCTTGGGCTCTCCTGGACATCTGTTCCCTCCCTGGCCATGTGCAGGCCCTTATCTGCCACCCTGGCAGATGGCATGAATGCTGATAGAGATTTTGGTGGGTGGCTTATAGGCTCAACAGCCTTCTGTTGAAGACTCTTGTCCCTCCTGTTCCATCCACATTTTCTTCTATGTTGGGCCAAGAGACAGTGGAATGACTCCTGACCAGCTCAGGAGGCCCAGGAGGAAAAAAAATCATTTGTCTTATTTAAACCACTGCTTTTTTTTTTTTTCCCTGATGAGAGGAGTTAGAAGGATTGAATGGCAGGTGTATTTCTGCCACTCGAAGTGGAACCGTACTAAATATTTCAGCAGTCAACTGATCTGACCATGCATTATTATCAAATTATGTCATCCAGACACAGATTTTCCCCTCATGGTGAATTTCTGGGACCATCCCACCTGTTCTCTTTTCCTCTCAAGCTTTGTTTATGGCCAGAATTTCTGCAAATGGGGAAAAGGAGAGGCAAGTGGCACCCAGTGGCTGGGTTGGTTGTTTTTAATGCAGTTGCTACTTGATTTCTCAAAGAATGTTTAGGTGGAGTAAGATGTTGGCAAGAATTTGATTTTTGAATTGTCAACATGTATCTCAACTCTTAACAAGGGTAGAGAATATACTGTTTAAAAGAAGTCTAAAAACCTTCCATTTCAAGCACACAAATGCAGAGAGAGTGGTATAAGGAAATTTCACAGACCCCCAAACCCAGCTTCAACAATTAGCAACACTTTTCAATTTTGCTTCATTTATTAATATACAGTAGTTCTTTGAGTGTGAACCATAAGCAACATCACCTGGCTACACATTGCATTAAGCTGTTAGTTCCCTTAATTCTCTTGTAGTCTAAAAACGTCTCTCATCTCTATTTATTTGCCTACTTATTTATTTTTGTCTGGAGGAAACATGCCATTTGTCCTGTAGAATGTCACATTAGAATGTCACACATGTTCAGAGTTTTAAGTCTCCACGTTTCTCTGTCCACAGCTATGTGGCAAACATCCCTGTGAAAGCATAGCATTACAGCATTCTGTGAGGAGCAGGTAATGAACTTGCCCTGCTCTTGGCTTCCCAGTTGTAGTTTCTAATGATGCCATGACCAGCATCATTTCTCTATCAATGAAAAATTAAGGTTGGATAGAGGTGGAGAATGGGCCAGAGACTGATACACCAGCAAGGGTGCCTGGTACATAATAGATACTCAATATTATTTGAACAAGTTCATGAAACTAAAGGACCTATTATCTGTGCCCTCAGCATCCCCAGGGGTGCCACTATACCCACTGCTGACTTAGAACATCAGACACTTTCTCCTGGACTCCCCTGCAAACATGACCAAGTCTGACACCCAGAGCTCTATCAAGGTAGAGACTCAGCCGGTGAAGTTCAGAGGAGAAGCAGTCCTGATTTAGTCTAGCTCTGTTGTGGTCCTTCTAAGGCCTGCTTGATAAAAAGTGAGTGAAGCAAAAGCAGGAACTCTCATTCAAAGCTCCTGCTAGTGGGACTGCAAAATGGAAGATGGATTGGCAGTTTCTTACAAAACAAAACTACTCTTGCCATACCAATCGTGCTCCTTAGAATATTCACAAAGAAGCTGAAAATGTGTGCCCATGCCAAAATTTGCATATGGATGTTTGTATAGCAGCTTTGTCCGTAAATGCCAAAACTGAAAGTGACCAAGATTTCCTTCAGTAGGTGAATGGATAAATAAACTGTGATACATCATGACAGTGAGATACTATTCAGTGCTAAAAAGAAATGAGCTACCAAGCCGTTTTGGAGAAGGAAATGGCAACCCACTCCAGAATTCCTGCCTGGAAAATTCCATGGGCAGAGGAGCCTGGCAGGCTACAGCCCATGGGGTCCCAAAGAGTTGGACAGAACTAAATGTATGTTATTTAGTGAAATAGGTCAATCTGGAAAGGCTACATACTGTATGGTTACAATTCTATGGCATTCTGGAAAAAGCAAAACCATGGAGATGATACATCATGTGAAATGCCAGGCAGGATAAAGCACAAGCTGGAATCAAGATTGCCAGGAGAAATATCAATAACCTCAGATATGCAAATGACACCACCCTTATGGCAGAAAGTGAAGAAGAACTAAAGAGCCTCTTGATGAAAGTGAAAGAGGAGAGTGAAAAAGTTGGCTTAAAATTCAACATTCAGAAAACTAATATCATGGCATCCTGTCTCATTACTTCATGGCAAATAGATGGGGAAACATTGGAAACAGTGACAGGCTTAATGTTTTGGGGCTCCAAAATCACTGCAGATGGTACCTGTAGCCATGAAATTAAAAGATGCTTGTTCCTTGGAAGAAAATCTATGACCAACCTAGACAGCATACTAAAAAGCCGAGACATTACTTTGCTGACAAAAGTCTGTCTAGTTAAAGCTATGGTTTTTCCAGTAGTCATATATGGATGTGAGAATTGGACTATAAAAAAAGCTGAGTGCTGAAGAATTGATGCTTTTGAACTGTGGTGTTGGAAAATACTCTTGAGAGTCCTTTGGATTGCAAGATCAAACCAGTCCATCCTAAAGGAAATCAGTCCTGAATATTCATTGGAAGGACTGATGCTGAAGCTGAAACTCCAATATTTTGGCCACCTGATGCAAAGAACTGACTCATTTGAAAAGACCCTGATGCTCGGAAAGATTGAAGGTGGGAGGAAAAGGGGACAACAGAGGATGAGATGGTTGGATGGCATCACCGATGATGGCATCATGGACATGAGTTTGAGCAAGCTCCAAGAGTTGGTGATGGACCGGGAAGCCTGCTGTGCTGCAGTCCATAAGGTTGCAAAAAGTCAGACATGACTGAGCGACTGAACTGAACTGATGGAGATGATAAAACGTGAGGAATGCCAGGGGTTGAGGGATTAGAGCACAGAGGATTTTTAAGGTAGTGAAAATGTGTTGTATGATACTATAGTTATGAACACATGTCATTATGCATTTGGCAAATCCCATACAATGTACAACACCAAGAGTAAATCATTATGTAAACTATGGACCCTATGTGACTATGATGCATCAGTGTAGATTCATGGATGGTAAAAAATGCACCACTGTGGTGCGGGATGTTGATAGTAGGGAGGCTGTCTATATGGGGGGTGAGCTCTGTACTTTCTTCTCAGTTTTGCTGTGAGCCTTCAACAGATCTAAAATAAAATCCATTTATTTATTACTGGAATATAATTGCACTACAATGTTGTGTTACTTTCTGCTGTACATTATCATGACTCAGCCGTAACTATACACATATCTCCTCCCTCTTGAGTCTCTTTCCCATTCCCCATATCCCACCCCTCTGTGTGTGCTAAGTTGCTTCAGTCATGTTCAACTCTTTGTGACCCTATGGACTTATAGTCCACCAGGCTTCTCTGTGCATGGGATTCTCCAGGCAAGAGCACTGGAGTGGGTTGCCATGTCCTTTTCCAGGGAATCTTCCTGACCTAGGGATTGAACCTGCGTCTCTTACATCTCCTGCATTGGCAGGAGAGTTCTTCACCACTAGAGCCGCTTGGGAAGCCCATCTAGGTCATCCCGGAGCACCAGGCTGAGATCCCTGCGCCTGTGCTATACAGCAGGTTCCCTCTATCTATCTATTGTACATATGTAGTGTATATATGTCAGTGTTACTCTTTCAATTTGTCTCACCCTCTCCTCCTCCCACAGTGTCCACAAGTCTTTTCTCTATGTCTGCTCTTCTCTTCCTGCTCTGCAAATAAAGTCTATTTTTTTTTAAAGGTTGAAAAAGATGCCTGGGAATGGGAAATCCTTCTGCATCTGCCCCAGCTTCCTCTGATGGAAACAAGGGAGTTGTTAGGGCTGGTAGGTGTCTGCAGGGCTTCAGGGGAGGGGCTAGTCAGTGACATTTGCCTGCACAACCCCTGAGGGGTCACTCCTTTCTCTGGACACACAGGTCTGTGTGGGTTCTCAGAGATTTTTCTTTTTTCTTTATGCAGTATTTCTGCATTTGATGTTTATTTCACAACAGTGTCTTGTTTCTCAGGCTGCTGTGAACAGAAATTAAATAGTAGGTATGAAAATGTCTTTAGATCTTCAGAAGAAAGCCATCTTATAAACCTCAGTTATTATTCCTAATAAAATGATTCAGGATATCAATCTCCTATTCGTCCACTTCATCAAATAAAATATAATCTCCATTAATTCCCTCATCAACTCCTACCCACAACTCTTTCCTCCCACCTCCTCTGTAGAAAATAAATATCTGGTTTTATTTAATTAGGGGGTATAAAGTTTATGTTTTTCTCCGAGGTTTCCTTCTTCTAAAACAACTTTGTAGTTTTTTAGGTGGAAAAAAAGGAGTACTTGGACAGTCTACTTCACTTTCCCTTTTTCCTTAAGATTCTAGCAGTAGGGTTCTTTCATTTCTGTAACTACATGCATGCTAAGTCACTTAGGTTGTGTCCAACCCTATGGACTGTAGCTCACCAGGCTCACTGTCCATGAGATATTTCAGGCAAGAATATTGGAGTGGGTGCCATTTCCTTCTCCAGGGCATCTTCCTGGCCCAGGGATTGAACATGCATCTCCTATGTCCCTGCATTGCAGGCAGATTCTGAACCACTGAGCCACTTTTCCAATATTGGGTTTTTCAATACAGTTGCAAGGTTTTCCAAGGAAACCTGAACTAGATCTTTTATCTAATCATTGCTGTTTTGCAACTTTTAACCTTGGAGTTATTGCTCATATTGGTTGGCCATGGGATAATTTCTAATATTTCAGTTTGTTTTATGGGAGATGAATCACTGCAGCCTTGTAAACTGTGGCCCTGGGATCTGGGGCCTGGTGTGGAGGCTTAGAGACACCACCAGGGACTCGCTCAGTTTTTAAGTCTCGGCCTCCGTGTTCATGCTGACCTTTCTTGGCTCAACGCCTATGGGCTCTAGCAAAACTGAGTTCTCTTTTCCTTGCAGAGGAGTGGCTGATTGAGCTAAGCTTCTAACAGAGGGAGGGATATTTTGAGGGTTAGAGTTTGCTGTAGGGTTTATTTCCATACTGAAAGCCGGGGGGTGACAGATGTGTTTTCTGGGCAGACCAGTTTCCTGAGTAAAATGGGGATAATAGCAGCTTCCTTTTGAACTTTGCTGGTGACCTTGGCAAGCATTAGGGGTGGGTGGAGTCTGAGGCCATGATGCAATATGATTGCTTTGCCAGGAACTGGATGCTGAGAGTTTATGAGAGCCTCCCACTGTCTAGACTGTTCCTCCAGCATAGAGCAGGATCACACTCTACAGCTGGGCTCTGTGCGCCACTCTAGGGGAAGTGAGCTGTAGGGCCTGGGTCAGGCTGACATGCTCAAAACATAACCCCAGTTTTATCAACAACCCCCAATAGAAGCACTTTCACTTCCGGAAGTTCTTTGACTCTTGATAAGCCACAAAACTCCCATTTCCCCTGCATACTTATGATATCTAATAGGACCTTCGAAAAATTAGTTCTTTTGGAGCTGTAGACCTTCTTTTTTTCTTTTTTTTTACAGCGTCTTTGTCATGAGTGTCGTTTCTCCTTTACTTATATCAACCTAATAGCTCCTGTAAGTATATCTCAAAAATTCAAGGCCCTGTGTTGGTTTGGTGGCCTAAGGACGCCTCATAACCTCATAGCCTGTTTTACTGAGTAAGATAAAACAATGCTTTTAGTTTGAAATAGAAATACGTCTCCACTTGTAACAGTGCAATAAGCTAGGAAAAATGAGCCCAAGTTACCTTCCTTAGGTACAGATACTCAGTTGTCACAGTCATTTAATGAAAAGGCGGTTATTTCTCCATCAAATTACTTTTGAAATCTGTTTAAAATCATTGTTCATACAGTATGACTGTATTTCTGGACTCTCTATTCCATTCAATCAATTTTTAAAAAATCTATATTTTCAACAAATGTATACTGTCTTGATTACTGTAAGCCCATTATAACCCAGAAATCAGATAGTATCAGCTCTCCAAATTTGCTTTATTTTTAAATGTTGTTTTAACTATTGTAGGTATTTTCAAGTTCTGCATGACTTTTAGATTCAATTACCAAATTAAAAAAAGACCTGCTGTAATTTCAATTGAGATTACATTAATTGTATAGATTAATTTGTGGAATTGACATATTAATAGTACTGAGTCTTTCAACCCATGAATAATCTATATGTCTTCATTTGTTTAGGTCTTCTTTTTCTCAACAATGTTTTGTTGTGAAAACTAAACTGAAAAGTGTACAGTTCCTTCACTTTTGTCAGATTAATTCCTAAGTATCTCATGTTTTTATGCTAATGTAAATGACATTATTTATTTTTCAATTTCCAATTGTTTGTGGTAAGTACATAGAAATACAATTCATTTCTATATATTGACTTTGTAGTCCAAAAAATTGTTAAACTCACTTGCTTATTCTATTAGCTTTTCTGTAGATTCCATCAGATTTCTATATAGATAATCATATCGTAGGCAAATAATAAAAGAAAGACTTTTTTCCTTTCCTAATATGAATGCCTTTAATTTCTTTTTCTTGCCTGATCTGGCTGGAACCTCAAGTACAATATTAAATAGAAATGTGTTGTTTCTGATTTCAGGAGAAAAGCATTCTGTCTTTTACCACCAAGTATGATATGGTCTGTGGATTTTTGATAGACCCCTTTCTAGTCTTTGTGTGATGAAATTGTTTCTATCTCCAGTAGACGTTGGGTTTTATCAAGTGCATTTTCTATGTTTACTAAGGCAATAATAGGATTTTTCTTTTTCAGCTTGTTAATATTATGAATTACATTGATTAATTTCTGAATATTAAGCCAACTTTGCATTTTTGAGATAAATTCCACTTGGTTATGATGTCTTTTGCTTTTGATATATTGTCAGATAGATTAGTTAAAATATTATTGAGGATTATTGCACTTGTATCTATGAAAAGTAGTGATATATATTGTCCTTTCTTTAATATCTTTTTGTTTTTTGGATTAGGATAATGCTGGTCTCAAAATGAGCTGAGAAGTACTCCTTCCTTTCTAATTAAGAATTTTTGTAGAATTATAATCATTTCTTCCTTAAATGTTTTGTAAAATTCACCAGTGAAGCTGCACGGGAGTAGCAATTTTGTGTGTGTTTATGAGAAGGTTTTTACTTACAAATTAAATTTCTTTAATTTAGGGTTATTTGGGCTATCTGTTTCTTCTTGGGTGAACACTGGTAGTGTTTTTCAAAAACTGTTCATCTAAGTAGTTAAATTAGTTGACATAAAATTGTTCCTGATAGTCCCTTATTGTCCATTATTATTTTGATTCTGATGTGATGTCACTTTTCTTTACCCAATTTTGGTAATTTGTGACTTCTCTTTTTTGTGATCAATCTTGCTTCATATCTACCAATATTATTGATCATCTTAACGAAGCCACATTTTATTTTATTGATTTTTGTCTTTCTATTTTGTTTTATTAATTTCCACTCAGATATTTATTTATCCTTTCTTCTACTTAACTTTGGGTTTAACTTGCTCTTCTTTGTCTACTCTTAATGTAGGAGCTGAAATTTTAAATTTGAGACTTTTGTTCTTAAGTATGTGCTTAGTCACTCAGTTGTGTCTGACTCTGCAACACCATGGACTGTAGCCTGATAGGCTCCTCTGTCAATGGAATTTTCCAGGCAAGAATACTGGAGCTGGTTGCCATTTCCTACTCAGGCAGTCTTTCCAGTCCGGGAATTGAACCACATCTCTTGGGTCTCCTGCATTGGCAGGCTAACTCTTTACCATTAGGGCCACCTGGGAAGCCCAGGTGTTTGTTTTTAAATAGTAATGTTTAATGCTACGTATTTCTCCCTAAATGTTCTAGTGACCTCTCACGAATTTGATTTTTTTGTGTTTTTATTTTTATTTACAAAATATTGTCTGATTTGACTTCTTCTTCAGTTCATGACTTATTCAGAAATGTGATGTTTAGTTTCCATGTGTTTGGAGAATTTCCCAGAGATCTTTCTGTTGTTCATTGTAAATTTAGTTCCACTGTGAGTAGAGCACAAAATTTGTATGGCTTGGAACATTGTACATTTCTTGAGACTTGTTTTATAGCCCTAAATTTGACCTACCTTCATAAATATTATGTGTACACTTGAAAATATTATGTTATTGTTATAACATATTAATAGTATATTATGCTATTGTTGGGATGGGAGGAGAGTTCCATAAATATTAATTAGATTAAGTTAGGTAACAGTTTTGTTTAAATACTCTATATTCTTACTGAGTTTTTATCTACTTATTCTATCAGTTATTGAAAGAAGGTTCTTGAATTCTCTGATCATACCTAAGAATTTATGTATTTCTTTGTATAGTTATATCAGTTTTTGCTTCATTTATTTTTATTTTCTGTTATTAGATGGTATCTACATCCTCTTCATGACTTGATCCCTTCATCATTATGAAATCTCTTTCTTTATTCCTGGTTATTTTGTTTGTATAAAATCTACTTTGGGGACTTCAGTGATAGTCCAGTAGCTAAGACTCCACACTCTCAATGCAGCGGGCCTGAGTTTCATACCTGAACTAGAACTCACAAGCTGCAACTGAGTTCTCATGCTGCAAGATTCTAAATATTCTGCAGATCAAAACGAAGTTTGACAGTCCCATGTGCAGCAGCAAAGACCCAAGCAGCCAGATAAGTAAATAAAAATAAATATATATTACAAAAAAACTTTGGTAGCAGTTCAAGCTTTTTTTGATTAATATTAGCATAGTATATCTTTCTTCATCACTTTACTTATAACTAATGTGTGTTTATATTTAATATGTTTCCTATGGATGATATATATTTAGGCCTTGCTCTGGCATTCAATCTCTTCAAGAAAATCAGAGATACCAAAGGAACATTTCATGCAAAGATAGGCTCGATAAAGGACAGAAATGGTATGGACCTAACAGAAGCAGAAGATATTAAGAAGAGATGGCAAGAATACACAGAAGAACTATACAAAAAAGATCTTCACGACCCAGATAATCACGATGGTGTGATCATTGACCTAGAGCCAGACATCCTGGAATGTGAAGTCAAGTGGGCCTTAGAAAGCATCACTATGAACAAAGCTAGTGGAGGTGTTGGAATTCCACTTGAGCTATTCCAAATCCTGAAAGATGATGCTGTGAAAGTGCTGCACTCAATATGCCAGCAAATTTGGAAAACTCAGCAGTGGCCACAGGACTGGAAAAGGTCAGTTTTCATTCCAATCCCAAAGAAAGGCAATGCCAAAGAATGCTCAAACTACTGCACAATTGCACTCATCTCACACACTAGTAAAGTAATGCTCAAAATTCTCTAAGCCAGGCTTCAGCAATATGTGAACCGTGAACTTCCTGATGTTCAAGCTGGTTTTAGAAAAGGCAGAGGAACCAGAGATCAAATTGCCAACATCCGCTGGATCATGGAGAAAGCAAGAGAGTTCCAGAAAAACATCTATTTCTGCTATATTGATTATGCCAAAGCCTTTGACTGTGTGGATCACAATAAACTGTGGAAAATTCTGAAGGAGATGGGAATACCAGACCACCTGATCTGCCTCTTGAGAAATTTGTATGCAGGTCAGGAAGCAACAGTTAGAACTGGACATGAAACAACAGACTGGTTCCAAATAGGAAAAGGAGTACGTCAAGGCTGTATATTGTCACCCTGTTTATTTAACTTCTATTCAGAGCACATCATGAGAAACGCTGGACTGGAAGAAACACAAGCTGGAATCAAGATTGCCAGGAGTAATATCAATCACCTCAGATATGCAGATGACACCACCCTTATGGCAGAAAGTGAAGAGGAACTCAAAAGCCTCTTGATGAAAGTGAAAGAGGAGAGTGAAAAAGTTGGCTTAAAGCTCAACATTCAGAAAACGAAGATCATGGCATCCGGTCCCATCACTTCATGGGAAATAGATGGGGAAACAGTGGAAACAGTGTCAGACTTTATTTTCCTGGGCTCCAAAATCACTGCAGATGGTGACTGCAGCCATGAAATTAAAAGACGCTTACTCCTTGGAAGGAAAGTTATGACCAACCTAGATAGCATATTCAAAAGCAGAGACATTACTTTGCCAACAAAGGTCCATCTAGTCAAGGCTATGGTTTTTCCAGTGGTCATGTATGGATGTGAGAGTTGGACTGTGAAGAAGGCTGAGCGCTGAAGAATTGATGCTTTTGAACTGTGGTGTTGAAGAAGACTCTTGAGAGTCCCTTGGACTGCAAGGAGATCCAACCAGTCCATTCTGAAGGAGATCAGCCCTGGGATATCTTTGGATGGAATGATACTAAAGCTGAAACTCCAATACTTTGGCCACCTCATGCAAAGAGCTGACTCATTGGAAAAGACTCTGATGCTGGGAGGGATTGGGGGCAAGAGGAGAAGGGGACGACAGAGGATGAGATGGCTGGATGGCATCACTGACTCGATGGACATGAGTCTGGGTGAACTCCAGGAGTTGGTGATGGACAGGGAGGCCTGGTGTGCTGCGATTCATGGGGTCACAAAGAGTCGGACACGACTGAGTGACTGATCTGATCTGATCTGGCATTCAATCTGACAATCTCTGTCTTTTAATTGGGGTATTTAGACCATTTACCTTTCATGTGATTGATATGAATAGGATCATTTGATGTTTCTATTTATCTCCTTTGCTCTTTTTCTATTTTTCTGGTTTTTTTTTCAAAGTTTCATTATGATTTACTTATTAATTTGGATTGTTATAATTCAAAACTCATAATTATTAGAATTAATGTTTTAATTTTCATTTTGTCAATTTTTTTAAGAAAAAGTGTTTGTTTTTGGCTATTCTGGGCCTTTGTTACAAGGTACAAGCTTTCTCTAGTTGCCACGAGCGGGGGCTACTCTCTAGTCGAGATGCTTGGGCTTCTCACGGTGGGGGCTTCTTTCGTTGTGGAGCATGGGCTTTAGGCACATGAGCTCAGTACTTTCACCTTGTGGGCTCCAGAGCATGGGCCCAGTAGTAGAGGGGCATGGGCCTTGGTGTCCCACAACATGTGGAATTTTTCTGAACCAGGGATTGAACCTGTGTCCCCTGAATTGGCAGGTGTATTCTTTCTGGACCACCGGGGAAGCCCTGTTGGTTTTATTAACTATAACTTTTTGTTTATTATTCCAGAGCTTGCTTTAATTTTTTACATAGTTTTTAATTATCACAGACTAGTTTTTAGCACTGTTATGTTACTCTCCATATTGTATGAGAACCTAACTTTTTACTTTTTCTCATCCATAATTTTGTTCTATTATTGTCATACATTTTTATATAATTAATTACATAACCAACAAACCCCATAGAATAATATTATTCTTTGTTTAAATAGTCAATTATCTCTTAACGATTTTAAATAATAAGAACAAAATATTATACTTTTATCCATATAGTTACCAATTCTGATACTTTTAATTCCTTTATGTAGATCCATAGTTTCTGGTGGTATCATGTTCCATCTGTCTGTAGGACATTCTTTACCATTTCTTATAGTGCAGGTCTGCTGTGTGTGAAGTCTTTAAGCTTTCATATTTTTTAAAGTGGCATTATTTGCATTAATTTTTGAAAGACATTTTCATGGAACACAAAATTTTGAATTGACAGAATCTTTTCTTTCAGTGGCTTCCCTGGTGGCTCAGAGGTTAAAACGTCTGCCTCCAATGCGGGAGACCCGGGTACTTTCAGTACTTTAAAAGCTGTTACTGCACCGATTTCCCATTTGCATTATTTCTGGCAAGAATTTTGCTGTCATTCTTATTTTAGTTCTTTGTATATAATGACTTTTTTCCTCTGCTTGATTTTAATATTTTCCCTTTATTTGAGCTATTTCATAATAATGTGCTTTGATGTTTCATATAATGTGGCTTCGTGTTTTTGTAATTGGAGTTCAATGAGCTTCTTGGATCTGTGGATTTTTACTTTTCCTCAAGTGTGGTAAATTTTTGTCATTATGTTATCAAATATTCTCCTGTTTCTACTCTCCCTTCCAGAGATTACCTATATATTAGGTATTTTGAAGTTGTCCAACAGCTCACTGATGATATGTTTATCTTTAGAAATTCTTTTTTCTCTCTGTTTCATTCTTCATAAAAAGTAAGATTTTTCTAGTTTAGCTGATAGTTCAGTTCAGTTGCTCCGTTGTGTCTGACTCTTTGCGACCCCATGAACCGCAGCACACCAGGCCTTCCTGTCCATCACCAACTCCCGGAGCCCACCCAAACTCATGTCCATTGAGTCACTGATGCCATCCAACCGTCTCATCCTCTGTCATCCCCTTCTCCTCCTGCCCTCAATCTTTCCCAGCATCAGGGTCTTTTCAAATGAGTCAGCTCTTTGCATCAGGTGGCCAAAGTATTGAAGTTTCAGCTTCAACATCAGTCCTTCCAATGAACACCCAGGACTGATCTCCTTTAGGATGGACTGGTTGGATCTCCTTGCAGTCCAAGGGACTCTCAAGAGTCTTCTTCAACATCACAGTTCAAAAGCATCAATTCTTTGGTGCTCAACTTTCTTCAAAGTCCAACTCTCACATCCATACATGACCATTGGAAAAACCATAGCCTTGACTAGATGGACCTTTGTTGACAAAGTAATGTCTCTGCTTTGTAATATGCTGTCTAGATTGGTCATAACTTTCCTTCCAAGAAGTAAACGTCTTTTAATTTCATGGCTGCAATCACCATCTGCAGTGATTTTGGAGCCCAGAAAAATAAAGCCAGCCACTGTTTCCCCATCTATTTCCCATGAAGTGATGGGACTGGATGTCATGATCTTAGTTTTCTGAATGTTGAGCTTTAAGCCAACTTTTTCACTCTCCTCTTTCACTTTCAGGACAGGCGCTATTCTGGATGTGTGTGTACTTCAAACACTGTTCCTTTCAGTCCTCTTTAGGGGTTCTTCCCCAGCTTTGGGTAGTTTCTTCATCTTATATGTAATCAGTACTTGGCAGGACATTCAAAGGAAACCCAGGGTTCTCTCCCTATGCATTTCTCCTCTCCAGTACTCTGTCCTGTGACCTCAAGCCATCTTGGTCTCCTAGACATTCAGCTCCATCTCCTCAGCTCATAGGTTCATCAGGTTCCCCCTGGAGTACTCCTATCTGTGCCCCAAACTGAAAACACAATGAAAGCAGTAATAATAGTGAGACAATTGTTGTATTCACTTTTGTGAGTTGGTGATGGACAGGGAGGCCTGGCTTGCTGCGGTTCATGGGGTCTCAAAGACTCGGACACAACTGAGCAACTGAACTGAACTGATACCCCCAAGTGGGCAACCCATGATGTAAACTGATTAGAATCAAATAGGTCCAAGATGGCAGATAAGTCAACTTCTGCTAGACCTTGAACCTCAGTAGAAGCTCATTGTAGCACATCAGCAAGCTAAATGACATACCCACAAGTGCCATGACCATTCCAAAGCTGACCATAAAAGGCTAGAAAGCAGGCAGTAACCCAATTCCTGGAAATCCCCATCTCTTCCCCCAAATAGTTGGACTGCTCCTCCCACTCATTAGCCTATGAAATTACCCACCCCTATAAAAACTGACAACCCCATTCCCTGGGGCTGGTCTTACCTTCTGAGATGGCCCCCCTACTCTATCTGTGGAGTGTGTTTCTTTCTAAATAAATTCACTGCTTATTTATCACTTTGTCTCTCACTGAATTCTTTCTGCAATGAGATATCAAGAACCTGAGCTTCATTAGGTCCTGAGACTAGGTGTGTGATCTCAGTTAAATGATGTGGAGGTATAACCCTATTAGAAGCTCAAACATATTATGAAGCTTCAACAATTATAATGGTTTGGCATTGGGGCATGAATTTATAGATCAATGCCATAGATTAGAATGTCTAGAGATAGCTGTATGGACTTATGAAAATGTACTATATTATATAACTAGTGTTTCATAGGTGAAAAAGAAGATGGATTATTCAATAAAGGCTTTCGGACAAATAGGAACTTACTTGAAAAATAAAAAAACTCTAGCTATATCTCACAGTTTGCAATTCTAGGTAGATCAAAATTTTCAATACTTTTTAATTGTTAAAAATAATAGAAGAGATGGTCCATCTTCCAGCTTGGAAGTCACCACTCCCATTCTCACATTAAGAAAAAAGCTGAAAGCTAAAAATCAGCAATTCTTTTTAGATCCATCAGAGGATTGAAATCACAGAACAAACCACCACTCTGAAAACTAAAGAAACAAAAAGCAACAGAGAGTCATAGCTTACCTGGAGCAGATATCACTCAGAAACCATCACTGGAGCCAGCATCAAGTAGGAATTTTTAAAGTGTAATTGCCTAATTGCAGGAGCCTGTGCATGAACTAGCTTCAGAGACAAAAACTCCTGGAAGCTCAACCCTGTGAACAGAGGTTTATGATTTCCTGAATTTTATTTCTAAGAGTCTTATAAGGTTCTCATTGTAAAGATCAGAGAAAAGTCTCTTCATGATTCCAGTTGGGTGGGCAGGGGAGGAGATGTTGGTAAAAAGAGTAACCATTTTGAAATATCCCCAGAGTATTCTTTTCTTAACAAAGTCTGCCCTCAAAGGAAAATATTTCAGCAGAGACTAACTAACTTGGGTTTTTCCAGAACCTAATAATCTAGGGAAATACCCAACTTCACTTGCCTCTAGCCTTTCATGTAAGAGAAGGGAAATACCAACCAAGTCTCCTTTAGCTGTCCTGACTCACCTAAAGGGGAAGAGGGCAAGAAACTGAGAAGCACTTCCGGAGGTCCCAGCCCAGTAGCACAGGCTTATCCAAAAACTAAAACTAATCACAGGACACTTCCTGTTTCCCACAGCACCTCATCATCACATTACTAAAGACCTAATTACCACAGATAATTTCACTCAGTACATCATATCCTGCTTTCAACAAAAAAATTACAAGGCATAGTAAAAAGCAAAAAAAAAAAAAAAAAAAAGAAAAACCGATTTACATAGAATAAGCATCAGAACAAGATTCAGATATGGCAGGAATGTTTGAACTATCAGGTCAGGAATGTAAAAGAAGTATAATTAATATTCTGAGGACTGTAATAAAAAAAACAGACAACATGCAAAACACATGAATAAGGTACACAGAGAGATGTAGTTTCTAAAACAAAATAAAAAAGAAAAGCTGGGAATAAAAAATGCTGTGAAAAAAATGAAAAATGCTTTTAATGGGGACATTAGTAGACTGGACATGACAAAGGGAAAAAAATCTCTGAATTTGAGAATATGTCAATAAAACTTCCCAAACTGAAAAGCAAGGAGGAGTGACTGAAAAAAGGGGAGAAAAATATCAAGCACTGTGGGAAGTTTACTAGAATGAAAATAAAGAAAGAAAGGACCAGAAGAAATATCTTAATTAACTAATGACTGAGAATTTTTCAAAAATAATTAAAGAAACCAAACCACAGATCCAAGAAGCTCGGAGAACATCAAGAAGGATAAGTGCCAAACATTACTCTTAGGCATAGCATATTTCAACTGCATTAAATAATAAGAATGGAAAAAATCTTGAAAGGAGTCAGAGTGGAAAATAAAGAAAACTTCACTTACAGAGGAGCAAGGATAAGAATTACATCAGACTTCTTTACAAAAACCATGCAGGTAAGAAGAAAGAAGAATGATATATTTATATTATTGAAGAACAACAACAAAAAAAACCCTCTCACCAACCTAAACTTTTGCATCCAGTGAAATTATCCTTTAAAAGTGAAAAGGAGATCAAGGCATTCTCAGATAAACAATAATTAAAGAAATTTATTGCCAGTAAATCTGCCTTGAAAGAAATATTAAAATAAATTTTTCAGGGAGAAGAAAAATGTTATAGGTCAGAAACCTGGATTGTCATAAAAAAGCAAGAGTGTTAGAGAAAGAATAAATGAAGGTACATAAATCTTGTCTTTCTTACTCTTAATTGAGCTAACATCTCTTTGGTCAAAGTGATAGCAACAGTGTATTTGGTAATTATGGCATGACAACAATGATATAATGGAAACGAGGAAGAGATTGGGAAGACTATTCATAGGGTACTTGCCTACCTGTGAAGGTATAGTGCTTTTTGAAAGCTAACCTAGATTAGTTGAAAATGTATATTGTAAACTCTAGGGCAACTACTTAAAAAAAGAGATAGAAAGTATAGCTGAGTTGCAAGAAAAGGAGAGAATGGATTCATATAAAATGCTTGCTTCATCAAAAGATGGAAAGAGTGGAAGACAAAAATAACAACAGACAAAAAGGGCAACAAATAGGATACAATAACAAAAATGGTAGCTGTTAATCTAAACATATCAGTAATCACTTTAAATTTCTATGGTCTAAATGCACGAATCAAAAGGTGAACACTGTCAGAATGGATCGATAAACAGGATCCAACCCTATATCATCTACAGGAAACTCATTAAATATAATGACATATACAATAATAAAGAGAATGGGAAATATATATCATGCTGAAGTGAAGTCGCTCAGTCGTGTCTGACTCTTTGCGACCCCATCGACACCAAGCTCCTCCGTCCATGCGATTTTCTAGGCAAGAGTACTGGAGTGGGTTGCCTTTTCCTTCTCCAGGGAACTTCCTGACCCAGGGATCGAACCCGGGTCTCCTGCATTGTAGACAGATGCTTTACTGTCTGAGCCACCAGGGAAGTCATATATCATGTGAACAGTAGTCAAAAGAAAACTGGAATGGCTATATTAATTTCATACCAAGGCAATTTTAGAAGATGGAAGATTATCAGGTAAAAAGAGGGATAATATATAATGATAAAGGGGTCAATTCTCGAAGAAGACATAATAGTCCTTAAGGTGTATGTGCCTAACAACAGAGACAAAAACTAATAGAATTTTAAGAAGAAATAAATACTTAACACCCAGTACCTGATAGTTTCAGCAAGCAGAAAGTTGGAAAACACATCTAACTGAACATCACAATCAATTACCAGTATCTAGTTGACAGTTATAGACCACTCCATCAACAACTTCAGAGTATATATTCTTCTAAAGTTCACAAGCTGGAATCAAGATTGCTGGGAGAAATATCAATCACCTCAGATATGCAGATGACACCACCCTTATGGCAGAAAGTGAAGAAGAACTAAAGAGCCTCTTGATGAAAGTGAAAGAGGAAAGTGAAAAAGTTGGCTTAAACCACAACATTCAGAAAACTAAGATCATGGCATCAGGTCCCATCACTTCATGACAAATAGATGGGGAAACAATGGAAATAGTGAGAGACATTATTTTGGGGGGCTCCAAAATCACTTCAGATGATGATTGCAGCCACAAAATTAAAAGACGCTTACTCCTTGGAAGGAAAGTTATGACCAACCTAGATAGCATATTAAAAATCAGAGACATTACTTTGCCAACAAAGGTCCATCTAGTCAAGTCTATGGTTTTTCCAGTAGTCATGTATGGTTGTGAGAGTTGGACTGTGAAGAAAGCTGAGCACTGAAGAATTGATGCTTTTGAACTGTGATGTTGGGGAAGACTCTTGAGAGTCCCTTGGACTGCAAGGAGACCCAACCAGTCCATCCTAAAGGACATCAGTCCTGGGTGTTCATTGGAAGGACTGATGTTGAAGCTGAAGCTCCAATACTTTGGCCACCTGATGTGAAGAGCTGACTCATTTGAAAAGACCCTGATGCTGGGCAAGATTGAGGGCAGGAGGAGAAGGGGACAACAGAGGATGAGATGGTTGAATGGCATCACCAACTCAATGGATATGAGTTTGGGTGAACTCTGGGAGTTGGTGATGGACAGGGAGGACTGGTGTGCTGCTGCTCATGGGGTCACAAAGAGTTGGACACAACTGAGCGACTGAACTGAACTGAACTGAACTGAAAGTTCACATAGAACATTCACCAAAATAGATTGCATTTTGGATGATAAAACACATGTTAGAAAACTTAAAAGGATAAAAATCATACAGTGTTTGCTTTCAGATCACAGTGGAATTAAACCAGTAATCAATAATAGAAAGGCAGCTGGAAAGCCCCAGACTTCTAAATAACACACAGGGCAAAGAACAAATCTCAAGAGAAATTTAAAAATAATTTGAGGTAAATGAAAATAAAAGTACAACTTTCTATAATTTGTGGGATGCAGCAAATGCAGCATTTAGAGAGCATTACTTTGAATGTTTTTATTAGAAAATAAGACAAATCTTGAAGTAAAATCTAAGCTTTCACTTTAGGAAACTAGAAAGGAGGAGCAAATTCTATCAAAAATATGCAGAAAAAAAGAAATAATAAAATTATAGCAAAAATTAGTGAAATAAAAAAAGAAAATTAAGAGAAAAATCAACAAAATTAAAAGTTTGTTCCTTGAAATGACATTAAAATAAGTTGATAAACATTCTACCAAACTAAAAAAAAGAAAGACACAAGTAGCTGATATCATAAATTAAAGAGAGGTCAGCACTACTGATGTCGTGGAGCTTAAAATGATAGTAAAAGAATATTATAAACATTCTACATCTACAAATTTTATCACTTAGATGAAATGGACCAACTCCTTGGAAGACATAATCTACCAAAAAATTAGATAATCTGAATAGGTCTATGTCTATTAACAAAATTGAATCAATAACTAAAAACTTCCAAAAGAGATTTCTATCTGGACATCATTCCCAGATGGGTTCACTGGTGAATTCTACCAATATTTAATGAAAATATTATGTCTATTTTTAAAAATCCATTTCTCCATTTCAGAAATTAGAAACAGAGAGAATACTTGCTAACTCATCATATGAGGCCAACATTACCCTAATATCAAAACCAGACAAAGACATTACAACAAAAGAAAACTACAGAGCAATATTTCTCATGAACATAGATGCAAAAATCCTCAACAAGATACAGGCAAGTTGAATTCAACAATGCATAAAAAGAATTATACACCACAACTAAGTGGGATTTACTCCAGCTATGAAAGGCTGCTTTGATATTTGAAAAAATCACATCAAGCCTAGAAAAAAAATCATGATTATATTAATAACTACAGAAAAGTATTTGACAAACTTGAACATCAATTTATGATAAACAATTTTCTGCAAACTAGGAAAGAAAGAACTTTCTCAACTGGATAAAAGAACAGCTGTTAACATCATATACAATGATGTAAAACTAAATGCCTTTCTCTAAAATTAGGAGCAAGACAAGGATGTTCCCTCTTACTATTCCTATTCTTCATTGTATGGGAAACCCTAGATAAGACAAGAAAAGGAAATAAAAGGCATACAGTTTTGGAGAAGGAACAAATAAAACTCTCTTTGTTCATAGATGACATGACTGTCTGTGTAGGAAATTTGAAAGAATCAAAAACAAAAACAACAACAAAACTCCAGAAACTAAGATAGTGTAGCAAGGTTGCTGGATAAAAGGTTCATATACAAAAGTGAATTGCTTTTCTACATATTAGCAATGAACAATCAGAATCTGAAATAAAAGACACAGTACAATTTATATTAGCAATGAAAAATGGAACACTTTAGGTGTAAATCTAACCAAATATATACAAGATCTACATGATTAAAACTATAAAACTCTGATGAAAAAAGTCAAAGAAGAACTAAATAAATGGAGACACTACATATTCATAGGAAAACTAAATATTATTAAGATATGTACCTCTTCCCAACTTCATCTACAGATTCAATGCAACCCTAATGAAAATCCCAGTGCATTACTTTGTGGATATCAATAAACTTACTGTAAAAAAAATTTTTGGAAAGATGAGAGACTTGGATTAGTCAACCAGTATTGAAGGATAAGAACAAAGTTGGAGGACTGACAATACCTGACTTTTAATTCTTGCTATAGAGCCATAATAGTCAAGACAGAGTGGTATTGGTGAAAGGATAGAGTAGGACAGAGTACTACTCTGTGGAACAGAGTAGAGAGCCTAGAAATAGACCCACACAGATATAGTCAACTGATCACTGATGGAGGAGCAAAGGTAAGCTAATGGCAAAAATGATAGGCTTTTAATCAAAGGATCTTAGAACAACTGGTCACAAATATATAAAAAACAATTCTAGACACAATTCTATACTTTTCACAAAAATTAACTCAAAATGGGCCATAGAAATAAATGTGAAATACAAAACCATAAAACTCCTAGAATTATAGCATAGGAGAAAATTGAGGTAAATTTGATTTTGTGATGATGTTTTAGACAAAACACCAACAGCACAATTCAGGAAAGAAAAAATTGCCAAAATTGAATTTTAACTTCATTAACATTAGAAGCTTCTGCTTTGCAAAAGACACTGCTGAGAGAATAAGACCAGAAGACTGGGAGAAAAATCTTTGTGAAACATATATCTGATAAAGGTCTGTTATCTAAAATACACAAAAAACTCTAAAATTAAATAATAGAAGAATGAAAAACTCAGTTAAAAATTGTCAAAAATGTAAACAGATACCCCACTAATGAAGATATACAGATGGCAAATAATTTCATGTTTTTTTTAATTTTATTTTATTTTTAAACTTTACATAACTGTATTAGTTTTGCCAAATATCAAAAAGAACAATGTCATATATCATTGGGAAATTACAAATTAAAGCAATGCTATGATACTGCTGCTACTGCTACTGCTAAATCGCTTCAGTTGTGTCCAACTCTGTGCGACCCCATAGACGGCAGCCCACCAGGCTCCTCTGTCCCTGGGATTCTCCAGGCAAGAACACTGGAGTGGGTTGCCATTTCCTCCTCCAATGCATGAAAGTGAAAAGTCAAAATGAAGTCGCTCAGTCGTGTCCGACTCCTAGCGACCCCATGGACTGCAGCCCACCAGGCTCCTCCATCCATGGGATTTTCCAGGCAAGAGTACTGGAGTGGGGTGCCATTGCCTTCTCCAGCTATGATACTACTGCATACCTATTGGGCTGGCTAAAATCTGGAACACTGACAGCACTAAATGTACAGCACAGGAATCTTCATTGCAGATGGGAGTGCAAAATAGTAGAACCACTTTAGAAACCAGTTTAGTATATGACCCAGTAATCACGCGACTTTGATGTGTAGTAAAATAAGTTGAAAACTTATGTCCACAAAATAAAATCCTGAACACAAATATTTATAGCAGCTTTATTCATGATTACCAAAACTTGAAAGCCACCAAGATTTCCTTCAGCAGGTGAATGAATAAACAGATGATGGTACATGTGGTGCATCCATCACTAAAAAGTGGGTTATCAAGTTATGAAGAGTCACGGAGGATACTTAAATGCACATTATTCAGTGAAAGAAGCTATTCTGAATAAACAGATGATGGTACATGTCATGCATCCATCACTAAAAAGTGGGTTATCAAGTTATGAAGAGTCACGGAGGATACTTATATGCACATTATTCAGTGAAAGAAGCTATTCTGAAAAGTCTACATACTACATGATTTCAACTATATGAGATTCTAGAAAAAGTAAAACTATGAAGACATTAAAAAGATCAGTGGTTGCCAGAGACTGGCATTTAGGAAGAATGGAGGAATGGTCAGAGCAAAGAGAATCTTTAGGGCAGTGAATGTATGATGCCACAACAGTAGATAACATGCAGATAAAGGTAGGTTACATTTGTCCAAACCCATAGAATATACAACACCAAGTGTGAATCCTAATGTAAATTATGAACTTGGAGTGATTACTTATCAATGTCAGTCTATAATAACAAGTATACCATCTGGTGGCTCAGAGAGTTAAGAATCTGCCTTCAAAGCAGGAGACCTGGGTTTGATCCCTGGGTTGGGAAGATCCCCTGGAAAAGGGAATGGCTACCCACTCCAGTATTATTACCTAGAGAATTCTATGGACAGAGGTGCCTGGAGGGACAGAGGTGCCTGGAGGGCCACAGTGGATGGGGTCACACAGAGTCAGACACATCTGAGAGACGAACACTTACAACACCTGGTGGAGATATTGAGAGCACAGGAGGCTGTGTGTGTGTGTCGGGGGGCGGGGTGAGGGAGGCGGGGGGTGGGAGCAGGCAGGAGTATGCAGGGAGTGCATGGGAAATCTTTGTACTTTCTACCCAGCCCCTCCTACTTTTTGATCCACATTCTCCTGGCCCACCTATAGTGCAAGACCACCACCTTCTTGTTTTTTTTACCTAGTTTTGAAGGACATGTCAGGTAGCTTTTACATGATTCTGATCACTATTTCACATGATGCTGAACCTTGCCTCTCATTGATGCTCTGTGTGGATCTGGCCATAGTTTTTATTGCAGTTTTTTAATTGAATTACTTAAAAAATTTGTCTGGAACCACTTGTTTTGATCAATATAACATCATCTTTCTTAAGTTAAAAAATTAACTTAATTAATTAATAATAATTATTTAAGTTAAAATAATTAGTTTTTAATGTTCTGATATCAGTAGTGGTTTAATCCACCAAAGAACTGATGCTTTGGAAATGTGGTGCTAAAGAAAACTCTTGAGACTCCCTTAGACTGTAAGGAGATCAAACCAGTCAATCCTAAAGGAAATCAACCCTGAGTATTTATTGAAATTTATAATTTTCACAAACAGGAGCTATAAGATATCAAACTAGAGATATTGAGGCTTAAGATCATTTGAAAAGGAAAATAAAATAATATTACTTGGCACCTATTAGTGAATCACAAGCAACAGAACCTGACATGGAACAACTGACTGGTTCAGAATTGGGAAAAGAGGATGACAAGGCTGGATATTATCACTGTGCTTATTTAACTTATATGCAGAGTAAATCATATGAAATGCCAGGCTGAGCGAATCACAAGCTGGAATCAAAATTGCTGGGAGAAATATCAACAACCTCAGATGTGCAGATGATATATCACTCTTAATGACAGAAAGCAAAGAGGAACTAAAGACTCTTGATGAAGGTGAAAGAGGAGAGTGAAAAAGCTGGCTTAAAACTCAACATTCAAAGAACGAAGGTCATGGCAACTGGTCCCATCACTCTATGGAGAAACAATGGAAACAGTGACAGATTTTATTTTCTTGTACTCCCAAATCACTTTAAATGGTGACAGCAGCCACAAAATGAAGATGCTTCTGCTTGGAAGAAAAGCTATGACAAACCTACACAGCATACTAAAAAACAGAGACATCACTTTGCCAACAAAGGTCCATATAGTCAAAGCTATGGTTTTTCCAGCTGTCATGTATGGATGGGAGAGCTGAACCATAAAGAAGGTTGAGAATTGAAGATGCTTTTGAATTGTAGTGCTGAAGAAGACTCTTGAGAGTCCCCTGGACAGCAAAGAGATCAAACCAGTCAGTTCTAAAGGAAATCAACACTGAATAATCATTGGAAGGACTGAAGCTGAAGCTCCAATCCTTTGGCTTCCTGATGCAAAGACCTGACTCACTGTAAAAGACTCTGCTGCTGGGAAAGCTTGAAGGCAAAAAGAAGAAGGGGTTGACAGAAGATGAGATGATTAGAGAGCATTACCAACTCAGGGGTCATAAATTTGAACATACTCCAGCATATAGTGGAGGACAGAGGAGCCTAGAGTGCTGCAGTCCATAAGGTCACATAGAATCGGACACAACTTAGCAACTGAACAACAGCAACAGTAACAACAAGTGAATCAGAATTCATGTTCAGAAGTAAATATCTTGTCAACTTTCAAATTTGGTGGCACATTTCTTCTAAGTTTCTGTGAAAAAGGCTTTTCCTTTCTAATGATTTCCATGATGCTGCACTTCCTTCATTTTACTTATGAAGGTTGTCTTCTTTTGCTTGGTGTCAGTATGCTGAGTTTCTTCAAAGAGAACACACTCATTTTTTCTTTTCAAACAAGCTTTCTGTTTGTTTTTTTTTTCTTGATTAGAGTATAGTTGATTTACAATGTTGTGTTAGTTTTAAGTGTATAGCAAAGTGAGTCAGTTATATGTATACATATATCTATGTATACGATGTGATTCTATTCCCGTATAGGTCATTACAGAATATTGAATAGTGTTTCCAGTAGGTTCTTATTAGTTATCTGTTTTATATATAGCAGTATGTATATGTCAATCCCAATCTCCCAATTTACCCCCACTTCTCCCTTGGTAACCTTAAATTTGTTTTTTATACCTGGGGTACACACGCATTTTTTCCCCCATAAAGGTTACTGTTTCTTGACTCACAGGCACCCTCAGTGTGCAGGACATGGAGTTTTATGCTTCCCAGGTATGCCTTCTTGCCTGAGGATGAGGGAGGCATGCCACATAGCAGCAGTAATTCCTCAGTGGGAGATCTACCTAGGGGCCTCTGAAATATTTATGCAGTGAAAATAGAAATCTGATTTATACAAGGTTTTTATTTATTTATTTTTAATATATCCCAGTACTCCTGCTCAATGAACTTTAAAGTTGCCCTGAAGTTTCTTTCAGTAAATCTGTAGCAGAAATGTGTTTGGGCATGTTATCTGCTCTTGTCAGAGCACTGAAAACAGGGCTAGGAATTGATTTGGGGCTTTCCAGAGCAACATTATTCATTCATGACAAAAAGTGGTTCCCAAACTTTTCAGAAATAATGTGATTTGCTTCTAGGGAATAACTCGATGAACATGACAAAATACCAGGACTCCAGCTTTTAAGACAGAGATGTTGTTTTTCACTAAGAAAAATATCCCTTCTGCATTTGACCCTCTCTCTCTCCTTGTCTTAAAAATGGGATTCCCCCACGTGGCTTCTTAATTGAAAAATGTGACACAAATACACACACCCTTGCTTCTGAGAAACTGAAGATAAAATGATTTATTGATTCTTTTCCTTTAGTCTTAAAAAAAATGTAGGTTCTTCCATCTATTTTCATGATTGATGGCTCCTTTTTTTTTAATCATTGAATAATATTCCATCATTTAGATGTACCATTGTTGATCCATTCATCTCTAAAGGACATCTTAGTTGCTTCCAAGTTTTGGCAATTATGAACACAGCTGATATAAGCATCCATGTGCAGGCTTCTGTGTGAATGTCGAGGTTTCAGTTCATTTCAGTAAATAGCAAGAAACAGGATTGCTGGATCATATGGTAAGAGTATATTTAGTTTTATAAGAAATTTTCTTCCAAAGTGGCTGTGCTACCACCAATGTGCATTTCTACCACCAATCAATAGATTTGGATAACTTTGATATATTTATTAGACATTTGGATATTTTTGTTAAAGTGCTTGTTCAGGTAAACTGCACATTTTTAAATGGGGTTATCTTTTTTTCTATTGGTTTTTAAAAGCTTTTATATAGTCTGGAAACCTACTGTTTGATGGTGTATATATATATACATTTGTTAGATAACAATGTTTGATGAAATGAGATTCCTACCCGTTTTTGATGAAGAAAAGCTCTTAATTTTATTATAGTCCAAAATACCAATCTTTTATTTTATATTAGTAACTTGTGCCCTGTTTAAGAAATATTTGCCTGCCTGAAGGTCATGAAAATATTTGCTTGTTACTTACCTCATAAAAGCTTTATTGTGTTCTTTTTTATATTTAGGTCTTCATTCTATTCAAAATGGATTTGTGTGTATGCAGAGAGATATGAATCACTACTCATATTTTTATTTGGATATTTAATTGATAGAACACTACTTATTGAAAAGACTCTTCTTTTTCCATTCCCGGCAGTGATACCTTCTCATAAGCCAAAACAACCGTGTAAGTGTGGTCATGTCTTGCTTCTCTGTTTCATCCTGATTGTCTATGAACATTCTTTTTGTCAATGCCACAATCTTTATTTCTATAGTTTTGAGTCTTGAGATCTGTAGTGTAACATCTCTAATTGCATTCTTCAAGACTGTCTTTGTTTTTATTAGTTCTATACATTTTATATTAATTTTGAATCATCTTGTCAAATTTCCTAAAACCACCCCCTGGAATTTTTATTGAGATTGCACTGAATCTGTAGATCTGTCTTAGCAGTATCTTGACTTCCATCCCCAAACACAATCTTTGCTTTCATATATTTTGGTCTTCTTTAATTGGTAGTGTTTTATAGTAAATAGGGCCTTTATGTTCCTGGTAAATATTACTATTTACTATAAAAATAACAGGTATTTGATATTTTTCTGATTCTTTTATGCATGGCATTATTATTAAAAATTTATTTTCTTATCATTTGTGGTTAATATATAAAAATACCATTGATTATTATACATTGACTTTTTATCTAGTGACTTTGTTAACTTCACTTATTATTCCAATATCATCTGTAGATGGACTGAGTATTAGTATGATCTTCTGAATAATCACAATTCAATTTTGTGGTTAGGTTTTCATGCATATTTTACATCTTGACTTCAGTGATGAGATGGCTGCTAATTTAGTAACTATTTTCAACTTCATTGCTTTTTAATGCAATGAAACTGGGAAGGAGATCAGTGACTTCATGGATGTCTTGGTCAATAAAATGAGTTTTTTTTTTTTACTTATTTATTTTAATTGGAGGCTAATTACTTTACAATAGTGTGGTGGTTTTTACCATACATTGATATGAATCAGCCATGGGTATACACATGTCCCACATCCCAAACACCCCTCCCACCTCCCTCCCCATCCCATCCCTCTGGGTTGTCCCAGTGCACCAGCTTTGCGTGCCCTGTTTCATGCATTGAACTTGGACTGGTCATCTATTTCACATATGGTAATATACATGTTTCAATGATATTGTCTCAAATCATTCCACCCTCGCCTTCTCTGACAGAGTCCAAAAGTCTGTTCTCTATATCTGTGTCTGTTTTTCTGTCTCATGTATAGGGTCATTGTTACCATCTTTCTGAATTCCATATAATATGCATTAATATACTGTATTGGTGTTTTTCTTTCTGACTTACTTCACTCTGTATAATAGGCTCCAGTTTCATCCAACCCATTAGAACTGATTCAAATGCTTTCTTTTTAACAGCTGAGTAGTATTCCATTGTGTCTATGTACCACAACTTTCTTATCCATTCATCTGCTGATGGACATCTGGTTGCTTCCATGTCCTAGTTAATGTAAACAGTGCTGCGATGAACATTGGGGTACATGTGTCTCTTTCAATTCTAGTTTCCTCCATGTGTATTGCAAACACTGCTGTGATGAACATTGGGGTACATGTGTCTCTTTCAATTCTAGTTTCCTGGGTCATATGGCAGTTCTATTTCCAGCTTTTTAAGGAATCTCCACACTGTTCTCCATAGTGGCTGTACTAGTTTGCATTCCCACCAACAGTGTAAGAGGGTTCCCTTTTCTCCACACTCTATCCAGCATTTATTGTTGGTAAACATTTTTGATAGCAGCCATTCTGACCAGTGTGAGATGGTACCTCATTGTGGTTTTTTATTTGCAGTTCTCTGATGAATGATGTTGAGTATCCATCTGTATATCTTCTTTAGAGAAATATCTGTTTAGTTCTTTGGCCCATTTTTTGATTGGGCTGTTTATTTTTCTGGTATTGAGCTGCATGAGCTGCTTGTATATTTTGAGAGTAATTCTTGGTCAGTTGCTTTACTATTATTTTCTCCCATTCTGAAGGCTCTCTTTTCCCCTTGCTTATAGTTTCCTTTATTGTGCAAAAGCTTGTAAGTTTAATAAGGTCCCATTTGTTTATTTTTGCTTTTATTTCCATTACTCTGGGAGGTGGGTCACAGAGGATCTTGCTGTGATTTATGACAGAGTGTTTTGCCTATGTTTTTCTCTAGAAGTTTTATAGTTTCTGGTCTTACATTTAGATCTTTAATCCATTTTGAGTTTATTTTCATGTATGGTGTTAGAAAGTGTTCTAGTTTCACTCTTTTACAGGTAGTTGACCAGTTTTCCCAGCACCACTTGTTAAAGAGATTGTCTTTTCTCCATTTTATGCTTTTGCCTCCTTTGTCAAAGATGAGGTGCCCATAGGTGTGTGGATTTATCTCTGGGCTTTCTATTTTGTTCCATTGATCTATATTTCTGTCTTTGTGCCAGTATCATACTGTCTTGATGACTGTAGCTTTGTATAGTATAGTATACAAAGCTTCAAACTATAGTATAGTCTAAAGTCAGGCAGATTGATCCCTCCAGTTCCATTCTTTCTCAAGATTCCTTTGGCTATTCGACGTTTTTTTCATATTTCCATACAAATTGAGAAATTATTTGTTCTAGTTCTGTGAAAAATACTGTTGGTAGCTTGATAGGGATTGCATTGAATCTGTAGATTGCTTTGGGTAGTATACTCATTTTCACTATATTGATTCTTCCAATCCATGAACATGGTATATTTCTCCATCTATTTGTGTCATCTTTGACTTCTTTAATCAGTGTTTTATAGTTTTCTATATATAGGTCTTTTGTTTCTTTAGGTAGATTTATTCCTAAGTATTTTATTCTTTTCATCACAATGGTGAATGAGATGATTTCCTTAATTTCTCTTTCTGTTTTCTCATTTTAAGTGTTTAGGAATGTGAGGGATTTCTGCATATTAATTTTGTATCCTGCAACTTTACTATATTCATTGATTAGCTCTTGTAATTTTTTGGTGGTGTCTTTAGGGTTTTCTATGTATAGGATCCTGTCATCTGCAAACAGTGAGAGTTTTACTTCTTTTTTTCCAATCTGGATGCCTTTTATTTCTTTTTCTTCTCTGATTGCTGTGGCTAAAACTTCCAGAACTATGTTGAATAGTAGTGGTGAGAGTGGGCACCCTTGTCTTGTTCCTGACTTTAGGGGAAATGCTTTCAATTTTTGCCATTGAGGATAACGTTTGCTGTGGGTTTATCATATATAGCTTTTATTATGTTGAGGTATTTTCCTTCCATGCCTGCTTTCTGGAGAGTATTTATCATAAATGGGTGTTGAATTTTGTCAAAGGCTTTCTCTGCATCTATTGAGATAGTCATATGGTTTTTATCTTTCAATTTGTTAATGTGGTGTATCACATTGATTGATTTGTGAATATTGAAGAATCCTTGCATCCCTGGGATAAAACCCACATGGCCATGATGTATGATCTTTTTATTTTATTTTTTTTTGATCTTTTTAATATGTTGCTGGATTCTGTTTGCTAGAATAAAATGAGGGTTTTGAAGACTATAAAAGTGACATCAGTAGTGTGAAAAAATGTATGCAGAGCTTAATTACAGTAACTTATAAAATAGGTGCATGTGTGTAAGCATATTTGCACTTGAAAATCTGCATAGCATTTGACTCAGCACTTGCACTTCAAAGAATTTAACTTAAAAGTAATTTCAAATATGTTCAAAGTTTCATCTAAAAGGATATTCATTGTATTATCTTTCATCACAGCAAAATCTTGGAGAGATAGCTTAAACATTCAACTACATGTCCTGGGTTAATTTCATTATGGTAGCAGGATGAAATTATATAGAGACATTCAGGATGATACCATAAAATTAGTTAAGGGAGAAAAATGTTCACGATAGAATAAGTGACAAAACAGGCTATAAAACTAAACAATCTCATTTTATTTATCAATAATTATAGATGTATATAGTCAGACTGTATTAGGGGAATTTCCAGATTTGTCAACAGTAGTCACGGCTGAGAAAAATAATTTTCTCATTTCTGCTTTCACTGTTTTAAAATAATTGCCTACAATAAAAATGTACAAAGTCATGTTTAAAATAAGTCATATATGTGCATATCAAAATATAAACAATATATAAAATAAAAGATAAATTATACTTTTGTTGGGAGGTTAGGGTTGTTTGAAGATTTTTATCTTCTCTTGTAATTTTTTCCAACTTTCAGTAATATTGTTTCTATAATGGAAGTACATAATAATTTGGAAGACCATCAACAGGGAACAGTTTATGATGAATGTGGTAAGAGCCAGAGTGACATCACTGGAGGTGGCTGATCACTGGTGGAGGATGAGAACAAGTCACAGTTGTCTTATGTCAAGACCATTTGAGCTTTAAATTGCTCCTTCACGCTAGAGTAGGGCTCACATTTCTTGGACAGAAGTTATTTCACTAACATCTCATAAGAATGGATTTTTTAAATAAAAAAGATGCATTAGAACAATAGAGGGTCTTGTGCTGTTTTAAACTTAGTTTTAAAAATAAAAGCAAAACTACTTTTTCCCCAGTACTCTTTTATGCTTAGAATGGCTGATGGACCTGTAATCACTTGTTATGCCTGCCGTAACAGACTGCATGACTTAAACAACAGAAACGTATTGTTCACAGTTCTTGAGGCTAGAAGACCAAGATCAAGATGTCAGCAGGATTGGTTCCTTCTGAGGACTGTGGGAGAAGGATCTGCTCCAGGACTCTCTCCTTGGCTTGTAAATGGTCATTTCCCTCAACTGTATGTTCACGTGGTCTTTCTTCTATGCCTGTTTCTGTGTCCAAATTTCCCCTTTTTATAAGGACACCAGTCATATGTGAAGTCAAACTTGAAAAACTCACTTTAACTCATTCAACTCTTTTAAAGACCCTATTTCCAAATATAGCCACATTCTAAAGTACTGGAGTTTAGGACTTACAACACAAGAATTTTGGACAACACAATTCTACCCACAAAAGTGACACTCGTATTTGTGGTTCTCATGTTTGTCAACTTACTTTATGAGAGTTATACTAATCCTTCATGGTCAATTTGTTCCCCTTGTCCTCATTCCCCTTCCCTGGCACCTGGTTTATTATGTCCTCTGTAACCAACAGTGTAATCAAGGCTTCTGGGACTGTATTATGGTATCTTGAATTTTATTTGCTGGACATAGGTGAGCTTCCCATAGAGACTGACTTTAAGTGGCTTTTGCTTCCCAGAGGTGGAAAAATCCTTCAAACTGAAAGGACTTTTGTGATAGCAGATCTTAAATCTATTGGAAGAAATTATTGTCTCCAGATCTTATTCCACACTGTCAAAAGCATTGAGCACAAAACGTAATAGCTGGTACCCATTGTAGCATCTTGTAGAGCTTCTCTGTATCTATTGTATGCATTGTAAAGCTCCTCTTGTGGCTCAAGTGGTAAAGAATCTGCTACAACATAGCAGACCCAGGTTCAATCCAGGGTCTGGGGAGGAAGTACTGGAGAACGGAATGGCAACCCACTCCAGTATCCTTGCCTGGAGAATCCCATGGACAGAGGAGCCTGGTGGGCTACAGTCCATTGGGTTGCAAAGAGTTGGACGTGACTGAGCAACTAACAAAACACACAAATTGTAGCCTTTACACATAACAGCCATCAGCTTTCACCCTGTGGGATAGTCAGTGAGGTTGAAGATGGATACACCAGAGATGAACAGGAGAGTTACAAGGTGAACACCAAGGCACAGGGAGACCATTGGTTTCCAAATATGATGAGTTTTTAGAACTGGGATAGACCTTAGAGATAAATTGGATGACCCACTCCCTCATTTCTGATAAGACCCTAAATATCCAGTAACAGCTGCTGCTGCTGCTGCTGCTAAGTTGCGTCAGTCGTGTCCGACTCTGTGCAACCCCATAGACGGAAGCCCATGGTTAAATTCAATAGAAGAATGATTGTATAAATATGGTAATTTTTTGCATGCAAGGCAGGATGGAAACCCATTCTTAGGTCTATGCTCAAGGGAATAGAAATATATGCCACACAAAAATTTGCATACACATTTTCACAGCAGCATCATTCATAATATCCCCCAAATGGAAACAACCCAAATGTCTTTCTGTGGATGAATGGTCACACAAAATGTGATACATTCACCACAGGTACACATGTGTTCCCCATCCTGAACCCTCCTCCCTCCTCCCTCCCCATTCCATCCCTCTGGGTCGACCTGTGGTGGATTCATTTTGATATTTGGCAAAACTAATACAATTATGTAAAGTTTAAAAATAAAATAAAATTTAAAAAAATGTGATACATTCATGCAACGGAATATTATATGACCATGAAAAGAAATTAAGTTCTGATACTTGTTACAATGTGGATAAAGTTTGAAAATTTTATGCTAAGCAAAATAAGCCAGGCACAAAAGACCACATATTGTATGAAATACTCCAAATTTACATGAAATATTCAGAATAGGAAAATTCATGGAAACAGAAAGCATGCTAGTGAGGAACAGGGAATGACTGCTCCTGGGTATGGGTTTCTTTTTATAAAGTTTCCTGATGGTGGTGGTGGCATAACCCTATGAATACACTAAAAACCACTGAATGGTATACTTTATAGGAGTGGATTTTATGATATGTTAATTAAAGCTCAATAAAGCTGTTATCGAATAAGGAGGTATATGAGAAGACAGAAGAAAGCTGTGTACAGAGGCTGTGGTTAGGAAATGGGGTATTCACTTTATGACTTAGGTATTTCTCAGAGAGCTAGAGGGGTGTAACCTATGGCCCATCCTACACTGTGGAAGGAGAGGGGAAGGCACAGGAGGAGCTGAGACTGGATTGCCAGAGGATGGATGGCTCAGGCAGAGGATGCTGTTCAAGTCACCAGAAAGATGGCAGGGGAGCAGACAGGAAGACTGTGAACCTAGATCCAGCGGGAGAGATGAGAAGGTCAAATGAGGTTTAATCAGCCCCTGTAGCCCTGGGAGCCATGATGACTGTACTAAAGAACGTTTCACTTTAGACTATGTATTCTTGACATGGTTTTTTTTTAATGGGCATCCTCTGAAATTGTACACACAATTCTACATGTGTACAACTGATCTGTCTTTTTTTGGAGGATTTCATGACTCAACAGATTTTCAAAGAGGTGAATGATAAAATAAAAAGGCCTAAGAATTGCTGCTATCAAGGATTTGTGTCAGGAATTACTCAATCTTTCCCCCTTCCCCACTCTGAGGGAATTCAGAGTGGAGAAAAATAGAATAGTGGTCCTAGATAGTTAAGATGCATACCAAAGTAATAATTTCAATACATTCAAACTCTCACATTTTCTCATACACAAAAATAAAATAAAATAAAATCATTAATTTGAGATGTCTGTTTCATGATTACTGGTAATCTTTTAATGTTCTGACCAGATTCCCCCTCTAACCCCAACTAAAGCTCCTATATATCCTGGCTCCTCACTTACCTCTTTGGAGCAGTCCCTCAGGGCTATCTGAGAAGCTCTATCCTAGCTTATGCTGCTGCTGCTGCTGCTAAGTTGCTTCAGTCGTGTCCAACTCCGTGTGACCCCATAGACGGCCTCCCACCAGGCTCCCCCGTCCCTGGGATTCTCCAGGCAAGAACACTGGAGTGGGTTGCCATTTCCTTCTCCAATGCATGAAACTGAAAAGTGAAAGTGAAGTCGCCCAGTCGAGTCCAACTCTTAGCGACCCCATGGACTACAGCCTACCAGGCTCCTCCATCCATGGGATTTTCCAGGCAAGAGTACTGGAGTGGGGTGCCCTAGCCTATAGTCCTCAGTAAATCTGCCAAATAAAACTTAGATCTCAAATTTGAAGTTGTGCATTTTTCAGTCAACAGCACTGAGATTGAAGTTAATTACAGTATTCCTTTTCTATATCTCTCAGCATTTAAACTCTCTACAACCAACATTTTAAATTACAATTAAAGAAAAAGAAAAATTTTGGTGGGATAATTGGTGAAAAGTTTACATTTCAGAAGTTTCCTGTTGTATATGCAATCCTGTTAGAACCCCCACCAAGAAGTCAGGAAAAGAAGTTTATAAAACATCTGTTTGTTCCCAGTGAATTTGAAGTTCTTGCTTTGTTGTTAAAGAATTTAGAGATGAAGTGATAGTAAGAAGTGGATTTATTTAGAGAGAATAATGCTTCACAGACAGAGTGAGGGCCATCTCAGAAGGCAAGAAATCCTTGAAATACAGCATGGTTAGATTTTTATGGGCTGGATAATTTCATACTCTAAAGTGAGAAGATTATTCCAATCATTTTGGAAAAGGGCAAGGATTTCCAGAAATTGGGCCACCGCGTACTTTTTGGCCTTCTACGGTCGGCCTCAGAACTGTCATGGTGCTGCTAGGTATATCATTTAGCTTATGCTTTGTTGTTTTGTTGTTGTTTGGTCATGAAGTCATGTTGGATTCTTTTGCAACCCCACGGACTGTGGCCTGCCAGGCTCCTGTGTCCATGAGATTTCCTAGGCAAGAATACGGAATAGATTGCCATTTCCTTTTCTAGGGGATCTTCCCGTCCAGGGATCAACCTTGTGTCTCTCATTTGGCAGGTGGATTCTTTACCATTAAGTCTACAATGAGCATATAATGATGCTCAAGGTACACTGGAAGTCAAATCATCTGCCATCTTGGACCCAGTCAGTTCTAACCAGTCTTTGTCATGTCCTATGGCTGTATCGTTCTTTTAAAGGTTGTGCCCTGTCCCCTTCCCTTCTGTTTCATATTCAGCTGGTTTTGGACTGTAGGGAAGCAAAACCTGTCACTCCAAAATGTCTCTTTAGCATATGGATTATTTTGAGCTGAAAACAATCAATACCCAAAAGACTCAGAAAGAAACTTTGACTTTCCCTCTCATTTCCTGAAAGAATTTAAATAAAATTATTGCAGGAGTGCTGTCACCAGAGGTATCTGCACAGAATATGGGCTAGTTGTGGTGGGGGACACCTGGCAGAGCCTAGAGATCAGAGTCCACTCTGTGTCCCATTGTCTCTGCAGGGCCCAGCAAACATTTGCTTACCAAACATTTGCTTTGTCCATCTCCTCCCCTTTGAAGTCCCAAACCACTACCCCTAGAATCTTAGTTTGTCTGTAGCTGAAGATGGTACTTAAGGTGAGTTTCAGCCATTCTGGCAAATTACTGTTTTCCTGGACCTCTCCCATGTACACATGTTAAAGAAAGAAAAAAAGTGAAGTCGCTCAGTCATGTCTGACGCTTTACTACCCCATGGACTGTAGCCTACCAGGCTCCTCTGTCCATGGGATTTTCCAGGCAAGAATACTGAAGTGGATTGCCATTTCCTCCTCCAGGAGATCTTCCTGACCCAGGGATTGAACCTGGGTCTCCCGCATTGTAGGCAGATGCTCTACTGTCTGAGCCACCAGGGAAGTCCATACATGTTAAATGTTTGTTTAATTTTTTCCCGTTAACCAATTTCATTCTTAGATCAATCAGAAGAACTTGAAGACAATTTCTTTCTTCCTGAAGGTCAGTCTTGAAAATTCACAAGATAGTCTCCTGGAAGCTTGGATACCTAACACAGTCTGAGTGGTTCAGTGCTGGACACTGACTGGTGTTCTGCAGCAGACCCTGGGAATTCACAAAAAGGGACTTTCTTTTTCATCCCTACTGTGAACTGCAAACTGGTGCTTGCTAAGGACACTTGCCATCTGCCTCTGCAGAGATCGAATCCTGTGCTGCTGCAGCCGTTGACCTTTGGCACACCCTAAAGGGAGATCAGGGTGGAGAATGAGGCAGTTTGTGTTCCAGGGAAACTGATGGAACAGGCCTTTAAATAGTTAGATAGTTTTAGGAACTAATTTCATGATCCCAACCCTGGCATCTCCTTGTATCAGAATAGCACTAAATCCCTTCATGGTGACAGCGGTTTCTTGTGACCAGCAGAAAATCTTTTGTAAAGTAAGTACCTGATCTCATTGAATTCCCCCTTCACTGAATCTTCTGTATTGACCTTCCCCCAAAGCCTCTTTGGAGTCATTTCTCAGAGCTATCTGAAGTGCTGTCTCCTGGGCTGTGGTCCTCATTCTATTTTGCCCCAAATAAAACTTATCTCCCAACTGTCACATTGTGCATCTTTTTTAGTCGACACTACTTTCTTTCACAGCAGAAATTACCTAAAATGAATCAAGAATGCCTTCTGATGGCAAAGCAAGGTCTCATGTGCAAGACAGGGGAGGCCTTAGAGCTGATTTTTAGGGTGAAGAGGTGCTCTTCTCTTTGTTGTCGCTGGGGCAGTGTGGGCATGGGAACCCTAAATGCACTACCACACCATCCCTGTCCCTTAGACACAGAGGGTTTCTTCATCTTTCCACACCACCCTCTTTTCTATGATTACCAATGGGTCCATGTGGTAAGTGTTTCTGACATAGGCTTTGCGTATGCTATTCACTTAATCGTCACAAGAGTCTGTGCCATCTGGATTTTCCTATTTCCATTTTACAGACAAGAAAACTGGAAGCTTAGATAAGTTGGATGACTTGCCAGAATCCCAAGATGTGGAGACAGGTTTCCTGTAGAACCTCTGAGTTTTCCTGGGTAATTACATAAGCTTGGGGAGTGACCACAGCTTGTATGATGGTCTTTTGTGTGTGTGAGGACAGTGTACTCACTTGCAGAGAATGACTGACTCACTGGGAGTTTTACTATTTCCAAGCTGGAAGTATCTTACGATTCTGAAGGACACTCCCATGTAAGGAAGTGCCTGCTATCCTATGGGCCATTGGAGGGATGAAATGAATCAGAAGCTGGGCTCCCACATATCCTGCTCAGGCATCACAGACCATTCCTCCAGTTCAGCATGCCTCAGATTAATAAAGGTTCTGCTCTGTAGTCCCTCCTAGTGGCAGAAGAGGTTCCCCATCATCACTGGGGACTGTTGAGGGCACAGCTGTATGAAGATGCTTCAAGCTATACTCTGACACCAAATGAAGGCCCAGATGAACTGTGGCTCTTGGCTTCATGATGCACAATGTGTATTATGGTAGCAATATAGCCGTCAGCAGATCTCCTCCTGAGTGTCTTCTGGGGTATTCTAGCAAAATCCCGAGACTTCCTGTGGCACTAGTGGCAAAGAACCTGCCTGCCAATGCAGGGAACATAGAAGACACAGGTTCAATCCTTGGGTTGGAAAGATCTCCTATAGGCGGGCAAAGCAACACACCACAGTATTCTTGCCTAGAGAATCCCAAGGACAGAGAAGCCTGGTGGACTAAGGTCCATAGAGTTGCAAAGAGTCAGACACAAACGAAGCAGACTTAGCATACTGACTCCCAACTAGTCTGGGCACTCAAACACCATGAGAACGACAAGGTATCTTAGAGCAACCAAACCAGCTTTTGAAGGGCTTCCCAGTAAGCTCAGATATGTGACCACTCAGATCCTCATCCCTGAGTCAGGAAGATCCCCTGGACAGGGAAATGGCAACCCGCTCCAGTTTTCTTTCCTGGAGAATTCCATGGACAGAGGACCCTGGTGGGCTATAGTCCAAAGGGTTGCAAAGAGTTGGATGGACATGACTAAGCATGCAGGCACATTCTTAATAATGGATGATACAGACATTTCTCCAGAAAATTCACACAAGCTAGGAAACTAGCATGTCACTGCGTATTTGCACATTACACTGGGGGACATAATTAAAGGGCCTCATCTTCCTGCCCCCTTGGGTGCTTGAGTTCACTGGGAGAGACATCCACCCTCTCCTCTAACTGGCCACCACACCTACAAGGCTTCCCTGGTGGCTCAGGCAGTAAAGCATCTGCCTGCAATATGGGAGATCCAGGTTCAATCCCTGGGTTGGGAAGATCCCCTGGAGAAGGAAATGGCAACCCACTCCAGTACTCTGGCCTGGAGAATTCCATGGATGGAGGAGCCTGGTAGGCTGCAGTCCATGGGGTTGCAAAGAGTCAGACATGACTGAGCAACTTCACTTTCCTACAAGGCACTGGTTCTTTAGACCTGTCTCAAATGCCTTGGACACCAGACTAGGCTCACTTGCCTGCAGATTTGGACCAACCCTAGAAAGGCTGTCTCACCCAGGTCTCAAAAGAAGGATGAGCACCTGAAGAGTACCTTTTATTTTATTGGATATTTTACATCTATTTTATAACATGGAACGCATCTCCAGGCATTTTACAGTGAGTTGTTTTTGATGATTGCACTGTAGCTTTTTTCTTTCTGTTCCTAGTCCAATGCTGTGCTGTAATGACACAAATGCAGTTCACCCCTCCAGGTTGATCCAGATTTTACACCTAGGTGAGGAAGCAGAACACAGTTTCATATTGAGAAGCACCAGAACTTAAATAGCAGACAAGACCTCTGTTTCTCAAGAGCATTTGCAAACCACAGAATGTTCCATGATGCAATTTTGCATAGTGAAGCCCTGAGATGCCAGGTTTAGTACAAGTTCCACTCATTCTGCAAAAACTAAGCTATGTGGACACATATTTTGTAATGGGAACATTGACATATTCAAATCTTTGATGGGTTTGGTCATACTTCTTGGAAACATTTAAAAACATTTCTAAACTGAATGTTCAAGCTTATGGCTTCTCAAAGCTCTTCAGATGTCTTAAGCAAGACTGTCTTGAGGTGATTCACTCCTAATATGGATCATGTGGGCCCCTATGAAGACTAGAAAGTCCATGCTCACCTAGGAGTTCCTTCCCAGATAGGATCTGCCTGTTTTCTCTCTGTTCCTAGTCCAATGCTGTGCTATAATGACACAAATGCAGTTTGCCCCTCCAGGTTGATCCAGATTATACACCTAGGTGAGGATGCAGAACACAATTTCATATTGAGAAGCACCAGAACTTAAATAGCAGACAAGACCTCTGTTTCTCAAGAGCATTTGCAAACCACAGAATGTTTTGAGGGGAGGGACCTGGCTGGGAAATGGAGGAAACGGATTCATGCTCCAAGTAGGACCAGGCTCCACAGAGCTGTATTGTTTGGAAGATGTTAGGAAAGCAGTGTTGGCAGATGGGCCTCACAGATGAAGGGGCCAGGATCCTCCCTGGTTTGCAGCCTATTAAAGTTTAAATGACCAACCTGTTAGTGATAGTTACAGATTACAGTTTATAATCAATCATTTAAACTTTTGAAACTGTGGTTTTCTCAACTGTAAGACAGGAGTAACAATTGAAACTATTGCAAGTGGGTTGTCTGGACACCAAAATAGCCCATCATTTTATACCACCACACCCTCTTCTATGACAAAGACTTACTGGGGTCTCCCCTGGTGTCTCTATTTTATGGAATTAGAAAGATCCTGGATAAAGGGTTTTTCATGTCCTGTCAGAGGAACTTCTGATTCTAACAACATCCTCCCCAACCCCGGGGACTCTTCCCATCACAACTCCTGTCTCCATAAAGCAGTGATCTTGTTTCTAAAAATCAGACCACCCTTAAGATTAGATTGCTCACTGCTGAGTTGGTTCAAAGAAGGTGACTTGGGTTGTGATGTTTGGAACAGTGGCAGCATTCTCTCAGTGAAGGACACAGGGCTCCAAGGGCTGAGAGGCAGGGGAATGACTGGGATAGGAGGCTGGCACTGAGGTGGACCTGGGAGCAGAGCCTGGGGCAAGGGCCAGTGGCTGAGCCCCCATGTGGGAAGTTGTATCAGTCATCTCTGACTGCTTAACAAAGCACCCAGGATGGGTTGTCTTAGGCAACAGACATTTATTGTCTCACAGTCTTGGAGATTGGAAATCCGAGATCAAGGTGTCAGCTGGGTTAGTTTCTCCTGAGGCCTCTATTCTTGGCTTGTAGAAGACCATCTTCTATCTATGTCCTCACAAGTTTTCCCTTCGGTGCATATCTGTGTCTTAATCTCCTCTTCTTAGAAGGACATAAGTGAGATTGGATTAGAGCCCACTTTAATGACCTTATTTTAAACTTCATCACTACTTTAAAGATTCTTTCTAAATAGTGTCCATTCTGAGGTACTGAGGGGGCTGGAATTCCAACATACGGCTTTTGAGGGACACAATTCAGTCCATCATTGAGGACAAGCTTGATTTTGTGGCCCTACAGCTCCCAGACAGGGAACTGAAGGAGAGAGGACTGGGGACCAAAGGGCAGTTGGGACAGCAAAGGGACCTTTGCTGAAGTTCTGCTCATTGCCACACCACATTGCCCCAGGTCCTATTGCCTGCTTCCTACCAATCCTTGCATGGGCTTCATGTCCATGACAGTAGCCCTGAGTACCACTGTGTGGCTGGACTCTTCAGTAACAGCTCGGGTCCAGGGTCAATGGATTGCACACTGTTCACCAATGACCAGGGTGTTGCCAGGAGCCATGGAGGATGGAATGGGGGATCCACTTTTTTTTTTTTCACATGATCCACGTGGGTGGCCATGGTCATATCTACTTGGTGGGTAAAGGGTAAGTTTGGTCTGTGTCTGGCTGCAGGGACTAAACGGCCTCCACTAGGGGTTTTTGGTCTTGTCCGTGAGTTTCTGATGATGGTTTTCAGCAGTCACCTGATGCTGAAGTGCAAGGTCTCTGACCCCTACTCACTAGGGTCCTCATACCTGAAAGCAACCTCAAGCCTCTGACTGTTCAGTGGTCCCTTCATTACCTCCCACAGCTTGTCCGGGGGATTCAGGAACTTGAAGTCACCTGCATTACACAGGTGTGTCTTCAAGAGGCCAGGTAATTATCTCTGGTCCATCTTTCTAGACCCCTTCTCTTCTCCTGCTGCTCCACCACCTGCACATATCCTGAGAAGGGCAGGGAAGCTGTCTCAGCCCACCTGGACTTCTCAGTGTCTCACAACCCACTATTGCCCAAGCACAGAGGATAAGGGTGCTGGGCCACTTTTCAAAGACATGGGGAATATCCCCAGCTTTCCTGCTCTTCCTCCCCTGTTCTAAAAGGACATCCATTCCTATCTGGTTGGGAATGTCTACTCCATCATATACTCTCACTTCCTTGCCTCTATGACATTTCCCTTTCCTGTCCTGTCCCTTCTCCTGGAAGATAAACCTTATTCCCTTGATCCCAATGACAGAGCGGGTACAGAGTTAGGGGAAAACTGGTTGATTGGCAGAGAAAATACAGTAGAAGATATTGTTTATTGATAATAAAACCCCATTAATATTATAAATAATCAGAGGATGGAAACGCAGCTTGTTATTACAGGGATGTCAACCCTACTATAATTAATTAAAAATCACTTAATAATAGAAAGTCCTTCCATTAGCTGCAGAAACATATACAACTTAGGTAGATATATGTAAGTGCTGGGAGCCAGCGTGAGGAGCTCCACCCGTGGCAAAGGTCATGAGGAAGGAGACTCGGCATACGCAAAGGCGGGAACGAGCCTCAGGAGTCCCCCTGGATATTCTCGAGCATCTACCCTCCAAAACCTGAGTCTGCCTACTTTACTGCTTGTGCTCTCACCTCTGACTTTATGGGGGCTGTCCCCCACCACCATCTCGCTCTCTCTGAAAAGGAGTTAACTTACAGCTCCAGTTAATAAAGTTCCTGGGCATAAAAGGAGTGTTTAAATCCAAACCCCTCAGATAGCTCTCTAACTCACCTGACAAGTTTACCCGGACTTCTACAGCTATGCATACGATTGTTTACAGTCTCCCAGCCTCGAGAGGCACGGGAAGCTTAAGATATTCAAATAGCTTAGAGCCTCTCAGAGAGTTAAAAACTGTCAGAATAAAACTAGTAAAAGATTTCATTGATGAGCCAATGCTTGCTGCCAAGTTTCCACATCCCCTGTATTGTATCCTTGAATGTGTATTAATTAATATAGTTGGTATGTAGAAAAAATAAGTAGTGGCCTTGGTGCTAGCAACTTTAGACCCTTAAGGTAATAAATTCTTTACTTTGTTGTAAACCCACTGCACCTCTGCCCTATAGGAATGCAACTTTATCTAACACCTTTGGAGGATGGCGCCAAACTTTAAAATAATTACTCTTAGAGAAAATAAGTCTTATGGTTGACAAGCCTTTATCAGAGTCATAAAATGTTAACAGGCCTTCTGGCTAGAAGATGATGTAAATCACCTAAACCATTTGTATATGATAAATTTACAGAAAAGAAAGCCTGGTCTCAATAAGGATCAAAGACTGCTGACTTTGCATGATTTCACACCCCCTATTATCCTCTATGTGCAACTTAGGGTATAAAAGCCCCTGTTGAAAATAAAGCTACAGGCCTTGCTCTCCCAAGCTTGGTCTCCCCGTGTCATTCTTGTTTCCTTTTCCTCCTTTTCTCTTCTGTTCTTCCTTCATGCCAAAATAATTTGGAGTGCAGGAGTCCTCTGTGACCACTTATTTGCCTGGGCTTCTAAGACCCACTCTAGAAGGTGCATAAGGTGGGGCACCTTCTGCCATTCGAGAGGGCGCCTGCGGCCTTCGTGGTCAGAGCAAGTTTGGTGTCACGAACTTTAGTAAACCAGTTATCATTGAGCATCTAATAAATCTCTCAGCCTTTGCTATCCCTTAATCGCCAACGCCATTATCCTGAGGGAATCCCTGGATCCAACTGGGGCTGGACTCCGGGATGTAAGAGCCCTCAATTTCTTACTCAGGCTAAATCAAAGGCCAAAGAATGTAGAATTTTTCTCTCTGGTGGGTTTGTATGTTTCAGATCTTGGCACATCTGTAAGCGTATACATTTGAAACCTTGAGTTAAGAATATATTGTGCTGGCCAAAAAGTACATAACATGTTACGGAAAAAAAAACCCAAACAAACTTTTTAGTCCAAGTTAAGTTCAGTTCAGTCACTCAGTCGTGTCCGACTTTTTGCGACCTGATGGACTGCAGCACGCCAGGCCTCCCTGTCCATCACTAACTCCTGGAATTTACCGAAACTCATGTCCATTGAGTCAGTGATGTCATCCAACCATCTCATCCTCTGTTGTCCTCCTGCCTTCAATCTTTCCCAGCTTCAGGGTCTTTTCAAATGAGTCAGCTCTTCGCATCAGGTGGCCAAAGTATTGGAGTTTCAGCTTCAATATCAGTCCTTCCAATGAACACTCAGGGTTGATCTCCTTTAGGATGGACTGGATGGATCTCCTTGCATTCCAAGGGATTTGCAAGTGTCTTCTCCAATTCCACAGTTCAAAAGCATCAATTCTTCAGTGCTCAGCTTTCATTATAGTTCAACTTCTCACATCCATACATGACTACTGGGAAAACCATAGCCTTGACTAGATGGACCTTTGTTGACAAAGTAATGTCTCTGCTTTTTAATATGTTGTCTAGATTGGTCATAACTTTCCTTCCAAGGAGCAAGCGTTTTTTAATTTCACGGCTGCAGTCACTATCTGCAGTGATTTTGGAACCCCCCAAAAATAAAGTCTGTTACTGTTTCTGGTTTCCCCATCTATTTTCCATGAAGTGATGGGACTGGATGCCACGATCTTAGTTTTCTGAATGTTAAGCTTTAAGCCAACTTTTTCACTCTCCTCTTTCACTTTCATCAAGAGGCTCTTTAGTTCTTCTTCACTTTCTGCCATAAGGGTGGTATCATCTGCATATCTGAGGTTATTGATATTTCTCCCAGCAATCTGGATTCTACCTGGTGCTCCATCCAGCCCAGTGTTTCTCATGATGTACTCTGCATATAAGTGAAATAAGCAGGGTGACAATATACAGCCTTGACGAACTCCTTTTCCTATTTGGAACCAGTCTGTTGTTTTATATCCAGTTTTAACTATTGCTTCCTGACCTGCATACAGATTTCTCAAGAAGCAGGTCAGGTGGTCTGGTATTCCCATCTCTTTCAGAATTTTCCAGTTTATTGTGATCCACACAGTCAAAAGCTTTGGCATAGTCAATAAAGCAGAAATAAATGTTTTTCTGGAACTCTCTTGCTTTTGCCATGATCCAGCGCAATTTGATCTCTGGTTCCTCTGCCTTTTCTAAAACCAGCTTGAACATCTGGAATTTCACAGTTCATATATTGCTGAAGCCTGGCTTGGAGAATTTTGAGTATTAGTTTGCTAGCCTGTGAGATGTTCCCTTGATATCTCTAATTTTCTTAAAGAGATGTCTAGTCTTTCCCATTTTCCTTCTATTTAATGCCTGGATCAGTGCTGAAATCAAAGTTAATCTTCAGTGAGTAAACACACACCTTTGTAAAGGATAAACTTTATAAATAGATGAATTTGATTTTCTAAACTTTTTTAGCAGCTTTTATTTAAAAGTAGGGTATAGAAAGAGGAATACTCAAAAATTGAGATGTAAATTGATGTATCATCAGTTAAAACACATGATGTAACACTATCCCAATCTATCCCAGATCAGTAGTAGGTGAAGACAGCAGCTCTTTGGATCTAAAGTCTGCCAAACTCTTAAATTTGAATGCCTTTCATTCAGAGCTTGTAAATAATTTGAATTTCACTTGTGATAGACTTAAAAATGATAGCATACATAAAGAAAGGGTTTATTACACAAATTAATGTTGTATCCAGAGTTGTGAAAATATATTTAGCCTTGTGAACCAAACAATTCAAATACTTAAAATAGGCTGTAAACAAATGAAATAAATTTCCCAACAAAGATAATGTTTATTATTATATAATATTAATAATTATATGTTAATGCAGATCCTACGAGAAGGAATCTATTTCAATAAGTTTGGATATCTCATGCTGCGATTCATGGGGTCACAAAGAGTCGGACATGACTGAGCGACTGAACTGACTGAATTGAACTGAAGCATGCATTATTTTTATGTCAGTGCTTGAATTCAAGCAACGTGTTGTTTTAAAAATTGCTAGTCATTAACCAATTATTAGAATATAAGTAAAATTCAAAATATATGAAAGCACTTGGGGCTTCCCTGATGGCTCAGCAGTAAAAAATCAGCCTGCCAATGCAGGGGACACAGGTTTGATCCCTAGTCTGGGAATTAAGATTTCACATGCCACAGGGCAACTAAGCCTAAGTCCTCTAGAGCCTGTACTCTGCAACAAGAGAAGCCACCACGCAAAGACCATGCACAGCAACTAGAGAGTAGCCCCTGCTCACCACAACTAGAGAAAAATCCAAGCAGCAGCAAAGACCCAGCACAGCCAAAAAATAAATACATATAAAAGAAAATAATAAATTAAAAAAACATTTAAATGAAAGAACACAGAGAAAGGAAAATATTATGTTCTAGGATTTTACTGGAAACAAATTACCTTGATGATGTAATTGAACAAAAGGAAAGAAAGTCCTATTTGAAGTCTTTCCTACTAAAAAAATTAAATCTTTTTTTCCTATCATGAAAGGATGTACATCTTGAATGCACCCATTGATTAAAACACTCCCTACATAGGCCAGGGAGTGAGGGTTCTGTTTCCAAAATTTACCAGGTATTCTGCCTGCAATGCTCAAAATTCTCCAAGTCAGGTTTCAGCAATATGTGAACCGTGAACTTCCAGATGTTCAAGCTGGATTTAGAAAAGGCAGAGGAACCAGAGACCAAATTGCCAACATCCACTGGATCATGGAAAAAGCAAGAGAGTTCCAGAAAAACATCTATTTCTGCTTTATTGACTATACCAAAGCCTTTGACTGTGTGGATCACAATAAACTGTGGGAAATTCTGAAAGAGATGGGAATACCAGAGCACCTGACCTGCCTCTTGAGAAACCTATATGTAGGTCAGGAAGCAACAGTTAGAACTGGACATGGAACAACAGACTGGTTCCAAATAGGAAAAGGAGTACCTCAAGGCTGTATATTGTCACCCTGCTTATTTCACTTATATGCAGAGTACATCATGAGAAACGCTGGGCTGGAGGAAGCACAAGCTGGAATCCAGATTGCTGGGTGAAATATCAATAACCTCAGATATGCAGATGACACCACCCTTATGGCAGAAAGTAAAGAACTAAAAATCCTCTTTTTTAAAATTTAAATTTATTTATTTTAATTGAAGGCTAATTACTTTACAATATTGAATTGGTTTTGCCATACATCAACATGAATCCTCCACGGGTGTACACGTGTTCCCCATCCTGAACCCCCCCTCCCACCTCCCTCCCTGTACCATCCCTCTGGGTCATCGCAGTGCACCAGCCCCAAGAATCCTGTATCCTGCATCGAACCTGGACTGGCCATTAGTTTCTTATATGATATTATACCTATTTCAATGCCATTCTCCCAAATAATCTCACCCTCTCCTTCTCTCACAGAGTCCAAAAGACTGTTCTATACATCTGTGTCTCTTTTGCTGACTCGCATATAGGTTTATCGTTACCATCTTTCTAAATTCCATGTATATGCATTAGTATACTGAATTGATGTTATTCTTTCTGGCTTACTTCACTCTGTATAATAGGCTCCAGTTTCATCCACCTCATTGAACTGATTCAAATGTATTATTTTTAATGGCTGAGTAATACTCCATTGTGTATATGTACCACAGCTAAAAAGCCTCTTGATGAAAGTGAAAGTGGAGAGTGAAAAAGTTGCCTTAAAGCTCAACAATCAGAAAACTAAGATCATGGCATCTGGTCCCATCACTTCATGGGAAATAGATGGGGAAACAGTGTCAGACTTTATTTTTGGGGGCTCCAAAATCACTGCAGATGGTGACTGCAGCCATGAAATTAAAAGACACTTATTCCTTGGAAGAAATGTTATGACTAACCTAGATAGCATATTGAAAAGCAGAGACATTACTTTGCCAACAAAGGTCCATGTAGTCAAGGCTATGGTTTTTGCAGTAGTCATGTATGGATGCAAGAGTTGGACTGTGAAGAAGGCTGAGCAGCGAAGAATTGATGCTTTTGAACTGTGGTGTTGGAGAAGACTCTTGAGGGCCTCTTGGACTGCAAGGAGATCCAACCAGTCCATTCTAAAGGAGATCAGCCCTGGGTGTTCCTTGGAAGGAATGATGATGAAGCTGAAACTCCAGTACTTTGGCCACCTGATGCAAAAAGTTGACTCATTGGAAAAGACTCTGATGCTGGGAGGGACTGAGGGCAGAAGGAGAAGGGAACGACAGAGGATGAGATGGCTGGATGGCATCATTGACTCGATGGACATGAGTTTGAATCAACTCCGGGAGATGGTGATGAACAGGGAGGCCTGGCGTGCTGCAATTCATGGGGTCGAAAAGAGTCGGACACGACTGAGCGACTGAACTGAACTGAACTGTCTGCAATATAATATAGTATGGTGAAAACACCTACCAAACTGTAACTCTTGCAGATACTATCAGTCAGTTCAGTTGCTCAGTTGTGTTCGACTCTTTTCGAGCTCATGGACTGCAGCATGCCAGGCTTCCCTGTCCATCACCAAATCCCAGAGCTTACCCAACATCATGTCAGTTGAGTTGGTGATGCCATTCAACCATCTCGTCCTCTGAGGTCCTCTTCACCTCCTGCCTTCAATCTTCCCCAGCATCAGGGTGTTTTCAAAGGAGTCAGTTCTTCCCATCAGGTGGCCAAAGTATTGGACTTTCAGTTTCAGCATCAGTGCTTCCAATGAACACTCAGGATTGATCTCCTTTACGATGGACTGGATGGATTTCCTTGCAGTCCAAGGGACTCTCAAGAGTCTTCTCCAACACCACAGTTCAAAAGCATCAATTCTTCAGTGCTCAGATCTCTCTATAGTCCAACACTCACATCCATATATGACTACTGGAAAAACCATAGCTTTGACTAGATGAACCTTTGTTGGCAAAGTAATGTCTCTGCTTTTTAATATACTGTCTAGGTTGATCATAGCTTTTCTTCCAAGGAGCAAGCATCTTTCTTCATGGCTGCAGTCACCATCTGTAGTGATTTTGGAGCCCCCCAATATAAAGTTGATCACTTTTTCCATTGTTTCCCCATCTATTTGTCATGAAGTGATGGGACCAGGTGCCATGATCTTCGTTTTTTGAATGTTGAATTTTAAGGCAACTTTTTCACTCTCCTCTTTCACTTTCATCAAGAGGCTCTTTAGTTCTTCACTTTCTGCTATAAGGGTGGTGTCATCTGCATATCTGAGATTATTGGTATTTCTCCTGGCAATCTTGATTCCAGCTTGTGCTTCCTCCAGCCCAGCGTTTCTCATGATGTACTCTCTTTATAAGTTAAATAAGCAGAGTGGCAATATACAGTCTTGACGTACTGCTTTCCCAATTTGGAACCAGTCTGTTATTCCATGTCCAGTTCTAACTGTTGCTTCTTGATCTGCATGGAGAGTTCTCAGGAGGCAGGTAAAGCATCCTGGTATTCCCATCTCTTGAAGAATTTTCCATAGTTTGCTGTGATCCACACAGTCAAAAGCTTTAGTGTAGTCAATGAAACAGAAGTAGATGCTTTTCCGGAACTCTCTTCCTTTTCTATGATCCAAAATATGTTTGCAGCTTGCCCTCTGGTTCCTCTGCCTTTTCTAAATCCAGCTTGAGCATGTGGAAGTTCTCAATTCACATGCTGTTGAAGCCTAGCTTGGAGAATTTTGAGCATTACTTTGCTAGCGTGTGAGATGAGTGAAGTTGTGTGGCAGTCTGAGTATTCTTTGACATTGCCTTTCTTTGGGATTGGAATGAAAACTGACCTTTTCCAGTCCTGTGGCCACTGCTGAGTTTTCCAAATTTGCTGGCATATTGAGTGCAGCACTTTCACAGCATCATCTTTCAGGATTTGAAATAGCTCAGCTGGAATTCCATCACTTCCACTAGCTTTGTTTGTAGTGATGCTTCCTAAGGCCACTCAACTTTGCACTCCAAGATGTTTGGCTCTAGGTGAGTGATCACATGGTCATGAAAATCTTTTTTGTATAGTTCTTCCGTGTATTCTTGCCACCTTTTCTTAATATCTTCTGCTTCTGTTAAGTCCATACCATTTCTGTCCTTTATTGTGCCCATCTTTGCATGAAATGTACCCTTGGTATCTCTAATGTCCTTGAAGAGATCTCTAGCCTTTTCCTTTCTATTGTTTTCCTATTTCTTTGCATTGATCACTTAGGAAGGTTTTGTTACCTCTCCTTGCTATTCTTTGAAATTCTGCATTCAGGTGGATTTTTCTTTCCTTTTCTCCTTTGCCTTTTGCTTTTGATATGAACTGTAGATTTTGTATCAAATATGAAAAACAACTGCAAGAGGTGTGTGACAGAGGGGGGCATTAGAAGACAGTCTTTTTTTAAAAAAATTGAACAGACATTTTTCAAAAGCAAAGTTATGGTGACCAATCAGCACATGAAGAGCTGCTCAAGATCATTAGTAATTTGCACTAGGGATATGCAGATCAAAGTCAGGATGAACTCCTCTACACATCCACTGGGATGAATAAAGGAAAAACACTGTTCATTCCAGGTACTAGAATTTGACCAATTAGAATGACGTGTCACTCTAGAAAACTGGCAGTGTCTTAAAATTTTACCTAGTTACATAACTTAGCCATTTCATTATTAAGTATTCACCAAAATTGTCCACACAATTATGTGTATGTTTGGGGAAACACTGCCTGAAATTGGCCGCCCAGACCAGGCACCATAGTAACCACTTGCATGAGTTATCTTAAATAGGAGGTCCTGGTAAGGAATGTGGAGCTAATGAACTGAAAGAATTCAGGAAAGGTCGGGAGAGAAGAGACGCCAATCCATATGTCCTACCAACCTCCATCATCCTTATTATTGGGATCCATCTTGGCTGAGAGAAGCGTGTGCCACCAGGAAGGACCCTCAGTTAGGGTGATTTGCCAGAAACAACCCAGAAACTAACTCCATCACCATTAAATCTGAGACTGTGAGCCACATGGCAGAGTAGTCCTCCTGGGTTCCCTTACCCTCCTACTCTCCACCTGGGCACTTCTTCCCAATAAAGTCTCTTGCTTTGTTAGCACGTGTGTCTCCTCAGACAATTCATTTCCAAGTATTAGACAAGAGCCCATTCTTGGGGTCTGGAAGGGATCCCACTTCCCACAATAGGAAGATGAATGTTCACAGCAGCCTTATTCACAGTATCCTAAACACAGGGGACACCCAAATGCCCATCACCAGGAGAATGGGTAACCAAAGTGAGGTATATCTGCTTAATCATTAGTGAGCAACATGAAAGGACTAGCTCCTGGGGTAAGTATGGGTGAATTTCAAAATCATTATGCCAAATGAAAGTAGCTGGTCACAAAAGGGCACGTACTATATAACTTTAAATGTAAAGTATTAGGAAGTGCAAATTGGGCTTTAGTTACAAAAAGCAAATTAGAGTTTGCCTATCTTGGGCTTCCCTCATGGCTCAGATGGTAAAGAATCCATCTGCAATACAGGAGACCTGGGTTTGATACCTGGGTCGGAAAGATCCCCTGGGGGAGGGAATGTCTACGCACTCCAGTATTCTTGCCTGGAGAATCCCACCGACAGAGGAGTCTGGTGGGCTACAGTCCATAAGGTCGCAAAGAGTTGGACAGGACTGAAGCGACTTAGCACGGCTCGGCAGGGCAGGAGCAGAGGGAAGAATGAGCAGCAAAGAAACAGGAAAAAGCTTTTGGGGGTGATGGAAGTGTTCTGTCTCCTTTTGGTGTGTACAGCTGTCAAAACTCACTGCACTATAGACCTTAATATGTGCTTTATGTCAGGTGTACATTGTATATTTCCCTCCATAAAGTTGATTTTTAAAATTGTTCCAAGCTCCTGCTTAGTGAAAAAGAGTAAAAGCATTAGAGGATCTGTTATTTTTCATGTGAGACTGGACATGAGAGTCTTCTTTTGTTTTTATTTTTATTTTATTTTTTAACTTTACAATATTGTATTGGTTTTGCTATACATCAACATGAATCAAGTCTTCTTGAGCCACTGATTTGTGAACACTTGGAACAGGCAACCTCATTTCCAAGATACCCTCGGGCTGCAGAGAGAAAATCTGCCCAGTATTTGTATGCAGCAAACAGAACAGTAGGTCGTGAACAGACTTTAGCTTCTTTTCAAGACCAAGTTTACTCTAAAAAGTAAGACTCTTCCCCTCAAAAAAGAGAGCAGTGCCTTGAAGAAACATTATCATCTCCAAGGAGATTGGCCGCTCTCACAAGAAGCACCCGCCTGGACATCTAAGCATTCAGTTGTCATGGCAACTTCTCCATTCTGTCCCCAGCAATGACCCCACACTGACACGCAAAGATGCCAACTTGCACATCCAGTTTCTACTGCCTGGGAGAAAGATTTGTCTCTAAGGGATTAATTCGCTCACCTACTCTGGTACAGCCCTTTGTTGTGACAGCCTGGGCCTGGGGCAGGTCTGTGTGGTGGAAGAACAGGGTGATGGTAGCTGTTCATCCACCTGCCCCAGGTTGTCAACATGGTGTCCAACAGAGTCCACTTGGCCCAACTCAGAGGCCAGGCCAGGCTCAGGTGGGCAGATGGCTGCAGCCCACCTTGCTGCTCCTAAGTCGCTTCAGTCGTGTCCGACTCTATGCGACCCCATAGATGGCAGCCCACCAGGCTCCCCCGTCCCTGGGATTCTCCAGGCAAGAACACTGGAGTGGGTTGCCATTTCCTTCTCCAATGCAGGAAAGTGAAAAGTGAAAGTGAAGTCGCTCAGTCGTATCTGACTCTTTGAAGCCTACCAGGCTCCTCAGTCCATGGGATTTTCCAGGCAAGAGTACTGGAGTGGGGTGCCATTGCCTTCTCCGGCAGCCCACCTTGATGGGTCCTTAATTGCTCATGGTTCTATGCCTAAAAACAAATGGCAAATTAATGGGGAAAGTACTTGCTGATATTCCATTAATAATAAAGTAAAAGGATAAGTTTGGGGTCCATCTCTCTTACTTAATTTCTAAGTTCTTTTGTCACCTGTTAGGTGGAAGTAGCAATACATATTTATCCATGATATTCATGTTTGAATGTGTGTTAAGGAATGAAAATCATAAAAAGCATCCCAGAAATCCTTATCAAAAAAATATAAAGGAGAGAAAGAGAAAAAAGAACTCTTGAGCTGTGAAGCAGGCATCCCAAACAGCTAAGGACCTGCAGAATGGGTTCTGTTCTGGTGGAGGCTGTGGAGCCTGGCTGGCCCCTCCCACCTGGGTGCATCCCTGTGTGCTCAGTCATGTCTGACTCTTTGCAACCCCATGGACTATAGCCCGCCAGGCTCCTCTGTCCATGGAATTCTTCAGGCAAGAATACTGCAGTGGGTTGCCATGCCCTCTTCCAGGGCATCTTCCCAGCCCAGGGATCAATCCCACATCTCTGACTTCTCCTGCATTGACAAGCAGATTCTTTACCACTAGCACCACGTGGGAAACCCATTTACACTATCCTCCTGCCTGAGGTTGAGGAAACAGTCCTGAGAGTTGCAACCCTTCTAGGAAGTGTGCTCACATCTAGGGCACAGTGAGGACTCCGAGGGCCAGGGGCACCTCAGCTCTGACAGGATGAGCCTGTAGTGAACACCTGAGATTCAACCACCAGCTGCTCTGGCCCCAGAGAAGGCAGTATGGACCCATCCCAGCAGAAGTGGTTCTTAATGGAGACCTACCCAGAGCCCAGAACAGCCCAGCAGCGCTGTGCTCACCAGCACAAATTGTAACATGTCAAATCAATCAAATAAAAAATAAAAATTGAAAAAAAAACTGACTTAAAAAAAAGAAATACTTGGTCCTCAATCTCAATATTTTCCAATTAATAAGTGAAAGAGAATTATTGATTAGGAAAGAAGAGTAGATCCAGATACATTGGTTCCAAGTTCTGTGACTTTCCTGGATTCTGATGTGGCTCTGCTTCTGCTCTTTCCTCTCCCATTTGCCAATGCCTGTAAGCTACCCCACCCCTCTCTTTCTCCATCCCTCTGTCTGTCTGTCTCTCTCTGGCTCTGGGAACTGTAGTATCCCTTGTCATGGGCATCTCAGGGAGGGGTATGGGGGAAAGGAATGAAAGGTCACTGAGGACTTGGAGCAGAACCAGCTCTGAAAGACCAAATTCCAGGCCCTGAGAATGTCACTAGTGTCAGATCAAGGTTAGGAATGAGAAGTTGGGGCTGACATTAATGGGGGGGGGGAGGGTGGGAAGGGGAAAAAGAAAATGCGTAGAACTTTTTGCTTGACCCCAAAGTTGACCACCACCGCCCTTTAAAGAAAGACTAAAATAAAAAAAAAAGCTTGGATGTTATACCAGTAACTAACTTTCTTCTGAAAAGGGTGTGCACAAAGAAGAGACAGAGAAAGCCAGCCCTAATGACAAGGACAGGCTCTGGAATGCTGACAAGGGGAATGACTGAGCAGCAATTTCGTTTTCCACATCAGAGTAGAATTTACATTCAATTCAGGAGCCCTGGGAGGAATTTCCCCATCTCTCATTTGGCCCCCTGAATCTTCTGGCTGGAAATACCTCTGAGCAGATGCAAATGTCAGCAGTGGGGAGATTGGTTGACAAAGAGAAGTAGCCTTTGTATCTCACTGCAGTTGGAAAAAAAGAAAATTCCTAGTTTCATGAGCATGACTGCCCTTTTGTCAAAAGCAGGGATCAGGGACAGGCTGGGGGTTAAGTGGAACAGGCATCTTTTAGTGACTTGGCCAAGGCTGAAGGAATGGGGCCAAACAGACCCTGTGGAGGTTTTTTCCAGAGCAAGAGTGGGTGAAACTTGCCTCTTGTTTCCTGAGGAAACTGTAGCCATGAGCTGAGAACCACCTCTGCATTCAGGAAAGGATGTGTGTTTGAGGCTTTGCTGGTGGCTCAGATGGTAAAGAATCTGCCTGCAATGCAATGCAGGAGACCAGGGTTTGATCCCTGGGTGAGGAAGATCCCCTGGAGAAGGAAATGGCAACCCACTCCACTATTCTTGCCTGGAGAATTCCATGAACTGAGGAGCCTGTCCATGGGTAGCAAAAAGTCAGACCCGACTGAGCAACTAACACTTCACAGCTGAGCAAGGATGAAACCAGTGCTGCCTGCTGTTTACTACCTGTGACAAGTCTGTTGACAACCCTGTTACTACCTGCAACATGTCTCCAGACTGCTCCTGCTGGTGGCTGGGGTCCTGGGCTGCAGGAACTGGTTTGGTTCTCCGTGGCCTCTGTTGCTTAGAACCCATGCAGCTTCCAGCAGTTCCAGCTTTTCCCTATGGAGGTGACCACTGAGATATGGGATTCCAACTCATAGTAGAGGAATACATTTTTTTTAAAAAAAGTGGCGAGACACACGTCTAATCCATCATCATGATTATTGGTAAACATTCATACGCAGCTCCTGGTCTGTGTCATGCTCTGTGAAAGTGAGTAAGGGCAACACATGGCCCCTGCCTTGGGCTGCCCAACGTGTGGTTAGAGAGGGGCATGTGCTCTTAAAAAGGATGAAACCAGGGCTGTCACATACAGCCAGCACCCCAACCTCCTCTTATTAGATATGTGTGTGTATACTGACATACTTTGCAGTTTTATATATAAATATAAGTATATTCTTCTTTTTGGTTCCGGAACCCCTGTCATCCCCAGACCAAAATTCACAGATGCTCGAATCTCATACAAAACGTCATGTGCTTGCTAAGTCATTTCAGTTGTGTCAAACTCTGCAACCCTGTGGACTGTAGCCCTTCAGTCTCCTCTGTCCATGGGATTTTCCAGACAAGAATACTGGAATGGGTTGCCATGCCCCCTTCCAGGGGATCTTCCAGACCCAGGGATCGAACCCACGTCTTCTTCAACTCCTGCGTTGCAAGCAGATTCTTTTACAGCTGAGCCACTGGGGAAGCTCATAAAATGTCATATCATTTGCATATACCCTACACACATACTCCTGCATACTTTAAATCACCTCTAGATTACTTGTAATACTTAATACAATGGAAATGCTATGTAAATAATTGCCCATGATGGCAAAGTCAAGTTGTACGTTTTAGAAATTTCTGAAATTTTTTCTAAATATTTTCTATCCAAGTAGGTTGAATCTTCAAATGTGAAACCCAAGGATACAGCCAACAGAATTTCACACAGATAGTAAAGTTGAAAAGTCTTTTCTCAATGTATTGACTCAGCTCTTTAAATGAGTTCTTTCACAGTATACATTTTACTAATTTCTAAAATTCTGGACTCAGAAAAACAAAAGAACTCTGGAAAAACTGAATTGGTCATTGGGGTAAATGCAGGTCCGGGGCCTCCCCCATCATGAGGAGAGAGCACATCATCTGCAGCGTGACAGGACAGGCGGCTGAAGCTCTGGCCGCTGGGCCACCTGTGGTGGAAGGAGAGGAGGCCGTCATGCTGGCCGCCAAGTGGGGACTGCTGGCTCCCTGACAGGTGGAAAAGTAAATTCATCTCATTCACCTTCTTTGTAACAAATGGATCTGATATTTTTATTGGCATGGAGGAAGGGGTCTCTTACCTAATTTGACAGTTTCTTGCAAAGCAAAACTCTTTCTACAGAGTGTCAGGCACAATTGCTTGTGCCAGTTGTATGCAAATGAGAAAAGAGCAAAGGCATTTTGCTCACCATCCAAGTCTACAAAGATTAACCTGCTGCACTGCCTGACCTACAGTGCACTCAGTCTTTCAGACAGAGGAAGGCAATAACAGGATGCTCTGTGCTTTGGACCAACTGGCCCTTAGATAGGTAAGTGCATTTCAGGAAGAATTTTTTTTAATGAGGGCTTCCCTGGTGACTCAGATGGTAAAGAATCCACCTACAATGTGGGAGGTCTGGGTTCGATCCCTGGTTAGGAAGAAGAAGGGAACAGCTGCTCACTCTAGTATTCTGGTCTGGAGAATTCCATGGACTGTATAGTTCATGGGGTTGCAAACAGCTGGACATGACTGAACGACTTTCACTTTTTTTAATGAACCCTGCTTCTTGCAGCTTCTGATACATGGAAAAGCACTATAATCATTAACTTGAAATATCTGTTTGTTTGTTGTTTTTGTAACAAGCAAGACGTATCCCTGATTGGATATGCACTCTAAGTCACTTCAATTGTGTCCAACTCTGCGACCCCATGGACTGTAGCCTGCCAGACTCCTCTGTCCATGGGATTCTTCAGGCAAGCATACTGGGGTGGGTAGCCATTTCCTTCTCCAGGGGATCTTCCCCAAACAGAGACTGAACCTGCATCTCCTGCATTAGCAGGCAGATTCTTTCCCACTATCCCCAACTGGGAAGCCCATGATTGATTGGATGTATTTCCTAACAAAAGTCCTGTATAAACTAGCCTTCCCTCTTACTTCTTTGTTTGCTTTTTTTTTTTTTTAAACCTTTTGTTCTCCTTACTTCTTTGGAGCAGTTCCTCAGAGCTACTGAGAAGCTGTCCTGGGGTCTAGTCCTCAGTAAGCTCTTGAGTAAAATCTGACCACAATTTTCACGTTGTGTGTTTTAATTTCCACTGACAGATATTTCTTACTACACAATGGCTATATATGTCTTAAAAAATGGTCTTCATCTTTTAAAGCCTGTATTTTTTAATGTGGACTTAAAACAAAATCTAGGAAGGAAATTTCCATGCATTTCAAGTGCTGGACAGGATGCTTATGATACTAGGATATAGATGTCTACCCAGCTCCGTCACAAATGGGTAAGGTTTATTTTGTCTCACCAGTTCCTGCTTTTGAGCTTTATCTGACCAGTTCTTCTCCCATAATATACTGATCAGAAGTTCATATAGTCCACTATTTCATTAGTAAAACTATTTTTTAAGAGGGCTTTCCAGGTGACTCTAGTGGTGAGGAATCTGTTTACCAATGCAGGAGATGCAAGAAATCTGGTTAGATCCCTGTGTGGGAATGGCACCCACTCAAGAAGGCAATGGCAACCCACTCCAGTACTCTTGCCTGGAAAATGCCAAGGGCGGAGGGGCCTGGTGGGCCATAGTCCATGGGGTTGCAAAGAGTTGAACACAACTGAACGACTTCACTTTCATTTTTCACTTTCATGTATTGGAAAAGGAAATGGCAACCCACTCCAGTATTCTTGCCTGGAAAACTCCATGGACTGAGGAGCTTGGAGGGCTACAGATTGATTTACTAACAGTAAACGTAGTCTCTGGCTGCTGATATAATTCTGTTAGCAAATGACTAATCAGGAAATAGAGGCTGTGCAGAATTTTAGAACTTATCAATATTAAAAATATTGCTCCTACAATAGAAGATTATGTAGGCTGTATTTTCGTGTCTAACTTGCACACTGGAAACAAAGCCATGAGTTTCTAATGCTCAGATGAACAGCTCTAATGCTGTTCCTTATCTCAGCTTAATTTTATTCAGATCAACAGGAATTTCTTTTTAAGCTCACACATTTTTTTTTTTTTTTAATCCTCTAGTTCCTAGATTGGGGCTTAGAGGTTCTAATTCTTTAGCAGGCATCTGTTCTGTAAATTTATTTTCAGTCAAGCAGAAAAAAAGACCCTCCTCCAGATTCAGTATTTCTTCTGTATACAAGTAATGTGCCATTTTCATTGGTCCTGGACACAGGCAAATTCCTGGAATGGCACAGTGTCTTATATTCTCCAAGATAATTAGCAAAGTAAGATAATTCAAGTTCATGAGTCAGCTATTCATTGATTGCCATGCAGTGATATTTCAGAGTGACAAAGGAAAGAGAAATTTCAACCCAAGACATTCCCACTGAAATAACCAAAATTACCATGACAACTGGAGAAACATGGGCTTCCCAGCTGGTGATAGTGGTAAAGAATCTGCCTGCTAATGCAGGAGATGCAGGTTCAGTCTCTGGTTGGGGAAAATCCTCTGGAGAAGGAAATGGCTACCCACCCCAGTATTCTTGCCTGAAGAATTCCACGGATAGGGGAGCCTGGCAGGCTCCAATCCATGGGGTGGCAAGAGTCAGACACAACTTAGTGACTAAACCACCACCACCACCACGACAACTGCTAGCACATGCCGCACACGTAATGGTTCATAATTAGTATGGATGAGACAGTCAGCGAGCACATGGGTTAATGTTGTCTACAATGCAAAGTCACAGGACGGTTGACCTGAATCCCATCCTTTCCATGCTGGCTGAAAGGGAAGTCTCCACCCCCCAGGTGGACCACAGTCATCCTTTCCCTTCAGGTCAAAGTATAATTTTCAAATAACTAAACATCAGATGCTCGTATTCTCATAGACTGGGGGTGTATCCAAGGTTTGTTTATTTAACTCAGTATAGAGAAAAATTATAGGCAAAGGATGGCAAAGCTGGTTCAAAGAAGCATATGAGGAAGTATAAACATATACATATGAACACGTTCAATGGGAAAGAAGTAACTGCTTGGGCCATATCATATTTACCATATAGGAAGTATTTCCATCTCTAATGGACAGAGATCATCGGCAATTTATCAATCTTGCATCAAACTAACATCTAATTTTACAAAGTCTGGCAGTAAACTGTAAGTCCAATAGTTATTACTTCCTAGAACATCAAAAGATTCTTAGGCAGGTTTGTTGGACAAGACTGAACTATAGCATTTACTCCTTTTGTCATTTTTCCTCTTTTCTGATGTTTTTTCTTAATAATCAAAGCATATAGGATATACCCTGACTCTTAGAATGTTGAAGAAGGATAACCTTATGCATAGCAAAATAAAATGACTCATTATCCTAGTCCAGTTTTAAGATTTACCATTAATAAAATGGTTATCACATTGGATCTTTGCCAAACCCTTCGGTTTACTGTAAAACAAAACCAATTGTTCTCCTGAATCTAAGAACTTTATAAAGGCATTTCTCCCACTGTTCTTGTTTGGGTAACATGATCAGTTCATTAAGGAAATAATTTGCACTTAATGGATGGTTATAATACATCGTTAATAGGATCTACTGCTTGAATCTGGAAGGGAAAGAAAATGAGAACAGAGGTCCCGTATTCAAATGGCTCTGTGCTTCGTTTATCAGAACAATGGCCAAAATCTTGGCAGGAATGTGTCAGAAGCCCCTTGTTAAACGCAATGCTGATCATGCCAGGAAAATAAATTCTTGCTCTTGAGGGGGAAGAATTTTCATTCACTATTATTTTTCAGACATCATTTATCAAGTTTAGGAAGTTCCCTTCTCTTCCTAGTTTGTTGAGAGATTTTATCCTGAATGAATAATGTATTTTACTAAATGTTTTTTTCAGTGTCTATTGAGATAATCATATTTCATTAACCTTTTTACTTTGAGATTCTTGTAGATTCACTTGAGGTTTTAGGAACCATGAGAGGGATCCCGAGTACCCTTTACTCACTGTTTCCCCCGTGGTAACATCCCCCCAAACTCAGTACACTATCACCACAAGAATATTGACATTGATATAATCCAGATTCAGAACTTCTCACCTGAAGGACTCCTCTTGTTGCTTTGTGTAGCTACTCACACTTTTCTTACCTATTTTTAGGTTTTCTGTTGCTCTGATTTATTTGTCTACCCACCTCTTCCAATACCACACATTCTTGATTACTGTACTTCTGTTAATAAAATAAGTCTTCAAATCCAGTAGAATTATTGTTTTTACTTTAATTTTAAAAATTGTTTTAGCTCTTCTAGTTGTTTTGCCTTTCCCATATGAATCTTAGTATATGTTGTCTACATCTATAAAAAAAATCCTGCTGAGATTTTTACTGAAAGTGTTATTCGCTCAATTGTGTCTGACTCCTTGTGACCTACCAGGCTCCTCTGTCCATGGAATTCTCCAGGCAAGAATACTGGAGTGGATTGCTATTTCCTCCTCCAGGGGATCTTCCCAATCCAGGAATAGATCCCAGGTCTCCTGCATTGCTGGCAGATTCTTTATCATCTGAGCCACCAGGGAAGCTCATAATAAAAACTGAATATAAAAAAAAATTAGTAAATGTGGTGTAGGATGTTAAGTAAACTTATCAGATCAGATCAGATCAGATTAGTCGCTCAGTCATGTCCGACTCTTTGCAACCCCATGAATCACAGCACGCCAGGCCTCCCTATCCATCACCAACTCCCGGAGTTCACTCAAACTCACGTCCATCGAGTCAGTGATGCCATCCAGCCATCTCATCCTCTGTCGTCCCCTTCTCCTTCTGCCCTCAATCCCTCCCAGCATCAGAGTCTTTTCAAATGAGTCAACTCTTCGCATGAGGTGGCCAAAGTACTGGAGTTTCAGCTTTAGCATCATTCCTTCCAAAGAAATCCCAGGACTGATCTCCTTCACAATGGACTGGTTGGATCTCCTTGCAGTCCAAGGGACTCTCAAGAGTCTTCTCCAACACCACAGTTCAAAAGCATCAATTCTTCGGCACTCAGCCTTCTTCACGGTCCAACTCTCACATCCATACATGACCACTGGAAAAACCATAGCCTTGACTAGACGAACCTTTGTTGGCAAAGTAATGTCTCTGCTTTTGAATATGCTATCTAGGTTGGTCATAACTTTCCCTCCAAGGAGTAAGCAACTCTTAATTTCATGGCTGCAATCACCATCTGCAATGATTTTGAAGCCAGGGAAAATAGAGTCTGACACTGTTTCCACTGTTTCCCCATCTATTTCCCATGAAGTGATGGGACCGGATGCCATGATCTTCGTTTTCTGAATGTTGAGCTTGAAGCCAACTTTTTCACTCTCCTCTTTCACTTTCATCAAGAGGCTTTTGAGTTCCTCTTCACTTTCTGCCATAAGGGTGGTGTCATCTGCATATCTGAGGTGATTGATATTACTTCTGGCAATCTTGATTCCAGCTTGTGCTTCTTTCAGTCCAGCGTTTCTCATGATGTACTCCACATAGAAGTTAAATAAACAGGGTGACAATATACAGCCTTGATGAACTCCTTTTCCTATTTGGAACCAGTCTGTTGTTCCATGTCCAGTTCTAACTGTTGCTTCCTGACCTGCATACAAATTTCTCAAGAGGCAGATCAGGTGGTCTGGTAGTCCCATCTCTTTCAGAATTTTCCACAGTTTATTGTGATCCACACAGTCAAAGGCTTTGGCATAGTCAATAAAGCAGAAATAGATACTTTTCTGGAACTCTCTTGCTTTTTCCATGATCCAGCAGATGTTCACAATTTGATCTCTGGTTCCTCTGCCTTTTCTAAAACCAGCTTGAACATCAGGAAGTTCACGGTCCACATATTGCTGAAGCCTGGCTTGGAGAATTTTGAGCATTACTTTACTAACGTGTGAGATGAGTGCAATTGTGTGGTAGTTTGAGCATTCTTTGGCATTGCCTTTCTTTGGGATTGGGATAAAAACCGACCTTTTCCAGTCCTGTGGCCACTGCTGAGTTTTCCGCATTTGCTGGCATATTGAGTGCAGCACTTTCACAGCATCATCTTTCAGGATTTGGAATAGCTCAACTGGAATTCCATCACCTTCACTAGCTTTATTCGTAGTGATGCTTTCTAAGGCCCACTTGACTTCACATTCCAGGATGTCTGACTGTAGGTCAGTGATCACACCATCGTGATTATCTGGGTCATGAAGATCTTTTTTGTACAGTTCTTCTGTGTATTCTTGCCATCTCTTCTTAATATCTTCTGCTTCTGTTAGGTCCATACTGTTTCTGTCCTTTATCGAGCTCATCTTTGCATGAAATGTTCCTTTGGTATCTCTGATTTTCTTGAAGAGATCTCTAGTCTTTCCCATTCTGTTGTTTTCCTCTATTTCTTTGCATTGATCTCTGAGGAAGGCTTTCTTATCTCTTCTTGCTATTCTTTGGAACTCTGCATTCAGATATTTATATCTTTCCTTTTCTCCTTTGCTTTTCACTTCTCTTCTTTTCACAGCTATTTGTAAGGCCTCCCCAGACAGCCATTTTGCTTTTTTGCATTTCTTTTCCATGGGGATGGTCTTGATCCCTGTCCCCTGTACAGTGTCATGAACCTCATTCCATAGTTCTTCAGGCACTCTATCTATCAGATCTAGGCCCTTAAATCTATTTCTCACTTCCACTGTATAATCATAAGGGATTTGATTTAGGTCATACCTGAATGGTATAGTGGTTTTCCCTCCTTTCTTCAATTTCAGTCTGAATTTGGCAATAAGGAGTTCATGGTCTGAGCCACAGTCAGCTCCTGGTCTTGTTTTTGCTGACTGTATAGAGCTTCTCCATCTTTGGCTGCAAAGAATATAATCAATCTGATTTCGGTGTTGACCATCTGGTGATGTCCATGTATAGAGTCTTCTCTTGTGCTGTTGGAAGAGGGTGTTTGTTATGACCAGTGCATTTTCTTGGCAAAACTCTATTAGTCTTTGCCCTGCTTCATTCTGTATTCCAAGGCCAAATTTGCCTGTTACTCCAGGTGTTTCTTGACTTCCTACTTTTGCATTCAGTCCCCTATAATGAAAAGGACATCTTTTTTGGGTGTTAGTTCTAAAAGGTCTTGTAGATCTTCATGGAACCGTTCAACTTCAGCTTCTTCAGCGTTACTGGTTGGGGCATAGACTTGGATTACTGTGATATTGAATGGTTTGCCTTGGAAATGAACAGAGATCATTCTGTCGTTTTTGAGATTGCATCCGAGTACTGTATTTCGGACTCTTTTGTTGACCATGATGGCTACTCCATTTCTTCTGAGGGATTCCTGCCCACAGTAGTAGATATAATGGTCATCTGAGGCGGGAGGAGCGGCCGCGGTCAGGCTACTCCGCTTTGCGAAGGCTCTCGGTGCGCCGCGGCCCTCAGGCACCCGGCTCTCGCCCGCCCCGTCGCCACGATGCCCAAGAGGAAGGTCAGCTCCGCCGAGGGGGCAGCGAAGGAGGAGCCGAAGAGGAGGTCGGCGAGGTTGTCAGCTAAACCGGCTCCTGTAAAAGTGGAAACGAAGCCAAAAAAGGCGGCGGGAAAGGATAAATCTTCAGACAAAAAAGTGCAAACAAAAGGGAAAAGAGGAGCAAAGGGAAAACAGGCGGAAGTGGCCAACCAGGAGACTAAAGAAGACTTACCTGCAGAAAATGGAGAGACTAAAAACGAGGAGAGCCCAGCCTCTGATGAAGCAGAAGAGAAGGAAGCCAAGTCTGATTAATAACCACACACCGAGTTCCTGTCAGTGGTCCCTGTTTCCCTTCTTGTACAATCCAGAGGAATATTTTTATCAACTATTTTGTAAATGCAAGTTTTTTAGTAGCTCTAGAAACATTTTTAAAAAGGAGGGAATCCCACCTCATCCCATTTTTTAAGTGTAAATGCTTTTTTTTAAGAGGTGAAATCATTTGCTGGTTGTTTATTTTTTGGTACAACCAGAAAATAGTGGGATATTGGATACGGGAGGCTTTGATTGTCTTGGGTGTCAGCTTAACATTCCATAGATGGGGGTAGCTTTTATATCCTGTAACACAAAAGCATACTAAATGACAGTTGGAGTCAGTTGTGCATTTAATGTCTTGAACACTTTAAATTACTTCTCTTCCCATATTGTTTTGGTAGAATTATTTCCTACAGCAAACCACTTTTTGATCTTGGCTCTCCTGGTCAGAATTTTGTGCACTATACTATAACATCTTTGGTCGTGGTAGTCCAGTTTTCCTAGTAACTTGGTTAATGTGCTGTGAACGATTGACAGTTTGGGTATGTAGTGTATATGATATTAAATTGTGAATCAGTGGGACTTATGATGTAACAACATATCAATATTTGAAGATATTGGTACTTGATATCCTGTTAAGAAAAGTTTGCTCCAAATTTTAAGCTGGAAAGTCACTGGAATAACTGTTAAGAATAATAACTACATGATATTTAGATTTTTGGTACATATGTGAAGAATTGTGTACAAATGGAAATGTCTGTGTAGTGATCCTCAAAACAACCAATAAAATCTCAGTTATAAAAGAAAAAAAAAACAAAAAAACAAAAAAAATAATGGTCATCTGAGAAAAGTTCACCCATTCCAGTCCATTTCAGTTTGCTGATTCCTAGAATGTTGACATTCACTCTTGCTATCTCTTGTTTCACCACTTCCAATTTGCCTTGATTCATGGACCTGACATTCCAGGTTCCTATGCAATAGTGCTCTTTACAGCATCAGACCTTGCTTCCATCACCAGTCACATCCACAGCTGGGTATTGTTTTTGCTTTGGCTCCATCCCTTCATTCTTTCTGGAGTTATTTCTCCACTGATCTCCAGTAGCATATTGGGCACCTACTGACCTGGGGAGTTTCTCTTTCAGTATCCTATCATTTTTCCTTTTCATACTGTTCATGGGGTTCTCAAGGCAAGAATACTGAAGTGGTTTGCCATTCCCTTCTCCAGTGGACCACATTCTGTCAGATCTCTCCACTATGACCCGCCCATCTTGGGTTGCCCCACAGGCATGGCTTAGTTTCATTGAGCTAGACAAGGCTGTGGTCCTAGTGCAATTAGATTGACTAGTTTTCTGTGAGTATGGTTTCAGTGTGTTTGCCCTCTGATGCCCTCTTGCAACACCTACCATCTTACTTGGGTTTCTCTTACCTTGGGCATGGGGTATCTCTTCATGGGTGCTCCAGCAAAGCGCAGCCATTGCTCCTTACCTTGGACGAGGGGTATCTCCTCACTGCCGCCCTTCCTGATCTTCAACGTGGGATAGCTCCTTTAGGCCCTTCTATGCCAGCGTAGCCACGGCTCCTTGGACGTGGGGTTGATCCTCCTGGCCACCGCCCCTGGCCTCAGGCGTAGGGTTGCTCCTCAAGTACACTTATGGTGGTAATCATTTCACAACATATATGAATATCAAATCATTATGTTGTACATCTGAAACTAATATGTGTCAACTCTGACTCAAGTTTTAAAAACTGAATATCAATTTGAGGAGAACTGACATCAATAATATGTTGAGTCTTCCAATTCATGAATGTGATCTGCTTCTCCATTTATTTAGAACTTCTTTGTTTCCCTTCATCATCATTTTGTACTTTCTAGCATATAAGTCCCATACATGTTAGATTTACACTTAAGTAGTTCAGTTTTTGAGCAATTGTAAATGGTACTGTAATTTTAATTTTGGTGTCCACAGGTTCATTGCTATATATAGAAATATAATTAATTCTTGAGTGTCAATTTTGTATCATAAGATCTTATTAAACTTATTAGTTACATAAAAAGGTTTTTTTTTTTTTTTTCGGTAGATTCCTTGGGATTTTCCACATAGACAGCCAAACCATGTTATTTGAAAATAGAGACAGTTGTTTCTCTTTCTTTCTGATCTGCATGCCTTTTATTTCCTCTTCTTTCTTCCTTATGTTGCATGAATTTGAGGCTCTTGCTTTGTCAGGAAACAATTCAGAGATAAATTGATAGTAAGAAGTGGATTTATGTAGAGAAAAACTCCACGACCAGAATGTGTGGGCCGTTTCAGAAGATGAGAGGCCTTGGTAAAAACACTCCACAGACAGAGTGTGGGCCATCCCAGAAGGTGAAGGAGAGTGAGAGGGCTTCAAAATATAGTGTGGTTAATTTTTATGGGCCGGGTGGTTTCATAAGCTAATGAATAAGAGGATTATTCCAACTATTTGGGGGGTGGAGAGGAGATTTCCAGGAATTGAGCCACCGTCCACTTTTTGGTCTTTGAAGGCCAGCCTCAGAGCACTCATGGTGCTGGTAGTGTATCATTTAGCTTGCTGATGTGTTACCATGAGTGTACACTGAAGCCAAAGGTCTAGAGGAAGATGAATAGTCCACCATCTTGGACCTAGTTGGTTCTCATTTTCATCGTATTCTGTGGCCATGTCTTTCTTTTAAAGGCTATGCCCTGACCCCTTCCCTCCTGCTTCACTTGCGCTAGTTAGAATTTCCAGTACCATATTGTTTAGTGGTGAGAGTAAACATCCTTGCCTTGTTCCTGACTATACAGGGAAACATTCAGTTTTTCAACACTAAGTATGCTGTAGGATTTTGAAGGTGTTCTTTACCAAATTGAGGAAGTTCTCTTTTATTCTATTTTTCTATAAGTTTTATCATGAATAGGTATTAAATTGGTGAATACCTTTTCTTTATTGATTGACATGCAATCATAAAAAGCAAGGGGTAAGAGCTTTTATAGGCAGAGGGCGAGTGCTACATTCAGAAACAGCACAGTCCACTGTGTCCGTCATCTTCAAATCGGTCATCGGTGGTCTGACCAGCATCACCTTGGTTATTTTAGGTACAGTTAATCTTCAGTTCCAGGGTCAGTTTGTTTTCATTTCTTTGAGGCCAATTATTGGAATTGTGGCAGCTTATTTCATGAGTGTAGTCTGATCATCATGATGTAGTTAACTTCTTCCACCTGGTGGGAGTTTCATTTTCTATAAGACAGCTCACAGGATATGGCTCAGAATACTACCTACAGTCTTTGAGAAGGAACTAAAGATCCTTGACTGTACTTAGTGACTATATTGTTATTATTTGGTCTCCTTTGACTGTTTTCCTTTGTTTCTGCATGTTCTAGTTTCTTTATTTAAACTTATTCCTTGACTGAAGTTTTCCACAGACTAAACGTAGGCACAGGACATGGAGAGGGGAAGGGCCATAGGGTCTTCCTCCATTTCAGTGTCATAGAAATGTAGAAAACCTCTCTGCCTTTGCATCTCTTTACCTTCCTCCATTAAATATTTTCTACATATATTTCTAACCACATCAGACAGTACATAACTTTTTGTCCTCAGCTATCAAACATAATTTTAAAAACTAAAGAAGAGACAGAAAGTCTGCTATATGTACTCATATTTTTGCAGTGCTCTTTCTTTCATTCTGATGTTCTCAGACTCCTTGTTTTATTATTTCCTTCAATTTAAAGGGCTTTCTTCAGCTATTCTTGTAGGATAGGTATGCTGGTGACAAATGTCTTAGTTTTCCTTCGTTTGAAAATGTCATGCATACCTCTTCTCTATTGAAGGATTTATAATTCTGTGTTGACAGTTCTTTGACGTGTCTTGGTGTAGCTTTCCTTGGTTGATCTTTTTTGGGATTTGCTTAGCCTCTGGAATCTCTAAGTTTAGGTCTTTTGTCAAGTTTGAGTTATTTTCAGCCATTATTTATTTGAGCTCTGATATCTTTCTTCTTTTCTTGCAGGATTTCCATTCTCTTGCTTTGTTAGTGGGGATAGAAATCTAGGCTCCTCACATGGTCTCCATTGGCAGCATGGTGATGAAAGCTCCTTGTTGCTGAGTAGGAAGGAGGGTCTTGGCTTTCTACTCAGGCTTCTCTGACGTCACCTGGGGGCAGTCACCTGGGAAGACTGGGGGCTGGGAGCAACTTTCTTTTTTTTTTTTTTTAATTTTATTTTATTTTTAAACTTGACAATATTGTATTGGTTTTGCCAAATATCGAAATGAATTTGCCATAGGTATACATGTGTTCCCCATCCTGAACCCTCCTCCCTCCTCCCTCCCCATACCATCCCTCTGGGTCGTCCCAGTGCACCAGCCCCAAGCATCCAGTATCATGCATCGAACCTGGACTGGCGACTCGTTCCATATATGATATTATACGTATTTCAATGCCATTCTCCCAAATCATCCCACCCTTTCCCTCTAAGGGAGCAACTTTCTATAAACACTTCGGGGATGATGTGTATGATCACTGTCTTCATTATGGTGATGGTTCATAAGTGTATACAAATGTCAATAGCACTCTAAATATATATTTTAAATATGCATTTTCTGCTGTCTGACATTAAACTGTTAAAGCTTTTAAAAAAGGATAACCACAAAGGTTATGACTCCATTGCCATATAAGAGTCTCTTCATCCAACTTAGAATTCTAATTTCTTTCAAGTAACATTTTTTTCACCGACTATATGTACTTGAGACTCTCAAATTCTCTGAATCACATTTGTCATCTTGTTGATTCCCTCATTAATAGGTTAGGCATGTGCTGACTATATACTTGAAGGAGGATTATGTTATCATTTTGCAAGTCATCCTTTGATAACATTTACACCTATAAAATTAGCTTTATTTAAAATGTCCATAGAGCACTTCCCTAGTAATCCAGTGGTCAAGAATCCACCAGCTAATGCAAGGCACATGGGTTCAGTCCCTAGTCTGGGGAGATTCCACATGCCACAGGGCAACTAAGCCCATGTGCCACAACTACAGAGCCCACGCTCTAGAGCCCATGAGCTGCAACTACTGATCCTGTGAGCCCTAGAGACCTTGCTCTACAAGAGAAGCCACTGCAATGGGAAGCCCACAACTAGAGAGTGCCTCCCACTCGCCACAACTGGAGAAAGCCCACATGCAGCAACCAAGACCCAGCACAGCCAAAAATAAAAATAAATAAATTGTTTAAAAATAAAATTTCCCAAGCACTGGGACGACCCAGAGGGATGGTATGGGGAGGGAGGAGGGAGGAGGGTTCAGGATGGGGAACACATGTATACCTGTGGTGGATTCATTTTGATATTTGGCAAAACTAATACAATTATGTAAAGTTTAAAAATAAAATAAAATTAAAAAAAATAAAAATAAAATTTCCATAAAAATTCTTCTAGGGAAAATATCTAAAGACTTAAGCCTGAAATACTCTTTTCTCTCCCTCCTTCTCACTGACTATATGAAAGCAATTGTTTTATGAAAAGATTTTTGACAACTTGAGGATTCTTAGTAGTACACTGTGAACTTAGGGAGAACAAATAAAATTTCATAACCTAAGGCATTATGTGGAAATGAAGATGAGACACAGGAACACCTGTTTATTTCAAGACATATATTAAGATTTTTCTGGAGATTTGGTGGGAAAGGTGGTGCAGAGTCCAGGAAAACAGTATAAAGCAGAAAACTCAGTTCTTGTTTAGTCACTCAGTCATGTCCAACTCTTTGGACCCCATGGATTGTAGCCTGCCAGTCTTTAAAAGGAAGTGTGTATGTAAAATTGAGGGTATTGATGACTTGTACTTTGGTATTTGGACTCAAAATAACTGTCACAGGAGTAATTATCTCTGTGTTATGCACTCAAAGGAATAAGCCAGATGGCAAAACAATGGACAGAGATGCGGGAGAAAAGGGACTAAAAAGAAAATTTAGCAAGAGAGAGAGAAAGTGGAAGAGGGTTTGAATAAATGTATTTATGTTGACACCATTAAAGATGAGCTTCCCATGTGGTACACTGCTAAAGAATCCCCCTGCCAATGCAGGAGATGAGGGTTCGATTCCTAATTTGAGAAGATACCTTGTAGAAGGAAATAACTACCCACTCCAGTATTCTTGCCTGGGAAATTCCATGGGCAGAGAAGCCTGGCAGGCTACAGTCCAGGCTATAGCCTGGAAGGTTGCAAAGGAGTTGGACACGATTTAGTGACTAAACAACAACAACCATTAAAGATAGGGAATAAACTTTTGAAGCAAGAAGCTTTCAGCCTATACAGATGAGGACCACAGCTGTCTGAGAAAACACAAGCAAGAAAGGATTCTATAAGGTGTGTGGACTCCCCTCCCTAGGGGCGCAGCTCCACCAGGCCTCTTGAACATACCTTCAAGGGCAGATGACTCAACAGACAAGCTAAAAAGTATTTCAATGAAGCACACCTGAATTGAAGTTTCAATCTGATCTGGCTTAGTCTCCAGCATCTGGCAACTCTATCCATGGAAAATATTATAAGCCTAAATGGAATTTCCCTCTTTCAAAGATGATTTATGAGCTAAAATATATAACATCAGATCTGTATATAAATATTACCCTCCCATCTGTTGCTGTCAGTCCCCTGGGGGCTAGTGATGTAAATAAATGCAATAATAAGGAGTATATTTCAATTGCAACTATACTTTAATAATGCTGCAAAAAATATAAATCTAATATCATGAATAAAGGCTGCTGCTGCTGCTACTAAGTTGCTTCAGTTGTGTCTGACTCTGTGCAACCCCGTAGATGGCAGCCCACCAGGCTTCCCCATCCCTGGGATTCTCCAGGCAAGAACACTGGAGTGGGTTGCCATTTCTTTCTCCAATGCATGAAAGTGAAAAGTCAAAGTGAAGTTGCTCAGTCGTGTCCCACTCTTAGCGACCCCATGGACTGCAGCCTACCAGGCTCCTCCGTCCATGGGATTTTCCATGCAAGAGTACTGGAGTGGGGTGACATTGCCTTCTCCGTGAATAAAGGCTATTTACTTTTTAATATATGTCAAAAATACATTTCATGATAAGAATTGTTCCAAGCATAAGAAAAAATTCAAATGATTGTAACCTAAAATATCAACGAAATTAAACATCGGACAATGAGAGAAAAAAAAAAGAGCTCAAGGAAGAAATTTTTTAAATAAATGTTAATAAGAAAAAGTTAAAATTGAGTTGGAAGGTTTGATGAGAAAGGAAATTTAAGATAACATAGAACCATTACAGTAATGAAAACCACATTAGAAGCCGCAAGCGTAAAAATAGAGACTGTTGGAAACAGACTCAAGGCAAAAACAGCTTTAAAAAGATCACATAAACAACATGGAAAACTAGAAAAAGTTTTGGAGAGAATAAAAATGTTTATTTTTAAATGGAGAGATTAAGAAAATTCAACACGTGTGTAATTGGGATTTCTGAAAAACATATTGAAGTTCTGGTGGTGCTGGGACTTAAAGGATAAAAGTGTGAGGAAAAAAACTCAAGTTGCTTAGAAGAAAGAAAATGGACTGACTTCAGTGTATTTTTGAAAATAATTATTTTCAGTGGCAGAATACAGTGGAGACACATACTGATGACTTGAGGAGAAAAAACCTGACTCCAGATGTTATGTATTCAAATTATCCTTTACTTAAAAGATAAGAGAAATATTTTCTTAAGCTTATATTCTTAGTACATATAGCATCTCTGTGTCCTTAAAAAAAAACATGGTTGATAAATCAAATCCAACTGCTGAATTTAATGCAGAATTCCAAAACTGAAGCCATATTGGAAAACGCTGCTTCTATTAAGATTAAATATCTAATCTTTCATGGTATGAGAACAGTTGATACTGAAATTTATGCATTAATAAAGATGTTGGCATATATATATATATACACATATGTGTGTGTGTGTGTGACTGTGTGTGTATACACACAAAAGTAACCACTAGAAGAAATAAAAAGAAACAATAAAACTTTTAAATTACCAAGAGGAAAATAAGTACACCCCTATCCAAACACACCATTCACCTAAGCACATACACACTCACACATACACAATCAAAGTAAATAAAACATTAAATTTTACATATATATCACACATATGTATTACAACTATAGATATCAAATTTGTTAAAGGACCTAACTCCTTTGTTAGATCCAAAAGCTAATACAATTGTATGCCAAAGTAAGAGATATATTAAAATATACAAGCTTGAAATTAAAGGTTAAGATGAATCATGCTATTATATCAATGGCAGTAATATTTGAATTTAAAACAAAAGACATTAAGATTATAAATTAACTCACTTTTCAATAATGCAGGGTACAGTCACAATAAAGGTTAAAATGTCAGGGGACTTTATGGACCAAATAATATGTATCAACAAAACACAAAAGAAAAGATCTACTCAAGATACAAAAAAGAAGTACATAAAATTAAAGTATAATAGGAGATAACCCATTTCTTTCAGTATATCACAACGTACAAATACCTACCAAAATAAGAAATACAGAAAATTTAAGCAATACTATTAATAATTTGTATTAAATGTGACTTAAGTTTGTGTATTATATATACATAAACTTCTGTTTCTTATAGACAAATATGTAATAATAAAGTAAATAAATATAATAGTAAAGAATACACTTCAATTGCAATTATGCTCCAATAATGCTGGAAAAAGTATAAATCTAACATCATGAATAAAAGCTAGTTGCTTTTTAATATGTTAAAAATACATTTCAAGATAAAAACTGTTACAAACAAAAGAAAAAAATCAAATGATTTTAATCTAAAATGTCAAAGAAATTAAAGCAAACATGGGATACTGAGAGAAAAAAAGAACTCAAGGAAGAGATCTAGTATGTCTACTTTTAAGCATCTATTCAACACTGAACTCATGAAACATTTATAAAAAAAACTGACCACAAAGAATTTTAAATAGATCACAAAAATAAAACTGGTAAAGATCACATTCTGCACTTAGAAAGAAATAAGAGGTTAATAATATGAAACAGAGAGGTGCCAATATGATTCCCTTGGAGGAAGAATAATCTTTTTGACAAATAGTTCTGAAACAACTGGAATTCTTTCACACAAAATAATAAACTTAGACCACTAATTCACACCATACATAAAAATGAACTCAGTGTGGACCATCAACTTAAATGTAAGGGCTAAATTCATAGAAATCTTAGAAGAAAATATAAGGATAAGTCTGCAAATCCAAATCTGTGGATTTGGCCACAGATTCTTAGATATAAGACTAAAGACAAATGGAACAAAAGGAAAATAGATAAACTGAGCTTCATCAAAATTAAAAACTTTTGTGCAATAAAGAACATTATCAAGAAAATGAAAAGACAACATACAGAATGGGAGAAAATAATGGCAAATAATGTATCTGTGAAGAGTCCAGTATCCAGAGCACATAAAGAATATACAAAGAACTTGTACAACTTAGATTGAAGTACTGATCTACAAAAAGGAATGAAAGCACCAAAAATGAAAACTATATGAGTAAACTTAAAACATTTTTATTTTTTTCACTTTTTGGCCATACCGCATGACATGTGAGAGAGCTTAGTTCCCTGACCAGGGATCAAACTTGCGCCCACTGCAGTGGAAGCCCAGATTCTTAACTGCTGAACCACCAGGGAAGTCCCTACAATATATTTTTCTTCTTATCTAAATGTTTGTAAATATAATTGTCTGTTTGAATGAAAATAATAGCAATGCAGTATAGGGTTTGTATAAAATGTTTGATAATATCATGAAAGAGAAGAGAAATAGAAGTATATCTCTGAAGATTCTCACACTGTTTGTTAAGTGGAATAATATCACTTTAAGGTAGTTGGTGATAAATTAAATCTGCACATTATAAAGCCTAAAGCAACCACCAGAACAGTGAAACAAAGCATTATGGTTAACAAACCATCAAAGGAAATAAATAGAATCACCAAAAGTATTCAATTAATGCAAATGAAGGTAGAAAAAAGAGAAGAAGGGAAAGAAGACAGATATAACAGAGCAAATAACAACATAATGTGTTTAAATCTAACTGTACCATTTCCATTAAATATACTTGACCTAAACACTCCAATTAAAAGACAAAAATTTAGAATGGGTTAAAAAGAGCAATGCACCTTATACAATGTACTCAAATACATGTATATGATGCTTCCAAGAAACACACTTTAAATATGACACAAATATATTAAAAATAAAAGTAATGAAAAGGTATCACACGAACCCTAATCAAAGGAATCTGAAGTAGTTATATTAATATCAAAAAAAGTAGATTTCAGAGCAAAGAACAATATCAAGAACAAAAAGGTCATTTCAGAATGATAAAAAGGCAACTTCATTAGGAGGACATAATAATTTTATACATGTATGCCCCCAAATAGCAGAACTTCAAAACAAAGAAGGCAAAGACAAAACTGCAAAGAGAAATAGACAAATTCATAGCTTTAGTTAGGGTTTCAATACCCTCTCTCAATAACTGATAGAATAAGGAAGCTAAAAATCAGTGGCACACAGAAGGCAACACAGTCAACTAACTGAACCTAATAGACATTCGTAGAATATTTTACACACACACAGATGAAAGCATATTCTTTAAGTGCACACAAAACATTTACCAAGATAATGACATTATGGACTATAAATAAGTCTGAATAAGTTTTAAAAGATGTGAGTCATGCATATTTTATATTCACAAATCACAATAGAATTAAATTAAATCAAGGAAAGGAAAACACCTGGAAAATCACCAAACACTTAGGAACTACCTACTGCACTTTTAAATAACCCATGATTCATAGAAAAGAGCAAAATAGAATTTAGACAGTGTTTTAAACTGAATGAAAATTTTAAAAAACAATATATTAAAATTTGTGAAATGATACTAAAACACTAGTTAGTAAGATATTTATAGTACTAAATATCTATATTAGGAAAAAAGGTCTCAAATAAGTTATCTGAGATTCCACTTTAAGAAATTAAATAAAATAGGGAAGGAAACAAAAAAATAAGCACAATAGAGAACAGAACAGAAATCAACTAAATGGGGAAAAAAAAGAGAAAAATCAGTGAAACTAAAAGCTCTTTCTTGGAGAAAAATCAATAAAATGGATAAATCTTGAATCACATTTAATAAGAGAAAAAGAGAAAAGACATAAATTATCAATGTTAGGAATGAGAGAGGTCATGTTAGCACAGAATCAAAATGTAATAAATTTATTGTAATGGAATGCTATGAAAAACTTTCTGCCAGCAAATTCAACTCAGATGAGATGCACAAATTTATTGATAGACACAAACTACTAAAGATCACTCAAGAGGAAACAGATAATCTGAATAGCCCAGTGTCTACTACAGAAATTTATTTTGTAATTAAAATCTTTCCCTCCTTACTTTCATATCCTGGATGAGATTCTGAAATAGAAAAATAAGGACATTAGGTAAAAATTAAGGAAATATGACTAAAGTGTGTGCTTATTAATAGCATCAATATTTGTTCATTAATTACAACAAATATACTCTGTAAGATGTAATATTAGAGAAAACTGGATGTGAGTCTTATGGGAACTCCTGGTACTATCTTTGCAAGATTTCTGTAAATTTAAAACTGTTGAAAGATAAAATGTCTATTTTTTTAAAGAAGTAATAAATAATATGGTGCTCCTTCATACACATGTATACACATAAATCCCTCCAACAAAGATAGCTCTATGTCAGAATGACTTCAATGGTGAATTCTACCAAATATTTAAGAAAGAAATAATGCAAAACATATATATTTTCTTCCAGAAAACTGAAGAAGGAGAAGGTACACTTAACTCATTATGGTGTTATCATTTCCCAGTACCAAAATCTGAGATATTCTATGGAAACTACAGATCAATATATCTCATGATTATGAGTACAAATTTTAGAAAATCAATTCAGCAATACAATTGATCTCATAATTTGTGAATGCCATTTTTGTGAATTTGTCTACTTACTAAAATTTGCTAGCAATTCCCTAATCAATAGGAGGAGCAGAGAGAGTCAAATCTCCTAATATACACATTCTCAGTTGAGATTCAGCCAGGAACTGCTCTCTTGTCTCATTTCAGCTCTCGTACTGTAAGCAAGGGTTCTTTTTGCAGTATGTTTCAGTTCAGTTCAGTCGCTCAGTTGTGTCCGACTCTTTGTGACCCCATGAATTGCAGTATGAAAGGCCTCCCTGTCCATCACCAACTCCCAGAGTTCACTCAAACTCACATCCATCGAGTCGGTGATGCCATCCAGCCATCTCATCCTCTGTCGTCCCCTTCTCCTCTTGCCCCCAATCCCTCCCAGCATCAGAGTCTTTTCAAATGAGTCAACTCTTCGCATGAGGTGGCCAAAGCACTGGAGTTTCAGCTTTAGCATCATTCCTTCCAAAGAAATCCTAGGGCTGATCTCCTTCAGAATGGACTGGTTGGATCTCCTTGCAGTCTAAGGGACTCTCGTGAGTCTTCTCCAATACCACAGTTCAAAAGCATCAATTCTTCAGTGCTCAGCTTTCTTCACAGTCCAACTCTCACATCCATACATGACCACAGGAAAAACCATAGCCTTGACTAGACAGACCTTTGCTGGCAAAGTAATGTCTCTGCTTTTCAATATGCTATCTAGGTTGGTCACAACTTTTCTTCCAAGGAGTAAGCGTCTTTTAATTTCATGGCCACAATCACCATCTGTAGTGATTTTGGAGCCCCCAAAATTAAAGTCTGACACTGTTTCCACTGTTTCCCCATCTATTTCCCATGAAGTGATGGGACCAGATGCCATGATCTTCGTTTTCTGAATGTTGAGCTTTAAGCCAACTTTTTCACTCTCCACTTTCACTTTCATCAAGAGGATTTTTAGTTCCTCTTCACTTTCTGCCATAAGGGTGGTGTCATCTGCATATCTGAGGTGATTGATATTTCTCCCGGCAATCTTGATTCCAGCTTGTGCTTCTTCCAGCCCAGTGTTTCTCATGATGTACTCTGCATATAAGTTAAATAAGCAGATTGACAATATACAGCCTTGACATACTCCTTTTCCTATTTGGAACCAGTCTGTTGTTCCATGTCCAGTTCTAACTGTTGCTTCCTGACCTGCATACAAATTTCTCAAGAGGCAGATCAAGTGGTCTGGTATTCCCTTCTCTTTCATAACTTTTCACAGTTTATTGTGATCCACACAGTCAAAGGCTTTGGCATAGTCAATAAAGCAGAAATAGATGTTTTTCTGGAACTCTCTTGCTTTTTCGATGATTCAGCGGATGTTGACAATTTGATCTCTGGTTCCTCTGCCTTTTCTAAAACCAGCTTGAACATCTGGAAGTTCACAGTTCATGTATTGCTGAAGCCTGGCTTGGAGAATTTTTAGCATTACTTTACTAGCGTGTGAGATGAGTGAAATTGTGCAGTAGTTTGCGCAATCTTTGGCATTGCCTTTCTTTGGGATTGGAATGAAAACTGACCTTTTCCAGTCCTGTGGCCACTGCTGAGTTTTCCAAATTTGCTTGCATATTGAGTGCAGCACTTTCACAGCTTCATTTTTCAGAATTTGAAATAGCTCAACTGGAATTCCAACACCTCTGCTAGCTTTGTTCATAGTGATGCTTTCTAAGGCCCACTTGACTTCACATTCCAGGATCTGGCTCTAGGTTAGTGATCATACCATTGTGATTATCTTGGTCAAGCAGTACGTGTAGTACTACTTAAAAAAAAAATTTTTTTCTTCAGTGTCTTAATTGTGGGTGATGGCTCCATAAGTGTATATGTCAAAACTTAAACCATATACTTTAAATATATACAGTTTTTATATTGTTTGTCAGTACTATATCTCAAAAAAACTGTTTTTAAAAGGCTATGAAGGCTTCCCTGGTGGTTCGGTGGTAAAGAATCTGCCTGAATGCAGGAGACAAGAGTTTTATCCCTGGTCAAAGATTGCACATGCCAGAGAGCAACTCAGTCACTACACCACAACTATTGAGCCTGTGCTTTAGATTCTGGGAGCTGCAAATACTCAAGCCTGCATGCTCTAGAGCCCATGCTTCGTGACAAAAGAAGCCACTGCATTGAGAAGCCCATGCACTTAGAAAGTGGCCCCCACTTGCTGCAACTAGAGAAATGCCTGAGCAGCAACAGAGACTGAGCACAGCCATAAATAAATAAATAATTTTTAAAAATCTATGAGACACTAACAGAGTTGTTTCCCAAGTTAAAATTCATAGGTGTAAACTTTACATTGCTAAATGAGAAATAATGACATAAATTAGTCAAAAATTAACCTCCAGAAATAAGAAAAATAATAACCAAAAATGAAAATAAAATCCAAAAGAAAAAATAAATACAGAAAAAAGAAAAAGATAGAACAGACAAATTTCAGAACTTGTTCATTGTAAATTCCAGGGAAAGGCTGCTGCAACTACCTAAGCTCATTAATAAAAAGGGAGGGAAAACATAAACACAGAAAATTAGCACTGTGTATATGGCAGAAAATGAAGAGGAACTAAAAAGCCTCTTGAGGAAAGTGAAAGCGGAGAGTGAAAAAGTTGGCTCTAAGCTCAACATTCAGAAAACGAAGATCATGGCATCTGGTCCCATCACTTCATGGGAAATAGATGGGTAAACAGTGGAAACAGTGTCAGACTTTATTTTTGGGGGCTCCAAAATCACTGCAGATGGTGATTGTGGCCATGAAATTAAAAGACGCTTACTCCTTGGAAGAAAAGTTATGACCAACCTAGATAGCATATTGAAAAGCAGAGACATTACTTTGCCAACAAAGGTCCATCTAGTCAAGGCTATGGTTTTTCCAGTGGTCATGTATGGATGTGAGAGTTGGACTGTGAAGAAAGCTGAGCGCCGAAGAATTGATGCTTTTGAACTGTGGTATTGGAGAAGACTCATGAGAGTCCCTTAGACTGCAAGGAGATCCAACCAGTCCATTCTAAAGGAGATCAGCCCTGGGTGTTCTTTGGAAGGAATGATGCTAAAGCTGAAATTCCAGTACTTTGGCCACCTCATGCGAAGAGTTGACTCATTTGAAAAGACTCTGATGCTGGGAGGGATTGGGGGCAGGAGGAGAAGGGGACGACAGAGGATGAGATGGCTGGATGGCATCACCGACTCGATGGATGTGAGTTTGAGTGAACTCCGGGAGTTGGTGATGGACAGGGAGGCCTGGCATGCTGTGATTCATGGGGTCGCAAAGAGTTGGACACAACTGAGCGACTGAACTGAACTGAACTGATAGTAATACAGTTACAGGGCCAGAAAAAAAAATGTTTAATAGGATATATTTATTGATTTGTGCTAATAAATTTGAAACCTCGATTAAGTTGATTTTCTAGAAAAATATATATAATAAAACTTGCTTGGATAAAAGATGGATAAAATTGACAAGCTTTTAGTTATATTTACTAAGAAAAAAGAGAGAAGCCTCAGACTAAAGCTGAAATTAAAGAAGAGAAATTACATTGGATACAAAACAAAATTTAAAGAGATCAACAAAAGTAAAATAAATGGTGAAACTTCTTAAAGTGCTATTGCCTACATTGCCAAACCCAAAATACTTTTCAGATTTCAAAGAAAATATGATTCTGATTATATTTATACTGTTTGAAGCCTAGAAAAAGAAAAGAAAGTGAAAGTCGCTCAGTTGTGTCTAACTCTTTGTGATCCCATAGACTATACAGTTCATGGAATTCTCCAGGCCAGAATATTGGAGTGGGGAGCCTTTCCCTTCTTCAGGGGATCTTTCCAACCCAGGGATTGAACCCAGGTCTCCCACACTGCAGACAGATTCTTTACCAGCTGAGCCACAAGGAAAGACCAAGACTACTGGAGTGGGTAGCCTAGCCCTTCTCCAGCAGATCTTCCAGACATAGGAATTGGAACCAGGGTCTCCTGCATTGCATGTGGATTCTTTACCAGCTGAGCTACCAGGGAATTCATTTTATCTTAGTTTATTTTTCCCAAAGGGAAAAGATGGTGCCCACATCTCAGAGGCAGTAGCTCAGGGAGATGAGGAACATGAAGGCACACAGCAGAGGCCAGCTGCCTCACTCTTCCAAGGTCTCCTGCATTGCAGGCAGATTCTTTACCAACTGAGCTATCAGGGAAGCCTTTGAATCCTCAGTCAGTTCAGTTCAGTCGCTAGTCATGTCCAGCTCTTTGCGACCCCATGGACTGCAGCACACCAGGCCTCCCTGTCCATCACCACCAACTCCTGGAGTTTACTCAAACTCAAGTCCATTGAGTCAGTGATGCCATCCAACCATCTCATCCTCTGTCATCCCCTTCTCCTCCCGCTTTCAATCTTTCCCAGCATCAGGGTCTTTTCGAATGAGTCAGTTCTTGGCATCAGATGGCCAAAGTATTGGAGCTTCAGCTTCAACATCAGTTCTTCCAATGAATATTCAGGACTGATTTCCTTTAGGATGGACTGGTTGGATCTCCTTGCAGTCCAAGGGACTCTCAAGAGTCTTCTCCAACACCACAGTTCAAAAGCATCAATTTGAAGTCTAGTGGCTTCCAAATTTATACAATGAAAATGACATAACAGTAATTTTAATACTTGACAAAGAGAACAGAGAAAAGTGAAAACCCAGATTTTGGAAGTATGGATATCCCCATTTAACAGATATAAATCTTTAGGTTTTCAAATGTCAGGAAATTTGTCCTGAGCCATGTATTAGGTCAGAAATAGAATTGGCATTTGAATCCTAGCAATCCATTATGCTTTTGAACTGTGGTGTTGGAGAGGACTCTTGAGAGTCCCTTAGACTGCAAGGAGATCCAACCAGTCCATTCTGAAGGAGATCAGCCCTGGGTGTTCTTGGAAGGAATGATGCTAAAGCTGAAACTCCAGTGCTTTGGCCACCTCATGCGAAGAGTTGACTCATTGGAAAAGACCCTGATGCTGGGAGGGATTTGGGGGCAGGAGGAGAAGGGGACGACAGAGGATGAGATGGCTGGATGGCATCACTGACTCGATGGACGTGAGTCCGAGTGAACTCCGGGAGTTGGTGATGGACAAGGAGGCCTGGCGTGCTGCAGTTCATGGGGTCGCAGAGAGTCGGACACGACTAAGGGACTGAACTGAACTGAACTGAATCTATGGGGTCACAGAGCTGAATATGATTTAGTGACTAAACAACAACAAAGGCAATATTCACACCTAAATTACCAACTTCTATTTAGCTATAAAAACCAAAAGCATTTCCTTTAACTTCAGGAGAAGACAAGGATACTCACTTAGCCCTCTGTTGTTTAATGTCATTCTAAACACTTGGCCAAAGCAATTAAATTAGAAAGTGAAACAAGATTAAAATAAGTGCAAAAAATTAAGCCACAAAAGTACTGTAAACCAAATAGGTAACTTTTATAGAACTTCCCAAATTATGAAAATATTTTCTAAATATACTGTAAATTCCAGACATCACAAAAGAAAAGACTGATACATTTGGCTCCATAAAAATTTTGCACAGAGTTACTGTTGGTGGGAGTGTAAATTGACACAGCCACTATGGAAGACGGTATGGAGATTCCTTTAAAAACTAGGAATAAAACTGCCTTATGACCCAGCAATCCCACTCCTAGACATATTCCCTGAGGAAACCAAAATTGAAAAAGACACATGTATCCCATTGTTCATTGCAGCACTATTTGCAATAGCTAGAATATGGAAGCAGCCTAGATGTCTATTCACAGATGAACGGATAAAGAAGTTGTGATACATATATATAATGGAATATTACTCAGCCATAAAAAGGAATGCATTTGAGTCGGTTTTAATGAGGTGAATGAACCTAGAGCCTATTATACAGCGTGAAGTGAATCAGAAAGAGAAAGATAAATATCGTATTCTAACACATATATATGGAATCTAGAAGAAATTATTTATAGGGCAGCAATGGAGAAACAGACATAGAAAATAGACTTATGGACATGAGGAGAGGGGAGGAGAGGGTGAGATGTATGGAAAGATGTATGGAAAGAGTAGCGTGGAAACTTACATTACCATATGTAAAATAGATAGCCAAAGGGAATTTGCTATATGGCTCAGGAAACTCAACAAGGGCTCTGTATCAACCTAGAGGGGTGGGATGGGGAGGGAGATGGGAGGGAGGTTCAGAAGGGAGGGGATATATGTATACCTATGGCTGATTCATGTTGAGGTCTGACAGAAAACAACAAAATTCTGTAAAAAAATTATCCTTCAATAAAAAATTAATTAATTAAAAAATTTTGCATAGAGCAACAAAAGAAATAGACAAATCCTCTGTCACCATGAAGAAAAATTACTTGCATTACATATAACAAAGAGAAAATACCTTAATATATAAAAGGCTCATGCAAATCAACAAGAAAAAGATGAACAATACTTTAGAACATGGCCTGCAAAGGATTTGAATAAGTGATTTAAAGAAAAAGAAAACAGCAATTATAGGAAACTTATGAATAGAGGCTCAACTTCACCACTAATTTTTTTTTTACACTAATTTAACAGATGCCAATCTAAACAATGATGAGATACTATTTCATATGCATCAGGTTAAAAGCTTGGCATTATCTAGTGTTGGCAAGGACCTGGGCAACTTTTTCAAAGGGAATGTAAGTTGGTATCAACTTCTTTGGACAGTCATTTGGCAATCATTTTCAAAACGTTAAATATGAATGGCCTTTGATCCAGCAACTCAATTTCTTAGGAATTTATCCTGCAGAAATGCAGTATTGTTAGGGGAAACACACTGATTGAAACCACCCACCCTGGGGAGGTACCATAGTAACCATTTGCATGAGTTGTTTTATGACAGGCGATCTTGATAAGGAATACGCAACTAATAAGCCACCACCAACCGGCAGAGTTCGGGAAAGGTCTAAAGGAGACACCACGTGTCCATTCACTTCCTAGAATCCCTCTCGCTAGCATCCATCTTGGCTGAGAGATGCGTGTGCCACCAGGAAAGACTCGGAATTAGAATGATTGGTCAAAGACCACCCAGAAACTAATCCCATCACCATAAAACCCAACATTGCGGGCCATGCGGCAGAGCAGTTCTCTTGGGTTCCCTTACCCTACTGCTCTCCACCCGGGTGCCCTTTCCCAATAAAGTCTCTTGCTCTGTCAGCACATGTGTCTCCTCGGACAATTCATTTCCGACCATTAGACAAGAGCCCAGTTTCGGGCCCTGGAAGGGATCCGCCTTCCTGCAACAGTATTGGCATAATTGTACAAACACAGGCCCAGACCCAGACACACACACACACACCATTGTAGTAAATTCATTGCTTTCAGGAGCTATTAATATTAAGCTTTTACTGTTTTTGTTAGATATGAACTTTTCAGTAGCATTCTGAAATAAAACTGCATGCAAGCTGTCTCCATATCTCTAAAGAAAGGTATTGTGTGCTTGAAAATAATTCCTCATTTGCATCCAACCTGTTGATGACTTCACTGGAGGCTGGGGACTGACACTTTCTTTTGTGCAAACTGAGAAAGCCACCAGCGCTTCCTGGCCAGGCAGAGAACTCTAATTTACTTCTGGGAAAAGAAAGACACAGCATTTTATAACTACTTGCTCCGGGACCGCAGACACAGGAATGCTTTTGTGAAACACTCCGTGGATATCCGGCAGCAGCTGTGTGGTCCCACTGCCTGGGAATGAAAACTTGCTCTGAGGCAGGGTAAATCTCTTTGAGATAAGGAACAGTGCATTAGTAATGGACTGTTGCTCAGCAGCAAAGCCGAACTTCTTCTGGGAAAAGAACTACTGCAGCCTGGGTTCATTAGCAACACAATCTGAGAGACCTGACTCAGGTCCAGGGGAACAGGTCCCCAAGTGTGTAGTCAAAGGAGAGAACGCTTTACATATTTACTGAAGTTAGAATATGGTTTCCCTTTGGTTTTCAATGTAAAAAAAAGAATTGTGAAATGCCATACCTACTCGATGGACGTGAGTCTGGGTGAACTCCGGGAGTTTGTGATGGACAGGGAGGCCTGGCGTGCTGCGATTCATGGGGTCGCAAAGAGTCGGACACGACTGAGCGACTGAACTGAACTGAACTGAACTGATGATCTTTAGAGGCTTTCCTGATGGCTCAGTGGTAAAGAATCTACCTGCAATGCAGGAGACACAGGTTCTATCCCTGGGTTGGGAAGATCCCCTGGAGGAGGAAATGGCAACCCACTCCACTATTCTTGTCTGGAGAATCCCATGCACAGAGGAGCCTGGCAGGCTACAGTCAAAAGGGTTGCAGAGAGTCAGACACAGTCTTTAGAAGAGATTGTTAAATTTAGAATGACTTGTCGAATTTGCTGGAATTGGATCTTGTTTAGATTTTGAATAAATAATAATCAGTATTAATGGACAAACAGCTCAGGATTGATGTACTGGTCAAAGTAGGGATCTGGCATTTAAAATGATCTTAACACATTTTTCGCAAAGTGAATTCCTGGCTATGATGAGCTGTCTTAGGTGGCCCTTTCTGTTAAGTCAGAGGAACAGCTGGACTTCTTAGATTATTTACTAAGAGTAAGTCAATTCTGAATAAAATGTCATCCTCGTATTCCATACGTGAGGTGTCATTTTCTCACTTATCTAAACAAGCTCATAGAGGACAAGCTCCTCTAAAGTAGACTCGTGGAGGTAAACAGACACTACTATTGAACTCTAGATTTTTTTTCTTGAACACTAGTTATTTGCTGACAATGTGTAAGTTTTGGCTATTACAGAGCCACACACCTGGTAATGGCAAATGTGAGGCTCTGTAAGACGCCATCTGTAACCTGCACAAACCTGGACCATCCTATTCTTATTTTTAGCACAGTCTCCCGGAGCATCCAAACCCCCCTGCCAAGCACGCAGTCACCTAACTCCGGAGCCCTGCTGCACATTGTGAGTCTTCAACCTGGGCTTTTCCTGAGAGGGCAGAAAATGCACAGAAGAGAGAGAAGCACCCAGAAATCCTCTTTCATCTCAAGGCCTTGTCGACTAAAAAATATAGTCACAGCCTGAAAGTAGAGAGTTATTTTATTTGGTGGGAATGTTTAGGACTCTAAGCCCGGGAGACAGCATCTCAATAGCTCTGAGAAAACTGCTCCAAGGAAGTAGGACCTGGTGTCAGGCTATATTCAAGTTTGCAACAAAAGGAAGCAGGCAGTATTAAGTTAGGGAATGTAGCATTCTATGTATGGGAAGATGCAAGCCTCTGCTGCTACTGCGGCTAAGTCACTTCAGTCGTGTCCGACTCTGTGCCACCCCATAGACGGCAGCCCACCAGGCTCCCCCATCCCTGGGATTCTCCAGGCAAGAATACTGGAGTGGGTTGCCATTTCCTTCTCCAATGCATGAAACTGAAAAGTGAAAGTGAAGTCGTTCAGTCGTGTCCGACTCTTCGCTACCCCCTGGACTGCAGCCTACTAGGCTCCTCCGTCCGTGGGATTTTCAAGGCAAGCGTACTGGAGTGGGTTGCCACTGCAAGCCTCTGGGCTCACTGAATTCATTCCTTTCCTATTCACCTCAGCTGTCTGTGGCCAAGCCTGTTTCCTCGTTCACCTTGCTTCTTGCATTCCTCCAGCTCCTCAGCAATCACCGTGGGGCATGGTAACATCCCTTGGATGGAAGTTTGGGGAGCCCTCATTTACATTTGGAGGCCAGAAATCGCTGATGGCTGTGACATTTCTTGTTTATCAATACTGCAGGAGATATTTTCATTTCACAGCCCTATTTGTTTATCCCTTCCCTTCGGCCTTCACTTGCACAGGACTAATGACTGTTCCTTCTCAGTTTCCTCCTTCTACCCATCTCATCTCATTCTCCCTCAGATGGCTCCAAGCCATTTCTACATTTCTCAAGCAGGAGCCCCTGTTCTCTCTCACCTTCATTAATTCTGCTCCTTCACTCACTTCTTTTCTCTGCCAAACAGAGACTGGCCAATGAGGAGAAACATACTGTCCCATAGAGGGTGCAGAAAGGAAAAGGTTATACATACAATTATTTTAACTTTTTCCCTGTCAAAGAGTAAAGAGTTCCCTGTCTTCCTTTAATTTTTTGAGCACTTGCTACACCATAGGGGTTGCCAGGGTTGGGGAGGTTTGAATAAAACACAATTTCCGTCCTTGAAGAGTTTACTGTTTCCAGCTTTGACAACTCAGACAAACTTCTCTAGAAAAAAGAAAGTTAGTTGTTGGTCTAAATAAAGTTGGTTTCTCTCCTACTCAGCAAGTCATTATTTTTCATCATTCTGAGGAGCACCCATCTTCCTAAGTGTTCTAAGAAGACAATTCTATTCGAAATTGGTGCTCCATGTTTTAAACATTTCCCCCATAAGACTCTACACTGGCAGTCTTTGGAGTATCTTCAGGATCTGTGTGTTCCTATCATTTTGTATGATGTCGGTTTCCCAGGAGTTGAGATTATGAATTACCTGTAAGTCAACAAAAACAGATGGTAAATTCTAGAATCCTTATTCTCCCCTTCTATGACTTTCCAACTAAATAAGAAATGTAAACATATATTCTAACTTTCTAATAAACCATTTGCTTTTGAAAGGATCTTAAGGTTTTAGAGAAACAATGAATTGAAGGTCTGGTGCTTGGAACACTTGAACTTCCGCTGTCTTCTTTTTTAAATGTAATTCACAAGGACCACTGCTTAGAACATTTCTTTAGTAGTTGCCATTTGCTCACTGGTATACTTTCACCTTTTGCAGATCAAGAAGCATAAGTAAGTGATTGGGAAGAGTCCTAGACGGGAAACAGCATGAGACTACAACTGTGCATTGTTCACCAGCTCTGAGCTCTGACCTGGCACGTATAATGAATTCGATAATTATTTTCTTTAATGAATAAATAACTGAAAGAAAAGGAATCTGGGATTTTTACTCTCTGCTTCCCTGCTTTTCATAATCACAACACACTCTACATCATGGAAAATCCTTTCAAGTGTAAAAGACAAGATGTGATCTTTGTCTTTCTTATTTAGCTTCTTAGAGACTGTCATTGAAAACATAGGCTGGCATGGAGAAACTCCTCTGGAATGAATGGCATGCTGAATGCTGTGGTTTCACCCAAAATATCATGGATTGGCTAGAATTCTTTTTCTGTAGATAATATGTTCAAAGGATGGTGATGACAAAAAGTATATTAGGAAATTTTCTGCAGAATATGTTACCTAATTTTGCCACATTCGTTTCCCTTGAACAGGGCAGTGGTGCCCTTGGTCTGTAACTCTGCCTGTTTCCTTAAGAAGTGAGGGGCATTGCCTGTGTTGATGTTTACTGACAGAAACCATGGAATATGTGGTTGTAATTGCTCAAATTGTAAATATTATAGACCCAAACATCTACTGCACTGCTTTGTTTTTTTAGGTCATTCTTCCCAAGGTTTCAAGTGAAGTGAAGTGAAGTGAAGTGAAGTGAAGTGAAGTCTCTCAGTCGTGTCCGACTCTTTGTGACCCCATGGACTGTAGCCTGCCAAGCTCCTCCATCCAGGGGGTTTTCCAATCAAGGATACTGGAGTGGGTTGCCATTTCCTTATGTAAATTTTAAAATGAATGATGACATTTCCTGCATGTAAAATTTAAAATTCTGGAGATTGTTCAGTTTGCAGGGTTGATTTGACTATACACTTGCAAAAGCATCAGTAAAAAGATTCTAGGAATCCCAAACACAATTAGAAACCTTCTTTGCTTAAAAAGAAAAGGAATAGTAACAGTGACTGCAAGGAGATCAAACCAGTCGGTCTTAAAGGAAATCCCTGTATATTCATTGGAAGGATTGATGCTGAAGATGACGCTCCCATATTTTGATCACCAGATGTGAAGAGCCAACTCGTTGAAAAAGACCATAATGCTGGGAAAGACTGAGGGCAAAAGAAGAGAGTGGTAGAGGATGAGGTAGTTAAATAGCATCACTGACTCAATGGACATGAATTCGAGCAAACTTTGGGAAATATAGAAGGACTTTTTGTCTCTACTTTGTCCTAGGATCCACTCACCCCTTTTGTTTAATTTTTTTAAACTTTTTATTTTGAGGTAATTGTAAACTCACAATAAGTTATAATAAATAGTATAAAGAAATCTCATGTACCATTTACCCAGTTTTCCCCAATGGTAATGATTTGCAAGACTGCAAAACGGTGTCACAACCAGAATATTGACATTAACACAGTCAAGATACAGAACATTTCCATCATATCAAGGATCCCTTTTGTCACACTTTAATAGCCACACTCATCTCCCTATGTCATTCCACCCCCATCTCTGACCCCTGAAAACCACTAATATATTCTCCATTTCTACAATTGCATCATTTCAAGAATGCTGCATAAATGGAATCATATATATCACTTATATGTGGAATATATAAAGATACAAATGAACTTATTTACAAAACAGAAACAGACTCATGGACTTAGAGAATGAACTTATGATTGCCTGGGGTAAGGGTGGGGAAGAGGAATAGTTTGAAATTGACATATAAACACTCCTATATTTAAAATAAACGGTCTTTCCATGAAAAAAACTACACTTCAATAAAAAAGGGAAACTTTTGAAAAAGGAATCATATAGTAGGTTATCTTTGGAATTAGCTCTTTATTTCAGTATATTTCCTTGGACATTTATCCAAATTGTATCAATAGTTTGTTCTTTTCAGTGCTGAGTTATCTCCCATCTTATGGAGTATTACAGTTTATTTAACCCACTGACAGACATCTAGATTGTTTTTGGTTTTCTTTTTTACTATTAACAATAAAGCCACACTGACCACTTGTGTGAGGTTTTTATGTGAACTTGAGTTTTCATTTCTCTGGGACAAATGCCCAAGAGTATAATTGCTGGGTTAAATGGCAGATACATGTTTCAGAAGAATAAGTTTTTCTTGGAATATTTTGTGTACATCTGTTGGCAGTTTCAGATTGGAGGCTTCTTCAGTTCTCTGAGTGGGATATAAAGTCTGCAATAAGAAAGCCCAGGGAACTTGCTGTCATGGCTTGCCTTAAGCCCTGTGGTTCCTAGGCAGTCTACTTTCTTTTTTCTACCTTTCAGTATCTTCCAATATCTGTGGAGTATTGTGCTATGTCCAGGGTTTTTAGTGTTAAGAAGGAGGATGAATGTGGCTATTCGATGCTACTGGATAGGACGTCTTCCTTTACTTTCTCCAAAATCTTTCCACCACTGAACAGCATGCCGGATATTTATTTACTTATTTGCTTATCCCTGCTGAGAACAGAGTCTCTGTAAATCAGGAAATTGTTGTTCTCTGCCATCTCTCCGGAGCATAGAAAAGAGCCTGGTTTAATAAAAACCTGTTGAATAATGCCTTTTATAGCAACATGGATGAACTTAGAAAGTGTCATATGAGTGAAGTCAGACAGAAAAGGAGAAATATCATTTATGACATCTCTTATATGTGAAATATGAACAGAAATGATACAAATAAACATGTTTGCAAAATAGACTCACAGACTTAGAGAATGAACCTATGGTTGCCGGGTGGAACGATGAGAGGGGAGGGATAGCTAGGGAGTTTGGGATGGACATGTACACACTGCTATATCAAAACGGATAATCAACAAAGACCTACTGTATAGCACAGGGAATTCTGCATGTTATGTGGTAGCCTGAATGAAAGAGGTTTGGGGGAGAAAAGATCATGTATATGCAGTCCTTTCGCTGTGCTGGGGGCTCAGCTGGTAAAGAATTGACCTGCAATGCAGGAAACCTGGGTTTGATTCCTGAGTTGGGAAGATCCCCTGGAGAAGGGAATGGCTACCCACTCCAGTATTCTCGCCTGGAGAATTCCATGGACTGTATAGTCCATGGAGTCACAAAGAGTTGGACGTGACTGAACAACTTTCACTTTGCTGCCCACCTGAAACTGTCACAACATTGTTAATTGGCGATACTCCTATACTTGTGGCCAATTCACGTTGATGTATGACAAAACCATAATAAAGTTGTAATTATCCTCCAATTAAAATAAATTAATTTAAAAACAGGAAAGCACTATTTAAAGAATGAAGAAGTGAGCAGTTGGTTGCCAGAGGGAAAGAGGTTTGGGGACAGGGAAGAAACGGAGGTCAACAGATACAAACTCCCAATTATAAAATAACCAAGTCAGGATGATGTAATTTACAGCTTGTTCATATAATCAATAATATTTCAGAGCATATATGAAAGTTTCCAAGAGAGTAAATCCTAAAATTTAACTTGTGTCTTGACAAATTGTAGCTACACTTACCGTGGCAATCATTTAATATGCACACAAACATCAAATTATTAGTTTGTACACTTAAAACCTTTATGAGATCATATATCAAGTATCAGTTCAGTTTAGTCGCTCAGTCATGTCCGACTCTTTGCAACCCCATGAATCGCAGCACACCAGGCCTCCCTGTCCATCACCAACTCCCAGAGTTCACTCAAACTCACGTCCATCGAGTCGATGATGCTGCCATCCAGTCATCTCATCCTCTGTCGTCCCCTTCTCCTCCTGCCCCCAATCCCTCCCAGCATCAGAGTCTTTTCCAATGAGTCAACTCTTCACATGAAGTGGTCAAAGTACTGGAGTTTCAGCTTTAGCATCATTCCTTCCAGTGAACACCCAGGGCTGATCTCCTTTAAAATGGACTGGTTGGATCTCCTTGCTGTCCAAGGGACTCTCAAGAGTCTTCTTCACAGTTTAAAAGCATCAATTTTTTGAACCACAGTTTAAAAACATCAATTCTTTGGCGCTCAGCTTTCTTCACAGTCCAACTCTCACATCCATACATGACCACTGGAAAAACCATAGCCTTGACTAGACGGACCTTTGTTGGCAAAGTAATGTCTATTTTGTTGGCAAAGTAATGCTATCTAGGTTGATCATAACTTCCTTCCAAGGAGTAAGCATCTTTTAACTTCATGGCTGCAATCACCATCTGCAGCGATTTTGGAGCCCCAAAAAATAAAGTCTGACACTGTTTCCACTGTTTCCCCATCTATTTGCCATGAAGTGATGGGACCAGATGCCATGATCTTAGTTTTCTGAATGTCAAGTATACCTCAATGAAAAAACTTTCTAAAGAGAAAAACAAAACCTTTCTTTTCCTTATACTATCTCTTTGGTGTAGAATAACTGAATTTTCTAGAACTGGGCAATTTTGGTGAATATTGAAAAAATTATTCTTCCCCCCTCCCCCCCAAAATTAGGTCACTTTATACTGACACCATTAAAAAAAATCTCTGTGCAATTTTCACCTTTTTGTGTTTCCTGTCTGCAAAGGGGCATATCATTCTACAGGGGGTAAAAAGAAAAATCACCTCTGTACTTTCCCTCCCGACCCTCCCAGCTCTGAGCACATCACCTGCATACTCCTGGCCAAATCAGTCACTTCCTCTTGCCAGGTCCTTGCAGCAGCCTCTCCCTACCAGCCTTCTGGAGTCCCAGCCTCACCCTCCTGTTATACCCAGGCCTCAGAGGGCAAGGGGTCTCTGTTCAGGGATGTGTATTAACAGAAGACTCTCCTTGACCAAACTTCAGCCACATTCCTCTGAACACCCTTCCCAAGTAGCTCTTGGCTTTGGACTTCTATGTCTGCCTTTTAATTTCCCACATTTAGCAAAATTCCTGCTAAGTTAGTTGAGGCAGAACCCCTCACCCTCAATATCTGATCACTCTCAGTATCTGATCAAATGCCCTCATCTTACTCCATCTTCCAGGTGATATCTGATCACCCTGGCTGCCTTCAGCATTCCTGGCAAGTTGGTTTGGCAGAATCTCCCCTTACCTGTGATGCTTCCTCTTAGTAATTTTCCATCCACTGTCCACCCCCCTGCTCCTTGACTCTATATTCCCATTTGTCCAACATGCACTTGGAATAGAGCCCAGTTCTAAACTGAGTTCTCTTTTCATGTGTTGCTGTTATTCCTAAATAAAATCTGCTTTCACATCTGTCTGTCTCTGGCTTTCCTTAACACTATGATCCCAATACCTCACACTGGAACTCCAGATGTGCTTCCCTGAAAGCACAGGTTTCCATAGCAGTGGGCTCATCAGTCCTGTGGTCAGCACATTGGGATTAAATTGGCATTTATGGGTAAGCTTGGAGCCTCACTAGCTTTTACCATGTCAATAGAAAGATGAGTTTTTGGTTCTAAATGACAGCTGTACAAATGAGATTTCAAAAAGTGCAGTTTTGCCTCCAATTCAGGCCTGGCTATCCTGCTTTTTCTCAATTCAGCCTTCCAGGAACTGGATCCTACATGCACTGGTTCATCTCAACTGTTTGGTAGATGGTCAAATCAGACAACTGCATGTTAACTTTTGATGCCTTTTCCCTCACCCCTTCTTTAAGATCCATCACTGAGTCCTGTTGATGAGACTCTTAAAACCTTGTCCAATTCTGTCTGTCTCAGTATCTTCATCCTGGGCAAGTCCCTGAACCATTGTGTGTGTTTGTGTTCTCAGTCACTCCATCGTGTCCAATTCTTTGCGACCCCATGGACTGTAGCCCACCAGGCTCCTCTGCCTATGGAATTTTCCAGGCAAGAATATCACAGTGGGTTGCCATTTCCTACTCCAGGGGATCTTCCCAACCCAGGGATCAAACCTGGGTCTCTTGCATCTCCTGCATTGGCAGACAGATTCTTTACCACTAGTGCCACCTGGTAATGGATATTTGATGTCTGACAGTTCATTGTCTATGTGGCAGCCACAGTGATCATTTGGAAACCTGTCTCACTGGCTCTCACTTCCCCACTCAATGCCTGTGCCAGCTCTGGTCAGATGTAGAATAAGGTACAATCTCCTACCCCCTTTCATACCAGCAGAGGCGGGCCCTGCCCTCTTCCTTAAGTTCCTCTCTTCCCTGTTCCCCTTGTTCTCATTAAGTTTCAACCTCACAGGTGGATTTGTTTGGAGATGCTTAGCTCTTATCAACAGCACTTCCTGCTGGCCCCTCCTTCTGCCTCTGAACCTCTTTCCTGTGCATGTGACTGTATCCTGCTTCGTATTTTGGGCTCAGTGTAGATGCCGTCTTCACTTCCTGGTCTCCCAGGACAGTCACTCTATCTTACTCTATATGACTGTAATTTAAATTCCTGGACAGCATGTGATATTGTGCTCACACAGGTACAGATGGTTGGTGTTTTACCATCTGCTCCCACTAAGTGTGATCTCCAGATATAAGTGTTTGTTCTACACCATTGTATCTCCAGTGTCCAGACAGGTACATAACATGTAGTGTAGTCACTCCAGGTGGCCTGGGAACATAATCCAGTGTGGTCCTCCTCTCCTTCTAAAAAGGAGGTGACCCTTTCTAGAAGGAAATGAAACATCCCTTTGAGCTTCACCTTGGCCTGCTGGAGTGGAAATACATGGCGTTCTGGACCCATGGACTGTCCTGAGAAGCTCAGAGATGCCTCAGCTGCATGTGTGTAATACCTCTGTATGTCCATGCTCGGTGAGGCCCTGTTTGTGGGCTCTGATGGCTGGGTTTGTTTTTCTGCCTGGTGGGGCTGCAGTATTTCATTCTGGAAACCTCATTCAGATGACATTGCTCTAATGGCTTTTGCAGAAGGTCAGTTCCCTTCTGAGAATCCGATATCCACCAGTGAAGGATTCAAGACTTCCTCAAAATATGATGGGAATAACTGTCTCTGGATTTTCCCTAGGAATTTAGGGGAGATATTTTTTCTCTTCTTAAATTTAAAAAGAAATAAAGGAATTGCAGCCTGTGTTGTGCTTGGAAAGGAGGAAGAACCTCAGATGTTTTTTGATTTCTGTTTCGATGCAAGGACAGCCATTTTCAAGCTGTTTGGGGGGCACTGCTTAGCATGGAAGAGAAAACCCCCAGAATGGCACTGTGGGGACAGGGCCTCCTGTCTACTAAGGGCAGGAGGTCAGGGCATCCTGTAACTTCACCTCCTTGGTAGCCATATGGACCAGTGAATAAGGATAAACAAGCCTTTCAAATAAACAAGATCAAAACTTTTATTTAGTGCTTGCTGTGTGTTAGACAACAGAAGTGTATTCTATTATTCATTTAATTCTCATGCCTGTGGGCAACTTAGCCACACAGGGCCCCAGTTTCCTTATCTGTGTGATGGGCATAGCAAGAGAACCAAGCCCTTTTTTTCGTGGTGAGGGTTGACATGCCTCTTTTGCCTTCTGTGCGGCCACCACTTTTCTCAGCAGCACAGATAAGTTTGAGTGACAAGTGGAAGCCAACTGGGCATTGGGGGTCCTTGACCATAGACTGTGGCAATGAGGTGAACATATGTCCACCAAAAAAAAAAAAAAGCACAACCTAAAAGTTGATAATTTTGTTTCATCTGAGGACATAACTGAGGACTATAGCCTGGGTAAGCAGCCTCTCACTAGTTCCAAGGGACTGTACCAAAGAGGAAAATGAGGAGCCAGGATACATAGGAGTTTTTGCTGAAAGAAACAAACAAACGAACATGTAGCCAAACATCAAAAGGTTGCTGCTATCACAAAAGTAAAGATCTCACGTTAATGGTTTTAGTGCATTTCTATTTGGGAAGATGCAAGAGTCTGGGCTTATTGAAATGATTCCTTTGACATGCATCTTAACTACACGGCTGAGGGCTTGAAAACAGGCATAGTTCATTGTTTACAGGAATGGCAGGCAACATCTATCATTCACAGAGAGATGGTAAACAACTTGATTGAGCATGTGTATAAATGCCTCCTCCTATGACTCTGACTATAGTTTCTGGAATGTCCATCTTCTGCCAGGTATTGTGCTAGGGCTCTGCTTATATTATCAGCCAAAAAATATATATAATGGTTGACACCTATTTTAGATATCAGGCCAGGTTCCGGGTGCCAGGGAGACGTCTTATTCTGCACCAGACAGAACATGCATTTCCCAACTACCCCATGATCCAGTGGGCATAGATGTATACTTGCTGTTCATGACAGTTCTAAGTAGTGGCAGGCACCCCACTTCATACAGGAAGAGCCAAAACAGAAGTCACCCAGTGTGTCTGGAGGTGACTTGGCTCTGACTTGGAGGTCTAGGTGTGAACTTGGTCATGCCATTCCCAGGGTCTATGAGCCTGCATACTCCCTTTCTGAGCCTCATGACATGAAGACAAAAACATTTCCTCAAAATTGTAAGTAACTCTCAACAGATGAGAGTTTTAGACCATCATCAAGGTATATAACGGCCAAGTGGTTTAAGATTCACAGCCCAACTCTGACCTCCCATCCCGGGGTCCTTGTACCAGCCCCAGGACCCTCAAGTTGGATGCCATATTACATGGCTGCACAGGGAATGAATGAACACATTAATGATGCTGCAGATTTCTCAGGAGAGGTTTCAGAGGGAGGGGCAGGTAGAGAAGACTTGTAGCAAGAAGGCAGGTGGTGTGTCCTCTGCAGGACAGTGGAAGAAAAGAGCCTGGAGGAGGCACTTGCATGGCCAGGCCAGTCAGAAGCCAAGGGAGAAGAAGTTGTAGGGAGTAAAAATGGAAATGAGGTTTGGCTAGCATGTGGAGAGGAGAACAAAGGCATGGGAACAGTGTTTGCCTGCTCTGAAGGCCAGGCCAGAGTGTGAACTCCCAGGGTGCTCTCTACAGCTGGTTAGTGCAGAATTGGGGTATCAAGCCTGAATTGCTGTGCTAAAATTCCTCATATTGTGCCATTTATTTCCACAAGGGGAATAAATACTCAATGTTGCTTATTTCCTCACTCAGGAGAAGGTGACCCAGGACCCATGAGTCCTTCTCCTGTAGTTATCCATTAGTGATGGAGGGGAATGACCCAGGACATCAGTGATAACAGAGGAGCACAATCGGGGCTCCTAGCGGCCAATCCCATGGTGAGTTCAACACAATGTTCTGAGTGCAATAGAGAGAGGTTATAACAAGTCCCTGTCTGCAGAGTCATAGAGGAAGGACTTCTGCTTGGAGGAGATCCTGCATGTACCTAGAGGGGCCCGTGCAGGTCCAGGATTGCCCAGTGCTTGCAGTGCCCCTGTCCTCCTAGTTTTCACTGTGGCTGTGTGCTCTCATGTCTCATTTATTGATGTTGCTATTTAGTTGCTCAGTTGTGTCTGACTCTTTTGGGACCCCCATGGACTGTAGCTCCCCAGGCTCCTCTGTCCATGTGATTTTCCAGACAAGAATACTGGAGTGGGTTGTCATTTCCTTCTCTAGGGGATCTTCCTCACCCAAGGATCGAACTTGTGTCTCCTACATTGGCAGGTGGGTTCTTTACCACTGAGCCACCTGGGAAGCCCCTTGTTTCTCATTTCCTGACATCTTTATTTGAACTAGAGGAAGGTAAGGTAATCTTCCTGGGATAATTCCGATTCTACACTCCAGATGGGCTTTGTACCCCTACTCTATGCACTTGTGTGACCTAATGGAGTACAAGGGCCTTTGTATTTGTCTGGCTTCATCCTCCTGTCAACCTCTTGAATGGTGGAGACCAGATGCTATGAGACCCTCTCATAGGTGCAAAGAGATTAAGTATCTGCCTGGGAACCAGGACTGGAGCTATATTTCAGGTCAGTAGACCCCAATATCATGTCCCAGCAGTGATTTAGGTTTTGTAAAGCTTTTTTTTTCTTTTTAATAATAATTATAAAACACAATAGAGAATGCCAAAGAAAAATAAGTAGTGATAATTGTTAATATTTATTGACCTCAATGTCAGACTCAAAAAGCATTACCTCAATTGAATTGGCTGATCTATTATCAGGAGCGATCTATTATCACTATCCTAAGAAGCCTGGATTTGAGCTGGTACACAGGCACCTATGAGGCCATAATTCCCTGACCGGCCATGGATTTCGGGGGAAGCCAGCAGTGTGAGTGCTGGCTGTTCTTTCACCCATATCAGCTCAAAATTTGTTCCTGTAAGCTCCCATTTCCGCAGAGCCTGACGGAGGCTCTGCATATCATTTTGTGAGGGGAAGGTGGCTGCCACCATGCTGTTAATCAGCTCTGCATTCCTGCATATGCTGGTGACTGAGGGCTGGCAGTGAGTCCTTCTGGACTTGGATTAAATAGAAGTTGCCAGGATCTGTGTTTTATCAGTACTTTAAAAAAATCTGACGTGGGCAAAAGGAAATTATTTTGCTAACTATTTCGAAATACTGAGGGAATTAAATACTTCATAAAAAATTAGGCAGGCCTGTCAGGTTTGATTAAAATAGCACCTTTATGACTGCAGAGGTCTAGACCCAAGGTTTCTTGTTTGTTACTTTCTGACCCTGGAGAAGCAGTCCTTGAACACAGCCTCTGGGGTGATATTCTAGAATGTAACAGTCATGGGCAGTCCCTGAAACCACCTGGTCAAAGAGAAAGGGAAGAAAATGTTCATTTCTTTGCTGCAGGTTTTTCCTTTCTCCATCTCTTTCCTGTTAGTTCCACGTTTTACCGCTTCCTTCAAATCTCCATCTGCCCCTTTTCTTCCGCTCAGCAGACATTCTACCTTCCTGGCCAGTTCATGACCATATACAGATTAGGGAGAGTTCTCTGTATCATAAAATGTTGTAAACCCAGATCATGTGCTGCCAGAATGATGGATTTTTGCCACGATGAAGCACCTTGTGCACCTCGCAACCTGTACAACTGGACACAATACCTGACTCACCTCCATCTCAATAAGATATTCAGAATGATGTCCCCTCTGCCTCTGGAGAATGTGCCCTTGTTCTACCAAAAGATATGCATGGGGGATCTGGCTGTTCACCACTTAAAAGCCAGTATACAGGTCAGGTTGGTGGAAAGTAAAGTTTGCTTTATTTCAGATTCTGGCAACTGGTGGGGAGGGTGACAGACATCTGTCCAAAAGCCAATTCCCCACCCGGCCTGACAAGCAGGGAGTGAGAACTTTTACAGACAGGATTGGGGGAGTGGGGTTACCTGTAGAAACAGCACAGTCATCTCTAACAGTCATCTTCAATTGGTCATCAGTGGTCTGACTAGCATCACTTTGGTTCTTTTAGTTCAGTTCAGTTCAGTTGCTCAGTAGTGTCTGACTCTTTGTGACCCCATGAATCGCAGCACACCAGGCCTCCCTGTCCATCACCATCTCCCAGAGTTCATTCAGACTCACGTCCATCAAGTCAGTGATGCCATCCAGCCATCTTGTCCTGTGTCATCCCCTTTTCCTCCTGCCCCCAATCCCTCCCAGCATCAGAGCCTTTTCCAATGAGTCAACTCTTCGCATGAAGTAGCCAAAGTACTAGAGTTTCAGCTTTAGCATCATTCCTTCCAAAGAACACCTAGGGCTGATCTCCTTTAGAATGGACTGGTTGGATCTCCTTGCAGTCCAAGGGACTCTCAAGAGTCTTCTCCAATACCACAGTTCAAAAGCATCAATTCTTCGGCACTCAGCCTTCTTCACAGTCCAACTCTCACATCCATACATGACCACAAGAAAAACCATAGCCTTGACTAGACAGACCTTTGTTGGCAAAGTAATGTCTCTGCTTTTCAATATGCTATCTAGGTTGGTCATAACATTTCTTCCAAGAAGTAAGTGTCTTTTAATTTCATGGCTGCAGTCACCATCTGCAGTGATTGTGGAGCCCTGAAAAAATAAAGTCTGACACTGTTTCCACTGTTTCCCCATCTATTTGCCATGAAGTGATGGGACCAAATGCCATGATCTTTGTTTTCTGAATGTTGAGCTTTAAGCCAACTTTTTCACTCTCCTCTTTCACTTTCATCAAGAGGTCTTTTAGTTCCTCTTTACTTTCTGCCATAAGGGTGGTGTCATCTGCATATCTCAGGTTATTGATATTTCTCCCGGCAATCTTGATTCCAGCTTATACTTCTTCCAGCCCCGCATTTCTCATGATGTACTCCGCATAGAAGTTAAATAAGCAGGGTAACAATATACAGCCTTGATGTACTCCTTTTCCTATTTGGAACCAGTCTGTTGTTCCATGTCCAGTTCTAACTGTTGCTTCCTGACCTGCATATAGGTTTCTCAAGAGGCAGGTCAGATGGTCTGGTATTCCTATCTCTTTCAGAATTTTCCACAGTTTATTGTGATCCACACAGTCAAAGGCTTTGGCATAGTCAATAAAACAGAAATAGATGTTTTTCTGGAACTCTCTTGCTTTTTCGATGATCCAGCGGATGTTGGTTCTTTTAGGTACAGTTAATCTTCAGTTCTGGGGTGCACTTGTTCCCATTTCTGTGCATCAATTCTCAGAACTGTGGCAGCTCAAGTCCTGGGTACAGTCTGTTCATCATGTACTTAACTTCTCCACCTCGGGTTTTAGTATCTATAAGACAGCTCACAGGATATGGCTCAGAATATTATCTATAGCCCTTGAGAAAGAACTAATAGTCCTTGACTGTGTTTAATGACTATGTTATTATTATTTAGTCTCCTTTGACTGTTTTCCTTTGTTTTAGCATTTTTCACTTTTTTGATTAAACTGATTCTTTGATTAAAGTTTTCCACAGGCAAAAAGCAGGCAGAAGGCATGCGGGGTGGGGGGTGGAAAGGACCATATAGTCCTGCTCCGTTTCTCTTGTTCCTGATGCCTTTCTACTGAGCTGTGAATCCTCTCCTCTCCCAGCTCCCTTCCTGTATCTCTAAAACCATGCTACCTCTTCCTTTGGCCCTCTACCTACAACCTCATTTGGGGACCTCAATTCCATTTGTGGTCCGGCCACTCAAGCCCCTTTACCAAGCACAGCTGCACTTCCCTTTTCCTGGAAGCCTGCACTTGCTCATCCCTTTCCACATCCTGTCTCCCCACCTCCACCCTGTCCCCAAGCCACTGCTTTCTCTGCATCCCAGACCCTCTCTACTATACCTCAACAGGATGTGGCTGCGGTCCCATCCTTGAGCCTTGCTCTCTCCCTTCACCCTCCCTGGCAAGCATCACTTGCATGGGACTCCCATTGCTCAGGATGGGGCCACAGCTGCCCCTCCTGCCCCTCCTCTGCCAGAGGCAGGACCCACATGAGCTGCTAAGCACTCATACTCCTCACACCCCTGGTCACAGCCCTAGAGGCTGCTCTGAGATCCCAGAAGTTCACTTGTCCGACTACGCTTTCTCTGTGCCCACCTGTCACAGCCTCAGGCTGACTGTGCCCCTGTTCTTAGGTCTCCATGAAGCCTGCAACCAGAGGGAAGTGTTTCCTGGGCAAATGAAGAGGAAGTGCATTTTTATAATTAGGCTCCTGAAACATTGGTTTGTTTTTCTTTTCAGCCCTCCTGTTCCTTTCAGAAGGTCCTTCCTCAGAAAGAGAAATAAGTGGAGTTTTCAGATCAGGCTCTGCACTCTGAAGTGCCTTGGATATTCCAAGTTGGTTGTTCCAGACGACCCCCCTGGGCCTCTCGCCACTTCCCCCAGCCCCACCCTCAGGCCCCACACACCAAGGTCCACGCCCTTCTCCAGCAGCCCTTGGCAGTGGGGGAACCAGTTATTTCCTTCTGAGATTTCAGCTCCCAATCCTTATTTTGCCAACATACACTTTTCTGAAAAACAACCAAAAATAGCCACAGCGTATAACCTAGCCAGTGCTTGTATGAGTCTTCCTGCTCTTGCTGTTTGTATAACAGGACACAGAGAAAGAGTGCAAGGGATTTATTGGAGCCCCAGCTGGAACTTTCACTGGAGATGACGCCCGTTTTTAAGTAGGTCAGCAGGTGAGAGTGCTAGCCTGTTTCAGTTCACAGCTTTCCACCCAGAGACTTCCCTGTGTCCTTGAAAAATGCCTGGTTTGTTTTGTTGTTTTCTTTTTTGCAATTGTATGATTTTAATGGTCTGAATAATATAATTTTAATGTTCAGCGTGTGTGCATGCTGTCTGTCCGTAGTGTCGACTCTTTTGTGACCCCACAGACTGTAGCCCACCAGACTCCTCTGTCCATGGGATTTCCCAGGCAAGAATACTGGAGGGGGTTGCCATTTCCTTTTTCAGGGGATCTTTCCTAACCAGGGATCGAACCCACATCACTTATGTCTCTTTCAATGGCAGGTGAATTCTTTACCACTGCGCCTTTAATGTTCAACCCACAGTCCCTGTTTCCAAAGAGTGGGGTCTTCCTGGAGAATTTCCACTAATGTACACAGAAAAGTGCCCCTAAGAGCTGGGCCCCATGCTGTGAAGAGCACTGGGGGTCCAGCACCCTGAATCTGATAATCCCTCTCCCTGCCTCTGCTCTCAACAGCTCAGAGGAAGATGTGGGGAAGGATTCCTCAGGTTTCCTGGCCCTGTAGCCCCCACCACTGTGTGCTGCTCTGATCTCCCCCTCCTAGTGGCCAAAGTGGTGGGGGGTCATGCCTAGAGACTGGAGTTATGTCCTCTCATCTCCCTCTGCACCAGCCAGGATCTCAGGTCTGACCCCCAGTGGTCCTTGCTCCCTGGAGGCCACCCTGGCCTTAGCAGCCTCTACTCAGATGGTCTCCCTGCCATTCCTACACTCAGGGCCTCTCCACAAGGTGACCCCCTCCAGAGAGACCTTCAGTCACCTTACCCCTCTTAAGGCACTGCAGATGCAATGTCCTACCACGCACATGGGGACACAAGGAGCTTCAGAGCCCTTCTTCTTTCAGACGGAGCAGGAGCCCTGTGGGGGCCCAAGAAGTGGTGGCCATGGCTTGGCATAGAGTTTGGGTTAGAAGATTATCATTTTTGCTCTGATTTTCAAATATGACTTAATAAACTGATGAGAAGTTTAATCTGTTATATTTATCCATATTTCTATTCTCTCCAGAGTTTGTTCTTCCTTCTTTGTGCTTCAGGATTCTTTCTTGGTTATTGTTTTTTCTGTCTAAAGAACTGATTTGGGGTCGTTCTTTAAAAGGACGCCTTCTCCACACAGACGTGAGAGCCTGTGGGCAGACCGCATACAGCCTCCTGTGTGCCAGGACCTGGGCATGCCCCATAGGGGTCTGGAAGATCCACACAAAGGTGATTGCTCCCTCTGTATGTGCAGTCTGTGTTAGTAATTCAGTCATATCCAACTCTTTGCGACCCCATGGACTGTAGCCCATCAGGCTTCTCCATCCATGGAATTCTCCAGGCAAGAATACTGGAGTGGGTTACCATTTCCTTCTTCAGGGTATCTTCCTGACCCAGGGATCGAACCTGGGTCTCCCTCATCGCGGGGAGATTTTTTACCATCTGAGCCACCAGGGAAGCCCTGCATGTGCAGTCTGCCTGCCCTAAAGTCCTCTTCCCCCAACCATGCCCACCCCACTCAGTGCTGACTGCCTGATCCCCATCCATCACAGTCCAAGTTGGGGCATGCTGAGTTAACCAGCAACTCCAGTTTGACTAAACCAACAAGCTTCTCTGCAGTTTGGTGGCCAAACCACATCTTCTTCAAGGAAGTCTGAACTCCTCCCAATTTTGTCCTTTTGATTTCTCCTTCAGCCTTTTAGGAGAAACCCTACAATTATGTCCTATAGTTATTATTTTATTATAGTTAATAATTCTGGTATTAAACTTCTCCCGTTTAACCTACTGCTTGGTTTCTATCTCTTGTTTGGACTCAGATTGATACAAAAGCCCAAATGATTGTTGACAAATGTGCAGAAGGGATTCAGTTGAGCAAAGATAGACTGTCCAACAATGGTCTGAAGCAATTGGATATCCACAGAGCAAAAAGTGAGCCTAAGCATTAACTTTACACAGACTGGGAGAAGACACAAAGCCATCAAAGGACTAAATCTAGGAAATATATAGAACTCTCAGGACTCCACAGTGAAAAGAACAAGCTGTACAATTCAGAAATGGGCAAGAGAGCTGAATAAATATTTTACTGAGTAAGATACACAGATGGCAAATAAGCCCATGAGATGAGCAATATCATTAGCCATCAAGGAAATGCAAAAGGAAACCACAGTGGGACATAAATACCACACACCTATCACAATGGTGAAAATAAAATGTGACAATTCCAAATTCTTAGGATGCATAGAAGGTGAGTTACTTAGAAGTATCTGTTGGGAACGGAAAATGAGACAGCCCACCCCCAGAAAACAGATTGGCATTTTCTTATAAAAGTAAACCTGCATTTATCAGATGATCAAGCAGCTGCCTTCTTAGACATTTGTTTAATAAAATGAAGACATGTACTCATAAAAAACCTATACACAGATTTTCATAGCAGCTTTATTTGTAATAAAGAGCCAAAATATGGGAAGAACCAAAATATCCTTTAATGGGTGAATAAACTGATATCTCTTTACAATAGAGCATCACTTGGAAATAATAAGAAACAAAATAATAGATGAAGCATAACTCAGTAATAAAAATTCAAACAACTTGGATGGATCATAAGGAAATTACAGTGAGTGAAAAAATCAATCCCTGGCACACAGGTGGCTGCATGCAGGCCTTCCACAGGCTCTCATGTCTGTTTGGAGAAGGCTACCTTTTAAAGAATGACCCCAAATCAGTTCTTTAGACAGAAAAATAATAATCAAGAAGGAATCCTGTGGCACGAGGAAAGAAGGAAGAACATTGGAGAGAGCAGAAATACAGAAAGTGACAGACTCTGTAATTCCACTTGTATAACATTCTTGAAAGACAGAATTATATAGAGGACAGATCAGTGGTGCCAGGAGTTAGGGATGGGAGTGGGAGGAAATTGGGTGTGGTTATAAAAGGGCAACATGTGATATTTGGGGGCTTTCCTGGTGACTCATATGGTAAAAGATCTGCCTACAAGGCAGGAGACCCAGGTTTGATCCCTGGGTCAGGAAGATCCCCTGGAGAAGGAAATGGCAACCCACTCCAGTGTTCTTGCCTGGAGAATCCTAGGGACGGGGAAGCCTGGTGAGCTGCCATCTATGGGGTTGCGCAGAGTCGGACACGACTGAAGCGACTTAGCAGCAGCAGCAGCCTTAGACATCCTGTTTAGAGGGCCCCTTCATCTGAGATGCGTCCGTAGGCTCGCCTGTCTGTTCTTTCATTACTTTTATGTGTACTAAAAATAATTAAGTTTCATCCACATGCAGTTTATTTATCTGCATGGTATAAGGTCTTCAACATTTTCTCCAAATAGTTAGTAAATTTTCCAGTTCCCCTTCTTGAACAAAAATAATTTTTAAATGCTTTCTTTCTCCTATATTAAATTCATGCACACACATATATGTACATAAAAAAAAAATATATATATATATATTTGGATCTGTTCCTGAAATTTTTTCTATTTAATTCGTCTATCTATCCATTCCTTAGCCTTTGTTACTGTGTTAAATTACTATAGTTTTCAAATATGATTCTGCCCCTATGTACTAAGTAGTCCCTTCTTCCATTACTTCAATGAAATGTACTAGGTCCTCTCAAGGATTTTTTTTTCCTCCCAGGTAAAATTTAAGGTAAAAGAAACGACCTTGGAAGCTGTTTTCCAGAACACCACCCTTCTACTCTGCACATTCATGCATGAAAAAAAAGTGAAAGTGTTCATTACTCAGTTATGTCCAACTCTTTGCGACCCCATGACTGTACCTACTTGCCCCCATCCTGCAGAGCTCTCACTCTGCCAATCACAAGTGAAAATGGCAGATCCAACCTTTTCTTTGGGGTGTGTGCTTCCTTTCCTGCCTTGACAGCACTGAAATAGAATGAAGAAAGGAAGAGCAGCCTGTGCCTCAGTCCCAGAGGGCAACACCTGGCCTGGGAGCCTGCTCAGAATGCAACCACAGCCTAGCAGGCAGCCCACAGGAGTTCCTGCAAGGAGAGAGCTAACAACAACCAGGTGCTGGCAATTTCCTCAGAATACCGTTCACAGACGGGATGGGGTGGGGGTGAGGGAGGGAGGGAGTTTGGTTTAAGGGTCTGCCGGAAGTGAGGACTCATTAGGAGTCCTTCCAGGTCTAAGTACAGGAAATTAAGCTCTTCGGGCCAGGAGCCAGGTTAAACAGAACAGCCTCAAGACAGACTGTGAGGCAGATGTTGATGAGGTGGAGGTGGGAGGCACCTCTCCACTCTCTCCCACAGGCCTCTGGTCCTTAGAGGGCAGGTGGACACTGTTCCTGCTTAAGCTGCAATAGTGAAAGTCATTTCCCGGGATGGAAATAAAGTCAACAAAGCCAACAACTTCCTTATAGGAGAAAAATCTGCACTGAAAGCAGACAAGCAGCAGGGCAGCCACATGGGTGAGCCACCCAGCAGACACACAGGCCTTGCACACAGAAGGGTCATACCTGACTTAATGCTCTTCTGTCACCATCTTGAAATTCTTATTAATTTGGAATAAGAGGCCCACTCACTCATTTTGTGCTGGGTCCATAAATTATGTATTAATCAGTTCAGTTCAGTCACTCAGTTGTGTCCAACTCTTTGTGACCCCATGAATCTCAGCATGCCAGGCCTCCCTGTCTATTATCAACTCCTGGAGTTTACCCAAACTCATGTCCATCGAGTCGGTGATGCCATCCAGTCATCTCATCCTCTGTCGTCCCCTTTTCCTCCTGCCCCCAATCCCTCCCAGCATCAGAGTCTTTTCCAATGAGTCAACTCTTCGCATGAGGTGGCCAAAGTATTGGAGTTTCAGCTTCAGCGGCAGTCCTCCCAATGAACACCCAGGACTGATCTCCTTTAGGATGGACTGGTTGGATCTCCTTGCATGTATTAATAGTTGATTCTAATAAACAGTTTAGGAAAAGGTAGGATCTTTAATTCTAGTCAACTAGAGCCTTCTCAAGTTCAAGCCCCCCGTCAGCTGGAGAACATCAAACTATTCTTCCCTTTTTGTCTCTGCCATCTGAGTACTCTCATTTCTTCTTAATCCTCCTCCCTCTATGCTCCTTTAATTTGTTTCTGATCTGCCTGGATCTCCTCCCAACCTCGTGTGCACACCCAGCACACACCTTCCATGTACATGAGCAAGCCCCCAGTGTTTGAGATGGAGCCTTCATTGGGAAATGCTTTCTCAGCCACCCAAGAGAAGAGAAGATTCTCCAGCTGATAACATCTTTCCCAGAAAGTCCTTGAGAAAGTGACTCTCTTTGTTTTAACTGGGAACTAAAAGCTCTTGAAAAATTATTATAGATTTCAAGAGATAGTTCAAGAACTCTCTATCTTAGGGAACTACCGTGTGGAGCAGTCAAGGTGATGGCTTGTCCAAGAAGCGACCAGAGAGGCTGAACACAGGCCAACTGTGGTTCAGACATGCTGAGGGACAGTCGGCATGGATGGCACACAAGGGATGACAGACAAGAATAATTCAGGGCAGGTAGGTATGAATGGCTGAGGATGACACCAGTTAGAAGAGACTGAGATAGATGATAAGGAGGCAGTGACACTCTGTGACTTTGAAGGGCATGTTATTTGCCAACCAGCACCACTCTAGTGTTCTTGCCTAGAGAACTCCATAGACAGAGGAGCCTGGTGGGCTACAGTCCATAGGGTGGCAAAGAGTTGGACATGACTGAGCAACTTTCACACTCACACTCACTCATCCCCAAGCAGAGGCTTCCCAGACAGCCCTAGTGGTAAAGAACCTGCCTGTCAATGCAGTAAGAGATGTGGGTTTGACCCCTGGGTCAGGAAGATCCCCTGGAGGAGGTCATGGCAAGCTACTCCAGTATTCTTGCCTGGAGAATCCCATGGACAGAGGAACATTAGCGGGCTGCATTTCGTTGGGTTGGAAAGAGTCAGACATGATGAAGCGACTTAGCTCAGAATGGAACCCCCAGCAGAAATAGAAATGGTTTAAGGTAAGCACTGGACCTGAAGTGCTACTGAGATTTGAGGATTGAATATGGTGACAAGCAGAGAAGGAGGAAGATAAATTTACAGAAGAAAAGCACTGAAAGTCTAAGAGAATATGTTTGTCAGCATGAGCTTACAGACACACACACAAGAGGCCTCTCCAGCCTTCTGACTGCACACTGGCCCCTCTGCGTGGACTTCCTGGACACCATTGTCCTGAAAAGGAGAGGAAAGTGCATTTCCCAAGCGCCAGCCTTGCTAGGAGTCTCTAATATTACTTCCATGAGTGTGTGCTGATGGATTTTGAAAGGGAGGAGGTGGATCATAAAACACAGCCCTGAACTGAGCCATAATCAGCTGCAGCTGCTGCTTGGGATGGAGGCCTGACAAGCAAATTGCATCATGATGAAGCATTCTGAGACCTGCCACATGCTGCTGCCAACACGGGCGGGGGGAGGGAACAGTCTATTATTAGGAGCAGCACTGAGACGTGAATGTGCAGAATACACTGCTCTGAATTAAAACCGCATTTGCAGGGAACAAACCACGGAGGTGCGTTCAGACTTCCCCCAAGCTTGCAGAAAGAGGGTTTGGGACCACAATTTGCTGATTCCTTTATAATGTTTTTTCTTTAATTTTTAAAATTAAATTTATTTATTTTAATTGGAGGATAATTACATTATTGTGATGGCTTTTGCCATACATCAACATGAATCAGCCACAGGGACACATGTGTCCCCCCATTCTGAACCCCCCTCCCCACCCAATCCCTCTAGATTGTCCAGAGCACCGGCTTTGGGTGCTTCATGCATTGAACTTGCACCAGTCATCTATTTTACATATGTTAATGTACTTATTTCAAACTATTCTCTCGAATCATCCCACCCTTGCCCTCTCCCACTGAGTCCAAAAGTCTGTTTGTGTCTGTGTCTCCTTTGCTGCCCTAATGTATTTAGAATTCTATGTTTTTCATCTAAATTTAAAAGCTGACCCCTTCTTTATGAGAATGTGGTTATAAGGTCACCAGAAAATGTCCTAGATCAGAGATTATTTAAATAGAACAATGAAAGCGCATAGGAAATGAGGCTGCTGTGACCACGATCAGGGTCCTGGGGATGCATTTGGTTCAAAGTTGGACTTGGAGTGGGAAAACCTCTCTGATCATGTTTCTAGAGGTTTGTTGTTGTTCAGTCACTAAGTCGTGTCCTACTCTTTGCAACTCCATAGACAGCAGCATGCCAGGCTTCCCTGTCCTTCATTATCTCCCAGAGTTTGCTCAAACTCATGTCCTTTGAGTCAGTGATGCCATCCAGCCATCTCATTCTCTGTCGTCCCCCTCTCCTCCTGTCTTCTATCTTTCCCAGCATCAGGGTCTTTTCCAATAAGTCAGCTTTTTGCATCATGTGGTCAAAGTATTGGAGCTGCAGCATTAGTCCCATTTGCTTTGTATATTCAATATTTTCATTTGAAATAATTCCTTTCCAGACATGAAGAGAGGAAAATCACAGATGCTAACAAAAAGTTGCAATCCAAAAAGAAAAGATGCTAAGGGATACATTTCTTTTTCTTTTGAACAGCTTTTTTGAGGTATGATTGACATGTAAAAAGCTGTACATATTTAATGTATTGGAGAAGGCACTGGTGACCGACTCCAGTACTCTTGCCTGGAAAATCCCATGGACAGAGGAGCCTGGTGGGCTGCAGTCCATGGGGTCACTAAGAGTCGGACACGACTGAGCGACTTCACTTTCACTTTTCACTTTCATGCATTGGAGAAGGAAATGGCAACCCACTCCAGTGTTCTTGCCTGGAGAATCCCAGGGACAGGGGAGCCTGGTGGGCCGCCGTCTATGGGATCGCACAGAGTCAGACACGACTGACGCAACTTTGCAGCAGCAGCAGCAGCAGCATTTAATGTATACAACACAAGGAGTTGGGAATAAGTATATACACATGAACCTATCACCATCGTTGAGGCCATAAAAAATCCATCACTTCTTCAAGTTTCCTCTTATCTCCTTTATTATTATTTGTGTGTGTAAGTGGTAACACTTAAGATCTACCTTCATAGATAATTTTAAGTATATAATGCAGTAGAATTAGCTATAGGCATTATGCTGTATAGTAGATCTCCAGAACTTATTTATCTTGTATAACTGAAACTTTGTACTGTTTGATCATCACCTCTTGCCTTTTTGCCTCTCTCTAGACCCTGGCAATCAATCACCCTTCTAATCTCTGCTTTTATGAGTTGAGTTTTACTATTTTAAATTCCACATATAAATGAGATTACACAGTATTTGTCTTTAAGGGTCTGGTTTATTTCACTTACTTAATGAAATCCAGGTCCATCCATGTTGTCCCAAGTGGAATAATTTCCTTCCTTTGTATGGAGGGATAATAGTTCATATTTTACATATATACACATATGCATCACACTTTCTTTCAGTTCAGTTCAGTTTAGTCCCTCAGTCGTGTCCGACTCTTTGCGACCCCATGAATCACAGCACACCAGGCCTCCCTGTCCATCACCAACTCCCAGAGTTCACTCGAACTCACGTCAGTGATGCCATCCAGCCATCTCATCCTCTGTCGTCCCCTTCTCCTCCTGCCCCCAATCCCCCCCAGCATCAGAATCTTTTCCAGTGAGTCAACTCTTCGCATGAGGTGGCCAAAGTATTGGAGTTTCAGCTTTAGCATCAGTCCTTCCAAAGAACACCCAGGATTGATCTCCTTTCAAATGGACTGGTTGGATCTCCTTGCATTCCAAGGGACTCTCAAGAGTCTTCTCCAACACCACAGTTCAAAAGCATCAATTCTTCGGTACTCAGCCTTCTTCACAGTCCAACTCTCACATCCATACATGACCACAGGAAAACCCATAGCCTTGACTAGATGGACCTTTGTTGGCAAAGTAATGTCTCTGCTTTTGAATATGGTATCTAGGTTGGTCGTAACTTTCCTTCCAAGGAGTAAGCGTCTTTTAATTTCATGGCTGCAGTCACCATCTGCAGTGATTTTGGAGCCCTGAAAAAATAAAGTCTGACACTGTTTCCACTGTTTCCCCATCTATTTCCCATGAAGTGATGGGACCAAATGCCATGATCTTCGTCTTCTGAATGTTGAGCTTTAAGCCAACTTTTTCACTCTCCACTTTCACTTTCATTAAGAGGCTTTTTAGTTCCTCTTCACTTTCTGCCATAAGGGTGGTGTCATCTGCATATCTGAGGTTATTGATATTTCTCCTGGCAATCTTGATTCCAGCTTGTGATTCTTCCAGTCCAGCGTTTCTCATGATGTACTCTGCATATAAGTTAAATAAGCAGGGTGACAATATACTGCCTTGACGTACTCCTTTTCCTATTTGGAACCAGTCTGTTGTTCCATGTCCAGTTCTAACTGTTGCTTCCTGACCTGCATACAAATTTCTCAAGAGGCAGATCAGGTGGTCTGGTATTCCCATCTCTTTCAGAATTTTCCACAGTTGATTGTGATCCACACAGTCAAAGGCTTTGGCATAGTCAATAAAGCAGAAATAGATGCTTTTCTGGAACTCTCTTGCTTTTTCCATGATCCAGCGGATGTTGGCAATTTGATCTCTGGTTCCTCTGCCTTTTCTAAAACCAGCTTGAACATCAGGAAGTTCACGGTCCACGTATTGCTGAAGCCTGGCTTGGAGAATTTCGAGCATTACTTTACTAGCATGTGAGATGAGTGCAATTGTGCGGTAGTTTGCGCATTCTTTGGCATTGCCTTTCTTTGGGATTGGAATGAAAACTGACCTTTTCCAGTCCTGTGGCCACTGCTGAGTTTTCCGCATTTTCTGGCATATTGAGTGCAGCACTTTCACAGCATCATCTTTCAGGATTTGAAGGAGCTCCACTGGAATTCCATCACCTCCACTAGCTTTGTTTGTAGTGATGCTTTCTAAGGCCCACTTGACTTCATATTCCAGGATGTCTGGCTCTAGGTGAGTGATCACACCATCATGATTATCTGGGTCCTGAAGATCTTTTTTGTACAGTTCTTCTGTGTATTTTTGCCACCTCTTCTTAACATCTTCTGCTTCTGTTAGGTCCATACCATTTCTGTCCTTTATCGAGCCCATCTTTGCATGAAATGTTCCCCTGGTATCTCTAATTTTCTTGAAGAGATGTCTAGTCTTTCCCATTCTGTTGTTTTCCTCTATTTCTTTGCATTGATCGCTGAAGAAGGCTTTCTTATCTCTTCTTGCTATTTTTTGGAACTCTGCATTCAGATGCTTATATCTTTCCTTTTCTCCTTTGCTTTTTGTTTCTCTTCTTTTCACAGCTATTTGTAAGGCCTCTCCAGACAGCCATTTTGCTTTTTTGCATTTCTTTTCCATGAGGATGGTCTTTATCCCTGTCTCCTGTACAATGTCACAAACCTCATTCCATAGTTCATCAGGCACTCTATCTATCAGATCTAGGCCCTTAAATCTATTTCTCACTTCCACTGTATAATCATAAGGGATTTGATTTAGGTCATACCTGAATGGTCTAGTGGTTTTCCCTCCTTTCTTCAATTTCAGTCTGAATTTGGCAATAAGGAGTTCATGGTCTGAGCCACAGTCAGCTCCTGGTCTTGTTTTTGCTGACTGTAAGAGCTTCTCCATCTTTGGCTGCAAAGAATATAATCAATCTGATTTCGGTGTTGATCATCTGGTGATGTCCATGTATAGTCTTCTCTTGTGTTGTTGGAAGAGGGTGTTTGTTATGACCAGTGCATTTTCTTGGCAAAACTCTTATTAGTCTTTGCCCTGCTTCATTGGGTATTCCAAGGCCAAATTTGCCTGTTACTCCAGGTGTTTCTTGACTTCCCACTTTTGCATTCCAGTCCCCTATAATGAAAAGGACATCTTTTTTGGGTGTTAGTTCTAAAAGGTCTTGTAGGTCTTCGTAGAACGATTCAGCTTCAGCTTCTTCAGCGTTACTGGTTGGGGCATAGACTTGGATTACTGTGATATTGAATGGTTTGCTTTGGAAACGAACAGAGATCATTCTGTCATTTTTGAGATTGCATCCAAGTACTGTATTTCGGACTCTTCTGTTGACCATAATGGCTACTCCATTTCTTCTGAGGGATTCTTTCTTTACCCATTAATCAATTGATAGACATTTACGTTAATTTCCTGTCTTGGCTATTGTGAGTAGTGCTGTAATGAGCATGGAAATTCAGATACCTCTTCAAGATCCTAATTTAAATTCCTTTGGATATATACTCAGAAGTGAGATTTCTGAATCATATGGTAGTTCTATATTTAATTTCTTGAGAAACTTCCATAATGACTGCACTAGTTTCATTCTCACCAACAGTGTTTAAGGGTTCCTCTTTCTCCACATCTTTACCAACACTTGTTATTTTTTTATATAAGTAAAATATATTTATGTTTTATTAGTCATCCTAACAGGTACGATGTATTGTTGCTGTTATTGTTCAACTACTAAGTCCCTTCCAACTCTTTGCAACTTTGTGAACTGCAGCATGCCAAGCTTCCCTGTCCTTCACTATCTCTAGGAGTTTTCTCAAACTTGTGTGCATTGAGTCGGTGATGCCATCCAACCATCTCATCCTCTGTTGTCCCCTTCTCCTCTTGCCCTCAATATTTCCCAGCATCACGTCTTTTCCAAAGAGTCAGCTCTTTGTATCAGGGCCAAAATTTTGAAGCTTCAGCTTCAGTATCAATCCTTCCAATGAATAGTCAGGGTTGAATTCCTTTAGGGTTGACCGGTTTGATCTCCTTGCTGTCTAAGGGACTCTCAAGGGTCTTTTCTAGTACCACAACTCAAAATAATCAATTCTTCCGTGCTCAGCCTCCTTTATGGTCCACCTCTCACATTTGAACATGACTATTGGAAAAATCATAACTTTGACTATACGGACCTTTGTTGGCAAAATGATATTGCTGATGGATTGGATTTATATATTCTTGATGATCAGTGATGTTGAACACCTTTTTAGCATACTTTTTTATGTCTTCTTTGGAAAAGTGTCTATTTAGGTCCTTGGACCATTTTAAAATTGAATTATTTGTTACATTGCTTTTGAGCCACAGGAATCTTTCTACAGTTTGAGTATTAACTCCTTAACAGAAATAGAATTTGGAGATATTTCCTCCTGTTCTGTAGGTTGCCTTTTCATTTTGTTTATTGTTTCCTTTAATATGCAGAAGCTATACTTTGATATATGCCCACTTGCTTACTTCTACTTTTGTTATCTGTGTTTTTGGTGTTATATCCAAACTATCATGACCAAGACCAATGCCCAAAAGATTTTCCCCTGTGTTTGCTTCTAACAGTTTTGTGGTTTCACGTCTTATATTTATTTTTAATCCATTTTAAGTTAATTTTTAATTTCATATTCTGTAGCTTTACTGAATTTGTTGATTAGTTCTAACAGTTTTACAGTGGAATCTCTAGGGATTTCTATTAAATAAGATCATATCATCTTCAGAGACAATTTTACTTCCTTCTTTCCCATTTGGAAACCTTTTATTTCTTTTTTCTTGCCTAATTACTCTGGTTAGGACTCTAGTACAATGTTGAATATAAGTGGTCAGAGTGTGGATTCTTATCTTATTTCTGATCTTAGAAGAAGAGATTTCAGCTTTTCACCACTGAGTATATTAGCTTACCATCAGTTCAGTTCAGTTCAGTTGCTCAGTCATGTCCGAATCTTTGCAACCCCATGAATCACAGCACGCCAGGCCTCCCTGTCCATCACCAACTCCTGGAGTTCACCCAAACTCATGTCCATCAAGTCGGTGATGCTATCCAGCCATCTCATCCTCTGTCGTCCCCTTCTCCTCCTGCTCCCAATCCCCCCCAGCATCAGAGTCATTTCCAGTGAGCCAACTCTTCGCATGAGGTGGCCAAAGTATTGGAGTTTCAGCTTCAGCATCAGCCCTTCCTATGAACACCCAGGACTGATCTCCTTTAGGATGGACTGGTTGGATCTCCTTGTAGTCCAAGGGACTCTCAAGAGTTTTCTCCAATACCACAGTTCAAAAGCATCAATTCTTCAGCACTCAGCTTTCTTCACAGTCCGACTCTCACATCCATACATGACCACGGGAAAAACCATAGCCTTGACTAGATGGACCTTTGTTGGCAAAGTAATGTCTCTGCTTTTGAATATGCTATCTAGGTTGGTCAAAACTTTCCTTCCAAGGAGTAAGTGTCTTTTAATTTCATGGCTGCAATCACCATCTGCAGTGATTTTGGAGCCCTGAAAAATAAAGTCTGATACTGTTTCCACTGTTTCCCCATCTATTTCCCATGAAGTGATGGGACCAGATGTCATGATCTTCGTTTTCCGAATGTTGAACTTTAAGCCAACTTTTTCACTCTCCACTTTCACTTTCATCAAGAGGCTTTTTAGTTCCTCTTCACTTTCTGCCATAAGGGTGGTGTCATCTGCATATCTTACCATAGATGGCTTTTATTATATTGAGGTACATTCTTCTATATGTATCCTGTTGAGACTTTTTATTAGGAAAAGATATTAGATTTTGAAAAACACTTTTTCTGCATCTATTGAGATGATCATATTATTTGAGTCCTTCATTCTTTTAATGTGTTATATCACACATTGATTTGTCCCAGGGAGGGGTGAGCCTAGACAGGCCAGGAGAACACCCCTGAAAGAACCAAATGGAGGCACTTTCTGGGCCCACTGGGCAGGTTCCTTCCCATAGTCTCTACTTTAAGCCATGCTGTGGGGACATTAAACCTCAGGAGTGGGAGAGGAGATCAAACACATGAGAAGGCTCAGGCTGCAGACTGTTCAGCCCACCAATATGGGCCTTCTAGGGGAATGAGGTGAAATCTTACATTTGAATCAAGTTTATTCAAAGTGAGGTTTAGTCAAGCTGTTTATTTGAGCTCTTTCTTTTTCTTACTGCATGCTTTTATCACTATAATCTTCCCTTTTAGAACTGCTTTTGCTGTATCCCATAAGTTTGGGCATGTTGTGTTTCTATTTTCATTTGTCTCAAGATACATTTTTATTTCCCTTTTAATTTCTTCTTTGACCCATTGACTGTTCAATTACATGTTGTTTAATTTTCTTGTGAATTTACCAACTTTTCTCCTGTTATTGATTTCTAGTTTCACACCACTGTGATAGGAAAAGACAGTTGATATGATTTTGGTCTTTTAAATTTTGCTTAGACTAATTTTGTGATGTAAATATGATCAATCCTGGAGAATCTCCTATGTGTGCTTGAGAAGAATGTGTCTTCTGTTGCTGTTGGATGTTCTATTTATATTGTTAGGTCAGTTTGCTTAATAGTGCTGTTCCTGTCCACCATTTCCTTACTGACTTTCTATCTGAAAAATCTACCCATTGTGGAAAGTAGAATGTTGACATCCCCTACTAGAATTGCATTACTATCATTTCTTCCTTCAGTCTGTTAATACTCATTTTATATGTTTAGCTACTCTGATGTTAGTTGCATATACATTTACGGTTGCATCTATGCTGAAGTCAGATGTCCATTTCCCTCTCTCTACCCCCTGGGAGAGCTTCAGAGTGGAGGGGATTGCTCTTGGCCCTACTGCAGAGGCTTGGGGGAGAGGTAACTCAGGAAGAATGAAGCTGTCCATGCCACCCTCTTCGATGTGTCTTTTCTGATTTCTGTGCTCTATCAGCTACTGTAATCTCTCACCTAGAATCCAGGTCTCTCTTGAAGGCATTTTCACGTGTGGACAGTTGTTCATCTTAGTGTTTCTATTAGGAGATACGGACGGAATGTCCTATTCCTACATCTTGCTGTCACCACATCCTAATGGCTGCATTTCAAACAAGGTGCAAAATGTGCAAAGGAGTCAGTAGACACTTGGTCTTGCCAATATGGGACATGTTCAAACACATCTAGGCCTTACGTGAAAAATCATTTTGTAAGGAGGATAATTTGGGGGAGGTAGTTGTATAAACTCCAGTCCCCTAGTAGGGGTGGAGGGCATTTCCTCCACCTCTAGTGGGGACCTCTAGTCAACAGAAGGGCTCCATAGGAGGCCTTGGAGAGTGTGCCCACAGGGTCTGGTTCTTGTGTAAGAGCAGGAGGTTGAACCACTGATGCTGGCTGTGCTGGTGGTGGGAGAGTCAGAGGCCCACTGTCCTGGGTGGGACGCCTCTGTCCAGATGTGGGCCTCATGCAGGAGGCAGCCCAGCGTAAGGACTAGCTGAGCAGCTTCAGTTCAGTGAGGAGAAATGGGGCTGACCTCGTTCCTGAGTAAGCAACCAACAGAAGAAAGTGAACCCAACTGCAGGGGAAAGGACTGCAGGTGAACGATGCCCCAGGGAGGGATGAGGCTAGAGAAGCCAGGCAAACTCCACTGACAGAACCAGATGGAGTCACTTCCCTGGCCCGCTGGGCAGATTTCTGCCCATTGCCCCTCCTCCCAGCCTTAGTGTGGGGACCCTGAGCCTCAGTAGTGAATGCAGGAAGAGGTCAGCAGAAGAGACAGGCTGTAGATGGTCCAGCAGACTCAGAGTGACCTTGAGACTATGAGAACTTGAGAATAATTAGAACACTTCCATCAGGAGGCTAAAAGAAGTATGAGGTCTGCTGGAATTTTCATCCAGGGCCAGGAGACGTCACATCTCCACTGGATACCTTCTAAAGGTCTGTGCCTTTAAAGAGACAAAGAGAATGACATTTTATAAATATGCTGTATCCTGACAGTATAAATTACACTTAGAAGGATTCTATTTCTTGTTAGCAACAACCTGGCACTAGGAAGAGTTGGAAATACTTCAATGAGCAATGCAAACAGAAAACCTAACAACTGGAGCCAGAAAAAAACAAAAAACAAAACTATGGTCCAGAGGACAGGCTACCACTTGGTTAAGGAGCCAAGAGAGTGGGCCCTGAGACCCAAGATTTAGGGTGCATTTATCCCTCTCCTCTTCCTTTTCCCTCCTCTCTTTATGTCCCCATTCGGAATATCCTTTGCCTCATTTGGATCAGCAGTTGGTTTAGAGTGATCTAACTCCAAAAAGCAATGTGTCTTTCATACTGAACACCCCTGTTTTCTGACACCAGCAGCATGAGCCACTCTTACAGGGGGCCTTTGTGTAGCTCTCCAGACGTCTCTCATCTCAGGCACCATGAGCGCTGATCACAGACCTGCAGGCCACGAGTCTGCCCTGGGACAGCTCAGGCAGCCACAGGCAATCCTTCAAATCACCTCAAGAGCCTGGTCCAGCCAGAGAACTTGCCGGCCACGAGTTAACCAAAACAAACGCCTCGAAGGCAGAGATAAAAAGGAAAGCAAGAAAAAGGTTTTTTTCCCTTTGGACCGATTTTTTCAGATGAAGACAAAATTCTGCTAGAGTGAGAGACTTCCAGTGAGGCCAGCAGCTCCAGAACAAGGAGGCCCCCAGCCTGGGGACTTTAGTGTCCTCACGGCTCTGTCCTCCTGACCTGCTGAAGCAGTGGGCATCCACACTCATGTTGGTTGCCAGTCTGAAGTCGTTGTCCACAGTCACTCTGAAATACTGCCTGTCATATTGGCTTCCCAAGCTGTACTTGTGCTTCACAGAAGCCACATTTCTGAGAAATTCGGCAGGAGAGGGCAGAGCACAGGTCCGCTGTGGCCCCCAGACAGCAGATGGGTGGCAGTGGCGGCTGGCTCATACGCTGGAGCCACTGAAAGCCACCAGCAAACCCCTGCCTGTTCTCACAGAAGAGGCAGCTGCTTTCACCAGAGATGCAGAAAGCAGACTGAGTTGCTCCTTGATATTTTAGTTCCTCTTTTCAATAAAAGAGGAAGCTGATGGCTCTCAGAAGTGTCATTTTATGGCCGTTCACTAAATGAGTTTCTAGTATTTTGGAGAAGAAGCTGTAGAAATTTTGGAGGAATTCAGGGTGGGTGAGCACCCACCTCCGAGGCCCAGTGGCACCAGTCCCAGGCTGTACTTCTGTCAGGGACTCACAGGATGCCTTGTGATCATAGTGCAGCCACGTGGTCTGGGTTGCTTCACTAAACTCTTCAGGGTTAGTGTATTTTTCAGGTGCATGTTTCTCATGAATAGCCTGAAGATAATTAGCCTCCATCTCACAAGGCTGTGGTTTCAATTCCAGGCAGCATTGCATATTATTGTTGTTGTTTAGTCTCTAAGTGGTGTCCAACTCTTGTGACCCCATGGACTGCAGTGTGCCAGGCTTCTGTGTCCTCTACTGTCTCCTAGAGTTTGCTTAAATTCATGTCCATTGAGATGGTGATGCTATCCAGCCATATCATCCTCCGTCATCCCCTTCTCCTGCTCTCAATCTTTCCCAGCATCAGGGTCTTTTCCAATGAATTGGCTCTTCACATCAAGTGGCCAAAGTGTTGGAGCTTCAGCTTCAGCATCAGTCCTTCAATGAATATTCAGGGTTGATCTCCTTTAGTATTGACTCCTTGCTGCTCAAGGGACTCTGAAGTGTCTTCTCCAACACCACAATTTGAAAGCATCAGTTCTTCAGCATTTAGCCTTCTTTATTAGGCATCAGGCAGAACACGGGTTTCATCTGTCTCCCTGGGTCCTCAGACCTCAGCTGAAGCTGCTCACCCTCCCAAGTACCCTTTTCTGAGACAGCCAAGGAGGAAGGAGGCTGAGGGAGAGAGGAAGCTGGCAGTGGCACCAACCTTCCTCCTCTGTCCACCTGGGACCAGGAGGCCTGTGTGGAAGGCGGGCCGTGTGGGAAGGAGCTCAGCTGGTGCTGGACACCTGGGGAAGGGCTGTCTGGGCCTCACTGTCAATCTTTCATCAGGTTTCCCCAGCCCCTGGTAGAGTGAGTGTGTCTGTGGGACACCTGCACACTTAGAGGCTGGGTGAGAAGCAGACCAGATTAACCCACCTTATTAGAAATACAGAGCCCTTTGACATAGCTGTTTAAACATGCCCCCCAACACACACACACATTTTTCTTCTACAGTAGACACTCACTCCAAGCCCTCCCCCTCTGATGGATGTGCAGGTTTATCTCCTTGAAAATGAAGTCTCTGGGCTGCCCCTTCCCACAGGCTTCCTCTTTCAGACAGAGTGCGGTCACTGCAGCAGCTCAGAAATGACCTTCCGTTCCCAGCAGGATGAATCCCAGTCTGCATGCAGGGAACTGGCTCACATGAGAGAAACAGGTAGCAAACAGCCAATTATCCTGGCATCACACTTTGCTGGAGGCACTTTGAAGGCACAGAAAAGTAGCCCCAGATGCCTCCTGGGCAGGTCAGAAAGCTTTTCAGAAGAGAATATGTCCATGCTGAATCTTGAAAAATGTGCCTGGTGTTGTTAGAGAGACACTGTGAAAAGTGACATCCATGGGAACAGAGGATGAAATGGAAATCCTGTCCTGGGGACACATAAATGACGATGTCCAAGTAAGTCACTATGAAGGCGGCCCTGCACAAAGCCTCCACCACTCTTCATGCTGAGTACCCATCTCACGCCTGCACATTGTCCAGCATCATGTGAAACCGCAGGCGCTTTGGACAGGAGCCTCTCCAGGAAGTTTGCGGCAAGACACCAAATGAGAAGCAGGCTCCTCCTGGAGCCACAGATTTCCTGCTTACTCAAGACTAGGTTCCCCACAGGCCCTGAAAAATATCTGGTTCAGTGATTCTCACATGTAAAGCAATTGAATGCTTTCTTCAGATAACATTGTATGTGCTTCAGTCATGTCCAACTCTTTACAACCTTATGGACTGTAGCCTGCCAGGCTCCTCTGTCTGTGGGATTCTCCAGGCAAGAATGCTGGAGTGGGTTGGCATGCCCTCCTGCAAGGGAATCTTCCTGATCCAGGAATCAACCAGGGTCTCCTATGTCTCCTACATCGGCAGGTGGGTTCTTTACCACTAGCGCCACTTGGGCAACCCTAACATTATATACAAAAGCCTAATATAAGAAACCCATACAAGAGTAGTCTCTCGGATAGAAAGGGAGGGTCTCCTGGTCCAGGTTACAGAGATGCTCCAGCAAGGTACACCTGGCTGGAAACACCAGTATTCCTCAAAGTTCACTTGGAAAATCCACTATGCCAACTCAGGCTGCTCATGGGCAGAGAGGAGACTAAGGCCAAAAAAGCTGTCTTTCTGCCCGCCTCCAGAGGAAGACTGAGCCTGTACCCTGGAATCATTCTGCAGATACTGTTTCAAGGCCAATGCTGATGTCTCCTTCAGGTCTTTGGTCTCCGCGTTCTGTAGAAGTGCTGGGAAGTGCTCAGGTTGCTTCATAAATGGGGGATAAGGAATTAGGGAGAAAGACTTTTGTATCAAGGGGAAATCCTGGGTGGCTCAGTGGTAAAGAATCTGCCTGCATTGCAGGACACACAGGTCCGATCCCTGGGTTGGGAAGATCCCCTGGAGAAGGAAATGGTAACTCACTCCAATATTCTTGCCTGGGAAATCCCATGGAGAGAGGAGCCTGGGAGGCTGCATACAGTTCATGGGGGTCTCAAAGAACTGCCATGACTTAGAGACTAAACAACAACAACAATTCTTGTGTTAAGTATCTGCCCTCTGTAACAAACCATGCCAAAATTTAGTGGCTTGAGACAACAGTCTGTTTCTCACGGTTCTGTGGGTTGACTGCTAGTCCCAATCTGGTAACTCATATATTCAGCTGAAGATAGTGTTGCCATTTTCAGTGGTCCCATCTCAAAGAGATGGAGGCATTGGGTCAGGGCAGGCTTCCTTCTCAAATACCCTGTAATGTCTCAACAAATCCATCCAGCTAAATTTTTTTTTAATTTTAATGAAGTATAACTGATTTGCAGTGTTGTGTTAGTTTCAGATGTACAGCAAACTGATTCAGTCATCCATACAGCTAAATTTGAAGTGCATTCTCCAATCACTCATTCATTCAACAAAGATGTGTCAGAGAGCCAGGAACTGAGGAGAAGCTGGTTGGATGGACACCATTTCTGACCTTTCTGAGCACATATAAGGGAAACAGATAACAGTCAATTACCCCAGCATCACACTTTGCTTGAGACATTCTGAAAGCACATAAGAGTAGCCCCAGATGCTGCCTGGGCAGGTCAGGGAGCTTTTCAGAAGCGTGTGTGTCCATGCTGATTCTAGAAAGATGTGTCTAGTGTTGTCAGAGAGATACTGTGAGAAGTGACATCCATGGGAACAGAGGATGAAAGGGAAGACAGTGGTGGATACAAAAACTTGTCTTTTTAGGAGATATCAGGAAGAACTTCACTATTGAAAACAGTTCTTTCTTAAGAATAAGTTGTCACAGAAACAAAAGGTACACTTCTCATAATAAGAGGAAGAAAACATTGAGTGAACAAAAGTCTGAAGCACAGGTTTTATCCTGTCTTTGTATGTATGTGGGTGGGCAGATTGGGAAGTGCCCATGAGGTCACTGGTTTATATAAAATTTGGGCTTCATTTATTTACTATGGACTTCAGTTCACCCAAATAACTTGAAACTCTTAGAAAGGCATCCAGTTGTGGTACAAGGATGCCATGATGTCTCAGAAACCCAGTTTATGGCTGACTTTATCCTCTGCCATACTGAGAACTGACTCTGAGTTCCCCTGTCTTGGGACATGGCCTCCAACCTCAGGGTCCCCTCATCCTGGGACCTGGTCTCCACCCTCTGGATCCCCTGGTACCAGGACATGGACTCCAACCTCAAGGTCTCCTCATGGTGGGACACAGTCTCCATCCTCAATACAGAATTAGAAGTCTCATTTTTTACTCTGGGAACTAACACCCAGTAAAAAATTGGATTCTTGCTAAGGCAGAAAGTCCACCAGGACTTCCCTGGTGGCTCAGACGGTAAAGCGTCTGTCTACAATGCAGGAGACCTGGGTTCAATCCCTGGGTTGGGAAGATCCCCTGGAGAAGGAAATGGCAATCCACTCCAGTACTATTGCCTGGAAAATCCCATGGACAGAGGACCCTGGTAGGCTACAGTCCATGGGGTTGCAAAGAGTCGGACACGACTGAGCGACTTTACATTCAAGGCAGAAAGAAACAACGGATGCTACATAAACAATTGACCATTTCTCCACAAGAAACAATTGGGGAATCTGGCTGAGAGACTAAAGAGATTGAATCCACAAAGGACGCAGGAGGGGTCTGAGAGCAAGCTCTCCTCTCCTCATCTTTACCAGGAGACCACGTGGGGAGAGGCATACATAGTAGAGACGTTACATGTCAAGTTTCTAGTGAAAGTGAGAGTCACTCAGTCATGTCCGAATCTTTGTGACCCCATGGACTATACATGGAATTCTCCAGGCCAGAATACTGGAGTGGGTAACTTTTCCACTCCCCAAGGTATCTTCCAAACTCAGGGATTGAACCCAGGTATCCCACATTGTGGGCAGATTCTTTGCCAGCTGAACCACAAGGGAAGTCCAAGAATACTGGAGTGGGTAGCCTGTCCTTTCTCCAGCAGATCCTCTGACCCAGGAATTAAACTGGGGACTCCTGCACTGCAGGGTAATTCTTTACCAACTGAGCTATCAGGGAATCCCAAAGTTTCAAAGGTTTTAAGTTGCCCTCAAATGCCTTCCAGAGAAGGCAATGGCACCCCACTCCAATACTCTTGCCTGGAAAATCCCATGGACGGAGGAGCCTGGTAGGCTGCAGTCCATGGGGCCACTAAGAGTCGGACATGACTGAGCAACTTCACTTTGACTTTTCACTTTCATGCATTGGAGAAGGAAATGGCAATCCACTCCAGTGTTCTTGCCTGGAGAATCCCAGGGACGGGGGAGCCTGATGGTCTGCCGTCTATGGGGTTGCACAGAGTCGGACATGACTGAAGCGACTTAGCAGCAGCAGCAGCAAATGCCTTCATAACTAAATTCCTTTTCTGAAAGCATAAAAAGAATAGGCTATGGTATGTCATTGTAGTTTCCGATTGAGTTTTAATTAGAGATCATTGTTAATTCTCTGAACCTTTTACAAAGAGGTTGTATAGATGGACGGTGAGGACCCACTTTCCCCATAGAGCTGCTTGTGGCTGTCCTAGCAGAGTTTCCAGGGAAGCCAGAAGTGGAAAAATCCCCCATTGCATGCCTGCATTTCACCATCATGCTTTAGTTAATTAAAATGACACAAGACTATTTTCCAAGATCCATAAAATTCACCCTATCTCTCTGAGTCCTTAACACAGCAGCAAGCAAGCAAATCTGGCCCAGTTTTTCTCCATTTGATTTGTTGATTGTGGGTGTCACTCCCAAGTCAACAGCTTCTCAATCGTAGTTTGGAAGTTTGCTGCGTATGAATTTTGGTGTTCTTTGAAGCCCAAGTAATAAAAATGTAAAATGTAGTGGCTCTGATAACAAAGAAAAATAAATGTGATTGAGGAGGGGAATGTCATTTGAGTTCTGTTCCTGGCAGTTCATACAAGTTCATGATTTTTGTTGACTTAAATAATGTGCAGATATGAAGTTGACAGGGCCAGCTGACTCATATTTGAACTTTATCTTTTAAAATCTTGTCTTTCCAAACTAGGGCAGGTCAAGCCAAAGCCCCATGCCACGGGGATTGAGTGGCAGTTAGTTTTGAGTTGTGTAGAGCCAGATGGTTGTGTCCTGAGGGCAGGAGCATCCACGCTGGTGAGCTCCCTGTTTAGGCACGGCTGCCTGCCTTGCCTCCATGTCTGAAGTGGTCCATCCATAGGACACTGGGGGAAGCTGTCCCACCCGCTAGATGGCCTCCTCATGAGGCTAGAGTTATGATAACAGCTCTCCAGGGACACACACACTGATGCAAGACTTGCCTCCTCTCCTCCTGTTCTTCCAAGAATAATAAACAACTCCATATCCAAACTCTGGGCTGATGTGTATCACAATCCAACACTGGGTTGTGGAGATACGGAAAGAACAACAACAAAGATGGCCTCCCACTCAGTTGAGAAATTCTGCCACTTAAAGCTTCAAACAATGAGTTGATGTTTGTGAAACAAGGTATATAATGGTGAGCCCCTCCCAGGAAATAAGGCTAAAATCTGACATCTGTGTGAGGATCACGATCACTGCACCCGTGTTTCAAAAATAATGTATATTAATAGAAAATTGGAGGTATAGTGAGGCCAACAGATCAAGATATGACTGCCACTGAAAAGAGAGCTTGTTACTCACAGTTCCCAAGAGGGAGGGACATGCTGTACCCTACAGGGCCACATGGGGAGGAATCAAGGTCAGTCAGAGGCAAATGAAGAGGGGGTAAGTATGGGCCAGAGAGACTTTATTGTGACTTCCAATGGAGGGAATATGCAGTTTGCCTAGTTTGAATAATTTCAGTGGGCTCTGGGGCACAGGGACTGTCTCTGGCAGTCTGGTACCAGATCCTGGGGTGACTAGGGTGGATGGTTAGTGCACTACAGTATAAGAGCCTGATAGAAGAGGTGGGTGGGTTGGATTTGGGATCTGGATTGATCAGTTGCATTTAAAAAGCATGTTCCTGGAAGAACATGGAATATGCTTGTTTACTCTCTTTAGTATTGGCGAACTCTGGGAGGGGCAGTCCCTCCAGGATCAGGAAAGCCTCAGATGTCAAAACTTCAGAATACTGAAAAGACGTGGATAACATAACCCAGCTCAGGGTGGTGAGGCAGGAAAAGGATCTTGTGGAGCTGTGTATATTGGAGAAGGTATGGAGGACAGGCACAGTGTCTGCAAGTCTAGAAGAGGGATAAATGGCAGGTGCTTCTCCTGCAGTACAAGCCCCAGGCTCTGGGAGGCAGAAGATCCTGGGGAGTTTCTACAAAGGCATTTGCCAGTGAGCACTCCAGAGGCAGGCTGGGCCTCTAGTGAAGCAGTTAACCTGATACCAGGCAGCACCACCCTGGCCTGCACGGTGGAGGAGCACATGAGTTTCTAATAGAAGTTGTGCTTCCCACTGACTGCTGACCTTTTCAGGTCTTTTAACTCCTTTTTAAATACAGAAAATAATTTTTTTCCTGGAGATGTGAATGAAAGGGCAAAACTTTGAGGGATATTCATGCAAAAGAAGTCGTACCCAGTGTCTATGGAGTCACACCCTTGAGTTCTTGATTAAGGTCTGTCAGGCCAACTCTCTTCCCTGTTATACTCAGAGTAACAAGGTCAAAGCTTCTGCCTCAAACTTTCCAAGACTCCTTTGTATAGTAAGTTTAAATGCACACTCTGTGGATAGGATATGAGAGCAGGGTCTTCTGCCCCAGGGATTCCCACAGACAGAGCATATTTCCTTTCCAGAGGCTTTCACCTCTTCATGGACCCATACCTTGTGCCTTTGTACCTGCTTGGTTCCCGGGTGCCCTGGGCTATGTCCAGCCTCTCCCAGGAAGTGAGTGGTGGGGTGAATAGTGACATGTCACCCTGCACCCCCAGCAAAGGTTGGGCTGGCTTCAGGCAATAACCAACCCAGGGCCTTTTGGAGTCCAGTGGCAAGGTTTACTAGGCAGAAACATCTAGTCTGTTACAATTTGGACAGCTGATATCCTCCATTCAGTAAGGGTGTACGACTTCTGACAAGTTCTACAAAGTTATTTGTAATAAACCTTGTTCATGACCTGTCCACACCACACATAGGCACTTCCCAGGGATTCTGCAGTCTTTGTGGTGACAGTATCTATTTTTCTGCTCTAAGAAGTGGAAGTGCAAGCATCCTCCTTGCCCGACTAGGGCTCCAAGACCACAATCTCACCTGACTTCAAAGCAATTCATGTATTAAATGGACCAACAGTGACCATCCCTGGCACACAAGAGGAGTAGAGTCACAGAGAGCTAACAGTTTTAGTCTAAATGAGATGCAAGCTCAATATTCCTGATACTGAGTCAAGAACTACTTTCCTGGTGATTCTGTCACAGCAATAGCAGCGAGGAGCTCTAACCTGAAGTGTTATGTTCAGATTGCAGGACCCACTGAGCCACACTCATCTCTTAGAACTAAAACATAAAGGAAATCAATTGACTTTTACAACTCAAAGACCCAAAGGCGGGGCTGGCTTCAGGGAAAAAGTGACCCAGAGGCTCAAATGTCTGAGGGGGACCTATTTTCCTCCCTCCAATTCTCAGAGGTACTCCGTCAGTACTGACTTTCCCTTCATCGTCTCAAAAGGGTGCCAGCAGCTCCCTCTTCCTACTGCCAGGTTCCACCAGGGAAGCAGGGGAGGAATTTGCTTCCCTAACAACATAACGCCTTGCTCTTGAATGTTGTTGAACCTGATTCGACAAGCTCAGGCCATATGATCATCTCTGAATCAATCATGGGGAGTTTTATATCCTGATTGGCCAAAAGCCCTCATGGCTTGCTCTTGGAGGCTGGGTGGGAGGTTATGGTGATTCCTTCCAGACCACAAGCCCAGAAGAGAAGGCTTTACTAGAGACAGTAAGAGGAAGCTTTCAGTGTCTTATTCCTGAAACTGAGATGCCCTAATCTGACCTCAGTACATACTGGGTTAGGAAGTATTCCTAATTAGCAATATTCAGTCCCCAGAGATTTATGACATAATGGAATTTATCCAAGAGAACCCAGTGGCATTGTTTGGAAGCTTTGCAGATGACCTCTGAAATCCGGACCTCAAAGTAGGTGTACTCTGCTTCCTCTATCAGTGTATTCCTCCTCACAGCAGCCATGTTCCCTCCAAACATTCAGACTCTCTCCCATCCTCCGTTGATGACACAGCTTCTCTTGAAAAACAACTCGTGGTATGCTGGGGGCGATTATTCTGCACAAGAGAGATGTCAAAGAAGTTGGGTTTTTAAAAAAATGTTCCTAAAATGATCTGATGAGGTACAATCTCTCCAAAGCCCTGTTCTGATGCCATAAAATAACTAAATAAAACAAATAAATAAATAAAACAAAGTTACCGCAGAGCTGGGTATCTCCAATAGATAATTTTTAAGAGTGGCAGAGCTAAAAGTGGAAAGGAAAAAGGACTAGCGATGTACTTGTAGACATAATTACATATATTCTTAGGCACCGGTTTGGCTAAGAAACCCAACTTCTGTAACACACGAGACTCTGGTTGTGTTCTGTTCCTGTCACTGTAGATTTGTGTTTTTCAGGCCAGGTATGACAAAGCTATTTATTTTGTCTCAAATGCTATGTCTATCATAAGGACATATGACCACCATATAGTCGTCTATCCCTTTTCCTAAGAAAGATGAAGTGAGAAGAAATTTAGCACCCTTTCCCACTCAACTACTATTTTCTTCAAAAAGAAAAATCAGATGTAGGGCTCTAAGTAAAAGTTGGGATGGCTAATCACTATTAAAAAAAAATACCCAACTTGGCAAGTTGCAAAAAAGTACAGTCATTCAGGTATAAGAAGAAAGACTTACTATGACTCAATTTATTAGAAGCCATTCAGCATGACCCCATATTTCACATTAAAGAAACTAGATACAATTAAGTGTTCCTGTTCTCAAAGATCTTACTCATGGAAATGGAGCTGAATTCATTTTATCATCAACCACCCAGTAATCAATGACTCTTCTCTTAAAGGTTCCTTAATTGCCAAAGATAAGACTGCACACAAACAAATCTAATTGGAACTTTGTATGGAAACACATGTTCTCAAATAAGATTACTGAATCTTCTGGCAACGTCCTCATTTTAAGGATCTAGTCAATCCCTGCCAAGACCATCCTGTGACTGCCTCCAGCCCTTGTACCCTCTAAACCACATCTACATGGCATCTTCCCCATGCCATCACCCAGAGTTTCCATGCTGTGTGGTCTCCCTTGCTGCAGCAAATAAGAAATCTAGCATTGTCCACTACAGGTTTGTTCCTGCTGGTTGTTAGCTGATATTGATGTCAATCACAACTATTATAATGTACATATGGAAAACACAAAATTGTATGACAACAAAATTATCACCATATTTCATCTTTTTTCCAGTTACTTTCAGTTTTCTTTATATTTGTATGACTCTGCTGAATACACTTCACAATATTCATTTTAATCAGGAAACATTTTAAACCCAACCAGTACAGGTAAGTATATACCAGACATTTACATACCTACTACCATCAAGATACTAGTAAACATCAATACTTGTAAACATTTTATCATCATGCTTCAGATCCTAGGAAAAACAGGAAGTAATAAAATATTAGAAATAAAGTTAAAATCCCTTTATCATCTGCTTGGCCTCCCTCTTGCTGCAGAGAGAACTTCTGGATTGAATGAAATTCATATGTGCTGTGAACAGGCCCAGTGGATTATGTATTCCCAAATAAGATAGATTATTGCTTTGAATATTTTTCAAAACATGTGAAGTATTGATGTCACTCTTCATATACCATTTTGTAACATACCTTTTCCTTGAATTATTATTTTTTGCTATTTTTATCCTTTTGTCATTTTGTTTAGCTGTGCTATAATATGAGCTTCCCTGGTGGCTCAGCTGGTAAAGAACCCACCTGCTAATGCAAGAGACGCAAGAGATGTGGGTTCAGTCCCTGGGTGGGGAAAATTCCCTGGAGAAGTAAATGGTAACCCACTCCAGTATTCTTGCCTGGAGAATTTCGTGGACGGAGGAGCCTGGCGGGCTACAGTCCATGGAATTGTAAAGAGTTGTACACAATTGACTGCATTTGTATACACACACACACACACACACACACTGTAATAGTCCATTGTATGGATACAGCATTCAACTATTCCTATGCTGAGAGACAGTTAATTGTTTACACAGTTTTCACTATTACAAATAATACTGAAAGACTCCCTTACCTATGTGGCCCTGTGTTCACTAGGAAGTAGGATTTCTGGGTCAGAGGTTTTATTTCTCTTCAGTGTCATTGTGGGCTTCCCAGGTGGCTCAGTGGTAAAGAATCCACCTGACAATGCAGGAGACACAAGAGATACGGGTTCAATCCCTGGGTTGGGAAGATTCCCTGGTGAAAGAAATGGTTCAGTTCAGTTCAGTTGCTCAGTTGTGTCCGACTCTGCGACCCCATGAATCGCAGCACGCCAGGCCTCCCTGTCCATCACCAACTCCCGGAGTTCACTCAGACTCACGTCCAGCAAGTCAGTGATGCCATACAACCAGCTCATCCTCTGTCGTCCCCTTCTCCTTCTGCCCCCAATCCCTCCCAGCATCAGAGTCTTTTCCAATAAGTCATCTCTTCGCATGAGGTAGCCAAAGTACTGGAGTTTCAGCTTTAGCATCATTCCTTCAAAAGAAATCCCAGGGCTGATCTTCACAATGGACTGGTTGGATCTCCTTGCAGTCCAAGGAACTCTCAAGAGTCTTCTCCAACACCACAGTTCAAAAGCATCAATTCTTCGGTACTCAGCCTTCTTCACAGTCCAACTCTCACATCCATACATGACCACAGGAAAAACCATAGCCTTGACTAGACGGACATTTGTTGACAAAGTAATGTCTCTGCTTTCCAATATGCTATCTAGGTTGGTCATAACTTTTCTTCTAAGGAGTAAGTGTCTTTTAATTTCATGGCTGCAGTCACCATCTGCAGTGATTTTGGAGCCCCCAAAAGTAAAGTCTGACACTGTTTCCACTGTTTCCCCATCTATTTCCCATGAAGTGATGGGACCAAATGCCATGATCTTCGTTTTCTGAATGTTGAGCTTTAAGCCAACTTTTTCACTCTCCACTTTCACTTTCATCAAGAGGCTTTTAGTTCCTCTTCACTTTCTGCCATAAGGATGGTGTCATCTGCATATCTGAGGTGATTGATATTTCTCCCGGCAATCTCGATTCCAGCTTGTGCTTCTTCCAGCACAGCGTTTCTCTGCATATAAGTTAAATATGATGTACCCTGCATATAAGTTAAATAAGCAGGGTGACAATATACAGCCTTAACGTACTCCTTTTCCTATTTGGAACCAGTCTGTTGTTCCAAGTCCAGTTCTAACTGTTGCTTCCTGACCTGCATACAGGTTTCTCAAGAAGCAGGTCAGGTGGTCTGGTATTCCCACCTCTTTCAGAATTTTCCACAGTTTATTGTGATCCACACAGTCAAAGTCTTTGGTATAGTCAATAAAGTAGAAATAGATGTTTTTCTGGAACTCTCTTGTTTTTTTAATAATCAGCGGATGTTGGCAATTTGGTCTCTGGTTCCTCTGCCTTTTCTAAAACCAGCTTGAACATCTGGAAGTTCACGGTTCACGTATTGCCGAAGCCTGGCTTGGAGAATTCTGAGCATTACTTTACTAGCGTGTGAGATGAGTGCAATTGTGCGGTAGTTTGAGCATTCTTTGGCATTGCCTTTCTTTGGGATTGGAATGAAAACTGACCTTTTCCAGTCCTGTGGCCACTGCTGAGTTTTCCAAATTTGCTGACATATTGAGTGCAGCACTTTCACAGCATCATCTTTCAGGATTTGAAATAGCTCAACTGGAATTCCATCACCTCCACTAGCTTTGTTCGTAGTGATGCTTTCTAAGGCCCACATGACTTCACATTCCAGGATATCTGGCTCTAGGTGAGTGATCACACCATCGTGTGGAAATGGTATTCCTCCATGAAAAATCCCATGGACAGAGCAACCTGGCGGGCTACAGTCCATAGGGTCCCAAAGAGTTGGGACTGAACGACTGAGCACAAGCATAGTGTAATTGTACGGGTAAGATGCTTTCTAAGGAGGTTGTAGAGTTAGAGGAAACACATTTCCTGCTGCCTTCGGCTGCCTCCCCAGGTCAAATAGGGTTTTTCTACAGTAGCAGTCATGGCCATCCCCCACCCCAGCTGTCTTTTATCTGGGACACACGTAAAGGAATTTGCTCTTAAATCTTGTGGCTTCAAGAGTAGCTTTCTGATCTCCCATTGCCCTGTTCCAGGATGGGGTTCTGCCTGCTGAGGGAACGTTCCTAGAGACACAGCCTGGAGCCCGTCAATCCTCTGCTCACCATTACTCCCATCCTTTCCCTGATTCTGTCAGCACACTGTTATCCACAGGAAATCTTTCTGCCTAAAATATTTAGATTTATTTCTGTTTCCTACCCTGAACTCTGACCCCCACACACTCCCACCATCAATGTTGAAAATTTTTTATTTTTCTTCAGTATTAGTGGACTGCTTTCTGCCTATCTGATAAGTGGAAAGATAGTATTTAAGTGCTGTTTTGAGTTTTATCTGCTATCTTTTCATTTTTATAATTCATTTGGGTCTTTTCCTTTCTAATATACCTATTCATATTCTCTGCTTATTATGTTAGACAAGCTAATTATCCCTACATACTATAATAAATAACCCCCAAATTTTAGTAGCTTAACATCAAAAGAAAGTTAATTTTGCTCACTGCATGTTGATGTGAATCAGCTCTTTTGGGAGTCTGGGTTTGTTCTACTGAGTGACTCAACCATCTTAGGATCCTTGCCTTCAGTCATGAGGATAGAAGAGAGAAAACATGGATAGTGATATGAAACATTTTAGAAACCAGGCCTGGGAGGGGCTGCCCACATTCCATTGGCCAGAACTCAGTCATATAACCTAACTTCAGAGCCAGGAAAGTGTTAGGGTATATATGGATTCAGGTGAGTGTTAATACTTTCTGTGAATTCTGCCGTGATGGTCACAAACCATCAGGTGACTCCTCTCTGCCCATACATTGAACTTTCTCATATCCCTCCCCAAGGAAACTATACAAAATGTCATCAAGTCCCTGCATCCAGCCCAGAGACCAGGTGATGGATATCTCTCTCCATTAGGACCAACCAGGAAAACTATTTATGGACTAAAAAATCAAGTCATCACAATCCTCCCTATATATATATTTTTTGGCCACAAGGGTGGTGTCATCTACATATCTTTTAAAATTAATTTATTTATTTTAATTGGATGATAATTGCTTTACAATATTGTTATGGTTTTTGCATACATCATCATGAATCTACCACAGGTATACATGTGTCCTCCCATCCTGAATCTCCTCCCATCTCCCTCCCCACTCTATCCCTCTGCGTTGTCCCAGAGCACTGGCTTTGGGTGCCCTTCTTCAAGCATTGAACTCGTCCTGGTCATCTATTTTACATATGGTAATGTGCATGTTTCAGTGCTAGATCTCGTGGCAGCAGGAGAGTGGGGCAGGAGACATACCACAGTTATTGATTCAAAATGGTAATGGAGTCCTATAAGACAGTCCCTGGGAAGACACCTTGCTCTTGAAGTGTAGATTCCTTGACTAGGCCTTAATTAAATTATCTAGGAGGAGCTCTCTGTTCCATTACTTTTTTATGATAATAATATCTAGGAAGCTCCTCTTCATCCACTTTATTGGCCACACATGTTATAAGTGTTGGGGAAGAAAATATACATTTATCCTTGGGGATGTACAGACTGTGAAGCCTGCATCTTGCTCTTGGGGCTGTTTTGGTCATCTGTTGCTACGTAAGAAACACCTCAAAGGTTAGTAGATTAAAAAGAAAAATTTTTATTTAGCTCACAAATCTTCAATTTGACCAGGGTTCAGTGGTGTTGATTAGGGTCACTCAACTGGAGTTGAAGGACCCATTTCCAAAGAGCTCACTCACATGACTGGCAAGTTGTTGCTGGAGGTTGGCTGGAAGTTTATCCCGAGTTAAGGGGCTGGTTTCTCCCAGGTGGACCTCTTCAAAAACAGTGAACTTTCTCATATCACGGTGACTGGGTTCCAAGAGCACATATCACGTAAAAACCATATGTAATGTTAGAAGATGCACCACCCATGATGACCTAACCATGGACATCCCATAACGGCAGTCCCCTCATAGTTCTGAGCATACCCAGAGTCCAAAAGAGAGCACACAGACCCTTGTCCCTTGGTGGCAGGTGTGTTGGTCACACTGTAAAACCCCATGTGGAATGGGACATTGTTTGTAGCCACTTTAGAAAATGCAATCTGCTACAGAGCACCAAGTATAGTCTTTGAATATTTCATTGTCACCACATTTTGTATATAGTTTTATTTACTTTTTATTTATGGCTGTTCTGAGTGCTCATTGCTGCGTGGGCTTTTCTCTAGTTGTAGCAAGTGGGGGCTACCCTAGTTGCTGTGCATAGGCTTCTCACTGCTGTGGCTTCTCTTGTTGCAGAACATGGACTCTAGGGTACGCAGGCTTCAGTTGCTGCAGCACTTGGACTCGGTATTTTGGCTCCAAGGCTCTAGAGTACAGGCTCAATACCTGTGGTGCACAGGCTTAGTTGCTCCATGGCACGTGAGATCTTCTCAGATCAGAGATGGAACCCATAGCTCCTGCATTGGCAGGTGGATTCTTTACCACTGAGCCCCCAGGGAAGCCCTCATTGTCATCACTGTGACATTGTTTCCACTGTTCCCATTAATGGCTTTGTTAGCAACACGATTTCCTCAAAAAATTGATAGATTTCTGGTCTACTTGTTTCTATTCAGGTCCAGACTCCAATAATTATACCAGAACTTGTTTTTCTTCCCAGAACGTAGTTTCAATTCTTCTTTATTACTCTGTTTCCTTACCCTCATGCCTCTTTCTCTCAACTTTCTGGAGATTCTCTTAGGGCTCTCAGGCTTTGTGGGAAGGCCATACATACAGCCTCATCTTTCTCTTTATTCACTGCAGAAATTTTATTGTATAGTTGTTGGCCGCATTTACAAAAACATCTCATCTCTTATTCCCTGTGACCTAGAAGGCCTTGGCTTTTCCAATTCTGAGTGACTGGAATTTGTGGACTTGCACTGTTTCCTCTCATTTCACCTTGTAAACTGCTCTACTGAGCTCATCTCTTTCTTGGAACATTTTTCCAAATGTGGCCCATACCACTTGGAACTTTTTCAATTTACTTTTCCTCCATGAACTGTTAGCTTAATTAGGCACACAGCCTGCCTCCCAATTATTGTAGACAACAGTTTTACCAAATATTGACCAAATCATAACATGAATTGGTATTCATGGAAATTGGTATCCATATTTCCAGGCTCAAATGTTAGTTTTCTTATCAACTGCCACCCCAAATGAAGGCAGCGTCATAGATACCAGGTTTTCATATGCAAGTGCCCCACTCCTGGCACTGATTTCTAAATGGATAAAGATAATCAGCCCTGTTCTAACAAACAACTCAAATATATTGGTGGTTTAATATCATAAACATTTATTTTCTGCTCACATCCTCATCTGATGTGGATCTAACCTAAATGATGGATCTTCTTCCGTGGATCCAAGGATGTAGTACAGTTGACCTTGGACAATATGGATCCCAACAATCTGTGCAGTCACAAATCCAGGTATAACTCAGACTCTCCCAAAATTTAACTACTAGTAGCTTACTGTTGGGGGCTTCCCTGGTGGCTCAAGTGGTAAAGAAACTGCCTGCAATGCAGGAGACCAGGGTTCAATCTCTGGGTGGGAAAGATCCCCTGGAGAAGGGAATGGCTACCCACTCCAGTATTCTTGCCTGGAGAATTCCATGAACAGAGGAGCTTCTCAGGCTACAGTCTATGGGATCAAAAGAGTCTGACACAACTGGGCAGCTAACACTTCACAGCCTACCACTGACTGGCAGTCTTACCACTAACATAAACAATCAATTAACACATATTTTGTATATTATGTATATTATATACTGTATTCTTAAAGTAAACTAGAGAAAAGATAATGGTAAGAAAATCACAAGAAATAGAAAATACATTTATAGTACTATACTGTATTTATTGATACCAAAGTTTTCATTGTTTACAAGATGAGTTGTCTGTACCTGTATCAGTATTCATATATGATATAAAACACTGTAGGTCCTATTCATAATACTAACACTGATGTCAAAAATGAAAAGATAATGTAACAAAAGAAACTCATATTTATTTACAATTACTGTATTTATTGAAAAAAATCCATGCGTATGTGGACCAAAACAATGTACATCCATGTTGTTCAAGGGTTCCATCATGTGGCTCTCCATCGGGGAGGGCTTCACACTCAGCCATGGAGATGGAGAACACACAGCATACAGAAGATCACACGAGACAGCTTAGAGGCCAGAGCCAAAAATGACAGACATGTCTTTGTTCAAATGTCATTGGCCAAATTTGGTCATGTAGCAAGACTAAGAAGGGAGACTGGTGAATAGGGAGAGGTTTGGATATGACTGGGCAATCTTTGCCCCAGTATGATTTCTTTATCCTCTTCTCATTAATGGGTAGAAAATATTTATTTTTCCAGTAATTTAATCAGTAATAGTGTTACCAATAGCTTTCCTAAACCCAGGTCTATCTAGTGGAACTCTTAGACTATCCCATGTTATTTACAAGTTTGAACTTAATTGAATGTATTATTTTCTTTTTCCTTTTATGGTTTCTGATTTTGATGCTTATCTAAGAAATACTTTCCTACCCTGTTGTGTTCATCACTCAGAAGTGTCCAACTGTTTATGAGCCCATGGACTTAGCCCAGCAGGTTCTTCTGTCCATGGAATTCTCCAGGAAAGAATACTGGAATAGGTAGCCATTCCCTTCTCCAGGGGATCCTACCCTGAGGTCATAATATCGTCTTCATCGTTTACTTGTAGGTCTTTACACTATTATTTTTCTGCATGTGGAGTACTCGAAATGGATTTCCTGCTTTTTAGCTCATGGTCCAAAGGAACCAGTTTGTTTCCTTAATGATTTCTCATTTCCCAACATGGAAACACCATACTTGTCACATATTACATTTCTAAACATAATGACTCTCTTTCTGAACACTTGCTTTACACCATTTTTCTGTTCAATTATACATTCAAAACTATAATTGTTATTTTGTATTTCTAGGTGGTGATTATATAGTTCACCTTGTTGCCTGCCCTGGAGGTTCACAATTATTTTTAGAATAAAAACTGTAATTTTTATTACTGTATGCTATTTCCTCTTCTTATAAAATATTTTTCAAAAGTGTCTTTTTATAATTGCATATAATTCATTCTATAAATCCAACATAATTTGTTTAAATGCTTCTCTTGGTGAGCATATATCTAATTCTTTTTTATGTTACTGTTTAATCTTTGCCTGATTCCCCAGGCCTCCCTCATCCCAGGATTTTAAGAGCTTTACTGGATGATAATAGTTCCTGCTATTCTTATCTTTCTACTCAGACAGTAGCTTATGGAGAGGATGCCCTCTACTCCTCAGCATCCCTGATGCATTAATTGGAGTTCCCTGAGGCTCCCACTGCCTTCCCTCTTTCCCTCTTAACTGTCTCACCATATGCACTCCTCATCCCTTGATTTACAGCATTTCAATTTTGCAAAGACTATATATTCATAATTTTTTTCACATGTAATCATTTTCACTTTTATTACAGATAGTCTATATGACAAAGTCATGTTCTGTAATGACCTAGCAGACAAGTCCCTATCTGGGGTGGAGTAGGGTGGTACCCATGTACATCAATTAGCTCACTCCTTTTTCCCATTAGACACAGTGCCTTGTCTGATCCTCTTCTGTTCTATCCTTTGAGTAACTGCATCACCAAACTAGAATAAAGTGGAATAAAAAGTAAACAAGTGGCATTGTAAAAATGAAAAAAGAGAATACTGCTTACTTTTAAAAGCTTAAAGCTAGAGGGAATAAACATATCACAAGCAGGAAAAAATAGCACTTCTCTGTCTCACCACGTATTTATTTACCCACTTTATAGTGGGGATGTTTCTGTGAAAAAGAATCAGAAGTCAGAAAGACCACTGAATCTTCTGTCAGCCCTTTGAATTAACTCACAGCTTCAAAGATTAGGGTTCTCCTGCCTGGAAAGGTGGGGAGACTTTGTTACCTGGGATGGAGATTGACAACGGGTAGGAGTGAGCACTAAGCTCCTTCATCACCAAGATAAAGTGATGGTTCATTGCAAAGCCTCCAGAAGGAAGCAGCCTAAGAACAGATACATATATGAAATAACTTGAATTCCAGAATAGTGTAGAAGTTTTGAAAATTCAAGGACACTCCTCTTTTTAACCTTAGACTAAAACCTATTAAGGCTGCCCCCAATTTTTTCCCCCAAATTTTAGAAATATTCATTGGAGGACTCCAGTGTTGCTCAGTGTTATCTATTTTGGAAAAGAGCCTTCTCACCTAACAGTACTTCATCAGATGGAAGCAAACCACAGATTGTGAATAGATCTTAATTGCTTCTTGTTGAACACATTGAAGATTATCAATGTAAACTATGATTGGTGAATTTTCTTAAATTTCCGGGTCTTGAAAAGTTTGGAAAATTGATAAATGAGACCACCAATTTATAGCACAAAGTACTATAAGCACATATTTTTGAAAAATTTCAAGATGAATAAAATTATTACAGAATTTATTATTTAAAATAAGTCCACTGAACTTCCTGGACTTATCTCTTCTTCTCACTAAGCACAACAATAAAGCCTGAGAGTAGTGTAATATGTGACTGAAGCTGAGTTCTGAATGGTGGATAGAGGGAGGCAACCTGGTTTGTGAGCCCAGAATTGGAGGAACAGCACAGTGACAGCCTGTCTTATGTCTTACTCATAGAAGGAAGCCCTGAGCTAGCAATTCCTGATTTCCAGTTCACTGTAGCCCAGGCATGTTCCATCCTCCCCCAAATCAAGCATGAGTTCTGCAAAAACAACAGAAAATCTCAGCAACTGCCAAGAGATTTACTGGGGCTGCTGACAAGAGGCAATCAATGGGACACTTCTCTCTTTTGACACTTGAATTGAGACTCTCCTCGCCACTCAGCTGTGGGCATGAGCTAGGGGTTCCATCACACAAGGACCTGGACTGGGGAGCCTCATTGCCCCACAGGATGGAGGTGTGCTTTCTCCACAGAGAGCCCAGCCTGGGCACTAACAGCGACCAGTGAGAGCCCAGCGACACAGGACATACCACCATCCCAAAACAGCACCACCAAGGCTCTGACATTTAGGTTGCCACAAAAGCAGGACAGGACCTGTATGATTAACCTAAATAAGTTAAAATAAAAATAAATACATTTAATGAAATTTAAAACTTTAGTGGGATATTTAGCTTAAATATCCAACTTATAATTAAAAAATCATCTAGCATGCCCAAAACCAAGACAATAGCAACTTAAATGTGTAAAGACCATCAGCTGGTGCCAACAATGAGAAGAATCAGATATATGAATTATCTGTCAAGGATTTTAAAGCAATCATCATAATAGTGATTGACAAATAATTAAAATTTTCTTGGACAAATTAAAAGAAATTCTCATCAAAGAGAGTAGGAATAAAAAGAAACCAAATGGAAATTATAGAACTGAAAAATACAGTAACAAATAGAAAAATTTCTGAATGGGCTCAAATAGTAGAACGGAAATTAACTAAGATAGAAACTGTGAATTTGAGGACAGATCAATAGAATTTACCTAATCTGAACAACTGAGAGAAAATAGACTTAAAAGAAAAGGAAAAGAAACCAGAGACTCAGCAACATTTGGGACAATAGCAAAAGATCCAACATTTGTGTCATCGGAATCGCAGACTGAAAAGGGAAAGAGAGAGGGAATAATAGATAAAAATTTCCTACATTTGGTGACATTGGGAAATCCACAGCTTTAAGAAGATGAGCAAACCACGAATAGGATGTTAAGTCGCTTCAGTCGTGTCCGACTCTGTGTGACCCCAGAGACGGCAGCCCACCAGGCTCCCCCTTCCCTGGGATTCTCCAGGCAAGAACACTGGAGTGGGTTGCCATTTCCTCCTCCAATGCATGACAGTGAAAAGTGAAATCTTACCAGACTCCTCCATCCATGGGATTTTCCAGGCAAGAGTACTGGAGTGGGGTGCCATCGCCTTTTCCGACAAATAGGATAAACCCAAAGAAATTCCTCCCAATATACATTGTAATTTAACTTCTGAAAGTGCTAACTCACTTCAGTCATGTCTGACTCTTTGTGACCCTATGACTGTAACCTATCAGGCTCCTCCATCCTTGGGATTTTCCAGGCAAGAATACTGGAGTGTGCTGCCATTTCCTTCTCCAGGGGATCTTCCCGACCCAGATATAGAACCCGGGTCTCTTACAGGTGTTGGCAGGTGGGTTTTACCAATAGCATCACCTGAAGCTAGACACAAGCAAAAAAACCTTCAAAATAACTACAGAGGAAAGACACATTATCCATAAGGGAATGCCGAGTCAAATGACCCGGGATTTCTCATTTGAAACTGTAGAGCAAAATGAAATGGTATAATATTATTTAAGTGCTGAAAAAAAGAATATCAATCATGAATTCTGTATATGGTAAAAATGTCTCCCAGAAACAAAGGGGTTATTTAGTAAAGGACATTCTTAGAAAAAGAAAAATTAAAATAATGTGTTGCTAGGAGGTTACACTTAGAGAATAATTAAAGGTATTTCTCCAACAGAAAAGCAATGATAAAAGAAGGAATCTTAGAACATCATGAAAAGTGAACATTGTAAAGTGTGAGAATTGAATAAATACAATAAACTATTCTTCGCTTCCTGAGTAATCTGAATCATATGCGATAACTGAAGTAAAAATTAAAACACTGATACTTAAGACAATGGTGTTCACCCAATCTAAAAGTGAGCAGAAAAACTAAACAGCCATTTCTCCCAAGAAGACATAAAGATGGTGAATAAAAACATGAAAAGATGCTCAACACCATTCATTAACAAAGACATGCAAATCAAAACTACAATGAGGTATCATCTCACACCAATCAGAACGGCCATCATCAAAAAGTCTGCAAACAACAAATGCTAGAGAGTACGTGGATAAAAGAGAACTCTCTTGCACTGTTGGTTGGAATGCAAATTGATATAGCCACTATAGAGAAGAATATGGAGATTCCTTTAAAAACAAGGAATAAAACTAGCACATTACCCAGTAATCCCACTACTGGGCCTATACCCTCAGGAAATCATAACTAAAAAAGACATATGTACCCCAATGTTCATTGCAACACTATTTATAATTGCTAGGACATGGAAGCAACCTAGATGCCCATTGGCAGATGAATGATTAAAGAATTGTACAAAATGGAATATTATTCAGCTGTAAAAATGAATGCATGTGATACAATTCTAATGAGGTGGATGAACCTAGAGCCTATTATACATAAGGAAGTAAGTCAGAAACATAAAGACAAATACCATATATTAATGCATATATATGGAATCTAGTTAGATGGTACTGATAATCTTATTTGCAGAGCAGCAGTATAAATCAACTATACTTCAACTTTTAAAAGAAAGCAGTGTGTGATGAGAAAATAATGTTGTTAGTTTCATCTGGTCCTGGAAAAAAATAGTTGGCAAGATGAATCCAAAGTAGAATGGCTCAACATCACTAAATAAGTGTATGGTGTCCACAAGAAGAGTAGGACTCCCTTGGGACAAAGTGCATCTTGTCAACTGTGACTCCAGAGGACAGAAACACATTATAGTGCTTTACTGGTCACCAGGAGCAAGGGTCAGGAAGATCCCCTGGAGGAAGAAGATGGCAACCCATTCCAGTATACTTGCCTGGGAAACCCCATGGACAGAGGAGCCTGGCAGGCTATAATGCAAAGAGTCACAAGAAGTGAGACAAAACTGAGCAACTAAGCATGCTCACACACGCACACACACATACCAGAAAGAAAAACACCAATACAGTATACTAATGCATATATATGGAATTTAGAAAGATGGTAACAATAACCCTGTGTACGAGACAGCAAAAGAGACACTGATGTATAGAACAGTCTTTTGGACTCTGTGGGAGAGGGAGAGGGTGGGATGATTTGGGAGAATGGCATTGAAATACGTATAATATCATATATGGAATGAGTCGCCAGTCCAGGTTCGATGCACGATATTGGATGCTTGGGGCTGGTGCACTGGGACGACCCAGAGGGATGGTATGGGGAGGGAGGAGGGAGGAGGGTTCAGGATGGGGAACACATGTATACCTGTGGCAGATTCATTTTGATATTTGGCAAAACCAATACAATATTGTAAAGTTTAAAACAATAAAAGGAAACACACACACACATACACAGGCAACAGAGATGAACTCATAAAGAAACAGAAGTCTGGAAATACTGGCAGGCAAGGGAGGTGGGATGTAGATACAGCATTGGCCCCAGGGAAAGACTCACATATCAGAGATAATGTTCAGAAAGTTTTATGAAAAATGCAACACAGTTACAAGCTGAGAATGATGATAGGTGAAAAATCAGGAAAACAATTTTATAGAGTACAGTTCAGCTACAATAAACATTTATATAGAAAAAAACTTATGTATGGGAAAAATGATGATATGTAAATGTGACATCACATGTCATTGTAATATCCAGTGCAGCATAAAACATTCAAAAATACAAATTGCAATCCTAAAATTATTCAAGAATTTTGTTACCAAGAAAACAAAAAAAGAAAAAAGATAGCAGGAAAAAAAAAAAAACAGAAAAATGGAAGACAGAATAAACAAATAAAAAACAATTAGGGGTGGAGGGCCTTTGAGATGACACAGTGAATTTCTGATGAGTCAGAGATCTCCGCTGTGTTCTTGTGCACTGGCTTTTGGGACTCAAGTAAAGGTCTTTTCATTTTGGCTGAAATTCCTCTTGATAGATTGGACCTACGCTAGTCTTTGGAGAAAGATCAAGCCCTAAGCCTTTGGAGTGTGAACACTGACCCCCAAGACCCTAGACAACCAGAGAACTAACCGTCAGTTCAGTTCAGTTCAGTTGCTCAGTCGTGTCCGAATCTTTGCGACCCCATGAATCACAGCACACCAAGCCTCCCTGTCCATCACCAACTCCCAGAGTTCACTCAAACTCATGTCCATCGAGTCAGTGATGCCATACAGCCATCTCATCCTCTGTTGTCCCCTTCTCCTCCTGCCCCCAATCCCTCCCAGCATCAGAGTCTTTTCCAATGAGTCAACTCTTTGCATGAGGTGGCCAAAGTACTGGAGTTTCAGCTTTAGCATCATTCCTTCCAAAGAAATCCCAGGGCTGATCTCCTTCAGAATGGACTGGTTGGATCTCCCTGCAGTCCAAGGGACTCTCAAGAGTCTTCTCCAACACCACAGTTCAAAAGCATCAATTCTTCGGCGCTCAGCTTTCTTCACAGTCCAACTCTCACATCCATACACGACCACAGGAAAAATCATAGCCTTGACTAGACGGACCTTTGTTGGCAAAGTAATATCTCTGCTTTTCAATATGCTATCTAGGTTGGTCATAACTTTCCTTCCAAGGAGTAGTCGTCTTTTAATTTCATGGCTGCAGTCACCATCTGCAGTGATTTTGGAGCCCAAAAAATAAAGTTTGACACTGTTTCCACTGTTTCCCCATCTATCTGCCATGAAGTGATGGGACCAGATGCCATGATCTTAGTTTTCTGAATGTTGAGCTTTTAGGCCAACTTTTTCACTCTGTAAGAAACAGAAACACATGGAGATTAAACAACATGTTTCTAAATAATCAACAGGTTACTGAAGAAATAAAAAAACTTCTAGACACAAATGACAATGAAAACATGACAACTCAAAGCCTATGGGATGCAGCAAAAGCAGTTCTAAGAGGGAAGTTTATAGCAATGCAATCCTACCTCAAGAAACAAGAAAAGCATTGAATAGACAACCTAACTTTACACCTAAAGCAACTGGAAAAAGAAGAGCCAAAAAACCCTCAAAATAGTAGAAAGAAAGAAGTCATAAAGATCTGAGCAGAAATAAATGAAAAAGAAATGAAAGAAACAAAAGTAAAGATTAATAAAACTAAGAGCTGGTTCTTTGAGAAGATAAACAAAATTGACAAGCCTTTAGCCAAACTCATCAAGAAAAAAAGAGAGAAGAATCAAATCAACAAAATTAGAAATGAAAAAGGAGAGGTTACAACAGACAATATAGAAATGCAAAGGATTATAAGAGACTATTATGAACAACTCTATGGCAATAAAATGCATAACCTGGAAGAAATGGACAGATTCTTAAAAAAGCTTGATCTTCCAAGACTGAATCAGGAAGAAATAGAAATTATGAACAACCTAATTACAAGCACTGAAATTGAACCTATGATCAAAAATCTCCCAAAAAACAAAAGCCCAGGACCAGATGGCTTCACAGGAGAATTCTATCAAACATTTAGAGAAGAGGTAATGCCTATCTTTCTAAAACTCTTTCGAAAAATTGCAGAGGAAGAAACACTTCCAACTTCATTCTACGAGGTCACCATCACCCTGATATCAAAACCAGAAGAGACAACACACAAAAAAGAAAACTACAGGCCAATATCACTGATGAACATAGATTCAAAAATCCTTAACAAAATTTTAGCAAACAGATTTCAACAACATATCAAAAAGCTCATACTCCATGATCAAGTTGGGTTTATTCCAGGGATGCAAGGATTTTTCAATATATGCAACTTGGCAGTCAATGTGATACACTATATTAACAAATTGAAGGATAAAAACCATATGATAATCTCAATAGGTGCAGAAAAAGCCTTTGCAAAAATTCAGCACCCATTTATTATTAAAACTCTTCAAAAAATGGGCATAGAAGGAACCTACATAGTAAAGGCCATAGATGATAAGCCTACAGCAAACATTATTCTCAATGGTGAAAAACTGAAAGCATTCCCCTAAGATCAGGAACAAGACAAGGGTGTCCACTTTCCCCACTATTATTTAACATAGTTCTGGAAGTCCTAGTTGCAGCAATTAAGGAAGACAAAGAAATAAAAGGAATCCAAATTGGAAAAGAAAGTAAAGCTCTCACTTTACAGATGACAGATGGCAGATGATATGATACTGTGCATAGAAAACCCTAAGGATAGTATCAGAAAATTACTAGAGCTAATGAATTTAGTGAATTTAACAAAGTTGCAGGACACAAAATCAACACACAGAAATCACTTGCATTTCTATATACTAACAATGAAAAATCAGAGAGAGAAATTAAGGAATCAATCCCATCCACCATTGCAATGAAAAGAATTAAGTATCTAGGAATAAACTTACCTAAGGAGACAAAAGAACTGCACAAAGAAAATTATAACACACTAATGAAAGAAATCAAAGACAATATAAACAGATGGAGAGTTATTCCATGTTCCTGGCTTGGAAGAATCAATATTGTGAAAATGACTATACTACCAAATGCAGTCTACAAATTCAGTGTGACTCCTATCAAATTACCAATGGCATTTTCCACAGAACTATAAAAAAATTTTCACAATTCATATGGAAACACAAAAGACCCTGAAGAGCCAAAGCAGTCTTGAGAAAAAAGAAGGGAGCTGGAGGAATCAACCTTACTGGCTTCAGATTATACTACAAAGCTATGGTCATCAAGACAGTGTGGTACTGGCACAAAAACAGAAATATAGACCAATGGAACAAGATAGAAAGCCCAGAAATAAACCCATGCACCTATGGGTACCTTATTTTTTACAAAGGAGGCAAGAATATACAATGTGGCAAAGACAGCTTCTTTAATAAATGTTGCTGGGAAAACTGGACAGCTACATGTAAAAGAATGAAATTAGAACACTTTCTAACATCATACACAAAGATAAATTCAAAATGGATTAAATACCTAAATGTAAGACTAGAAACTATAAAACTCTTAGAGGAAAACATAGGCAGAATACTCGATTACATAAATCAAAGCAAGATCCTCTGACCCGCCTCTTAGAGAAATGGAAATGAAAACAAAAGTAAGCAAGTGGGACCTCATTAACCGAGAAGCTTTTGCACAGCAAAGGAAGCTATAAGCAAGGTGAAAAGACAACCCTCAGAGTAGGAGAAAATAATAGCAAATGAAACATCTGACAAAGGATTAATTTCCAAAGTATACAAGCAACCCATACAAACTCAATGCGAGAAAAACAACCCAGTCAAAAAGTGGGGAAAAGACCTAAACAGACATTTCTCCAAAGAAGACACACAGATGGCTAACAAACACATGAAAAGATGCTCAACATCACTCATTATTAGAGAAATCCAAATCAAAATTACAATGAGATATCACCTCACACCAGTCAGAATGGCCATCAATAAAAAGTCTACAAACAATAAATGCTGCAGAGAATGTGGAGAAAGGGGAACACTCTTGCACTGTTGGTGGGAATGCAAATTGATACAGCCACTATAGAAGACCATATGGAAATTCCTCAAAAAACTAGGAATAAAATCACCATATGACCCAGCAATCGTACTCCCAGGCATATACCCTTAGGAAACGAAAATTTAAAAACACACATGTATCCCATTGTTCATTGCAGCACTATTTACAATAGCTAGAACGTGGAAGCAACCTAGATGTCCATTCACAGATGAATGGATAAAGAAGCTGTGGTATGTATACACAATGGAATATTACTCATCCATAAAAAGGAATGCATTTGAGTCAGTTCTGATGAGGTGGATGAACCTAGAACCTATTATACAGAGTGAAGTGAGTCAGAATGAGAAAGATAGAAATTGTATTCTAATGCATATATACGGAATCTAGAAAAATGGTACCGAAAATTTTATTTTTAGGGCAGCAATGGAGAAATAGGCATAGAGAATAGACTCATGGACATGGGGAAAAGGGAGAAGAGGGTGAGATGTATAGAAGGAGTAACAGGGAAACTTGCATTACCATATGTAAAGTAGATAGCCAAAGGGAATTTGCTCTATGGTTCAGGAAACTCAAACAGGGGCTCTGTATCAACCTAGAGGGGTGGGATGTTGGGGGAGAGGGGAGGGAGGTATACAAGGGAAGGGATGTATGTGTACCTATGGCTGATTCATGCTGAGGTTTGACAGAAAACAAAATTCTGTAAAGCGATTTTCCTTCAATAAAAAAAAAAGAGAAAAGAAAAAAGTTATATTTCAGATTAATAAGATTAATAAATGTTTTACTTTACTTAATTAATTCTCCTAATTTCCTTGGTTTTAGTTTGTGGAAATCTTTATTTCTCCTTCACTTTTGAAAAATCAATTTTGCTTTACATGAAATTCTAGGTTGGTGGATTTTTCTCATTTATCCTTTAAGCATTACATTCCACTCTTGTTTGCATAATTTCCAATGTGAAGTCTGCTGAAATTCTCATTCTTATTTTCTATACGTTGTGGTATTTCCATCCCTCCTATCCCTCACTTTGATTTCAAAGTTTAATCTTTGTTGTTAATTTTGTGTAATTTGAACACAATATCCCTAAGTATAGTAAATGTGTGTGTGTGTGTGTGTGTGTGATGTGTGTATATCTTCAGGCTCACTTGTCCTTCCCTTGGTTGTTCAAGGCACTAATATATGGATCAAAACCATTCTTCACTTTTATTTCTGATCACAGTGTTTCTAACTTCTAATGCTTTCTAACATTTTCTTTGATTCTTTCTTAAAATTTCTAACTCTCTGCTTTCAATGCTGTTCTGTGCTTGCAAGTTGTCAACTATTTCCATAAGAGTGCTTAACAAATTAATCTCACTTATTTTAAATTATCTGATAATTCCAACATCTGTGTCATATGAGTCTAGTCCTGATGTTTGCTTTGTCTTCACAGACTGTGAGTTTGGGGGATTATTTGCTTGCTCGTTTTGCCTTTTAGCACTCCACAGTGAAAGATGAACATGCTTTACTGGGTGAAAGTGAAAGTCACACAGTTGTGTCTGACTCTTTGTGACCCCATGGACTATACAGTCCACAGAATTCTCCAGGCCAGAAAACTGGAGCAGGTAGCCTCTCTTTTCTCTAGGGGATCTTCCCAACCCAGGGATCAAACCCACCCACATTGCAGGCAGATTCTTTACCAGCTGAATCACAAGGGAAGCCCAAGCATACTGGAATGGGTAGCCTATCCCTTCTCCAGTGGGTCTTCCTGACCCAGGAGTCGAACCAGGGTCTCCTGCATTAAAGGCAGATTCTTTAGCAACTGAGCTATCAGGGATGCCCTTACTGGGTAAAAGGAACTAAAGTAAATAGTCCTTCTGTTTGAGAATTTATGTGAATCTGGCTAGGTGTTGGACTTTGATTAGTATTTATAGCTGTAGGTACCACAGGAGTCAGCTCCTGTCATGTCCTTGCCTTCATCTCAGTTCTTGACTTTGGGCTTCCCTAAGTCCTGCTTCTCAGAGTCTCTGGATTTTAGCCCTTTTTACTGTGACCCACTCCTTGCAGCCAAAGATGGAGACGTTCTATACAGTCAACAAAACAAGATCATGAGCTGACTGTGGCTCAGATCATGAACTCCTTATTGCCAAATTCAGACTGAAATTGAAGAAAGTAGGGAAAACCACTAGACCATTCAGGTATGACCTAAATCAAATTCCTTATGATTATACAGAGGAAGTGAGAAATAGATTTAAGGGACTAGATCTGATAGAGTGCCTGATGAACTATGGACTGAAGTTTGTGACATTGTACAGGAGACAGGGATCAAGACCATTCCCGTGCAAAAGAAATGCAAAAAAGCAAAATGGCTGTCTGGGGAGGCCTTACAAATAGCTGTGAAAAGAAAAGAAGTGAAAAGCAAAGGAGAAAAGGAAAGATATAAGCATCTGAATGCAGAGTTCCAACGAATAGCAAGAAAAGATAAGAAAGCCTTCCTCAGTGATCAATGCAAAGAAATAGAGGAAAACAACAGAATGGGAAAGACTAGAGATCTCTTCAAGAAAATTGGAGATACCAAGGGATTATTTCATGCAAAGATGGGCTCAATAAAGGACAGAAATGGTATGAACCTAACAGAAGCAGAAGATATTAAGAAGAGGTGGCAAGAATACACAGAACTGTACAAAAAAGATCTTCATGACCCAGATAATCGTGATGGCGTGATCACTGACCTCAAGCCAGACATCTTGGAATGTGAAGTCAAGTGGGCCTTAGAAAGCATCACTACGAAAAAAGCTATTGGAGCTGATGGAATTCCAGTTGAGCTATTTCAAATCCTGAAAGATGATGCTGTGAAAGTGCTGCAGTCAATATGCCAGCAAATGCAGAAAACTCAGCAGTGGCCACAGGACTGGAAAAGGTCAGTTTTCATTCCAGTCCCAAAGAATGGCAATGCCAAAAAATGCTCAAACTAGCACACAATTGCACTCATCTCACACACTAGTAAAGTAATGCTCAAAATTCTGCAAGTCAGGATTCAGCAATATGTGAACCATGAACTTCCAGATGTTCAAGCTGGCTTTAGAAAAGGCAGAGGAACCAGAGACCAAATTGCCAACATCCGCTGGATCATGGAAAAAGCAAGAGAGTTCCAGAAAAACATCTATTTCTGTTTTATTGACTATGCCAAAGCCTTTGACTGTGTGGATCACAATAAACTGTGGAAAATTCTGAAGGAGATGGGAAAACCAGACCATCTGACCTGCCTCTTGAGAAATTTGTATGCAGGTCAGGAAGCAACAGTTAGAACAGGACATGGAACAACAGACTGGTTCCAAATAGGAAAAGGAGTTCGTCAAGGCTGTATATTGTCACCCTGCTTATTTAACTTATATGCAGAGTACATCTTGAGAAACGCTGGGCTGGAAGAAGCACAAGCTGGAATCAAGATTGCCAGGAGAAATATCAATAACCTAAGATATGCAGATGAGTCCACCCTTATAGCAGAAAGTGAAGAGGAACTCAAAAGCCTCTTGATGAAAGTGAAAGAGGAGAGTGAAAAAGTTGGCTTAAAGCTCAACATTCAGAAAACAAAGATCATGGCATCTGGTCCCATCACTTCATGGGAAATAGATGGCGAAACAGTGGAAACAGTGTCAGATTTTATTTTTTGGGGCTCCAAAATCACTGCAGATGGTGACTGCAGCCATGAAATTAAAAGACGCTTACTCCTTGGAAGGAAAGTTATGACCAACCTAGATAGCATATTGAAAAGCAGAGATATTACTTTGCCAACAAAGGTCCGTCTAGTCAAGGCTATGGTTTTTCCAGTGGCCATGTATGGATGTGAGAGTTGGACTGTGAAGAAGGCTGAGTGCCGAAGAATTGATGCTTTTGAATGTGGTGTTGGAGAAGACTCTTGAGAGTCCCTTGGACTGCAATGAGATCTAACCAGTCCATTCTTAAGGAGATCAGCCCTGGGATTTCTTTGGAAGGAATGATGCTAAAGCTGAAATTCCAGTACTTTGGCCACCTCATGAGAAGAGTTGACTCATTGGAAAAGACTCTGATGCTGGGAGGGATTGGGGGCAGGAGGAGAAGGGGACGACAGAAGATGAGATGGCTGCATAGCATCACTGACTCGATGGACGTGAGTCTGAGTGAACTCCGGGAGTTGGTGATGGACAGGGAGGCCTTGCATACTGTGATTCATGGGGTCGCAAAGATTCGGACATGACTGAGCAACTGAACTGAACTGAACTGAACTCCTATTATATTGGAGCCATTATTGTGATGGTAAAATGTGGGGAAGGGAAAACATTCTATTGTTGTTCAGTCACTCACTCCTGTCCAACTCTTTGCAACCCTATGGACTGAAGCATGCGAGGCTTCCCTGTCCTTCACTCTCTCCCAGAGTTTGCTTAAGCTCATATCCATTGAGTAGGTGATACCATCCAACCATCTCGTTTTCTGTCATCCTCTTCTCCTCCTGCCTTCAATCTTTGCCAGCATCAGGGTCTTTTCCAATGAATCGGTTCTTCTCATGAGGTGGTCAGAATTTTGGAGCTTCAGCTTCAGCATCAGTCCTTCCAGTGAATACTCAGGACTGATTTCCTTTAGGATTGACTGGTTTAATCTCCTTGCAGTCCAAGGAACTTGCAAGAGTCTTCTCCAGCACAATAGTTCAAAAGCATCAATTATTCAGCACTCAGTCTTCTTTAATAGTTCATCTCTCACATTCATACATGACTACTGGAAAAACCATAGCTTTGACTATATGGACCTTTGTCAGCAAACTGATGTCTCAGCTTTTCAGTTTGCTGCCTAGGTTTGTCACAGCAGAAGTCTTTTAATTTCATGGCTGCAGTCACCATCCACAGTGATCTTGGAACCCAAGAAAATAAAGTCTGTCACTGTTTCCATTGTTTCCCCATTGTTGCCATGAAATGATGGGACCAGATGCCATATCTTAGTTTTCTGAATGTTGAGTTTTAAGCCAGCTTTTTCACACTCTCATCTTTCACCTTCATCCAGAGGCTCTTTAATTCCTCTTCGATTTCTGCCATAAGGGTGGTTTCATCTGCATATCTGAGGTTATAACAAGACTAGTCTCTGACAATAAACTTCCTTGTCTTCAAGGCATTGGTCCTTCATCACTGACAACTGTTTCCAAACTTCTAAACTGTGAGCTCTCTTATCAAGTTTTGATTATAGTAATAGAAAAATCCTGCTGCCGCTACTGCTGCTGCCAAGTCGCTTCAGTCGTGTCCGACTCTGTGCGACCCCATAGACGGCAGCCCACCAGGCTCCCCCGTCCCTGGGATTCTCCAGGCAAAGTCAATTTCGTTTGAAAATGAATCATCTTGGACCCAGAAGTGCAGCAGCAGTGTGTTTGGACATCAAGGTTCAAGCCCTGTTTGCTTCCCTGCTCTGTCATCCACAGGGATGAGCAAGTAGCCCACAGCAGTAATTCTACATGATGGAGTAGTATTAGCCATTAAAGTTGTAATTGAGAAAGACCATGTGGCAGCATGGAAAAACAGTAGAGATACTAGGAGAAAGACCCAGAGGATAAAAGAGTGCATAAATATGATTAGACTTGTCTCAAACAAGACAAAAGACTGCTTCAGAAAATGGGGAAGAAAATGAACCAGAATGTTAACACAAGCAATACATTTTCTTTGTTCTTTTTTTCCCCAATTCTCAATATTTTTGAAATTTTCTTTAGGGATCTTCAAAATGAAAGAATCTTATTTTAAAACCTATAAAGAACTAAAATAAAAAAGGAAAGGGAATCTTTAGTTCTCCTTGGAAATTTTTTGGACTATAGACACTGCTTTGCTGTGGGTAATAGAATTCTGTGTCCTTATAGCCCTGATTTAAAAGTGAATAACTATATTAATAATTTCCATTTGTTGGGTATTTCCACTATAATTAACCTGGCAAAATAGAGCATGCTAAGGGCTAATTAAATTTTTGACTGATTCTGATAGAAAGCTCATTACTAGGAATACTATTTTTATCAGGATACTCTCTTCCAGCATCTCTCCACTTTCTTTTCAATGGTCCATTTTGAAATACAGAAAACTAGTTCGAACAGTATAAAAATTTTCCATATCTCCTATCATAGTTTAAATTTTACCACCTTTTCCCCATCATATCTCCTATCTATCTGTGATCATTATATCATTAGTCTTTTTTTAGAATCATTGGTGAGGCAGCTGCTGATACCCTTAAATATTACCGTGTGCTTTCCTCCAAAGACACTCTTCTAGGTAAACACTGTACAACCTTCTTAATCAAGATATTAACTTCAATTCATTGGCAGCCAACTCACAGATCGCATTCAAATATTGCTAACCTTCCTAGTGCCACCTCCTTTCCTTTCTGGTTCCTGATTCTGTCCAGGATCACATACTGCATATAGTTGTCTTTTCAGTCTTCTCCAGTCCAGAAAAATTCCTCACACTTTCCTTGTCTCACTATAAAGAGAATGAAGCTTGATGTTTCCTCACGACAGTCTCAGACCATGGATCCCTGACAGGAACAATTTTTTTTATTCTTTTTTTAATTGGAGTATAATTGCTTTACCATGTTATATCAGTTTCTGCTGTACAGTGAAGTGAATCAGCTGTAGGTATACATATATCCCCTCCGTCTTGGAGCTCCCTCACCCCCATCCCACTCCTCTAGGTCATCACAGAGCACCAAGCTGAGCTCCCTGTGCTATACAGCAGGTTCCCACTAGTTATCTGTTTTACATGTGGTAGAGTATTTATTATGGAGGTTCCTTAAAAACTAAAAATAGAACCACCGTATTACTCAGCAGTCTCACTGTTGAGCATATTGTCTGAGAAAACCATAATTCAGAAAGTCACATGTCCTTCAGAGTTCACTGCAGCACTATTTACAATAGCCAGGACAGGGAACTAAACTAAAAGTTCCTCAACAGATGAATGGATAAAGAGGACATGATACATTTATTTAATGGAATGTTATTCAGCCATAAAAAGAAATGAAATAGGGTCATTTGTAGTGATGTGGATAGAACCTAGAGTCTGTCATACAGAATGAAGTAAGTTAGAGAAAAACCAATATTGTATACTAATGCATATATGTGTTTTCTAGAAAAATGGTACAGATGAACGTAATTGCAGAGCAGGAATAGAAACACAGATGTAGACAATGACATGTGGACACAGGAGGGGAAGGGGAGGGTGGAATGAACTGGGAGATTAGGTTTGATAAGAACAGTGTTGCATCCAGTGTACACAGCATCAACTCTTTCCACTGCTGCAGAGTACCACCTTGATCATCTTGGTATTCGCCAGTCTCTCCACTGCAAAGTCACCATCACCTCCTTTATAATTGAGATGTATTTTGTAGAAGATGCTCTCAGATTCCAACAAATATCCTTTTACCATCAAATTCCACCCAGGAGCATCTAGTAACGTCTCCTGCCTGAATCATCATCCTTATAAAGATTTTCAGATGATAATGTTCTAATTCCTTCGTTCCTTTCACATGTATCAGTCAGAATTCTACTCTAAGGAAGAACTGTTTCTTCTCTCTCATTTACTCATTTATTTAAATCAGCATGAACTCTGGGCACATATTTCATTCATGGGTTGTAATCTGTTACTATCATAATTTATTTTCATGCTCAAATTTCCCAAGATGTAACTAGTAGAAACTTCTCCAGTCTCAGTCCTGTATCTTTTGGACACAACTCTGTCATAAGAAATCACTGAAAACCCCCTCAGCAATTTTATTCCTTTTGGGTAGAAAAATGAAAAGTATTCTTACATCATAGAGTATCAATTCACCAGAATTATCTTCTTTCCTTTTTCAGGAAAGAAATTGGTTGAAATGAGAGTTGGTGACAATAAACTGGTAGCTTTTCTCACTTTTACTTTAGAGATCTTAGTCACCAAAAGTTATTTCTTACTAATCCAAGATTTGGAGATAAGGACCTGCTTAATAAAGACCACTCTCCCGGTTGACCTGCCACTCACCCCTTAAGTAACCTGCCTGTTGTGGCCTACAGATCACTGCAGCCCATGCTGGGGCACACAGCCAGCCCTGATATTGGTGACACACACTGTCATTGCAGGGACAGACTCAGGAGATCCAAATCCTTCCCACCCCATTGTCCATGCCAAGTGTAGGACCCAACAGAGCATATGGGCAGCAGTCTCCTTTTGAAGACTAGTATCTCTCTCGTTAAACTTTATAATGACAAAACTTCCTTGGTGGCTCAGACAGTAAAGCATCTGCCTACAATGTAGGAGACTTGGGTTCGATCCCTGGGTCAGGAAGATCCTCTGGAGAAGGAAATGGCAACCCACTCCAGTGCTCTTGCCTGGAAAATCCCATGGGCGGAGGAGCATGGTATGCTTCAGTCCATGGGGTCGCAAAGAGTCGGACACGACTGAGCAACTTCACTTTCACTTAATGACAAAACGTGCCACATGCAGATAAACTTACTACCAAAAACATGTTGGTCAAGGCTTGAATTCATTCATTCGTTCAACAGTTTTTGAGTATCATCTGTGTCAGACACTGTGATGTGTGCCAGAGACAGATCAGAGAAAATACAAAGTGCCTGTCTTTTGAAGATTGAGAAAGAAACTGGCTATTAAAAAAGTGAGCAAGTTAATGTGTAGTATGTCAACTGGTGAGATATGAATGAAGAAAGCTAAATGGCATAAAGGGAACAAAGACTCTCCGTATGTGGGTGTGGGTGGTGTTTCTGTTAAAGAGAACTCAAAGAAGGTCCTGCTGACTGAGTGCCATTTGAGAAAAGGCTGGAAGGACATGAGAGATGATCTGGTGGAAGAGTGTTCCACTCTGATCATCTAGGGTGAAGGTTGGAGGTAGGTACATCTCTCGTGGACCCAAGAAGCAAAAGAAGCCCAAGGGCTGGATAATGGAGTGAGGGGAGAAGAGCTGGACATGGAATGAAAGCGGTAACTGGGATGAGGGTGGTGGGTCTTAGAGGCCAAGCTGAGGGTTTTGGCTTGTACTCAGGGTGAAGTAGGGCATCCCGAGAAAGTCTCAGGGAGAAGATCAGTGTAGCTCATCCTTTGCTTTAAAAGATTCTCTTCAGTAGCTATGTTGACAGTGGACTCTCAGAGGGCAAGAGCAGAAACTGAAATATCAGTTGTGAACTATGATAATAAGCCTGGTGAGCAGTGGTGGTAGCTTGGACCAGGGTGTTAACGAGATAGGAAATGGTCAGAGAAATGGTCAGATTCCTCACTATTTTCAAGGTAGATGGAAAAGGCTTTGTTAATGCATTGGAGATAGGTTATGAGAGAAGGAGAAGACCTGGTATTTGTTTGCCTCGGCTACTGGAAGAATGACTGCTTCCTGAGATGGGAGTGCTGTAGGATAACCAGGTTGGTGGATGGGCTCTTGTCTGTGTGGGCTAAGTCTGGATGCCTGTCAGGCTTCCTAATGGATAGCAGGCAGTTTAGAAGGGAGATTGGGGTAGAGATACAGATATAGATGTGGAAATATGCACACATTTGGAGTTAAAAGCCGTGAGACCAGCTGGGTTTAACTAGGGAGTAAGTATTGATAGAGGGAAAATAGAAGGATCCAAGGCCATGCCTTGGAACACGCCAGCAGCTGAAGGTCAGGGAGGTGAGGAGACAGCTCAGGAGACCATGCAAGGGTGGTCTGTGAGAGAGAAGAGAGGCTGGGGGACATGGAGATGAAGGGGAGAGGGCATCTCCTGCAAGGAGCAATCAGCTTCATCAAACCACATGACAGGTCAAGTCTGATAACAGCCAAGAATTAGACACTGGATTTAGCAAAACAAAGATCATGAACAATCTTGACAAAAGGAACCTGGTGAGGAGATGGCAACAAAGCCTTGATGGAGTGCCTTTAAGGTGAGAGGGAAGGAGAAGAGAAAAATGGAGACAACAGATAGAAACAAGAACAAAAAAGATCAGAAAAATTTTCCAGCCCCATTCCAGCATGCTGTGAATAAGATGAGATCTACTTGCTAACCAGCTCTAACACAATGAGCAACTATCCCACTCTCTGAAAGTCACAGGTTTCTCATGGGGCCAAAGGAAAAGCAAGTTTAAATCAGAGGTTTGGCTGATGCTGCTGGAGTTTGGCACCTGGGATACAGAAAAGGCATAGCCTGCCAAGACAGACACTTTATTATTATCAGTTGAATTAAAAGCACAGCATTTTAAACAGTTGTAGGAAGACCACAGCAAGTCCTGAAAATTTCCACATTGACTGATTACCTACAAATTCCTTTAGTTTGCAAACAAAGGCTTAGTAAGTCTAGGCAGGATCTCTCCGTTACCATGATTGATCTGTCATTATTACATGGAGTCATTCTGAAAGCCTCGTGGATACCATCATTCGCCTCTAAGACAGGCTCTCATTAGATCTGAGCTCTGCACATTTTATTCAGAGAGGAAAACCAGAACCTAGCTGAAAATACCTTGCTTCCCACCGTATTGCGTCCTTACACTCAGCTCAAACTGAAAGCGAATGACATTCATCTGCTGAGACGCCTTCCATTTTTCTGAAATGGCATTAGCTACTGTCACTTGGATGTGAAAGTGGACAACAGGGCAGGACTTCACTGGACTTTCCAAAGGCTTGTCTGACCCCCACTAAATGGAGGTCAGACCGAAGGATGAAAAGGAGAGAGAGGGAAACACCCCAATATGCGTAACCAGGGTTACGTCTAGAGATTTTTGAATGTAGTTCAGACATGCCAGTTAACTTAAGCAAAGATAAACAATCTTCTACTGTTGTTTTGTTTGGATGGAAGCATGACCCATGGCAACAGATTCAAGTGTCTCCCAAGAGCCCAGTTAGTGGTCAGCCAGGTCTGAAAGTCAGCCTGTTACGTCCATGAACACCCAGCAGCAACCCAGGAAAGCAGGAGGTTTTGTTAAACCAGCAGCTGCATCAAAGTACTGAGAACTGAGACTGAAGTTAAGAACGGGATTCACAATATTTGGGGTCAGCTTTCTCAGAATAAGTAGTTTCTCTTTTGTCCCAGAGCAGTGATCACAGAGCCCAGGTTAACTCTCACACATGCCTGCCCCACCTCCTGGAGCTCTCCAGCACCAGGTGGGTAGCAATGACACGAGGGCATGAGCCATGATGCCCACGGAGTCTGCCTTCTGGGGGCCGGTTGAGCATCAGTGGCTACTTCATGGCTGTGCTCACATAGCTGGGGTGCCTATTCAGAGCACCTTAGGGTGGTCCCTTTGTGTTATTCCTCAATCATAGGGCTAATTTTCTTGATTTCAAATGTTGATGCTTTTTCCTTTGTTTCTTAGAAAAGATCCAGAGGTAAGGAGAAGGGATATGCTGCTAGCAGTACTTTTCATGTAACTACTTGTTTGATTTCCAGGCATCCTTGTCTTTCCCCTAGTGAGCAGCACGTGTCAGTTGGAGTTAAACTCACCATAAGCAGGGATGTACCTTGGGCTTCCCTCCTGCTACTAACAGAACCCTGGGTACGAAGCCACACAGAGGGGATGGGTTGACTGATTAATCATGTAACATCTCCATCTCTAATAAACTTCCAAGAATTCTTCCAGTCATCATTTTCACTAAATTTGTCCAGATACTCTCACCTTACCTCCACTTTCCAGTAATAGCATGCAAAATAAACATAAGCTGTCTCATTGCAAAATTCTGTTCTGAGGTTTAGTAGAAATGGTCACACCATGTTGTATCTAGAATTCAGAGGGCAGGGTGCACTGAGTACTATCACTGGCCAAGCTCAGTCTGCAAACCCAGCACTTCTGTATTTCTGGGCAGCAGCTTCCACATACTTGGTGGGGCCATTTGCTCCCTGGTCTTCTGGAAATCTATGGGTTGTGCAGTTGGCACAAGCTTCTGTTGGCTTGTTCTTCGTTTCTTGGTTTCATCTCATGAGTCATTCTCCTTGCTGTCACATCCTGTTTCTCCAGCCCTGCCCAGCAGTGCTTCTGTCCCCAGGTTAGGCTCTCAGGGTCTTTTGTCCCCCTACTTCCTGAACTACAGAACCTCAGTCTTGTCAGGGTTGACATCATGCTCCATCTAACACAGTGTTTTCCTGCCTTCTTTGCAGATGAGAGCAGCCATGTCTAAGTCTGGGCAAGGAAATGTAAGTGGAAGTTTCCAGACTGTCTCCTAGCATGTAGCCTTTGCCCTCTCCTCCTCCCTTAACGGAACGAACATCACGGTGGTGTTCCAGTCATCTTATGCTCTCTGGTGACATTCTGAAACATTGCTGCTACCCTGGATAAACTATCCCTGGACCTTACTTTGTGTGTGTGTGTGTGTGTGTGTGTGTATATGTGCTAAGTTGTTCAGTCATGTCTGACTCCTTGTGACTCTATGGACTATAGTCTGCCAGGCTCCTCTGCCCATGGGATTCTCCAGATAAGAATACTGGAGTGGGTTGCTGTGTCCTCCTCCAGGAGATCTTACCAACCCAGGGATCAAACTCACATCTCCTATGCTTCCTGTATTGTCAGGCAGGTATTTTACCACTTGTGCCACATGGGAAGACCTTGGACCTCATGTCATGTAAGAGAAAAACAGAACCTACAACTTGAGCTACTGTGTTAGAGTGGATCTGAATGAAGACTCCAACAGCCATAGGCCGTGGTCCATGCCAGCCTGCCCCTCTGGTACATGTCCTCTTTCAGTCCTGTTCTGGAGTAGCAAGACCATCCCACTTGGACCCCCTGGGTAGTCCCCTGGCCCATGATGCTCTGGGACCTCTGTGTCCATTTACATGAAGCTGCAGAAATGAACATCTCTGTACATTCTGAGCGAGGTTCGAATCTGCCCAGGGGCAGTGTACAGGCAGGCTCTGCAGGACCCACAGCTGGGTGTCTGTGTCAGCCATGAGGTGTCACTCCCAGAAGGCACTCCTTGTCACTATCAGTGACTTCTTGGCACTCTCTTTCTAGGGAACAAGGCTTAAAATTGAGGTTTAGATGTGCTGCCTGGTGTGTGTGTGGGCTCAGTTGTGTCTGACACTTTTGCGCTCCCCCTGGGCTGACTCCTCTGTCCACGGGATTTTTCCAGGCAAGAATACTGGAGTGGTTTGTCATTTCCTACTCCAGGGGATCTTCCCAACCCAGATATTGAACCCATGCCCCTTGCATCTTGTGCATTGGCAAGCAGATTCTTCACCGCTATGCCATCTGGAAAACCTAAGATGTTCTTCCTGGACATATGGTAAAATCAGCAGAGCCTCTAAAGTTCTAGGTGTAAGCTCCCCCCACCACTCTGCTCCCATAGATGAGGTTCCCCCACCACCTCCAAATAGCCTTCTTATCAAGGGGGCAGGTGCAAGTCCTGTTTATCCCTAAGTAGCAGGTTTTTTGTATTTTGGGGCTCCAAAATCACTGCAGATGGTGACTGCAGCCATGAAATTAAAAGACACTTACTCCTTGGAAAAAAAGTTATGACCAACCTAGACAGCATATTAAAAAGCAGAGACATTACTTTGTCAACAAAGGTCCGTCTAGTCAAGGCTATGGTTTTTCTAGTAGTCATGTATGGATGTGAGAGTTGGACTATAAAGAAAGCTGAGCACCAAAGAATTGATGCTTTTAAACTGTGGTGTTGGAGAAGACTCTTGAGAGTCCCTTGGACTGCAAGGAGATCCAACCAGTCCATCCTAAAGGAAATCAGTCCTGAATGTTCATTGGAAGGACTGATGTTGAAGCTGAAATTCCAGTCCTTTGGCCACCTGATGTGTAGAACTGACTCATTTGAAAAGACTCTGATGCTGGGCAAGATTGAAGGCAAGAGGAGAGGATGAGATGGTTGGATGGCATCACCAGCTCAATGGACATGAGTTTGAGTAAATTCTGGGAGTTGGTGATGGACAGGGAGGCCTGGCATGCTGCAGTCCATGGGGTCACAAAGAGTCGGACACAACTGAGCAACTGAACTAAACTGAACTGAAGCAGGTTTTGGTTCCTGCCAAACTACAGAATCATTCAAGTAAGCTGATCACAACCTCCCACTGGAACCAGGGACAGCTTCCCTCTTGTTACTACAAACCCTGCCTCCTGCAGCCTTGCTGGTTCACTCTGGTCCCCAGTACATCCCTGTGTGGCCCTGGGTGGTGTATAGAGTCTTCCTTCCCCGGCTGGGAGTATGTGTGACTAATAACGACTGTCCATCTCACTTCCAGGATGGAGAGCTATGTCTGCTCATCCTCCTACTACTAGGGTGGAAACCCTCTCTCATCAAAGGGGGTGGAAGAAGGTGATTAAAAAAGAATTCCCACCCACTCCCCATGGGCTGGGAAACTTCTCCCACCACTGCTGTTTCCCCAGCCAGTAACTCGCTGTCTCTTCTGTGTGGGAAGAGGTCAGAGTCAGAGGCAACCGTGCAGCCCTGCCCTCTCTCCTGAGTCACCCAGAGGCTACGAGCTGGCTGACAGGTCAATGCAGAATGTGGCAAACACGGCGCCATCTGCTTTCATTTGTATCAGTAAAAGCCCCTCTCAAAGACTTCTTCCAAAGTGAGAACAAGAGCTGAAAGGGGACAAAAGCTGTGCAGGACAGGACTGAGATGTGACTTGAGAGTGGCCACTTTCAAGCCGTCCCTGGTTTTCTTCTTTTATAAAACTATCAAGCACATCAAATCTCCTGTTTGAAAGAGAAAGAAAAAAGAATGAAGGAAAAGCAAAGACAGAAATAGTATGATAAAGTCACCCGCTGTCTCCCATTCATTCACCATTGATCAGAGAGTTGACCATTCAACCCATTTCCAAACCTGAGAGCCATTTTTTCATGGTTAAAAAGGCTGGTCACAGACCCAGCTTGGAATTTTCACCATTCAAGCCATTATCTGTTGTGTCAGCAGAGATGTCAACTGCATTCACAGTCATCATTTTGTTCCCCAAGACTAATTTGGATGACACAAAAACACAAAAGTGCTAGGAATCCCGAATTAGGCTCCCCTGGGCAGGCATCCCCCTGTGAAACAACGGTGGATGGAAGTGAAGGTCATCCATGTGGAAGATTCATTGTTCCTTGTTGGTGGCTGTAATTGTTCCTTGTTGGTGGCCGGTTGTGACCACACAGCTAGCTCCCTCCTCAACCCTGCCCACCCCCATGTAAATGCAGCTCCAGAACTCTCATCCTCAGAATGACGGTGAGCCAGCCCCATGGTGACTAGCAGAGATGCAGGCTTCTCTGAGCATTTTGTTGCGTGCTTAGTTGCCAAGTCATGTCTGACTCTTTGTGACCCCATGGACTGTAGCCCACCAGGTTTCTCTCTCTATGGGGTTTTTCAGGCAAGAATACTGGAATGGGCTGCCATCTTCCTCCTCCAGGACATCTTCCCAACAAAGTTATCAAACCTGCATCTCCTGTGTCTCCTGCATTGCGGGCTGATTCTTTACCCACTGAGCCATTGGGGAAGCATTTTGTTGGGGGAGAACAAAGAGGAGTTATCTTGTGCACCTTGCAGCAAAGATTCTGTTCTCTTCACCATCCCCTTTCCACTGTTGGCTCCCTCCCAATTTCTAGAATCACCTCTATCATCCAGAAATACTGAGTCCTGGGTCTCCCCAGCCATCAACCCACATACAATTAACCAATCATCTTGAGATCAGCAGCAGGCTACAATCTCTCTACCCAGGTCCCGAGGAAGCCCTCCTGTGTCCAGGCGTTTCATCTGCAGTATCCATGTGACAATAGGAGAGATGATAGGAGTCAGGGGAGGAGGCCCCACAGACTTGATCTACCTCAGGACACACATAGGTTGAGCCCTTCAGTTTCTAATTGAAGTGTTGTCATGCAGGCCCCTCTTGCTACATTTTTCCCACACACAAGAAAATCAGCCCCGAAGACGTCAAGATAATTGTCTCCCTGCTGCCTCCACCCCTCAGCTGTGCCTCAGTGTGACACATGCAGTTTCCACCCATCCTCGTTTCTTTTCTTTCTTCAGAAAACATTCAAGAGATGGTCCCGCGGGACTTGTCTGGTTGCTTTGTCCTTGCCTGACCCAGCTTCAGCCCATGGGTTATAGAGCCATTTCTCCCCAGCTAAGGAGACTCATAAAATTTTAGCACAGAGAATCTGGGCGGTGACAAAGCTAAGCATCTGAATAACACAGAATGTTGAAATAAAGGGAATCCCCTCTTCTGAAGAGAAGTCATCCAAAGACAGGACACATCGAACTTTGAGCCATCAGGACAGCCCTCAAGGGGCAAGGAGCCCACACTATTATCTCTTGGCATCTGGGAGCAAGGTTGCGCTATAGGAAGGAGCGATGGGGAGAAGATACATCTTCGTGCCATGAGCCCTGCCCAGGGTGGCTGTGGGCTGGAGACCCTCCTGTTGGCACTGAAGTTCCCACTAAAAGACAGTTGCAAGCCGCTTGCTCTGTCAACCCCTAAACACATGGAAACAGTGGTGATTTTATCTCAAGTGTGTGTCAGGGTCACCAAAAGAGCTATTCCTCTAGGTTTTGATTCTCAAGGTCTTCTAAAACCTTCCAACAAAGACATAGACAGACAGGATGTGACTTCTGCCAGGAGGACACACCCACTATGAGTTATTCAAGACAGACCTTTGAACCTGAAGGAGATAAAGCCTCTACGTCCAACTACCAATTTGTAGGAAGCACATGGGATGGAAGAACATGATAAATGACAACTTCCAGATGCAAAATCTAAAAGAAAGCAAAATTTAAATTGAGAGAAACTCTAGGAAATGAAAGAGCTGTTGATTCAACAAATAAAATGCAGAGAAAGAATGAGGGAACTTTAAATTAGCAATGTAGAGCCTCATTTGGATTTTGATTCAACAAACTGTAAAAAAAAAATACCATTTACGAGACAGTTGGAGAACTTTGAACACTGACTAGATGTCAGTGGTATTAAAGAATTTTTGCTAAGGTTTTTAGTATGATAACGGTACTTCAGTTATGTCTTTTTAAAAATAGTCTTTGCATTTTAAACATCTCTTTCTACACACAGTCACATGCACACACACACATATACATGCACTCATGCACTTACACAGTGTCTCACATGCTTTCACACATGCACACACATTCTTTGATACACTATTTGACAAGCACACTCATACATATACACATTCTTACACTCACACACACCACACACTTCTTTATGCACACTAAATACATATACACACTCATGCACTCATACAGTTAAATGCAAACACTCCCCCATACACTCAAACACACACATTCACAACTCACACTTATATCCATGCACACACACACTTTCACACACTAGTACACTCTTAGATGCTCACATGTACACACTCACATTCACACAAGTCTCTTTCACACATATACACACTCTCACACTCACACACTTTCTCTTACAGATATGCACTCCAACACCCACATGCTCACATGTGCACACAGCACACTTACTCCCTCCACACTTGCTCTCACACACTCACACAAAAACATAAGCACACTCTCACACCCACACACACTCTACCTTCCATCCATGCCCAGCTCTTTCACAGCCATCTCCTGTGTTCAAGGTTGAAACTTGGCAGAAACAGGCCCTCCATTATAGATGTGAAGACAAGACCTAGGCCGTCTCCTGGGGCTCCTGCTGGCGGGCCGCCACCCTGTCGCCCGACCCCAGGTCAGTGTCCTTCCTCCCCAGCTTCTCCTAACTCAGCTGGTCAGGCTGGAGATCCTAAAGTAAATTTTAAGGAAAGGAAATGACCATCCATCCGGTTGAACTCGCCTGCTGGCCTTTTGGCTGCTCCAAATCCCACCTTCCGGTCTCAGATTTTGCCTCCTGGGACTTCTTCCTTTATGCTCAATATTTTCTGCATGGTGACCTGGATTTCATCAAATACTAGAGAAACACATGAGAGCCTGAGAATTACTGTGGAGGAATTAAAGGTGAAGTAATTAAAGATAATCCCCAAACCTTGAGAATCAGAGAAAGACACAGGGATAAAGCACAAAATGGGAGTCCCCTGGCTGCACTGAAACCATCTCAGAAGATGAGGAGGGAAAGAGGAGAGCAGGAGGCTGGCTGGAAGGAAGAATCGCCAATGCAAAATTCAGCTCTTAGGTAGCGGGGGACCCATACAACTAAGGAAGCACACATCTTTAGTCTTGCCCCAGAATCTCCAGGAAAAAGAAACAGAAAAATCGTACATAAGGGTCTTCTATGAAAGTAGGGATTTTTCTGTGTAAAATTATAATAAATTTCCTTTTTGAATCAAAAAGTTCAAAGATTTTATCTAATGTTTCATTAACTGTATTGCACACACACACACACACATACACACACACATACATCTGCCCACATGCACTCACACTCACCCACCATAGGTGACCTCGTAGAAGGAGGAATCGCAACTACTGCCAGGTAGCGATAACGGATCTGAGGCGATTGGCAGGCCTACCAGCCTTAGTCCTGGCCCTGTCTTCTGCCCTTTCTTTTTTACATGCTCCTCTACACTTCCCCAGGGCTCTTGTTTCCTGCCTGCTTCTTGTTTTCTAAATAGGAGATGTTTCCAGTTTTCAAACCTCTCTTTGCTCTGATCCAACTCAGGGCATTCTTGTTTTTCCATTCAGCTGTACCGAGAATGATGTATCTTTATAGTTGGCACCAGGGACAGGATGTTGTTTCTGAGAATGGTTACAAATGAATGGAAGACAAAGCAAGCAGATCCCACATAAAGAAGATAAAATGGAGTGTGATACAAATACTTACATTCCCTGTGAGAGACTGCCAATGAAATGGCATGCTAATATTTACGTGGATACACATATATGTATGGTGTGTATATGTGTAACATATACATATATGTTATGTGTGCTTTAACACACAGCCAGTCTTCCAAAAGCACAGGTAACACATGTCCTGCCAGGTCCTAAACTGACCTTGGCCACACCAGGTAGGTAGGACCCAACAGTGCAGAAAGTGACCTAGGTGTCATTCAGAGTAATCCAATCTCCCTCAGCACAGAACAGTGCCCTTGGGACATCACTGAAACAGAAAACACAAGGAAACAGCTCCCCAGGGCAACAGTGAAAGGAAAGAATCTTCCCTCTTCTTCCAGTGAGTGGGCCTTCATTTTTTGCTTCTTCTGGATCTTTTGGGGTAATGTCCAAGTGCAGATGACAGGGAATAAATCTTTACTCTGACTGAAAATTGCTCCATCAGCTTTTAACGACTGTGTTGAGTTCCTTTACATGGATGTGCCATTGTTTATTTGTCTCTGCTGACGGATATCTGGGTTTCCAGGCTGTAACCATTGTGTCCTTGCTATCTGGTTGTTATTAACCAGCCCATTCTCTCGTCATGGGTGTGCATGTTTATATGCTCATGTGTGACTTTCATCAGCAGCTAGTTTCTGAATTGCTAAACAATGGTACTCGTCATTATTTCTTTCTTTCATTTTTTTTTAAAATCTTCCTTGTATGTGTAATGTCTGCAGGAGAGAAATCTGGCATTAAGAAAAGCAAATCTTTTCCTTAGACATCTTCAATACCTCTTTATTTCTTTAAAAAAGGTTTCAGTATTTTTTCCTACAACAAATTGTCATTTACTCCCTTCTTAGTACAGGAATGAAGGTTACTAGCATTCCTTCATTGCACAAACGGAAACAAAAGTTCTTTTGCCTTCCATTCATCAACTTTAACATTTCCATCTCTTCCAAATATCTGATGTCTGAAGATTTTATTCTTTCCTAGTGACATAGGCTGGTCTGAGGCATGTTCTGCTTTTATAACAAACACCCCCATAGAAATAAGTTCCCCGGTCTTCATTCTGCCACCCCTTGGAAGGGAGCAAGTACACAGTCATACACAGTCCCTTTTCCCATTCCCAAAAGCCTGTGAGATGCCCTCCTTAGCCCTCTGTGGTACATACAAACATGCAGGCTCACCTTTATGCCTGTCCAATTTGCCCTTGCCCTGCTCAGAACCCTCCTCACTCCCCTTAAGCTCTGACACCCTGAGGCAGACAGCTCTGTGCACAGACCCCTCCCTAGTGCTCAGAGTTCATACTGTGAATAGAATACTTTTTAGAAAGCAATCCCAGTACACAGCCATACAGGCCCAAACACCCCATATGATATAACATAATAAATAGTTATTCACATCTATGACTTTAACATGACATATGTTTTTATTTGAAATAGTATATTATTCTATATTTTTATTGTTGCTACATAAATGTTATTGTTCAAACAATACAGCAATAGGACTAGTAAATAGTGGTAACAAGTAGTATTTAATAATAGGACTAATAAAATAAATACTATGTATGAGAAAAAAATAGAGGGATATTTTTATAATGCTGCTTCCTGTCTTCTGACAGCAATTTGTTTTAATCTTTTTAACTCTTTGTTGAAGATTTAAATTGTATAGGCTATATTATTCTGTAGTTTTAAGATGCATAACTGGAAGATTTTAAAAAGAAGAACCAAATCAGTGTAATGTGTGTGTGTTAGTCACTCAGTCGTGTCTGACTCTTTGTGACTTCATGAACTGTAAACTGCCATGCTCCTCTGTCCATGGAATTCTCCAGGCAAGAATACTTGAGTGGGTTGCCATTCCCTTCTCCAGGGAATCTTCCTGATCCAGGGATCAAACCTGGGTCTCCTACATTGCAGGCAGATTCTTTTATCGTCTGAGCCACTAGGGAAACCATTACCTACAGTTTATTTTTAAAAGCCATTATATGAGAGATCAGACAAGATGGGGAGTAGAAAGACCCTGAGCTTACCTCTTCACACCAAAATTAAAACCTTTTATGGAAGAACCATCAATGAAAAAGACTGGAACCTACAAGAAAAGATCTTCTACAACTAAAGATACAGAGAAGGAACCACACTGAGATGAGCAGGAAGGGTGGACTCATGATATAGTCAAGTCCCATACCCCCAAGTTGGCATATTGACTAATCCAAAGCATTTGACTGTGTGGATTTTCCACAACAAACTGTGGAAAATTCTTCAAGAAAAGGGAATACCAGACCACCTGACCTGACTCTTGAGAAACCTGCATCCAGGTCAGGAAGCAACAGTTAGAACTGGACATGGAACAACAGACTGTTTCCAAATGAGGAAAGGAGTACATCAAGGCTGTATATTTTCACCCTGCTTATTTAGCTTATATGCAGAGTACATCATGAGAAACACTGGGCTGGATGAAGCACAAGCTGGAAGCAGGATTGCCGGGAGAAATATCAATAACCTCAGGTATGCAGATGACACCACCTTTATGGCAGAAAGTGAAGGAGAACTAAAGAGCTTCTTGATGAAAGTGAAAGAGGAGAGTGAAAAAGTTGGCTTAAAACTCAACATTCAGAAAATGAAGATCATGGCATCCGGTCCCATCACTTCATGACAAATAGACGGGGAAGCAATGGAAATAGTGACAGGCTTTATTTTGGGAAACTCCAAAATCACTGCAGACGGTTACTGCAGCCATGAAAGATGCTTGCTCCTTGGAAGAAAAGTTATGACCAACCTAGACAGCATATTAAAAAGCAGAGACTTACTTTGCCAACAAAGGTCCATCTACTAAAAGCTATGGCTTTTCCAGTAGTCATGTATGGATGTGAGAGTTGGACTATAAAGAAAGCTTTATAGATTGATAAAAGAATTGATGCTTTTGAACTGTGGTGTTGAGAAGACTCTTGAGAGTCCCTTGGACTGCAAGGAGATCCAACCAGTCCATCTTAAAGGAGATCAGTCCTGGGTGTTCATTGGAAGGACTGATGTTGAAGCTGAACTCTAATACTTTGGCCACCTGATGTGAAGAGATGACTCATTGGAAAAGACCCTGATGCTGGGAATGATTGAAGGTGGGAGGAGAAGGGGACGACGGAGGATGAGGAGGTTGGATGGCATCACCGACTCAATGGACATGAATTTGAGTAAACTGTGGGAGATGGTGATGGACAGGGAGGCCTGGTGAGCTGCAGTCCATGGGGTTGCAAAGAGTCAGACACAACTGAGCGACTGAACTGAACTGCTACCCCCAAGTGGGCAACCCATGAATTGGAAAGCAATTATAACTTCAAAGGCTCTCCCAAAGGAGTGAGCATTCTGAGCTCCCCCATTGGGCTCTCAGCCCATGGGTCCTGCACTGGGTAGACAAGCCCCTCAAAGATTTGGCTTTCAGGCCAGCAGGGTTTACTTTCAGGAGTCCTAGACGGCTGGGGGGAAATGGAGACTCAACTCTCAAATGGTGCACACAAAATCTCATAGGTTCAGGGGCCCAGGGAAGAAGCAAAATTTTAAAGGAGCCTGGGTTGGACCTATTTGCTGATCTTGGAGAGTCTCTCAGAGAGGCAGGAAGAAACTGTGACTCAACCTGGGAACAAAGACACTATGGCAGCCACTTTGGAGAGCCCCTTCTACCATGAGGACTCTGGTGCTGGGAAGCATCATTTTGGAATCCTCCCTCTAGATTATCCTCAGGACCCATCCCCCCTCCTGCCCAACAGCCTGTGAGCACCAGTATTGGAACACTCAAGCCAAGCAACTAACTGAGTGGGTATACAGTTCCACCTACCTGCAGACAATTTGCTCTAAGACCCCCCTGAGCCCACCCCTAGACATGGTCCAGGCCACCAGAGATGCCAGGACCCAGCTCCACACACCATTTGGGCAGAAACCAGCCCCAGCATCCCTGTTTCCACCCAGGTGAGCCTGTTCTAGCCTCGGGACCAGCCCCCCACATCACTGAATGGATATGAGCAGCAGGACATCTGGAGGCTTCCCTGGTAACTCAGCTGGTAAAGAATCTGCCTGCAATGCAGGAGACCCTGATTTGATTCCTGAGTCAGTAAGATTCCCTGCAGAAGGGCATGGCAACTCACTCCAGTATTTTTGCCTGGGAAATCCCATGGACAGAGGAGCCTGGTGGGCTATAGTTCATGGGGTCGCAAAGCGCTGGACATGACTTAGTGACTAAGCACAGGCACACACATCTGTAGCACCACAGCCCATGGACCCAGCCAACCCACCAACAGGCTAGATCCTGACCTGGGACAGGCTGGGTCCCAGCCTCGCACACTGGCAGGACAACACAAGCTCCAGGACACCATGTATCTTGCCACCAGCTATGTCAGGAAACAGGCCCATCCACCAGCAGGGCACTCAGGCCCTGCAGCCAGACTCCAGGGTGCAGCAGTGCCTGGCATTGAGTTGGCTCTAGCCCCAGGACCTGACTACACTCACCAGTGTGTGGGCACCAGCTCTGGGTTCTCCTGTGCCCTGACTTCACCTACCCAACGAGACTGCAGTAGCTCCAGAGGAGGACAAAGAAAGACAAATAGTGTACGATATCACTTACATGCGGAATCTGAAAAAAGAAAACCAACAAGTGAATATAAAAAGCAGAAACAGACTCAGATATAAACTAGTGGTCACCATGGGAGAGGGAAGGGAGGAGGGGCAAGTTAGGGTTAGGGAATCAAGAGATATAAACTATTATGTATAAAATAAATAAGCTGTAAGGATATATTGTATAGCACAGGGAATATAGTGAATGTTTTATAATATCTATAAATTTATAAAAATAATTATAAAAATTAACCTTTAAAAATTGTGAATCACTACACTGTACAGCCTAAGCTTATACAACACTGTTGTTGTTGCTCAGTCACTCAGTTGTGTCTGACTGTTTGTGACCCCAGGGACTGCAGTATGCCAAGCTTCTCTGTCCTTCACCATCTCCTGGAGCTTGCTCAAACTCATATCCATTGAGTTACTGATGCCATCCAACCATCTCATCCTCTGTCGTTCACTGAAAATCAAGTCTATCTCAATAAGTGAAAGTCACTCAGTCATGTCCAGCTCTTTGTGATCCCATGGACTGTAGCCTGCCAGGCTCCTCTGTCAATAGAATTCTCCAGGCAAGAATACTGGAGTGGGTAGCCGTTCCCTTCTCCAGGGGATCTTCCCAGGGCCTCCCAGGGATGGAACCCAGGTCTCCCACATTGCAAGTAGATTCTTATCTGAGCCACCAGGAAAACCTATATCTCAATAAAAAGGGGATAAAAAGCCATGACACATCCCTTTCTGTCTCTTGATTCACTGGGATGTTTTTACTCTCTTTCTCCTCCACTGAGCTACCTCCAATCTTGGAGACATTGTTTTTATCTGTTTGGTGACAACACTAAATACTTTTGCGTTGGATTCCAAGTGAGCAGGAAGTATGGAATGTCTGCTGTATCCCAGACATTGGGCAAGTAGGAGGATTGCAAAGGCATATGACTAAAACTGACCCTTTGACACAAGGACCTCTGAAGAAAGTAAACATGTCCTGAAAACAAGGACAGTAGGTTATGAGAAAGCCTGCTAAATTATCATTATGAAAAGCATAAAATTTAAGATAGTGCATTCTACTTAGTGTAAAGAGCTAAGTGAAGAAGGAGAAATTACATAACTATAAATGGAAACATGAATCATGGTTTTCATATCTTTTTAGACATCCATAATCTGTTTGTGGATGAAATTCACTCATAATGTTAAATCTGAGAAACTGAAAGTCCCATTTCCTTAATTTGTATGGGGAAAACTAGCACTGGTATCTGAGACCCCTTGCAAAAAAAACCAGTTACATGGGTAATTTTATTTTCAGGAGAGTTTTAATTACAAATTCAATTTCTTAATGACAGAGGATGAGATGGTTGAACGGCATCACCGACTCAATGGACATAGTTTGAGTAGGCTCTAGGAGTTGGTGATGGACAGGGAAGCCTGGCATGCAGCAGTCCACCGGTTGCAAAGAGTCAGACACAACTGACCGACTGAACTGAACTGAATGATTATAAGACTATTCAGATTATCTGTTTCATCTTGGTTGAGTTTTGGTAACTGAGGTTTTTAAGGAATTGATTCGTTTAAGTCACTAAACTTAGAAGTGTAAACTTATTCATGTTTTTCCTTTATTATTCTTTTAATGACTGCAGAATGTGTAGTGACATACCATATTTCATTCCTGACATTGATGATTTGTGGCTTATTTTTATTTTGTTAATCTTACTAGTGGTTTATCAATTTTATTGATTTCTTAAGGAACCAGTTTTTGTTTCATTGATTTTGCTTTGTTTTCCTATTTTCAATTTCAGAATAACTGTATTGTTTCCTTCCTTCTGCCTGCTTATTTTCCCTTTTTGTTTCTCAGGTGCTTGAAGTAGAAACAGATTACTGTTTTGAAATCTTTCCTCATTTCTAATGTAAGTATTTATGGCTGTAAATTTTCCCCTCAGTAGTTAAGGCACACTCTACCTAGGTTTTACATGCTATATTTTCATTTTCATTCATCATTTGGTTTTATATTTTCAAAACTTTCCTACGAGATTTACTCTTTGATCCATGGATTATTTAGAAATGTGTTGCTGTACTTACAAGTATTTAGAGCTTTTGTTTTGTCTGTAATTGATACTTAATTTGATCCCATTGTGGTCAAAGAAGACACTCTATAATTTCAATTTTTTTAAATTCATTGATTCTTTTATTTTATGGCCCAGGATATGGCCAGTCTTGGCAAAAATCACTTGAACAAAATGTGTTTTATGTTTGTTGTATGTGGGGTGTTGTGTTATATACATCATTTATATTAAGGCAATTATTTGATATGTTAGGGGTTATGTCTATTATTTGATTTCTGGAAAATGCAGTATTTACTGACATAAACTATATTATTATTCATAAGACATATTCCAAACTAACTAAAAATAGTATAAATGATACAAAGTAGTTCTTAGGCCACAGTAGAAGTAAATAAGAAATCAATAACAGAAAGGAGGCTAGAAGATCTCCAGTATTTGGAAATTAAGTAATATACTTCTCAGTAACACATGAGTGAAGGAAGAAGTCTCAAGAGAAGTTTAAAAATGTTTTTAAATAAAGAAAAATGGAAATACAGCATATGAAAATGTGTGGGACTCAGTGAAAGCAGCACTTAGAAGGCTATTATAATATTAAATGCATATATTAAAAAGAGGAAAATATAAGAGCAACAACCTAAGCATCTACCTTAGGACTAAGACACTAGATGAAGAAGAACAATTAAAGTCAAAAGCAAGGAGAAAGGAAGATATAAATATTAGAGTAGAAGTCAAGGAAATTGACCATTAAAAACGACAGAGAAAAATCAATGAAGAAAAACCTGATTCTTTTTTAAATGTCAATAAGATTGATAAAGCTCTCACCAGGATAACCAACTGGAGAAAAGAGAAAAGATATGTTACCATTATCAAAAATTAAAGAGGGATCATCACTAAAGATCCCAGGTACATTAAAAACTTAATCAAGGGATACAATGAACAACTATATAACTACAAATTTGATAACTTGGATGAAATGGATCAATTTCTTGAAAAACAAAAACTCACAGGAAGAGAAATAGATCATTTGAATGGACTTGCATCTATTAAAGAGAATGAATCAGTAATCAATAACCTCTCAAAGAGAAAGCACCAGCCCCAAATGGGTTCAATGTTGAATCCTACCAGAGATTTAAGGGAAAAAGTTATACCATGTCTCTACAATCTCTTCTAGAAAACAGAAGCAGAAGGAAAACTTCCTCATCCCTTCTATTTGGCCAGCATTACTCTAATATCATCATCACACAAACATATTGCAAGAAAGAAGAAATATAGGCTGATATTTTACCTATATCTTTGTTTGAACATAGATACAAAAATCAATAAAATATTAGCAAATAAAATGCAACATTGTATAGAAAAAATTTTATACCACAACCAGGAAGGACTTACATAAGACTGCTTTCACACTGGAAAATAAATAAATGTAATCCACCACATTCAAAGGCTAAAAAATAAAAGTCATATGATCTATCAAATTATACAGAAAAAAAAAATGGCAAAATTCAACATTTGTTTGTGAATAAGATGCTCAGCACATTAGGAACAGAGAAGAACTTCCTCAACTTGATAAAGAATATCTTTTTTTTTTAATTGGAATGCAATTGCCTTACAATGTTGTCTTAGTTTCTGCTGTGCAATGAAGTGAATCAGCTATAGATAAGTAGATAGAAAAATTGACCGATGCTCCTTCTTGGACCTCCTTCCCTCTATCCTACCCACCTAGGTCATCACAGAGCACCATTACTTAGTTGGCTTATCTACCATATGCTTGATTTGGAGAAAATCTGTATTTTCTGGATATGGGACTTTGTCATTTGCAGGTGTTGCAAATATCTCCAAATCTGCGGTAGGCCTTTCAAGCTCCTTACTGGTATTTTTTATTAGTATATATTCTTAAATTTAGAGTTTTCCAGGTGGCTCAGTTGTAAAGAATCTACTTGCCAATGCAAGGGACGCAGATTCCATCCCTGGGTCAGGATGATTCCCTGGAGCAGGAAATGGCAACCCACTCCAGTATTCTTGCCCGGAAAATACCATGGGCAAAGGAGCCTGGCAGGCTACAGTCCATGGGATCACAAAAGAGGCAGATTTAACATAGTGACTAAACTACAAATTCTTAAATTTAATGTAGGCAAATAGAAGGGTAAAAAGTGGAAGCTGTGACAGATTTTCTTTTCTTGGGCTCTAAAATCACTGCAGATGGCGATTGCAGCCATGAAATTAAAAGATGCTTGCTCCTTGAAAGGAAAACTCTGACAAACCTAGATAGCATATTAAAAAGCAAAGATTCTTTCTCCCTAAGATCAGTATCCAGGCAAAGGTATTTTCTGTCACCAATTTTATTTATCATTGTACTAAAGATTCTAGCCAGTAAAGTAAAATACTAAAATCATACAGACTGAAAAGGAAGAAATAGAGCTGTGTCTATAAGCCAACAAAGGTCCATCTAGTCAAAGCTATGGTTTTTCCAGTAGTCATGCATGGATGTGAGAGTTGAATCATAAAAAGACTGAGTGCTGAAGAACTGATGCTTTCAAATTGTGGCACTTGAGAAGACTCTTGAGAGTCCCTTGGACTGCAAGGAGATGAAACCGGTCAATCTTAAAGGAAATCAACCCTGAATACTTATTGGAAGGACTAATGCTGAAGCTGAAGCTGAAGCTCTAATACTTTGATCACCTGATGCCAAGAGCTGACTCATTGGAAAAGACCCTGCTGCTGGGAAAAACTGAAGGCAGAGAATGAAATGGTGAGATAGCATCACTGATTCAATGGACATCAATTTGAGCAAACTCTGAGAGATGGTGTAAGACAGAGGAGCCTCGCATGCTGTAGTCCATAGAGTCTCAAAGAGTCAGACATGACTTAGTGACTGAACAACACAACAACTGTACAGAAATATGGTTAACTTTTTATGTTGATCTTTTATCCTGCAATTGTGCTAAACTCTCTAGTGTTTTTTATATCCCTTGGAATCTTCTGTATAGACAATCATATCAGGTGCTTATAGACACAGCTCTTTCTTCCTTTTCAGTCTATATGATTTTAGTACTTTTTGTTTTTGCCTTACCTTACTGGCTAGAATCTTTAGTACAATGATAAATAAAAATGGTGACAGAAAATACCTTTGCCTGGATGCTGATCTTAAGGAAGAAAGAATCCCAACTTTTACCATTAAGCATAATGCAATGTTCTGCATTTTAAAAATAAGATAAATGGATTTGTGGTTTTAGTACATGCTTTTTTGGCATCAATTGAGATGACCATATGGATCCTTTTCAATTCTGATGATGTACTGATTTACATTAAAAAAAAATATTAACCCACCTGTATTCCATAAAACGTTATTCTTTCTCATTGTCTTATCTTTGCTAACTTTTTAATCTTCATGTTTATGAGAAAGGTTTGTAGTTATCTTGTAATATCTTTGTCTAGTTTAGATATGAGGGTAATGCTGTACTCATTGACTGGGTCAGGAAATGGTCCTCCTCTTTTCTTCGGAAGAGTCTGTGTGGAACTGACATTCTTCCTTAAATGTTTAGAAGAATTCACAAATGGAGCCATGTTGGCATAAATGGATTTTTTTATGTGTGTGAGAAAGACTTTTAACTATAGATTCTATTTCTTTAATAGTCATATGATTATTAAAGTTATCTGCTACTTATTGGATGAATTTTATTAGTTTGTTTCAAAGACTTTGTTTCATCTGAATCATTGAATTTATTGGCATAAAGTTGTTCATAATATTGCTAAAATTTTCTTAGTGTCTGTAAGATCTTAGTGATAGACTCTTTTATTTCTGTTGTTCGTGATTTTGTCTTTCTCTTTTTGTCCTGATCGGTCAGGCTATTAAATTATCGATTTTATTGATATTCTCTAAAAACCAGCTGAATTTGATTTTTCTCTATTGTTTCTGTTTTCTTTTTTTTGTTTGTTTCTGTTTTCTATATCACTGATTTCTGTTCTTATCTTCCTCTATTCTTTCTTCACCTTAATTTGTCCTTCTTTTCCTACTTTATTAATGTAGAAACATAGATTTTTGATGAGATCTTATATCTAATACAGATTTAGCACTCTTTTACCTCATACTATAAATTTTAAGATAGCTTAGTTTCATTTTAATTCACCTCAAAATATTTTCTGATTTCCCCTTTGATTTATTCCTGATCCACAGGTTATATAAAAGTGTGTTGCTTAGTTTCCACATATTTGGGAATTAAAGATATATTTCTGTTATTAATTTTTTATTAATAACAGAGAATGTTCTTTGATTTATTTTAAATTTGAGATTATTATGACCCAGAAGGTGGCAAATTATCTACAGACATTTGAAAAGATTGTGTATTCTTCTGCTTTTGAGCATAGTGTTTTGTAGATGGACATTAGGTCAAGTTAGTTGATAGTGCTGTTCAGATCTATATCTATAAGAAACTTCACTGAGATTTCAATAAGAATTGCATTAACTCTATGATCAACTTAAGGATAATTAGCAAATTTACTATCAATATGTTGAGTCTTTCAAATCATTAAAACAATGACTTAATCATTTAATTAAATCTTCTTGGTTTCTTTCACCAGCACTTTATATTTTTTAGTATACACATTCTCTATATATTTTATTAGATTTATACCTGTGTGTGTTAAGTCACTCAGTCGTGTCCGACTCTTTGTGACCCACGGACTGTAGCCACCAGGCTCCTCTGTCCATGGGATTCTCCAGGCAAGAATACCGGAGTGGATTGCCATGCCCTCCTTCAGGGGATCTTCCTGAACCAGAGATAGAACCTGAGTCTCTTAAGTCTCCTGCACTGGCAAGTGGATTCTTTACCACTAACACCACCTGGGAAGCCCAGATTTATACCTAAGTACTTCATTTCTTTTCAGTGATTGAAAATGGTATTTTTAGATTATGTTTTCTGAATATTCATTGTTATCATATAAATGCAGTTGAGTCTTGCATGTTACTCTTGCAATGTTACTTAACTCATTTATTAATTCTAGAAGATTTTTGTAGATTTTTTTATCTATAAAACACAATATATAGAGATATATAGATAACCATGTCACCCGCAAATCACGATTTTATTCTTCCTTTAGAATTGGCGTCCCTTTTCTTGTCCTTGCATTTACAGGGTCTATAATTCCCAGTACTATAAAGAATAAGCATAGTGAGAGTGAGCATTCTTGCCTTGCTCTCAGTTTTCGGGAGACAGCATTCAGTCTTCTATCATAAGGAATAGAGTGAACTGTAGCTTTTGCATCAATATTCTGTATCCATTTGAGTTAGTTCCTCTATATTCCAATCTTTCTGAGAAAGAGTTTTTATCATAAATTGATGTGGGATTTGCAAAATAATGTTTTTGTCTCAGTTGATATTATCTTATGATTTTTCTTCTTTGCCTAGTTGGTATGGTGAATTATATTTATTTTAGAACATTGAACCAAACTTTCACACATATAAATCCCACTTGTTCATAGTATATAATTTTTTATACACTGCTGGATTTAGTTTGCTAATATTTTGTTATAGAAAATTCATGAAAGATATTGTTCTATAGTTTTTCCATTCTCCGTCATTCTCTGATTTTGGTATCTAATCTAATTGTAAATGAGAGCTGGAAAAGTGCTGCCCTCCACTCCCACCCTTCATGTGCCTGCTTCTCAGGAAGTTGCCCAGCAGCACAGATAGCATCATATTGTATATTTGAAGACACATCTGTTACTAGAGACGGAGGCCTGATGGTGGTAGCCTGACCCAGACTGGGTTCCTACAGAAGCTCCAGCTCAGCAGCCACATTCTCTGATTTTGGTATCTAACTGACCTAATCAAATGAATTTAGGAAGTGTTCCCTCTGTTTTCTGGAAGGATTTGTATTGAAATTGTGTTAATTCATGAATTCATCTAAGTATTTAGTAGAATTCGACAGTGAAACACATTGGCCTAGAGATTTCTTTTTCAGGAGAGCTTTCAATCATGAATTCAATTTATTAAATCATTATAGAACTTGAGTTTGAGCAAGCTCTGAGAGTTGGTGATGAACAGGGAAGCCTGGTGTGCTGCAAGCCATAACTGAGTGACTGAACTGAACTGATAGAACTATTCAGATTATTTGTTTCATTTTGGTTGCTTTTTGGCAGCTTTAGTTTTTCAAGGAATTGGTCCATTCCTTCTAACTATTCCAATATTCTAAATATTCAAATTTACAAATATAAAGTTATTCATAGTATTTCTTTGTTATCCTTATAATCCTTTTTAATGATTATAGGATTTTTAGTGGTAGTCCCATTTCATTCCTAATATTGGTGCAACCTCTTGCTAAACTTTTTTCAATTTTATTAATTTTTTTAAAGAATCTATCTTTAATTTTATTAGTTTTCTCTATTGTTTTCCTATTTTCAATTTCATTGGTTTCTACTCTGAACTTTATTATTTCCTCTCTTCTACTTGCTTTCAGGTCATTTTGCTCTTCTTTTTCAGTCTTGAGGTATGAACTTACATTTAGATATGGGACTTTCTCTTTTCTCATGTATACATGTAGTGTTAAGTTTCCTCTAAACAGTTTTAATTATACCCTACATATTTTCATATTTTTTTTAAATGTCATTCATCATTTGGTTCTACTTTTTAAAAAGAAATTCCTTTGAGACTACCCCTTTAATCCATGGGTTATTCAGAAACATATTGTTTCATTTCCATATGTTTAGGGATTTTTCCTTTTGTCTGTGTTTTTGATTTCTAGCTTGATTACATTACGGCTACATAATACATTCTGTATGATTTTAATTATTTTAAATGTTTTAATATTGTTTTTTGGTCCAAGATACAGTCTATCTTTGTGAATATTTATGAGAATTTGAGAAAAGATGTGTATTCTTCTGCCATTGGATGGAGTATTCTATATATGCAAATTAGATCCTATTGGTAGATCCTATTTTTCATATCTATTTCCTTACTGATTTTCTCTCCAGTAGTTCTATTAGTTGATAAGAAGTGGACATTGAAGTTCCCAATCATAATTTTGGCTTTATCTATTTCTCCTTTAGTGCTATCAGTTTTTGCTACATGTATTTTGAAGCTCTGTTGTTTTTTGCGTACCTATTTAAAATTATGTCTTCCTTTTATCTTTATGTAATGTTCCCCTTTGTCTTTATTTTCTTTGCTCTGGAATCCATGTTGTTGGCTATTAATACGGTCATTCATTCCTCTTTTTAAATTGATATTCTTTTGGCATGTCTTTTTCCATTCTTTTACTTTCAACGTATCTATAATTATTGAACTTGAAGTGTATTTCTCATAAACTGCAGACAGATCATTTTAATCTACTCTTCCAAGCTTGCCTTGTAATTTTAATTGCTCTGAATAACAGGGTCTGATGCAGCTCTTTGCAATGGAATGTTGAATGTCCACCAATCAGGCTGCCATGGAGTCTTTAGGAAATGCCAAGGCTACCTCAAGCTGATTAGTGCCATTTATAATCTGGCTCAGAAATGCAACCTAACAATCTCCATCTGCTCTAGATTTGGAACTGTAAGCTTGAAATGTCATGATAATGACTTTCTTACCCAGCTACCCCTTGCCCCCCATTTGCTGATCTCTCTCTGAGGGAACTTTCCCCAGCACTACCAGATGGAATTCACCTTTTTTTCTCTTCAGTTTCCCAGGGAATACAGCATGGGATGTATTAGTTCAGATTTTGTCCTAAATCTGGAACTCATTTATATAATCAGGCTCTCTGCTGTTTAACCCTTGAGTGCTGGCTCCCATAGAGTGGCAGTCCAGGGCCAACATTATGGAGAAATTTCTGGAGACTTGCAAGGTCACAGGGAAAGAAGGACTCACATTTAATTTACACACTCCCTTCAGGGTCCCATATAAGTGTCCCTGATATGGGAAAGCTTTCCTGCCCATACCACACCAGAAACATTTCTCCCTTCTCTAAAGTATTACAGTATTATTTATACCACTTGTTTTGATAGTTTCTTCTAAATTAAAAAAAATCATTCATTGATGGTCTTCTGCTTAGCACTCTTTTAGGTTTTAAAGTAACAGAGGGAGATAAGATGGAAAAGGGCTTCCCAAGTGGCACTAGTGGTAAAGAACCCACCTGCCAATGCAGGAGACACAATAGACGCAGGTTTGGGAAGTTCCCCTGGAGGAGGGCATGGTAACCCACTCCAGTATTATTGCCTGGAGAATCCCACAGACAGAGGAGCCAGGCAGGCTACAGTGCATAGGGCCCCAAAGAGTCAGACACAACTGAAGTGACTTAGCATGCACACACGCAAATGGAAAGAGCCCCCTATCAGTGTCCTGTGTCCCTCACAGCCCAGACGAAGAGCAGGCACTCAGGTCACTCAATGATGGCTATAGAGAGCACTGGTTGATAGAATGAAGTGAGGCTTCACTCTATTCTTTTAATATCCTCCTAGTCAGTGTTCTTACAATGAAATTGCAGAGTGCAGGCATGCTCTGAATGTTCACTAAGCGATCTGCTGAAAAACAGCCAATATCAGTGTCCTCCAGAGGATCCTCTCTGATGTCTTATACCCCAGCCTACACTCCACACCAGGCATGGAGCTTCGAGCCTTCCCTGACTGCATGCTCCACTCTGACCTAAGGTGGAGATCAGATGGCAGTGAGAGGCTGGATACAGGCACAGACCAAGCATCCACAGAAATTGTCTCCTTGCAACCAACTGCACTCAGCCTTGAAGCTCATCTATCCCAGCTCCCAAGACTTCACCCCTAAAAGGGCACAAATATGAAAACAAAATAACTGGATGGAGTAATCAGATCATTATGTACCCCTGCTGTGATTGACAAGGAAACAGAACCTCACTCCCACAGGTAAGACCCCTGAACATCCTGAGAGAACAGGGAAACAAAAACTCCCATTCTCGTTACTTTCAATCTAGATCAAACATAAAATGAATACCCAGATACCAGTACTTCCAAAGGGGAAGAGATAAGCATTCTTATTTTGATGCTGAGAGGAAAAATTTTGTTCAATCTCCTTATAAAGAATGCAGTGAAAATTGTTGCCTCATAAACTTAGTTCATGTACTAGAAAATGATCGGTACAGATCAAGTTGAATAACTTTAATCATTCATTCAATGTGTTTACATTTTTTTTCCTCTGGATTCAAGGTCCTAGTGCTCTAAATACAGACATGCCCTCTGTTCACCCACTCTGTACATTTTAAAAAGAGGTTCTGGGTCCTGTGTTGGTTGAACTAGCTGGTTGAGTGTTGATGGCATTGAATACAGAGATAGCTTTAATTTTGGCATCACCAGATGCCACAACAGGAAATCTGCTCAACAACCAAACCAAGGCCCCAGGAAACATAAACATAAAAACTTGTATCTGAATTTTGGGGGCCAAAGCTTTCTCAAAGGGGATTTTCACTGTCAAAAACTACCTCAAGGAAATGCAATTTCACATCTATATTCATATGTAAAATGACAAGGTGATTTTTTTTAATGTCCTATATTTCAGTCTTTTCAACAAATGGTGCTGGAGTAATTGGACACTCATAGGCAAAAAAGCAGCTTCCCATATGGTGCTAGTGGTAAAGAATCCACCTGCCAATGCAGGAGACGCAAGAGACATGGGTTCAGTCCCTGGATTGGGAAGACTCCCTGGAGTAGGAAACAGCAATTTTCTCCAGTATTCTTGCCTGGAAAATCCCATGGACAGAGGACTACAGTCCTAGCGGGCTACAGTCTACAGGGTCACGAAGAGTTGGATGTGACCGAGCACACACAAACAATACAATGTTTATAGAATATTGGAAAAATAAAACAAAAACTTTCATCTAAACCTCACACATTATATACTCCATAACTCAAAATGGGTAATAGGTTTAAACATAAAGCTATAAAACTTTTAGAAAAAAAAAAGGAAAAAATCTTCAAGGCTGAGGGGTGGTGAATGGGCATGACACCAAAAGCGCAACCCATCAGAGGAAAAGCTCAGTAAATCTGACTTTCTCAACAATAAGGACTTGGTCTGAGAAAACCCAGGTGAAGAGGATAAAAAGACAACCTACAGATTGGGAGAGAGAACCTCAAAGCACACATCTGACAAAAGACTTCTACATAGAAAATTGAGAGAACTCTTGAAATTCAACATTAAAAACAAAAGCAAATAATACAATAAAATATGAGCAAAAGGCATGAACAGACACTTCACTGAGGAGGATACACATGGTAAAGAAGCACATGATTTTAAATATATAATACATAAATCTATCTGTGTTCTGCTGTGCTGTGCTTAGTCACTCAGTCATGTCCTACTCTTTGTGACCCTGTGGACTGTAGCCAGCCAGGCTCCTCTATCCATGGGAATTGTCCAGGCAAGAATACTGGAGTGTCATGCCCTCCTCGAGGGGATCTTCCCAACCCAGGGATCAAACCCAAGTCTTCCTCATTGCAGGTGGATTCTCTACCATCTGAGCCACCAGGGAAGCCCAAGAATACTGGAGTGGGTAGCCTATCCCTCCCTCAGGGAAACTTTCCAACCTAGGGAACTAATTCAAGTCTACTGCATGCAGGCGGATTCTTTACCAGTTGTGTTACCAGGGAAGCCCCTTGTACATGGTACCAGTGTCAGTTTCCTGGTTTTGGTATCGAACTATAGTTTCATACTACGTAACCTTCAAGGGAACCTGGGTGAAGAATGCATGCGGCATCGCTCTATTGTTTTTGTAACTTCCTGGGAAGTTATAACTATTTCAGAATTAAAAGTTTTCCCAAAACTCTCATATCCTGTAAGCATCATTAAAATGGAATCTTATCTGTTCTGAAAATGACTGTAAATTGTTGAATTAGACCTCTTTTGGTGTTTTACAACTTGTCCAAGACAGGAAGCTTTGAGTTTAGAGGGCAGTGGCACCGAGTTTTCCCATTTGTTTATTCGTTAGACTTATTTTGGCAGAATTAATGTTTGAATCAGCATTAAGTTTGTATGGGCAACTACTTTCCCATATGAATCTGGTTTATTATTTCTACAGACCTCGGGGCTGCCCCAGATAGAGTCCTACTCTGCCCCCACCCCAGCCCACCCCCCGCCCATTGGCCAATGCAGGCAGGTGAAAAGAAAAAGTGAAAGGGGCTTCTCTGGTGGCTCAGGTGGTACAATCATTCTCCCAGGTGGCACTAGTGGTAAAGAACCCTCCTGCCAATGCAGGAGACACGATGAGACCTGGGTTCCCTCCCTGGGTCGGGAAGATCCCCTGGAGAAAGGAATGGCTACCCACTCCACGATTCTTGCCTGGAGAATTCCATGGACAGAGGAGCCTGGTGGGCTACAGTCCATGGGGTTGCAAAGAGTCAGACACGACTGAGCAACTAAGAGTGACCTACTCCTCCCCGTGCCCATTGGCCAATCCAGGTAGGTGACAGGGTTAATTACAAACTAGGCACAAGGTAGGGGTCAGGGCTGCTGAGATGCCAGGGTTGGCGCTGCCTTCTGCACCTGTGCTGGCCTTCCACATAGTCATGGTGGGAATGGTGAGCTGAAACCACAGGCCATGCTGTGGATGAGGAATTCAGCAGGACAGAACACTCTTCTTCCACATGCTCTGCTAAAAAAGCTCTCGTTATTTCTGTGAGGGGAGAGCTTTGCTGATTTCCAGTCCCATTTCCCTGGGCAAAGGACAAGGGGTGGGGTGGGGGGGTGCGGGGGGGGGGGTTGGCTGCCTTCATGGTCTTCCACCCAGAATCCCAAACTTGGAATGTGCAATAGGTGGGTGGTGGAGGTGAGGGACAGAGAGAGAGAGAAAGATGGAGAGAAACAAAAAGAGACAGGCTGGAGTTAGGGGGGTGAGGATTTGGGAACGATTCATGGCTCTTTCTCATATGTGAGCAAATCAAGTCTTTAAACCTCACTTTCTGCATCAGTGAAGGGAAAGTGTTGGAATCACAACATGTAACCTGAGAACATCTGACCTGAAGGCTCCTCAGGCTTGTGAATGCTCTGCTTTGCAGCCTGCTGATGTTGATACCCACTGGCTTCAGTTTCTACCAACCTGCCACAGCTAAGGCTCTAGTCTGCTTGCCACCAGAGGTCTCTGGGCCCTGAATCCAGAAAGCAGAACAAATCTCCATTCCTCTAGGTTGGCAGAGGTGCTGGATTCCCTGGATAGGAGAATTGGTTCATTGATCTTTTGTAGCAGATTCACAAAAAGAAAAATACTTCTGAGACTATGTTACAGCAAGAAGGCAAAAGAGCAGGAAATTGTGCTCTGTGTTCTGTGTGTTTATACCAAGTTGTATCTGACACTCAGAGTCAGATACAGGAGGTGGAAACTGCAGAAAGGGAACCACCGTTGACTGGGGGCCCCCTTGCACAGTACTTGCCTATGGACCTTTTTGTATAGGTGCAAAATCAGGGAAGTATCACTTCCCCCAAACAATTTACAGGTGCCAACCTAGCACTCAGACACAGGGGAAACTAATTCAGTTCCTGGCCATCCAGCCTCGAACCACAGGCATGCCTGTTTCTACCCTGATGCCAGCTTAAGGTGAATGCATCATGATAACACCCAAATCATACTTGCAGATGAGACCCTCTCCCAGCCTCGATTCTAACCTCGCCAGGAGTGGCTTTTATATCAGGACCATTTTCTGCTTCCCAAAACAAGCTTCCAACACAGCGAGCTTGAGTAAAGACACTTCCACTTCACTCTTGTCACAAGTCCTGGTTCCCAGGCACTTCCAAGATCCCTTTTTCATGTTTAGACTTCAATCCCTTCATGGGAATATTATAACAGAGAGCCTCGCCTATAATTATGGAAACCCCAAATGGAAATGTTTCCATTAGAACCGGCCCCAGATAAACCACTTATTCTTTTAGACAAACATTATCTGGCAGAAGATGAGGTGGACTAGAGTAGAGGCATGGGGTTTGGGGCCTTTCTACACAAAATCCCAGACCCAGTTCACAGGCCAAGTCCTGCTTTCAGTTTTTCAATCCCTGAGCTCTGCTGGAATTGGAGAAGTTCTTCAACCTAGTATTTGAAGTCACTGAATTCCAAGTCCAGCTTCATTCTCCCCACACATCAAAGGGTTTCCAACAGTCTAGCTCTTCTTCCAAACCAGCAGCTCACAGAAGTGTTTACTGAAGAAGAGAAGTGAATCAGGAAGCAGCTGTGCCAAAAGGCCCAGCGCTGTGTCCCCTGGGGGTCACACTCGGCCATCTGTATCTCCTCTTATAGATAATCTCTCTGGTTCTCAGAGAAGCAGCCCATTAACTCCGACAGCTGGGAAAATGATGGAAACCATCTTTTAAAAAAATTCTTATTATGCAGTGTTTATGTTCCAGGATCCGGGGAGACTTTAGATTGTCGACCTTTTACCAGCCATCTGAGCCCGAAAGCATGGGTGCTGGGAACTTGAATGGGGCCTCACTCTTACTACACTGACCCCAGGCAGGTTCACAGAGAGCCGGCTTAAACCAAGGATGTGTGTGCACTGACTGGCGAGTGGCTTGATGTAATCTTTTATTTGGTTTATAATTTGGATGCAGTGACTGTATAAGCTCTGGTCCAGTTTCTTGCAGCAAAGTTTCCCTGAAGAGTGTTTCAGAAACTCAACAGCTACAGGAGGACTTTCTTCACCTCACAGCATCCAAAGCAGGTGAGAAGGGGGTTCATTAAGAGGCTCTGGTTCTAGAATGAGGCATTCCAAATACCATCCCCCTCTCCCCTGGAAAGTGTGTATCTTTTGCACAAGGCTCTTCATCCATCTCCCTTACTCTGAAGTTACAGTAGAGGGAGGGTTCCCATAAGCAGAAATAATGAAGCCCATAATAAATCTGTTTTCTCCCAGCTCAGTTCAGCTACTCTGCTTTAAATCCCAGATGGGCTGAAGTCTCTCTTTAAAAAAATAAATGCAGGACAGGATGCTGGGTCATGGGGGCTCTGACTGAGTATAAAAAAATAATAAACTTTTAAGGAAAGTCATATTTTCCCTTTCAAAGAAAATCAATTTCACAGAAAAGTCGACTCACAATTTTTTACATGATAACATTTCCAAAGCTGCTTCAGAACCTTTCCACTTCTATTTTTGATGTTTGTGTGGAGAGCTAGATCTGGGTTGCTGTCAGCATGGAAACATATTTATTTCAGAAATGGTAGATCTATTTCATATTTCACCTCTTCACACTTAATGGTATTTTTTAGATTCTAAATGTTTGAAAGCATGACTGATTTGTTTTAAAGGAAGCTTCATATTTCTCTCTGAAAGATAATATTTTCATGTGAATTTTGGCACATGAAGTGATAGTCAGACCTAGAAGCAGAGGGAAGTGTGCATTTCCCAATCAGCTGCCCCTAAAAGGAGAGTGATGGACATTAAGTCAGTGAATAAGGTGGATACTGTGGCCTCTTCAGTCTTGGGAACCTTCTTTCCTTTATCTCTGTCTCCTCTGTGAAGCTCTGGCTCTAAAGGAGATGGCTAGGATCACAGTAAAACTTCCAATGGTGAGGTTCTTGGTGGCTTGCACCTTGCCCTTATTAACCCAGTTAGTGGAGTTGACATTGCATGGCCAAACAAAGCGAATACACACAGCAGCTCTCAGAACCCTGCTCGTCCCTGCCCGGTGAATCTCTGCTCCAAGCGTTGTAATAAAAACAACTTCTGAAAAGGGTCCTTAATGAGAGAAAGACAAGGATTTAAAACATTAAAGCACAAAACATACTTCAAGAATGTTTTGCCATTTAAGATGGGATGAAGATAGAGAACCATAAAATTTTTTAACTGGAAGGGAGCATATACATTACCTTCTCTTTCTAAAGATGAAAAGACTGAGCATCTGAAATACCAGGAAGCTGCATGAGAGTACTGGGTACCAAGAGAGAGAAAGCCATGGACCATAACTCTTCATTGAGTAGGGCAAGACTCACAGGGGGGAAATGCCCATGTTATTTATGGTTCCTGATCGCACCTTGAAATCTGGATTATTTGAGGTAGATTGTATTTCTCAAAAACTGCCACAGGGGTGCTTCCAGAACCCACTACTCCTAGCAAGAGGTGAGCCCAAGGCTGGAGGAGTTAGTGTTTAATGGGTGTGAAGTTTCCGTTTGGGAAGATAAAAAGAGTTCTAGACATGGATAGTGGTGATGGCCGCACAATAATGTGAATGTACTTAATGCCACTGAACCATACACAAAACTGTTGATGATGATCAAGTTGATGTTGTGTGTATTTTGCCACAATGTAAAAAAAGAGATGGAGTCTATGTTCCCTTGAACCACCCTATTTCCCTTGAACTTAGGCAGATCTTGGTGGCTGCCTTGGGGGTAAAATACACAGGAAGTAATGTTTTGATGTCCAAATTCAGGGTCTCTCTCCCTCCCCATTCACATTGGGAACGCTGCAGACATGGAGTAAGGAAGTTCAGGGCACATGTGGATAGTCCTGACTGACAGCCCAGGTCATGTACACAAGCCTCAATTCTGTCCCCACCAGCCTGAAGCTGCCTCAGGTGATGCCAAGAAAAGTGACCAGCTTCCCTCTAGCCCCGTCTGGTGTCCAGAGGGCAGATCGTGGGAAGAAGGATGTTTTCTCTTTAGCAACCATCTAGAATGAGACACCATCGATGTAGTCCTCAGTGAGCGAATGTGCACAAGGTCCCTGTGCACGAGATCAGGATGCTCCAGCTCTCACCCAAGTGCAAGAGTGCTCTACAGGAGTGCTACCTGGGAACCTAGCCCCACACTCGGCTGGGTTTCTCTTGGGCACCAGCCACACTTCTTAGAACTTAGACCTCACCAGTGAATCAGTAATTGTAGTTTTAGAACTATAATTTAAATTGGGATGTGTGCAAGGTACAAAGTACTGTGTGTATCTGTACCTCAGGATCCAGGAAGATACTTCCTCGAGAGGTGATCTTGGACCTCAGACGTAAGCATGAGTTGGAGTTGGGTATAGAGAGGAAGGAAGAGGGTTGGGGGATGGTGTCACCACAGAACCTAAAAACCAACCAGAAGGGGGAAGGGACAACAGGAGAATGTACAGGAGTGATCTAGGGCCCTTGGGTGTCTGCCTCATCCTCATCCTACCCACCCAAGCCTGCCTTGTGGCATTGCTCCCAGGGAAAGACATCCTTGGGATCTGCCATGCCGATGGGTGGTATGATGGTGAATGAGAGGCTCAGGGGCAGCTGGTCCACACCAGCCATAGCATACAAGGGTTGGGGATACCCAGGCTCAGGACAGGAGGGCTTTGCAAGCTGGACTAAGAGGTTTCAGTGTCCATCCATGACCAAATGCCTTTTGGATTTGGAGGTGTTCTTTTTGCTGGCTGTCAACTCTTCTTTTCTTTAGATCATAGGATGGGAGTGGGAGCTCCAGCAGGAGATGGTAGGATACCCCTGGGGACCCAGCAAACCTCCCTTTCCAGTTCAGTGCAGCCTGCACTGTCTAGGGCTGAGCAGTTCTCCTGACGCTTTCCCTCCCAGTGTTGTCTCTGCTTAATGGACTGCAAGCCATGAGGCGCCCTGCTCCTGGCAATGGTGAGCAGCTCCCAGCCTCTGTGCTCTTGTGCACGTGGGCATTCATCCAGAGTCCCACCCTCCCTGGTGCCACCTCCTGGCTCACTCAGCTCATCTCTAAGAAAGGAGCACTGAGGACATGCTCTCCAGAATGCTGTCTTCAGCCACTCACCTGTTTTCCCTATGTCACACTTAAATCAGGCCATTTAGGCTGACAGTGTCCACCCTGAGCCCTAAGAGTCTGGACCTCTATCTCCACCATCATCACACACTCAGCACCTAATGAGTGTACTGGCTTGACCAGATACACACGCATGTGTGTGCATGTGTGCATGCATGCTGTCCCTTTAGTTGTGTCTGACTCTGCAACCCTGTTGACTGTAGCCTGCCAGGCTCCTCTGTCCATGGGATTCTCCAAGCAAGAGTGCTGGAGTGGGTTGCTATGCCCTCTTTCAGGTGATCTTTCCTACCCAAGGCTGGAACCCACAACTTTTTCATCTCCTGCATTGGCGGGCAAGTTCTTTACCAGGAGTGCCACCTAGGAAGCTTTCATGTGTACACACACACACACACAGAGGAATAATCACACTTACAGTATGTTTCACACTTGTCAGTACGGGTCATTGGAGAGAGGGAATTTCTGAGGAATGTCTGAACCATAGGAAAGGACCGTTAAAATTGTCTGAAAGTTTGGCCTGGAGCTCTTCCTTGGGTGTTTGGATGTAGAACTCCTCTCTTCTGAATTCTGGAATTCTCAGGCCCTATTTTGATCTCAGGCTGGATTCTCCTGGTAAAATCTACTGGGAAGCAGAATACAGTTGCCAGTGACAGCCTCTGATATGGAGGACATTGGTGAGTGGGCAAGGACCCCTAGAGGTCCCACCTCTGTATCTCTCTGTCTCCAGAGCATGTTCAGGCTGCCATGGTCCCCCTGTACCATTTCAGAAGGGTTGGCAGAAGTTAAACTCAACAAAGAGCATCTGTCAATTTGAGTATAATCTACTGAAATCAATATGATCTTGACCTTTTCTTGTGGACGTAGGTAAGCACATTAAATTTTTAAATTTCCAAATGGAGACAGAAATAGATTAATGGAAAGAAAATAACTTATACTGTTTTTTATTTCAGATGCTCTAGACTATGGACAGTAACTATTTTCTGCCACTTTTCATCCTGTGACTGTTAGGTAGGAAGTTAGACATGAGTAATGAGAGGTGGCACCTTCAGTTAAACATCCAATGGTCGCCTAATCCCACCAAGCAATTTACCAGCCCACCCTTAATACACCCCCATCAGTACTCCAAAATAGTCAGGGGACCAATCATAAAGCCAGCAAAATATGGACAATATGTTAGTTTTTCAAAAAGACAAATTTGCCTATTAAAAAAAGGTTCAGGAACATATATGTTACCATATGTAAAATAGTTGGCTAGTGGGAAGTTGCTGTATAACACTGGGAACTCAACCCTGGTGCTCTGTGACAACCTAGAGGGGTGGGAGGGAGGGGTGGAAAGGAGGTTCAAGAGAGGGGGTATACGTGTACTTATGGCCGATTCACATTGCTGTGTGGTAGAAACCAACACAACATTGTAAAGCAATTATCCTCCTATTACAAATAAAGTAAAACAAAAATCCTAAAGGAAAAAGATAAGACTGTTCAGGGACCTCCTGATGCTCTAGCAGTTAAGACTTCATGCTCCCAATGCAGGGGGCCCAGACGTGACCCCTGGTCGGGGAGCTAGATTCCACATGCTACAGCTGCGACTAAAATCTGGCACAGCCAACTGTAAAAATAAATACATAAATGCTGCTCATCATTCTGAAGTTCTGTGCTTCTTATACTCCTGCATGTTAAACTGTCTTCTCTTAGGAACTAAAGATAAAAACAAACAGCAGTTTTGTTGCTTGAACTTTCTTTTTAAAACTATTGTCAATCTGTCGTCACTAAACTTATGTAGAAATCATTTCACAATATATGCAGGTCAAGTCATTAGGCTTATATAGTATACAGTATTAGGCTTATACAGTCTTGCATGCTCAATAAAACTGGGGAAAAACATGTTGCTAATCAATGAAACTTGAAAGTTGTGTTTCACCACCCTAGCCTGCTCATTGGTGGTTAAAGTGTTACTATTGTAAAACTTGTTTGGAGTGAGGTACATAAAGCCTGACTTTCTCTACAAAGTAAAAGCGAAAGTCGCTCAGTCGTGTTCAACTCTTTGGAACCCCATGGACTCTATAGTCCATGGAATTCTCCAAGCCAGAATACTGGAATGAGTAGCCTTTCCCTTCTCCAGGGGATCTCCCCAACCTAGGGATCAAACCCAGGTCTCCCGCATTGCAGGCAGATTCTTGACCAGCCAAGCTACAAGAGAAGCCCAAGAATACAGGAATGGGTAGCCTATCCCTTATCCAGTGGATCTTCCCAACCCAGGAATCAAACTGGGGTCTCCGGCATTGCAGGTGGATTTTTTACAAACTGAGCTATGAGGGAAGCCCTTTCTCTACAAGGTTACCTGTTAAGACCCACTTGTCCCATCCTTTGTCATCATCATGGTTTCCTGACTGAGTCTCTGGATCAAGCCCAGGTTTGTTTTTCTTTTTCTCTCTTTCCCACCACTCCCTGAGCTATCCTAGAGGCTCAGAAGATGGGAGAACTTTGATGCACATGTGTTTTTGGTATAATCAGGTCTGTTTTCTGGTAAAGACAGCTAAACATTCAGATCTGAGTTCTACCCTCTGAGAAATCCCCACAGATTTGTTAAGGGAAGCAACAGGGAAACAGAGGTTCAGTAAAACTAGGACTTGATCTATGAGTCAGAGTTGGTCAAAATGTCCAGGGGTCAATGTTGGTCAAAATGAAGATATTAAATGTGAAAAGCAAACCAAACTATTGTCTTGAAAAACAAACTGTAAAGTTGACAGTGTGTGCGCATTTGTTTCTGACTCTCTGCCACCCCATGGACTGTAGTCCACCAGGCTCCTCTGTCCATGGGATTTCCCAGGCAAGAAAACTAGAGTGAGTTGCCATCTCCTCCTTCAGGGGACCTTCCTCACCCAGGGATTGAACCCACGTCTCCATATCTCCTGCATTGGCAGGCGAATTCTTTTACCACTGAGCCACCTGGGAAGCCCAACACTGTCTGGCTTTAAGCACCACCTTTGTCTGTTGTTTCTTCCTTTGTCAATTAGAGAAATAAGTGGTCATTTTAACATAGAGAAGGGCCCAAGTTAATGAAGGAAATACTGAGGCTGGAATGTAGAGAATTTTGAGAGTTTTAGAAAATGGAGATACAGAGAGAGAAAGGCATAAGAAGGATGAGGAGGAAGGACCATGAGAGCTGGTGAGAGAGCTTATGGGTTGAAAGATAGCTTTCACCAAGGGTGCAGGTTTGGTTGAGGAGAAGACAGAGCTGGGAAAGAGGGTCTAGGTGACCCCTCCCCTGGGAGCATGGACTGCTTGAGTCTCACTTTGTTTCTGATCACTCATTTTCCACACAAGCCTCTTCAGAGGAGACAGGCACCAGTCCTGACAATCACAGGCAAACTGCTTTCCCACCCTGGTCACCCCCATGCAATAGAGCAACGCAGCCAAGCTCACATCCCACAGGCGGGGCCCAGTGAGGGCATCTTGGTGACCTCCCTACGTGCATCACCCCTCCAGAGGAGAAAGCACAGCCTCCTTTCCAGCTCTCAGATTTCAAACGCTGAGTGACAGATCCTTGTTTCACGGTCTCAGAGAAGCACAGAGCTGAGCTGTGGAATCAGCTCTGCAGCCCAAGCTAAAGGGTTACTGGGCGGGGTGAGGCATAGCAGTGGGGTTTTCTCACATGAGACCATCCAGCTTCCTCCCCCTAAACTGAGGGATGGGTGTTAAAGGTCCCTTTCAGTTCCTATTCTCAAGAACATCTTGCTTCTCTCCTCTTATGTGGTATCTCGCAAAGACCTCAGGATCCATCCATCTCTACCTGGAAGAGCACATAAGGTGAAGCTCTTTGCCCTGCAAATACCTTCACGCACACCAGTGTTTTGTCATGACACTTGGATGAAAATCCTTGCATGATTTAAACTTTGAAAAGTTAGGGACGCAGTTTGCCCCTGGCTCTGTCTGCAGGGAGTGAGGCCCTGAGCACATCTCACCTGCAGACAAACTCCCATTTTCCCACCACCTTTCCTTGCTCCTTCGCATCTGTGCCTGTGCACACCCCTGTCCAATGCTTCAAAACCCATCAAACACCATGGTTTCCTTCTTCCCAGGCAGATATTCATGGGAGGAGTCTGATGTATTTAATGCTGGAGTTGCTTTCAGAAGACAGAAGAACTCTCTTCTGTCTCACAAAATGCATGTCCCGAAGATGAATAAACCCACTAGAAGCCGCCCTCTGGCTCTGTAATTGCTACTCAGCGCAGCAGGAAATGAGACACTGGGGCACAGGTAGCCAGTTTGGGAGTAGCCAAAACACCCTGTCCCTACAAAGAAATTACACGGTAGCACAAAACCAGAGGCTCTCTTTCTTGAAGACCCCAGCAAAGCTACAGAGAGCCAAGAGAAGGCCAGTGTAATTACCTCCAGTGTATAATTACTGTTGATCATCTGAGAAGAGGGCTGAACCCTGCCTGGAGATAATCAGGCTGCTGGACATGGGCAGCGGGACCACGATCTCGGGTGTGTGTGTGTGAGAAATAGTTCTGCCTCCCACCGTACCCTCATCCCCCTCTGCTGGCAAGGAGCAGGGCATAAAACAAAGGAGTTTTTTTTTTTTTTTTTTTTTAATTTATTTATTTGTTTTAACTGGAGGATTACAATATTGTGATGTGCCGGGGTCCAGCCCCGGTGGATCCAGGGAATTCGAAGTGGGGACGGTGTCGGAGAAGATCAGGAAACAATTGCTTAATTAAATGTTAATTAAGGATATAAAGAGTAATAGAATACGGATAGCTCAGTGAGAAAATTTAGTGGAGAAAAGAGGCTGAATAATTCAGCCAGAAGGTGAGAGAAAGAACGACTGGGGAGACCAAGTTTCGGTGAACAAGGCCCGCACTTTATTTTCCAAAGTAGTTTTTATACCTTAAGTTATGCATATAGGATAGTGGGGGAAGGGGTAGAGTCATGCAGTAAGCCAGGCTTTCTTCCTGCAAACTTATCATATGCAAAAGTTTAGGTGATTTCCATCATCTTCTGGCCTGGAGGCCTGTTAACATTTTAAGACCCTTTCTTCAGAAAACTTATTTTTCTCTAAAAGTGATTATTCAGGCGCCACCCTCCAAAAGCATTAGATAAAGTTGCATTCCTACAGGGCAAAGGTGTGGTGGGCTATAACAAGAAAAAGAATTAACTCAAGGGTCCAAGGTTACAAACAGGGTCCAAGGTTACAAGCATTAAAGCTACTACTTACATTCCTATACACCAATTATATTAATCAATACACTGCCAGAGACACAGCAGGTAAGGGATATGGAGACTTAGCAGCAAACATTGGCCCAACAAGTGAAAAACCCTTCACCAATACAATTTCTAATCAATCTTTTAACTGCTCAAAGGAATCTGTATTTGGACAGTTTAGAACATCTCATGCCTCTCACAGTTGGGAGGCTCTGAACAATCACATGTGGCCAGAAAAATCTATTCAGGCAGGCTAGAGGACTTCCAAAGGAGTTTGTATGTTGAAACACTCTTGTCACACCCAGGAACTTTATTAACTGGAGCTGTAAGTTAACTCTTTTTTCAGAGAGAGGTGGTGGCAGACAGCCCCCTGTGAAGTCAGAGGTGTAGGTGAGAGCACAAAGCAGAAAGTAGACAGACTCTGGTTTTGGGGGTAGATGCTCGAAAATTTCCAGGGGGACTCCTGAGGCTTGATCCCGCCTTTGCGTATGCCGAGCCTCCTTCTTCACGACCTTTGCCACGGGCGGAGTTCCTCATGCTGGCTCCCGGCAGTGATGAGTTTTGCCATTCATCAACATGAATCAGCCATAGGTATACATGTACACCCCCCCCCATTCTGAACCCCTCTCCCACCTCCTCCTCCCACCCCATGCCTCCAGGTGGTCACAGAGCGCTGGCTTTGGGCACCTTGCTTCATGCATCAGAGTTGCACTAGTCATCTATTTTACATATGATAATGTAGATGCTATTCTCTCATATCATCCCACCCTCTCTTCCCATTGAGTCCAAAAGTCTCTTATGCTTGTGTCTCCTTTGCTACCCTGCAGGTAGGACCGCTGGTGCCATCTTTCCAGATTCCATATATATGCATTAATATATGGTATTTGTTTTTCTTTTTCTGACTTACTTCACTAACAGAGAAGTTTTAAATACTTCCTGACTGACCAGGTCCTTTCTGTTTGGGTCAGTGAATGGGGAAGTAGAGAAGATTTTGTTTTGGATTTTGGCACGAGGTTTCATCCCTTTTAAAAAAGAAAACACACAGCCCCGAGGCTGTGATCCTTCAACAGAGCCTCAGGCGTGGGGACAGAGGACTCCTGACCAGGACAGTTATTTACAAGAATCCCTACTTTTCCCTCCTTCCTCCACTGTGGTATAAGGGACTTTGCTGTTGCTGTTGCTTAGTTGCTAAATCGTGTCCAACTCTTTGCGACCCTATGGGCTGTGGTCCACCAGGCTCCTCTGTCCACGGGATTTCCCAGGCAAGAATGCTGGAGTGGGTTGCCATTTTCTTCTCCAATCAGGGACTCTGCTTTTATGAAATTCTACCCTTTAGTTACATTGCTTGGGGAAATTGATACCAGGATCATTTTAACAGTTTTGCTTAGAGAAGGAATAGCCTTGTTTTGGAGTCTCTTGGGGGAGAAAACTAACAGTCAACCTAGCAGAACTGAGAGAAAGCAGAACAGACCTCACAAAAAGCCTATGGCCAGAGTGGATCCAGGGTCTGCAGCCTGGGCTTAGAAGCTGCCCGTCCTCCTCTGTGCTCATGCAAGCCATTTCCGGCCTCCCAGTTAGGAAGGGTCTCACATTACACTCTGTAATTCTCCTTCTGGGAATTTATCACCCTGGCCAATAAATAATTGTGCAATGACTTAATGCGGCTCTTCACTCCAGAATTGGGCACAAAGGTCAGCCCCATGTCCTACTTGTTTGCTGTTGGACTTCCTGTGCCTAGAATAGTTACTTTATACATTAAAGCATTCGTATTCATTGAATAAATAGATGGGATGGGCATGGATGGATGAATGGGTGGATGAATGTTTGAATGGACTCATGGATGGGTAGATGGATGTGTGAATAAACGGATGGCTCGATGGATGGATGGAGCCCACAAGATCGCTGAAGCATTTTGTTCTTCTCTAAGTTCAGAGCTGAGTTCCGGCAGCTGTCTGTTTCCAGAGCCCTCGAACGGAAGGCTGAACTTCAAGGTGTGTCTGACATGAGGCTGGGCAGCTGGAATGGGTAGATACGGTTGTGTGTCGTCCCTGCCCCCTGCTGCCCTGGGCTACAGAGAACCCTGTCCCTTGAGAGGGCATTGACCAGGGCTGTGAGGCAGCCTCCTGGCCCCCCTGCAGAACTGACGCAGAACAAAGCCTGGGCTGTCTCCGTAGGGCCTCCTCACCCTGTAAACTGGGCGTGTATTTATGTAACACTTCAGGACTGATGGAGACCAGATGTGACCAAACGGTGGTTTGGGCAGCCCTGGAATGCTGAAATGCCAAACTAGGCCGTTTTTATGGCCGCTCACATTCAGCAGCCCCTCCTTAAATCTTAGGTTTGAGCCCTGATGCACATCCATTAACTTCATTCTTCTGTGAAAGAGAAACATCTGGCAACTTCTATCTTATTTGTTTTGCATATGAGAGAAATATGTTCACGTATAATTTCTATTCTCTGTCAGCATAGTGCAGTATAAGGAATGTTGGGGGAGACAAGAAAACCAAGGACAAAGCTGGGTGACCCTGGACCTCTTGGGAGTCTCTGGGACCCAGCTTCCCAGTTACATTTTCAAGACTTACCATTTATGAAACACCTGCTTTGTTCTAGGCATCTCACCAGACGCTGAGTTAAAGTTGCAAATCATTGCCACAACCATTCCCTTACTCAGATGAGCAAATGAGTACACGCGAATGACTTTCCAATATCACAGTGGTCAGTAAGGGACAAGTTCCAGTCTACATCTTCTAACTCTAAAACTCCACCTCTTGCCATTACTAAAAAGTTATCTGTCCTCTCCTCCCAAGCACGTGTGGCCAGAGATACACAGGCGTGCTCTGCCTGCAGCTTTGTAACACACAATAGCATATTACAGACTCTAAGAGGACTGTAACCAAAAACCCTGCTTACTGTTTGTTCTAGGATTCCCCAAGCTAATTGAGCACCCAGACACGTTTTTCCTCTGAAACTCCTATTGGTATCTTGAAAAACAACAATGGACACTCAAACAAAAATGTCTGTTGAGCACGTGTTGTGCGGTTGGCATGATAACCCTCATCGCTGTATTTGGGGAGTTTCCACCTTAGTGACAGGTGAGGCTCACCCTGGTCACCTGTTTAGAGAAAGACTTTCCCTTCTCCGTGCCTTCCTCCCTTCACCCAGGTACTTAGAATGCAGACAGACTGCTCATACTATAAACTCATACTGCTTTGCAAAGGTGAACCCAAACTGTCCCTGAGGTTGCAGATGGCGGTCAGGGATCCCCATGCCATTTACCTGAGAACTGCACAACTTGCCGCTATCATTTTAGGGTCTCAGAAGCAATATTTGCCTTGTGCAGTTTCTCACTCGAATAGAAAACAGAATGTACAAAACATTATAATTAGGGTTTTGCAACAAGATTTTAAGACTCTGCCCTGACATTCCTCGCATTTTACGGTCACCCTGCTCCCTCAGCCCCTGGCTTCCCTCTGTGGCTTAGAACATGCGTGCAGAGGGGAGGGCTCAGAGTGGGAGCCAAGCACCTTGGGTTCTGATCACACCTGCATGATTGGGGGCAAGTCCTTTATTCTCTGCCTCTGCTTTAGAACGCCTCCCCTCAGAATGCCAGGCTGGAGCATGTATGTCACACTAGGATGGATTGTTTGGTCAGAAGCACTTCACAGCTGGGAAGGAGCCACAGAGCAGAACCTGTCTCCATCTAGGGCACTGGCTGGAGGAATGCTCTGTGATGCTCAAGGAGGACGTGGGGGAACTCAGCCTCTGATTCATCTCATCCCTCCTCATTCGAGAGCCTCCAGCAAAGCCCTGAGTGGCTTCCCAGCCCAGAGGCAGTAAAACCCACAGTGAGTCATTCTCTACAAGCGAGCACACTGTCCACACCCACGAGGGACCAGGCTGGCCATGTAATCTGTTGTCACCATCTAAGGTCTGCAGCCTTAAATACCAACAGTGACACAGAGTCTGGAGCTCTGCCTCCTCCCTAAGACACATGTCAATTTGAAAAACCAAGAAGAGAGGGGCCTCGCTGTCTCTGTGTGGCACTTCTGAAAAAAACAAGTAAAACATTTTAAGGGAGGGTACAGTAATCTTCTGAACACATGTAACTCCAGAGTTTGGCCCAGACCAGTGATGCTTTAATTGCTGGGCAAGCAGTGCCTGCGCTAGCCACAATGCCCTGGCTTCTGAAGAAGGGGTTTGTAGAGGCTCACATTTCTATTCACCATTTCTTTTAAAAAGATAATATTACTGTTGCTTCTGTAATTATCTAAAACTCAAATAAACTAAAGGGCACTTTGTTCAGACACTTTATATAAAATATTCCCTACTAATTAAATTATTTTTCTTTACTTTCTCTACTTTCTGGGATATCACAGAATAGTATGTTACTTTATTGAATTAAACATAGATTCAAACTCTATTAGATGGAGTTTCATAGGTAGCAAAGACATATGCATGTCTCCATGTCCTTCTTTTCATACTGTTCATGGGGTTTTCAAGGCAAGAATACTGAAGTGGTTTGCCATTCCCTTCTCCAGTGGACCACGTTTTGTCAGAACTCTCCACCATGACCTGTCCGTCTTGGGTGGCCTTACACGTCATGGCTCATAATTTCATTGAGTTAGACAAGGCTGTGGTCCATGTGATCAGATTGGTTAGTTTTCTGTGATTGAGGTTTTTAGTCTGTCTGCTCTCTGATAGAGGATAAGAGGCTTATGAAAGCTTCCATGGGAGAGACTGACTGAGGGGGAAACTGGGTCTTGTTCTGATGGGCAGGGCCATGCTCAGTAAATCTTTAACCCAATTTTCTGTTGATGGGGGCTGTGTTCCCCCTGCTATTTGACCTGAGGCCTAACTATGGTGGAGGTAATGAAGATAATGCCATCCTCCTTCAAAAGATCCCATGCATGCACTGCTGCACGCAGTGCCCCCAATGCGTCAGCAGGCCACCACCAACCCACGCCTCTACCAGAGACTCCTGGACACTCACAGGCAAGTCTGAGTCAATCTCTTGTGGAGTCACTCCTCCTGGATCCTGGTGTGCACAAAAGAAGACTCTTGAGAGTCCCTTGGACTGTAAGGAGATCCAACCAGTCCATCTTAAAGGAAATCAATTATGAATATTCATTGGAAGGACTGATGCTGAAACTCCAATGCTTTGGCCACCTGATGCGAAGAACTGACTCATTTGAAAAGACCCTGATGCTGGGAATAATTGAAGGTGGGAAGAGAAGGGGATGACAGAGGATGAGATGGTTGGATGGCATCACCGACTCAATGGACATAAGTCTGAGTAAGCTCTGGGAGTTGGTGATGGACAGCGAAGCCTGGTGTACTGCAGTCCATGGGGTCGCAAAGAGTTGGACACGATTGAGCAGCTGAACTGAACTGAACTAAATGTCCTTCTTGCTTAAATGTTGTTGTTGCATAGTCGCTAAGTCATGTCCTACTCTTTGCAATCCCATGGACTGTAGCCTGCCAGGATCCTCTGTCCATGGGATTTCCCAAGCAAGAATACTAGAGTGGGTTACCATTTCTTTCTCCAGGGAAATCTTCCCAACACAGGGATCAAACTCACATCTCCTGCTTTGGCAGGTGGTTTCTTTACTGCTGAGCTATCACGGAAGCCCCAGTAAAGGACGGGGGAGCACCTGTGGCTCTTGAATCACCCCCAAGAGTGTAATGAAATCACAATGCAGTTGAAGGAACTGCTGAGCTATGGCCTGCCCCCTAGTCCTGTTCTGATTTTAAAATTAGCCACCTTTATTATGTAGAATGTGGAGAGTATGAAAAGCTGAGTAAATAATAAAAATCACCATAATTAACCCATCTTGTCATGTTTTTCTAAAAGAAAGCAGTATTGTCTGAAGGAAACCTTGAAGCACTGTGAGCCCATTCATCTACAACATCCTTGAGGCTGGCACGGTAAATGTTTTCTGGCACTAAAATGGTGTTTATGCTCATGAAAGAGGAAAAATGAACACAGTTTTATATGAATTTGATACCATACCAAAATTGCTACCCTCGCCTCTCATATCTCAGAAAACTACCAGTTTCACCATGGCTGAACCTATTTTAGCAAAAGTGTCCCTTTACCCAACTGATGCTTAGCATGAACAGCTGCTCCACAGTCCTCACCCCACTGAAGTGGATGTAGATGTCAAAGCCAGGCTGAAAGGCCTTGGACAAATGGGACAGTGTTACTCAAAGGATGGGGAAACTTGGTTTCTGTCCAGCCCTCAAAAGTGCCAGGCCAGAGCCAAATAACTTGTTCTGCAACTGGAGCTGGCCAGAGGGCCCTGGACAACATGGGAGGGGACAGCTGACCTTTAATGGACCAGGACAAGGGCTTCTAAGGCCGGGCAGTGGACTCAGCACCTGCTCCTGACCCCACGGAAATCAGAACAAGACTGAAGAGAAGTGAATCTCTAACTACAAGAACGAGTAGCAGAACATCATCCCAGAAGGAAACTCGCTGATCATCATCTTGAAAATTGCAGACACTTCAATCCCTCATGGCACTGCCTCGATGCTGCCTGCTGTATATTTCTTCATCATGCTTACCTCCTTATCTGCCACTTACTTACCGCTCTGTTTATTGGTTACCTTTACCACTGACAGAATAAATGAAAGGGCAGAGATTTGGGTCTGTTTTATCTCCATCTTTATTCTCAGAAAGTTGCCTAACAAAATGAGTGTCAGGTAAATATATGAGAAATAAACAAATTAAATACATTGCTTTTTTAGAAAGGAAGAAAAGTCAATAAAAACTGCAGAGGATGAGCAGGAGTTCTAAAGATAGTCATGTTCCAAAGAGAAAGCAGTTGATGAGAAATAATAAAAGAAAATGTATTTGATTTTTGAGCAAGAATATTCTTCTAACAGTACACAGAATCCGATAGAGAAAAATATGTGATCTTGACCTAAATAGTACACAAAAAAGACATAAAACTTATGATGCCAAGGTGATTTTTTTCCCCAAATTTTAGTGCCAGCCTATGACCAACCACAACATAGAAATTTGGGCAAAACACTATACATGTTGCCAATTTTGATTTACTAAATATAAAAATGTACCTGACAAAAACTAAGTGGATGATGGAGAGAAGAAGTCTTTATCTCATATTAGGTGGGGTCAAGATGTCCTGTAAAGTTGCTAAAATGGAAAATAAATATTTAAGTATGTTAGTTAAAGCAATCCATAAAATAAAAATATATATATATAATATAGCTATCATATTTGGCAGGAGGAATAGGAAGAGGTAGGTGGTAGAGCAAGTAGTGATAATACATGGGGGTCAGAGGGAGGAAATGCCAATAATTCATAATGGATAGTTAACAAGCAACATCTGAAACTGAAAAAGACAACAGAGAAGCATGAGCTCATCTTTCCTTTAATATTTATTTATTTGGCTGTGTCCGGTCTTAGTTGCAGCTTACAGGATTTTCGTTGCATCATTCAGGTTCTTTTCTTGAGGCACATAAACTCCCTAGTTGTGGCTCAGGCTAAGCAGTTGTGACACACACACAGATCCCAGAGTGGGCCAGATTCAGTAGTCGCAGCGCACGGGCTTAGTTTCTCCATGGCATATGAGATCTTAGTTTCTTAGCCAGGGATCAAACCCACATCCGGTGTGCTGCAAGGTGGATTCTTTACCACCAGACCACCAGATAGTCCCACGAGCATATCTTTAAATTGTGAGAGATAACTGCCAGCATTGTTGAAAGAAGTGGGCTGGGTGGGGAGAGATATCACTAAGGAAGGAGGTTAACTTTTTTTTTTTTTTTTGAAGCTAATTTTTTGACATGAACGTTTCAGAATTAAAGAATCTATTACAAACAACATTTACCTCTTTTAAACATTGAAGAGAATTTTTTAAATTACTAACTAGTAACTTTCTCAGGGAAATGTTTGCAAGAAAACTCTGAATCAGCCTTTTAAAAGATACCTCTGAGTGACAGGAGCTTTCAACTCAAAAATCAATTTTTGGAAATTATTTTTCCCATTATCCAAAGAGAAGGATGTCCCACTAGATCTGCCAAAAAGAGATTGCTGGTAACTTCCAGAAAGGTGGCATACTGGGAAGACTTGGATTTCCTACCATTATGAGAACAGATGTGCTGTGTGCTCAGTCACTCAGTCGTGTCTGACTCTTGTGACTCCATGGACTGTAGCCCGCCAGGCTCCTCTGTCCATGGGATTCCAGGCAAGAATACTGGAGTGGGTTGCTATGCCCTCCTCCAGGGGATCTTTCTGACCCAGGGATCAAACCAGTGACTCTTATGTCTCCTGCTTTGGCAATCAGGTTCTTTACCACTAGCACCACCTGGAGAGCCCATGGAGATAGATATGATAGACTAATATCCTGCCTTTTAAAATGCATCATATCATATCAGATCAGATCAGTCGCTCAGTCGTGTCCGACTCTTTGCGACCCCATGAATCGCAGCACGCCAGGCCTCCCTGTCCATCACCAACTCCCGGAGTTCACTGAGACTCACATAGCCTAGCTCAAAATAATAAAGAGGAATATTCTCAGAAAGTAGTCCAAGGTGGCCCAAGACAGTCCCGGACATGGGCCTCAGGCCTCTAGTGCAGAAGTGGGGATTAACCATCATGGGAATGTAATTAACACTCACACAGGCTGGGGATGGAACTGAGGTGCCTGGGTGAGACCCCATGGAATGCTGATCATCTTTCTCACGAAGGAGAAGAGAAAACTCCACCACTGGTCCAGGGAAGGAGCAAGGAAACTTACCACATGTCCAGAACCCTGGATGGATGGGAAAATTACTAAGTGATTGAAAAACCAAATCTGTGCCATATAAAAATTTACATGAGCCACATAGTGCAGGTATCATAAGCTTAGAAATTAACATAAAACCACTATGGTGACCTGGAAGTAACAAGCATCAACCCTTCTGTAGGGACAGCTCCACGATCTCAGACTCATGGAGCTCCCACAGAGAAAAAACTGCTCCCTGCCAAGAAAGAGCTCACAGTTAAAAACAAAACAAAAATTGCAAACACATAACCTAATATCAATAATGACTAACACTTACTATACATAGGCTATATCCCAACACTGTTCTAAATGTTTTAGTCACCTTGACACTCTTCATGACATCTTTATGAGTTTATATCAGCTAGCTCTTGTTGCATAATGAGTCACCCCAAAACTTAAGCTTAAAATGACAGATGTTGATTATTTCTCACAATTCTGTGCAGTCAGCTGTGCAGTTTTTTCTAGTCAGGGCAGATTTGATGGATCCCTGCTCCACTCACATACACAGTAGAGGCCAGATGGCAGAATGCCTGGGCCTACATGACTTAGAATGGTCCTACTCATAAGTTTGGCAATTGGCTCAATGTCAGTTCTGGTTATCAAACCTCAGAGGGTGCCCAGAACATCTTCCACTTTCCTCTATAATTCTCCTCTCTCCCTATATTCTTGTGTCATATGTTTCTTGGAATAATGTTCTCAACGATCTGTGTATTGGCGCCTCCTTCATGCTGTCCATGGCTCCTCTCACAGGTCAAGGCTTCAAAAAATTCTTTTCTGACATCTACTTAAAGAGGCCTTCCACTGCCAGGCCCTCTCTCTTCCGGTGATCTAGAGTATTCTTATTGTCACAAACACAATTGATTTAAAATCCTATTGATTTTGTATACTTATGTCCTCCCACTAGACTCTAAGTTAAGGCAAGAATTTTTCTGTCTTATCCTCCCATCTTATGTCATAAGACATAAGATTTTTATGTCATGTTCTAAGGCTGGCACTTAGTGTAGGGGCATAGTGTAGAGCCAGTGTAGATAGTAGATCACTCAATAAATACTTTGAAAAACTAAATAAACTCAACCACAACTCAACTGTAAATTTCCATTACAACCTGGAGCATTGCAGTCACGTCCCATTTGTATCACTGTATAAGTCTATGTGGGACTCCATGACTGGGCAGCTTAAACAACAGAAATGTGTTCTCGGACAGCTCTGGAGGCTGATAGCCCAAGATCGATTGTGAGCAGGGCTGGCTTCTTCTCGGGCCTCTCTCTTTGGTTTGCAAATGGCTGTCTTCTCCCTGTGTCCTCATGTGGTCTTCCTTCCGTGGGGGTCTGTGTCCTAATCTCCTCTTCTTGTAAGAGCACTGCATATTGGATTAGGGTCCACACTAATAGCCCCATTTTACCTTAGTCACCCCTTTAAAGGTCTCATGTCCAAAAACGGTCACATTCTGAGGTGCTAGGGGTTAGGGCTTCAACATGGTAGGGGATGACTCAGCCTATAATACCCTCCCGGCATTTAGCATGCCCCTTTAGGTCACTGATGCCCCCTTGGAAACAAGACCATTTGAGAGCAAAGGCAAATTATGTCTTGTTTGCACAAGCTACATGTTCACAAGGTTCTGCTTCCATAAGATCTGAAAACATCAAAGCTTCCCTCCCCGACTGTTCCTCCAGCTAGAGGGCATCATGTGGATAGGAATGCTTTGAGATCCAACCAATGGGAAAATGATTTGGAAGAATGCCGAATTTCAGCTTTGGAGGCATATTTTCATGATTTTAGTCACCTCCACATATGGCTACCTTATTGGTAACCATTCTAGTGCAGGAATGACTTCCTGGAATGTCCCCCTGCCCAAGATGTCAATCCCCCAATGTCTTGACAAGCAGACGGGAGCACTTCCTACAGCATTGTGGGCAGCAGAAGAGAAGCAAGGATGGAGAGGCGCAGAGCCAGAAGCTAGTCTCTGAGAACTCTCCCAGCCATTATGCTTTAAACCATAGGCCATTTCCAGTAATGCCTGTCAAAAAAGAAGTGCTCTCTGCTCAGGAAAATGCTAAAAATCCAATATACTTAATTATAGATGCAATGTAGAGTTTTAAAATAAGAATAATGTACAATAGCACTTATCAGAACTCCTGTTTCTTAGGGCAAAAAGTGTAGCAGCTCTACAAATAACAGCTCCATCTATATATATGAAGTCATATTTTATCCTCCTCCACTTTCGTGTGTGTGTGTGCTCAGTTGCTTCAGTCATGTCAGACTCTTTGTGACCCTCTAAGCTGTAGCCTGTCAGGCTCCTCTGTCCATGGGATTCTCTGCAGTGAAGGGTGGCCATGCCCTCCTCCAGGGAATCTTCCCAACCAGGATTGAACTCATGTCTCCTGCATTGCAGGCAGATTCTTTACCACTAAGCCCCCGGGGAAGCCCTACCACCTCCACATAGCAACTCACAAATTAGAGATTCCAGTGAATCTTATCCTCCAGAAATATGTATTTCCAAATGAAAGATGCAAATTACTACCAAAGGGGGAAAAAAAGGAATTCCTGAAGTATTTCAGAGGTGAAATAATAAAAATATCTGTTATTTTTATATTATAACATATATGGTTATTTGTCAACTTTCAAAAATGTGTAATTTTTGAAATGTGATTTGTTTTCCAAGTCTAAGAAAACTCTTACCTAAGTTTGCATTAATAGTTTTGTGTCCTGGTTCTGCCCCAGCCCTTGAATTCCATCCCTCCCCTTCCCCTGGCCCTCATGGAAGGAGGCTCAACAAAGCCAGGGCAGTGAGAACTCAGCCCGATATGACCAAACCCTGGACCCCTGGACAGAGTGAGTTCTGCTTCCCAGAAACTACTGGTGCAGAGGAATGAGCTTTTATTCAGTCGATGGCTTTGCCACACATGGGAGACACAGCCCTAGTTGAGTCTCCTTGCACCTGTGAACCCCATCTCCTCTTAAGAGTGGGCACTGGCCTTAACTTCACTGTTTTGGCTCATGTGACTGTACCTTGTAAACTGGGATGTGTAGACATGAAGGGTTAGTTTTCCAAGGGCAATAAGGTGTACAAGAAAGTACATTTTTCAAACAGATTTTTAGCTAATTCCTTTCTGCATAGAGTACCACTAAGAAATGAGGAAGGAAAAGAAGAGATCATGATAGTCAGGAGGGAGGGACAGTGTTTCAGGGGAGTCTGATCCTCAAGCAGCCCTGGGGTACAGACATCACAGAGACCTGACAGAGAGACTCCAAGCAGTGCTGAGCCATCACAGGACAGGGGTCAGGTGGTCTGATGTGTCCCAGGCAATGGAGTCTGTCTGGTCCCTGATAGAATAAGTTTCTCAAAGTCGCTTTAAAAATGTGTTCAGCAGATCAAGCTCCCCTAGGGGCTTCCCTGGTGGCTCAGACAGTAAAGAACCTGTCTGCAACACAGGAGACACAGGTTCAATCCCTGGGTCAGGAAGATCCCCTGGAGAAAGGAATGGCTACCCAATCCATGATTCTTCCCTGGAGAATTCCATGGCCAGGGGAACCTGGTGGACTATAGTCTGTGGGGTCACAAAGAGTCAGACACAACTGAGCAACTAACACTTTCCTCAAGAGAGAGGAAGCCAGACTTTTAACTCGCAAATGGATCAATCACTTAGATTCTGACTAGGCTGGTTTGAACTTGTGCTCTCTGGAGAAGGACAAGTTTGGTTTTGTTTTCTTCCATTTGCTGCTCAGGGTTGCAAAGTGACTGTTAACTTGCAAAAATAAGTCACCATTAATAAAGCACTTCTTAAACATTTGGATAGGGGGATAAGGTGAAATAAGTGAAAAAGTTAAAACTTATATGAAACGTGTGTCAAAAAGCTGAGAGGCAGCTGAAAATGTCAGAAAGTCCCCAGTGCTCCAAATCACATAAGATAAAACTTGCTTCTGGAATGACTGGGCCCATGAGTGGCTGCTATCAGAGACCTAGATCTTTTAGAGACATTCTTTTCTAAAAATTGTGCAGGCTAATACTTGCAAAGGAAGCATGATTTCTTACCATATGACACTGAAGTTATTTTAGCAGTAATAAGTTTAGAATGAGAGCTGGGAAAGGAGTAAAGCCTACTGGATCATAGAAATCTGGGCTTTGAGATGGGAACATTCATTTCTCCAACTTTCTACCCAGGAGTGATGTCCTTCCTGGGAGCCCTTGAGTATAGCTACCCCTCCCTCTGTGGGGCCTCTAGGGGCCAGCTCCTCACTTTATCCAGCTCTATGAGGGTTCCTTAGTTGACTCCAAATCAACTCCATCTCAGTGTCACTCCTTCAGCTTGAAATGACCTGACATAATCCACAAAACTTAGTCATGGTTGCTGAAAAATGAACAAAGAAGAAACAGATAAGAGAAAGCTAAAGTCACCCTGCACAGACAACCGATGGCAGAATATTCCGACACTGATCTGCTCACAACAACTTTCTTATTGTTGGTTATATTAATGTTTTTGTAGAAAAGAAAAGAATCAGTTTCAAAACTTTCTGAAAAACATCCTCCTACACCACAATTTATGTTCAAAAGAACTTTAATATTAAAAAATGCCCTTGTTTCAAAAAGATTACTTATGGGGAAAAGTAAAATAAGCAACAACCAAAATCTTATTCTATTATCAAATTCATGAAATCCCAATAAACATTAAAAATATTTCAAAATGTCCTTTTTTCCACTCTTGGTCTTAAAATGTTATGTATAGCCTAAAGTAGGCAACAGTAGCCATCCTCGAGGATCAAATTGCTTATGGAACTCTGTGCTGAGCATTGTGAAAGCCAGTGAGTAGTTACCAGTCCCAGCAGTACCTGCAAGGTCATGTCCACACACACCAGCCTCAGCAATAGTGCTTAGCGGAGGGGGCTCCAAGCCAGCTTTTGTGAGCCCAACTTGTGTGAACTGGGAAGGACGAGGGAACAGGGTGATTTAGGAATAAGTAAGGTAGTGCTCATAAAGTTCTCCATGGAGAACCCAACCCACAGTCATAAGTGCTAGCCATTTTCACTGTTTTTACTCATTTCAGTCCAGTTATAGACAATTGTAAATTATTCAGAAATCAATTTCTAGATTGTACATTACTCTGGTGACATTTGCAACATTCCGTTTCACTCTTCTTGGATAAGTTTGCTAGGTTTTGAAAATGTCCTCTGGGATGGAGAAAAGATGAAACTAAGTGGAGTCCATTTTCTTTTTTTTTTTTTTTTTTAATAAAAAAAAAAAAAAATCAAAGGGTCAAGAATGGAGCTTCTCCAAATAAGACCAGTGGGTAAGCCATGGCTGGAGAGACCAGTCAGTCACGTCAAAGAGTTTGGACTTCATTTGAAGAGCACTACGGAGAAGGCAATGGCACCCCACTCCAGTACTCTTGCCTGGAAAATCCCAGGGATGGAGGAGCCTGGTAGGCTGCAGTCCATGAGGTTGCTAAGAGTCAGACACGACTGAGCGACTTCACTTTCACTTTCATTTTCATGCCTTGGAGAAGGAAATGGCAACCCACTCCAGTATTATTGCCTGGAAAATCCCAGGGACGGGGGAGCCTGGTGGGCTGCCGTCTATGGGGTTGCACAGAGTCAGACACGACTGAAGCGACTTAGCAGCAGCAGCAGCAGCAGCAGCAGCAAGGAGCTACCAAAAGGTTTTCAGCAAAGTACACTCAGCTTTGTGTACCAAGACATGTGGTAAGCTGCCTCCAAGGTGGCCCCAGTGATCCATGCATCATGGTATTCATACTGTGTGATCCTCTACCCTCAGGTATAGACTGGATTTAGTGACTGCTTCTAATGACAATGCCAAAGAATGCTCAAACTACTGCACAATTGCACTCATCTCACACGCTAGTAAAGCAATGCTCAAAATTCTCCAAGCCAGGCTTCAGCAATATGTGAACCGTGAACTTCCTGATGTTCAAGCTGGTTTTAGAAAAGGCAGAGGAACCAGAGATCAAATTGCCAACATCCACTGGATCATGGAAAAAGCAAGAGAGTTCCAGAAAAGCATCTATTTCTGCTTTATTGACTATGCCAAAGCCTTTGACTGTGTGGATCACAATAAACTGTGGACAATTCTGAAACAGATGGGAATACCAGACCACCTGATCTGCCTCTTGAGAAATTTGTAAGCGGGTCAGGAAGCAACAGTTAGAACTGGACGTGGAACAACAGACTGGCTCCAAATAGGAAAAGGAGTACGTCAAGGCTGTATATTGTCACCCTGTTTATTTAACTTATATGCAAAATACATCATGAGAAACGCTGGACTGGAAGAAGCACAGGCTGGAATCCAGATTGCTGAGAGAAATATCAATCACCTCAGATATGCAGATAACACCACCCTTATGGCAGAAAGTGAAGAGGAACTAAAAAGCCTCGTGATGAAAGTAAAAGAGGAGAGTGAAAAAATTGGCTTAAAGCTCAACATTCAGAAAACGAAGATCATGGCATCCGATCCCATCACTTCATGGGAAATAGATGGGGAAACAGTGGAAACAGTGTCAGACTTTATTTTTCTGGGCTCCAACATCACTGCAGATGGTGACTGCAGCCATGAAATTAAAAGTCGCTTACTCCTTGGAAGGAAAGTTATGACCTACCTACATAACATATTCAAAAGCAGAGACATTACTTTGCCAACAAAGGTTTGTCTAGTTAAGGCTATGGTTTTTCCTGTGGTCATGTATGGATGTGAGAGTTGGACTGTGAAGAAGGCTGAGTGCCAAAGAATCGATGCTTTTGAACTGTGGTGTTGGAGAAGACTCTTGAGAGTCCCTTGGACTGCAAGGAGATCCAACCAGTCCATTGTGAAGGAGATCAGCCCTGGGATTTCTTTGGAAGGAAGAAGAGTTTCTGCTAAAGCTGAAACTCCAGTACTTTGGCCACCTCATGCAAAGAGTTGACTCATTGGAAAAGAGTCTGATGCTGGGAGGGATTGGGGGCAAGAGGAGAAGGGGACGACAGAGGATGAGATGGCTGGATGGCATCACTGACTCGATGGCATCACTGACTCGATGGACATGAGTCTGAGTGAACTCCAGGAGTTGGTGATGGACAGGGAGGCCTGGCGGGCTGTGATTCATGGGGTCGCAAAGAGTCAGACATGACTGAACGACTGATCTGATCTGATCTGATCTGATCTCATGACAAAAAAATATGATAAAAGGGATAGGTTGATGCTTCCAAGCTTAGGTAACTGTGGAGTTCATCCTTGATGCCTCAGTCTCTTCCCCATCACACTAAGAAAGCCAGCTGCCTCAGTGTGGGCTGCCCTATGGAAATACCCACACGTGAAGGAACTGATGTCTCCTGCCAACAGTCATGTGAGAGAGCTTGGAAGTGCAGCTTTCTCCAGTTGAGCTTTCAAGTGATGAAGCCCCTGCCAACACTTATTGCAACTATTGAGAGATCCTGAGTCAGAGACACCCAGCTAAGCCTTGCCTAGATTTCTGACCCACAGAAATGGTGTGATAACGAATATATGTTGCTTTAAACCACTCATTTTGGGGCTAGTTTGTTATGTAGCAATACATAACTAATACAGATGATTATTCTGGCTAATGTAGGTAATACACTGGGGAATAAAGGTAAGACTGGAAGGAGGAAGACAAATAAAACAGCAGCCACAGTAGTTGAAGCAAGGGAAAAGATGTATTTGACCCAGAATGATGTCAGTGAGGACAGAGAGCCCCAAGGTTAGGGAAATATGACACAGCAGACTTGGAATGAGTATAGCAAATGCATGTAATGGAATCCCACACTCTTTTCAGGAGAAAGTTCTAAGTATGACTCTAAGCTATCAAGTGACTAATCCAAAAAGAAAATATCATTACTTACATAATTCATAAAGCTTACAATATAAAAATGAACCAGTTTCTAAGGAGCAATCTAGTCATTACTTATCCTGAGACCAGAGAGAAGTTTCTCCAATGGTCTTCAAAAGAAAGTACTGTGTAATGTAAAAAATATATCCACAAATAAAATTATCTCTTTCTTTTGCTTTCTCCCTTGATTGCTGATGGCATTAATCCAAAGTAAAATTCAGTGAAGACTCCCTGGTTCCCACTATAGTGAAATCAGGGTCACAGCTGGTTTAATCCAAGCACAGATGGCTGGATATCTAGGAGAAAAACTGAACCACAGGCCCATTTTCCACTTAGCTTTTCTTTAAGTGTTGAATAGCACCAAGTTCAAAGTATGATCCTTGGCTGGAGATGGAGGCATTGACTGGCTATGAACATGTGAATGTCAGCCCTGGCAGAGAGAATGCTGTCATGCCAGGAGGAATGTTAGAATATAAAGAACAGAATGTGAAAAAAAAGAACAGACAGTGAACATGTAATCTTGGATTTACTCCAGCTCCCAAAGTTCTATAACAGAGAGATGAGCTTAAGGTTAGCCTCAAAATCTTCAAAGCAAATGTAACAAAAGCCAGGAAAGTAACTGTTGATGTGGGGATCCCTATATCTGTTCCAAGCAGAGCCCAAGCTTGGTCCTCACTTGGGACCTCACAGGACAGGATGGGCAAGTCTTGTTTAGGCAGCATCACCTTCAACGCTCAGCATTCCTTTGTCACCTTGGAAAGCTTCACATTGGAAGATGTATTCTAGCAGGATTTGTGAATTCAAGAGATGAACAGAGAAAATGAAAAGAATAGAGGTAAAATAGTCATGGAGGAGGAGGTAGTGCTGGGAAATGTCCATGGGCACATGAAATTCTAGCTCTTAACAGCCTAATTATAGCAGCCTAATTTAGTTGATGTCTCATTGGAAAAGCTGAATAAAATACCAATGCATCATCTGAAGATGTTAGTGATCTGGTCATTAGAACTTGACCAAGATTCCATAGAGAAGGGAAACATATTGATGTGAGCTGAGCAATCTACATAGTTCTGCCCCTTCAGGAATTTGCAGAATCACACACACACACACACACACAAAAAACATGGAGCAGAAAGGCTGAGCATTCAGCAGTAACATGGACTTGAGAAGGCAAAAATGGGGGCCCAGGGTTTCCAAAATGCCCAGGACTTGAGAGATCCATCTCCTGGAGAGTAGGAAAATTCAGAAACATGAGCCTACATTCTGACCCAAGTTTTCATTTGAAACATTTTCAGATTTTAAAAATTTATTTGGTCCTATGGACTGAATTGTGTCCCCCCAAAAGTCATAATGTTGAAGCCTTAGTCCCCAGTGTGGTAATATTGGGAGATGGGACCTTTGAGAAGTAACTAGATTAAGATGAGGTCATAAAGATAGGGCCATCAATCAGCATCCACATAAAAACAGATCTCCGAGAGCTTGGTTATTCTCTCTGCTATGAGAACACAGTGAGAAGGTAGCCACCTGCAAAGTAGGAAGTGGTTCTCATTAGACCCTGATCTCAGACTTCGGGTCTCCAGAACTATAAGAAATAAATGCTGTTTAAGCCACCAAATCTGCTGTATTTGCTGTGGCATCCCATGCTGACTGAGACACCTGACAAACTAGACAGAAATTTTGGTGGTCTCAAAATGCTGAGGAATTTTAGTCCTGTGTCTGTCTCTGAGCAGGAGGCCTAATAAACTTCCTAGGTTTTCAGTTAGGACCCTTAAGAGACTATGCATAGTACCCTCTGCATGCATGTGTGTTAAGTCACTTCAGTCGTGTCCAACTCTTTGTGATCCTATGGACTGTAGCCTATGTGTGTATGTATATATACATATAGTAGACCCAGATCAGATATGAGAATATTCAAACAGTAATTTTTAAAATAACTATGACATGTTCAACAAATTAAAAGACAAAATGGGAGTTAACAAAGAAAACGTGATAATAAAGAAATCAAATGAAAATTCTAGGGCTGAAGAACTCAGTAATTGAAATTAGGAGATCAATGAGTGGATTCACCCTAGATTGGTTTCAGTAGAAGAAAAGATTTGGAAACACAAAAAGAAAATCAGTGATAGAAATGTCCATAATGAAAGAGAATTTAAAGTATAACATACAAAAAGTTATTTAAGAAACAAATGTGATGTGATAAATTGGTCTATTATATAACTGAAGTGCCAAAAAGGAAGAAGGAGGAGATGATGATTGAAGCAATGTTTGTTGCTCAGTTGTGTCCAACTCTTTGCGACCCCGTGGACTAGTCCACCAGGCTCCTCTGTCCATGAAATTTCCTAGGCAAGAATATTGACATGGGTTGCCATGCCCTCCTCCAGGGGATCTTCCCAACCCAGGGATCCAACCCATATCTCCTGCATTCCAGGCAAATTCTTTACTGTGTGAGCCATCAGAGAAGCCCTGATGGAAGCAATAGTTGTAGACAATTTCTCAAAACTCATGAAACCCAAACAAGTTCAGTGAATCCCAAGCAGGTTAAATAAAAAGAAAACCATATGTACATACCATCATGATAAACTGCTGAAAACCAACAACAAAGAAATCTTTAGAGCAGCTAGAAAAAAATTAAAAGATTAACTTCAAAGGGGTAACAGTAAGATATTTAGCTAATTTTTTCAGGAGAAGCAGTGAAAACAGAAGACAGTGAAATGATGTCTGTATGATGCCAGAAGAAAATCCTACACAGGACATGCAGGCAGGGAGAAATATTTGAGGCCATTTATCTCATTTCTACAAAATAAAAATAAGCTTCTGGCTGTCCCTTGATGACCTAGACAGCTGTGATGAGAGTTTTTACTATTTCATTTTCACTGTTTGGGATCTTTACTGCTGATGAGTTGTTTGCTTTCTTTACATAGCTGTAACAGAGCATTACATGAATCCAATTCCAAAAAAAATATTTTAATACACTATTGATGGATGAAATTATGAATCTTACTTTTGAAAACTCTATTTAATTAGTGGGAGTTTCCTCCCATCAAATACTTATAAATTAATGAGATCATTGCTGACTTTAGCTGCACATTCTAGTGACTAATTAGAGGGGTATATAGCTTCTCTCCACGTGCCACACTAAAATCTTTCATCTACATGGCTATTAAGCCCCAGGCTTTTAATTAAAACTGTCTGAAGAGGAATCCTACTCAGGATACCCTAGGAGTTTGTGAGAGATACATGAGATTATCCACATAAAACTCTTAGCACAGTGAAGATTTTGTTCTCTCCAATAGGCACAGTATCCATGTTTTCAATAATTTGTCAATGCTAGTGGAAAAAGCTAGTTCTTTTGGTAAATGTGCACCCTCAATAATCGGTTGATGGCATCTGAGACAAAGCATGTTCCCCTGGGATAGCCTCATGGGGGAGCAGGATCTGTGTGTCCCAGGTAACAACAGTTAGTTTCCATGAGATGGAAAGGGGGGAAAGTGGTTAACGCAATCACACTTATAAACCTTCTCACCCTCAGGTGTGCTCTGAGTAAACCCTGGCTACATACTGCTCCCTGGAATCTCTGACACCAACAATTTTTCAAAACATGCAACAGTTTTGTGGAGAGTTTGCATGTGTGTTTCAGTGATGTACCTCTCCTTCTCCCAGCGTGACTGTGGTATTGTGATATGAAAATGGAGTTTTATCTTGTGAGTTTGCATTTCTAGTCACTGGAGTCTTCCTTTGAGTCTCTTGCCTCCATCCATAAAGCTCTATTTCTTGTCCTCAGTCAGAAAGAGTGAAAGCAGAGAAGTAGGAGCCAGAAGTGGCGAATTCTAAATCCCTTCAACAGCTATTCTAAAGTGTAGTGGATGAAAAATAAATAAATAAATAAAGTGTAGTGGATGGGAGCTCTAGAGTTTATGTTAGTTTCATCAAAATAATCACAAAACTGAGAGAACCATGATGTGCTTTTTTCAATTTTTTTTTTTTTCAGAAACTGATAGGCAACATGTGCATTGATTAGATTCAAGTTTGCAATTCTAATTTCTCTAAATAGAGTGTGATCTGAAACATAAAACTGAAAAGTCAGACTCGATGTTTTTTCAAGTAGACAATGCATACTTAGGATTGGTATCTTTACTTTTTCTGTTTTAATCAATGAAAATTTCAATCTTTTATGGAAGTGTAATCTGCAGTACAGAAAAATACATGAGTCACAAATGTGTGCATGTATCATAAGTGTGCACACATTATAAAAATATACCCTTGATGCATTTTCATAAAAACACATGTGTATATAATAATAATAGTAATAAAATAACCTACCAGATTGTCACATCCTAAGGTCATGGGCTTGAAAAATTCAGTGAGTGCAGTTCAGAGCTCCACCTGCACCAGAAAGGGTCATCTCTGTTTTCAGGATTGAGGTTGTGAACTAGATATTGTTTGTGAGGGTGGTAGGAAGAAGGCTTTGCTGTTATAAACCCCCCAAATTTTCAAGTAACAATTTCATTCTTTGTAAAGTTCAGCAGATGAGAGCCCAGAGGTTCAGGGTTAAAATGTGTCCGCAGTTCAGAATGCGGAGGTGCACTGTCATGACCAGGCAGAGATGCTGTGCTAAGACCAGGAGCATCAGTGAGCTCACCAGCAGGGCCCCCAGGTGAGCCCAGGACCCAACAGGAACAAGAGAGTCCCAGATGGATTCAGAATGTGTTCCAGAGGCAGATGTGTGTGGGCCTCTGGTCAAGAGTCAAAAAAAATCATCAAGGTAATAGCACTTGAGTGACTACTTGATCTGTCTCGAAGCTTCTCCTCCAACAGTGATGTGGGTTGTGCTCTTGCAAAAAGTCCTGGCCTTCTCAAGAACCAACAGGTTAAACCCATGGCATGAAGTTATTAGCAGAGTAAAGTCCAGACACACCATAGATCCAGGCAACAGCTGCAGGAAGTTTCAGTTCCAGGTCTCCACACAAGATTTAGTTAGCCTAAGTTCTCAGAAATGATGCAAGTATATCCCAGGTAACCCAAATCTCTACCTAGCCTCCTGTAGTAGAGGCCATCGTATTCTCTGTTGTGGAATATGCAGTTTCACCCTTGCCCGCCATCTCCGCATGTTAAGTGTCCTCATCTACTGGTCCATTTAGGGATGTATTTCTCAGTACCAAGCCAGGTAGTCACTTCTTCTGATGTTATGCCAGAAGACCATTAGCTCACTGTCAGTTCTCTGATTCTTTTTTTTTTAATTGAAGAATAATCGCTTTACAGAATATTGTTGTTTTATGTCAAACCTCAATATAAATCAGCCATAGGTAAACATATATCCTCTCCCTTTTAAACCTCCCTCACATCTCCCCCCACATCCAACCCCTCTAGGTTGATACAGAGCCCCTGTTTGAGTTTTCTGAGACATACAGCAGATTCCCATTGGCTATCTATTTTACATATGGTAATGCAAGTTTCCATGTTACTCTTTCCATACATCTCACCCTCTCCTCCCCTCTCCCCATGTCCATAAGTCTATTCCCTATGTCTATTTCTCCACTGCTGCCCTGTAAATAAATTCCTCAGTTCCATTTTTCTAGATTCCATACATGTGTGTTAGAATATGATATTTATCTTTCTATTTCTGACCCACTTCATTCTGTATAATAGGTTCTAGGTTCATCCATCTTATTAAAACTGACTCAAATGCATTCCTTTTTATGGCTGAGTAATATTCCATTGCATATATGTACCACAATTTCTTTATCTACTCTTCTGTCAATGGGCATCTAGGTTGCTTCCATGTTCTGGCTACTGTAAATAGTGCTGAAAGAACAATGGGATACATGTGTCTTTTTCAACCCTGGTTTCCTCAGGGTATATGCCTAGGAGTGGGATTACTGCATCATACGGTGGTTTATTTCTAGTTTTTTTTAAGGAATCTCCATACCATCTTCCATAGTGGCTGTATCAATTTATATTCCCACCAATAATGCAAGAGCATTCCCTTTTCTCCACATCCTCTCCAGCATTTACTGTTTGTAGCTTTTTGATGATGTTCATTCTGACTGGTGTGAGGTGATATCTTCTTGTGGTTTTGATTTGCATTTCTCTAATAATGAGCAATGTTGAGCATCTTTTCATGTGTTTGTTAGCCATCTGTATGTCTTCTTTGGAGAAATGTCTGTTTAGGTATTTTTCCCACTTTTTGATTGGGTTGTTTGTTTACCTGTTACTGAGTTGCATGAGCTGCTTGTATATTTTGGAAATCAATCCTTTGTCAGGTGTTTCATTTGCTATTATCTTCTGCCACTCAGGGTTGTCTTTTCACCTTGCTTATAGTTTCCTTTGCTGGAAAAAGCTTTTAAGCTTAATCAGGTCCCACTTCTTTACTTTTGTTTTTATTTCTACTATTCTAGGAGTTGGGTCATAGAGGATCTTGCTTTGATTTATGTCATCAAGTGTTCTGCCTATGTTTTCCTCTAAGAGTTTTATAGTTTCTAGTCTTACATTTATATATTTAATCTATTTAGAATTTATCTTTGTGTATGGTGTTAGGAAGAGTTCTAATTTCATTCTTTTATATGTAGCTGTCCAGTTTTCCCAGCACCATTTATTGAAGAGGCTGTCTTTGTCCCATTGTATATTCTTGCCTCCTTTGTAAAAAATAAGGTACCCATAGGTGCATGGGTTTATTTCTGGGCTTTCTATCTTGTTCCATTGGTCTATAGTTCTGTTTTTGTACCAGTACCATACTGTCTTGATGACCGTAGCTTTGTAGTATAATCTGAAGCCAGGAAGGTTGATTCCTCCAGCTCCATTCTTCTTTCTCAAGACCATTTTGGTTATTCATGGACTTTTGTGTTTCCATATGAATTATGAAATTTTTTGTTCTAGTTCTATGAAAAATGGCATTGGTAATTTGATAGGGATCACATTGAATCTGTAAACTGCATTTGGTAGTATAGTCATTTTCACAATATTGATTCTTCCTAGCCTGGAACATGGAATATCTCTCCATCTGATTATGTTAACTTTGATTTCTTTCATCAGTGCCTTATAATTTTCTGTGTACAGTTCTTTCATCTCCTTAGGTAAGTTTATTCCTAAATATTTAATTCTTTTTGTTGCAATGGTGAATGGGATTGATTCCTTACTTTCTGTTTCTGATTTTTCATTGTTAGTATATAGAAATGCAAGTGATTTCTGTGTATTGATTTTGTATCCTGCAACTTTGATAAATTCACTGATAAGCTCTAGTAATTTTCTGATACTATCTTTGGGGTTTTCTGTGTACAGTATCATGTCATCTGCAAACTGTGAGAGATTTACTACTTCTTTTCCAATCTGGATTCCTTTAATTTGTTTTTCTTCTCTGATTGCTGTAGCTTTGTTGAGTAATAGTGAGGGAAGTAGACACCCTTGTCTTGTTCTTGATCTTAGGGTGAATGCTTTCAGTTTCTCAACATTGAGAATAATGTTTGTTGTAGGCTTATCATATATGGCCTTTACTATGTTGAGGCAGGTTCCTTCCCTGCCCATTTCTTCAAGAGTTTTAATCATAATTGGGTGCTGAATTTTTTAAAGGCTTTTTCTGCATCTATTGAGATGATCATATGGTTTTTATCTTTCAATTTGTTAATATGGTGTACCACATTGATTGATTTGTTTATATTGAAGAATTCTTGCATTCCTGGAATAAACCCAACTTGATCATGGTGTATGAGCTTTTTGATGTGTTGCTGAATTCTGTTTGCTAAAATTTTGTTGAGGATTTTTGCATCTATGTTCATCAGTGATATTGGCCTGTAGTTTTCTTTTTTTGTGTTGTCTTTGGTTTTGGTATCAGGGTGATGGTGGCCTTGTAGAATGAGTTGGAAGTGTTCCTTCCTCTGCAATTTTTTGAAAGAGTTTTAGAAGGATAGGCATTACCTCTTCTCTAAATGTTTGATAGAATTCTCCTGTGAAGCCAGCTGGCCCTGGGCTTTTGTTTTTTGGGAGATTTTTGTTCATAGGTTCAATTTCAGTGCTTGTAATTAGGTTGTTCATAATTTCTATTTCTTCCAGGTTATCCATTTTATTGCCATAGAGTTTTTCATAATAGTCTCTTATAATCCTTTGCATTTCTGCATTGTCTGTTGTAACCTCTCCTTTTTCATTTCTAATTTTGTTGCTTTGATTCTTCTCTTTTTTTCTTGATGAGTCTGGCTAAAGGTTTGTCAGTTTTGTTCATCTTCTCAAAGAACCAGCTTTTAGTTTTATTAATCTTTACTATTTTTTTTATTTATTTTTCATTTATTTCTGCTCAGATCTTTATTATTTCTTTCTTTCTTCTAATTTTGAGGGGGTTTTTGGTTCTTCTTTTTCCAGTTGTTTTAGTTGTAAAGTTAGGTTGTCTATTCAATGTTTTTCTTGTTTCTTGAGATAGGATTGTATTGCTATTAACTTCCCTTTTAAAACTGCTCTTGCTGCATCCCATAGGTTTTGAGTTGTTGTGTTCTCATTGTCATTTATTTCTAGAAATTTTTTGTTTTCCCTTTTGATATCTCCAGTAAGCTGTTGGTTATTTAGAAACATGTGGTTTAATCTCCATGTGTTTGTGTTTCTTACAGTTTTTTTCTTGTAATTGATATCTACTCTCATAACATTGTTGTTGGAGAAGATGCTTGATATGATTTCAATTTTCTTAAATTTACTGAGGTTTGATTTGTGACCCAAGATGTGATGTATCCTGGAGATGTTCCATGTGCACTTGAGAAGGTGTATTCTTCTGCATTTGGGTGGAATGTCGTGAAGATATCAATGAGACCCATCTCATCTAATGTATCATTTAAGACTTGAGTTTCCTTATTAATTTTCTGTCTTAATGATCTGTCCATTGGTGTGAATGGGTGTTAAAGTCTCCTACTATTACTGTGTTGCTGTCAATTTCTCCTTTAATGTCTGTTAGTGCTTGTCTTATGTATTGAGGTGCTCCTATGTTGAGTGCTTAGACATTTACAATCGTCATGTCTTCCTCTTGGATTGATCCCTTGATCATTATGTAGCATCCTTCCTTATCTCTTGTTGCTGCTAAGTTGCTTCAGTCGTGTCAGACTCTGTGCGACCCCACAGACGGCAGCCCACCAGGCCCCACCGTCCCTGGGATTCTTCTTTATTTTAGGGTCTATTTTGTCTGATATGAGGATTACTACTCCAGCTTTCTTTTGCTTCCCATTTTCATGGAATATATTTTTCCATCCTCTCAATTTCAGTATACACATATCTTCAGGTCTGAAGTGGGTTTCTTATAGACAGCATATATATGGGTCTTGTCTTTGTATCTGTTCAGCTAGTCTGTGTCTTTTGGTTGGAGTATTTAATCCATCTACATTTAAAGTAGTTATTGATATATATGTTCCTATTGCCATTTTCTTAATTGTTTGGGGTTGATTTTTTAGATATTTTTTCTTCTGTTGTCTTTCTTGACTATATACATCCCTTTAACATTTGCTGTAAAGCTGGTTTGGTGATACTGAATTCTCTTGCCCCTTATCTGAAAAGCTTTTTCTTTCTCCATCAATTTTGAATGAGGTCCTTGCCAGATACAGTAATCTTGGTTGTAGATTTTTCCCTTTCAGTATTTTAAATATATCCTGCCATTACCTTTTGGCCTGCGGAGTTTCTGATGAAAGATCAGCTGTTAAACATATGGGATTTCCCTTGTATGTTACTTGTTGCTTTTCAATTGCTGCTTTTAATATTTTTTCTTTCTGTTTAGTCTTTGTTAGTTTTATTAGTATGTCTTGGCATGTTTCTCCTTGGGTTTATCCTGTATGGGACTCTGTGCCTCTTGGACTTGATTGACTATTTCCTTTTCCATGTTGGGGAAATTTTCAACTATAATCTTGTCAAAAATTTTCTCATACCCTTTCTTTTTCTCTTCTTCTTCTGAGACCCCTATTATTTGAATGTTTGTGCATTTGATATTGACTCAGAGGTCGCTGAGACTATCCTCAATTCTTTTCATTCTTTTTACTTTATTCTGCTCTTCAGAAGTTATTTCTACCATTTTATCTTCCAGCTCACTGATTTGTCCTTCTGCTTCAGATATTCTGCTATTGATTCCTTCTAGAGTATTTTTAACTCCAGTAATTGTGCTGCTTGTCACTGCATGTTTCTTCTTTAATTCTTCTAGGTCTTTGTTAATTGATTCTTGCATTTTCTCCATTCTGTTTTCAAGGTTTTGGATCATCTTTACTATCATTTTTCTGAATTCTTTTTCAGGTAGTTTGACTATTGCCTGTTCATTTATTTGGATGTCTGTGTTTCTAGTGTGTTCCTTGATTTATGTAGTATTTCTCTGCATTTTCATTATTTTTTTTTAACTTACTGTGTTTGAGGTCTCCTTTTCCAAAGCTTCAAGGTTGAATTCTTTCTTCCTTTTGATTTCTGCCCTCTAAGTTCGGTCCAGTGGTTTGTGTAAGCTTCTTATAGGGTAAAATTTGTGTTGAGTTTTTGTTTGTTTGTTTGTTTTTCCTCTGATGGGCAAGGCTGAGTGAGGTGGTAATCCTCTGTGCTGATGATTGGGTTTGTATTTTTGTTTTGTTTGTTGTTTAGATGAGGCATCCTGCACAGGGTGCTACTGGTGGTTGCTTGATGCCAGGTCTTATATTCAAGTGGTTTCCTTTGTATGAGTTCTCACTATTTGATACTCCATAGGGTTAGTTCTCTGTAGTCCAAAGGTCAGGGCTTGATCTTTTGTCAGGAACAAAGATTCCAGAAGTGATTTGTTACAGCATTAAGTGAGATTAAAACAAATATCCAAAATTGAGAAACCAAAGATGAACCCCAGACAAATGGCAATTACAAAATCAGGCAAAAAATAATTAAAATAATAGGATGTACATATATATATGCACCCAGGAGCAAAGTCAAAACAGTTCAACAAAAATAAAGTACAATAGCTTGACCCAGCAAACAAAGGAAACCTCAAATTATATCTACCAGAACAAAATTAACCAAAGCACAAACTGGAAAACAAAACTAAAGCAAGGTGCCATTTGGGAAATAAAGCAATGAAAATAAAACTAACAAATATGTAAGAGTAAAGGAAAGATAGAAAGAATAGCTATGCAAAGTTAAATAGAGGTAGATGAAAAAGATTTATATACTTTGAAGATTAACTACAAGGGGAAAAGAACAGTAGGATAGGCAAACAAAAGAATAAATGTAGAAAAATATAATAGGTTTAAGAAAATTAAAAATTGAAATTATAAAATACAGGAAAAAAAAAATAACAGAAGAAGAAGAGAAAAGGAAAAAAAGGAAAACTCCACAGAACTGCAAAGGCCCAACATAGAGGCAGAGGCAGAAGTTTATAACAACAATAAAATTGTGACTGAATATACACATACACATATACACCCATAAGAAAAATTGAAACACTCCAACAAAAATAAAGTACAATAGATCAACCGGGCAAACAAAAGGAACCAAAAATTATGTCTACCAGAACAAAATTAACTAAATCAAGGTGCCAAATGGGGTATAAAGCAATGAATATAAAACTAACAAATACGTTGAGACTAAAGGAAAATAAGAAAAGAAAGAAAGATTAGATATACAAAGTTAAATAGAAGTAGATAAATGAGATTTATTTATATTAAAGAGTAACTGCAAGGAAAGAATAGTAGGAAAAGCAAACAAAGGAATAAATGTAGAAAAAATAATAATAGGTTTAAAAAATTAAAATTAAAAAGACAAAAAAAAAAACCAACCTCCCAGAACTGCAAAAGCCTGGTATGGAGGCAGAGGTTTATAACAACAACAACAAAAAAAAATGTGACTGAGAAAAAAAAGAAGAAAAAAAAGCTCAAAAGCGTAGTTAGATTTCATAGTGCCAATAAAATCGACAACTACAACAGAGGGGGGGAAATTGGGAAAAAAAAAAAAGCCAAGAGAATCTATAGAACACCTCAAAACATAAGAATAATAAATGTTTTTCTTGAATCACTGCTGTCAGAGTCCTTTCCCTCGCTGGAAGTCACAGTCCATTTCACCTCCCTAAGATGCCCTCTAACACTGCACTTATCTCTGGACCTGCTGTGGGGGCAGCTCAGATTCTAATCTGGTCCTACTCCTATGTATTCTTGCCTTCAATGTTCACAGCTATCAGAACTTGTGTGTCTTCTTTTGTGAGAGCTCTCAGTGACCTTTTATATATTTCACAGACACAGAGTCTGCCTAGTTGATTGTGTGGATTTATTCTGCAGCTGTACAGTTGGTGAGAGGGTTTTGGGTCTTCTTCCTTAGTCACACTGCCCCTGGGTTTCAATTGTGATTTTATTTCCACCTCTGCATGTGGGTCATCCACTGGGGTTTGCTCCTGAGGCTGCCCTGGAGGACTTTGGTTTGCCCCTGTGAGGACCAGGTGTGGAGGTGGTGCAGCTGCTTGGGTCACAAGGGTTTTGGCAGCACCAGGTACTCAGGGGAGTTGGCAGCCAGGGCAGCAGGAAATATAGTGCTCTAGAAGGGTATGGCAACCAGTATCGGCCAATATGCTCCAGTATTCTTGCCTGGAGAATCCCCCTCCCTGACAGAGAAGCCTGGCAGGCCACAGTCCACAGGGTCCCAATGAGTCGGACACTACCCAAGTAACCCTGTGCGTATAGGTGCAACACTCTTTTTGCCGTAGCAGCTCTGCCCCAGTAAGAGTTGAGCATGAAGGCAGCACAGCTGCTTGGCTTGTGGGGGCCCTAGTGGTGCCAAGTGTGCAGGGACATGGACTGCCTCCACCGTGGGAGTTATGGCCCTATCAGAGTCTTTTATCAAGCCTCTTGTAGCTGGTGATCAGAAAGCCTCTTTGGCCAGTCTTTCTCCATAGGTCCACCTGTTCAGACACTTAGAGGGCTTCCTTGCCTGGGGTCCTACTCTGTTATTTGGTGCATCAGGCACATAAAGGGGGCCCCCAGCCTGGGGTTCTACTCTGTAGTTCAGTGTGTCAGGCATTTGGTGGGCCAGCTTCTCTACTGTTCAGCTGCTGATGCTGGCATGTCGGGGGAGATAGGCTATGGTGATGGCTCCACCCCCTACACGTGACTCAGCAATATCGTCTTGCTTCCATGGCTGCCGAGCTTTCCTTCACAGACATTCCCCACCACAATCCCCTCCCTCACATCCCCTCTATCCATCTCTCTGCAGTCAACAGCAGCCCTGGCCCTGTGATTGCTCCACAATCCCAAAACTCCAGCTCCCAACCACTGTGCCATCTAAGGTATGTATGACTGCAGCAAGGGCTGTCTGATTCTCCTTCCATTTAGGATGCCACAGATCAACTGTTCCCTTCTCAGCCTTTAATGTTTCTCCTCCAACTCAGACAATTGCCCCAGTGTGAGGATCAGACCCCTGCTTCAGTTCCCCACCTGCCGAGAGCAGGTCCAGTCCTACTAACACTCCCATTTCCCCTCCTTGTTCCTTTGTCCTACCAAGTTTTGTGTGGGTCTATATATTCTTTTCCAGAGAAGGCAATGGCAACCCACTCCAGTACTCTTGCCTGGCAAATCATGGACGGAGGAGCCTGGTAGGCTGCAGTCCATGGGGTTGCTAGGAGTCGGACATGACTGAGCGACTTCACTTTCACTTTTCACTTTCGTGCATTCGAGAAGGAAATGGCAAGCCACTCCAGCGTTCTTGCCTGGAGAATCCCAGGGACGGGGGAGCCTTGTGGGCTGCCGTCTATGGGGTCGCACAGAGTCGGACACAACTAAAGCAACTTAGCAGCAGCAGCAGAAGCAGCATATATTCTTTTCCTCTGATCAGGTACTCCTGTCTGCTCTCAGCTGGTGTTCTGCATGCACTTCTGTGTCTGAAGGTGTATTCCTGATGTATCCGTGGAGAGAGATGTATTCTACGTCCACCTACTCCTCCACCATCTTGTTCCTCCTCCTCTGATTCTGAAATATACCTTTCCTCATGGATCTCTCACAACTGCAAAAATATTCACTTAGTTGTATTATTTATATTTCCATTTCCCGTAGCTTCTCCTTTCTCATTGAGAGTAGTTTTTTCTAATGAAATTCTAAGACATCCTGCTCTTACTCGGTTTTTTCAGAAAATAATGCTGTGATTCTTTTGGAGGCTGCCACATAAAATGCATTTGTACTGTTCTGTTTTTATCCCGCTGTCTCCTGCAGCAAAACAAATCAATTATCAAATTCCACCCTGTCACTTATTTTTGAGAGACCGCAGTATCCAAACACTAAAAGAGGCCTCACAAGGACAATACAAATAATTTAAGGGATGATATTGGTCCTTGCACTTGAGTAAATGGTGAGAGAGATAGAAGAACACTATTGATTAACATCTTACAAAGCCAGAGCTCAGCTAAGCATTTAAATTACCCCTTGAGTTCCCAGACCCTTTATATAACATCTACAGAAATAATACTTTCAGTAGCCCCTGTTTGTTAGAAAAAATTATCATCTCTTCTCTGGTAACTTTAACCTAGCAATGGTCTTTCAGCCTGGGATATAGTGGAGTCTCAAGTAAATGTTTTGAGATAGATGGATGGATGGATGAATAGATGAAGGGATGGATGACTAGATGGATGACTGAATGGATGGGATGCATGCATGATGGATGCATAGGTAGATCAATAGATGGATGGGTAAATGGATGTATAGATGGATACATGCACAGATGGACAGATGTAACAGTTTATCTGATATTGGATATCCCTATAGGCAGTTAGCTTGGTGTGATAGCCTGGTGTGGCTATGTGATTGTGCAGAAGTTACTTAATGTTTCTGTCTTGTGTCCTTATCCGTAAAAATGAGCCAATACAGGTCTATGATCTCTTTACCTAAAATCCTTGTAGACTTGTTAGGAGTTCAGAAGTGTTCAGATTTTAAGAGGACAGTAGTTTTACAGAAAACAACAAAATTTTGTAAAGCAATTATCCTTCAATTAAAAAAATCCTTTTTTTATTTGAAAAAAAATCAAGTGGGAAAAAAAAAGAGGACAGTAGAGCATATTGTCATTTGTTTTTGATACCAAATGAATTATGACAATTATCTGGGCTCTTAGAGAACTTTAGTTCTTATCATTGAACATAAGAAAATGTGAATTTGTCTTCTGTTCCTTACAGTTTATTTGAGGATGGTCATGGGATCATAAACACATATACTGATTTATGTGATTTTTTTCTGCCATCCCCACAATACTAACTATAATCATCATGAAAGTGAGGACAGTATTCCATATACGTACCTGACACAGCAAGTGCTCAATAAAGACACTGGAAGGTATGGAAGGTGGAAGGGAAGGAATGAAGAAGAATCCTAACTTCTATATTTCCCACCACCATGTTCTGTGAACATCACCCCCAGCAAGTCCATGCTCCAAGCTCAACAGGCACATTGATTCTTCTTTAACTATCTGCATTCTGCACCCTACTGGCTACTTCCTTCTTGAAGCACTTCCATACCTTCCTTGCCTTCTATAACATGGCATCTTCCTGATTTTTCCTCTTTTTTATGTATATTATTCTTTGATACTACACCAAAGTCAATAAGTAACAACCATGTGTTGACTTTGGTATAATATCAAGGAATAATATGCACAATTATTTGAAAAGACTGTAAAAAAATACCCTTTTCCTTTCCAACTGCATATCTCTGTAAGTTGGATTTTCTTTGTTTATTTCAACCAAAAAACACTTGCAACACACTGACTGTGAGAGCAGACGAGTCTCCATCTGTTTTCCATTAGACCAAACAGTAAGGAGATTTGAAAAAAAAGTAAAACAATACCATTTTTTCTCGAGTTTTTTTTGGTTTCTGAAAATATAGTATTGTTTCATTAAAATGTGCTATGTCAATATGTAATAGAGTAATCATTGTTATTTTTAATGAATTAAATAAATATTTAAAAATTCTAATATGGCAAATATTGCTAGATAAAACCCATTAAAACAAAAGTTTTGTGAGGAGACCTCAATAATGTTTGAGGGCAAAGGGGTCCTAAGACCAAAATGCTTGAGAATTTTTTATTTGTTGAAACAACTCTATGACCAGTTCCCTTCTCTCCAATCTTACCCCTCTCTAATCCTCCTCAGGCAAAGTGATTCTCCTGCAAGGCAATGTCATTGTATCACTCTTCCGAATAAGCCCTGAGTGGGTCCCCATTTCTCTGGGGGTGAAATGGCCAGCAGAGTCCTTTACAAGCCTCCAATCTTATCTCCCTTTACTGCTCCCACTCTCCCAATTCACTAGTCATGCTAGGTAAGGTAAGGTAAGGGTTAGTCACTCAATTGTGTCTGACTCTTTGCAACCCCATGGACTGTAGCACGCCAGGCTCCTCGGTCCATGGGATTCTCCAGGCAAGAATACTGGAGTGCGTTGCCATTTCCTCCTCCAGGGCATCTTCCCCACCTAGGAATTAAACCTGGGTCTCCCACATTGCAGGCAGATTCCTTACCAGGGAATCTCCCACATTGCAGGCACCACCAGGGAAGCCCTAAGGTAAGGAAACGGTTAGTCGCTCAGTGGTGTCCAACTCTTTGTGACCCCATAGACTGTAGCCCACCAGGCTCCTCAGTCCATGGGATCCTCCAGGCAAGACTACATGCTAAGTGCCTCACATTCTCTTGTCACATTTGTTCGCTATCACTAGAATTTTCTTTCCATTTTACCAACCTTTCTAATGAGTCAGTTAGGAAGCTGTCAATTACAACAACTGAGAAAAACCAACTTAGATTAAACAACAAAAGACATTTATTGGCTCATGTAGCTGAAAAGTTCAAAGTTAGGGTTGGCTTGTCAAGGGCTGAGAAGCAACTTGGCAATGTCATCTCTCATCAATCTCTTGCAGAGTAGACTTCGTCATAAGGCTGGCTCCCTTCATGTTGGTAGGATGGGTGCCAGAAAACTAAAGATACACTTTTTTTTTTATCATGCCCAGTAGTTAAGAGTCTTTCTTCTCAAGTATTGCACAAAAGACCAGGGCTTCCTCTGATAAGAGAATATTAAGTCATTGACCACTGATGACCAATAACTTGGATTCCCAGAAGTCCGCAGTAGATCATCCCCCTGTATCATTCCCATTGCAATTGTGCTTTCCTCTCACTGACACTGACTGAGTAGACTGAAACTGCTTGAAGAATTATCATTTTCTTGTTTAACTCTAAGTTATTTGAGATCAGGAACTGCTTGCTTTGTTTAATATTGTGTCCCCAGTACCTGATATAATGAGGGAATGGTATATTATAGGTGCTCAATAAATGTTTGTTGCTGGGAGAAAAAGTAGACAAAGAAAGAGAGGCAACGTCAGGTTCTAGCAGAGATCAGGAGAAGAGTGTCTGGAGTGAGAAAGAAGGAAGAGTTTTCCAGTGTCAGAGAATATGTCAAGGCCCTGCTCTGAGCTTTCAGGTAGAAGTGTGGTGAATATTACTAAATATTTAAATATTTCATGTGTTACTTACAAGCTTTAGAGAAGACACAATTTAAAAGTCAAATTTGATTCAGAGATTTTCTATCAACCTGGACAAAAATTTTATTTTAAGCTTTTTAATTTTGAAATTGTCAAGGAGATTTTTAAAATTATCTTTTTAAATGATTATCTGGAAACTTGATAAACACAAGGAACTTAATCCTGAATTTTACATTTTAATCTTTCCTTTGTATCATGCCCCAATGAGATGACTACTTTATATTTCAATAGCCCTTCATTTTGTGTCACTTTGAGAAGACTTTTGCAGATGCCTTGAATATGCCAATGAACATTTTGACTATATGTATGTGGGAAAAGAACACACTTTGTTTGAAAGTGTGTTCTTTGAAAGGTACTTGTATATGAAAGGTACTTGCATATCAAGTACCCTATCTACACTATGGAAAGAATTCAATCTGAAGACTTAAAGATATAGCTCCAGATATTATGAATGTTAAATGAAGAGGAAATAACTCTCCATTTTTCTTGAGCATTTTTTGGGGTATTATTTGGGTTTATACTGAATAATTTTTTAATGTTTATCATTGAGATCTTATTACCATTCTTCTACTTTAAACGGGGATGGGGGCAGGGAATTAAAGGGAAGCTCTGGATTAATAGTCATGAAAAGCTTCCAGACAAAAAATCTCAGTTTTAAAAAGTGACTCAATGCCTTTATAAAGCAGGCACACAAAAGCTTCTGGAATTGCATTGCATGTTCTGTATTTTATACAGATCATTTCATTGATCCAAATCCCAATTGGCTACAAAAAGTCAGAACCTGCCACTAAGCCCCAACTTTACTGCTTGGTTGAGCCTCCCTCATCAGAGTGACCCTCTAAGATTTGGGCTCCTCAACTAGCCCCAGATGGAAACACTAAATTCAGCCAAGTGTGTTCCGAGAAACACCTAGCTGGTATGTGCCTCTAAGGATCTGAGTTCTGAAGAAGACCCATCTTGACATTGGCAAGGTGACCTAGTTTCTGTCCAGTGGGAATCCTGGATAGAACATCTCTTATATACAAATCAACCCATTCTGAGCCCACACCCCAACCACCAATACTACAGAGATACAAAAAAAAATCATTAAAGAATACTACAAAAAGTTAGATCCCATAAGTGATGTTGGGAAAAGTGGACAACTACATGTAAAAGAATGAGATTTTCTACTTCCTCAAACCATATGCAGAAATAAACTCAAAATGGGTTAAAGACCTTAGTGTAAGACCTAAACCATTAAACTACTAGAAGTGAGCATAGTCAAAACATTCTTCGACATACATCAAAGCAATATTTTTTGGATCTGTCTCCTAAGGCAAAAGAAATAAAAGCAAAAACAAACAAATGAGGTCTAATAAAACTTCAAAGCTTTTGCACAGCAATGGAAACCATCAACAAAATCAATAACCTGGTGAATCAGTTCAGTCGCTCAGTCATGTCTGACTCTTTGTGATCCCATGAATTGCAGCATGCCAGGCCTCCCTGTCCATCACCAACTCAAGAGTTCACTCAAACTCAGGTCAATAGAGTCAGTGATGCCATCCAGCCATCTCATTCTCTGTCATCCCCTTCTCCTCCTGCCCCCAATCCCTCCCAGCATCAGAGTCTTTTCAAATGAGTTAACTCTTCACATGAGGTGGCCAAAGTACTGGAGTTTCAGCTTTAGCATCATTCCTTCCAAAGAAATCCCAGGGCTGATCTCCTTCAGAATGGACTGGTTGGATCTCCTTGCAGTCCAAGGGACTCTCAAGTCTTCTCCAACACCACTGTTCAAAAGCATCAATTCTTCGGCACTCAGCTTTCTTCACAGTCCAACTCTCACATCCATACATGACTACTGGAAAAACTACAGCCTTGACTAGACAGACCTTTGTTGGCAAAGTAATGTCTTTGCTTTTGAATATGCTATCTAGGTTTGTCATAACTTTCCTTCCAAAGAGTAAGCATCTTTTAATTTCATGGCTGAAATCACCATCTGCAGTGATTGTGGAGCCCAAAAAAATAAAGTCTGACACTGTTTCCACTGTTTCCCCATCTATTTCCCATGAAGTGATGGGACCAGATGCCATGATCTTCATTTTCTGAATGTTGAGCTTTAAGCCAACTTTTTCACTCTCCACTTTCACTTTCATCAAGAGGCTTTTGAGTTCCTCTTCACTTTCTGCCATAAAGGTGGTGTCATCTGCATATCTGAGGTTATTGATATTTCTCCCAGCAATCTTGATTCCAGCCTGTGCTTCTTCCAGCCCAGCGTTTCTCATGATGTATTCTGCATATAAGTTAAATAAGCAGGGTGACAATATACAGCCTTGACGTACTCCTTTTCCTATTTGGAGCCAGTCTGTTGTTCCATGTCCAGTTCTAACTGTTGCTTCCTGACCTGCATATAGGTTTCTCAAGAGGCAGGTCAGGTGGTCTGGTATTCCCATCTGTTTCAGAATTTTCCACAGTTTATTGTGATCCACACAGTCAAAGGCTTTGGCATAGTCAATAAAGCAGAAATAGATGTTTTTCTGGAACTCTCTTGCTTTTTCAATGATCCAGTGGATGTTGAGAATCTGAAGAATAGGAGAAAATATTCACAAACGATATGATTGATAAGGGATTAGTATCCAAAATACATACACAGCTCATACAACTCATAACAACAACAAAAAAGAAACCTGATTAAAAAGTGGGCAGAAGATCTAAGGTTCAAGACATTTTTCTTGAATAGACAATACTTCGCTAAAAAAAATGTCCTGCAGTTCAAGTGGAATAGTATGCATTAGTGGCCTTATCTGAGAAAATGCTTCACAGGAGAAATGATGATGACATGGGGCCAGGTTCTGGCTCCATCTTATACCAGCAGAAGAAAATCAGCTCTCTTAAGTTTCCATTGGGAGCAGGAACCTTATGGACATTATTTAATTTCAAGCTCAGAATAACACTGCAGGTTAACTATTATATTCCAAACTTGTAGAGAAAGAAATTGAAGCTGAGAGAGACTAAGAAAGTGCAGAGTTACAGAGCTAGTGAGCACTTAAACAGGAATTTAGACTTGGGGCCGGTTGAATTCAAAATTTTTATTTTCATCACAAACAGGCTACCCTTCCAGGGGGTGATCTGGAGCCAGTTACTCAAACACTTTATACTGACAAGTATGGCTTGATCACTTAACCACTCTGAGGCCTGAACCTACTTCCTAAGAACACCATGACCATCAGATGAGCCAGGAAAACCACTCTGTAAAGTGTAAGTCTGTGTCCCTTGTAAAGTATTTTTTATTATAAGGATGTCCCCTTTGTCACAAAATTTATCAGCATCAGTTCCCCATGAGGCACCCATGGCAGACATCTGCACAAACTCTACACCATCAGCAAAGGCCAGCACAGTTTCCTGGTTTTAAGGCTATAATTTTCAAAGGGTTGTTTGTCTGTGCCATGCTTCTGGTCAGATAGAGACCAGGCTTGTTGTCTTTTAATTGCATATGTTAGAAGCCACAGCTAATTCAGGACAAGCTAAAACATTTGAAATCAATCCCAGAGTGGAAGAGCATCCAATGGTATTCCAAGCAGTGCCACGTTACATAAAACAATGAAAGGAAAACTGAATACAATAGTGTGCGTGATGCACACCAATATTTTCAGACATTTTATTCAAAGACATGTGATTTTATTTGAAGAAGAAATTCCTTTTTCATATGACTTTCTGGAAATCTTCTGGACATGGCTTATGTCCCACTGGTATTTAATTTTATGAAGCCACAGAGACTGGGAAAAAATGTGTGGGCAGTGCCAGATAAAAATTCATGTAGCACATGGGTGAATAAAGGAATGAGGAGGAGATGCAGACCTCCTCTGATGCCACTGCTAGGAGGTCAAATATGGGAGCTCAATCCCCAGCATTGTTTTCTGTCTAAAAGGTGCTCCTAGGAATTTCCTCTTGCATTAGAAAGTCATAGCCCAGTTCAATGTGTGGCCTGTCTTCTTTTAAGTAAATATTGGTGTCTATCTGGTTCTCCCTTGTTTATTATCCTGTTGAAATTCTTAGAAGAAAATGCAATATCATGTATCGTTTAAACAGACATAGTCCTCTCTGTCAGAATATGTTTTGCTGTTTCGACACCACATATTCAGACACGGGACATTCTCTGTTGCCTAAATGAAGTGAACACATTATGGAAGGATGTTTATGCATTGTGTTTGTTACAGTCCCTTGTAGAAGAAGACCTTATGTTTATTGAGGGTCTCCTCTCTATGAAGATCTTCACTTATATTTAGCAGTTGAGTCATTTGTTGGTCCATCTTGTGAGGCATGCAACATTTTTTACTGAGCACTGGTTAGCTGCCGGGGACACAAAGATGAGGGTGACACAGTCCCTGACCTCAGGTCACTCTCATACCAATAGGGGTAGTTCAGTTCAGTTCAGTTCAGTTGCTCAGTCGTGTCTGACACTTTGCAACCCCATGGACTGCAGTACGCCAGGCCTCCATGTCCATCACCAACTCCCAGAGCTTACTCAAACTCATGTCCACTGAGTTGATGATGCCATCCGACCATCTCATCTTCTGTCGTCCCCTTCTCCTCCCACCTTCAATCATTCCCAGCATCAGAGTCTTTTCCAAGGAGTCAGTTCTTTGTATCAGGTGGCCAAAGTATTGGAGTTTCAGCTTCAGCATCAATCCTTCCAATGAATATTCAGGACTGATTTCCCTTAGGATGGACTGGTTGGATCTCCTTGCAGTCCAAGGGACTCTCAAGAGTCTTCTCCAACTCCACAGTTCAAAAGCATCAATTCTTCGGTGCTCAGTTTTCTTTGTAGTCCAACTCTCACATCCATACATGACCACTGGAAAAACCATAGCTTTGACTAGATGGACCTTTGTTGGCAAAGGAATGTCTCTGCTTTTTAATATGCTGTCTAGGTTGGCTATAACTTTTCTTCCAAGGAGCAAGTGTCTTTTAATTTCATGGCTGCAGTCACCATCTGCAGTGATTTTGGAGCCCCCCAAAATAAAAGCTGTCACTGTTTGCACTGTTTCCCCATCTATTTGCCATGAAGAGATGGGACCAGATGCCATGATCTTAGTTTTATGAATGTTGAGTTTTAAGCCAACTTTTTAACTCTTCTCCTTTGCTTTCATCAAGAGGCTCTTTACACCTAAAGAGGAGGGGTAGATGGGCATGCAAAATTTCATTAAAAGCATTAGAGAAAATTCTATCATTTCTATGACAAAATTATGTTCAGAAAACTATGAAGTCAAAAAGTAGATTAAAGCTGCATATTTATCCAAAGGAACTGAAATCAAAAAGATATCTGAACCTCCATATTCATAACAGCATTATTCACGAGAGAAAAGATATAGAATCAACCCAAATTTCCACCAGTGGATGAATGGACTAAGTATAGTATATACATAAAATGAAATACTACTTAATACTAAAATGGAAGGAAATTCTGACACTTAACTACAATATGGACAAACATTAAGGACATTGTGCTAAATGAAATAAGCCAAATACTGTATAATTCCACTTATATGAGGTATCTAGAGTGGTTAAACCCATAGAAGCAGAGAATGGAATGGGGATCACCAGGGCTGGGGGAATGGGAAGTGACAGTTATTGTTCAAGGAGTTCCAGCCACACAAGATGAGTAGGCTCTAGAGATATTCTGTGCAATAGTGTACACATAGTCAACAATAATGCACTGTTTACTTAAAAATGGGTAAGCAGATGTATTTACATTACGTATTTTTTACCACCCCCAAAAAGCAGAGCAAGGACAGAGATGACCTAGAAAAGGCTAGTCCACCATTGAGTCCTCCCGAGAACACTATGAAGAACAGTCTTGCCCCATTTTACACACAGAGGAGTTGAGGACTGAATTTCAGGTACATGTGACATGGAAGCCCACGATTTTCCATCATCCTGCAATATTTTTTCCTCAGGTCACTAATTTCATGTGACTCATCCTAGAAAATATGCACATGGAAAGTCAAATGTGCAGAAATTGTTATAGTATCTATTATTTCTGCAAACCAAAAAGTGGGCTAAATCAAGAACCAAAAACTAGGGGGAAATGTACTAACCTCTGAATTCTGTTTACATGTATTTGTTTACTTAACTGCTAATAGAAATGATTTAATTCTCTTTTACAAAATCTATAATTTTTTAAAGCTGTAATGTGAAAACTATCTTCCAAACAATGATTTCAATTAAATGGAGCTGATTTATTAAATAAGACTTTCCAGAATGTACTTCTTAAACACCACCAACAGCAGTTCCAAACAAACCAAGGAGCCAAACAGCAAGCAGGAGAACACAGAATTCTTAGGAACCTTGAAAATAGACTGAACTATCATTTTATGAAGAGACTTAAATATCTTCCCTCCTGAAGCAGTATTTGGAATTTTTGTTTACTGTTGTTTTGTTTAAAATACAAACATTAATTCAATATGATATACCAGTAAAACAAACTACTCTTGTCCCCTAAAAAGGAGATATTTATTCTCAAAAAACTTATAAACAAGACAAGTGATAAATAATACATCTTGTTGGGTTAGAGTCATTGCTCTTCTTGGCTGTTAAATCAATCAGAGTGGAGGAAAACTGCTCCCAGGGTGATATTACCTGCATGGTTCTCAACTGGAGGAGACTCTGCCCCTCAAAGACATTTTTGATTGTCCTGACCTGGAGGTACTACTGGCATCTGGTGGGTAGAAGTCAGAGATGTTACTAAACATCCTTCAACGCAGAGGATACTCTCCCCCCGCAAAAAAGTATTTAGTTCAAAATGTCACTAGTTCTGAGGTTGAGAAATCCTCTCTTACGCCAATGATTAAATTGTTCTTCCTGCTCACTAGGTCTCAGATCAATAGAAAGAATAAGAAATTTAATCCCCTGCTGGGAAATAGAGCCTCAGGAAGCACACTGCTCATGGCTGGGAAATGTTTATTTTCAACTGTGTATTTTTATACAAATGACATCAAGTCATCCAAAAGGAGACAGAGTGATAGAATGCAGGCACCAGAGAAACCAAGTTCTTTTCAGAGCTCTGCACTTGTATTACACCATATCAAAAAGACATGACCAAAATGGTACATTTTCTTATTTCCAACCAGACCTGAGAAGTGAACCACATCAAACTCAGTCCTCAAAATTCCATGTAATTTTTTTTTAATTTACCATGTAAATTTCATATATTTAAACGTTTTATTATTTAGTTCAATTATCTGATAAAAGGCTTCACTTGGCATACAGCAAAATGTATAGAACAGTCTTATGGACTCTGTGGGAGAGGGAGAGGGTGGGAAGATTTGGGAGAATGGCATTGAAACATGTAAAATATCATGTATGAAACGAGTTGCCAGTCCAGGTTCGATGCACGATACTGGATGCTTGGGGCTGGTGCACTGGGACGACCCAGAGGGAGGGTATGGGGAGGGAGGAGGGAGGAGGGTTCAGGATGGGGAACACATGTATACCTGTGGCGGATTCATTTTGATATTTGGCAAAACTAATACAATTATGTAAAGTTTAAAAATAAAATAAAATTTTAAAAAAATGAGAAAAAAAAATCAGGTCCATCAAACAAAAAATAAAAGGGGAAATAATAGGAAATCAACCCAAAAGGCAAAACCTTTCTCATAAATTTATAAAGCCAGCAGGGTTACCCTCAAGAAATCAAACCATCTATCCTGTGCTCCTCAAACCATTGGCCCTTATGTGGATGATCTCTTTATGTAGTTATCCAGTTGTCTCTGACTTGTTTCAGGATGTCCATCCTTTCTCTCATTCATGCATGTTTTTGCCCACTTGCTTAGAAATTTTGTGCTATTTTATCTTGAACATTTGAGATCCTTAGTGTGTGTCCTCCTTCTCTACCACTGAAGAACCAATTACCCCCCCCAAATTTAGAAGTTTAAAACATGCACATTTATGATCTTGAAGTTTCTGTGGGTCAGGAAACTGGGCACAACGTGGTTGGGTCCTCTACTTCAAGATTCTCAATAGACTACAATCTTGTGACACCTGGGGCATGTTCATTTGAAGGTTTAATCAGGGAATAATCCACATCCAAACTCATTCATATGGCTGTCAGTAAAAATCAGCTTCTTAAGGGCTTCTTTTTAAACCCTCACTTCCTCCCTGGCTGCTAACCAGAGGATACCCTCAGTTCCTTCAGAGCACCCTGCTCATCAGGGCAAGTTTGCAGAAAAGTCAGAGAGAATGCCAGTAGGATGGAAGTACTTTTGTAACCTAATCTCAGATGTGCTGTCCCATCCCAGGAGCAAATCCTGAGGTCCACACTCAACACAGAGGGACACAAAGTGGGGCCACACTGTGGGCATCTTAGTGACTGCCGACCACAATGTACTGTTGGGAAAAGCTCTTGCTTTCCTTTTGAGAAGGTTCCATGCTAGGGGGGCTACCTTCCCCTAGAGACAGAGACAAATCGAAAGCTTCCAATTTCCCTTTATTTCTTGTCAAATATGACGCTAAGCAATGGGTAATTGCAAGTACAATTTTAGTCCAGCAGTCCCAGACCACTGAGCTGGTGTGGCTGTGTGTCAGAGGAGTGCTTGTGCAGGGTTTTGTCTTCAACCAACTCCCCACCCTATAGGAACAACCAAGGGAGCAGGGGTGAGGCTGAACATGACCTCTTTCATCATCTTCCCCAGAGTAGCTCAGAATGTCCAGCACAACTTTGCCTGCATCTGTTTTGGGAAGTTAGGTGATAGCTTTCTCCATAATTATTCATTGACGTGTACATATCAAGATATAAGGCAAGTGAATTTTCTGGGCATTTGTAGTTATACTCTCTTCTAACTTAAAGCAGATATGCAAGCCATCTTTTCCAAAGTGTTTGAAACTGTTGTATTCAACGATAGTCAGCAGTAACCACAATATCATGCTCCCATTCACTTCTCAGGGGAAGAACATAGGTAATTTCAGGCTCTGTTTAGGGAAGGGTTCTGGGAGCCTCCCATAGGTATAAACCCCTCAATACCAAAATCAGCAGCAAGGTGCTAGCCTAAGTTCCCAGGGAGAGGAGCCTGAGGCTTGAGTCCTTGGAAGGAGTAAGGGAAGAGGCAGGAACCGAGTGAGTCATGGAAAGAAGAAAAAATAGAGGAAAATGCTTGCCCAAGTTGGCCTCTAAGAGTACAATTGATGGCTCTGTCTTGCCAGCGTCTGCCTGAGAGGGTGGTCTCTCCAGACAGTCCACCAGCAAGGAAAAAGGAAGGGTTTTTCCACTGATGAACAAGTTGCCGCATGGAGAACCGGCTCCCTTTACGCCTGGCCAACTGAGAATTCCAGGGGGTGTAGGTGTGTCAGTCACAAGGCCACATATGATAGCAACAGAGCACAAAATACCTTCCTCCATGGAAGAGAGAAATCTCCACCCTCCAGCTTATGAGAATTTTGTTGTTACCAGACCATCTTCCTGGAGTGATTGAGTCACATCAAGCAGAGAACCCAGGAGGGGAAATCTAGGTTGGTGTGTAAACAGGTCCTGATACAACACCAAAAACATGTATTTTCCTATAGTACTTGAATTTGGAAGGTTTCACTAGGCTAAGGACTTCAGATGGGTCTGGGAACACTGTACCAGATGTCTGAAGTGGGTGTGGACAATGAGCCCAGGTGTGTGGCAGGTGAAGAAATACAGGAATCACCTGGGACTTGGGAACCCAGGATCCCTGCAACAGACCTCTCTGGCAGCTTAGGTAGAGGTAAGAAGGTGAAATCAGAATTGCAGAAAACCAGGCATAGCACCAAGAACTCTACTCAGTGTTCTGTGGTGATCTAAATGGGAAGGAAACCCAAAAAAGAGGGTATATATGTACATATATAGCTGATTCACTTTGTTGTACAGCAGAAACTAACACAGCATTGTAAAGCAACTATACTCCAATATTTTTTTAAATACATAAATAAAAATAAATTTTAAAAAATTCTTGTTTGGGGAGGCACCTAAGACACTGCCTCATTTGTCCCAATGAGGCCATGCCAGGCACCTCAGTTCACAGATTCATAAACTCTTCTTTGCCCCTGGGCATTGCATGTGCTGCTCTCACCTGGAAGAGACTGTGTTCACTCAACTGTCAATCTGGAAACTCCCTTCTCATTGTCAAGCACTCAGCTTACTTGTCTCCTCTGACCGCCGCACTGAGGGATTCATCCTCCCCGCACCCTCCTGTCACGGGCACTGCACACTCTATATCACCTCTTAGTCTCCTCCACTAGGATGTGGACTCCATAAAAGACATGATCCACGTGTTCACTGTGTTACGATTGTACCATGCTGTTACTGCAGCACAGTGCTAACAGCTTCTGATGTACTTAATAAACAGATGGATGCATGGATGGATGGATGGATGGAGTCAAGGCAGAACTGGGGGTCTAATAGGCACCTGTTATTTTGTGACGGCTCCAGAGTTTCTACTTAGAAAGGACTTGGAAGTGGCAATTGTATTGGAAAGAAATGCTTTGAAATTCTTTATACAATGCTTTGGACAAGAATGAGAAAATTATTCAATTCTGAAGATTGGCAGAGACCTGATGAGATTATGAAGCTAAACTCCAGCTCCCTCTGAAACTAGCACTTTGTGTAACCCCAGCTCTAAGACTGATTCTGCAGTAGGTGCTAGAGATAAAATGGGACCTGAGACTATGGGTGTGGGCGTCAAGGATCTCACAGACTAGATGAGAAAGGATACAAAATGGAAAGAGAAAGAGAATTTATGTCAACAAGGAAATTTATGCTAAAGGCAGATTGTGTTGAAGAGGAACTGCTTCTTAACCAGTGACAACTGAAGCTATTGGAGAAGCTGGAGTTTAGAGAAGTAGTCTGGCCCTAGAAAAATTAGGAGAAGGTAAAAAAGGAAGTATGTGAACAAATCACCATGAATAAAAATGCCGAGTTTGTTTGAAGACTAATAGAAAGAAGCAGAGAGCTTATATATGAAATGTATGAAATGAAATAAAGGAATCCAGTAATGAAAGTCATAGAGGTGAAGACCTTGGGAGCCACAAGATCTGCTTTCAAAATCTAGCTTTTCTTTCTTGATCCTGGGCAAGTTATTTCACCATGCTGTGGCACACTTTCCTACTGTGACATGAGGTGGCAGTGGTACCTGCTTGAGGGTGGGTGGGAGAAGCATGCACGGCACATGGTAGCAGCTACTATGATGACCAATGCCATTGATGATATTGATTCTGCAGACAGCCAGGCACCATAGGAGGATGTAGGAGAGGGGGTTAAAAGCATAGAGTGACTGTCTAGGGAGATTCACGTACCTGAGTCTATCCATGGTGACTAGAATGGGGAGCGGGTAGAGGTGCTAATCCAGGCAGGAGTTGATGTGGACCAGCTCTTGTAAAGACATGTCAAGAATGGAAGGAGGACTCAGAAATGTGGGCAGGTCAATGGAAACCAAGCAGGCTTGAGGGGCAGCCTGGAAATGAAGGTTGAGAGAGGACCAGGACTCAGGGATGGTTGCTATTTGACTGCTCCAGCCTAGGTTGACTACAAAAACTAGTCCCTCCTTCTGTGTCTAGACAATGTTCAATAAATACTGATGACTCAAAATGAAATTAAATGCACTCTAGCCATCTCATGGCTCATCTCAGCACAAGGTTGCATTTTTAAAAGTAAATTCAGCCCCCAAAATAATTTAAGAGTGTCAACATTTCACCGCATGCTATTGAGAATACCATAAAGAAGGTAGAGTCATAATGACTAAAACATTTGCTGAAAAATTTTCCCATCTTAAACCTTCCTACATTGTTGGTGGGAATGTAAATTGGTACAACCACTATGGAGAACAGTATGGAGGTTTCTTATAAAACTAAAAATAGAGCCACAACCTATTTTGCACAACCCTGCAATCTCACTCCTGGGTACATGTCGGAGGAAAACAAGATCCAAAAGGACACATGCACCTCAATGTTCATTGCAGCACTGTTTACAATAGCCAGGACGTGGAAGCAACCTAAATGTCCATCAACAGAGGAATGGATAAGGAAGATGTGGTACATGGAGAAGGAAGGGGCAACACACTCCAGTGTTCTTGCCTGGGAAACCCCATGGACAGAGAAGCCTGGCAGGCTACAGTCCATAGGGGTAGCAAAAAATCTGGACATGACTTAGCAACTAAACAACAATGTGTGTGTGTGTGTGTGTATATACACATACTATTCTTGTGCTATTGTATAATAGTACAAGATACTATTCTTGTACTATAACTATTATATATGTATAGTATATAGTACAAGAATAGTATATATATATATGTATATATACTATATAGTGTATATGCTACACTATTCTTGTACTGTACTATTCATATATTATTCTTTTACCTTTTCTGGAAATTTGGAATTTCTCAGAATAAAATATAGGAAGAAAATCACTCTGTAGACTTCCATTTCTGACATTAATGAAACAGTCCCACTCTCAGACTGAAAGCAACTTAAAATGGTCTTCAATATTAAAAAAAAAAAAAAACCAGAAAATTTATTAAGGAGCTAGCATGAAAGTAAGGATTGATTACTAAGAAGCCAAAAACTAGTAAGAGATAAACAGAATGCTGAAACCAAGCTTTGTCTTGGCTAAACCAGATGAATTTGAGTTTTAGTTATAATGGTCTCATGAGGCATAGAAAGAAGAAACAAAGGCCAGGTTCCTGCTAAGATGAGAAACTTCATGAGACTCCACACATAAAGCCAGGATCCCCCAGAAGGCCTCTTCAGCCTTTTTCCAGAAGACTACAAGAGAAAATTGCCTGTACGCAGCCTTGAAGTAGGATGGAGGGGGAAATACCTCCTCTGAGACTTTTTTTTAACCAAAGGCAATAATCTACTCTACCTGGGTTGTCTGAAAAAATTCAAGCACATAATTTACCTTAAAGTGGTTTCAGGTTGGTGGTGCTCCCACACAGCTGGCAAAGGTAAACCAGGTCACTTTTAGAGAAATCCAAACGCTATGGGCTGAATGTCTGTGTCCCTGCAAAAATCATGTTTAAAGCTAATCCCCAGTGTGATGGTATCTGGAGATAAGGCCTTTGGGTGGTAATTAGGTTCTAAGAGTGGGGCCCTTGTGAATGAGAATCGAGCCTTTATAAAGAAAACTTCAGAGAACAACCTCACCCCTTCTACCACGTGAGACAAAGTGAGATGATAGCCTTCTAGGAACCAAAAAATGGGCCCTCACCAGACACCGAGTCTGCCAGCACCTTGATCTTGGGTTTCCAGGCTTCAGAACTATGAGGAATGGGTGTTTTATTTATATAATGACATCTTACTTTATGGTATTTTGTCAACCCAAGTTGACTATAACACCAATTTAACCCATATCCCAAACATTTCTACAGAAAAACTTCCAAGAAATGTAAACTCTCAGTCAAATTACAAATCATAAAAAAAGACAAGACATCTTGTACAAGAATTAACAGGGGAAAAAAACAAAAATGAACAAAAAAATCTCAGATAACAGAATAAAACACATAAAGCCTTTAAAACTGGAATTGATTATAGCCATGGATTATAAAGAAGTATGTTTATTATGTAAAAGAAAATACAAATAACAAAGTTCTGCAAAAAATGAATAGGCAGGTTTAAAAAAATCTAGACTTCAAAAAAATTTTTTAAAGGTCCATATAGTCAAGGCTATGGTTTTTCCAGTGGTCATGTATGGATGTGAGAGTTGGACTATAAAGAAAGCTGAGCACAGAAGAATTGATGCTTTTGAACTGTGGTGTTGGAGAAGACTCTTGAGAGTCCCTTGGACTGCAAGGAGATCCAACCAGTCCATCCTAAAGGAGGTCAGTCCTGGGTGTTCATTGGAAGGACTGATGTTGAAGCTGAAACTCCAATACTTTGTCCACCTGATGCAAAGAGCTGACTCATTGGAAAAGACCCTGATGCTGGGAAAGACTGAGGGCAGGAGGAGAAGGGGATGACAGAGGATGAGATGGTTGGGTGGCATCACCAACTCAATGGACATGAGTATGGGTAAACTCCAGGAGTTGGTGATGGACAGGGAGGCCTGGCGTGAGTCAGACACGACTGAGCGACTGAACTGTTAAGATTCACTGACAAGTTTAACAGCAGATTAGACATGCTGAAGAGAATCAGCAAATTAAAAGATAGAACTAAACTAGTTTTTTCATATAAATGAATCATAGAGGACAGAGTGAGAAGATCTAATACATATCTGATTGAAATTCTAGGATGAGAAAAGAAACGGATAATACTTTCAGCAGGATTTAAAAAAAAAATTTTATACCTAGACATGAGATAATGAAAATGCAGAGCATTGAAAACAAAGACATAACCTTAAAACCATCAAGAGAAACGGCCAATTACCTCCAATGGAACAGAAATGAGGCAGACATGTGACTTTGCAACTGCAAAAAAAGTAAACCAGAAGAAGAATATTTTTGATATTTGATATTATGATCAGAGAAAATGACTGTCAGTCTTGAGTTATTTAACCAGTGGAAATATCTTTCAAAAATGAGGATTAAATAAAGGCATTTTCAGGTAAACAAAAACTGACTTTACCATTAACAGAACCTCACTGACTGAAGCTGTATGGGTTCTCCATCAAGAAGGAAAATGACCTTAGATGGATGGTTAAGGATGCAGGAAGGAAATAGTGACTATATTAAGTGGCAAATATTAATAAATACATATAAACAACAACAACAAAAAGATGTGGTACGTATATACAACAGAATATTACTCAGTCATTGAAAAGAATAAAATAATGCCATTTTCAGCAACACAGATTGCTGCATATGCTAGGTCCATAGACGGACCCAGAGAGTCATACTGAGTAGCTTAAGTCAGAAGGAGAAATATCATACAATATCCCTTACATGTGGTATCTGAAAAGAAATGATACAAATGAACTTACTTACAAAGCAAAAAGAGACTCACAGACTAAAAAACAAACTTATGGCTGCTAGGGGGAAGGGATAGTTAGGGAGTTTGGGATGGTCATGTGCACACTGCTACATTTAAAATGGATAACAACAAGGACCTATTGTATAGCATATGGAACTCTGTTCAATTTTATGTGGCAGCCTGGATGGGAGGGGAATTTGTGGGAGAATGGATCCCTTCAACATTCTCCTGAGACCATCATGACATTGTTAATCAGTGTACCCAAATACAAAATAGTAAGTTCAAAGTGTGGGGGGAAAGACTGCAAAAAAATAAAATAAAATTGAAAACAAATTCCCCACCTCTCTTGTATGAAATGTCTCTCTTACACCTGGGTTTCCCATCCCTAAGGACTACCTCAGTCTCACTTACTGAGGCTCCTAATTCACTTACTTCTTAACTCCAACATTTCGTGCTTTTGCTTGGGGTGAGGTTTGTGTTTTGTTTTTTATTACTTTGTTTTTTCCAGTTTTCCTTTTCCCACATTTCTTGGATTCCACTGGAAAAACTACAACAGTCAAACCATGACTCTGACCCAAGAATCTTTTCTTGCTTGCTTTCCCTCTCCCCCGCCCCACCCCGTGGTATTGGTGAAAACAGGGACTATAGGCCCCTATAAATTTCTCTTTGTCACACAAGTAAACCCTTGACTCTTATTTCACCTAAATTGCTGAGACCTAAACAAAATCAAATCCAATCCAAATATTCATGTTTATTTAACCTTGAATGAGAACTACCAAAAAAAGAAAGCATTCTCATGAGCCATTTCGAACCATAGCCAAACCCATGATAGAACTCAGTTTCATGATCCCTAACTATTCCATTGCCACTCAAATTGGATTGGACAACCTTGAGAAAGTGGAAAATAAGTATCAAGGGACACTGGAGCTTTTAGGGTGAAACCACAGGACAGGGTATCAAGGAAATGAAGAGGGAAGAAAGAATGAATTCTCATTGTACACAGACGCAAAATGAAGAGGGAAGAAAGAATGAATTCTCATTGTACACAGACGCATGTGCACACACGCATGTATACAAATACATCTTTCCTTCTTCATGTGTGTTATAGCTACTGTACCTAAATAATGAATATTGTTGCCTTTTTTAAAACTGCAAACAAGCTACCAAGAGAGTTCACCAGCAGATCCCTGTTGGCCACATGGAGGTTTTCGGTTTGCCCTTGCTCCTCCTGTTCTGCAGACTCCAGCTATTTCCTTTGAATTCGAAGCAGTTGTCCCCTCAGAAAGGTCTTGCCTCAGAAGTTGGGTCCATGTACCCACCAGAGCACCGACGTGACTCCCTTTTCTGTGGAGAAGGGCGTCAACTGAACATCCAGCTTCAGCAGTTATGCTCAAAGCCCTGGATTCGACTCCCTGCCACTTCCAGTTCATGCAGACTGTGATTTGAACAATGTTGGGCATTATAAAGTACAGGTTCAAATATTTTGTAGTCATTGAACTGTCAGTTAGACTTGCCTTATCTTTACTTATTTATCAGCTTTTCTTTATCTCATTGTAACAGGATTGTTTTGCAATACAATAATAATGAGTCCTTAAGAATTATAATTAGAGACAACCCTGTCAATATATTGCATAAATAAGGTAACTTTACAGAGACAACTTATTTTTATGTGACTCATTGTTTAAATTAGGAAATATTCCAAGCACATGGAACTATAATGGACACCCATGTACTCATTTTATCCAGATTTCATAAATTTTTTTTAAAATTATCAAAATTCCTAAATTTTGTCCTAGTGGCTTCAGACTGAAGCATGTGGTTGAAGCCCCATTGGTGCTGACTTACCCATCTGCATCTCTGTCCATGGTGTACCAGGATGGAGAAGGGACTTTTCCTCTTCTTTTTTCTAGCTGGAACCATCTTCAATGATGGTTCCATCATTCAACCATAGAATGTTGATTTATTCCACCAAGCTCATCACTTAATATGTTTGGTGAATTTAGAAAACCCTTTCTTTCTAGAAAATAGCTAGTACTAAGCCTATTGTCTGGGAGTGAGCTTAAAATCAGCAGCAGCAACATCAACATCACCATCATCGTCATCACCACCATCATCATCACAGCATCTTCATCAGCAGCAGCTACAGTCTCAGCTGACCCATTGATTCTAGTTGGTCCCTGTCTTTCTCCAATACACTGAATTCCATCGTTCTGAAGGGTGGGAAGCTTCAGGGCAAAAACATTAGCAAGATAGGTCTGAAAATGGTTTTCTTAAATATTATTTTTTTTGCATGCCTATATCAGGCCCTACAACAGTTAGCATCCCTAACCACCCTCTTTAGCAGCTGCTGTAAGTATCTGAGACTCCAGAAGGGCCCTGGGGTATCTTCCTAAATGGAAAATCCAAGAGAAAACATATACAGAAAACAATAGAGGTTGTCTTTTCCTTATCTAACCCTCAACAAGACAGCATGCCTACCAGGCAGTCAACTTACTGAAGTGGGGCATGTAGCTGGGCCATGGTGTCCCTCCGTCTCAGTTGGTTTGTTCAGCATTCAGTAATCCTTTCAAATCTTGACTTTCCATGGTTTCTTATAAGGACTACAGTCCAAGATTCAAGTGGACTCCAAGACTTGACCAGGAGCATCATTTTGAATTCTATAATATGGCATTTACATCACTGACCACTGTGAGAAAGAGGCCTCTGGAGGGCTTCACAAAAGCTCTGAAGCTTGTGATTTCATTCAGAGGTGGTTGCCTCCCACAGCCCACTCTAGCATCTTACTCACAGCTGATAAACTCTTTCTCTACAACACTTTCCATTCCAAGGGTACTGCTGGAGGTTGAGATCATAGCTGTCTAGAAAAACCCTAGATTTCATTCTCTGGACTCAGTCTTTAAGAGGCTTTTAATTCCATTCTATCTGGAGATTGCCAGGAAATGCTCCATTAATCTCCACTTACTAGTGAGGACCTTCCCTGCTGGTCTCATCCTTGACTTTCTTCCCCAGCACCCCCTGGCTTTTTATCCCTTTCTTCTCCCACCAACTTCCCAAATCTTATTCAAATAAATCTGAAGTTTCCCTCTTCATTGGGAGAAGATGTTTGTAGGGACCAGAAGAGTTCTTTGGAGGCTGAAAAGGAGGCTTAAATTCTTCAGAAACCTAAAGACATCATCTATAAACACCTATGAATCTTTCTTGCTAATACTGAGCACCTCTTGTACCATGTATGTTTTGGGTAGAGAGCAAAGACTTCTACTTCACCAAAGGACATGAGGCGAGGGCATGTAGCTGGGGCACGGTGTTCATCTATCTTAGTTTGTTTGTTCAGCATTCAGTAATCCATTCAAATCTTAACTTTTCAAGGTTTCTTATAATGATTATACTCCAAGATTCATGTGGACTCCAAGACTTGATCAAGATACCATTTTGAATTCCATCCCAACTCCAGTGGTGTCTGAAGCTGGTTCAGAACAGATAATAAGAACCAATTTTTAATGTCAGGAATTTCACTTGCTGGTCAACACTAAGGTGGTAGCTTGGAATCAGCGATGGTGGCAGTAGTTATATCACAGAAATCACAGAAACCAGCCTGTGTTACAAATCAAGGTTCACTCCTGTGGGAATGTTAAACCTTTACCAGAACACCTCTGTCCTTCGGGGAGGGGTGGGGGGGGGCACGGGGAAGGGTATGGGAAGAGAGGAAATGGCTTACTAATAGCTAAATAAAGGTTTATAAAATAGATATAAAAATTCAGCCATTATCCTAAAGTATTTCCTCCAATTTTTGTCTTTAGGTAAACATATGTTTTCCTTTAACCATTATAGTAGATCTGTAATTTTTATATGAATTTTTCAAGCCACCACACACTTTTTGTAATTATCACTTTAACACCAATTCCTCTCCTTTTTCATTTTTCATCTCCATGGACATATTAATAGCTTATACCATTTTTAATTTTTATTATTCATGTTCTGAATATGCATCAATATTTCCCCACAATTTATTTAGGCTCCTCCTTTACTGAAAACACTGAGAAATGAAATTGATGTGTTCTAGGGCAGCACATTTTATAATAAGCTGCTAAAAAGTTTAGAAAAAACACAGTAGCTCCCTCTTTCCACACATATTCTAAAACCCTTGAATATAATAAAAGTTTAAAAAAAAAACTTTTTCTCACTGGAATAAGCAAATACTGAGTATACCGTGGCTCTAATTTGCATTTCATGATCAGAAATGAAGTTGAGCAACTTTTCGTGTGTTTGTCATTTACCAGGTTTTTTTTCAGCAAATATCCTTTTTTTTTTTTAATCCTTTGCCTGTTTTTCAAATCAATTGTTTTACCTTTTATTATTGATTTATAGGAACACTTTTTACCAATATTTCATCTATTAAATATGTTGCAAATACCGTCTACCTCTCTTTTATTTGTTTTTTAACTGTGTGCATGCATGCTAAGTTGCTTCAGTTGTGTCCAACTCTATGCAAGCCTATGGACTGTAGCCCACCAGACTCCTCTGTCCATGGGATTCTCCAGGCAAGAATACTCGAGGGGGTTGCCATGCCCTCTTCCAGGGGGTCTTCCTAATCCAGGGATGGAACTTGTGTCTCCTGCGTCTCCTGCATTGCAGGCAGTAATTCACTAAGTCATCAGGAAAACCAGTCTTTTAACTTTGCTTGTCATCTATTCTGATGTATATAAGTTCTAAGCTTCTTGTGAGATAATCTGACAATCTTTTCATTGATGATTTCTGTGTTAGTCCTGTCTGTAGGTTTATATTTAAACTCCAAAATCCCAAAGACTTTACACACACACAAACACACACACAAATAATTTTATTTTTAAGAGGTTCCCAGTCTAATAACACTTTCTGTCCTCAGACTCAGGGATCTGAGATCCTTTCACAGCATCCCTGCCCTCTGCAGAGTCTTCACTCCACCCTGTGAGTGGGAGAAGGAAAGGGCAGACAGCGCTGCTCAGAAGACAGCAAGGGCCGAGCTGGCCAGCACACATCACTGACTCCCACATTCCCTCAGCCGGAACTCACTCACGTGTTCCTGTTCTGATACAGGGAGGCCTGGGAAAGGTCATCGTCCTGTTTGCCCAGGAGAATCAGGGGACAATTTGGTGAACACATGGCCTATCTCTGCTACAGCTCTGGCTTTGCTTCTTGCTTTGGCAATCTTTGGACACCTTCAAAGAGCTACAATGTTCTACTATTTTTTCAGGTGGTGTTCCCATATTTAATCCATCTGGAGTTTAGTTTTGAGACTGTCCTAGGGGTCTCAATAAATAATCACTTATCTCAAAACCTCTGACTAAATAGTCCTCTTCCTACTATTCTGATATACCTCTGTTTTTGTTCCAGTTTTACTGAGCTATAACCAGCATATAGTATCATATTCATTTAAGGTGCACAATATAATGATTCAACATTTGTATATACTGCAAAATGACCTCCACAATAAGTTTAGCTATCCGCCACCACACACAGTTACAAAAATTTTTTTCTTGTGATGAGAACTTTAAGGATCTATTCTCTTAGCAAGATAACCATTGTGCTACATATTACGTCCCCAGAACTTATTTATCTTATTATTGAAAGTTTGTACTGGCATACCACTTGACCAAACAGAATTTGCACGTATAAATGGTTCTGTTTGTGGACTCTTCTCTCTCTTTTATGTATCTATCTTTCCTGAATCAATTCCACCTTGTTTTAATTCCTTTGGCTTTCTAGTATGTTTTCATATAACCAACCCCTCTCCTTTATCTTCTTCCTCAGAATTTTCTTGGCTGTTCATACTTACTTTCTTTTCCACACCAGCATCATCACTTTAAACATTTCGTTACACAGATATATGATAATTTATTGACACTGAAATTTTCAAACTTTTTACTGCCATGATCCTCCACGTATCTAAACCTTTGTTCATATTTACATTAATTTCCCCAGGGTACTTTTTGGAAATGAAACTGTCAGGTCAAAGGTTATAAAAATATTTAAGGGTTTTGGTATGTGCTACCAAATTGCCCTCCAAAATGGTTGTACCAAATATACTACCACCAGCAATATGTGACGTGGATTTTTTCTCCACATGGTTGTCAGCTCTGAGTATTATAATCTTTTAAAAAGATTTAATCCAATGAATATTTTATTTTATTATAAATTCATTTGAATTCAAGTAATGTTGCACATTCCTAGATGTTTTCATTTCTGGCATAAATTGCTTACTTATGTCTTTTACTGCAAAGGATCATTAATTATAAATAATTTGCTGTACAAAAACCAACCCAGTGCTGCTGTCGTGGCTTACTGCCAGGAATAACAGCTTTGCCCTGTGGCTCCAAACGGCCTGTTGTCTGTCCGTGATGTGGAAATTTGTGGAGTGTCTCCTTTGATGCAGCACTCTCTTCTGGATAAATTAATTGGGGCAAGTTTTGCTACAGGAATCCTTGGGGTCACCCAGATGGCACTCAAGCAGAGTGAGTCTTCAAGCACTTTCTCTGGATGGGGCCCCTTGATACCTGGGTGTGGACTGTTCCTAGCCCCACTTAATGTACACTGAAGGGAGCAGCGACCTGCTCCATTCTGCCTCCATGCACGGATCTCTCTTAGCATCTGCCCCTGTCCTGTCCCAAACCCTCACAAGCTGCCAGGCTGGTGGTGTAGCACACAGCAGGTGATGCAGCAAACTGCTGGAAGCTTCCACTGCCATTATGCTTGAACCTCTAGCATGAGAGACCCTAAACATGAGGTGGCTGGTGTTTGGTGGAGAGTGGGGGTTCCTGCAAGGATGGATGGGGCCAGGACCTTTTCGTATATGATAGAATGCCAAAGTTGGGGAGGGCATCAGACATCAACACAGGAAGTTCCTCCAAGTGTGAACTCACGAACCGAGCTGAGGAGAGGGAGATGCCTGCTGCCTTTGTCCATATGAGTCACCCATGGGAGTGGCCGGAGGAGGCGGGCAGGACGGACGGGGAACGCAAAGGCTGAATGCTTAGATGTGATTTCTCACCCGGAAAGCTCTCCAGGCCAGCTGCTGACCCACTTGGGACTGTCCTTTGTGCATTCACAATGAACATTCTGAAAAGACCTCTTGTTGAATTCTTCTGCTATTTTGCAGTGTCAACAGACGTGGTGCTCTGAAGTGGCAAATGAGGCCTGGCCTTGACAAAGCTTCTTTATCCCTCCATGAGGCGGAGTGAGTCAGACGCCCTTGGAGAGGTTGAAAGGTCCTAGAGCATAGGGGTGCCCGCCTGGTGCCTGGCAGGTGGGAAGTCCAGAGCTTGAATGTTTCCAGTTCCTCACGAATGGACTGAGCTTGTCTGAGGGGTGGGCGGAGTGGGGGAGTGGTGGTGGGGGTTGTGGGTGGAGGTTAACCATCATAGCTTGTCTTGCTCTGCTAGGAAGCACTTAACAAAACCAGTAAGGATAGAATTCTTCTTTTGCATAGCTGTCAATTTGCCAGGCTGAACAAAGAAACATGACACTCAACTCAATTTAAATTTCAACTAAACAAAATCATTTTTTTAGTATATGTATATCCCATGCATACTCTTTTACTATAATGGGTTTTTTGTGCTAAAAAACTCATAATGTTGATAACAACATACTTGAAGGGGCTGGCAGAAGGGCTGGGGAAGGTAGATGTTTGATAATTTTTAGCTTTGATTAACACAGATTAAAATTTCCAGGAGAATCTCCTCCCTAATCAGAGCAAAACTCATTAAAAGACGATTTGGTGTCTACCTCCATACCACCCTGAATGTGCCTTATCTCCTCTGATCTCAAAAGCTAAGCAGGGTCAGGCCTGGTTAGTACTAATCTAGAAGGCCTTGACTCTCATTTAATATTGCTTGTCTTTGAAATAACCATTTTAGGACCCCTAATTCAGTCAGTTGTCATAGCATCACAGCCACATGTGGGTAATAAAGGAACAGATACACAAATCTCAAGCTTATATACATAAATTTGAAAAGGAACAAATGAGGGACTTCCCTGGCAGTTCGGTGATTAAGACTCTGCATGTCCACTGCAGGAGGCATGGGTTCACTCCCTGGTCAGGGAAGTAACATCCTGTACCACATGGTATGGTCAAAAATAATAATGATTTTAAAAATAAATTTAAGTAAATAAAAAGAAATACTTGGACTGCAGAGGTGCAGAGGACATGAAAAAAACTGAGTGCTTATATGAATCCTTATCGTATTAAGGATAAGTCTCAAAAATACATTTTTATGATGTATTTTTATTATTTAGGACTATATTTACATCAGAGAAGGCAATGGCAACCCACTCCAGTACTCTTGCCTTGAAAATCCCATGGACGGAGGAGCCTGATCGGCTGCAGTCCATGGGGTCGCTAAGGACACGACTGAGCAACTTCACTTTCACTTTTCACTTTCATGCATTGGAGAAGGAAATGGAAACCCACTCCACTGTTCTTGCCTGGAGAATCCCAGGGACAGGGGAGCCTGGTGGGCTGCCGTCTATGAGGTCGCACAGAGTCGGACACGACTGAAGCGACTTAGCAGCAACAGCGGCAGCATATTTACATAGGCCTATTATATTAGCCCTGATATTGGCCACTATAAGGATCCATTTCCACGTTTTCTCCATTTACAAGTTTTGTACAACGTCCTAAACACTTGCCAGTGTCACTTGAATTTCCAGCTTCAGGACTTACAACCAACAGGAATCCTGTTCAAGATCCAAAGAGAAAGGGTTAGAGTGGCCTTGCTTGTTGTTTCGACAATTGCCACACCTGTCTCAAGCCCATGACCAGCTCATAAACGGGCCCCAGGGTGACTGAATCCACTGCTTATACAGGTGATGGGTAGGGACAGTTGCTCTAAAAAGACTGTCCCCAGTCTTTAGTCCCCTAAACATTTTGTTCCCCAAAATACTCCCCATAGTCCAGTAAATCAGCTACAGAAATATAAAGAGGAAGAAATTGCAACTTGCCACTTGAAAATTGGCTTGAGAGATTTCATTAACAGTAAAGCCAGAAGGCGCTGAATGAGACATGTCTCATGAAGCCAAGTATGCAGACAGGTTTGGTGTCTGCAGACTGGGACCCACAGGACACTGGGGTGGGGCCAGGGTTCTTTGACTTGTTCTGATGGCCACCATTTTGCAACTGGCTGATTTGGTCATGAAAAGCAGGTACTCTTCTCTGCTTGACAAATGCAAGACCTCTTGTATCTTGTACTCAGTTCTGGAAAATGCTTCACTCAGAAACAGAGGCAAACCCAGCCAGAGTAGGTCACAATAAGATTCAATATTACACCACATGGGCACATTGGAGAAAATGGAGATGAGGCCTCCAGGGAGAGAATGGAAGACACAATTGCTGAGTTCAACTGTCTTTGACTCTTATGCAGGGTCATCATTCCACTGCAAGAATCCCAAGGGGCAGAGCCCTTTTCAAAGGGTGTCAACTACAGGAAGAAAGATTTTATCTTAAGTTAGGACTTATTAAGGGTTAAAGGGCTTCCTTGGTGACGCTAGTGGGTAAAGAACCCAGCTGGCAATGCAGGAGACATAGGAGACCTAGATTGGATCCCTGGGTCGGGAAGATCTCCTGGAGGAGGAAATGGCAATCCACTCCAGTATTCTTGCCTGGAGAATCTCATGGACAGAGGAGCCAGTGGGCTACAGTCCATGGCGTCACAAAGACTAGGACACAACTGAAGCAACTTAGCACTTATGTATGCTGCTGTTATTCAGTCACCCAGCCATGTCCAGTTCTTTGCAACCCCATGGACTGCTGCACACCAAGCCTCCCTGTCCCTCACCATCTCCCAGAGTTTGTCCAAGTTCATGTTCATTGCATCAGTGATGCCGTCCAGCCTTCTCATCCTCGTACACATTCTTCTTCTTCTGCCTTCAATCTTTCCCAGCATCAGGGACTTTTCCAATGAGTCATCTGTTTGCATCAGATGACCAAAATACTGGAGCTTCAGCTTCAGCATCAGTCTTTCCAATGAGTATTCAGAGTTGATCTCCCTTAAGATTGACTGGTTTGATCTCCTTGCTGTCCAAGGGGCTTCCAAGAGTTTTCTCCAACACCATGGTTCAAAGGCATCAATTCTTTGGTGTTCTGCTTTCTTTACATCCCAGCTTTCACAACAGTACATGACCACTGGGAATACCATAGCCTTGACTGTATGGACCTTTGTCCGCAGATTAATTCTGTTTTTCAACACACTGTCTACGTTTGTCATTGCTTTCCTGCCAAAAAGCAATCATCTTCTGATTTCACGGCTGCAGTCACCATCTGCAACAATTTTGGAGCCCAGGAAGAGGAAATCTGTCACTACCTTTCACCCTCATCAAGAGGCTCTTCAGTTCCTCTTTGCTCTCTGCCATTAGAGTGGTATCATCTGCATATATGAGGTTGTTGATGTTTCTCTCACCTATCTTGATTCCAGGTTGTAACTCATCCAGCCTGGCATTTCTCATGATATGCTCAGTATATAGGGTTAAACAAACAGGGTAACAGCAGACAGCCCTGTTGCACTCCTTTCTCGATCTTGAACCAATCAATTGTTCCATACAGGGTTCTAACTGTTGCTTCTTGGTCAGGCTTCCCAGAAACCTCATACAGGTTTCTCAGGAGACAGGCAAGATGGTCTGGCATTCCCATCTCTCTAAGATCTTTCCACAGTTTGTCATGATCCACATGACTGAAGCAGCTTAGCATGTACATGCTGCTGCTACTGCTAAGTTGCTTCAGTCGTGTCCGACTCTCTGCGACCCCATAGATGGCAGCCCACCAGGCTCCCCCATCCCTGGGATTCTCCAGGCAAGAACACTGCAATGGGTTGCCATTTCCTTCTCCAATGCATGAAAGTGAAAAGTGAAAGTGAAGTTGTTCAGTCGTGTCCGACTCTTAGCGACCCCATGGACTGCAGCCTACCAGGCTCCTCCGTCCGTGGGATTTTCCAGGCAAGAGTACTGGAGTGGGGTGCCATTGCCTTCTCCTAGCATGTACATAGGACTCATTAAAAGTAGACTAGGGAATTCCCTGATGGTACTGGGGCTAAGACTCTACACTCCCAATGCAGGGAGCCCAAGTTTGATCCCTGGTCAGGGTACTAGATCCCACATGCTACAACTAAGAGTTCACATGCCACAACTAAAGATCCTGCATTCCATAACTATATGCCACAACTAAGACCTAGGGCAGCCAAATAAATAAATAAAAATATTAAAAATAAATAAGTGTATTAAAAACAAAAATTTTATAACATAAAAGTAAGCTGAATATTCACCAGCTGGGACGCAGAACAAATCATCTTTTCAGAGCCTTCTACCCAGAGATTCTGAGTCTTAATTCCCATCTATTCTTCGGATGCAATCTTTTTTTAAATACCAACCAGTCCTAATCACTCCCTTCTCTAAACTAATATTATATTGAGCAACAAGTCATCATGGCATTTTTCATATTCTCTCCTGCATATTTGGCCACTTTCAACATGTCTGGGTGCTATGGTTGGGCAGAGAAACCACAGATGACACTGACACTGTCCCTTGTTCTTAGGGGCTTGATCCCTAGTCAGGCACAAACCATTTCTTCATTTCTTTCCAGGCTTCTTATAATCGGTGTCCATCACTGTCCCTACGTCTTTATTTCTGAGGGGTTAATTTCTAGTGTGAATCCAAGTTTGAAGAGAATTTCTGAGACTTAGAATCAAATATTTTTTGCTTGAAGCTTTGCTCTATAAGCAAAGCTCTTATTCTATTACTAGAATATTCCTGGGTCATTCTAGTATGATGTTAAAGTGATGACATTCTGAGCTGGCTGGACCTGGGGTTGGTGGTGTCTCACCTCCTGTGGTTCAGTGGACTCCAAATGATGCTCAGTTCCTCCAGCTTCAGCCTCCCACTGAGCAATCACGACTTGAGTGTTTCCATTCCTTACTCAGGGTCTGGGCTACATTTGTGGCTCAATGATGCTCCCTGTAACACCCATCCCTGAGCTGTGACTTGCCTACATTCTGGTTTGCGGGACTAGAGCTCAACTTGGAGCTAGCTAATCTCTATTACTTACCTCCCAGTCGCAGAAATGAAATTTACTATGAGTTGCTATTTCCCTGAGCTGCCCACTCAGCTCACCAGAACCTCCTGTGGTTCTTCTTTTACAATGCCAGTTGTAAAATACTACTCCTTATATAATAATTTTTGGCCTAACATATTCACTATCGATGCTTCCCAGGTGCACTAGTGGTAAAGAACTCACCTGCCAATGTAGGAGATGTAAAGTGATTCGGGTTTGATCCCAGGGTAGGGAAGATCCCCTGAAGGAGGACATGGCAACCCACTCCAGTATTCTCGTCTGAAGAATCCCCATGGACAGAGGAGCCAGGTGGGCTACAGTCCATAGGGTTGCAAAGTGTCAATCACAACTGAAGTGACATAGCACACATGCATGTATTCACGATCTGGCTCTTCACAGAAAATGTTTATCAATCCCTGACCTGATCAGTATTTGTGTGTGTGACTTACCATTTATTTGAGCACTAAAGGAAATAACTCACAAGTCAGGTTTTCTTCTTTATGTCCCTCAAATCTCTCCCTTTTATGCTCCTGCTATGGTCAAGCCCTGGTGTGGGGTCCCCAAGGAGTAGATGCCTTTTTAGAATGTATGTGACACCTTCCTGTTTTGTATGTAAATAGCGTGCTGAGGGCTCTCCTTCATAATATATATTACCATCTCCTTTCATCTTTCATCCTTATCAACATTACAATATCTTTCCATTAAGAGGAAAATGGGGGCCTTTATGGAAATCTATTTCCTCTACTCCAAACCAAGGATGCGGCTATCCTTTCATTACTTGAGAAATTCCCCATTGCTCAGTGTGTAAACTAGTATTTACTCTTCAGATAAGGCCCTGAAGATGTAGAAGCAGCAGAAAGATGTAATAGTGAGCAGAAAGGAAGCAATTTTTTTCCTTCACATGTATAATCAAAGCAAGTTGCACTGTGGCAAGCTTCACCATGGTGCCCACCACATCATACACAGAGAGGCAAGAGGGAAATAGAAAGATCCCCATCTTTACAGCACTGAATTACTCAGTCCTGCTTGGATTTAGCATCCATTCTGGATAGTATTAACTGATTATTTCCATAGAGATGTCTTTAACAACATCTGATTAACCTTATTTTAACAGAGTAAGGAAACACACAAGGAAGAAAAAGTAAAGAGCAGGAAGGGATCTATTACTTGAACCAGTAAGAATTCTTAGATTCAAACAGATGCCAGCTTAACTTAAACACATTATGAAGATTATCAGGTCCTCATAGAATCAAGAAAAATCTGGAGGGCCAGCTCAGAACACACAGGAGCAGTCAGGTTAGGAGCCAAGAGTAGAGCCAGAGTCACATGGTGGGATGAATATCACATTCTGAGGGATATTGCAGCCACCACCTTGCTCCCTCCTCTGCTTCTAGAACCAGGCCTCCTGGCCCCATCAGCTCTTCCAAGAACGATCTCTCCATTGGGATACAACATCTGTGCGTTGTTGATTCAAAGCCCTAAATAGGAGCTTCCAGTTGTTCTGGCCTACACTGTGCCCAGACTAGCTGCCAGGGAGCAGAAGAGAGAGTGTTGGTCTCCCTTGAGCTTGAAGAGGAAGTGGGCCTGCCCGCCAACAAACCCATGCAGAATCAAATCTCCCCAGATGAGTAGAAGATTTAGGAACTGACCACCAACATGATACTCAACAGTGGTCAATTGCAGTCCATCTTGTTTGACCCTTGATCATCTTCATAGACTTACCTCGTGGCTCAGATGGTAAAGAATCTACCTGCAGTGCAGGAGACCCAGGTTTGATCCTTGGGTTGGGAAGATCCCCTTGAGAAGGGAATGGCTATCCACTCCAGTATTCTTGCCTGGAGAATTCCATGGAAAGTGGAGCCTGATGGCTACAGTCCATGGGGTCACAAAGAGTCAGGACTGAGCGACTAAGCACAGAACAGCACATATACTCTATTATGTATTAAGCAGATAACAAGCTGGAATCTACTGTATAGCACAAGGAACTCTACTCAATGTTCTGTGCAAATGGGAAGGAAATCCAGAGGAGATAAGTGTATATGTATATCTGATTCACTTTGTTGTACAAAAGAAGCTAACACAACATTCTAAAGCAATTATACTCCAATAAAAAGTTTAAAAGTGAATAAAGAAATAAATCAGAGCAATGTTTTCTTAGATAAGTCCCTCAAGGCAATAGAAATAAAAACAAAAATAAACAAATGCAACCTAAGCAAACTTACAAGCTTTTGAACAGTAAAGGAAACCATTAACAAAACGAAAAACAACCTACCAGCTAGATATTTGCCAACCAAACAACCAACAAGGACTTAATTTCCAAAACACACAAACAGTCCATACAACTCAATAACAACAACAACAATAAAATAGCCCTATCAAAAAAAGGGCAGAAGATCTAAATAGACATTTCTCCAAAAAAGATACACAAATGACCAATAGGAACATGAAGACATGCTCAACATTGCTAACTATTAGAGAAATGCAAATCAAAATAATGCAAATCAATGAAGTATCACTTCACATCAGTCAGAATGGCTATCATTTAAAAAGTCTACAAACAATAAATGCTGGAGAGGCTGCAGATAAAAGAGAATCCTCTTGCACTATGCGTGGGAATATAAATCAATATAGCCACTATGGAGAACAGCATGGAGATTCCCTTAAAAGCTAGGAATAAAACTACCATATGATGCAATAACAGGCTGGGAGTTTGAAGGTCTAAGGCTTGGGATTACCCAGAAGAAACAGCAAAGACCCAAGAATGACTGAGGTCAGTGTTTTCAAGGAACAGAAAACAGGCTTGTGGCCAGAGCACAGGAGATAATGAGAAATATGGACAACACTCAGATTGAGGGTGTGGGAGGTAAGAGATTACATCAACCAGACCAAGAAATGTGAGTTTTACTCTAAAAGAGGTGTAAGCAAGGTAGTAGATGCTGAGGGTATCAGACAGTGCAGATCCATTTTCTTAGATCTGTACAGGACCAAGTGCAGGACCACAACTTCTTCACTCAAAATCCTTCTTGATTCCATCTCCTGAAGCTTTTGGCTGGACATCTTGCCTGGGGTAAGAGGACTCTGGGAAACACTACAGAAGTCTCAGCTGTGAGAGAGCTCCCAGGTGTCACTCGCTCCCTTCTGGTTGTAACTTTCATGAACTTCTTTAACCTCTCCTGTGAGTTCTAAATATGTCAAGAGGGCAACAGGCCTATCGCCCCTTGTGACCATCTCTGGGGAAACCTCAGTCTCAGCACTGTGACTGGTTGAACAGGAACGTTGCACGCCAAGCTCTACCAAGCCCCCTCCTTCGGTTTGGGAGGTTTTTGATGAAATCTGCTTTGCTGAAGTATCAGCGTGTCCTGGATGACAAATGCAGCCAAAGGAAACATCAATTTGAAATGTTTTAAAGTCTCAGTGCTTATTTAGAACTATTCTCTCCAAATCATCTCCCTCCTCCAACAATGATCCACCAAATTATCTGAAAGAAAATCCAGCTTCATTCTTGCTCCCTTGTAAGGTTAGAATAGCATTTGTATCCAGAGGCAGCTGAACCTGGGTTTCAAGGCAGGGGGTCCATGAAGTGGCACCAGCCGCATTGGAGAGAAGGGCCTGGGGGTGTGGGCGTGACATTCCATGCATGTAAGATGGTTTCCTGAGGCTGATGCTGGGGTCTGGGAGTTCTCCGACCAGCTTCAGTGATTAACTGTTCCTGAAATGCCTGCAAAGTGAGTTTCAGTAAACTAACTCATATTTCTGCATTTATTTCCATGATAAAATCAGAAATTCTTTCCCATGGAAAACAGTTTTAGCAATAAAATATTATACTTTAAAATGTGTTACTTTAGAATGAAAATTACAATTTTCCCAGGAAACCAACTAAAAATAAATCACAAAGCACACACTGTTGAAAGTTTGAGTATCCAGTCAGAAGTTACATTCACTTGAGCAAAACCCATAAAAGGGTAGGTATTCTTTATTTTAAAAACCACACTTTATCAGTTTATCTTGAGTTTATCTTTTGAATGTGATCTTTTTATTGTTTCTCAAATATCATTTTCCTTTGCTATCCTTTAAGCTTTGTCATGCTAGTGGCCTCTATTTTTTTTTTTAAGTAATGGTCTCAATGGTTCATTTTTTTGGAAATTTGCACAAAATCAAGTTTAAAAACTTAAGTCCAAAGAAATGTTAAGGTAATATATTTCTGTCTTTCATATTAAAAGAAATCTCCTTAGCAGCACCCCAGGCAGACGATGACCAACTCCACCTGAACAGCTGTGTGAGATCACCCACTGTCCCAGGATGTCCAGACTTGAGGGGAGAACTGTCACCCTAGTGAGCTTTTCCTCACCTGGACTAAATAAAGTCTGCAGTACTTTTATGACATGAGACAACCACCAACTCCTAGAGCCAGCTCCTCTGTGCTCTGCAGGCTTTCTGATTGAATGAGCTGTCAAGGATCAAGTGAAGGACATGACTTGCAATGAAATCCCTCATCTCTGTTTGGCACCCCCTCCATTCTTTATCTGATCTTCGTAGCTCCCCAAGCTGTCCCTCTCCTCATTCAGCATTCCAGGAGAACTCATTCCCACAAGGCTATGTGGAACCAAGAACACTCAAATTCCTCCAAGGATGGTGGGGCAGGGCAGAGCTGAGGGGGACATGGCACATTGCACTGGGGAAAGAAGAAGCTGGTGTTGATAAGAGAGATGGGAGTCCAGTCCAGAGGCTGCCCCAGATACACCAACACCAGTGCTCCCTGGCTCTGGTAAGTTCTAAGAATAAAGCAAGACAGTGGTTTTCTCATTAGACTCTCTTGGCTGTGCTGAGAAATGAATTCTGCACATTACTCAAACCAAGGGGAATACTTGGAACATTCTGTAGGCAGAGACAGATGGTACACATGCGCATTCAGCCAGCTGGCCAAGGCTCCTGCATTTTGCTGTTCCTAGTCATTTCTTCCTCTACCATGATGTTGTTCCTCATTCTGAGAATGTGCACTGCTTCTTGTCACCACTGCTTTCCATCGAAAACGTCTACCAATTGACGACAAGTCTTCTCTCTAGAAATAGACCTCTCGACCAGGGTTCAGTCTGTTTCAACATTCTTATAGTTGAAGTCATTTCTTTGTAAACCTTGTGCTGTTTATAAATAGCAGCTTTTGGGCTGGGTTATGCTGTGTGCTGAGGGGTTCTGTTTCGAGGGCAACAAGAATTGCCCCCTGATGGTCCCACCATCTGCCAACGTCAGGAGGCTGGGCATGCACACAAGGAGAACGTTGTGTTTGTGCTGCGCAGGAGAACACAAGACCAGAAGTTCTAAAGTGGACTCCCCAGAGCAGCAGCATCACCTATCTGGGAACTTGTTATAAATGCAGGTGACCCAGCTGCCCCTCTCCTACTGAGTGAGAACTTCTAGGTGGACCCCAGGGGTCTGTGATGTGACAAGCCCTCCCGGGGCTTTCCTGTGTCCCAGGTGTGAGAATTCTGCTCCAGAGGGATGTTTTCTATCAGATGGTTCCACCTGTCATAAATATATATGAATGAATACACCATCAAAAGTCAAGTTAGAGGTGACAATCTCTGCCGGGAGCCGGCATATTGCATATTGAGTGCATATTGCATATTGAGTGCAGCACTTTCCACAGCATCATCTTTCAGGATCTGGAATAGTGCAACTGGAATTCTGTCACTGCCGGGAGCCAGCGTGAGGAGCTCCACCCATGACAAAGGTCATGAGGAAGGAGGCTCGGCATACACAAAGGCAGGATCGAGCCTCAGGAGTCCCCCTGGAAATTCTCGAGCATCTACCCCCAAAACCAGAGTCTGCCTACTTTCTGCTTTGTGCTCTCACCTACACCTCTGACTTTATGGGGGGCTGTCCCCCACTACCTCTCTCTGAAAAAAGAGTTAGCTTACAGCTCCAGTTAATAATTCCTGGGTGTGACAGTGTTTCAACCTACAAACTCCTTTGGAAATCCTCTAGCCTGCCTGAATAGGTTTTTCTGGCCACATGTGATTGTTCAGAGCCTCCCAACTGTGAGAGGCAGGAGATGTTCTAAACTGTCTAAACACAGATTCCTTTGAGCAGTTAAAAGATTGATTAGAAATTGTATTGGTGAAGGGTTTTTCACTTATTGGGCCAATGTATGCTTCTAAGTCTCCGTACTCCTTACCTACTGTGTCCTTGGCAGTGTATTGATTGATATAATGGGTGTATAGAAATGTAAGTAGTAGCCTCAATGTTTGTAACCTTGGACCCTTGAGTTAAATCTTTTCTTGATTGAGCCCACCTCACCTTTGCCCTATAGGAATGCAACTCTATCCAGTGCTTTTTGGAGGCTGGCGCCTGACTTTAGAATAATCACCTTTAGAGAAAAATAAGTTTCTTAAAATGTTAACAGGCCTCCTGGCCAGAAGATGATGTAAATCACCTGAACTTTTGCATATGATAAGTTTGAAAGCCTGGCTTCGATTAGGATCAGGAACTGCTGTCCTTGCATGACTCCCCCGCCTTCCCCCATTATCCTCTATGCACAACTTAAGGTATAAAAACTACTTTGGAAAATAAAGTGCAGGCCTTGTTCACCGAAACTTGGTCTCCCCATGTCACTCTCTCTCTCAAATTCTGGCTGAGTCTCCATCTGGAGCGCGGAACCCGCCATGCTTGCTAATTATGCCTGGGCTTCTAAAATCCGACGGGGGACGCCTCAGTGTCTCCTCTCCTTCGGGAAAACGGAAGGACACCTGCGGCCTACGTAAGTGGTGCAAGCTTCTTGTCTTGACATTTTATTGGTCTCCCGCGTAAACCAAGCTACTCAGCCTCTTTTCTCCACTGAATTTTCCTACTGAGCTATCCTCATTCTATTCCTCTTTATATCTTTGATAAATATTTAAATAAATAGGTCGCCTACACCATCTCTCCTTTGAATACCCTGGATCAGCCGGGGCTGGACCCCGGCAAATCTCAATCACTTATGTCAGGTAACCCAGGAGGACTTGGCAAGCTTCTCACACTGAGCAGCCTAGAATCTCTCGTCTTCCCAGGGAACTCTACCAACCTCACCACCCGCAGCCTCCTAGGTGTGTGAGCTTTGATGGTGAGACCAGAGTTTTCTCTTTCTCTATGATCTACATACGCCTTACACTTGTATCCATATATTTTCACTTTCTGGAAACCTGTTTCTAATTCTTTACATATATCACAACTGAATGGTTGGTGAATGTGTGAAAAATACACAAAGTGATCTAAGAAAAATCTGTTTCTTTAAAACAGGAGAACAAGATGGCGGGGGAGTAGGTGGACATGGAGTACATCTCTCTCCATGGATACATCAGGAATACACCAACAACAGCTAAGAGCGGACAGGAGTACCTGACCATCAGAAGAGAAGGTATAGAACCATGCAAAACTCGGTAGGATGAAGGAACTAGGGGGAAACAGGAGTGTTAGTAGGACTGGACCTGTCTTCGGCGGGTGGGGGAACTGAAGCAGGGGGTCTGATCCCCATATCAGAGCAACTGTCTGAGTCAGGGGAGAAACATTTAAGGCTGAGAGTGAAACAGCTGATCTGTGGCAGCCGAGATGGAATGAGAATCAAACAGTCCTTGCGATAGCCATACTTACCCTAGACAGGGATACATGTTCCCTAGAAAGTGCAGTGGCTGGGAGCTGGAGTTTAAGGATTGTGGACCAATCCCAGGGCAGGGCTGCTGTTGACGGCAGACAGACAGATCAAGGGGATGTGAGGGAGGAGACTGTGGTGGGAAATGCCTGTGGAGGAAAGCCAGGCAGCCATGGAAGCAAGGCAATACTGCTGAGTCACGCATAGTGGGTGGAGCCATCACCATAGCCTCCTTCTCCCCAAATGCCAGCAGGGCAGCTGAACAGAGAGGCTGGCCCATCAAACACCTGAGGTACTGAACTACAGAGTTGGACCCCACCCAGAGTGACCTTTAAGTGCCTGATAGGCTGATCTACAGAGTAGGACCCCAGCCAGTGGAGACCCTCTATGTGCCTGGTGCACAGAACAACAGAGAAGGACTCCAGGCAAGGGAGCTCTCTAAGTGCCTAAACAGGTAGAGTTATGTTGAAAGACTAGCCAAATAGGCCTTCTGATTGCCAGCTACAAGAGGCTAGAAAGAAGACTCTGATGGGCCCATAACTCCTGCATGGAGGCAATCTGTGTCCCTGCATCTTTAGCACCTCCAGGAGCCCCACAAGCCAAACAACTGTGCCACCTTCATGTTCAACCCTCACTGGGGCACAGCTGCCATAGGCAAAAAAAAGTCTTGTGTCTATGCACGCAGGGTCACTTCGGTCATATCCAACTCTTTGCAACCCTGTAGACTGTGGCCTGCCAGTCTTCTCTATCAGGGGGGATCTCCAGGCAAGAATACTGGAGCATATTGGCCAATACTGGTTGCCATACCCTTCTAGAGCACTATATTTCCTGCTGCCCTAGCTGCCAACTCCCCTGAGTACCTGGTGCTGCCAGAACCCCTGTGACCCAAGCAGCTGCACCACCTCCACACCTGGCCCTCACTGGGGCAGGCCCAAGTCCTCCAGGGCAGCCTCAGAAACAAACACCAATGGGTGACCCACATGCAGAGGTGGAAATAAAACCACAATTGAAACCCAGGGGCAGTGTGACTAAGGAATAAGACCCAAAACCCTCCCACCAGCTGTACAAGCTGCAGATTAAATCCAAGTGATCAACTAGGTAGATTCTGTGTCTGTGGAATATGTAAAAGAACAATGAGATCTTCCACAAAAGAAAATGCACTAGTTTTGATAGCTGTGGACATTGGAGGCAAAAACACATAGGAATAGGACCAGATTAGAATCTGAGCTGCCTCCACAGCAGGTCTAGAGGCCAGCACAGTGTTGGAGGACATCTTAGGGAGGTGAGGTAGACTGTGACTCCCAGTAAAGGAAAGGACTCTGAGAGCAGTGACTCAAGAAAAATATTCAGTATTCTTATGTTTTGACTTGCTTTGTAGATTCTCTTGGATTTCTTTTACTTTTTTCGTTTCCTTTATTTATTCTTCCCCCTCCCCCACCCTCACTGTAGTTGTTGATTTTATTGGCATTATTAAATCTAATTAAGCTTTTGAGCTTTTTTTTTCCTTCAGTCAAATTTTTTATTGTTGTTATAAACCTCTGCCTCTACATTGGGCTTTAGCAGTCCTGTAGAGTTTTCCTTTTATTATTTTTTTCTTCTTCCTTTTTGTGTCTTTTTTCTTTTCTCTTTTGTTAATTTGAACATTTTATACTATTATCTTTTCCTACATTTGTTCTTTTGTTTGCTTTTCATACTGTTACCCTTGCATCTAAACTTTAATGTATATAAATCTTCTTTATCCACCTCTATTTAACTTTGCAAATATATTCTTTCTTGCTTTTCTTTCCTCCCAACGTATTTGTTAGTTTTGTTTTCACTGCTTTATTCCACACTTGGCACCTTGCTTTAGTTCTGTTTTCCAGTTTATGCCTCAGTTAGTTTTCTTCCTAACTGGTAGATATAATTTTTGATTTCCTTTGTTTGCTGGGTCAGTCTACTGTACTTTATTTTTGTTGAACTGTTTTGATTTTGCTTATGGGTCTACATGTATATGTGTATGTTACATTATTTTAATTATTATCTGCCTGATTTTGTAACTGCCATTTGTATGGGGTTCATCTTTGGTTTGCCATTTTTGGATACTTGTTTTAATGTCACTTAATGCCATAAAAAACCACTTGTGGAATCTTTGTTCCAGAAAAAAGATCAAGAAACCTCACACTACACGAAGCTTACACAAACCACTGGACCGACCGTAGAAGGGCATAAACCAAAAGGGAGAAAGAATTCAAACTTGAAGCCACAGAAAAGGAGACTTCAAACACCATAAGTTTTTTAAAAAATAATGAAAACACAGAGAAATACTACACAAATGAAGGAACAAACTAGAAACAAATAAATGAAGAGGAAATAGGCAAACTACCTGAAAAAGAATTCAGAATAATGATAGTGAAGATGATCAAAAACCTTGAAAGCAAAATGGAGAAAATGCAAGAATCTGTTAATAAAGACCTAGAAGAATTGAAGACTAAACATACAGAGACAAACAACACAATTACTGGAATTAAAAATACTCCAGAAGGAATCTATGCAAAGAAATAAAGGAAAACAATAGAATGGGAAAGACTAGAGATCTCTTCAAGAAAATTAAAGATACCAAGGGAACATTTCATGCAAAGATGGGCTCAATGAAGGACAGAAATTGTATAAACCCAACAGAAGCAGAAGATATTAAGAAGAGGTGGCAAGAATACACAGAAGAACTGTACAGAAAAGATCTTCATGATGCAGATAATTATGATGGTGTAATCACTCACCTAGAGCAGACATCCTAGAATGTGAAGTCAAGTGGGCCTTAGGAAGGCATTAGTAAGCATTACTATGAACAAGGCTAGTGAAGGTGATGGAATTCCAGTTGAGTGATTTCAAATCCTGAAAGATGATGCTGTGAAAGTGCTGCACTCAATATGCCAGCAAATTTGAAAAACTCAGCAGTGGCCATAGGACTGGAAAAGGTCAGTGTTTATTTCAATCCCAAAGAAGGGCAATGCCAAAGAATGCTCAAAGGGGCTTTTCCGGTTGCGGCGCCGAGCGGTGAGGAGCTCGTCTCTGCACCTTCAGCCATGCCGTCCAAGGGCCCTCTGCAGTCGGTGCAAGTCTTCAGACGCAAGAAGACGGCCACGGCCGTGGCGCACTGCAAACGAGGTAACGGCCTCATCAAGGTGAACGGACGACCCCTGGAGATGATCGAACCGCGCACGCTGCAATACAAGCTACTGGAACCTGTTCTGCTCCTGGGCAAGGAGCGATTTGCTGGTGTGGACATCCGCGTCCGAGTGAAGGGTGGTGGTCACGTAGCCCAGATTTACGCCATCCGCCAGTCCATCTCCAAAGCCTTGGTGGCCTATTACCAGAAATATGTGGATGAGGCTTCCAAGAAGGAGATCAAAGACATCCTCATCCAGTACGACCGGACCCTGCTGGTAGCCGATCCCCGTCGCTGCGAATCCAAGAAGTTTGGAGGTCCTGGTGCCCGTGCCCGCTACCAGAAATCCTACCGATAAGCCCGTCATGAAGACCAGGGTTTCCCTTTACAGCACCTTTATAATAAATGTTGTGAGATTTAAGGTTTCAGGAAAAAAAAAAAAAGAATGCTCAAAGGGAAGGGAAGTCACTCAGTCATGTCCAACTCTTAGCGACCCCATGGACTGCAGCCTACCAGGCTCCTCCGTCCATGGGATTTTCCAGGCAAGAGTACTGGAGTGGGGTGCTATTGCCTTCTCTGAAAAAATGCTCAAACTACCCCATAATTGCACTCATGTCACACGCTAGTAAAGTAATGCTCAAAATTCTCCAAGCCAGGCTTCAGCAATACGTGAACCGTGAACTTCCAAATGTTCAAGCTGGTTTTAGTAAAGGCAGAGGAACCAGAGATCAAATTGCCAACATCCGCTGGATCATGGAAAAAGCAAGAGAGTTCCAGAAAAACATCTATTTCTGCTTTATTGACTATGCCAAAGCCTTTGCCTGTGTGGATCACAATAAACTGTGGAAAATTCTTCAAGAGATGGGAATACCAGACCACCTGACCTGCCTCTTGAGAAATCTGTATGCAGGTCAGGAAGCAACAGTTAGAACTGGACACGGAACAACAGACTGATTCCAAATCAGGAAAAGAGTACATCAAGGCTGTGTATTGTCACCGTGCTTATTTAACTTATATGCAGAGTACATCATGAGAAACACTGGGCTGGAAGAAATGCAAGCTGGAATCACGATTGCTGGGAGAAATATCAATAACTTCAGATATGCAGATGACACCACCCTTATGGCAGAAAGTGAAGAACTAAATAACCTCTCAATGAAAGTGAAAGAGGAGAGTAAAAAAAGTTGGCTTAAAGCTCAACATTCAGATAACTAAGGTCATGGCTTCCGGTCCCATCACTTCATGGAAAATAGATGGGGAAACAGTGGCTGACTTTATTTTTTGGGGCTCCAAAATCACTGCAGATGGTTATTGCAGCCATGAAATTAAAAGATGCTTGTTCCTTGGAAGGAAAGTTATGACCAACCTAGATAGCATATTAAAAGCAGAGACATTATTTGTCAACAAAGGTCCATCTAGTCAAGGCTATGGTTTTTCCAGTAGTCAGATATGGATGTGAGAGTTGGACTATAAACAAAGCTGAGCACTGAAGAATTAATGCTTTTGAACTGTGGTGTTGGAGAAGACTCTTGAGAGTCCCTTGAACTGCAAGAAGATCCAACCAGTCCATCCTAAAGGAGATCGGTCTTGTGTGTTCACGGAAGGACTGATATTGAAGCTGAAATTCCAATACTTTTCCACCTGATTCGAAGAGCTGACTCATTTGAAAAGACCCTCATGTTTGGAAAGATTGGGGGCAGGAGGAGAAGGGGACGACAGAAGATGAGATGGTTGGATGGCAATACCGACTCAATGGATATGAGTTTGTGTGAACTGTGGGAATTGGTGATGGACAGGGAGGCCTGGCATGCTGTGGTTCTTGGGGTTGCAAAGAGTCAGACATGACTGAGTGACTGAACTGAACTAAATTAGAAGGAATCATTAGCAGAATATCTAAAGCAGAACAAATCAGTGAGCTGGAAGATAAAATGGGGGAAATAGCTTCTGAAGAGTAGAATAAATTAAAAAGAATGAAAAAAACTGAGGAGTCTCAGAGACCTCTGGGACAATATCAAATGCACCAACATTCAAATTATAGGGGTCCCAGAAGAAGAAGAGGAAAAGAAAGGGTCTGAGAAATTTTTTGAAGAGATTATGGTTGAAATTTTCCCCAACATAGAAAAGGAAATAGTCAATCAAGTCCAAGGGGCACAAAGAGTCCCATACAGGATAAACCCAAGGAGAAATACACCAAGACACATACTAATCAAACTAATGAAGACTAAACACAAAGAAAGACTATTAAAAGCAGCAAGGCAAAAGCAACAGTGACATACAAGGGAAACCCCATATGTTTACCAGCTGATCTTTCAGCAGAAACTCTGCAGGCCAGAAGGGAATGGCAGGGTATATTTAAAGCACTGAAAGGGAAAAATCTACAACCAAGATTACTGTACCAGTAAGGATCTCATTCAAAATTGATGGAGAAATCAAAAGCTTTTCAGACAAGCAAAAGGTAAGAGAATTCAGAACCACCAAACCAGCTTTACAACGAATATTAAAAGGACTGATATAGTCAAGAAATACAAGAGAAGAAAAAGGATCTACAAAATCAACCCCAAACAATTAAGAAAATGGCAATAGGAACATATATATCAATAATTGCTCTAAGTGTAAATGAATTAAATGCTCCAACCAGAAGACACAGACTGGGTGAATGGATAGAAAACAAGACCCATATACATGCTGTCTACAAGAAGCCCACTTCAGACCTCAAGACACATACAGACTGAAAGTGAGAGGATGGAAAAATATATTCCATGCAAATGGGAAGCAAAAGAAAGCTGGAGTAGCAATCCTCATATCAGACAAAATAGACCTTAAAATAAAGAAGATTACAAGAGATAAGGAAGGACACTACATAATGATCAAGGGATTAATCCAAGAGGAAGACATGACAATTGTAACTATGCACCCAACAGAGGAGCACCTCGATAAATAAGACAAACACTAACAGATATAAAAGGAGAAATTGACAGTAACACAATAATAGTAGCAGACTTTAACACCCCACTGACACCAATAGACAGATCATCAAAACAGAAAATTAATAAGGAAACACAAGTCTTAAATGATACATTAGATGAGATGGATCTCATTGATATCTTCAGGACATTCTATCCAAATGCACAAGAATACACCTTCTCAAGTGCACATGGAACATTCTATAGGATAGACCACATTATGGGTCACAAAACAAACCTCAGTAAATTTAAGAAAATTGAAGTCATATCAAGCATCTTCTCCAACCACAATGCTATGAGACTAGATATCAATTACAAGAAAAAAAAAACTGTGAAAAACACAAAAACATAAAGATTAAACAATACATTTCTAAATAACCAACAGATTACTGAAGAAATCAAAAGGGAAGTCAAAAAATTTCTAGAAACAAATGACAATGAAAACATGACAACTCAAAACCTATGGGATGCAGCAAAAGCAGTTCTAAGAGGGAACTTAATAGCAATACAATCCTACCTCAAGAAACAAGAAAAATATCGAATAGACAGTCTAACTTCACAACTAAAACAACTGGGAAAAGAAGAACAAAAAAATCCCAAAATTAGTCGAAGGAGAAAAATCATAAAGATCCAAGCAGAAATAAATGAAAAAGAAATGAAAGAAGCAATAGTAAAGATTTTAATAAAACTAAAAGCTGTTTCTTTGAGAAGATGAACAAAATTGACAAACCTTTAGCCAGACTCATCAAAAAAAAAGAGAGAAGAATCAAATCAACAAAATTATAAATGAAAAAGGAGAGGTTACAACAGACAATGCAGAAACACAAAGGATTATCAGAGACTATTATGAACAACTCTATGACAATAAAATGGATAACCTGAAAGAAATGGATAGATTCTTAGAAAAGTTCAATCTTCTAAGACTGAACCAGAAAGAAATAGAAATTTCGAACAACCTAATTACAAGCACTGAAATTGAACCTATGAACAAAAATCTCCCAAAAACAAAAGCCCAGGACCAGATGGCTTCATGGGAGAATTCTATCAAACATTTAGAGAAGAGGTAATGCCTATCCTTCTAAAACTCTTTCAAAAAATTGCAGAGGAAGGAACACTTCCAACTCATTCTACAAGGCCACCATCACCCTGATACCAAAACCAAAGACAACACAAAAAAAGAAAACTACAGGCCAATATCACTGATGAACATAGATGCAAAAATCCTCAACAAAATTTTAGCAAACAGAATTCAACAACACATCAAAAAGCTCATACACCACAATCAAGTTGGGTTTATTTCAAGGATGCAAGGATTCTTCAATATATGAAAATCAGTCAATGTGATACACCATATTAACAAATTGAAGGATAAAAAACCATATGATCATCTCAATAGATGCAGAAAAAGCCTTTGACAAAATTCAGCACCCATTTATGATTAAAACTCTTCAAAAAATGGGCATAGAAGGAACCTTCCTCAACATCAGATCAGATCAGTGACTCAGTCGTGTCCGACTCTTTGCGACCCCATGAATCGCAGCACGCCAGGCCTCCCTGTCCATCACCAACTCCCGGAGTTCACTGAGTGAAGGCCATATATGATAAGCCTACAGCAAACATTATTCTCAATGGTGAGAAACTGAAAGCATTCCCCCTAAGATCAGGAATAAGACAAGGGTGTCCACTTTCCCCACTATTACTCAACATAGTTCTGGAAGTTTTAGCTACAGCAAACAGAGAATTAAAAGAGATGAAAGGAATCCAGATCAGAAAAGAAGAAGTAAAGCTCTCACTGTTTGCAGATGACATGATACTTTGCATAGAAAACCCTGAAGATAATATCAGAAAGTTACTAGATCCAATCAGTGAATTTAGCAAAGTTGCAGGATACAAAATCAATTCAGAGAAATCACTTGCATTTCTATATACTAACAACGAAAAGTCAGAAAGAGAAATTAAGGAATCAATCCCATTCACCATTGCAACAAATAGGATTAAATATCTAGGAATAAATTTATCTAAGGAAAAGAAAGAACTGTGCACAGAAAATTATAAGGCACTGATGAAAGAAATCAAAGATAACATAAACAGATGGAGAGATATTCCATGTTCCTGGGTAGGAAGAATCAATATTGTGAAAATGACTGTAGTATCAAAGGCAATCTACAGATTCAATGCAATCCCTATCAAATTACCAATAGCATTTTTCACAGAACTAGAACAAAAAAATTTCACAATTCATATGGAAACACAAAAGATCCCGAATAGTCAAAACAGTCTTGAGAAAGAAGAATGGAGCTGGAGGAATCATCCTGACTTCAGATTATACTACAGTGCTATGGTCATCAAGGCAGTATGGTACTGACACAAAAACAGAAATATCGACCAATGGAACAAGATAGAAAGCCCAGAAATAAACCCATGCACCTATGGGTACCTTATTTTTGACAAAGGAGGCAAGAATATAAAATGGGGCAAAGACAGCCTCTTCAATAAATGGTGTTGGGAAAACTGGACAGCTATATGTAAAATAATGAAATTAGAACACTTCCTAACACCATCAGTTCTGTTCAGCTCAGTCATGTCCAACTCTTTGCGACCCATGGACTGCAGCACACCAGGCCTCCCTGTCCATCACCTAACACCGTACACAAGATAAACTCAAAATGGATTAAAGACCTAAATGTAAGACTAGAAACTATAAAACTCTTAGAGGAAAACATAGGCAGAATACTCGATTACATAAATCAAAGTAAGATCCTCTATGACCCACCTCCTAGAATAAAGCAAATAAAACCAAAAGTAAACAAGTGGGACCTGATTAAGCTTAAAAGCTTTTGCACAGCAAAGGGAACTATAAGCAAGGTGAAAAGACAACCTTCAGAATGGGAGAAAACAATAGCAAATTAAACAACTGACAAAGGATTAATTTCCAAAATATACAAGCAGCTCATACAACTCAATACCAGAAAAACAAACAACCTAATCAATAAGTGGGGAAAAGATCTAAACAGACATTTCTCCAAAGAAGACATACAGAAAGCTGACAAACACAGGAGAAGATGCTCAACATTGCTCATTATTAGAGAAATGCAAATCAAAACCGCAATGAGATATCACCTAACACCAGTCAGAATGGCCATCATCAAAAAGTCTACAAACAATAAATGCTGGAGAGGGTATGGAGAAAAGGGAACACTCTTGCACTGTTGGTGGGAATGTAAATTGATACAGCCACTATGGAAGACAGTATGGAGATTCCTTTAAAAACTAGGGATTTAACCAACATATGACCCAGCAATCCCACTCCTAGGCATATACCCTGAGGAAACCAAAATTGAAAGAGACACATGTATCCCATTGTTCATTGCAGCACTATTTACAATAGCTATAACATGGAAGCAACTTTGATGTCCTTTGACAGATAAATGGATGAAGAAGCTGTGGTACATATACACAATGGAATATTACTCGGCCATAAAAAGGAACACACTTGAGTCAGTTCTAATAAGGTGGATGAACCTAGAACCTATTATACAGAGTGAAGTAAGTCACAAAGAGAAAGAGAAATGTAAAATTCTAACTCATATATATGGAATCTAGAAAAATAGTACTGAAAAATTTATTTACAGGGCAGCAATGGAGAAATAAACATAGAGAATAGACTTACGGACATGGGGGTGGGGGGTGGGTGAGATATATGGAAAGAATAACACAGAAACTTACATTACCATATGTAAAATAGATAGCCAATAGGATTCTGCTGTATGTCTCAGGAAACTCAAACAGGGGCTCTGTATCAGACTAAAAGGGTGAGATGGGGTAAGAGATGGGAGGGAGGTTCAAAAGGGAGGGGATATATGTATACCTATGGCTGATTCATGTTGAGGTTTGACAGAAAACAACAAAATCCTGTAAAGCAATTATCCTTCAGTTAAAAAATAAATAAACATTTATTAAAAAAAGAAAAAATAGTAAAATGCCTAGGAATAAATCTACCTAAGGAGGTAAAAGATATATGCTTAGAAAATTATAAGACACTGATGAGAGAAATTGAAGACATCACAAACAAATGGAAAGATATGCTGTACTTATAAATTAAGAGAATTAATATTTTTAAAATGACCATACTCCCCAAGGAAATCTGCAGACTCATACATTCCTTATCAAAATACCAATTGTATTTTTCACAGAACTAGCAGAAATAATTCTAAAATTTGTTCAAACATACAAAAGACCTTGGATAAACATAACATATTGAGACAGGAGAACAAAGCAGAATGTATCATGCTGCCTCAGTTTAGACTATTCTACAAAGCAAAAGGAGGAGTGGGCGCAAAGGATGAGATGGTTAGATAGCACCACCAACCCAATGGATATGAATTTGAGCAAACTCCAGGAGACAGTGGAAGACAGAGGAGCTGGCTTGCTACAGTCCATGAGGTTGCAAAGAGTCAGACATGACAACAAAGCTACTGTAATTGAAACAGTATGGCACTGGTGCAAAAACAGTACATTGACCAATGGGACAGACCAGAGCATCCAGAAATAAATCCACACTTATATGGCCAATTAATTTATGACAAAGGAGGCAAGAATATACAGTGGGGAAAAGATAGCCTCTGGTTCCAAATAGGAAAAGGAGTACGTCAAGGCTGTATATTGTCACCCTGTTTATGTAACTTATATGCAGAGTACATCATGAGAAACGCTGGACTGGAAGAAACACAAGCTGGAATCAAGATTGCTGGGAGAAATATCAATAACCTCAGATATGCAGATGACACCACCCTTATGGCAGAAAGTGAAGAGGAACTCAAAAGCCTCTTGATGAAAGTGAAAGTGGAGAGTGAAAAAGTTGGCTTAAAGCTCAACATTCAGAAAACGAAGATCATGGCATCCGGTCCATCATTTCATGGGAAATAGATGGGGAAACAGTGGAAACAGTGTCAGACTTTATTTTTCTGGGCTCCAAAATCACTGCAGATGGTGACTGCAGCCATGAAATTAAAAGACGCTTAGTCCTTGGAAGGAAAGTTATGACCAACCTAGATAGCATATTCAAAAGCAGAGACATTACTTTGCCAACAAAGGTCCGTCTAGTCAAGGCTATGGTTTTTCCTGTATGCAAGTGAGAGTTGGACTGTGAAGAAGGCTGAGCACCGAAGAATTGATGCTTTTGAACTATGGTGTTGGAGAAGACTCTTGAGAGTCCCTTGGACTGCAAGGAGATCCACCCAGTCAATTCTGAAGGAGATCAGCCCTGGGATTTCTTTGGAAGGAATGATGCTAAAGCTGAAACTCCAGTACTTTGGCCACCTCATGCGAAGAGTTGACTCATTGGAAAAGACTCTGATGCTGGGAGGGATTGGGGGCAAGAGGAGAAGGGGATGACAGAGGATGAGATGGCTGGATGGCATCACTGACTCGATGGATGTGAGTCTGGGTGAACTCCGGGAGGTGGTGATGGACAGGGAGGCCTGGCGTGCTGCAATTCATGGGGTCGCAAAGAGTCAGACACGACTGAGCAACTGATCTGATTTGATCAGTAAACATTGTTGGGAAAATGGACAGCTACATGCAAAAGAATCAAACTGGACTACTTTCACATGTGCACAAAATAAACATAGGATGGATTAAAGACTTAAATGCAAGGGCTTCCCTGGTGGTCCAGTGGTTAAGAATCCACCTGCCACTGCAGGGGACATGGGCTCAGTCCCTGGTTGGGAAGATTCCACATATCTTGGACCAACAAAGCCTGTGTGCCACAACTACTGAGCCTACACACCTAGAACTCATGCTCTGCAACAAAAGAAGCCTGCACACTACTACTAGAGAGCAGCCCCCACCTGCCACAACCAGAGAAAACCCATGGGCAGCAGTGAAGACCCAGAGCAGTCAAAAATAAATAAATAAATCTTAAAAAAAAAAAAAAAAAGAAAAAGACTTAAATGTAAGACCTGAAACCAAAGAATTCCTAGAAGAAAACATAGGCAGTATACTTATCAACATTGGTCTTAGTAATATTTTTTTGGATCTGTCTCCTCAGGCAAGGGGAAAAAAAGCAAAAATAAACAAATGTTCTTGCATCAAACTAAAAAGCATTTGCACAGGGAAAGAAAGTACAAACAAAATGAAAAGGCAGCTTAACAAATGGGAAAAGATATTTGCAAATGATACCTCTGATAAGGGGTTAACATCCAAAATATTTAAATAACTGATACAACTCAACATCAAAAAAAAATCTCATTAAAAATGGATAGAGGATGTGAATAAACATTTTTCCAGGGAAGAAGACATACAGATGACCAAAAGACATGAAAAGATGCTCATCACTGATCAGAGAAAAAATAAATCAAAATCACAATGAAACCATGTTATACTTGTTAGAAAGGCTATCATAAAAAATACAATAACAAGTGTTGGTGAGGATGTGGAGAAAAGCAATGCTTGTGCCCTATTGGTGGGAATATAAGTGATACCATCTTTATGGAAAAAACTATGCAGTTTCCTCAAAAAATTAAAAATATAACCATCACATGATTCAGCAATTTCACATCTGTGTATGTACCTAAAGGAAACAAAACATTAACTTGAAAAGATATATGTATCCCAATGTTCACCGAAGCATTATTTTCAACAGCCAAGGTATAGAAGCAACCTGTGTCCATCAAAAGATAAATGAATAAAAAAAGATCATGGTGCATATACAATGGAATATTACTCAGCCATAATTAAAAAAATGAAGTCTTGCTATTTGGGACAGCATGGATGAATCCAGAGGCTATTATGCTATGTGAAATAAGTCAGACTGAGAAGGACAAATACCATATAATCTCATTTACATGTGGAATCTCAAAAACAAAGCGCAACAGACTCAAGCATACAGAGATCAAACTGACAGTTGACAGAGGGGAGGGTGTCAGGGGTAGGTAAAAAAAGTGAAGGGTATTTAGAGGTATGAACCTCCAGGTATAAAATAAAAAAGCAATCAAATGTACTATACAGCATATGGAATATGGTTAATATGGAAATAACTTTAAAAAACAAACAAACATAAAAAGAACCCTTGAATAAAGAAGAAAATACTTGTTTTCTTTTGATGGTTTTCCTTATGCAAACCAGCAATAAAATGCTTCTATCCTTCATAGTCTGCTTTATTTCTGAAACAAAGAGGAAAGCTGAAAAAAATACCTTCAAGGTAACATGATAGATACAAAGATACAGGAAATAAGAAAATGGGAAAATATTGAAGAAAAATTTTTCATTGAACAATTTTTCCTCAGTGATGAGTTCTCAAGAGTGACTTCAGTGGTGAAGACAGGGATGGGGGTAACACACTGTTCCCTGGGGCCTCGGGACTCACCATCCACCAGCCCACGCACCGTGTGAGCCTCACCAGCACCAGCCTCCTCTTGACTGTGCCCGGAGGGTAACTCTTGAGAAGATTTCCAGCCCCCTCCCTGCTCTTCTTCCAATGTGCTTAAGTTCAAAGTAGCCAATAATCCCTTCCTAGTGCCATGATTGCCCCTTCCAAGATCACCCACCATTCTCTCCTAGCCCATTTTCCTGCCAGCAGAGCTCAACCTGGCAATGGGTTGCCAGTCCTCCTTCTCTGGGACCTGTGAGTGTAATACATCCTTAATTTCTATGCCTCTCCAAGTGTGACTTTCATGGCTGTGTAGAAGGGAGCCCCAAAGGACTTCAACTGAGGTGATCTGCCTCATTTACATAACTGGTGACAAGGACAAGATCACTCTAAACATGGGCAGATGATCCCTTATTCCCCCGGAGATGCTCACTGCTTTCATGTGGCTTACTGATGGACCATACTGGCTGAACTGTACCATCTGGGAAAGCCGTCCACCCTGCTGGCCCTCTTTTGTCCCACTTTGCCCTATCTTACGTGGCTTCATCCAAACTCATTGAAACACCATCTCCTCCACTGACGCCCACCAAAAACACCCAGACAGGCCCCGCACTTACTCAGACAGTCCATGTTTTGGAGACAATATATTCCACACCTGTCTATCTTGCTTTAATTCACTGATCAGATTACTAGGAAGGCTGCCTCTTCCCACCAAGGCACCACAGGCTTTGGAACTAACACAGCAGACTACATAACAAGCTTTGCCACTGGCTGCCCAGGAACTGATCACTGATTAGAAACACTGACCACATTTGATCACCCTCTCAGATGCCAATGAACTTCCACAAAAGACTGGGAGAGATGCCTGTGGCCTCAAAATTCCCCACCTGGTTGCCAAACAACTTCCTTAGACAACAAATTTTTGGGACCCCAAGTTAATTGCTGCCAATGTTCAATTGGCTTGTGGTTATTGGACTTATTACATCTGGCTGGGATCCTAGGACTGCTGGCAGACCCAAAAGAGCTCTCTATGGCCAAATCCTGTAGCAACCAAATGGCCAAAAATACTCAAAATTGCACTCAAGAATGGGCCAGCTGGGGATGCCAGACTGCAAAGGACCATTTCTCAGGCCCACACACCATCAAGCCTGGGAGGCTTGGAATGTATTATAAATGGCACCAATGGCACAGATGTTTGAGACCTACCAGGCAGAATATTGATCCAGAATACCAATTTTAACTGGTCAGAGAGTCTTTGGCCAGCTTGAACAACAATCCTGAATCCATCCTCCACTAACCACTCAGTCTCTATTATACTGGCTGTAATGTTTATATGTCTATGGACTGTGTCACAACTATATCCAGACCCACTAAGTCAGCTGTCTATGGACCAGAAGATTTATTCCCTGTGGATGAAATATCAAGTTCAGACACTAAGAGAAGCTGCCCAGGACTTGGCCCAAGATGCTCAAATGATCCCTAAGAGTTACTGAAAATTTGCATTTGCAACAGTTCACATGTTTATGGCAAGATTCTAGTAGAGGTCTCCAAGCTTCACTAGGTCACACTTCCACATGGGACCACAGGTTTCCATCAGTGGATAGCCACCTGGGAGGGACCCTCACTCTGAGGGTGGACTCCAGCTTCCATGCCACTGAAAAGGACAACACCACCCCCCACTTTAGAACTGAATGTTACAGCCTTACCCACCTTCAACCTCTTGCCCACATGGGTCCATGCTGCTTTCCAACAACTCTACACTGGTTCCCCAATTCCTAGGTCATTGTCTTGATCTGTAAGATCTCCTGCGTTCTATTACTTTTTCCCCAAGATTACAAAATGCTTGACAGTGACCCCTGCATGGCCTCCACGGGCTCCACAGAACTGTGAGTCATAAACCCATGACAATAAGGCCATCCTGGAGTATATCAAGCCCCTATAGGACACAAAGTTGTGCCTGTTAAATACCACCAACATTCCTCACATAATTCCTCCTTGCCTGCTTTCCAACCCCAACTGCTCCCATTCTTCTCTTTTTATGGGGCTGTTAGAAATGCCTCATGACTTTCGCTTCCTTATGATACTGACCCGGAAGCCTCCCACCGTCAACCCTGTTATGCACCACACCTCCTCAGGCTCCCTGTCCTCCACAGCCACTTCCCCAAACACCACATCACCCACCTCCCTGCCAATCACAACTCCCCTTGGCATCTACCCAGAGCCTCCAGGATGTCAACCCCAAATGCAGACATGGCAGTACACATATCAACCTGATCTGATCATTGGGTCTGCCACACAGTAATATGTACCTGTGCCTAGAACATCGATGATCTTCCGTGTTTGGCCAGATGGTCTCAAGTTCTGGGACCACATGGCTTTCCTGGAGATGTGAACATTTGGGAAAACTCAAGAGCCTCCAATAAAGCAAATCCAATGTCCAGGCACCTTTTATGTTTGTCCAGATTTCCACACAGTCTGGCCAAATGCTTCTGTTCTCCCAGGCTCCACACTTACCTCTACGTGGGTAAAACCTGGAAATTATGATCCCCTAGTTGATGTTTCCGTGAGACCAGATTGCAACACCAAGAAAATGCACAGCATCTGTTGTGCTTTCCTTTATGAATAACAGGAGCCTGTGTTTCATGTTCCATGGCATTGGGAATGTCGTTGACGGTTTACCCTATTGCAACATCTATACTTTCTTCAAAAAATCAGAGGGTCAGGCATCTGATCTCCATATGTCTATTAATAGTTTTGGCTGTAAATGGTGAAGGCAATTGCCCTGGGCACAGGCAAACGAAATCATATGATCTCAGCTAAACAACTGTCTGATGCCCTCACGGAACATGTTCAAAAAATATCCAGAACTTGTCTCTAATGCAGGAAACCCAAGAACCTCTGGTCTAAGTGGTCACTGATAGTCCTTCAGCTCTTGATTAACTGCTGGAGAAGGATGGCAGGGTCCATGCCACTCAGAGACACTCTTGCATAAATGGCAACAATTCTAGCAAGGGCAGATACAACACCAACAACTTACAGAAGATGAAAAATTTCTCAACAAAACTAAGGTTTTGGACTTTCCTGGTGGTACAGAGGATAAGAATCTGCCTGCCAATGCAGGGGACATGGGTTCAGTCCTTGGTATGGGAAGATTCCACATGCCATAGGCAATCAAGCCCATGTGCCATAACTACTGAGCCCACACTCTAACGTCTAAGAGCTGCAACTGAATCCACATGCTGAAACTATTGAAGCCCGTGCACCCCTAGAGGCTGCGCTCTGAAACAAGAGAAGCCTCCTCAAGCCACCACATTGAGGAGCCTGTGCACCTCAAAGAACAGTAGCCCCCACTCACCACAACTAGAGAAAGCCTGAACATAGCAACAAAGACCCAGTGCAAGCAAAAATAAATATTTTTTTTAATCCTAAGGTTTTTCAGCAAAATCTTTAAACTCAGAGGTATCAGGTCTTTACTCCTATCTATTGCCCTGTAAAATCAGGGAGATCCACTTCTCCTAACCCTGTATTAACACTGATTGTCTGATGCCCTGGCGATAACTCCAATCTACAGCCAATGTCTTCTCACTAAGGTGGTAAGAGGAATTCATCCTGTTTGAGAGCCACTGAGACACATGTGGTCAGTTATAACACAACTGTTCCCTTGTGGTCTCAGGACTCCCCATCCTCCAGCCACCCGCCTGTGTGAACCTCAGCAGCACCAGCCTCCCCCTACCATGCCCAGTGAAGTTCAAAGTAGCAAACAAACACTTCCCATAGCCATGGCTGCCCTGCCCAGGACCCCAATAAAGTTTTCAATCCTCTCCTGGCCTATTTTCCTCTCTTATTTCCTTGGGGATTAGCCCCATTACAACAATTGGTGAACTGGTCTGCTCTGGATTTTTCTCTGATTTTGCCTTTCCTGGCCATGACCTTTGAACAGCAAAGGTACCATGTAAGCAGTTAAAAGCATCCACATGCTATTTTTAATACTTCAAAAGGCTCAGAAGGAATCAGACTTTTACCATCAACATTGCTGACCAAGATATCGATTCTTCCTTTTGAAATTCTATCAACTTTGGGTGACAAAGTCAATCTTGCTGTGCAGCTGTTCAAAGGTTCTGAGTATTTGTTAAAAAAATAATAATAATAAAAACAATTAATAAATCTGTCAAAGCATAATAATATAGAACAGAATAATAAAAGGGGACTCATCAGACAGCCTGGGTGAGATCTGGGTGTCCTGAAATCCGGTTTCCTGCTTCCCAGGAAAAGCAGAGCTGGCTCAAGGGAAGGCATTTACACAACCATGTATTAGTTCGGATAGTGTATTAGTCTTCTTTCATTACATAACAAAGCACTCTGGGGTCTTAAACAACCGATGTTTTTCTCTCTCAGAATATAAAACACAGATTCCTATTATCAGGAAAGCAAAGTACAGTAGATGTTGTGCATTTTCACTGGTGTTGCAATACGGTCTCATGGAAACATCAACTAGGGGATTATAATTTCTGGAGGCTGAAAGTTCAAGATAAGGGTGTGGACAGTGTTGTTTCTCCAGAGGGCTCTCTCCTGTCAGAGATGGCCATCTTCTCCCTGTGTCCTCACTTGGACTTCCATGTGTGTGTATGTCCTAAATCTCTTCTTCCTAGAAGACATCATCATACTGGATTAGAACCCACTTTAATAACCTCATTTTACATTAATTACTTCTTTAAAGTCTCTGTCTCCATATACAGTCACTTTGTGCGGTTCTGGGGGTCAGGACTTCAGCACATAACTTTTGAGGGAGTACAATTAAGTCCATAACAAATGGTATCTGTCACTCTGGTGAAGTTGGCCCTTACAGCAAAGAGTGATAGTTTACAGTGTGATATATTTGAATTTTCAAAAGAGAGAAGAAAATAAACACTACCCACGAGTTCTGGGGATCCAGAAGCTGTGCAGTGGACATGCCCCAGGCCTTTCCTCTGGGTCCAGGGGCCAGCATCTTCTGTGATGGACTTGGAATAGTCAAGAGTGCACAGACTGCAGAAAAAGACTTAGGGGTCTGCCGGGACCCTAAGATGAATGCAGAGCTTCTCAAGGCTCATCTGTGGAGTGATTTTGAGTCCTTAGAAGGTAAAGTGTTTATTTCTCTGTATCATACACGCTGCTGCTGCTGAGTCACTTCAGTCATGTCCAACTCTGTGCGACCCCATAGACAGCAGCCCACCAGGCTCCCCCATCCCTGGGATTCTCCAGGCAAGAACACTGGAGTGGGTTGCCATTTCCTTCTCCAATCCATGAAAGTGAAAAGTGAAAGTGAAGTTGCTCAGTCGTGTCCGACCCCTAGCATACATGAGCCCACCTTTAGTTCATTTTCCTGTAGACTAAGTTGTGTTTTTGTCTCCAAAGAGCTAACCTTCTTCGAAACAGTTTTGAATGAAAATTGATGTAACAGAACATCTTTTTTATTTAAATTCACCTCTGCTGTTTCCTTCCCCACCTTGTTCCAAGCACTTGTTTGGCCTGGGTCCAACACTCCTTCAGGACCACACCTGCTGGGGGAATGGGATGCACCCAGAATCAGACAGCAGGAATGGAAGAAAACTTGCTTTGAAGGCCAGCTCTGCCAATGGGGGCAGCTCCCAGGCACTCGGCGCCTTGTGCTCCCACGGGGGCCTCGGGCACAGCTGGTCTCTGCATTCTTTGGCACTGGGGCGGCTTCTCAGATCCCCAGCCAGCCTCAGGCAAGGCCTGCTTTGCCTTCGTCACTAACCCATACTTTGATTTCCTTCCCACGCTGCACTGGGATCATGCGAAATACTGCAAGCGGGGACTCATAAATCAGTAGAGGACGCGAGCACACACAGCCCCCATTCAGCTGTCTCCACCTCCTGAGGCATCTCTGGGAAGAACCCCAACCCCTATTGTGAAAGCTCCAACACGCCCAGCACGGAATTTCCCAAATGTTCGCTGACGGGTCAAAGTCACCCATTGCACAGTCCTCAGCCCCTCCACTGACGCAGCGTGGCCCTGACAGCATAAGCGATGGGATGAACAGCAGAGCTTCCCAGAGCACATTTCAAAGGCTGGTAAAAGTATGCCTGGCCTCCCAGCTCTGTAACCATATCCACGCCCATTCACAGGGCCCTGGTCAGTTTTCCCAGTTGTAAAGGGGAGATAATCAGCACACATACTTTCCTTCTGGATCTTCCTCCCTGATTTCTGGTAGAAATAAAATGAGAACATGCATCCAGCCCACTTTCAGTGACTCTCAGAGATGAAGCCACTCATTTATCATGGGCTCCCTGGATGCAGGCCCCACGGCCAGCAGGTCTCAGCATCACACATGTTGAATCCACTGTGCTCTCTTCCAACATCAGGAGAACAAGGCTGGTGAGAGTCTTGTCCATTCCATCAATTTCCATTCATCCAAATATCAGGAGGCCTTTAGTGCACACATTTCTCTCTCCCCACCAAGGCTGAAGGCAAGAGAAAAGCTGTAGACAGGATGTGAAGAACCAATCTTCCTCTGGAAATCAGCTGCTTGATTCTGTTGAAGAGAGATTCATGATGTTCAATCTCACCTCCAGGAGCTTGAGAGCACAGAAGTGCACCCAGTGTGAGGGCTGTGACCATATTACATCACCATCACCAAGCGGACGATGGAAAGCATTTGACCTTTACAAAATGATGCCCTCGAAAGCAACTATTGGTCCCAGCTGACCTCTTTCTCTCGGTCTTTTACAGCAAGCTGCTCGCCCCACCACAGGCACAGCTTGAGCTTGCTTGCTAAGAGTGATTCTCCCCCTGTTCCTTATCTTTGTCTAATAAAAGATCCTTCTATTTAAAGGGAATCTCCTTTTCCACAATTTATCACACCCACCCACAATTTGAAGCCTTGGGATAATGCATTAAAAGATAAACAGCGATAAGCGATAAGTGGGTTGACACGTTCCCAGTTTGTGTCCAGATGGCAGGCATGGGTATCCGGGCTTGCAGTAGGAAGGGGAGGGTTGGAAGAGGGACACAGTTGTGCTAATGTGTGCGAAAGTGGCATCAAGGAGGCCTTTCCATTCCTCCCCTGAGCAGACCCATAAATCTTTAGTGTCATCATGTGATGTCTGGGATCTGGTCTAAGATACTCCAGGGAAAGGGAAAGAGATGAGGCAAGTGTGACAACATCTTGACTCTTTATGATTGTTTCACTCTTTCTGGGTGTTTGTATTGGGTCCCCCAAAGCTGACTCCGGTACAAGAGTTGGGAGGTGACCAGAGGCACCTGACTGAGGTTGGGAGGCAGGCAGGGAAGGGAAGGAAGCCAAATGTGGAGGATGGGGTTCATGAGGTCACTTGAGGCTGTTCTGAGAAACTGTGGAGCACCCAAGGACTGCTCTCCAAGGGAAAGGGAGCCAGGTCTTTGTCCACCAATTCTTGATCTGGATAGCTGGCCTGCCTTGAGCTCAGGCTGTCTCACACCAGGGGCAGGACCTGATAGAACTCTCTACCTGGAACTCCAGAGACCAAGGGCTGTGGATGGGGCACCGTGGCCTCTGCTATAGCAGGGATACATCAACCCTTATATTAACCTCTTCATTTCTTTTATTTTTTTATGTATTTCTTTTTATTTTTTATTTTTTCTATGTATATGCTTTTTATTTATTTTTAATTGGAAGATAATTGCCCCCACAATATTGTTGGCCTCTACATGTATCAATATGATGTATGGCATAGGACCCAACAATACCATTACTGGGCATATACCCTGAGAAAACCAGGGTGCCCCAATATTTGATTAAACCAGATTCTGGATGTATCTGTGAGGGTGTTTCTGGATGAAATTAGCATCTAAATCAGTAGACTGAGTGAAGCAGACAGCCCTTCCAATCAGTTGAAGGCCCGTCCAATCAGTTGAAGGCCTGAATAGATAAAAGGCAGGAAGGGAGAATTTGCTTTCTCTGTGTGACGGTCTTTTAGATGGGACATCAGTCTTCTCCTGTCTTCTAACTGGAACTTGGACTGGAACTTGCACATCATTGGTCCCCCTACTTCTCAGGCTTTGGGGCTGAGACTAAAACTGTACCATTGGCATTCCTGGGTCTTCTTATGTGTGAAGCTTGCAGACTGCAGAGCTTGGACTTCTCAGCCTCCATGACCATATAATCCAATTCTTTAAAACAAATCTCATTGTAAACCAGTCTAGTGGGTCCAGAAGGCAGAGCATAGAACCAAAGAGGATTAATCTCAAACTTTAAGGTCTTCTGGAATCTTCCTCATTATGCTTTGTGCTTGCTTGGGACCTTCCTCCTCTTTTTTTTCTAATTCTCCATTTGAGAATAGGTATAGCTATCATAGGCTTGTTCTGCCATTGTATTTAGAAGCATATAACTTGTTTGGCTTCACAGCTGGAGAGGAATTTTGCTTCAGGATAAATTATAGTTCAAGTCTCATCCATACCTGATTTTGATGAGACTTTGGACTTTAAAGTTTAGCATTGATGCTGAATTAATTAAGACTTTAGCAGTTCTTGGTATGGAATGAATGTATTTTGAACAGAGAAAGATATGAATTTGCGGGGGGGAGGGGGACGGGGGTGGGCAGAGGCAGAATATTATAGCTTGAAGTGTTCCCTTTTTAAACCCATATATTAAAACCCTAACCCCCAGTTCATTGGTATTTGGAAATGGGACCTTTGGGAGGTAATTGGGTTTAGATAGGTTACAAGGGTGGGGCTCTCATGATGAGATTAGTGTCCTTTCAAGAAGGGACTGGAGAGTTTGTTCTGTCTTTCTGCCATGTGAGGAAACAGCAAGAAGGTAGCCATTCTTCAAGCCAGGGAGAAAGGGTTCATCAGAGAATCAAGTTGGCTGGCAACTTGATCTTGGACTTCCAGTCATTAAACTGTACGAAATAAATCTGTGGTGTTTAAACCACTCAGCCTATGGTGTGTTTTTTTATAGCAGCCCTAGCTGACTAAGGCAATTAGTTACTCCCTCACAAATTCACTCAGTCACTGAAGGATAGTGAGTACTAATGCAGAGACCCCTCAGGAGCCACTGGCCATACAGGCTGCTATAAGAAATTTGCCATAGACCAAGTGACTTAACAGACATCTATTTCTCACAGTTTTGGAGGCTAAGTCAAGGTCAAGACACAAGCAGATTTGGTATCTGGTGAGAGTTCACTTCATGGTTCATAGACGGCTGTCTTCTGGCTGTGTCCTCACATCGGGGAAAGACACTGATCCCATCCAAGGGGCCTCCACCCTCAAGACCTACTTAGCTCTCAGAGGTCCCACTTCCTAACATTATCCCATTGAGTGTCAGGTTTGAACATATGAATTTGAGATGGAGGGGGAGGCGTGGTGCACACAAACTTTCAGTCTACAGAGGCCCTGCATGGCCCTGACATGTGGGACCAATGCAAATCAGGAGGGTGTCCCCAGCAGGTGTGCCAGCTTATGCTGCCCTCTCTCCTGGGAAAAAAAGCCCCCCTCTGTCTGGGAAGTCCTCTTATTGCTCTGAGACTGTTCCTCTCTGGTAGAATCAGTTGCCTTGACTTTTTGACAATCAAACTATATTGTGACTGGAGAAGGACTTGAAATTTGAATGAACCTCTGGTGAACTCCTACCCAACAAAACTTAAGATAGAAAAATCACCTCTTGTTTTTGTATCCTTTGTAAAAGTCCAGTTTTGCATAACATGGTTAGCTTGGAACAGGGCATGCTATCCAATGGCTCCCACGCATTTTCCTCTATAGGCAAATAATTTGGAGTTGCTAGAAAGACAAATCATTTTCCAGCCAAGTACTTGATTCAATCTAAAGTTCAGCTTTGAGAAATTGAGAGTGTTAACGGTCAAGTAGGAAGCCCAAAGGTTCCCAAGCAGCAGGAGGAAATAAATTACAAGTGGCAGACAGTTTTTTTCCTTTTCTATACAAAATTAAAGTATATTAAAGTATATTTTATTAAAGTATAAATACAAAATTAATTCTGTGTTGTCAGGATGACACCTGGTTCCACCTGAACTTAACTTTTCTCAAACCTTGAGCTAACCAATGCATTTTTCTTATGGAAATGTTTTTCTTAAGCTAGGTTATTAAAACTATGTATTTGCTTTGGAATCTGCCTTTCTTCAAATCTGTTCCACCTGAGACTAACCTTTTTCTCAAACCTTGAGCTGATAATGGCTCAGGAAACCAGTATGTCTTATTCATGGAAATATTTCCTTAAACTATGCTAATGAAGTTATGTATTTGTTTTGGAAACTGCCTTTCTTCAAGCTTCATGTCACTTGTTTTATGGCCAGAGATGACTCCTCTTGTGCCATTCTATCTCAAAATGCATGTTGTGGGAGAGGGGCCTGGTGCAGCTCTCTCAGTCTTGAGGTGTTTTTTTATCTGATTAGCAGCTTGCTAACAGGTATAAAGTGAAGTGTAGTCGCTTAGTCGTGTCCGACTCTTTGCGATCCCATGGACTATAGTCTACCAGGCTTCTCTGTCCATGGGATTTTCCAGGCAAGAGTACTAGAGTGGGTTGCCATTTCCTTCTCCAGGGGATCTGCCTGACCCAGGGATCAAACCCAGGTCTCCTGCATTGTAGGCAAACACTTTACCCTCTGAGCCACCAGGGAAGCCCTAACAGGTATAAAATACCTTGCTAAAAACTAGCAAGGGGGCACTCTTTCTGTCCCTTTCTGATGTCTATGTCAAAATCTTTCTCTATCTCTTTTAGACTTTAATAAAACTTTGCCACACAGAAGCTCTGAGTGATCAAGCCTCATCTCTGGCCCTGGATTGAAATCCTCTCCTCCAGATGTCACGATTCCTGAGGTAACTTACAGTTTGTGGCTACAACCTTTCAGAATGTTAACCATCAAACATTTGGGGGTTATGCAATGAATTACACATTAGTATCTGAAAATCGCCATCATAATTCCACCCCCACTTTGGAGAATCACTATGTGAGTAGCTAGAGTCTCAAACAATAGACTGGGGGAAGTGTTTATGGTATGTACAATGGGAAAATGTTCAATAATTTTATCATATGAATGTCATATACTAATTCATAAGAAAAAAACTACTGCCTTATTGGAAAATTGTCCCCAGATAGTTATTACAGCCTGAGACATCCCTTCTCAACTCACTGTTGATGCATGGAGGTGGACTAGACACCCAGAACTCAAGGCCAGTGGCCTCATTAGTGCTCCTGGCCCTCACTAACCCCTTAATCCTCACTGACTCCATGTTTCTCACTGACTCCATGGTCCTCATGAGCTCCTTTACTCACTGCTCTAGATCCTGACCCAATTGGCCTTTCACAGAGTCTCTTCTGTTCAGAACCTGGCATTTATATTAGATCTTATGTGTTCAGATTCCCCAGTAGAGTCAAGAATTCTACCCAGGCTTCATGAAGACATCTCTCAAAATAGAATTTTAGAACATAACTCTTGACCAGGTTTCTCTGGTCTCCCACAAAGCTGGGGGTGGAAGTGATTTAGGGATGTGTAAACACATGACCAAAAATAGCATTATCATGAAAAAGGGCTCAACATCATTAGTCATCAGGGAAGTGTAAAAACTAAAACCAAATGAGATGTCACTACATACCCACCAGAATGGCTCAAAATGAAAGACTGACAATATGAAATGCTGATGAGGATACAGGGCAATCAGAGACCCCAAGCCCTACCAGTGGAAGTATAAAACAGTGCAACCAACTTGAGAAAAGGCCTGGTAGCTTCATTTAAACATAAACATACCATTGGAAACCTACAAATTTCAATCCCAGATATTAACCCAATGAAAAACATTTGATGTTGCTTTTCATTCGCTAAGTCATGTCTGACTATTTATGACCCCACAGATGCAGCACTCCAGGCTTCCCTATCCTTCACTATCACCCAGAGTTTGCTCAAATTCATGTCATTGAGTTGTGATGCCATCCAACCATCTCATTTTCTGCCACCCACTTCTCCACCTGCCCTCAGTCTTTCCCAGCATCAGGGACTTTTCCAATAAGTCAGCTCTTCTCATTAGGTGACCAATGTATTGGAACTTCAGCTTCAGCATCAGTCCTTCCAATGAACATTCAGAGTTGATTTCCTTTAGGATTTACTGGTTTGATCTCTTTATTGCCCAAGGGACTCACAAGAGCTTCTTCAGCACCACAATTTGAAAGCTTCAGTTCTTCAGCTTTCTCATATTTGTACATGACTACTGGAAAAACCATAGCTTTGACTATAGGGACTTTTTTTGGCAAAATGGTGTCTCTGCTTTTTAATACACTGTCTAGGTTTGTCATAGCTTTCCTTCCAGCAAGTATCTTTTAATTTCATGGTTGCAATCAACATCAGCAGTGATTTTGGGGCCCAAGAAAATCAAATCTGTCACTGCTTCCACTTTTTTTCCCACAAGAACATTCACAGCAGCTTTATTCATAATAGCCAAAACAACTCAGATATCTATCAATGAGAGAATGTTTAATCAAACTGTGATATATCTGTATAATGAAAGGCATCTCACCTGCAAAATGGTACAAACTGATATGTCAACAACATGGATGAATCTCAAAAACATCATGTTGAATGAAAGAAGACAGAAACAAAAGGGTATGCCCTCTGTGATTCCATAATTATTAATTTCATGAATAAACAAAACTAATTTTGATGGAAAAAATCAATGGTTGCTTCTGGTGGGGTGAGGAAAGGATGAATGAGGGAACATGGGGAAAATTTGGGGTGATATGAATGTCGTGTTGATGAACTTCAGATCACACAGGTGAAACCACTTTTCAAAACTCATTAAATGGTATACTTAAGAATTGGCATCTCACTGTATTCAACTTTCCTCAACAAAAGAGGTATAGGGACTTCCCAGTGGTTAAGAACCCGCCTTGCAATGCAAGGGACGTGGGTTCAAACCCTGGCTGGGGAATTAAGATCCCACATGCCATGGGGCAACTAAGCCCATGTGCTGCAATGACTGAGCCTACATCTCCAGAGCCTGCATGACACAGTTAGAGACTCCATGTGTCACAACCTGAGATCCCTCATAATGCAGCTAAGACCTGATGCAGCCAAATAAATACATAAATGTTTTAAAAGAGCTATATACTAACGTTAATTTTCTTGATGATGCACATGCTGAAGAACTTGGAGAGAAAGGTATTAATATCTGGAACTTACTTGAAATGCATCAAAAAATAACATGGGTTGATGGACAAGTAGACTATACGTGGATGGATACATGTAATGAAAAGTTCATGGCAAAATACAGATTGTACAGGCATTTATTATAACATTTTTCAAATTTGCTGTGCTTTGAAATTTTTCATAATGAAATTTTGGATGGGAGGAGACAGGTGGAAACAATTAAGACACCTCCTGGTTATGGTTTCTTATTAGTAATTGAGTTTTCTCTCTATGCTGCATCAGCCCGAGTGGCTCCAGGGAAAAGTGGAGAATGGGATATACAAAAGTCCCTTCAGAGTGGAATGGAAAGGGGAAGGGGAGGGAGGGGAGGCAGATGACCCGGATACTGCAGCGTGTGTCAGCCAGGGTTCAACCTCTGACACAGAAGCTGTAGAAAACATATATTAAGAGGTTTGTCACAAGGGTGGCTTTGGGGTCTGATGGGACAAGTTTGAAATTTGTGAGGTAGACTCTGTGAAAGGGTGACTGAAGCTGTTGTCCATGGTGAATCTCTCCCCCATCAGGGAAGCCTCTACCCTTCAACTGATCAGATCAAACCACCCAGGTCATGTAGGATAATCCTCCTTACTTAAAGACAACTGATGAGGGACTTTAATCACATCTACAACACACTTTCACAGCAGCACCTAGAGGAGTGTTTCACTGAATAATCCAGAATTGTAGCTCAGCCAAGCAGACATAGAAAACTGACCATCTCTGGGAAGATGTGACTCAGAGAACTTTAGTCTCTGTTCCCATTTAAGACTGCAGGAAGTGATGACCACTCAGATATACCCAAGAAGTCTCATTCAGGCACACTTTTCCTAGTCAACTGTAGAAATTCCAATTTCTTAAACAGCCTTCTAAACTGTTTGGGTTGGTATTTATTTCTTTCCTACTGGTTATATTGTTAATAAGTTCAAAATGTGCTCAAACCTCAATAAACTCAAAAACCATGGCACACGAGCCCCATCCTTTGTGTGGGAATTAAATTTATAAGATGACCCAGGGAGGCTGCAGTGACCAGGAACTGTCTAGGAGCCCCAGCTTCTGCAGACAGCAGAGGAGGAGAGCCAGGATGTGGACTGGCGCTTGGAGCACCTGCACACACCACAGGAAGGGGCCCCTCTAAACTATAGGTGTGTCATTCATGGAAAATCTCAAATTTCCTTTCCCATCTCACGGGAAGACAAGACCAGTTCTAGGGAAATGAGCTTCTGGGTTTTCTCTGTGCATCAGTTGGAACAATTAAAATACACAAGCTCACTGTCATTAAAGTACACGCACAGCAGAGGCCAAACAGCTCACTATTAAACACAGGGGAAGGTGTTCAAAATCATTCATGATCTTAGTGTGAATTAGACCAATGACTTCCCTGCTTACTCAGATGGTAAAGAATCTGCCTGCAATGCAGGAGACTCCAGTTTGATCCCTGGGTCAGAAGATCCCCTGAAGAAGGAAATGGCAACCCACTCCAGTATTCTTGCCTGGGAAATCCCGTGGACAGAGGAGCCTGGTGGGCTACAGTCCATGGGATTGCAACGAGTCAGATACGACTGAGCAACTAACACATACACAGCCCTAACACACACACACCATTTTTTAATTTATTTTTTAATTTTATTGAAGTATAATTGATTTACAATGTTGTGTTTAATTTCTATATATATATATTTATATATATTCTTTATATATATATTCTTTTTCAGTTTATATATATATTCTTTTTCATATTCTTTTCTATTACAGTTTATCATAGATACTGAATATAATTCCCTGTGTACAGTAAGTAGGACCTTGTTGTTTATCCATCCTATATATAAGAGTTTGCATCTGCTAATCCCAAACACATCATTTTTGCTAACCAATCTGGAAAAGAAGAATGGCCAACCCCACGGGAGTTGCTGAGTGCAAACTGGCACAGCCCTTTGCGAAGATGACTTGGTGACAGGCACAAATGCAGAGCCATGGGAGGGCTCTGTCTTTGGCTCCTGGCTTTCTGCTCAGAGGTGTGGCCATGTCATTATTTCTAGGAACAAAAACCCGACAGCATCCTAATGACTCAACCACCGCAGGGAATAGATAAGAAAACAAGGATCTGCGTCTGATGGACTTTAAGCAAGAAGATGAGTAATGCTCATAATGACTATATTAAGCAAGAAGATGAGTAATGCTCATAATGACTATATAAAAGCATGATAACTATTCTGTGAAGATACAGAATACACACCATCTTCTGTACAAGAATTCCATGCTGCTACAAATACAAACATATGTACATAGATACAACGTGTTTTCCATTCTCACAGGAAGAACACTGAAAGAATGTGCAATAGAAAACTACAAATTGTATTCGGGAGAGGAATTGTGAGTAACTAGTGTCTACTTTCAAATATCTTGAGAAGTGGTTATCATTGCTTTTACAATATGGAAAAGAAAATATGAGCCTGTCTAACTCATTACAGTTACTTATGGTTTCATGCCTATCGGGTCCCTGGAACTAAACTTCAACCAAGACCCATGAAATCCAAATTCCTTTTTAAATTAACTGGCAAGAAACCTTGAGCACATATTTTGCCTCTATTTGGTTAACAGGAACCAGATGCAAGGTTCAATCAAACTTTCATTGTCTGGTAGTCTGGTAGTCATTTGCTCACTGAGCTAAAAATATTTGATTCATCTACATCTTTTGTTGGTTAATACCTTGGATATATCAGGAACTGCCCAAGATATGCTCTTCCTATATAATAAAAGTGAACTTGCAAATATTAACATGGGAATGCAAGAAATGTCTCATTATTTTTTTCAAAATCAAATGAGGTCTGAATTGAAATCCCTATCCTATTTGGCTGGTAGAAAACTCGATTTCCATCTTTGTGGGAACCTCCTTCCAGCTCTCCATGGAACCACATGGTGGTTCTGGGACCTAATGCTGAGCAGATTATTCTGAAAGGTCTGCTGTCTTTGGGTCCACATGGCTCACTGCCTGCAGGAGTGGACAGCCATTCTCCCTGAAGCTTTGTGAGGGATCTGGGCCTGTCCAACATGGCTTCTCAAAACAGTCCCTAGGTTTTCCTGAGCTAAAAAATGGATCTTCCTGCAGGGTCAGTGCTTCCTCTTTGTTCCACCCCCTCTGCACCTGCAGCCTCCTTCCTGGGAAAGCAATGCCCCAAAAACCAAAGTCTGGTTTTACACCACACACTCACACACACACACACATGCACATCCCACATGCTAAGAAGATGCAACAGCTGTGCAACTCATTTCCATCCTGAGAATGACCTGAGGCAAGGCTTTTGGGGGCATGGAAGAGGAAAACTATGAGACCAAAGCAAAAATAATACTTTAATAAATTATCCAGCCATGTTAATAGTCATTTTTCTCATTAACATTGCAAAGTTGCTCCTGATGCAATGTATTAACCTTTGGTTAATATTAATAGTAATGAATCGAGTGGCTAACACTATTGGTGTATTAACCATGGAACAGTGAGTTAATCCCTCTAGGTTTCAGTTTCTCATCACCACATGAGGCTAAATCATAGTTCCCCTCACAAGAATCACAATGAGAGAAGGAAACGATGCAGGAAAAGCACAGTGTCTGGTGCCTGATGCAGTACGTGTTCAATGACCTTGGAAAAGAACCACTTGTTTCAACATGAAAAATCCCATGAACTCTTGGTCTAGTAAAGAAAGTTCTGAAGGCTGGATATTCCTTGTTTAAAAGCATCCAGAAAGCTAGAAAGCAACTGATGGAACAAAAGGATGATAGTGATCAGAGAAAGTGAATTAAAGAGAGAAGATCACTTTTCTCTGCTTAGGTTGGCAAGAATGTAGAAGATTGGTAGTACTCACCACTAACAAGAATGAGGGGAGAGGAGGGAGTATATTAATAAATTGAAACAAACCCTGCCAGGGCAATTTAGCAGTGGTTGGACTCCAGGAATTCATAGTTTAGAAATATTTGCACAAGCTCTCAAGGCTGTAGACATGAAGCTGTTCAGTGTTTATAAAGGCAAAGGCATGTAGACCACTGAGATGTACATCCATCAGGATTTTTAATAAATTATAATTCCGCCATTCTGCGTGATATCATGCAATCCTAAAATGAATGCGAGAAATACACTCAATGACATGGAAGAATGTCCCGTACACATAGTTGAGTGTTTTTTTTTTTAAAGTGAGTTGAAAAATGCACAAAGCCTCCATTTTGTAAAACATATACCAGACACATGTTTGTGTCTACATGGAAGTCATTTGCATATGCATGCATGTGTATGTAATTTGCCTATGCACAGAACAGTTCTGGACAGAAACACAAGGTACTGCTTATAATGGTACTCTAGGGATCTGGGCTTAAAAAGGGAACTATCTTGACACTTCTACTATACTTGCTAAGTTATGCAGCCATCATCTCATTCAATTTTCCAAAACTTTCAGAACCCCCAAAAGAAACCCCATGTCACACCTCATTTTCTGTCAACAGCCTGCCTTTCCCCAAGCGAACACAAACCTACTTTCTTTATAGATTTGCCTCATCTAATTCCCTTTTCTCTGTTTTGTTTTTGTCTTTCTGTTTCATGCTGGAGACTTTTGTCAAATCCTTAATGCTTTACCTGTGTCATTCATAGTTGAGTGAGGCACCAAAAGATTTACTAGAAGCTCCTAGGAGCATCTTACTCTAAAACCATAGCAGCATTTTCTTTGTGAGGCTCCCAAGTCAATGACTCGGAGAAGGCAATGGCAGCCCACTCCAATACTCTTGCCTGGAAAATCCCATGTACAGAGGAGCCTGGTGGGCTGTGGTCCATGGCGTCGATAGGAGTTGGACACAACTGAGCGACTTCACTTTCACTTTTCACTTTCATGCATTGGAGAAGGAAATGGCAACCCACACCAGTGTTCTTGCCTGGAGAATCCCAGGGAAGGGGGAGCCTGGTGGGCTGCCGTCTATGGGGTCACACAGAGTCGGACATAACTGAAGCGACTTAGCAGCAGCAGCAGCACGTCAATGACTATACCTGGCCACAGCTTGTGTATTTTGATGTCTTTAGACTAAATCTCTGGGATCCTGTCAGGCACAGGAGAGGTGTAGACACCTGCTGCAGGATGTGGTGGAGGAAGAGACCAAGATAACTCAACTGTTTGCCTTGCACACTTTCAACTCTCATGATGTTAGCAGCTCCACACACAAGCCCACCTGTCACAGTGGCTGTTTTCTTCAACATAAAGACTTCAGGGAGTCTTCAGAACACATTTGCCCACTCTTCACACTTACCCACCCTTGCAGGCATTTAAACATTCATTTCATCTTCTTTGCTAAGTCAATTACACTCCTATCCACTTTACATCTAAAAATTCATGTTTTTTATGTTCTCTTTTTTTCCAAGACTCTATTCTTGTACTTTGATTTTATCTATTTGTTTATTCTTTTGTTCACTTATTTATTCATTTAGTCATTTCGCTCTTTTAGCAAAGACCAAAACATGAAAGTAAAATTTATATTTTTTAAAATTGTATTACATTAGTGGGATTTGCAAAGGGAGAGATGGTAAATGCATTTTAAATAGAAATCTTTTTATTATTCAACCTTTAGATTTTGTCAATTTTATAGTAATAAATTTATTATTATAATAAACTAGTTTGAAATGAATTAGTTGAATCTTCCTCATTGTTAGTGAGAATGATGTTTTATCAGATTATCCCTTTTACAAATGCCCATTGACATCTTTTGCTAATTTTTCTATTTCTTGTCCTTTATTCTTGTTTTTTATAAATATTGTATATGTCCTAAATATAAATCCTCTTTATGATTTGTACACTAAAAAATGTCTTCTCCCAATTTACTACCTGTCTGCTAACTTCATGGAACCAAATCCAAATTCACCATGGAAAAAATATCTTCTAATTCTGATATAGTCAAATCCATCTAATTTTTTGCCTTATTCTTCAGGCTTTGGAGATCTTGTTTACAAAATCTTTCCACTTCCCAAGATGACTAAAGTATTCTATGTTTTCTTCCATTTCTTTAAAATTTCATCTTTTAGATTTAGGTCTTTAATCCAAACTGTTCAAATATGACATGATGTCAGGATCCAACTTCACTCTTCTTTATTAACACAGTCAGTTTTACCATCAACATTGACTAAATAATCTACCTCTATCTTATAAATTTATGAAATTATCTCCTACATAAAAGACGCCTGTGAACACTTGAGTCTGTTTCTGGGCTCTCCATTCTGTTCTACTTGAAACTGAAAGTGTTAGTCACTCAGTCATATCTGCTCTGTGACTCCATGAACTATAGTCTACCAGGCTCCTCTGTCTTTGGGATTTCCAGGCAAGAATACTGGAGTGGGTTGCCATTTCCTTCTCCAGGGGATCTTTCCAATCCAGGATCAAATATGGCTCTACTGCACTGCAGCCGGATTCTTTACAGTCTGAGCCACCAGGAAAGTCCCCTAGATATTGCATTTTCATTGTGTGGTTTCATTTTCTACTTGTTTATTGCAGACATAGAGGATGATGTTGAATGTTCATGTTTATTAACTTTATTTTTGAAATTTATTTATTTTTTAATTGAGGGATAATTGTTTTACAGAATTTTGTTGTTTTCTGTCACATGTCAACATGAATCAGCCATAAGTATACATATATCCCCTCCCTCTTGAACCTCCCTCCTATCTCCCCTCACATCCCACCCGTCTAGGCTGATGCAGATCCCCTGTTTGAGTTTCCTGAGACATACAGCAAATTCACACTGGCTATCTATTTTACATATGGTAATGTAAGTTTCCAAGTTACTCTCTCCATACATCCCACCCTCTCCTCCCCTCTCTCCACGTCCATAAGTCTGTTATCTATGGTTTATTGACTTTATGTATGGAAATCTTTGAGACTGACATCTGTAATTGCTAAAACTCATGCTCATCTTGCTATCAATGTGGCAAAAACCACAGTCACAGAAAACTAACCAATCTGATCACATGGACCACAGCCTTGTCTAACTCAATGAAGCTATGAGCCATGCCGTGTAGGGCCACCCAAGACGGATGGGTCATGGTGGAGAGTTCTGACAAAATGTGGTCCACTGGAGAAAGGAATGGCAAACCACTTCAGTATTCTCGCCTTGAGAACCCCATGAACCGTATGAAAAGGCAAAAAGCTAGGACACTGAAAGATGAACTCCTCAGGTCAGTAGGTGCCCAATATGCTACTGGAGATCAGTGGAGAAATAACTCCAGAAAGAATTAAGAGATGGAGCCAAAGCAAAAACAACACCCAGTTGTGGATGTAACTGGTGTTGGAAGTAAAGTCTGATGCTGTAAAGAGCAATATTGCATAGGAACCTGGAATGTTAGGTTCATGAATCAAGGCAAATTGGAATTGGTCAAACAAGAGATGGCAAGAGTGAACATCGACATTCTAAAAATCAGTGAACTAAGATGGACTGGAATGGGTGAATTTAATTCAGATGACCATTATATCTACTACTGTGGTCAAGAACCCCTTAGAAGAAATGGAGTAGCCATCATGGTCAACAAAAGAGTCTGAAATGCAATACTTGGATGCAGTCTCAAAAACGACAGAATGATCTCTGTTCGTTTCCAAGGCAAACCATTCAATATCACAGTAATCCAAGTTGATGCCCAGACCACGAACTCTGAAGAAGCTTAAACTGAATGGTTCTATGAAGACCTACAAGACCTTCTAGAACTAACACCCAAAAAAGATGTCCTTTTCATTATAGGGGACTGGAATATAACAGTAGGAAGTAAAGAAATATCTGCAGTAACAAGCAAATTTTGCCTTGGAGTACAGAATGAAACAGGAGAAAGACTAATAGGGATTTGCCAAGAGAACACACTGGTCATAGCAAACACTCTCTTCCAACAACACAAGAGAAGACTTTACACATGAACATCACCAGATGGTCAATACTGAAATCAGATTGATTATATTCTTTGCAACCAAAGATGGAGAAGCTCTATAGAGCCAGCAAAAACAAGGCCAGGAACTGACTGTGGCTCAGATCATGAACTCCTTATTGCCAAATTCAGACTTAAATTGAAGAAAGTAGGGGAAACCACTAGACCATTCAGGTATGACCTAAATCAAATCCCTTATGATTATACAGTGGAAGTGACAAATAGATTCAAGGGATTAGATCTGATAGAGTGCCTGAAGAACTATAGACAGAGGTTCATGACATTGTACAGGAGGCAGGGATCAAGACCACCACCAAGAAAAAAAAATACAAAAAGGCAAAATGGTTTTCTGAGGAAGCCTTATAAATAGTTATGAAAAGAAGAGAAGCAAAAGGCAAAGGAGAAAAGGAAAGATATACCCATTTGAATGCAGAGTTCCAAAGAATACCAAGGAGAGATAAGAAAGCCTTCCTCAGTGATCAATGCAAAGAAATAGAGGAAAACAATAGAATGGGAAACACTAGAGACCTCTTTGTGAAAATTAGAGATACCAAAGGAACATTTCATGCAAAGATGGCACAATAAAGGACAGAAATGGTATGGACCTAACAGAAGCAGCAGATATTAAGAATAGGTGGCAAGAATACACAGAAGAACTGTACAGAAAAGATCTTCATGACCCAGATAATCATGATGGTGTGATCACTCACCTAGAGCCAGACATCCTGGAATGTGAAGTCAAGTGGGCCTTAGGAAGCATCACTACGAACAAAGCTAGAGGAGGTGATGGAATTGCAGTTGAACTATTTCAAATCCTAAAAGATGATGCTGTGAAAGTGCTGCACTCAATATGCCAGCAAATTTGGAAAACTCAGCCATGGCCACAGGACTGGAAAAGGTCGGTTTTCATTCCAATGCCAAAGAATGCTCAAACTATCACACAATTGCACTTATCCCATACATTAGCAAAATAACACTCAAAATTCCCCAAGCCAGGCTTCAGCAGTACGTGAACCATGAGCTTCCAGATGTTCAAGCTGGATTTAGAAAAGGCAGAGCAATCAGAGATCAAATTGCCAACATCCACTGGATCGTCGAAAAAGTGAGAGAGTTCCAGAAAAAACATCTATTTCTGCTTTATTGAGTATGCCAAAGCCTTTGACTGTGTGGATCACAATGAACTGTGGAAAATTCTGAAAGAGATGGGAATACCAGACCACCTGACCTGCCTCCTGAGAAATCTGTATGCAGGTCAAGAAGCAACAGTTAGAACTGGACATGGAACAACAGACTGATTCCAAATAGGGAAAGGAGTATGTCAAGGCTGTATATTGTCACCCTGCTTATTTAACTTATATGCAGAGTACTTCATGAGAAATGCTGGGCTGGATGAAGCACTAGCTGGAATCAAGATTGCCAGGAGAAATATCAATAACCTCAGATATGCAGATGATACCACCCTTATGGAAGAAAGAGAAGAAGAACTAAAGAGCTTCTTGATGAAAGTGAAAGAGGAGAGTGAAAAGTTGGCTTAAAACTCAACATTCAAAAAAAAAAAAACTCAACATTCAGAAAACTAAGATCATAGTATCTGGTCCCATCACTTCATGGCAAATAGATGGGGAAACAGTGGGAAAAGTGACAGACTTTATTTTTTGGGGCTCCAAAATCACTGCAGATGGTGATTGCAGCCATGAAATTAAAAGACGCTTGCTCCTTGGAAAAGTTACGACCAACCTAGATAGCATATTAAAAAGCAGACATTGCCAACAAAGGTTCATTTAGTCAAAGCTATGGTTTTTCCAATAGTCATGTATGGATGTGAGAGTTGGACTGTAAAGAAAGCTGAGTGCCGAAGAATTGATGCTTTTGACTGTGGTGTTGGAGAAGATTCTTGAGAGTCCCTTGGACTGCAAGGAGATCCAACCAGTCCATCCTAAAGGAAACCAGTCCTGAATATTCATTGGAAGGACTGATGTTGAAGCTGAAACTCCAATACTTTGGCCACCTGACACGAAGAACTGACTCATTTGAAAAGACCCTGATTCAGGGAAAGATTTTGGTGGATGGAGAAGGGGACGACAGAGGATGAGATAGTTGGATGGCATCACTGATGGGATGGACATGAGTTTGATTAGGCTCCAGGAGTTGGTGATCGACAGGGAGTCCTGCCATGCTGCAGTCCATGGGGTCCCAAAGGGTCAGACACGACTGAGCGACTGAACTGAACTGAATGAAACATCTGTCTATTTTGTTTACTGCAGCTTGTTTACCCAGCTTCTTGACTATCTTTCTTAATAATATTTGATATCTATTATGACTTGACTGTAAGATGTAAACTCATCTTACAGAACAAAGGCGAGCTATTGGCACATTCAGGCCACCAGTGCACAGTTCAGTTCAGTCGCTCAGTCATGTTTGACTTCTTTGCGACCCCATGAACCGCAGCACGCCAGGCCTCCCTGTTCATCACCAACTCCCAAAGTCCACCCAAATCCATGTCCATTGAGTCGGTGATGTCATCCAACCATCTCATCCTCTGTCTTCCCCTTCTCCTCCTGCCCTCAATCTTTCCCAGCATCAGCGTCTTTTCAAATGAGTCAGCTCTTTGCATCAGGTGGCCAAAGTATTGGAGTTTCAGCTTCAGCATCAGTCCTTCCAATGAACACCCAGGACTGATTTCCTTTAGGATGGACTGGTTGGATCTCCTTGCAGTCCAAAGGACTCTCAAGAGTCTTCTCCAACACCACAGTTCAAAAGCATCAATTCTTCTGCACTCAGCTTTCTTTACAGTCCAACTCTCACATCCATACATGACTACTGGAAAAACCATAGCCTTGACTAGATGGACCTTTGTGGACAAAGTAATGTCTCTGCTTTTTAATATGCTATCTAGGTTGGTCATAACTTTCCTTCCAAGGAACAAGCATCTTTTAATTTCATGGCCGCAATCACCATCTGCAGTGATTTTGAAGCCCAGAAAAATAAAGTCAGCCACTGTTTCCACTGTTTCCCCATCCATTTGCCATGAAGTGATGGAGTTAATTCCCAAAAGGTTTCCAAAAACACTGTGAGCCCTGCCAGCAGCTCTGGTGAAAGTGCTCTGGCCCCAGGAGCACTTACTGCAGGACAGGCATCCACTGGGGTGTGCAAGCTTTAGGATGTTTGTTAATTATCATTCATTTCTTTACAGTGCCAGTCACATAGAATGTTATCTCAAACACACTTTCTCATCTATAAGAACACAATAGTGAAAAAGAAAATCAGTGTAATAGGAGCTGAAATATATTCATCTTTTTTCTCCAGAATTGATAAACCAAAGTGATACCTTAATCTAGAATAAAAGGTTAAAGTCGTGAGGGACTTGGGAGATTTCTTTTGCTACCCCAACTGAATGCTCTTAACTGGCTAACCCTCCTATATGTTAACTTCTGATAGCATGAGGGTTTTGTACAAAAGGAGCATCAAATCTCCCCCAGGCTCATTCTGTTTTCCTTTGCTCACAGACGGGTTCATTTCCAGATTAAAACAGCAGCTTCTCTGTGATGTTTAATTATGTGTCAGCTAGGCTGGGTCTCAGGGTGCCCAGATATTTGGTCCAACTTTTTTCTGGATATGTATGTGAGGGTGTCTGTGGATGAGATTAGCATTTAAACTGATAGTCTAAGTAAGTCAAATTGCCTTCCCTAATGTAGGTGGGCCACATCCAATCAGTTGAAGACCTGAGTAGAACAATAAGACCAATCCTCCCAAGAGTAAGATGGAATTCTCCAGCAGGAAGTCTTTACCCACACCTTTGACTCTCCTGGGTCTCCAACCTTCTGGCCCCAGCCTCCATAATTGAATGAGCCAATTCCTATATAAAATTTCATGAGCCAGTTCCTTACAATACATAAATCAATCTCTGTGTGCATATATCATATCAGTTCTGTTTGTCTGGAGAATGCTAATCAATACGCACCCCTTTGCCAAGACTGAAGCACAGCAAAGCTACTACTTTGGATCAACTTGCACTGTTGACATCCCACCACAGCCATGAAATAGACCAAGAGAACATAAACATGTGACATGGAATTCTTCTTTTTCAAAGAAAAGATATTGGAAACTGGTTGAAAATGATTCTTTGATTTGTGTTCTGCATTTTTGTCATTGAAATCCCAGATTTTTGGCAAAACAAAATCTCCAGAGCACATGATAAAATACATTATTATCTCCAGGCTTGAGGAGTGATTCCAAGATCACTAAGAAACATGTGCCTTTTCTGAAACAACAGTTAAGTATTTGGAAGCATAGCTGCACTCAAGCACACTCATAACAATAAAAATACGTATTTGGTCTTCGGGGGTAAACAAAGTAGCCTGACTCTTTTCTCATTAATTTTAAAGCCATATTGAATATAAGGAAACTAAAGGAGCAGTTGCTTCATTAAGGATGTTTCTAGACTAGAAACCAGTGTTTCTAGAAACATAACTAGAAATCTATGACCTCATCAATTCCAGGGAGTCCAGATACAAACAAGCCCCATCGATATCGACATGGCGAGTAGCTTCAGTGTGGTGATACAGACATGAGTCTCCCGTGCATGCCTCTTGGTGGGTAGAAGCACAGAGGACAAAACATTAGCTGAAACTTCTGACACGGAACCTTCACGATTCACTGCACACAAATATTCCTTACAGGCTCCAAGGTCCAGTCTGCTTTCCTACATAAGAATCCTCTACAATCTGATCAGCATTAACCCAACAACTTGAAGAATGGTATTTCAGGAACAATGTTTTTCTGGAAAACTGCAAGGGAATAGAAGTACTTTTCTTGAAGAAAAACAAAATGGATTTCTTTCCTCACAAATTTTCCTCATTTCTAGGAGCTGCTATTAGCTGGTATATGTATATACTAAAAGTTGGAGCTTGTATTGACCACCATGAATGGTAATTGTCAATGGATAAAATCAGAAATACACAGGAGGCCAGAGTGTTGGTTTACTCTGAGCATTTGTGGGGTTTTCTACTTTCCAGGTTAATGCCCAGTTTCTGCATTGTTACTAATAGGCCTACTTCAGGGGGCATGATGGAAAATTAACCTGAGAAGGGGAATGTATTCATGCACCCATTGCACAGCGCCTGGCACCTATAAGGAGCCCAATGTACAGTGGATGATAGGGTTCCTACTTCCAGTATTTTCAATGCTAATGGTCTGTCTCTGTTACCTTCATAGTACAATAAAAAGATGAACTTCATTCATACTGAATTATTAGATAAAAAATTCTTTCCCACATCTGTTACTTCACCTTGTTTTTACTGAAGGGTGAGTGAAGTGAAGTCGCTCAATCATGTCCGACTCTTTGCGACCCCATGGACACCAGGTTCCTCTGTCCATGGGATTTTCTATGCAAGAGTACTGGAGTCTGTTGCCATTTCCTTCTCCAGGGAACTTCCCAACCCAGAGATCGAACCCAGGTCTCCCGCATTGTTGACAGACACTTTACCGTCTGAGCCACCAGGGAAGGGGTGCCTAGATTTAAAAAGCATAGGGCTACAATGTTTATTTTGGTCTATCACCAGTAAAGCATTCGCCTGCAATGCAGGAGATGCAAGGTCAATCCCTGGGTGGGGAATTAGTTAGTATATTAGTTCGTATATGTTTATACTATACTGGAGGAGGAAATGGCAACCCACTCCAGTATTCTTGCCTGGGAAATCTCAAGGACAGAGGAGCCTGGTGGGCTACAGTCCATGGGGTCATAAAGAGTCAGACACAACTGAATATACAGGCTTCCCTAGTAGCTCAGACAGTAAAGCGTCTGCCTGCAATGTGGGAGACCTGGGTTTGATCCCTGGGTCAGGAAGATCTCCTGGAGAAGGAAATGGCAACCCACTCCAGTACTCTTGCCTTGAAAATTCCATGGATGGAGGAGCCTGGTAGGCTACAGTCCATGGGATCACAAAGAGTCAGACATGACTGAGCAACATCACTGTTCACTTATGGAGGCTAGTGGTTCATTGGTTTTTAGATATCCATGGAAATATCTGGAGAACAAGTAATAGATAAGAAGCAAGTCTTCTGGTGGAAACTATTTTTAAAGTGAAGGCATTCTGCCAGGGTTACACTTATGTTACACACACTATATTACACATATTCTGGGAGTATAATTACGTCTATTTGTTGTTATTCAGTTACTAAATCATGTCCAACTCATGTACAACCCACAGACTGTAGCATGCCAGCTTTCCCTGTCCTTCACTATCTCCTGGAGTTTGCTCAAACTCATGTCCATTGAGTCACTGATGCTATCTAGCCATCTTGTCCTCTGCCACCCTCTTCTCCTTTTGCCTTCAATCTTTCCCAGCATCAGGATCTTTTCCAATGAGTTGGCTCTTTGTATCAGGTGGCCAAAGTACTGAACTTTCAGCTTCAGCATAGTCCTTTCAATGAATATTCAGAGTTGATTTCCTTTAGGATTGATTGGTTTGATCTCTTTGCAGTCCAAGGGTGTCTTTAAAAGATGGAAAATCCTAACTCCATTTCTTTTGCATTTTATTTAATCCCACATTTCCTTTTAGGAAACTATAAACTCCTAAAGTTTATAGTTTGTAGTTGTGGTATTATAATAGTGAGAAATTCAACCACAGAAGTAACAAAATAAATACAAATAATACTGAAACCTTATTTTTCATCCATTGGATTGGGAATATTTAAAAGATTGATGACACAGTGTTAATGAGTTCTGTGCAATCCCTACTCTCACCAGTGTTGTTGGGAGTGTTCCATGCACAGCAGCTGGAGATGGCAGGTTGATAATAGGTGGCAAAATTTTAACAAGCATCAATTTTGATCCAAAAGATCACTTCCAGAATTTATTCTAAAAAGATAATGGGACAAATCTGGAAAAAAAAAGTAAAGTAATTTTCATTGCTATATTGTTTTATACTAATTTTACAAATGAGGGAAAGCTACATCTTAAAACTATCAGCTTTTCTCTAAATCCCATCACAGTGTTGGCCTAAGCCACAGTCATCCCTTACTTAACATGCTCATCCCTTCCTCACCAGCAGCCAAGTTCAAGGTCCTTGAAAGACCAACAAGGCCACATCCAATCTGGCTCCTCCTGTGTCTCCAGTGCTGGCCATTAGCCATGGTGAGTTTTTCTTTGCTCCCAGAAACAGGCCAGGTCCTCCCTTACCTCAGAGTGCTTTCTGTTCAGAAGGTTGCCCCTCTTTGTTGTTCCAGGCCAACCTGAGTTCCCTTTAGGTCTTATGAACACCCTCTCCCCCACATCACTCTAGCTCTTTGTTCATTGTGGCCTTAGGGCACCTTATGTTGTTCCTACAAAGCATTTACACATTTCATGAAGCCAGAGGACCATGTCCCCCTGTGTTATATCCATGCCCTTCAAGCCTCCTGCCATAACATAGTACATGCTCAATAAACACTTGCCAAAATAATATCTAAATTGTAGGACCAGGTTTAAAATGATCTTAGCACAAGCTGCATTCCAAGCAGGAAGAAAGTGGTAGCTGAAGAGGCTTAGGAAAAGGCCATGTCCCCTCTATAGACTCAGCCCCATGGCTGTTCTCAGCTGTGAAGGCTCTGCAAGGTAAGTTTGCAGCATCTACAGCAGATAAAGAAGAGCAAAAAAACCAATTCTCTGTAATAATCTAAGTGGGAAAAGAATTTGAAAAAGAATAGATACATATGCTTGTATAACTGAATCACTCTGCTATACACCTGAAACTAACACAACACTGTTAACTAATTATACTTCAAGAAAAAATAATTTTTTTAAAGAAAGAGTAAAAAGGAATTGAAATTTAAAACTGAAGCTTCTATATCCACCTTCATCTACCTGGCAAAAGTAAAAATGCAAGGACATATATGATTACAGCTTCTTGACATTCTAGAAAAGGCACAGCTAGGGAGAGAGTAGAAAGATCAGTGTTTGCCAGAGGTTAGGAGAGAAAGATGAAAGGCAGAGAAATGAGGACTTTTAAGGCAGTGAAACTCTTCTGTATGTATAATGATGGACACATGTCATTATACATTTGTCTAAACCAATAGGCTAGGCAACACCAAGACCGAACCCTAATGTCAACTACAGCCTCTGTGTGACTATGGTATGTCAGTGTAGGTTCATCAGTTATAACAAATGCACCACTCTGGTGCGGGTATTGATAACAAAGGAGACTATGCATGTGTGAGGGCAGATGGCATGTGAGAAATGCCTATTCCTTCCTTATTTTTGCTGCGAACCTAAACTGCTCTTTAAAAAAAATATATTTTTAAATTGTGAGAACATAAGCATGTATTGCAGCATTGTTCATACTGGCAAAGGGGAGGAATGGAAATAAATGCTTATTCACAAAGGCATGTTCAAATAAATTCTGGTTCATTCACACCACAACCATCGAAAAAGATGAATTAGAGCTATATTTAATGACTTTGCAAGGTTTCTATGAGCAATTATGGAGTAAGAAAGACCATATTCAGAATACTGCATATTTTATTATCCCATTCTTAAAACAATGAAGAAAAGTTCTCCACATCAATGTACATACAGGCAGACAAGCATGTGTGCAATGAACAATACCTATGGGCAATTCCACGTGTGCAATAAAAACCATTGCACACGTGGAATCCTGCTGTCACATCTGTGCAGGAGGAAAGGAGGGGGCTTGGGGGGACAAGGAAGTAAGGGCAGCAAAACACAAAAAGAAGATTTTTGAAAAGCAACATTGTATGATCCATTAATATATTTACTTAAAATATACGTGTTTTATATGTATAAACAGGGAACTTCAGCTTTACATATTATGTCTTCCCCCCATCTCTCACATCAGTCTAACAAGAAAATGCAAATTGCCACTTGTTTTGATTCCTCAGAAAATGTTCTTTCTCTACAAAGTAAACAGAAATCAGACAGATATCATTTCCTAAATGGACTTCCAGTGACTGTTCTGGATAAGGAGATGTTTCTACAGTCATCTGGCCAAAGCCATTTGAATCCCATCAAGTGACATTTTTTTTCTCTTTCTAGTTTGTGCTTTTCCTTGGAGAAACAAGTCTATAAATGTTTAAAATTGACACTAATTTTCATGCTGAATAAAATATGGTTGCATTGAAAATTGACTCCAGTAAATTTTTAAAAATCAATGTACTCTAAGAATTAAGATAGGATGGAAAATTTTGTGCTGTCCATATTGAGATGTCTAGGTAATGCAAAACAAAAATAATCACTATTATAAAAGAAAATTACAAGAGAAAACATTTGTCACCCTCACGTGAGAAATAAAATTGAAGGAAAGAAAAGGTAAGTTTGCTTGCATCTTATGGAAGCAGCCATGAACGAAACTCAGGGCAAGTGCTCATTTGCCTCTTTCAAATTTACCATTCTTAGTGGCAAACTGTTCAGGATCCACTCAGCCTGAGGACATACTTTTCTAATTAAGGATCCTCACTGAATATTCTGACTTTGACCTCATTTCAAAGTTACTTAAGTTTTAAAGCTTGATTCAAGATCTCCAATCAGGATTTTAATAAAGGCCTGGAGCTATGATGAGTTAGTAAAGGCAAGTAGGGATGTGAGGAAGACAGCCCAGTTCAGTCAGCTCAAGGAACATCTAGAGAGTCCACAATCTATGTGGGAACTCTGGAAATAATCTACAAAGTGCTGCAAACTTCTCCACGTTATCCCTTCACTCTTTCTCTCTAATCTAGCACTTCTTGACATGCATCCCATAAAGCAGCACTTTGGAACGTTAACATGTATAGGAATTTAATGGAACAACTCACAGTCCAGGGAGGGGGCTGCCATTCTGCATTTCTAACAAGCTCCCAGATGATGCTGTTGCTCCTGGTCCACAGGTCACACTTCAAATAGAAAGGCTGTAGAATACCGGGTTAAGCAAGACGTTAACAGATCTTTAAGGAAACTAAAAGATTCCAATGATGAACTTTTTGGGGAAATATTATATTAAGTTGAAGACTTCCCTGGTGTCTCAGACAATAAAGAAACTGCCTGCAATGTGGAAGACCCAGGTTCAATCCCTGGGTTGAGAAGATCCCCAGGAGAAAGGAATGGCTATCATTCCAGTATTCTTGCCTGGAGAAGTCCATGGACAGAGGAACCTGGCAGGCTACAGTCCATGGGGTCACAACAGTCACACATGATTGAGCAACTAACACTTTCACTTTTTTCACTATAGTAAGTTGAACAAATATCTGACTCCAAGGAAAAGGGTGAGGTGTCAATTCAGTTCAGTTCAGTCGCTCAGTCATGTCCAACTCTTTGTGACTCCATGGACTGCAACAAGCCAGGCCTCCCTGTCCATCACCACCTCTCGGAGTTCACCCAAACTCATGTCCATCGAGTCGGTAATGCCATCCAACCATCTCATCCTCTGTCGTCCCCTTCTCCTCCGGCTCTCAATCTTTCCCAGCATCAGGGTCTTTTCAATGAGTCATCTCTTCGCATCAGGTGGCCAAAGTACTGGAGTTTCAGCTTCAACACCAGTCCTTCCAATGAACATCCAGGACTGATCTCCTTTAGGATGGACTAATTGGATCTCCTTGCAGTCCAAGGGACTCTCAAGAGTCTTCTCCAACACCACAGTTCAAAAACTTTCTTTACAGTTCAACTCTCACATCCATACACGACTACTAGAAAAATCATAGCTTTGACTAGATGGACCTTTGTTGGCAAAGTAATGTCTCTGATGAGATATAATATATTAAAAGGTTTTACTGGAAATAAACAGTAAACAAAAAAAAGTCTCCAATCATATCCTAAAGAGTTTAATGTATTTTATGTTTCCATTATTAATTCTTCAAACTTAGAGATGTTTAAAATAGTAGTTAAGAACATGATTTTTACAATAGAACATTTGCTTATCTCTGGCTCCCACTTTCCAAAGAGGACATGCGAACCTTTGAAAGATAGTTTGCCTACCCCACGTAGGGCCACTCCCAGACTCAGATTCCAGGCTTAGGGAATTAATTGTTGAAGAACCTACTTCCTGCCCACGCCGCTACACACACACCATCAGACCTGGCTTGGAAACCCCTCCCTGTTAAAAGGACAGAATGGGGCAGAAAGAGAAGCAATATCCTGCCCTTCCTAATTCCTAAACAGAGCCTTCCTTTCTAGACCTCTCTGACATTCCCTGTTTCAGGACAGAGACCCAACTGTCCCCTCCTTCTTGGTAAAATCCCCCAGGGCCTGCCTTAAATACACAGCAGAAGACAGGCAGCCTTAGCAGCCAGGCTAAGCCCATGGGGTAGGCTGCCCCCTGGTGGTTATTCTAATCAGTCCTAGCAGTCTTGCATCTTGGCAAATGGAGAACAATAATGACATGTGACAATATGTGTCCTTCCATTAATCATAAATAACTATGTCCCTGCTAAAGAGCAGGTGTCTTTATCTGCTTTGTTCACTGAGGTGTTTCAAGCACCTAAACAAGTCCAGTTCATAGTGAGTGGGTGCTCAGTAAAGGTGTGCTGGTTGAATGTCCCATTGGAACATACAGATGAGCTATGGTCAGAGATGACCAGCCCCCGAACTCTGACTGGCCCCAGAGCTGGGCATAGATATTCAGGACACCCTGCAACTACTTTGCAGTTTCATTCATGCATTTTCTATTGCCATTTGCTTCCAGAAAAATGGTGGTCAGTCCAACCCTAAAAGGTCCAGTCTAACAGTGACCATAAACTCTCATTTACCCATGCACTCAAGACACACAACATGTCCCCACTGTGGCGGGGAATCACCCAGGGAAAATGATTAAAGGGGAAAATGAATGAACAATAACATGAATTCCAAAGGGCTTCTCTCCTTTGGAATGATGATCTATTATTAAACAGGCACCATCTTAGATATTAGATAATAGGTTTAATACTCCCAAATCTTTGTTTTGATTTAAACTATTGGATGCTTTGATTATATTTTGGCCATAACAGGAAAACACGATGTTTTTCTGACCATTTAGAAAACTGACATCTCCCCAAACGTACATTTTGTTAGCCCAGGCCACATCAACATGGGGATAAAAAGAGATCATACAGAGAGAGCAAAGTGTAGGAAATCTCTGACTTGTGCTTCCTAGCTCTCCAGACCCTCATGCTTGCATCCATTTCCCCACAGAGACGCAAGGACCCAAGGACTCAAAGTTCAGAGTCCTCACATCCCCAAACACAAAACCCACAACCCCTCCAGGCCAGAGTCATGCCAAACTTTAAAGATGTTCCCATCACAGGACGTCAATAAATGTTGAACATTAACTGCATGGTGAAGGTCACTCTGGAGATGATTCACAAAGTTTGTAGATCACCCAAAATGTGCACAATGCATGAAGGCCCAGGTAAAGGGTATACTTGCCTTATCCCAGGTTTAACTTTTGGGTTAAGGAAGTCTTTTTATAAAACTCAGCTTTCACCTGTGGCGCACATTTTGGCTTTCACACATTCTTCAGAAGCTCAAAAAAAGCCTGCACTGACTGCCTTACCTCCCCAGCTACACCTGCAGGGTGACTGATGGGTGGTTTCAGCAAAGCTAACTAGTCTTCAGGTTCTGGTTTCGTTCGACTGATCCCTTTGGTTACTCTGGTAAACTACTAGATTCTCACGTACAAGCTCCAGTTAGAAACCTTTATCCATGGAAATTTAAGAGATGGAATGTGTAAGTGAGCCATTTATCGCTTATTGCTGAAGAATCTGGGTGGACCTAACATTCAAATAAGAGTGTCTCCCTTGGGTCATCTCTTCCCCACACCTCCTCTTGGCACACCATGACTATCTCCATGAGGTCAGCTAATAGGTGGCAGAGGCTGTCTTTCTTTCTGCTTCAGAAACCGATGGCTTATGCAACCTGGGAAAAATTGCCCATAATTGTCTCCCAAGAGCATGGATGAGTCAACTCTCTGCCCCCTCATCAACTGGCTGTTCCCAGATGGAACACCCTGTCTAGGGACAGGTTCATTGCCAAGGTCATGGGGATCAGAGGGAGGGCAAAGGCAGGCAAACCTCTAACATACACCCTGGTAGGAATTTACCAGAACTGAGGACATGAAGCAGAGCAGAACGTGAAGGTTTCCCCTCAAGGCTGTGACTAAAGACTTCCACTATGTTATAACATTGAACTTTGACGAGCGTTTTCCAAGAATGAGCTAAAAGAGTTATCTGTCTTGCTTTACACTGAAAATTGTAGCATGCTCTGCTACTGCTGCTGCTGCTAAGTCGCTTCAGTTGTGTCTGACTCTGTGCGACCCCATAGATGGCAGCCTACCAGGCTCCCCTGTCCCTGGGATTCTCCAGGCAAGAACGCTGGAGTGGGTTGCCATTTCCTTCTCCAATGCATGAAAGTGAAAAGTGAAAGTGAAGTAGCTCAGTCCTGTCCGACTCTGAGCGACCCCATGGACTGCAGCCTCCTGGGCTCCTCCATCCACGGGATTTTCCAGGCAAGAGTACTGGAGTGGGGTGCCATCGCCTTCTCCGAAGTCATTTTCTTTTCACAAGAATGTATCTACATTCATTGTGTACCTATCCTAACTTTATAAACAGTCTTCATTCTAAAGGGAGCCCTCCTACACTGTTGGTGGGAATGTAAGCTGGTGCAGCCACTGTGAAAAACAGTACGAGGTTCCTTAAAAAAAAAAAAAACAAAATAGAATTACCATATCCCACTCCTTCCCAGGAGAAAACTAATTCAAACAAATACATGCACCTCTATGTTCATAACAGCACTGTCCACAGTAGCCAAAACATGAAAACAACCTAAATGTCCATCTACAGATGAACAGATAAGGAAGATGCGGTACATATACACAGTGGAATACTACGCAGCTGTAAACAATGAAATCATGCCATTTGAAGCAACATGGATACCACCAGAGATAATCGTGAAGCAAGAAGGAGAAAATATCATATAATATCACTTACATGTGGAACCTCAACTATGGCACAAATGAACCTACCTACAAAACAGGAACAGACTCAAACCTAAAGAACAGGTTTGTGGTTGCTAAGGGGAGAGGGGAGGAAGGAAGAGGGACTGGGAGTTCGGTGTTAGTAGATGCCAACTATTCATTTAGAATGGATAAGTCAGGTCATAATGTATAGCATAGGGAACTATATTCTATATCCTGCAATAAACCATAATGGAAAAGAATATTTTAAAAGAATGTATATATGAGTCTAACTGAGTCACTTTGCTGTAAAGCAGAGATTGGCCCAACGTTGTAAATCAACTGTACTTTAATTAAAAAATAAAAGCCATTTCACACGATTAAAATGAAAAAAAATGAACATCCCTCATTCTAACCTTCATTAAGGCTCAGATAAGGAAACAAAAGCACCCACAGGTGATTTTGCCCAAGTCATATCAAGTCATATCACTAGAAAGGGACAGAGTTTTGTGTCTAATCCCAGAAATTCACCTCTTGACTACCTCACCTCTAATTGTCTAGCGATTCTCACACTAGTTCCCAGACCAGGAACACTGGCATTGTCTGGGAATTTGATACAGGTGAAAAGTCTCAGGCCCCAACTCATACTTATTGAGTTAGAAACTCTGGGGGTTTGACCGAGAAATTCATGTTTGAGCAAGCTCATCAGGTGGTTTCTGACGCATCTAATGTTTGAAAGCTACTGAAGCAGGCCTTTGGAATGAGGCTTTTCATTACTGAGTGTTCCAGGGGAATTCTTGCACAAATATCAGAAGAGAGTTGCTAGAATCCTTTCCAGAAACAGGTTATTAGTTTCCCTTTGTGGGGTACTGTGCAAAATATTCAAAACTTTTAAAAATATATATTTATGAGCATTTTAATAAGAAATGTACTCACTCTGTGAGAATATTTCCCTTAGAAGAGGTTTGCGTGAACTTGGCGACTAATTTGATGAAATGCAGACAAGAGGGATTCAACAATCACATTACACTTGTCATCTCAGGTCAACCCACCTCTTTCCACCCCACTTCCACCATGGTACAAACCAAGTTTGTCTCTCACCTGGAAATGTACCCTTGTTTCCTAACATATCCAACCTCTCCCACCCAGAAGCCCCACTCAAGGTATTGTCCATCCTGAAGTTAGAGCGATTTTTCTAAAAATTCTGAACTTGTTTAAAACCCATACAAGATTAAAACCCCTCATAGGATGAGGACCAAAATGCCTAAAAATTGTATGGAACCACAAAATACCCTGAATAGCCAAAACAGTCTTGAGAAAGAAGAAGAAAACTGGAAACATCACGCTTCCTGATTTTCTTTATCCATTACACAGCTATAATAATCAAAACAGTGTGGTACTGGCATATAAACAGACACACAGATCAATGGAACATATTAGAAACCCTAGAAATGAACCCATGCATAAATGGTGAATTAATTTCTGACAAGGAGCCAAGAATATACCATGGGGAAAGGAAAAGGACAGTCTTGTCAATAAACTGGACAACCACATACAAAAGAATGAAACAAGATTATTGTCTTAAATGAAGTCGCTCAGTCGCGTCCGACTCCTTGTGACCCCATGGACTGTAGCCTACAACACTCCTCCGTCCATGGGAGTATCTAGGCAAGAGTACTGGAGTGGGTTGTCATTTCCTTCTCCAGAGGATCTTCCCAACCCAGGGATTGAACCTGGGTCTCCCACATTGTAGGCAGATGCTTTACCATCTAAGCCACCAGGAAAGTCTTAAACCATGCACAAAAACCAACTCAAAATGGATTAAGGACTGAAATAAAGTCTGAAACCATAAAGCTCCTAGGAGAAACCATAGGAGATAATCTCCTTGACATTGGCTTGACAATGTTTTTTTGGATTTGACACCAAAAGCAAAGGTGATAAAAGCAAAAATAAATAAGAGGGGATCCATCAAACTAAAAAGCTTCCACAGCAAAGGAAAACCATTAACAAATAAAAAAGGCAACCTAAAGAATGGACAAAGGGACTTACCTGGTGGTCCAGGGTTTAAGGATCTGCCTTACAATGCAGGGGCCTCAGGTTCAATCCCTGGCTGGGGAACTAAGCGAGGGGCATAGTAAGGGGCAACTCAGCGCACATGCCACAGTGAAAGATTCCACATGCTGCAATGAAGAGCCCACAAGCCACAACTGAGACCCAATGCAGCCAAATAAATAAATATTTACCAAAAGAAAATAGGACAAAATATTTACAAATTATATATCTGATGAAGGGTTAATATGCAAAATATATATTAATAAAACACTCACATGATTCAATAGCAAAAAAAACATCTGATTGAAAAATGGGCAGAGGACCTGGATTTTTTTCAAAGAAGACATATAAATGGCCAACAGGTACATGAAAAGGTGCTCAGCCTCATCAGGGAAGTGCAGGTCAAAATCATAAATAATATATTACCTCATAGCTGTTAGAACGACTGTCATCAAAAAGACAGGAGCTACCATATATTAGCAAGGATGTGGAGAAAAGGGAACATTTGTGGACTATTGATAGGAAAGTTAATTAATGCAGCCACTGTGGAAAACAGTATGGAAGTTCCTAAAAAAATTGAAAGGACTACCATATGATCTAAGCAACTCTACTTCTGGGTTCAGTTCAGTTCAGTTCAGTTACTCAGTCGTGTCCGACTCTTTGCAACCCCATGAATTGCAGCACGCCAGGCCTCTCTGTCCATCACCAACTCCCAGAGTTCACTCAAACTCATGTCCATCGAGTCGGTGATGCCATCCAGCCATCTCATCCTCTGTCATCCCCTTCTCCTCCTGCCCCCAATCCCTCCCAGCATCAGAATCTTTTCCAGTGAGTCAACTCTTCACATGGGGTGGCCAAAGCATTGGAGTTTCAGCTTTAGCATCATTCCTTCCAAAGAACACCCAGGACTGATCTCCTTTAGAATGGACTGGTTGGATCTCCTTGCAGTCCAAGGGACTCTCAAGAGTCTTCTTCAACACCACAGTTCAAAAGCATCAATTCTTCAGCACTCAGCTTTCTTCACAGTCCAACTCTCACATCCTTACATGACCACTGGAAAAACCATAGCCTTTACTTCTGGGTACATATCCGAAAGAAATGAAGTCAGTATCTCAAAGAGGTATCTACCTGCCCATGTTCACAGCAGCACTATTCACAATGGCCAAGATACAGAAACAAGCTAAATGTCCATCAACAGATGAATGGATAAAAGATGTGGAGGGGTGGGGTTGTGTGTATATGTGTATTATGTGTGTGTGTGTGTGTGTGTGTGTGTGTGTGTGTGTATATATATATTATTCAACCATAAGAAAGAAAAATGAAGCTATTTAGAACAATATGGGTGGACCTTAAGGGCTTTATGCTAAGTGAAATAACCCAGACAAAAACAAAGACTGCATGGTATCACATATATGAGGAATTTTAAGGAAAACAAAGTCAAACTTCTAGCAATCAAGAGTAACAAAGTGGTTGTCAGGGGCTGAAGCCTGCCGGAGCTTGGCAGCAGAGAGCTTAAAGAAAGGGTACAAACTTTCAATTCTAGCATGTCTACATTCTGAATAGCTAATGTAGAACATAATGAGTACAGTTAACAATACTGTATTGTGTAATTGAAATTTGCTGAGAGTAGAACTTAAATGTTCTCTCTCTATCACACACACATATATACGCACATGCACATATACACAAGTAAATATAAGAGATGATAGACGTGTTAATTAAGTAAACGGAGGACATTCTTTCACAGTGTTTATGAATATCAACATCACTCCAATGTACAGTTTAAATATTCAGTTTTACCTCCATGAAGCTGAAAAAATTTTAAATGCCTAAGACCCCTGAAGAAAGCAAGGCATGATCTGCCCATGCCTTCATCCCCAAAGACTTTTAATTATTCTTTTTATTTATTTGCTCCCAATAACAGTATCATTCTTTTATTTTCTCAAAAATGCAAAGACATATACTCAGGTCCTTTGCACATACTGATCCTTCTTCTTTAAATGCTTTCATCTCACTTATCTTTTTAATCCATTCATATCCTGCAATATTCAGCTCAAATATCACTTCAAGAAACCTTCCTGGATTCAACAGGAAATTTACAATGTCTGACTTGCAATCAAAGATACCAGACATGTATGGAAGCAAGAAAATAGGCCCCGTAATTAGGGTAAAAAAAATCAACCAAGTGAAATTGACTTCAGTGTCAGAATTAGCAGACAAGAATATTAATTGTTGTAATGTATTCCAAATGTTCAAGAAGTTAACTAAAGATACAAAAATATTTTTAAAGAACCAAATCAAACTTTCTAAATGAAAGCTAGGATTCTGTGATGAAAAATTACTGGAATAGATGAGTGGAAACTAGGTTTTGGAAAAGAAACGTGAATATGTAGCAATAGAAACTATTCAAAATGAAACAAAAGAAAGAAATAATTTAAAAGAAAAGAGCATCCATGGGTAGTTGGGCACATTCAATGAACCTTCATGTTTCTTGTATGAAGAACTCATTAAGCCTATTTTGTGTGGGTTTACAGTTTCAAGTCTGGAAATTTTTCAGTCATTATTTCTTCAAACATTTTCTTTACTCTCCCAACTCTTTCTTTTCAGAGACTATATATATACTTAAATATATATATATGTATGCATGTATATTATATACATATATTATACATTACATATTATATATTCATATATGTATATATTATTATTGCTGTTGTTCTGTCACTCAGTCATGTCCAACTCTTTGCAACCCTATAGACTGCAGCACACCAGCTTTCCCTCTCCTTCACCATCTCCTAGAACCTGCTCCAACTCATGTCCATTGAGTCAGTGATGCCACCCAACCAGCTCATCCTCTGTCGTCCCCTTCTCCTCCTGCTTTCAATCTTTCTTAGCATCAGGGACTTTTCTAACGAGTCAGCTCTTCATATTAGGTGGCCAAAGCATTGGAACTTCAGCTTCAGCATCAGTCCTTCTAATGAATATTCAGAATTGGTTTCCTTTAGGATTGACTGGTTTGATCTCCTTACAGTCCAAGGGACTCTCAAGAGTCTTCTCCAACACCACAGCTCAAAAGAATCAATAGTCTTATAATTTTCAAGGATACAGAAAGCAAGATGTAAAATCTCTAATGAAATTATAAAATATTTTCTAATAATGTCTTAATTCAAAATATTCAGTTTTCGTCACTCTTATTTTGCTCAATACACAAAGCCAGTAACTGAGTCAACATAGCAAATAGAGGAAAGCATGTTGCAGAGGCCAGTTCTGTTCCTGAAGAGACAGGAAGGTTACATTTCTCGGTCTCCACTGCAATTAGGTTGAGACAGGTAACTGAGATCTGGCCAATGGAAGTTGGGTGAAAATTGGGTACTTCCTGGGGTGATTTTTTAAATATCTCTCATGGGCTTTGCTTACTTCATGTAGCTGCAAGGTACAGGAGGACTGTCCAATCCATATTGTATGTGTGGTAAGAATATGTAATTTTTATTGTAAGTTACTGAGGTTTCAGGGTTTGTTACTGCAAAACAGTCTAAACTACCCTAACTTGGACAATGGAAAGCTACAATTTGACCATCTAATAAAGATAATAAAACTCTTAGAAGAACACATAAGTGTAAATATTCATGACCTTGGATTTGACGCTGAATTCTTAGATATGATACCAAAAATATGAACAACATAATCAGGCAAATATAAACATTTGAGTTATGATATTAAGGAAATATAATCACCTTGTGTAATAAAGATATTAAGTAAATGGTTTATTTTTAAAAGGTTTATTTTTAAAAAAATACTCACTGAAATATTTACAAAAGCTATTATGTGACATCTGAAATTTGCTTCAAAAATAGTTCACAGTTTGGGACAGGCATGGGGAGACAGGTAGGCAGTAGGTGAAATAAGACTGGTCATGAGTTGGTATCTGTTGAAGCTGAGTGGTAACTACATGGAAGCTTACTATACAGTTCCCTCTACTTTTGTATAAGTCTAAATAAATAGTTTTAAAAAGTCTAATAAAAATAAGTCTAATAAAATAAGTCTAATAAAAAGTTTAAAAAAAAAAGGAAAGCTAGTGCTTCTGCCCAGGGCTCCCTCCCTAGAAAGGAACGTCCCCAGTGCAGACCCCCAGGGCTCCTACTCGAGCAGGTTGCCCGCTTCTTTCTGTGCCTCCTTACACAGCCTTATCTGAATGCCGGCAAGCCAGCATTTCCCTTATTTCCCTCTTCTGGTTTTGTGCATTTTTGATAGTCGCCGAAGCAGCCTCCAATCACACTGATTTGTCTGCCTGGAGAGTCTAAGTTATCTCCAGTACTCTTGCCTGGAAAATCCCATGGACGGAGGAGCCTGGTAGGCTGCAGTCCATGGGGTCGCTAAGAGTTGGACACGACTGAGCGACTTCACTTTCATTTTTCACTTTCATGCATTGGAGAAGGAAATGGCAACCCACTCCAGTGTTCTTGCCTGGAGAATCCCAGGGACGGGGGAGCCTGGTGGGCTGCCGTCTATGGGGTCGCACAGAGTCGGTCACGACTGAAGTGACTTAGCAGCAGCAGATGCATAAAGTATTGATTTTGTTAGTGCTTATTTACATAGTTATATAGGTTTGGAGTTATCTGCCCTCAACCAAGTTTTCCTATGATCCCTCTGCGATTTTGAAAAAATGCAAGGTTTTTAGGAGAATACATATAGGGTGTTATAGCAGAACCAGCAGCATGTGCCTAGAATTTTTTCACAGAAATTAGGGGCAAACTTCAGTGTCAGCTATCACCTCGCCCTCACTCTCAGGCTGTGTCCCAGGAAAAGTTTGCTGTTTCAGAAGAAGTTGCAAAGGCTCAGCTGATGTGGTTAGAAGTACCTAGTTCTCTTTCCTTGCTTCAGTCTTCAACTTGGACTAAATTTATTATGTGGTTGGAGCCAAAAGGAAACAATGAATTCGAACAAAATTCTGTTTCAATTTTTCAGTGGCAGGTCTTTGGTGGTCTCTCTCCTTCCCAGAGAACTGATGCTTTTGAACCATGGCATTGGAGAAGACCCTTGAGAGTCCCTTGAACTACAAGGAGATCCAACCAATCTATCCTCAAGAAAATCAGTCCTGAATATTCATTGGAAGGACTGATGTTGAAGCTGAAATTCCAATACTTTGGCCACCTGATACGAAGAATATACTCATTGGAAAAGACCCTGATGCTGGGAAAGATTGAACGCAGAAGGAGAAGGGGACGACGAAGGATGAGATGGTTGGATGACATCACCAACTCAACAAACATGTGTTTGAGTAAGCTCTGGGAGTTGGTGATGGACAGAGAGGCCTGGCAAGCTGCAGTCCATGGGGTCGCAAAGAATCGGACACAACTGAGCAACTTAACTGAACTGAACTCCTTCCTGGAATAGTATTCAAAAGCCCAACCATTCCTAACTGGACAGAAAAATGAAACAATAGTAGAAAGCTCTGGAGCCATGCTCTTGACCTGGTGAACCTGAATACCAGAAGTTTCTTGAGCATTGATTTTTTTTTTCCCCTAAGTGTCTGGTTAATCTCCACCACATGCACCTCTGAAAATAAAGAGATGGCCAATTGGTTCATCTGATGACATTTGATGGCCAAAACTGATGACGTATTTCCCCAGCTTCTCATTGTCCACAGTCCTGCTGAATCAACCAGGGGAGCTTCTGGTCAAGTGACCACAACTACGACCATCCAGAAATGAAGTTTCCGTCTTTGGACAAAGAGCTTGAAAGCTTACAAAGGTGAAGTGGAAGACAATGTCCATTACCCTCTTTCTGTGAACAGCTTAGACAAGTAGAAGTTACAAGTTGGTTATATAATTAATAAATGATTTGGAGAATTATATAGTTCTCAAATGAAACACCTTCATATCATATGGTCCAACTCTATCATTTTCCAGATAAAGAAGCTGGACGCACACTGGAGCAAAAGGACCTGTCCAAAGTCACATCGAAAAAGCAAGAGAGTTCCAGAAAAACATCTATTTCTGCTTTATTGACTATGCCAAAGCCTTTGACTATGTGGATCACAACAAACTGTGGAAAATTCTTCAAGAGATGGAAATACTAGATCACCTGACTTGCCTCCTGAGAAATCTGTATGCAGGTCAGGAAGCAACAGTTAGAACTGGACATGGAACAACAGACTGGTTCCAAGTAGGAAAGAGAGTACGTCAAGGCTGTATATTGTCACCCTGCTTATTTAACTTAAATGCAGAGTACATCATGAGAAATGCTGAGCTGGAAGAAGCACAAGCTGGAATCAAGATTGCTGGGAGAAATATCAATAATCTCAGATATGCAGATGACACCACCCTTATGGCAGAAAGTGAAGAACTAAAGAGCCTCTTCATGAAAGTGAAAGAGGAGAGTGAAAAAGTTGGCTTAAAGCTCAACATTCAGAAAACTAAGATCGTGGCATCCGGTCCCATCACTTCATGGGAAATAGATGGGGAAACAGTGGCTGACTTTAATTTTTGGACTCCAAAAAAATAGATGGTGATTGTAGATGGTGATTGCAGCTATGAAATTAAAAGACACTTACTCTTTGGAAAAAAAGTTATGACCAACCTAGATAACATATTAAAAAGCAGAGACATTACTTTGTCAACAAAGGTCTGTCTAGTCAAAGCCATAGTTTTTCCAGTAGTCATGTATGAATGTGAGAGTTGGACTATAAAGAAAGCTGAGCACCAAATAATTGATGCTTTTGAACTGTGGTGTTGGAGAAGACTCTTGAGAGTCCCTTGGACTGCAAGGAGATCCAACCAGTCCATCCTAAAGGAGATCAGTCCTGAATATTCATTGGAAGGACTGATGCTGAAGCTGAAACTCCAATACTTTGGCCCCCTGATGCAAAGAGCCGACTCATTTGAAAAGACTCTGATGCTGGGAAAGATTGAAGGTGGGAGGAGAAGGGGACGACAGAGGATGAGATGGCTGGATGGCATCACTGACTCGAAGGCCATGAGTTTGGGTAAACTCCGGGAGTAGGTGATGGACAGGGAAACCTGGCATGCTGCAGTCCATAGGGTCATAAAGAGTTGGACACGACTGAGCAACTGAACTGAACTGAAAGTCACAAAGCTGATCGGGGCAGGACTGAGACAAGAGACCCTGTCAGGGTGCCATACAGCACACCTGAGGGACACCTGCCCCAGATCTGGAGCTGTTAGAGAAAAGTTCCCAGGGAAAGAGCACAGTGAAGCAGAATCCTGGGGGATGCAAGGGGATTAGCTGATGAAAGGGGAGAAGAAGTATTCCAAGGAGACAAGTCTGCAGCAGACCAGAGCTGAAAGAGAACATAGTGTCCAGCAGGCAGATGGATTTGCCAAGGAGCTGGGGAGTCAGGTAATTCCTAAAAGAATCTGGATTTGATCCTGAGGGTACAGAGAACCTCTGAGGACATTTCAGCCAGGACTCTCCACTCCAGGCTACATTTCACATAATGTTCCTCCCTCCCTCCACCTGCAGCTCAGCCTCCTGTGACACCAGTTCTAGACCAGGACAAGAGGTCTGCAGGAGCAGCAGACTGGGACAAGCTCTGGGTCCTTGGCCTTGTGGTCTGTCTCACTGTTGGAGTGTGATGGCTAAATATGTGTCAACTTGACTGGACCACAGGCGCCCAGGTATTCGGCTATACATCATTTCTGGAGGTGCCTATGAGGATATTTCCAGATGATATGAGCATTTAAATCTGTAGAGTACAAAAGCAGATTGCCCTCCTCAATATGGGTGGGCATCTTTGAATCCACTGAGGGCATGGAGAGAGTAAAAAGGCAGAGAAAGGGAGGAATCTCTGTCTCCTCTCTCTTTCTGTCTCTGTCTCTCTCTCTCTCTCTGCCTGACTGCTTGAGCTACCTCTCCTGGCAGTGATGTAAAAGCAAGAGACCATGGAACTTCTCATATGGAACTTCTCCATAGCCACCTGGGCCAAATCCCTATGATACACACCTATAAACACACACACACACACACACACACCCTATCGATTCCATTTCTTTGGATAAGCTCCACGGGGGAGGTTCGCTTCCTTATCTGGTTGTTTTGCTAGTAACTCTGTCACACAGCTTTAAGATCTTTGAAGCAGACGCTCATGCAATCAAAAGCTTAATGTCAGGCACTTACACTACAATGTATGTGCTGTATATAATAGCTTATATGCAGGCTTAGAAAGACGACTGGAAGGTCATCTATTAAAATGGTATATTTGGGTGGTTGTAGGTTTACAGCTGATTTTTAAATATCCTGTCATCAAATTTTGATAAATCTGCAACAGTTTTAGAATCAGAAAGACTTAATATAGAAAATGTTTATAACTTCAATCCTAAAGAAAATCATGTTGCAGTTAAGTTTATTTTAAGGAGAAAGTTGACCATGACATTATCTTCATTCCATAAAGATTCAATGAGAGGGTAATGACCATAAAAATGTAGCTATGTCTAAATACTAGCCGGATGGTTGGTATCACAAGCTGGTGCTTTTCCAAAATATTCCTGAAAACTGGGCTGGGAACCAGGGCTTGGTGAAAAGAAAATGTTTATCTTTTAGAGGGTTCTTATTCCAAATAAAGGCTTTAATTTATAAAAAGGACATTATAAAAATTTACATTATCATTTTAAGCCATAGTGTCTTGATAAATCGGAGAAGGCGATGGCACCCCACTCCAGTACTCTTGCCTGGAAAATCCCATGGATGGAGGAGCCTGGTAGGCTGCAGTCCATGGGGTTGCTAAGAGTCGGACACGACTGAGCGACTTCACTTTCACTTTTCACTTTCATGCATTGGAGAAGGAAATGGCAACCCACTCCAGTGTTCTTGCCTGGAGAATCCCAGGGACGGGGGAGCCTGGTGGGCTACTGTCTATGGGGTCGCACAGAGTCAGACACGACTGAAGTGACTTAGCTGCAGTCTTGATAAATATATTCATATTTTCTGAGAGAATGGTTCTATTTTATAATCAATTTTTTAAAACTAGCATGGGAAAATAAGATTTTGAGGCACATGAAAATATCATTGATAGACAACAGTGCAGCAATTTGATTTTTCAGTCTCCTAGGCAGGGATGGGCCAGGGGCATTTTAAAATGGATAAATATCCACAATGAGGTTGCTACTCCCACTCCGGACTTCTTTGACCACTCTGCAACAGCTTCAGGGAATCCGTTGAAACTGATCCCTGAACCCAGTGAGACTACATGGAAGGCTGGCCTCTTCTGGGAACACACAAGGAACTCTGGACCTGCTTCTTTCTCAGCAAGTTGATGGTGAAGGTCTATGAGGCAAACTCCAGGGGTGCTCCCTTCCTTCTTCTTCCTTCCTGTCCGTGTTATTTCTCTAGCTCTTTCTGTCTTTCCAATTCTATTACCTCTTACTACTAGAATCTGCAGGGGCAAAATGATGTAGAATATTGGGTCATGAATTTTTGGAACTGGAAGGAGAAATATCTAAATTGCCCAAATAATTGAGCCATGAGCAGGTTACTTGGGTTTCAGTGATTAGATAATTGCCCCAGTGCTTCCCTTGTGGATAAGTATGGTCTAGCCATCCTTGGGGAGACACTAGCATCCTATGAAGGGGTTCATGAAGTCAAAGCTATTTTCATGATAACACTAAGAAGCTATTTGTCTTTCACTCTCATTCCCTCTGAGTGGTGGGATTTGCCAGGGGGTTACATGATGAGTGGAATCTCAGCAGACTAAATTCAGAATGATATAACTGTTTGATATGATACGAAAATCTAACTATTCTCTATTAAGGTAGAAGTTAAAGACCCCCTTCATGGATGACAGCTTTGTTGTGGCAAAGGGGCTTGCATAATTCAATAAGCCATGAGCCATGTCGTGCAGGGCCACCCAAGATGGACGGGTCGTAGTGGAGAGTTCTGGCAAAACACAGTCTGCTAAAGGAGAAAATGGCAACCCACTCCAGAATTCATGCCTGGAGAATCTCATTAACAGTATGAAAAGGCAAAGAGATATGACACCAGAAGATGAGCCCATCGGGTCGGAAGGCTTCCAAAATATTACTGGGGAAGAGCAGAGGGCATTACTAATAGCTTCACTAGTGGCTCAGATGGTAAAGAATCTGCCTGCAATGCAGGAAACCTGGACTCTATCCTTGGGTTGGGAAGATCCCCTGGAGGAGAGATGGCAACCCACTCCAGTATTCTTGCCTGGAATATCCCCTGGACAGAGGAGCCTTGTGGGCTACAGTCCATGGAGTTGCAAAGAGTCAGACACGACTGAGCAACTAACCACACACAGCAAGAAAGAATGAAGTGGCTGGGCCAAAGCAGAAATGATGCTCAGTTGTGGATGTGTCTGGTGGTGAAAATAAAGTCCGATGATGTAAAGAACAATATTGCATAGGAACCTGGAATGTTAGTCCATGAATCAAGGTAAACTGGACATGGTCAGGCAGGAGATAGCAAGAGTAAACACCGACATCTTAGGAACTAAAATGGATGGGAATGGGTGGATTTAATTCAGATGAACATTTTATCTACTACTGTGGGCAAGAATCTCTTAGAAAAAATGGAGCAGCCCTCATAGTAAACAAAAGAGTCTGAAATGCAGTACTTGGGTGCAATCTCAAAAATGACAGAATGATCTCAGTTCATTTCCAAGGCAAGGCATTCAACATTACAGTTATTCAACTTTATATTCTAACCACTGATGCTGAAGAAGCTTAAGTTGAATGGTTCTGTGAAGACCTACAACACCTTCTATAACTAACACCAAAAAAGATGTCATTTTCACCGTAGTAGACTGGAATGCAGTACTCTTGCCCGGAAAATCCCATGGACAGAGGAGCCTGGTAGGCTGCAGTCCATGGAGTCGCTAAGGGTCGGACACGACTGAGCGACTTCCCTTTCACTTTTCACTTTCATGCATTGGAGAAGGAAATGGCAACCCACTCCAGTGTTCTTGCCTGGAGAATCCCAGGGACGGGGGAGCCTGGTGGGCTGCCCTCTATGGGGTCGCACAGAGTAGGACATGACTGAAGCGACTTAGCAGCAGCAACAGCAGACTGGAATGCAAAAGTAGGAAGTCAAGAGACGTCAGGAATAACAGCCAAGTTTTGGCCTTGGAGTACAAAATGAAGCAGGGCAAAGGCTATCAGAGTTTTGTCAAGAGAACATGCTGGTCATAGCAAACACATTTTTCCAACAACCAAAGAGACGACTCTACAAATGGGCATCACCCGATGGTCAATACTGAAACCAGATTGATTCTGTTCTTTGCTGCCAAAAATAGAGAAGCTCTATACAGTCAGTAAAAACAAGACCTGGAGCTGACAATAGCTCAGATCATGAGTTCCTTATTGAAAAATTCAGTCTTAAATTGAAGAAAGTAGGGAAAACCACTAGGCCATTCTGGTGACCTAAATCAAATCCCTTAGGATTACACAGTGGAGGTAATGAATAGATTCAAGGGAACAGATCTGTTAGACAGAGTGCCTGAAGAACTATGGATAAAGGTTTGTAACACTGTACAAGAGGCAGTGACCAAAACCATCCTAAAGAAAAAGAAATACAAGAAGGCACAATGGTTGTCTGAGGAGGCTTTACAAATAGTTGAGGAAAGAAAAGAAGCAAAGGCAAAGGAGAAAGGGAAGGATACAAGGATGGGCACTACAAAGGACAGAAAGAGTAAGGACCTAACAAAAGCAGAAGAGATTAAGAGGAGGTGGCAAGAATACACAGAATAATACAAAAAGGTTTAATAACCGCATAACCACAGTGGTGTGGTCATTCACCTAAAGCCAGACTTTCTGGAGTGTGAAGTCAAGTGGACTGCAGGAAGCATTACTACTAACAAAGCTAGTGGAGGTAATGAAATTCCAGCTGAGCTATTTAAAATCCTAAAAGATGATGCTATTCAAGTGTTTCACTCAATATGTCAACAAATTTGGAAAACTCAGCAGTGGCCACAGGACTGGAAAAGGTCCGTTTTTATTCCAATCCTAAGAAAGAGCAATGCCAAAGAATGTTCAAACTACCATACAATTGTGTTCATTTCACATGCTAGCAAGATTATGCTCAAAATTCTTCAAGCTAGGCTTCAGCAGTAAGTAAACCAAGAATTTCCAGATGTACAAGCTGGGTTTTAAAAAGGCAGAGGCACCAGAAATCACATTGTCAACATTCATTGGATCATGGAGGAAGCAAGGGAATTCCAGAAAAACATCTACTCTGTTGCATTGACTATGTTAAAGCCTTTGACTGGGTGGATCACAAAAACTGTGGAAAATTCTTAAAGATATGGGAATACCAAACAAATTTACCTTCTCCTGAGAAACCTGTATGCGGGTCAAGAAGCAACAGTTAGAACCAGACATGGAACAATGGGCTGGTTCAGAATTGGGGAAGGAGTACAACAAGGCTGTATATTGCCACCCTGCTTATTTAATTTATATGTAGAATACATCATGCAAAATACTGGGTTGTATGAATCACAAGATGGAATCAAGATTGCCAGGAGAAATATCAACAACCTCAGAGATGCAGATGATAATACTCTAATGGCAGAAAGTAAAAAGGAACTAAAGAACCTCTTTAATGATGAGGATGAAAGAGGACAGTGAAAAAGCTGGCTTGAAACTCAATGTTAAAAAAAAAAAAAACACTAAGATCATGGCATTCAGTCCCATCACTTCATGGCAAATAGGATAAAAATTGGAAACAGTGACATTTTATTTTCTTGGGCTCCAAAATCACTGCAGATGGTGACTGCAGCCATGAAATTAAAAGGCACTTGTTCCTTGGAAGAAAAGCTATGACTAACCTAGACAGCGCATTAAAAAGTAGAGACATTACTTTGCTGACAAAAGTCTGTCTAGTCAAAGCTATGACTTTTCCAGTAGTGATGTACAGATGTGAGGGTTGGACCATAAAGAAGGCTGAGTACTGAATAATTGATGCTTTGAACTGTGATGTTGGAGAAGACTCTTGAGAGTCCTTTGGATTGCAAGGAGATCAAATCAGTCAATTCCAAAGGAAATCAGTCCTGGATATTCATTGAAAGGTCTGATTCTGAAGCTGAAGCTCCAATATTTTGGCCACCTGATGCAAAGAGCTGACTCATTGGAAAAGACCCTGATGCTGGGAAAGATTGAAGGTAAAAAATTAAAATTAAATTAAAAAAAAAAGTAAAGGGGGGCTGCTGCTGCTGCTGCTAAGTCGCTTCAGTCTTGTCCAACTCTGTGCGACCCCGTAGATGGCAGCCCACCAGGCTCCCCTATCCCTGGGATTCTCCAGGCAAGAACACTGGAGTGGGTTGCCATTTCCTTCTCTAATGCATCAAAGTGAAAAGTGAAAGTGAAGTCGCTCAGTCGTGTCCAACTCTTCGAAATCCCATGGACTGCAGCCTACCAGGCTCCTCCATCCATGGGATTTTCCAGGCAAGAGTACTGGAGTGGGGTGCCATTGCCTTCTCCAGTAAAAGGGGGCAGCAGAGGATGAGATGGTTAGATTGCATCACTGACTCCATGAACATGAATTTAGCAAACTCTAGGAGATGGTGGAGGACAGAGGAACCTGGGGTGCTGCCTTCCATGAGGTTACAAAGAGTCAGATACAGCTTAGCAACTAAACAGTAACAACAAAGTCATTAAAGATATTTGAAAAATATAGAGTATCTCTCCTCTCATTCATTTTTTTCAATTTTGGAAAATATAGTTAATTCTAGAAAAAGATGTACTCATATTAACATGTAATGGTTTAGTATTCTTATTTCTAAATAAATTAATATTTTTCCATTTCTTTGTTTTAATTTCTAAAATAACAAGTATCAATAGCTATAGTCTAAATAAACAAAAGATTTATGGGATCCTTGATAATTTTTAAGAATGTAAAAGAATCCTAAGATCAAAAATTCTTTAGTACTTCGGGTGGTGGTTTAGTCACTAAGTCGTGTCCAACTCTTGTGATTCCCATGGGCTGTAGCCTGCCAGGCTCCTCTGTCCATGGGATTCTCCATGTGAGAATACTGGAATGGGTTGCCATTTCCTTCTCCAGAGGATCTTTCTCACCCAGGAAATGACTCCAGGTCTCCTGCATTGCAGGCAGATCCTTTACCGACTGAGCTATGAGCACTGCTATTCTAGTACAATTAGTAACACATTTATTTTGGTGAGCTTATTTTATTTTGATCTGTATGATATAATCTGTTTGGAGGCTAGGGATGGGGGCTATGTCACTGTCTAGGCTGGCCTACATTTCCCAGGGCTCCCTATTCTAGTCAGGGGAGGGCACAGAGAGGCTCTTCTGCAGTATCTTGGGGACAGAAGTGGAAAGCCAACCATCTGTAGCTCACTGACATCCCTCCCCCTTTGACTCACCTCATTGGCCTGAGACTGACTCACCTTTCCCTAAATCCCCCTTCAGTTTCTCTGACTTCTGGGCTAACAGTCTATGGTTAGTTCATTGATAAAAGGTCCTGGTTTCTGTACTATGTGTGTACCACCAAAGTCAGAGGTAACAAGAATGGACTTGTATTTTAGTCTGCTCTTGTGGGCTCCAGCTTCTGTTTGTCTTCTCTCATGTTGTATCTACATTTCCTCCTGGCTGCATTCCCTGTGAACTTCAAGATCTAGCAACAGACATAAAGACTAGGGCCATACCTAGCTCCTACGACTTCGTGAGCTCAAGTTCCTGTTAAATAAATACATTTTTTTCTCCTTATATTATACCAAGGCAATTACTGGGATCTGATGAAGGGTAGGCATACTGGTCATAGCAAACACCCTCTTCCAACAACGCAAGAGAAGACTGTACACATAGACATCACCACATGGTCAACACCTAAATCAGACTGATTATATTCTTTTCAGCCAAAGATGGAGAAGCTCTATACAGTCAGCAAAAATAATACTGGGAGCTGAATGTGGCTCAGATCATGAACTCCTTATCACCAAATTCAGACATAAATTGAAGAAAGTAGGGAAAACCACTAGACCATTCATGTATGACCTAAATCAAATCCCTTACAATTATACAATGGAAGTGAGAAATAGAGTTAAGGGACTAGATCTGATAGAGTGCCTGAAGAACTATGGACAGAGGTTCGTGACATTGTATTGGAGGCAGTGATCAAGACCATCCCCAAGAAAAAGAAATGCAAAAAGGCAAAATGGTTGTCTGAAGAGGCCTTAAAAATAGCTGTGAAAAGAAGAGAAGCAAAAGGCAAAGGAGAAAAGGAAATATATAAGCATCTGAATGCAGAGTTCCAAAGAATACCAAGGAGAGATAAGAAAGCCTTCCTCAGTGATCGAAGAAGGAAATAGAGGAAAGCAGTAGAATAGGAAAAACTAGAGATCTCTTCATGAAAATTAGAGATACCAAGGGAACATTTCATGAAAAGATGGGCACAATAAAGGACAGAAATGGTATGGACCTAACAGGAGAAGATATTAAGAAGAAGTGGCAAAAATATGCAGAAGAACTATACAAAAAAGAACTTCATGACCCAGATAATCATGATGGTGTGATCACTCACCAGAAACCAGTCATCATGGAATGCGAAGTCAAATGGGCCTTAGGAAGCATCACTACAATCAAAGCTAGAGGAGGTGATGGAATTGCAGTTGAACTATTTCAAATCCTAAAAGATGATGCTGTGAAAGTGCTGCACTCAATATACCAGCAAATTTGGAAAACTCAGCAGTGGCCACAGGACTGGAAAAGGTCGGTTTTCATTCCAATCCCAAAGAAAGGCAATGCCAAAGAATGCTCAAACTACCACACAATTGCACTCATCTCACATTCTAGTAAAGTTATGCTCAAAATTCTCCAAGCCAGGCTTCAACAGTACATGAATCATGAACTTCCAGATGTTCAAGCTGGATTTAGAAAAGACAGAGGAACCAGAGATCAAATTGCCAACATCATCGAAAAAGGAAGAGAGTTCCAGAAAATCATCTACTTCTGCTTTATTGACTACAATAAAGCCTTTGCCTGTGTGGATCACAACAAACTGTGGAAAATTCTTCAAGAGATGGAAATACCAGACCACCTGACCTGCCTCCTGAGAAATCTGTATGCAGGTCAAGAGGCAACAGTTAAAACTGGACATAGAACAGCAGACTGGTTCCAAATCGAGAAAGGAGTACATCAAGGCTGCGTATTGTCACCCTGCTTATTTACTTTCTATGCAGAGTACATCATGGGAAACCTTGGACTGGATGAAGCACAAGCTGGAATCAAGATTGCCGGGAGTAATATCAATAACCTCAGATATGCAGATGACACCACACTTTATGGTAGAAAGCAAAGAAGAACTAAAGAGCCTCTTGATGAAAGTGAAAGAGGAGAGTGAAAAAGTTGACTTAAAACTCAACATTCAGAAAACTAAGATCATGGCATCTGGCCCCATCACTTCATGGCAAATAGATGAGGAAGCAATGGAAACAGTGGCAGACTATTTTTGGGGCTCCAAAATCACTGCAGATGGTGACTAGCAGCCATAAAATTAAAAGACATTTGCTCCTTGAAAGAAAAGTTATGACCAACCTAGACAACATATTTAAAAGCAGAGGCATTACTTTGCTAACAAAGGTCCATCTAGTCAAAGCTATGGTTTTTCCAGTGATCATGTATGGATGTGAAAGTTGGACTATAAAAAAAGCTGAGCGCCAAAGAACTGATGCTTTTGAACCATGGTGTTGGAAAACACTCTTGAGAGTCTCTTGGACAGAAAGGAGATCCAACCAATCCATCCTAAAGGAAATCTATCCTGAATATTCATTGGAAGAACCGATGCTGAAGCCGAAACTCCAATACTTTGGCCACCTGATGTGAAGAATTGACTCATTTGAAAAGACCCTGATACTGAGAAAGACTGAAGGCGGGAAGAGAAGGGGATGACAGAGGATGAGATGGTTGGATGGCATCACCAACTCAATGGACATGAGTTTGAGTAAACTCTGGGAGCTGGTGATAGACAGGGAGGACTGGCGTGCTTCAGTCCACGAGGTCGCAAGAGTCGGACACAACTGAGCAACTGAACTGAACTGAACTAAACTGATGAAAGGTGGGGAAAGAAAAACATGTTCCCCTGAAGTCAAGGATGATAGTTATAGTAAAAGATATAGTGACCATCTCCCCCTCCCAGTGAGATCTGTCCTTTCTCATTTTAGCTTCTGAGGTCATCTATCACCATGAGAGGATCCAATAGCCAAAAAGTCACATGCAGATGTGCATCCATGAAGAGAAGTGAAGGCAGAGCTCGAAACAATGCCTCAGGTTGTCACACTTGGAAACACATTTGCTGGCAGGTCATGAAAGTTGGTGAAAAGATATGCATGCTTGGTTTCTCAATCATGTCCAACCCTTTGTAGCCCTTTGGACTGTAGCCCATTCAGGCTTCTCCATTCATGGGACTTTTCAGGCAAGAATGCTGGAGTGGGTTACCACTTCCTTCTCCAGGGGATCTTCCCAACCCAGGGATTGAATCTGCATCTCCTGTGTCTCCTACATAGCAGGCAGAGACTTTACCTGCTGAGACATCAAGGAAGCTCTGAAAGTGAAAAGACACACATGGTGTCATTCAGGTCACTTGTGCAGGACAGACAGCCTAGGCTGGGAGTAAGCTGTTATCGTACATGTGTATATTCTGCTTTCTGACCACTCCTCCTTTCCCTTTTTTTTTTTTTTCCAAGTATTTGTTGAATTGAGCACCCACCATGTGAGTAGCCCTGAAGGGAGTGATTGTGAGAGAGGTTGTGGGGACTTGTTTGCCAAACAACCTGATTACTAGGATGAATTTTTAACCATCCTGGAGATTTTACGTTGTGTTCTTTCCAAAAGTGGTAGTGATGCTGATAGGGAAGTTTAAGCCAGATTACCCAAATCTCTCTGATATTTTGATAAACATTATAGTTTTAAGAAGATCTTTCTTTCCAGACAGATTACAGAGAAATATCAGTAAAATGAGTCATCGTTAATGCTTCTCATCATCAGAATAATCATGGCCAATAATCCTATAAGGGATGGAATGTTACAGGGTATGGTGGAGCAGAGGGACATTTTGCAAAAAGATAGTAAATTTTGTCCTAAAATTCTATAAATCCAAATACAACTGTGAATATATTTTCATAGCAGTTTGAGTTTCCCTCCAGGAATCAGCAAGGGATGATCCTCCTGCTTTATCTTAAAAGAAACTGAATGCTGAGATGAATTCACTGCTTTCTGAAAAAGACATGAAAAACCCAGGTGGCAGCTTGTGGGTCTATCGATGTTCTGCCATGACTCCTCTCCAGGTCTATATTTAGTGTGATCTGATTGAGTGAGATCACACGCTCAGAATAAACTAAGCCCAGAATATCAGCTATGATTTACTTCCAGAGGCAGTAATAAATCTCCCTCTTGAAATTGTGTTTGTTTGCTGCTGGCTAGGTTCCTGCTCCACTTGTATTATGCCTCAAAGCTATAAATACATAAAATTTTAAATGGACAGAAGATCTATCTGATAGATATTTGCCCCAATGATTGCATCCTGTAGGCACAGATTAATCTCTTTAAAATATTATTATTTATGATCATTTCTTCAGGGATCCATCTATTCAGTTAAAAAAAAAAATACCAACTTCTGGTAATCACCTACCTCACAGTGGATTTCCTACTAAGTGAAATAAAGTCTGAATTTCTCTCAGCTACTGAAAATAGCAATTTCACCACAACAGCAAGAAAATAACCCTAGTAGGCAAAGATATTTGAGTCAAGTTAGACTTGGAAACATAATGCCTTGGTCTTGGGATTAGGTCACAGAAAGTTAGCTCCCTAACCATCTATGGTGACTGAATTTGAGCTGGGTAGAGTTTGTGGGCACATCTTAGAAGAAACAAGGTGGATATTTGCATTCCAGTGATCATAGCCTGACATATCCCAGGTGAGGCTGTGTGGTGCCCTTCTGAAGACAACACAGGGTCCTTTGCTGCCTGGGTGAGCATCTTCACCTCATAATTCAGGAAGGGCAAAATAGGAGATGGCCATGTGGAGCCTGGATTGGATGCAGCCAAGTCATTTCACTGGGCTCCTGGGGTTGAAGTTTTATGGCTACTCAAAATCAGGCAGCTGTTCTTCCCAGGCAGACCTGCAGACTCCACAACCCTGGGTACTCGCACTCCCACTCCTGAATGAAGAGAAGAGTCCATCAAACAAAACCAGTCCAGAATTAACACGCGTAAAAGAATTACCAGAAAAGAACGTTAAAATAGCTAATACAAATATTTGCCTTCTGTTTTCAAAATTGAGACTTGAAAAATATATTTTAAAAGCACTCAACCCAAGTTTTTTGACAGGAAAATTATAATTTCTGAGAGAAAAAATAAACTAGATGAAATTAACAAAAGATTAGACATTGCAGAGGAAAAGATTAGGGATTTTAAAGACATAGCAATAGAAACTATCCAAACTCAAACTGTGAAAAAAATAAGGGAGGAGGGAGGAGGGTTCAGGATGGGGAACACATGTATACCTGTGGCGGATTCATTTTGATATTTGGCAAAACTAATACAATTATGTAAAGTTTAAAAATAAAATAAAATTTTAAAAAAATGAAATCAGAAAGTACCAGTAAGTTGTGGGACAACTTCCAAAGACCCAACATACATTTAATTGGAGGCCCTGAAGAAGACATGACTGGGGGAACAGAAATGGTGGACTTTTTTTTTTTCAAACGATGAAAATCCACAGATGCTTAGAGATGCAATGAAATCCAAGCACAAGAAACATGAAGAAAATCAAACCAAGATACATCATAATTAAACTACTTGAAACTAGTGACAAGAATAAAACTTTAAATCAGAAGAGGAAAAACAATATAGGTACAGAGGGAAAAGGTAAGTATAAAAGCAAATTTATCACCCAAAACTATGCAGATAGCAACACAGAAAAATAATATCATGAAAGTATTGAAAGGGGAAAATATATGTTAATCTAGAACTCAACATCCATCAAAGATGTCTTTAATTTGATTTTTGGGAAGACCTTTGTTATGGATGTGGGTTCTCCACCTCTGCTGGATCAGGAAGCTGGGGACACGCCCTCAGACACCGCAACTGGTACCCAACCGTAGCCCCTCCACTGCCTGTGATAGATTCCTGTGGCTTTTTAAATGATTGAACAATGATGAAAATGGATCCAAAGTGACCTTTCTACTGAAGCAGAAGATTCTTCTTACCCTCCATTAACTCAATTTAGTCTTCAGAAACAGGCAGAACGAGTGAAACACAGAAAACTGAAAAGAAGAAAACCTCACTTTGGAACTTTCTCCATGACTGTTCTTAAGCCCTTCCTTTCTACATGTTTTAATTTTGCTTTGAATTTATAAATAGTGAAGACCAAAGAAATAGAAGAAACATTTGGGAGCTTTATACCAAGAAATTTGCCTTGAAAGCTGCTATTCTTGGAGGGAAATCATATCAAGTTCCTGTCTGTTTTTTTGTTTTTTTTTTTTAACAAGGTTTCTTACATCCTTAGATTTTGAAGGATAAGACAAATATAAACTCATACCTGCAGACTATTTTTAGCAGCCATGTAAGAATAATGAGATTTGTAAATTAAGGGCTTTGTAATGTGGATGGATGTTTTGCTACTAGAGTTGACTACTCAGAAGATCTTTTATAGCTCTTCAATGTTTTATTTTTGATCTATCACTTCAATGACATTTTTTGACCAAACAGAAGTCATTCTGTCTTTCTAAGCTATGACCTTGTTATGAACAGCATTTGCATTCACTGTGCAGATGTCCACGTATCATCTATTTAAGCAACATCATAGTGCCATCACTCAAGGAAGTTGAATGAGCTGAACATTGATATAGCTCTTTCCCCTTCCCCCATTTTTTAAATGGAACAAATACGTTTTATGTTCCCCTCTCCCTCCCCTTTTTCCTTCCCCTTTGGGAAATATGTCAGGAAGTAGATAGTTTAAGATGAGCAGTTGAGGGGACTGAGAGATTGATCCACACAGAGCCTGGCTTCTTTGTGCTTCATCGTAAGGCATTCTGCTGGCCAGCCTAATTAAGTACCCTCTTTACAAGAGAACCTCATGGAAATCCAGCTGGCAACTCAAAGAAGTTCAGGAAGCAGGACCACAGAGATTACACTCTGGGATCCTGGCCATGAGGTTGGAGGCCTCACCTTGTTGAAAATAGACACTGTATTTAAATGGTGCAGCATGACTTTGTTCCTGCTTGGCTAAAATTCTCAACACCACATTCAGCTAAGTCACCTACAGCAACTTTCGAAAAACATGGAGAGCACCTATGCCAAGGAGATGGTAGATTTGGAGTAAGCTGTTGTAGACATAATTCCTCTGATGGCTTTTTCAACAATGGACCTCTTCAGATAATAGGAGATTCTTGGCACCAGCCCTCCCTGTTCTGCCATGATTCTGTGGACTCTGGTGTCTCTAAGGGAGCATATGCTGGAATCACAGGGAACCTATCTAGTTGGCATGGCTCTGCATTAGGTCATGATGGCATGAGTCAGCATAGTGGGGTTGGCACTGGAAACCAACACCACTGGAATGGCAGCTTCCACTCCAAGAAAGGCTGTGCCTTTTAGGAAAAGCCACCTACAGATATTAGGGGAGAGAAGAAAGAAGATAAGGTGGAAAAGTTGCTATTTGAAGAGGAAGACTTTCCTTCTTTGAATCCAGAAACTGGCAAACAGAATCAGCCATGCAGACCTGTTGAGACCCCTTCTAGAGTGTGGGAAAACCCACCTAGTGCCAAGCAGCCCTCCAAAATGCTAGTCATCAAAAAAGTTTTCAAAGAAGATCCTGCTGCTGCCTTCTCTGCTGCATTCATCAGGATCTCATCATGCAAATGGAAACAAATCATCAACTATGGCTCCAAGTGCCTATAAAAACTGGTTCCTAAGCCTGTACCACCTCTAGCCAAGGCCAGTGCATGGAAAGCTAACAGAATGGAACACAAATCAGGAGCCCTTTCCTCTAGCCAGTTCAGTTCAGTTCAGTCGCTCAGTCGTGTCCGACTCTTTGCAACCCCAGGAACAGCAGCACACCAGGCCTCTCTGTCCATCACCAACTCCCGGAGTTTACTCAAACTCATGCCCATTGAGTCAGTGATGCCATCCAACCATCTCATCCTCTGTCTTCTCCTTCTCCTTCTTCCCTCAATCTTTCCCAGCATCAGGGTCTTTTCAAATGAGTCAGCTCTTCGCATCAGGTGGCCAAAGTACTGGAGTTTCAGCTTCAACATCAGTCCTTCCAATGAACACCCAGGACTGATCTCCTTTAGGATGGACTGGTTAGATCTCCTTGCAGTCCAAGGGACTCTCAAGAGTCTTCTCCAACACCACAGTTCAAAAGCATCAATTCTTTGGCGCTCAGCTTTCTTTATAGTCCAACTCTCACATCCATACATGACTACTGGAAAAACCATAGCCTTGACTAGACGGACCTTTGTTGGCAAAGTAATGTCTCTGCTTTTGAATATGCTGTCTAGGTTGGTCATAATTTTCCTTCCAAGGAGTAAGCGTCTTTTAATTTCATGGCTGTAGTCACCATCTGCAGTGATTTTGGAGCCCAAAAAAATAAAGTCTGACACTGTTTCCACTATTTCCCCATCTATTTCCCATGAAGTGATGGGACCAGATGCCATGATCTTCGTTTTCTGAATGCTGAGCTTTAAGCCAACTTTTTCACTCTCCTCTTTCTCTTTCATCAAGAGGCTTTTTAGTTCCTCTTCACTTTCTGCCATAAGGGTGGTGTCATCTGCATATCTGAGGTTATTGATATTTCTCCCGGCAATCTTGATTCCAGCTTGTGCTTCCTTCAGCCCAGCGTTTCTCATGATGTACTCTGCATATAAGTTAAATAAGCAGGGTGACAATATACAGCCTTGACGTACTCCTTTTCCTATTTGGAACCAGTCTGTTGTTCCATGTCCAGTTCTAACTGTTGCTTTCTGACTTGCATACAGGTTTCTCAAGAGGCAGGTCAGGTGGTCTGGTATTCCCGTCTCTTTCAGAATTTTCCACATTTTATTGTGATCCACACAGTCAAAGACTTTCCTTCAGCCAAGAGTCTGCTTTTACCTGCTTTTACAGACCAATCTGTTATCAAACCAGTAGTACTGGCTGGTGGTGTAGTTTTAAGCTCTCCCAAAGACAGCCCCACCAGCACCACTCCTCCAATTGAGATTAGCTCCTCTCATCTGACCAAGTTGACCCGCCGAACTACTGACAGGAAAAGCGAGCTCCTGAAGACTCTGAAGGATGACCGGAATGCGGACTTCTCAGAGGGCAGAGAGTGTGAGAAGTTGAAAGATTTAGAGGACGATAGCACACCTGAACCAAAGTAAAATGAGAGGGAGGCTGTCATCAGAATGGTCTTGCTCTCCCTGTAGAAGAGGAAGGGGAGGTCGTCTCTCACTCACTGGAAGCAGAGCACAGGTTACTGAAAGCAATGGGATGGCAGGAGTATCCTGAAAATGATGAGAATTTCCTTCCCCTCACAAAGGATGACCTCAGAGAGTACCACATGAAGACAGAGCAGCTGAGAATAAACAGTTTTGGGAAGTATGGCTTCTTGCAGAGTCGAAGTTCCAACCTATTCTCCCCTTGGAGGACCACTTGCAGAAAAGAGTTTGAGGACTCAGACACGGAGACAAGTAGCAGTGAGACATCTGATGACAATGCCTGGAAATAGGCATATAAATGCTCACAGTTAAATCTGACCCAGTAAATTCAGTTTGTGTGTTTAGGGATTATACTGAAGAAATAGTTCTTTTCCTTTTCTTATGTTATTGTTGAATACTTCATGCACAGGAGAAATAATCATATCCCAACGAGAGAGCAAGAAATTGGCTTGTTTATTTTTTGTTGTTGTTTCCCTGTTATCTCCTTAATAGAAAGAACTTTGTGTGGTGGGAAAGATTTTTAAAACACACACACATAGACACAGTATATATGGGGCAATGCACAGGATAGAGCTGGCAGCGCAGAGAGAAAGAGACACTGGTCTGCAGCAGCAGCTTCTACTACCAGCCCTTGGGGCACTCACCCCTGTGCTCAAGCAATCACTGTCAATGACAAAGTGACTATTGAAGTTATAATTGTATTAAATTAATGCTAATAATTTGGATATTTTATTTTATTTCTGGCTGCTCAGGTAAGGTTAGCCCTTAACCAAGCATATGTGGTTTTTCCCCCCTTTTTTTTCTTTCTGGGTATAGCTGTAAAATATTTGGATATAGGAAGTGTTGTGCTATTCTTGAAGCCTTGATATTCAGGGTGGATTGTAAAATATAAATTTTTGTGAGATTTCAAAGATTAAGATTACTTTGATAACATTATTCACAGATTTAAAAGATGTGGTTATCACAGGTCTGTTTAGGGGGAAAGCTACTGCATAACATAACTAACTTGAAATAAATAGTTTGCATTAGTTTGGTGGGAAAAAAGTTTTAATTTTAAAAAGCAAAATCCAATGTATTTCAAACTTACAAAGGCTCAAAGAATTTCTTATAAGTAGACCTCGAACCCAGGTCTCCCACATTGCAGGTGGATTCTTTACCATTTGAGCCACCAGGGAAGCCCACAAGTAGACTCATACAACAGGAAATGTTAAGGGGTGTCTCTGCAAGCAGGTAGGTGATTAAATCAGATGAAAATAGGATAAAGGGATAAAGCACCAGAAATTGTGTCTACATGAATGAAAATATATGGTTCTTGTTTAAACCCTTTTAAAAGATATTTGCTTCTATAAAAATACAAACTATGGATTTTGAGATTTGTAGTAAGCATAGAAACTGTATGGTGACAAATGTATAAAGCATAGGAGGGGAGGAATTAAAGCATACTCCTGTGGCTTTCTTGTATATGCAGTGGTCTAACATCACTTGAAAATAGACCATGACAAGTATACCAGAAACCCAGAGTAACCACTAAAATAACAAAATACGACATTTTTCTTTAATTATCCAACTAAAAGAAAAGACATAAATTGCCAGGATTCAAAGATGAGAGAAGTGACATCATCACAGATTCCACATATATTAAAAAGAATTATAAGGGGAAACTGTGAACAACTTTCTGTTAATAAATTTGATAACTGAAATGGATAAATTCCTTAAAATTCACCAGCTGCCAAAGTTCATTTAAAAAAAAATAAAATAAATAAAAGCAATATAGTCAATATAAAACTCAGTATTCTGAGTAGTTTCAGAGACTTAGATTCTCTGAAGTTTGCTCAGAATTACACAATGTGATGACTGGCTTCTGCATCAGGTTACTGTTTAATTTAAATCTTGAAAGCAATCCCACTCTCATGAAAGTTGGTCAAAGCACTCCCACGTGAAGAAATTCAATTGGTGGTTAAAACCATTCCCACAAAGGAAACTCCAGAAAATTAAACACAAAGGAGTATATCCTAACCTATTCATTCTATCAGGCCAGCCTCCCTAATTCCAAAACCCGAAAAGAATATTACAAGAAAATAAAACTAAAAACCAATATTCTGCATTAATATGAATGCAAAAATTCTAAATAAAATTTTAGCAAATCAGGGACTCCCCTGGTGGTCCAATGGCTAAGAATCTGCCTTGCAATGCAGGGGATGAGGATTTGATTCCTGGTTGAAAACTATGACCCCACATGTCACAGAGCAACTAAGCTCATGAACTGCAACTACAGAGTCCAGGATGCTCCAGAACTTGTGCACCACAGTTGGAGAATCCATGTGTCTCAACAAAAGATCCCGCATGACACAACAAAGATCTCATGTGCTGCAACTAAGATCCAGTGTAGCCAAATAAATAATTTTTTTTAATGTAGCAAATTAAAGTCAATCATGTATGAAAGGGAAAATACATTATACCAATTTGGGTTTGCAAGGAATGCAAGGTTGGTTTAACATTTTAAAAATCAATGCAAATGAACATAGTTATAAACTTTAAAATGTAAAAGATTAAATGTAAAAAAACTAAATAATTACTTCCATAGATACAGAAAAAGCACTCAACAAAATTTCACATCTATTTCTCTTTTTTTGCCACAGAAATAGCTTATTGGGAAAATCCATCAAGAAATTATTTTTCCTCTATGAAAATGCCCAATACAATAAATGGGATCCAGGAAGCAATATGACCAATAAAGTAGGGTCTGAGGTCTTACAGACTTTAATACTATTTTGACAATAGATGACACTCACCTGCCCAAATGAACCAAATTGTTATTCAGCCAAATAACCATAAAAGTTTATTTATTTTCTTTCCATTAAGATAAAAAGTAGGCTTTCTATATCTATGCCATTGAGTCTACCTCAATACGTGATAAAATACTGAGCAAGTGAATGCCAAATAGACAGCTTCTGTGTTATTACCAGGCACTGAGTGAGTCAAACATCAGTTAGCAGCAGCTTGGGATGCAGGGCTCAAGGTGGGCTGAGTGAAGGCTGTGAGGTTGATGGTTTCCAGGTCTGGGGTGGGCTGGGTAGAGTTGAGCAGGAAGCAGGTGGGCACATGGGGTTGAGGAATGTGGAAGGGTTTGGGCAGCTGTTGTCTCCAGTAACCAAACCACACGTGAGCAGGGGCTGGGCAGGCAGACTCATGCCCAGAATTTGTCAGAAGAGCAGACAGTAGTGGCGGGGCTGGTGGGAACATGCAGCAGAGGGGAGCACAGCACGCCATGGCACTGGGAACCTGGTTTGCTTTTGGTATCTTGGAGTGAAAGATGAAATATCTAGGATGAAATGTCTCCTCTCACTTTGGGGCTCTTTATATATCCGCTTCATCAGGTGTTGGTCCACCAAAAGGCTTTCTCTCGTTTTTATTTATGCCACTGTTTTCCACTAAAATTCTCTAATCAATTTGACATTTACTTGTCCATTAAGAGTACCTGCCCTTATTAAAGTAATTGCATTCTTGACTCATTGACTTATCACTTTTTGTCATAAGATAATCACATTTTATATTCACAGGGTCCTGGAATGCCAAATCTTACATGAATTATGGATAATTAATCCAAAAGACAATTCAGCTATAGTTTCAGAGGCTAAATTCTTCTCATTTTTTTCTTCTTAGTTTTAAATAATATGCACATGATATGATTTTTAATGATTAATTTTAGAATATGCAACTCAAATGATTAATTGGATCAACAAAGACATGGCTAGCTACAGATGAATGTTGCATATGACTATATGCATCTCAGATGTATTTGCCTTATTTATTGATGATATAATTCAATTTCTATTGAGCAAGCAAGGTGACAGCCAGAATGGAATAAGATGAAACACTTTTCACTATTTTTTAAGCTCACATCTATTTCTAATTTTTAAAAAAACTCAGAAAATTACAGCCATAAAGGTACTTATTCAATCTGATAAAGAACACCTACAGAAAACCTATAGCTAATGTAATACTTGGTGGTAATGACTGAATGCATTTCCCCTATGATTCAAGAATAAGACAAGGATGTCTGCTCTCACGATGTCTAGTCAGCACTATACTGAACCTATACAAGAACCTCTTGCAGTGTAAGCAGGCAAGCAAAAGAGATAAAAGACATTTAGATTGAAAAGGAAGAAATAAAATTGCTTTATTGATTTATGATCATCTCTGTATATTATACAGAGTGAAGTAAGTCAGAAAGAGAAAGACAAATACTGTATATTAACGCATATATATGGAATTTAGAAAGACGGTGCCAACAATCCTACCTGCAGGGCAGCAAAGGAGACACAGATGTAAAGAACAGACTTTTGGACTCAGTGGGAGAAAGCGAGGGTGGGATGATTTGAGAGAACAGCACTGAAACATGTACATTGCCATAAGTAAAATAGATGCATGAAGCAGGCACCCAAAGCTGGTGCTCTGGGACAACCCAGAGGGATAGAATGGAAGGGAGGAGGTTCAGGATGGGGGGATACATGTATACCTGTGGCTGATTCACGTCAATATATGGCAAAAAAAAAAATCACAATATTGTGAATTAATTATCTTCCAATTAAGATAAATTAATGAATAAAAAATCTTGATAGAATCTATTTTTTTAAAAATTGCTAGAACTAATAAGCAAGTTTAGTAAGCTTCAGGATTTTAGGTCAACATACAGCTGTTAATTCTATTCCAATGTACTAGCAATGAACAATAAGAAATTGGAATTATTAAGATAATGTGTGTAGGTGTGCACATGCTCTGTCATTCAGTCATGTCTAACTGTTTGTGACCCCATGACTATGGCCAACCAGGATCCCATCCATGAAATTTTCCAGGCAGGTTGCCATTCCCCACTCCAGGAAATCTTCCTGATCCAGGGATCTAACCTAAGTCTCTTTCAACTCCTGCATTGGCAGGTGGATTCTTTACCACCATACCACCTGGGAAGCCCATTAAGATAATACCATTTATAACAGCATCAAAAAATATAAAATACTTAGGGATCAGTTTGACAAAAATGTGTAAGACTTACAATTTACAGCTATGAAACTTAACTCACACTTACAACTATGAAATACTGATGAAAGAAATTAAAGAATACCTAAATAAGTTGAGAGATACACCTTATTCATGGATCAGAAGGCTCAATATTACTAAGATGTCGAAAACCCCAACAGAATTCTCAACAGCTTTAGTTGGGTAGAAATTGACAGACTAATTCTAAAATTTATATGGAAATGCAAAGTACCTGGAATGGTCAAAGCAAACTGTGAAAAAAGGACAAAAGCTGGAGGTCCAACACTATCTGATCTCAAGGTTTCCTTTTTATTACGCTGTAATAATCAAGACTGTATGGACCTGATATCAAGATAGAAAAATAGACCAGTGAACACAGTAAAGAACCCCAAAACAGACCCACACATTTATGGACGACTGATTTTTTTTTGCAAAGATGTAAATGCAATTCTGTGGGAAAGAATAGCTTTTTTCAACAAATAGTGCTGAAATAATTAGACATCTTATGTAAAAAAATGTAAACGTTCATCCATACTCCATACCATATACAAAAATTAACTCAGTGGCTCATAGACATAAATGTAAAATGAGTTTTCTAGAGCAGCATCTGGGATGCAGGAATTTGAGAGAGGAATGATTGTACAGCCTGGTGGAAATTCACAAACAGATTTTCCAAGGCCTTTCGAAAGGTCATCATCATGGACTGAAAGGCATCAGACCATTTTTATAGTTGCCAAGGGGCGGTAGATTGTGGATCCAGTAAAGAAGATTTATAGGATTTCTGTTCCCCAAATCCCTAAAGAAAGAAAAGCAAAAAACAGGAAACTAATCCACTATTAAAAGAAACCACAAAAAATAATAAATTGACTGACATTTTACTACACTACATTTTTTCCTATAAAACATAGGGCATTCTGATGTATCTTCAGAAGTTTAAACAGAAGTTTTCCAGGTTGTAGATCCAAGAAATTCAAGTAGTACAGTCAAAGCAAAGCAAACTCATTACTCAATCTGTCTGACTCTCCGAAGCTCTGGAGTTTGCTGGGAAGTCAGAAAACAAAGACTGGATTCTGCATTAACTTTCCATTCTATTCAAATCTTAAAAGCAAGCCCAGTCAGGTGGAGGTCAGCCAGAGCATGCTCGGGTTGTGTGTGTGTGTGTGTGTGTGTGTGTTGTCGGAGTGACCCCATGGACTATAGCCCACCAGGCTCCTCTGTCCACAAGATTCTTCAGGCAAGAATACTGGAGTGGGTTGCCATGCCCTCCTCCAGGGGATCTTCCTGACTCAGGGATCGAACCTGGGTCTCCTGCATTGCATTCTTTACTATCTGAGCCACCAGGGAAGCCCAAGAATACTGGAGTGAGTAGCCTATCCCTTCTCCAGGGATCTTCCCAACCCAGGAATGGAACTGGGGTCTCCTGCATTTCAGGGAGATTTTTTATCAGCTGAGCTATTACTGAGCAACTGTTAGCCTTCTCAAGGAGCAGCAGGGCAGGGAGGGACAGTTTCCAGTTCCCACCAGGCACATGAGCACAGGACACAGCTCTGCACCTTCCAGCAGCCACTCTCAACAGCTAAAGGCTACACCCCCCAGCCCCACAAGCACCTTGCCTCCCTACAGGCCATCCGACCCCACCTCCTTGCTCTGTTGATGATTAAACTGTAATTAAAACATGTTTATGGACTTTCCCAGTGGCCCAGTTGTTTAGAATCCACCTGCCAATGCAGGGAACTATGGTTCCATCCCTGATCTTTGAAGATTCCACATGCCACGGGCAACTAAAGCTGTGTGCCACACCTGAAGCTTGCATGCCACAACTACTGAGCCCAAGTGCCTGGAGCTGTGCTCCACAACAAGAGAAGCCATCACAGTGAGAAGCCTGTGCATCGCAACTAGAGAGTAGCTCCCGCTCACCGCAACTAGAGAAAGTCCTAGCAGCAACCAAGACCCAGCACAGCCAGAATAAAATAAATGATGAAAACATTTAAATTTAAAAATAAAATAAAACAACATGTCTGAGCATCAGAATTTAACAAGGTATATCAAGGTGGTGCTGGAGAAGACCCTTGAGAGTCCCTTGGACAGCAAGGAGATCAAACCAGTCAATCCTAAAGGAAATCAACCCTGAATATTCATTAGAAGGAGTGATACTGAAGCTGAAGCTCCAATACTTTGGCCACCTGATTCGAAGAGCCAACTCATTGGAAAAGACCCAGATGCTAGAAATGATTGAAGGCAAAAGGAGATGGGAACAGCTGTGGATAAGATGGTTAGATAGCATCACTGACTCAATGGACATGAATTTGAGCAAACTCCGAGAGACAGTGAAGGACAGGGAAGCCTCACATGCTGCAGTCCTTGGAGTTGCAAAGAGTTGGACACAACTTAGCAGTTGAACACACAACACACACACCACAGACATGAAAAATTCTTTAAATCTTCTGGCCTAATCATCCCACCTCTAGGAATATACTCAAAGGAAATTAAGTGAAAAAGAGACAAAACTGTATGTCTACAGATGTTACAATAGTGTTATGTCTAATGATCCAGAAGTGGGAACAGTCTAAACATCCAACAGCAAACTATGTCTCGGGCTTCCCTTGTGGCTCAGCTGGTAAAGAATCCGTCTGCAATGCTGGGGACCTGGGTTCGATCCCTGGGTTGGGAAGATCCCCTGGAGAAGGGAAAGGCTACCCACTACAGTATTCTGGCCTGGAGAATTCCATGGACTGTATAGTCTGTGGGGTAGAAAACAGTCGGAAATGACTGAGCGACTTTCACTTCAAACTATGCCTCAGCAGTAGAGTATTACACAGCTGTTAAAAGCAGTTGTAATGAAGAGGCAGGGTTTTAACAGTGCACATTGATGGGGAAGGGCTTTGACAGCGCAAACGCTAGAGGAAACGGAAGGAAAAGCAGACTGTTTATGGTAGTGCATGTGGGAAAGCGGTTTGGTTTTATTTCCTGCACTTTGCAAAATTTTTCTCCTGGGGTGTTCTTAACCTGGAGTTATGGGCCCCCTGCTGGTAGAAGATCTCTAAGAATCCCCAAACCTGTATCCCAGTATTGTGTGTTCGTGCTGTTTTCCCACTTACGAAGCAAACTCCTGAAATGATAAAGTATTTGGTTCTGACCACCAGGAAAGTTGAGTCATTTTTTGATAAGAAAACAAAGAGCATGAGGCTCTAACTATTCTCCTCCCCTGCACAGAGTCCACTTCCTGGGGCAAAAGAAAGCCGTGTGCTGCCTGCCAATCCCACCTCCCAGAGCCTGTGGGGATCCCAGTGCTCGAGGGCTCGGACAGCAGTGGCTGAAGAAGCTGGTGGTGGTGCTAGAGGCTGAGAAGGAAGACCCACTTTCTCTTTTATATTTACACTCTTCACTCAAAGGCCTTATCTTTTTCGGTCAGTTGGGTGTTTTTGTTTGTTTGGTTGTTGTCCTTTTTTTGGTATTTTTTTCATAAGGCAGGAAATTTTCTGGCTCACTGCCCCATCTGCCTGGACAGACATGTCAAAAGATGCAGGAACATGTATATTCACCCCTGATGCATATTCTTCCAGGCCTGGACCTGCAGAATTCTCTGCATTTCTTCCTGCTTTGCAGAATCACAGAATAAAATTTGTCACCAATCTCATCTTCTTAGACCTTTCATCACTTACTCTCAGAATGCCCCAGACAGAGGGTATTTTGTGTCTCACTCGTGTTCTAGAAATAATCACAGATGGGCCCCCCACCACTTCTGCACAGCTGAGGGCTCTTGACGTGGGGAGCTGAACGGCCAGCCAGATCAAAGCCGTGGGAGTCGCCCAGGGGACACAGAGCATCAGTCGACAGACTCAGCAGGGTGCCGGATGGGTCTTTCTTTTTTTTTTTCTGTTCTAGGTCTTTGTTGATTTTTCTGCTTGAGGAGAGGGGGGCTACTCTTTGTTGCGGTGCACAGCTCTAGGCACGCAGGTTTCAGTAGCTGTGGCTTGCAGACCCTAGAGCACAGGGTCAGTAGTTGCGGAGCACAGGCAGTTGCCCTGCGGCATGTGGGATCTGCCCCGACCAGGGATCAAACCCATGTCCCCTACATTGAAAGGCGGATTCTCAGCCACTGTGCCACCAAGGAAGTCCTCAGTGGGTCATTACCATCATGGCTTTCAACTTTTTGACCCCAGAAGGCCTACACACCTGAGTTTCCCTGGGTGCACACCCCGTTCCTGGAGAGAAATTATATAGGCATGTGGAGAGAGGCCCCACACGCACCGTATTGTCCAGGGCCACAGTCACTCCACACACTGCCGCCCAGAGGGGTCACAGGCTCCAAACACAGCATCTCGGTTCCTCTCCAAACACCCAAGTGCTGTCATGCCCACCGTTAAACACGTCAGCTGGGCGTGGGGGGACTCCAGGCCTCTGAAGGCCCAGCTTCTTGCTCTCCGGAAGCCAGGTTTTTGGAGGGTTGATGGGACAGCTTCTCATTATAAGAGCACACACCTCTATTTGTTTGACCTGTTTACTAACTGACACTGGCATTCCCTGCTCTACAGAACTACTCAGGCTAGTAGCTGAGTCCTGGGAGGGAATATCTTGGGAAACACTGAGCTGCTGACCTTTCCCACGGTTTCAGGGCCTCACTTGTATTTTTACCAACTCCAGATCATGGTCCTGACCCCCTTGGGGTTAGAACTCCTTCCTAAATCAACAAAATCACTTTGAAACATACCCCCAAATGCCAGTACCATCATCGCCATTTCCCGCTTAGTTAAGTCACAGTCAATTTTTAAATTGTATTACGAGACTCTGGGCAGTAACCTTCTCTTCAAGCGTCAGCCACATTACGGTGGAGAGTTGCTCCTGCTGGCAGGGGACGCTGGCCCCAAGGTGCATGAACAAGGCACAGAGGGCAGCCAGTGTGAGGAAGCAGTTTCCTCTGGAAAGCCTAAACTTTATTTTACATAAAAGTATATAAATTTTATATGCAACATATAATTTTGAAATCACTAAGAATATAGCTGCATCATTTTATAGGTGATTCTTATGAAGACATATTTAAGTAAAAAGGAAGAATCCAGAAGCTAAAATCCCATGGGCACAGAACAGACTTGGTCCACAGATGCTGGTTCACACACAACAGGAACATCATGGCCTCATCCTCTGCCTGCAATCAAGGAAGCTATTTTGCTATTAATGCTAAGACATATCCTAAGTTCAGAATCATGAAAGAATCAACAAAATCCTCTTGCAGGAACCCATGAAGTTGATATGGAGCCCTCCCTTGGCCCACTGTGTGTACCAGCCCTTGGAGATCTCTGAGAGTTGGCAGTCAGAACCGCCCATGGAGCCCAAAGGTTTAGCAGAGAATTACTTTCTTTATTGAAACCTTTCACATAGCTGGTAATCAGCGTGCCCGGACCTATTGTTCATGATAGATTTGTTCTATGTGTGTCCTGACTGGGACAGCCTGGGTGAGACAGTGGGGGCACAAACTTGCCAGAAGTGAATGGACATGCACTGAATCCATGGTGTGTGTGTGTGTGTGTGTGTGTGTGTTCTGGGGCAACACAACCTAAGTCCACAGCAAGAGACCCATGTTCCTAGGGTTGTTACCAAACCAAACTTGCATCTGCCACTGACACAAAGGTTGTGGTTAGGGAAAGTACAGTGTTTATTTCAAGGCACCAAACAAAGAGAACAGGTAGCAAATGCCAAATAAACAAACCAAAGTACCCAACAGAGACAGAACTGGGAGCCCTTGGAGCCAATGTATTGCTTAAGTTATGGTTGTGACTTAAACAGACTTATGACTGCTCTATCTTTGTTTCTGCATTCCTTTGCTTCTCTAATCATCAACTGCTAGGGCTTGTTTTCTTTCTCCACTCATAGATGGCCTAAGAGGCCACAGTATATTCCAGTGGTCTTTTTCCTGATCATCAGTAAGCAAAGGGCTCTGGGAGGGTTCTATTACCGGGAACCTCATTGGATGGTTTAGATAAGACTTTTCCTAGGTCTGCTTGGTTTCAGGGTGACATCCCCTTGCCTATAGGCTGGCCACCTTCCCACCAGCCACCAGAGCAATAGAAAAGTCCCTTCAGTGTCCCTTCACAAATACCTTCTAACATGAGGGAAATTTCTGGAGTGATGGAGATGTTCCATAACTCAATGGTGTTTGAGTTAGACAGGTATAGGCATAGGCCTTTGTCAAAACTCACAGGATGGTGTAGATAAGACTTGTGAAGGAGAAAAAGAGACAACTGTCAAGTAGATGTATATTTGATGAAGTGCTAGGGTAGAATGGATGTCTGCAACTTTCTTTGAAATACTTCAAAATATGTGGTAGATCACCACAATCCCACTCGTAGGTATATACCTAAAACAAAGGAAAGCAGGGACTTGAACAGACATTTGCCCACCCATGTTCATATCAGCATTATTTATAATAGTCAGAAGGTGGAAGCAACCGAAATGATCGTTAGCAGAGGAATGGATAACAAAATGTGGCATATACTTGCAATGGAATATTACATCACCTTAAAAAGGAAGGAAACCATATCACACGCTAGCAACATGGATGAACTCTGAGGACATCATTCTGAGTGAACTCAGCCAGTCACAAAAAGACTATGAGGGACTCGTATGAAAGACCTTTAATAGTCAAATCATAGATAGAAAGTAACACAGTGCTTAGTAGAGGGAGAGGGGATGGAGAGTTAGTGTTTAATGGGAACAGAGTTTCTGACTGGGAAAATTAAAAAGTTCTGGAGATGGAGAATGGTAATGGTTGCATGGCAATATGAATGTACTTAATGCCACTAAATTTTACACTTGAAAATGGTTAATGTGGTAAGTTTTATATTATGTATTGTTGTTGCTGTTGTTGTCTTGTTGTGAAGTCATGTCTGACTCTTTTGCGAACCCATGGACTGTAGCCTGCCAAGCGCCTCTGTCCATGGGATTTCCCAGGCAAGAACACTGGAGTAGGTTGTCATTTCCTTCTCCAGGGGGTCTTCCTGATGCAGTGATCAAACCTGCATTTCTTGCATTGGCAGGCAGATTCTTTACCACTGAGCCACCAGGGAAGCCCCTATTATTATGTGTATTTTGTCACAACCGAAAATTTTAAACATCCAAATAAAGTATAGAGCTTATTTAATTAAAAGTATGAGGTAGATCAATATAGAGATGGATGGCTAGATATGCAAAACAAAAACAAAAGAAGTTCAGTGTTTTTGTAGAATCCAGTGGTAGGTGTCTGTCCTTCAGTATCTCCTAGAGCTTGCTCAAATGCTTGCCCATTGAGTCACTGATGCCATCCAACCATCTCATCATCTGTCAACTCCTTCTCTTTCCCATCAGGGTCTTTTCTAGTGAGTTGGCTCTTTGCATCAGCTGGCCAACGTATTGGGACTTCAGCTTCAGCATCAGTCCTTCCAATGAATATTCAGGATTGATTTCCTTTAGGATTGACTGATTTGATCTTCTTGCAGTTCAAGGGATTCTCAAGAGTCTTCTCCAACACCACAGTCAAAAGCATCAATTCTTCGGCACTCAATCTTCTTTATGGTCCAACTCTCACAAGTCCTGCACCAGGTCTTACTTGTGGCATGAGGAATCTTTAGTTGCATGTGGGATCTAGTTCCCCAACCAGGGATCGAACCCAGGCCACCTGCATTGGGAGCACAGAGTCTTAGCCACTGGACCACCAAGGAAGTCCCAAAGCGGACAGAGGGGGCTCATTTGACCATCATTCCCAAGGACACTATAGCAGTAATTTGAGGAAGGGCCTTCTTTCCTACACTTCACCGAGACCTATCGCTTTATAGAAAGGGCCATAGACTATCAGCACACTTAGCACCATTTCCCATCCTTTGACCATAACAAACACTAATAATGGAACCCAGAACTGCATCCAACCATGTCTCAGGGTCATTTTAGCACAGAGCTGTAAGCAATCACTAGTGATCAATCCGGGCTAGCCTCCAAAAATAGAAACTATGACTGTCCACTCCAGCACTCTTGCCTGGAAAATTCCATGGACAGAGGAGCCTGGTAGGCTGCAGTCCATGGGGTCGCTAGGAGTTGGACATGACTGAGCGACTTCCCTTTCACTTTTCACTTTCATGCACTGGAGAAGGAAATGGCAACCCACTCCAGTATTCTTGCCTGGAGGATCCCAGAGATGGCAGAGCCTGGTGGGCTGCCGTTTGTGGGGTCGCACAGAGTCGGACATGACTGAAGCGACTTAGCATAGCATAGCATGACTGTTCTAAGGTCCAGACACTGGGTTCCAGAAGAGACAGGAAGCCAGTAAAACATGCTCTAAGTGGTAAAGGGGCCAAGCAAGTTTCCACCAATGCTGAAGCAAGGGGCCACCTCTGGGCAGTGGGGTTAGAGACACAGAAGGTAGCTTTTGGAGCAAAGAAAGGAGAAAATGAATGTTTACTTTTCAGGTATACCTAACATTTTGGGAAGCAACCACATCTGGTTGGCAGCTTTTCAGCAAAGAACTTGCCTTCATCCCTAAGCTGTTGCAGAAGTAAAGGAATGAGGTCCTAAAGAAAACATATCTGGGACAGAGCAGGCATGACCTAAACAGTGAAGGGCTCTCACTCTCCACAACTCATCATATTTGGTCATGAGCTCAGGGAACCCCAACAAACATGAATCAGGTCAGCTACCACACTGAAATAGCTTGGTGTCCCAAAGCTATCCAAGCAACCGAGGCTGCAGCAGAAGGCTCTGAAGTCAGATGCCTTTGCTGTGTCACCCGCAGAAGTCACTTAACCTCTCTGAGCTTTAGTGTCCTGTCTATGAAATGACAAGTATGTGTCACATGGCTGTTATGAAGGTTACATGAGTGATGCTTGGAAATGCTAATTAAGTACCTGGTATACAGTGGTGCTTAATAATGTTGGGTGATGTGTTGGTTGGTTAGTTGCAATGGAAGTAGATTTGTATTAGTAACCACAAGAAGCCTGTCATTATAATCCTCCTCCCCTGTAACCTAAGTGGCAAGTGAGGTACGGAACAGGTCTTTCTTCCTGCATCTCTTTGTGTGAAGCCACTGAGATCTCCCCCACTACTGGCTTCGGCACCACACTGGGCCCAGGAGGCTCCTCTTCACTCCCAGAATCTGTCCCTCCTCAGAATGGCAAGGTCCCTTTTTGGAGGGGCATGTGATTCAAGTGCCCCAAAGCTATCCAAGCTCCTCTAAAGAAGTCAGCATGGCTGTATAAGGCATGAGGTCTTGCCCAACCAGGTCACACACTTTTATTTCACCCTCAGGTGAGTGTGTAAAGACACCTGAGAATTTCTACTTTAAAAGCATCCTACAGATAGATAGCTGCTGGGAAGTTGCTATATAACAGGAAGCCAAGCCTAGTGCTCTCTGATGACCTGGGGTGGGGAGGGGAAGGAGGCTCAAGAGATAAGGGATATAAGTATAATTATGGCTGATTTTTGTTGTTGTATGGTAGACGGCAATGGCACCCCACTCCAGTACTCTTGCCTGGAAAATCCCATGGAGAGATAAGCCAGGTAGGGTGCAGTCCATGGGGTCGCTAAGAGTCGGACACGACTGAGTGACTTCACTTTCACTTTTCACTTTCACGCATTGGAGAAGGAAATGGCAACCCCCTCCAGTGTTCTTGCCTGGAGAATCCCAGGGACGGGGGAGCCCGGTGAGCTGCCATCTATGGGGTCGTCAGACACGACTGAAGTGACTTAGCAGCAGTAGTAGCAGCAGCATGGCAGAAACCAACATAGCATTGTAAAGCAATTATCCTCCAAATAAAACTAAATTTTAAAAAAATTTTAAATAAATAAATAAAAGCATCCTGCATTTTCCACTAAAACCAGAACTGTTTCTCATCTTTGAAAGCAGAGGTCACTCTCACCAGTTTGCCCCAGGCTGCAGGTCTTTACAATGCAGATGGTGTCTCCACCTGTCCCCCATTACCACCTTTCTCCTTTCTCCACTGTCCCCCATTCCCACACACCCCCTTCTATCCCCTGGAGGTGCCATTAAGGAAGGAACAGCCCAGAAATCTGGGATCCACACAGGAAAATTATCGCAGACACTTTACTACTGTTGACATGGAGAACTGACTTCTCAGGAGCAGCTCCCACTGTTGGCGACCCTCACAGAGGCACTTAGTGAGACATCTAGTCTCCTTATGGCTACAGACACTCAATGTGCCCACCTCCTTGGGTCACCTGCAATGCCTGCTTGGCAGGGACCAAAGCAAAGCATGACCCGGGAACACTGGAGACCTGTGCCCCTACATTCATGCAGGACGTGGAGACCAGGGCTAGTTGCCTGCATCTGTGAGCTTGGAGTCCCTGTTTCCTCCCAAGAAGCTTCAGGGAGAGGTCTGTCTGTCGGCGATACATGCAGAAGACACAAGAAATGTTTGAGGAAAATCATCTTACAATTTCTTTTAGTGACAGAAGAGACTGTTCTCTGCCTGGTTTTAAATGCATTTTTGAAGCATATTTCTGAAGGTGGCTTGTGTTTCATGGGTCATGGCATGAATTTTTTAAATTCAAAATTAGAACTAATTTGATCCCATTATGCAAACCAAGTGTTACTCTCCCTCCGTCTCTCCCTCCAGCACTGGACTGGGATCTGACACCTACCTGCCTGGCAGCCAGGCTCAATCACTGGGCAGGAAGGACCCGCTCAGGAGCGCCTCCTCACACCCCACCTTCCTGCGCCGCTCTGATCTCCTTGCCTGGCTCCGGGCTCCCCTCTCCACCGCAGATCCACAGAGGGTGTGCACCCCCCTCCCCCAGATGCACCCGCATGCCCTGGTCCCTCCATGCACTAAGTCACCGTGTGCTGTGACTCAGCAGGGCTGCGCCCCACCCTGGTCAGCTTGCTAGCAAAACTGAGAACAGAAGCACGAGCTGCTGCAATTCTTCAGGTCTGTTCAGAAATGGACACGTCATTCCAATTGAAAAAGGAAAATCACAAAGAGTGGGTAGCAACATTCTCTTAACAAAAATAGCAGGAAAAAAGCTGCTGAGAAAATAACAAAATACTGTTTTTTATAAAAGGCAAAGATGTGCTGGATGTCATGATAGGACGGAATCATCTAGGCAGAGCCCTTCAGCACTGTGAAGACTGACCATTCTGAAGATCACGCACTGGCTCCGTATTGAAGCAGTCAGGAGACTGGTTGCATAAAGAGGGTGGAACCAGGAACGTCTATGAATCTGTAAGCTTAGAATTAAGGCTCACATAGAACAGCCTCCATGTAACACTGTATGGTGAGGTTCTTATGTCATCTTATGTTGGTAAAGATACTAATGTCTAAAAAATTCTGAAGAAAAATTATTTTCAACTTGGAATTATAAACTCAGCAAAACACCAGTCATAAGTAAAAATAGACTAAAGACATTTTCATTCATATAATGAATCTCAAAATTGATTTTTCTTTCACCATCCTTAAGGAACTACTAGAGATAATCTCTGGCAAAATTAGGAAGAGAGGGAAGTAAAGAAACAACGGGTCCAAACCCAAGAGTTAGGGGAAGCTCCAGGTTGAAAAATATGCCATGGGCCTAGTCAGCAAACAGTTCAGATTTAGTGGGTTATAGAAGTATTTGGAAGGTAAGACTCATGGGGGAAAAGGAGAACAAATGATAAAAAATTGTACCTTTGGGGACAATATAAAAATATGTGAGTAGGAAATTAAACAAGTAGAAAAAATGAAACAATTACAAACTTCAGGAGAAACAAAAATTCTCACAAGAAAGGAAATATTCACCTGGAGCCTCAAAGAGCAATACATAGCTATACTAGTAACGTAAATATTGATTATTAATCCACCTCTCCTAGACGATGTCACAGAAGACATGGAAGAAAAATCTCTCATTGGAGAAAGCCCATTGACAATGCCTAAAATTTATCAAATCAAGAAATAACGAGGGACTTCCCTGCTGGTCCAATGATTAAGAATCTGCCTTCCAATACAGGGGATGTGGTTCAAACCCTGGTTGGGGAACTAAGAGCCCACAGGCCGCTGGGCAACCGAGCTTGCACACTGTAACCTGAGCCTGTGATGTAGAGCCCGTGCACTACAGCGAAAGATCTCAGATGCCGCAAGGCACTTGTGTGCTGCAACTGAGACCCAAAGCAGCCAAATAAATGAAATGTAAAAACTAAAAGAAATAACGGTATAAGTACCTTGTCTAGAAGCATGGAGGTGAGGGCCAGAAGAAACAGCTAAATAGAAGTCAAAAAGTGACTGACCTCTGAAGAATGGGGCTGGGGTACAGAGAAGGTGACCAAGGGGTCTACTATTTTTATCTTGAGACTATCGGTTCTGTTTAATACTTTCAATCACAAGTATGTTTTACATTAATAAATATTTACTCATTTCAATAAATAAATATTCTTCGGAGAACGCAATGGCACCCCACTCCAGTACTCTTGCCTGGAAAATCCCATGGATGGAGGAGCCTGGTAGGCTGCAGTCCATGGGGTCGCTAAGAGTCGGACACGACTGAGCGACTTCACTTTCACTTTTCACTTTCATGCATTGGAGAAGGAAATGGCAATCCACTCCAGTGTTCTTCCCTGGAGAATCCCAGGGATGGGGGAGCCTGGTGGGCTGCCATCTATGGGGTCACACAGAGTCAGACACGACTGAAGTGACTTAGCAGTAGCAGCAATGATGACCAAGCTGAAATTTGTCTGTGAAAAGGCAGAAAGAGGAAGGGCCGCAATTAGGGATCAAGGCAATAAATTACCTTTACAGAGGCCAGAGGGCAAGGACTCCAGAGGACAAGTGAAGACAAACTCTTGGAGACAGGCACAAAACCCAGGTGGGAGGGAGGAGATGGGGGCTGATAAAGATACCCAGAAAGGTCTGTATCAAACTTGGTAATGATTCAAAATGAAATGTCTTGACTTTACTCCTTTATACTTTTCTAATCAATGCTGGGGAATATTTTTTCCTAGTATTCCTAGACATCTGATAGAGAGGAGAATTTCTAATGCGCTGCTGCTGCTGCATTTATGCACAGGACTGTGATATGTTCAAGGAAACTTCAAGCAACAAAAATCCAAGAAATGAAATTCCTAGCCATGAGAATAACATGACTACTGGAGAAAACTGTGCATGCAACCATTAAGTATTTTCTTGGATTCAAAGGGATGTTAATACAACTTCTCAGGGGGAAAAAAAAAAACCTACCTAGGATAATTGCGCAGAATTGACTAATTTTCCAAGACAATAACAGAATTTTCTTCTTTGTCTAGGTTTTAAGTGATGTGTCTGCTCCAAAAACTTAAGGAACTAGTTTGTCAGCGAAAGTCTTTGTTGATGTGTTAGGTTGTTTCTCTATTTCCGGCGTGCATACATTTGAGAAAGGACAGAGCTATGGAACACACACATGATAGAATGAAAAGTGAAAGGCGCTCAGTTGTGTCCAACTCTTTGCAACCCCAAGGACTATACAATCCATCGAATTCTCCAGAATACTGGAGTGGGTAGCCTTTCCCTTCTCCGGGGGATCTTCCCCTTCTCCAGGGGATCTTCCCAACCCAGGAATCCAACTGGGGTCTCCTGCATTGCAGGCAGATTCTTTACCAGCTGAGCTACCAAGGAAGCCCCATAAAATGAAGAGGGAATTGCTTTGTTATTATTTTGTTAATTTGGTGCTTAATGCCCTATAAGCAGTGATGTTTGTGTCTCACTTATGGGAAACGGCTTGCAAACATGGCTGATAATTTGTCTCCGTGTTCACACCCTCAGGCAGCCTCCTCCCACACAGACTTTGGGTAGAACCACCAGTGGAAAGATACTGAATGTAATGCAAACAGACTTGACTGAGTTGCATCTGCTTGGCACCCCCGAATTCCCGTGGGAATGAACTCAAGTGAGCCTGCTGGGGGATTAGCCACCACAAGGAACAGAACCACAGTGCCCAGATGCCCGTCTGCCATCTGACCACAGATATGTGGGAGAGTCCAGCAGAGACCACTGAGTTGGCGCCAGAGTCTCTTAGACTTGTAAACAGTAGAAAATAACTGCTGTTTTCTACCTGTAAATTTTGGGATGCTTCTTGTGCAGCAAAAGCTAACCGTGCAATTCCTCACTTAAGCTGCTCCTCTAATGAGCAGTTCAATCTTCACCGCCACCCACCCCCCCAAAAAAACAGTCTGTTTCCTTTTAGAAAGATATAGCTACAGAGTCACAAAGAGCAAAATTCTCACAACTCAAATATTCTTCCAGAATCCAGGTGAGAGGATGACAGAACTAGCAAGTGAGAGCTCAAAGGGGGCTCTTGATTAACAGGAAAAGATGTCAGGGCCTCCCATATGGACATATCCCAAACACCACTGTCCTCCAGAGGTTCACATTTGCCGACACCAACCACAACCGTTGTCATCTTGATCATGGTTAGGAATCACCTTTAAATAACACCTTCTCAACTGTAAAGAAAACTCTTGAGAGTCCCTTGGATTGCAAGGAGAACAAACCAGTCCATCCTAAAGGAAATCAAATCAATCCCGAATACTCATTAGAGGTACTCATTGATGCTGAGGCTGAATCTCCAATACTTTGGCCAACTGATACAAAGAGCTGATGCATTGGAAAAGACCCTGATGCTGGGAAAGATTGAAAGTAGGAGGAGAAGGTGACGACAGAGAATGAGACGGTTGGATGGCATCACCTACTCAATGGACATGAGTTTGAGCACACTCCAGGAGATAGTGAAGGACAGGAAAGCCTGGTGTGCTGCAGTCCATGGGGTCACAGAGAGTCAGATATGACTGAGTGAGTGAACAACAGCACCTGAAGAGAAAAGCTTATGTGTCACCGGGTGCTCTGTGCAGCAAAGTCCATTCAAAATACACTTTTATCAATTTGGAAACAAGGCATTCACAAATAAATGAGCTAATAGACGAGTTACCTCATTTAAAATCACCAACATTCACTATTAAGTTAAAAAGAATGAGTGACACTATTGATTTGACCAAAAAGTTCCTGTTTTTTTCCATAAAATGTACAGAAAACTCCAACAAACGTTTTGGCCAAACCAATGTTTGCTTGTATTGTCTTTGACTCCCCCCGACTTTGGAGCTCATTGATCAGGAACTGAGCAGAAGCCGCATCCTGCCCAGGCCTCCCCCACTTCCTCGCTGCTCCAGTTGCCATCCTCCCCTCCCCACAGCGCTTGAAGACAGAAGGTTTTCCAGAAGGGATGGGCAGTGGCAGGCCTGGAAAACTAAACTGTCAGATGGTGGAAGTCAGTGCATTTAAAGGCCAGTGTTGGACTTGTGCTAATTACAAAGGTGCAGATAACCTCAACGAGGAAAGCCTGGCAGGCCCACCTAACAGGTGATCCAAGTTGGCACCAGTGGTGTGACACCGACATCATGGGACTCACGACATGATGCACTGGGGAGGAGACTGTCATGTATGATATTCTCACCCAAAATGCATGACCTAAACTGAATTGTGAGAAAACATCGGACAAACCCAAATTGAGGAACATGTGACCAATCCCAGCCATTGATCTTCAAAAGTCTCAAGGTTGTGAAAGACAAAGAAAGGCAGAGGAACATTCCAGAGTAAAAGAGCCAAGGACACATGATGACTAAATATAACATGTGAGACCGGGCTGGGTGCTGGCCCAGAAAAAGACATTCGCAGAGCCATGGATGATATCTGAATGAGGTTCATGGACTTGTTCACAGGGCTGCATAACGGCAGAGTCCCTGGTTTGACCATTGTCAGGGACTAATCTGTTCTCAGTTGCATCTGACTCCTTGCAGCTCCATGGACTATAGCTCCTCTGTCCGTGGAATTTTCCAGGCAAGAATACTAGAGTGGGTTTCCGTTTCCTATGCTAGGGGATCTTCCTGACCCAGGGATTGAACCCATATCTCTTGCATCTCCTGCATTGGCAAGCAGACTCTTTACCACTGAGCCACCTGGGAAGCCCTACATTAACTCACACAAAGATGCTAACACTAGGGGAACAGATGGAAATTCTCTGCTCTCATTAGGCAACTTTGAGTCCAAAGTCAATTCAAAATAATGTTTTTAAAATTTTTTAATAAAATCTCTTCAAATTTTAATAAGAAGAAAGGAGAGAGGAGAAGGGGAGGGGAGGAGTAGCAGAAGGAGGAGAGGAGGAGGAAAAGGAGGAGAGAGAGCCATATTCAGCTGCCTTTCATCCGCTGATGCAAAGGGAAGGAAGACTCACTGACTCCCCAAGTCAGTGCTGAGTGTCCGAGTGCTGAGCTATGAAAAGGCAGCATCAGTGAGGGTGGTGATAGGAGGGGGACAGAGACCACCCGTGTGTCCCCCAGCTTTGCCTTCTGACAGGGACAAATGTATCACATTTGCCTACTTGCCCAAATCTCGATGATCCGAACCCCCTTCTCCACATATGTAGCAAGAAAGCCAGTCTTTGGTCCCCAGGCCCCCTCATCCCTTCCTCGGTTCCTGGGTGGGGATGTAGTGACTGTCCAGCCGAAGCAAACGGACTGCCCACCCACTGTCTGCTGGGCCCAGCTCTGAGTACACAGGCCCTCTGCCCTGCCCACCATTGTCCCGACAGTCTGGATGAAGCTCACCTCTCTGAAGCTGTCCCCTCAAAGCCCTGGACTCGTTAGGTTCCCTCCACGGATTCCAGATTATAAAGCTGACCCTCTGATCTGCTCCTGGCTCTGTATGTGCCTGAGATGGAGGTGGCTGCCCATGCAGGGGCCACCAGGGGGCAGTGTGAACACATCACAGGCCAGCCCTGCAACATCCTCAGGTCACGCCTCCAGATTTCACACAGGAAGCCAGCGCACCCAGGAGAAGAAAAAGCACCGACCTGCTGGCCAGTGATGGGCCTGCAGTTCAGCTCAGTTCAGTCGTGTCCAACTCTGCAACCCCATGGACTGCAGCACGCCAGGCCTCCCTCTCCATCACCAAGTCCCGGAGCTTACTCAAACTCATGTCCATTGAGTCGGGGATGCCATCCAGCCATCTCATCCTCTGTCGTCCCCTTCTCCTCTGGCCTTCAGTCTTTCCGGACTGCAGGTTATTTCTATTCTCTTCTGTCTTCTTTTGTATTTTCCACATTTTCTATCGTTAATAAATAACTTTCACAACCAAATCAATTTCAGGCTAGGTCAATAGAGGTTTCTTTTTTTATGCATCATCCATACCCACATGTTTCAAATTCACACATTTCCCCTACAAAGACCCTGAGTGGGGCCGTGGGCACTACAGACGTTCCCCCCTCAAGGGGAGCCACACACCTGAAGCGCTGTGCCAGGCTGTCCTGGGCCACCTGGATCCAGGAGCCCCTCCCTTGGCCAAGGTTGCTCTGTCCCCACGTGCCCAGTTACCTTGTTGTAGATGAATCTCATTTCTTCTTATAAGTTAAAACACCTGCCCTTTGCATTCTTGAGGATTTTTCTGGGGACTATTCTACCCAACTTTCCTTCAGAGCAATCAGTGCCCAAATTCTCAGTTACTGAGTCTTCCCGATTTCCCACCTTCCACCTCAGCTGTGGCAAGGCTGAAGGCTGAGCCTCATGGGGACTGGTGACCATGCTGGGATGGCCTGAGGCTCTCAGCAGCCTCCTGTACGGCAGCCAGCCCTGTACTCAGGGTCACCGGATCCCCTCAAGCCCTGTGTTCTCCTCAGAGGCCTCACACCAAGAGGCTTCCCCAACGTCCTTGTGGGGCATCTGTGCCCCTGTCCAGGAAGGCACCAAAAACACCCCCACACCAGCTGGCCTCGTGGGCTCTCAGGGCTGGGAAGGAGCAGGAGGTTGGTCCACCCCTTCTGGCCTGGAGCCCCTGTACCCCATAGTGCCCCCCAAGATCACCTGCATATCCCATCCTCACGCAGGAGATGACAGCTTCACCCCAGACACCAGGTGTGACCTCAGACCCACGTCACTGAGTGTACAACCAGCCCTCTCCTCACACACAGGTAGCAGCTGGGTCCCCTGCACTTTCAAAGGCAAAACCGTCTCATTTCTCCTCCGAAATAACACAGTACTGATATAGAGACGGTGTTCAGGCTGACTCTTAAACTCTAACTTAGACCTTGAAGCTGCAGTAGGCCATGAAGTGTGAGGAAAAGCCATTAACAGGGGGAAATAAGCACAAAGGAAAAGAACCTTAGAGTCAGCTCTTCATCCTAATGCCAGGAATTGCTCAGAAATCCATGCAGTCTCTCACTTCTAGTGAGGAGATCCTGGTGACCCTGAGTACTGGGCTGACTGCTGCACAGGAGGCCACTGTCTAGGACCCTGACAGGCACTCCCCGTTACCGGCGCAGCTGTCTATGTATTTCAACATGTTTCCGCACAACTGTCTCCTCCTCTCCTCCCCTCCCCGCTTCCCCATCCTTCCCTCTTTCTGTCCCCCATTTGCCCTCCTTCACAGCCCCCTCTGTGACCATCCTTCTCTCATACCTCCCTCTGTCTCTCCTGCCCCAGGCTCCTGGTCCCCAGGCTCCAGCCCACCTTCCCGCCCTCCTACCCACCACCCCCTGCCCAGTAGCATCTCAGCTGCCTCCGGACGATCCAATGTGGGTCACACAGCCCCTACCTCAGCATCCGCCCATGAGGTCTCGGCCAGAAGCCTAAATGCAGACTCATTTCAGCTGGGAAGCTGAAACCCTGCCCACCGCTGTGTGAGGGGACGGTTGACCCTTCTTTGCTGAAATTCTTTCCATGTGCCCAGGTCAAGAGGAAGCCATTCATGGAGACACTCTGGCAGGGTCATGACAGGATGGGGTCCTGAGGAGGCCCACAACCCCAGACGCCTGCACCTAGGCAGCCTCAGAAATACAGCAGAGGCCACCCTGCCTCCCACGGCCCAGGCGCTCCAAGTTGCCCATGGTCCCACAAAGAACAGAACTCTGCTTGTTTCTCATTTCTGGGGGATGTCCTCACACCACGTAAGGAGCCATGAGTTGAATAGATTCCTCCTAGGGCACCTGGGACTTCTCCACACACTCCAGCCCGCAGCCTCCAAAATGAGAAAGGAGGAGCCAGCCACAGAAGAAGGTATGAAAGCTTAGACATCAGGTGTGCCCCAGCCCCACCCGTGGCACCCTCTCTACCGAGGGCCCGGCAGGCCTCGATAACATCCCTGGCCAGGGGGATCGGGTGCTACCTAGTCCAGGAGTGGGAGGGCTCGAGCTTCCCCTCTGCTTCCTTCCTCACTCCCTCACCTGAATCACGAGAATGAAAGGGGAACTTAACAACAAATCTTTCGGTAATCTTTTTTAAGCTTCAAAATGTGGTTTAAAAAATCAATTAAGGAATTCTACAAGGAAAAAAAATGGTTTCAAGTAAGTCATCTGACATGAGCCAGGCATGACCCAGAACACCAATAAAATCTCTGTTCTTGGGGTCTTGCCCTCAGGTGAAGACATCTGTGCTCAAACTACCCAGCCCCTGTCAGGACCTCCACTCCAGTTTGCAGAACACATGGGGCATCTCACTCAGCCTTTGCAGGAATTCTTTCAAGTCCAGAAAACACTGCCACCAGGCTGGCAATTTCCCTCCATTCAGATTAGCCAAAAAACTCTTCTTCTCAGGGACTCCGCCATGAATAACTGTTTAAGAAAACCACTATCCCTCACACCCTATTTCCTTTATTTCACTAGATGGGCAACTGTTGGGCTTACTTACTGCTTATTCTTGTACAATCACTACCTCTCTGCTATGAACTGTCAATTGAGAGCTTTCTCTCTCCCCTCTGACCTCCAGAAAAGCAGATGAATAATGACAATTTCTTTTATTTTTTAGTTTAGTTTTATTTTTAACAGCCTTATTAAGATACAATACACATACCATATGATTCTCCCATTTAAGTATATAGATCCATGGATTTTGGTATATTCACAAAGACCCAATTTTTAGAAAATTCTGTCACCCCCCAAGAGAAACCTTGTATCCATTGGCAGTCACATCTCATTTCCCCACATTCCCTTTCCCTATCCCGGTCTTAATAAACCACTTTATTTCTCTCTACCGATGTCAAATTCTGAACATTTTACTGTACATGAAATCATACAGGATAGTCTTTGGCAACCTTCACTAAGCATGTTTTTAAGGTTCATACATGTCTTACCATGTGTCAGAACTGCAATCCTCTTTATTGTTGATAATATTCTGATGTGCACATATATTAATAGCACATTTAATTGTCTGATCATCAGTTGATGTGCTTCTGGGTTGCTTCCAAGGGCTAGCTTTGATGAATAATTTATGCTGCTATGAACATTTGTGCACAGGCTTTTCCATGGACATATGTTTCACTTCTCCTAGGCGTGTACATACAGGTGGAATTTCTGGACCATGTGGTAAACCTATGCTAACTTTCTAAAGAAACTATAAGCTGTTATTCAAAGCTGTTATTCACATCCCAGCAGCACTGTGAGGTTTCCAGTATCTGCAACCCTCCCCAACCTTGCTACTAACCACCCATTGTCTATTACAGCCGACCTGGTGGCTGTGTTCTCCAGTGATGAGTCACATTAGCACCGTTCCATGTACTAATTGACCCTTCGTATATCTTCTTTGGGCTTCCCTGGTGGTGCTGTGGTAAAGAACCCACCTGCCAGTGCAGGAAACTTGGGTTTGATCCCTGTGTTGGGAAGATCTGCTGGAGCAGAAAATGGCAACCCACTCCAGTATCCTTACCTGGAGGATTCCATGGACAGAGGAGTCTGGCGGGCTATGGTCCATGGAGCAGCAAAAGAATCAAAAATAATAAAAAAAAAAAAAAAAAAAGACTTAGCAACTAAACAACAACAGCAATGTATCTTCTTTGGAAAAATGTCTCTACAGATCTTTTGCTGTTCTCATCGGGGTAAAATATTCTCAACATAAAATGTACCACCTTAACAAATTTTAAGTGTACAGCTCAGCAGTGTTAAGGATATTCACATTGTCCTGCAATGATCTCCAGAATTTTGTCATACCCATTAAATGACAAAACTGCATTTCTCCTTTCTCCTGGCATGGCAGCCTCGTTCCCTTTCCAGGAGTTTGACCCCTTGCTTGTGAGTACACTAACTACAATTCCCTGAGTAGCATGATCCTGGGTAAACCATTTCCATTTTATTATGGAACACTTCTGGGCATTGACCTGATGCATTTGTCAGACATTACCCAAGACATCAAGGGTATTTCATACGTAAAGATTAAGTCCTTCAGTCATAAAGGCAGTTTCAATTCATGCCCGGTAGCAAGCTAGTCATTGCCCCTCAAATGGCAACTCTCTAGTGCCAAGTCCCACTAGATGTCACTGGTGGCACAAGTGGGCTTTAGCCATAAGCCCCAGCCTACACCCCATACAAGGCTGCTTACTCCACAGAGAATTTGTTCACATCAGCACTGTTCTACACTGTTTGAAATTAACAACCTGTGACGACTCAAGCCATCTTATTAGTTCCCATTGACATGTCCAATTAATACTGAAAGGACAGATGTACCCGCCTACTGTTTTATAATTCTAGGGAAAGGCAATATCCATCCCCATCACACATTCAGATGAAGAGATATAGACACTTCATAAAGAGCCCACGCAGACAAGCCAAACTTTGTCCAAATCTTCATCTTAATCCATCAACCCTTGCATTCTTGACTACCGAACTTCACCAGCAGGATTTGGCTTTACAATACCAAGCAGGGAAAGTGTTCCCCAGCTAGACATGATGTCCATGCCCAGAAAACACTCAGGTGAAGGAGATATAACTTCTTCACATAAAGCCTATTAAATATTTTTTTTTCTTTTCTTTTCTCCTTCTCTCTCTCTTTTTTTTTTTTTTTTGCCTTGCTCCACAGCTTACAGGATCTTATTTCCCTAATCAGGGATCAAAACTGGGACCCCAGCAGTGAGAGCACCGAGACCTAACCACTGATGGCAAGGAAAGTCCCATATTCATATGCATTTTGCTTTGGGTACCCAGCAGGAGACTGAAGCAAGGGAGTCTGGCCCTTTTGTCACTCTTTCTCTTAACTCAATTGCAGAAGCATCACCACAGGTTAACCTGGTGGTTCCAACAGTAAGAACCCACCTGCAATGCAGGAGACCTGAGTTTGATCCCTGGGTTGGGAAGATCCTCCGGAGAAGGGCATGGCAACCTACTCCAGTATTCTTGCTTGGAGAATCCCATGGACAGAGGCGCCTGGCAGGCTACAGTCCTTGGGGTCGCAAAGAGTCAAACACAACTGAGCAACTTTCACTTTCACCACAGATTACAGCTGATATGATTTTTTCCTGTTGCCATTTTTGGCTTGGACCTTTCCAAATTCCTCCAAACTGGAATATATAAAGCAGCTTTGTTTAGGGAACCAGCAGGGGCTCTTATTGGTCCAGTCACCCTCCAAGAGTGCTGCAGAAGACCTTCATTTAGACCATCAATAGCTGTTTTATTCGCCCCCATTTCTTCATAACTGTTTCAGGATTTCCATTCCATGGCACAAGTCCTGTGGCTCTCCCCTCATCTATGCCCCTTCCTTTGGCCATCAGCCTTCCTTGTCACGTGCTATTTCGGCACACCCTTTTCCCTTGGATATTGTTCTGAGACTAGATGCAATAATATGAGTTGGGTCTGCATCTGAATCCCCAGCATATCCTCAACTGAAGGCCCTGAGACAGGAGGCTGTGGTTCCCCAGCCATAAGCTAAGCTTAACCTTTTCATTTTTAGCTCTCATAGAATAATAACCAAGGGATTGTATCTTTTGGTCTTTTCATATTATTTTGCATTTCCTTACAGATCCACTGAGCCAACTCCCCAGAATTTGGATTCATCATCTCTAAATCCCATTGGGAACTTCTACCTCTAGGAACTGACATCAGCATAGCAGCTGCTCCATACCACGGGCAGAGACCCCACAGCCACTCAGGAATCAAAACTTCCTTCTTCCCCACCCTTTTATCTTTTCTCCCCCAAAACCATATTTTTCAGTGATTTGAGTCATGCTAGCTAATTCCACTTTTTCCTAGCACCAACCCTTCCATCACCATCTCACCTGGTACACCGCAATTTGTTCTGGCACTAACCAACCAGGCTCCAAAGTCCCACTACGTGTCACTGGGTGGCACAGACCCCACAGATTAGAAGGCATGGTTCTCAACAAGACTATCCCTTACTTCAGAATTCCCCAGGCCGCCTATACATCAGTCCAACTGGCTACCAATCTGAGGGCTTCTCAATGACCCCCAACCCCCAAGTCTGGTAATTCACTAGAAACTCATAGAACTCAAGAACGCGCTACACTTCTGGTTAAGTTTTATTATGAAGGATACAGATCAGGACAAGCCAAATGAAGAGATGCATAGCATGAAGTCTGGGAGGGTCCCCAACACAGAACTTCTGTGTGACACTCTTCCTGTATGTCAAGCTACACCATGTCCTAGCACATCCGCATGTTCACCAACCAGGGAGCACCAGGAAGCTTTGGTGTCCAGAGTTTTCATTGGAGTTTAATGACATCATCATGACCAGTTGAATCGTTGGTCAGCCAGGTGGTTGAGACCAATCTCCAGCCATTCCCTTCCCCCTGCCCTGGAGGGTGGGAAGTCTGGCTGATGGGGGCTCTAAGCCCCAACCCTCTAATCATGTGGTTGGTGCTTCTGGATTGACCACCCCATTCTGATGGATTCTATGCATCCATCATGAGTCTCCTCAGTACGTAAACTTACATGTGGTCCAAGGGCTCATTACTAATAACACTCCTATCATTCAGGAATTCCTAAGGGTTTAGAAGCTCTGTGCCAGGATCCCAGGGCAAAAACTAGATGTACCCTTTATTATACGACAGGTAGTTACCCCTAAGGGCTTCCCTGGTGGCTCAGTGGTAAAGAACCTGCCGGCCAGTGCAGGAGATGCAGGTTCGATCCCTGGGTTGGGAAGATCCCCTGGAGAAGGAAATGGCAACCCTCTCCAGTATTCTTGCCTGGAAAATCCCGTGGACAGAAGAGACTGGGGTCACAAAAGAGTCAAACACGACTTAGTGACTAAACAACAACTTACCCCTAAACCCAACCAGAGGGTCTGCAGCCACAGAGGCTATCGAAGAAGGCTGCTGCCTCAGGCTTGAAAACATTTCTCTGTGACTAGACATGATCTGACTGAAGTCTGCAAGAAGATGTGTGTAGGTGGGGTGTGATCCTGAGGGAATGTGTGGCCTGCAGCTCCAGGCAGCAGTTTATCTGGTGTGATGTCCCCCACGTTCTCAGGGCTTCCCAGGTGGCACTAGTGGTAAAGAACCCACCTGACAATGCAGGAGATATGAGACCTGGGTTCGATCCCTGGGTCGGGAAGATCCTCTGGAGAAGGGCATGGCAACCCACTCCAGTTTTCTTACCTGGAGAATCCCCATGGACAGAGGAGCCTGGTGGGCTACAGTCCATAGGGTCGCAAAGAGTCAGACAGAACTGAAGTAACCTAACACGCACATATGCCCTGCGTGCTCAAGGCTAGACTCCAAGGTGCCACCAGATGGTTCAAAGCCCTTGATGAATTTTCCAGGACAGGACTAAATGCACTGACCTGGGAGTTAGCCGCTGAGTTAACTTGACCCTTGCCTGGAAACAGCAACTCTGCCATGGCAACCACCACAACAGGTCCCACTCACCGCACTCACATCCAGGTTACCCAGGCAGCCGACAGCCTCAAATGGTGGGAGGACAGAAGAGGGTTTCAACCAGCAAGGAAACACTAGTTCCAAGTCTGCTGGCTGGCTCAGCGGCTTCTACGATTTTCCCACCTGCAGGCCTCAGTGCTAGACTGTACAAGAGGCCCTTTCCCACACACATCCAACTCTGAGCATTTAAAGGCATCAAGCCAGCACGGGGTTCCTCCAGTTAAACTTGACATTCTTTGAAGAATGAGAGAATCATAATGAATGAGTATTATTTGTTTATTAACAAGTGAATAATATCATTGGTCAAAATAATAGCAAACACTTATATAGTATTTATTCTTTACTGGATGCTGTTCTTCCAAGTCTGTGTGTGTTGTTCATGTTGTCCATCCATTTAATCTCCAATAGCCTGGAGAATCCCAGGGACGGGGGAGCCTGGTGGGCTGCCATCTATGGGGTCGCACAGAGTTGGACACGACTGAAGCAACTTAAAAGCAGCAGCAGCCTTATAAAAGAGGTGTGATAATACTGCAATTTTACAAGTGAGGAAGGTGAGGCCTGACAAAGTGAACAAAGACACCTAAGAGGTTCTGTCTCAGTACAGATTTTAACCCCAGGCATCATACTCCCTGGGCCTTCCCAGATGGCGCTAGTGGTAAAGAACCCTCCTGCCAAGGCAGGAGACAAAAGATACTGGATTCGATTGCTGGGTTGGGAAGATCCTCAGGAGGAGGGCATGTCAACCCACTCCAGTATTCTTTCCTGGAGAATCCCATGGTCAGAGGAGCCTCTCGGGCTACAGTTTATAGGATGGCAAAGAGTCTGACACGACTGAAGTGACTTAGCATGCACACGACACTCTCTATTTGCCAAAAGAAAAGCACACTTTGAAAAGTACAAAAAGAGCACAGCTGAGTCACCGGTATGAAAAGCTGGCCCATGTACACTGTCTTGAAGAGTGGCACATTCACAGGCAGCATGCTGCTGGGCAGGGCAAGACGCAGGAGCACAAAATGAGCAGATTTATATGTGAATATCTCTGCAAATAGCCTCAATAAAATATTAACAAATTTAATTCAAAATGCTCATTAAAATAATAATAAACCACAGCCAAGTAGGATTTACCCCTCAGGAATGCAAGGATAATTCAAATTAGGACATCAATTCACACAACTGACAACATTAGTAAGTCAAAGAAGAAAAACCACATAATTATCTGCAGAGAAGCTAAAATGATATTTTAGAAAACTCAGCATCCATTCCTGATTAAATTTTAAAAAACACTTAACAATAAGTGAGTATTTTCTTATTATGATTTAAAAGCATATTTTAAACCAAAAATAAGTACCAATCTTTATAATGAAATACCAGAAATATTCTCATTACGTAAATATTGGTTTAAGGTGAGAGGGGAACACAAGAGCTGGAAACAGTGAAGAAGGCAAAGCTGAAACCACCACCATGAAAACTGACACCACCACGTGTTCAGGAAATCCAGACACAACCTCAGTTTAGTTCAGTTCAGTTCAGTCACGCAGTTGTGTCCTACTCTTTGCGACCCCATGGACTGCAGCACGCCGGGCCTCCCTGTCCATCACCAACTCCCAGAGTCCACCCAAACCAATGTCCATCGAGTTGGTGATGCCATCCAGCTATCTCATCCTCTGTCATCCCCTTCTCCTCCTGCCCTCAATCCCTCCCAGCATCAGGGTCTTTTCAAATGAGTCAGCCCTTTGCATCAGATGGCCAAAGTATTGGAGTTTCAGCTTTAGCATCAGTCCTTCCAATGAACATCCAGGACTGATCTCCTTTAGAATGGACGGGTTGGACCTCCTTGCAGTCCAAGGGACTCTTAAGAGACTTCTCCAGCACCACAGTTCAAAAGCATCAATTCTTCGGCGCTCAGCCTTCTTCACAGTCCAACTCTCACATCCATACATGACCACAGGAAAAACCATAGCCTTGACTAGACGGACCTTTATTGGCAAAGTAATGTCTCTGCTTTTTAATATGCTATCTAGGTTGGTCATAACTTTCCTTCCAAGGAACAAGCATCTTTTAATTTCATGGCTGCAATCACCATCTGCAGTGATTTTGGAGACCAGAAAAACAAAGTCTGACACTGTTTCCACTGTTTCCCCATCGATTTCCCATGAAGTGATGGGACCAGATCCCATGATCTTAGTTTTCTGAATGTTGAGCTTTAAGCTAACTTTTTCACTCTCCACTTTCGCTTTCATCAAGAGGCTTTTGAGTTCCTCTTCACTTTCTGCCATAAGGGTGGTATCATCTGCATATCTGAGGTTATTGACATTTCTCCCGGCAATCTTGATTCCAGCTTGTGCTTCTTCCAGCCCAGCATTTCTCATGATGTACTCTGCATATAAGTTAAATAAACAGGGTGACAATATACAGCCTTGACGAACTCCTTTTCCTATTTGGAACCAGTCTGTTGTTCCATGTCCAGTTCTAACTGTTGCTTCCTGACCTGCATATAGGTTTCTCAAGAAGCAGGTCAGGTGGTCTGGTATTCCCATCTCTTTCAGAATTTTCCACAGTTTATTGTGATCCACACAGTCAAGGCTTTGGCATAGTCAATAAAGCAGAAATAGTTGTTTTTCTGAAACTCTCTTGCTTTTTTGATGATCCAGCGGATGTTGGCAATTTGATCTCTGGTTCCTCTGCTTTTTCTAAAACCAGCTTGAATATCTGGAAGTACATGGTTCACGTATTGCTGAAGCCTGGCTTGGAGAATTTTGAGCATTACTTTACTAGCATGTGAGATGACTGCAATTGTGCGGTAGTTTGAGCATTCTTTGGCATTGCTTTTCTTTGGGATTGGAATGAAAACTGACCTTTTCCAGTCCTGTGGCCACTGCTGAGTTTTCCAAATTTGCTGGCATATTGAGTGCAGCGCTTTCACAGCATCATCTTTCAGGATTTGAAATAGCTCAACTGGAATTCCATCATCTCCACTAGCTTTATTCGTAGAAAAAAGCATCACGCTTTCTAAGGCCCACTTAACTTCACATTCGGATGTCTGGCTCTATGAGAGTGATCACACCATCATGATTATCTGGGTCATGAAGATCTGTTTTGTACAGTTCTTCTGTGTATTCTTGCCACCTCTTCTTAATATCTTCTGCTTCTGTTAGGTCCATACCATTTCTGTCCTTTATCGAGCCCATCTTTGCATGAAATGTTCCCTTGGTATCTCAACTTAGCAACCGTCATAAAAGCCATAAATCAGCTGGTGACAATTTTACATGCTATGGGGGCTTCTTTTCTTTTTTTTTTTTTTATATAGAAATTTTATTTTATTTTTTTATTTTTTTTTTTAATTTTATTTTATTTTTAAACTTTACATAACTGTATTAGATTTGCCAAATATCAAAATGAATCCGCCACAGGTATACACGTGTTCCCCATCCTGAGCCCTCCTCCCTCCTCCCTCCCCATTCCATCCCTCTGGGTCGTCCCAGTGCACCAGCCCCAAGCATCCAGTATCGTGCATCGAACCTGGACTGGCAACTCATTTCATACATGATATTTTACATGTTTCAATGCCATTCTCCCAAATCTTCCCACCCTCTCCCTCTCCCACAGAGTCCATAAGACTGTTCTATACATCAGTGTCTCTTTTGCTGTCTCGTACACAGGGTTATTGTTACCATCTTTCTAAATTCCATATATATACGTTAGTATACTGTATTGGTGTTTTTCTTTCTGGCTTACTTCACTCTGTATAATAGGCTCCAGTTTCATCCACCTCATTAGAACTGATTCAAATGTATTCTTTTTAATGGCTGAATAATACTCCATTGTGTATATGTACCACAGCTTTCTTATCCATTCATCTGCTGATGGACATCTAGGTTGCTTCCATGTCCTGGCTATTATAAACAGTGCTGCGATGAACATTGGGGTACTCGTGTCTCTTTCCCTTCTGGTTTTCTCAGTGTGTATGCCCAGCAGTGGGATTGCTGGATCATAAGGCATGTCTATTTCCAGTTTTTTAAGGAATCTCCACACTGTTCTCCATAGTGGCTGTACTAGTTTGCATTCCCACCAACAGTGTAAGAGGGTTCCCTTTTCTCCACACCCTCTCCAGCATTTATTACCTGTAGACTTTGGGATCGCAGCCATTCTGACTGGTGTGAAATGGTACCTCATAGTGGTTTTGATTTGCATTTCTCTGATAATGAGTGATGTTGAGCATCTTTTCATGTGTTTGTTAGCCATCTGTATGTCTCCTTTGGAGAAATGTCTATTTAGTTCTTTGGCCCATTTTTTGATTGGGTCATTTATTTTTCTGGAGTTGAGCTGTAGGAGTTGCTTGTATATTCTCGAGATTAGTTGTTTGTCAGTTGCTTCATTTGCTATTATCTTCTCCCATTCTGAAGGCTGTCTTTTCACCTTGCTGATAGTTTCCTTTGATGTGCAGAAGCTTTTAAGGTTAATTAGGTCCCATTTGTTTATTTTTGCTTTTATTTCCAATATTCTGTGAGGTGGGTCATAGAGGATCCTGCTGTGATGTATGTCAGAGAGTGTTTTGCCTATGTTCTCCTCTAGGAGTTTTATAGTTTCTGGTCTTACATTTAGATCTTTAATCCATTTTGAGTTTATTTTTGTGTATGGTGTTAGAAAGTGTTCTAGTTTCATTCTTTTACAAGTGGTTGACCAGAGTTCCCAGCACCACTTGTTAAAGAGATTGTCTTTAATCCATTGTATATGCTCGCCTCCTTTGTCGAAGATAAGGTGTCCATATGTGCGTGGATTTATCTCTGGGCTTTCTATTTTGTTCCATTGATCTATATTTCTGTCTTTGTGCCAGTACCATACTGTCTTGATAACTGTGGCTTTGTAGTAGAGCCTGAAGTCAGGTAGGTTGATTCCTCCAGTTCCATTCTTCTTTCTCAAGATCGCTTTGGCTATTCGAGGTTTTTTGTTTTTCCATACAAATTGTGAAATTATTTGTTCTAGCTCTGTGAAGAATGCTGATGGTAGCTTGATAGGGATTGCATTGAATCTATAGATTGCTTTGGGTAGTATACTCATTTTCACTACATTGATTCTTCCAATCCATGAACATGGTATATTTCTCCATCTGTTAGTGTCCTCTTTGATTTCTTTCACCAGTGTTTTATAGTTTTCTATATATAGGTCTTTAGATTCTTTAGGTAGATATATTCCTAAGTATTTTATTCTTTCCGTTGCAATGGTGAATGGAATTGTTTCCTTAATTTCTCTTTCTGTTTTCTCATTATTAGTGTATAGGAATGCAAGGGATTTCTGTGTGTTGATTTTATATCCTGCAACTTTACTATAGTCATTGATTAGTTCTAGTAATTTTCTGGTGGAGTCTTTAGGGTTTTCTATGTAGAGGATCATGTCATCTGCAAACAGTGAGAGCTTTACTTCTTCTTTTCCAATTTGGATTCCTTTTATTTCTTTTTCTGTTCTGATTGCTGTGGCCAAAACTTCCAAAACTATGTTGAATAGTAATGGTGAAAGTGGGCACCCTTGTCTTGTTCCTGACTTTAGAGGAAATGCTTTCAATTTTTCACCATTGAGGATAATGTTTGCTGTGGGTTTGTCATATATAGCTTTGATTATGTTGAGGTATGTTCCTTCTATTCCTGCTTTCTGGAGAGTTTTGATCATAAATGGATGTTGAATTTTGTCAAAGGCTTTCTCTGCATCTATTGAGATAATCATATGGTTTTTATTTTTCAATTTGTTAAGGTGGTGTATTACATTGATTGATTTGCGGATATTGAAGAATCCTTGCATCCCTGGGATAAAGCCCACTTGGTCATGGTGTATGATCTTTTTAATGTGTTATTGGATTCTGATTGCTAGAATTTTGTTAAGGATTTTTGCATCTATGTTCATCAGTGATATTGGCCTGTAGTTTTCTTTTTTTGTGGGATCTTTGTCAGGTTTTGGTATTAGGGTGATGGTGGCCTCATAGAATGAGTTTGGAAGTTTACCATCCTCTGCAATTTTCTGGAAGAGTTTGAGCAGGATAGGTGTTAGCTCTTCTCTAAATTTTTGGTAGAATTCAGCTGTGAAGCCGTCTGGACCTGGGCTTTTGTTTGCTGGAAGATTTTTTATTACAGTTTCAATTTCCGTGCTTGTGATGGGTCTGTTAAGATTTTCTATTTCTTCCTGGTCCAGTTTTGGAAAGTTGTACTTTTCTAAGAATTTGTCCATTTCTTCCTCATTGTCCATTTTATTGGCATATAATTGTTGATAGTACTCTCTTATGATCCTTTGTATTTCTGTGTTGTCTGTTGTGATCTCTCCATTTTCATTTCTAATTTTATTGATTTGATTTTTCTCCCTTTGTTTCTTGATGAGTCTGGCTAATGGTTTGTCAATTTTATTTATCCTTTCAAAGAACCAGCTTTTGGTTTTGTTGATTTTTGCTATGCTCTCTTTTGTTTCTTTTGCATTTATTTCTGCTCTAATTTTTAAGATTTCTTTCCTTCTACTAACCCTGGGGTTCTTCATTTCTTCCTTTTCTAGTTGCTTTAGGTGTAGAGTTAGGTTATTTATTTGACTTTTTTCTTGTTTCTTGAGGTGTGCCTGTATTGCTATGAACTTTCCCCTTAGGACTGCTTTTACCGTGTCCCACAGGTTTTGGGTTGTTGTGTTTTCATTTTCATTTGTTTCTATGCAAATTTTGATTTCTTTTTTGATTTCTTCTGTGATTTGTTGGTTATTCAGCAGTGTGTTGTTCAGCCTCCATATGTTGGATTTTTTAATAGTTTTTCTCCTGTAATTGAGATCTAATCTTACTGCATTGTGGTCAGAAAAGATGCTTGGAATGATTTCAATTTTTTTGAATTTACCAAGGCTAGCTTTATGGCCCAGGATGTGATCTATCCTGGAGAAGGTTCCATGTGCGCTTGAGAAGAAGGTGAAATTCATTGTTTTGGGATGAAATGTCCTATAGATATCAATTAGGTCTAACTGGTCTATTGTATCGTTTAAAGTTTGTGTTTCCTTGTTAATTTTCTGTTTAGTTGATCTATCCATAGTTGTGAGTGGGGTGTTAAAGTCTCCCACTATTATTGTGTTATTGTTAATTTCTTCTTTCATACTTGTTAGCATTTGTCTTACATACTGCGGTGCTCCCGTGTTGGGTGCATATATATTTATAATTGTTATATCTTCTTCTTGGATTGATCCTTTGATCATTATGTAGTGACCATCTTTGTCTCTTTTCACAGTCTTTGTTTTAAAGTCTATTTTATCTGATACGAGTATTGCTACTCCTGCTTTCTTTTGGTCCCTATTTGCATGGAAAATCTTTTTCCAGCCCTTCACTTTCAGTCTGTATGTGTCCCCTGTTTTGAGGTGGGTCTCTTGTAGACAACATATGCAGGGGTCTTGTTTTTGTATCCATTCAGCCAGTCTTTGTCTTTTGGTTGGGGCATTCAACCCATTTACGTTTAAGGTAATTACTGATAAGTATGACCCCGTTGCCATTTACTTTATTGTTTTGGGTTCGAATTTATACACCATTTTTGTGTTTCCTGTCTAGAGAATATCCTTTAGTATTTGTTGGAGAGCTGGTTTGGTGGTGCAGAATTCTCTCAGCTTTTGCTTGTCTGAAAAGCTTTTGATTTCTCCTTCATACTTGAATGAGATCCTTGCTGGGTACAATAATCTGGGCTGTAGGTTATTTTCTTTCATCATTTTAAGTATGTCTTGCCATTCCCTCCTGGCTTGAAGAGTTTCTATTGAAAGATCAGCTGTTATCCTTATGGGAATTCCCTTGTGTGTTATTTGTTGTTTTTCCCTTGCTGCTTTTAATATTTGTTCTTTGTGTTTGATCTTTGTTAATTTGATTAATATGTGTCTTGGGGTGTTTCGCCGTGGGTTTATCCTGTTTGGGACTCTCTGGGTTTCTTGGACTTGGGTGATTATTTCCTTCCCCATTTTAGGGAAGTTTTCAACTATTATCTCCTCAAGTATTTTCTCATGGTCTTTCTTTTTGTCTTCTTCTTCTGGGATCCCTATGATTCGAATGTTGTAGCGTTTAATATTGTCCTGGAGGTCTCTGAGATTGTCCTCATTTCTTTTAATTCGTTTCTCTTTTATCCTCTCTGATTCATTTATTTCTACCATTCTATCTTCTAATTCACTAATCCTATCTTCTGCCTCTGTTATTCTACTATTTGTTGCCTCCAGAGTGTTTTTAATTTCACTTATTGCATTATTCATTATATATTGACTCTTTTTTATTTCTTCTAAGTCCTTGTTAAACCTTTCTTGCATCTTCTCAATCCTTGCCTCCAGGCTATTTATCTGTGATTCCATTTTAATTTCAAGATTTTGGATCAATTTCACTATCATTATTCGGAATTCTTTATCAGGTAGATTCCCTATCTCTTCCTCTTTTGTTTGGTTTGGTGGGCATTTATCCTGTTCCTTTATCTGCTGGGTATTCCTCTGTCTCTTCATCTTGTTTAAGTTGCTGAGTTTGGGGTGTCCTTTCTGTATTCTGGCAGTTTGTGGAGTTCTCTTTATTGTGGCGTTTCCTCGCTGTGTGTGGGTTTGTACAGGTGGCTTGTCAAGGTTTCCTGGTTAGGGAAGCTTGTGTCGATGTTCTGGTGGATGGAGCTGTATTTCTTCTCTCTGGAGTGTAATGAAATGTCCAGTAATGAGTTATGAGATGTCTATGGTTTTGGGGTGACTTTGGGCAGCCTGTATCTTGAAGCTCAGGGCTGTGTTCCTTTGTTGCTGGAGAATTTGCTTGTTATGTCTTTCCCTGGAACTTGTTGGCCCTTGTGTGGTGCTTGGTTTCAGTATCGGTATGGAGGCGTTTGATGAGCTCCTGTCAATTAATGTTCCTTGGAGTCAGGAGTTCCCTGGAGTCAGGGATTGGACTTAAGCCTCCTACTTCCAGTTATCGGTCTTAATTTTACAGTAGTTTCAAAACTTCTCCTTCTATACAGCACCACTGATAAAACATCTACGTTAAAGATGAAAAGTTTCTCTACTGTGAGGGTCACTCAGAGAGGTTCACAGCGTTACATGGAGAAGAGAAGTGGGAAGAGGGAGTTAGAGGTGACCCAAATGAGATGAGGTGGAATCAATAGTGGAGAGAGTGGGCTAGCCAGTAGTCACTTCCTTATGTGCACTCCACAGCTGGACCGCTCAGAGATGTTCACAGAGTTATACAGGGAAGAGAAGAAGGAGGCAGGAGACAGAGGTGGCCAGAAGGATAAAAGGGGGAAATGAAAAGGAGGGAGACAGATCCAGCCAGTAATCAGTTCCTTAAGTGTTCTCCACCGTCTGGAACACACAGAAATTCACAGAGTTGGGTAGAGTAGAGAGGGATTAGGGAGGAGATACAGGTGACCTGGTGGAGAAAATGGAGAGTCCAAAGGGAGAGAGAGCAGTCAAGCCAGTAATCTCGTACACTAGTGAAAAATGGGTCCTGAAGATTGGGTTCTTAAAGGTACAAAATTGGTAACAAATACATAAAAACAAAAATTAGAAATCTAGAGTAGAGTTTGGAATTTCAAAAATGCGATGTTAATGAAAAGAAGAAGGAAAAGAAATAGAGAAAAAACGAACAAAGAAAAACAAACAAGGTCGTGAAAGTAATAAAGAAACTACAGGTACAAAATTGATAACTAATACCAAAAAGCAAAAATTAAAAGTCTAGAGTAGAGTTTGGAATTTCAAAAATACAATGTTAAAAAAAAAAAAAAGAAAAAAGAAAAATAAAGAGAGAAAACAAACAAACCAACAAAAACAATATCACAAAAATTATAAAGAAAATACAGGTACAAAATTGATATCAAATACCAAAAAGCATAAATTAAAAATCTTGAGTAGAGTTTGGAATTGCAGATATACGATGTTATATAAAAGAAGAAGAGAAAGAAACAGAGGAAAAAAAAGTCACAGAAATTATGAAAAAAACTATAGGTACAAAATTGATAACATATATCACAAGGCTAAAATTAAAAATCTAGAGTAGAGTTTGGAATTTCAAAAATACAATTTTAAAGAAAAGAAGAAAAAGAAAAAAGAAAAAAAAAAAACCACAGTCAAAAAATTATAAAATATATATATGAAGTTTGCCGAAGAAGAAAAAAAAAAATAGGGTCTTTTTTTTTTTTTTTTTTTGCAAAGTAATAGTTATAGAAGTGATAATTAAAGGACAATAGAGGACTTAAAAAAATTTTTTTTTTTATTTAAAAAAAAAAGAAAGAAAGATTGATCGTAAAAATAGTAAAAATATATCTAGGTCTTTCTCTGGTTTTGTTGTGAGTATTGTGGGTTCAGTTCATTTTTGGCAGTTCCTTAGTCCGACTTATATTTCTCAAGATCTATAGGCCCCTTCCTATGTAATCCGTAGTAACCACAGGGTTTTAATCTATGGCCTGTAGCTTCCAAGGCGTTTCCCTCTGTTATAGCTTCTTCTGTTTGCTGGTCTCTTCAGTGTCTGGTTCCCGCCCTGACACAAATGGGATGGTTGAGGACACTTTTTTTTTTTTTTTTTTTTTAATTTAGGCTCACTTGTTCAGCCGCGCTGTGGGGAGGGAGGGAGGGATGCTGCAAACAGATAACACTGGCGTGCACTCGCAGTGCCTCAGCCACACTGGGTCTGCCCCTGCTCACGGCGCGTGTAGCCTCCCTGCCCACACTGCTTGGGCTCTAGGTTGTTCCGCCGGGAACAATCAGAGGCCGGCCCTGGGCTGAGCTCCCAGGTCCAAGCCGCTCAGGTTCAGGCACTCGGGTAGTCCTCAGAGGCGCAGACTCGGTTGGGCCTGCGTTTTGTGCTCTTCCCAGATCCGAGCAGCTCAGGTGATGTGTTTGGCGGGCGCCAATGCTGCGACTTATCGCCTCCCCGCCACTCGGTTATCTGGGTGTAAAACCGGCGCACCTTCTCAGGCAGATGTTGACCGTCCAGACCCCCAAGAAGTTTTAGTTAGCAAAGAAGCCTGCTTACAGTTTTATAGATAGTGTCTCTCTGGGGCTGCGATGTCCCCCTTCCGGCTCTGGCTGCCTGTCACCGGAGGGGGAAGGTCTGCAGCCGGCTATCTCTGTTCAGTCCTTTGTTCTGTGCGCGGGCCTGGCGGTGTCTTAGGTTAGGGCTGGCTTTTCGCGTGGTAGATATCCCACAGTCTGGTTTGCTAGCCCAAATTATTTTGCTCAGATAGCGCTCAGGACATTCGGGCCGATTCTTACTCTAAGGGACACAGCCCGCGCCGCGCTTCCCTGCCCAGCCCCCGCTTGCTAATGCCGTGTGCTGGCGTCTGCGCTGCTTCTCCGCTGGGGGAGTTACCGTAGGGCTCACAATCCGCGATTTTTAATTGTTTATTTTTTTTTTTTTCCCCTCCCTTTTATGTTGCCCTCTGTGCTTCCAAAGCTCGGCACAGATTCGGCAGTGAGAGGGTTTCCTGGTGTTTGGAAACTTCTCTCTTTTTAAGACTCCCTTCCCGGGACGGAACTCCGTCCCTCCCTCTCTTGTCTCTTTTTTTGTCTTTTATATTTTTTCCTACCTCCTTTCGAAGAGTTGGGCTGCTTTTCTGGGTGCCTGATGTCCTCTGCCGGCATTCAGAAGTTGTTTTGTGGAATTTACTCGACGTTTAAATGCTCTTTTGATGAATTTGTGGGGGAGAAAGTGTTCTCCCCATCCTACTCCTCCGCCATCTTGGCTCCTCCTCAGGGGCTTCTTTTCTATGTATCGATAAAAACCAAGTTGAGAGAGAAAAAAAGGAAGAAAGAATTCTCTTTCTAAAGGCAACAGCAACAAATATGTGTGAAAAGAAGCAAAACAGAGGCAGGGCTATGCAGGAAGAACTAAGACACCAGCAAGAGACAGAAAACAAACGAATAAAAGGCCAAGCAGATGTCATCACTGGATTGAAGCTCAATAGTGGAGCGGTGTCAGTTCTCATCAAACATATAAATTAAATGTGGATGTGCTGGTATCCCAGAAAGGGAGGCATTTAATCTTTATTTTTAACATGGACATTTGTTACTTCTGGTCAAGAGTCAGAGACACTCTCTCCTTTAATAATTAAAGCAGATGTACAATGCTTGTTCGATAGGCCACAAACAGGGTGTTTTAGTTAGCATAATGTTCAAGTTAACTCATGTACAAGCCAGAATGACTTCACCATACCTCAGTATGTGACCGTTTCTTTTATCAGGGTGCATCAGGGTTCAGCACCACTCACAGGCAGTAGACCACCCACCCTGTATTCTGACCCCAGCCCCCCATGCGGGGAGCCCTCAGTCTGTGTGTATTTTAATGCTTTGTTAATAAGCAAAATTTCCTATGTGATCTCTTATTATTTGCCCTCCTATGATTTAAACTGATTCGCTTTTCTTTGTCTTACTCTTTTTTTTTCCTTTTTACTGAAAGCTAACAGAGATGCATGGCTTGATGGAGTTTCACAAGGTGCACACACTGTCACCAGCACCCCAGGGGCACCCTTGAGACCAGTTTCATTTCCAACCCTTCTGCCTGGGCAATGGCCATCCTGATTTCTAACCACTCAGATCCACTTCACCTGTTCATAGCACTGTGTCAAAGAAAACATATGTCTTGGTCTCTCTGTGTCTGATTCTTTTCACCTCTTACTAACTGTTGAAATGCATCACTATTCTTATGGGTAATTGCACATCCTTGCTTTGTAACTATACCTCAAAGGATTATCCATTCTGCTACTGATGGGCCATGAGCCTCTCCCAGCTTGGGACTGTTAACTACAGCGTTGCTATGTACATCCTAGTTTGTGTTTTCTGGTGCTGTATGATCTCTTGGGATAGACCTTGGCATCCCTGAGTCACAGGCTGTGCGAAGTTTCAGGTTTAGCAGAATCAGTCAAACCAGAGCAGTGAAACAACTGCATCAATCCACACTCCCCGAGCAGTACGCCCTGCTCTTGAAGTTTTCCGTCTTAGTAACTTAGTCATGCTGATGGGTGTGGCAGGTGTCGAACCTTGAATTTGCGCGTTTCACTTTCTATCCTTTGGGCAGAGGTCCACGCGCAGTGTCATCACTGGCCAACAAGCGACTCACCTCTTATTTTTTATCTCTCCCGTGTTTATGCCCCCTTTTAACTCCACAACCCTCCTCGATCATGAGAAACTCACTCTGTGGGTCTTATTGTACATATATTTGTTTACATGTGTTTTGGGATGTGTGTGGGGTTTTCTCATGTGTGTATGTTCAATGACATAAATGATAATACTGCTTACCCATTTCATAATTCACTCTGTATTTTATTGTCTTCACTCATTGTGATGTTTTTAATAGCCATCCATGCTGCTTGTACTCAGGTCACTGCTGAAAACGTGTTGGAAACTGACCGCCTGGTTCTCAGGTCAAGGCCGGAGTCCTGTATGTGATGCTGATTCCAAAGCAAGGTGACCTGCAGCAACATCCCCAGGCACCACTACTACATCCTCTTTCTGCTCCTCAGTCTTCCAAGATCTGCAGAATCAAGGTATCCTGCCATGTGGAATGTTATTTACCTATTTGAACCTCTAATCTGAGGCCTCTAGTTGCTGCTTGTCCCACCCTGGTGCCATCCACCATGTTGCCCCTCCACACGGTCCAGGCAGTCTTCCAAGCCCAGCTGGACTCTTGTAGTTTGTATCCAATGACTGTGGGGGTTAATGTCTCCAGAGGGCCTGTGAGCCTCTTGGTCTCCTCTTCTGTAAGACACCCGTTCATGCTTTTATCACATTCCCCATGTCCTTTCTTGTCACTTGCAGGAGCTTCACAGACAACATGGGGAGGAATCTCGTGTTGGATTCAACCACTGCAAATGCCTTCTCTAGTAATCACTTGCTCACTAGTTCTGTCACAGAAATATTCACTTTTTATGTAAACCAGTCATGTGTGTGTGTGCTCAGACATGCCTGACTCTGTGACCCCATGGACTGTAGCCCGCCAGGCTCCTCTGTCCATGGCATTTTCCAGGCAGTAATACTGGAGTAGGTTACCATTTCCTTCTCCAGGGGATCTTCCCAAACCAGCTACTGAACCTGCACCTCTTGTGTCTCCTGCAATTGGCAGATGGATTCTTTACCACTGCACCATCAGGGAAGTCCAAACTCGTCATATGAGCTCTATTTATCATCTGTGTTTTGGGGGTTTGGGGCTTCCCTGGTAGCTCAGACAATAAAGAATCTGCCTGCAATGCAGGAAACCCAAGGGCTCTGCAGTAATCAAGGTTGCCACACCTGAGAACCTTTGCAGTCAACACCCTGGTCAACAGCCCCTGGTGAAGGAAGGAGCCTGTGGCAAGTGGAAGATGGATGAGAGTGGGAAGTTCATCTCTGCAAGGACGATGGGGCCAGAGGAACAGCGAGGCCAGAGCTGGCAGAGAGACACATCAAGCTGGTCCAGGAGGGGCAATCATGCAGAAGGCGACAGGCTTTTTTGTAACATCGGCAGAATTCACACCACTGAGTGAAGATCTATGTTCAGATTTCCAGATGCTGAAAGAAAGGGAGAGCATGCAATGATTCCTGAGAAGGCCACAGTCCCCTTTTCTGCTCATGTTTTCTGCCAGCTCTTTCCTCTTTAAGATCAATGGTCCATATACAGGTGCCCCTACATCTTTTTAAGGGCCTGCAGAAAGGAGTAAGGAATGCACCATTCTGGGAGATCTCACTGTCCTAGGTCACCCCCAAAATGTCTCAGACTCCCTAATCTCTCCCACCTGCATTCTCAGGATGTGGCTTTGCTGGACGTGGGGAGTGGACCTAGCCAGGAGAGCAGCCCAGGGAGGGAGTGAGCCCCGCTCCGTGCGAGGAGGATGAACAGTCTTTCCACTTACTCCATTTATTTTGCCATTTCAGGTGGAAGGACTCACACCATCACTGCAGCTCTGAAGCTCGAGTTTAAATGGACTGAGCAAGTTGCGTGAGGTTACGCGTGGCGGGAAGTGCAGGGCATGGAGTTTGGATTCTATCATAAAGTTGGGGCTGGGAGCTCCTGTGGGCACTGATGGGGAGGAGAGCACACGAGTGGACGTTCATGGGAAAGAGCAAGCCCTCTGCAGTTACTGTCACCGCTGTCATGTTGTTGGGTGAGGGAGCAAGCAGTGGAGGGCGGCCAGTCATGGCGCACCAACCTGGTAGGTGGTGAGTCACTAAGTCTCTGGAGGCTCCCCCATTGCAGACATCTCTCTGGGGTCTCAGTAGAGCGTGGTGTCTTGGATTAGCCACACTTAGCTTCCAGCCTCCAGAGAGCCACTATTGCTCCTGGTGGTATCCACGCATTTGCCATATTAACTGCCAGCCACAACATCCACCTGCCTGGCCCCAAGAAGAGGTCCTCCAGTTCCATGTCCTACACCCCAGAGGCCACCTAAGGTGGGCAGTACAGGAGAGCTGATGGTTCTGAAAGGAAAGAGGTCTCTGTGAGGCTGGCTGGACCTTCTCCTCTCCTCCCCCACTGTTTCTGTGCTTGTTGGTAAACTCATAGCATAGAAGCTGAAGCAGATGTCTCTGCTCAGTGCAGAGTGCTTTCAGGAAGTTGAGTGCTGTTATGAGCTGACTTGCATCTCCCCAAAATCCATATATTCAATTACCCTCAGTACTGCAGAACATGACTGTATTTGGAGATAGCATCTTCACAGAGGTGATTACATTAAAATGATGAAGTTAGAGTGGTCCTAATCCAAAATGCCTGGTGCCGGCGTCCAGCCCCAGCAGGATCCAGGGGTACCCTCAGGATGATGGCTTAGGCGATTAGGGATAGATAAAAGAGAAGAGAAAGAGGCTTGATCTTCCTTGGTTTACACAGAAAGCCAACAAAGCTCCTGTGTTCCAAGGAGTCATCCTGAAAGAACAGAGAGAGAAAAAGAGAGAAAAGGAAAAAAAGAATGACACGGGGACACCAAGCTTCAGTGAGCGAGGCCCATAACTTTATTTTCAAAAGGAACTTTTATACCTTGACTTGTACATAGAGGGAAATGAAAGATGCAAAGTCATACAGAGTCAGCCCAAACATTACATCTGTTTTGTCTTTATCGAAACCAGGATTTTTTCTGCATACCTTTCCCATAAACAATGTTGTGTACATTATCTTCTGGCCTTGGAAGCCTGTGGACATTTTATGACCCTTTTTTGATAAAGGCTGCTCAACCAGAAAACTTATTTTCTCTTAAAGTGTTTTTTCTCTATTTTTCCCAGACTCAGAAAATACTAAATAAAGTTACATTCTCACAGAGCAAAGGTGCAATGGGTCACAACAAAGAAAGAACCAATTAGCTCAAAGGTCTGATGTGGTTAATTCCAAGGCTGCTACTTGTTTTTCTTACATTCCAACTATGTTAACTAATGCACTTCCAGGTGCACAATGGATAAGGGATATGGGAACTTGGCAGCAAGCATTGGCCCAATAATGAAGCCCTTTACCAGTACTATCTATTCTAATAATTTTTCATCCCTTAAAGGACTCTATGCTCATTAGGACTTTTAGAATGTTTTGGCTTCCCGTGCCTTTCAAGGTTGGGGAGTTGTGAACAACCATGTGTGTTAATTGCAAGAGTATGGATAAACCTGTCAGGCAAGCTAGAATGCCAACAGAGGGGTTAAAATAGAAATATTCCTTTCATGCCCAGGAGACTTATTAACTAAAGCCCTAAGTTGATTTTTTCCAGAGAAAGGTAGTCGGGGATAGCCCCCCTGTTAATGTCAGAAGAGTTGGTGAAAATTACAAAATAGTAAGACAGACAGATTCTGGTTTTGGGGTAGATGCTCGAGCAGATTCAGGAGGCCCCTTGAGCCATGATCTGCCTTGCTTGTCATGGCTCTTCCACATGACCTTGTCAGGGGTGGGATCTCCTGTGGTGGCTCCCGGCAGACTGGTATCCCTATAAGAAGAGATTGAGACACACACACGCCCAGAGGGAAGACCACCGAGGACACAGGGAGAAGGCGGCCGTCTACAAGCCAAGGAGAGAGGCCTCGGGAGAAACAACCCTGCCCACACCTTGATCTTGGACTTCCAGCCTCCAAAACTGTGAGGGATAAATGTCTGTTGTTTAAGCCACTCCATGTGTGCTGCTTTGTTATGCAGCCTGAGCTGACTGGTACAGGTACCAAGAGGTTGAATGTGGAGACAGGAAGCCCTGTGAGTATGGAGTGACCTACCACCTGGGAATAGAGGGCCTGTCTCCTCCCCTTCTAACCTAGGTCCTGGGAAGCCCTGGCAGGGACAAAGAGGCACTATCATTTTTCCATTGAACAAGTCCTCAAATGACCTTTGCTCTCACGGAAGTGAGGAAGGGGCAAATAACTGAAGGGCAGTTCCTAAAATGTGGAAGAGAGAATTTTGCCACTGGAGTTTATTATAAAACGAGAGGGTGAACTGACCTCTCCTATAAATTTTCTTCCCCTGGCTCAAAGGGTCTTGAGTGGAGGGGGGACACCGTTCAGTTTCTTGTTCACTGGTTTTTGCCTTACTTGCTTTAGGTGAGTGAGGCTTCAAAATGCATCTATAACCACACAACCAATTGGGGTCTGTTTTGGAATAAGGTGGACACTCTGGCGGAGAAGGCAATGGCACCCCACTACAATACTTTTGCCTGGAAAATCCCATGGACGGAGGAGTCTGGTAGGCTGCAGTCCATGGGGTCGCTAGAGTCGGACATGACTGAGCGACTTCCCTTTCACTTTTCACTTTCATGCATTGGAGAAGGAAATGGCAACCCACTCCAGTGTTCTTGCCTGGAGAATCCCAGGGACAGGGGAGCCTGGTGGGCTGCCATCTATGGGGTCGCACAGAGTTGGACACGACTGAAGCGACTTAGCAGCAGCAGGACACTCTGGGGCTGGGTTTCACCCCTCATCTCAGGTTATTGGTCAGAAAGTCTCCCTGCCTGCACACAGGGAAGGAGGAAAAGCATTTCTAACCCACCAATTCTACAAATTGGGATGAACTACGACAGCAAACATGGTTTGTTTATGTATATATTTGTCTGTATGATCAGATTTAAGAACATTCTCACAGTGTAAGTGCTCCAGAAATCTTGATGCAAGTGGCTGCAGAGCCAGGAACCTCACCACAGAGGCTCTTGAAGGGAGCTCTATCTGACACCCACCTGGAAGGGGAGCCACCTAAGCCTGCGGTTTCTTGGGTCTCTTTTGAAGCTGGGAGAGGGAGGAGAAAAGAGGAGCCTTGTCAGCTGAGATGTACAAAAACGCAGCCTGTAAAGATATTCGATGCAATTAAAATTGTTGCCTCTCGGGACTTCCCTGGTGGTCCAGTGGCTAAGGATCCACACTCCCAATCCAGGGGGTCCAGGTTCTATCCGTCTACAGGGATCCCTGTAGATAGATCCCTCTACTAGATCCCACATGCCGCAACTAAGAGTTCACAAAAGATCCTGCCTGCTGCAACTAAGACCCAGCACAGTCAAATAAATAAATAATTTTTTTTAATGTGGCCTCCCTTCTCCTGCAATCTCAAAGCCTCACACACTTTTTGCCACAAAATCTGTTTCATGAGCCCAGAAAATCCCCAGCCTGTCCTCCTTGTCCTGTCAACCTGGGACTTTATTTCAATCAATTGGTTATGTTAATTCTTCCAGGAAAACCCACTCAATGAGCACCAGCATGATGCTGGCCTGACAAAGGATGCCTGGTGAATCTGTCTTGGAGAAAATGTCACAGAGCAAAGTCTGCCCACAGAGGGAAAGAGAAACACGCAGGGCACCGTCCTGGCTGCATCCGCTGTCCTTCAGTGGATTCTGTGGTAAGTCATCACCTCCAGGGCCCTCCAGTACAGAAATGCTCCTGGATGACTTCCTTCACTGCAGAGTGATTCTCCCGTCTGACTCGCAGCAGACTGCCGTCATTCACGTTGAGAAGTAATCACACCCTGGGAATGGCCTCAGACCCACTCTCTGAGGTCCTGATTGAAAGGCTGTTGTGTCAGGTGAGCAGCTGTCCTTGCCAGTTTCACTAACTCCACCCACCTCTCTCACCTCTGAGCCTAAACCCTGCCTGAGATCCCCACGCTCTGTCACAGACCATTTAATGACACAATTAATGTTTGCCAGCCTAGATGCCTGGCGAGCTCCAGATGCTTATTGAATGAATGGATGAATGAATGTATTGGTTAATATCCAAAGCCTTGTATCAGCATATGCATCTTACCCCCAAACCGAAGCTGCTTATATGTAACAAATAAAATTATCATGATACCTATGTAAGGGAAAGAGACTAAAGATAATGATTCTTTGTCATTAAGAGGAAAGCAAGAAAGTAAAAGAACGTAAGAAATAAAAATGATTTATCTTCTGACCAATCACTGAGAATGCTAACCCTCAAATCTTAAGACTTTAACCCAGGGATTTACATTTACCTGGAATAACAAGAGATGTATTATATACAATGTATGAGAGAGGCGTGTTTTGCCACGTCCCTAGCCAGTCTTCTCTCTGTTATTCCACAGCCAAAGTTCTCTGTACCCTGTAAACTCACCACTTCCTACAGCCACCAGGAGTCCTCCAGGTCAGCAGAGATTCCAAGTGAGGAAAGGCAGAATTTGGAGAACAAGGAAAGCGATGCAAATGGAACCAGAGATGCCAAGACAGACCATGCGAAACTGAGAGGGAGAGAGCAGAGCTATGGGGAACCAGAGGTGTGGGAGTGGACAGGAGATTTTGGAGGGAGCTTTGGGGAGCAGAGGCAAGGTGAGTTTTCCATGTGTAGTTTGGGACTTTGGAAAGGATCTCCTTAGTTACTTTTCAATGATGTCAGAAAGAAATGGAATTCCTTTTCTTTTCTTTTTTTTAAAATATTTATTTATTTGCCTGCGCTGGGTCAGGTTTCCCTGATAGCTCAGTCAGTAAAGAATCCTCTTGTGATGCAGAAGACCTGGGTTTGATCCCTGGGTTTGGAGAATCCCCAGGAGAAGGGAATGGCAACCCACTCCAGTATTTTTGCCTGGGAAATCCCCATGGACAGAGGAACCTGGCAGGCTACAGTCCGTGGGGTCCCAAACACGACTAAAACCACCACCGCACGCGCCGGGTCTTCTTGGCAGCATGCTAGACCTTCGATCTTCATTGCAGCATGTGGGCTTTTTTTAGTTGAGGCAAACTCTTAGTTGCAGCATGTGGAATCTAGTTCCCTGACCAGTGATTGACCCCCGGTCCCCTGCATTGGGAGCATAGAGCCTTAGCCACTGGACCACCAGTGAAGTCCCCTCCTTTTCAATTACTATTGCCTACAAGCAGTTGTTCTTTGAAGGAGAGTCTGTGCCCACAGGATACTGGATTACAGATGGCTTTCATATGGAGTAGAGAGCTTTCATCCAGGATTTTTAGACCTAAAATTCACATCTAGCTGCACCTGGATTAAAATCATCCTTTTAGATCCTAATCCAGGCCACATCATCACTGCTCCCCATCCATGGTGTGAAGCGTTTGGGTCCAACCAGGCACAAGCATTTTCATTCTCGTGCTTCAGTGGCAAAGGCAGAGAGGTGTTGTAGGAGTAATACTGGACATGCAATTACAACTGCGGAGACATTGTCGAAGTTAGAAATTATGTTGAAAGCAGAAAGCTAGATGTACACAGCATTTTGTCAGTTCACTAAATTCAATAAAAATTTCAAAGAGATCGTCCTGGTGGCATTACAAACTTAAAATGGACACTTCTCAACTCTCAGGCAAACAAGCAGTTTGAACACCTGCATATAATTTAACTCCTTGACAGAGTCATTAAAATGACAATGAAGGGATTTTTTAAATGATGGGAAAACAGAGGGAACAAGAAATGTTTGGAAGCTCTTAAAGTGACAGGGGTGGTGGCTGCCTCTACAGGCACACGCACACATAACACACACACACATACACACACACACGGAAGATCCTGGCCAGCACTAGGGAAGCAGAAACCTACTGGTTTTAGCCGGGAATCCTGAAGACCTGAGACCTGGCAGCTCCAGAAACCCCTTGAGAGGGACACACAGCACCCACGAGGACTGGGGTCTGTACATGAAATCAGACCTGGATTCCCTTCCCTGGTGGCTCATACGGTAAAGAATCTGCCTGCCCTCTGCCTGCAGGAGACACTGGCTTGATCCCTGGGTTGTGAAGATCCTATGGCGAAGGGAATAGCCACCCACTCCAGTATTTTTGCCTGGAGAATTCCATGGACAGAGGAGCCTGGCAGGCTACAGTTCATGGGGTCACAGAGTCAGACATGACTGAGGGACTAACACAACAACAGATTACCTCTACCCTGTTACCCTGGGTGTCCCACCTCACCCAGAGGTGGCTGGTGGTCTTTCACGGTGGGAGAGACACAGTTGAAGGCGGGGTGCTGAAGCGAACTCCAGGAAATCAGGGGGAAAATGTGCTCTCTCTGCCAGCCCCCAGTCCTCTCCTGCCAGTGGGGATGGGAGGGTGTTACCTGATCAATGTGACCAGCCCAGGAAGAAAGTCTCACTGGCAAAACAGCCCAGGAAGATCACTCTAAAGGGAACTCAAAGTTAGCAAGCCCACTGGGGTTCCATCTGGTCCCCACAAACCCCATCAGTGTCCTGTGAAGAGATAGGAAGATCCTGCTTTCATGGAATTAGAACAAAACACTATGAGAGAAGAAAAGAAAGGAAGGGAGGACAGAAAGACTCAGAAAACAAATGTGATGTGAGTATGGTATGTGTGTTTGTGGTATGTGTGGTGTGAATGTAGTGTGTGTACGTGTGTGTGGTGTTGTCTGTGTGTGGCATGTGTCTGTGTGTAGTATGTGGTGTTTGCATGTGATTTGTTTGTGTGTGGTGTGTAGTGTGTGTGTCTGTGGTGTATATGTGGTATGCTTTTTGTGTGTGTGGTGTTTGTGTGCTGTTTATGGTGAGTGTGTGGTGTGTCTGTGTGATGTGTAGTATGTGCATGTGGTGTGGTATAGTATGTGTGATATTGTTCATAACTGGTGTGCATGTGATGTGTGGTGTGCATCTGTGTGTGCAGTGTGTGATGTTTGTGTGTGGTATGTATCCATGTATGGTGTATAGTGTGTGATGTGTATGTGGTATATATGTGGTGTGGTGTTTGTGTGTTGTGTGTGTGTCCACATGTTCTCCCAGTGGCTGCCCCACACAAGCACACAATCTTTCTCAAGTGAAATTGCTGCGGAGACCTCCTGGGATTTGCACATGGTTCTGCACAAAACTGAGTGGCTGGACCTCCCCAGGCTGCAGCTAATACTTCCTGCTTATTGGGCAGCCCAGGTGTGAGAAAAGATGCCACAATTATAGGCTCAGTGTAAATGATTTCACAAAATTTAGTAGACAGACACCTCGTAGAGCAGTGCTTTTGTAAAATCAGCATACACAGAGAGACCCAGGAATTTCGATGGAATGCAGGCTAGGGTGGGGCCACTACTGTGGTCTGAATATTCTTGCGCCCCTAAAATTCACATGTGGAAACCCTAACCCCCAATGTGCTACTTTGGTGCAGCTGTGGGGTGGCCTCTGCCGGGACCTCTCCCTCCCTCCAGGTGCTGAATGCTTTCCACACACACAACCCCATGCAGCACCCAAGCTGAAAGCAACGTGATGCTCCAACCTCAGGGGTAACCACGGTGCTTGGGCTCCGTCATGGCAACTAATGAGCATGTTTACCAGAAGGAACTTACCTACACTTTTTAAGAAGTCTGGTTGTGGTTAACACACACACACACACACACACACACACACACACAAAACATGCATGCATATGTGTGCATCCACCCACCAGGATGTTACACCTACAAGAAATGCCCACACCCCCTCCCAAAATGTGTGATTTGAATTACTATAATCCGATCTTAAATTATTTCATCACAAAAAAGCAGTGGTAACCATTGTTGTTGCTATTCAGTCATGTCCGAATCTTTGTGACCAGATGGACTGCAGCATGCCAGGTTTCCCTGTCCTTCACCATCTCCCAGAGTTTGCTCAAACTCATGTTCACTGAGTAAGTGATGCCATCCAACCATCTCATCCTCTGTTGCCCCCATCTCCTCTTGCCTTCAATCTTTTCCAGCATCATAGTCTTTTCCAATGAGTCTTCTCTTCACATCAGATGACCAAAGTATTGGAGCTTCAGCTTCAGCATCAGTCCTTCCAATGAATATTCAGGGATGACTTCCTTTAAGATTGACTGGTTTGATCTCTTTGCTGTCCAAGGGATTCGCAAGAGTCTTCTCCAGCATCACAGTTCAAAAGCATTAATTCTTCAGTGCTCAGCCTGCTTTATGGTCCAACTCTCACATCCGTACATGACTACTAGAAAAATCATAGCTTTGACTAGACGGACCTTTGTCAGCCAAGTGATGTCTCTGCTTCTCAGCCTTTTGGATAAGATCAAGTGGTAACCATGTGATATGATAAAGAGAGTAGCTAACACCATGGTACTGGGGAAAATACCAAAATTAAGTGAAATATGCCATCTTTTGTTTTGAGAGGAAAACTGTACTTTTATGCTTTATTTCTGGGACAAATCATGACCAGGTTAGCTTCATCAAATATATCTTTAGCCAATCCATGGGGAACCTGACTGACGGTGGGGAGAGCACATCAAGGTGACTGTGCTGTGGAGTTCCCTGGCCCTGATATAATTAACCAGTGACACAGCCTCACCCTCTTGGATTCAACTCTCACATTCTGGGTTACCTGAGTAGCCCAGCAGCCTTCTTCACTTCACCCAGCGTTGCTCTACAGAGGGCCTCCTTAGGGGATGTGGGGGCTCCTGGGTCCTACAAGGGACAGCTTTGCTCCAGATCCCTGGTGAGGGACCCAGTGAGCCAAGTGGGTTGGCAGATGGGAACTGGGCTAGAGGTGGGTGCCTGGTATTTCACGACTCCAATCACGTGGATCAGATCACGGCTGGCCACCTCCAGCAGACAGGCACTGCACACATCCCTCCTGTTATCAGCAAAGATACACACAACTGTATATAAAATAGATAACCAACAAGGACCTACCGAATAGCACAGGGAATCCTACTCAATATCTTATAATAACCTTATAATAATAATACAATAATCTTATAAAATATAATAATCTTATAATAAGGGAAAATGTTAAAAAAGAATATATGTATATTTGTATACGTGTCCGACTCTGTGTGACCCCATAGACAGCAGCCCACCAGGCTTCCCCGTCCCTGGGATTCTCCAGGCAAGAACACTGGAGTGGGTTGCCATTTCCTTCTCCAATGCATGAAAGTGAAAAGTGAAAGTGAAGTCACTCAGTTGTGTCCGACTCTAGCGACCCCATGGACTGCAGCCTACCAGGCTCCTCCATCCATGGAATTTTCCAGGCAAGAGTACTGGAGTGGGGTGCCATTGCCTTCTTCGATGTATAAATGAATCACTTTGTTGTACACCTGAAACTAACACAACATTGTAAATCAACTACATTTCAATAGAAATTCTAAAAAATGAAAGATTGTGTGTGAACTTTTGTCTACCTGGGTTAATCAGCATCTTTTAGAAGATGGGGAGATTTGATCTTGAAGATATGAGTATGCAGCCTTGAAATTTTCTTTTCTAAGATATGATGCTACTAAAAGTGTAAGAAAACAAACAGAAGAAAAAGTCCCAAGAAGACCTGTAATTAAAAACTATCCCTTTTGAAAAACAAAACAAAGTGTTTGAGAATTGTATTTCTCAAGTGCTTCACTTTCCTCATAAAGTCACTTGGTTTGAAAGAAGGAAATCAGAGGGCTCCAGGTACAGATAGGTGTGTTTATTAAAGCAAAAAGACTGTACAAACTTTAGTAACAAATATAGTCATGAGAGCGTATCATTAAAATAAAGACATCTCTTGTGAACCTCCCCTCCCATTCCCTTCCCCATTCTACCCCTCTAGGTTGATACAGAGCCCCTATTTGATTTTCCTGAGCCATATAGCAAATTCCCATTATCTATCTATTTTACATATGGTAATGCAAGTTTCCAGGGGAGGGAGGTTCAAAAGGGAAGGGATATACGTATACCTATGGCTGAAACATGTTGAGGTTTGACAGAAAACAAGAAAATTCTGTAAAGCAATTATCCTTCAATTAAAAAAAATAAAAGGAAAATAAAGACATCTCCAGAAAAAAAAAGTATCAATAAATATGCCATTTTACCTGAAGAGCTTGTATAATAAATACGTGTTTTGCATAGATTTCCAATAGCTCATTGTGAACACACTTAAGCTCATGTGGAGAAAGCTATGCTAAGAATAATAAAAATAACTACCAACAAAGCTAGAGGGAGGGCATTCCCTGAGCAACATTTTCTTTCCATCACAGATGAGTGCTTCTGCTCTTAAAGAAACCACCAACACAGAGAAACAGGATGCTCTTCTTCTCTGCCGGGTTGAGGCTGCAGCAACAGGAGTGACTGCACACCTGTCCGGGCGCCCTGGAGACCCGCCCTCTGCTCAACCGGAGAAATTCTGGAAGATGTCCGCTGCCTCCACCCAGTTCTGGAAGCAGGCCAGCCCCCGCTCCCGGATCTGCTTCCGCCCTTTGTCGGTGATGACCTCCCCGCTGGGCTTCAGGATCACAAGCCTGGGGATGGCCGTGATGTGGTACCTGGTCCTCAGCTCGCTGTGGGAGAGAAGAGGGCGGCAGAGGGTCAGTGTGGGACAGGCCAGGCCGCCGCACGTCTGCAGGGACCGGCGCCTCCCCAGAGCCAGCTGAGCCCGCAAAGCCTTAGCACCCAGCCCGCCCGGTGAGCCCTCCCACTGGGCTGAGGATTCCTGTGGGCTCTTCTTGCTGCTGGCTGGTTCTCAGCCAATGCTGTCCCAGAGGAGCATCCGGTGATGGAACCGTTCTGCATCTGTGCTACTCAGCGTCATAGCCATGGTCACCCGTGATGACTGAGCACTTGAAATCTGGCTGGTGAGCCTGAGGAATTGAATTTTTGGTTTTAGTTCATTTTATTTGTTTGTTTATGTATTTTCTGGCTGTGCCAAGCGGCTTGCAGGATCTTAGTTCCCCAACCAGGGATTGAACCCAGCCATGGAAGTAAGAGCACCAAGTCATAACCACTAGAAAGTGAAAAGAAAGTGAAGTCGCTCAGTAGTGTCTAACTCTTTGAGACCCTATGGACTGTAGCCTACCAGGCTCCTCTGTCCATGGGATTTTCCAGGCAAGAATACTGGAGTGGGTTGCCGTTTCCTTCTTCAGGGGATCTTCCCGACTCAGGGATCAAACCTGGGTCTCCTGCACTGCAGGCAGATGCTTTACCCACTAAGACATGAGGGAAGTTGACCACTAGACCACCAGGGAATTCCCTATTTCAGTCTATTTTAAATTTAAGTAGTCACATGTAGCTAGTGGCTGCCGAATGACACAGTGTAATTTTAAACCCACAAATAACCCAATAAATTTGGATCCTTCCTACATCTCAAGAGGTTTAAATACATCAGGTACCTATAATGGTAAAAGTTAAAATTCCATAAGTTTTAGACAAATGCAAAGGCTTACTAGACTTTCTACCCTGTAAATTCAAGGACATGCTGATTAACATTATGGGTGAAACATTTTACCTTCACATGTAATAACCCCTTGTGTGACCATTTTACAAAATTATTTGTATTCATTTAGGGAAAGGAGTGTCTGCCTTCTCAGTTTTGCAAATCTCCCCATAACCTTCACAGGGATTATCGCCCTCAGGACAGGACAGCTGGGTGCAAATCCCGTCCTGTTACCAGCTTGCCAGGGCCTCAGGTTAGCAGTAATCTGATTTCCCTTATCTGTCGCCCTCAGGGTTGTGAAACTGAAAGGAAGAAGAAATGCATTTGAGACCCTCCTGTTACCAAACCTCCCCTGTGACACCTCCATCAGGTCCTTCCTGCTGCTTTCTGGTATCCTGCTCCAAGACAAATCTTAATTCACACTGGAAAAAAAAAAAAAAAACAGTATCTACACCCAACAGAGAAAATATGCCTTGCTTTCACGCATCTATGAAATGGTGACAACACCAGCCATGTTGCTGGTCATAAAGGGATCTTAATAAGTTTCAAGTAATCAGTGCAGATCGCTTAATCAGACCATAACATAATGGAACTGGAAAGCAACAAGCAATAATTTTTGGAATGAGTTAAAAACTAAATAACCATATGTCATCTATGAAATTGTAAAGCAGACTTACAAAATAATTAGAACAGGGCAATATGGAATATACTATGGGTCCCAAGCTATAGGCACAATTAGACACAGAGAGTTATCTTACATATTCTTGTCCAAAACTAAAAGGCCTCTATACAGATGAGTTCTGTGTTTAATTCAAGAAACCAGAAAAACAATGATGAAGCAATTATAGAGAAAGTAGAAAGAAGGCAAAAGAAGACAGAGGACAGAAATCACTGGACTAGGAAATGAATCCACATGGGGTGAGCAACAAAACAAAACCCGGTTCTTAGACTAAGAAACAGAGAAAAGCTCTATCGAGATTGAGAAGGAAAAAGGGACCACACAGGGACATCAGGAGTCAGGCAGGCCTTCGAGGAGTGAGGAGGAGGTCTGAAGACATTTCATTGCTCCAGCTTCTCTTCAGAGAATCACCCAGTGTGGACCCTACATCCCCACCCTGGCAGCCTCTGCCTGGTGACAGGTGTTACCCTGGAACTATGAGGTCATCTCTGTCTCCTCTGGGAGCTGCGTCCAGAGAGACTAGACCAAGCCTCAGAAAGGAAAGCCTTGTTGCTGGGCAGAATGAAGTGATAACTCAGCATTTTAACCATTTCAGGGAAATGTGAGAGTCCATTCCCTCCTCACCCTGCATTCAGTTGAAGCACTGGCTCCCTCCCTTCATCTAAAGCAGCGCATCCTTATCCCTGGCACAACTGCTTCTGGGTTGTCATGGCAACTTCTGGCTCCAGTCTCTTTCCATCTCGGCCACTGGTAGCCAGGCTGTTACCGAGCAAATCTCTCTACTTGCTTCAAGTATCCATCAAACAAGTGCCCTGCAGGTGCCAAGCCCTGAACAATGTCTAGTTCAACCTCTGGGACTACAGAGACCACCGCCCCCACCAGACACACACTCCGACAACAGGAGTGGCGCTGGCTCAAGCTATGGAGGGCATAGGCCTCAGGGGCCAGACATGTGCCCTGTGTCCCCAGGGGCACAAAGGGAGAGCTCCTAGGAAGAGAAGTGGGAGGCTCCAGGGTTGGAGGATGCCACATGTGTAAGACCTTTGGAGGTGGGAAAGTGTGTGGAGTATTCTGGCATATTAGTTGTCAAGTCTGACCAGAACACAGATGTAAACGAGACAACAAGAAATAAAATGAGTGAGGGTCAAATACTGGAGGGGGATGTGTGAGACATGGACTGAGTGGGTCTTGCATTCCTGGCAGCATGCAACAGAAATTCCTGCTGGCAAAGTCAGGGATTTTTCTTTATTCCTTACTTGGCTCATAAAAAGAGGGAGGGAAGGCAGGACAGAATCTGTCTTCAATGCTGCCCCCTTGCTCAGACCTCTCGCCCAGCTGCACACACAGGCATCAAGGCAGGACCTGAGAGCCCACCCTGGGCCCCCACTGCCCCTCACTATAGGCACATCACTAGATATTTGCCTCTCTAGGCAGAAGGGTGGTGCTTGGGTTTGGGTCTTGTGTGCATTCTTCACTGGACAGCCAAGATCTGACCAAGCTTGAGGTGAGCGGTTCTAGAAAGTTTCTTCTTGCAGTTGCATCTCCATCATCACCGCCTCCAGCCATGCCCAGGGTAAGCTTAGCAGGGTGGAATGCCTCTGTGGTGATCTACCACCTCCTGAGCCTAAGGCAAACCTTCCCAAGTGGTGCTAGTGGTAAAGAACTGATCTGCAAATGTAGGAGACATAAAAGATGTGGTTTCAATCCCTGGATTGGGAAGATCCCCTGGAGAAGGAAATGGCTACCCACTCCAGTATTCTTGCCTGGGAGAATCCCCTGGACAGAGGAGTCTGGCAGGCTATAGGGTCGCAAAGAGTCACACACGAACTGAAGCGACTTAGTATGCATGGACGCATGAGCCTCAGGCAGGTCATCAGAAAACCAGAGAACAGCAGATGACACATGTGGACCACTGAAAAAAGACAGCCCGGGTCCCTCACCTTCTCACAGCACCAAGAAGAATGTCATGCTCTGCACATATTGAGAACTTCTCAAAAGGCCTCCTGGAGGCTTCCTACATTCTTTAGTTCTCCTTGGTGGCTGTTACTTCCATTTTTGCTCACGATCTGATTTCAAAATGCAGGCTTGGATAAGCAAAATTTAGGGCTTAGCTCCAAGAATTTCCCACAGAATACCACATTTCCTAATTTATACATTGCAATGACAGGATTAACAAAGTTCAGTCTGTGAAGGGGAGGCCCCGGGAACTAACTTCTCCCCAAACTGCTGCCTCCCACCCTGCCCCCGCCAACCCTGATCAGATTCCTCCTAGGTGAGGCTGCAGCCGGAGATGGCCAGGGCCTAGTGCAGCCCCATGCCGGGCCCTAAACAGCTCAGCACCTGCAGTGGACCAAATAGGCCTTGACCAGTTAATCCAGGAAGCAGAGAGCACGCTGTAAGCACCCCTAACCCCACCCTTATCCCCACCCCTAGCAAGGCTGTCCTGAGGCTCAGTGTCCCCTGGGAGAGGAAGCTGGAGCAGAAAGGACTGGCTCCAGAGCCAGGGGCACCCATCTCTGCACTTCAATAGCACACCTGTGAAATGGGCAACACGGAAAGTGCCGCTACACAACCAGCTGGCTTAGCTCTGAATGCGTGCATCAGTGCAGTTCTCATCCATCACGTGCCATGTCATTAAACTCAACAACTGAATACCTTGCCTACAGTCACCCCACAAATAGATCCCACAACTGAACTCTGCCAGGGGCCTGAGCTCTTTGCTTGATTACTAACACTGTCACTTTCAAAAATAAGTGTATTCTTTCAAAAGCGGTGTGTAACTTGAACGCTAAGCAAATCAAAACTCCTTTTACAACCACCACTAGATGTGAAGCTATAAGAACTTTCAACCAAGTAAATCATGGTCATTTGGATGTATCATGGATGACTTTTCCTAGTCCTGCCTTGAGTGAGGCCTTGGAAAGCAGGTAACCTCCCTTGAAGGGTCTGGGCCTCACCTCTTGCTTGGCATCAGCAAAAGCATGTGCTGGGGAAAAATTACTCCTCCAGGGAACTTTCCAAAGTTAGCTTTCATTTTTAAGTGTCCAGAAGGAAAACCGTTTCAGAATAATTAATTTGGGAGAACGCCACAATTGAATACTAATTCCCAGAAAAATGTACCACGTGGTGCTATTAAAAAAAAAAAAATCCAGAAATTCACCTCCATATCTGTTAAGGGGATGGTGGGGTAATGCACTTGGTGAAGAACAATTAACCTCAGTCCGGACTCTTACACCACAGGTGACCCCAACATGCCAGACAATCGGTGCCTGTGCCCCACTTCCCTCTTCCAATCCTCCACAAAGTCCTCCCATGTCCTCTCTCTTCCCTAACACACCACCCCCCCACCTTCTCCCTTCTCCCCTCCATAGATCCCATGACCACAGCCAACAGAACACCAGGGCTGGGACTTCCCTGGTGGTACAGTGGTTAAGATTCTGAGCTAGAAGCTCAGAATTCTAGTGCAGGGGCTGTGGGCTCAATCCATGGTTGGGAAACTAAGATTCCACATGGTACACAGAATGGCATAAAAAAAAAAAAAATGAAATGAAAAAAAAAAAAAAATAGAGCGCTAGGGTCAATTTCTAGTTTGTTCACAAATTCCGAAATCCATGTCACATATTTTTCTAAAAGCAAGGGTGGGACAAGATCCCTTCAGAGAGCATGGATTTTTGTCACCTCTGACATCTGTCTCAAGAGTCCAGGAAGGTGCTTCTTCTTACAGGTATAGGAGCAGGAGAACCTTTATGAAATTTCGGTCACTGACGATAAAACTGAAATTGCAACCTGGCTTGCAGTAGGGTTCCTCCAGGACTTGAGTCCTGACCCTTCTCCCCAGCACCTGGTACCCAGGCCCAGGCTCCTGGGACAAGGTAGTCCACCCATAGTCTCCAGTTCTGACCTGAGCATCCATTCTGGATCTCCCTCTCCTACTCTCCAGATAAGGGTCAGTGTCTTCCCTGTGCAGTGCCTGTGTGCTCAATGCTGTGTCCGAATCTTTGAGGACCCTACGACCTGTAGCCCGCCGGGCTCCTCTGTCCATGGGATTCTCCAGGCAAGAATACTGGAGTGGGTTGCCATTTCCTCAGGCGGGGGATCTTCCCAACCCACAGATGGAACCTGCGGCGATCGTGTCTCCTGCATTGGCAGGCAGATTCTTGACAGTTGAGGCACCTGGGAAGCCCTCCCTGCATAGTAGGGTGCAGCACCTCAGGGCAGTGATTACTCGAGTGGGCTCCCTGCCGGAGAATAATCATCACCAGAACTCATACATTCAGATTCCCAGAGCCTCAGATCTACTGAGCCAAAGTCGAGGGTGGACCAAGATCCGCGCCCACCGAGTTCCCCGTCAGCCAACGCTAGAGCCTCCCTGGGAAGCCAAAGCAAAGAGGCTCAAACACGAAAGGGTGGAGATGGAGGCTATCAAAGAGGCATTCAGAGTTGGGAGAAGCCCGGAGAAGAGGGATTGGGGTGGGGGTTGGTGTGGGAGCTCACAGCACCTCCCACACACACGGTCTCCACTCACTGCCGGTAGGGGTCGTGGAAGGGCAGCGCCAGCCAGGCACCATGCAGTTCCTGCATGAATTCCAGCATTTCCTGCGCGCTGCCGTCGGCGGACACGAAGACCACCTCGAAGGGCGCCGGCGGCCGCGCCTCGTCCACGAGCTCCTCGTAGAAGTCGCAGAGCAGCGGCGTGAAGTCGCGGCTGGGCGCGCACCGGCCCGCGGCGAAGTATAGCGCCACCACCTTGTTCTGCAGCGCCGCCTCGGCCTCCACCCACGCGCCGTCGCAGGTCACCAGGCGCCGCCCGCCCAGCACGTCCACCATGGCCGGGCGCGGGGACACCTGCGGGGGAGGACACCTGCGGCAGAAGGACACCTGAGGGGAGAGGTGGGGCGGTGAGCGCGGGGCCTGGATCCTAGCGGAGGAACGTCCCTGGGTGAATGAACTCAGGTGGCTGATCCCTGCGGGGGAACGGTCACCTGCGGGCGGGCAGCGATGCCTGGCTCCCTTCGCACCGCTGGGCGCCCGGACCTCGGCACCAGCCTGAGCCTCGGCTCCCGGCGGGAGCAGGGACGTCCGCGCTGGGGTAAGGGGGAACACTCACAAACACCCGCGACCCCAGGTGTAGCGGCCGTAGCACCAACAACCCCAGCACCAGCCTCCAGGGAATCGAGCCGCCCCGCCCCTGCCCCGCCCCCTTCTGCCTCTGCCCCGCCCCCTCCTGCCTCGGCGCCCCGCCCCACTCCTTCCTCCGCGACTCTCTGCACGTCCCACCTACCTGCGCAGCTGTGTCCTGCGCTGCTCGCTGCTCGTCGCCTCCGCGCTCCTGGGCGACGCACTCTTCTCTGCACCCTCGCATGCCCTCCCCCTCCGCGCCCTCCCCTGGGCCCCTCCCGCCGCGCCCTCCCCTGGGCCCCTCCCGCCGCGCCCTCGCCCTAAGTCCCCGGGGCGCTCGCCCCACTTGGCGCTCAGTCCCTTCCCACCTGCCCCAGGAGTCCCACCAGCGAGGAAAGGTAAGAGCGGTTCGATCTGTAGGGGGCAGGGATCCAGCGTTGGGGAGACCTGGGCCCTGTTCTTTCTCGAGGTTTGCTCCGAAGTACTGCGCCCTGGCAGAGAGGGTTCCTGCAAGAAATTAGGGGCGGTTCTTAAAGAATGTTTTATTCGGAGAACCAGAGTATTACTGTGCCCGGCACTGGGATTCAGTAGCGAGCAAAACAGTTTCAACTTCCTGCCCGGGATGGGTGAGGCATTCGCGCGGGACTCATTTTAAAAGATTTAGAGCCAAAAAAAAAAAAAAGTTCAGTGGTCAATTTAAATAGTATTCTGAAAAAAAAAAAAGTATTCTGATGTTAATGCAAAAAAAGTTTATGATGAGCAAAACATCAAACATGTAAGGACAGGATCCCACCACCCTGCCGTTGGACGCCGACCGAGCTCCTCTCGCCCTGAGTCCCGACTCGCGCCCAGCCTCGCGGTGCTTATGTTCCCGCGGGGACAAGAGGGGAAAAAAAAAAAAGGTGAATGAGGAAAACACAGAGCCCTTGCGATGGTGCGAGAAGGGAAAGGAAGCGCGGATGGTGAAGGCGGGGTCGCCCGCAGATGAACTTCCTCCAGCCACCCGCTGTCCCCTCGGCTTCCCAGGGAAATGGGACGAAAATGCGCGGACAGTTTTCACCACTAGCCCCACCTCCTCGGTTGGTTGTGTACGTGCTCTTGGCAGAGCCAGGGCTAAGGGGAATTCTGTCCTGGGGTTGATGCTGTTCCATGAAGCGTGCTGCCAAAGCTCTGATTCACTGTCCTCTTGGAAGAAGGGGGGATTTGTAGGCGAAATGGAAGGGAGGAAAAGATTGAGAGGATCTACAAGCACTATAAATCTTGCATGTACAGGTCCCTGACATTTCTTAAAACTCAGAACTAAGATGAATGTAGCGAAACTAAATATCGTGAAGACTGTATTTTTCATCTGTTTGGCTTTTATTCGTTTATCACCATAGTGGGGAAAGTAGGGAACATTCCTTTTAGTGATGATGCCACCTGCCCACCGACAAATTCCCGATTTGGCATATAAGTATTATGTGCCCCCCGAGTGCTTGGGGGAAGGGTAGATGTCCCTTCCTGGGAGCACAGCCCACTCAGTTACCATGGTGAAAGGGGCACAGCCCTCCAGGGAAGAGAAATCCTGGAGAGAAGAGCAAGCCAGCACCTCTCCGCACCTAGGGACCCTCCTCTTGTGACTGATCTGAGTGAGTGCGTGCGTGCGTGCGTGGGTGTGTGCGTGCGTGCGTGTGTGTGTGTGTGTGTGTGTAAGCCGGGGGCCCCGCCCTCAAGAACCCCCTCAAGAGGAACATAGGCGCAGCTCAGCTCTCCTCCAGCTCTGCATCTACTGGGTGTTCTCAACCAGTGTGTGAAGGGACTTTCCCAAGGCCCTTCCTGAGCCATGATCCTGTGTCATTTGCTTCTGACCCATCGCACTGACTGATCCTTAAGGTGGGAGAGGGCTGCAGATGCTATGAGAGGAAGCCCAGGACCCTTTCCTTGCCTCTTCTGGAACCAAGTCTCCTACCCCTTTTCCTCCACTGAACACAAGAACAGCCATAAATGGAGTCCTGGAAACAGGATAGGGTGACTAACCCAGGCTGAGACATGCAGCATCCGTTCATACCTGACTTCCTTCCAGGGCATCAAAGGGTGGCTGGATTGCTGGCCTCTGCTAACCAGCTTTATGTGTCCTGGATAATCTCAGCGGAACTGAGCAACATTCTTACTCCTGATGCTTGAGAGCAGCTCCATTAAGGCCTCCTCACACCTGCCTCCCTCCCCTGCCCCCTCTCCCAGACCCCTGCCATTACTCTAAAAATAGTTTACTGTTCACATACTCTACCTTATTACCCATTTCCCACCAGAATTTAAGGGCAACATTTTCTGCATTGTCTCTGTTCCATAACTTCAGTTGTTAAAGGCTTTCCTCCATCAAACTTTAGACAGGCTCCTCTGAACCCTCTTCTCCACTAGGCCTTGTCCTCATGATAAGTCTAGAGTAAGATAGTTAAAGTGAAGTGACGTGAAGTCGCTCAGTCGTGTCCGACTCTTAGCGACCCCATGGACTGCAGCCCACCAGGCTCCTCCGTCCATGGGATTTTCCAGGCAAGAGTACTGGAGTGGGGTGCCATCGCCTTCTCCAAAGATAGTTAAATAGCTAGTTTAAAAATCCCACTAGGAAATTATAAATAGACGGGGAAATTTAGGGGGCTTTGAGAGACCATTGTAAGTTGATCATCAAGAAAGCAATCAGAAAATTGTGAAACAAAGCAGGCTTGCTTAATAACAAAACTGTATGTCAAGTCAGTGACACCTGCATCCTGCTGGTTGAGGTCAGTAAGTTAATGACCCCTAGAACATGTTCCTCTGTATATGAACTAAAAACAAAAATAGGGCTTCCCTTGTGGTCCAGTGGTTAAGAATCTGCCTGCCAATGCAGAGGACACAGGTTCGATCCCAGGGTTGGGAAGATCCCACATGCCTCAGGGCAGCTTTGTCTGTGTACCACAACTACTGAGCCCACGCTCTAACACCCAAGAGCCACAACTATAGAAATTCAAGTGCCCTAGACCCTGTGCTCCGCAACAAGAGAGAGTAACCCCTGCTCTCCTCAACTAGAGAAAGCCCTCTTGCAACAATGAAGACCCAGAACAGCCAATAATTAAATACATAAAAATTATTTATGTATATATATATATATATAGGAAAGATGACATTCCAAAGTAGAAGACCCTCATTAAACAGAAGCCTGAGATGATTAACCATATTCTAGCATATGTTACCACCCTTCTGCTGATTTGAATAGCACCTTGACAATCCCAGTCTGACTACATAGCAATTAAAAAACTGTACCACCCAGAGTGGAGGAGAAGCTGATGATGGAAGCTTGATGTCTAGTCTAGAATGAGGAAGAGGGGACTTCCCTGGTGGCCCAGTGATTAAGAATCTGCCTTGCAATGCCGGGGGCACAGGTTCAATCCTTGGTTGGGGAACTGAAATGCCACATGCCACAGGGCAACTAAGCCCACACACCACAACTGGAGAGAGCCCACGTGCCTCAACAAAGATCCTGCATGATGCAACAAAGATCCCAAACACTGCAATCAAGACCTGTGGCAGCCAAATAAATAGATGAATACTTTTTAAAAAGAATGAGAGGGCTTTCCTCGTGGCTCAGTGGTAAAGAATCCACCTGCCAGTGCAGGAGACATGGGTTCAATCCCTGGTCTAGGAAAATCCCACCTGCCCTGGAGCAACTAAACCCTGCATCACAACATCTAAGCCAGTGTTCTAGAGCCTGGGAGCCATCCTGGTGAGCCCATGTGCCACAAATACTGAAGCCCACACACCCTAGGGCCTGTGTTCTGCAACAAGAGAAGCCACTGTAATGAGAAGACCACACACCACAACTAGGGAGTAGCCCCTGCTTGCCACAACTAGAGAAAAGCCCCCACAGCAGCGAAGACCCACCATAGTCAAAAATTAATTGACGGATTCATTTTTAAAAAGAATGAAGAAGCTCTGTCCTGACCTGCCCCGCCCCCAGCCACGTGGTCGTGTTGGTGAGTGATCTGATGTGCCGGTGCTGTGTCCCCCACCCCCGGGCCCCCTCCCCGGAGGCCCCTTCCCAGTGACACTACCTGGGGCTCAGGCCTGGGCCCCCCAGTTCACGGTTGTTCCTGGGAGCTGCTCTCTCCCGTCACATCTGTACCTTGGAAGCTGCTGCTGCTGCTTACAGAATTATATTTTTTTCTTTTGAAGAGTTTTAAGAAGTTGTAACTTTTTGTGTCTTGTCCTGTAAGAAGATAAATAAATATTCTAAGTAGAAAAAAAAATAAAAAGAATGAAGAAGAGATGGTCTTCTCCCCCATCCCACTTTTCCTTTGTAAAAATGTAGCCTACTAAGTTCTCAGAGCAGAGCCCTTTTACCTGCCCACATGTATCCTTCACAAGCATCTTATACAAATAAATCACTTCTTTTTAAAAAATTTATTTATAATATTTTTAATTGACGGATAATTGCTTTACAGAATTTTGTTGTTTTCTGTCAAATCTCAACATGAATCAGCCATAGGTATACACGCTGCTGCTGCTGCTGCTAAGTCACTTCAGTCGTGTCCGACTTTGTGCGACCCCATAGATGGCAGCCCACCAGGCTCCCCCATCCCTGGGATTCTTCAGGCAAGAACACTGGAGTGGGTTGCCATTTCCTTCTCCAATGCATGAAAGTGAAAAGTGAAAGTGAAGTCGCTCAGTCGTATCCGACTCTTAGCGACCCCATGGGCTGCAGCCCACCAGGCTCCTCCCTCCATGGGATTTTCCAGGCAAGAGTACTGCAGTGGAGTGCCATTGCCTTCTCCAATAGGTATACATATATCCCCTCAAAGAAATCACTTCTTATCTATCACTTTGCCTCTCCCTGAATTCTTTCCACACTGAAACAGAAAGAACATGAGAGCCACTGAGCTCTGAGATGTGTTCTGTGGTTTCATTCAGGGCCCATCATTGGCCTGCCTCAGCCAGTCCTCGCCAAGAATCCTGCTGTCATCCCTCACCCCTGAACTGACCACTCTGGCCTGCCTTCAGCAAGAATCCTAGGTAGATTTAGCAAGAGTAGCTCACCCTTGATGTCCCTCTCAGTAGTCTTCCATTTGATAACTCTTGGTGATGGACAGGAAGGCCTGGCGTGCTGCAGTTCATGGAGTTGCAAAGAGCTGGACACAACAGAGCAACTGGACTGACTGACTGACTGACTCCCCTTTCTTAGCCATAAATTCCCACTTTTTCCTGCCTTAGGAATTGAGCTCAACTCTTTCCCCTTATTGCAGTAGTATGAATAAAATCTTATCTGCCTTTAACTAGGGTCTGGCTCTATTTCTTTTGAACAGTCATCAAAGACTGTGACACCTCAGTTTGCTTATAACCATGACATAGACTGACAGGCAGAATGTTTCCAGAGCTAACTACTGGCTGGCTGGGTATGTGGGGTCTTCAAAGGCTCTCCAAGGAGAAACGCTCCAGTAAAATTATGGCTCTGCTTTTCTGTGTTCAGCATGCACACTCTCTCCACTTCTGAATGAGGCTATTTCTCACTAGGGAAATTCCTTTTCTAAGCAGGAATGTTTGAGAAGTTCCCATCAGTGCACTTCTGCTCTGTCCTCTTTTGTTGACACACTGAATTTCTTCTGCGTGACACAAGAGGAACATGTGAAGAACATGGTACCCTCAGCTGCTTGACATAAAGTTGACTTTTTCTTTTCATTGCCAAAACGTACAAATGATGGTTCATTTCTGTGTACTACTACTTACGAATATATAAATAGAACCATGAGAACTTTTGTCTGCTCTGATCAGCATAGCAAACAAATTAGATATCCTAGTGTGCAAATATTACATTCTGAATTTCCCGGCTTTAAATATTCATGCTTACTTATTTTCCTGTATTTAAATATTTGTTCTTAAGGATTGGTATCATGAGGTTTTCGTGACTCATTTTTCAAAACAGTGGTTGGCCCATTGCAGGGAAAGGACGTTGAAGTGATGAACAGAAGCCTGGGTCTATCAAGGATGAGCTGTGGGGCCAGGGGCAAGTCATCCTCAATGGATACCAGCTTCTCAGAGATGATAATGTTTAGCACTTCACACAGGCCTCGTGATGGACAAGGAAGTGCCCTTTGGTCCCATTAGTTCTTCCCAGTGATGCTTTTAGATAATTCTAGAAGCAGTTGGATTGCTGCACCAGATGGCTTAGAACGGAAAAGTGCAGGTGCGGAAGATGGCAGTGTGTCGCGCTTAGCTTGGGCTACCATAACAAAGGACACGCGCTGGGCAGACCAAACAACAGAAGGTTACTTTCTTACATACTTACTTTTCTTACTTACTTTCTTTTGGAATTGGACGTCCAAGTTCAAGGTTCTGGTGAGAGCTCCCTTCCTGGCTTTTCAGCCATCTTTTCACTATGTCCACACATGGCAGAGAGAGAGAGGTGAGTGAGGAGAGAGGAGGAAGAGATATCTTCCTCCCCTTATAAAGCCATAGTCTATTGGATTAAGGCTCCTAAATCCCGTGACTTCTTGTGATATTGTTATTAATAACAAAAAAAATCTTTATGTGGTCTTTGTTCCCCAATCCTGGTGCAGAGCTCCTAAAACCCTTGGGATTTCCTAAGTGATGAGAGGAATAAAGGTATCTTTTTTATGTTAATGAGGTGATTTTTGAAATGCTCCAGAGGACCGGGCCTGGTTACCAAAGGAATTAACCAGGTGCTTAGAAGGTTTGAGCTTTCAATCCCAACCATCCTGTCCCTTGGGGAAGAAAAAAGGAATGGAGGTTGGATCAATCACCAACAGCCAAAAGTTTAATCATTCTCTCAGCAAGTTGGGAGTGTGACCAACTATATGGTATTACTCTCAGTTCCCACTGTTGTTGCCACCAGGGTGAAGAATCAGATATTGGATGTTTCAGCTAATTGAATCATCAGGACAGAGGGCCATTGTAGTCACTGTTACCAACAGTTGCATCAGCATCTACACATTGGATGTCAATCATTAAGTTCGTTAGGTTGTCCAATCCTGACAGATGTCATTTGAAGTGTGAGTGGCTACCAAAAGGTATTGAAAACCCTTTAGAGAATACAATAAACTAGACAGGTTAATATGATGAGGATGAGGAGAAAAATAGCCAAGGATTGAAAAACTCCCCTGAGCAGAGATTCCCAGAAGCCAAGATTTGTTTTTAAGCCAAAATTTCACCAATAAAATAACTTAGGTTATAATCAAATACAGGTTTTACTTGTCTAAGTCAATCTATATTATCTTTATTTACATAGATATAGCATGATGTATTAGCAAACACATCATTATTATTTAGGAAAGGATGAACATGGGAATGTTTTCTTTCAAGAGGTGATGTTAGGTGAGCATCCACCTAAATTTGGCCTCTATATTATGTGGGCAAATAGGTGTGCAAACGGAAGAAAAACAAAGGTTAAGAGTTCAAGCAAATTATAAATTCAGTTTCCAAGCTTGGAGAACAGCTAGTTGAGAAAATTTCTAGATTTGAGTTTGAGGCATCTTTAGATGATGGAATGAGGCTGGCAGTTTCAATCTGATGGATTTTCCTGGTTTGCAGTTTGACAGTCTTTAATCATGTCCTCACGTGTACCATACAGCAACAGAAATGAAGGTTGTCCACATATTATCTGTTGTAGTGAGTGCTCTGAAGTCTGTAAGTGGTGATGAAATAAAATTCATATTCTATGGCAAGATGAGAAAAAAAATAAACATAAAATTTTTCTTTCCTCTTTTGGGCTCCTCCCTCCCTTTTAGTGGGTACTGTGCATTCACATTAACCAGACCTCGTTAGGAGATAATCTCCCTCCTTAACCTTGTAAGGGACCATGATGACCCATTAAACATAGATGTGGTTGCATGAACTGTCAGTAACACTTCATTTAACGTATAGTCCTTAATCTCAAGCTTTCCTAGTGACTCAGTGGTAAAAGCTAATGCAGAAGGAGACACGGGGTTCCATCCCTGGGTTGGGAAGATCCACTGGAAAAGGAAATAGCAACCCACTCTAATATTTTTGCATGGAAATATTCCATGGAAAGAGGACTCTGGAGGGCTAGAGTCCATGGGGTTGCAAAGAGTTGGACACAACTTAGCAACTAAACAAGAACAACAATCTCTGTCTCAAAGGCTTAAATAACTTCAGTCTGACCTCTAACAGGCAGAACAGTTCTTGGAGCTTTCTGGATGGTTGTTCCCATGTTATAACTCTCAATTTGACTCAAAATTTTTCTTAGATCAACTGATCAATTTTTCATGATATGTATGGTGTGGTCAGCAGAATATCAGAGATATCCAACAGGGGACACCTGGAACCTACCTGAAACCAGCATAGGACCCATTGAACCCCACTACCTTTTTAGCACTGCTCAGGTATTCTGATGAGTTCTCCTGGTATTGCATCCCGTTATTTGAGTGATGGTCCTAAAAATTTTATTCCAGCTGTTTTCTTGAAGTTGTAATGGGCACCAGTGCATTTACTAGGCAGGGACCTAAAGGCATCTGGGCAAGATATCCAGGGAAACATGGATGGCTGGGGTTTTGTTAAGTTTGTTTTAAACTAGTTGATATATGGTCTGAGTAAAACTTCTGCTGATGAAATGAGACTGAATTATTCATCTCCAAAGAACAAGAGAGACTGACCTCTACCACCATCAAGTAAATACTGCTCATGGTGAGGTGAGGAGGTTCAAGGGCTGAGACAGAGGCTGATAACCTAGCACTTGGAGCACCAATGGCAGTTTTAGACTGTCACAGGGAGAAACTGAGAAATATTAGAGTTGAATTGACCCAAGGGTAACCCCTTGGGGATCTAGACTCAGAACCAGCACACATTTGATCTACCACACTGGCCTCAGAAAGTTGTTCAGATCATATCTCATATCTGAATTAGCCTACCAAGTTAATAATGGGAAATTGTACTCAAAAGCCAAACAGCTCCCATGCAGACAGTCACCTATGGGAATACCAGCTGGGTTTATGTATGCTTACAAGTACTTGATTAGAAATTAAAGGAAATCAGACCCTGAAATGGCAAAAATTGGGTTCTTCTGGCTCTCCAGAAATTTTTCACATAAAATTCCTGTTTAGTTCTTGTTTATTTGCTAAGTTGTGTCTGACTCTTTGCCACCCCATGGACTGTAGCCCTCCAGGCTCCTCTGTCCATGGAATATCTCCAGGCAAAAATACTGGACTGGGTTGCAGACTTCTGGATCTCTGTCTGCAGGGTCTACTGGAAATAACAGCGGTAAGTTTTTCTCTTTTCTAAAATTAGATTAGCAGAGGAAAATATTTGTAGGCAAGAGCTAGCTCCTTGGATCCTCAGAATTCAAAAGTCTTCAAATTGTTAACATTTTAGAGAGCTCTTATTTCAAACCACTGTATCTATTTTAATTGGTATACAGAAGCCCCAAAAGGCTTCAGAATTCCAAAATAGCCTAATGGAAAGATTTGCAGATGGTTAACTAAAGATTAATGATATAAAAGATACAAAAACTTTAACTACTACTCCTTTTAAAACTCCTTTATTTGAATACTTATTCTAATACTCCCCTCTCTCAATTGCCTTTCCACTCTAAAGACACTATTAAATGGTTGCTTTTAGAAATGGGACTGAAACCCTGTAACTCAGATTGCGACTTGAACCAACAAACAGTTAGAGTACTTGTCATGTTGTCAGGGTCCTTTCATGAATCTCTTTGAAGATGAAGCATTTTCATCTGTAGTTGATTGTAAGTGCATTCAGAGAAGAATAGAGAATGAAAAATACCTGTCTGAGAGTGACAAAAGGCTTAAAAATAGCCATGGTTAAAATAGACCAAAATAATAATAATCATAATGCAATTGAGAAGCAAATGTTTATTTTGTGATGTTGGGCTTCCCTGGTAGCTCAGCTGGTAAAGAATCTGCCTGCAATGCAGGAGACCCCGGTTTGATTCCTGGGTCGGGAAGATCCCCTGGAGAAGGGATAGATCCGCTACCCACTCCAGTACTCTTGGGCTTCCTTGGTGGATCAGCTGGTAAGGAATCTGGCTGCAATGCAGGAGACCTGGGTTTGATCCCTGGGTTGGTAAGATTCCCCTGGAGAAGGGAACAGCTACCCACTCCGGTATTCTGACCTGGAGAACTCCATGGACTGTGTAGTCCATAACTGAGCGACTTTCACTTTCAATACTATAAAATAATAACTGAAGTTATGACTGATAACATTACAGCAGGACATATTGGATTTTTAGGAATTTCACATAATTTCTGAATTACTTATGTTAATATATAACCATGTAAATAAAATCTAAGAAAGTTAAACAGTTTTTATTTTGATTATGTTTCCCATTTAACTTAACATTTAAAATAAGCCTAATAACCTAATAAATTAAGCCTAGTAAATTATAGGGAGGGAGAGCAATTCTCTTGAGATCTTCCAGGGACCCTCTGGAAAAATCCCAAAGTTACTCTGAGGTCAAAAAGACTCTCATAATTGATTTTGGGAACTGTGTCAAAAATGTCAAAATGTTTAAGACACTTGATCAAATAAGATCACAGTTCACTGTAAAACAACACTTCGTTATTCATTCAACCAAAGTGACAATGAAAAGATTTCAAAGGCAAATATAGAAAGTTATATACAGCTGACCCTTGAACAACAAGAAGGCAGGAGCACAACCCTCTGTGCGGTCAAAAATCCACATGTAGCTCTATAGTTGGCCCTCCAAATCTGAGATTCGGTATCCTTGGATCCAACCAACCTTGGATATTGTAGTATCATAATACCTATTTATTAAAAAAATATGAGTATAGGTGAACCTGTGCAGTTCAAACCCATGTTGTTCAAAGGTCAGCTGTAGTTGTAAAAAACCCTAGCTCTTTTAATAGAGAAGACTCAGTTTTCTTAAGTAATCAGACTCAATAAAGACAACATGAAGCACAGGAAATTATTTTCATAAACAACAGAATCTTTGTTTTCTAGGCAGACTACTTAAAAAGTAAAGAAAAACCTTTCAAAATCAGCAAGAGCAGACTAAGAGTCTAACAAAACTTTGTCCTTTTAGCAGATGAAAGAGCATTGTTTTAGTTTTACATAAATACCCTATTTATTAAAGCTCATTTTTAAAAACCCTTGTATCTATTCATTTTTGGCCAGCTGTGACCTCACAACATAAAATTTATTTTCCATAAACCTCCTGCAGTTTTCTATATCCATTTACGTTTTGTCTTATTTTTTCTCTTCTTATTCTGGAACAACCAGTCATTTTATTTTAGACAACATCCCTCTCTTTTAACAAAAACACATTCTATATTACTTGCATACTCTTCATATAAAAATATATCCCATTTTCTTCCCATATGTTATATACAAAGTTGTTTCCCTTTGTTCTTATTGTTACCAGTAGTTCTATTTTTACATATTGATTATAAATTTTAACTATTACAATCTTTACTTCCCAGTGAAAACTAGGAAGCAGGCCCTAGTGAACGATCACCTATTAACATCATGTAGTAGATTAGCAGAAGGCAATGGCACCCCACTCCAGTACTCTTGCCTGGAAAATCCCATGGATGGAGGAGTCCATGGGGTTGCTAGAGTCAGACACGACTGAGTGACTTCACTTTCACTTTTCACTTTCATGCATTGGAGAAGGAAATGGCAACCCACTCCAGTATTCTTGCATGGAGAATCCCAGGGATGGGGGAGCCTGGTGGGCTGCCATCTATGGGGTCGCCCAGAGTCGGACACGACTGAAGTGACTTAGCAGCAGCAGCAGCTGTAGATTAGCAAATGTATAAATACAATGACTCCTCTGTACCTTCTAGGGATTGACTCCAGACCCCAATGGATACTAAAATTGGCAGATGCTCAAGTCCTTTACATAAAATGATGTATATCATTGTTGTTGTTGTATAGTCGCTAAGTCGTGTCCAACTCCAAGACCCCATGGACTATAGCCCACCAGGCTGCTCCATCCATGTGATTTTTCCAGGCAAGAATACTGGAGTGGGTTGCCATTTCCCTCTCCAAAATGATGTATATTTGCAAAATCTACACACATTCTCCTATACACTTTAAATCATCTCTAAACTACCTATGATACTTAATGCAGTATAAATGCTATGTATATAGTTGCCAACATGTGGCATACTTTCTGAAATTTTTTTGTGAATATTTTCGATCCACAGTTAGTTGAATCCATGCTTGCAGAACCCAAGGATGCACAGGGCCAACTGTACATAATTATAAAAATCTATACTTTGTAGAGACATGTTTTTCATAGCATCCTTTTTTTAATGTGTCAAATGATATATTGATTACAGACCCAGATATCCACTGTCTCTCCATAAAAATTAAAAGCTAAAAGTAGACAAACTGCTGTTTAGTGATCAAAATCTCAGTATACTACCTTATTTCGATATGACCTAAATATTCAAAATATATCCATTATATAGATAAACTTAGTGTAAATTTTATCTTATTTAAATTACTCTTAACAATTATGCCTAGGTTAGACATCAAACAGCTAACCATTATCTTAAGTTATTTTTCTTATTGACAATTTTGTAATGTAGAGATCAGTCAGTTCAGTCGCTCAATCATGTCTGACTCTTTGCAACCCCATGAATCACAGCACGCCAGGCCTCTCTGTCCATCACCAACTCCCGGAGTTCACCCAGACTCACGTCCATCGAGTCAGTGATGCCATCCAGCCATCTCATCTTCTGTCATCCCCTTCTCCTCCTGCCCCCAATCCCTCCCAGCATCAGAGTCTTTTCCAATGAGTCAACTCTTCACATGAGGTAGCCAAAGTACTGGAGTTTCAGGTTAGCATCATTCCTTCCAAAGAAATCCCAGGGCTGATCCCAGAAAGGACTGGTTGGATCTCCTTGCAGTCCAAGGGACTCTCAAGAGTCTTCTCCAACACCACAGTTCAAAAGCATCAATTCTTCAGCGCTCAGCCTTCTTCACAGTCCAACTCTCGCAGATGACACCACCCTTATGGCAGAAAGTGAAGAGGAACTCAAAAGCCTCTTGATGAAAATGAAAGTGGAGAGTGAAAAAGTTGGCTTAAAGATCAACATTCAGAAAACAAAGATCATGACATCTGGTCCCATCACTTCATGGGAAATAGATGGGGAAACAGTGGAAACAGTGTCAGACTTTATTTTTCTGGGCTCCAAAAGCACTGCAGATGATGACTGCAGCCATGAAATTAAAAGACGCTTACTCCTTGGAAGGAAAGTTATGACCAACCTAGATAGCATATTCAAAAGCAGAGACATTACTTTGCCAATGAAGAGATAGGATGACCTAATTTGAATAGTAAACCCAGGTAGGAAAAATTGTATGTTTGTGTTACATTTAATGCTGGCAATTCTGAAGACATTCCTGTTTTATTAAACCAGCACACTTAAACTAGATTTTATTTACCCAAGATTATCCCAGATCATGTGAACTTAAAAAATATTTGTGTTAGATTCTATATTTCTGTATTTTACAAATACTTTTTATAATCACTTATTCTTCTTTTAGCCAATTAAATAGAACACTTAAAAAAATAATGCATACATAATATAAATACTTGAATAGATACACATAAAAATATAAACCGACACAAACAGAGACCTTATAGCTTTCATTTAAAAATTTTAGCCATGTCTCAGGTACAATAATACAAAACCCAAAAGAATAGCTGGATACTAACTGTGTTTCTGGCTGCTGGACTAAGTTAAGTTTACCTACTCAGGTGACCAGTTTTTTGCTAAAGTTTGTTTTTTGTTTTTGTTTTTTTTTGCATGCTGTAAGGATTCTTTTAGAAAAGATATTTTTTGAATCATTTTGCCTTTGTTTCTGCATACCAATCAAAGACTGCTTTCCACTGTCTCTGAAAGATGTGAGGTCCTTTTTTCAAGGGTGCACCTTCAGGTTGACTTGTCTAAATTGAAATTTCCCCAAAGTGGCCATTAACAGTTCTAAATTATCCAAAAGTTCACCCATTTCCCAAAAAGGCCAAGTTCCTGGTCCATAATGGGTATACACATGGGAAACAGGATTGCTTTTTCTTTTGGCCATACCACACAGCCTGTAGGATCTTGGTTCTCCAACCAGGGATCAAATCCAGATGCCCTGCTTTGAAAGCACAGAGTCTTAACCACTGGACTGCCAGGGAAGTCTCCAGAAACAGGTATTCTGGAGGACAGTGAAGAAAGAGTTTTAGACCAGGTAGAACCCATCTTTGCCTTTGCATTCCCTAAAACAATCTCTGGAGAGAGTAATCCTGTTGCTGTTAAGTCACTAAGTCATGTCTGACTCTTGCAACCCCATGGACTGTAGCACGCCAGGCCCCTCTGTCCATGGGATTCTCCAGGCAAGAATAATGGAGTAGGTTGCCATGCCCTCCTCCAGGGAGGGGATTTTCCCGACGCAGGGATTGAATCCTACTGCATTGGCAGGTGGATTCTTTACCACTGAGCCAACAGAGAAGTCCCAGTAATCCTGCTGCTGCTACTGCTAAGTCGCTTCAGTCGTGTCCAACTCTGTGCAACCCCATGACGGCAGCCCATCAGGCTCCGCCGTCCCTGGGATTCTCCAGGCAAGAACACTGGAGTGGGTTGCCATTTCCTTCTCCAATGCATGAAAGTGAAATGTGAAAGTGAAGTCGCTCAGTCATGTCCGACTCTTAGCGACCCCATGGACTGGAGCCCACCAGGCTCCTCCGTCCATGGGATTTTCCAGGCAAGAGTACTGGAGTAGGGTGCCATTGCTGCCTAAAACACAGAGAACCACAGATTTCTCCCCTTTAGATAGAAGGGGGACTTACCAAGAAGCTTCGACAAACAAAATACAGGTATGTAAAATAAAGTCAGAGAGATCAAAATGCAAAGAGAGTAGAGCTGGGATCCAAGAGGAACCCTTGCCCTCTGAAGCCCGTAGTGGAATCCGTGCTTGCCTCTTTCTGGCTTCCAGTAGTTTGCAGCAATCGCTGGTGTCCCTTGGCTTGTAGATTCATCTCTCCAGCCCTCCACCTTCACAGGGCCTTTTTGTGACACTGGTCACACTGGATCATGGGCCCAGTCTCCTGCAGTAGAGCATCATTTTAACTTTAATCACATCTGCAATGCCCCTATTTCCAAATAAGGTCACATTCTGAAGTTCTGGAGATCAGGACATCGATATATATTCCTTGCAGGATATGATTCAGCCCATAACATGAGTCTAGAGGAAGGACAGTTATTTCAAGGAGGAGACTTTGTAGAGACTTTGTAGAGACAGGAGCCCAAGAAAGAGGTGGTGGGAGTTGAACTCAAGCAGACTGGGGAGAGGAAATGGCAAGTATCTCAATTTGGCTTGGGTGGACATTTGTCAGGAGGGTGGATGGAGAGGATGGTGGAAGGCTGATTGTGCCAGCTCAGGCAGGGCCCTGGATGCCTGGTATATGTGATAATGATGGCATTTAATCCATGATATGTGCCAGGCACTGTGTTATGTGCATTTCCTATTTTGTGTTATCTTATTCAGTCCTCCAAAAAGTCTTATAAGGTATCGCAGAAACAAAGCAATATATGTGGCTCCTCTCTTTAAAAAAGAAACTGTAAAATCAGAAATGTGGACTTTTGTTTTATTAAAATGAGAAATGGTGAAGCCCAGAAATACTTTCCTTGTTCAGGCACTGAGGCTTCCCCTCACTAACCCCATCCTCCATTCTCTCTGCTGCCATTCCCCCCAACCACCCAAGAAGTATGAAAACCCAAATGCTTCCTTTCTGAGCCTTCTGCAGGCCTGACCAGTGGGAAGTAAGGCTTTTCCTGGAATCTTCTTTCAGTGATACAAAAGGAATAAGCAGAACCCCCTATCTGGAGCTTACCTATCTCCAGAAGGCTGGCAAGATGGCTTATAAGAAAAATAAACCACTAATTAATATTGTTGTATGTTATATATGATGGGACTTCCCTGGTGGCTCAGACCAAAAAGAATCTGCCTGCAAGGCAAGAAACATGGGTTCAGTCCCTGGACTGGGGAGATCCCCTGGAAAAGGGAATGGCTACCCACACCAGTATTCTTGCCTGGAGAATTCCACAGACAGAGGAGTCTGGCAGGCTACAGTCCATGGGGTCACAAAGAGTCAGACACAACTGAGCAATTAACATGTTATATATGAAAGTCATTAAGAAAGTAAATTCTAAGAGTTCTCATAACAATGAAAATTTTTTCTTTCTTTAATTTTGTATCTATATGAGATGAAGCATACTACTAAACTTATTGTGATGATCATTTCATGATGTATGTAAGTCCAATCATTACACTGTACACCTTAAATTTATACAGTGCTGTAACATATCTCAACAAAACTGGAAGAAGAAATAAAAATCAAAAAGAGAAAAAGTAAAATGAAAGAAAGAAAAAAGAAAACACCTATCTTAGGAGTTTTCAAAGTATGTTCTGCAGAATACTGTGTAACCCAAGAACCTTTCAGATGGCTTACAGGGTAGAAACTGTTTTCATAATAACACTAAAATGGTATTCACGTTCATTGTATTGACATTTGTCCAAATGATACAAAAGAAACAATGGGTAAAACTGCTGGCACAACCTGAATCAAGCCAGCAGCACCAGACTGTACTGTAGATCATATTCCTCCCTCACACGCATTCACACACTTTAAAAAAAAAGGCCAGTTTCACTCATGATGATGCTATGAGTTATTAATTTATTAACTCTCAATCTCTGAGTACAAGTCTTTTGTATTCTGTATGACAAAATGGAAAGTTCACAAAAAGGACTTTTGTTGCATCCCAAAACACTATGGTTTTCTTGAGGAAAAACTCTTGTGCAATTGTTTGAATAGCAAGCCAAACTAGCCACTTTTTCATGGAACATCATTTCTTCCTGAAAGAACAATTAGCAGACAAACTGAATATTTAGACTTGGGTATTTGGCAGATGTTTTCTCAGAAATGAATAAATGGAGCCTGTCGATTCAAGAAAAACGACTGACATTTTTTGTTGCCTGTGATACCATTCAATCTTTCAAGGAAAAATTGAAATTTTGAAAAGCTTATACCAAGAACCATGAGCTCAAGAGCCTTTCAATCATTAAAATACTTGAGAGGTGGGTGGTGATATTAACAACTGTGATTTGTTTCATGTTCTATAATAATTAGATCAACATTTGGAAGTTCCATGTACCTCAGTGAACCAATATTTTCCAAATGGCCAATGCATTTTGGTACAAAACCATGCACAGATTGAAAAATCTGTTCAAAGTGCAAGATACTCTGATTTTATTTTAATGGAGGACAAAAAGTCCACTGATATGATTTCAGATTGCATATTGCAGCTAACCTTTAAGAAGCTACCACTAGTCAAGTGTTGACGTCATATCAAAGAAGGATTCACAACTATCTGAAAGGCTCTTAAAATTCTCTTCTCTTTTAAAACTACAGATCTAAGTGAGGTTGGATTTTCTTCGTATATTTCAATCAAAACAACCTATCAGGCTTCCCTGGTGGCTCAGTGGTAAAGAATCTGCCTGCCAATGCAGGAGACCTGGGTTCGATCCCTAATCTGGGAAAATCCCATATGCCATAGTATGCAGCAAAGCAACTAAGTCCATGGGCCACAACTACTGAGTCTGTGCCCTAGAACCCTCAAGCACCAACTGCTGAACCACATGCTGCAGTTACTGAAGCCCACACGCCTAGAGCCCATGCTTCATAACAAGAGAAACTGCAGCAATGAGAAGCCTGCACAGAGCAACTAGAGAAAGCCTGTGTGCAGCAACGAAGACTCAATGCAGCCAAAAATAAATAAAATGAAAAATAAAACCCATTACAGAAGATTGGATGCAGAAGTAGATATTATAATCCAGCTATCTTTTATTAAGCCAGCCATTAAAGAGATTTGCAAAAAGGCACACAGTGACACTCTTCTCCAAACAAAATAATTACTGGTAAAACATCATTTTTTAAAAAAATATGTGAATTAACATGTAATGGGTTTACTGGTGTTATTTTAGATGGCGCTAGTGCTAAGGAACCCACCTGCCAATGCAGGAGACTCGGGTTCGATCCCTGGGTCAGGAATCTCCCCTGGAGGAGGGCATGGCAACCCACTCCAATATTCTTGTCTGGAGATTTCAAAAGACAGAAGAGCCTGGCGGGCTACAGTCTGTAGTGTCGCAAAGAGTTGGACATGACTGAAGCAACTTAGCATGCAGCATGCACATAAAAATTTTTATTATTTTTAAGTTCTAATACAGTAAACAGTAACACATTCACCATACATGAATAAAAGGTCTTTGGCTCCTCAATCATTTATGAGGCTACAAAGGATCCTGAGAACAGAAGTCTGAGAAGTCTGGGGTCTTCAAGGTCAGTGCTAGTGTCTGTTTCATGCTACAGAAGAATTCATTTTTGAAAGTAATGCTGGAAATCCCTTCTCTTGTGCTGATCGGAGGAGCTAAAGAATAGAGACTATTGACGATCCAGGGCTAATCATGATGACGCAAGCCAATTCCACTAATCAAACCGAAGAAACAGAAACAAGAGTGAGTTTAACTGCACTCTCTTTTCCAAAGACACATTTTGCTGCTGTGATGCCTCTCCTTTGACTGCAAAGAGATCCACCTGTCTCTGCTGCTCCCACCTGTACATAAACCTTTAATGTCTGTGTGATTGTCCAGGAAAAGTAAACCATATTTTACAGAATTATGTGAAGTTACAAAATACACCTAGTGTAGATGACATTGATTGCTTTAAAACCAATTCTTAATCGCTTCACATTAAATTTACAATGGAGGTGGACTTTCTGGGCTTCCCACCCCATTCCCAGGCCCCATGAGCCTGACCTCAGCATCCACCTGCCGGCAGCACCTCTAGCTCTGCTCTGCTCCTGGGCGGGCCTTCACATCCAGTCCAGGCTATGCTGCCCATTGAGGGCACTTTCTTCACTTCCAGTGTGTTTGGTGATTGTCGGTCTTTTTATTTCAAGATAACTAATCTAAATAGGATTTGGAAATAGTTCAATGCACAGGGAAACACAGAAAGAAAAGCTGCAACTCCCCAGGAGCACGGGGGCCTCAATGGCCAAGCAGAACTCAGGGGCCCTACACTGATTGACAGCACAGATGGGGATCCAGCTTTGGGGAACCCCAAAAGTCAGGGCCCTTTCCCTGGGGACTCAGGCTCAGATCAGCCCATGTGCCCAGCCAGACTTCCCCACCCTCATTTTCTCTTTCCAGTTTCATGTTGTCTTTTTTTAACTTGTCTATTTCTATTGGTTGATTTAAGTCCCTTCTGGAGCAAGGAGGGAGGAAGATGACTGGGCTGTGAGACTGCTGGTGACTTAGCACATTACTGACCTGAGACATGACAATATGTTTTGACAGAATGATACAATTAACATCACTGTGTGAAGCTGTTGGAGCTTAACATTGATTATTATACAACTTATGATTGTCATTATCATTCACGTTTTGCTCTGTTGGGTTTTTGTTCCAACTTTGTGCATATTATAAACATAAGTTAATTACCATAAAATTTTCAAACATGATGCATTGCAAAATTTTGAGTGAAGAAGAATGTTTCAGTGAATTTTATCCAGATACTTTCTCTGATTGTCTGAGAGACATATATACCAGTGTCTCAGAAGATGATAGTTCTTCAGAACTTAGTTCTGATTCAGATGATGTGAATATTAGACCAACAAAAAGACAAAAAGCTTCAGTGATTGATTCTTATATGGAAAGTGAAAATGAAACTCCTGGTGCTGGAGAAGACTTTATAGGTGTATCAGGTGTAACAATTGAATGCAAGAACCCACAGAGTGTTAGTGAAGTAACAGAATTAATTTTCGGCCAGGCAAAATAAAAATCGCTGGCCACAGGCATTACTTTCTGCAAAAATCCCCCAGTTAATAATGAGTTAATAAAGAGCTGTCCAGTTTGGGCAGAGATGGAAGGAGGTATTTCCAGCTCTCACGTTTAGCATTCTAAGAATCCCCATCTCTCCAGTCTCTCACATCTGTCCTGAGGGTTCTTTCAGACATGTTAGGAGAGCAGTTGGCCTGACTTTGGCAGGAAGTTTCATAAGCTGGGTGGGAGTAAACAGGAAGCATGAACACAGCTATAATATTTGATCTTACTTCATTCTCACATCCATCTATAGAGGAGGCTCCGCATCAGACCAAACTTGGTGGCCTCAAGGAGCTAGCATTTGGATAATGAGAAAACCATACAACTTCCAGGCCTGCTCACATTTTTATCAACACCAAGCACAAAGCAATCATATCCAGAAGCCAATGGTATCCCCACCAAGGAAAACTGTCTTCAATTCTTAACTAAAAGGTCAAAGACAAAGGCAAGTATTCTTTATGTAGAATTTTTCCATCCCAACTTCTGACATGTAGAGGCAACACCATCTGGCATCTCTCCATAAACGCTTAGCTTCTGGTGTTCTTTTTGGCTCCTCCATGGATTTTTCTTATCTCATCTGTGTGCTTCTTTAAGTTTTTACTGTAAAGAAAAAAGGGATTTGTAAAATCACATAAAATAAAGATGCAGCTTAAGATAAACATCCCCATGTAGGCTACGACACAGCCTTGCTGCAGACCAGGAATATCCTGCAGGCCTCTCTCCCTTCCCAGGAAGGGGACAGAAGTGTCCTGGGGTGCTGCTGGCTCAGGGTCTGCTTGCAAGGGCAGGAGACTTTCTTCCTATCTTTCCAGGCCCTCCAGGGACCCAACGTGCTCATTCTTCTTCCCCTAGGTCACACGGAGATGGGAGGATGCCACCCACTGTTAGAACAAACGTGATCTGGGGGCTCAGTGCACTCAACAGCCCCATTCTGACATATGCAGAAGGCAGTTCTCGGGGTCCGCTGAGGAAAAGGGGTCTGACGGCTCTTGGAGGCAGTCTCAGACCAGCCATAGAATACTGGACATGGGTAGGGCAATGGATACAAAACTAAAAATACAGTTTCCAACTTGCTCCTTTTAACTTGTGCAGGAATGAGAATTACTAACCTAGTGCAGTAACCAGACTCTGACAATGGTTGCCTGTCGGCAGAGCAGCCTGGCCTGCTACAGTCCATGGGGTTGCAGATTAGGACACAACTGAAGCGACTAAGCATGCATGCACACATGCAGCAGTTGTAAACTACTCTCCTTAAAAAAAAAAGAATGACATGCATCTGCCTTTCAGTTTGCTGGCACGGTAAGCCTTGCAGTTGCTACAAGTGTTGGCCTAAGACAGTGCCCTGGTTAGACAGTGAACTCTACAAATGTGACTGCCCCCTGCAGGGAGTACTGGCCTCTCTGGGCATATTTCTCCAGCTGAGCCACCTCTACAAACTACTAGTCATGTCTGACTCTTTAGGACCCCATGGACTGCAGCACACCAGGCTTCCCTGCCCTTCACTATCTCCCAGAGTTTGCTCAAAGTCATGTCCATTGAGTCAGTGATGCCATCCAACCATCTCATCCTCTGTCACCCCTTTCTCTGCCTGCCCTCAATCTTTCCCAGCATTAGGGTCTTTTCAAATGAGTCAGTTCTTCACATCAGGTGGCCAAAGTATTGGAGTTTCAGCTTCAGCATCAGTTCATTCAATGAATATTCAGGGTTAATTTCCTTTAGGATTGACTGGTTTGATCTCCTTCCAGTCCAAAGGACTCTCAAGAGTCTTCTCTAACATCACAATTAGAAAGCATCAATTCTTCGGTGCTCAGCCTTCTTTATAGTCCAACTTTCACATCTACATGTGACTACTGGAAAAACAATAGCTTTAACTAGATGGATCTTTGTCAGCAAAGTGATGTCTCTGCTTTTTAATACACTGTCTAGGTTTGTCATAGTTTTCCTTCCAAGAAGCAAACATCTTTTATTAATAATTTCTGCAATAATGACTGCGGTTTCTGTCTGCAGTGATTTTGGAGCCCAAGAAAATAAAGTCTGTCACTGTTTCCATTTTTCCTGTTTTATTTGCCATGAAGTGATGAAAACAGTGTCAGACTTTATTTTTTTGCTCCAAAATCACTGCAGATGGTGACTGCAGCCAGGAAATTAAAAGACGCTTACTCCTTGGAAGGAAAGTTATGACCAACCTAGATAGCATATTCAAAAGCAGAGACATTACTTTGCCAACAAAGGTCCATCTAGTCAAGGCTATGGTTTTTCCTGTGGTCATGTATGGATGTGAGAGTTGGACTGTGAAGAAGGCTGAGTGCCGAAGAATTGATGTTTTTGAACTGTGGTGTTGGAGAAGACTCTTGAGAGTCCCTTGGACTGCAAGGAGATCCAACCAGTCCATTCTGAAGGAGATCAGCCCTGGGATTTCTTTGGAGGGAATGATGCTGAAGCTGAAACTCCAATACTCAGGCCACCTCATGCGAAGAGTTGACTCATTGGAAAAGACTCTGATGCTGGGAGGGATTGGGGGCAGGAGGAGAAGGGGACGACAGAGGATGAGATGGCTGGATGGCATCACTGACTCGATGGACGTGAGTCTGAGTGAACTCCAGGAGTTGGTGATGGACAGGGAGTCCTGGCGTGCTGCGATTCATGGGGTCGCAAAGAGTCGGACACGACTGAGCGACTGAACTGAACTGATGGAACCAGATGCCATGATCTTACTTTTTTTAATGTTGAGTTTCAGGCCAGCTTTTTTACTCTTCTCTTTCACCTTCATCAAGAGGATGTTTAGTTCCTCTTGCTTTCTGTCATTAGAGTGGTATCATCTGCATATGTGGACTTGTTGATATTTTTCCCAGCAATCTTGATTCCAGCTTGTGATTCATCCAGCCTGGCATTTCGAATGATGTACTGTGTAGAAGTTAAATAAGCAGGGTGACAGTATATAACCCTGATGTATACCTTCCCCAATTTTCAAACAGTCTGTTGTTCCACGTAGGGTTCTAACTGTTACTTCTTTTTTTTTTTTATTTTTTTTATTTTTAAACTTTACATAATTGTATTAGTTTTGCCAAACATCAAAATGAATCTGCCACAGGTATACATGTGCTTGACTTGCATACAGGTTTCTCCGGAGACCAATATACTTTCTGATGTACAGAGAACTTCCAGATGTACAAAGTGGATTTAGAAAAGGCAGTAGAACCAGAGATAAAATTTGCCAATATTCGTTGGATCATAGAGAAAGCAAGGGAATTCTGGAAAAACATCTATTTCTGCTTCATTGACTATGCAAAAGCCTTTGACTGTGTGGATCACAACAAACTTTGGAAAATTCTTCAAGAGATGGGAATAACAGACCACCTTACCTGCCTCCTGAGAAATCTGTATGCAGGACAATAAGCAACAGTTAGAACTGGACATGGAGCAAAGGACTGGTTCAAATTTTGGGAAAGGAGTATAACAAGGCTGTATATTGTCACCCTGCTTATTTAACTTCTATGCAGAATACATCATGTGAAATGCTGGGTTGGATAAATCAAAGCTGGAATCAAGGTTGTGGGGAGAAACACCAACAACCTCAGATATGCAGATGATAGCATTCTAGTGGCAGAAAGCAAGAGGGACTAAAGAGCCTCTTGATGAAGGTAAAAGAGAAGAGTGAAAAACCTGGCTTAAAACTCAACATTCAAAAAACTAAGATCATGGTGTCTGGTCCCATCACTTCATAGCAAATAGAAGAAAAAATGGAAACAGTGACAGATTTTATTTTCTTAGACTCCAAAATCACTGTGGACAGTGACTGAAGCCATAAAGTTAAAAGACATTGTTACTTGGAAGAAAAGCTATGACAAACCTAGGCAGTGTATTAAGAAGCAGAGACATACTTTGCTGACAAAGTTCCAGATAGCCAAAGGTATGATTTTTTCCAGTGTAACAGCTGGACCATAAAGAAGGCTGAGTGCCAAAGAATTGATGCTTTTGAACTATGGTATTGGAGAAGACTCTTGAGAGTCCCTTGGATAGCAAGGAGATCAAACCAGTCCATCCTAAAGGAAATCAACCATGAATATTCATTGAATGAACTGATGCTGAAGCTGAAGCTCCAATACTTTGGCCACCTGATGTGAAGAGCCAAATCACTGGAAAAGACCCTGATACTGGGAAGGATTGAGGGCAGGAAGAGAAGCGGACAGAGGATGAGATGGTTGGATGGCATCACCGACTCAATGGACATGAGTTGGAGCAAATTCAGGAAGATGGTGAAGGACAGGGAAGCCTGGCACGCTGCCGTTCATGGGGTCACAAAGAGTCAGACACGACTGAGTGACTGAACAACTGGTGACCCAGTAGTAAAGAATTCATCTCCCAATGCAGGAGACCCAGGCTTGATCCCTGGGTTGGGAAGATCTCCTGAAGAAGGATATGGCAACCCACTCTAGTATTCTTGCCTGGGAAATCCCATGGATAGTGGAGCTTGGTGGGCTACAGTCCATGGGGTTGCAAAAGAGTTCAACACAACTTAGTGCCTAAACAACTGACTTTTTAAAGTGATCTTCAATAGTTTCATATATTTGCCTTTCCTATTGTGATTTTCCCTTTTCTATGGATTCTTGCTCCTTTTCTATTTAGAAAACACCTTTCAATATTTCTTTTAGAATAGGTTTAGTACTGTTGCATTCTTCTGGTTTTGCTTTTCTGAGAAATTCTTTCTCTCTATTCAAAATGTTTATCTTCCTGGGTAAGGTATCCTTGGTTGTGGGTTTTCCTCTTTCAGGACTTTGAATATATCACGCCACTCCATTCTGGCCTGCAAAATTTCTGCAGAGAAATCAGCTGATAGCCTTTTGAAGGTTCTCTTGCTACCTTTGTTCAGTCATTAAGTCATGTCCAACTCTTTGCAACCCCATGAACTGTAGCACATCAGGTTTCCTTGCCCCTCACTATCTCTTGGAGTTTGCTCAAACTTGTGTTCACTGAGTTGGTGATGCCATCCAACTATCTCATCCTCTGTCCCTGCTTCTGCTGCCTTTAGAATCCTCTCTTTAATTATATCAACTCTTTATTTTAATTATAATATTTATGTCTTAGTGTGGGTCTGTTTGGATTCATCTTATTTGGGACCCTCTGTACTTCCTGCACCTGAATATCTATTTCCTTCTTGAAGTTTGGGAATTTTTCAGCCATCATTTCTTCAAATACATTTTTGATCCCTTTCTCTCTCTTTTCTCCTTCTGGTACCTTTATTTTTCATGCTTTATATTATCCCACAAATCTCGTATGTTGCTTTCATTTGTTTTCATTTGCCTTTCTGTGTGCTGTTCTGATTGGGTGATTTCCATTATCCTATTTTCCAGATCACTTACTTGTTCTTCTGTGTTACTTAGTTTGGTATTAACTGCTTCTAGATTGGTTTTGTTTTTTGTTTTTTTTTTTTAAATTTTATTTTATTTTTAAACTTTACATAACTGTATTAGTTTTGCCAAATATCAAAATGAATCCGCCACAGGTATACATGTGTTCCCCATCCTGAACCCTCCTCCCTCCTCCCTCCCCATTCCATCCCTCTGGGTCATCCCAGTGCACCAGCCCCTAGCATCCAGTATCGTGCATCGAACCTGGACTGGCAACTCATTTCATACATGATATTTTACATGTTTCAATGCCATTCTCCCAAATCTTCCCACCCTCTCCCTCTCCCACAGAGTCCATAAGACTGTTCTATACATCAGTGTTCTAGATTGGTTTTTATCTCAGCAATTGAGTTGTCTAATTTTGATTGGTTCCTTTTTACAGTTTCTAGTTTCTTGTTAGAGTGATCTGCATTTCTATTTAAAATCTTTATTTCCTTCAGCCTTTTTATTACCTCTTTTTTGAGCTCAGTGTCTTGTAGACTGGTGAGGTCTGTTTCATTATTTGTTCTTTCATGGGATTTTTCTTGTTCTTTTAATTGAGAGTGATTCCTCTGATTTTTCATTTTACTTCACTATCTCTGCCTGTATAACTTTAGGGGAAAATTACCTATTATGGTCCTTGAAGGGGTGTTTTTCTGTGGGAGCTCCTCTGTGTGGACTGTGTGAGTCCAGTATTGATACGGGTGTCTTTTGTCAGTGTGTGCTGGCTGTTTCCCACGTGATGTGCTGTGCTCAGCTGCTCAGTCATGTTCGACTTTTTGCAACCTCAAGGACTATAGTCCACCAGGCTCCTGTCCATGGGGTTTTTCAGGCAAGTATACTGGAGTGGGTTGCCATTTCCTCCTCCAGGGGGATCTTGCCAACTCAAGGATCGAACCTGTGTCTCCTGCGTCACCTACACTGCACATGGATTATTTACCTCAGAGCCATCTGGGAAGCCCTATCCACTCGACAGTGGGTGTAATTAATGTTGTGATATCCAGAGCCAGCACTGGTTATTGGGCAGGGGCTCCTCTCTGTTCCATAGCCATCACAGCCCTGTCAGGGGCAGGGTCTGCTCCCCTGTTGTTGGAGTAGAAGCCCTGATGGATGGATTAAATAACATTCTGTTGCCTTTGACTGCATGCTCTGTCCCAAAGGAGGTGAGTGCTGAAGCAACCGAGGTCCCTGTGGTCACAGTGAACCCATTCACCACCTGTGCTGTAGTCCATGGTCACGTGCAAGCAGCCCAAGGTCACATCCTTTCCCCCATTGTGTTTATCCTACACCTCGTCCTGGGCTGGTGCTGGGGGCCAGGGCACTGTGGCTACAGGGACGAAGGTAGTTGGGTAGTTGTGCTGCCGCATGGGACCTGGCCGCCTCTATAGTAGGTCTCTCCCAGGACCTGATCATCCCAGATCCAGCTCCAAACTGTGGTAAGGAGTGGGCAGAACCAGAGCACTCCTCCCAGGAAAGGAACTGCTGCATATTCCTCCCCAGGGGCTGTCCATGTAAGACGTGTGTTTCAGAGGCACCACCCAGATGTGCACGCCAGCACCCCTGCTTCTGCTGGACCTGTGCCCCACTGTTAATGCACTGACAATGGGCTCCAGTGGAGGACCACACTTGTCATTCCCACGCTAACGATGGGCTTTAAGGTTCAAACCATATCACACCCCAGACCCCAGGCCGTCTCTGTGCAGCTAGACTGAGTCTTCTTCCAGGGCCCATCCACCCCAGATTCAGTGCCTAGGTGCTGCTGGTACTAGAAGCCCATCTGGTATGCATTTCGGGCTGGGAAGTGCAGCAAGGTAGCAGTCCATCTGTCTCTGCCCTGATTGTTGGTAAGCTGGCGTGCATCCTGAGAGCAGGGTCCTGACCACTCCGACCCCTCTGTCTGGCCTCCCAGCAGGCAAGGGGGATACCCTGGAAAGTACCTGTCTGTGTGGACTTTCTCGCTTATGTCCTAATCCTCTCGCCCAGGGTCCTACTGTCCCTTAACAGACTTAGGTCCTCGGACGGGGAGTGGACATGATACCTGGGACAGCAGCACCCGTCTTGCTGTTAGACTGATGCAGTTTTATGGGTAAAACCGATGATGGAGAAGACAGAGGCGACCCTGATGTACTACGCCTCATCACACCTCCCCTTCTGAGAGCCTTCAGTTATGGGAGATGACCCATTCCTGTCTGAGCCAATGTTTTCTGTCGCTGTTGTGGAAAATACCCTAGGTGGTACTTTGTCTAAAATTTCTATCTTGTATCATGCCAGATACTTTTCCTACTGAATGTGATGGAATCTCAGGGAGACAAGGCAGTTCAGAATCAAGATTTGACAGGTGCGTCTAGTCAGACCTGCAGTGCCTTTGCCTGTTCCTGGGGTCACTCTGGTGGAGGTCACACTCACTCCCTGTGGCAGCCCCTTAAAGAGGTCCTAAAGGGCGTAATGAGCCCATTTTAAAGGTGGAGATCTGAATCTGCATGACAGGGCATGAAGGCAGAGATGAGTCGCCTGTTAGGACATGAAGAGCTGAAATGATTTCTTGCTAAGTGATGGTTAGTTTCCACTGAGAGATTCCTCATGTACAATAATGGAAACCATTAGCTCAAGGTACCTGTGTCAACTGTCTGCAGGCTCCCCATGTACAGCGTCCTTCAAGCCTCTAAAAGCACATGGTGAACAGCTGGCACTCTGACTGTCCTTTCCCTGTAACCCCTGCCACTGCTCACTTGCGCACACGCGCTCTCTCTCTCTCTCTCACACACACACACACACATACACAGGACCTCGACCTACTGTCCTGGCACCCAAACTTGTTTTGCCAGAACAGAATATATATTGTGTTGTTGCTTTGCTTACAGAGGATCCCCTAAAACACAGGGCTCTGTGTACTACCCCCTTGCCTTCTCTGCTACAGAGATCTGGTCCACAGGCAACGACTCTGTCAGAGAGGACTATTGCTTTCAGAAGCCAATGCGCAGCCCCATAGACCTCAATTGTAACTACAAATGGAAATCCCTGTAACACCCTTGAATGAACTAAAAATGCATGGAGGGCTCTCTGACAGATCACAAATATTTGGCATGAGGAAGTTCATGCTCATGGTCATTAGCCCTGTCTGACTCTTTGTGACCCTATGAACCCTAGACTGGCAGCCTCCTCTGTCCATGGACTTTTCCAGGCAACAACAGTGGAGTGGGTTGCATTTCCTCCTCCAGGGGATCTTCCCAATCCAGGAATCGAACCTGAGTCTCCTGTATCTCCTGCATTGGCAGGCAGATTCTTTACCACTGAGCCACCAGGTAAGCCCCCATGAGGAAATTAGAAAGTCTTTATTGATAAGAGCTGATCTTACAAATAAGTCTGAGAGAATTAAAACAGAAATACAAAGTGTGAGAGCGTGTTAGAGGATACAGGACACAAGCACGTGTAGCTCTCACTGGCCCCCTCTGGCCTGAGTACACTAACACTGACTATTAAAATATTGCCTGAGATGGTTGTTGAGACCAAACTTCATCCCGCCCATCTCTCCTTCTTTGCCACCCTCACTGCCCACCCTCCAGTTTCTCTACCATAACAAGCCATGTGCTTCCTCACCCCAGGGCCTTTGCACATGCTGTTTCTTCTGCCTTTCTTCAGTTCACTAGTCCTCCTCCCGCTTCAGGCCTCTGCTTAAACGCCCTGTCCCAGCAAGTCCACCTTCAACCTCTGGACCATGTCAGTTCAGTTCAGTTGCTCAGTCATGTCTGACTCTTTGCAACCCCATGAACCACAGCACCAAGCCTCCCTGTCCATCACCAACTCCCAAAGTTTATCCAAACTCATGTCCATCGAGTCGGTGATGCCATCCAGCCATCTCATCCTCTGTCGTCCCCTTCTCCTCCTGCCCCCAATCCCTCTCAGCATCAGAGTCTTTTTCAATGAGGCAAATCTTCGCATGAGGTGGCCAAAGTACTGGAGTTTCAGCTTCAGCATCAGTCCTTCCAATGAACACCCAGGACTGATCTCCTTTAGGATGGACTGGTTGGATCTCCTTGCAGTCCAAGGGACTCTCAAGAGTCTTCTCCAACACCACAGTTCAAAAGCATCAATTCTTTGGCGCTCAGCTTTCTTCACAGTCCAACTCTCACATCCATACATGACCACTGGAAAAACCATAGCCTAGACTAGATGACCCTTTGTTGGCAAGGTAATGTCTCTGCTTTTTAATGTGCTATCTAGGTTGGTCATAACTTTCCTTCCAAGGAGTAAGCATCTTTTAACTTCATGGCTGCAGTCATCATCTGCAGTGATTTTGGAGCCCAAAAAAATAAAGTCTGACACTGTTTCCACTCTTTCCCCATCTATTTCCCATGAAGTGATGGGACCAGATGCCATGATCTTCGTTTTCTGAATGTTGAGTTTTAAGCCAACTTTTTCACTCTCCACTTTCACTTTCATCAAGAGGCTTTTGAGTTCCTCTTCACTTTCTGCCATAAGGGTGGTGTCATCTGCATATCTGAGGTTACTGATATTTCTCCAGGCAATCTTGATTCTAGCTTGTGCTTCTTTCAACCCAGCGTTTCTCATGATGTACTCTGCATAGAAGTTAAATAATCAGGGTGACAATATACAGCCTTGACGTACTCCTTTTCCTATTTGGAACCAGTCTGTTGTTCCATGTCCAGTTCTAACTGTTGCTTCCTGACCTGCATATAGGTTTCTCAAGAGGCAGGTCAGGTGGTCTGGTATTTCCATCTCTTTCAGAATTTTCCACAGTTTATTATGATCCACACAGTCAAAGGCTTTGGCATAGTCAATAAAGCAGAAATAGATGTTTTTCTGGAACTCTCTTGCTTTTTTGATGATCCAGTGGATGTTGGCCATTTGATCTCTGGTTCTTCTGCCTTTTCTAAAACCAGCTTGAACATCTGGAAGTACATGGTTCACGTATTGCCAAAGTCTGGCTTGGAGAATTTTGAGCATCACTTTACTAGTGTGTGAGATTAGTGCAATTGTGCAGTAGTTTGAGCATTCTTTGGCATTGCCTTTCTTAGGGATTGGAATGAAAACTGACCTTTTCCAGTCCTGTGGCCACTGCTGAGTTTTCCAAATTTGCTGGCATATTGAGTGCAGCACTTTCACAGCATCATCTTTCAGGATTTGGAATAGCTCAACTGGAATTCCATCACCTCCACTAGCTTTGTTCGTAGTGATGCTTTCTGAGGCCCACTTGACTTCACATTCCAGGATGTCTGGCTTTAGGTGAGTGATTACACCATCATGATTATCTTGGTCATGAAGCTCTTTTTTGTACACTTCTTCTGTGTATTCTTGCCACTTCTTCTTAATATCTTCTTCTTCTGTTAGGTCCATACCATTTCTGTCCTTTATTGAGCCCATCTTTGCATAAAATGTTCCCTTGGTATCTCCAATTTTCTTGAAGAGATCTCTAGTCTTTCCCATTCTGTTGTTTTCCTCTATTTCTTTGCACTGATCGCTGAGGAATGTTTTCTTATCTCTTCTTGCAATTCTTTGGAACTCTGCATTCAGATGCTTATATCTTTCCTTTTCTCCTTTGCTTTTCGCTTCTCTTCTTTTCACAGCTATTTGTAAGGCCTCCTCAGACAGCCATTTTGCTTTTTTGCATTTCTTTTCCATGGGGATGGTCTTGAACCCTGTCTCCTGTACAATATCATGAACCTCCATCCATAGTTCATCAGGCACTCTGTCTATCAGATCTAGTCCCTTAAATCTATTTCTCACTTCCACTGTATAATCATAAGGGATTTGATTTAGGTCATACCTGAATGGTCTAGTGGCTTTCCCTACTTTCTTCAATTTAAGTCTGAATTTGGCAATAAGGAGTTCATGATCTGAGCCACAGTCAGCTCCCGGTCTTGTTTTTGCTGACTGTATAGAGCTTCTCCATCTTTGGCTGCAAAGAATATAATCCATCTGGTTTTGGTGTTGACCATCTGGTGATGTCCATGTGTAGAGTCTTCTCTTGTGTTGTTGGAAGAGGGTGTTTGCTATGACCAGTGCATTCTCTTGGCAAAACTCTATTAGCCTTTGCCCTGCTTCATTCCATATTCCAAGGCTAAATTTGCCTGTTACTGCAGGTGTTTCTTCGGAGAAGCAATGGCAACCCACTCCAGTACTCTTGCCTGGGAAATCCCATAGACAGAGGAGCCTGGTAGGCTACAGTCATGGGGTCCTGAAGAGACAGACATGACTGAGTGACTTCACTTTCACTTTTCACTTTCATTCACTGGAGAAGGAAATGGCAACCCACTCCAGTGTTCTTGCCTGGAGAATCCCAGGGATGGGGGAGCCTGGTGGGCTGCCGTCTATGGGGTTGCACAGAGTCAGACATGACTGTCGTGACTTAGCAGCCAGGTGTTTCTTGACTTTCTACTTTTGCATTCCAGTCCCCTATAATGAAAAGGATATCTTTTCTGGGTGTTAGTTCTAAAAGGTCTTGTAGTTCTTCATAGAACCGTTCAACTTCAGCTTCTTCAGCGTTACTGGTTGGGGCACAGGCTTGAATCACCATGATATTGAATGGTTTGCCTTGGAAACAAACAGAGATCATTCTGTTGTTTTTGATATTGCAACCAAATGCTGCATTTCGGACTCTTTTGTTGACCATGGTAGTTACTCCATTTCTTCTAAGGGATTCCTGCCCACAGTAGTAGATATAATGGTCATCTGAGTTAAATTCACCCATTCCAGTCCATTTTAGTTCACTGATTCCTAGAATGTCAACGTTCACTCTTGCCATCTCCTGTTTAACCACTTCCAATTTGCCTTGATTCATGGACCTGACATTCCAGTTTCCTATGCAATATTGCTCTTTACAGCATCAGACCTTGCTTCTATCACCAGTCACATCCACAACTGGGTATTGTTTTTGCTTTGGCTCCATCCCTTCATTCTTTCTGGAGTTATTCTCCACTGATCTCCAGTAGCATATTGGGCACTTACCGACCCAGGGGGTTCCTCTTTCAGTATCCTATCATTTTGCCTTTTCATACTGTTCATGGGGTTCTCAAGGCAAGAATACTGCAGTGGTTTGCTGCTCCTTACCTCGGACAGGGGGTATCTCCTCACAGTGCCCCTCCTGACCTTGAACGTGGAGTAGCTCCTCTCGGCCTTCCTGCGCCCATGCAGCTGCCACTCCTTGGATGTGGGGTTGCTCCTCTCGGCCCAGAATGCACCCTATCTACTGAGGAATACATGGTATCAAGACTTACTTGTACAGTTTACAGAACAGCAATGAGACAGATAACCACCCGGGTTAGGTTATGCTAAGGCCTTATCCGCACTATCTGCCAGAGCAGCTACAGGCCACATGTAGCTATTTATATTACAATGAAATAAAATTAAAAATTCAGTTCCGAAGCTCCAAGGACTATTCTGGGTGCTTAGAAACCACATGCAGCTAGCACATTGGGCAGCAGAGACAGAATATGTCCCTCATCCCCCAAGGTTAACTGGACAGCCTTGTCTAAGCTGCTCAGTGCAAGCTCAGCTTTCTATAGCACAGGTATAAGTCTTACTACTCAGACACTCAAGTGGCCCCATCTGTAAAATGATGATAGTGCCTAACCTTGAAGAAGTTACTGTAAGATTTTTATATCTCATATATGAAACATACACACAAAGCAACCAGTTTCCCAGCAGATACACACGTGGTGTTTTGCCGCCTGATACATCTGAGTAACTACTGGGTCTTGGTCTACTTGGGATGCTGTGACAGAAAACCAAACACTGGGTGGCTTATACACAAGAACTGCTCACAGTTCTGGAGGCTATAAGTCCAAGATCTAGGCACCAGCAGGAGGACCGGCTTCCTGGTTCATAGACAGATGACTTACTGCTGTCCGCCATCACATACAGGAAGGGGCAAGGGAGATCTCTAGGGTCTCTTTTGTAAGGTCACCAATCCCATCAGGGGCTCTTCCTTCATGCCCTAATCACCTCCCAAAAGTCCCACCTAATACCATCACATGGAGCATCAGGATTTAACACAGTAATTTTGGGGAGACACAGCCTACACATGGGCTCAAGTTTCTGCAAAGTGTCTTCATGCAGACACACATGCTTCTCCTTGGAGTCCTGATTTGTCTCTGATATGAGATACAGAAACCTGGATACCGGTCAAGAAGCAACAGTTAGAACTGGACATGGAACAACGGACTGGTTCCAAATTTGGAAAGAAGTACGTCAAGGCTGCATACTGTCACCCTGCTGATTTAATTAGTATGCAGAGTACATCATGCGAAATGCCAGGCTAGATGAAGCACAAGCTGGAATCAAGATTATTGGGAGAAATATCAACAACCCAGATATGCAGATGACACCACCCTTGTTTCAGAAAGTGAAGAGGAACTAAAGAGCCTCTTGATGAAAGAGGAGAGTAAAAAAGCTGACTTACAACCCAACATTCAAAAAATTAAGATCATGGCATTGGTCCCATCACTTCATGGCAAATAGATGGGAAACAATGGAAACAGTGACAGACTTACATTTTCTTGGGTTCCAAAATCACTGTGGGAGAGCCATGAAATTAAAAGATGTTTGCTCCTTGGAAGAAAAGCTATGACAAACCTAGACAGTGTATTAAGAAGCAGAGACATTACTTTCCTGACAAAGGTCCATATAGTCAAAGCTATGGTTTTCCCAGTAGTCACATACAGATGTGAGAGTTGGACCATAAAGAAGGCTGAGCGCTGAAGAATTGATGCTTTTGAACTGTGGTGTTGGAGAAGACTTTTGAGAGTCTCTTGGACAGCAAGGAGATCAAACCAGTAAATCCTAAAGGAAATCAACTCGAATATTCATTTGAAGGACTGATGCTGAAGCTGAAACTCCAATACTTTGGCAACCTGAGGCGGAGAGCCAACTCATAGGAAAACACCCTGATGCTGGGAAAGATTGAAGGTGGGAGAAGAAGCAGACGACAGAGGACGAGATGGTTGGATGGCATTACTGACTCAATGGACATGACTGAGCAAACTCTGGGAGATAGTGAAGGAGAGAGAAGCCTGGTGTGCTGCAGTCCATAGGGTCGCAAAGAGTATGACATGTCTGAGTGACTGAACAGCAGTACTCTGATCCCTTAAAGGCCTGAGGAAATCTGACTCTGAAATGCTTGCAACATTCCTGTCCTACCCAGGATTTCTCTCCATCTTGGATTCTTCCAAGAATGTTCTTCGGAAATGCAAGGTCATTTCAGAAGACTTTACCCTGATTTCAGCTGCTTTACCCTGGTGAGGTCTGAGTTGCTTGTTACTCCCTTGGAAAGTGTTTATTGCTCACCGTTGTGTTGGTAGCCATCAGCGGTTGAGGGGTAAGTGATAACTAAAGGTCCATAACGTCTCTCCACCAGAATCCTCCACAAGCCACGGGTTGCATGCTTCTCTTTCTAGGTCCTTCATCCACAAATCCAAACCACCTTTTAGGGAATTCCCCAGCAGTCCAGCAGTTAAGACTCTGCACTTAAACCACAGAGGGCACAGGTTAACTAAGACCCCACATGCTGTGTGGTGTGCCCCTTGGAAAAAAACACCTTTTATTCTTGAGAGACTTTCATCTCTCATTCAAAGATGCACCAGTAAATCCCATTTCATAGTAGCAAACACCAGGCAACCGTATTTCTAAGGACTTCCTTAGAAATTATTAAATGTGGATTTGTGGATTTTAAAAGACAATTTCAACTTATTGCGAAGTCATGACACACCCCTGGAGGAGGCCTTCCAATCCACAACTGCTGTGGGTCCCAGACGGAGAGAAGGATGGAGGTTAATGAGTTACTCATTAACCATTAATTCATTGTTGTGGTGAACAACCTCTCCAAAATACATTATATAATTAAAGACATTATAACCTAGGACTGATATTAGGTTTTACTCTTTTGTACATAATTTAGACAAGAGTATCACTGATATTCAGAGAGACGAATACATTTACACAGACATGAAATAAAGCAGCTTTGAAATGACTAGCATCAGAGGCTTCTGAGACATGGGCCATAAAACAAAGCACAGGCCAAGGCCAAGGCTGCCGTAAGAACAGAGATGGGTATCACCTGGCTGCCTTTTCCCTTGGACTCAAAGTCTTATGTTCCTATGCTGTGAAAGATGGCAACCAGTTCCTAAGCATGAACATTTGTCTTCATTAGAGTGTGGGCATTCTACTTAGAGCTTCGGTTTTCATGAAACACGACACATTTTGGGACACATGGTGCACGCTAAAAGTTCTCATGGCAAAGTGCAGTCAGCAGAAGCTAGAGGTGATCTCCCATAAACGTGGCATGCTGCAGTTCATGGGGTCACATGGAGGCAGACATGACGCAGGGACTGAGTAACAGTAACAACAAAGAATGGACCGGAAGTCCCACTGGAACGTGGAAGGTGGCTCTCTTCCCTTTGCATCTGGATGCAGCTGTCTTTCTTGTCTGGATCTTGAAGGAGGAAGCACACCCAAACCTGAGAAGAAATGAGGAACTGGCGGTCACTGCCCTTGAGGTCAAGGCTGTGGGTGGCATTAGCCGACCACTAACTTATTGAGTAAAACATCCAGGCCGTGGAAACACCAGGATGCAGGGGCAGACTGCAAAGAACGTGCAAAATGCCCAAGAGGAATAGCAAGGTGTTCCCAGTTATGACTGTGGAGGAATTCCCTTGCAATGACAGCAACTGGAAACTGATATGGAGAAACCTCATAAAGTAGCACATGCAGAAACTGTTCAGTTGCTGTCATGTCTAACTCTTTGCAACCCCATGAATTTCACCACGGCAGCCTCCCCTGTCCTTCACTACCTCCCAGAGCTTGCTCAAACACATGTCCACTGAGTTGATGATGCCATCCAACCATCTCATCCTCTGCTGCCACCTTCTCCTCTTGCCCTCCATCCTTCCCAGTATCAGGATCTTTTCCAATGACTCAGTTCTTCGCATCTGGTGACCAAAGTATAGGAGATTCAGCTTCAGCATCAGTCCTTCCAATGATGAATGACTGGAATGATTCAGGGTTGATTTCTATTAGCAATGATTGGTTTGATCTCCTTGCTTTTGAAGGGACTCTCAAGAATCTTCTCCAGCACCACAATTCGAAAGCATCAATTCTTTGGCGCTCAGCTGAAGAAATCGTTGTTGTTCAGTTGCTAACATGTCTGACTCTGAAACGCCTTCACCAACTCTTGGACTTTGAATTATGGTCCAACTCTCACATCTATACATGACTACTGTAAAAGCCATAGCTTTGATTAGATGGACCTTTGTCAGCAAAGTTTTGTCTCTGCTTTTTAAAATGCTGACTAGGTTTGTCATAGCTTTCCTTCCAAGGAGCGAGTATCTTTTCATTTCATGGCTGCAATCACCATCCACAGTGATTTTGGACCCCAAGAAAATAAGTCTGCCACTGTTTCCACTTTTTTCCCTTTTATTTGCCATGAAATAATGTGACTGGATGCCACGATCTTAGTTTTTTGAATGTTGGGTATTAAGCCAGCCTTTTCACTCTCCTCTTTCACCTTCATTAAGAGGATCTTTAGTTCCTCTTCGCTTTCAGCCGTAGGGGTGGTGTCATTTGCATATCTGAGGTTGTTGATATTTCTCCCGGTTATCTTGATTCCAGCTTGTGCTTCATCCAGCGTGGCAATTTGCAAGATGTACTCAACATAGAAATTAAACAGGGTGACAATATACAGCTTCGTTGTATTCCTTTCCCAAGTTGGAACCAGTCTGTTGTTCCATGTCCAGTTCTGTTGCTTCTTGACCTGCTATATATAGGTTTCTCAGGAGACAGGTAAGGTGGTCCACTATTCCCATCTCTTGAAGAATTTTCCAGAGTTTGTTGTGATCCACACAAAGAATTTAGCATAGTCAATGAAGCAGAAATAGGTGTTTTTCTGGAATTCCTTTGCTTTCTCTGTTATCTAACAGATGTCAATTTGATCTCTGGTTCCTCTGCCTTCTCTAAACCTAGCTTGTACATCTAGAGGTTCTCACTTCTCGTACTGTTGAAACCTAGCTTGAATGATTTTGATCATTACCTTGCTAACATGTGATGTGAAATGAGCACAACTGTGTGGTTTTAACATTCTTTGGCATTGCCCTTCTTTAGGATTGGAATAAAAACTGCCCTTTTCTTGTCCTGCGGCCACTACTAAGTTTCCAAATTTGCTGGCATATTGAGTGCGGCACTTTCACAGCATCATCTTTTTAGATTTGAAATAGCTCAGCTGAAATTCCTTCACTTCTACTAGTTTTGTTCCTAGTAATGCTTCCCTAAGGCCCACTTGACTTCACATTCCCAGATGTCTGAGAGCTCTTAGGTGAGTGATCACACCATTGTGGTTATCTGGTTCGTTAAGACTTTTTTTATAGCTCCTCTGTATATTCTTGCCACCTCTTCTTAGTATCTTCTGCTTCTATTAGGCCCACATTGATTCTGTCCTTTATTGTGCCCATTTTTGCATGAAATGTTCCCTTGGTATCTCTAATTTAAGAGATCTCTAGTCTGTCCCATTCTATTATTTTCCTCTATTTCTCTGCATTGATTAATGAGGAATGCTTTCTTATCACTCCTTGCTATTCTTTGGAACTCTGCATTCAGATGGGTATATCTTTTTCCCCTTTGCCTTTCACTTCTGTTCTTTTCTCAGCTATTTGTAAGGCCTCCTCAGACAACCATTTGGCCTTTTTGCATTTCTTTTGCTTGGGAATGGTTTTGGTCAACACTTCCTATACAATGTCACGAACCTCTGTCCATAGTTCTTCAGGCACTCTATCAGATTTAATCCCTTGAATCTATTCATCACCTCCACTGTGTAATCATAAGGAATTTGATTAAGGTCACACTTGAATTGCCTAGTGGTTGTCTCTACTTGAAGTCTCAATATTGCAATAAGGAGCTCATGATCTGAACCATAGTCAGCTCCTAGTCTTGTTTTTGCCTATTGTATACAGCTTCTCCATCTTCAGCTACAAAGAATATAATCAATCTGATTTTGGAATGAACCATCTGGTGATTTCCATGTGTAGGGTCGTCCCTTCTATTGTTGGAAGAGAGTGTTTCCTATGACCAGCACATTCTCTTGGCAAAACTATTAGCCTTCGCCCAGTTTCATCTTGTACTCCAAGGCCAAATTTGCCATTATTCCAGGTCTCTTGACTTTCTACTTTTGCAGTGAAGTCCCCTATGATAAAAAGGATATCTTTTTTTGTGTTAGTTCTAGATGATCTTGTCGGTCTTCACAGAACTGTTCAATTTCAACTTTTTCAGCATTAGTGGTTGGGACATAGACTTGGCTAACTGTCATGTTGGTTTTGCCTTGGAAACAACCGAGATCTTTTTGTCACTCTTGAGACTGCATGGAAATACTGCACTTGATACTCTTTTGCGGACTATGAGGGCTAGTCCAATCTTCCAAGGGATTCTTGCCCACAGCTGTATATATAATTGTCATTTGAATTAAACTCACCCAGCCCCATCTTTTTTAGTTCACTGATTTCTAAAATGTTGATGCTCACTCTTCCCATCTCCTGTTTGACCATTTCCAATTTACCTTGATTCGTGGACCTAACATTCCAGGTTTCCATGCAATATTATTATTCCTTACAGCATCAGACTTTACTTCCACCACCAGACACATCCACAACTGCATCATTTCTGCTTTTGCTCAGCCTCTTCATTTCTTCTGAAGCTACTTCTCCACTCTTTCCCAGTAGCATAGTGGACGCCTACCTAGCTGGGGGGATTCATCTCTCAGTGTCATATATTTTCACCTCTTCATACTGTTCATGGCCTTCTCAAGGCAAGAATGCTGAAGTAGTTTGCCATTCCGTTCTCCAGTGGACCCCGTTTTGTCAGATCTCTGCAGCATGACCCATCTATCTTTGGTGGCTCTACACAGAATGGCTCGTAGTTTCATTGAGTTTTACAAGGCTGTGATCCATGTGATCATTTTGGTTAGTTTTCTGTGATTGTGGTTTTCACTCTAGGGCTAGGGAAATAAAAGCACTAAGAGACTCGGGACTAATTTGTGTGAGAGAAAATGGTTGCATCAGCCAACATTTCATCACAGTAAGTGTACCTGCTTAGCCATCAGCTCCAACAAGCAACCTGGGGCTGGGTAGCTGCTCTTTTCTCTGCAATCCTGGTCACCAATGTGTGGTACTAAGGTGAAAGGGAGCTATTAGATCCTCACTGGCCTTCACAGGCACCACTCAGAGAAAGAATTCCCACATTGAAAAATGTGAAGTGTGCATAGCTGCCACAACAAACCCACCATCACACACATTCTCCATTAACAGTCAGGGAGGACCGTCTCTCAAAGCTGTAAGTCCACTATGGTCACTTGGGATTTGCACTTGATGCATTTTGTCTATGACCATTTTCTTCCAGGGCCTCCTGACCATTCACAATAGGAGTGCAACTGAGACAGTGGTTACACAACTGATCTTTGTGCAAAGAGAGCAATTATCTCGCTACTCCTCCTTCCAGGAAGAAGTTGGGGGTAGGTGGATATTGTGACCTGAGATGCGAGTGCCATCTCAATGTCCCGCAGACAGGACACAATCTCTTTGCCAGGGACTGCACTCACCACTGGCCCTTGAGGCCTGGGCTGCTCCCTCGACTTGACGGATGCTGTGAGGGATGACAGGTGAGAGCACCGACTCTTAGTGACACAGTCACAGTGTTATGGACATGCCCTGCGGGCAGCGAGAGGCCTAATGGAGGCCCTCCCGACTCCACTGTGGGCCTCTGCCCAAGCACGCAGCTTCACACACATTTGTCAGGCACTCGGGAGCTGGCAGGCAGCCTGAGGTGGAGAGCCATTTAAAGATGGGACTCTCGGGTGAACCTGAGATGGATCTGCTCAGAGTGTTTCTTCTAACACATAAAAGTAACCTAGGCACTGTATTAGCTTACTCCTTTTTCCAGTACCATACTTTCATATACTTCCCTTTTGGGGGGATTTTCTGCTCAAAATAACTCACACCAGAACTCTTTCAAAAGGATACTCTGGATAGTACTTCCCAAGGAACTAGATAGGACTTCACTATCTGAAAAAATCTGTGACACAAGAATCTTAAAATCTCGCCTTTAAAGATCATAAAAAGTAAATAAATTAAGCACAAAATTATATTAACATGACCCTGAAAAATAAAAATAAAGGTACATCTAATTTATGGAAACTATGGTTTCTACAAAGTGCAAAGGAATTTTGTTAATATGGTTAGGTACAAAACAAACTTAATTTTCTTGGGAAAATTAACAATCAGTCTCAGAGTAAAAGCTTCAAATAAATTTTGAAAAATTTCTAATTCAGTTCAGTGCTAAAGGAGCATAAAAACTACGTCAAACCTAGGATGCTTTCTACAGTATAATGAAAATATTTTAAAAAACGGGTACACAAAGGTCCCATTTTAATAGTTTCTCTCCTCAAAATATTTAAAATGTTTTGAAATCCAGTAAATTCTCCCAGATCAGAAAGATAATGCAGGTAAAGTTGGTCTTTTCTCCAAAGGAGAGAGAGGTAAGAAAACAGAGCTACTGTAGTAAGATGGCATCTAGACAAAAAATCATGCCTTTTACTCTTATTCCGTGTGAAATCAGAACGGTTTTAAGCACTATGGAAACAAATGACAAACAATTTTAGAATATTTTAAATTACAAAGACACAGAAACTGAGGGAAAGATTTTGGATTTTTCTGATAGTAATGGTAAGTAACTTGAAATCTAACTTTGCACCTCACGATAAAATTATAAAGGGTGTGTAAAACCTGAGAAGCACAGGTATGACAACCCAACCAGGCAGGTCCTGACCACAGCCAAACAAATCCTGCTGGAACAAGGAACACGAGTTTGTCCTGCTACCTCGCAGAAAGCCCTTGGCTGGAGGAGGCTGGGCAGTAACAGCCCTAGCGGATTGCAATGCATTAGCAGTCTGTTGGCCAATGGTGGTTGGCTGGGAGACTTCTGACTGAGAACATGCTGCAATTTGCATTTTGTTTTCTCATCCTAAAAGTTACACCACACCCTTCTTTAGTGTCACAGAGAACTAAAATGCTTATATGGCAGTTGGAAGCTACTCCATGGGGCACAGCCTAGTAGGGATGACACTGGTTAGGAACAACACCTTCATAAACTTCATGTTCATCAGCCAAGGTAATCGTTGACATAAGGCAACTTGCTGAACCAGGTGAGCAGTGGGAAGCCTGAGATGTAGTAATACTTAGAACAGATACAAGCTAATTGCTATCCAAATTACTCTACTAGTTTAAATGTCATAGTTTAAATAAGGTCACTTATTCTGAGGTATTTTTGCAAAAAAAAAAAAGTTACCCTTTCCTAACGAACGGGAAATCGTAACTTATTCTGGGTAAACAAATGAGAAGTTCAGAGATGTTTAAAAAAAAAAATCATGCAAAGAAAGAAACAGCACAGAGATATTTTCAAACAGAACAGAGAGCAGAGTGCAGATATCTGCCCAATGCTAATTCTGTTAGGCCTTGTGAATTTACATTGTAAGGTCCAGCTGCTGAACCACAGTGTCCCCCAAAGTCCCAACTTATAACCACCATAAAACTCATGCACTGGTGAATTTAACCATGTAACAGTGATCACAAGTTTTAGGAGTCATATCAGAGAAGTGTCTCTCTGAGGTGGCAGTACACTGTATCAATTTATATCATCTGAAAAGAGACAAGACAACCCAGAGGGATAGGGTGGGAAAGGAAGTAGGTTCAGGATGGGGGGAAACATGTATACCTGTGGCTGATGCATGCTGATGTATGGCAAAAACCATCACAATATTGTAAAGTAATTATCCTCCAATCAAAATTAATTAAAAAAAAATTTTTTTTAAAAAAGAGCAATTTTCCACAGGAGACTTAAAAATGCACTGAAGGGTGGAGAATTTTCAAGGGCAAAGTAACAATGTATACCTGTTTTGTTCTATACAGTATTTTAGGTATCTTATGAAATTATTTGTATATTATCCACATTTACAAAATATACTACAGGCAAACGTATATTTCTACTACTATCTGAAGAGTATTAAAGCTGAATTAGTTTAGAACTGACTTACGACAGGTTATAATAAACACAACATAGCAACATTTGAAATTTCACTCTCAAGTCTGTATAAACCCTCACCTCCAGTTATAACTTCTAGACCAAAGGTCTAGAATGTTCCCTAAACGTTAACCCTTTAGAAGAAAGCAGCCTGCTGTCTTCACTCTCTCAGAAGGACAAAACACACCCTCAACCACTTCCCAGGTGCCCCACAGAAGAACACAGGCAATGGCACAGTTATGTACCAGCTGCCAGCTACCATTCTCACAATCTTGAGGGTCATTTCTTTTAGCACCCATGAAAAGAAAATGAAATTCTGTTGCAGTTTAAATAAAGCTGTTGGCATTACTTAGAGTGTAAGAGACCCAATGTTAAAAATCCATACCAGAAATTAATGATGGGATGTCAAACACTAAGGTGAATTTTAATACCCATAAATCTCCACACCACCCCCGCGACCATGCAGAAACATATTTAACTTTTAAAACCTCTCCAAAGAGGGACCGATTTCAGACCATATTAGAGAAAAAGCAACGGTGGTGATTGAAGACACAGTGAACCAAGGCCTCGCCTGGGGTGGGAGGGAGGATAGTGGTCCTTACTCTATTGCACGTAACAGTTACATTTCATGGAGCCTAACTATCCTGGTTTAAAGACACATCTCCCCTCATAGGCGGCAAATCATTCTGAGAGTGGACGCTGTTTAAATTACTCTGAACCGGGCTCCCGGCTGACACCGCAAACCTCTAGCACCACGTTTAACAAAAGCACTGAGGAGGCAGTTCAATGTTCATGAACCCTATGACAATGTGAGAACATAAGTAAAGCTTTATCCATCAAGATTACCTTCATAGTCTACCTCTCAGTCACAATAAAATGGAAAACACGGAACAGCCACTAACCCTTCAGCAGTGCTTTTTATAACAATTTTTACATATGCTGGGAGATGCTAGTGTTCTGAAAAAACATAAAAACGGAAATCTTCCCAACTGACGTTATATAAGTGAAACTAAACTTAGGATCTCAAAGATTATAAAATCAAAGCAAAACATGCTAATGCCTGAAAGGACAGAGCCACTGCCTGTGTGAGGCTCTGCCACTCAATGAAATCCCAGCACAAAAGGGACTCGTCCTTCCTGCATCAGGCTCAGGTTTGCATCATCGGAAACTCACAGGCATCTTCAGTGTGTAGGGCAGGATTCTGCCTAACTAGATGAGGAAAAGAAGGTACAAAGGCTAAGTAATCTGCCGAAGTTCACACCAGTAGAAAGTGAGCGACTAGAACTCAGATTTGGTTCTTCTTTTAATGCTCTTTTTAGTACACTGAATTTATCCATCTCTATTATATAAAACCAGAATTAGTATTAATTTTTAAATTAGTAGACTGTCAAAAATAATGCCCTCCCAATAAGATTTCTTTTCCATTGTAAGTTTAACAATAAGAAAATCCAACATGGTGCTACAGATTGAATGGCATTCCCTCAAAATTTACCTGGCACCTCAAAGTGTGACTGTATTTGGAGACAGGGTCTTTAAATAGGCCATGGAATTTTCCAGGCAAGAATACTGGAGTGGGTTGCCACTGCCCTCTCGGGAACTTTCCGACCCAGGGATCAAACCTGGGTCTCCTGCATTATAGGCCGATTCTTTACAGTCTGAGCCACGAGGGAAACCCTTTAAATAAGCAGTTAAGGTTAAATGAGGTGGTTAACAGTGGACCCTAATCCAATGTGACTGATGTTTTTACAAGAAAAGATCAGGACATGGACAAAGGGAACACCATGTGAAGATGGAAGGAGAGAACATGTCTGCAAGCCAAAAATTAAGGCCTCAGAAGAAACCAGCCTGCTGACATCTCAACCATGGACTTTCAGCTTCCAAAACTGAGAGAACAAATGACTATTGTTTATTAAGCCCCGGGGTCTGTGGTGTTTGTTACAGCAGCCTGAGCTGATACATATAATATGCAGAGCAGTAGCAGAAAAAAATCCTCCACTGGTCTACCACATGTAATCTGAGCAGAGCATGGCCCTTTTTAAAAAACCACAATTATCAAATTTTTAAAAAGGGTCAGTGACACAGCCTTTTTTTTTTTTAAACAAATGCTTGTGAATTCAAGAGACATCCAGTAATGGGTGTTAAGATTCCTGTGCTCTGTGTGATCTCCCCCTTACAAACTGATCAGAAGCAGTGATTCTGGTTGTAGGACAATGCAGACCGTGGACTCCATCCCTTGAGACGTTTTTCACTGCTCTCCTCTGCTGGACTGGTCTGAAAACGACCACAACCTTGTCCTTCTAGTGTGACAGATCAGATTTGGAATAAAGACAAATTCAGTGGTTAAAACTACTTAGCCATGATACTACAGGACACGAAGCAGTACTTTGCTCAAAACAGGTCCCCCATAAATCAGGCACACAGAGAGTCCACCACAAAGTCTAACTCCTGTGAGAAAAGCCTGGGTCACCAGGGACTACTCTCCTTGCTTTTCTAGTGGGAAAGTGCACAGTGTACTAGCAGTCACGTCCAGATTTCTTATAGATCCTTTAGGAGACAAATGCAAGGCAAAAGCTTTAAAGCTACTTTCACAATCAATATTTGAAGACAATTTAGAATGCTGGATTTTGATCTTCAGTTCAGTTGTTAACTCTTTATGTTAATGTCAAGGGTTTAAAACAGTCTTCCTTCTCTACTTTTCACATCATGATCTGCTCTGGTTCCAACATGAAGACACAGAATTCAAAAGCCCTATGTAATATGCCAATCCTGTAAAGGATTTCCAGGTAGTTCACATGGTACTTCAAGCTCTTATGTTTTCCCAGAGGATGAATTTTCAAGGCGTAAGCTGAAAGTAATGGAGGATGATGGAGATGAAAACAGAAGCAGGCACGTGCCTAACAGCACACATGGCAGCCTACTCACCTACTGTTAACAGCCAACACAAAAAAGAAATGCATGGAAAGGCCCCAAACTTCCGGGTTGCTATCACTAGAGCTGACTGGTGTCAAAACACCACCTGGTCCAGTGCCCTTCACATAAAAATTAAGCAGAAAGAATGCAATGTCATTTTAAGCAAAATAATGTGCCAAGGCAGTACCCCAAAACCATCTGCCACTGAGTTACCAAAACCTATGAGTTTTATGGACAATGTAAGGACAGAGACTATCTAAGAATGTCTGGAGAAAGAGTTTACAGACTCATTTAATCTTCTGAAATTCAGCAGCCTAAGAACTTGAGAACTACATATAAATTCAGCAACCAAAGAACTATATATATATATATATGAATGAAAAGCTAATTACTCTAATTAGATAGGAGTCCAGGTTTAATAGGAGTATTAATTTAATGATGTTTGAAGTGTCTTGAAAATATAAAATAGTACATCCTTGTGTTGGAAATTCTTAAAATATTTCCCATATAATCTCTCTCTAAATAATAGATATTTTTGTATCTTTTATTAGCTATCATTTTGGGTTATAATTCTCACTATAAAGAGATATAGCTTTCTACATTATAGTGACTTAATCACTCCACTGAAGTAATTTAATTCCGATGCAAGAATGAAGCAGCTTGAGCCTTGGCACAGTGTTGGGGGTCTGAGTTTCATTCGCTTCTGTAATCCTGTACAAGGGACCCCACCCTCATCTCTTTTACATCAGCACAACATGAAAAAACATCATGCCTTCTTCACAGGATTAAGAATGAAATGAAGGGCATTCCCTGGCAGTTGAGCAATTCAGATTCAGTGCTTCCACTTCAGGGGGGATAGGTTCAATCTCTGGTTGGGGAATTAAGATCCCACACGCTGTGTGGCATGGCAACATACACACACACACACACACACACACACACACACACACACACGCCAACAGCAAAACAAAACACACAACCAAAACAAAAAGCATTAAAAGAAATGGGTGGAAAGTGCTTGGTGAGGTACTTATTAAGCACTTTTGCTAGTGCTTTATTAGTGTCAAATGCTTTTATTATCACAGAGCTGACAGTACCAAATGAAGAAACAATGGAAAGTAAGCCCACCCCTGCAATTCTCCTACAGTGGTGACTGCTTTAGAAGCAGTTCTTCAGTTTACAAGTATCAGTCAGCAACCGCCCACTTTTAGACTAAGCCTGCCTTGTTATTTTGGGGAAAAAATATTTCCAGAGCTGTACCTTCAGTTATTGCAATGAGTGATTACTTCCAAGAAGACTATAAGATCTCGCTCAGGGTGAACCCTATGCTTCCAGGTCCATCTCCTTCCTGTATCTGTCTGTGGCTCCTCCCACCAGAGCCTGAGAGGTGACCCTGCATCCCCCTGGCCATGGCCTTGGCAGTGGCCCTTGTGGCTGCCACACCAAGCCTCTCCCGCCACTCTGCCAGCAGGAAGACCTGTCCCGTCACCTTTAACCACAGATCCTTGGGCCAAACAGGGTAACATTAAAAAAAAAAAAAAATCTAATTTAAGTGTAGGAATACCATAAATTCTACTTTTTCCTCTGATAAAATTATCCAGGAAGATAAAACAGTACATACAGTTTCAGTACTTATATGCCTTGGTGCTTAAAATGAAGATTTTTCACTACAGAATCTAATTGGTATTTAAGTATTAATAAAAGCAATATGCAATTACAGCAAGAAAAGATATGAAAGTATAAAACACATTATTTTATCCTATTTAAAAATTCTTTTTAAATTTAAAATTTTATGATAAATTGAAATTTCTTAATTTCTAATCACAAAGTTTAATACTTTGGACTATATAATATATTGGGGCTACTGATTATTGCCCCTTTTCTTTTTAGGTAGTAGTAATTACCATTCAAATAAAAATTCTACTTCTTTTTGTTCCTATATGTATGCCTGACATTTACATTGGTGAAAAGAGGGAAAAAGGTTACTTAAAATCTTCAAGTCAAACTTCAAAAAATCTTTTCACAGAAGCAGGTTTAACACATCACAGTCTGCTCATAAGCACAAAATTTGCAGTCAAAAGTTGCACATAAAGGGTTTATTTTAAATGTTTTAAGGATAGGATAGAGTTACATCATAATTATAAAAATTACTTACAGAATTAACAGCTTTATTATATTGTTTATACTTCTAAATGCAGAGAACAGGGAACTGTCTACACATTGTATAAAATAAAATTAAAATTAAAAATGAATTCAAGCTTGAAAGATGAGGTCATTTACCTAATTTTAAAATGCGAACACGAAGACCTCTGAACTATACACATTCGTTCAACTGCACTAATGATGGAAAATACAAAAAGCGCAGCATTTCCAAGGAACCACAGACATTTCAACCATAATTGTTTTCTGTTATAATAATTATTCCTGTTTTGTCTTTGGAGAACTTTCTTTTTTTTAAGACAATCAGCTTAATAATGTTTTCAGGCACTACAATTTGTGACAATCAAAACAGTCTTCTAATGGGTCCACAGCGTTCAGAGATTCAAGCCCAATGCACTTCGGGGTTTGGCACGTAAAACAATAATAGAAATGAAATCTGGTTTAGAAGCAACTGTGATTGTTTTAAGAATGCACAGTCCCTTCAAATGCTGCAAGACATACACAACAGGAAAATCACCTTCCGTTGGCACTACATTTGCTTCACCAGTGCATTTATATCCTACAACCACTAAAACAGCACAGTTAAGCAAATATACAGAAACTGAAAACAAATAAAAACAAAGATAGAAAACAAAAAACCTAAATATATTTAACATGCAATTTTAGTTAGTTACATTGAACATTCTACTTAGAATAGAGCATGCAAAAAAGGATGGTCTGCTTTTAAGGTCTTCCTTTGAAGCTTTACGTGGCAGCCAGACATCACACACGCACACACACGACACAATAATACTATAGCAGGTCAATGAGAAAGGCCAATACATTTTATACAGAGATTCATGTCTTGTGTTGTCACAAGTCCCATGATAATTTTGGAAATTAATGTTGTATTCCTAGAACAAGGAACCAACATTCCGATACCAGGAAAATGCAAGCAACGCATGCAGATCTGAAACATGAGCCTAAACGAAGCCTGAAATACTCAGCTGGGAAGCAGAGTTAGTCACGGCATCAGGAAGTGTGGTTTAAGCCACCAAAAGAAAAAGAATGAAAAAAAAAAAAAAAAGGGAAAATAACAACATAAAACCCCTTCCCCTTCCTTCAACCCTAAAGGCAATAAATGGAACAATGATTAAAATAATGATAACAAATCACATGTCGCATTTATCTAGACAGTGGCAGATCATGTGGTATATTAAAAGTTCCTAAAGGTACTTGCAGAAAAACCACAATGCAAGTCATTAAGTAATGCAAGAATTGTTTCAACTGATCCAACCCTCAAGATACCACCAAAGGACTTTGTTTTTCAGCCTACAGCCACTGTGTCCTGTTCACGCAGTGCACACTGGACACCACTCTCTTGGCCATTCGTGTCCTCTTGGATTCGGGGAGCTGGGCTCAGCCTCGAGATTCACATGCAGGAACTCTTACAAGAGCCACCAGCAGAACAGATGACAGCTCTGTAGTGTGACACTTGTTTCAACCACAGAAGGAACACCTAAGACCTAGATACTCACTGCATGGAGAAGCTCACCCTGACCACCCTGGGTGAGGGCACACTGCAGAGAACCAGGTGCTGGATTTACATGGTGCACAAGGTTACCGTACCCCAGCAAAACAAGGCAAAGCCTTCCTGAGAGCGAAAATGGGCATCATACCAACCACGTACAGCATGGCCTTGAAACTAACATCAAGAACAGCTATGAGAGGGGTCACAGACCTGGTGCTTGATTGCCAGCCTATGTATTTAAGCTTTCTGCCCAAATCTTAGGTAAGATTTTCAACCTCTACAAGGTTGAAAGATGGTTTCACAAACCATCTTTCTCCCAGCCAGCTTTCAAACTGCCAGGGATCATCTAAAACAAAGTGATAGGCTGATGTTTTGCTGCTAAACGAACCACTTTTGCAGTTCTATTTGAGTTCAAATAACCTTGCAGGGAAGGTTTCAACAGCTAAGGGCTGCTATCAGTCACACCCACAAGCCAGCGCAGGTGACCGACCCTGATGTGGCAGGACCCACCACATGGAATGAATCCACATTATCAGCACACCGTGAGCAAGAACACACAGCACCAAAAAAGGTGTCAGGAATTTAAGCTGTTAATTGTCTAGATATTCTTTGAGGGGGAAAAGCCTTCTGACCATAATCATACACCAGTAATAACAGTAATAATAACAAAGGGATCCGAGAGAACTTGGTAAAAGACAACAATGCCATTCTTACATTTCTAATATAAAAGTACTATGTTCTTCCAGGAACCTACCAAATACACATAAACCACTGATATACTGTTGCCTTTTAAATCCATGTACTAAAACCCAGACTAGTACTAATTTGTACAAATAGTGGACCAAATGCATCATCCAAAACACACCTGTATTACACAATGTGGACCAAGTACCTGGGCTTTGCTTTAAAAAAAGTATTTAAGATTAAAAAAAATGTAAACAAAAAATGTACAAAGCTTAGAATTAAAGGCAGCCTTTTACCTAGATTTCTAATTGTTTTGTAAATTCTAATGTGGGTCATTAAATATCCACAAGTGATTCATGTTTGAATTTACAGTTTAAACCCTCTGGATTGAAATGGTGCTCTGAACTTCTGACTTTCAACACAAGCTGAATGTCCCCATGTTCTTCCTGTGCCCAGATTTAATTTTTAAATAAACAGCAGTGATATAAAGTCAAGCACTCCTGTTAAACTGGAGAAAATTACTTAACTCCTACCTCAATCCACAAAGAACTGCCAATGAAGTGTGTGTGTGTGTGTGTGTGTGTGTGTACACAGATCTGTGTGTGTGTGTATATATATATTATATATGTATACACACAGATATAGATAGGTAGAGATATACATACATATATATCTTTAAAAAAAAAAAAAAAAAGGCAGTAACAAAAATGCAACCAAACTATGCTTGCATTGTGGCAGCAGAATAAGTGTTAAGAGTGAAGGGGAAAGTGGATAAGATCTATTACGGTTTTAAATGACTATGATACTAGCTTAATTTTTACCAGACTTGCCTGTAACTCCCTTCCAAACAGACAGACTTCTTTTAAGAGGAAGGAGTTCCTTACACAAAATGCTTTGTGTTCACATAAATCTGTACGATTCAGAACAAAACCAGTTCTGCTGGCAGAGATTGTGGGTTCGCAGGGACATTTAAGCTTTCATTAAACTGGAAAGCAATCAAGTCTTTATGTCTACAAATTATACATTTAATAGTTCCACAAATTTGGTAAAGTTCGTGATGACATCTAGGATGTTTTCACCAAATCGTAGACATAAATATGGAAATCATCATCAAACTTGATGAAATAGACAGATGGTTTGGCTTCTACTTGATGAATGACCATGCCAGTCCTTTTAGAGCCATCTTCTTTGGCATATTCCACTTGTTTGCCCACCAGGCTGTCCACAACTTCTCCCGGTTCCCTTTCTGCTGGAGGTGAATCATCTATATTTAAAGAGGGGAGGAAAAAAAAAGAATTTAGAGTCAGTTTTTAGATACACACCAACTCACATATTTTAATAATTTTTAAAAATGTTTTTAGTATCTTGCACTCATTTTGATTTTCTAGACCAAAAGTCAGCGAACTTTTTCTTCAATGGCCAAACAAATAAATATTTCAGGCTTGAAGCCATATGGTCTCTGTACCAACTACTCAGCTGTATCTCTTTGTGATGATACATCTGTGATGACACCGATGACACATAAATGAATGGTGTGACTGTGTGCCAATAGAACTTTATTTACAAAAATCTAGATATGTAAACAATTTCAAAAATCATAACCAGAAATTCCTCTGGCTCATATTTAATTATAGCTATAGTTACCTAATGAAGTAATAAGGACTAAAAGAAAGAAAAGGTCAAGAAAAAACTAAATACAGTTCACCCTTGAATAACAGGAGTTTGAACTGTATGGGTCCACTTATACCGGGATTTCTTCCAACAGTAAACAGATCTGCAGTTGGTTGAATTCATGGATACAGAGGAACCACAGAAATGAAGGGCTGCCCATAAGTTACATGCAAATTTTCAACTGCTCAGAGGGATCAGTTCCCCGCCTCAACCCCCAAGTTGTTCAGTTGTCAACTATAATAATATCTTTCTTAAAAAAAAAAAAATTTTATTGACATATAAGTGAGTGAGTGAAGTTGCTCAGTTGTGTCCAACTCTTTGTGACCCTGTGGACTATAGCCCACCAGGCTCCTCAGTCCATGGGGTTCTCCAGGCAAGACTACCGGGGTGGGTTGCCATTTCCTTCTCCAGGGGATCTTCTCGACCCAGGGATCGAACCCAGGTTTCCCACATTGCAGGCAGATGCTTTAACCTGTGAACCACGAGGTTGATTTACAATTGTTGCGTTTTATAACTTCTTAAAAATAAGTCTGCACTGGTGATTTCCCTGGTGGTCCAGTGGTTGAGAATCCATCTTCCAATGCAAGGAATGCAGGTTTGATCTCTGGTCGGGTAACAAAGATCCCACAAGTCATAGGCCAACTAAAGCACATGGATGCTGCAACTAGAGACCACAGGCTCTGGAGCTTGCACACCACAACCAGAGAGAAGCCTGCGCATTTCACAAGGAAGATCTCGAATGCCACAACTAAGACCTGATGCAGCCAAAAATACATAATAAATCTAATTCCTTTTAGTGAAACAAAGTCTTGCTTTACTTTGAAATGATTTTAAAGCAGACAATGCCTACTGGGATTACTGAGAATGTACTACACACTTAAAATGCCTAAGAATCCCTGCCTTATCTTGGGACTCCTTAAAGCTTTTCTCCCTCAACTTCGTTTCATTACACATGGTCCTCCTAATCCAGTTTCAAAATAAAAGAGATTTCTCATGCTATAAAAATAGGTGCTAGGTGAACTCAACTGAATCTCAGAGGACGGATGGGGCACCTGAACTTTTTTTAAAAGTCCCTAAGAAAATCTGAGTGTTGGAAAACATTGCTCACCCTACGACCTAACAAGAACTCTGTAAATTCTAGGAAAACACATAAAAATGAGAGCAAATTATCACTATCAATAACAAAGAAACAATGTACGAAGGGGAGAGGCGGTTGGCAAGGGGATGGCACCAGGCAGTTACATTTCTATTTTAAGAAACCCCTTACTGGTCCTGAGGAACTGGAACCCTTTCCTATGGAGCAACAGAGAGCCTTCAAGCAGGATGACCAGGTATCCCGGTTGTCCATGCTTATGCCAGTCATCCTGACACACTAGTTAGCAGTGCGCCTTTTAATTTCCACATGTATCTTGGTCTGGACCATACCTTGAATTTACATTAACAGCAGTTTGCTCTTTGATTATAATAAATGCTCTCACTGAATGATATAATACGGAACCTGCAATTCTGATCTCACATAATACAAATAATCCACATGAGCATGTTATCAGTTCTGGAGGAGTAAAGAGGAAATCTAAGCTGAACTCTTCTTCAATAGCGCTCTTCCATCAAGTAGCAGCATCATACCCTACCACACTTTCACGGCACCTCATGTGGATGAAGAAATCCCATATACATGACTGCCATACGTTTTATAGCAACCATGAATGAAGAAGCAAGAGAGTCAAACAAAGGCCACCATGGAGCTCTTTGTATCAGAACATCATCACAGATTCTAACAGCAAATAAACTTGCATACCGTTCAGAAGAAAGGAGCGAGAGGATACAGACATGGTCGGTGCAGGCAATGGGTAATGCGCGAGTGACCCCATAACTTCTATTACCAAGCCAACAGTACCTGCTTTAGACATTTCTCTACAAAAACGTTAAAAATTTCATATAGGTTGGAGAAAAGCTTTTAAGGAATGTTCTCATTACTAAATTCTTGCCTATATAAACACTTTCCACTATACATTTGTAACAGATACACACAAACTAAAAAAAAAAAAAAAAAAACAAACTCTAAGAAGGCAGAAGTCAGGGCCAGATGACCATGAGTGGGTTTACTGAGCAGCATGTTCACAGGGAGAGCTTAAAAAAAAAAGACACAAAAATGAGGAGAGGATAGCACACTGCTCATATATCCACTGTCTATCGGACACATTTGTCTAAGGCCAAGACTTCATGTGCTTGAGGAAAAGCTATTGAGTAGTTAAAAAAAAAAAAAAAAAAAAAAAGGCTCACCTAAAACTGGAATTAAGAAAATAATTCTAGTCACAACAGCATCAAAAAGAATGAAATACTTAGGAATACATGTAAAAAGTGCAAAACTTAGAAAATACATGTAAAAAGTGCAAAACTTACAAAACATTATTCACAGAAAAAAATCTCAATGAATGAAAAAACACCCCACGCTCATGGATCAATAGCTTAACATTGTTAAGATGGAAATACTCTCATGCCAAACTGACCAAGAGATTCAACGTAATATCTAACACAATCTCAGCTGACTTCTTTGCAGAAACCGACAAGCTGATTCTAAAATTTATATGAAATTGCAAAGACCAGCCAAAACAATTCTGAAAGAAAAGGAGGAAGATTCACACTTATTGATTTTAAAACTTAAAAGAATGAAGTTGGACCTGACATCACATCATAAACAAAAATTAACTCAAAATGTATCAAAAATCCAAGTAAGAGTTAAAGACCAACATATTCAAGGCTTCTAGAAGACATGAGGTATAAATCTTTATAACCTTGGACTTGGCAAGGGATTGTTAGATATGACTCCAAAAGCATGGGCAACAGAAGGAAAAATAGACAATTTGGATGTCATAAAATTAAAAACTTTTGTACTTAAAGAAGGCTATCAAGAAAGTACAACGACAACTCTGACAATAAGAGAAAGTATCTGCAAGTCATGTATCTGACAAGAGACTTGTACCTAGACTACTGACTCTAACTCAGTAACAAAAAGACAACGTAACTGAAACTACAGGCCAAGGCCATGAATAGATTTCTCAAAACAAGACACACCAAAGGCCAGTAACACAAGAAAAGATACTTGACAACTTTAGTCATCAAAAATATGAAAACCAAAATCACAATGAGGTATCATTTTACTACCACCAGGATATCTAGATTCAAAAAGGCAAGTTCAGAGACAAACGAATACACAAAATATAGTGTATCTATTCAATGGAGTTGTATTTGGGCATTAAAAGAAATGAAGTATGGACACACACTACAACATGGATGAGTCTTGAAAACACTAAGCTGAGTGAAAGAAGCCAGTTACAAAGGACCCTATATTATATATTCTATTCATATAAAAACCCAAAGTTCAGAACAGGGAAAGGAAAATATTCTTGACAAGAGGGTGAATAATTTTACAACCTAACTAAAACAATCACTTATCCCTAATAATTAAAAATTGTAAATGTATCTCCATAAGAATTAATCAAAGATCTTGTTTTGAAATTCAAATTCCTTTTGAAGTATCAAAAGTAAAAGCTGTTGATTTATACTTACTAGAATCGGGCATAATGCGAAGGTCGCCTTCTTTATAATCATCTAAGAGCTGGTACATGTATAAGACAGGATCTTTCTCATAGGTGATGTAAAACCATGTGTTCATGATAGGGGCGCGTGCTAAGACCATTCCCCTCCACTCGTCTTTAGAGCCATCCTCTGTCTCAAACATGTGCTCCACTGCTTTGCCAATCATTGTGTCGGCTAGGTGCGCATCACTGATTCGAGATGTTGCTAGGGACAAAAAAAGCAAACAATGGTTTACAAAATATGCACTGTGAAGACTGAACTTATTCAAAGAAATGATTCTGAAATACACTATCAGGCTTCAGAATCATGTGGAGGGCTGTACAAAGGACAACCACCAAATTCACATTATTGACCCAGCCCAGGATGGATTCCACGGAACTACTATGCCCCAAAGTCATGTTACTGAGAGAATCTGTTTTTCTTTCTCTGAATTCATCTCTCTTGGTACTGTACTTAATTAAAAATTTTAGTTGTTTATTCAAGGTATAAAGTATTTTGGTTAAAATAATTATTTTAAATTATTAATAATTACAGACTTACAGAAAAGTTCCAAAATTAGTATTGTCCCTATAAAACTTTTACCCACCTTCCCTTACATTTACAAAATGGTCATTTATTAAAATCAAGATATTAAGCTTCAAGGCATAGGTTTTTACTCTGGCCCCTACAATCTATTTTTTACAGTAATCAGAGTGGTATTTGTGGCAGTTACACCAGATTATGTCAATCATTTGCTTAAAATACTCCAGCATTTTCCTTTCATCATCTGAATAACAATCTGTTTCTCCACAGCCAAAGCCCCTCAGCCTTCATTCCCTGCTGGTCCTCTGCCCTCCTGTTCTGTCACCTTCCTCCTACTGCCTACATACACCTCAGCAGCATAGGCATCTTTTTCTGGGATGCCCTTGGGCTGACCACGACCCCCACATCTTCAGGGGCTGGCTCGTCCTGAGCAGGTGTCCTCCCTGAGGCTCTCCAGGACCATGTTATGAAAAGCGCCCCACCACTCGGTCACTTGAGTTTTATTTCTTAAGGACATTCACCACTATCTATAATCATCTTGTTTTACATGTTTGTTTACTTGTTTTTAGACTGCACAGTGATGACAGCAGAGGCCTTTCCCATCGTAGGGGCTGGGATGATCATATGATGATCATATGATCATCCCATCATATGATGATGATATATCATCCCATCATACGATCCCACTGTGATCATAGGGGTTCAACACTGCTGTGTGAATTAATTATTTCAGAGGAAAAGCAGGTTGTTCTAGATTGTCGTTAGGAACACAGGTGAAAAATGACAAGCTTCTTTTCTCTTTTAACACTGGGATAATTATGGAGGAGCCTATTGATGTTAAGATTCGTCCATTCTTCATATTTCAGATAATTCTTTAAGGAAAAAAAGGCACTTCTATCTCATTCATGAGAGCTTCTATTTTTGTTTAAAGATACTGCTATTCAATTTTATCAGAAAGACACTCTAATAAACACAAATGGTAGTTTTGTTTACATGTGCAATAATTACCAAAAATAACAGATTCTCTGCTGCACAACACTAAAGCAAAATCCCACCAGTTTCTCCAAACCAGAAGGTATCAAACTTTCTGATCTCAGGACTCCTAAAATTTTTGAGTATTTGTTTATATGTACGATAAATATCAGTATCAACTATTTTTAAAATTATAAATGATGTATCTAAAGATATTTTAAGATACCCACAGAAATACATTAAGGAAAAATAACTATTTTCTAACAAAATTTTAATACATATCTAGCTTTAGAAACAGGCAGCTAGCTAGACTCATGTCTGTTTCAATATTCAATCTTTTTTGCATGTACTTTTAGTTGACTTTTAAAATCACAAAGATATGCTGTTGAAAAAGAGTATTTTATTCATCTTTTCAAATAATTCTAGATATTCTCCTCTGATATCACATCAAAACTCAGCAAGTCTTGGCTTTCCTTAAAGGTTAACTGCACTGTAGAATCTGAAATCATTATCAATAACCTTCTGTCAAACTATTAAATTAAAATTCGTCTGAAGAATACATAAAGAATTCCTATAACTCTGCAACAAAACAAATTGAAATAATCCAATCAAAAATGTGGGCAAAGGAATAGGTATTTCTGCAAAGATGACATATGAATGGTCAAAAAGCATATAAAAAGATGCTTAGCATCACTAATCATCAAAAAAAATTCAAATCAAAACCAATAGAAAATAACAAATATTGGTGAAGATGAGAAATTGAAATCCTTACGCACTATTGGTGGGACTGTAAAATGTTAATGAACACTATGGAAAAACAGTTATGTATACAGGCACCTCAAAACAAAACTGCTGTATGATTCCACTTCAGGGTAAGCCCAAAAGAACTGAAAGCAGGGCTTTTAGACATATTTGTACACCCATGTCATAGCAGCACTATTTACAATAGCCCTGATAGAAGGAACCCACCAAGAGTCCAATCAGGGATGAATGGGGAAAAAATGTGGTATACACATACAATGGAATATTACTCAGCCTTAAGAAGGAAGTCACGTGCTACAACATGAATGAACCTTGAGGACGTTATGCTAAGGGAAAGAACCTAGTCACAAAAAAGCAAGACAACATGATTCTACTTATGATGTACCTAAAGTTAGCAAATTCACAGAAACAGGATGGTGGGTACAGGGGCTGGTGGGAGGGGGAAATGAGTTGTTTAATGAGGAAAGAATTGCAAAATATAAAAATTTGGAAATCTATTCCATAACAATGTGAATATACTTAATACCTCTGAACTGTACACTTAAAAACAGTTATGGTAGTAAATTTAATGTTTTGTGTTTTTTACCACAACCAAAAAAAACCTGTTGGTCTTTGAATGGATCTTTCACCAATACATGATTTGGTAACATCATGCACTCTGTTCGTATCAAAAATATATTCACTGAGCTATGCAGATCTTTGGAAACCTCAGTATATAACTGTGAAAGGATGAGAGTGATAAAGGCAAATTATACCTTAAGATTACTATGAATTTTGATCTCATAAGGCTCATGAATATGCTTCAGGGAACCGCAACAGTCCCCAGACCACGCTCTGGCAATCAGTACTCTGAGATGTCACTTTCTCTCACCTTTAGCTTAAGGTTAAGGAAAACAAAACTAACTTAAATGTACTGCCTAACACAAATTAGGAAAAACCATTTTCTTTCTACATGGAATATAAATGAAGTCCAAATAACTTTTCAGAATATATCACAGGGAATACTATAATTAACTGATAATTATATTAGGCATATAACATACTGCTGCTTTGCAAATAGGCCTTTGGATTTCCTTTTAAAAATTGTTTTTTTTTTCCTTAGAAAAGCAATCCATGTCTATTGATGCAAACTGAAATGGCCCAGAACTAGAAAGAAAAACATTAAGAAACCCTTAAATCTCATCACCAGAGACACTCATATATTTCTGGATATCTTGGTTTGGTAAAATCAGTTTTTTTTTATAAATCAAGCTAAGTTTTTTTCTGCTCTATGATGACAAAAGAACCAACACAGGTCATGTGGCAGAATTCAGTAAAATCTCAAATAAGCTAGCAGTCTTGCCCTTGAAGGGGTCAGAAAAAGAATTATGATAATTAATGAGCACAAATAATTGATATAAAGGTGAAGATACTTTTTAAGCCCTGAAGGGAAGATTCTTCCATGTTAGTTTCTGATGTGGGAAATGGACTGCTCTCAAGATCAAGAGGAAAGAGGACATGCCTCACAAGGAACAATGTGTTCAGTCACACTTAAAAGAGATAAAGTTTAAAATGCCAAAGATTTACTATTACACAATTAGTCACCTGTAGTTAAAAACACAAATTTAAAAAAGACTTCTGTGAAAACAGAACTGTATTTATATAGGATGAATAAATACAACATCTGCTATCTGAAGCAAAGATTAAAAAGTAACTTGCTGCTCTGCTAAACTTAACCTGATGGGGAAGCACTGTCCCAGGAACACAAGGATAAAAGCAAAGGGACAGGGGACTGGGTAAGCTGCTTCCCTTGACAATCTGATTCCAAAATTCTATCCTCCAAGTACAGAACTGCTGAAGCTATATTTGTAAAAATACAGGCTTTTAAAGGACAATTACAAAAACATAAACCAGATTCAGGCAATGGCAGCATCACTATAAAAATGCAAATACTCTGAAGAAAAGAACATTCATTTGGGAGTAGTCTATTGATCTTAAAAAAAAACTCTATTTTATTTTATTCTTAAAAATAAAACCAGTCATTATGCCTAAGGTATGCAAGGCAAAACTGATTCATATGATATTTAAAGTCATTCATAGCTCCTATGACCATTTGTGTATATAAAAAATAAACTGAGGCTGTCATTAAAAAAAAAAGAAAAAAAGCCATTCATTTCCCACAAACCTTGCAAAACAAACCCTTAAAAATATAATAAAATTCACATGCATTGGTTGTTTAAATTTTGGCTGAAAGTGCAATGATCACTTTTATAATAACACACAATGAAAAATACACTTCACCTAAAAGATTCTAAAATAAACACATGAAATTTTTCTTAGTTACTGTATGATGAAATAAGTACACTGAATATTTGAGCTAATGAGAAATACTCTTACCCATCAGAGTCCAGATAAACTGTGAGCAAAATGTGGGAAATAATCATATTAGAAATTATTAGATTGTCAACTTCTTAGGGAACAATTTTATACATCTTTATATCCCTCACAGTTCCTTTGAACTGTGGTTTCAGGACATCTGTTCAGAAGTTTTCATGGTCTTAGGTGACTGATTTAAATATGTATCAGAAGTGCTTATTCTCCAATAAAAAGACAAATACCAGTAATGCAAATAATCAAAAAGCATCCATTTCAGAAATCCTTTTTAAAGCATATAATGCACAAATAGTAAAGAGAACTTACCAACTCTATCAGGGAGGACTTCAAGCGCAGAAACTCTTTCATCTTTATTAAGTTCTAGTCCATAAACACAGTCAAATCCATCGTATTTTATAAGATACAAAGAAGGGTTTACAGGCACCTGGTCCAGAACGGTTCCTTTCCACTGGGTGACAGGGCCGTTCCCTTCCTTCCACCCATGCTGAATCCTGCAGCCTACGATGTTCCGCCGGGGCTGGGAAACAGGCTTGCTTGGTCCCACACTGCTCCGATGTTTTCTGTATTCACACATATACACATATAAGGTATCTTCTCAAAGTATGCACTCCTACCAACACAACTACTGCTAGCTAGCCTGCTCTCATCAGAAACGACCCTGGTCCTGTGCAGGCTAACGCTGCCACACCCAGGGTTCACGTGGCTCTGGCCAGCCATCTCCCAGTCCCACAGCCATGCAGCGGTGGCTCACAGGGGGCCCGTTTCAAGCAACAGGAGCTTCCTGTGCACCTTAAGTGTGGAGGCAGAAAAACCAGGACTAGCCTGTAGCAACTAAGCCCTAAAATTAAGCATCACCTTTTCAGCTTTCTGAATTTCTTTTAATTAAATCAACTTACAGTTATCCAAATTAATCAAAGAAAGACAAGCGCTGACTACATGAAATAAATGCACGTGCATATGGCCTTATGAAACAGAAATCCATTTCTTGTCAAAACGAAATGTGTAACTATTCAATTTCAACCATTCTTATGCCCACATAACTTTATTCCCACTGGCTTAAACAATAAGAATAAACTAGACATTTAACTTTTTCTTAAACTAAGTCCAAGCTGGCTTATATTCATGCATTTATACCATCATTACTTCTCTAGAAAGCACATAATCTTCAACCTTTAAATCTGTAGCAAACAATGCAATATTGAAAATTATTCAAGCGACATACATCAGTTCCAAACAATTGAAAAACCTACATACAATGTTTACAAATAATACACCTGGCTCTTGATGTTAGGAGGAAAAAAACCTTCATTTCATGGAGCAATCCAAAGACAAGGGACAAGACTTGGCTTGAATGAAAGCTGAAGGCCAAAGCCATGCTGGCACATGGATGCTGCTATATGCCAACAATGAAAAAATTTAGAGAGCAGAAAAGAATTGCTTTTCTGCTACATATAGGCATAAAGCTCTCATCTGGTAAACCATAAAAGTGGTGAATAAATGGAATAAATACAAATGTACCTTTAAAAAAAAACAAGTAATTTATTATAGGATATAATATTTAAAATTACAATTGTATATATTTGAAGTAGACCAGCTTGGTAAACTTCGTGGGTTTGTGAAACAGAGAAAACAGGTTATACAGCAAACCATTAAAGCTGCATTAATAAGGCCTATAATCAGTTGACACAATCCTTTACCTAAGCAAGAAAGGGAACACCATTTGGGGAACATCTCAGAAGGAAAACTTCTCCAGTCGGACTGTAAAAGGATTCACAGGATTACATACAGGATTGTGAGACCATGAGACCAGAAGACGCTGTGTCTGCCCAGCACTTAAGGCTTTGCACACACCCAGCCAAAAGGCCTTCCAGGAAAGGCAGAACCATGCACTGAGGCCATAAGCTGAGAATAACATCCTGAATAGGATGAGGCCCGGGGAATAAGGAAAGATGAGGTTCAGGTGCTAGGCAGATCTCAACAGGTAATACAGAGGAGAACACACAGAAGTGTATTAAGTGTGCCATGGGAATACTGAAGAGCTCTGCAGCATAGACAGCTCTCCTGGTATAGTGTCACCCCTTCCCATGTACAAGAGTCTCAGCAGAGGACCATGGTGGCAACAACGGGCAACGGAAGCAAACCCAAGAATATGCCCCAAGGTAGAAGGAAACTATCACCTAACATTATGCACACACAAAGGCCATGAAAGAGGAACTTACGTCAGAAACAGAAGAGCCCAGATGAGAGGCAGCCACACGAGAGAAGAGGCAAGAAAAATCAGACACAGTCAAGAAACAAGCAGCAATTTGAAATCTTTGCAGAAATGAAGACCAGACTAGAGGAAGATGGAAGAAATTGACACCAAGGAGCATTTAAGGAAAACTGTTGTTTTTCAGTCATTAAGTCGTGTCCAACTCCGCAATCCCACAGACTGCAGCACATTAGACTCCTCTGTCCTCCAGTATCTCCCAGAGTTTGCTCAAATTCATGTCCATTTAAGGAAAATAGATAATAAAAAAAGAGACAGATGGGAACAGATATGAAATTCCAACTTCTATATAACAGAATCACCCAACAGCTAAAATCAGAAGAACAGAAAAAATACTAAAATAATTCAAGAAAAATATCCTGAAAGACTGAAATGTACAAACACATCCCTGGTAAAACGGACACAGAACTACTGACACTAAGACATCCAGTAAAACAAACAAACTTTAAGGAAAATAACATCTCCTGGCATCCAAGCAAAAGAACTGCATCACCTGTAAGGAAAAGCAAATCACAATGTGACAGTGACCCTGTGCGCCACCAGTGATGAACCTTCAAGTTCTCAGGAAAGAAAATGTGAGCTGGTGATTTCATAGTCGGCCAAGAATTCTATATTATCCTCCAAGTAAAGTACACAGATAAAACTGTGGACAAATAAGAACTTGAGGAATATTGTTCTTACAGATGCTTCCTGAAGAAGTTAACAGTTGGCCATTCGTATCTATGGGTTCCACATCCTGATTCAACCAAATGTGGACAGAAAAACAAAGTTCCAAAAAGCAAAGCTTGAATTTGCCACATGCAGGCAACAATTTACATATCATCCACATTGTATTTACAACCATTTACACAGTATTTACTCTGTGTTAGATATTATGAATAATCTAGAGACGATCTGATGTATATAGGAGGATGTGTGTAGGTTATGTGCAAATACTAGGCCATTTTATATAATGGACTTGAGCATCCGTGGATTTTGGTATGGTGTCAAGGGTCCTAGAATCAATCCACCCAGATACCAAGGGACCACTGTATAGGACAGTTTCAGATAATCAAGAATGCTTAGAAAGCTTTCAGCACAGAGCTGACAGTAAGCATCTTTTAAGCTGATAGTAAGTAAAAGTGAGCATCTTTTACTGCAGAACAAACATAGAGAAAAAGAGAAATACAGCAATATGTAACTATTATCTGCTCTGACAACAGAATTACCACCACTCCGAAAAGGGGAGGGAAAGAAGAATACCTGTAAAGTACAAGAAATTCGCTAAACAAAAGAGTATGATTTGGAACAGAGTACCTTATATTAAATGGAGAGAAAGCAAAGAAGCGGGAGCTAATTCAATAGACTGTTCATAGTAAGGAACCAATCTATATAACTAAAGTAAATAAAGATCGGTTAATTTTAAAAGACTGCAGTATAAAACTTAGTGGAGAGAAAAGACTTAATAACATACTATCAGTCAGTAACTTGTAACTACTAATAATACTCAAACCTAAAAGTGAACTCAAGACCTCTTCATAATCCCTGAAAATGGGCCTCTACATCCAACTGGCCCTCTGTGGGGATATACGGCTGTGAAGGTGATTACATTTCTTCTTTAGAATACAGGTATCTTTTCGAGCATTACATTTTTCTCCAAATAGACAATTACCTATCTTCTTTTGATCTTTAGGAAAAAGTCCTTGTGATTCATCCTGTGTACAGGATCAGGTTTTCTTCAAAGCAAAGGCAGAGGTTGGTCCCCAAAACTCACTGAAGAAAGAATTCAGTCATATGCACCATTTTATAATTCAAAGACATTCTATTATTACTACCAAAATTATAAGCAAATATAGCATCTTTACCAGTGTGATGATTAATTTTAATGTGTCAAGTTGGCTGGGCCACAGTACTAAGATACCTAGTCAAACATTACTCTAAATGTTTTCTGTGAAGATATTTTTCTACATAAAACTAACATGTATATCAGCAGATAGATTGCCTTGCATTACATAGGTGAGTCTCATCCAATCAGCTGAAGGTATTAATATCAGCTCTTCCCTGGATCTGATCTCCAATCTCTGTGCACACAACATTGGTGCTGTTTCTCTGGAAAACACTGACTACAAACAGAAAAGATTCTATCCTAGATTCAGAGGCATGAAATTTTCTACTACCATGATTCTCAACAAAACCAAAGTACACTTAGCAACTGAGAGCAGAAAAGGGCAACTGGAAGACTCAGAGCAGTTCAGCCACTCATCCTTCCTACACTCACTAGTGGCCTTCTTCTGTAACGTGCAGTGGCTTCTGAAGAGGGAGACGCACGATGCTCTCTTTAATCACATTTCAGAACAAGCATTTTCATCCCGGTCACCTCCAGTGGAAGTACATGAGACTCTCCTCCCTCTTCCGAACAACACCAGGGACTCAAATCAATCTAGCAAGCAGCCCTATTCAGAGTGGTTTCTATATCCTTTAATTCTGAAGAAACATGACCCTTCCTTTTTTGCATGGATTTTATTTTCTCACTTTCTTTAAGGGAATTTTAATCATTAACTTTTGTTACATAATATGTGATAATAATATGCCTGGATTACTCCCTGGTTTGGGGAACTTCCTGCAAGCCATATGGCGCGGTCAAAAAATACAAATAAATAAATAAATAACCTACTTATTAAGCTTACAATTTTCTACTAAAGTACACAATTAAAACCAAAGTAAGAAAAAAAAACCAAAGTAAGACAAAAAATAACCCCAAAAAATTAAATAACAAAAAAAATTCTTAGTAAAGGAAGGAAAAAAATTTTTTAAACAAACATCTTAGCACCTTAGTAACCCTTTCCTGGCCACTTTCACCACACTATCAGAAATTTAGTCTTTTGTTCCAAATTGTTATTAATTTTGCTCAGTTCAGTTCAGTCGCTCAGTCATATCCGACTCTGCGACCCCATGAACCACATAGCACGCCAGGCCTCCCTTTCATCACCAACTCCCAGAATTTACCCAAACTCATGTCCCTTTAGTCGATGATGCCATCCAACCATCTCATCTTCTGTCGTCCCATTCTCCTCCTGCCCTCAGTCTTTCCCAGCATCAGGGTATTTTCAAATGAGTCAGCTCTTTGCATCAGGTGGCCAAAGTATTGGAGTTTCAGCTTCAACATCAGTCCTTCCAATGAACACCCAGGACTGATCTCCTTTAGGATGGACTGTTTGGATCTCCTTGCAGTCCAAGGGACTCTCAAGAGTCTTCTCCAACACCACAGTTCAAAAGCATCAATTCTTCGGCACTCAGCTTTCTTTATAGTCCAACTCTCACATCCATACATGACTACTGGAAAAACCATAGCCTTGACTAGATGGACCTTTGTTGGCAAAGTAATGTCTCTGCTTTTGAATATGCTGTCTACGTTGGTCATAACTTTCCTTTCAAGGAGTAAGCATCTTTTAATTTCATGGCTGCAATCACCATCTGCAGTGATTTTGGAGCCCCCAAAAAACAAAGTCAGCCACTGTTTCCAGTTTCCCTATCTATTTGCCATGAAGTGATGGGACTGGATGCCATGATCTTCGCTTTCTGAATGCTGAGCTTTAAGCCAACCTTTTCACTCTCCTCTTTCACTTTCATCAAAAAGACTCTTTAGTTCTTCTTCGCTTTCTGCCATAAGGGTGGTGTCATCTGCGTATCTGAGGTTATTGATATTTCTCCTGGCACTCTTGATTCCAGCTTGTGCTTCTTCCAGCCCAGCGTTTCTCATAATGTACTCTGCATATAAGTTAAATAAGCAGGGTGACAATATACAGCCTTGACGTACTCCTCCTATTTGGAACCAGTCTGTTGTTCCATGCCCAGTTCTAACTGTTGCTTCCTGACTTGCCTACAGGTTGCTACTATCTTAAAAATAATTTTTAAAAAACATTCCCTTATTTAGTAGCAAACAAAGAGGATTTTTGTTGCTTTTTGCAACAAATTTTTGCAGCATTTATTTTTTTCTCATGTATATTTGGTCTTTCTAGATATATTCTCTGGTAGTCAGACAGGGTTCACAAATGCAAACTACAAATTCTTGCAAGCCTCAAAATACTGTTATTTTGTTCTCATCCTTGACTTGCCTAGGTATGCAAGGCAGGCTCAAATTCCCTTTGCCTTCAGTACCTTTACTGCAAAAAGGTATTTTCATTGTCTTTTATCTTCCAGAGTCACAGATACCAAATGCCAATCTGATCCTTGCTCCTTTGAGGGTAATCCATCTCGCTCTTCAAGCTGCTTTTAGAATTTTGTTTGTTACTAGATTCTGAAATGTCCCTAGCTCTTGTGACATGTTTCTAAGTATCCCTCACTAGGACTTGGTCAATTTCTTGAATTAGGTAAAATAGGCTTGAATTTTAGCCTATCTATTGAATATCTTACCTAACATTTTGATTTATATGAATTGATCATTTCTTTATCTTAAATGATTTTTCTTTGTAATGAGTGCAACACCTGATATGAGGATAATTTTCACTTTTCTGGATTCCTTATGAACTTCTGGGTTCAGCCTTGTTTTCGTTGCATCTGCTGCCATCTGAGTGGCAGCGTTCTTCACACCTGCAGGAGAGCAAGGTTAACTCTCCTGTTCTATGTATGACTTTCTTTGGTGCTGTCAGAGTTCCTCAGGTGCCTGATGATTCTTGGTGTCCATATTTTCAGATGCAAGGAAAGATGTAAGTGGTATCCGTAGCTGAGATGTGTTTCTTCAGGCCAAGTCAGGGTCTCTGAGGTCTCAGTATGAAGTATAGGTTCTGATAAAGCAGCCAGGACCCAGGTAATTTCAGAGCAGCTGAGACTGTGTGGCAACTTCAAGCCAGGGGAGATAAGGTGAACACCTACTGCCTAATGCAGCTGGTTTCTCACCGTAATGACAAAGGTAACTGAAGCCAGCCTGTGCTGTCTCTAACCTGAATAGATGCTAGGGTCTAGTGTGAAGAATTCAACTTTTTGGAGGTCTTGTTTTTCAACTCAAAGTTGTTGAGAGTTCCTTAGATTAGCTTAGTTTTTATATTGATATAAATCTATTCCTGTCTGCTGTGTATCCTGCAGAGATTTCTCAGTGTTCTGATCTGTTGGTGGGATGATCTTTCTGTATCAATAACAAAAACTGCAAACTTAATGTAAATTACGGTGAAGTACTATTTTCTATCTGCTTATAGAATAAATACAACCCTCCTAGTGAACAAACAATCTGGCATCCATTGTCTCAGTGATTTCATGTCTATGAATTGATCAAAAGAAAACAATGGACAAGCACAAAACTACAGCAAACAGTATGTTCTGAGCAGTGTTTGTACCACGGGAAACTGAATATGAAGTTCAATAGGTCTCACTGATTTAGTAAGTAATACTTTTCTATATGATGAATAACTACATAGCTATTAAAATCACAGAAATAATATAAAGACATTTTAAAAATACACACAATCATCCAAACAGATATGTAGGGAAAAAAAACTTTTAAAACATACATTAAATTATTGAAAGGCATAATCTCTGGATGAAGGTGGATCAAAAATAATTAAGCTGCCTTTCCCTGCATTCACTTGTTATCTTCAAATTTTTTTATGACTTAAGTACTTTACTTTTATAGGCAGATAAAATACAATTTGTAATTATGCTTAAATTAATGCAATGGATTCCTAATTCTGCAAGAAACTATATATAAAAATAGATTTATACATATTAGCATTATAAATTCCAAATTTTATTTCTGTTGCCTTTTTAGTCAAGAGTAATTTCAATTTTAGAATACCATTTCACTAATTCTAAAAGAAGAATTAAAGATCTAATACAGATACCATTTTTGCCAAATTTATTTAATGAACAACCTAATTTGATTGAAAAGGTAGAGGCAGGAAAGAATGAACAGATGGGACTTCCTGGAGGTCCAGTGGTTGGGACTCCGAGCTTCCACTGCAGGGGGCACGAGTTTGAGGAACTAGGAGCTGCACAGCAACGTGCAGCCCCAAAAAAAAGAAAAAAGAAAAGAATGAACGGATGCCTCAATGAATACTGAAGACAAAAACAGTAATTAGAATAATACAATACTTCTAAAAATCGTAAGCCAAGCTTTCCAATTACTGCTCCCTGAATGTCCAAACTGTTAATACCCTTACAGCCAAAGTTTACAAGTATTGTTTTAAAATATTTTTAAATATGTTAAACTAGAAATTATGAATGTTAAGAGTGAAAAAATATTTACTACTTTATTTTTCTGTGTATTTGAAATTTTCCATACTAGAGAAGTTAAAAATTACATATTAAACAAATTTTTTAAATTCTAATCACTAATTCAGATTCAAAAGTCAGTAAGAAAAATTTTAATAAAAATTAAAGCTTACTTACATGAGTTGAAATAGTATATATAAAAGTAAAGAATAAGGACATGTCAGATAACTGGCAGAAGATACAAGAAGATAAAAAACACACTTAGCTGGTCATATCTCTAGGTAGTTCAATCTAACAACAGTATAGGGCTTCCATGATGGTCCCACTGTGGTTAAGAACCTGCCTTGTAATTCAGGGGACACTGGCTTGACCCCTGGTCCGGAAGATCCCACATGCCATGCAGCAATTACGCCCCTGCATCACAACTACTGAGCCCCCACTCTAGAGCCTGCATGTTGTAACTACTGAGCCCGTGTGCTGCAACTGCTGAAGCCCTCGTGCTCTAGAGCCCACGATCTACAAGCAAAGCCGCTGCAATGAGAAGTCTGTGTACCACAACTAGAGAGTAGCCCCGCTCCCTGCTAGAGAAAGTCCATGTTGCAGCAACAAAGATCCAGTGCAGCCAAAAATAAACAAAACAGAACAGAAAGTAAACATATTTTTAAAAAGAACAGCTCAGGGAGTTCCCTGGTGGTCCAGTGGTTAGGACTTGAAACTTTCACAACTGAAGGCTGAGTTTCAGTCTCTGGTTGGAGAACTAAGATCCCACAAGCCAGTACAAAAAGGGATGTAAGATTAACAATTTAAAGCAACTAACTTTTTTAAATTTAAAATGAGAGTTTCTGGAATATGGTGATTTTGCTTTGTATGTTCTCCTTGGATATGTTATTTTTAATAGCCTTAGTGTCTGGCATTTTCTTGGGGAAAAAAGTCTAAAGTATTCTTAACTATCACTTACCAGGTAGTCAATAAACAAACAGCAACATTATAAACAAATACCAACACATCTCATTCAACTGAGGACACACGGAATTATAGCGCCAAGGGCAAATAAAAGGCTGTATTGTGTCAGGATCCAAACAATTCAAGGATAAAAGTAGAGAAACCAGAATTAAACATCTATAATCACCTTCCGGATCCAAACAATTCAAGGATAAAAGTAGAGAAACCAGAATTAAACATCTATAATCACTTTCCTTGTCATCTCCATAAGCTATAAACAGCTTTTCCTATAGTTTCAATGGGAGTAAATGGTGACCAAGTATACAGCATCCAATCACCTTTCATTGCTATAATTGTGTAATTAATTTCCAAACAACTTGACTTTGTTATCTGATGTGCTTTAAGGTATCAGTTCTGATGATGGTTTAGGCCAGTGCTTCTCAAACTCAGGCATGCATCAAATCTCCTACAGTTTCTTAAAACAGTTACCCAAGCCCTGTCCCAGAAACTCTGGGTTCCATTCTATTCTGCAGGTCTGAAGAAGAACCAAAGACTTTCTAACAAGCTTCCAAGTGCGCTGCTGACCTAGGTACCACACCTTTGGTAGCAGAACTGATCCAGAATAAACAGTAACTTCTATACATCCAAGTTCCCAAAAAGGAAAACCAAGACTATAGAAAACACTTCTGTACTTTGCTCAGTACTTTAAATAATGGTACTGAAAGTACCATTCCAATTATTCTGTCATCAAGAAAAGAATTCCTGAGAACAAACTAGTGGTTACCAGTAAGGAAAGGGAAGGTGGAGGGACAAAACAGAAACAGGAGATTAAGTATAAACTCCTGTGTATAAAACAAACAAGGATATACTGTAGAGTATAAGGAATCTAGCCAATATTTTATAATAAGTGTAAATGGACTATAATCTTTAAAGGTTGTGAAACACTATGTTATACACCTAGAACATTGTATAACTTAATTATATGTCGATTTAAGAAACAAAATCTGTGCTAGAAGGCCTTTCACCCTTTATCTAGACTCCCTTAATGACTTGAGTACCATTTCTCATCAGTAAATATCTTACTTTTATAGTCAATATTTAAAGGCACCGTACTTCTTACATTTTTAACTATTATAATTCTCCTATAATAAACTAGTAATGACAGCCACATACTGCACACTTTGGTGTATGAATTAACTGATCTCTTTCCTGATTTTTTTATTTTTTTAATACTGTGAGATAAAAGCAGCTTCCTTACTGTGTTCCAGCAGATTTCAAAAGAAACTAAGTCAAAATAATTCTTTTTGCAAGATGCACAGCAGCAAATAGAAAAAAACTGCTTCTCTAGCACCTGTTGCTTGTTAAGAGTTCTACAGCTGAAACTGGCATTCCCAGCTTAAACTGACAATAAAAAAACAGGATGGAGAAAGTCAAGTTTTCTATCCAAATCACTCTGGCCTTTTCATTATTTTGTCTACACACTGTGCACACAGAGTATTCAGAGATGTCCATGGCAAGCATCCAAATGCCTCAAGGGTTTTCCAAAGCACTATTCACTTTCACTGGTGTGAGTAACAGAGCTACTGGCAAATTGATTAAAAAGTATTCCACATTTGACCAGTTTATCATTGTCAATACCATGGTTCATTTAGATGCTTGCTCCAACTGTGATCTAGGTCTGTGTGCTTGTGACAGAAATATTTTTCATATACGAGAAAATAAAACATACAGTTCAGGAAACAGGACATGGTATCAATAGTTACTATAGGTTCCAGAATCATACTGTCCTGTTGCTGTATCCTAGCTATTTCTTAGATGTGATGACCACAGACTCAAACTCTCTTCACACAGAAGGATTCAAGGTCCCTACTTGACAAGGGATGTCATGAATGAGACTACCCCAGGGACAAGAGGAGGAGGAGGGGAAGGAGCACAGTGACAGCCTTGGTCAGTGACTCGTACTGGTATCTTAGAAAAAGGAAAACATTCCCTAGAAATCCTCAATTCAGTGTGTTAACAGGTCCTGATCCATTTTTCAAATGTACATTAGTGGAAAAGATACCAAAGCCCAGTCACACCTCCCTGAAATATAAATCTATCGACTATCCAAATTAAGGAAGAAAAAGAGCCAGATCCACATTCGAAAACTAAAACAAAGAATCACTACAGCTACATCCACCTTATTTGCCCCCAACTACACGTGCCTTCAAGATGTGCCTTCATTGAAGAGATAATTCCCAAACAACCTCCTGGGAAGCCAGAAAAGAAATGTCCACCAGCTTGTCCCCAAAATACACCAAGGACCCTGGCTCACAAGAAGCACAAAAGTTTCTATTTACTTCAAAAAATGAGAACGAGACTCAGCTATGCAACATTTCTGGGTGCAGAGACACTGCTCCAAGCACTTTGGACCTGATTACCAGAATCCTCTCACACCCACGGAGATAGGAGGTGCCATTTGCAGGACATGGGCTCTGCCAGCCCTTGTCTCCTGGATGTTCCTGTGACTCTCTCAAGCAAGCAGAGGCATGTGCACATCGAGTTGTTATGGCACAGTCCCCTTGTACCAACACGGAAAGCGAGAGGAGGCATGACCACGGGTCAGTGGCTGCACACAAGGAGTCTGAGCGCCTTACTCTCTGGAGGGCCACAGTGGAGGCAGGCAAGGAGAGAGCGAGGCTCCAAGTTCTGTTTTCCTGTATCTGTTTGCTATAAACACTTCATCTGTAATGAAAACGCGAAAACCTCACTGTTCCAGTCCAACACCATGACTTAATCAAGTTAAGCTGAGCGTTAGGCATACGAGGGATTTGGTAAAGCCCACAGCTAGGCCAGTGGGGCTTCCCACTCCAAGGCCAGCCTCTCCACCACCCATCATCCCCACTTACCCATTCAAGGACAACAGTTAACAGCTTTCATTTGTGATATGCGGAAACTTCTGTTTCAGTTTTTTTCCACCCCACCCATCCTCAAATTTGCACTGACATCAGAAAAAAATAGGAAAATGACTGGTAACTTTTCAACTTCTCCTTTTTGCTATGTTCAAAACTTCTACTCTTTAAGTGAGACAAGCACACCTCATATTAAAGCCCTAGATCACATTTCCCGAATCATGTAACAGATGGGATGAGAGATTCTTTAGCTGCACATGTATGAACTTCAAAAATCAAATGCATAGGAATTTATTCCTTTTTAGGGGAAAAAAGATGAACAATGCTAGTTTTGCAAAGTTAATGTGTAATTTCTTTCATCTCCCATTGTATTTAAGTTTTTTTTTTTCATTACCTTCTATTTATGCCAAGAGATGGTTTACTACTTATGGTAAAGATAATGAGTGGAGATATATTACATAAATTATTAGATCACTATATATGACAGAACTGTGAAGATGATGGGCAAATAAGTGAAATTTGAGAAATGTTTTATCAAACCTCAGGACTTGCCCTATCTTCATATTTTTGCTTTTCAAGTCATTTCTTAAACTGAGTATCACATATATTTACATTACATATCCAAGTTTTCCTTTAAATAGAGACATATTTTGGTTTAACTACCAACAATTAATGAAAGGCACCTTTATTCATCCAGACCTTCTATAACAGCCCAGAGGACTCTCACACTCTTCTGCTACTACAGAGTGGTGACCAAGAGGCACAAGCATTTCAATATGAATAATTTGAAAATAGTTAATTGTATAATCAGTCTTGGGAGGTGCTAGGGTCACCATGAGGGTCTCCCATATTTAACAACCTTATGATGAACACTCATACAATCATAGTTGATTTGTTAGGATTTCATGGTGCAGTAGCCATCACAGTACCACAGTACCAGTGGATATTGTTGTTTAAGATAGTAAATTTTCTTTTTGGACGTAACTATACACATACAAAAAAACTGCAGGAAGGAAAAAAGTTGCTTTTACACTCTAGTACCTACAGAATTTAAGATTCATACCACGTTTGTCACTTAAAATTATCTTTCAACACTAATACACTTTCTCTACATTACAATATCCTCATTCATTTGAAAATTTTATGAAGAAGTGAGTGTGCCTGGCAGAGTGCTAGCTAGGTCCTCGATGAACATGGGCAAGAAAGCACACCATTACCCAGTGTGCAGCGAGGCTCCATGTGAGGCTGGCTGCGCAGAGGGTTCAAGAGAGGGCCTCAGAGAGATGACCTCACAGCCCATGTAACCAAAGGCCACAGTGTGCTATCTAAAAAGGCAAGTTTCTGCAAAACAGATAACCAGTGCAAGTTCAATGCATGAAGCAGAGCACTCAAAGCCGGTGCTCTGGGACATCCCAGAGACGGGGTGGGAAGAAACGAGGGAGTGGGATTCAGGATGGGGGACACATGTGCACCCGTGACCAATTCATGTCAATGTATGGCAAAAACTATCACAATGTTTAACGTAATTATCCTCCAATTAAAATTAATTAATGAAAAATAAATAAATAAAAAGGCAAGTTTCAGAACCGCTTACTTGTGGGATGTCCTTTTCTTCATCATGCTTGCAGATACACCAGCATGGCCTAAAAGAGAAGTGAGTACACGTCAATGAAAACTGGATTAAAAAATAGTTCAAACTCAAGAAAAAGTTAACTTACGAAAAAATGCCATATAAAGTATGAAATTAAAATAAACCACAAGGGAATTCCCTGGCGGCCTAGGGTTAGGACTCTGTACTACTCTGCTTTCAATGCCAAAGGTACCAGGTTCCATACCTGGTTAGGGAATGCTGCAGAACCCCACAAGCCACAAGATGTAGCCAAAAAAAACAAAAAAAACCCCACAACAGCCAAAATGTAAGAAAACCATTTGCTTACTTATCTTTTAAACGGAAGATAAGGGGTCCTGGGAAGATAAAATGACAGGAAGAGCAGTTTATCTGCCTAAATTGGCCATAAAACACACATAAATCACATGGATAAAAACTACAGCCAAAAAAAGTGACAATCCTAGTCATAAAGTACTAATAGGTATAGAACTCATCTTCCTGCCACAAACAACTAGAAAATGGGACAAGAGATATGAAACATCTGGATCCAGACATCAGGACAAGAGGCAGCACAGGACTATGGAACCAGGGAGCAGAAAACCCACACAAGGGCCCCTATACCAACCAAGTGCATCCCAAGAACCATTTGAGGACAATGGTGCATGAAGGGTAACCAAGAACACTGAGGCTGTGCTACACTGAGAGTCAGATGGAAGCTAAGGAGGTGAGGTGGGCTGGGAGTCGTGGGTCAGAGTGCTGGCAAGGAAAGAGATCTCACAGGGAGCTCCAAACATCTGGAAAAGGTATGGTGGTCTTTAGTCTTTAGCTAGATACTAACTTGCAAAGGCATGAGAGCTGTTCAAACTCCATCTAGCCACCTCTTTGAACACACAGGACAATCAGGAAAAACCATAAAGATAATCCCTTGGCAGGAGGATGAAGCAGCCCTAAGAAGAAAAGCTGCTACAGACACATCCCAGAACTTGCTTGCCAAAACAAAGCTCCAATATTCAGTTAAAGGGTACCAGTAAAACCCAATGCTCCACAACTGGGTTGGATACTTCGGATGTCCAACACCCCAACTACAAGTACTAAGTCTGTGGGAAAGCAGAAAACTATAACCCCATAAGCAAACAGGTTATAACCGAAACAATGTAATTAGCAAGCAAAGATGCTAAAAGAATGATTAACAACTATGTTCAAACAGTTAGAGGAAGACATAAACACTTAAAACAGATGAATGGGGGAAGGAGAAGAAATAAATGAAAGGGATGAAAAATATATGATCCAAAATGAAGAAGAAAAAAAATCCACTGGATGTGGTTAATAGCAGATCAGACCCCACAAATAAAAAAAGCAGTGAATATGAGACATTGTAACACAACATATCCAAAATAGAACACAAACAGCCTCAGTGACTTCTAGAACAATAGCAACCGGCCCAGCATAAATGAAACGGACTCCACAAAAGAGGACAGAGGGGTGAAGAAAAAGTGACAAAAATAATGGCAGAAAGGTTTTCAGATGTGATAAATACATAAACATAGAACCAACAAGGTCAATGAAGCCAAAGTAAGATAAAAAACAAAGGGAAAAACCACAAGGCACATTCTAACCAATTTCTGAAAACCAGTGACACAGAAAATACTTTTAACCAGCCAAACAATAAAAGACATCTTAAATTTAGGCAAACAAAACAGTGGCTCCAGATTTGTTGTCAGAAACAATGCTGGCCAGAAAAAACAGTGGAATAAATCTTTAAGGTGCTGCTAAGATAAAGAAAACAATCTACTTGTGAATACTATGTATAGCAAAAATCTTTCCAACCCCAACAATATTATTTCACTAAATATAGTTTAAATACATCAATTAAGAGACTATACAAAGAAGGAAGAAACAATTATTAAAATCAAAGGTATCAGGCATCAAAAAGGATATTCCAAAATGATAACAGGGTCAATTAAGAAGCTGCAACACTCTTTCCTTTCCGGGGTGTGGGAGGTAAGATGGTAGTGCAGATTTCCAAGAAGAGAAAGTCTGTCTTTGAAGAAGATGGCATCTTCAAAGCTGAACTGAACGAGTTTCTCACTCAGGAGATAACTGAAGATGGGTACTCTGGAGTTGAGGTCCGAGTTACACCAACCAGGACAGAAATCATTATCATGGCCACAAGGACAGAGAATGCTCTTGGTGAGGAGGGCTGGCGGATCCAGGAATTGACTGTTGTGGTTCAGAAGAGATGTGGCTTCCCTGAGTGCACTGTAGGGCTATATGCTGAAAAGGTAGCCACAGGAAATCTGTGTGCCATTGTCCAGGCAGAGTCTCGGCATTACAGACTCCCAGGAGGCCTTGCTGTGCGAAGGGCCTACTATGGTGTGCTGAGGTTCATTTTTGTGGTGTCTGGGAAACTCCAAGGATAGAGGGCTAAATCCATGCATGATCCACAGTGGGGACCCTGTTAACTACTATGTTGACACCTCCGCACACCACGTGCTGCTCAGACAGGGTGTGCTGGGCATCAGGGTAAAAGATCATGCTGCCTTGGGACCCAACCAGTAAGATTGGCCCTAAGAAGCCTTTGCTTGATAACGGGAACACTCTGGAACCCAGAGATGAAAATGCTGCCTACCAACCCCATGAACAGAAAAATGGGAAGCCAGAGCTGCATGCCATGCCCTAGCCGGTAAACCAAGGCAAGACAGATTTCCTTGGCCCCTGGGTCTGGAGCCTGGATGTAGCTCTATAAAGATCTTTAATAAAATATTTTTAAAATACAAAAAAAAAAAAAAAGAAGCCACAACAGGGCTGGTGGTCCTGTGGTTAGGGCTCCCAGTTCTCATTACTGAGGGCCTGAGTTCAATATCTGGTCAAGGAACTAAGATCCCACAGTCATGTAGCACAGTCAAAAATAAAAAAAGGAAGCTATAACGATCTTAAAAGTATATAAACCTAATTATAGTATACTGAAATATATAAAGCAAAAACTGATAGAGTAAGAAAAACGGACATACTCATATTTAAAAATATAAACACTTCTCAGTAATTGATATAACAAGTGGGTAAGAATATAAGAAAAGGATATAGAAGACCTAAACATCACAAACAGCCAACTAGGCTTAGATGACATTTACAGAATGTCAATCCAGTAATGCCAAAATAAACCTTTTTTCCAAGTTCACATGGGACATTAACCCAGATACACCATATGCTACTCAGAATACAAACTCTCAATACACTTAATGTCAAACTATACAAAATAAGTCCTCTGACTACATCAGAATTAAATTAGAAATAAATATTTGTAAACACCCCAATATCTGAAAATTAAACAATCTTTTAAAACTTCATGTTTCAAACACAAAGTCACAATGAAAATTCAAATATTTTGAATAAGAAAACAACAACTTATCGATATCTACAGAATGCTTCAAAATATATACCATATTGATCAAAATTCACACTAAGTAACATAATCCACCTGGGTGGAGGAAGAAGGCTTCTGGGTTATCGCAAAGTTCTCTCCTTGGCATTACATTAAGACATGCAGTTTTTAAACATAAATTTCTGCAGTTACATAACAATTCTAAAAAGATAAATGAAAAAGGTCAGTTGGTCTGTACAGGACTGTCCATTCTACTTCACAGATAAAAACTGCCAAACATGATCCCAAATGCTAAGAGAGCCATTCCCCCTCAGTTTCACCCAGCATGTTGACATACACTGATGAAGTGGGCAGCCCTTTCAGCAGTATGAGGTGCAGCTGCAAATGCCTATGGATGGTCATCCAGATGATCCTGTCAACCCACACTACATTTCATAATCACACTTTATGCCCACTTCACTTTTGGTCTCAAAGTTCCTCCTTAGTACAGAGGATATTAATCAATATCTCCACCCTCAAAGAGGCTCTAATGAAAAAAGTAGACAATAAATAAGAACAAATGAGTAATATAAGCAGAAAAATGGAATGTTTAAGAAAAAACAGACAGACATGGCAGATGGGCTTCCCTGATGGTTCAGTGGTTAAAGAATCCACTGCCAATGCAGGAAATATGGGTTTGATCCCTGGTCTGGGAAGATCCTACATACTGTAGAACAACTAAGCCCCTATTGCCACTACTATTGAGCTTGTATTCTAGACAGACCCCAGGAATAGCAACTACTGAGCCCACTGGCGTAGAGTCAGGACTCCACACAAGAGAAGCCACTGCAATGAAAAGCCTGCGACCCCATGAACAGTAGCCTACCACACTCCTCCATCCATGGTATTTTCCAGGCAAGGGTTGCCACATCCTTCTCCAGAGGATCTTCCCAACCCAAGGATCGAACCTGGGTCTCCCGCATTGTAGGCAGACACTTTACCGTCTGAGCCACCAGGGAAGTCCTAAGATCCAGCATAACCAAAATAATATTTTTTAAAGATCAAAGAGATTTAAGACACAGCAGAAATCAAAAACACCAAAAGAGAAATGAAGAATGCTTTGACAGACTCATTAGTAGACCAAGTAGACTCAGCTAAGGAAACAACTTCTGAGCTTGAAGATATGTCAAAAGAAACTTCCAATACTGAAAAGTAAAGAGAAAAAAAAGATAAAGATGCAGGGAAAAACAGAATATCCAAGAACTGTTAAATAACAACATAAGTATAATATGTACATAATGAGAATATCAGAAAGATAAGAAAGAAACAGGAAAAAATATGTAAAGTAATAATGACAATTTGCCCCAAATTAATGTCAGACACCAAACCACAGATAAGGATGCGCAGAGAACACCAACCAGGAAAAGTGCCAAGGAAACAAAAATAAAATCTAAATAGGCTTTTCATATTCAAATGTGAGAAAAATCAAAGATAAAGAAAAAACCTCTTAAGAAGCCACAATTAAAAAAAAAAGCAAAATTAAGAATTAGATCCTACTTCTCTTCAGAAAGCATGGAAGCAAAAAGATACTGGAGTGAAATATTTATAGTGAAAAGAAAGAAAAAACCTAAAATTTTATATTCTGCAAAAGTATCCTTCAAAAGTGAGAGAAACAGACTTGCTCAAACACAGATGAGGGAATCTGTTGCCAGGAGATCTGCCCTTCAAAAAATGTTAGAAGAAATTATTCAAAGAGAAGAAAAACAAGATAGCTCTGAAACTCAGATCTACATAAAGAAAGAACATTAGAAATAGAATAAGTGAAAGTAATATAAAAACTTTTTATTTTTCTGATTTTTAATTGAACTGATAACATTTTGTTCACAGTAATATTAGCAACAATGTACTAGATGATTATGGAGCTCATATGTAAGCGAAAGACAACAATACAAAGGACTAGAGTGGAAGAATTAGAATACTTTGCTGTTACAAGATATTCGCACTACCAATGAAGCTCTACCACATTATTTGACAGTGTACCAGAATTAGTTGTATATTGCAAACTCGAGAGCTAGAAGTTTTTTAAAAAAGTATAATTGACAAGGTAAGAAAAGAGAGTAAAGGGAATCAAGTACAATGCTCAATTAAAACCATAAAAGGGGACTTGCCTTACAGTCTAATGGTTAAGAATCTGCTTACCAATAGAGGGGACATGGGTTCTATCCCTTGTCTGGGAAGATCACATATACCATAGGGCAACTAACTAAGCCTGTGAGCCACAACTACTGAGCCAATCCACCAAAACCACTGAAGCCTGCTCGTTCCAGAGCCCAAGTGCCACAACTACTGAAGCCCGCAGCAGCTACTGAAGCCTGCATGCCTGAGTGCCTGTGCTCTGCAGCAAGAGAAGTCCCCACATGAGAAGTCTGAGGACTGCAAGTGGAAAGTAGTACCCACTCATAGAAACTGAAAGTTTGGCTGTGCACAGCAATGACAACACGGTGCAGCCATAAATAAATAAGCAAGAAAAAAACCGTAAAAGGCAGAAAAAGAGTAGAAGACAAAAATATGAACAAAGAACAAGGGCAATATAGCAATAAGTATGGCAGATATTAATCCAGTAATCTCCTTAAATGCCAATGGTCTAAGTAAGCACTCCAATAAAGAGACGGTCATACTGAATGAAAAAGCAATACCATATTATAGATTTTCTATAAGAAATTCACTTTAAAAACAAAGATATATTCAGAGTGAAAGTAAACAGATGGAGAAGAGGTACCAAGGTAACAAAGATCAAGAGAAAGTCCTTAAAGGGGTATTTGGGCTTCCCAGTAAAAGTGAAACTCACTCAGTCATATCCGACTCTTTGTGATCCCATGGACTATACACAGTCCACAGAATTCTCCAGGCCAGACTACTGGGGTGGGTAGCCTTTCCCTTCTCCAGGAGATCTTCCCAACCCAGGGATCGAACTCAGGTTTCCTGCATTGCAGGTGGATTCTTTACCAGCTGAGCTGCCAATTTCAGAGAGAGATTTAAGAGCAAAAAAATTCACTGGGGATACAGAAAAGCATTATGTAACAATTATGGTCTCAATTCTCCAACAAGACATAACAATCCTTAATGTGTATGTACCTAACAACAGAGCATCAAACTAGTTGAGGCAAAAACCAATAGGAACTACAAGGAGAAACAGATGAATTCACTATCACAGTTGAAAACACTTCACTATCTCTATCAGAAATGGACAGCTTCAGCCTTAAGAAAACTGGAAAAAGACATAGCTGAACCCAATACTACCATTAATCACATGGATAAAACTGACATATATATAGCACTTTACCCAACAACTGAAGAATATACCTTCTTCTCAAGATCCCTTGGAGTATTCATTAAGAGGGCCTATATTGTGAACCATCAAACACACTTTAACAAATTTAAAAGAGGATAAAAGTGGAGAAGGAAATGGCAACCCACTCCAGTATTCTTGCCTGGAAAAGTCTATGGACAGAGGAGCCTGGCTGGCTGCAGTCCATGGGGTTACATGACTGAGCATGTGTGCATGAGGGTGGAGGGTCACGGGTTGGTAGCAATAAACTGGTAGAACTAAAAAAAAAAAAAAAAAAAAAAAAAAAAAGAGGATAAAAGAAATATCCTCAGACCACAATGAGATCTACACTCAGTAATAGAAAGACAGCTGGAAAATCCCCAAATACTTGGAGATTAAATAACACACTTCTAAATACATGGTTCGAAGATGAAATTTTAAGACAAAAATATTTTGAACTAAATGAAAACGAGAGTACAATTTACTAAAATCTGTGGGATTCAGATAAAGCAGTGCTTAAAGGGGTATTTGGGCTTCCCAGGTGGCTCAGATGGTAAAGTATCTGGCTGCAATGCAGGAGATGATCCCTGGGTTGGGGATAATCCCCTGGAAAAGGGAATGGCAACCCACTACAGTATTCTTGCCTGAAGAATTCCATAGACAGAGGAGCCTGGCAGTTTACAGTCCATGAGGTTACAAAGAGTTGGACATGACTGAGTGACTGATACTAACTAAAGGAAAATTTATAGGACTAAATGAAATGCATATATCGGAAAAGAGGAAAGATTTAAAACCAAAAATCTACGCTTCCAATTTAGAAAACCAGAAAAAGAAGAGCAAATTAAATGCAAAGTAAGCAGATATTATAAAACTTAGCAATCAACAAAACTTAAATTACAAGTCAAGAGAGAAAAATCAACAAAATCAAAACCTGGTTCTTCAAAAAGATCCAAACTGATAAATCTCTAAGATGAAAGAAGACATCAGTACTGATTCCACATACAAAATATATATATGAGGTAAACTACAAAACTGTGATCAAAGAAATTAAAGAACCATTTAAATGGATAAATATTCCATGCTCATGGACAGGAAGACTCAATATCATCAAGATGTCAGCTCTTCCCCACTTGATCCATAGATTTTAAATGCAATCCCAATCAGATTCCTAGCAAGTTATTTTGAGGATATCAACAAATTGATTCTAGAGTTTTTAATGGAGAGGCAAAGACACAACCAATAGGATATTGAAGTTGAAAAACAAAACTGGAGGACATTACCGGACTTCATGACCCGCTATACAGCTACATTAATCATGACAGTGTAAAAGAATTGGTGAAAGAATGAACAAATAGATAAAAAAAAAAAAAAAAAACCAGAATAGAAAGCCCATAAGAGATCCTCCATAAATACAGTCAACTATCCTTTGACAAATGAACAAAGGTAATACACATCAAGACAGTGTTTTCAACAAATGGTGCTGGAACAACTGGACTGCTACATGCAGAAAAGTGAATTTAGACACAGACCTTATATCCATCACAAAAATGAACTCGTAACAGATCATATACCTGAATGTAAAATTAAAAACTATAAAATATAATGCCTAAAAGGTAGTAATAGGAGAAAATCTAGATAACCCTGGTTATGTTGAACACATTTTAGATACTGAGTCTGCCAAAAAGTCCATTCAGTTTTCCTGTAAGATGCCTGTGGTAGTGCTTAGCTGTCTTTAACTTCATTTGAAACAATTCTGTTAGACTGTACTGTCACAGGTGTCATCTCAGTGTGCATCAAAAAAAAAAACCTTATCAAAATTGGTGAAATTTTGTGTAGCCATTTCCAGTCATTTTAATAGTGAAGACAGAAGAAAACTTTATTATTTCAAGAAAACACAATTGATTTGTGCAGTGTATGGAAAAGGTGCTGTGACTTATCAGATAGACCAGTTGAAGTTGACAGCCATTAAACCCAGACATTAACTGAGAAAGATCAATGTTATACCACGTGGGAGACAGCCAACATACTCAAAACATCCAAATCAAGTGCTGAAAATCGTGTGCACCAGCTTGGTTATGTTAATCACTTTGGTATTTGGGTTTCACCTAAGTGGGAAAAACCTTATTAAAAAAAATATATATTTTTGGCTGTGCTGGGTCTTTGCTGTTGCACATCAGCTTTCTCTAGTTGCAGCAAATGGGGGCTACTCTCTAGTTGCAATGCCAAGGGCTTCTCATTGTGGGGGCTTCTCTTACTGCAGAGCACAGGCTCGAGGCATGTGGGCTTCAGTAGTTGTGGCACAACAGGCTTAGGTGTCCTGCAACGTGTGGGATCTTTCCAAACCAGGGACCAAACCCGTGTCCACTGCAACGGCAGGTGGATTCCTGATCACTGGATCACCAGGAAAGCCCCATGAAGAAATGGTATTTCTGCAAGCAATTCTACTTAAACGTAATGAAAACATTCTGTTTTTAAAACAAACTGACGAGTGATGAAAAGCAGACACTGAATAATAATTGGAAGAGATTGTGGGACAAGCAAAAGGAACCACCACACCAAAGGCTGGTCTTCATCCAAAGATTATATAGTACATATGGTGGGATTTGGAAGGGAGTCCTCTATTATGAGCTCCTTCTGGAAAATCAAACAATTCCAACAAGTACTGCTCCCAATTAGACCACCTGACAAGAAGTATCTAGAATTAGTCAACAGAAAACACATAATCTTTTCATCAGGATAACACAAGATCACATGTTTCTTTGATGATCAGGCAAAAACTGTAACAGCTTTGCTGGGAACTTCTGATTCATGCACCATTTCACCAGACACTGCACCTTCAAAATTCCATTTATTTTAGTCTTTACAAAATTCTCTTAATGGAAACAATTTCAAATCCCTGGAAGACTGTAAAAAGCACCTGGAACAGTTCTTTGCTCAAGAAGATATAGTTTTGGGAAGAAGGAATTACGAAGTTGCCTTAAAAAATCACAGACGGTAATGGAACAAAAAACATTATGTTGCCCAATAAAGTTCTTGAAGAAAATGAAAAAAGTGTCTTTTATTTTTACTTTAAAACCAAAGGAACATTTTGGCCAACTCAATACAATGCCAAAGGCACAATCCATGAAAAAAATAACTGATAAGTCAGACAATTAAAATTTAAAACTTCTGCTCTATGAAAGACAATTTCAAGATGCTAAGAAAATATTTGTGAAAGACATATCTAATAAAGTACTGTTATCTATAATATATACAACTTTTAAAATTCTGCAACAAGAAAACAAACTGATTATAAACATCCTTTAAAAAATGAACCGAAAACCTTAATATATACCTCATTAAAGAAGACAGAGATGGCAAATAAACACATGAAAAGATGCTCTGAGAAATACAGGCTCAAAACAATGAGACACCACTAATATACCTATTAGAATGGTGAAACTGACAACAGCAAACTCTGGAGAGGATGTGAAGCAACTGGAATTCTCATTCAAAGCTGATGGAAATGCATATTTGGCAGTTTCTAACAAAACTCTTACCATATGATCCAGAAATTATGCTCCCTGACACTTACCCAAAGGAGGTAAAAATTTATATCCATATAAAAGCCTACACATGGATGTTCATAGGACTTTTATTCATAAGTGCCAAAACTTGGAAGCAATCAACAAGACATCCTTCAGTAGGTGAATGCATAAACACTTGGTACTATATCCAGACAACAGATTATTCAGTACTGAAAGAAAAAAGAGCCATCAAGCCATGAAAAGACATGGAGGAAACTTAAACCCATAATACTAACCTGGTAAGTTTACATATTTTATGACTCCATCTATATGATATTCTGGAAAAGTCAAAAACTATGGAGACAATGAAAGGTCAGACAATAAAAGGTTAAGGGGGAGGCAGGGATGAATAGCTGCAGCAAAGAGGAATTTTAGGGCCGTGAAGCCTCTCTGTGTGATACTCCAACGGTGGATTCGTGTCATTACTTGTCAAGACCCACAGAGCACACATCACCAAGAGTGAACACTGCGGTGAACTACAGACTCAGGGTGATGATGTTCACTGCAACAGACGCATCTATTTAACAAAAGTACAAGTGGCTGTGGGATGCTGCTGCTGGGAAACACTGAAGAGACGGGATATATAAGGAACCATTGTACCTGTGGCTCAATTTTGCTGTGACTTGAAATTGCTCTACAATAATAGTCTATTTTTAAAAAATTCTTTATAAAAAAATAAAGAGGTACTAGACTTATTCTTTGACCATCAACACTAGGCTAGATTAACAAGAGTTAAATGATGCCTTCAAAACTGAGGTAAAATTACTTCAAAGCTTGAATTCTATAATCAGATAAAATACCAACTGGCATTTACATTCACGTATGGGCTCAAAATTTTACAGCTTAAACAAATCTCTCAAAATTATTGGAAGATACTCCAGAAATTGGGAGAAAAGCACTGTAGACACACAGGACTCAAGAAACCATGTCAGAAGTCCAGCACAACTCCTGAGAAGCAGGCTAAGGGACCCATACAGATGGGGGCAAGAGACAAGGGACGCAAAAAGGTTTTCTCCAAGAAGCTGATGCCACACAACAGCATGTAAGATAAATTAGTCATAACACAGACAAAAGTTACTATCTCTGACATTAAAAGACTTTCAGAAAGCAGCGAAGAAAAAAATGGGTTTCTTATCTGAACAGAAAAAGGCCAAAGAGGCCTTTAAAACTACAGCGATACCATTCCTTGTCCATCAGATGGGAAAAGCCTACGCTGCTGGTGACATGCACCACTGGCAAGACTGCGCAAGAAACACTGACAAACTGCTTGCTGCTAGGAACGCAAAGCGGTGCAAAGCCCACACAGGGGAAGGCGATGGCATCTTACGTAACTACATATATACTTGAGATCTGATTCAGTGCTACCTCAAGAAATCTATCCCAATGACAGTGCTAAGACAAATGGGAAAGGCTATTCACTGCAGTTATTATTTCCAATAGCTGAGTAAAAGCAACACAAATGTCCAAGTAAATGACTACTCTACAAACTAACTTCGTACTTCTACACAATGGGATACTATTCAGTTGTAAAGAACCATGAGCCATTTCTCTATATATTGCTAAGAAGAGGTCACAACTACATACTGTTCAGGGGAAAAGGCAAGTAACAGAAGAACAGGTAGGTATGTATATATTAACTGGGCACTAAAATTACTTTGTTATTGACAATGGCTTCATATCAACCATCTGAGGATCACAGATTTTCCAGCGGAAAACAGAACAAGACCCTTCAGTAGGTAGCTACAGTTACATCTATTTGTTGATTGAAGTGAGGAAAAACAAGCATAATTTACAAAATAAACTGTTCTATGATTCACCTAACAGTACAGTCACTTCAACTGTCCCAAACAATAACAGGCAAGAAAAACTATATACACTCAAACTGTTTTAACAAGCTCATCCAGACACAAGTTCCAAAATACTCAGCATTTTTTTTAAATTTACTTTTACTGTATTATTTACTTATTTTTGGCTGCCCGGGCTTTCTCTAGTTGCAGTGCAGACTTCTCACTGCAGCGGCTTTTCTTGTTGTGGAGCACAGGCTCAATAGTGTGGCACACGGGTTTGATCGCCCCTTAGCATGTGGGATCTTCCCGTGTCTCCTGCATTGACAGGCGGATTCTTTATCACTGAGCCACCAAGGAAGCCCTTTTTATGTGCATTTTTGAAAATTGTTATTAAGAGACAATTTCAGTAAATCTGAGAACCGAAAAGAATATGAATGAATCACTATACATTACACCTGTAGCTTTCTAACAATCAATTCATCCACTGCCTATTCATGAAACTTTTAAAGATGTACACGCTTTAGCTAGGCAAGAGTACACACTAAGAAACAAAGGCACAGCAACCAAGAAAAAGGAGAATCTAACATACAAAAGAGGAAAAAGAAACTCCAAGGATGACAATGTTGTATCAGATCGAGACAATAATCAACAAAATAGAAAATGACAGAAGGTGCTAGAAAAAGACTCTCTTAAGAAAAACAAGAACAGATGGATTATCTATTACATTCGGCATGCAGGAAATTATATTGAGAGGAGTTTCATAAAGCTGTTAGAGGTTCTAGAAGACTCCAACTTGCAAAGAAACTTAAATAGAAAAAAATAAAGCAATCACAAAACTCCAAGAAAAACATAATGTATCAAAAAAAAGTAACCATACTGCATTACTTGGCTCAAATGTTCAATATTTATGTAGTAATCATGACAGAAACAATAAATACATTTCTAGCCAAAGCTTTTTTAGAAGTTTAAAGAAGTAGTAAAACTGTCAAGATGACATAATGCTATGCGTAAGTTCAGTTCAGTTGCTCAGTCGTGTCCGACTCTTTGCGACCTCATGAATTGCAGCACACCAGGCCTCCCTATCCATCACCAACTTCCAGAGTTCACTCAAACTCACGCCCATCAAGTTGGTGATACCATCCAGCCATCTCATTCTCTGTCGTCCCCTTCTCCTCCTGCCCCCAATCCCTCCCAGCATCAGAGTCTTTTCCAATGAGTCAACTCTTCGCATGAGGTGGCCAAAGTACTGGAGTTTCAGCTTTAGCATCAGTCCTTCCAAAGAACACCCAGGACTGATCCCCTTTAGAATGGACTGGTTGGATCTCCTTGCAGTCCAAGGGACTCTCAAGAGTCTTCTCCAAAACACTGTTCAAAAGCATCAGTTCTTCAGCGCTCAGCTTTCTTCACATAAAAAATCCTAAAAGATGTTATCAGAAAACTACTAGAGCTCATCAATGAATTTGATAAAGTTGCTGGATATAAAATTAATATACAGAAATCATTTGTATTTCTGTATACTAACAATGAAGTATCAGAAAGAGAGATTAAGGAAACTAGTTTATTTATCACTGCATCAAAAAGACTCTAAGGACTTCACTGGGGTTCAGTGGCTAAGAGTCCATGCTCCCAATGCAGAGGGCCTGCATTCAATCCCTGCTCATGGAACTAGATCCATATGCTGCAAATAAGGGTTCACATGCCACAGTTAAAAGATCTCCTATGCTGCAATGAAGATCGAAGATCCTGTGGGCCACATCTAAGACCTGGTGCAGCCAAATAAATTCACTGTTGTTTCTGTTCAGTCGCTAAGTGACTCTTTGTGACCCCAAGGACGGCAGCACACCAGGCCCCCAGTCGTTCACCGTCTCCAGGAATTTGCTCAGATTTATGTCCCTTGAGTTGGTGATGCTATCTAACTATCTCACCTCTGTCGCCCCCTTCTCCTCGTGCCCTCAATCTTTCCCAGCATCAGGGTCTTTTCCAATGAGTCTGCTCTTCACAACAGGTAGGCAAAGTACTAGAGCTTCAGCATCAAGCCTTCCAATGAATATTCAGGGTTGATTTCCTTTAGGATTGACCACTTTCACTTCCTTGCAGTCCAAGGGACTCTCAAGAGTCTTCTCCAGCACCATAATTAAAAAACATCAATTCTTCGTCACTCAGCCTTCTTTATGGTCCAATTCTCAGATCCATACATAACTACTGGAGAAACTATAGCTTAACTAGACAGACTTTTGTTAGCAAAGCGATGTCTCTGCTTTTGAATATACTGTCTAGGGTTGAAACAGCTTTTCTTCCAAGGAGCAAGTGTCTTAATTTTGTGGCTGTAGTCACTGTCCGCGTTGATTTTGGAACCCAAGAAAATAAAGTCTGTCACTGCTTCCACTTTCCCCCATCTATTTGCCATGAAGTGAGGGGACCGGATACCACCTTAGTTTCTTGAGTATCGAGTTTTAAGCCGGCTTTTTTACTCTTCTCTTTCACTCTCACCAAGAAGCTCTTTAGTTGCTCTTCACTTTCTGCCATTAGAGTGGTATCATCTACATACCTGAGGTTGTTGATATTTCTCTCGGCAATCTTGACTCCAGCTTGTGAGTTATCCAGCCCAGCATTTCACATGATGTACTCTGCATAGAAGTTAAATAAACAGGGTGACAATATACAGCTTGTCATATTCCTTTCCCAATTTGGAACCAGTCAGTTGTTCCATGTCCCACTCTAATTGTTGCTTCTTGACCTGCATACAGGTTTCTCAGGAGACAAGTAAGGTAGTCTGGTATTCTTATCTCTTTAAGAATTTTCCACAGTTTGTTGTGATCCACAAAGTCAAAGGCTTTAGCATAGTCAATGATGCAGAAGTAAATGATTTTCTGGAATTCCCTGGCTTTCTCTATGATCCAACAAATGTTGGCAATCTGATCTCTCGTTCCTCTGCCTTTTTTTAAACCAGTCTGTACATTCGGAAGTTCTCGGTTCACAAACTCCTGAAGCCTTGCTTGAAGGATTTTGGGCATAACCCTGCTAGCAAGTGAAATGAGTACAATTCTACAGTAATTTGAACACTCTTTGGCACTGCCTTTCTTTGAAACTGGAATGAAAACTGACCTTTTCCAGTGCTGTGACCATTGCTGAGTTTTCCAAATTTGCTGACGTATTAAGTGCAGCACTTTAACAGCATCATCTTCTAGGATTGTAAATAGCTCAGCTGGAATTCTACCACCTCTCCACTAGCTTTGTTGGTAGTAAATGCTAAGACCCACTTGACTTTACACTCCAGGATTTCTGACTCTAGGTGAGTGACCACAAAATCGTGGTTATTCAAGTCATTAAGACCTTTTCTGTATAGTTCTTCTGTGTATTCTTGCCACCCTTCTTACTCTGCTTCTGATAGGTCCTTACCATTTCTGTCCTTTATCATGCCCCTCCTTACATGAAATATTCCCTTGATATCTCCAGTTGTCTTGAAGAGATCTCTAGTTACACAAGCCTCTTCACCACGAGAAGGCTGTGATCCATGAACAGGAGCCAAATTAATAAATAAATATCAAAAAATAATAATAAAGCATTAAGAAAGATAATTTATCTATAAATAAAGCCTAAGGAAGCAGAATACCAGAACTTCAAAAACTATAAAACACTGATGAAAAGAAAATGATGATATACTGTGTTCTTGGAATGGAAGAACCAATAATGTTAAAATGGCCACAATACCCAAAGCAATCTACAGTCAATGCAATTCCTTTCAAATTACCAATGGTATTTTTCATAGAACTAGAACAAAAAATTTTATTTGTATGGAAGCACAAAAGAATCCAAATAGCCAGAACAATCTTGAGAAAGAACACACCTGAGGAATCATGCTCCCTGACTTCAGATTATACTACAGAGACACAGTAATCAGACAGTATGATACTGGCACAAAAACAGACATAGAGATCAATGGACAGGATAGAAAGCCTAGAAATAAACTCACACACTTTGAGTTTCTGAGTGGCAAGAATATACAATTGAGAGTTTGTGGGGAGGCAAAAACACAGAATAGAGAAAAGACAGTCTCTTCAGTTACTACTGCTGGGAAAACTGGACAGCTACATGTAAACGGATGAAATTAGAACATTCTCTTAACACCATATACAAAAATAAACTCAAAAGGAACTAGACTTAAATGTAAGACTGTGTATTATAAAACTCCTAGAGGAAAACAGAACACTCCGACATAAATCACAGCAATATTTGGGGAGGTGGGGGGAGCAGGTGGGGGCGGGGTGGCTGGCTCTGTCTCTTACAGTAATGGAAATAAAAGCAAAAATTTTACAAATGGTATCTAATTAAACTTTAAAAATTTTTGTACAGCAAAGAAAACCATAACAAAGCAAAAAGTCAATCTACAGACTGGGAGAAAATATTTGCAAATGATGCTACCAACAGAGATTAATTTTCAAAATATACAAACTTCATACAGCTTAGTATCAAAAAACAAACAACCCAATCAAAAAAGGACAGAAGATCTAAACAGACATTTCTCCAAAGATGACACACAAATGGGTAACAGGCATATGAAAATAAGCTCAACATTGCTAATTATTAAAGAAATGCAAATCAAAAGTACAAACAATGAGGTATCTGACTGACAGACACGAGTCAGAATGGCTGTCTTTAAAAAGTCAATAAACAATAAATGCTACACAGAGTGTGGTACTCTTCTACACGGTTGGAGCACATAAACTGGTACAGCTACTATGGAGAACAGAACAGAGGTTCCGTAAAAACTAAAAACAGAGCTACCATATGATACTGGAATCCATGCATCCCAATGTTCATAACAGCACTAATTACAACAGCTAAGACCTAGAAGTAACCATCAACAGATGAATGGATAAAGATGTGGTACACTTATACAACAGACTATTACTCAGCCATAAAAACATGAAATAATGGCACTGCAGCTACTGTAGAGACCTCGAGATTATCATATTAACTGCAGTCAAGGAAAACTATCACATGCTATCACCTACATGCGAAATTTAAAAAAATAATACAAACGAACTTATTTACACAACAGAAATAGACTCACAGACACAGAAGACAAACTTATAGTTACCAGAAGAGATATAATGGGGGGAGGGGATAAATTAGGAGTTTCTGATTAACCTAAACACATTATCATACATAGAACAGGTAAACAAGGACCTACCATATAGTGGAGGGAACAATACTCAATATCTTGTAATATCCTATCATGGAAAAGAATCTGAAAAACAGACATGTATACGCAGGTGGCGCTAGTGGTAAAGAACCTGCCTGCCAATGCAGGAGATGTAAGAGACGCAGGTTCAATCTCTGGGTCGGGAAAATCCCTGAGAGAAGAAAATGGCAACCCGCTGCAGTATTCTTGCCTGGAAACTCCCATGGACAGAGGAACCTCATGGGCTACAGTCTACAGAGTTGCAAAGAGTTGGACACGACTGAAGCAACTTAGCAGCAGTAGCGGCAACACATATACAACTGAATCACTTTGCTGTATACCTGAAACTAACTCAACATTGCAAATTAGCTGTATTTCAATTAAAAAATTAAATAGACTTCATTTAAAAAAAAAAACAACAAAAAGGCTAATGAGAGAAAAAGATGTTATGTGAAAAAGAATCCTCAACAGGTTTCAATAACTAATAAAGAAAAATCTGTATATTCATTATTTACAAATACTGAAGGCAAAAATCAAAATGAATAGAATGCCTACTTTTTGATAAAATCTTTGGCACTATTTGACATTTCACTCATGAATTTCTACTGATTGGTAAACATAAAAATCGAGGTTTTAAAAACATCTGAATATAGTAAAAACAGTTGTTAATCTGAGTATTAAGGCAATGGCACCCCACTCCAGTACTCTTGCCTGGAAAATCCCATGGACGGAGGAGCCTGGAAGGCTGCAGTCCATGGGGTCGCTAGAGTCGGACACGACTGAGCGACTTCACTTTCACTTTTCACTTTCATGCATTGGAGAAGGAAATGGCAACCCACTCCAGTGTTCATGCCTGGAGAATCCCAGGGACGGGGGAGCCTGGTGGGCTGCCATCTATGGGGTCGCACAGAGTCGGACACGACTGAAGCGACTTAGCAGCAGCAGCAGCAGGCACATCCATCTATTATTACCATTCCCTGTACTTATCAGTATGATTAAAATGTCATAAAGGGAGAAAATTTATATTTGATAAACTAGTAAAAATGGAGGCTAACTCTATGGGAGGAAAACATGAAAAATTTTATCAGGTAAAAGGACTTGCGGCTCAACATCATTAGGTATATATATAAACTACCACTGTAGAAACCAATTAAAATGCAACATAATTACACAAATAAATCTAAGTTATTTAAAAAACAGAAATCCCTATTATGTTGAACTATGTATATAGAGATAATGCAAATATTCAATTTTCAAATTTTTATTGATTACACATGCCCTAATGACAAACACTGTCAGGTATTAGGATTTGCCCACTGTGGTGGTTTTAAAACATGACCATAATTCTCTGACACTTCTCCCATAGAGCAGAGTACATGCACACTCCCTTGAACCTGAGCAGACCTTTGAGACTGCGTCAATGAACAAAATGCAACAAAAGTGAACCCATATAACTTTCAAGACCCCCAATAGAAGACACCATGCATCTGTGCCTGTTTCTCTTCAGGTACTTGCTCTGGGAGCCTTAAGTAGTAAGTCCAGATATCCAATGGCCCACAGTGGAAGAGAAATATCCTAGGAGCCCTACACAGTGCAGGCTCCCCGCTTCAGTTTTGAGATGGCACCAGACTAAGGGCACATCTGAGCCACCACAGCACATCCAGAGCAGCTCTGGAATGTCTGTCTAGGTTTCTTGATGCATGAAAATAAGAAACCCCTTTCTAGGTGAATTTTATTTGTTAATGGGCACATTTGTTACTGATATAAGGATTTAAAAGTAACAGAGCCTCCATTTATGTTAACAGGAAAAATGATTAAAATAATTTTATAAATAATACTGACCAAAGGGATCATTGACCTAAAAGTATAATACGTAACAGTGAAAAATAAATGACCCCAGGATCTTACACATTAAAATATTAAACAATAGGCCAACTGGAATTTACAGAGTACCCATTCTGTCTTTAGTGCTATGCCACATGCTCTAAGAATTATCAAAGGATAAGAAAATATAAAATCAAAGTATTGGCTAGGATTAGATAATCTCTCCCTTAACAGTAACATCTCCTGGTTTAGCTCCTTCAATTACTTATACCATACTACACATCACTTTAATCAGTTCTCTCTCCTAACTAAGAATATGACTTTAAATCAATGAAGAAAATAGGAGTGATGAATTCAGAATGGTGTGCCTAAAAAAACTTGGGGTACAATTACTATTTCAAGCTACAGAAACATGAGGGGTTCACCGATCAACAAAAACTTGTTGACAGCAATTTTCGAACCAAATGAGATGAAATAAACATTTTGTTAAAATAGTATGATCAACAAAAACAATGCGTTTTGCAGAGCAGCTAGGCATATAGCTAAGCACCTCATACACAAAAACACATTTATTTTTTCATAATAACCCCAGTAGATACATAACAGTATTATTGTTTAGATAAGGAAAAACAAGGCTTAAGAAGATACAAAATGCACCAATGTTTACACAGCTAGTAAAAGAGCAGAACAGGACTTCCCTGGTGGTGCAGTGGATAAGAATCTGCCTGCCAATGCAGGGGACACAAGTTTGATCCCTGGTCTGAGAAGATTCCACATGTCGCAGAGCAATTTAAGCCTGTGTGCAACTTGAACCTGTGCTCTAGAGCCCGCATGTGGCAACTGAACCTGCGCTCTAGAGCCCACATGTGGCAACTGAACCTGCACTCTAGAGCCCGCATGGGGCAACTGAACCTGTGCTCTAGAGCCCACATGTGGCAACTGAGCCTGCGCTCTAGAGCCCGCATGGGGCAACTGCTGAAGCCAGTGTGTCTAAGCTTGTGCTTAGACACCAAGAAGTCACGGCAATGCACCACAAAGAGCAGCCCCCGCTACGAGAAACTGGAGAACCTGTACGCGGTAACAGAGACCTAGTGTAAACAAAAATAAATAAACAAATTATTAAAAAATTTTAAGAAGTAAATAAAAAAAGAGCAGGATAGAACTGATGAGAGAGTTGGAATCAGAATAGTAAACCCTCAGCTGACTTACACTCCAGTCTGTCACCATGACTGCAAGTTAATCTTATAGACAAATTTAACAGCTGAATCAATGTTTACAAGAGAGGCACTAAAATCAAAGAGATAAAAGCAACTTAAAATCTTAATCCCTGTGGCTCCTCTACAAAGGAATTACAAACTCCATAGCGAATAAATAGAATAAATTCTAAAGCACACAGCAACCATTTTAAGATTACTAGTAATTTTGCTAGCTGAATTCTCAGATTCACTTATATTTGACAGATGTTTTCAATATTCAAATGTATTTCTGGAATGGAGAAAAATAAAAGTCCAGAAGAGAACACTGGGCTTCCCTAATGGCTCAGCGGTAAAGAATCTGCCTACCAACGCAGGAGACACAAGTTGATCCCTGGGTCAGGAAGATCCCTAAACGAAAAAAATGGCAACCCACTCCAGTATTCTTGCCTGGGAAATTCCATGGACAGAGGAGTCTGCAGGGCTACAGTCCATGGGGTCGAAAAAGAATCAGACACAACTTAGTGAAAAAACAACAACAACAAAAGAATGTATTTATTACTTACCTATTTTATTCTGTAGCCTATAGGATTTTTACCTTTTAGTTTTCTAGGGTAGACAAAAACCATGCAAAGTCTAAACTTCTAGTATCAGCTGTATGCCACAAAAATAAGAATTTCTATTAAATATTCATTTCATTTCCATACATTACATTTCAGTTCCTTCAAGTAAATACACAAAAAGCTGAGTTTACCTTTTTTCCTATTAAATACTCTAAATCTCACTAAATCTAATACTCATCTAGTCATCTCACTTTCACTTCTTTCAAAAACCAATGATAAAACCTTTACTTACTAGAAACCTCTTAAGTATTTACAATTCACTCGCTAAATTTACTGGACATCCATAACTTACTGCAAAAAACCACAGGAAAAATTAATATGATTCCCTACCTTTCAAAAACCTAAACCTGTGTTTTTCACATGTATAAAATACTAGAAATCACACAAAGCTTTAAGAATAGCAACCACTAGGAATTACATGAGAGCATTCCCCATTTTTACAACTGTTTCAAATTTATTGTACTAAAGTAAGTGTAGAACTGCACTGCCTACCTGCATCAGCTCTGGACCGCTGGCCAGGTGTCTTTCCGAATGGGGTCTTCATTCATCTGTATTTAAGTGAGCAGCACAGCTGCTGGACTAGGGTGAAAATTCAATACGCTCCAATTTGAAACTTTTCACAGAATTTCAATGTTCTTGTTAATCCATCATCCCAAGCGCTTTTTTTTTTTTTAACAAGTTCAGCAAAAATACGTGAAATCTTAAGTACTCTGTAAAACAGTGAAATAACAGTTCATTACTAGAGCATCACACAAGAGCAAACTTCTCCAAGTAAGCCATCAAACATGACATTATTTTAAATGTAACATCAGTGAAAATGCATTTTGCCCAGAAGCAATTAACTTTAATTTCTCAGTCCTCGGTGCCAAGGACTGCACAGAGAAGCAAGAGAAAAGGAAGTACTAGACCCTTCAACAAAGAAAAGGGTAGTTCCTTGGCGGTCAGTTGAACATTATACAGCCTTGGGCTTCCCACGCTGTATCCCAATCCATTTTGCTGGCAGAAAAGGGCAGACACTGGTATGTCAAAAAAGATTTAGACTGGCACAGCCCATCTTCTTGACGGGACACAAAAAGACCCAGCAAGACCAGGAGTGAGAAACAGGTGCAGCAGGTACACAGTGGAACAACTGCTGGAGGATGAGGCAACACTGGAATCCACTTCAAGCCTGAGCCACTGCTGGGTGGAAGGTCGGTGAACCAAGATAAGGGATTACAGTCAGTAAGACCTAGCAGTTCCCTTTCTGCTCCCAAGATTCCAGAACCAGAGGGAAAGATCCAGTAACTCTGGAGGAGCCTTAAAGCAATTTTCAATCATTCCCATGCAAAAAGTTAAATCATCTTATAAAAATGGTTTATCCTTTAAACCAAATTTGGGTCCAGTTTACAGTCCATGTAGTAAAACATCTATGGAAACATATTCTCATAAAACACAAAAATATCTACCACAAATTTCAGTTCACAAACTGAACCACCTGACTACATTCAGTTCTCATGTATTAGTTACCTATCTACAACTTATAGCCATGTGTTCACAGGTTTAAGAACTAAAGGGAATGCATTTTCTAGAGACTAAAATGTAACATAATAGTTAAAATAATTTAAAAGTCTAAATAACAAGGGGAAAAGGAATCATTTTAACTGGTAAAAAATTCTTAACTACACAAATAAAACTTCAGAAAACCTCAAGGGAAATTTAAAATCAAATGGACTATATAATTCAATGAATATTCAGAACGACTACTGTTTGAAGCTAAGGTAGAAGGGGAGAGACATTACACAAGTAAGTAAGCAAAGGAGATAGTATCTCAAGTGGCAGTAAGTTATAGGGCATCCCTCAGAGATATGGTGGGTTCAGTTCCAGACTACCACAACAAAGCGATTATTGTCAACTGTCAACTACAAACTGGTTTTTGCCAAGGGCATTTGCCATCTGCCTCTGTGGAGACTGAACACTGGGCTGCTGCAGCTGTTGACCTTCAACACCCCCCGAGGGAGTTCAGGGTAGAGAATAAGGCACTCTGCTCCACAGAATCTGGTAGAACAGGTCTTTAGACAGTTAGATATTTTCAAGAACTGATTTCATTACCCCAATCTTGATATGTCCTCATATCTAGAAAAGCACTAAATCCCTTCATGAAGACATCAGCTCCTCATGACTAGCAGAAAACCTCTTATTAGGTTAAGAGCTTGATCGCACTGAAGTCCCCCTTCACAAAATCTTTATATTCACTTTCCCTCACTACCTCTTTGGAGCAGTCTCTCAGAGCTGTATGAGATGCTGTCTCCCTGGCTGCAGTCCTCATTCTGTCCCAAATAAAACTTAACTCACAACTCTCATGTTGTTTTTAAGTCGACACAATAAAATGAGTCACATGAATTTTTTGGTTTCCAATGCATATAAAAGTTATGTTCACATTATACTGTTGTCTATTAAGTATGCAGTAGCATTATACCTGAAGAAAACTATGTACATATCTTGATTTTAAAAGATTCTATTGCTAAAAAAGCTAACCATCATCTGCCAATGCCAAGCTGCCACAAACTTTCAATAAAACGAGGTATGCCTATAATGAAAAAAAATTGGAAGCAGTACTACCAAGTCCATGCTCATTCTGCTTGCCGCACAACAGGGCAGTGAATCCAAGAGACAAGGTAGAGACAAGCCAGCTGACCAAGGAGATGGCAGACTAACGTCTCAAAATAACCATCCTGTCTGGGTCTGGATGCCAGGTTCTTTTATAGAACCCAAGAGAGAAGCAATGAGGAACCACAGTCAAAAGGCAGAATAGAGAGGGAGGCAGTGAGGAAGTAAAGTAAAAAGGGTTTTCAGTCTTGCAAATACCTCCGGGAATGGCCAAGCCTCTGGAAAGAATGTGTAAATCTTTTCTTTGCAGCCATTCACAGATGGGTAGGGTCAGATTATCTATGAGCTGAGCAAGGCATTTTATTTTAGTTTAACAGGCAAACAATAAAGTTTGTGGAAGTGATGGAATTCCAGCAGAGCTATTTAAAATCCTAAAAGATGATGCTAGTGAAGTGCTGCACTCAATATGTCAGCAAATCTGGAAAACCCAGCAGTGGCCACAGGACTGGAAAAGGTCAATCCTCATCCCAATTCCCAAGAAGAGCAGTACTAAAGAATGGTCAAACAGGACAGTTGCACTCATCTCCCATTCTAGCAAGGTTACGTTCAAAATCCTCCAAGCTAAGCTTCAGCATTACGTGAACAGAGAACTTCCAGATGTTCAACCTGGGTTTAGGAAAAAGAAGAGGAATCAGAGATCAAATCGCCAACATTTGCTGGATCATAGAGAAAGCAAGGGAATTCCAGAAAAACATCTGCCTGTTTCACTGACTACACTAAGGCCTTTGACTGTGTGGTTCACAGCAATCTGTGGAAAACTCTTAAAGAGATGGGAATACCAGACCATTACCTGCCTCCTGAGAAATCTGTATGCAGGTCAAGAATCAAGTTAGAACTCTGTATGGAACAACTGACTGGTTCAGGATTGAGAAAGGAATACAAGGCTGTTATTGTCACTCTGTTTATTTAACTTATATGCAAAGCACACGATGAGAAATGCTGGGCCGAATGACTCACAAGCTAGTCCAAGAGAAACATCAAAACTTCAGATATGCAGACAATCCCACTCTAACTGAAGAGAAACTAAAGAACTTCTTGATGAGGGTGAAGGTAGGAGAGTGAAAAAGCCAGCTTAAAACTCAATATCAAAAAAACAAAGATGATGCATTCGGTCCCATCACTTCATGGCAAATAGAAGGGGAAAAGGTGTAGGCAGTGACAGATTTCCTCTTCTTGGGCTCTAAAAATCACAGATGGTTGACTGCAGCCATGAAATTAGAAGACCGCTGCTTCTAAGCAGGAAAGCTATGACAAACTTTGTGTGTTAAAAAGCAAGGACTTCATTTTGCCGACTAAGGTCTATATAATCAAGGCTATGGTCTTTCCAGTAGTCACGTATGGATGTTAGAGCTGGACATTAAAGAAACAGAGCAAGGTAGAACTGATGCTTTTGAAATGTGATGCTGGAGGAGACCCATGAGAGTACCTTGGAAAGCAAGGAGATCAAACCAGTCAGTCTTAAAGGAAATCAACCCTGAATATACTCTTTGGAAGGACTGAAGCTGAAGCTCCAATACTTTGGTCACCTAATGCAAAGAGCTGGGCTACTTCCCCAGTGGCTCAGTGGTAAAGATTCTGCCTGCAGTACAAGGGCTGCAGGTGACATGGGTTCAATCACTGGGTTGGATGATCCCTTGGAGAAGGGCATGGCAACCCACTCCAGTAGTCTTGTCGGAGAACCCATGGAACAGAGGAGCCTGGCAGGTTACAGTCCATGGGGTCACAGAGTTGGACACAAATGAAGCGACTTTGCACACACGCACAATGCAAAACAGCTAACTCATTGGCAAAGACCCTCATGCTGGGAAAGATGGAAAGAAGAAGAAGAGGGAGACAGAGGATGAGATGGCTGGATGGCATCAAGGATTCAATGGGCATGAACTTGGGCAAACTCTGGGAGATGATGAGAAACAGGGAAGCCTAGTGTGCTGCAGTTCATGCGGTCACGAAGAGTACTTGGCGACTGAACAAGAGGCAGAGAGGCAGGGTCCTTTAAGGCAGGCCATTAAGTAAGATTTGAAAGGCAAAATGGTTGTCTGAGAAGGCCTTACAAATAGCTGTGAAAAGAAGAGAAGCAAAAAGCAAAGGAGAAAAGGAGAGAGATATCCATTTGAATGCACAGTTCCAAAGAATAGCAAGGAGAGATAAGAAAGCCTTCCTCAGTGATCACTGCAGAGAAATAAAGGAAAACAACAGAATGGGAAAGACTAGAGATCTCTTCAATATTAGAGATACCAAAGGAACATTTCATGCAAAGATGGACTCAATAAAGGACAGAAGTGGCATGGGCCTAACAGAAGCAGAAGATATTAAGAAGAGATGACAAGAATACCCAGAAGAACTGTACAAAAAAGATCTTCACAACCCAGATAATCATGATGGTGTGATCACTCACCTAGAGCCAGACATCCTGGAATGCAAAGTCAAGTGGGCCTTAGGAAGCATCACTATGAACAAAGCTAGTGGAAGTGATGGAATTCCAGTGGAGCTATTTCAAATCCTGAAAGATGATGCTGTGAAAGTGCTGCACTCAATATGCTAGCTAATTGGGAAAACTCAGCAGTGGCCACAGGACTGGAAAAGGTCAGTTTTCATTCCAATCCCTAAGAAAGGCAGTGCCAAAGAATGCTCAAACTACCGCACAACTGCACTCATCTCACACACTAGCAAAGTAATGCTCAAAATTCACCAAGCCAGGCTTCAACAGTACGTGAACCATGAACTTCCAGATGTTCAAGCTGGATTTAGAAGGCAGAAGAACCAGGGATCAAATTGCCAACATCCACGTGAACCATGAACTTCCAGATGTTCAAGCTGGATTTAGAAAATGAAGAGGAACCAGGGATCAAATTACCAACATCCACTGGATCATCGAAAAAGCAAGAGAGTTCCCGAAAAACATCTATTTCTGCTTTATTGACTATGCCAAAGATTTTGACTGTGTGGATCACAACAAACTGTGGAAAAAATTCTTCAAGAGATGGGAATACCGGACCATCTGACCTGTCTCCTGAGAAATCTGTATGCAGGCCAAGCAGCAACAGTTATAACTGGACATGGAACAACAGACTGGTTCCAAATCGGGAAAGGAGAATGTCAAGGCTGTATATTGTCACCCAGCTTATTTAACTTATATGCAGTGTACGTCATGAAGAGAGTTCATCCAGAGTTCATCTGGGCTGAATGAAACACAAGCTGGAATCAAGATTGCTGGGAGAAATATCAATAACCTCAGATAGGCAGATGACACCACCCTTACGGCAGAAAGCGAAAGAACTAAATAGCCTCTTGATGAAAGTGAAAGAGGTGAGTGAGAAAGTTGGCTTAAAGCTCAACATTCAGAAAACAAAGATCCCGTCCCATCACTTCATGGCAAATAGATGGGCAAACAATAGAAACAGTGAAAGCCTTTATTTTGGGGGGCTCCAAAATCACTGCATATGATGACTGCATCATATGCAGATGAAATTAAAAGATGCTTGCTCCTTGGAAGAAAAGTTATAACCAACCTAGACAGCATGTTAAATAGCAAAGACATTACTTTGCCAACAAAGGTCCGTCTAGTCAAAGCTATGGTTTTTCCAATAGTCATGTATGGATGTGAGAGTTGGAATATAAAGAAAACTGAGAACCAAAGAACTGATGCTTTTGAAATGTGCTGGAGATGTCTTGAGAGTCCCTTGGACAGCAAGGAGATCCAACCAGTCCATCCTAAAGAAGATCAATCCTGAGTATTCACTGGAAGAATTGATGCTGAAGCTGAAACTCCAATACTCTGGCCACCTGATGCGAAGAACTGACTCATTTGAAAACACCCTGATGATGGGAAAGATTGAAGGCAGGAGAAGGGGACAACAGAAGATGAGATGTTTGGATAGCATCACCAACTCAATGGGACATGAGTCTGAGTAGGCTCTGGGAGTTGGTGATGAACAGGAAGGCCTGGCGTGCTGCAGTCCATGGGGTCGCAAAGAGTCAGACACGACTGAGAGACTGAACTGAACTGAATGACTGAACTGAACTGAACTGATTAAGTAAGATCACAATAACATTAAGAAAAAGCAAGTTGAAGAAACAGGTCCAACATGGAATCAGAATTGGCTGGTCTCTGTAGAAGCAGCAGCACCTTCTCTAAAGGTGACTTTTCCCCCACGCAAGGTTCCCAAGCTGTTCCTTGGGGCTCTCCCACATTGAGCTGAGGAAATCAGTCTAGGTGTCATGACAACAAAGACAGACATCCACCTTTCCCAAGAGTCCACCCAAAAGCCATGCAAGCCTTGCACAGCTCTACCTCTTTCACACCAGAAATCTCAGCTTCCACATTCAACTCTTCCCACGCTGCTGTAGCTTTCCCTACTGGAACCCTACAGCCCTTAACCTCCAATTGTCCAAACCTCTCCACTGCCTTCTGAAAGGCAGTCCACGCCATCCAGTAGCTCCCTCCAAAGTGGTTGTTCGTGTTCTCCACTGTCTTTCCCCCCACACCCTCTTGTGGAGGCACGTGCCACAGCACTCACTAGTAATAACAGGCCTCCCTTTTTCTTCAAAAGAATTGATGCTTTTGAACTGTGGTGCTGGAGAACGCTCTTCAGAATCCTGTGGACTGCAAGGAGATCAAACCAGTCAATCATAAAGGGAATCAGTCCTGAATATTCATTGGAAGGACTGATGCTGAAGCGGAAACTCCAATACTTTGGTCACCTGATGCGAAGGGTCCACTCATTAGAAGACGCTGATGCTGGTAAAGATTGAAGGCAGGAGGAAAAGGGGATGAGAGAGGATGAGATGGTTGGATGGCATCACCAACTCGATGTATATGAGTTTGGGCAAGTTCCGGAAGTTAGTGATGGACAGGGAAGCCTGGTGTGCTGCAGTCCATGGGGTCGCAAAGAGTTGGACACAACAGAGCAACTAAACTGAACTTTTTGTTTCAGATCTCTATCTACCTATTAACCCTCTAGTCATCTGCACACATTTTTGAAAATTTTGTTCCTGGTTTGCTTGTTTTCCATTACATTTTTGGCAACATAAGATCCTTTGAACAAAATGCCCCCTTGGTTCTAACTTCAATCTACCCAACTCCAGCCAACTATCTCCACAGTCACAACCTCAAGCTTCTCATTACCAATCACTCCAATACCTCTGGAATCTTTATTTTAAGCATCTCACACTCAAAACAACCTCTAGTCACTGCACTTTTCTTACACCAGCCATCCTACTGCCAACAATTACTTTACACAACCACCACCTCCAAACTACGGCTTGATTTTTATCTCCTTGGGTCCTAACCGCCCTCATTACTCAGCTTAGATTCCACAGATGGTCAACTACATAGTGACTCCGTTGCTTGCCTCTGGCACTTTCTGCCAAAACCAACTTCTTGTTTACTACAACCACAATTTGAGCCATTAAGCATGGCTGAAAAACTTCAAACTTATAATCTTATATCTCAAGTGAGCTTTTGACAATACCATGCCCACCCTCAGCAGGTAAGTTTCCTTTTTGCTAGTCAGATGGAAGCAAACAAAAGAGAACTACTCATTTTCCCACTACCAAATTTATTAGCTGACCGGTACCTTCTCCTACTATAGTAACAGACGAACTGTTTCAATTCAACCCTTTCATATGTTTTGCAAATCCCATCTTCTGTATCAATTTCCCTTACCACTAAAATATTCTCAACAGCACCTAACAAAGGATGTAGTATTTTCCAATTTTAAAAACATCTCACGACTCTGTTCCTTTTCTGACATTCTTTACAAAGCTACTTCAAAGACCAAAGAATATTTTAACCTACACAAGTACCAATGTTCCCTAACTTAATAAATCAACTTGGTTCTATAACATAAAAAATTTGGCTACTGATGATCTAAAGGCACCCTTCTCACTAGCAGATATAAGCTTGTCTTTGTATGATTTTCTATTGCTTACCACTGCATTAAAATTTTCAGGTTAAACTTGTTACAATACTTTCACAGAAAGTAAAACACACAGATTGAAGAGCTGCAGCAGGAAAGGATACAGGAGGTTTTTTAATAATACAAAAGTCCTTCTCCATTTCTGAGTTGCAATTACTATTCCAAACTGCCTGATTTTATCTTAGAAATGATATAGCAAAATCTCATTTCTAAGATAGCAGGAGTCACAATTTTTTTCAAATATCACAGAAAATGTTATCAAGTGAAGCTTAATTTGATGGCCATAAAAAAGATAGCCCTGTATTCAGGATTAAACCCAGCAGACTGCTAACCTCATGAGGCGAAAGGCTTCTAGAGAATAATGTTGCATAGTACCAAAGAGCATAGTACCAAAGAATCACCCCAAATTACCCACTGATTATGAACGGTGGTTGACAGTGGAGGGACCAAACCATTCAACACCACTAATTATGAGCCAACCACACTTCGGAGTCTTCCAGACATGATGTAATGCAAAGCACACAATGCATTAGAGCAGGTAAGAAGCTTCTACAACACAAATGGGTTATATTCTATAAAAGTTCAATGTCATAAGAAAAAAAGGTAGACATACTGATCTAGATTGAGACTAAAAGCAGACAAGTAAATCCTAAATGAATGGTTCGGAGGGGGAAAAGCTGTAGAAGACACTCAAGACAAATGGGGAAATTTAAATAGGGACTATATAATAGATAACACATTATGACATTATCATTAACCTTTAAAAGCACGATGACATTATAGTTATGCACAAGAATACACTTATTTTTAAGAAACGCATACTGAAATTTCTACAGGTAGGGTGACATAATGTCTGCAAGTGAATTTCAAACATTCAGGGGAAGAAAGCAATACATACAACAAACAATCCAGTGAAAATGACAAAATATTAATTTCTGAATCTAAACAAAGAACATACTAATGTTATTCTCCAAATTCCTACTTCAATTTAAATTTTAAAAATAAATAAATAAAATTTTTTATAATAAAATTTGGAGAAAAGATGATCTTGGATTTCCCTTTGTTAAATCCATCTGTATTAAATATAGCTAGCTATCCAGGTATGCAATTTTGCTACACAACTTTTAAAATGTCATGAATTTAGTTTTAGAGCTCAAAATTCTTCGATAATCATCTCAAAGGTTGTTTGTCCTCAAGCACATGCTATGTCTCACTCACTGATATACATGTAACAACTCAGACCCTATACAGCCACCATGAGGCGCACACACTATAGCTGTTCCATTTTGGAAATTAAAAACCTACGGCACCGAAATTAAAACAGCTCGCAAGTGGGCTGCAAGAAGTATTACTGAGATATATTTCTTATTTTAAAAATAAACACAGGGACTTCCCTGGTGGTCCAGTGGTTAAAATTCTGCACTTCCACTGCAGGGGGCATGGGTTCAATCTCTGGTAGGTGAACTAAGATCCCACATGCCACACGGTGTGGCCCACAAACCAAACAAAAATTAAAAACATAGATGGTGCCCATAAAGGAAAAGGACACGGCAAAAAAAAAAAAAAAAAAATCAATGACACAGCGCTGTTGTCTCCAAAAGGTTAAGAAATTAATGTTTCAAATTTTCAGATGTAAAATTAAGTAATAAACACAAAGCAGAAGTTACATATCAAAATATTTGCTGCCAGCTGCTATCACCAAACAGTGCTATTTATAAATTCCTAAAGCTGCTTAAGCAAAAGTGCCATGTTCCAAAGAAGTCTCAACACCAATGCAAAAAACACAGGAACACTAAAGGCCAAACACATCACGTGTAAGCTGAAGTTTAGGCTGCCGACAAGGGTCTTAAAGTTGTCATCATAGAGGGTTCAGAGTGTGTGTGTGTGGGGGGGGGGATTTATATCAACACAAATATTTATATGAAAAATGACACATGGCTAAAATCCGAATAGGACCTAAACATTAAACAAAAAATAATTTTCTTAAGATATTGCAGATACAAAGAAAAACACCCAAATCTTAAAAGTGTTATGATGCCTGCAATTTACTGCAACTTTCAAATGGTTCAACAAAAAGTATTAGTAGAGCAAAATGTTAGCAAATGAAATCTCAATGGAGAACATACAGGCATAATTAAGCTATAGTTTTAACCTTTCAATGTAGAGGAAATTTCATTTTAAAAGCCTGGGGGATGGGGAACAGCAGAGAGAGAACAGCAAAGTTTGGAACTAGTGGCAACAGCACAGATTACTACATGTACTCAACAGTCCGTAGCTTATTTTCTAAGATGAGATTTTTTTTTTTTTAATAGATTAAGAAAAGGTGGCAAAATATTTGCAACTCCTAAATCTGGATGGCAAGTATACAAATGTTCAAATGCCTGTTTCAACTTTTCTATATGTTTGAAAATTTTCACAATAAAATGGTAAGAGAGAAAAAGAGTCAATAGTTTCAGATTTTATAAATCTGGAAAGAAAAAGCATCGGTTTACAACTTAGAACCTTCCTAAGTACCTAAAAGAATTTACTAGAAAGTCCAGTCACAAATCTTTCAATGGATGGCAAGTAAAACCAGCACTCTAGGTCTCCGGTGCTGACATCCCTTTGGCTAAAACTTAAAGGTTAAAATGAAGGGCTCAATGGATTAAAGATCTAAACCTAAGACCAGAAACTATAAAACTCCTAGAGGAGAACATAGGCAAAACACTCTCCGACATACATCACAGCAGGATCCTCTATGACCCACCTCCCAGAATATTGGAAATCAAAGCAAAAATAAACAAATGGGACCTAATTAAACTTAAAAGCTTCTGCACAACAAAGGAAAACTATAAGCAAGGTGAAAAGACAGCCTTCAGAATGGGAGAAAATAATAGCAAATGAAGCAACTGACAAACAACTCATCTCAAAAATATACAAGCAACTCCTACAGCTCAACTCCAGAAAAATAAATGACCCAATCAAAAAATGCGCCAAAGAACTAAATAGACATTTCTCCAAAGAAGACATACAGATGGCTAACAAGCACATGAAAAGATGCTCAACATCACTCATTATCAGAGATATCCAAATCAAAACCACTATGAGGTACCATTTCACGCCAGACAGAATGGCCGCGATCCAAAAGTCTAAAAGCAATAAATGCTGGAGAGGGTGTGGAGAAAAGGGAACCCTCTAACACTGTTGGTGGGAGTGCAAACTAGTACAGCCACTGTGGAGAACAGTGTGGAGATTCCTTAAAAAACTGGAACTAGAACTGCCTTATGACCCAGCAATCCCACTGCTGGGCATACACACTGAGGAAACCAGAATTGAAAGAGACACGTGTACCCCAATGTTCATCTCAGCACTGTTTATAATAGCCAGGACATGGAAGCAACCTAGATGTCCATCAGCAGATGAATGGATAAGAAAGCTGTGGTACATATACACAATGGAGTATTACTCAGCCATTAAAAAGAATACATTTGAATCAGTTCTAATGAGGTGGATGAAACTGGAGCCTATTATACAGAGTGAAGTAAGACAGAAAGAAAAACACCAACACAGTATACTAACACATATTTATGGAATTTAGAAAGATGGTAACAATAACCCTGTGTACGAGACAGCAAAAGAGACACTGATGTATAGAACAGTCTTTTGGACTCTGTGGGAGAGGGAGAGGGTGGGATGATTTGGGAGAATAGCATTGAAACATGTATAATATCATATATGAAACAAGTTGCCAGTCCAGGTTCAATGCATGATACTGGATGCTTGGGGCTGGTGCACTGGGACGACCCAGAAGGATGGTATGGGGAGGGAGGAGGGAGGAGGGAGAAGGGTTCAGGATGGGGAACACATGTATACCTGTGGTGGATTCATTTTGATATATGGCAAAACCAATACAATATTGTAAAGTTAAAAAATAAAATAAAATTTAAAAAAAATAATAATAAAATGAAGGGCGCAATTTGAACGCAACATCATTAACTACCCAGTGTTTGGCTACAGTATATACCAAGAGTATACTTGGAAGGCCTTCAGAGCCCCAAACTATCAATATAAACAAAACCATTAAACAGTCTAAATCACTAGACATCTAAACACCAAGTTCTAATATAAGAGCTCTTAAGCATGGACAAACTTCACAAGTACCATGAACTTGGACAAGGGAAAAATTCTATCTTCATTTTCCTTTGACTTCCATCATGTGTATGAAACCACAATATTATTTGAATATCCCTGACTTTCTCAAACAATAGAAATCACAGATCTTTCCAACCCCCACTGCATATGTTACAGATCTCAAAATAGCTTTAAAGCTCATCCACTACTTCTAAATTAAGTTACATGCCCTGCCACAGAACAGACATGACCAGAGCCATCAGGGTATTAGTCATCAAACTATGAAAACAGAATTGGTGACTGTTGTAAAACAAAGAGTTTGGCTGGCCTTCGTCCCAGTTCCTAGGAAGTACCTTCTAAATCCTTGGAATGTACTTAGTAACAGGAGTGCTTTTGATTTATGATCCCCTAGACAGTTTGTGCTAACAAGATGACTCACCAAAAAGATCAACTAGGGGATTAGAGAATTGGGATTTTGAATCCCCTGACAGCAGTCATTTTCAAGGAGAGAAGCTAAAGATTGAGCTCAACCTTACGGCCAATGATTCAATCAGCCATGCTTACATAACAAAGCCCCAATAAACAGTTTGGACAGCCAAGCTTCCCTGGTCAGCAATACTCCAGCCCTACACACCATTACATATCCATGTGCAGGACAGTGATACTCCTGACTCCACCAAAGAAAACTGGATGATCCCCACCCAGATTATTACAGACCTCGTCCTGTGTGTTTCTTCTTTTGGGTGGTCATGGGGATTTGGATCCTTTTCTGCTATAATGAAACTGTAGCATTTTCCTGAGTTCTATGAGTTCTTCTAGTAAATTCTCAAATCTGAGGTGGTCATGGGAATCCCTGACTTTGTAACCCAGGTGGTCAGAAATGTGGATGGCTTGTGGACCCCAAGTTTATTGCTGGTGTCTGCAGTGAGGGCAGTTTTATGGAGGACAATGCTTCAGCCTGTAAAGTGTAGCCTCACTCTGAGCAGCCAGCATCTTAGGATTATATGCACTGACCCACAGATCTCTAATGCTCTCCTGTATTCCCTATCATAAATTATTTATGGCTCAATATGCTACAGTCCATGGGGTGGCAGAGTCAGACCCGACTGAATGACTGAACAACGAACAACAAATGTGAAAGGTCAAAGGCCACCTCAATTCACTCTCTGATGAACATCAAGAACTACCATTTCAGTACCTTAAAATATAAAAATTGTTTACCTATATGTCTTATCTGCCACATAATACAGAAACAAAAAAGCACTATTACTAAATTAAAGTTTTAATATTTTAGTTAACTATTTAAATGTTTCAATTTATTTCCCCTTTGCTCCCTTGTATTTAGCTTACTATATTCAGAAACATTCTGAGAAGGTATCCATAGGTTTTGCCAGACTGCCAAAAGACCCATGACAAAACCACTCCTGCCTAAAACCACTGGCAAAAAAACAACTCCGAATCTTTGGTGTGTCTTTACAAGGATACACACAGGAATCACTATAAGGAACAGACAGTCCTGGTAGTGACGGACTACCATCACTGGTGATGGACTGGTAATTTAGACCACTCACCTGAAAGCTAGAATATTAAAATAAAATCTGAAAGAACAACACTAACAAAAACTATTGGGAACCAGGGTTTCTTATAGGAACGGTTAATTCCAGGTAAAGGGGAGGAAATACATGAAGAGCTTGGAACATCTTGCGCATACCAGAAGCCAGGAAGTTATCCAACTTAAGAAGGTATCACTGGAGTGGTGTCACAGAGACAAAGGGGGTTCTTTTACATTATTTTCTTGACTGTTAAATTGTTCACCCTCTGTATCTAAGTTCCACATCCACAGATTCAACCTACCTTAGATAAAGAATATTCAAGGGAAAAAAATTTCAGAAAGTTCCCCCATAGCACTGGTAACTACTTACACAGCATTTATGTTGCAATTGCAACCATTTATGCAGTACTTATGTTGCATTTGGTATTATAAATAATTTAGAAATGACAAAGTATATGGGAGGATGTGCAGAGGTTACATGCAAAAACTATGTCATTTTATGGAAGAGACTTGAGCATCCATGGCTTTCTTCAGGGGATTCTAGAATCAATCCCCCGCAGATACTGAGGTACAACTGTTTATGACTGAAAATGTCCACAGGCCAAAGGTTGAACACATACACTGACACATACCCTAATCACATGCTTGCAGGTATCAAAGAATTTGAAGATAGTGCTTCCAGAGGTAGGGCCTTGAGAGGTAAACCCCAAATTTGCAACCACTTTTATCCCTGAGGGTAACGGCCAAGTGTTTGGGGCAGCTAAAGGTAACAACTTTGCAAGGTGAGGGGCCAAAGGCCAGAACCCAGGGACCACCAAAGGAAGGAGGGGGCTAGTATATCCATCTCTTTGTAAGACGAAATCCTGAACTGCTCTTGGGATCTGAGGGAATGGTAGGTAAGAGACCTAGCTGCAACTCATCTCTACCTTAAAAATTATCCTAAACCACCTAATCCCTCAGATGTCTGGCAGAGCAAGCATAAATCCTCTCCAGGAATACCATCCCAGAGCCCAAATTATCTCAAACAATTTAAAAAATATAATCTAATACATGTGCAACCATGTAAGTTAAACCACAAAGAGACAAAATAAAAACAAGCTGCAACAACAAATAACAACAACCAAAAAAAGCAAGACCCACTAACGTTTAAAGAGCCTCTTGATGAAAGTGAAAGAGGAGAATGAAAAAGTTGGCTTAAAGCTCAACATTCAGAAAACGAAGATCATAGCATCCAGTCCCATCACTTCATGGGAAATAGATGGGGAGACAGTGGACACACTGTCTGACTTTATTTTTCTGGCTCCAAAATCACTGCAGATGGTGACTGCAGCCATGAAATTAAAAAACACTTGCTCCTTGGAAGGAAAGTTATGACCTACCTAGACAGCATAATAAAAAGCTTTGCCAACAAAGGTCCGTCTAGTCAAGGCTATGGTTTTTCCAATGGTCATGTATGGATGTGAGAGTTCGACTATAAAGAAGGCAGAGCGCCGAAGAATTGATGCTTTTGAACCGTGGTGTTGGAGAAGACTCTTGAGAGTCTCTTGGACTGCAAGGGGATCCAACCAGTCCATCCTAAAGGAGATCAGTCCTGGGTGTTCACTGGTGGGACTGATGTTGGAGCTGAAACGCCAATACTTTGAGTTTTGAAACTCCAATACTTCTCATCAGCCACCTGTTAAGAAGAGCTGACTCATTTGAAAAGACCCTGACGTTGAGAAAGATTGAGGGAAGGAGGAGAAGGGAACGACAGAGGATGAGATGGTTGGATAGCATCACCGACTCGATGGACGTGAGTTTGAGTGAACTCCGGGAGTTGGTGATGGACAGGGAGGCCTGGCATGCTGCAATTCATGGGGTCGCAAAGAGTTGGACACGACTAAACTGAACTAAACTGGGCTGCTGGCTATTGCAGTTACAAAATTATCCTTTAAAGTAAGTTATGGGAGGAAGGCTACAGGAATAAATAACTAAATGAAAAAACATCTGCAACTATCACATTCAAAGTGATTAAAAATGAGATATAAAACTGGTAGAAAACTACCACAGAATCAGATTTTCCAGAAGTGAAAAAACACAGTAAACTCAATGGACAGATTATCAGTAAGCTAATTTCATTAAAAATTAGTGAACAAAGGGAGATCAGAAAAAATATCAAGAATGAAGCATGCAAAGGGTAAATAAAACATCAGGAAAATCTCACAAGTATTTTAATGGCATGGAGGGTTGGGAGACAGGGCAGCAGAAATACATTAAAAGACAATGACTGCAAACGTCTCAAAAGAATAAAAAGCATTACCATAGATTCAGTAAGACCTGTAAACTCAAAATATAAATTAAAAAATACATAAAATACAAAATATAAATACAAAAATTACAAAATATAAACACACAAAATATAAATTTAAAAAAAAAATCACAAAAACTGTTCAAAACAAAAGACCAAATAAATAAATAAAAAGCATGAAGTAAAAAAAGATTCTATCCATGACAGCAAATACTAAACTGACAGTTTACTTAATAAAAAAAAAATAAATAAAAGTTGAAAATGTAATTCAGTAACTTCTTTCAACACCTTACAAGAAAACCGACAAGTTAAAACTCTATACATATCAAAAATATCCTTCAAAAAGAAAAATCAATTTGAGATATTTTTAAACTAACACAAACTCATAGAATTCACTATTAGGAGTCACACAACAGGGGAGAAACAAAGAGTGCTCTTCAGGCAGAAGGAAAATGAAACTGGAATTGGACTGACTGGAATTACAGCAAGGAATGAAGAGCAATGAAAAGGGTTAAGGTAAATGGCTAGTACTAGGGGACTCCCTGGAGGCCCAGGGGTCAGGACTTTGCCCTCCAATGCAGGGGACATGCATTGATCCCTGGTCACTGAACTAAGATCCCACCACTCGCTGGAACTAGTGAGGCTGCATGCCCAAGTGGAGAAAAAGTCCACAGGCAGTTATGAAGAGCCCACCTGCGGCAGCAAAGATTCCACATGCCGCAACCAAAATCTGAGATAGTCAAATGAGGGGTTTTTAAAAACAATAAATAAATGGTGATTACTGTACAAATTAATAATGTATAAGATAAAATATACACAGTTAAAATAGCATCAACTGAGCTACATAAGTGAAAATAAAATAAATGGAGTTTCAGCGTCCACAAAGGGGGGGGAAATAACCAAACATTAGATTTTGACAAGTCAAAGATCCACGTTTTAAGTAACCTTGAGGTTAGCAGAGTTAAAAAAAAAAAAAAAAAAAGACATCCAAAGAAATGAGGAAAAGACATAGAACAGGTACAATAAACAGAAAACACAAGAACATATTTAAACCCACTGGAGAAGGAAATGGCAACCCACTCCAGTATTCTTGTCTGGAGAATCCCATGGACAGAGGAGCCTGGTGGGCTACAGTCCACGGGGTCGCAAAGAGTCGGACACGACTGAGCAACTTCACTTTCATGTTAGTCATTTTGTTAAATATCAAGACCAAACACTCCAGTTACAAGAAATATTGTCAGACTAGATTTTTTAAATCCCAGCTATGTATTGTTGACAACAGAAAAATCCATAGAAAGTATGCAGAAAGACTGCAAATACAAGTTAAAAAAATTAAAAGGCACACACTATACCTACTAATCAGAGAAAAGATAATGCAATTACATTAATATTAAGCTAATCGAACTTTACCTCTAATACTACTTTTGCCTTAAAGGACACATTATTTTAAAAGACTCAGTGGTGAGGAAAATATACAATGCTAAACATGTATGCACCTAGTAACATAACCACAAAATAGATAAAGCAAAAATTATCATTAAGGAGAAACAGACAAATGCAAAATAAGCATACCAATACATTTCTCTTGATAACCAATACAACCAGCAAACCAAAGGGATAAAAGGACAAGAAGAATTTAACACAACTAGCAAAGCTGAACTAACAAATATAAAACTTTGCATCCAACAAAGTTCAAGCACGTTATTTCCAAGCACACACAGGTCATCTACAAAAACTGATCAGAGCAGTGGCATGGCGCACAGCAGCAGAAAGGATGTGCTCACCCACACTACTCCACATCTGTGGTAGCAGCAGCAGCGTCCATGACCTAGTTGCCAAAAAGGAGCTCTCTGTCAGCGCGCAGGAGCTACACACTCTCCAGGTGAGCAGCCAGGAGACAGTCGCCCAGATCAAGGCTCTGTATGTAGTCTCACTGGAGAGCACTGCTCCAAAGGATCAAGTCCTGCTCCTGTCAGGCATGCCCCGAGAGGATGAGGCTACCCTGGGCCAGTGTGGGTTAGAGGTTCTGGGCACTCTGGAAGTAGCCAGCCTCATGCTTGGTCCATGGTTCCCTGGCCCCTGCTGGGAAAGTAAGGGTCAGACTCCAAAGGTGCCAAACAAGAGGAAAAGAAGACAGACTGGGCCAAGAAGCCCATGCAGTAGAACCAGCACTTTGTCAGTGTTGTGCCCACTTTGGGCAAGAAGGGCCACAGTGCCAACTCTCAAGTCCTCCATAATCTTGGCTTTCTCTAATAAAGCCACTTAGCCCAATCATTAAAAAAAAAAAAAAAAAAAAAGAACCTGACCAGATTGTATGTTAGGCCATAAAGCAAGCTTCAAAAAATGTCATAAGCTTTTAATTATATAGTATTCTGCTGCTGCTGCTGCTAAGTCGCTTCAGTCGTGTCCGACTCTGTGTGACCCCACTGACGGCAGCCCACCAGGCTTACCCGTCCCTGGGATTCTCCAGGCAAGAACACTGGAGTGGGTTGCCATTTCCTTCTCCAACGCATGAAAGTGAAAAGTGAAAGTGAAATCACTCAGTCATGTCCGACTCTAGCGACCCCATGGACTGCAGCCTACCAGGCTCCTCCGTCCATGGGATTTTCTAGGCAAAAGTACTGGAGTGGGGTGCCATTGCCTTCTCCATAGTATTCTGACCACAAAGGAATCAAAACAGCAATCAGAAAAAAGCACACAGAATACAGAAGATTCTTAGAGCAAAGAAACTATTCGGTATGTAATTATAATGGTGGATACACATTACAAATGTAAAGGCTCACAGACTATATAAAACCAAGAGTGAACCCTGGTGGTCCAGTGACTAATACTCCATGTTCCCAACACACACGGCCCAGCTTTGGTTCCAAGTCAGGGAACTAGTGATAGATCCCACATGCCACGACTGAGAGTTAGCATGACACAACTAAAGACCACGCACGCATCACTGAGAATGGAAGGTCCTGCATGCCACAACTAAAACCTCGCACAGCCCAATAAACAAACAAGTATATTTTAAAAAGAAGAGTGAACCCTATGTGACCTTGGATGACAATGATGTCAACGTAGGTTCATCCACTCTAACAAATGTACAATCTGGTACAGGATGTTGCTAACAGGAGAGGCTGTGCTTGTGTGGGATCAGGGGGTACAGGGAACTCTGTACTTTCTACTTTCTACTCAGTATTGCTGTGAACCTAAAGCTGCCCTTAAAAATAAAAGTGTATTTGGAAATAAGGAAAAAAAAAGTTTACCTGGCAGGCTAGGTTAATGAGTATGCTATGATTGCAAACAACTCTCAAAATCTTAGTTGCTTAAGACCAAAGAAATTCCCACTTCTGCCTTCTCCCTCTTTTCTCCACTCTTGCCCGCCCCCACCCCAGCTCTCAGTTTCCTCTAGACACATAAAGACCTGGGCTGCAAGAAGCTCCGCTTGTAAACACGGTCACTGGCGAAAGGGAGGGAACACGGCAAATCTCACCACTGCTCTTAAAGCCTGTGACAAGTCTCTTCAGCTCACATTGCACTGGCCAGGACAAATCACATGACTACTTAACTTCGGAGGCAGAAACTAAAAGCAAAAACACTGCCACACGCTCTCAGAAAAGATTTAAACTTAATACTGGTGATGATGTGGAGTCACAAGAATGCATTCACCAGAAAAGAAACTGATAGGTATACCCACACTGGATGTTTGTCATTATCTAATACTGAACATACGCATAAAAGACCCAACAATTCTACTCCTAAGTCTACCCAACAGAAAAGCAATCAAGAAACCTGAATGTTCAGAGCACATCCACTTACACAAGCCCCGTGACACTCATGAAATGAGCCTCCTGGATCACTTAATATGGGGAGCTGCTCGGTTCTAAATCCATCACGGCCCTTGCCCCAGACCAATACTTCCCACAGGGTGTTCTAGCCAATGACTGGCCATAGGCAGGATGCTAAAGAATGGCCATTTCAGCAGGACAAGGAACTCCTCTGGTCCCATCTTTGGCTAGAGGACATGTCACTGGCCTTGCTAAAACTTTCTTAGAACAGCACTTAAGTCCCAAGTTACCAGACATTCTCTTCAATTTCTTCCTCCTCCACATGCATCAGACCTGCAAGGGGCTGTTCACTCTCTCACAAGTATTTCTCCCAATACTGCAAAATCTAATCTGAACTTCCTTTCTTGTCCTTGGGAGGAACTGAACAGTTTCAAAGTGGGAACAACCTAATATTTTACAGCAGGAGAATGAACAGCCGTGGATAATACATGAGTAAATCATTACATGCATAAACAAACCACAACTATACATGACCTTGTGAATGAAATGAATGACAAAAATGAGTAACAATTGCATGGGTAATGTGTCACAAACCACAGGTTTGTAATTACTTCTGTACTTTCAGTATATTTCACTGAAAAAAAAAAAAAAGGCAAGACTCTGAAAAGTCAACTGTCCTTAAACCAAAACAGGAATTGGCTACTTACTATTAATCAGATACAACCACTATGGAGAACAGTGTGGAAGATCCTTAAATAACTAAGAATAAAAGTATCATCCGTGTGTGCTCAGTCGTGCCTGACTCCTTACACCCCCATGGACTGCAGCCCACCAGGCTCCTCTATCCATGAAATTTTCCAGGCAAAAATATCCGAGTGGGTTGCCATTTCCTCCTCCAGAGGATCTTCCTGACCCAGAGATCGAACCAGTGTTTCCTGAGTTTCCCACTTTAGTAGGCAGATTCTTTACCACAGAGCCACATGGGAAGCCCAAAGGTGATGCTGAGGGTGATGAGGGCCAAAGGAAAAAATAATTCCTTCCTCTTTTTCTCCCTCTCTCTCTCCCACTTCTTACCTTCACCTTAGTATTCATTTGAGTAAAGACATCAATACAACTCTCAAAACTACCATATATGACTCAGCAATCCCACTACTGGGCATACTCCCTGAGAAAACCATAATTCAAAAGGACACATGTACCCCAATGTTCACAGCAGCACTGTTTACAACAGCAAGGATGTGGAAGCAATTTTGATGTCTGTTGACAGATGAATGGATAAAGATGTGGTGCATATATACAATAGAATATTACTCAGCAGCCATAGAAAGGAACAAAATTGGGTCATTTGTAGTGATGTGGATGAACCTAGAATCTGTCATACAGCAGAGGGAAGTTAGAAAAACAAATATCATGTATACATGGAATATATATGCAATCTAGAAAAATGGTACTGAGGAACCAAATTGCAGAACAGGAACAAAGATGCAGATATAGAGGATGGACTTTGGGTGGGGGGTGGGGGTGGATTGAGAGAGTCGCGCTGACATATACACACTACCATCTGTAAAATAGCTAGCTACTGAGAGGCTTCCGCAGAGCACAGGAAGCTTGTCTTTGAGCTCTGGGATGACCTAGATGGGTGGGACGCAGGGGATGGGAGGGAGGCTCAAGAGAGAGCGGATGTATGCATAGTTATAGCTGAGGCACGCTTTTGCATAGCAGAAACACAACACTGTAAAGCAACTATACTCCAATTAAAAAATAATAAAATAAAAAGAGTATAGGCAATTTATATTTCTTCAGTGAAGCCACTTTCCAAAAAGATTCTACCAAATTATAGTCCCACAGTTATGTAAATTATTTATTTATTTAAAGGTAATGCATTTTAGGTGAACACTACTTTATGGACTAAAACTTGTGGTGAAGACTATTTATAAAGAGAAAGCACATAAGATTGCTTTTATCTTTTACTGAGTACATTTAAAAGATTCATGAGATTAGATCTGATAGAGTGCCTGATGAACTATGGACAGAGGTTTGTGGCACTGTACAGGAGGCAGGGATCAAGACCATCCCCAAGAAAAAGAAATGCAAAAAGGCAAACTGGCTGTCTGAGGACGCCTTACAAATAGCTGTGAAAACAAGAGAAGCAAAAAAGCAAAGGAGAAAAGGAAAGATATATCCATTTGAATGCAGAGTTCCAAAGAACAGCAAGGAGAGATAAGAAAGCCTTCCTCAGTGATCAGTGCAAAGAAACAGAGGAAGACAACAGAATGGGAAAGACGAAAGATCTCTTCAAGAAAATTAGATACCAAGGGAACGTTTCATGCAAAGATGGACTCAATAAAAGACAGACATGTCATGGACCTAACAGGAGCAGAAGATACTAAGAAGAGGTGGCAAGAATACACAGAAGAACTGTACAAAAAAGATCTTTACAACCCAGATAATCAGGATGGTGTGATTACTCACCTAGAGCCAGACATCCTGGAATGTGAAGTCAAGTGGGCCTTAGGAATCATCACTATGAACAAAGTTAGTGGAGGTGATGGAATTCCAGTTGAGCTATTTCAAATTCTAAAAGATGATGCTGTGAAAATGCTGCATGCAATATGCTAGCAAATTTGAAAAACTCAGCAGTGGTCACAGGACTGGAAAAGGTCAGTTTTCATTCCAATACTTTAGAAAGGCAAGGCCAAAGAATGCTCAAACTACCCCACAATTGCACTCATCTCACACGCTAGTAAAGTAATGCTTGGAGAATTCTCCAAGCCAGACTTGAACAGTACCGCATGATCCGTGAAATTTCAGATGTTCAAGCTGGTTTTAAAAAAGGCAGAGGAACCAGAGATCAAATTGCCATCATCCGCTGGATCATCAAAAAAGCAAGAGAGTTCCAGATAAACATCTATTTCTGCTTTACTGACTATGCCAAAGCCATTGACTGTGTGGATCACAACAAACTGTGGAAAATTCTGAAAGAGATGGAAGTACCAGAGCACCTGACCTGCCTCTTGAAAAATCTGCATGCAGGTCAGGAAGCAACAGTTAGAAATGGGCATGGAACAACAGATGGTTCCAAATAGGAAAAGGAGTATGTCAAGGCTGTATATTGTCACCCTGCTTATTTAACGTATATGCAGAGTACATCATGAGAAATGCTGGGCTAGAGGAAGCACAAGCTGGAATCAAGATTGCCAGGAGAAATATCAATAACCTCAGATATGCAGATGACACCACCCTTATGGCAGAAAGTAAAGAAGAATTAGAGCCTCTTAATGAAGTGAAAGAGGAGAGTGAAAAAGTTGGCTTAAAGCTTAACATTCAGAAAACTAAGATTATGGCATCCGGTTCCATCACTTGATGGCAAACCGATAGAGCAACAGTGTCAGACTTTATTTTTCTGGGCTCCAAAATCACTGCAGATGGTGACTGCAGCCATGAAATTAAAAGATGCTTACTTCTTGGAAGAAAAGTTATGACCAACCTAGATAGCATTTTAAAAAGCAGAGACATTACTTTGCCAACAAAGGTCCATCTAGTCAAAGCTATGGTTTTTCCAGTTGTCATGTATGGATGTGAGAGTTGGGACTATAAAGAAAGCTGAGCACCAAAGAATTGATGCTTTTGAACTGTGGTGTTGGAGAAGACTCTTGAGAGTCCCTTGGACTGCAAGGAGATCCAACCAGTCCATCCTAACGGAAATCAGTCCTGAATATTCATTGGAAGGACTGATGTTGAAGCTGAAACTCCAATACTTTGGCCACCTGATGTGAAGAACTGACTCGTTTGAAAAGACCCTGATGCTGTGAATGGTTGAAGGCGGGAGGAGAAGGAGATGACAGAGGGTGAGATGGTTGGATGGCATCACCGACTCAACGGACATGAGTTTGAGTAAACTCCGGGAGTTAGTGATGGACAGGGAGGCCTGGCGTGCTACAGTCCATGAGGTCGCAGAGTCGGACACAACTGAGCAACTGAATTGAACTGAGTCCATTTAAAGAAAAATTTTTAAGATTATACAAAAATACCAGAGTCACCAAAAATTACCTATTATAACCCAATGATTAATTTTCTAAATAAAAAAGACCATTTAACAGACCTTCCAGCCCAAGACGGAGCTGTCACCACAGCACCTGCGGATCCCAGGTCAGTGTCCTGTCCACATCAGTAAATTTGGCCTAACCCAACTTTACATTCCCGCCAGCATCATCTCACACCCTTAACATCCATTCCCACAATTATTCCCCAGGTCTACCTCATCATGAATCGCACTTTGCACCTCATCCTTTGGGGCCTTCTGGGAGGATTCTAGGTGAAGCCAAATGCAGGCTTTTCAGGCAAACAGAGATTAAGTTCAGACAGGGGATGAAAAGGCTGCTTCTACTGGCAAAGGTAACCCAACAGAATTTAGGTCTTCAAGATCTCCAGCTAAATCAGAAACTGACCATATGTCTCTAATCCAATTTTCAGGATTCCACTCCTAACCAATCCAAGTTCTCACCTACTCACAGGGAATTCAATGTGCAGTTTTAGGGCAGTCACAGAAACTTTCAGGTCCCTTATGGGAACCTTCACTGGGAATTTAAAACCCTGAGCTCATCATTTTGCTTTGTAATGTTTTAACTTGGCTAGGCTAAACTGCATTCCCAGGCTTTCCCTTGTATTTGCTTCAGGACTGGGTGGGCCACAGAGAGACTACCATGCCTCAGACGGAGGGCACATCTGGCAGGACATCTGCACTCACTAACTCCCCATCTGCCTCACTGATGCGAGGCTGCAACAGCTTCTCTACCTTCCCCCAGGCTCCCTGAGTCTCTGTCTCCTGGGCCAATGTGTGTGGTCAGCTCCAAGACAAGGGCCCAGCTCTTCCTGGATGCCCACACACCAGTGTCAGAAGCAACACAACTGACACAGCTTCCCATCTGTCTTGCTGTGGCTTCCAGTCTGTCTTCTCCCCCAAGGCACTTCCACCTTTCTTCCTCAAATTCTTGTCCTATGGACTCCAACTCTAGCATGAGGCACACAAGCCGCATCGCCAGCTCCTACACTGTATTAACTGAGATCTCTGAATAAGACTATCTGACAGACTCCTGGAGAGAAAACCACACATTTAACCACACAGCCTCAATCTGCCTTTGGACAATGCTAGCTAGGTCCCGGGGATGTGAGCTCTCAGAACCCAAGAACTGAGCTAAGGACCAGAAAAGTATTGATGGACAAAAGCAATTAAGAATCTCTGCTCTCATGAAGCTCAGCCTTTCTGAGAAAACAAAAACTCGTTAAATCATGTGAACAAATGTAACCCTGTAATTTTGATAAGCACTTGGGAAGGACAGCAATGTCTCTAATGTAAGGACTTGACGAAAGTCAAGAAAAAACTTCAAAATCTTCAGAAAATTGATGGTTACTGCAAGCAAGTGATGGATATATTGAGATTCTCTATTCTACCTTTATTATAAAATTTACAAACACTTTCATTAAAACAGCTTTCATCAGAAAGTGATGCTTGAGACAAGGAAAGCAGACTAAGAAGAACTGAAATTTGGACAGAAAAGCATTCCAGGAAGAGGGAAAGAACAATGGCCAGGCTCCCTAATGGCAGAGATGACTATACCTGATCAAATACAAAACAATATATCAAACGTTATTCATTGCAATAATTTTTTAACAGCAGAATATAAACATTATATATATATTTAGGAAATGAAATACAAGCACAAAAGAGTACATACCAAGAATATAGAAGTGTATATGAAGTGATCTCCAGAATACATTAGGTAAAAAGGAAGAAACAACAGTGTATTCAAGCTTTTTGGAAACAAAAGCACATACAAACTTTTTTTAAGAAAAGCAGGTAAAAAAAATGTTTCCTTATATTGCAAAAATAAGTGGAAAAATAAACCAGAAATAAAAATAGAGCATGAGGAGAAGAGTTTAGAGATAGGAAAAGAAGGCAGAATGTGAACACACCTTTATAATGCAGCTTTGACTCTGGAACTATATAAATGTTTTACACACTGAAAAAAATACGTTTAGAAAAACATTAAAGCAATCCTTAAATGTTAGGGATTTCATTCAAATAAACCAAACTAATAAATTGATTACAAAATCAGAAAGAAAATGTCTTCAAATAATTCCATAATTCAGAATGTAAACATTTTTAAAACAAAGGGAATAAAATAGAAAACCTACAATCATTCAACTGTTAAAAAGTTTTCGAACTACTATACTTATACTGTAGGATAAAGGAAAGTAATTAAAGTTGATAAGAATGCAAATTTTTAACATTAGAGAAGGATAAACTCAAAGTAAAAACCCTATGAAGTTAAATGTGAACTGGAACTAGCAACACAAAATCATTAGTATTTCCCAAGTCTGGCCAATGACAGCAAGGGCATCTCAATGGCAATAAGGACACACAGCACTAGATTTTGTTATCTAAACTCCACTGCCTGCTAAGAAGAGCTGAAAGAACTGGTTGATAGATATGGGGCAGGAAAAGCACAAAGTGAGTCTCAGACATCGTGTAACATGAGCAAGAAACAGTTCAAAGGTTAACAGGGTCACATCCAAGGCAAGAAAACAAGTTTGAAAGCACCAAGCCATGACCAAACAAGGACAAGGTGAGGAAAAAGAATGATGACTACTTGATTAAGACACACAATACATAAAATTCCATAGGTCCACAGTGATCCTAAAGGAGAGAAAGCAAAAGGAAATACACAATAACAAATCAACCCTGTACACAGGGAAAAGAACATTCTTAGCCTTGTGTCAAGACCTAAAACTCATACTAGGAATATTAATTTAGATATGATTAGTTAATATACGGATAAGTAGGTCATACAGACTTAAATTGAAGAAAGTGGGGGAAACCACTAGGCCATTCAGGCATGACCTAAATCAAATTCCTTATGATTACAGTGAAGTGAGAAATAGATTTAAGGGACTAGATCTGATAGACAGAGGTTCCTGACATTGTACAGGAGACAAGGATCAAGACCATCTCTGTGAAAAAGAAACGCAAAAAAGCAAAATGAAGGCCTGAGGAGGGCTTACAAATAGCTGTGAAAAGAGAAGCAAAAAGCAAAGGAAAAAAGGAAAGATATAAGCATCTGAATGCAGAGTTCCACAGAAGAGCAAGGGATAAGAAAGCCTTCCTCAGGGATCAATGCAAAGAAAAAGAGGAAAACAACAGAATGGGAAAGACTAGAGATCTCTTCAAGAAAATTGGAGATACCAAGGGAACATTTCATGCAAAGATGGGCTCGATAAAGGACAGAAATGGGATGGACCTAGCAGAAGATATTAAGAAGAGGTTGCAAGAATACACAGAAGAACTGTACAAAAAAGAGCTTCACAACTAAGATAATCACGATGGTATGATCACTCACCTAGAGCCAGACAAGCTGGAATGGGAAGTCAAGTGGGCCTTAGAAAGCATCACTATGAAAAAAGCTAGTGGAGGTGATGGAATTCCAATTGAGCTATTTCAAATCCTGAAAGACGATGCTGTGAAAGTGCTGCACTCAATATGCCAGCAAATTTGGAAAGCTCAGCAATGGCCACAGGACTGGAAAAGGTCAGTTGTCATTCCAATCCATAAGAAAGGCAATGCCAAAGAATGCTCAAACTACCACACAATTTGCATTCATCTCATACGCTAGTAAAGTAATGCTCAAAATTCTCCAAGCCAGGCTTCAACAGTACATGAACTGTGGAATTTCAGATGTTCAAGCTGGTTTTAGAAAAGGCAGAGGAACCAGAGATCAAATGGCCAACATCCACTGGATCACTGAAAAAGCAAGAGAGTTCCAGAAAAACACCTATTTCTGCTTTATTGACTATGCCAAAGCCTTTGACTGTGTGAATCACAATAAACTGTGGAAAATTCTGAAAGAGATGGAAGTACCAGACCACCTGACCTGCCTCTTGAGAAACCTATATGCAGGTCAGGAAGCAGCAGTTAGAACTGGACATGGAACAACTGACTGGTTCCAAATAGGAAAAGGAGTATGTCAAGGCTGTATATTGTCACCCTGCTTATTTAACTTGTATGCAGAGTACATCATAAGAAACACTGGGCTGGAAAAAGTACAAGCTGGAATCAAGATTGCCGGGAGAAATATCAATAACCTCAGACATGCCGGAGAAGGCAATGGCACCCCACTCCAGTACTCTTGCCTGGAAAATCCCATGGACAGAGGAGCCTGGTGGGCTGCAGTCCATGGGGTCGCTAAAGAGTCAGACACGACTGAGCGACTTCACTTTCACTTTTCACTTTCATGCACTGGAGAAGGCAATGGCAACCCACTCCAGTGTTCTTGCCTGGAGAATCCCAGGGACGGGGGAGCCTGGTGGGCTGCCATCTATGGGGTTGCACAGAGTCAGACACAACTGAAGCAACTTAGCAGCAGCAGATATGCAGATGACACCACCTTTATGGCAGAAAGTGAAGAGGAACTAAAAAACCTCTTGATGAAAGTGAAAGTGGAGAGTGAAAAAGTTGGCTTAAAGCTCAACATTCAGAAAATGAAGATCATGGCATCTGGTCCCATCACTTCATGGCAGATAGATGGAGAAACAGTGGAAACAGTGTCAGACTTTAATTTTGGGGGCTCCAAAATCACTGCAGATGGTGACTGCAGCCATGAAATTAAAAGACGCTTACTCCTTGGAAGGAAAGTTATGACCAACCTAGATAGCTTATTGAAAAGCAGAGACATTACTTTGCCAACAAAGGTCTGTCTAGTCAAGGCTAGGGTTTTTCTAGTGGTCGTGTATGGATGAGAGTTGGACTGTGAAGAAAGCTGAGCGCCGAAGAATTGATGCTTTTGAACTGTGGTGTTGATGCTTTTGAACTGTGGTGTTGGAGAAGACTCTTGAGAGTCCGTTGGACTGCAAGGAGATCCAACCAGTCCATCCTAAAGGAGATCAGTCCTGGGTGTTCATTGGAAGGACTGATGCTGAAGCTGAAACTCCAATACTTTGGCTACCTCATGCAAAGAGTTGATTCATTGGAAAAGACCCTGATGCTGGGAGGGATTGGGGGCAGGAGGAGAAAGGGACGACAGAGGATGAGATGGTTGGATGGCATCACCGACTCGATGGACATGGGTTTGGGTGGACTCCAGGAGTTGGTGATGGACAGGGAGGCGTGCTGTGATTCATGGACAGGACTGAGCGACTGAACTGAGGTCATATAAACATACATGTCTGTAATTATATAGACCATCTATAAATAAATATGTAGATCATTTGCAGACAGGACCAAATATTAAACCTAAGTTATATGGATGTAACTATAAGCAAGCTGAACACTAAATACAAGCAAACAAATATAATCTAAGTTTAAAAAGTTGTCCTGCCTTTTATTACTACAATCTAAAAACATTTCAAGTGGTATTCAAATACTTCATTAGTCTCTTTATTTACTCTCTCAACATATGGATAAAACAATATCTATGATGAGTTGATCCTTTCTCTATCAACCACCCCACCCCAAAAAAAGTCAACACATTTAACATTTTAGTGTCTCCAGACAAATTGCTTTTGCTTCAAATTATTTTATCCTTATTCAACAGGTTAGACTCTTGTAAATTTGAGCTGGAACACTGGTAGATTCCTTCAATCCATCTTTCAGAAGGTTTAATGCCTTTCAATGGCTCCCCGCACCCGCCCACCACCACCACCCTTTGAATAAAACAGCAACCACCTTAATGTGATATGTTCAATCATTTAAAATCTGGCCCCAAATTCATTCCTAGACAGACTGATCATGTCAAACTTAAGTGTGTCAGCAGTTGTATGATCAATAACACAGGGAACTTATGACATCCAGAAGCCCTAGGAATCACTCACATGGGAGTAACAGATAACACAGGAAAACTTTTGATTGTAATGGTCTGAGAGTCTTCATGACTCTGCTCCTGTTGTTCCTTCATCTAGACTGCTTTCCTCTAACCTATATTCTTAACCCTGCAGGAACATCACCTTCTCTCCATATGCCTGGGTATCTTCCCTACCAAGCTGTAAGGTCTCTAAGGGCACATCTTCATGTATCATGCCCACATCTGACTTATGGCAATTTTAAAGCCAAAAAATAAGCACCCAATAAAGATTTAATTAAAAATTTAGTAGACGACAAGCACAACTAAGCAACCTATTGTTGAAAAAAGAATGCTAGTAACTATAGCAAAGTTCAAAAGCATGAAGAAGAAGGAAATCAACAATGACTGGCACCAGCTGCTGCATTTCAGGAACTGTACTGGGAACTCTACACATCCATTTCATTTAACTATTGTAATAGCCTTACATGATAGGCTTCATCCCAGTTTACAGTTGAGGAATAGCGCTTAGAAGGGCTATGTGATCAACCAGGTATGTGGCTTTGGACCAGTAAGGAGTGGGGTTGGATTTCAACCCAGACTCTTCAGAGTTGAAGGCCATTCGATCTCCAAGTCCAACTCCAGAGCTCACATCTTTTTCACAATGGATTCCCCATTTCCAATTTCTTTTTGTTCAAAGGAAAGAAAAAAAAACACACAATTAAACATCTAATAAATATAAGGGAGTATTTCCATGACATATATTTTTCTCAACAAATTACAATTCTGCTAATTCAAAAGAAATATCCAACAACACTGTTATTTTTAATCTCTGCAATAATCCACCATAATTCTTCCAGAACAGCAGTATCCTTTTTATGTGTTTCTAACATACCACAGGAAAAAATGCTAACAATTAAGGAGTACAGCCAATGGAGTTTATCTGTATACAATCAGATAAGTCATTGGGAAGAGAGAACACTGCATAATTAAATTTCTTCTAGTTAAGATTTCAAATTAATAGCTCATAATTGTATCATATCAATACCGTTAAGAGTCAAATCTGAGGTACTCTTTCCCACAGGATGCACAGGCAAACAAAAATCACATCAACCTCCCACTCCATGATTTACAACAGTGGTACCATTACCTGTAAGGACACCAATGACCAACATTTCGCCATTACCTAGATTTCATGAGTGTTACTACACTAAAAACAACAAACTATAAGGTCCCTAGATTTCATGAGTGTTACTACACTAAAAACAACAAACTATATAAGGTCAAATATGGAAAACAATGTTGGTACTATTTCTCAGCACCACTAACCGGATACTGTGAATTGTTATCCTGGGGGAAAAGGAAAAGAATATAGCATTGTTTCCCAAACTAAGGTGACCAAGGACTCCTTTGATTTTCCTGTAGCATTTCTTAGCATGAGCGTCACAAAGAATATCACCTTAAACGCTAATTCATATATATACTCAAAACAAAGTAAATATTATGACTGGGTTCTAAACCAGTAAATAAAGAAACAGTACTATCAAAACTCTGGGGATCATCTAAAATCTTAAAAAATAAAAAAAAACCTCTAAGTTAATCATAGAGATTGACTGAAGGTCTCTTTCCTTAACTCATTTCACAGAATTTTGAAGTAACCATTTTGCTACTCAAAGAAATTCTATTTTCTCACAAGAAACACACACCTACTATTGACGATTCTGACAAACATTTAACGACCTTTACATGCAATTATCAAGTCAAGTCCCATGAACACAGAGGCCTGGTAGGTTAGTCCATGAGGTCACAAAAAGAGTCGGACTCGACTTAGCTGCTCAACAACAAACCAAGTCTGATGATAAAGGTTCTATAAATTGTTAGCTACAATTTTTTGGTTATTTGCCTCTTACCCAAGGATTGGGGGAAGGGCAGAAGCTTCCTCATCTCACTTGACCCTCATCTGCAATTTCACAGCCTCTTAAAAGTTCACAACCTCTAAGAACGTTAACAGACTCAATCTGTCCTGGTATATACACCCTCAAGTACAGGTTTAGTTTTCATTTCCTAACAAAGGTATGTAGAAAGCAATTACTGTACTCTCCATCAATCCCTTCAGACCGCAGAGTTCCTTCCAGAAAATTCCAACAGAAGTTATATAGGAATTCGCATTTGGGGAGGTATGTCGTCTCTGGCAGAAGTCATGTTATACAGCGCAATCCTTTAACACTTAAATGCATTGAGGGTTGCTTTCTGACGTACAGCAGATCTGTATTTGCTACTTAAACGTGCATGGAAAACCCTCTCCAAAACCAGGAATCCCAACCCACAAATCATAAAAAAAAAAAAAGCAAATAAGCGTGAAGCAACTGCGTAAACAGATATGGGGTGCTTATTTCGTGGCATTTATGGCTGAGGCCATCACTAAAATTCAATCCGACAAAGTCGACAACGCATCCCCAACAGGAAAGATGAACAGAGCCAAACCGTAGGCACTGCGCAGTTTCCGCGCCGTGCGATTAATCTCAGCAAATGCTTGCGGAATGCGCTCAAGGTCACTCGTGATGAAAAAGAAAAGTGTGTGTGTGTGTTTGAGTGTGCGTGTGCAGAAACGCCCGCCGTCGGCTAGTCCCGCGCAGAGCTGCCCAGGGCGCGTGGACAGGCAGCCAAGGGGGCGGGGGAATTGGGGGGGGGTTACCGAGATCCCCGAAAAACCACCTTCTCCGCCAAGCCCACTGCTGCAGAACCCCGGGCAGCCACCCGGGAGGTTACGCCGTCGTAGGTACACAGCCCTGGGTAGGAGAGCAACGCCAGGCCTCCGGAGGGTCCCGATCTTGGAGAACCCCCTCCCCTTTCTGTGGTCCGGTTTCAGCGCCCCTCGAGCTACGAAGACCAGTCCTCCTTCCCACCCCCACCTCCTTCCACCCTCCGCCCCAGCCCCTCCCACGCCCCGAGGGCCGTTCCCCTCCCCCTTCACATCCCCTCCCACCACCCGGGGGTCCAGCCCCCACCCCCGCCCCAGGGGACTCCTACACCGCCCCCCTCAGGCCCCGAGGGTCTCATTCCTTCCTCCCCCGCCCAGGCCGGGTTATGCAACACTCACCCGCCCCGCCCCCCGCCAGCGCCCGCCGCATTGCCCCCCCTCCCCGGGCCCAGCCACCCCGCGCCCCCCGCCCGCTCGAGTGCCGAGGCCTCCCGAACAAAGCGCGCGGGGCTGGCCGGCCGGGCCGGGGGCGGCGGCCATGTTGGCGGGGGCGGCGAACAAAGGCGCGCGGCCCGAGCCCGAGGCCCCCGCCCGAAGCCCGGCCGGCAGGGGGCGCTGTACAGGCGCCGCCCGCCACCCGGACAATGCGCCGCGGCCCGCTGCTCCCTGGGCGCCACCGCCCCTCAACGCGCCCCGCCCGCGGCCCCGCTGCGGCGCCCGCTCCCCGGCGCTGCACAGGCCTCACCTGCTGGCCTCCTAGGCCGCCGTCTGCAGCCCTTGGGCCCTGCCGTCCCGCGCCGCGATCCCGCCCCGGCCCGACCGAGCCAGACGGCGCCGCCCCGCCCCCGCTCCGCTCCGCGGCCGCCGCCGCCCGCCCCCGACCGCACGGCGCACGCGCACTGCGCCCGCCGACTGCACCGGCAGCGCCGCCCGGCCCCGGCCCGACGGGCCGTATTGCGCAGGCGCTCCAGCTGGAGGGCGGGGCCTAGAGGACAGAGGGCGGGGCCTGGCGGCAGGACTCGGCTTGAGACTGCTCACCTGGCGGCGGGGCGGGACCGACTAAAGGAGGGCCTGGAGGTGGGGCGGGGCTTGGTGGTGCAGCAAGGAGGGCCCTGGCACCACTCACCTGGTAGCCAAGCACAGCGGACAAGGGCCTGGCGCCGGGGTGGGGCCTGGAAGCTGGGAGGGGCCAGGCGCGGCTCTCACCTGGGGGCGGGGCCTGGCTGGGTCCCAGCTGCGCTCCGAGAGGCGGCATTAAGGGCCCAGAGGCCGGGGGGCCGGGGACGGCGCCAATTGCGCCGGAAGTCTGGCATCCTTAGAAGTTTCGTTTTCGCGCGGTGGGAGGGTTTTCACCGACTGACAGATCCTCCCTGTCCTTGAATTTAAGCAGCAAGTCGACCTGCGTTGCACGCGCCGCCCTTTTGGAAGAAGCGGAATACAGTGACACGGCCATCCGCTGACAGAGCTGTGGTGGCCGAGGAAACGCAGCACTCAGCGCTGAGGGCTTCCCAATCGGGCCCCGCCGCCGCACTGCGCCACCGCGGCCGAAATTCGGGTCTCGCCCACTCACCTGCCCTACCTGGCGGGGGAGGACGAGCTTTGCAGCGCTTGACAACACACTCCCTCCTTGTCCGTATTCCGCCCCCTCCACAAACTGGCCAACTCGCTCGGCCTTCCGCAGAAGTCAGGAGCCAGGCATTCTCACGGTCACTCGCTAACTTGTTTGCCTTCTGTTTCACCCAAGACGCCCTTTGCGTGTCAGGTTGGTTGTTTGCAGGAAGAGGGGGAGAGGAAGGAAGAGTCCGGAACAGTTTTGACTCCTTCGGATTGCAATACCCGCAGGCTGTACCCGGAGTCTGAATCCCTACCCCGCACGCCATCCTGGAGCTCTATCTGCTTCAGTCCCAAGACTGGCTCTCGCCTGTCCCCTCGTCCTCATAGCCCCTCAACTCTCGCCCAGCATTTCCCTCCCCCACTGGCCCGGTGCCGTCCCTTCCCCAACCCCACCACCACCCGGGCGTCCTCCAGAGAGTCACTTGACGGACGTGGTTCCTAGAATGCGAAAAGCTTCGTAATAAACCGCCTGCCCGAATGTTGTCGGGTCAAATGACAGTCGTATTATTGGAAAGCGCTCTCTACACCGTAACCTGCAGCCCAATTGTCGCTTAGCATTGCTCTGTGGGATTTTGCTGGCACCTTTTTCTTCCAAGTAAGAGTGATACGTGCCTGTTGAAACAAAGTGCTCATCTCAGATGACACACTTGGCAAGAACTGCAAGTTCACAGGCCAACTAGAGGACCAATTTAGATACAGATATACAAAAGTGTGTCACTGTACTTACCAATGAGAAAGCGTCGGGAAATTAACTGTCCACAATGTTCAATGTTTATAACCCAGACAGTAGTGGGAAGGGAGAAATTTCCCTCTTGAGTTCTTATGCAGTGGACTAATGACAAAATTGACACAAGACAGATTAGCAGGAGAAAAACAAATTTGAATGCATGCACATATAGGTCTCATAGAAATTGGATCTATGAGGTGGCCAAAGCAGGCAGATTTTATACTTTTTAGACAAAAAATAAATTTGTGAGGAGTTGACAAGATAGGGTTGGGATGCTCAATTAGTGAAAAATCTAAACAGAATTTGGGCTTAGGATAGTAAATTTAAAATTAACAAGGTTTGCTTATACAGGCTTTACAGCCCGATTTCCTTGTTTCTGGTGATAAGGATCTCTCTGTACCTTCTGGTACAAGAAAGGTATTTATTGTTCAGTCACTCAGTCCTGCCTGACTCTTTTTCAACCCTCCATGGACTGTTGCTCCCCACACTCCTCTGTCCATGGGATGTCCCAGGCAAGAGTACTGGAGTGGGTTGCCATTTCCTTCAGAGGCAAATTCTTTACTGCTAAGCCACCCTGAGAAAGGTATCGAAACCTTTGAAAGAATGAGGTAGCCCAAGGACACAACCAAATAGGTCCAAGATGGCAGATGAATTGACTTCCACTAGACCTTGAGCTTCATTATATGCTCACTGTAACACATCAGCAAGCTAAATGACATACCCACAGGTGCCATAACAGTTCAAGGACGAACCATAAAGGTCAAGAAATGGGTGGTGGTCCCAATTCCTGGAAATCCCCACCCTTTCCCCAAAAGAACTAAAATACTCCTCCCACTCATTAGCTTATGAAATTACCCACCCCTGTAAAAATTGACAAGTCAGTGGAATGTTTCTAAGTAGATCCACTTCTTATCCATCACTTTGTCTCTCGCTGAATTCTTTCTGTGATGAGACATCAAGAACCTGAGTTTCATTAAGTCCTGAGACCATGTGTGTGATCTCAGTTAAAACTGAGTTCAAGTCCCAATCTGAGTTGCATGGTTTCAGCAATTTTCACATGGGAGATTTTTTCCTATTTTTAAGGAGACAGAGGGGAAGGTCAGAGTGTCCCTCTTGCATTGACCCTTTCTTACGTGACTGTGCATGCATGCTAAGTCACTTCAGTCAGGTCTGACTCTTTGCGACCCTATGGACTGAAGCCCACTAGGCCCCTCTGTCCATGGGATTCTCCAGGCAAGAATACTGGTGTGGGTTGCTGTGCTCTCCTCCAAGGGATCTTCCCAATCCAGGGATTGAACCCCAGTCTCTTATGTCTCCTTCATTGTCAGGTGTGTTCTTTACCACTAATGCCACGTGGGAAACCTGTAAGTAACTTCAACAAAATAATTAATGTTCCATTGAAGCACATTTGGAGGCAGTCCACTGGGTGCCCCAACAACCTCAACCAGAAGGCTGTGAGTCCCTTCCTTTCCCATTCTGAATAGAGAGGTCTGGCCATCTTGCTTCCCAGGAAGCTTCAGTAGACCACACACTAAAGTGTCTTCCTATTAGTGGGGAGGGAGCCGGATTGTTGCAATACTCTTTCTTTGAAAGTGGGACCTGAAGAACCAGAGGACCACTTTCATCTCAAGAATCCTGTTTCTCAAAAGGTACTCTCTTTCCATGCTCATTCTTGGCTTAACTTGCTTCTGAAACCACAGGAAAATCATCAGTTAGAGTACTATGCCCCTTCCAGGCTTCTTTCCAACAGTTTGAAACTATCACTGCTAGATGAAAAAGAGAACCAGAAGAGTCTTTCACACTACCTGGCTCAACATATATCAACTGGACCCTACCAGGCACAGGGCACTGCATTTGCCTCTGGAGGGGACACTATGTCTACATACACAAGAATGTTTACACTTCATGAAGGGAACATCACATGGTACTGAAAAAAAATTTACTGAATGGATGACTCCAAGAAAAAACAGCAGGAGGAGAGTTCGGCCATCTGGCCAACTATACAGCTTCCTCCCTGGCTCATTCCCACCTTTCTGCAGGTCATTCTCTACACAGCAGCCAAATATATGCTTCAAAATGATACCTTCTCAGAGAAGCCTCTTCTGACCACCTACACAAGTAGATTGCCCTCTGTTCTCTTTAACTGTCATCCTTGTTTATTTTTCTTTGTAGCACTGATTCTCTTGTAATTACCTACATATGAGGTGACTGTTGGCCACCTCATGCGAAGAGTTGACTCATTGGAAAAGACTCTGATGCTGGGAGGGATTGGGGGCAGGAGGAGAAGGGGACGACAGAGAATGAGATGGCTGGATGGCATCACTGACTCGATGAACGTGAGTCTGAGTTAACTCCAGGAGTTGGTGATGGACAGGGAGGCCTGGCATGCTGCGATTCATGGGGTCGCAAAGAGTCGGACACGACTGAGCAACTGAACTGAACTGAACTGACTTGTTAAGTCACCACCCACCCCATTATAAAGTCCAAAGGCCAGAGCCAATATCTGATTTCCTTTATACCTTGCAGAGGACTGTAAGGGTTCAACAACTATTTATTATAAATGAATAGATGACTTGTCTGAATACTGGATCATGTGGCTTTGTTAACATAGGGTTTAGGAAGAGCCCCAAGTGCCAAGATACTGGGGAATTTAAACTCTTACCTACTCACAGAGTTATATCAAGGTTCAACAGAAACTCTATACAGACCTATGCACATGTGAGCGAGTTTCTCCATCCCATGGGAAATAATTGAAGATGTTCAGTCAGGTTTGTGGGGTGACTTTTTAAAAACAATCAGGTGCTATCTAGAAGAGAATTTACAGTTGGAATTATGACATAAAGGAGACCATGTAGGAGGCTACTGTAATAATTTCGGGGGACAGAATTTGAACTGGATACAGTGCTTATGAAAAGGATAATATAATAACTTTTAAAGAGCAAGCATCCAACTCCATGATAGAGGGGAGTTATGTTATTGAAGAGGGGGATGATGGTGGCATTTTGGTTAGTCTAAGAAGGAAGAACTCCTTATGATTTAAAGAAATATCCTGAAAAGTTTTAATTAAATGATATGATGATGTTGTCATGCTGATTTCTCTCAACAGATTAGTTTTGCCTGGTTTTGAACTTTATATAAATGGAATCAAACAGTGACATACCTATATATCACATGACACCTGAATACTATTTATGCATCCCTTTGATTGTGTGGATCACAATAAACTGTGGAGAATTCTGAAAGAGATGGGAATACCAGACCACCTGACCTGCCTCTTGAGAAACCTATATGCAGGTCAGGAAGCAACAGTTAGAACTGGACATGGAACAACTGACTGGTTCCAAATAGGAAAATGAGCATGTCAAGGCTGTATATTGTCACCCTGCTTATTTAACTTCTATGCAGAGTACATCATGAGAAATGCTGGGCTGGAAGAAGCACAAGCTGGAATCAAGATTGCCGGGAGAAATACCAATCACCTCAGATATGCAGATGACACCACCCTTATGGCAGAAAGTGAAGAGGAACTCAAAAGCCTCTTGATGAAAGTGAAAGTGGAGAGTGAAAAAGTGGGCTTAAAGCTCAGCATTCAGAAAATGAAGATCATGGCATCCGGTCCCATCACTTCATGGGAAATAGATGGGGAAACAGTGGAAACAGTATGAGACTTTATTTTTCTGGGCTCCAAAATCACTGCAGATGGTAACTGCAGCCATGAAATTAAAAGACGCTTACTCCTTGGAAGAAAAGTTATGACCAACCTAGATAGCATATTGAAAAGCAGAGACATTACTTTGCCAACAAAGGTTTGTCTAGTCAAGGCTATGGTTTTTCCAGTAGTCATGTATAGATGTGAGAGTTGGACTGTGAAGAAAGCTAAGCACCAAAGAATTGATGCTTTTGAACTGTGGTGTTGGAGAAGACTCTTGAGAGTCCCTTGAACTGCCAGGAGATCCAACCAGTCCATTCTGAAGGAGATCAGCCCTGGGATTTCTTTGGATGGAATGATGCCAAAGCTGAAACTCCAATACTTTGGCCACCTCATGCGAAGAGTTGACTCATTGGAAAAGACTCTGATGCTGGGAGGGATTGGGGGCAGGAGGAGAAGGGGACGACAGAAGGTGAGATGGCTGGATGGCATCACCAACTCGATAGACGTGAATTTGAGTGAACTCTGGGAGTTGGTATTGGACAGGGAGGCCTGGCGTGCTGCGACTCATAGGGTCACAAAAAGTCGGACACGACTGAGCGTCTGAACTGAACTGAGGGATACTGCACGTGAACTGGAAGATAGCTGCTCTTGGATATACTCCTAGAAGAGAAATTGCTGAATAAATAATATGACTATTAATAGGTACCACATTCATATAATGATGTGAACACTTTAGATCTTTACCAGTGCAGTAGGTGAACAAAACCATATCCCATGATAGTTTTTGTTTGTATTTATTTCATTTTAAGAGAGATTGTTTGCTTTTCATATATTTAAAAGTCATTTGAGCCTATGAAATCCACTAAAAACTATTGGAAGTAATAAACAAGTTAAAAAATAAATAAATAAACAAGTTCAGCAAGGTTGTAGGATATAAAATCAATATACAAAAATCAATCGTATTTCTATACAGTAGCAGTGGGCAAACCAAAAGTGGAATTTAGAAAACAATTTCCTTTTATTATAGATTTCAAAAGAATAAATTAAGAATGAATTTAACAAAAGTACAAAATTTATACTCTGAAAATTACCAAACAACGATGAAAGAAATTAAAGAACTAAGGGTACTCTTTCTGCCCCCTTCTGATGCCTATGTCAGAAGCTTTCTGTATCTCCTTTATACTTTAATAAAACTTTATTACACAAAAGCTCTGAGTGATCAAGCCTCGTCTCTGGCCCCGGATTGAATTCTTCTCCTCCAGGAGCCAAGAATCCCGGTGTCTTCGCATGATTCAACAACAACCTTTCATCTTGGGGGCTCGTCTGGGATCCTTCAGGACAAGGTAAGGATGCTTGGAGCTTTAGTTCTTTGTTCTCTTAGCGAACACGTTTTCTGCTGTGCTTTACTAACTCTACCGTGTGCTTGTGTGAATGAATGACAGGCCCTACGTGAAGCAAGTAAGGCGGTCTAACTGCTGGGTCTGTGGAGCTCTCCCCTCTTCATCAGTGGAAGGCTTCCAGAGGTGGACATCTCCAGTTCAAGGAAAAGACTTTCTCCAAGTCTGTGAATACCTTCGACAACAATCACATGCGATGCCACTTCTTCATCTGATGACATCTACCAACCCTAAAATGGACTGGTGCAACTCGTTGCACTTTAACTATCGACATAATGTGACTTTTAATTTTGATTTTGTTTTAATGACTATGTTGCCTGCATCTGTAACTGTATAACTAGATTTGTTTCTAGCCACATGAAACCTTTTAAGTTACAAATGATTGCTCAAACTCCTGCTACTGCTCTAGCTTCCTCCAACTACTATTTGGGGCCCCTGGATCAGATATCCTCAATATGAGGATTAGGAGAATATGTTGCCTCACCAATTTAGGGACAATGCCCCTTGTCAGCTCAGAAGCAGTTATGGAACGAGAATGACACCCATTTTCCCTAGGCAACATAATTCTCCTAAAAGAAAAGGGGGGGGGGGGGGGAATGAGAGAGTCATTTCCTAGGCAGGTTGATAAGGAGTCTAGGGGTCCCCAAGGAGAGAGGGGTCTGGAATTCTCAAGGAGGAAGAAAGGACAAACTTTTTTTCCTTCTCTACATTCCTTAGGATTATATAACAATAATGTATCCTGCCTGAGGACAGTCTCTGAATTAAACCTTCTGGCTAATTCTGTTATCTTAAAATGTAAATTTTAAGTCTGGTGAGGTTTTTACAACCTCCAGACATTCTTTGGATTATATAACTTCATTGTTAACACTAGCAAGTGGGTACTCTTTCTGCCCCCTTCTGATGCCTATGTCAGAAGCTTTCTCTATCTCCTTTATACTTTAATAAAACTTTATTACACACACGCACACAAAATAAAGAACTAGATAAGTTTGCAAGTATCTCATGTTCACAAATGGGAAGAGTGTTTACAGATGGCAGTACTCTCCAAACTGATATACAGATTCAATGCAACCCTTATCAAAATCCTGATGACTATTTCGCAGAATTTGAAGAGCTGATTCTTAAATTTGCGTACAAATTTAAGGGATCCAAAATAACCAAAACAATACTGAAAAAGAAGAATAAAATTTGAGGAATCACCCTTCTCGATTTTTTTTTTTTCCTTTCTGCACTGGGTCTTCATTGCTGTAAGTAGCAGTGAGCAGTACAAACCTTTTCTAGTAGCAGTGAACAGAGGCTACTCTCTACTTGAAATGTGCAGGCTTCTCATTGACAGAGGAGCCTGGTGGGTTACAGTACATACGGTAACAAAAAGTTGGACGTGACTAAAGCAATTAGCAGCACAGCAGCAGTGCTACATATGAAATGTCCCAAAGAGGCAAATCTGTAAAGACAGAAAGTAGATTAGTTATTGCCTGGAGCTGGGGAATAGGAAGATTGAGGGGTGATGACTAAGGGGTGCAGAGTTTCTTTTGAGAGTAATGAAAATGTTCTAAAAGTAATTATGATAATAGAATCATAACTTTGGGAATATACTAAAAACCATGAAATTTTACACTTGAAATGGTTGAATTATCTGGTTAATGAATTTAATCTCAGGAAAAGCTGTTCAAAAATGAAAAAAAACATCATTTGATATTTATTTCTTGTGAATTGTCTATATCCTTGGTGAATTCTTCTATTTGGATTTTTGTTATATTTTTCTCCTTATTTGTAGGAACTCTGCACATTGAAGAATACTACTCTTTTGTTACAGGTGTAGCAAAAATTTTACCCAATTTTTTTTTTAAATTTTACCCAATTTTTTTAATTTGGGTTTTTATTTTGTTTGTAGTATTTTTTTTCCCCCTGCAAACGCTTTGTTAGCCCAAGGCAATAAAACAGCCAGTTATTTTACCAATGAAGCAAATCTATTTGGGACTATAAAACAAGTGCAATTTGAGACATACAACTATGACACACGCAAGTCCAGCAAAGAAAGGAAAGTTTTTGTTGAGAAGAAGGAAAAGTTGGGATGGGCTGCTGTAAATAAAAAGTCCACTAAAGGAAACTGGGAGTTCAAGGTATAGTAACCTTTCATCGGCTAAATTGTGACAGTCTCTCATTGTCTGAGCTATGGCCAGGCAAAAAGAAAATCTGTCTTCCTCCTGCTCATCCAGTGGGATCTTATTGACTTCAAGGGGTACATGTATGAGAGCTCCCCTTTCTGCCCTCCCAAATCTATTTTAGTGAGGTTTCCCTTCATTAAAAAGCAGACACCACTTTGCTGACAAAGGTCCATATAGATAAAGATATGTTTATTCCAGTAGTTATGCAGGGATGTGAGAGTTGGACCATAAAGAAAGCGCTGAAGAATGTATGCTTTTGAACTGTGGTGCTGCAGAAGACTCTTGAGAGTCCCTTGGCCAGAAAGGAGATCAAACGAATCAATCCTAAAGAAAATTAAAAAAAAAAAAAATCAATCCTGAATATTCATTGAAAGGACTGATGCTGAAGCTAAGCTCCAATACTTTGGTCACCTGATGCCAAGAGCTGACTCACAGGAAAAGCCCTTGATGCTGGGAAAGATTGAGGGCAAGAGGAGAAGGGGGCAACAGAGGATGGAATGGTTGGATGGCATCACCGACTCAATGAACATGCGTTTGAGCAAACTCTGAGAGATAGTAAAGGACAGGGAAGCCTGGCATGCTGCAGTCCATGGGGATGCAAAGTCAGACACAACTTAGTGACTGAACAACCCTTCATTAAGGGAAGGAACAATATACCAGCAAATAATGGATGTTGTAGCCATCAAGTCCTCAGCCACTGCAGCTGCCCAGGATTGTTCACCATTAAGAAATTCAGGATGGATGGAGAAAAGCAGGATACTAGAAATTAAGGTGTGCATAAAAGGAACACTTTCAATGAGCCCAGACTCTTGCATCTTCACGTACATAGAAAAGTGCTACCTTGAGATGTCTGGTTTTCTTTAATTAGTTTTCTTTAATTCTGCTACCTGGTTTTTGTTGCAAAAACTCCTATGTATCCTCACTACTGCCTATCTGAGAGGCTGCTTCCCAGGATAAGTCCTCAGGAAGTCACCAAATACAATACAATTGTTAACTTTTAGGTTGTACATTTTTTCAGTCAAGAAATTTTTCATAGTTTAAAAATGTTATGTAGAGGACTTCCCTGGCAGTTCAGTAGTTAGAACTTCTAATCCAGGAGCAAATATCCCACATGCCATAGCCAAAAAAAAAAAAAAATTTATGTTAACAAATTTGTCACTCTTTTCTTATATTGCTTCTTTATTTTAACATGTTTAGAAAGGTCTTCCCTATACTGAAACAGTGCATTCTTTCTCCTTTGATGTTCAGAAACATTTTTTGTTCTTTAAAAACTTAAAATTATAGATATAACTTTAAGCACTGGAAAAGATAAATTTGATTTTGTCTTTAAATATTTTTCTATGTTTTTAATGTGGCTGACATTGTCAAATAGTCAAAATCTTCCACTTTCATTGTCTATCATGTTTAAATATTCTATCATCCACAGATGACTTCCTTAGAAATCAAAGACAAACTTTCCTGGGGGTCACTTGTTCTGGGTCTATATGTGTTTATGAATGTCCACTTTTGGCTGTGTGTGTGTTGTGTGTGGTTTTCCTCGTTCCGAGGGTGTACACCTTGCTTGTGTGCATGCACAATAAGTCTCTTCAGTCATGTCTAACTCTTTGAGACCCCATGGACTGCAGCATGCCAGGCCTCTCTGTCCCTCACCATCTCCTAAAGTTTGCCCAAGTTCATGTCCATTGCATAGGTGATGCCATCCAGCCTTCTCATCCTCTGACACCCTCTTCTCCTTCAGCCCTCAATCTTTGCCAGCATCAGGGACTTTTCCAATGGATCAACTGTTTGCATCAGATGACCCAAATACTGGAGTTTCAACTTCAGCATCGGTCCTTCCAATGAGTATTCAGAGTTGATTTCCCTCAAGACTGACTGGTTAGATCTCATTGCTGTCTCAGGACAGCAAGGGATTCTCAGGAGTCTTCTCCAACACCACAACTTGAAGGCATTAATTCTTTGGCGCTCCCCTTCTTTACCATCCAGCTCTCACAACCATACGTGGCCACTGGGAAGATCATAGCCTTGACTATACAGACATTTGTCAGCAGAGTAATGTCTCTGCTTTTCAACACACTGTCTAGGTTTGTCATAGCTTTCCTCCCAAGAAACAAATCTTCTGATTTCATGGTTGCCATCACCATCCGCAGTGATTTTAGAGATCAAGAATAGGAAATCTGTCACCAGTTCCAGCTTTTCTCCCTCTATTTGCCATGAAGTAATGGGACAGGATGTCCTTGCTTAGGAGGCTATAATAAAGAACCCAACCCCCTTTTCTCCTGTCCAGATTTGCCTTAAGAGCATAAAAGCTCACTGCTTTGTAAACTAGAAAAAATTAGCATAAAATGGAAGCTATTTAATCTGTGAAGTCACCATGCATGTGAACAATGACCCTGAGTGGTTTTCACAATTTGCCTTCAGGACTGAGTCTTCTGCCAACTTCAGCCTTGGTGTAAGTGCTGGGTCCCTCTGCACCTCCTCTGGGTGTGAGGATGATTCAGAGGACTGAGCAAAGTCTGGAACACATACAATGGGCATTGGCATCCTGTTGTTCAGCTGCTCACTTGTGTCTGACTCTTTGTGACCCCATGGACTGCAGCATGCCAGGCTTCCCTGTCCTTCATCATCTCCCAGAGTTTGCCAAAACTTATGTCCATGAGTTAGTGATGCCATCCAACCATCTTATCCTCTGTTGTCCACTTCTCCTCCTGTTGAAGAAACCAGTACTCAAGAAACCAAGCACCACACTCGGAGAGTTGGAGAACTCAGGTTTATTACACCAGTGGGCCCAGTGGAGTTAACACTCTAAGCTCTGAGCCCTGAACAAAGGGGTTGCAGAGTTTTTATACACGGACAGGCATGTTTAAGTGGGTTTGCAGGGGCTGGGCAATTGCAAAGAGCAGGACAAGGGTGAGGGAGATAAGCTCCAGTTCCTAGTATTGTGAGTCCCCACTTTCTGAGACTATGTGACCTACATGATCCAGACTTTGCAAGGAGAAAGCTGAGTTACAGAGGCAGAAAGAGCAGGAGGTTGTGTAAAATTTTAACTTTTCCTCTTCATTCCTCCGTCTTGATGCTTCTATCACTCATTGTAGAAAGCATCATCTCATGTTTTGGTGGGAGATTCAGAGCTCCCCATTGTTTAGAGGGCTATATGGAGCTGTTACCATTTGTAATATTATGGATTCAATTTGAGAGGTTATGAACTGGATAATAGCATTAAGAATACAAGAACCAAACAAGAGCGCCCCAAAGAACATGAAGAGAGGACTGGTTAAAGAGAGAAGCCATGATACTCAGCTCCAGATATTGTTCCAGTTACCCTAGGAATTAGCTAATTTCTCTCTCTTTTTTTATGATTTGTTCCCTTAGCTGTTGGGCTATGTCCCTGACTATTTCTGATTGGTTTACATAAAAGCAGCATTCTTCCTTAAAGAAGAGGCAGAGTCCACCCTTTTCAGCTGTCAGTAGGTCTAGCCCTCTCCTATTCTGTAAAACCACCTCAGCCAGGGAGTCTAGCTGGTCCTGTAATGAAGAGTACAGCAATAATACCAATTAGGGATAGAAGCCAGGGTTGACAATGAAAATCTATCAATATTTTGATAGCCAGATCCTCAAGCTTCCACTGTGCATTGACCAGCCAGCTGCAAGAGTGTGGCTGGAGTAAGGCTGACGTATCCTCAAGCTTCTGCCATGCATTGACTAGTCAGCTTCCGGTGCGACTGGAGCAGGGCTCAGCATCCTTCGTGGGTGAGGGCTGTTGTCCTTGGAACTGGACCTTGAGAAGGTTTTTGGGGACCCAAATTGCTTTCCAGGTGTCCTCATCACAGGAAGTTAGTGCCTTCTTGACTCTGGAGTGGTGGATCCAAGGGATGACACCTATAACTCTAATAGCAGTAGGGATTACCAGGACAACTGTGTGAGGACCTGTCCAAACTGGCTGAAGTTTTTTCTTTTTTTCCTCCTAATCTTTAACCCATACCATATCTCCTGGCTGATAGGGATGAACCCAATTTTCCAAAAGAATGGATGTCCTTTCTGAGATTTATCGGGCAATATGACAGAAGACTTTTCCCAGGGCCTGGAGGTGTTGGGACATTTTCAGGTCAGCTGGTTGTTGGTGGTCTCTCTTGAGCTTTTCTATCACTGCGAATGGTCTCCCTTATAAGATCTCTAAGGGAGAATAGCCTGAGGACCTCGGGATGCATTTACAGAGGGAGACGACAGTTCACAGAATGATAAGGCAGTTTGTTTCAGCATTGTCTGGGTCTTGGCTGGGGGATATTCTTGTCGTACTGCTACTTGGAGAAACAAACTTAACAAGAAAGTTAAAGATATATGGCCCAAAGATTAATAGAAGTAGGAAAGCTGTTGTGTGGCTAGCCAGGAAAACCAGGTCCAGACATTGGTTCATGACATTAGTGTTTCTCTAAGCATGAGAAGATGCAAGAATTTGGACTTATAAAAATCTTTACCTGAAAACCTCTGACTATCCGAAGGCCTGTTTTTCCAGGTTTTTCCTAGAGCACAGAGTGCCTTACTTTTTTGTCTCCACCCTGAACTCCTTTGAAGGGGGTGTTGAAAGTCAACATCTTATAGTGGTCTTAACTTAATCTTTGTTAGAGGCAGCTGGCAAGGGCCAAATTCCAGTCAGCAGGGCTTCTTCAAAGCCACATATTTGACCATGTTTTGGAGGCATTTCATGGTCATTGTGTCCCACAGTGCTGGGAAGGGTCTTTCCCAGGTCTAACAAAGATTCCATTGACAAGCCACTCAATGTGTTGTCACTAGACCAGGCCTTGTAAGTAGCAAACATCTCGGGACCATACCTGTCTTACTAGCCTGTTGGTCCAGGAAAATATTTCCTCTTATTCCTTCTTTTCATATCTAGTGTTACATTATTACAATTATTGATCTCATAAGGAACTGCGTATTAGCATTTTATCACAGGCTTCGTCACACATTTGGTAACGTAAGAAATAATCTTCTGAAGCAACCTACATAGAAAAGAATATAGCTACCAATACTCTTGCCTGGAAAGTCCGGTGGACGGAGGAGCCTGGTGGGCTGCAGTCCATGGAGTCGCTGGAAGTCGGGCACGACTGAGCAACTTCACTTTCAATTTTCACTTTCATGCATTGGAGAAGGAAATGGCAACCCACTCCAGCGTTCTTGCCTGGAGAATCCCAGGGACGGGGGAGCCTGGTGGGCTGCCGTCTATGGGGTCGCACAGAGTCAGACACGACTGAAGCGATTTAGCAGCAGCAGCAGCAAATATTAATAAGGTCACAAGCAAGAATTTAAGTCAAGAACTTTTATTAGGTATAGCCTGGTATACCCTAGGTCATCTGACTCAGTTAAATGATTATAGCCAAGTGCTAATCTCCTGGTTGTACATCATAGAGCATCTGACCTTTATTCAAAGATTGTTTACTGAGATAAGCTTTAGAAACAATCCTAGAGTGTCCTTTTAATAACTTAATTAAATCTTTTAGTAATATAACATAACAAGGAACTGTCTCAGAAGTGAGTCTTAGTAAGCACAGACTTTAATGAACAGAACTAGTACTTAATATTCAATGAAATGTAATTTTTTTCTTTTTTGGAAAACTCACTGTGAGGGTATTAACACTGGAGCCAGGGGAGGCTTTAACCTATCAAATAAAAATGAGGTCTGTCCGGGAGCTAGGAAAAGCCAAGCAGCAGTCTTGGATTTCCCATAGCCCTGGCTCGTTGATTTTTAGCTGTTGTTTACCCATTTTTAATTTCCTGATTTAGGAGCAGACTATTGCCATGTTTTAAAAGGACATCAGGATAGCAAAAGTCTAACCATGAGGAGTTATTTTTTGTAGAAGCAGAATGAGCTTCATCTACATGTACCATAATCTTAAATAATGTTTATATACTTTACCAAAGTAACAAAAAGATTTTAAAAACAAATAAAAATCACTTAACGGCAAAGAAATTCATAATCTGTTATTGAAAGCTGCATTCTAAGAAGACTTTGTTCTCTAAACAGCTGCTGCCAAGTCACTTCAGTCGTGTCCGACTCTGTGTGACCCCACAGACGGCAGCCCACCAGGCTCCCCCGTCCCAGGGAGTCTCCAGGCAAGAACACAGGAGTGGGTTGCCATTTCCTTCTCCCATGCATGAAAGTGAAAAGTGAAAGTGAAGTCGCTCAGTCGTGTCTGACCCTCAGCGACCCCATGGACTGCAGCCCATCAGGCTCCCCCATCCTTGGGATTTTCCAGGCAAGAGCACTGGAGTGGGGTGCCATTGCGTTCTCGTCTCTAAACAGAGAGAAGACCAAATTCCAGTCTGGTACCAGTAAAAGGTTGTTGCTGAACAAAAAGACACCAGGATTCTTGGCCTCCGAGGAGAAGAATTCAATCCGGGGCCAGAGATGAGGCTTGATCGCTCAGAGCTTTTGTGTAATAAAGTTTTATTAAAGTATAAAGGAGATACAGAAAGCTTCTGACATAGGCATCAGAAAGGGGCAGAAAGCGTACCTCCCTGCTAGTCTTCAGCTGGATGTTATATAGTCACTCAGTTCAGCTCAGTCGCTCAGTCGTGTCTGACTCTTTGTGACCCCATGAATCGCACCACACCAGGCCCCCCTGTCCATTACCAACTCCCAGAGTTCACTCAAACTCATATCCAGTGAGTCAGTGATACCATCCAGCCATCTCATCCTCTGTCGTCTCCTTCTCCTCCTGCCCCCAATCCCTCCCAGCATCAGAGTCTTTTCCAATGAGTCAACTCTTTGCATGAGGTGGCCAAAGTATTGGAGTTTCAGTTTTAGCATCAGTCCTTCCAGTGAACACCCAGGACTGATCTAGTAGTCTGTTAATGAAACAAAGGAATGTCTTAAAACTCAGAATGGCACCAGGCCCCTCATCCATAAGATGCATTTTGGGATAATCTTGGCACCGGATGATTCATCCTGGGCCATAAAATGATTGACCTGAATCTTGTAGGAGGGCAGATTACCATACAAATAGTTTCGTTTACATAGATTAAGGGAACAATATCTGAGTATAACATACTGGTTTGTCAAGTAGGTTCTGAGCCATTAGGCAGAACTGACTTAAAGACAGAGTTTGGGGTAAATGCATAGTACATTAACATAGCTTAAGACAAACATTTCCATAAGAAAAATGCATTGGTTAACTCAAGGTTTGAGAATAGTTAGCTTTAGGTGAAACCAGGTGTCATTATGGCAACACAGTATTTTAAGAGAAACCTCCTTTAAATTTGTATAGAGAAGGAAAAAAAATATCACTAGTTTGTTTCCTCCTGACGCTTAAGAGAGATAAAAATGTCTGACTGCTGCTGCTGCTGCTGCTAAGTCGCTTCAGTCGTGTCCGACTCTGTGCGACCCCATAGACGGCAGCCCACCAGGCTCCCCCATCCCTGGGATTCTCCAGGCAAGAACACTGGAGTGGGTTGCCATTTCCTTCTCCAATGCATGAAAGTGAAAAGTGAAAGTCAGGTCGCTCAGTTGTGTCCGACTCTTAGCGACCCCATGGACTGCAGCCCACCAGGCCCCTCCATCCATGGGATTTTCCAGGCAAGAGTACTGGAGTGGGAAAATGTCTGACACTTGCAGCCTATTTCCTCCATTTGGAGACCCCTGGCCTTCCTGCCCAGAGAGGGCAATGGCAACCCACTCTAGTACTCTTGCCTGGAAAATCCCATGGACAGAGGAGCCTGGTAGGCTGCACTCCATGGGGTTGCTAAGAGTAGGACACGACTGAGCGACTTCACTTTCACCTTTCACTTTCATGCATTGGAGAAGGAAATGACAACCCATTTCAATGTTCTTGCCTGGAGAATCCCAGGGATGGGGGAGTCTGGTGGGCTGCCGGCTATGGGGTCGCACAGAGTTGGACACGACTGGAGTGACTTAGCAGCAGTAGCAGCAGCAGCAGGCCTTCCTGCCTGTTACCCTCTCACCAGCTTACTGTTAATAACAAAATTTGTTTATCTGTTTAATCTTAGAAAGTCTTTTCCATAAATCTTGAAGAACTAGCAGTTCTTCTAGCAGTTCTCTTAGCAGTATTCTTCTAAAGGCATGAGAGTAAAATCATAGAAGGCATGTTTAAAATCTGATTCTATTGCAATTGACAAAGAAACCTGGTCATTGTGATAGGTAACACTTTAATATGATAACTAGAATTATAATTAACCATATTCTATCAGGGCATATCAGATCTATAGGAATTTTACATAATTTTAGGATATCTATATTAGTAATATCAACCATACAGTATAACCTGAAAAGATTTATCACCCCTTTAAAAGTACTTCTTATGTAATTTAACATGTCCAATGAACCAAGGTAGCTTAATAGCTCTTTGGAATGTCTCAGGGTCCCTCTGAAGCATCCCAAAGTTAGCTAGAAGTCAAGTTATATTGGAAGTTTTGTCAATAAATGTCAAAAGGGTTTATAACATTCAGTCAGGGAGGATCATATAAGTTACTTTGAAATAAGAGTTACTCACTTTGCCAAAGTTAACAAAGATTTCAAAGGTAAATATAGAACAGATCAATTAAGAGGTAAAGAAACTTAAATCTATTATTAAGAGCAGTTCAGCATCTGAAGAAAATATGTCCTCTTAACCGAGAGAAAGGCCAAATTCAAGTTTTTGCACCAGCTTACTTTAAACTTATTTAGGTAAACTTAATTAAACATATTTTAAACTTAGTCAATCCTAACCATACACAAAACTTTTTTTTCAGGGTTCACTTTCCACAAACCTTCTAATCACTTTTTGTAACAACCACCTGTAAGTCAGACCTACTTTCTTTTCCCTTCATAAAACGTAATTTTATTTTTTGTACCTTTTTTATTAAAAACATACATCCTATTTTCCTTATTAGATTAGCAAACAAACATTAATACTAGATATTTAATATTGAATATTTCCCAGTTCACGTGAATCTGAAATTCATTTAGGTTAACTTTTCTTGTATTTAGAATTGTTTGCTTTGTAAGTGCTTACATTGTTGCTGCTGCTGCTGCTGCTAAGTCACTTCAGTCATGTCCGATTCTGTGCGACCCCATAGACGGCAGCCCACCAGGCTCCTCCGTCCATGGAATTCTCCAGGCAAGAACACTGGAGTGGGTTGCCATTTCCTTCTCCAATGCATGAAAGGGAAAAGTGAAAGTGAAGTTGTTCCATCATGCCCGACTTCCAGCGACCCCATGGACTGAAGCCCACCAGGCTCCTCCATTCATGGGATTTTCCAGGCAAGAGTACTGGAATGGGTGGCCATTGCCTTCTCCAGCTTACATTGTTAGGCCAATTAAATTAGAACTCATTTAACTTTAACAATATTATCAGAAAAAGACATACACTGAGACATACATAAATCCAGACAGATAGACAGAAATCTTATAGTTTTCTGTTTGAGATTTAAAATATCTCTTTGACCCCCTTGTTTTTTCCTTGCTTGAACTTCTAATTTGCCCAAGGCTGAGGTCTCAGGCAAAGTGGGCTGTGTATTTCAAGGACATGGAAAGGGTTAACATCAAGCTTTTCCCTAGGCAGGCCTTTTAACAAGCTAGTTGTTTTTAATTGCATATGCAAAAAGAATTGGTTTTGCAGTTTCCAAAAGAAAAATTTCTCTCACTCTATTCAATCAGCAATCACACAATCACAATCACTCAGAGGCTATCACAATGCCTCCTTTCTTCCAAGTCTCCAGTTTTCCTTAACTGTTGCTCCTGTCCTGGGAGCTCCAAGGAAGTTATCAGTCACAATGCCTCCCTATCTGATGCTCCCTTCCTGGGAACTTCAAGAAGATGATCAGTTTCTTCTCCTACCCGTTGGGATAGGACCTAACTGGGGACTGGCTCCGGGGCCTTACCTGATCCTGTGGCCATTCCTGGTGAGGTGGTCCGACCCTCCAATGAGTATGGTTGGGGCTCGGCCATTCAGGAGTCAGAACACTGGTCCGAAAGAGAACCCAGAATACCATCAGGTGGTGCACCTCCTCATTCCTCTCTGGGTTCCTTCACTCCAGCCCAGCAGACCCACCAGTCTGGTGGCTCAAGGGGCCTGCATGGCTGGAATCTCTCTGGGGCCTCCAGAAATGTTGCAGAAACCAGTACTCGAGAAACCAAGCACCACACTCAGACAGTTGGAGAACTCAGGTTTATTATGCCAGTGGGCCCAGAGGAGTTAACACTCTAAGCTCTGAGCCCTGAACAAAGGGGTTGCAGAGTTTTTATACATGGACAGGCATGTTTAAGTGGGTTTGCAGGGGCTGGGCAATTGCAAAGAGCAGGACAAGGGTGAGGGAGATAAGCTCCAGTTCCTAGTATTGTGAGTCCCCACTTTCTGAGACTATGTGACCTACATGATCCAGACTTTGTAAGGAGCATGCTGAGTTACAGAGGCAGAAGGAGAAGGAGGTTATGTCAAGTTTTAACTTTTCCTCTTCACTTCTGCCTTCAGTCTTTCCCAGGATCAAGGTCTTTTCCAATGAGTCATCTCTTCCCATCAGGTGGCCAAAGTATTGGAGCTTCAGCTTCAGCATCAGTCTAACCAAAGTTGATCTCAAAGTTGAAAACCTTTTGAGCAAGTATTCCATGAGTGAATGTGCTCCTAATGTGTGTCCATATATACTACTGCTAATCTATATATAAAAAATTGGCAAAGCGTAGCTTTTGCTTCTCTGCCTTGGATGTCAATTAAATTCAGTATAAGTTCACCCAGCTAGAGTATTTGCAGTGACTCTGTGCTAATGATAATGCTGAGATAATAGGTGAGCTTCCCTGAAGGCTCAGACAGTAAAGAATCTACCTGCTTGTGCTAATAGGAGGTGAAGAATTTTTAATTCCAGGAGAGATGATTTCTGGTTCTCAAGGAAAAATGTCACATCAACTGGCCCTTGGAAGCTCTTCTTGTAGGAGTAATTCACAAATCATTCCATTATTACCCTTGTTCACCTTTTATGTTCCAAGCAGTGAGCAGGCTCCTCAGCAGGCTCCAGACCCCTCCTCCATCATTGCAGATGAAGAGTTAGACTTCTGAGTGTAAAGAAAATAAAATGTTACCTGCTCTTCCAGTTCTACAAAGATCAAGACATTAGTCACTGCAGCTGCTCAAAGACAGTGCACCTGAGGGGAAATTCAGAATGGAGAAAAACCGGAAGCAGTCTGTGCTTTGGGTACCCATCCCTAAATAGCTAAGATGCATATCTAAGGAAAACTTTCAATGACCCCAAATTCTTGCTTCTTTTCATATACAGAAAAGCACTAAAATCATTAACTTGAGATGTTTATTCTTTAGGATTAGCAGTAATCTGATGTCAACTCCATGATGATTCATTTTTTGCTTGGTTTTGTTTTCCAGCAAAAACCTCATATATATCCTGGCTTCTCCCCTACTGCTTCAGAACAGTTTCTCAGAGCTGAAAGACTGTCTCCCAGGCTATAATCTTCAGTAAGACCCTGAACATACTCAACTCATGGATCTCACATTGTGTGTGATTTTTGTAAGTCAACATGAGTGATAGGTCATCCTTGGGCACAAAGGAAAGATAAAGAATTGTTTTTCTAGTTGAAACACTTTCTTATCAGAAAGTTGATGCATACATGTTGTAAAAGATACAAAGAATGCCTGAAATGTATAAAATGAGCTCCACCTGCCCCTTTACTGTTCAGGGAAGGTACTTATTGACCCTACAGAGCACCTCTCTTATTGGAAAAGTTCGTTCTTTTCAAAGAAAAGATATCCTTGAGAATAGCTGTTCATACACATTTTACCTACTCTGTGGAGCAAACTTTGTTTTTTTAAGTCAATATTTGCTTTACCAGTATGAAAAGGCAAAGATATGACACTGAAAGATGCACTCCCCAGGTCGGTAGGTGCCCAATATGCTACTGGAGATCAGTGGAGAAATAACTCCAGAAAGAATGAAGAGATGGAGCCAAAGCAAAAACAACACCCAGCTGTGGATGTGGACTGGTGATGGAAGCAAAGTCCGAAGCTTTAAAGAGCAATATTACATAGGAACCTGGAATGTCAGGTCCATGAATCAAGGCAAATTGGAAGTGGTCAAACAGGAGATGGCAAGAGTGAACATTGACATTTTAGGAATCAGTGAATTAAAATAGACAGGAAGGGGTGAATTTAATTCAAATGACCATTATATCTACTACTGTGGGCAAGAATACCTTAGAAAAAGTGGAGTAACCCTCATAGTCAACAAAAACAGTCTGAAATGCAGTCAGATCAGATCAGTCGCTCAGTCGTGTCCGACTCTTTGCGACCCCATGAATCGCAGCACGCCAGGCCTCCCTGTCTATCACCAATTCCCAGAATTCACTCAGACTCACGTCCATCGAGTCAGTGATGCCATCCAGCCATCTCATCCTCTGTTGTCCCCTTCTCCTTTTGCCCCCAATCCCTCCCAGCATCAGTCTTTTCCAATAGGTCAACTCTTCGCATGAGGTGGCCAAAGTACTGGAGTTTCAGCTTTAGCATCAGTCCTTCCAATGAACACCCAGGACTGATCTCCTTCAGAATGGACTGGTTGGATCTCCTTGCCATCCAAGGGACTCTCAAGAGTCTTCTCCAACACCACAGTTCAAAAGCATCAATTCTTTGGCGCTCAGCCTTCTTCACAGTCCAACTCTCACATCCATACATGATCACAGGAGAAACCATAGCCTTGACTAGACAAACCTTTGTTGGCAAAGTAATGTCTCTGCTTTTCAATATGCTATCTAGGTTGGTCATAACTTTCCTTCCAAGGAGTAAGCGTCTTTTAATTTCATGGCTGCAGTCACCATCTGTAGTGATTTTGGAGCCCAGAAAAATAAAGTCTGACACTGTTTCCACTATTTCCCCATCTATTTCCCATGAAGTGGTGAGACCGGATGCCATGATCTTCGTTTTCTGAATGTTGAGCTTTAAGCCAACTTTTTCACTCTCCACTTTCACTTTCATCAAGAGGCTTTTTAGTTCCTCTTCACTTTCTGCCATAAGGGTGGTGTCATCTGCATATCTGAGGTTATTGATATTTCTCCCGGCAATCTTGATTCCAGCTTGTGCTTCCTCCAGTCCAGCGTTTCTCATGATGTACTCTGCATAGAAGTTAAATAAACAGGGTGACAATATACAGCCTTGACGAACTCCTTTTCCTATTTGGAACCAGTCTGTTGTTCCATGTCCAGTTCTAACTGTTGCTTCCTGACCTGCATATAGGCTTCTCAAGAGGCAGGTCAGGTGGTCTGGTATTCCCATCTCTTTGAGAATTTTCCACAGTTTATTGTGATCCACACAGTCAAAGGCTTTGGCATAGTCAATAAAGCAGAAATAGATGCTTTTCTGGAACTCTCTTGCTTTTTCCATGATCCAGTGGATGTTGGCAATTTGCTCTCTGGTTCCTCTGCCTTTTCTAAAACCAGCTTGAACATCAGGAAGTTCACGGTTCACATATTGCTGAAGCCTGGCTTGGAGAATTTTGAGCTTTACTTTACTAGCATGTGAGATGAGTGCAATTGTGCAGTAGTTTGAGCATTCTTTGGCATTGCCTTTCTTATGGATTGGAATGAAAACTGACCTTTTCCAGTCCTGTGGCCACTGCTGAGTTTTCCAAATTTGCTGGCATATTGAGTGCAGCACTTTCACAGCATCATCTTTCAGGATTTGGAATAGCTCAGCTGGAATTCCATCACCTCCACTAGCTTTGTTCGTAGTGATGCTTTCTAAGGCCCACTTGACTTCACATTCCAGCTTGTCTGGTTCTAGGTCAGTGATCACACCATCATGATTATCCGGGTCGTGAAGATCTTTTATGTACAGTTCTTCTGTGTATTCTTGCCATCTCTTCTTAATATCTTCTGCTTCTGTTAGGTCAATACCATTTCTGTCCTTTATCGAAATAAGGGACAGAAATGGTATGGACCTAACAGAAAATTAATTTTCAGACATTAAAACTGAAATGCAGTACTTAGGTGCAATCTCAAAAATGACAGAATGATCTCTGTTGGTTTCCAAGGTAAACCATTCAGTATCACAGTACTCCAAGTTTAAGTCCCAACCACTAATGCCAAAGAAGCTGAAGTTGAGCAGTTCTGTGAAGACCTACAAAACCATCTAAAATGAACACCAAAAAAAAGATGTCCTTTTCATCATAGTGGATTGGAATACAACAGTAAGAAGTCAAGAGATACCTGGAATAACAGGCAAGTTTGGCCTTGGAGTACAAAATGAAGCAGGCAAAGGCTGACAGTTTTGCCCAAAGAATGCACTGGTCATACCAAACACCCTCTTCCAACAACAGAAGAGAAGACTCTACACGTGGACATCACCAGATGGTCAACACCAAAATCAGATTGATTATATTCTTTGCAGCCAAAGATGGAGAAGCTCTATACAGTCAGCAAAAATAAGACCAGGAGCTGACTATGACTCAGATCATGAACTCCTTATTGCCAAATTCAGATGTAAATTGAAGAAAGTAGGGAAAACCACTAGACCATTCATGTATGACCTAAATCAAATCCCTAATGATTATACAGTGGAATTGAGAAATAGATTTAAGGGACTAGATCTTAAAGAACTATGGGTGGAGGTTAGTAATATTAGAATTGTGTGTGAAGTACAGCCATGTCCACTGGAGGTGACAGTCATTGTTCCCTGGGGGGGCGGGGGGGGGGCGACCACTCCCACCACCTTGGAAAAGCTCATGACCCCCATCTCCTTGGCCTTGAAGATGTAGGATCTGTTGGCACCAACTCCCCTGGGATCCCTGCCGTCTCTCCCTCCCCTGGGGTGGGTTCACTCATTTTTTTGATCTCTCTGAACTTAATATGTTGAAAGTTTAAAGGTTGGCCATGCATGTGCATGGCCCACAGTCTGCATATGGTGGACAGTGAGAAGGCCATCTCACCCCTGCCCCGCCCCAGGTGTGCTCTGAGTCGAGGCTGAGGTGCACTGAGATGCCTCCTGCTCCCATGGCAGGCCCAGTAGGCCCTTCATCTTCTCTTTCAGAAAATCAGGGGACGTTGACCCCAGAGCAGTCATGGGAACCGACCTGTGTTGGGGTTTCCTAAATGTTGGGCCCTGTTCTCATGACCCCACCCGGGGCGGGGAGGAAGATAGCAGGGACCCCAGGGGAGCTGGAGCTGACAGATCCTACATTTTCAAACACATCTCCACTATTTTATATGCCATCTAGGTTTGTCGTGCATCTTTTAATTTCATGGCTGCAGTCACCATCCACAGTGATTTGGGAACCCAAGAAAATAAAGTCTGTTACTGTTTCCATTGTTTCGGCATACTAGCAGATAACAAACATCCAGAAGGTGTTGCCTGTGGCCAGAAGAAAACCAGCACATTGTACAGGAGGCGGTGATCAAAACCAAAAAGGCCAAATGGTTGTCTGAGGAGGCCTCACAAATAGCTGAGGAAAGAAGAGAAGCGAAATGCAAAGGAGAGAAAGAAAGATATACCCAGGGGAATGCAGAGTTCCAAAGAATAGCACTGTGAGATAACAAAGCCTTCCTCAATGATCAGTGCAGAGAAATAGAGGAAAACAATAGAATGGGAAAAACTAGAGATCTCTTCAAGAAAATTAGAGAAACCAAAGGAACATTTCATGCAAAGATGGACACAATAAAGGACAGAAGTGGTATGAACCTAGCAGAAGCAGAAGATATTAAGAAGAGGTGGCAAGAATACACAGAAGAACTGTACAGAAAATATCTTAATGACCAGATAACCATGATGGTGTGACCACTCACCTGAGCCAGACATCCTGGAATGCAAAGTCAAGTGGGCCTTAGGAAGCATCACTGTGAACAAAGCTAGTGGAGGTGATGGAATTCCAGTTGAGCTATTTTAAATCTTAAAAGATGATGCTGTGAAAGTGCTGCACTCAATATGCCAACAAATTTGGAAAACTCAGCAGTGGCCACAGGACTGGAAAAGGTCAGTTTTCATTCCAATCCCAAAGAAGGGCAATGCTGAAGAATGCTCAAACTACTGCACAATTGCACTCATCTCACACACTAGCAAAGTAATGCCAAAATTCTCCAAGCTAGGCTTCAACAGCACATGAACCAAGAACTTCAAGATGTTCAAGCTGGATTTAGAAAAGGCAGAGGAATCAGAGATCAAATTAACACCATTCATTGGATCATAGAGAAAGCAAGAGAATTCCATAAACACCTCTGCTTCATTGACTATGCTAAAGCCTTTGACTGTGTGGATGACAACAAACTATAAAATTCTTAAAGAGATAAGAATACCAGACCACCTGATCTGCCTCCTGAGAAATCTGTATGCAGGTCAAGAAGCAACAGTTAAAACTGGACATGGAAAAATGGACTGGTTCAAAATTGGGAAAGGCATACTTCAAGGCTGTATAATGTCACCTGCTTATTTAACTTTTATATAGTGTACATCATGAGAAATGCCAGGCTGCTTGAAGCTCAAGCTGGAATCAAGATTGCCAGGAGAAATATTAATACCTCAGATATGCAGATGACACCACCCTTATGGCAGAAAATGAAGAGGAACTAAAGAGCCTCTTGATAAAAGTGAAAGAAGAGAGTGAAAAAGCTGGCTTAAAACTCAACATTCAGAAAACTAAGATCATGGCATCTGGTCCCATCACTTCATGGCAAATAGATGGGGTAACAATGGAAACAGTGACAGAATTTATTTTCTTGGGCTCCAAAATCACTGTAGATGGTGGCTGCAGCAATGAAATTAAAAGATGCTTTCTCCTTGGAAGAAAAGCTATGACACACCTAGTCAGCATATTAAAAACGAGAGGCATTACTTTGCTGACAAAGGTCTGTCTAGTCAAAGCTTTGGTTTTTCCAATAGTCATGTATGGATGTGAGAATTGGACCATAAAGAAAGCTGAGGACTGAAGAACTAATACTTTTGAACTGTGGTGTTGGAGAAGGCTCTTGGACTACAAGGAGATCAAACCAGTCAATCCTAAAGGAAATTAGTCCTGAATTCATTGGAAGAACTGATGCTGAAGCTGAAACTCCAATATTTTGGCTACCTGATGCAAAGAACTGGGTCATTGGAAAAGACCCTGATGCTGGGAAAGATTGAAGGCAGGATGAGAAGGGACGATAGAGGATGAGATGGTTGGATGGCATCACCAACTTGATGGACATGAGTTTGAGCAAGCTTCGGGAGTTGGTGATGGCCAGGGAAGGCTGGCATGCTGTAGTCCATGGAGTCACAAAGAGTTGGACATGACTGAGCAACTGAACTGACTGAACTGACTTGGTTTATCAAAGTTACAAATTTAATATTAGTGAATTCTAAAGTTGTAAAAACCTAGTTCTTCTTTAAGCAAACATAATTCATATTATTTTATTCCAAAATCTAGCCAATCTTTAAATAAACTTTAATGATATACTTTTATATAACCTAAGTCTCCTTAAGCATTTAACAATATACTTGATTTACATCAACTATACACCAATTTAAGAAAAGCAAAAATTTGATTTCCTGCATAAGTACTTTAGTTGTTTGATTAATTAACAAAATTTTCCCAAGTAGTCATCAATCTTCATAGATTCATAAATTATAAGTTCTTTTACATGGTAATAATGTTTACAAAGTTAAAGGTTTTCTTTGAAAATTAAAAATAGTCTAATCAGTTATTTAATTACGCATTTTAAACTAAAATTGCAAGATTGTTGGGCCCTAAATATCCTAAACTTCAAAAATACATAAAATACTAAGTATGCACAAAAATATTAACACTATATTCTTGATTTATGAATCAGGTCTACACCTGCTTTTAACATTTTTTAAAACTGATTTTTATTAGCATATAGTTGATTTACAATGTTATGTTTTCTACTGTACAGCAGAGTGAGTCAGTTATTTATATACATATATCCACTATTAGATTCTTTTCCTATATGGGTCATTACAGGGTATTGAGTAGAATTCCCTGTGCTAAATAGTATGTCCTTATTATTTATCTATTTTATATATAATAATTTAAATACTAGTATTTTTAACTCTTTCTCAACTGTGTTAGACTCTTTGCAACTCCATGGACTGTAGCCCACTAGGCTCTTCTGTCCATGGAATTCTCCAGGGAAGAATATTGGATTGGGTAGCCATTCCCTTCTCCAGGGGACCTTCCTGACCCAGGGACTGAGCCGGGGTCTCCTGCATTGCAGGCAGATTCTTTACCATCTGAGCCACCAGGGAAGCCCTTGGACTAAGACACATTGACACTGTAAAGACACAAGAATGTGATCCCACCTGAATGGCATGAAGTAACCATCCCAAGCACGATATTCTCTCAGCTCCAGAAAATCCAGATGATCCTTCTCAAAATGAGGGACATATTTCTGTGCCAAAGGATCTCCCAGCCCATGTTTTGATCAGTCAAGTTGTACACTATCTAATTCTCCTATCTTAAGATTGGCAGCCTCCCCCTTAAGATTGTTCTTAACATCCTTTCGAGGTTTTGTATTTTTTTTTAATCTTTGTCTTTTGTGACTCTTTAGATATTTAAGTGATGTTACTTGGAGTCTATCTAACTCTGTACCCACAAATTCCCAGGTCCTTTGAAGGAATTCAGGAACACCACCCCAAAATATGCTTCTTTGGTATATTGATTATTTTGATCTGAAGGCACTTGAACAAAGCAAGTGCTTATCTGCCTAAAGACAAATCCCCCCAAAAGAACTCAGTTGCCATTAATTCCCTCCCAGGAGTTTTTCACCCAGCAGGGAAAATTAATTCTTATCATGGGAGAAGAGACTGGAAGTCACCACCACACTCAGACAAATGACCATAACTTCCATCTGTTTGATTCTTTTTTTTCTTGTATTTGTTGTTATTTTAAAATAATTTACTCTCCCCTAAAACGTTCATATCCCTTCTTCCCTGCCCATATGAAGATAGTATATAAGATCTCAAATCTCATCACCATTTTGGGTATTCACTTTTTTTCCCTGAGACTCCTCCAATCTTGTGATGTTAAAAATAAGTTATTTGGGGGATGTCCTTGGTGCCCTAGTGGCTAAGACTCCATGTTCCCAATGCAGGGAGCCCAGGTTTGATCTTGGGTCAGGGAAACAGATACGTGATACAACTAAGAATTGGCATGCTGGACCTAAAAATCCTGCGTACCTCATGAAAATCAAAGACCCCGAGTACTGCAACTAGGACCCGGCACAGCCAAATAAATAAATATATTTTCTTAACAATAAATTAATTTACATACTTTTTGTTCTGGTTACTGTGTCTGTTGTCAGTGTGTTTCATAGATCCAGCTAGGGCAAGTCTTTATCCCTCTACCCCTTCTAAACACAAAGACAGTTTGGAGAGACAGATACATAGTGAGGGGAGAGGGGTATCTTCCCTCACCTGCCCCATCAGTAAAACAGACCCTAAAAATCAAGAGTTGCAGTGTCCCTTCCTGTCTCTCACAGGAGCTGGCCTGTGATCTGGGCCCAGGAGGACAGATGAGGGACATACCAACATTACAGGCAGACGACCCTAGGCTCCCTGGCCACTGCCCCACCCCCCTGCCATCCTCATCTCTCTGTTGTTAATGTGCCCTTTGTTTTCCAGATGCCAGGGAGATTTTTCTTCCTCAATCACTTTAAGCAGTTTTATTATGATATAGAGAAGGAAATGGCAACCCACTCCAGTATTCTTGCCTAGAGAATCCTGTGGACGGAGGGGCCTGGTGGGCTGCTGTCCATGGGGTTGCTCAGAGTCGGACACGACTGAAGCGACTTAGCATGCATGCATGCATTGGAGAAGGAAATGGCAACCCACTCCAGTGTTCTTGCCTGGAGAATCCCAGGGACGGGGGAGTCTGGTGGTCTGCCTCTATGGGATCGCACAGAGTCGGACACGACTGAATCGACTTAGCAGTAGCAGCAGCATTATGATATAACTTGGAGTAATTTTCTTCATGATACTTCTGCTTGGGGTTGCTGAGTTTTATTTTTGTTCTTGTTCATTTGTTTAAGCTGTAGTTTTATGGTTTTCATCAAATCCCCTCCCTAGGACTCAAGTTCCAAAAATACTGTCATGAATGTTGTCTCACAGTTCACTGATAGTCTTTCATTTCAGATGATTTCTACTGCTAGGTCTTCAAGTTCACTTATCTTTTCTTGGATATTGTCTAAAATGCTATTAATTCCGTCCACTGTAATTTTCTTATTTATTTATTTTTTAATTGAAGGATAATTGCTCTATAGAATTTTGTTGTTTTCTGTCAAATCTCAACATGAATCAGCCATAGGAATACATATGTCCCCTCATCTCAGGCATCATTTATTTCATTTCTTGAGGTTCTTTCTATTATATAGGTCTATTTTTCTCTTTATATGTTCCAATAACTCTTCTATACATATAATTTTCTCTGCTTTCTTGAACATTTGAAAAACATTCATAGTAGCTATTTTAACATTCATTTCTACTAATTCTATCATTGGTGACATTTCTGGAACTGTATCAATTTATTTTTCTACTAATCGTGAGTTATAGTTTCCAAGATCTTTGCCTATTTGTTAAATTTTTAATTGTATGATAAATATGTTAAATATATTCTTGAGTGTAGGAATTTTTTTTATCATTCCTTTAAATGTTACTAGCCTTTATTCTGATACGTACTGTAAGTCCTTGGAAATAGTTTGATATTTCTGAGACTTGATTTTTACTCTAGGGCTAATTTGTCCCTACTCCTAAGACAATACACTATTGACTACTTTTTTCAATGCCCTGTTTATTGGGAGTCTTTCCAGTCTGGCTGGTGGAACATGAATTATTTCTGGACTGTGTGAGTGGGGATTGTTCCCCTGATCCTCTCTGGTGATGTTTCTCTGGCCTTCTCTTCACATACTCACATTTTTCAGAACTCTTTCACATGTTTGCAAAGAGATTTGGGGAGTGCTCTGTGGAGATCTCTCCTTTTGGACACTCTCACCTGTGAAGCATAGCTGCCTTGGCCACCTCCATCTCTGAGCTGTGTCTCCTTTACCCAGAGGTCCTACCACTGCTGAGCTACATCTGGGAACCCCATTATGCTCCATGGATAGCAAACCAACAAGGCAGTAATCCATAGCTTTTTTCGTTTCTCATTTGGGCAAGGTAAAAGATAATTTCTGTCCCCTTTACTCTACTCTTACTGAAAGGAGAATCCCTCCCTTTGTGATCTGTGAATGGTCAGTCCTCTAGGACCTTCATGTGTATTGAACGAGGGGATCACGGACCAGCAACAGCCCCTGGGAGATCCACTAGCTCTACTCAGTCACATGCTTCCTTTTAACCATCTCGCCTGTTACTTCATACACATGTTACATGCTATCTCAGAAACAAGCTCAAGAACAATAAAATTCACATTCTAGTTTAACTAGTTTAACACGAGAAAAATGGAATGCAAGTTAAATAGCAATCGCATGTATACATGGCATGAAAAATGCTGCATTCTTTAGCTTGCCTTTGGTTTAGAACAATTGCTACAAAGTTATTACCACAGGGATCCTTGATCACATATTATTTTCATACAATTTAGCAAAAGGTCTCCCTCTTTTTGGGTGTCATTTTGGTTTTAATATAAAGTTATATTAATACTTACTTGTAAAGCTTTTTTAATCCTAGAGTGTTCAAACACTGAACTTCAAATGTCTTTTCATTTCAGCTTCCGTAGACAGTGTGGAAGCCAGAGAGCTCACTTCACAGTCAGGAAAGGAAAGAACATAACACATGTATAAGTTACTCATTTAGAATTTTAACTGAACCAAAGGACAGTTCATTTTTGGTAGAAAAAATTTTACATTACCTGGTTCTCACGTCAAGCCAACAAGTGCACAAAGTAGGATAGAAGAGGACTCCCCTGGTGACTCGGTGGTTAAGAATTCGCCTGCCAGTGCAAGGGACATGGGTTCCATCCCTGGTCCAGGAAAATTCCATGCCTCTGGCAGCTAAGCACCCATGCCAGAACTACTGAGCCTCTGCTCTAGAGCCTGGGAGCTGCAACTACTGAATCCCATGCTCTGCAGTAAGTGAAGCCACTGAAATGAGAAGCCCAAGCATGGCAGCTAGAGATAAATTCCCTCTAGTTTCTCTAGTTGGCTTCCACTAGAGAAGCCCACATGCAGCAATGAAGACCCAGCACAACCAAAAATAAAATTAATTAGAAATGAAAAAGTAGGATAGAAGACTTATTTGGACAGATTCTAATGGCAGCTTATTTTTTTAATGTAGGTAAGTAGACAAAGTTCTCATCTCTCAAAGCATGTTATTAATAAATTCAAAATAATATCAAGGCAAATCAGTGCATAAATGCTTAGAAGTCACTATGTATATATTTTAATGATTCATTCATTCATTTTCTAAATGTAATATTTTCTAAAAGTAATATTTCTAAATAGCAAGGAGAGATAAGAAGGCTTTCTTAAATGAACAGTGCAAAAACATAGAGGAAAACAATAGAATGGAAAAGACTAGAGATCTCTTCAAGAAAATTGGAGATATCAGGACTTCATGATATGAAGGATGGGCATGATAAAGGACAAAAACAGTAAGGACCTAACAAAAGCAAAAGAGATTAATAAAAGGTGACAAGAATACACAGAAGAATTGTACAAAAAAGGTTTTAATGACTCAATAACCATGATGGTCTTATCACTCACCTAGGGCCAGACATCCTGGAGTGTGAAGTCAAGCAGGCCTTAGAAAGTGTCTCTACGAGCAAAGCTAGTGGAGGTGATGGAATTCCAGCTGAGCTATTTACTATCCTAAAAGACAATGCTGTTAAAGTATTGCATTTAATATGTCACTGTTTCCATTTTTTCCCCATCTATTTGCTGTGAAGTGATGGGATTGAATGCCATGATCTTAGTTTTTTGAATGTTGAGCTTTAAGCCAGCTTTTTCACTCCGTTCTTTCACCTTCATCAAGAGGCTCTTCTGTTCCTCTTCACTTTCTGCCATAAGGGTGATGTCATCTGCATATCTGAGGTTATTGATATTTCTCCTGGCAATCTTGATTCCAGCTTAAGCTTCATCCAGCCTGGTGTTTTGCATGTTGTATTCTGTATATAAGTTAAATAATCAAGGTGACAATATACTGCCTTGACATACTCCTTTCCCAATTTGGAACCAGTTTGTTGTTCCATGACCAGTTCTAACTGTTGCTTTTTTTTACCTGCATACAGGTTTCTCAGGAGGCAAGTAAGTTGATCTGGTATTCCTATGTCTTTAAGAATTTTCTAGTTTCTTGTGATCCAAACAGTCAAAGGCTTTAGCATAGTCAATGAAGCCGAGTAGATGTTTTTCTGGAATTAAATAGTAGGGAAAAAGTGGAATCAGTGACAGACTTTATTTCCTTGGGCTCCAAAATCACTGTGGATGGTGACTGCAGGCATGAAATCAAAAGAAGAAAAGCTATGACAAGAATAGACAACATATTAAAAACCAGAGACAAAGGTCCATCTAGTAAAAGCTAAGGTTTTACTAGTAGTTATGTACATATTTGAGAGTTGGACCAGAAAAAAAGCTGAGCACTGAAGAATTGATACTTTTGAACGGTGGTGCTAGAGAAGACTCTTGAGAGTCCCTTGGACAGCAAGATCAAATCAGTCAATCCTAAAGGAAATCAGCCCTGAATATTCATTGGAAGGACTGATGCTGAAGCTCCAATAAGTTGGTCACCAGATGCAAAGAGCCAACTCATTGGAAAAGACTCTGATTCTGGGAAAGATTGAAGGCAAAAGAAGCAGGTGGCAGAGGATGAGATTTGTTAGATAGCATCACTGACTCTATAGACAAGAATCTGAGCAAACTCCTCAAGATAGTGAAGGAGAGGGGAGCCTGGTGTGCTGTAGTCCATGTGGTCTCAAAGAATTGGAGATGACTTAGTGACTGAACAACAGCAACAACTGATTTCCCAGCTCTAGTCCAGAATTTTTACTTTTTAAATTTTTTATTACTTCGTTCATTTTTGGCTGTGCTGGGTCTTTGTTGCCGCTCTGGCTTTTCTCTAGCTGCGGTACAGGAGCTTCTCATCACAGTGGCTTCTCTCGTTGCAGAGTATAGGCTCCTGATGTTCGGGTTTCAGTAGGGGTAGCTTCAGTAGTTCAGTGAGCATGGTAGTCGCAGTCCCCAGGCTCTAGAGCACAGGCTTGGCAGTGGTGGTGCTCAGGCTTAGTTGGCTGTAGCATGTAGATCTTACTGGATCAGGGATTGAACCGGTGTCTCCTGCATTGGCAGGCGATTCTTTACCACCTAGACATCAGGGAAGATTTACCCCAGAAATTTTGATCAGTGATAATTGGCCTGTGCTCCCACAGGGCCTTGGTCTTTTCCAGAGCACCCTAGTGCTTTAGGTTTGGCAAGGAGAAGAGCACTCACTGGATCAGGGGGCTGTCTGCAACTGCTTGGAGGTGCACTCGGCCAGGTGTGCTGAGGCTTGTTCTCGACCAGTGTGGGAGAAATACAATTGCAAAATTCTTTCCCACCCCAGAAAACTGCTCCACAGAAGTAGAAAGGAAAATATATGTTATTATTATTGAATAAAAGTATTAAACCAGGATCCGATGCACATCACAGGCATTCAATGTAACTCACTAAAAGGCTTGCAGAAAGAAATCTAACTCTTTGACAGTCAAGGACATACAACCTGTCACATTAGGTAGGCTTTGCCTAAAAATTCTGGAACAAGGTGACAAGTCTGCCCCACCTCCTTCCAGGGTCTTAAACACTACTGTACTATTGGTACATAAATTGTGCATCACCGTGATTGTCCTCAAATAAGGGCAGCGTATTTGGCCACCAATCAAGATTTGAGATTATTAAGGGCTGTAGGGGTCAGAACAGGCCACCCCAAAAATACGCCACATGGCCATAAAGATTATTTTGAGCTGAAGACAATTGAGAAACAGCAGGTGCCAAACACCTCCCTCATCTGCCTAAAAGCACATAAACTCCCATTTGTAAAGCTTTTTCCCTGTCCTGTACCAGAAAGAGGAGGATTGATCTGAGTCTCTTCTCAGCCCCTGAAATAGCAGGACAGGGATGCAGGTAATGAGCCGATTAAAACAACTCTTCTTTTCCATGAGTTCTCTCCATATATTTACCTTCCAAAGTTTGCTGCCTTTAAATCCTGAACATCTTTTTCTGAGTCTGGTCACTTCTCTAGAAATTTATTGTTTTGTTAAATGCCCACATCCCTGAGTTTCCCTAGGTCTATATGTGCTACTCACATTAACAAACTCTATTTGAGTTTCTTTCTCTCTTTTTTTATTTGACTGCACCAGGCCTTAGTTGCAGCATGGAGGATCTAGTTCCCTGACTAGGGATTGAACCTGGACCCCTTGCACTGGCTGTGTGGAGTCTTAACCATTGGGCCACTAGGAAACTCTCAAGTTTCTCTTCTTAGTCTGTCTCTCTTATCAGTCTATTTTGCAGGGCCCCAGCTGGAGAACCTAGTAAGAGAGAGGGAGAGAGTTTTTTCCTCCCCTACAAACCCAATACCTTTCCTCATAGTGGGGGTGGACACCCTTATATTCATTGGGGACCTGCTGTGTTTCTCAGAATACGGAAAAGCAGCAGCAAAGTGAACGAGGCAATACAATGCTAGCCAGAAAGAAGTGCATGGTGCCATGTTGGGGAAGGAGAAAGTTTCCCTCTACTCTTTCTAGGTTCCTCTAGCTGGTCTAAGAATCACACTGACATAAGACAAGTCAACAAGAGAAAATAAAATTTAATTACATACTACATACATGTGGGGCCTCCATAAGAATGTGCTAATCCTTAAAACAAAAAAAGAGTGGATTCATTTAAACAAACAAAAAAAAGTGGAGTCATTAAAAAATGGGTTCATTAAAACAAAAAACAAAAAAAGTGTTAATGGGTGAAGCTGTGTTCCCTCCCTGCTATTTACCTGGGGCCAAACTATGGTAGAGGTAATGAAGATAATGGTTCAGTTCAGTTCAGTTCAGTCGCTCAGTCGTGTCCAACACTTTGTGACCCCATGAATCCCAGCACACCAGGTCTCCATGTCCATCACCAACTCCTGGAGTTCACTCAAACTCACGTCCACCGAGTCAGTAACGCCATCCAGCCATCTCATTCTCTGTTGTCCCCTTTTCCTCCTGCCCCCAATCCCTCCCAGCATCAGAGTCTTTTCCAATGAGTTAACTTTTCGCATGAGGTGGCCAAAGTACTGGAGTTTCAGCTTTAGCATCATTCCTTCCAAAGAACACCCAGGGCTGATCTCCTTTAGAATGGACTGGTTGCATCTCCTTGCAGTCCAAGGGACTCTCAAGAGTTTTCTCCAACACCACAATTCAAAAGCATCGATTCTTCAGTGCTCAGCTTTCTTCACAGTCCAACTCTCACATCTATACATGACCACTGGAAAAACCACAGCCTTGACTAGATGGACCTTTGTTGGCAAAGTAATGTCTGCTTTTGAATATGCTATCTAGGTTGGTCGTAACTTTTCTTCCAAGGAGTAAGCGTCTTTTAATTTCATGGCTGCAGTCACCATCTGCAGTGATTTTGGAGCCCCCAAAAATAAAGTCTGACACTGCTTCCACTGTTTCCCCATCTATTTCCCATGAAGTGATGGGACCAGACACCATGATCTGGGCACCTTCTCAGGGCCCAGCTCAGTTAGGTGTTCAGTAAATATTTGGGGATTAAAGGCAGGTTTCTTACCCTTAGATTTTAGTATGCACACTGCCCAGACATTTTGGGGGTGCAGCCAGCCAGACGCATTCTGCAGTATGAGTACGACAATGCTGTGGGCCATTTCCCCCAACTCTTGTCTCATTTCTTTGAAATTTCCCTTGCTGGATTGTCCCTGAGACAAACAGTTTTTTGTCCTTCTATAACAGGAGAGAAAGGGGCAGGGCACAACTTTTAAAAGAATGACATGGCCCAAGGACACAACATAAACCAATTAGAATCAAATGGGTCCAAGATGGCAGACAAGTCAACTTTGATTAGATCTTGATACTCAATCAACAAGCTAAAGGACACACCCAGAGGTGCCATGACAGCTCTAAGGCACTGTCAAAAGACCAAGGAGTGGGCATTGACTAATTCCTGGATATCCCCACCCTTTCCGAAAAATAGTTGGAATTATCCTCCCATTCATTGGGGTATGAAATTACCCAGCCTATAAAAACTAACCACACCACTTTTCATGGCCAAACTCACCCTCTGAGATGGCCTACACTGTCTGTGGAGTGTGTTCCTCTCTGAATCTGAATAAATTCACTTCTTACCTATTACTTTGTCTCTTACTGTATTCTTTCTATGTCGAGACATCAAGAACCTGAGCTTCATTAGGTCCTGAAACCAGGTAGTGTGCATTTTGGCTGGGTTTGAGTACCAGCATATGGGTTGGAGTCCCAATCTGAGGCAGATGGTTTCACTTGAGATTATAGTTATATTTCAAAAAACAGATGGAACAAACCTTTGCTCGTTCAAATCTCTGAGTAGAGGTGGGAAATTGATCCCCAAGTAGCCTGGAGTAACTTGGCCTAAGGGCATGGATTGTCTCATCTAAAATAGCACTTGTTTCTGCCTCTCCTAGTCCAATAATTAAACACAAGTACCTACGCAGACACATACAGTCATTCCCCACACCACCCCGCCCCAGTTTTCATATATTTATTGAGGGATACAGAGAAGGAGGTTTCTCCCTGCCAATGTAGGTGCTCACAGTATCTTCAGTCACTCCAAGATTAAGCCCTGGGGGTCTTGGAGTTGGCTGAATCTGTTGGTTAGGCTCTCAGCATCTAGAAGGAGCACTGGGGAGGTGTAGAATATAGCCTGGCTGATCATGGTGGCATACTTGGTGTAGGGGCTTATTGTGGGCAGAGTTATAATCAGACCCCAGATGGTGAAGGACGCCGTCAGTACCAGGTCCTTGGCCAAGGCATTCTTGATGAAGGCAATGAACCTTACAGTCATCTTGGTCTACTAGCTACCCCAATTTAAGTCAGCTGGTTCACAAAGACTTTCTGCTTGACCGGGCTTTAGACAAGCTCCTCATCCTTGGCCTGTGGAAAATTATCTTGGCAAAAGATCCTGCTATATCACTTTAACCAGATTCACCCACCCTTTATTTCTAACCAAACTCTTCATCTCCCTACCCTGGATGGCTCATTCTTGATACCTTCATCAAGAATCCCCCATCCTGGATGTTTCCTCCTAGCCATTTCATGTCCACCAACCTCACAGTCTTCTCATTGGCTGTAACCCCCCAGCTGTCTTTGCTCCATTCTGAGTCAAGCCTGATCTCTTGCCCCTTATTGCAATTGTCTTGGGAAAAAAAAAAAGTCTTCTTTACCATTTGAACAGGCATCAGAATAATTTCTTTTAGCTTGTTTGAGAAGGAAACAGAGAAATGGCCCAGTTGTCACTTCTTGATCTGTTCCTACAGGTGACTGGACTATGGCCAGAGGGAATTTGGGGAGAGAGCTGTCAGTTTCAGTATTTGGTAAGTGGACAGTGGACTACCTCCTGAAATTCATGTCGTTCTTTAAAAAAATATAGAAAAATGAGGTGTGGGCAAAGTGGTGCTGGGCAAGGGCATGCAGTGACCACTAGGGGATTGATAGTTAAGTGTTACTTCTGGATTCTCAGAACTAAGGGAGAAGCACCTGTCTGTCAACCTCTCGTGTTGGAGGGAGGGTGGCGAGAACACAAAGCAGGGGCAAAGCCTCGTGGAGGCGTCTGCACATGAGCCCATGTCCCTGCAGCTCACAGGAGGACATTGCAAGATCCTTTTATCAATCCCGGCCTATTTTCACATTTAAGACAATGTGTGCTGAAGAGTGCTCCATCTGCTCCCCCTTTAATTCCTTTTTTTTAAAGTTAATTTTATTTATTTATTTATTTTTGGCTGCAGTAAGTCTTTGTTACTGTGCTCAGGCTTTTCTCTAGTTGTGGTATGCAGGCTTTTCATCGCAGTGGTTTCTCTTATTGTCGAGCATGGGCTCTAGAGGGCATGGGTTTCAGTAGTTGCAGCTCCCAGGCTCTGGAGCACAGACTTAATAATTGTGGCATACAGGCTTAGTTGCTCCATGGCATGTGGGATCTTCCTGGATCAGGGATCTGATGTGTGCCTCCTGGGTTAGTAGGTTGATTCTTTACCAATGAGGAAGATCTTCTGGAGAAGGAAATGGCCACCCACTCCAGTATTCTTGCCTGGAAAATACCATGGACAGAGGAGCCTGGCAGGCTACAGTCCATGAAGTCACAAGAGTCAGACATGATTTAGCGACAAATCCTCCACCACCACCACCAGCACCAGGGAAACCGTCCTTTAATTTTTTTTTTTAAACAAAATTTTTTGCAAAGAGCAAGAGACAGAGAATATAAGAGCTAGGTTGATTCATGAACAAACATGGATTAGTTAGGAGTATGTTGATATTACTTGTGTAACCCACCATCAGAAATGTTGCCTAGTAATGAAAATAAATCAATGAAAGCAATACAGATTATATTAGCGCTACTGATGCAAATATCAATACTCCATTTTCACTCTCTGCAAAGTACAGAGATGAAATGGGGCCATGAAAGAAAATTGATCCACTGCACAAGTACGTGACAGTGGGAAAGGAGCAAGGACCACTCTTCTCTGCAAAGTTCCTAGCCTCTGCATTTAACGTGTTGAATCACTTCTAAGAACTGTTTGGAAAGGAAATGAAAGTGTTATTCACTCAGTCTCGTCTGATTCTTTGGATTGTAGCCCTCCAGGCTCCTCTATCCATGGGATTCTCCAGGCAAGACTGCCAGAGAGGGTGACTATTCCCTTCTCTATGGGATCTTCCCAATCCAGGAATCAAAAGCTGTTTAGCCACCATTAAAAAGATAAAAGACCATTGATACAGATTGCTGACAGTGTTTCTGCAGGAGAACACAGATTTATGTTTTGAGGATCCATCTGGAAAAAATATGTGGTGTCTACAGCTGAAAAAATTTAGAGTTCTAGGGGAAAAGTTTTCTAGATATTAAATGAAATTTATGGAAAAAATGAACCAATACAACCCAATATAGTTTATGTTATAGTTTCTAAAAGTTCTATAGAAAACTCAGAACAGATAATGCACAATTTTTTTTAATGGTTATGAAAACTGACTTTGGTTTTAATCTCGCAATGCACCATAAACATTTTTCTACGCAATGAAACATAGAGGCCTGCGGTTGAATAACAAGAGTGACATCTAAAGTATCCCCTAAAGCATGATAATGTATGAAATTTTAAGCTAACCTTTTAGATCATCTTTCTAGAGTGTGATTTCTTCTTGAGCTGGAGACTAGAGACAAGGGCCCAACTGCTAAGGAAAATTAAGCTGAGGAAAGAAGGTGGTGATGTATGGGGGGAAGGATAGTGGCTTTTAAAACACAGCCTTCACTAGAGAAACAGAGCTATAAATACCACCACAGTTAAAAACTCAACAAAACAACATACAGTCAAGCACCTAGAATTTTTTTTCAAGGTGATAGTGAATGTATAGCTATTTGGGAAAAATATAAAAATTCTCCATGTCATCTATAGATATTAGAGTTTGTTGAAGGGTAGAAGCTCTGAAAACAGACTCCAAGTTACTTTTTGTAAGGGACATTTACATTTATATAGGAAATCTCCATTTGTATTGGTGTCTCCTGCTATGTACCAGGAAGAGGAGGATGACTCCAAATTACAAGAGAATCTACTAAGTGAAGGAGACAAACCCTTGAATCTGCATCACAACCTTGTCTTTGTTTATCCTGTTCTTCTGGGCGACAACCCCCCCACCCCCTACCGCCCGCAACCTCCCATCACCACCAGTGGCTTCCCTTCCCCAACACCTTTCTTTTATCTTTAGCTGAAGATGGTATTTAAAGTGGTGGATTGGGTGATCTGAGGATTTAATGATTTTTCTTGGGTATCTTTCCTGTATCCATGAGGTATACATGTTAATAAACTTCTTTTTTTTCCTTTTTTTGGTCAATCTGTCTTTCTACAGGGAGGTCTCAGCCAAGAACTCAGGGTACAGGGAAAATTACTTTTCTTCCCCTCCATGCCAAGCATAAATTTAAATCCCCAAATTAGTTGTGATACTGTGGGGTCCTGGGCACAGGGCCTTTCTGGGTCCCCCATTTCTTCGATTATAGGAAATAGCCTTCATTCAACCTTCATGGTCTTCCCTGAATTCTAATGGGCAAATTCAAGCAGTTGTTAATAGGGGAAGAGAGGGGATACAAGACCAGGGAGAAACAGTCAAGAACAGCCTTGGGGTAAGGTCCTGTTTCCCCATCAGCTTGTTGCAGGGAGGAAGCCAATTCTGACTCCATGCTGGAAATTGTTTCTTTGACTTGCTTTTATTATTATAATCATATTCCATGGCCTGCCTGGAGAACCCTGCCCCTCTGCTTGACTATAAACTGAAGTGCTTTTGTTCAATTCATGGAGAGATAGTTTGTCCCTGCCCACCTGTGAATAGAAGAGATAAACACACCCCTTTTGAAGGCTGGACATTCTCTTGGAGATGTTTTGCAAGACTGAAGACCCTTTCACTTTACTTCCCCACAGCGGCTGCCTCTCTATTCTGTCTTTTGACTTTAGTTCCTCATTGCTTCTCTCTGATCTATTAAAAAACCTGGCATCCAAACCCCAGTAAGATGTCTATTTTGAGTTACAACGCTGCCGTCTTCTCGGTCTGCTGGCTCCCAGATTTAAGTCTCTTCCCTGCCTCAACACCTAGTCTCTCAGATTCATTGGCCTATAGCATCGCAAGTAGAGCGAGCTTGGACTTGGTAACAAACAGATACATACCACAGTATCTTTGAGCTGTTTTTCAGATACTGAAACCCTCTTCAGGTGGAAGAAGTTAGTAATTAATGATGATATACTGCCCCAAAACATGTAGACTCCAGACCAGTTGGACCCGAAGTTTGATGATGTTGACTCCTACTTATCTCATCATCCATTTATCAGAAGAATGTCCATGGACTGATCACACTCTCTTTGACCAATTACTATAAAACAATTACTATAAAACTTTTTACTGTCTTCCCCAACTGGGAGCATATGGTTTTGAAGGTATGAGCTCGCCATGTCTCCCTTTGCCTGGCAAAGCAGCAAAGCTATCCTTTTATACTTCACTCTAAATTCTGTTCGAAATTTGATTCGGCACCAGAGCACAGAGAAGCTGAGCTTTCAGCATCGGTTGCTAAATTTGTGATAAATATTAGTTTTTCCAGGCCCAAGTTTCTGATCTCAAAAATGAAAGAGGAGGGCTAGCAGTTGGAATATTTGTCTTATGTCTCCACAACCTGTTTACGGTTTAACACTCTTTCAGATGAGGATGACTCAGAAATCTTACATCCCCTGTGTCCGTGGAATAAGTGATCCCTATTGGCTGCCAAGAGGGAAACATTTTTCCTGTAGTCTTCATGACAGGCCATCATGGGAGTGGATGTTGAGGGGTTAACATGTAACCCTGACAGCTGAGGCATTCTGGCTTTAGCTGTAACAAGCAGGATGTGATTTGTCACCTGCTCCCTGGCACTAATGCCCACAAGTTGATTGGCTTCAGACAGCTGACTTCTCAAGGGGCTGAAACACATACATTCACAGTGGGAATTTTGTCTTATGACCTCATCTCCTGGGGCATCATCTGCACACCACCTCCTTAGAGGAGACAGGGGAAGGTGCCTTTGTGGTACAGGGTGGTTAGTCCTCACCTCTTCCCTGGAGAAAGCGTCTGTTTTTCTTTTTTAGGGTAGTGATGCCTTAAGTGAGGCTGTGTTTGATATGTTATAACAATGGGAGTCTATGCCAATCATCCAACAAGTATTTGTGAAGAAGTTGCTCTGCTCTCTGCCAGACGCTGCTGGGGATACAGTCACATGTCATGTCTTGTCAAAAGCAGGAATGTCTCAGTCAGGGGTTGTATTTGGCTGTGTATAATAGCCAGATAGACTCTTGAGTCACCCAAATAAGAGTGACTCAAGTTACGAGGGCTTATGAAAAAGGAGAGTGGGGGCTGGTGATTGTTGGTGGAGAGCCGCAGCTGCATACCATGGTTAAGGTCTTCGTGCCTCCCACCTGCCTTCCCTCTGGTCCCAAGACAGAAACAGACACATGTGTTTGTCAGCAACAGACACATCCCAGGGTGCATGCCCCTTTCCAGACATTTTCCCAGATGTTCAACTGAACAACTTCCATTCATGTCTCCTTTGGTACCACAGCTGCAAGGAGAACAATGCCAAGTAACTCATGGTCTGTATTTGGTTATTTCTTTTTCATTTTTTTTTTTTTTTTAATTTGTGGCTTAATACAGATAACATAGGGCTTCTCAGGTGACACTAGTGGTAAAGAACCTGCCGCCAATGCAGGAGGCAGAGACAAGGGTTCAGTCTCTGGGTCAGGGAGATCCCCTGGAGGAGGGCCTGGCAACCCACTTCAGTATTCTTGCCTGCCCAGTCCCATAGACAGAGGAGCCTGGGGGGCTACAGTCCATGGGCTCACAAAGAGTCGGACACTACTAAAGTGACTTAGCATGCACAAACAGTTAAAATAAAACTTGACATCTTAACTGCTCTTAAGTGTGAAATGTGCAGTTCAGTGGCATTAAGTAATTCACAGTGGTATGCAACCATAACCGCCATCACCTCCAGCACTCTTTTCATCTTTCTAGACTTAAACTTTATACCCAGTAAGCAATAACTCCACATTTATCTGGGTTTTAAGTTGGTGAAAATCTTCTCAAATTTCTCTAAGCGCACCATTATTGTATGTGCGCTCAGTTGTGTCCAACTCTTTGCGATCCCTTGGACTGTAGCTATGATTTTTTCTACTGGTCATGCATGGATGTGAGAGTTGGATTATAAAGAAAGCTGAGCACCGAAGAATTGATGCTTTTGAACTGTGGTGTTGGAGAAGACTCTTGAGAGTCCCTTGGACTGCAAGGAGATCCAAACTGTCAATCCTAAAGGAAATCAGTCCAGAGTATTCATTGGAAGGACTCATGCTAAAGCTCAAACTCCAATACTTTGGCCACCTGATGCGAAGAGCTGACTTATTGGAAAAGACCTGGTGCTGGGAAAGATTGAAGGCAGGAGGAGAAGGGGACGACAGAGGATGAGATGGTTGGATGGCATCACCAACTCGAAGGACATGAGTTTGAGTAAACTCCAGGAGTTGGCGATGGACAGGGAGGCCTGGAGTGCTGCAGTCCTTTTGGTTGCAAAGAATCGGACATGACAGAGCAACTGAACTGAACTGGACTGTAACCAGCCAGGCTCCATCGTTCATGAAATTTTCCAGGTAAAAATACTGGTGTGGGTTGCCATATCCTACTTCAGTGGATCTTCCAGACCCAGGGATGGAATCTGAGTCTCCTGTGTCTCCTGCATTGGCAGGCAGATCTTTACCACCCGGGGAAGCCCCAGTGTAGTAGGTTAGAGATTTTTAAATGTATATGTTGTTCCCAAATTATTGTTCCTCCCCCTGCCCAGCCATTTGTTTATATAAGTATTTGTCTTATAAACCATTGGGGTTTTTTTTCCTGCATAGTGACTGATGGATATGTATTACAAGAGAGCTTAGTAGCCAATGGAAATTTATGCTGTTGTTTTGAATGATAGTCATGTCCCAACAGGGATATCTCCAGTGAACTTTGACTGGGAGCTCAGCGGATCATTCACTGACCAGCTGACTTCACTTAGAGTATGTCCCCAGGGGCCTCTGGGATGAAAAAGGTACTGCTATAGGCAGGAGGTAGAAAGTGGAATGTAGTATGTGTCCTTGGTCTGCTGTCCTGAACTGGACTTTCTCATATCTAAAATTTTAAACCTCTGCATAGTTTTCTATAATATTAAGGTGATGCAGTTTAATTAAATTCTCCTTCTGATGTATATCTAGGGTGTTTCCATTTTTCATTATGATGAACAATATTCCTATTGGCATCCACTTAACGTACGTGATTATTTCTATAAAAAAGCTTTTCAGAAATATTATTGCTATCATAAAGCATACATGCACTTTGAATTCTGATTGATAAATGCTTATAAATAATTCTTTTTAAAGTCTTATACCAATTTTCTACTGGAAATGTGTAAAAATAAGTTTTCCTTCCCATGTAGAAACAAACATTCATTTGCTTACACTGGATATTATTAATCTTTAATATTTAGGCTCATCTAATTAGCTTAAATGATATCTCACTGTTTTGATTTTCTTTTCTCTGATATGTTTTGTTAACCATTTGTGTTTTTCATTATCTAACTAGTCTACTGATATCTTTTATGCATTTCACCCCTACTGGGTAGTTGTAATTTTCTTTTTATGTTAAAAAAAATTTTGTACATTATTTACTTTTTTTATGGTGTCTTGCTGTATTGAAGTTTAAATTTTAATGCAGCCAAATCCATGTATTTAGTGATATTTTCTTTATGACTTTGGCACTTCATATCTTCATTAGTAAGTACTTTGTCTCAGCCCATTTGGATTGTTCTAATAAAATACCATACACTGGGTGGCTTACAAGAAACAAAAATTTATTTCTTGTCCTCTATAGGCTGAAAGTCCAGGATCAAGTCACCATCTGATTCAGTGTCTAGAGAAAGCACACTTTCTGGTCTTCACACTGTGTCCCCCACTTGGCAGGAGTGAGGCAACTCTCTGATGCCTTTTTTTATAAGGCACAAATTGTATTCATGATGGTTCCATTCTCAAGACCTAATCACCTCTCAAAAGCCCCACCTCCAAACATCATCATATTGAGGGTTAGGATTTCAGCATATGAATTTTGGGGAGACATAATATTTGGTCCATAATGTTGCTGAGTCTAAGCTCACTCTGCTCTGCACAACAGACCAATTACTCAAGACGTGAGGTGTTGAGACAAGGAATACGACTTTATTTGGAAAGTTGGCTGACCGAGGAGATGATAGACTAATGTCTCAAAATAACCATCTTGTCTGAGTCTGGATGCCAGATTCTTTTATAGAACCAGAGAGAGAAGTGGTGAAGAACTAAAGTCAAAAGGCAGAGGAGAGAGAGGGAGAGGCAATAAGGAAGTAAAGTAAAAAGGGCCATCAGTCTTGCAAAACATCTCTGGGAAGGAATGTGTTAATCTCTTCTGTCTTGCAGCCATCCACAGGTAGGCAGGATCAAATTATTTCTCTGTGAGCTGAACAAAGGCACTTTAGTTTAACAGCCAGGCAGAGGGGCAGGGGCCTTTCAGGCAGGCCATTATGTATGATTATAATAACAAAAACAATGAACATCAAGTTAAAGAAACAGATCCAACAGGCAGTCAGAATTGGCTCTTTCCTGCAACCATTACAGTACTTTTGTTATTGAAGACAAGTTCTTGTGCCTGATGCACAGAGAGGAGAGAGAGGTTTAGGGCAGGAAAAGGTTTATTGCCAGGACAAGCAAGGAGAATGTTTGCTCATGTTGAAAATCCTGAACTCCTTAGGCTTTAGGTAAGAAGTTTGTAAAGGCAAAATTTAGGGTGAGGGCTGCAGAGTGTGATTTTCTTTTGATTGACTGGTGGTAAAGTACCAGGGTGGTGCTCCAGGAATCTTGAGCTCAGCTTGAAGTTACCATCCAGAATGGGGGCCTTAGTTCCTGCAGAAGAATTCAAAGTTATTATTATACATATTTCTTCAAGAGGAGCCAGGGCCCAGCCCCAAAGCTGTACTATTATTTCTTAACTGCTCCTCCCTTGTTCTGCATTCCCTGCTTTCCCTGGTTAGCAATGGTTTGAATCGGCCCTTTGGAACTCAGGGAAGATCCTGAAGGTTGAATGAAGCTTGCTGTTATTGTTTAGTCGCTGAGTCGTGTCTGATTCTTTTGTGGCCCCATGAACTGTAGCCTGCCAGGCTTCTCTGTCCATGGGATTTCTAAGATAAGAACACTGGAGTGGGTTGACATTTCCTTCTCTAGGAAATCTTCCCAACCCAGGGATCAAACCCACATCTCCTACATTTCTGGTGGATTCTTTACCACTGAGCCACCAGGGTAGCCCTGAATGAAGCTTATTGTCTACAAACAAGAGATGGGGGGACACAGAAAGGATTCATACCCAGGAGACCCACAGGGTTCTGTTTGGTTTCACTTTCCCATCCAACAGTCAAAAATATTCCTCCTTGGTTTCTTCTAGTACTTGGTTGAATTTGCTGATTAAGGTTGGTAAATTTTTTTAATAGTATTTGTTGGGATTGTTTTGCATTACATTTCTAACAGGATGTTCCTTGTTAAGATGTTCTCCTATGTGAAAGAACTGTTACAAAGGAACTTGCATTTGCTCTCCTGCCATATAGTAAAGCCGGTCTACTGACACCAGGGTGAGGTGAAGTAAAGACAGTGTTTATTTGCAGGGAACTAAGCAAAGAGAATCCACTCCAGTATTTGTGCCTAGAATATCCCATGGACAGGGGAGCAGGGGGGTTATGGTCCATAGGGTCACAAAGAGTTGGACATGACTGGAGCGACTTAGCACAGCACAGCACAGCAGAAGTGAAGAGAATGGGTAGCCATTGCTTAAAAGACCCAAACTTCCTGATGGCTTTCAGGGATGGATTTTTAAAGGCAATATTAGGTGATGAAGGTCACAGGAGTCGTGCATAATCACCTTGTCATTCTTCTGATTAGTTGATGGTACAGTAGCAGGGTGATATTTCAGGAATCTCAATTCTCAACCTTCTGATTCCAATCAGTCTGGGGTCTGTTGTGCTTGTGATTTCTAGACAAGTGAACCTAGTTTCTGTAAAACAACTCAAAGATATGCATCAGATTGTTATCTATCCCTTCAGCAGGAACCAGGAGTCCTGTGACTATTGTTCAGATTTAGTACTTTTCTTGTTTGACTGCTTTTCCTTTGTTTCTTCATTTTCTCACTTGTGTAATCATTAACTGTTTGAGTCTGCTCTTTGGAAATTGGGGAAAGGATAGGGTACTAAAGCTTTTTCTGCAAATAAGAAGCTGGGACAAGAAGGGGCTTGTACCCAGAAGGGCCCTTCAGGGTCCTGCGTAGTTTCAGGATGAGTGATTATTGTTGTAGGAACTGTATCTGCCCACCTAATGGAACTCTCCTACTACTTCCACTAGGTTTACATTGATCATTTTGACTTTTGTTAAGACAAGCATTATTCCATTATTCAACTTTCTAGTTTTTTTCTCCTTATTACATTGGCTAGGAACCTCAATCATGGTATATCTTTTTTTATTTGAAAATTCAATGTTGTGAATTAAAGTAGGCAATTTTATTTTTATAAAATCTTCAAAGTAAAATTTGCAGTTTGAACTTTGAAGTAGTAACTGCAAACAGCAAAAAAGAAAAAAAAGGAATACAGCACTAATGAAATTACACATTCAAATACAGAACATCATGAAATTTCTACTTTGTGGTTAAAGGCTTCCAGTTGTACCCTTCCCCGCACCATGTACAACATTCTAAATTCTGAGGAAAAAAAAAAAAAAAAGAATCTAAAATATCCTCAGGGCAAAAATATTTTTATAAGGTACAAAAATCAGTCAATATATTGAGATTTAAGGCATTTATTTTGCATGAAACTATATAGCTATACTGGAGAAGGAAATGGCATCCCACTCCAGTATTCTTGCCTGGAGAATCCCATGGACAGAGGAGCTTTGTGGGCTACAGTCCACGGGTCGCAAAGAGTCGGACACGACTGAGAGACTTCACTTTCACTTTCTATATAACTATACAAAAGCAGCTGAGTTATGTTTATGTAATTTCCAATCTTAGAACATAGTAGAATATGTTTCTACTTCAGAGCTCTGTAATCTATCCGATTGTTTTCTGTGAAGATGAAACTCAATTCATATCATGTTCCCAGGACCCTATGAACAAATGCCTTTTATGCATAGAAATGGCATTGGTAATTCTTGAGTGGCAATGTCACTATTTGTTATCACAAATTTCTTTCTTTCTTTTTAAAAAAATTATTATTATTTCTTTCTTTGGGGCTGCACTGGGTCTTTGTGGCTGTGCAGGCTTTTTCTGGTTGCTGCAAGCAGTTGCTACCCCTTGTGGTGTGCAGACTTCTCATTACGGTGGCATCTCTTGTGTGGAGCATGGGCTCTAGGTGCTGGGGTTTTAGTAGTTGTATGTTCAAGCTTAGTAGTTGTGGTACATGGGCTTAGTTGCTCTGAGGGATGTGGAATCTTCCCAGACCAGGATCAAACCTGTGTCCTATGGATTGACAGGCAGATTCTCAACCACTGGACAACCAGGGAAGCCCCATTTCTTTCTTTCTTTCTTTCTTTTTTTTTTGGCTGCACCATGAAGCAAGTGGAACTTCCTTGACCAGGGATCACACCTGCACTGCCTACAGTGGAAATACGGAATCTTAACCACCGGACCACCAGTGAAGACTGCAATCACAGATTTCTCATTTTAGTCAATAACTTCTCACCCGACTCCATACGTGAATGTTCTTTTTTTAAAAAAAAAAATTATTTATTTTTAATTGAAGGATAATTGCTTTACAGTATTGTGTTGGTTTCTGCCACACATCAATATGAATCAGCCGTGGGTATACATATGTCCCCTCCCTCCCCATCCCACCCCTCTAGGTTGTTACAGAGCCCTGGTTGGATTTCTTTTGTTCTTCTTTACCATGCTAGCTCTCTTGGTCCTATAGCTCTCAACTTACTTATCACTTTATCAAGGCAACTAACTCTTTCTGATGCCTAGGCTGGGTCACATCTCCCCTGGGGCACCTGAAGCGCTCTCTCTCTCTTTCCATTCCAGTTTCTGGTATAAAAGGAAAATCAAAATGGAGTCAGTGTTGCTAAGAGAGCACTCTAAAATGGAAATAGGAGGCCATTGACATGGTGAGACTTATGCATGTCTCAGCCCAAATGGAGTCTGAACTTTTAACCACTTATTATCTTAATATAAGCATCCAGATCAACTGTGTTGTAGAAATGTAGTGTTCTAAAAACCCAAGATATCTATGGGACCCTTACCCTAAATAACTAGTGACATCTTATGTCCTAAAAACAAATACTTCCCATAATAGCCCAGACATGTAAGCAACCTAAATGTCCAACAACAGATGAATGGATAAAGAATAGTGGTATATATACACAATGGAATACTATTCAGCCATAAAAAGAATGAAGTAATGCCATTTGCAGCAACATGGATAGACCTAGAGATTATCACAGTAAATGAAGTAAATCAGGAACACAAAAACCACATGATATCACTTACATGTGAAATCTAAAAAAATGGTATGAATGAACTTATTTATGAAACAGAAATAGATTCACAGACATAGAAAACAAACTTATGGTTACCCAGGGGGAAAGGTGGGCAAGAGAGATAAATTAGGGGTTTGGAATTAACAGTTGCAAAATACTATATATAAAATAAACAAGGTTCTACTATATAGAACAGGAGCTATATTCAACATCCTGTAATAGATAGGAAAAATGGAAAATGGAAAATGGAAAAGGAAAAAAAATTGACAAATGTCTCCCTTTTGCATCAGATCCAATTGTCAATCTTTTAAAATTTTATTTATTTATTTACTTTTGGCTGCACTGGGTCTTCTTGCTATACGTGGGCTTTCTCTAGTTGCAGAGAATGGAGGCCACTCTAATTACAGTGCCAGTCTTCTTGATGCAGTGGCAGCCTCTTGTTGTGGAGCAGAGGCTCTAGGTCATGTGGGCTTTAGTAGGTGTGGTGTTGGGGCTCAGTAGTTGCGGATCATGGGTTCTAGAGCATAGGCTCAGAAGCTGTGGCTCATGGGCTTATTTGCCCTGTGGCACGTGGAATCTTCCTAGATCAGGGATCAAACCCGATTCCCCTACATTGGCAGGTGAATTCTTAACCGCTAGACCACCAGGGAAGCCCCAGTTATAAGTCTTGCAAGAGAACTTTTAACAACTTTGTAGCTTTTCTCTCTTCCCCAGACCACTCTTTTGGTTTTACCTGGATCCCTGTCTGCTGAATTGCGATTCCCAGAGCTACAGACAAAACCTTCTTTTCAATCTCAATACTGATAGCGTTTGATACCAATCATAACTCTATTTGGCCCTTCTACTGGGATAGGAGCTTGTCTGGGCACGTGTGTTCCTGGCATCTTAGTCCTGTATTCATCCAGATTTGTGGAAGAAATGAATGAATAGTTTTCGTTCTTGAGCGTCTAAGAATTTTTTTTTAACAGCATCCTGTTCTGCTTATTTATTAATATGTAATATGTCGATTAGCTTATTTACTCTCTCTGTAGGATGCTTTTTCTTTTCTACATCTAAAGTGCTTATAATTTTGTCAACAAAGTTAGGCCTCGAAGAGGTAAAATAAAAGAGACTCATACCCTCCAGTGGTGGGGAGGGGCATCACCAAACATCACAACAAAGTCTGTCTCCAGTCTTGAAAGTGAAAGTGAAAGTCACTCAGTGTCCCACTCTTTGTGATCCAGGCCATTCTGCAGGCCAGAATACTAGAGTGGGTAGCCTTTCCCTCTCCAGGGAATCTTCCCAACCCAGAGATCGAACCCAGGTCTCCCATACTGCAGGCAGATTCTTTACCAACTGAGCTATCAGGGAAGCCCCAGATTGGTAGTTTTAAAAAAAAATAATAATAATTAACTACAGTCCAGAAAGCTTTAAAAAAAATTCTCTTCAAGTTTAATAATTAATAGTTTGTTTATATAAAATTACAGTGGCATTTTTGTCATATCTTAGTAAGTTTTTTCTTCAAAAAGGATAAAATATGAAAATATTTTTCAATGTTAAAGAAAAAGATATTGAAAAATGGTTAACTTAACTGGATTCTAAACCTTATTCTAAAATTATTATGGTTAAAAGTGTGATTTTTTTTCTTTTTTAAACTGACTGGAGTATAGTTAATTTACAATGTTGTGTTAGATTCAGATGTGCAGCCAAGTGAATCTATTATATATATACATACCCACTCATTTTTTAGATTTTTTTTCACATATAGGCCATTACAGGGCACTGAGTAGAGCTCCCTGTGCTATACAGTAGGTTCTTATTAGTGGTCTGTTTTATATTGTAGCATGTATATATCAATCCCAATCTCCTAATTTACACCTTCCCCCCAGTCCCCTGGTAAATCTGTTTGTTTTCTGTATCTGTGACTCTATTTGTTTTGTAAATAAGTTCATTTGTACCCTTTTTTAGAGTCCATATATAAGTGATATCACATATTTGTCTTTGATTTAGTTCACTCAGTATGGCAATCCCTGTGCATGCTAAATCGCTTCAGTCATATCCAGCTCTTTTCGACTCCATGCGCTATAGTCCTCTGGGCTCCTCTGTTCATGGAATTCTCTAGACAAGAATACTGGTGTGTGTTGCCATTTCCTTCTCCAGGGGATCTTCCCAACTCAGGGTTCGAACCTGCATCTCTTACGTCTCCTCTTTACCACCAGCGCCACCTGAGAAGCATGTGTCTGCAAATGGATTTTTGTTTGTTTGATTTTTTTTTGGACATACTTCAAGGCATGTGGAATCTTAGCTCCCCTATCAGGAATAAAAAACGCTCATCCTCTGCAATAGAAGGTGGAGTCTTAGTCACTGGACTGCTGGGAAAGTTGCCTACCCATACCTCTGCTGACGGACATTTAAGTTGCTTCCATGTCCTGGCTATTGTAAATGGTGTTGCAGTGAACATGGAGTGCATATATTTTTTGAATTTTGGTTCTCTCTGAGTATATGCCTAGGAGTGGGATTGCTGTGTCATATAGTAGTTCTAAAAAGTGTAATATTGATTCAGTCCCAGAGTTAAATGTTTTTTGCTGCATTCTAGCCTTGTGACTCAAGCTTGTCCTTCACATCACATTCTTTCCTTGTTGCATTGTGTTTCTTTGTTTATTTCTACCTGTTTCACAATGATTTCTCCCCCTCCCCTTTACTGTTATCATTGTGCACTTTGTCTACTATTTTACAGTTGTTGCTTTTGATTTTTTCTTTGATTTTTCTTTGATTTTTTCATTTTTCAAATGCTGTTTACTTCCAAGTCATAAATCTCTACATATATTTTTTTCCTTTCATCTCAGTGCAGTCTTCTAATTTTCTGATATCACAGCTTCTTTTAATAGATTTTATTTTTAGAAAACTTGTCTTTATACACACAGCCCACTCTTATGTTTTTATTTATTTTTATTTGTTATGTTTTTAATCTTGCATCAGTGGTATTGCATCATGCTGATATGTGTAGTTCAGTGCAAGTTTTTATATTGTGTAATGTTCTTTGTATGATCAATGTATTAGTCTTTTAAAAATTTATTTTATTGAAGTATAGTTGATTTATAATGTGTTAGTTTCTGGTGTTCAGCATAGTGTATATATATATCTCTCTCTCTCTCTCTCACACACACACACACATATATATATTCTTTTTCACATTCTTTTCCATTATGGTTTATCACAGGACATTGAATATGGTTCCCTGTGTTATACAGTAGGACCTGGTTGTTTATCCATCGTATATATAATAGTTTGCACAGCAAATACATTAGTTTTTAGTCCTCTTTTCCATTGGTAATATTTAGGCTATTCCCGTTTATTTTGCTTCCACAAACATCACCACATAAGCTCCCTATATGTTCTATGTTGAGCCAAAGCTTCCCAACCTTCCCACGTCACATCACACACCGGACACAGCCCTACTGGTGTGGCAGATTGGAATCAGCACAGGATGGCACTGCTCCTGCAGAACGTGCTGATGACAGCAATCCTGACTGCCCCTGCCCCGCTCAGCCATCAGGGGACACCTCAGAACAGGTCCAAACCCCATACATCTGCATTCACCTTGGGGCACATCATATGCTCGGATATGGAAGCGCTGCACAGGAGGACAGACTCAAAAGGGAAATTACTGGGTGGGGGAACAGTCAGCTCCAGGAATTACTGGAGTAATTCAAGTAACTTGTAATTCAAGTCACTCTTCAAAGTGGTGTTATTCTCAATGCCACTTTCAGTCTCAAGACTGTGTCTTTCCTCAGCTCTTGGAAATGTTTCAACTGTTTGATAATTTTCTAACCTTTACTTTATGTTCTCTTTCTTTCTTTCTCTCCCCTCCTCTTTTCCTCCTCCTCCTTCTCTTCATCTTCTTTCTTCTCTTTCTATCTGTCTCCCTCTCTATTTTTCTCCTTCTCTGTTTCTGCATGTTTCTCTCTCTCTCTGAATTTCCTAATAGTTAGGCACTATATCTGGATTAATCCTGGTTTAATAATCTATCTCTGACTGTTTCTGTCATATTTTCTGTCTCCTCTTTCTCTCTGTAGTCTCTGAAATGTCCTAAACATTATTTTCCATCTATGTCAATTATTTTATATTTCGTGAAACATAATTTTAATTTCCAGAGGCTTTTGTTGTGGGTATGTTCACGACTCATTTTTCATTGTGCCATTCTCTTGTTCTATGGATGCAATATTTTCTAAAACATCTCTGAGGATACTGATTATGCTTAATCGCTGCTGTGTCTGACTCTTTTCGACCCCATTGACGGTAGCCCTCTAGGCTCCTCTGTCCATGGGATTCTTCAGGCAAGAAAACTGGAGTGGGTAGCCATTCCCTTCTCTAGAGGATCTTCCCAACCCAGGGATCAAACCCAGGTATCCTGCCTTGCAGGGGGATTCTTTCCTGCCTGAGCCACCAAGAAAGCTCGAGGATACTGATCAAAGAGGTTTTCTGTTACATTCTGTGTTTTATACTCTCTTGTTCTCTGAATTCCCTCTGCTTCTTCCGAGGTAAGTTTCTGTCTCTGCCTTTCTGTCTCTCTTTAGAATCCTGGTTGCTTTCTTTCACGCTACAAGTTTTCTCTCATCTCCAAAGAACCCCTAAAGGCTGATGTAAACCCCAGGACTGGAGCAGGGACTGCTGACTTGAACTGTCCTCAGCAGGATTGGGCAGAGAAGCACCTGAGGCTGTTAGGGCTCTGCTTCCCTCTCCTCTACAGCCACATTCCAGCAGGAGTAGCCTGTACTCTGGGTCTGCACACCAGCTGCCCAATTCCTTCCGTAACTGGGCGCATTCCTCTGTGCCCAGGGCAGAGAGTTCTGGCAGCTCTGTGCACAGACTGGGATGGAGCAGAGGAATGCTGACCATCCTGTACACAGATCTTCAGACAGTGCTTGGTTTTCAGCCCCATTCTTCTCTCTTGCCCCTGAGTGTCAAGCCCTGGGCCTGTTACAAATTCTGCAGGCAGAGCAGTGTCTTCCACATTTCCCCGTCCCCACCCCAAGCTGTGGCTCCTCATCTCGTTGTGGTTTCCTCTGGGCTGTGGTTTCCTTTGCTATTTCCTCCATCAACGCTCTTCTGTCTTCATTCAGCGTTCCAGAAATGAGCTGTGAGCTCTTGTCTGTGTGCACCCATCTGTCAGCATCACTCATGCTATCAGTGTTTGCTGTCTGGTGTTTATTGACACCTGTCCTTTCGCCTTAACTTCTGAGCTCATTACTGCCTAGATGTGGCTCCCAGCCCACACCAAAGCCAGTTCAAAGATCCAAGGACATCAGTGATCCTGGGTGAACCTCAAGGCTCTGAAGCCATTGCTAGCTCCAAATGCACACATTCAGCATGTTTGAATGGTTTGGGACATTTGAATGATGATGGAATGGGTATAAGTTTGAGGCAAGAAGAGAAAGGTTTTGATCTGAATATCGGGTAAAAATTTACTGAGATGGAGGAGAGGAAACAGAAAAGAATAAGCGCAGACTCAAGGGTACATCTCTAAGTTCAGTTCAGTTCAGTTGCTCAGTTGTGTCTGACCCCATGGAGTAAAGCATGCCAGGCCTCCCTGTCCATCACTAACTCCCGGAGTTTACTCAAACTCATGCCCATTGAGTCAGTGATGCCATCCAACCATCTCATCTTCTGTTGACCCTTTCTCCTCCTGCCTTCAACCTTGCCCAGCAACAGGGTCCATTCAAATGAGTCAGCTCTTCACATCAGGTGGCCAAAGTATTGGAGTTTCAACTTCAACATAGTCCTTCCAATGAATATTCAGGACTGACTTCCGTTATGATGGACTGCTTGGATCTCCATGCAGTCCAAGGGGCTCTCAAGAGTCTTTTCCAACACCACAGTTCAAGAGCATCAATTCTTCGGCATTCAGCTTTCTTTATATCCAACTCTTACATCCATATGTGACTACTGGAAAAACCATAACTTTGACTAGACGAACCTTTGCTGGCAAAGTAATGTCTCTGCTTTTTAATATGCTGTCTAGGATGGTCATAACTTTTCTTCCAAGGAGTAAGCATCTTTTAATTTCATGGCTGCAATCACCATCTGCAGATATTTTGAAGCTCCAAAAAATAAAGTCTGCCACTGTTTCCACTGTTTCTTCATCTATTTGCCATAAAGTGATGGGACTGGATGCCATGATCTTTGTTTTCTGAATGTTGAGCTTTAAGCCAACTTTTTCACTCTCCTCTTTCACTTTCATTAAGAGGCTCTTTAGTTCTTCTTCACTTTTTGCCATAAGGGTGGTGTCATTTGCATATCTGAGGTTATTGATATTTCTCCGGGCAATCTTGATTCTAGCCTGTGCTTCCTCCAACCCAGCATTTCTCATGATTTACTCTGCATATAAGTTAAATAAGCAGGGTGACAATATACAGCCTTGACGAACTCCTTTTCCTATTTGGAACCAGTCTGTTATTCCATGTCCAGTTCTAACTGTTGCTTCCTGACCTGCATACAGATTTCTCAAGAGGCAGGTCAAGTGGTCTGGTATTCCCATCTCTTTCAGAATTTTCCACGGTTTACTGTGATCCACACAGTCAAAGGCTTTGGCATAGTCAATAAAACAGAAATCGATGTTTATGTGGAACTCTCTTGCTTTTTCCATGATCCAGCGGATGCTGGCAATTTGATCTCTGGTTCCTCTGCCTTTTCTAAAACCAGCTTAAACATCTGGAAGTTCACTGTTCATGTATTGCTGAAGCCTGGCTTGGAGAATTTTGAGCATTACTTTGCTAGCATGTGAGATGAGTGCAATTGTGTGGTAGTTTGAGCATTCTTTGGCATTGCCTTTCTTATGGATTGGAATGAAAACTGACCTTTTCCAGTCCTGTGGCCACTACTGAGTTTTCCAAATTTGCTGACATATTGAGTGCAGCACTTTCACAGCATCATCTTTTAGGATTTGAAATAGCTCAACTGGAATTCCATCACCTCTACTAGTTTTGTTCATAGTGATGCTTCCTAAGGCCCGCTTGACTTCACATTCCAGGATGTCTGGCTCTAGGTGAGTGATCACACCATCATGATTATCTGGGTTGTGAAGATCTTTTTTGTACAGTTCTTCTGTGTATTCTTGCCACTTCTTCTTAATATCTTCTGCTTCTGTTAGGTCCGTACCATTTCTGTCCTTTATCGAGCCCATCTTTGCATGAAATGTTCCCTTGGTATCTCTAATTTTCTTGAAGACATCTCTAGTCTTTCCTATTCTATTGTTTTCCTCTATTTTTTTGCATTGATCACTGAGGAAGACTTTCTTATCTCTCCTTGCTATTCTTTGGAACTCTGCATTCAAATGGGTATATCATTCTTTTCTCCTTTCCTTTTTTCAATTTAAGTCTGAATTTGGTAATGAGGAGTTCATGATCTGAGTCACAGTCAGCTCCCAGTCTTGTCTTTGCTAAGTGTATAAAGCTTCTCTATCTTTGGCTGCAAAGAATATAATCTATCTGATTTTGGTGTTGACCATCTGGTAATATCCATGTGTAGAGTCTTCTCTTGTGTTGTTGGAAGAGTGTTTGCTATGACCAGTGTGTTCTCTTGGCAAAACTGTATTAGCCTTTGTCCTGCTTCATTCTGTACTCCAAGGCCAAATTTGCCTGTTAATCCAGGTGTTTCTTGACTTACTACTTTTGCATTCCAGTCCCCTATAATGAAAAGGACATCTTTTTAAGGTGTTAGTTCTAGAAGGTCTTGTAGGTCTTTACAGAACTGTTCAACTTCAGATTCTTCAGCATTACTGCCCGGGGCATAGACTTGGATTACCATGATGTTGAATGGTTTGCCTTGGAAACAAACAGATCATTCTGTCATTTTTGAGACTGCGTCCACGTACTGCGTTTTGGACTCTTTTGTTGACCATAATGGCTACTCCATTTTTTCTAAGGAATTCTTGCGCACAGCAGTAGATAAAATGGTCATCTGAGAAAATGTCATTTGTCATCTGACAAAACGTGGTCCACTGGAGAAGGGAATGGTGAACCACTGCAGTATTCTTGCCTTGAGAACCCCATGAACAGTATGAAAAGGCAAAAAGATAGGACACTGAGAGACGAACTCCGCAGGTCTGCAGGTGCCCAATATGCTACTGGAGATCAGTGGAGAAATAACTCCAGAAAGAATGAACAATGGAGCCAAAGCAAAAACAACACTCAGCTGTGGATGTGACTGGGTGATGGAAGCAAGGTCTGATGCTGTAAAGAGCAATATTGTATAGGAACCTGGAATGTTAGGTCCATGAATCAAGGCAAATTGGAAGTGATCAAACAGGAAATGGCAAGAGTGAACGTCGACTTTTTAAGAATCCGCGAACTAAAATGGACTGGAATGGGTGAATTTAACTCAGATGACCATTATATCTACTACTATGAGCAAGAATCCCTTAGAAGAAATGGAATAGCCATCATAGTCAACAAAACAGTCAGAAATGCAGAACATCTCTCAGTATATTATATTTGAGAAGCTTCTAATCATTACAGGGGTTCAGAATATGTCACCTCAAGATACGCCACTCTGGAATATTGATGATTCTGAATCGAAGGTACTTGAGAAACAGCGGTTGCAAGAAGGACACCCCGAACTTCCTTTTTCCACTTGAAAGCAGGAGATAAATCTCCTCTGTGAAAAGTTCCCTCCCTGTACCAAGAGGGTAGAGGGCATTGTTATTATTGTTTCCTTGTCTAAAAGGCTTTGACTTCCTTGGGTCCCATATATTTTTTAATTATTTCTTTTTAATTGAAGGATAATTGCTTTACAGTATTGTATTGGCTTCTGCCATACATCAACATGAATTAGTCGCAGGTATACATATGTCCACTCCCTCCTGAACTCTCCTCCCACCTCTCACCCCATCCCACCCCTCTAGGCTGTCACAGAGCCCTGGTTTGAGTTCCCTGAGTCACAGCAAATTCCCACTGTGTCTACTTTACATAGGGCAGTGTGTTGCTTCCACACTACTCTCTTGATTCTTCCCAACCTCTCCTTCCCCTGCTGTGTCCGCAAGTCTGCTCTCTGTATTTGCATCTCCACCGCTGCCTTGCAAATAGGTTCATCAGTACCATCTTTCTAGATTCCATATATATGCCTTAATATACGATACTTGTTTTTCATTTTCTGACTTACTTCACTCTGTATAATAGGCTCCAGTTTCATCCACCTCATTAGAACTGAGTCCCATATTTTCATGGACTTCTGTACATACAAAATTAAATTTGCTTTTCTCCCATTAACCTGTTTTATGTAAATTTAACTACTAGACTAGCCACCTGGAAGAGAAGAAGAGAAGAGCTTTCCTCCCCTATAATACAAACAATTGCTTGGCAGCTCCTTTAAGTTCCTGCTTGGTTTAGCACGGTTCAGAGAACTTTCAGCTGAGAACCAGAACTCCTTGCACAAGGAAAATTTTGAGCTTACTGCAAGTGGTATTTATCTACCATCAACATTTTATACAGCATTAGAAATCATCCAAAGAAATATAGCAACTTATTTGTAAAACTTGATTTCATTCATCATGTAATTGAATATTTGTACTGAGAGAGCTAGGTCAAAAGTTCTGATTTTTCTCAGCGTATAAGGCATGATTATATATTTAAAGTGCTTCTTTGGGCAGGTTTGTTTTTCTGCATTTAATAACCCGTCTGCGATTTCTTTGTCTAATCCAGTAATTCCCTGAAGTGCAAGGGAAGACAGAAATTCCTCAGGGTAGGCATCCAATGTTTTATGTTTGGTCAAAGTCGGGGATTAACTCAGCATGGTATAAATAATAAGTAATGACAAGCTAAGGCAAGTTTCACAATAAGTACTTTGTTTGGCAAAAGAAATTTAATAGACTTTAAAGACTGGAACCCAAGCTAGAGTGAGTAATTTAACATGAGTAAATATATGTGAATCAAAGATATAAACTCTGTCCTCCTGAGGTGTTTGTTTAAAAATCATGTTGCTGTATTTCTTTAATAGTTACTAATACTTAAAAGTTTGGCAACTTCTCATAAACATCCAAATTTTAAAAACCATGTAACATTGGATAGATGTAGTCCAGGTTGTCAGGCTTCCCAGGTGGCACTAGTGGTAAAGCCCCTGCCAGTGCAGGAGGCTTAAGACACATGGGTTCAATCCCTGGATTGGGAAGATCCCCTGGAGGAGGGCATGGCAACCCACTCCAGTATTCTTGCCTAGAGAATCCCTCGGACAGAGGAGCCTCGTGGGCTACAGTCCACGGGGTCACAAAGAGTCAGACATGACTGAAGCAACTTAGCATGCACACAATCCCGGTTGTCTAGGGCCTGTTACCCTGTCTGTACTCATGGGATTGACCCCACCTGCTTTGGATACTCTCTTCCCCACTTTATTCTGGTTTAGGAGGATTGCAAAGAAAAGGGGATTGACTATTAAAAGCTTCCAAGAAAAGACAGAGAAACCAGTAGAATTCAGGCTTGAATTAAACCAGCAAGAGAAATTCACTCAGCAAGAGAGACTGAAAACATGACGAAAAGGCAATAAAAGTACGCATGTTATTTCAGACCCTGAATACTAGTTGGAATGCAAAATATGCCATATACTTTCTTACAAAGTGAGTAGTTCTCCTCAGAAATATCGTGTTAACTCAATTCAATAAGAAGTTTTTCAACATCTATTTTATGCCTAAAACCAAGTTGGGCCCTGAGGATGCCAAAATCAGGAAGTCCATCTCTGCCTCAAGGAAATCACAAACTAAAAGAGAAGACTGCTGCTGCTGCTATATAAATGCATAAAAATCAGTGGATTTACAATTCCACAGTAAAAAGAAAAATAGCTCAATATAGGCCAGTGCTTACTTTGTGACATGTAAAAAATGAGCTTAAATTAGGTTGAAAATCTAAACATAAAAGTAAAGCTATAAAACTCTTAGAAGAAAACATAGCAGAAAATCTTCATGATTTTGGTGCCTTAATGTGACATCACAAATACAGCCAGTAAAAGAAAAATAGATAAACTGCTTCTGTCAAAATGAAAAACTTCTGTGGGGACTTCCCTGGTAGTTCAGTGGGTAAGAGTCTAAACTTCCAGGGCAGGGGACCCTGATTCGATCCCTGGTCAAGAGATTAGATCCCACATGCCACATATAAGACCTGAAACAGGTAAATAAATAAATAACTATTAAAACAACAACAACAACAACACTTTGGTGCATCAAAGAAACACTCTCAAAAGAGTAGAAAGACAACCCACAGAATGTGGGGAAATGTTTACAAATCACATACCTGATAAGGGATTATCATCTAGAATAGACATCCAACAACACATGAGACGACTCTACACACAGACATCACCAGATGGTCAAAACCAAAATCGGATTGATTATAGTCTTTGCAGCCAAAAATGGAGACGCTCTATACAGTCAGCAAAATCAAGACCTGGAGCTGACTGCGGCTCAGATCATGTGCTCCTTATTGCAAAATCCAGGCTTAACTTGAAAAAAGTAGGGAAAACCGCTAGGCCATTCAGGTATGACTTAAATCTGTTATGATTATACAGTGGAGGTGATGAATAGATTCAAAGGATTAGATCTGGTAGAGTGCCTGAAGAACTATGGACAGAGGTTCATAAAACCTCTGTCCATATACAGAAGACAGTGACCAAAATCATCCCAAAGAAAAAGAAATGCAAGAAGGCAAAGTGGTTGTCTCAGGAGGTTTTACAAATACCTGAGAAAAGAAGAGAAGTGAAAGGCAAAGGAGAAAAGGAAAGATACACTCAACTGAATGCAGAGTTCCAGAGCAAAGCAAGGAGAGATAATAAAGCCTTCTTAAGTGAACACCACAAAGAAATAGAAGAAGGCAATAGAATGGGGGAGACTAGAGATGTCTTCGAGAAAATGGGAGATATCAAAGGCACATTTATTCAAAGATGGGCATGATAAAGGACAGAAACAGTAAGGATTTAACAGAACCAGAAGAGATTAAAAAGAAGTGGCAAGAATACATAGAAGAACTATACAAAAAAAGATCTAATGACCAAATAACCACAATGGTGTGTTCACTCATCTAGAGCCAGACATCCCGGAGTGTGAAGACAAGTGGGCCTTAGGAAGCATTATGCTGAACAAAGCTAGTGGAGGTGATGGAATTCCAGCTGTGCTATTTAAAACCCTAAAATATGATGCTGTTAAAGTGCTGCACTCAGTATGTCAGCAAATTTGGAAAACTCAGCAGTGGCCACAGGACTGGAAAAGGTCAGTTTTCATTTCAATTCCAAAGAAGAACAATGCCAAAAAATGTTCAAACTACTGTACAATTGTACTCATTTCACATGCTATTAATAGCAAGGTTATATTCAAAATCCTTCCAGCTAGTCTTCAGCAGCACATGAATCAAGAGCTTCCAGATGTACCAGCTGGGTTTGGAAGAGGCCGAGGAACCAGAGATCAAATTGCCAACATTTGGTGGATCATAGAGAAAACAAGGTAATTCCAGAAAAAACATCTACTTCTGCTTCATTGACTATGCTCAAGACTTTGACTAGAAGAACAATGGCAACCCACTCCAGTACTCTTGCCTGGAAAATCCCATGGACGGAGGAACCTGGTAGGCTGCAGTCCATGGGGTCACACAGAGTCGGACACGACTGAAGTGACTTCGCAGCAGCAGCACGAAGTTATAAGCATAATGTAGATGGATCCTAAACTACATATCATGTGTAATTCATAAAAGAGATTGTGCTTACATAAAGAAATGATCCTCAAGTGTAGAATTAATGGACTTTTAGATATGCAGATGACACCACCCTTATGGCAGAAAGTGAAGAGAAACTAGAAAGCCTCCTGATGAAAGTGAAAGAGGAGAGTGAAAAAGTTGGCTTAAAGCTCACCATTCAGAAAATTAAGATCATGGCATCTGGTCCCATCACTACATGGGAAATAGATGGGGAAACAGTGTCAGACTTTATTTTTTGGGGCTCCAAAATCACTGCAGATGGTGACTGCAGCCAGGAAATTAAAAGACGCTTACTCCTTGGAAGAAAAGTTATGACCAACCTAGATAGCATGTTAAAAAGCAGAGACATTACTTTGCCAACAAAGGTCCATCTAGTCAAGGCTATGGTTTTTCCAGTTGTCATGTATGGATATGAAAGTTGGACTGTGAAGAAAACTGAGCGCTGAAGAATTTATGCTTTTGAACTGTGGTGTTGGAGAAGACTCTTGAGAGTGAGTCCCTTGGACTGCAAGGAGATGCAACCAGTCCATTCTAAAGGAGATCAGTCCTGGGTGTTCATTTGAAAGACTGATGCTAAAGCTGAAACTCCAGTACTTTGGCCACCTCAAGTGACGAGTTGACTCATTGGAAAAGACTCTGATGCTGGCAGGGATTGGGGACAGGAGGAGAAGGGGACGACAGAGGATGAGATGGCTGGATGGCATCACCGACTCAATGGACATGAGTTTGGTTGAACTCCGAGAGTTGGTGATGGACAGGGGGGCCTGGCGTGCTGCGATTCATGGGGTCACAAAGAGTCGGACACGACTAAGTGACTGAACTGAACTGAACTGATACAATATCCTTTCTGTGTTGGTGCTTGTATTTAAGACTGTAAATCTCATCAGCTTTTGCACAGTTAATGTCTCTATTAGACTTGTTAAAAAAAAGTATCTTCTATGGTTAATAAAATGTAAAGACTGCACCTGCTATTATGCTAGCTTTCATTCTTACATATTTTCACAGGGAACTTGCTTTAATGAATTTATTTTGAGAAGTTTTAAATCAAATTCTATGTCAGGATTTTACATTGATGTCCAATAGGTGGTTAGATTTGTTCAATGTTAAAATAGGTATTATGGTAACTTCCTCATCAGTTAAATTACTAATTTAAAGTATACCATGTTTTTTATTAAGAGAAACTAACTTATAGAGAAATTTGGCTGAGAATAGACAACTGTTAAGGCCCTTTGTTGTACAGAATGCTGTGCTTTAATATATCATGATGTTGTAATAGAAAAAAAAAAAAGACTTTGACTGTGTAGATCACAACAAACAGTGGAAAATCCTTAAAGAGATAGGAATACCAGACCACCTTCCCTGTCCCCTGAGAAACCTGTATGTAGGTCAAGAAGCATCAGTTAGAACCTTACATGGAACAATGGACTGGTTCGAAATTGGGAGAGGAGTACAACAAGGTCATATATTGTCAACCTGCTTATTTAACTTATATTCAGAGTACATCATGGAAAAGTCCTAGCTGGATGATTCACAAGCTAGAATCAAGATTACTAGGAGAAATATCAGCAACCTCAGATATGCAGATGATACCACTCTAATGGCAGAAAGTGGAGAGGAACTAAAGAGCCTCTTGTGGAAGGTGAAAGAGGAGAGTGAAAAAAGCTGGCTTAAAACTTAACAGTCAAAAAACTAAGATCATGACATACAATCCCATCACTTCATGAAAAATAAAAGGAGAAAAAGTGGAAACAGCAACAGATTTCATTTTCTTGGGCTTCAAAATCACTGCAGGTGGTGACTGCAGCCATGAAATTAAAAGATGCTTGCTCTTTGGAAGAAAAGCTATGAAAAACCTAGACAGTGTGTTAAAAAGCAGAGACATCACTTTGCCAGCAAAGCTCTATCTAGTCAAAGCTATGGTTTTTTCAGTAGTCATGTATGGATGTGAGAGTTGGACCATAAAGAAGGCTGAGTGCAGAAGAATTGAAGCCTTTGAATTGTGGTGCTGGAGAAGACTTCTTGGGAATCCCTTGAACTGGACAGAGATCAAACTAGTCGATCCTAAAGGAAATCAACCCTGAATATTCATTGAAAAGACTGGTGCTGAAGCTGAAGCTCCAATACTTTGGTTACCTGATGGAAAGAGCCGACTCATTGGAAAAGACCCTGATACTGGAAATGATTGAAAGCAAAAGGAGAAGGGAAAGGCATAGGATGAGATGGTTAGATAGCATCATCAACTCAATGGATGTGAGTTTGTGCAAATTCTGGTAGATAGCGAAGGACAGGGAAGCCTGGTGTGCTGCAATCCATGGGGTTGCAAAGAGTGGGACACAACTTAGCAACTCAACAGCAACAACAACTCAACCGCAATTAAGCAAACAACCCAATTAAGAAGCGAATAAAGAATTTGAATTGACATTTCTCCAAAGAAATGTTATGTAGATGACCATTAACACATGACAAGATGTTCAATATCTTTAGCTATTAGGAAAATACAATCATAACAACAATGAGCTGTCACTTTACACCTTTTAGGATAGCTATAGTAAAAAGACAGATGATAATAAGTGTTGGTGACGATGTGGAGAAATTAGAATAGTCACAAACTGCTGGTAGAATTATAAAATAATGCAGCTGCTGTGGAAAACAGCTTTGCAGTGCCTCAAACAGCTAAACATACAGTTTTAATATGATCCAGCACTCCACACCCAGTGAGAAATGAAAATATACATCTACACAAACACTTGTATACAAATGTTCCTAGCAGCAACTAGGACAACTAAAACAACTAGTTGTTTTCCTACGTGGAAACAACTCATTCATCAACTGATGAATGGATAAACAAAATATGGGATATTCTTACAACAGAATAGTGTTCAGGAATGAAGTTCTGTTACATGCTACAATACGGATGAACCTTGGAGACATTGTACTAAGAGAAATAATTCAGTCACAAAAGACCATGTATTATATGGTTTCACTTACACAAAATGTCTAGAGGAGGCAAATCTAGAGACAGAATAGAGATTGGAAGTTACTGGGGCTGGGGTGAAAGGGTAAGTTGAGGGGTGATGGTTTAGAGATGTGGGGTTTCTCTTTGACATAATAAAAGTGTTTTAAAGTTGATTGTGGTGATGGATGCATGATTCTGTGAATATAATAAAATCAATTCAGTTTTACACTTTAAATGGGTAAATTATATAGTATGTGAATAGTCTCAATAAAGCTGTTATAAAATGCATAACACATTTGCTTTTTAACACATTTTGTTGTGGCAGGTGTCTTAATAGAGCCTGGTTCCAAGTATAAAGGGACAAGAGCAGAAGGATGTGACTGTCCAACCTAAGAGGACAGGGGAGGTTTCCTAGAGGAGGTGATTCACCAGACATACCCACAAACAAGAGAAAGGCTTTGCAGGGGGCAGGGGGGCGGGCAGAAAAGCATATACAAAGGCCTGGAAACATGGCAAAACCCAGAACTTTCATAAGCATTTAGTTTGGCAGAAGAATAGGGGCAAGAGGGACAAAGAAGGGGATGAAAGTCCAGGTTGTGGGGAATCCAGCTAGTGGGGTTAGAGAGGTCGGCCTTTATCCTGTAGGAGATGGGATCTAGAAAAATCCTCTGGCACCAGAATGGAGGATGAATCCGACAGAATTGGGTATTTACTACTTCCTGCATTGTCCCACTGCAGTTAGTACAAGACACAATAAAATATGTTTGTTTTTAATAAGTGTTTATATGCCAGTTGGGCTTCCTTGGTGGCTCAGATGGTAAAGAATCTGCCTGCGATGCAGGAGACCCAGGTTCCATCCCTGGGTTGGGAAGATAAATGTAAGTTTGTGACATTCTAGGGGGAAAGAAAGGGTCTTTTTGATCTTGGCATCCCTCAGCCCAGCCTGGTGCAAGGCATAAAGTAGGTGCTGGGAAAATACTATTGAACTGCTATTTATATGAGGATTCTAGAAAATACTACTTGGGTTATTACCTTAAAAATTACATGGGAGATTTTGTATGGCTCCTGTATTTTATTCACATAATGATATTAGGTGTAAAAAAACACCCTCAGATGCCAGTCAAGAGATGAGTTCTCAATAGGTGAGAGAATAGAGGTCTGAACTAGACCAATGGCTACAGGGATGAAGAAAGTGGACTAACTTGAGAACTCTTTAGGAAGTAGAGTAGATAACCCCCCATGGGACAAATAGAAGTGGGCACAAGAAAGAGGTTTCTTGGCTCACTCCCAGAAACTAGCTGGGTATTATTGGTATGACAGTAGAGTTAGAATGTGTCAGGGGCAGAAGGCACACAGGAATAAGCGGGTGAGAGAGGTGAGCTTAGCAAGGGGTGGGGACAGGAAAGTCAGAGTTGCATATGTGGAGTTTTAGGTGTTTGAGGAGCAAATAGATCTGAAACCTATGAGAATGGACCGGATTAGTTAATTCGGGGGGTGTGACCCGAAAAGCTTGCTTAAAAAAGCCCTGCACTGTTCCAATTTTAAGGGCAAGATAGGTTGCACAATTAGGTGCATTAAGTTACTACTGTACCGTAGGCTTAAAAATCGCTGCTGCTGCTGCTGCTTCGCTTCAGTCCTGTCCGACTCTGTGCGACCCCATAGACGGCAGCCCACCAGGCCCCCTGTCCCTGGGATTCTCCAGGGAAGAACACTGGAGTGGGTTGCCATTTTCTTCTCCAATGCATGAAAGTGAAAAGTGAAAGTGAAGTCGCTCAGTCGTGTCTGACTCCTAGCGACCCCATGGACTGCAGCCTACCAGGCTCCTCCGTCCATGAGATTTTCCAGGCAAGAGTACTGGAGTGGGGTGCCATTGGTAAATTTTATATTATATGTATTTTTTAACCACAATAAAACAGTAAGAAATAAAAATATCTAACTTCAATGTGAAAATAATATATGCTCACCATTGCAAAATTAAAACCATACATAAATTCTTTAAACCATAAATAGTCTACTGTACATAAGTAAAATACAAGCCACAGATATAATTTAAAACTTTATTGCAACCACTTTAAAAAAAGATAGAAACATGTGAAATTAATTTTAATAAATTTTAATTTTAAATAATATATCAAAATGTTATTGTTTTGATATGTAATCAGCAGAAAGGATTAGTAAAGAGTTATTTTACATTCTCTTTTTTCACTAAAACTTCAAAATCCAATGTGTGTCTTATAGCACATTTCAACTCAGACTAGCCACATGTGGATTCAGTAGCCACATGTGGTTAGTGGACACTGTACTGAATAGTACAGATTTTGGTTATAAAAGATCCTTGTAATTCCATTCTCAAGATAGCAAGTATTAATTACAACCTTTTTATATTTCAAGTTATTAAAATACATAGTCTTCTGTATTATCTTTTTGCTTCATAACTAAAAATAAACCAATATAAATTTTTTTAATGTTTTTTTCAAAGGGAAGAAGTGGAGACTGTGTAAAAAACTATTCTTTCAAGAGAACTTAGCTGCAAAATATAACAGAAAGAGTGGTTAACTAAATGATACAGGAAGGGAGGGAGTGTTGTTTTCTGATATTTAATAAGAAACACTTAAGCATATTTATAGGCCAAGGAAAGGAGACAAAAAGACACCCCAAGACAGAAAATAAAGGAATAGGGGTGTTAAAAATTTAGTCTATCGTTATCCCATTATTTGGCCTTCTTATCACAAATTAAATTCCCACGTGTATTGTATTTGGATCCAGATTTGCTATTCTGGGGGGCTTCCCTGGTGGCTCAGATGGTAAAGAATCCACCTACAGTGCAGAAGACTTGGATCTGATCCCTGGGTCAGGAAAATCCCCTGGAGAAGGGAATGGCCCATGGGATCCCAACGAGTCGCTGAGCAGCTGCTGCTGCTGCTGCTAAGTCGCTTCAGTCGTGTCCGACTCTGTGTGACCCCATAGACGGCAGCTCACCAGGCTCCCCTGTCCCTGGGATTCTCCAGGCAAGAACACTGGAGTGGGTTGCCATTTGCTAACACTTTCCTATTCCAATTCACTCTTCTATCTACTCACTTGCTGATACCATTCTGTTGTAATTACTGAGGCTTTATAAATATGTTTTAATATCTGGTAAGACCATTATTTTCACCTCATTGTCCCCCTTCTTCTTAAGATTTTATTCCATTGGTTATTCTTGTTTGTTCATTTTTTCATTTAAATTTCAAAATCAACTTGTCTATTCCAAAAATAATCTTTATTTTAAAAAACTGTTTATTTTTGGCTTCATTGAGTCCTTGTATGGTCTTTCTCTAGTTGCAGTAAGCAGGGGCTACTCTCTAGTTTTGTTGGGTGGGCTTCTCATTGCGGTGGCTTCTCTTTTTGCACAGCCTGGGCTGTAGGGCACACCAGCTAAGTAGTTATGGAGAATGGGCTTAGTTGCCCTTTGGGATATTCCTGGTCCAAGGAACAAATATGTGTCCCCTGGATTGGAAGGCAGATTCCTAACCACTGGACCACCAGGGAAGTCCAAAAAAAAAAAAATATCTCGATGATATTTTTATGAAGAAGAATTAAGTCTTGGTCAATTCAATTCACATGTGCTCTTTCCTTCTGTTCTCAAACTAAACTACATTTCAATCTTACTTTTAAAGTACTCACAACAGCAGGAAATTAATAATGAAGAGAGATGGCCAATGTTTGAGGCAGAAAAACAGAAAGAGTAGAGTCACAGAAGTCAGAGAAGAATACGGCAGTGACAGAGAATTCCAAATGCTTAGATAGAATGAATGATACATAAACAGAAAAGTTTGTATGGATTTGCCTACAAGGAAGTGTCAGGGAGCAAAACTTGCCACCCCAAAATGTCCCTTTAGCATGCTGATTATTCTAGCTAAACTATTCTAGGCCCACAAGACTCAGGAAGAAAGTTTAACCTTCTCCCTAACTGCCTAAAATAATTTAAATACAGGGCTTGTCCCCAGAATAGAACTGTCACCAGAGATACCTGCACAGTATACAGTTTAGGGGTGGTGGCTGGAACTCTAGGCAGAGTCTAGAGGTCAGAGTTCACTCTGTATCCCATTGTCTCTGCAGGGTTAGAGTTAGCCCAGCAAACATTTGTTTACCAAACATTTGTTTTTCTATCTCTGGGTTGCCTTCCTTCCCTCTGAAGTCCCAAACTACTACCCCAACACCCTCTTTTGTTTCTAGCTGATGATGGTAGTTATGTGAGGATTTCAACAGTTTTGGTGAGTTACTCAGTTTTCCTGTTGGTGAGTTACTCAGTTTTCCTGGATCTCTCCCATGTGTAGATGTTATTAAATTTTTTGTTTGATTTTTTTCTCCATTTAACTTGTTTCACATCAATTTAATTCTTAGACCAGCCAGAAGAAACTAGAAGGACAGACAGACATTTCTTTCAGATAGAAATAATTGGTAACCTTGACAAGAAGAGTTTCCATGGAGTTGTAGGGACAAAGGCCCAATTTCTGGGTGCTGAGGAAAGATTGGGAGACCAAATGAATTGGGTGTGTGTGTTCACTGCAAAGCAACAGAGAGGGACTGGGCATTAGACGGTAGCTGCAAAATTGGGTGGGAAGCATTTTAATAAAGAAGATGTGAAAACATTCATAGCCTGAGAGGAGATACGTAGTAGAGAACAGGAGGTTAAAAATAGAAGGAAAGGAAGATGGAGCAAAAGATGCGGAGGTGTGACTCAGAGCACAGGTGGAGGATGAATCTTGGATCTGGGGTCATTTTAAAAAGAAAGAGAATGTCAACATATTTGCAAGTGTGGGATGAAGAACTGATTGGATCTATTTTCACTGTCAGGTAGGACTCAGGTCAAATGCAAGATGGTGAGGGACACTAATTGATCAGGAAAAACGTCACCCTCGTTTGTAGTAACACCATTTGCTTGGTTATACTCCTTGGTGCTTGCATCCGAATAGAGGGTCAGCTGCAGACTGATTCAAAGTTAGAAGACTGTAGAAAGATAAGGAGATAAGGGCATAGTGGATACAGATGGAAAATAAGTTGATGTCATCAGTCACAGGATCTGGGGTGATCAATGAGGTAAGGAAAGGAACAAGGGGCAGGAATAAGAGGACATAAATAATTGGCAGCGACAGAAAGGAAATGTCAAAGGACATGTGAGCTCCAAATCAGTGCTGGGATGTGGCAGGGTGTTATGGACTGAATGTTTGCATTTGCTCCCCACACCCCCAAATTCGTATGCTGAAACCCTAATCCCAACATTATGGTATTAGGAAGTAGGGCCTTTGGGAGGTGACTAGGTCTTGAGGGTGAAGCCCTCACGAATGGGATTGACCCTCTCATAAAAGAGATCCTAAGAGGCCCCTCTCCCCTTCCATTATGTGAGGGTTCTTTGTGGAGATGTCTGTCTATGAACCAAGAAGAGCCCTCACCAGACAACAAATCTGTGGGCACCTTGATCATGGACTTTCAGTTTCCAGGATCATGAGAAAAAATTCCATTTTTAATAAGCTGCCCAGTTTATGGCTGCTTAGTCCATAGCAGCCCACATGGGTTTAGACATGGTGCAAGGAATGTGAAATGCTAGGGGGCTGTTTGGAGAGTAAACTTGAGTTTATAGTTTCAGAAGGGCAACTATTCCTAAGAATTGATCATCCCTAGGATTTAGCTATGAAACCAGCTAAATGAATTGAAATGGAGATGAATATGTCTGGAGTTAAGGAACTATAAGAACAAGTTACTCAGTTGGCCTGTGAACCACGAAATCATCCAGATGTTGGCAGTTAGAGTGAAGAGACATACTGAAAGTCACATGTTACAATTTTGATGAATCTGAAAGAAGCCACAGAACATTGCAATGCTTTTCAAACTTTAAAAAGATAAATACAAATACAGTGTGCACTCAAATACATGTGCATGACTCGAATAAAACAAGAGTTTTGCAAAAATAATTTCATTCGTTAATTTCTATACTTTGGTAAATACAAAGTATGAAAACTATATCCCAAAGGACAGTTTAAAAGAATGTTCCTCTTGCACACGCATGCATGCTAAGTCACTTCAGTCATGTCTGACTCTTTGCAAGCCAATGGACTGTAGACTGCCAGAGCCCCAGAATCCATGGGATTCTCCAGGCAAGAATACCGGAGTGGGTTGCCATGTCCTCCTCCAGGGGATTTTCCTGGCCCTGGATTGAATCTGGGATTCTTAGGTCTCCTGCATTGGCAGGTGCATTCTTTACCACTATCGCCACCTGGGAAACCCTCCTCATGCACAGAATCCCCAAAGTCTCCAAAAAAATCTCGTCACTTTGGGACTTCCCTGGTGGTCCAGTGGGTTAAGACTCCAGGCCTGCAATGCAGGGGTCCCTGGGTTTGATCCTGGTCAGAGAACTGGATTCCACATGACACAACTACTGTGTACTGCAATGAAGATGAATATCAGACTTGGCACAGACAAATAAATAAACAAATGAAAATGAATATTGAAAAAAAAAAGACAAAAAACAGCTTCCTCATTTTTATAGCTTTCCTTCAATCAATCATTTGTAAGATGAATTAATATGAGAAATTTCCATTTTTAAATTTCTCTTCACATTCTAAGGAATGCCCTTGGTTAATTGCCACCGCATTTAGGCACAGGGAGGTACACTATTTGCATGTATTAGAAGGTGGGTACACACAGGATGTCTGGGACAGGGGAAGTTACGTCTGAACCCTCCCCAGACCCAGTCGTCTCTCCTGCTTAGGTCTCCTCTGTGAGCTGGAAACGCTGTCCTGACAGTCCCTGGGAACGTAGCTGCATAAGCAGAAGCTGCTGCTTTTCCTTTTTCCTTCTATAGTCTGGTAGTTTGAATGTATTTTGAAAGAGTAGACCCATGACATACCCTGAAAATTATGTACAACAAAGATGAGCTAATTAAATAATGCAATGTGATGACGAAAATAATGCAATGTGATAACGATAATACTGTAGAATCATACTTTCTAACATTAAAATAGAGTATCAAGGGCCAGGAGGGATGACATTCATGGCAAGAGGTAGGGAAGGGAAGGATGAGATAAGTGTCTGACTTCAGAAATGGTTTTCCTTTCACCAAAATTGTAAAGAAAGCCTGGTGCTTTAGGGCAGTGGTCTCATCCAGCTGGGAAAAAAAAGTGTAGGCACACACACACACATATTCCAACGCTGTCTTTCTTAGAGGTCACCTTGTGGAAGTGCAGAACAGTTTCCTGGAAGGAGAAACAGTGGCTCAGAGGGAGGAGCAGGCAGACACAGTCCTTGGCTGTAGATTCTGCCTGTCATTGGTTCCTGGAAGCAGGAGGAGTTCCAGACACTGCTGACTGTGGAGGAACAAAAGTGAGAGCTGTCTCCAGGCCACAGGGAACTGAATCCAGTCCCAGCTGAGCCAATACTAATATTGGCCAACACTCTTTTTTTCTAAGGATGACTGTTTTCTGAAGGCTGCAGAGACATCTAATGAGTGACAACCAGAGACTTGTCTTTTGTTCTACATAGATAACACCATTGACCCAGTTTAGCTTCAGCAAGTGCTTACACAAACAGCCTAAGTAGGTCTAGGCCACTTGTTTGTTTATGTGATGGGAACAGCCTGTCTACTTGCCAAGGTGGGCCAGTCCTCTGATGCTGCAGCTACGTTCGCAGAGGTAGCAGAAGAGTTAAAATAGATTTGCTTGAGCTTTTTCTTCTTTAAGTGATAAGCAGGGGAGGAAAGTTGGATGGTTTACATTTCTAGACCTATCTGATTGAAAAAACCTAAAAGTTTGATAGCACAGTATGCTTGCAAGCTTCTGGCTTGCTTATATCCAGCTTTTGATAATTTAATTTCTCTCAATTAAAGGGAAAAACTTTTCCCAAAAGAATTTATTTATTTTATTTTTGGTTGCACTGGGTCTTCATTGCTGTGTTCAGACTCTCTCTAGTTTCAGAGAGTGGGGTCTATTCTCTTGCTGCTGTAGGTGGGGCTTCTCATTGCGGTAGCTTCTCCTGTTGCAGGGCCTCGGCCTGAGGCACACGGGCTTTGGCAGTTGTGGTATGTGGGCTCTGTAGTTGTGGCGCGTGGGTTTAGTTTCTCCACGGCATGGGAAAAGCTTTTTGATAATCCAAGATCACAGTGTAGTCACTGGCAGTTTCTAAGAGCTAGTCCTTTGTCCTTTTAGCATCCTATTGACATCCTTGAAAACATCTTAGCTTCCTGGCAGCAACAGGTGTTCCAGGTCTCCTGTGAGTTTTCTGCGCCCTGAGACATGTACTGAGCTATTCTCCAAGACACCCTGGATTCTTCTAGGGGAGAATAGATTTGGAAACACAGGATGGGTGTTCAGGATATACATGAGAAATGGTAGGCAGAAACGCTATAGTAGATGCTGAGACAATTTTTTTTTAACAGGAGGAGTGTTTCTGTGAGTTCACACTGACTTTTCCACTCTGAGTTTAGATATGTTTTTCTCTGCTGCACATTTAAAAAAATCCTCAGGCAAACTATAATTGTATTACGTGTCTTTCCCTATCATTATTGGGTGGTCAACATGTGATACATGTGATAGATAAAATACTTAACAACAAAGCATTTTATGGGACTTCCCTAGTGGTCCAGTGGTTAAGATGCTGCCTTCCAACACGGGGAATGCAGATTCAATCCCTGGTTGGGGAAGTAAGGTCCCACATGCTGTGAGGTTCAGCCAAAAATTTTTTAAAAGAAGAAATACATATATTTTAAAAAGCATGCTATTAAACAAATTAATATAAATCGCTCATTTCCTTTACTATGTTAAAGCCATTTTCTTAGGTCCTGCCTTTTATTTACTAACTAGACCAGTTAACCGACACATCTCACCATTGTAGTACGATGCTGACCCTCGTAACTAGGAGGCAGGGGGAGATCTGAATTGTTTTCAGTCCCCATGATTGTAGTCCCCAGCTTGTTTCTTCTCTTCTCTCATAGATGGGCCTGGTTATTTGGTTTTCTAAAAGCTTTACTGAGATATTTCAGTTCAGTTCAGTCACTCAGTCGTGTCCGACTCTTTGCGACCCCATGGACTGCAGCACACCAGGCCTCCCTGTCCATCACCAACTCCCGGAGTTCACTCAAATTCACATCAATCGAGTCAGTGATGCCATCCAGCCATCTCATCCTCTGTCAACCCCTTCTCCTCCTGCCTTCCATCTTGCCCAGCATCAGAGTCTTTTCAAATGAGTCAGTTCTTCGCATCAGGTGGCCAAAGTATTGCAGTTTCAGCTTCAACATCAGTCCTTCCAATGAATACTCAGGACTGATTTCCTTTAGGGTGGATTGGTAGGATCTCCTTGCAATCCAAAGGACTCTTAAGAGTCTTCTCCAACACCACAGTTCAAAACCATCAATTCTTCAGCGCTTAGCCTTCCAACTCTCACATCCATACATGACTACTGGAAAAAAAATAGACCTAACTAGATGGACCTCTGTTGGCAAAGGAATGTCCCTGCTTTTTAATATGCTGTCTAGGTTGGTCATAACTTTTCTTTGAAGGAGCAAGCGTTTTTTAATTTCATGGCTGCAGTCACAATCTACAGTGATTTTGGAGCCCCCACCAAAATAAAGTCTGCCACTGTTTCCACTGTTTTTCCATCTATTTGCCATGAAGTGATGGGACTGGATGCCATGATCTTTGTTTTCTGAATGCTGAGCTTTAAGCCAACTTTTTCACTCTCCTCTTTCACTTTCATCAGAGATATTTAGACTGTCCCAAACTATGCCTCAATGGCATATTGATTATTTTAAATTAAAGTTACTTTAAAAAACAGCCTTTGCAAGAGAGACACACTGACCCTCCTTTCTGTCTCCCTGAAAGCAGGAAATTAATCTCTCATATGAAAGGTACATTCCCTGCATGGGGAAGTAGAAGAACACCTTATCAGTAGAGATAGGGAATTCATGCCTATCTAAACAAACCTTATTTAACTCACTGCTCCAAGTCCAAACTCTAGAGTCTTGACTATGTAAGCATCCAAGGTCAGGGGCGGTGGCCAAAAGGAGCTACCCCCCGCCCGAGGCCAGGGGTGGCAGCCAGGAGGTGGCTACCCCACGTCCGAGGTCAGGGGCGGCGGTCCAAAGGAGCAACCCCACGTCCAAGGAGCGGTGGCTGCGCAGGCGCAGGAGGGCCAAGAGGAGCCACTCCACGTTCAAGGTCAGGAGGGGTGGCGGTGAGGAGATACCCCTTGTCAAAGGTAAGGAGCAGTGGCTGCGCTTTGCTGGAGCAGCCGTGAAGAGATACCCCACGTCCAAGGTAAGAGAAACCCAAGTAAGATGGTAAGTGTTGCAAGAGGGCATCAGAGGGCAGACACACTGAAATCATAATTACAGAAAACTAGTCAATCTAATTACACGGACCACAGCCTTGTCTAACTCAATGAAACTAAGCCATGCCCTGTGGGGCCACGCAAGACAGGCGGGTCATGGTGGAGAGGTCTGACAGAATGTGATCCACTGCAGAAGGGAATGGCAAACCACTTCAGTATTCTTGCCTTGAGAACCCCATGAACAGTATGAAACATTCTAGGAATCAGTGAACTAAAATGGACTAGAATGGGTGAATTTAACTCAGATGACCGTTATATCTACTAGTGTGGGCAGGAAACCCTTAGAAGAAATGGAGTAGCCATCATGGTCAACAAAAGAGTCCGAAATGCAGTACTTGGATGCAATCTCAAAAACAACAGAATGATCTCTGTTCGTTTCCAAGGCAAACCATTCAATATTATGGTAATCCAAGTCTATGCCCCAACCAGTAACACTGAAGAAGCTGATGTTGAACGGTTGTATGAAGACCTACAAGACCTTTTAGAACTAACACCCAAAAAAGATGTCCTTTTCATTATAGGGGACTGGAATGCAAAAGTAGGAAGTCAAGAAACACCTGGAGTAACAGGCAAATTTGGCCTTGGAATATGGAATGAAGCAGGGCAAAGGCTAATAGAGTTTTGCCAAGAGAATGCACTGGTCATAGCAAACACCCTCTTCCAACAACACAAGAGAAGACTCTACACATGGACATCACCAGATGGTCAACACCAAAATCAGATGGATTATATTCTTTGCAGCCAAAGATGGAGAAGCTCTATACAGTCAGCAAAAACAAGACCAGGAGCTGACTGTGGCTCAGATCATGAACTCCTTATTGCCAAATTCAGACTTAAACTGAAGAAAGAAGGGAAAACCACTAGACCATTCAGGTATGACCTAAATCAAATCCCTTATGATTATACAGTGGAAGTGAGAAATAGATTTAAGGGACTAGATCTGATAGATAGAGTGCCTGATGAACTATGGAATGAGGTTCGTGACATTATACAGGAGACAGGGATCAAGTCCATCCCCGTGGAAAAGAAATGCAAAAAAGCAAAATGGCTGTCTGGGGAGGCCTTACAAATAGCTGTGAAAAGAAGAGAAGTGAAAAGCAAAGGAGAAAAGGAAAGATATAAGCATCTGAATGCAGAGTTCCAAAGAATAGCAAGAAGACATAAGAAAGCCTTCCTCAGAGATCAATGCAGAGAAATAGAGGAAAACACAGAAGGGGAAAGATGAGAGATCTCTTCAAGAAAATCAGAGATACCAAAGGAACATTTCATGCCAAGATGGGCTCGATAAAGGACAGAAACGGTATGGACCTAACAGAAGCAGAAGATATTAAGAAGAGGTGGCAAAAATACACAGAAGAACTGTACAAAAAAGATCTTCACAACCAAGATAATCACAATGGTGTGATCACTGACCTAGAGCCAGACATCCTGGAATGTGAAGTCAAGTGGGCCTTAGAAAGCATCACTACGAACAAAGCTAGTGGAGGTGATGGAATTCCAGTTGAGCTATTTCAAATCCTGAAAGATGATGCTGTGAAAGTGCTACACTCAATATGCCAGCAAATTTGGAAAACTCAGCAGTGGCCACAGGACTGGAAAAGGTCAGTTTTTATTCCAATCCCAAAGAAAGACAATGCCAAAAATGCTCAAACTACTGCACAATTGCACTCATCTCACACACTAGTAAAGTAATGCTTAAAATTCTCCAAGCCAGGCTTTACCAATATGTGAAGCGTGAACTTCCTGATGTTCAAGCTGGTTTTAGAGAAGGCAGAGAAACCAGAGATCAAATTGACAACATCCTCTGGATCATGGAAAAAGCAAGGCAGTTGCAGAAAAACATCTATTTCTGCTTTATTGACTATGCCAAAGCCTTTGACTGTGTGGATCACAATAAACTGTGGAAAATTCTGAAAGATATGGGCATACCAGACCACCTGACCTGCCTCTTGAGAAACCTATATGCAGGTCAGGAAGCAACAGTTAGAACTGGACATGGAACAACAGACTGGTTCCAAATAGGAAAAGGAGTACATCAAGGCTGTATATTGTCACCCTGCTTATTTAACTTCTATGCAGGGTACATCATGAGAAACGCTGGGTTAGATGAAGCACAAGCTGGAATCAAGATTTCTTTGGAAGGAATAATGCTGAAGCTGAAACTCTAGTACTTTGGCTACCTCATGCGAAGAGTTGACTCATTGGAAAAGACTCTGATGCTGGGAGGGATTGGGGGCAGGAGGAGAAGGGGACGACAGAGGATGAGATGGCTAGATGGCATCATTGACTCGATGGACGTGAATTTGAGTGAACTCCAGGAGTTGGTGATGGACAGGGAGGCCTGGCGTGCTGCAATTCATGGGGTCACAAAGAGTCAGACATGACTGAGTGACTGAACTGAACTGAACTGAAGCATCCAAAGCCTAAATTTCTTTGTCCTGACAATTCTTCACAAATTTATTTTTTCTTTGTCTAAAAAGTATGAAAGCTGCCTGCCTTGGTTACTTCTCAGATTCCATTTCTATGAGACCTGTGTGTGTAGAAATTAAAATGTGTTTGTTTTTCTCCTGTTATCCTATCTTGTGTCATTTTTATTATATTGGGCACTAGAACTCAAGAGGGGTAGGGGGGAATTTTCCACTCCCTGACAATAAACTTTGTCAACTGAAAAAAAAAAAAAAAAAAAAAAAAAAACAAATACATATGACCTAAAAGTTGAGAAATTTGTTTGGTGGGACTCATGAGGACTTCAAGCCCAGGAGACAGCATCTCAGGTGACCCCAGAAAACTGATTCCTAGGGGGAGTGGAGGAGCCAGACTATACAGAAGTTTGTAGCAAGGGGCAGGTAATCTTAATATTAAAAGATTACTGTTAATTAAGGAAAACCAGATTTCTCATATTAAGGGATCTAGTGCTCTTCTATGTATGGGAAAATGCAAGTGATCAGGCTTACTGAAATCATTTCTTTTATATGCATCTCAGCTATCTGGGGCCAAATCCTGCTTTTTGATTGTTCTCACCCGTAATTCCAGTCCCATCACCTCTTGGCAAATAGATGGAGAAAAATGGAAACAGTGGTAGAATTTATTTTCTTGGGTTTCAAAATCACTGCAGATGGTGACTGCAGTCATGAAATTATTTTCTCCACACTTGCTCCTTGGAAGAAAAGCTATGCTTTAATATGCTAGGCAGCATATTAAAAAGGAGAGACATCATTTTGCCAACAAAGGTCTGTCTAGTCAAAGCTATTGTTTTTCCAGTAGTCATGTACAGATGTGAGAGTTGGACCATAAAGAAGGCTGAGCACCAAAGAATTGATGCTTTCAAACTGTGGTGTTGGAGAAGACTTGAGAGTCCCTTGGACTGCAAGGAGATCAAACCTGTCCATCCTAAAGGAAATCAACCTGAATATTCATTGGAAGGACTGATGTTGAAGCTGAAGCTCCAATACTTTGGCCACTGATGCAAAGAACCGACTCATTGGAAAAGACCCTGATGCTGGGAAAGATTGAAGACAGCAGGAGAAGGGGGTGACAGAGGATGAGCTGATTGGACGGCATCATCAACTCACTGGACATGAATTTGAGCAATCACCAGGAGATAGTGAAGGACAGGGAAGCCTGGTGTGGTGCAGTCCATGGGGTCCCAAAGAGTCAGACACAACTTTGTCACTGAACAGCAGCAATTCTTAATTCTTCATTTACCATAAGGGGTAGCAGATATGGTGGATTTCTGCCTCTTAAACTTTCTCCTAGTCCCCCCTCCCCACTGCCCCACCACTCCAGCTCCTCAGCACTTATGGGGGAGGAAGTGGCTCATCACTGCTGAGTAGCTGATATTGTTTTACCTGGGCTCAGAAATTTGCATTTGGAAGGCTGGAATCCCTGATGTCTGTGACATGGCTTGTTTACTAGCATAGCAGAAAATATTTTATTTCACAGAAATATTTCATTTCACAACTTTATATACTTTTAGGAGAGAAAAAAACAGTTTTCCCTCTACCTATTTTAGATTCATTGGCTGGGACTCCATAAATTAGACTAACAGAAGATAGATTAACAAGAGAAAGAGAAGTTCATCCAGGCTAGAGCACTCAGAGATGAGTGACTCCAAGAGGTAACCAGGGCTTATATTGCATCTCTAAAAATCAGTAATACATTTTCAGAGAAGTGGCAAGACAAAGCAAAGGATTTTTTAGGGGCCACAAATTTCAGGAAGTTAAATACATGAGGAAATTGATGGAATATGAGCTACTTGCAACACAGGTTCCTCTGTCGTGTCTCAGGACTGATCTGGGTCTAGTGTTGTTGGGGTGATTAACTTTCATCCTTCCTTGTAGAGAAAGGAGGATGGGGACACCTTTACTAAATTTATGTCTTTTTAGGCAAATGGGAGGGGGGAGGGTTTTTCCTGCATCTACTGCTTCTCAACTGCCTTCAGCCTAAAATAATACTTATGTCAAACTGGCACATTTTGGGTGGCACGTTCTGCTATGCTTTACTGTACAGTTCATTCATTTAAAGTATATAATTCAACGTTTTCAGTATATTCATAGAGCTGTGTAATCACCACTGCAATCTAATTTTAGAACATATTTTTTTCTCACACTCCTGCAAAAGAAACTTCATACGTATCAGCTTTCAATCCTTATTCACCCCCCCAACTTAGGCCCTATTTTACATTTCTACCAGCACCACATGAAGATACCAATTTCTTGCCAGCATTCGTTCCATCCTTCTGTTCACTCCAGTGAGTGTGAGTGAAGTATTCTCACTGTGAGTGTGATTGGCAGATCCCTAATGACAAGGAGATCAAACCAAGTGAATCTTAAAGGAAATCAACCTTGAATATTCACTGGAAGGACTGATGCTGAAGCTGAAGATCCATTACTTTTGTCACCTGATGCGAACAGCTGATTCACTGGATAAGACCCTGATGATGGGAAAGACTGAAGATGGAAGAAGAGGGCAACAGAGGATGAGATGGTTGTATGGCATCCTGATTCGATAGACGCCAGCTTCGGCAAACTCTGGGAGATGACGAGGGACAGGGGAGCCTGGTGTGTCGCCATCCATGGTATTGCAAAGAGTCAGGCACGACTTGGCAACTGAACAACAACGACTTGATGATGTTGAACATCCTCTCATGAGCTTGTTGACTATGTCTTTGGAGAAATGTCTGTTCAATCCTGTGTCTAGTTTTTAATTGGGTTATTTGTCTTTTTCTTATTGAGTTGTAGGAGTTCTTTATCTGTTCTAGATACAACTCGAATATCCAATTTATGATTTTATAAAATTTTCTCCCGCTCTCTGAGTTGTTTTTTCCTTTGCTTAGTGATATCATATATAGCACTGATAGTGCCTATCATTTTGATGTGGTCTAATTCATCTATTTTTTTCTTTTGTTGCTTTTTTGGTGTTTTATCTAAGAAACTAGCTCCTATAACAAATTCACAAAGACTTCCTCCTATGTTTTCTTCAAAGAGTTTAATAGTTTTGGCTCTTGTATTTAGGTCTATGAGTCATTTTGAGTTAATTTTTGCAGAGTTTGATAAGTGTTTGACTTATTTTATTGCGTGTGGATGTTCAATTGTCCCAGCACCATTTGTTGAAGGGGCAATTCTTTCCCCATGGAATGTTCTTGGAACATTTATCAGAATCATGTGACTATCATGTGAGGGTTTATTTCCAGTTCCTTAGTGTGTTTTATGGATCGAGGGAAGCTGGGCCTTTCCTATCTGCCTGACTCAGTTGCTAAGACACATTCTGACCCTATGAAGGGTCTTACAAGTCCCTTTCCTTTAGCTCTGTGGGGCTGGATCTGTGTCTCCTGGCATCTCTGACCTAAGACCTTTGTTCTGCTCACTGCATCTCTGCCTATTTTAGAAACCAGTCTGTATGGCTCAGGTCTTAGAATAGAAGCTCCCACGTGCCTTCCATGCAGTGACTACTTCCAGGCTCCTCTGGGGTATGGGCCTGTGATAGCAGAATGTGCCCTTTGACCCAGTTGTTTGTGCTTCACTCTCTGCTGTGCCCTGACACCAGTTACTGCCTGGCTGCTGAGACCCCAGCTACATCAGGTCACTGGCTGTTTCACTGGGTGACAATCCACCCAGACTTGGTGGCTTCCGATAACAACCATCATTTTATTTGTGCAAAATCCTGTAGCTCAGGATCCAGGGCAGGGTTCAGGTGGGTAGTCCTGTTCCACGATGGGTTGGTGGGCTGAGATCCCTGGGGCTGGCACTGGAGAACCTGGCCTTGTGGTGGTTGACGCCTGGGGTTGGCTGGATCTCTCTCTCTCTCTCCGCATGGCTCTTTATATGTGCTCATGGAGGGAGGAAGAGGAGCACAGCATTTCCATAGCCCCATCTGGGAAGTTACACTTCTGCATTCTCATGGTCAAAGTCTGAGATGCAAAGGGGAGGACTCAAATCTACCCCCAATGGAAGGGTGACATTCTCACACTGAGGAAGAGCAAAGGGGATGCTGAAGCCTTCTTTGGAAACAAAATCTACCCCCAGGTCCCCACATTGACTTTCCCTGTGAATGGCCTCTGACTAACTAAATGTCCACGATAAGGAAAATGGCAGCGTCTCACTAAGTCCCGAGCAGAGTCAAAATGCCTTTGGAATCACTGAATGAATGTTTAGATTTAGTGTTGTGCTTGTTTAACTTTTATTCTTCATAAAGAAAAATGACTATTGCAATGATTTTGTCTTGTAAGCATTTTCACCTAGAAATGTGTTCCAAAATTTACTGTTACAATTTTACTATTGTTGACTCCTCTGTAATAGGAGTTCGGTGGAATCTCCATGGAACACATTCAAATGTTACGTGAAGTAAAAAGTATGCCATTAGGCAGCGGATTCTCCCCGATTGGAGGTTTCAGGAGACTTTAAGGTAGAGATGGGCACAGAAGAAATAAAAGTACTTATTACATCTAGTAACTTTAACAACCACTGCCTGCCCCTCCCCCCCAAGAAAGCTCAAAGATGTCAGAAATAAGTTCTTTTATTTTCTATACACAGTGACGAGAGGCAAGAGTGATAGCTCTGTGAGCCAGCAGGGTGGGGGAAAGATTCGCCACTGGTGAGGTGGGAAGGCCTTGGAGAAGGCATCTGTCCCCTTGGATGGGACGCAAGGCAATCACATCCACGTCCCTGCTCCACTCTTTAGTTTTATTTGTTTGTTTGTTTATTCATTTACTTATCTTTATTTGGCTTCACTGGGTCTTTGTTGCTGTGTATGAGCTTTCTCTAGTTGCAGTGCTCTGGATTCTCACTGCCATGGCTTCTGTTGCTGCAGAGCACAGGCTCTAGGGCCTGTGGGCTCCGGGAGTTGTGGCACTCTGGTTTAGCTGCTCCAAGGCATGTGGAATCTTTCTGGACCAGTAATGGAACCCATGTCCTCAGTATTGGCAGGTGGATTCTTAACCACTGGACCACCAGGAAAGTCCACCTACTGCTTTAGTTATTGACAGAAACAGCTTTCCTTACCGAAGATGTAATACATCAGACAGCAATTTTTGTTGTTGCTGTTGTTCAGTCACTAAATCATGTTTGACTCTTTGTGACCCCATGGACTATAGTCCTCCCTGCTCCTCTGTCCATGGAATTCTCCAGGCAAGAATACTGGAGTGGGTTGCTTTCTCCAAGGGATCTTCCCCACTCAGGGATCAAACCTGTGTCTCCTGCTTGGCAGGCAGATTCTTTACCACTGATCCACAGATAACAAATCCTTCTGTAAATGGTTTAGATGGATTTTCTACAAAGAAAAATAATTCTCTTCCTGTGTCAATCTGAGCAAACCATCTAAAGAATTCTTGGCATCTGGGAACATTTCAGCCTTACAGAAAAGGCGTCAAGTCTAAAGATAATGTACAACCGGACATATTTCTTCTTGTACCAATGAATTAAGCTGAAGGAAAAACAAACTGAAAATGCTGTAGACATTGAATTCTCTGTGGCCAGACCTAGAGACAGCAGAGAGGACTTTACATCTTAGGTTTATAAATGCAGCTACATGGACATTGACTAGAATACAAACCCAAACTGACCATAATTCAAGGAGAGTTGGGCTCCAGCCACAAGTCAGGCCTCTTAGATTAATATAGACATACTCAGAAACGCTGGCTGTTTTCCCTGGACTAGGAGGGGGTGTGGATTACACTGTGAAAGGGTTTAAGCGGGATTCTGTGGGTCAGTGGCCTCTTTTCCAGCAAACACTTGTGACTCTGCATGAGAAACATCCCAGCACATTCTCTTCAAACTGCAGTAATCATAAAAAGAAAGCCTTAAAAAGAAATTGAAAAAGCCATTTTAATTAGGTTAAAATTTGAATATCTGTAAGAGTTCTACCTTCTAGTGAAGAAATAACTTTCTTCTGCATAAAAATTTGCCATTTCAGTGCCAACATGGTGGGTTTTGGTCTCTCTCTCTTTCTCTCTCGATCCTTCTTTCTCCTTTGCTTCTGTTTGGTAAAAATGGACCACAGAAGCATGTTAATGGGAAAGGAGAGGCAGAGGGGGAGAGCTTTTCTGGGAGTCACTCTTCACGCTGAGTTCTGAGGGTTCCACTCCATGTCCATGGATGACAGAGAGGCAGACAAGCAGATCAAGTCCAAATTCAAGGCCCCCGGGTCCAGCATACACATGGTGAACATGAGACTCAGGCTTGTTCACTAACATGGTCACCTGTGGTTCCGGTAGTGCTGGAGTTACGCTTGGGGCCCAGGGACCTAGTTCTTTCCCGCTCCCCAGTCTCCCCTCCCTCCTCCACATTGCAGAGCTTGATCATTCTTTTGCTAGTTCAGGGAAGTCAACTTAAAAGCAGTTTATTTGACTTACTACCTACAGAGGGGGCTTTGCACATAGTATGTCATATAAATGTTGGCTTTCCTTTGTGTGTGTGTTCTCAATTTTACATTTATTTTTAAAATTTTTATTATTGGAGTATAGTTGCTTTACAATGTTGTATTAGTTTCTGCTGTACAACAAAGTGAATTAGCTATCTGTATACATATATCCTCTCCCTCATGAGTATCCCTCCCACACACACCCCCATCCTATCCCTCTAGGTGATCACAGAGCGCCGAGGTGAGCTCCCTGCAGAACACAGTTATTTAGTCATCTGAAATTAGAGAAGTCCTGCCTAGAGACAGGCAGACAGACATAATTCTTATCTCTATAAGGGCAACTGGGGAAAAGAAGAATCTTGGATAAACTCTGAAGAACCTCATCGTCCTCACTCCCACCTCCCACTCCATGTATACTTCAGAGCAGAGCATTCTCCAGAGTAGAAATCTCTGCTTTTCTCCAAAGGAGGAAAATTGCTGAACTCTTACATCTGATTTGCCATGGCTAGACACAGAATGGTGACTCAGAGTCAACCCTCTTCAATAATAAATGGAGAATCACCAACAGAGGAAAAAACAAGCAAGAAAAAAAAGAAAAGTGAAAATGAGTACTTTGTAATACAGAGAGAGGACACAGCTCCTAGTGGGAATATCAAGATGCATCCAGACCTCAAAACAGTTTCTCCGGGGTGTCAAGAAAGAAGTGCACAGATGACCCCTTTCTCCCCTGCTCTCAGGAGTGGGTGTGGATGCCTGGATAAAAACAAACACTTCAAATCCTCTTTTAATGTCCTTGAAAGTGAAGTCGCTCAGTCGTGTCCGACTCTGCGACCCCATGAACTGTAGTCTACCAGGCTCCTCCGTCCATGGGATTTTCCAGGCAATAGTACTGGAGTGGGTCGCCATTTCCTTCTCCAGGGGGTCTTCCCAACCCCCTGGGATCGAGCCTGGGTCTCCCGCATTGTAGACAGACGCTTTATCGTCCTAGCCACCAGGGAAATCCTTTTAATGTCCTTTGAAGGTCTTTAAAAAACTGACTTGGAAAACAAACAAACAAAAAAAACACCCAAAGCCATAAAACTATGGGGGTAGCTTTCAATTCTCAACCTCTTACTTTCCTTCCCAACAAATAAAACTTCTCACAGGTTGTTTTAGTTTCTTAGCGCTGTTTTAGGAAAACCCCACAAAGTGAGTGACATTAAAGAGAGAAAGTTTTGCTCTCAGTTCTGGAGGCCAGAAATCTGAAATCAAGCTGTGAGCAGTGCCAGTCTTTCCAGGCTCTGGGGAAGGTCCCGTCCCTCCTCTTCCAGTTACTGGTGTTTCCAGGTGTTCCTTAGTTTGTGGCTGCAACATTCCTCTCTCTGCCTCTTTTCTCATAGCCTTCTCTGTATCTGTCTCTCTTCTGTCTCTTACAAAGATACCAGTCATTGGATTTCATCCTGCCCTAACCCAAGATGATCTCATCCTAAGATCCTTTTCCCATCCTGAAAAGACCTTTTTCCCAAATAACTAACATTCACATCTGGCTTCCCTAGGGGCTCAACGGTAAAGAATCTGCCTGCCATTGCAAGAGACAGGAGTTCAATCCCTGGATCAGGAAGATTCCCTGGAGAAGGAAATAGCAACCCACTCCAGTATTCTGGAGAATCCCACGGAGAGAGGCGCCTGGGAGGCTACAGTCTGTGGGGTCGCAAGAGTTGGACGTGATTGAGCAACAACACATTCTGCGGGATAGGATCTGGGCATTTGCTTCGTGGGAACCATCACTCAACCCACTACCTGAAATATACCCTAAAAACTGGTCAGACTAAATACAGAGTAGATTTTTGGCAAACAAATTTATATATATAAATTATATATATATATATATATATATATAATTTACATTTATTTATTGGCTGCACTGGGTCTCATTTGTGGCACTTAGGATTTTGAGTTGCAGCCTGTGGGATCTAGTTCCCTGACCAGAGATCAAACCTGGGCCCCCTGCATTGGGAGCTCAGAGTCTTAGCCACTGGACCACCAGGGAAGTCCCCAGAGAAATCGATTTTAAGAGTAATATCCAAATGCGACTATATATTTGGCTGAGATTTTGATCTGAAACTTTTACTTCCTAGTCTGTTTGGTTTAAACAAGGGTTTAAGACTAGAGTCACTATTTTCACTCAGACTGAGGAGTCTGGGCTGGGACGAGTGAAGGAAAGTTACTTGGCTCAAAATAGCCTGGAGTTAAAACTCCCCTTCAGGTCCTCCCCACCATTCTATGCAAAACAAAGAACTCTCTCACCCGAAGAAAAAAAGAAAACTGGACAATAAGGTTGATTACGTCCAGCTCCCAGCTGGTCCAGCCTCTGGCCGATCTCCAGAATTCCTTGCCCCGTTCGAGAGATAACTACATCGAATAGCCTTGGAGAAGAGCAGGCCCCCTTAAGACAGTCGATTTCCACATATATGCCTATTACACTTGCTCTTTTCTTGGGTTACTCAGCAGCTCACTGATCTGACTGCTGCCCCTTCTCGCCTCATTAAAGGTGATCTGTTCCTGTAAAGTGCCTGTCTCATTCTTTTTCCAAACCTCGACTTTTCTAACTCCCTTACCCTACAATGAATGTTCAAGTCAAAATGGGTATCCCCATTCCTCTTGTCAGGAAATCTCATGGAATGCCTGCAAAACCCTGCATTTGCAAATCAACCCCCTTTTCACCAATTTGACAGATAGGCCAAGTCAGGCTGACCTTCTCTGATGGGCCAACCATCAATGCCCACTGTGATATATTAATACATCACCTGTATTTAACCCTCCAGGACTCCACCACCAGCCTTTCCCATGCCAACTGACACGCATGTGGCTCTGAGGTGCAACCCAACAGGAGCAGATTTATGGAAAGTGACCTGTTTAGAAATCAAGGCCAATGTTCCCTTAGAGGTGATACTCTTTTTCCTGAGTAACTGCAGCATAAAATGTTTTGTTTATTGTTTTTCCAGATAGTGATTCTCAGAGCTCATCTTATTAGTAGCTGGATTAAGGTATTTCTTGATCAAGCCAAACCATTAACTCATTTTTTACCTCCACTATGAACAGCGACCTACATCTGTCTAGTCACAGCTTGGGATGCATGGGGTGCCAGGCATGAGCTGGAGGCTTTTAACACAGAAATAAACTTCACTATTGTGGATGCCTGGTGTGTTGTGGGGAAATTTCGGTTTAGTTGTTCCTTTTAAAATCTGAGGCTTTCAACAGAAATAAACCTCACTAACTCTGCATGCCTGCTGCTTGGACGAAAAATTTTGGTTGAGCTCCACGTTTGAAAATCTAATACTTGTGAGCTGTCTCTCTGTCTACCTCTCTCTCTCTTTTTAAAGATTTATTTATTTATATTTTATTTTTGGCTGCACTGGGTTTTCGTTGCTGTGCTCAGGCTTTCTCTAGTTGTGGTGAGTGGGGGCTATTCTTCATTGTGGTGGCTTCTCTTGTTGGAGAGCATGGGCTCTAGGCACTTGGGGTTCAGTACTTGTGGTGTGTGGCTCAGTAGTTGGGGCACACAGGTTTAATTGCTCTGCAGTATGTGGGATCTTCCTGTATCAGGAACTGAACCCGTGTCCCCTGAATTGGCTGGCAGATTCTTAACCACTAAACCGCGAGGGAAGCCCTCTACCACTCTTTATTGAAGACATACTTTGTGCCAGGCATTGTTCTAGGCATATGAGGTTTCTTTTAGATATCCCATTCAATTAAGGAGAGAAGACAGCCAATGGAAGATGTGGTGATGACATAAAGAAGATAAATCACATGTCAGGGACTTCCCTGGTGGTCTAGTGGTGAAGATGCCTTGCTCCCAGTGCAGGAGGTCTAGGTTCGATCCCTGATCAGGGAACCAGATCCCACATGGTGAAACTAAGACCCTACACAGCCAAATAAATAAATAATCATTTTCTTTTTTAAATCACATCAGGGTAAAGTAAGGCGAAATCCCTGAAAGAGTGGTGAACAGAGGCGTCATACTTTCCATTGTGCAATAATGGCATTGTGATGGTTGAAAGCAGACATCCAAGAGCCAGCTGACCTCTGGTTGCAATACCCAAATTGCCTCCAGAAGCCGGATCAGAGGCCTGGCTCATTGCTTCAGTCGGATGGTGATGAAATTGGTCTCAGCCCAGTGAAAAACTTAGAGACAACCAGAAAAGTAAGGCAGGAAGATTATGTGACTATGTATTTCAAGTTTTGTTCACTTGACATTTTCTACATGCACATACTTCACAAGATCAATCAATCAGCGGATATTTATTGAGGATTTAAATGCAGGACAAAGGCATGCCTGCTTCAATCAAAGTAAGGGTATTGCTGAGCTGATGGGTTCTGATCCACTAGAGCTGGAGGCCCGCTCAGGAAGGATTTAATTAAAGATAAATGTCCAGGCATTTGGAAGAATCAGGTCTGGGGAGGTAGGGAAAGCAGGGTTAAAGCAGAGAGAAAGAAGAGAACTGGGAGTTTTCTGAGAGGACTCAAATATGATTGGAGGCTTTTACTTCAAGCCAATGTTTCCCAAAACATGTTCCTTGAATCTTTGAAGTTCTAGTGTTGAGAAATGCCCTGAAATGGGGAGGAAAAAAAAAACAAGAAGGTCTACCAAGTAAGCCTGCAGAGTCATAAGAAATTTCAGCTTCTAGAGGGAGAGTTAATTAGACCAAAGGATGACTTTCCCTATGAAATCTAAAGACTCGAAAAGAACAAACTAAAATGTAAAATTAAAATCAATTCCAGGTTGCAGTTCAAATGGCTGCTCTACAGAGCTATGAAGCTGCATAATTCTTAAAATAGGGACAAGATGTTCAAGGGTGCTTGGTGGACCGTGGCTCAGATGGAGGACGTGAGAAAACTGGTGCAGGGACCCCAGGTGGCCAGAGATGCTTGCTCCACCCAGTGGCTCGAGCCCGCTTTCTCTTCCTGGTGGCTGCCTGACTAGCAACCAGGGCTGCTCCAGGGGTGCAGGGCTCCGTCCACATACAAATTCTAGTTAATAAATGTATTGTAAAACTCCTAAACCCGTGGGAGGTCAGGTACTTTAAGAATGAGGCTCCAGAGTAACAAGCAGGGAAGTGGCACTTTTTTTTTTTTGGTGTGGACCTTTTTTTTTAGTCTTTATTGAATTTTTATTGTTTTATCTTTGGGTTTTTTGGCTGCAAGACATGTAGGATCTTAGCTTCCCGATCGGGATTGAACCCACAGCTCCTGCTTTGGAAAGTCAAGTCTTAACCACTGGAAGTCCTAGAAGTGGCATCTTTGATTTGTTTATCCTCTTCAGAGCATGAGATGGTTCCATGGTATTCAGGCACCATCTTTTTGTTTCAGTCTAAGAACAATCTCCATGTTCTGATTGCCAAATACATTCTTCCCAGCTCACCTTGAATCTCCCACCACAAGATAAGGTGGCAAATACACCTCCATGGTCTCCGAGAATGTTTTGGCATGACAACAAAACTGTTCAAAAGGGTGACCCAGAGACGGAGGAAAAAGCTTAGGCTATACTTCACATTCACTTATTTTGTGAGTATTTCTAAACCAGACTCACTGATGCTTTCATTTTCATATATTCTCTGTTCAGAACATACACACTTTCAATAAAAGCTGTTAAGGTTTCTGAATGGGTGTTCTTCAGGTATCTGAGCAAGTTAATATTTTTGAATATTTTTTAAGTATCCCCCACATTGACAGCTACATTAGAGATACTACAACTTGTTTTGAATATGATGTCTTATTTTGGTAAGGGTCTATTACTACAGATGAATCCATCTACCTCAATCTATTTTAATTAGGCCCCTTGTCAACTGGGGAAGAGAATATACAGTAGGAATAAGTAAGTAAGATTCTGAATGCTACACATTTGTGTGACTCTCCTGCTTGATGTTTAGCTCACTGCTGAAGGCATTGAGACGTGATAATGAAATTGGTTCTAGACATTGGGAAGTGTCGAAACCATGGAGATGAAAGATGCAATGAGAAACACAGGTGTATTGCTTGGAGACTGCCTAACACATCTAGCTGCCAACCTAAGGGGCTAAATTTAGACACTGGAACAAAGCACACATGTTAAAGCAAGCTTGCTCCTTCTCTGGATCCATGGGATAGACGGGCCACCTGGATAGGAAATGACCGAAGTGCTAGTGGAGGTTAGTTAGCAGGGTTAGTTCCAGTCCTACTCTGTTATCGTGGAGCCTCCCCTCCCTGGGTTTCAGTTTACTCCTCTGCTAATTGAGGGGTATCCCGGCTTTGTTAAGCCTAAGAACTCTCAGAACCCAGGAAATCTGTTCGTAGGAAAATTGTTCCTGGAAGACAAATCACTATAAGGTTGGAAGCCGTAGCCTTTCTGGCTGGAGGTGGTAGGGCAGGCATGATCCCTCCCACTTCCCATCCCTGTGGCCCCAGCTCAGGAAGAACAGCCAATCCTTAAGAAACCACAGCTTTGCTTCTCCAGATACTGTGCATTGCTTCTGTCTCTATTGCTTGTGGTTAGCTGCCCAATAGAGCGTGGCAGGGCCATGAAGATGCTCACGAGTCCTATGGGGCAGGATTCACGCTGGGCTCACTTGGCACTTCCTGTGCATTGTGTGGGTGTCAACAGGATCATTCAGTGTTACCTTGCCTGGTCGGTTGGCTGTTCGGGAGGACCCAAAATCCCTTCCTCACGTGTCTGTGCCTCAGTGGAGAGGGCTAGAGGTGGGATCCAGCAGCACGGTCACCACCTTGCACATGGTCTCTCCAGCACATCCAGACACGGCGAGGAGGTGGCATCAGTAAGGACACAAGTGGTCCCAGAGGAGACAAATGTGTCTGAGCAGAGGTGATAGGAAACAGAAGGAGGTGATCAGCCTCCCTGGCCCGTGAATGAATGAAGGACCAAGGAGGGAGCCATCTCTCTCCCAGGTTTGGGAGATTGTCAAGGAAAACTGAGCTACGTCATGGAAATTTAGGGGACAGGAACATGCCAGCCCAAACGTGCCATTTGACATAAGGATTTTTTTGCTGCTGCTGCTGCTGCTAAGTTGCTTCAGTTGTGTCTGACTCGATGCGACCCCATACACGGCAGCCCACCAGGCTCCGGCGTCCCTGGGATTCTTCAGGCAAGAACACTGGAGTGGGTTGCCATTTCCTTCTCCAATGCATGAAAGTGAAAAGTGAAAGTGAAGTCGTTCAGTCGTGTCCGACTCTTTGCGACCCCATGGACCGCAGCCTACCAGGCTCCTCCATCCATGGGATTTTCCAGGCGAGAGTACTGGAGTGGGGTGCCATCGCCTTCTCCGAGGATTTTTTTGAGCTGGAGGCAAATGAGAATCAACAGATGCAGGAAGAAGCCTTCCCAGAGCTTCCCTTATCTGACTGCAAGCAGAAACTTCTGGGAAATGGGAGTTCCAAAAATCCCCTCTCTTGGGAAAGTTTTATGGCTGTGAAGAAGATGGAAATATGACACCAAGATGGTCCTACACAGACAAAACTACTCCACCAGTGCCCCCCATATATTTACCTTCTCAGAGTTCAACTTCTTTCTCTTTCTCTCATCACTTCTCTCCAAGTCTATTGTTCTTCTGTGAAGATGCTATATAAGCCCACAAGTTGTAACCACTCCTTTGAGTAACTCATCTCCAAGTTCCTCCTGCATGTATGAAAGCTGCACACAATTATAAACTCTCTTTACTCTCTTCTCTTCTTATTGATCTGTTTTTTGGTGGTTTTTAATATTCTTTTTTGGCCACACTACTCAGCATGTGGGATCTTAGTTCCCAAGCCAGGTTTCTGGCAGTGAAAGTGTAAAGTCCTTAACCACTTTACCACCAGGGAAGTCCCTGGTTGATCTGTTTTTTTGTTGTTTTTTTTTTTTTTCCCTGTCATTCTAATTTGCAGGGCTCCAGCCAAGGAACCTAAGATAAGTAGAGGGAAAAAAAATGTTTTCCTTCCCTGTGGAAGGACTTGAGAAGAGTTTTCCTTTCCCGGTAAGAGCAATGGGGGTGTAGTTATTCACTATTATGATCTTTCCAGTAGTCATGTACAGATTTGAGAGTTGGACCACAAAGAAGACTGAGCTCCAAAGAACTGATGCTTTCAAACTGTGATGCTGGAGAAAACTCTCAAGAGTCCCTTGGACAGCAAGGAGATCAAACTAGTCAATCCTAAAGGACATCAACCCTGAATATTCACTGGAAGCACTGATGCTGACGCTGAAGCTACAGTATTATGGCCACCTGATGTGAAGAGCCGACTCATTGTAAAAGACTTTGATGCTGGGAAAGATTGAGGGCAAGATGAGTAGAGGGTGGCAGAGGATGAAATAGATAGCATCACTGACTCAATGGACGTAAGTTTCAGCAAACTCCAGGAGATAGTGAAGGACAGAGAAGCCTGGTATGCTGCAGTTCATGGTGTCAAAAAGATTCTGACACAACTTAGTGACTGAACACCAACAACAATAGATCGGCAGGGAGATGGCAGTGGAGGAAAAGAGTAGGATCCATCATTTGGTGGGCCTGAACCGTTTAGAGGAGAGATTACCTACAGCCATGTGGCCATCACATGTCGATGAGCCTGGAATCAAAGAGGAGGCCTTGAAGGGAGGGTAGCAACTCTGGAGGGGAGTTTGGATGTGAATAAAGGGCTTTGTAGAATAGACAGGCTTTAAGTCCAGCTGAGGTTGGATCTGGCCCAGGTGGTGGCTCTCACATCAAGGTGGGGTGCTTGGTATGTCCTTTCTACCTTGCTCCCTGCTGCATCTGCAGGACCAGAGTGCACTCCAGGGTTACTCTTGAACGAATGAAGAGTGAGTTACTCCAGAAATATTTGCTTGGTGAAGACTCACTGAAGCAAGGAGAGAAAGATTTGCCCTTAAAGTGACATGTAGATGGAATCTTATTTGTATTCATAAGTGCATTTGAATTCTGAAAACTATGAAATTGGGTGTGGATCTCAGCTTCCAGTATGTGGATGCTGGGAATCCCTGCTTTGTTCAGACATTGTTTTATTACTGCTGCAAGGTTTTGAAAATGAAAAGGCTCACATTCTGCCATATTTCAAAGCTCGATTCAAAGAAAAATTATTTGCAGCCAACAAAGAAAAACGATGGAGCTCTGAGTAGCATTCTTTGAGAAGCAATTTCAAGTGGTGGTTGTCACTGATTTAGGTGACACCTGGCTTACTGCAGGATAAAGCAGAAGTGCTTTCATGTAACAGTCCAAAGGCGATGAGGGCTCCAAGACAGTCTGGGTGTGAAGTCAAGTTCAAGCTGCGTGCGAGGTTGGGGTGGAGTAGCATTTTATCAGTACCATAACAAAGCAATCCAGAGCAGGGATTGTTGATGTTCTCATGTCTCTACTGATTTCCTTTTGTCTCAGTGGCAGATTCTGCTTCCTCACGCTGACCACAATTGCATTCTGGCCCCATGGGCTCTCAGGAATATTTGTCTCTGCACAATGAGGGGGAGCATCTCTATTCTCTCCCCTTGGACCTGGGAAGCTTTGTGACTGCTACAAAAATGGCCAGCATGGTTGATGAGGCTGTGTTAGAAGACATGACTCAGCTTCTGCACGGGCCTCTCTCAGGACCTCTGCCTTGGGCCACTTTTAGGGGGAATCTGGCTCTGCTAGAGCAGCTATCCCAGTCACCCGCGTGGAGCAGAGGTATGATGTTCCCAGTAAGCCTGCCCACGCTGCAGGTTGATTCTGAGTTTTGATGAAGTTTGATATAAGCTACAGGGACCTGGAAACATTTCTATGTACCTCTCAAGGACCATAGAGAAGTCCCTAAATAATAAGTAACATCTAGTTCAAATGCAAAGCTTACTTTGAAAGAATTTCTTGTAGTGAAACTCTTCAAAGCCTTCTCTTCTAATGAGCTCTGATTTTTACCAAATTTTTAAAAATTAATCTTTATCCTCTAAGTTTGTGGTAGGTAGAATTGAGATGGACTTTGAGATTGTCTGGTAGACACATTCTACCTGGTCCTGGTAGACACATTCTCTTAGTTATTTGGTCAAACACTAACCTAAGTCCCTGAATTTTACAGCTGTAATTAAGGTCCCAATCAGTTGATCTTAAGAAGGAGATTCTCATGCACCTATGGTCAGCTAATTTATGACACAGGAGGCAAGAATATATAATGGAGAAAATGCAGTCTCTTCAATAAATGGTGCTGGGAAAACTAGACAAATATGTGTAAAAGAATGACATTAGAACACCCTCTTACACCATAGACAAATATAAACCACAAATGGATTAAAGGCCTAAATATAAGTGTGGATGCTATAAAAGTCAAATGCAGAACACTCACTGACATAAATCACAGCCAGATCTTTCTGGATCCACCTCTTAGAGTAATGAAAATAAAAATAAACTACTGGAATCTAGTTAAACTTAAAAGCTTTTGTAAAACAAAGGAAACTACAAAAAAAAATGAAAAGAGGACCCACAGAATGGGAGAAAATATTTGCAAACAAAGTGACCAACAAGGGATTAGTCTCAAAATAGACAAACAGCTCATGCAGCTCAATTAAAAAAAAAAAATGATGCAGTCAAAAAATGGGCGGAAGATCTAAATAGGCATTTCTCCAAAGAAGACATAACAGATGGCCAAAAAGCACATGAAAAGTTTCTCAACTTTGCTATTTATTGGATAAAAGCAAATAAAAATTGCAATGAGATATTACTTCACACTAGTCAGAATGGCTAGCATCAAAAAGTCTACAAACAGTAAATGCTGGAGAAGGTATGGAGAAAAAGGAATCCTCCTACGTTGTTGGTGGGAATGTAAATTGGTATAACCATTATGGAGAACAGTGTGGAGGTTCCTTAAAAAACTAAATATAGAACTACCATATGATCCAGCAATCCAACTCCAGGGCAAATATCTGGAGAAAATAATAATTTGAAAAGATACATGCATCCCGATGTTCATTGCAGCACTATTTATTGATACGATATGGAAGCAACCTAAATGTACATCGACAGAAGAGTGGATAAAGAAAATGTAGTACATATATACAACGGAGTATTACTAAGCCATAAAAAGATGAAATAATGTCATTTGCACCAACATGGATGGATCTAGAGATTGTCATACTGAATGGAGTCAGTAAAAGGAAAAATATTGTATGATATTGTTGAGGATGAGATGGCTGGATGGCATCACTGACTCAATGGATGTGAGTCTCAGTGAACTCCGGGAGTTGGTGATGGACAGGGAGGCCTGGCGTGCTGCGATTCATGGGGTCGCAAAGAGTCGGACACGACTGAGCAACTGATCTGATCTGATCTGATTGTTTATATGTGGAATCTAAAAAAAATGAACTTATTTACAAAACAGAAATAGTGTTACAGAAGTAGAAAACAATCTTATGGTTACCAGGACAAGAAGTGGGGAGGAATAAGTTGGGAGATTAGAATTGACAGATACACACTACTGTATGTAAAATAAATATTAATAAGTAATAAGGACCTACTGTGTAGCACAGAGAACTCTACTCAATACTCTGTAAGACCTATATGGCAGCAGTCCCCAAGCTTTTTGCCACAAAGGACTGGTTTTTGTGGAAGACAATTATTCCGTAGACATAGGGGAGGGGAGATGGTTTCAGAATGATGCAAGTGCATTTCATTTATTGTGTACTTTATTTTTATTAATATATCAGCTCCACCTCACATTAGATCAGGCATTAGATCCTGGAGCTTGGGGACCCCTGCTATACGGCAAAGTAACCCAAAAGAGAGCAGATATATGTGTTGGTATAACTGATTCATTATACTGTACACCTGAAACTAACACAACATTGTAAATCAATTATACTCAGATTAAAAAAAAAAAAAAAGATTATTCTTGGTGGACCTGACCAAATCAGGTAAGCCCCTGAAAGAACAAGACTTTTTTTGAAGAATGCAATTTGAATTGTGAGAGGGATTCAATGTGAGGAAGATACTCAGTATAATGTACCTTTGGGAAAAGCTTAGTAAGCTCACACGTGCCCCATTTATCTGAAGTGATACAAATTTTGAACCATCATTGAATTTCAGCAGATTGTGTAATTTATCTAAACAATGTATTGCAAGCATTTGGAACAACCAATTGAATAATAAAAGGTCTTTGTACATTTAGGAAAAAAAAAGAAGAAAGATTCTTTCTTGCTGGCTAAATGACCCTGGCTGACAATCAGTGAGGAAATGGTAACCTCAGTTCAACAACCACAGTGAGTTGAATTCTGCCACAGCTACATGAACCAGGAAGGGGATCTTGAGCTCCTGATGAGACTGCAGCTGGTGGACACATTGACATTGGTCATGTGTGACAATGAGCAGCGAATCCCGTCATGCAGTGCGGGACCATGATGTATAGAACTGTGAGCTAGTAAATGGGTGTTGTTCTGAGTAAAAAATTTATAATAATTTGTTATGCAGCAATAGATAATTATTGCAAACTCCATGAATGTGAACCCCCAAAACATTATCCCCTCTTACCAATGTTTCCTCTCTGTACTCCCACATACAGGTACACTAGACCAAAGATGAGCAGTTTGCATCATGTCCCAGCATCCTATATAACTGATGCCCTTTCCCTCCCAGGGTACCAAGCTGGGATGATGTATTTGATGGTCACCCCAGTCAGGTCACCCCACTCCCTGACAGTCTCCTGGTCAGTCAAAAATTTTCCCAAGGAAGAAGTGAACGGAATTTCACATGTGGAATTTCTGACTATTGTTACTCTTGGAAGAAAATTGTCTATAAAAAAATGTAAAATTGCTTATTACTTTTATTGATCTTACAACTTTAGACTCTGTGTTTAGAATTGGCTATAGATTAAGCTACTTGAGCCAGACAGAGACTTTCAATTGAGGTCTCTATGCAAGTGAACATCTAGGGAAAGCAATCGCTGACTAAGACAACAGGTGTGGACCACATGAATCTGAAACCACATGAACCAAGGTGAAGGCCTCTGTAGTGACATCAAAATTATCTCCACTCAGAATCTAAAAGTATGATATTATTTGGAAATAGAGTCTTTGTAGATACAATTAGTTACGGGCTTCCCTTGTGGCTCAGCTGGTAAAGAATCCACCTGTAATGTGGGAGACCTGGGTTTGATCCCTGTGTTTGGAAGATCCCCTGGAGAAGGGAAAGGCTACCCATTCTGGTGTTTTGGCCTGGAGAATTCCATGTACTGTACAGTCCATGGGGTTGCAAAGAGTCAGACACAACTGAGCAACTTTCACACTTAGGATGAAATTGTCCTGGATTTAGGAGATGAGTCCTAAGTCCAATGAGTGGTGTGCTTATAAGAAGAGGACACAGAGAGGCACAGAGAGATGGCCATGTCAGGATGAGGCAGAGGCTAGAATCGATTCAGTCAAATCCAGGGAACTCCTGGAGCCATGAGAACCTAGAAAAGGCAAGAAAGGACCCTTCTGTGGAGCTATTGAGGAAGCATGGCCCTTGGGATACCATGTTTCAGATTTCTAGCCTCCAGAACCATGAGAGAATTAATCTCTGTCATTCTAACCACTGGGTTTGTAATCTCTTTCTCTCTGTCTTTCTTTTATTTTTCTTCAGTTAAGACCGCAAAGGAGATGATTTACTATACACGTGTTACATTCAGCCACAAATGAGAAGAAAACTAGTCCACAAAGTCACAGGTCTGGGGAAAGGACCAAAAGGGACCACTTGGATATGAGCAAGGTGGGTCTCTCAAAGATGATCAAGGTGATCAGAATGGCCATCGATGTCCCAGATCCACTGAGACAAGTTCTAGATTGTAGGCTTGTACAACAATTTGTACCAGCTTCTCTGGCCTCTGGCTTCCCTTGTTTTTGCTCTGTGACTTCAATGGGTGTACAATTTACCTGAAGCTCTGTCTCATTGTTCTTCTTTCGTGCTTCAGTCTGCACACTCCCTTCTTCCTCCACTAGCAACCGATCATAACCAGAGGCAGAGAATAAAACAAGAAATCATTAGTTTTATTAACAAGTTTAGGTATCTCTTTCTTTATGTATGCATGCTCATTTGTGTTTCTCTGTGTATACTTTCAAAATACATATTTGGAGCTGTCAATGAAAAATTTAATTAATAGTTTAAAAATAAAATAAAATTAAAAAAAAAAAATAATAGTCAATCTAAAAGGGGAGTAGAGAATTTCATTGAAGCCAATCTGAGAATTGTAACTCAAGTTATACTTTCAGAAAACTATTTGAGGGCTGTTCTGCTTGTTAGAAGTCCAAAGCACAGTCATCTTCATTTTTGAGACAAGGGATCGTAGATCAAAATGACACAGTGACATCCTGACATTTCACATAAAGTTCACCAAAGGTACTTAGTCCAGATCTGCACATACGAAGTGAGCAGCAGGTCACCACGACCACTTAGACAGAACTAGGAAAAACAAAATTAATCTTCTAAGGGATTATGTTGCTGGTGTCAGAAGAATAAATTAAAAAACAACAACAACAACAATGTTGATCTTTATGGATGAGTAGGCATTCCCACCTTTGAGAAGGTCTGGTTAATATATAATGCACATTATGTATTAATATATATATTATATATATATTAATACACATTGTATACATTAATGTATATATTAATATACATGTATATATTAATATATACATTGTATATATGTATACAATATATATATTGTATATATATGCATATATTATACAATGTATATATTAATATACATTGCATATTAGGGAGAGCCCAGTATGGGCAGGGACTATGTTATGCTTCAGTTTTCCTGTCCTGCCTTAAAACATAAATTTTATTCCATTAGAGCCATTTCAGTGTAAGTAGAAGATAGTATGCTACTTCACCCCTAAATACTTCTGCGTTTTTCAGAATTTTTTTTGAAATTTATTGTCTTCTGGCACCTAATATTACTGATGATAGCCCTTGTGACAATTGTTTGCTTTTTAAATTTTTGGCTGCATCCCTCAGCATGTGGGACCTTATTTCCCCAACTGGAAATCGAACCTGTGCCCCCTGCATTGGAAGGTGGAGTCTTAGCCACTGGACTACTGGGAAATCCTTATTTCTATGTTTTTAAAAGAATGATGGAGATGTATAAAATGGCACCAACACCAAATCTGGAATGATTGAGCATCAGAATAACTAACAATAAAAGCAGATTACAACTTATTGATGCAGTGGAATGCCTGCTAAGAAATAAAAGCGTATTTTAGAGAAAAGAAATCCGGCAGAATTCACCTTAACCAAACAACCAAAGTTAACATCGCCAGAATTGGCGACAAACTGATACCATGTTCCTTCTGATATAAGGCATCATGAAAGACAAAATACTACTTTTTTTTTAGGAAAAACTTTTTATTTGTGTTGAGGTATAGCTGATTAACAATGCTGTGACAGTTTTAGGCGAACAGCAAAGGGACTCAGCCATACATATACATGTATCCACTCCTCCCCAGTCTCCTTTCCCATTCAGGCTGCCACATAACACTGAGCAGAGTTCCATGTGCTATACAATAAGTCCTTGTTGGTTATTCATTTTAAATATACCAATGTGTACATTTCCATCCCAAACTCCCCAACTATCCTTCCCCCCATCTTTCCCCTGGCAACCATAAGTTCTCTGAGTCTTTGAGTCTGTTTCTGAAGTTCATTTCTTTTTATTTATTTTTTTAAAAGATTTCTTTATTTTGTTTTTGGCTGTGCTGGGTCTTCGTTGCTGCATGTGAACTTTCTCTAGTTCTGGGGAGCCGGCTTCTTACTGCAATGGCTTCTCTTGTTGGGGAACGTGGGCTCTAGGGCATGTGGGCTTCAGTAGTTGCGGTGTGTGGGCTCAGCGTGGAGCACAGGTTTAGTTGCTCTGCAGCATGTGAAATCCTCCTGGTCTGGGGATTGACCTCTATTCCCTGCTTTGGCTGGAATTCTCCACTGGACCACTTACCCTGTACCATTTCTGTTTAGATTCCACATATAACAGATGTCATATGATATTTCTCCTTCTCTATCTGACTTACTTCACTCAGTTTGACAACTTCTAGGTCTATCCATGTTTCTGTAAATGGCATTATTTCACTCTTTCTAATGGCTGAGTAATATTCCGTTGTGTATGTATATATATACCACATCTTTATCCATTCCTCTGTTGATGAACATTTAGGTTGCTTCCATGTCTTGGCTACTATAAACAGTGCTGCAATGAACATTGGGGTGCAATGAACTTTTGGACAATGTTTTTCTCCGGATATACACCCAGGAAGGGGATTGCAGGGTCATGCTGCTGCTAAGTCACTTCAGTCGTGACCGACTCTGTGCGACCCCATAGATGTCAGCCCACCAGGCTCTCCTGCCCCTGGGATGCTCTAGCCAAGAACACTGGAGTGGGTTGCCATTTCCTTCTCCAATGCATGAAAGTGAAAAAGTGAAAGTGAAGTCGTTCAGTTGTGTCTGACTCTTAGCGACCCCATGGACTGCAGCCCACCAGGCTCCTCCATCCATGGGATTTTCCAGGCAAGAGTACTGGAGTGGGGTGTCATTGCCTTTTTTTAAGGAACCTCCATCCAGTTCTCTGTAGTGGCTGTACCAATTTATAATCTCACCAACAGTGTAGGAGGGTTCCCTTCTCTCCACACCCTCTCCAACATTTATTGTTTGTGGATTGTTTGATGATAGCCATTTTGACTGCTGTGAGGTGATATCACATTGTTTTGATTTTCATTTCTCTAATAATTAGTGGTTATTGAGCATCTTTTTTGTTCCTCTTGGTCATCTGCATGTCTTCTTTGGAGAAATGTCTATTTAGGTCTTCTGCTCATTTTTCATTTGAGTTGTTTGTTTTGATGCCGTTAAGTGTCGTGAGCTGTTTGTAAATTTTGGAGACCAATCCCTTATCAGTCACATCATTTGCAAATATTTTCTCCCAATCTGTGGGTTGTCTTTTTGTTTTGTTTATTGTTTCCTTTGCTGTGCAAAAAGCTTTTAAATGTAAGTAAGTCTTCGTTTTTGCTTTTATTTCCGTTATTCTGAGAGACAGATATTGAAAAAGATATTGCTGTGATTTATATTAGAGACAAAATATTACTTTAATAGTATTCCGTCTAAAGCCTAACCATAAGACATCAGACAAACCATCAATGAGGGACATTTTACAAAATCAGTGTAATGAAAAAAATTGTAATTTAAATATTACAAAGTCATAAAAGAAAAAGGCTGAGGAACTGTTCCAGATTAATAGAGATTAAAGGAACATGAAACAAAATGTACTGTATAATTCTGGATTTGATCAAAGACCAGGAAAAAGAAAAGAGCCATAAAAAGGACATTATTGGGACAATTGACAACAGTGGACAGTGTTCTATGGATCAGATAATAGCATGGTGCCAGAGTTCAATTTCCTGGCTTTGATGGTGGTGTTATGGTTATGTAAGAAAAAGCTTTTGTTCTTAGGAAATTCTTACCACTGTAAAACTTTAATTGTAATATATATTTTCTTTTTTGTCTATTTAGTTATTTTACTGCTTTTTTTTTCCCTTTAATATTTTATTATAAAAGTTGACAGTTATGGTACTGTTACAGACTGATCCCTGGGTCAGGAAGATCCCCTGGAGAAGGAAATGGCAACCCACTCTAGTATTCTTGCCTGGAAAATTCCAAAGACAGAGGAGCCTGTGGGCTATAGTCCATGGGATCACAACAGTCGGACATGACTTAGTGACTAAACCACATGGACTGAATTGTATCCTTCCAAAATTTATACCTTGGAGTCCTAAACCTCAGTAACTTACAACGAGGCTGTATTTGGGGACAGGGTGTTTAAGGAGGTAATAAGTTAAACTGAGGTTATTAGGGGGTTTCCCAGGTGGCTCAGTGGCTAAAGAATCTGCCTGCAATGCAGCAGACGCAGGATATGTGGGTTCTATTTCTGGGTCTGGAAGATCCCCTGGAGGAGGGCATGGAAACCCACTCCAGTATTCTTGCTTGGAGAATTCCATGGACAGAGGAGCCTGACGGGCTACGGTCCATGGGGTCACAAACAGTTGGACATGACTGAGCAACTGAGCATGTGCGCGCGCGCACACACAGACACACAGACACACACAGACACACACACACACACACTTATATCTTATTCCCTTTTTACATCTGTGTAGTATTGTTGCTGCCATAACTATTTTTCAGATTTCAAAAATAATATCTATTTGTTTTAAAGATTCAAATGTACAGTAGCCCTTCACGTTATACATTTTATTTTTCTTTTGTTTACAATATTTCCTGATTCTCACCCCCACATCCAGCAAACGGCTCTTCTGGTGCTCAGCACAAACCCCTGTGCCTTAGCACTGCATGCATGAGAAGAACAAGATGAAACACACACTCAGCGTTAAGCACCTCCTGCGTGCTGTTCTATAGGAGTTGGAATATGGGGCAGGTGCCACAACGAACAATAACATCTTGTGAATTGGTTAATTTGTCTTACTTGTCACAGGCACTGGGGCTCAGAATGCTGCCCATGCGCATGCCCAGAGGCTCCCATGATCTGCAGTCCTGTGAGTAGCTCCAATTAGAACGACGACAGGTCTGCAGACAATGCAGGCACTCTGCTCACCCAACTACTCACATGTTTGGAAAATGAATCATCATCTTCATCTCTCCGTGCACACTGCCAACACAAGCTGGGGAGTGAGGCAGTCCTTGGCTGAGAATTAATCAACTTCTAACACGATCATTTTAAAGCTTTCACGGGAGTTTACATCACCATCAGAGGTGGCTCTGGCAAAGTAGTAAGAAGTTTAATCCATTTCTTAAAAAATTTTTATTGGAGTGTAGTTGATTTACAATGTTGTGTTAATTTCTGCTATACAGCACAGTGAGTTAGTTATGTGTGTATTAGTTGCTCAGTGTCCGACTCTCTGTGACCCTATGGGCTATAGCCGGCCAGGTTCCTCTGTCCATGGAATTCTCCAAGAAAGAATACTGGAGTGGATGGCTGTTCCTTTCTCCAGGGGATCTCCTGACCCAGGGATCAAACCCAGGTCTTTTGTATTGCAAGTAGACACTTAACCATCTGAGGCACCAGGGAAGCTCATGTTAGTTATAGATATACATATATTCACTCTTTTTTAGCTTCTTTTCCCATATAGGCCATTACAGAGTATTGAGTAGGGTTCCCTGGGCTATAGAGTAGGTTCTTATTAGTTATCTATTTTATATATAGTAGTGTGTATATGTCAATCCCAATATTTGTCTTTGGTATGTGCGTAGGTGTGTAACCATGCGTGCTCAGTCACAGTCATGTCCGACCCTTTGGACTGTAGCCTGCCCAGCTTCTCTGCCCATGGAATTTTCCAGGCAAGAATACTGGAGTGGGTTACCATTTCCTTCTCCAGGGAATCTTCCCAACCCAGGGATCGAGCCCATGCCTCCTGTGTCTCCTGCATTGCACCCAGATTCTTTATCTGCTGAGCCATCAGGGAAGCCTGTATAAAGCCCATATGTGCACTGTTTAAACGTGGCTCACTGGACAATCAAGTGGATAAAGTGAGTGTGCTGCAACTGACCCTACTTTGGAGATGTCAAAGGGCTGGTGCCTCCTAGGAAGGTTCTGTGGGTGGAGCGTCCCAGGCCAGTTCCTTCTTGCACCTCCACCAGGGGTAAGGATGGTGTCCAAGGAGTAGAAACTCTTATGGGGGAGGTGGCTTTTTTTTTTGAAAATTGGATGGCAGGGTGGAAGCAGGAAGTTCTTTTGTAGACATGCACAGGCTGAGGGCAAGTGTGTAATTCCTTGGGTATTTTTCACTAAACTATGGGAAAGATCACATTTGGCCCATTGATTCAACATTTCTCTTTTCCATGTTAAACTTTCTTTTAGAGATTTGCCAAGGACCCCCTCTAGGTTTATTAGATTGTAAATCCCATGGACGGAGGAGCCTGGTGGGCTGCAGTCCATGGGGTCGCAAAGAGTTGGACATGACTGAGCGACTTCACTGTCACTTTTCACTTTCATGCATTGGAGAAGGAAATGGCAACCCACTCCAGTGTTCTTGCCTGGAGAATCCCAGGGGTGGCGGAGCCACCCAGGACTGCTGTCTATGGGGTCGCACAGAGTCGGACACAACTGAAGTGACTTAGCAGCAGTAGCAGCAGCAGCTACTGCAAGGGGAGGACATGCGCCAGAGGAGCCTGAGAGAGGTTGCACTGGGTGACAAGGGAGGTTACCACCAGCTCTGGGCTGCACGTTGCCCAAGGGAAGCAGCATCCTCCAGTGGGGCTCTCAGATGCATTGTGGAGGAGTGAGGTGAACAGCCTTGGGAAGTCGTTGATAAGCACAGAGTTGTCACTGTGTGGGTGGATACTGGCCATTTCAAAAGCTACCTTGTTTGTAATCTATTAGAAAAATTATCTACATTCTGTTGGTATTATCTGCATCCCACTGCAAACGTGGTGTTCCTTGTGCTGGGACCATTTCAGGCTAACTGTGAGCTGAACAGAGAACCATTGTCTCAAACCCACACAACCTGTGTCGTCAGGCCGTGTGGCCGTGGGGTCCACAGGGTGTGCAGGATGAATGGAAGGCCCTGACGTGGGTGCAGGGGGTGAAATGCAACTGCTCAGCTTGCCAGGCTGTGGGCCTGGGACGAGAGCCAGGGCAAGCAGCAACTTCTTCCAGTTTGCCTTCCTAGTTCGCGCAAAGGTCCTATATGAGCTAGCCCTGGCCCTGGAGACACAGGGTCAGGAGCAGAGGAGGGAATGGTCACCCACCCTAACATGGGTCTCCTCTGTGTGGACAGCCAACAGTGCTGAGCTCAGGCTCTGGTGCAACAAAAGATATATCTGGTCTTTGTCCCCAGTTTCTGGCATAGAACTCCTAAAATCCTTGGAGTTTCCTTGAGTAATAGGTTGTTCAGTTGCCAAGTCGTGTCCGAATCTTTGTGACCACGTGGACTGCAGCATGCCAGGCTTCCCTGTCCTTCACCATCTCCTGGAGTTTACCCAAGTTCATGTCCATTGAGTTGGTGATGCCATCCAACAATTTCATCCTCTGCCCCACTCTTCTCCTTCTGCCTTCAATCTTTCCCAGCATCAGGATCTTTTCTAGTGAGTCAGCTGTTTGCATCAGTAACAGGAGGGTCTTGTAATTCACAAGGAGTCCCCTCTCACAAGACCTGAGTTCTTGCTAATGAAGTGACTAAGGGTGGGGCTCCTTGGTAGCCTCAGTATAGTGCTGGTATGAATGGTCTTTGGGACTTATGGCTAGCACTGCCCTGGGGGTGGTTTCCTGGGACTGAGCCCTTTAACTAGTGACCTCTGACTCCAGCTGTAGGTAGATGGTGGAATTTAATTGAATTAAGTGAATTGCTGGTGTTGGAGAAGCAGAGGGCCATACTCAGGGATGGGGAGCAGAAGTGAAGGGCCCAGAAGCAAGGCATGGGCGAGTTCAACACCATGCAGGCATCTGCCAGAGGATAACTTAAGAATAAACATAGGTGCAGACTTCTTTAGTGGTCCAGTGGCTAAGACTCCAAGCTCCCAGTGCAGGGGGACTGGGTTCAATCCCTGGTCAGGGAACTAGATCCCACATGCCACAACTAAAGATCCTGAGTGCCACAAAGAAGACTTGGCACAGCCACATAAGTACATTTTTATTTAAAAAGAGTAAATGAAGGTGCAGGATCTTCTTGCTCAACATATACAGGTGCAAGATCTCTTCACTGAGACCTGCGGGGGTTAGAAACATTTCACTGATGCATGGTGGTGATGTTAGTCACTCAGTCGTGTCTGACTCTTTGTGACCCCATGGACTATAGCCTGCCTGTCCATGGGATTTCTCAGACAAGAATACTGGAGTGGGTAGCCATTCCCTTCTCCAGGGGATCTTCTTGACCCAGGGATCAAACTCAGGTCTCCTGCACTGCAGGTTGATGCTTTACCATCTGAGCCACCAGGGAAGTCCTCACTGATGCAGTTTTCAAATTTTAGAAAACTGATGGAAAGCACATTTTGTGTTATAAAACACCTCTGGCAGGGCCTGGGCAGCACCCCAAATCAAACATAATAATACTTTGTACAATGAATCATATGATTATTCATACTAAGTGAGATAAAAAAAGAATATGAGAAATTTCGGGTTGGGCTTTGGTGACTTGAACTTAGGCAAAGATGTGGCTTTTCAAATGTCTGGATTTTGGAATTGCTGGTGAGGACTGTGCGCCTTTGTCAGCTGAGAAAGCCCATGCTAGGAAGGTGGACGCTTGTTCCTCACTCAGGATAAGACTGACTGGCTGAGGCTGGAGGGAGAGGTAGCCTGGGGAGCAAAGTGGAGTGCTTGATGAAGAAGGGCATGTCCAGCAGAGGTTGAATGGTTAAATACATTAACAACCTGTATGTTTTTGTGAATTGCATAGACATGGTCATCAGACAATTCTACTTCACATCATTGAAAATTTTTTTGTTTTGTTTTATTCTTATAAATAAATAGACATGCTTTGAACCCATAGAGCAGTCATGCTTTACCTACAGATCTTCAGGGAAAAGTTTCTCTGTCATGTAATATTTCAGAGCATTAATTAATGATGCTTTTTTCTTGATTCATGACTGTCACTGTTTTTAAGGCATTTTCTTTACCATTGCAGATATTCACCATGTAGAGCGCTAGTCAGAAAGTGTAGATTTGTATAATCAGAATATGCTGTGTTAGAGTGATGTGATTCCACTTTGGTTAGGAAAAGCTAAAATTCTGTACTCTTGGCTAGAATATTTATGCAGCTTTATTTTTTGATAATCTTATTTTTATTGATTGATTTGCTGGCTGTGTCTTCATTGCTATGCATGGGTTTTCTCTAATTGGAGCGAAGGGTGCTTTTCTTTGTTGTAGTGTGTGGGCTTCCCATTGCGGCAGCTTCTCTTGTTGTGGAGAATGGGCTTTGGCGTGTGGTCTTCAGTAGCTGTGGCACATGGGCTCGGCTGCTTCACATCATGTGAAATCTTCCTGGACCAGGGATCGAACCCGTGTCTCCTGCATTCACAAGTGGATACTTAACCACTGGACCACCAGGGAAGTCCTACACAGTTTGTATGAGCATAAAGTCTGAAAAACATTATTGGTCTGGCAAGACAGGACTAACTTGTCACAGCTGCTATATTATTGTAACTATTCATGTTTCAGGGATTTAGTTTTCAAAACAATATTCTATTAATCATATAAGTACATGAGAAAACAAACTGAGAAATGTCAGTGGGTAGGCAAATTGGAGTTTCTGAGCCACTTTTGTAGTGTCTTAGCTTATAAATTTGGAGAAGAAAATGGCACCCCACTCCAGTGTTCTTGCCTGGAGAATCCCAGGGACAGGGGAGCCTGGTGGGCTGCCGTCTATGGGGTCACACAGAGTCAGACACGACTGAAGTGACTTAGCAGCAGCAGCTTATAAATTACTGCTATGGCGATAACCTCTGGATATACTTACTGAAAAATCTGATAGCAATTAATATTTTAAGTGACAAAAGACTCTCAAATGAAGTAATGAATGTCTTCAAACTAATTATGAAAATATGTTGTAACTGTGAAGCCTGGAAGGTGTGCAGGTGGATGAGAATTTTTCAGAACTCAAGGCAGGAAGGAAGCTGACATTTATTAAGACTCTCTGATCCCTGTGAGGTTGGAATTAATTAGCTCAGGATCTGGAGAGAGAGAAGTGCGGTTTGAGTCTTCTGGTTGCCCACTGATTTCCTTAAAACTGCACCTTTTCTTGTCCATCTCTACAGCGCCTTCTTCCTACAATAAATATTCAGGATAGTCCAGGGACTGGATCATCTCAGAGGGGGTGCACTGGCCTTATCCATGACCCATCCCTTTCTCACATCAGCCCCAGAAGACATGCGGCTCTCTGTGTCCACACTGACCTCTAGGTAGGATGGCTGAATGTGATGAAGAGACAGATGGGCACAGTTTGGCTGGAACTCAGAGAGAGAATCATGGAAGAGGCAAGCAGAGTTCTGAAAGCAAGGATGGATTTTATTCCAGTGAGCAAAACTGTAAGCAGGGGAGTGTGATGAGTCTTCATATTACAAACCCTTCATTCGCCTTCTGGGTTGAACACTGCCAAGGGGCAAAAGTAAAGACAAGAAGCCACATGGCCATCACATGAGAAGTGATGGTGATTGAATGGGCAGTGGGCACTATATGGCAAAGGGGATTCAGCAGCTACTTGGAGATACATTTTTTTTTTTTTTTTAAAGCAGGATGTATTCCCACTACTAGGGATCAAACCTGGGTCCCTTGCATTGGGAACACAGAGTCTTAGCTACTGGACCAGCAGGGAAATCCCACTTGGAGATACTGATAGCAGATGCTTAGTCTCCATGATAGCTTACACCTTGTCTTGGGATCCTGGACAAGCCCTCAAGATGATAGATGAAAGCTTATGGTGTCCTCTAGGACTCGTGATCTCCAAAGGAGAAAATTTAACTCCAGGACCAAAGACAATCTCAGTCACTCAGAGCTTTGTATAGTAGAAATTTTATTAAAGTATAGTGACAGAGAAAGCTTCTGACATAGACATCAGAAGTGGGTAGAAAGATTAACCGCCTTGCTAGTTTTCAGCAGGGAATTATATATTTTTGTGCTAGCTGCTAAGAATAGAAAAGGTACCTCAAGGCTGTGAAAATTTCGCCCAGACCCTTTCCCATAACATACATCCTGGGATGACATCAGCGTGAAATTAGCCAGAAGGAACAGGTTAACCCGGAGCTCAAGGCTGTGGAAGTCTTACCCAGAACCTCTCTCATAGCGTACTTTCTGAGTTCGAAAAAGCATGTCCTTGAACAAGAGATATTGCTGCCTACAAGGCCTACATGTCTAAGGCAAAAGAATGTGAAAAAGAAAGAATGTTTACTTCCTCCTTAAAGGGGCCTTAGACTTGGACTCCTTATCAATCTGCCCAAGTTAACTCTCATATCTTGAAGGGCATGTCACCAATTGGATGTGGCACATGAATAGAAGGAGGAGTCAAGGATGGGTTTTAGGGCTCTGACTTAATGCTGGCTGAATGTGCTGTTTACTGGGATGGTGGGAAAGGATGTCAAGAATTCTGTGTAAATTTAAACTTTGAGAAATTGAAGTAGTAACTCTTTAGTAGAAATATGAGTCTGAATTTCAGGGGAGGCTTCTAGGCTGACAATGAATTTGGGAGCATCTAGATGTTATTTAAAGCCTGGGACTGAATGATGTTGCCAAAAGAGAGGGTATAACTAGTAAAGAGGAAGTGGATGTTATGGCTCCTGCAAAACGAGAGACACTTCCACCTAAAGTTAGGTTCTGATGTCAAGACTGATGATGCCACACACACAGCAAGAGAATGTGAAAGGTTTATTACTTAATGTCAGGGAGGAAACATTTTCCCCTACCCTCTTAGATTCTTGAAGAGGGACTGTGAATTAAGCTAACAAAAGATAGATTAACAGGAGAAAAGGCACATACTTTTTATTAACACTTATGTGCATGAGACTTCACAGAAAAGAAAACTCAAAGAAGTGGTTAGACTCAGAGGTTTCTATAACATTTTAACAAAGGAAAGAGGAATTGGGCTTCAAGGGACAATATATTGTGGGTAAGTGACTAAGAAATATGTAGTAGAACTAATGGGAGATAAGAGTTATTTTAGTGAGATCTGTTTATGCAAGTGCATTTCTGTGTTGACTCCTTGTCTCAGGTGAGAACAGTGCTCTTCTTTCCCTAATATGAGGGACCACTTTTCTCAAGTGAAATTGATGCCCTGCTTTTAGGTAGATAAGGGAAGAGCATCTGTAATGTCTCAATTGCCTTTAATTCAGAGCAATACCTTTGCTAAAGGAGCATACTTGGGGTGGCACACCTTGATCACCTTCACATGCGTAATTGAGGTCTCTGGGAGAGCAGGGCAGACTTCCCAAGTATGTGCAAAGGGCTTGAGGTTGTAATGAAGAGAGACTGTCTTGGGGTTTTATCGTGGTTGCATGTGTGCATACTCAGTCGCTCAGTTGTGTCCAACTTTTCATGACCACCTGGACTATAGCCCACCAGGCTTCTCTGTCCATGGGATTCTCCAAGCACGATTACAGGATTGGATTGCCATTCCCTCCTGCAGGGGATTTTCCTGACCCACGGATCAAACACAAGTCTACTGCATTGGCAAGTGGGTTTTTTACCACTGAGCCACCTGAGAAGCTCCTTATAGTGGTTAGGGTGTAGGTCAAGCTGTAGGTTCCTATGTGGGAAGGGGTTAGTGCCATTTGAATCTCCTGATGGGGCTAAAAGAGGGAGCACCAGACCCCTTACCAGTGTGTGCAGATGTGGACCCACAGGGAAAGTAGGTAGTGTGGGGCGTTTAAAGACTGCCATTAAACGTCCAAAAAGTAGAGTCAGATCTTCGTTCCACATACCAAACTCAGGGTGCCAGAAGAGAGAAGTCTGAGCCAGCAGAGTGGTGAAGCTGGGACCTCCAGGACTGAGCAAGACTGATGGAAGGAGTGAGAAGAAAGGTCAACTAGGAGGAGGTTTCCAAACCGGGAACCAGTTTGGAAACTGGTGAGTGAGATGAACATGCTGAGGGCATCACTGGATTTGCCAAAAGGCAGACCAATGGTGGCAGGGGGAAGAGTAGTCTTAGTGGAGTGGTTGAGCTGGAATCCTAACTGAGGAGGTTAGAGCTCACGGAAGGAGTGAAGACACAGGCAAGGTGTGCAGGAAGTAGGGCAGGGGTCAGGGAAAGCTGTTAGGTGAGAGGAGAGGTCAGAACAGGCCACAATGACAAAGGGAAAGCCCACATGTGTTTGGAGCAGTTGGGTCGTGCCTCTGCCCTGACGGTGTGGACCGGAAGGAGGGAGGAGGTGTTTCCTGAGGTGGTTTCTGTTTTCTCCGCCAGTGTGAGCTCATTAGCTGTGAGCAGAAGAGCAGGAAGTTTGCATTTCTTGTGTGCCTATGTAATCCCCTCTCCACCCCACCCTTTTTGGTTACAGGGAGACCACCAACCTCATGCTGAGTTGGGCATTCTATGGACTTGCTCCAGGGAAACTACAGAAAGAAAAATCAACCATGTTGACGGGGCACCTACCTAACTAAATTGTTCCAGCTTAGCAGGAAGCAGTAAGACTCATGCGTCTTAGCCTTCTGCTGGTCTTAAGTTCCTTTGAGATTCTGATGAAAGCTACAGATTCAATCCCCAGAAAAATTTGCACGTCATTTTGGGGAAATTCACAAGACCGCCTGAAGCTCTCGATCTCCTGAGCTAGAACTTGATGTTGGAAGATACACTGAGGAGGAGTGTGCTGTCAACACAACCCTGACCTCTTCTGGGAAGAGTGGAAGATGTTGTCACGTCCATAGAATTCAACCCTGCCCCATCTTTCAGCATCTGGTTCATGTGGGAGACTTGTCTGTGGCTTTGTGAGATCCTGGATTCCTATCCTCCACTCCTCCCCTCCCCACAACAGTTACGATTTACTATCTGCTAATACAAACAGTGGCTCTCTTACTCATCACTGTCTAAACCCTGGATAAAATTCAAATTCTCAGAACAGCCCACTTGCTACTAACTGAACTGTGTTCCCTCAAGATTCGCATGTTGAAACCCTCACCCCTAGTTGGATGGTGGTTGCAGGAGGAGCCTTAGGGAGGTGATGAGGCTTAGATGGGCTTCCCAGGTGGCAGTAGTGGTAGAGACCGTGCCCGCCAATCCAGGAGATCCAGGAGACGTGGATTTGATTCCTGGGTTGGGAGATCTCTGGAGTAGGAAATAGCAACCCATTGCAGTATTATCGTCTGGGAAATCCCGTGGACAGAGAAGTCCACGGGGTCACAAAGAGTTGGACACAACTGAGCACACACACACTTACAGGCTTAGATGAGGTCACCAGGGTGGGACCCCACCCTCCCTAGGGTGGAATTAGTGCCTTTAAAGGAAGAGGAAGAGACACCAGAACCCTTTCTCTCTGCCATTTGAGGACAGTGAGAAGGCAGCGGGCTATCTGGAAGGCAAGAAGAGAGCCCTTACCAGAACTCTACCACGCTGGCACCCTGATTTCAGACTTGCAGGCTCTGAAACTGTGGGAAAATAAATATCTGTTGTTCAAGCCGCCTGGTCTGTGGTAGCTTAGCCGGAGCTGACTAAGATACCACATTTTCTCCTTAGTGGTCATTTTACGGGAGCAAGAATTTAATTCATTTCCAAAGGGTATACGACTCTCACTTGACTTACTCAGGAAATATGTTTATAGGGCTGGGATGCCTCAGGCTCTGTCCCAGGAATTGAAGAGACCGATAAGCTCCAGCTAAAAAGGTGCCTGCTTTGTTGGTGAGAGGACAAAAAGAGATCAGTAAATACATTTTAAAATGATAACTTGAAATAGACAAAGTCGCTATCAATAAAATGAACCTAAGGTCAAAAAACTAGTGATTTTTGATAAATATGCAACCATGGCAGGTAGGGACAAGATAGGGGTAGGGGTTTAAAGAAGTACCAACTACTGTGTAAAAAATAAATAGCCAGGACTTCCCTGGTGGTCCAGTGGCTAAGGCTCCACTCTCAACGTAGAGGGCTCAATTTGATCCCTAGGCAGGGAACTGGATCCGACGTGCTGCACTGAATACCTCACATGCTGCAACTAAAGATCTGAAGTACCACAACTAAGACCAAATAGAAAAGTAAAAATTATTTAAATAAATAAATAAGCTACAAGGATATATTGGGCTTCCCTTGTGGCTCAGAGGGTAAAGAGTCTGCCTGCAATGTGGGAGAGCCGGGTTCAATCCCTGGGTTGGGAATATCCCCTGGAGAAAGAAATGGCAATCCACTCCAGTATTCTTACCTGGAGAATCCCCATGGACAGAGGACAGCACAAGGAATATAGTCATATTTTATAAACTGTAAGTGGAGTATAACCTTTTTATTATTTATATTATTGTTTTTAACCTTTGGCTGCACTGGATCTTCATTGCTGCGAGTGAGTTTTCTCTAGTTGCAGTGATCAGGGGCTAATATTCATTGTGGTGTGTGAGCTTCTCATTGAGATGGCTTCTCTTGTTGTGGAGCACTGGCTTGAGGGTGCTTGGGCTTAAATAGTTGTGACATGTGGGCTCTAGAGCACGAGCTCAGTACTTGTGACATACGGGCTTAGTTGCCCTGCAGCATGTGGGATCTTCCCAGACCAGGGATTGAACCTATGTCCCCTGCACTGGCAGGCAGATTCACAACCAGTGGACCACCAAGGAAGTCCTGGAGTATAACCTTTGAAAATTGAGAATCCCTCTGTGGTACACCTGAAACTTACATAATATTGTAAATCACCTGGACCTCAATTTTTAAAAAATGAAAAAATGTATAAAAGTATTGAGAAGATTTTCCTCTTCTCCACAACATGAAGCAAGACAATTAGCGCCTGTTGGGTCTTCCCTTTGGAGAAGGAAATGGCAACCCACTCCAGTGTTCTTGCCTGGAGAATCCCAGGGACGGGGGAGCCTGGTGGGCTGCCATCTGTGGGGTCGCACAGAGTCAGACATGACTGAAGCGACTTAGCAACAGTAGCAGCAGCAGGGTCTTCCCTTGCTGTGAAGATGAGAACAACACTGTTCTCCTGGTTTTTTATTTTTGGTTTAACTCCAAGCACATTTTCTCAACCACATTCCCAGCCGGTGGGGGTGGATTCCTCAGCTCTATGCGTCCCCAGTTGACATAGTTCCATCTTTTTTCTATATTTACAAACTGCAGTTTCTTACCTAACAGTGGGATGAATGCTGGTTGGAAATCTGCTTTTCAAACAGATAGAGTGTAGAGAGAGAACCCCAAACACTTGTTTTTCACAGCTACAGATGGACAAGAAAAGAAACCCTTCCTGATATTCTAACCTGCGGCTTCCCAAACTTGAGTGAGCATCAGAGCTACAAGTGGGACAGGGGAGATAGTTTCTGATTTCGCAGGTCTAGGGGAGGGGTCTGAGAATTGTGCATCTCTAACTGGTTCCCAGGGCTGCAGGTGCTTATCTAGGGATGGCACTCGGAACCCCCACTGTAAACCGCACTTAGCCTGTTCATCATGTTTGAGAGTTTAGTTGCAGCTCCATAATGGAGTGAATTCACACTGAATTCAAACATTCAAAAACCTAGAGGATGAGAAAGGAATTATGTCTGCTGTGCTCAGTCACTTAGTCGGGTCAAACTCTTTTGTGATCCCATAGACTTTAGCCACCAGGCTCCTTTGTCTATGGAATTTTTCAAGCAAGAATACTGGAGCAGGTTGCCATTTCCTGCTCCAAGGGAATCTTCCTGACCCAGGGATTGAAACTGCACCTCTTGCATTGGCAGGTGGATTCTTTAATATGGGGCCACCTGGGAAGCCCCCACATATTATGTCTGCTGCTAAGTCGCATCAGTCGTGTCCAACTCTGTGCAACCCCATAGACGGCAGCCCACCAGGTTCCCCCGTCCCTGGGATTTTCCAGGCAAGAATACTGGAGTGGGCTGCCATTTTCTTCTCCAATTCATGAAAGTGAAAAGTCAAAGTGAAGTCGCTCAGTCATGCCCGACTCTTAGTGACCTCATGGACTGCAGCCTACCAGGCTCCTCTGTCCATGGGATTTTCCAGGCAAGAGTACTGGAGTGGGTGCCATTGCCTTCTCCGAGTATGTCTGCTAGAAACCATGAAAGGCCGTTTGGGGGCATATTGATCCTCATTAATTTTAATAGTAATAACAGTGATGATAAAGACAAAACATCTTAGACATATTGATAATGTGTCAGTATTGCCTGGAAAATTCCATGAGCAGAGGAGCCTGGTGGGCTATAGTCCATGGGGTCACAAAGAGTCAGATATGACTGAATGAACACACACACACACACACACACACACACAGAGTTTATCAACCAGATTATCTTCAGGCAACCAGCAAGGTGATGAAGAAGTGACCTTTGGCAGAGTGTTTTTGCAAATCTTGGGGATTTGTACTAGGGAAACCAAGTTTTCAGACTTTAATCTGCGAGCATCTAAATAGATAATGATTCCAGCTTTGTTTCACGAAGTCATAAACTGGTGTTCCTGTCTCTGTTTTCAGAGGAAACCCCATACTGTAAAATTGCATTCCTCAGATGGGACTTGAACCCACAGTTTCTGACTTAAGAGGGGAACTCAAACCCACAGTCTTTTGATTGAAACCACACACCCAGCCTCAGGACTTACTGAAGTCTCTGCGCAGAAAGAATTCAGTGAGAGGCAAAGCGACAGGCAAAGAGTGAGTTTATTAGCATAGGATGCCTGTGAGAGATACAAGCAGGCAGGCAAGGGAGCACAGCCCCGAGATCAAAGAGGGCTATATTTTTATTATCAAGGAAAAAGTGGAGTGGGAAGAAAATCACCTTTCTCATTCTTGGGTAGATGTCAAGGCTTACCTCATTAGTTCCTCCTTTGACTGTATATGGTCTAACTGAGACTGTCATGGCACTATTTAAATCATATGTATATTAGCAGAAGGGTAGTAACATATACTAAAATATAGTGATCATCTCAGGTTTTGCTAAAATGTCCCCTTTGTCTATGTTCCTGTCTTGGCTACATGTAGGAATACAGTTTTTTTCAGGGCCTGTTATTTTATAGACCTCTCAAGACCAAATGCAGATCTTGCATCCATTTTTCTACGGTAGTGGTCTAAGTAAGTCTGTTTAGTTTCAAGATATTTCGATTATTGCTTAGCTGCCAGATACTCTGGGTATTTTCTGGTTGGTGTCTAGCTTATGGTGATCTCCTGCTACTGCTACTGCTACTCCAGATGCTGTGAGACAACTAAGCACGGAGCCCACTAGATCTAGAGCCCGTGCCTGGCAACAAGAGAAGCCCACACACTACAACTAAAGAAAACCCACAAGGAAGACATAGCACAATGGAAAAAGAAAAAAGATGCCTCTGGTGAATATCCCAGGCCAGTGAGAAACATCCAGAACGTGGTTTGTCCGTTCTCATCGTGGGTCACTTTTTTTCTTTGACAATGGTTTTAATAGCATTTATATCTTGCTTTACAGTTTATAAAAATTTCTCTGTGCACTACTTCCTCACAATTGCTCTAAAGGGTCAGAGCTATGATTCTTTCTGTCAAATGAGAAAGCCAACAGTTTAAGTAACTTACAGGTTGGTGCAAATGTAATTGCAGTTTCAGACAGTGAATTTCAAATCATTATAACTAGGCTCAAAGACATCTTTATTAATCAAAATAGAAAGCATTACAATCAACACATTTTTTGCCAGTGAGAAATAAGTTTATTTCTGTAGCATAAAAATCTATGCTTCAGGATTTGACAAAACCTTGGAAAGTGTAGTAGTCTGCATCCTACTGGTTGTGGAAGCATTTTCCCTGCAAAAAGTTGTTGAGATGCTTAAAAAAGTGGTATTTGGTAGAGAGAAGTCTGGTGAATATGGCAGATGAGGCAAAACTTCGTAGCCCAATTCATTCAACTTTTGAAGTATTGGTTATGTGACATGCATCAGGTGCTGTGGAGAAGAATTTGGCCTATTCTGTTTGACCAATACCAGCTGCAAGCACTGCAATTTTTGGTGCATCTCATTGATTTGCTGAGCATACTTCTTAGATGTAATGGTTTCACTGGAATTCACAAAGACGTAGTGGATCAGACTGGCAGCAGACCACTAAACAGTGACCATTCCCTTTTTTGGTGCAAGGTTTAACTTTGGGAAGTGCTTTGGAGCTTCTTCTTGGTCCAACCACTGAGCTTGTCCTATCAAATCCACTTTTCATTGCACATCACGATCTGATTGAGAAATAGTTCCTTTTTGTTGCACAGAATAAGAGACGGCAACACTTCAAAATGATGATTTTTTTTTTTTTAGTTTTCAGTCAGCTCAGTTCAGTTCAGTTCAGTCACTCAGTTGTGCCGGACTCTTTGCGACCCCATGAATCACAGCTCGCCAGGCCTCCCTGTCCATCACCAACTCCCAGAGTTCACTCAGACTCAAGTCCATCGAGTCAGTGATGCCATCCAGCCATCTCATCCTCTGTCATCCCCTTCTCCTCCTGCCCCCAATCCCTCCCAGCATCAGAGTCTTTTCCAATGAGTCAACTCGTCACATGAGGTGGCCAAAGTACTGGAGTTTCAGCTTCAGCATCAGTCCTTCCAAAGAAATCCCAGGACTGATCTCCTTCAGAATGGACTGGTTGGATCTCCTTGCAGTCCAAGGGACTCAAGAGTCTTCTCCAACACCACAGTTCAAAAGCATCAATTCTTTGGCACTCTGCCTTCTTCACAGTCCAACTCTCACATCCATACATGACCACAGGAAAAACCATAGCCTTGACTAGACGGACCTTTGTTGGCAAAGAAATGTCTCTGCTTTTCAATATGCTATCTAGGTTGGTCATAAATTTTCTTCCAAGGAGTAAGCATCTTTTAATTTCATGGCTGCAATCACCATCTGCTGTAATTTTGGAGCCCCCCCAAAATAAAGTCTGACACTGTTTCCCCATCTATTTGCCATGAAGTGATGGGACCAGATGCTATGATCTTCGTTTTCTGAATGTTGAGCTTTAAGCCAACTTTCTCACTCTCACTTTTACTTTCATCAAGAGGCTTTTTAGTTCCTCTTCACTTTCTGCCATAAGGGTGGTGTCATCTGCATATCTGAGGTTATTGAACTTATGAAAAGGTTTTTTTCACTTTTTCAATTTGCTTCAAATGCCAAACAACCATAGAATGGTTGACGTTGAGTTCTTCGGCAACTTCTTGTGTAGTTATAAGAGGATCAGCTTTGATGATGCCCCTCAATTGGTCATTGTCAACTTCTGATAGCCAGCAGCTGCCCTCCTCAACTTCAAGGCTTTCATTTCCTTTGCAAAGCTTCTTGAATCACCACTGCACTGTATGTTTGTTAGCAGTTCCTGGGCCAAATGCATTGCTGATGTTGCAAGTTTTCTCCACTGCTTTACAACCCATTTTGAACTCCAATAAGAAAGTTGATCAAATTTGCTTTTTGTCTAACATAATTTCCATAGTCTAAAATAAATGTAAAATAAACAGCAATGTCACTAGCAAAAAACATAAAGTGAGAAATGAGCATTAAAATGATATATAACATAACCACCTTTATTTAAGAATGTATTCCAATATCAAAGGCAAATTTCAACAATGAAAAATCTGCAGTTACGTTTGCAGTAACCTATATTTAGAGCTCTGCAGCTGACCAACACTGCAGCAGAGCCCAAAACATGACTCCTGGTGAAACTTGCATTACTGCTGCATCAAGCTCAGATAATGTTAAAACACAAGCTAGTAACTACAAATCCCCTAAGGACAAGAATCACATTGTTCCATCACAAAGAAAAATATTTATATAATTATATTTCAGTATAATTGGTTTCCTTTGCAATCCTGTGATTTTATACATTTAAAAACTATGTTTGGGGACATTAAAAAGATATATGCACCCCAATGTTCATAGCAGAATTATTTACAATAGTCAAGACATGAAAGTAACCTGAATGTCCATCAACAGATGAATGGATAAAGAAGATGTGATACATAGATACAATGGAATGGTACTCATCCACAAAATGAATGAAATAATGCCATTTGCAGCAACATGGATGGATCTAGAGATTATCATGGAGAAGGCAATGGCACCCCACTCCAGTACTCTTGCCTGGAAGTTCCAATGGATGGAGGAGCCTTGTGGGCTGCAGTCCATGGGGTCGCTAAGAGTCGGACACGACTGAGTGACTTCACTTTCGCTTTTCATTTTCATGCATTGGAGAAGGAAACGGCAACCCACTCCAGTGTTCTTGCCTGGAGGATCCCAGGGACAGGGGAGCCTGGTGGGCTGCTGTCTATGGGATCACACAGAATCGGACATGACTGAAACGACTTAGCAGCAGCAGCAGCAGAGATTATCATACTAACTGAAGTCAGAGAAAGAAAAATAATGTATGATATCAAATAATGTATGCTATTTCATGCAAAGATAGCACAATAAAGGACAGAAATGGTATGGACCTAACAAAAGCAGAAGATATCAAGAAGAGGTGGCAAGAATACACAGAAGAAATATACAAAAAAGATCTTAATGATCCAGATAACCATGATGGTGTGACCAGTCACCTAGAGCCAGACATCCTGGGGTGTGAAGTCAAGTGGGCCTTTAGGAAACATTACTACGAACAAAGCTAGTGGAGGAGATAGAATTCCAGCTGAGCTATTTCAAATCCTAAAAGATCATGCTGTTAAAGTAGTGCACTCAATATGCCAGCAAATTTGGAAAACTCAGCAGTGGCCACAGAACTGGAGCAAGTCAGTTTTCATTCCAATCTCAAAGAAGGGCAAAACCAAAGAATGTTCACACTACCACACAATTGCACTCATTTCACATACTAGCAAAGTAATGCTCAAAATTATCCAAGTTAGGCTTCAACAGTATGTGAATCATGAACTTCCAGATGTTCAAGCTGGATTTAGAAAAGGCAGAGGAACCAGAGATCAAATTGCCACCATCCGCTGGATCATCGAGAAATCAAGAGAGTTCCAGAAAAACATCTACTTCTGTTTCATTGACTACGCTAAAGCCTTTGACTGTGTGAATCACAACAAATTGTGATTCTTCAAGAGATGGGAATACCAGACTACTACCTGTCTCCTGAGAAATCTGTATGCAGGTCAAGAAGCAAGAGTTAGAACTGGACATGGAACAATGGACTAGTTCAAAATAGGGAAAGAGGTATGTCAAAGCTGTATATTGTCACCCTGCTTATTTAACTTATATGCATAGTACATTATGTGAAATTCCAGGCTGGATTAAACACAAGCTGGAATCAAGATTGCCGGGAGAAATATCAATAACCTCAGATATGCAGATGACACCACCCTTATGGCAGAAAGTGTAAAGGAACTAAAGAGCTTCTTGATGAATGTGAAAGAGGAGAGGGGAAAAACTGGCTTAAAACTTAGCATTCAAAAAACTAAGTTCATGGCATCCACTCCCACCACTTCATGGCAAACAGATGGGGAGAGAAAGGAAATAGTGATAGACTTTATTTTCTTGGGCTCCAAAATCACTGCAGATGGTGACTGCAGACACAAAATTAAAAGATGCTTGCTGCTTGGAAGAAAAGCTATGATAAAACTAGATAGCATATTAAAAAGCAGAGACATTACTTTGCCAACAAAGGTCTGTATAGTCAAAGCTATGGTTTTTCCAGTAGTCATGTATAGTGAGAGTTGGACCATAAAGAAGGCTGAGCACTGAAGAGTTAATGCTTTTGAACTGTGGTGTTGGAGAAGATTTTTGAGAGTCCCTTGGACTGCAAGGAGATCCAACCAGTCCATCCTAAAGGAAACCAGTCCTGAGTCTTCATGAGAAGGACTGATGTTGAAGCTGAAACTCCAAATCTTTGGCCACCTGATGCGAAGAACTGACTCATTTGAAGAGACCCTGATGCTGGGAAAGATTGAAGGTAGGAGGAGAAGGGGACAACAGAGGATGAGATGGTTGGATGGCATCACTGACTCAATGGACATGGGTTTGACTAAACTCTGGGAGTTAGTGATGGACAGGGAGGCCTGACGTGCTGCAGTCCATGGGGTTGCAAAGAGACAGACACGACTTACTGACTGAACTGAACTGAACCTGTTCAATGTTATAAATCTCTGTCCATAGTTCTTCAAGCACTCTGTCTACTAGGTCTAGTCCCTTGAATCTATTTGTCACGTCCACAGTATAATCATAAGGCATTTGGTTTAGGTCATATATTTATGACCTTTTGACTTTCCCTACTTTCTTCAATTTAAACTTGCATTTTGCGATAACAAGCACATGATCTGAGTCATAGTCAGTTCCCAGTCTTGTTTTTGCTGGCTATATAGAGTTTCTTCATCTTTGGCTGCAAAGAACATAATCAGTCTTTCAGTATTGATTATCTGGTGATGTCCATGTGTAGAGTTGTCTGTTGGATTGTTGGAAAAGGGCATTTGCTATGACTAATGTGTCATCTTGATAAAACTCTGTTAGCCTTTGCCCTGCTTCATTTTGTACTCCAAGGTTAAACTTGCCTCTTACTTCAGGTATCTCTTTACTTCTTACTTTTACATTCCAGTCCCCTATGATGAAAAGGACATCCATTTGGTGTTGATTCTAGAAGGTCTTGTAAGTCTTCATTTAACTGTTCAACTTCTGCTTCTTTGGCATCAGTGTTTGGGCCATAGACTTGGATTACTGTGATGTTGAATGGTTTGCCTTGGAAACAAACTGAGATTATTATGTCACTTTTGAGGTTGTACCCAAGTACTGCAGTTATTGACTATGAAGGTTATTCAATTTCCTCCAAGGGATTCTTGCCCAAAGTAGTAGATATGGTGGTCATCTGAATTAAATTTGCCCATTTCCATCCATTTTAGTTCACTGATTTCTAAGATGTTGATATTCTATCTTGCCATCTCCTCCTTGCCCATGTTCAGTTTACCTTGATTCATGGACCTAATATTCCAGGTTCCTATGCAATATTCAGGTGGCCAAAGTATTGGAGTTTCAGCTTCAACATCAGTCCTTCCAATGAACACCCAGGACTGATCTCCTTTAGGATGGACTGGTTGGATCTCCTTGCAGTCCAAGGGACTCTCAAGAGTCTTCTCCAACACCACAGTTCCAAAGTATCAATTCTTCGGCACTCAGCTTTCTTCACAGTCCAACTCTCACATCCATACATGACCTCTGGAAAAACCATAGCCTTGACTAGACAGACCTTTGTTGGCAAAGCAATGTCTCTGCTTTTGAATATGCTGTCTAGGTTGGTCAAAACTTTCCTTCCAAGGAGTAAGCGTCTTTTAATTTCATGGCTGCAGCCACCATCTGCTTACTTTGGCCACCTGATGTGAAGAGTTGACTCATTTGAAAAGACCCTGATGCTGGGAAAGATTGAAGGTAGGAAAAGAAGGGGATGACAGAGGATGAGATGGTTGGATGGCATCACTGACTCAATGGAAATCAGTTTGGGTAAACTCTGGGAGTTGGTGATGGACACAAAGGCCTGGCATGCTGCCGTCCATGGGGTCACAAAGAGTCAGAGACGACTGAGCGACTGAACTGAATGGATGCAATATTCTTCTTCACAGCATTGGACTTTACTTTTACCACCAGACACATCTACAACTGAGTATCATTTCCAATTTTGGCCCAGCTGCTTCATTCCTTCTGAAGCTATTAGTAATTGCCTTCCACTCTTCCCCAGTAGCATACTGGACACTTTCCAATCCGGTAGGCTCATCTTTTGGTGTCAAATCTTTTTGCCTTTTCATACTGTTTATGGGATTCTTGAGGCAAGAATACTGGAGTTACTGGCCATTCCCTTCTCCATTGGACCACATTTTGTCTGAACTCTCCACTATGGTCTGCCTATCTTGGGTGGCTCTGCATGGCATGGCTCATAGCTTCATTGAGTTATGCAAACCCCTCTGCCATGAGTAGGCTGTCGTGGCAAGTTATCACATGTGTATCATTTCCATGCTATGTGTCTTTCTTAAAAAGATGTTTTCCACCATATTTTTGTAAATTGTGTTTCTATACTTTTAGAGTATTTTCTGTGTGTTTATACCTTTATAAGTTTGTTCTCGTGCAAGTGAGATAAAGATCTAACTTTCCATTGTAACTGTTCCAGGAATCTCTATTTCATTCCATTGTTTCATGTATCCAACTCTGTGCCAATATTTGAATTGCTAGAATGTGTGTAATGTATCATGTAATATATGTATGATTATTCATGCTTTTATATCTGGCAGAACATTTTCTCCTTCATTTCTTCTTTTGAAAACTTTCTTGGCTTCATCCATACATTTTCTTTTCCTAATGAAATTTAGAATTACCTTGTTGAGTTTCATAAGATAGCCTGGGAGGTAGCTTTAAATTTATAGATTAAGTTACAGAGATCGAAGTTGTTTTAGAATAGGATTTTTTTTTTTGTATGTTTTAAAATTCAGGAGGGAGAAATATCTAGATGTACTTTTCATAATTATTAAGAAAAGCATATAGGATAATATATAGTGCTTGTATGTTGGCAGAGTTAATGTTTATAAGATCAGAGAGGTCTGAGTTTGTGGGTACGATAATGTAGCTGAACAAAATGAAAATTTTATGACATTCTAAATGTCAGAGAATAAATACACTCTTCTGTAACAAACATTCTAACTTTCCAACAAATGTGGTTTATAGATCATTGTTGAGTTTATTGATTAGCAAACTTTGAAGCTAATATAAAATTGAATATCACAGAGGTATTCTACTCTTATTTATTAAACATTTAAAAAGAAGTGAAGTTATGTTAAATTTAAAATGAAGAATCTTGTCTCATTGGGCTATAATTATTTGTGAATTTTTTTTTTTTTTTTTTTTTTCGCTGTGCCATCTGGAATCTTAGTTCTTCAACCAGGAATTGAACCCTGGCCCCCTAAAGGGGGGCCTGAAGTCTTAACCACTGGGCTTCCAAGGAAGTCCTTATTTTTCAAATTTTTGAGCCATCAAATAAAAGCATTCCTCAATTACTTTGCCGACAAAGCTCCATCTAGTCAAGGCTATGGTTTTTCCTGTGGTCATGTATGGATGTGAGAGTTGGACTGTGAAGAAGGCAGAGTGCCAAAGAATTGATGCTTTTGAACTGTGGTGTTGGAGAAGACTCTTGAGTCCCTTGGACTGCAAGGAGATCCAACCAGTCCATTCTGAAGGAGATCAGCCCTGGGATTTCTTTGGAAGGAATGATGCTGAAGCTGAAACTCCAGTACTTTGGCCACCTCATGTGAAGAGTTGACTCGTTGGAAAAGACTCTGATGCTGGGAGGGATTGGGGGCAGGAGGAGAAGGGGATGACAGAGGATGAGATGGCTGGATGGCATCACTGACTCGATGGACGTCAGTCTGAGTGAACTCCAGGAGTTGGTGATGGACAGGGAGGCCTGGCGTGCTGTGATTCACGGGGTCACAAAGAGTCTGGCACGACTGAGTGACTGAACTGAACTGAACTGAATCTCCCTTGTCTCAATTACTTGATAAATATTGTCCTTTAGCTAGATGCACGTTGTGGCATTCAGATTTCTTAGTTGCGGCATAAGCACAGGATCTAGTTCCTAGACCAGGGATTGAGCCCAGGCCCTTTACATTCATAGAGCCTTACTCACTGAACCACCAGGAAGTCCTTTGACTTTCTAATTAGATGATTACACACCAGTAAATAGGTATTTCTTTCCCTTTTTTTTTTCCCTCCTAACTCAGATCCTCTGATTTCTCTTCTTTCTCCCCATGGCTAGCTCCTGAAATACCTTGTGGAACAGAAGCAATGACAGTAAGCATTCCTGTCTTCCAAAATTTAATAGGAATTTTGATCTTTCTACTTAAGGGTATAATTTGCTGGAGGTTTCTGCCAGATACGTTTTTATCAAGTTAAACAAGATTTTATCTAATCCAAGTTTATTGAGTCTTTTTTTCTCCCAAGTCTCAGATATATGTTGAATTCAGTTTTATTATCAATAAGATAGTCATTTCTCCTTTCCTTAGACCCTTGGTTTATCACCTTCATAGATTTACTAATGTTAGGATATCCTGAATTCATAGAATACTCTCTACTTGTTGGTGACATATTATTTTAGTACTTGCTGGACTTGATAACTTCTTTTTTTTTTTCATTTTGGCCGTGTGGCATGTAGGATCTCAGTTCCCTGACCAGGCATCGAACCTACACCCCCTGCATTGGAAGCACATAGTCTTAGCTACTGGATTCCCAGGGAAGTGTTGAGTACATGCTGGATTTGGTTTGATAATATTGCGAGGGCTGTAGAGTTGAGCACTGACACCTGACTTCTTCACACATGTCACTTCTCACATTTCACTGGCCAGAACTATTCTCATGGCCACACCGAACATCAAGAGAGCAGAAACAGCAGAACTGTTGCAGGAAGGCGGACCCATTCCAGGGCCTGAAACTGGGCTCTTGTCTAACACTCAGAAATGAATTGTCCAAGGAGACACATGTGCTGACAAAGCAAGAGATTTTATTGGGAAAGGGCACCCGGGTGGAGAGCAGTAGGGTAAGGGAACCCAGGAGAACTGCTCTGCCACGTGGCTTGCAGTCTCGGATTTTATGGTGATGGGATTAGTTTCCAGGTGGTCTTTGGCCAATCATTCTAATTCAGTCTTTCCTGGTGGTGCACGCTCGCTCAGCCAAGATGGATGCTAGCGAGAGGGATTCTGGGAAGTGGAAGAACACGTGGTGTCTCCTTTAGACCTTTCCTGATCTCTTCTGGTTGGTGGTGGCTTACTAGTTCCGTGTTCCTTATCAGGATCTCCTGTCATAAAACAAATCATGCAAATGGTCACTATGGTGCCTAGCCAGGGTGTGCGGTTTCAATCAGTGTGCTTCCCCTAACAGAACTAGATACTGTTGAACAATATGAAAGACTGCCATATGGGACCTTACCATTTATCATCCATACTAGAACACTTTTGAGAATGCAAGGAGGGACAATTAATAACTATGCTGAGATGACCAGTATGTTGGGTTTTTAATATTCAATTTTGTTAATTTTACACTGAATGGTATGTACTGGCATGATAAGTTTCCCTTGAATTCATGTCCACCCAGGACCTGTGAGTATTGCCTTAATTGGAAATAGGGTGTTTGCAGATGCGAGCAAGTTAAAACAAGGTCATACTGGAGTAGGATGGGCCCTAATCCAGTGGCAAGTGTCCTTGTAAAAAAAGGGAAATTTGAACACAGATAAACAGAGTGGAAAGCCTGCCCAGGAAGATGGAAGTAGAGAATGGAATTATTCTGCCAGAAGCCAACCATCACCATAAATTTCTCGCCAACACCAAAACCTGGAAGAGGAAGAATTTTAACCTAGAGTCCTTGGAGGCAGCTTGGCTCTGATGACACCTTGATTTCAGACTTTTCTGAAATCTTTCAGATTCTTTCAGAACTGTGAAAGAATACATTTCTGTTATTTTAATAACTCACCCAGTTTGTGGAACTTCGTCATGGTGGTTGCGGGAAACAAACAGTATCAGAGACCAAGCTCTTAATGAAATTCACAGAACACACAAGTGTTCTGTTTGGCAGCCCTTTGGCCCAGATCTTTACCCCTGGGGAGACAGGAGGCAAGATGCAGGGAGCATTTCCCCAATGGCTAGTGGGAGGAGGTGAGGGATGAGAGCAAATGATTCTTCCGTGCACACAGAGGGAAGTGGCTATTCCTGCCACTTCTGAAAGTATCTTCTTGGAAATATAATGGGCCTGAGTCCTTAATTGAGGCTTTTGGTACATAAATAAAATCTCCAGGGGCCAGACTGCCTTGTGTTTGTGTGCATGTGTGGTGGCGGTGTACACGTGTGTGCCTTGGCTTTTTTTGGCTGCAAGGCATGTGGGATCTTAGTTCCTTGATCGAGGATCGAACCACCACACCTGGCACTGGAAGCACAGTCTTAACACTGGACTGACTGCTTTTTATACTTAGAGTTCAAGTTCTGAGGCGCACTCTTCCTTCAAATGTCCATACCTAGGGAGACAGCTGCACCCTTTGGCCTTTTTGCGGAGACAAGAGAAGTTTCATTATCCTTCTGGATCAAAAAAATTAACTAGACAGAAGGCTCCAGATGTAATTCTCATGGTATGTGTGGAATATCAGAAGGCAGGTCTTTTACAGGAGCACTGAGAAATCTGAGTTTTATTTCCCCACAGAGTGTAAGCTGAGAGTGTCCTGGAAAACCTGGGCTACATGGCCATTCTACGTGTTACAGAGTACACAGTAGTAAAGCTGAAAATTAACTGCACACATATGTGCACATGCCCATACACAAACACACACACACACACACACATGCATGCACATTGAAGATTCTGGGGTTTTTAAGACACTCTAGTGGAAAAAATGTGTCAAAGAGGAAAGCAAATCACTTTAGAAAACCCCGCAATGAGGACCTGCAAAACAATACTATTAACCTTCAATTTCATATTATAAACTGTAATACTAAATGAGAACAACCTAAGCAAAGTTTCCTTTAAAAAATGCCATCATGGGACTCCCCCGGTGGTCCAGTGGCTAAGACTCTTCACTCCCAATGCAGGGGGGCTGGGGTTTGATCCTTGGTCAGGGAACTTGATGGATCCCCATGCTGCAACCAAGAATCTGCATGCTATAACCTTAGACCCTGCATGCTGCAACTAAAGATCCCGCATGCCAAAATGAAAACCTGGTGCAGACAGATAGATATATGAATAAAAATAAATATTAAAAAAAACCATCAACAATAAGCAAAGCACCCTTATGAATAGAAGAAAACAGAATATTAGCTACTAGAAGATATTAGTACTAAATTGATACATAAATTCAAAAGCTGCTACTTTCAGCATTCCCTAACCATATACAGATAATACACCAATAGCCTAGAAAAGCTATGGTTTTTCTAGTAGTCATGTTAGTGTTGGATCATAAAGAAGGCTGAGCATTTGTGGCACTGATAAAGACTCTTGAGAGTCCCTTGAACAGCATGGAGATCAAACCAGTCAATCCTAAAGGAAATCAACCCTGAATATTCATTGTAAGGACTGATGCTGAAACTGAAGCCCCAATACTTTGGCCACCTGATGTGAAGAGCCAACGGTTTGGAAAAGACCTTGATGCTGGGAAAGACTGAAGGCAAAAGGAGAAGAAGGCGGCAGAGGATGAAACGGTTAGATAGCATCACTGACTCAATGGACCCGAATTTGAGCAAATGCTAGAAGATAGTGAAGGACAGGGAGGTCTGGCATGCCGCAGTCCATGGGGTCGCAAAGAGTTAGACACGACTTAGCAACTAAACAACAAGCCTAGAAAAAATGTAATGAAAAAGGACATAAAATCATCAAAATTAGAAATGCAAAAGGAGCTATAACCAGATTAATAAGAGAATATCATATACATGTCCATGCTAATAAGTTTGAAAAATCTCTATAAAACAAATGATTTTCTGGAAAAAAAAAATGACCCAAATTGACTCAAGAAAAGAAATATCTAAGAATAGTGGAAAATAGCTAAGAATAGTGGAAAAGAATGAAGGAATTAATAAAGAGTTCTTTTAAAAGCAAAAGTTTTGATTCCTTGATTTTTACAAGTGCTCGTTTGAAACTTTAAAGGAATAAATAATTTCATCATAGAAAAAGATTTTAAAAATATATCCCAGTTCATTAGTGATATATAATACATTAACTAAAACTAGTTTCCCAACTCCAAAAAACGAAAGAGAATTTTAGGTAAGATTAACTGTGGACTTCCTCTGCTGGCTCAGTGATAAGATGCAGGTTCAACCCCTGGATCAGGAAGATCCACTGGAGAAAGAAATGGCAACCCACTCCAGTATTCTTGCCTAGGAAATCCCATGGACAGAGGAGCCTGGCAGGCTATAGTCCATGGGGTCACAAGAGTCAGACACAAATTAGTGACTGAATTACTTTGCCAACAAAGGTCCGTCTAGTCAAGGCTATGTTTTTTCTAGTAGTCATGTATGGATGTGAGAGTTGGACTATAAAGAAGGCTGAGCACCAAAGAATTGATGCTTTTGAACTGTGGTGTTGGAGAAGACTCTTGAGAGTCCCTTGGATTGCAAGGAGATCCAACCAGTCCATCCTAAAGGAAATCAGTCCTGGGTGTTCATTGGAAGGATTGATGTTGAAGCTGAAACTCCAATACTTTGGCCACCTCATGCTATAAGCTGACTCATTTGAAAAGGCGCTGATGCTGGGAAAGATTGAGGGCAGGAGGAGAAGGGAACGACAGAGGATGAGATGGTTGGATGGCATCACTGATTCAATGGACATGGGTTTGGGTGGACTCCGGGAGTCGGTGATGGACAGGGAGGCCTGGCATGCTGTGTTTCATGGGGTCGCAAAGAGTCAGACACGACTGAGTGACTAAACTGAACTGAATGCACGCATATCATATTAATTGTGTGTATACTCAGTTGCTCAGTTACGTCCAACTCTTTGCGACTCTGTGGACTGTAGCCCGCCAGGATCCTCTGTTCGTGGAATTTTCCAGACAAGAATACTGGAGAGGGTTGCCATTTCTTTCTCCAGGGGATCTTTCCGACCTAGGGATGGAACCCATGTCTCCTGCATTGCAGGTGGATTCTTTACCACTGAGCCATTGGGGAAGCCATGGCTCTTCGCAACCCCATGGACTATACAGTCCACGGAATTTTCCAGGCCAGAATACTGGAGTGGGTAGCCATTCCTTTCTCCAGGGGATCTTCTCAACCCAGGGATCAAACCCAGGTCTTCTGCATTGCAGCCAGATTCTTCACCAGTTAAGCCACCAGGGAAGCCCAAGAGTACCAGAATGAGTAGCCTCTCCCTTCTCCATAGGATCTTCTGGAACCAGGAATCAAATCAGGGTCTCTTGCATTGCAGGTGGATTCTTTACCAGCTGAGCTACCAGGGAAGCCCTATTAATTATTTATTACTACCTGAAAAAAGATCATCCCCAAGCTTGGTGGCTTGAATCAATACACATTTCTTATCCCACTGTGTCTCTGTGGGTTAGGGGTCTGTCTCAGCTCAGCTGGGTTCTCTGCAGAGCTGCACTCACCTTGCTGGCAGGGGTTGGGGTCATCTCAAAGCTGGACTAGGGTGGGTTCGGTCTGCTTGGTGCTGACTCACTTGGCTGTCAGTCTCAGGTCCTCTCTGGTAGACAAAAGAGACAGCAGCCATTGACCTCTCCCAAGGGCAGCTCAAACATGTCTATGGGCTTCCTGCAGAGAGGGTGGGAGAAAGCCAGGAGGGCACCCAAAAGGGAAGCCAGTCTTTTACAGGCAACCAACAGAGAGGACCCCATCACTTCTGTCTGTTTGTTCCTTAGGAGCATGAGTCCCCAGGTTCTGTCTGCATGGTGTGGGGAGAACTACCCAAGAGACGTGAATACAGAGCATGGAGATCCTTGGGGCATCCTGAAGGCTGCCTCCCACAAATTGGCTAACAAAAATAGTCCAACAGAACCAAACAGAATTCCTGCCAGGAATGCCATAAAATGAAGAACCTCTTGGGACTTCTCTGGTGGTCCAGTGTGTAAGACTCTTGTGCTTCCAAGGCAGGAGGCTTGGGTTTGATCCCTGGTCAGGGCTTCCCGGGTGGCTCAGCTGGTAAAGAATCCGCCTGCAATGTGGGAGACATGGCTTCGATCCCTGGGTTGAGAAGATCCCCTGGAGAAGGGAAAGGCTACCCACTCCAGTATTCTGGCCTGGAAAATTCCACAGACTGTATCCCTTCATCCCTGTATCCCATGGGATTGCAAAGAGTCAGACACAACTGAGCGACTTTCACTTCACTTCAGGGAACTAGATCCCATATGCTGCACCTAACAGCTTATATGTCACAACTGAAGATCCTGTATGCCACCCCTAAGACCTGGCTACCCACTCCAGAATTCTTGTCTGGAAAATCCCATGGACAGAGGAGCCTGGTGGGCTATAGTTGATGGGGTTGCAAGAGTTAGACACGATTTAGAGACTAAACTACCACCACTAGGATTAGGACTCAAACATATGAATTTGGGTGTTTCACTGAGGGACACAATTCAACCCACATGTGAGGGTAGTCCTTGGTAAGATCTACTTGTAGACCAGTAAAACCCAAATAGAGGATACTTCCTTAACATGAGAAAATGTTCATCTCTTGTGGAAATAAGCCAAGGCCATCCAAATAAGCAAAGGCTGGGTTGCTATAGGGAGGGAGCCAGCTACAATCACTTGCATTTGGAAGATCCTCAAAAGAATGGGAAGGAAAAGGGTGAAATGCCAGTGGGAAAAGAGGAGTTTCACATGAGCCCTGGTGGAGGCTGTGGGGGCCTCACTCGAAGGGAGCATTTTGTGATGGGATATGGGAGCATATTTGGCTTTTTGTGGTTGGTCCTGAGTTGGAAATGGGAACAAAAATCAGGGAAGCTGCCCATTACCGATCAAATTCTGGCCATTTGGAGCTCATCATTAGGTGGTTTGGTTGTTGTTTGACAGCATGCTGGCTTCCCACACTGAACAAGAAAGCATTCTTAGTGTGACCTCTTTATTTCCTATTGTCATTGGAGGCTCTTCCAATTAACCAGGATGCAACAGAAGATGTGGAATTTGGTCAGGCTAGGTTACCACTGTTTGTGGATAACATTAGAATGCATGGTAAATGCAAGAAAACAAACTGCAAACAAGTTTATATAAGAAAATCAGTAGGCAATTATTCTACATAAAATTACTATCTAGTTAGAAGAAAAAAATCTCATGTATGATAGCCATACAAACAATATTTAGGGACTTCCCTGCTGGTCCAGTGGTTGAGAATCTTCCTTCCAATGCAGGGGATGCAGGTTTGATCCCTGGTCGGGGAACTAAGATCTCACATGCTGGCTGAGCAACTAAGCTGGCATGCTACAACCTCTGAGTCTGTGCTGCAACTGGAAAAAGCCCATGGGCTGCAATGAAGACTCAGCACAGCCAAAAACAAAAGACAATGATTAGAAGTAATATTAACAAGAAGAGTTAAATATATATATATATGAAAAAATACATGAGGAATAAAATAAGATTTGAATTTGAATACATGGATAATATATTCTATTCTGGGGTCAAAATATGGAAAAATTTTAAATGTTGATTTTCCTTATATTGATCTATACTCATAATATAATACCAATCAAAATTTTACAAACAAAAGAAAATTCAAATGTGAATAGAGCCGCAAACTGCTGGACTTTGCTGGCCCTGTGATTTTTATCAGTGACAGAAAGTTGTAGATCTGGGCAGATTAGTTGTGGAGGATTTCTTAAATTATCATTCAAGCTCATAACAACCTTGAAACTGGCAATTTAGTAGTAATTAGACCCACCACTAGATCTTGTTTCCAGCCTGTTAAAAAAGCTCATGTATTACTATTCCACAAATGATGATTTTAAATTGTGTTCCAATATAATTGGTTTCCTTTATAATCATATATATTTTATTTACTCACTGAAAATATTGTTCTGAAATGAAACCATGGCAGATTGTATTTTCCAAAATCAGTCACAGCAATAATTTCTGCCCACCAGCTCTTCAGGAGGCCACGGTGTCAAGACCACTGTCAACAAAAATAATCAATAGACAATCTATGATCAGCAGAGAGTTTTATTTGGGCCAAACTGAGAACTAGCCCAGAAGCCAGCTCCCAGCTTATTCTGAGAAGCTGCTCTGGAGAGAAGCATGATTTCCAGCAGAGTTTTGTATCTTGTTATAACAAAGAGCATTAAACAAGTCAGGGATCCATTCCTTCAGGGTTTCAAAAAACAAAACAAAACAAAACCCCAAACCACACATATCAGCATGCATCATGTATGCAGCAAGTTAGCATGACCTTGGCATCTGGGATGGAGTTTTATCATCAAAGAATCACCAGCTGCGGTGCCCTGAAAAGAGAAGCATTTAATCTTTAACACAGACATTCTCTTCTTCTGGTCAGTGTGCCCTTTCCTTGAATAATTAAAGCAGATGTACAGTGTGTGTTTGATAGGCCACAAATAGGCTATTTCTGCTAGCATAAACTTTGAGTTAACTCACATATAAGCCAGAATGACTTCCCTGGATCTCAGTGTGTGAACATTTCTTTTATCACCCCTTAGGGTGGCATTTAACTCCTGCTGTGTGAATCTGGGCCAGTTGTAGTGACCCCTCATCCCCAGCGGAATGCGGGAGCAGCAGTAGTCCTTGCTGTAGGTGGTGGTTTAATTGCAAAGTTATGTCCAACTTGGAGGCCAAAAACCCCACGCAGTGTTCTCCTGCTTCTCTTGGAATGCTCACTCTTTCTTGGGACCCAGTGGTGAGCTCTGACATGCCCAAGCCACAGAGGCCACACACTGGCTCCTTGGCTGACAGTCCCAAACAAGCCTACCTCGAGTACCACCTGCAGCTTTCTGAGTCCTCCTAGCTGAGTGTCCTGTCCAACTGCAGACCCCCAGATCCTGTGAGCATAATTAAATGATGGTTGGGTCAGCTACCATTTCTGTGATGCAGTGTGAACACCTGAAACAGGACCCATGGGCTTCATCAAAGTGGTCCAAAACAAGAGCAGTTTTTTGGTGTTTTTTTTTTAATTTTTATTGGAGTATAGATGCTCTACTGCTGCTACTGCTAAGTCACTTCAGTCGTGTCCGACTCTGTGCGATCCCATAGATGGCAGCCCACCAGGCTCCCCCATCCCTGGGATTCTCCAGGCAAGAGTACTGGAGTACTGGAGTGGGGTGCCATTGCCTTCTCCAAGATGCTCTACAATGCTCTACAATGTTGTGTTAATTTCTACTGTACAGCAAAGTGAATCAGCTGTATCAGGTATACATATACACATATCCCCTCTTTTTTGTATTTCCTTCCCATTTAGGTCAGTACAGAGCACTGACTAGAGTTCCTTAAGCTATATAGTAGGTTCTCTATTATCTATTGAGTAGATAACTCAATTAGCTATTTTATACATAGTATCAATAGTGTATATACATCAATCCCAATCCATTCCATCTCCCTTCCCCCTCTTTGTGTCCATACGTTTGTTCTCTATGTCTATGTTTCTATTTCTGATTTGGAAATAAGATCATCTATACCATTTTTCTAGATTCCACATGTAAGCATTAATAGACAATATTTGCTTTTCTCTTTCTGATTTACTTCACTCATATGGCAGACTCTGGGTCCATCCACGTCTCTACAAATGACCCAATTTCGTCCCTTTTTATGGCTAATATTCCATTATATATATGTACTACATCTTCTTTATCTATTCCTCTATTGATGGATACTTAGGTTATTCCATGTCCTGGCTATTGTAAATAGTGCTGCAATGAACATTGGATTGCATGTGCCTTTTGGAATTCCTGGGTATATGCCCAGTAAGGGGCTTCCCTTGTGGCTCAGCTGGTAAAGAATCAAAAGAGCAATTCTTAGCTACAATATATCTTGACTGGATCTGGAGATGCTGCTGCCACCATCTTGATCTTGCCACCCTGACTTTGTGGTCTGTGGTTTTTGCAAGGCTGAGGTGCAGCTGCAGGTCTGGGTGTACACAGAGCTGGGGCTGAGGCAAGAAGCAGGAGCACCCCAGTTGGTGTTGATGGAGGGGACTCCAGCTTGTCCCACAGTTCTGGCCCAAGTGAAGTTCCACACTGTGTCACTTCTTGATACAGAGACAGAGTTCCTGAGGAGGAAGGGCTGGATGACCCCTGCTGGAGCTTTGTGTCTAAATAATAGCAGATCTTGACCTCACCCTTGCTGTCCCCACGCTGCAGAGGAAAAATAGGGCCTTCAGTTCTTACCAAGGTTACAGAGCCCAGCATTGCAGCCGCAGGCCTGGTTACTGCAATGTCTGTAGCATGTCATTGGGAAACTTCTGTTTTTTTAGAGATTGACAAATAATTCCAATTTCTTCTTGAAGAATAAGTGAGAATCCAGCAGGGTTGCATCATCTAAGAGCGGTGTCTAAAGTGAATATGCACTGCCATTGGAACATATGTAGAATAAAACTACTACCAAAAATCCCTGGTAGAGGCTCGAATCACCAAGGCTGTAGTCCTTGAAGCAATAAAGCTAGAAGTAATAAGGAAAGGCGTTCCCCTTCCAGTGCGTGCTCCGATGTTCAGTGTCCGCATTGAGTGGAGGCTACTCTCTAGTTGCTGTGCATAGGCTTCTATTGCAGGGGCTTCTCTTGCTGGAAAGCACAAGCTCTCGGTACACAGGCTTCAGTAGCTGTAACACGTGGGCTCAGTAGTTGTGTAGCTGTGGCTTGTGGGCTCTAGAGCACTGGCTCAAGGGTTGTGGTGCATGGACTTAGTTGCTCCGCAGCACGTGGAATCTTTCTGGGCCAGGGATCAAACCTGTGTCCCCTGCATTGGCAAGTAGATTCCTATCCACTGAGCCACCAGGGAAATCCATCAGCTAACTGTATTTAATCTATATTCTGAACCACAAAATAGTAGAACAGACGAAAGAAAAAAAAATTGAAGTGGTTTGAACCAGCAACCAGTTTAGAGAACCAGTAAATGTTAATTTGTATAGGAAAGAAGTAAAACATAAAGTGAAGGGAAAAGAGAGAAAGGATTTCCTGGGGGTAGTTTAGAACAGTTTAGTTCCACTTGAAAGTATAAGCTGGGCAGGAAGATAACAATACAGGGCACATAAAGGGCATATTTTATGATTTTCACAACTCCAGAAATACCAAATGTAGTCAGTTTCTCTACTGGGCACTGTCATTCTTGCTTTCTGAGAAAATTTTAAATTACTTTGCATAATTGGCTGAATTGTATCCCCCCAAAATTGATATGTTGAAGTGCTGCTGCTGCTGCTAAGTCGCTTCAGTCGTATCTGACTCTGTGCGACCCCATAGACGGCAGCCCACCAGGCTCCCCTGTCCCTGGGATTCTCCAGACAAGAACACTGGAGTGGGTTGCCATTTCCTTCTCCAATGCATGAAAGTGAAAAATGAAAGTGAAGTCGCTCAGTCGTGTCCGACTCTTAGAGACCCCATGGACTGCAGCCCACCAGGCTCCTCCGTCCATGGGATTTTCCAGGCAAGAGTACTGGAAGTGGGGTGCCATTGCTAGCCCCCAGTAATTCAGAATATGACTGTATTTGGAGATTAAAGCTCTTCAAAAGGTGATTATTGTAAAATGAGGTTGTTAAAGTAAGCCCTAATCCAATCTGACTTGTGTCCTCGTAAAAAGAGGCTATTAGGACAGAGACAGGTACAAAGGGAAGACATGTGAGCATACAGGGAGAAGACTGCAGTCTATACACCGAGGAGAAAGGCCTCAGGAGGAACCAGCCCTGCCTGTATTTTGATCTTGGATTTCCAGCCTCCAGATTATGAGAAATAAATCTCTATTGTATAAGCCACCCTGTCAGTGGTGTTTGTTATGCAGTTTGAGCTGACTGACACACTTTGCATCCACGTACCTTGGTGACATGCCAAGCCGCTTGAGGACAGTTTGTTTAGTCATGTCGTCCTCCTTACAGCCTTAGCCTGGATTGGTCCCACTCTCAAATTTTGGCCAGCACTGTTGAGATGGAACCTTCTGCCTCAGTTTTCTGCACTGATGCACGAATTCTATGTTCCAGCATGACAGCTCCGATGCTCACTGTTCAGTTTAGTAATCAGAACACACATACCCTCCTAAATGGACTGATTTACACCCAAGCGGTGGTATGCCTCTCCTTGGCCCCTGTTTTCCTGTTTTCTGGCATGCTTCATTTGTACAAGTAGGAAACTGGTTGACCATGCCTCTTACCCACTCAGCTACAGCATCTCTAAATTAATATCAAGCTGCGTGGAAGTACATAAGCCTCCCTAGTCATCAATCAGATAATTTAAGATATTGTCATCAAATGAGGTTCCTGTTTTCTTCTTCCCAGTAAGAACAGTCCACTGACAGTTAATGGACATTGGGGGCTTAATGCTTCAGAACCCAGGGGAAGCACCTGAAGTCAATTTTGCTGTTGATGGAGGAGTCATTTGAAGAAGCTGAGAAGTGAAATAAACAACCCTGCCTTTGTCCCTCTCATCCTTCAAGCTGTGTAGATGGAGAAAGGACTTGAGTATTAGTATGCTGGTAACTATGGAACATTGTGAAAACCAAAAATAGTAAATTCTTTTATTTATATGTCTCTGCCTTGGAACCTGAATAAGACTGAGGACACGCTCAGGCCCTGGGCACATGCTTTAAATACTTTCTTAACCAGAACCAGCTTCATGAGCATGCATTCACAAGGCCCCTTTCTTCTCACAGCTCTGCATGGCTGTCTTGGAAGTCTTAATAATTTTGAACAAGCAGTCTTGCATTTTCACCTTGCACTGGGCCACATAAATTGTATAGCTGGTCCTTCTCTTTCACCAGGAACTAGAAAAATGGTCTCAAAAAAGCAATGGCATGGATAACCAGCAAGGACCCTGTATAGTTCCCTGTATAGCACAGGGAACTCTGCTCAATGTTATGTGGCCGCCTGGATGGGAGGGATCTTGGGAGAGAAGGGATACGTGTATATGTATGGCTGTGACCCTTTGCTGTTCACCTGAAAATATCACAACATGGTTTGTTAATTGGCTGTACCCCAATACAAAATACAGCAAGGAGATCAGACCAGTCAATCCTAAAGGAAATCAATCCTGAATACTCATTGTAAGGACTGATGCTGAAGCTGAAGCTCCCAGTACTTTGGCCACTTGATGTGAAGTGCTGACTTATTGGAAAAGACACAGATGCTGGGGAAGATGGAGGGCAGGAGGAGAAGGGGATGACAGAGGACAAGATGCTTGGATGGCATCACCAACTCAATGGACATGAGTTTGAGCAAGCTTTGGGAGATAGTGAAGTACAGGGAAGCCCGGCGTGCTGTAGTTCATGGGGAAACAGAGAGTCAGACATGATTTGGAGACTGAACAACTAGGTGAAAATAGCTGGTCTGAAAAGACTGCATATTGTATGATTCCAACTGTATGGAAAAGGCAAAATTATGGAGACAGTAAAAAGATCAGTGGTTGCCATAGGTTAATGGGGAGAGATGGGTGAACAGGTGGAGCATGCAGGATTTTTAGGGCTGTGAAACTGCTGTGTATGACATTGTAAAGGTGGATACATGTCCAAACATGTGTAGAATGTACACACCAAGAGCGATCCTCATGTGAACTATGGACTCTCACTGATGGTGGTGTGTCAATGTAGATTCATTGATTGTAACAGATGCACCACTCTGGTGGGGGTGCTGATACGGGAGGAGGCTATGCAAGCAGGGGGCCAGGGTCTTTGGGAAATCTCTATCCTTTTCCCAGTTTTGCATTGAACCTAAAACTGCTCTAAAAAATAAGATCTACTTGAAACCATGAGGTGATTTCAGGGGTCTCCAAAGAACTCTGATTCTTTATGTCTCAAAACAGAAAGGATTCAGTGAGAGGCAAAGTGAGAGATAAGGAGCGATTTAAGTGACTTATTAGAACAGGATATTGTGAGGCTTACAAGTGGGCAAGGGAGAGGGTGCCACCCTGACAACTTAGTGGGCTACAGTTCTATAATCAAAGAAAAAGTGGGGAGGGGGAAGAGATCACTTTCTTCCTCATTCTTGAGTAGACATCATCAGTTCCTCCTCCAGACTGGGGAGGGAAGTTTTCTTGTCCCTATAGGGTCAAGCCAGGACTTTCATGGCACTATGGGTATATAGTCTCAGGTCTCAATACATTAAGGGTCTTTTACTTTGAAATGTTACCTTTCCATAAATTATTGCTTTTTATATGTGCAGAGAGCATGTCCTAGGGATCATTAACTTACTGAGCTCCCTGGGCAGGATGTGGGGCTCATGTCACCATTGTATTGTTTGGGGGCATGTCTCATGCTTTTGTTGCATGGTTTGTTGCTAAGCAAGCCTGCTTGGTTCTGTTGTTAAGCAATCTTGCTTTCTTAAGTGATTATTAACTTACTGGGGTCTCTTAGACATTTTTTTCTACTTACAATCCCCTAGTGTGATTAACTATTTAATCACCTATTTTGTCCATTTTGGAGAAGGAAATGGCAACCCACTCCAGTGTTCTTGCCTGGAGAATGCCAGGGACGGGGGAGCCTAGTGGGCTGCCGTCTATGGGGGTCGCACAGAGTCGCACACGACTGAAGTGACTTAGCTAGCTTAGCTTTTTGTCCATTTACTCTGTCCCTATCATATTAAAAGGAGTTTCCCTGGTGGCTTGGGCTTCCCTTGTGGCTCAGCTAGCAAAGAATCTGCGTGCAATGTGGGAGTCCTGGGTTCGATCCCTGGGTTGGCAAGATCACCTAGAGAAGGGAAAGGCTACCCATTCCAGTATTCTGGCCTGGAGAATTCCATGGACTGTATAGTATAGTCCATGGGATCACAAAGAGTCGGACATGACTGAGCGATTTTCACTTCACTTCCCTGGTGGCTCAGTTGTAAAAAATTTGTCTGCAGTGCAGGAGACACGTGTTTGATCCCTGAGCTGGGAAGATCTCCTGGAGAAGAGAATGGCAACCCACTCCAGTATTCTTGCCTGGGAAATCCCATGGACAGAGGAGACTGGTTGGTTGCAGTACATGAGGTCATAAAAAATCGGACGTGACTGAGCGACTAAACAACAACAATTATGTTAAAAACAAAAAAAAACAAGCAAAACCCAATGAACTAGTGAGAGTCTGGAAGCTGAAGACTTGCCTTTATTGTATAGAATGCTGAACAGTTGTAGAGGGTTTTTGTTTTTTAATCCATTTTTCCAAAGATGAACATAAAATGTTTTATGTACTTAATTTTTTAGAAAGCTTTTCGTGATAACTATTTCTAAGATTGGATTTGCTTTTTCTTTCATGCTGGCATTTTAGGGTATTCTTATTTCACAAGTAAAACATGTTTTAAGTTTAAAACAAAATCGAGACAGGCTCTGTTGGAATTCATCAGTCTTTAGAAATCTATGGTTTATTTAATGTTGTTGATTATACCCTGGCTTCCAAAATGCTTCCTAGTGAGACATATTCTTGGTCTTCATTTCTGGAAGGCTGAGATCTGCACCACTGATTTGTATGTGATGACTCACCTTTCATCTGCCGGGGAAAGGAAGCCGACTCCAGCGTCTCCAGCTTAACACAGCCTCGTCTAACTCCTGTTTCCTGCGTTGCAGAAATCCACTGGCCTACTTCGGTTTCTGTGGGACTGCTCAAAGCTGAGAGCTCAATTTTGGCAGGAAACGAAGAATCAGCAATACAAAAGCAAATGTTTCCTGAATCCCAACCTATGAGTGAGTTTCAAAAGCCTATAGTAATGCAGTAAGCTTTGGATAGAAAACGAGCAGGCAGTGAGGCAGCAGAAATACTCATTCTCCAGCCAGTCTTTGTGTTGCCAAAAGCAGAGCAGTTACCAGGTGATTCTTGTGATTTAGGAAACAAATAAGTGATCCGGGATGTCCAGTCAGGGGTAACATGTACAGAGCTCTTTTTTAAAATTAAAAAAAAATTTATCGGAGTACAGTTGATTTACAATGCTGTGTTACTTTCTGATGTATGGCAAAGTGAATCAGTTATCCATATACATATATTCACTTTTTTTTTCGATTCTTTGCCTATAATGGACATTACAGAGTATTGAGTAGAGTTCCCTGTGCTATACTGTAGCTTTTTATTGGTTATCTATTTTGTTTACAGTAATGTGTATATGTCAACATCAGCCTCCAAATTTATCCTTTCCCCACCCTTACCCCCTGGTAATCATAAGTTTGTTTTCTGCATTTGTAACTCTGTTTCTTTATTTTTAAAATATTTATTTGTTTGACTATGCCGGATCTTTGTTGCAGCACAAAGGATCTTTGATTCTCATTGCAGCATTTGGGATCTTTAGTTGCAGTATATGGGATCTAGTTCCTTGACAGGAATCTGACCTGGGCCCCCTCGAATTAGAAGCATAGAATCCCAGTCACTGGACCACTAGGGAAGACCCTGTGACTCTATTTAGTACAGAGCTCTTTTGCAGTGAGATCTTCACAACCAATCACTCCTTGGTTGTGTTATACGGACACCTAGGGTGAAAACATCCAACCTTGACTTCTCCCGACTTTGACCCGTAATCCTTTACTGAAGGGAGCACACAGGTTCACAGAAACATCTGAGTGCTTGGGGCACCCAGCAGGTATAACAGTCATCCACAGTGCGTAGTGCTCAGAATGCTCAGCTAGAGTCCTCCTGGGGAGACCTGGCTGCAAACAACAGATAGGCTGCCCCTTCCACCACCACCCCCCGACTCCATATTCTCTCTTTGTGTCTCTGTCACCCTCCAGCACCTCTTCCTGCCCTCGTGGGTGTAGGGTCTCAGGCAGTAATGTGGTTGGAAGTGCTAAAGGGTTCTGACCAGGAGAAAGCACCCACCTTCTAGACTCACTTTCCTGCCTGCCCAGTGAGAAGGGATGTCCTCCTAACTCTAAGACGCACTGGAAGCCTGAAGATTAGAACCACAGTGGTTCCTGAAGGGCCCATAGACATCCCAAGTGCTCCACCATACTGGAGGCACTGAATGAGACATTCTGGTTGGGACTGAATGTCCAGAGCATCTCCAGAGGCCCCCATCCCCACCATGGACAGCCGAACTTTCTCGTCTCTGTTTTTTCTCACCTTAGCAGCCCACACTGCTCTGCACAAATGTAATTGGACATTTGTCCAGTACTTTAAATCATGAATGGCATTTCCAGATGGATCATTGTACTCAAGTGGTTTGAGACTGGCAAACACACAGATTCTCATTAACAGAGGGGTGATGGAGAGAATTCAGATGTGGAATCAAAGGAAATTTAGCTTCATAACCATGCAGTAGGTATTGTTTCTTTGTGCCTCATTTTTCTTATTGAACCCCACATGAGCCTTTTCTGAGGTGTGACAGCCTGGACCTCTGACACACCCACAGCAGTGGGTAGAAGGTCCCCCAACTAGGTCCAAGCCTACAGGAGATCATGGCATGGTCAGAATGAAAGGGATGATCTGTCAACCTGTACTTATTCATTTTTAAAATCCTATAGTATATACATATATGATACAAGGGGATTACATCTGATAGACAGAGTGCCTGAAGAACTATGCACAGAAGGTTGTAACACTGTGCAGGAGGAAGTGATCAAAACCATCCCCAAGAAAAAGAAACACAGAAATGCAAAATGATTGTCTGAAAAGGCCTTACAAATAGCTGAGAAAAGAAGAGAAGTAAAAGGCAAAAAAGAAAGATATACCCATCTTAATGCAGAGTTCCAAAGAATAGCAAGGAGAGATAAGAAAGCCATGCTAAGAGATCAATGCAAAGAAATAGAGGAAAACAATAGAATGGGAAAGAGTAGAGATCTCTTCAAGAAAATTAGAGATAACAAGGGAACATTTCATGCAAAGATGGGCACAATAAACAACAGAAACAGTATGGACCTAACAGAAGCAGAAGATACCAAGAAGAGGTGGCAAGAATGCACAGAAAAATTATTTTTAAAAGATCTTCATGACCTAGATAATCACGATGGTGTGATCACTTACCTAGAGCCAGACATTCTGGAGTATGAAGTCAAATGGGCCTTAGGAAGCATCACTACGAACAAAGTTAGTGGAGGTGATGGAATTCCAGCTGAATTATTTCAAATCCTAAAAGATGATGCTGTTTAAGTGCTGTATTCAATATGCCAGCAAATTTGGAAAACTCAGCAGTGGCCATAGGACTGGAGCAAGTCAGTTTTCATTCCAATCCCAAAGAAAGGCAATGCCAAAGAATGTTCAAACTACCACACAATTGCACTCAGCTCACATGCTAGCAAACTAATACTCAAAATTCTTCAAGTTAGGCTTCACCAGAGAGCTTCCAGATGTTCAAGCTGGATTTAGAAAAAGCAGAGGGACCAGAGGTCAAATTGCCAACAACTGTTGGGTCATAGAAAAAGCAAGAGAATTCCAGAAAAACATCTACTTCTGCTTCATTGACTATGCTAAAGCCTCTAACTGTGTGGCTCACAACAAACTGTGGAAAATTCTAAAAGAGATGGGAATACCAGACCACCTGACCTGCCTCCTGCTTAACCTGTATACAGGTCAAAAAGCAAGGGCTAGAACTGGACATGGAACAATGGACTGTTTCAAAATTGGGAAAGGAGTGTGTCAAGGCTGTATATTATCACTCTGCTTATTTAACTTATGTGCAGAGTACATCATGTGAAATGCCGAGCTGGATGAAGCCAAAGCTGGAATAATCAAGATTTCCAGGAGAAATATCAGTAGCCTCAGATATGCAGATGACACTACCCTTATGGCAGAAAGTGAAGAGGAACTAAAGAGCCTCTTGATGAAGGTGAAAGAGGAGAGTGAAAAAGCTGGCTTAAAACTCAACAATCAAAAAGTGAAGATCATGGCATCCATTCCCATCACTTCATGGAAAATAGATTGAGAAACAATGAAAACAATGATGAATTTTATTTTCTTGGCCCCCAAAATCACTGCAGATGGTGGCTGCAGCCATGAAATTAAAAGACACGTGCTGCTTGGAAGAAAAGCTATGAAAAACATAGACATCATATTAGAAAGCAGAGACATTACTTTGTCATCAAAGGTCCAGATAGTCAAAAGCTATGATTTTTCCAGTAGTCATGTATGAATATGAGAGTTGGACCATAAAGAAGGCTGAGCACCGAAGAATTGATGCTTTCAAACTGTGGTGTTGGAGAAGACTCTTGAGAGTCCCTTGGACTGCAAGGAGATGCAACCAGTCCATTCTGAAGGAGATCAGCCCTGGGATTTCTTTGGAAGGAATGATGCTAAAGCTGAAACTCCAGTCCTTTGGCCACCTCATGCAAAGAGTTGACTCATTGGAAAAGACTCTGATGCTGGGAGGGATTGGGGGCAGGAGGAGAAGGGGACGACAGAGGATGAGATGGCTGGATGGCATCACTGACTCGATGGACGTGAGTCTGAGTGAACTCTGGGAGTTGGTGATGGACAGGGAGGCCTGGCGTGTTGCAATTCATGGGGTCGCGAAGAGTCGGACATGACTGAGCGACTGAACTGAACTGAACTGAATGGTAGATGAGGGTTATTTAGTGAGGTTTGTTGTGCAGAACCATGTCAAGCTGGACTTTCAGACTCCAGAGCTGACTGTTTTTTTCTCCTGGTACAAGAGCAGGATAGGGGGTGGTGAGGGAATGCAGCTTCTTAAAGGGGAATTTATGCCCTGCTTTTAGGTGGATGGGGAGGGTAGAGAACTATTCCTGCATCTGCTGTTTCTTAACTGCCTTTGGCTCAAAACAATCCTTAAGCCCAAATGACATATTTTGGGTGGCATGTTCTAGCACCCTTTCACCCCAGACAATGTGCCTCACCCAGTCAATTTCCCCTCTTCCCAGGGAGCCACTATTATTTTATTTACTTTCTGGAATGAGTTTTGGAGGTAGGTTTCCTCTCGCATTGGTTTTCCTCCACAGGGAGGCAATAGGAGTTCTCTGTTTGGAGAACTGCTTGCCTACTGACCTGTCCACTTTGTGATGAAGGGTGGTAATTAAGGTCAGATTCAGAATCAAGGTGCACTGGTCTTGGCTTTCCCATTCTGACATTTTCCTCAGTTTTTCCACAAGCTATTTTATGCACTTTCTTCTTCTATTTTTTAAATAATATATTTATATTTGGCTGCACCATGTGACATGCAGGGATTTATTTCCTTGACCCTACTTTGGGAGCACAGAGTCTGAACCATTGGACTGCCAGGGAAGTCCCCTACCCACTTTCTAAAGGGAGAATTCCCATTGCTTCCTACAGATGTGATGTTGGGCTATGGGCGGGCAGTGGTGGAAGCAGGCAGCCATTGGCAGATTTATTCATACGTGAATAGTATAATGTTAGTCACTCAGTCATGTCTGACTCTTTGTGATCATACCCTGCCAGGCTCTTCTGTCCATGGGATTCTCCAGGCAAGAATACTGGAGTGGGTAGCCAAGACACACCTCCAAAGGTCCCTTGCTCCCTGCTTTCTCCTGCCTTGGGCTCACGGCCAGTCTCCTCCTCCAGCCACTGCCACTTCTTTCCAGACCCCTCCTACATATTCTGGGAAGTGCCTTATTTGCTGCCAACTGGCTTCTATCTCCCAGAATTGCCTTGACATTTATGCTCACTAAGATCCCCTTTTCATTGCTTTTACTTCAATGAACTGATTCCTTCAATGTTGTTGTCCTGGGGGCAGGAAAGATAAAGAATAATAACTCAATCTGACTTGCTGAAACCCTATCCAGGTATTCACTAAGAGTTGTGTTTTATTGTTTCTTTGTTTGCTTGTTTTTCATGGAAAAGCATCCTTGTCTGAATAATGTGAAAAGTATTTGATTTCCTGCAGTCTGTGATCAGGCACTCTCTTCATTGCCCATGAAACCATCAGGGACCCCTGGCTGCCCCCAGCTAAGTTCACATGCAGGGATTCTTAGGAGGCTGAGGGGAAAGTGTGAGGTCCATGACTGGAAAGTGTGTCCAATATTTTCACCTTAAACATCTCTGCCACAAGCATTTTTGTTGCAAACATATTCATTGCAAAACCAATTGGCTGAAAGGCAATTTCGCTGCAAAAGGTAAAATAACTGGCTGACAGCTTTGAGTTAGATAGTTTGGTTTCAACTAGTTGAAATGAATTAGCATTTCTTCCAGCTAGGGCTGTTACCGATGGCTTTATTAAACTGACAGATGGCAGTGATTTTTTTTTCCAAGAGTTGCTTTCTTGTTTTGAAACTCTATATTGGTGGAGAAAGACGCTGAGGGCCTTGAAGGCACAGAGTTGAACCCACATTTCCCATAGAAGTTTGAAGTGTCCATCAAAAAACATGGGACAAAATGCCAAGAGCAAAGAACAGTATAGAGGCTTTCACTACACAGCGTTAAGTTCAGATGCAAAATATGCATCCTGCTGCTGCTGCTGCTAAGTCATTTCAGTTGTGTCTGACTTTGTGTGACCCCATAGACGGCAGCCCACCAGGCTCCCCCATCCCTGGGATTCTCCAGGCAAGAACACTGGAATGGGTTGCCATTTCCTTCTCCAATGCAGGAAAGTGAAAAGTGAAAGTGAAGTCGCTCAGTTGTTTCTGACTCTTAGCGACCCCATGGACTGCAGCCTACCAGGCTCCTCCATCCATGGGATTTTCCAGGCAAGAACACGGGAGTGGGGTGCCATTGCCTTCTCCAATATGCATCCTAGTGTTTGGAAACTGATATCTTTTTTAATGGGGCTTCCTGGTTGGTAAAAAACCTGCCTGCCAATGCAGGAGATGTAAGAGACATGGTTCAATCCATGGGTGGGGAAGATCCCCTAAAGGAGGGCATGGAAACCCACCCCAGTATTCTTGCCTGCAGAATCCCATGGATGGAGGAGCCTGGCCAGCTACGGTCCATAGGTTTGCAAAGAGTCGGATATGACTGAAGCTACTTAGCACGCATGCACCTCTTTTAATAAGAAAGGAATTTTAGTAAGCAAGAAAAAATGTGTAATGGCAAATGAGAAGATGAATCAATAAGCAAGAACATGTATAACGTTATGAATGAAAGACTTGGAAGACAAATGCTTAAGTATACTACTCACAATATAAAATTAGTTCTTTGTGCAGTATTGCCGTGAATCTATACACATTTTAAACGTTTTCACATATTTTGTATTTTGCAATAAAGTCTTGAATTTTGTTATTCATTTCTCATGCTTCATTATTTCCTTTTTAAAGTCTCTTCTTTTCTTTTTTTGCTCTTTTATCTTTTATAACAAAAGTGCCTATAGCCAATTAGGCACTGAAAATGTCTGTGGCAAAAATGACTGTGTCAAGATGCTACAGTAACGATGCTTAGGGTTAAGATACTGAGACCCCAGGATGCATGACAGGCAGTGCAGAGAAACAGTGGGGAGTCATTAAGGCCCAAGACTTTCCCTCCCGGCAGCAAGTATATAAGGTCAACTACACATTGGCACTTGCCATGGGTGCTTGCCATCTACCTCTACAAGGATTGAATCACATGCTGCTGCAGCTGCTGGTTTTCAACATTCCCTGAAAGTAGTTCAGGGTGGACAGCAGAATTTAGGCACTCTGTTCTTGGGGGTGGTAGGGGAGACTGGAAGAATGGGTCTTCAGATAGATATTTTCAGGAGTCAATTTTATGAGCCCAATTTTTGTATCTCCTCGTATCTGTCCTCAGTTGCTCAGTTGGATCCCACTCTTTGTGACCCCATGAACTGGAGCCAGCCAGCCTCCTCTGTCCATGAGATTTTCCAGGCAAGAATACTGGGTTGCCCTTTCCTTCTCCTCATATCTAGAAAAGCACTAAAATTCTTCATGGTGATGAGTGCTCCTCATGACTAGCAGCAATCTTCATGAGACTAGCAGCAATCTTCTGCAAAAAAATATGTGCTTGATTGCATGTACTCCCCCTTCACCTAGTACCTCTTTGGAGCGGTTTCTCAGAGCTAGCCAAGATGCTGTCTCCCAGGCTTCAGTCCTCATTTTGCCCCAAATAAAACTTAACTTGCAACTCTCACATGGTGCATCTTTTTTTTAACATCAGCAGTTAGCTCTCTTGTGAATCAGGAGCCATTTGGCCTCAGAAGGCTGCTGGGCTGGTTCACACACCTAAGGCTGAAACGGCACCCAGTTCAGGGTCAGACTTACAGGAAGTGCACCAGCAAAGGCAGTTTTCAAAATCCCTGCTAACAAGTCACCCTGAGTGGCACTGTGCTCACCGGTCACTAATTACCTGTAGCTAGTTTACTCTGGTGTGCAGCAGGCATTCTAGGTCCAACAGGAAAAAATAACCAAGAAGAAGAAGATTAAAACAGAATGAAAAAAAAAAAGCAACAGAATGAAGAGAAAGCCAAGAATAGGCAGGTTCTGTGTATTTCTACAGCCTTCTGTTACTATTTACCTAGAGTTTAATTCTTAAAATCATTAAAGATTCCAAATCCATTGAAGCTTTTGTTTATGTGGGGGACCTTATAGATGGTTACCTTGCTAGAATTAAGACCAAGAAATGTTAAACTATTTATAAATTCATTGTCAAATAGCAATAAAAGTTTAATTCAATGTCTTATTTTATCCAAAGTTTACTCCTTGGAAGGAAAGTTATGACCAACCTAGATAGCATATTCAAAAGCAGAGACATTACTTTGCCAACAAAGGTCCGTCTAGTCAAGGCTATGGTTTTTCCAGTAGTCATGTATGGATGTGAGAGTTGGACTGTGAAGAAAGCTGAGCGCCGAAGAATTGATGCTTTTTAACTGTGGTGTTGGAGAAGACTCTTGAGAGTCCCTTGGACTATAAGGAGATCCAACCACTCCATTCTAAAGGAGATCAGTCCTGGGTGTTCTTTGGAAGGAATGATGCTAAAGCTGAAACACCAGTACTTTGGCCACCTCATGTGAAGAGTTGACTCATTGGAAAAGACTCTGATGCTGGGAAGGATTGGGGACAGGAGGAGAAGGGGACGACAGAGGATGAGATGGCTGGATGGCATCACTGACTTGATGGACCTGAGTTTGAGTGAACTCCGGGAGTTGGTGATGGACAGGGGGGCCTGGCGTGCTGCAATTCATGGGGTTGCAAAGAGTTGGACATGACTGAGCGACTGAACTGAACTGAATATAAAACATATATTTATTTAAAATAATATATTTTGTAAAAGAGAGAAGAATTTAGTTGAGAAGTCCTATTTTGGATTTTTGCAGTTCTTTTTAAAATTTGGCTTAATAGAAGACACCTGGATTGTTGCATATGTTTTCACATTCAGCCTGTTGTGGTATCACATGTCTGGAAAACTCCCCTCAGACTTCCCTGGCAGTCAGTGGAAGGGACTCCGCACTTCCAATGCAGGGAGCACAGGTTTAATCCCTGATCAAGGAACTGGGGTTCCACATGCCATGCAGCCAAAAAACTCCCCCCAAACAAACAAACCCCTTCCCTGTCCACTTATGAGAAAAATGGGTGTGAAAAAGGCAATAATGTCTTAGAGCAGGGGTCAGCAAACTATAGCCCAGGGGCCAAATCTGGCCCAGTGCCTGCTTTGTAAATAAAGTTTTATTGGAACACAGAGGTGCTCATTATTACCTATTGTTTATGGCTGCTGTCACCCTATAAAAGCAAAGTTGAGTGCTTATGACAGAGACCAGAGACCTACAAAGCCTAAAATATTTATCTGACCTTTTCCAGAAAAAATTTGCTGGCCCTGTTTTATATTGTAATGAAAAGAGTTTGACTTCCTGGATCCCTGGAAGGGGCTCGGAAACCTGCAAGCGTCCTCACTTCATCAATGCCTGTGGTCCTGTTGTCCAGGCTTTTCGTTGCACCCCCACTTTGATTCACGCATTCATCAAATGTCTCTTGACTCCCTGGGGACATCTGGTGCTTGTCTCAAGGAGCCCTCAGTCTAGAGGGGGCAGGCAGGAGGCAGCAGTGATAAGCACCATGATGGAGAGTGCAGAGGACCACTGAAGACAGAGTTGGGGAGAGGAGTTGACCAGATAGAGATAGGAAAGGAGGAGGTGACATTTCTGACACAGAGAAAAGCAAACTCAGAGGCCTGCAATGCTCTGGTTTGTGCAAAGCACAGAAATCCACTCATATCCTGATGTCCTGTCCTCAGGTGCCATGGGAAGGGGTGATACCCAGGACTTGGCCCATGACTTTCAACAGGGCAAGAGTCACCCCATGCTAACAGGGCTGCTGGAGTTCCTTCCACCAGGTGCCTCTCTTTCTCTGGGGCAGTGGAGGGCCTCTTCCTTCCATCTACAGACTCCCCCAGCCCCAACCCACCAAGGAGACACTAGCATGAAGGCTGTGCTCTTTGGAGTTGGCCCTCCAACAGAAAGAAGTGGAACCCCACACGGGCCATGTATACCTTGTAGGAAGCAGTTCAGTAGGGCACTCACACTTGACCCTGCATTTTGAACTCTGTAAGGATATAGTTTTACCACAATGGAAACTTGAGGTGTGTGTGTATCCCTTAATGAGAAGCCTTTACTACAAAGGCTCCAGGATTGTACACTGAGAAACAGCTGAAAGACACGTGGGCCCTGGGATTGGAAAAGGCAACAATTTCATGGATACCAGTTTGAGCAGTGTCCCTTACCAAGTGAAGTGCTGCTTCCTAGAATGCAGAGATAAGATGAGCTGTATAGCAGAAGGCCCTGTAATGTAGTACAATCTGGCTTTCAAGGGTGTGCAGCTAACGAAGTAACTGGCCTTGCAGGGTGATCAGTGGATGTGTGTGAATAAAGTGGGTGGATCTTGTTGGCCCTCTCTGTAGACGCCCACACAGCGATCCAGAGATGATCTCTGAAAACTGTGGGTCAGTTGGCATGGTGCTGCTTTTCCTATACTAGGAGAAAATATTGGGCTTTGATGAGCCACTAAGGAAGGACACGGCTCCTACGACAATCACATATTTTTTGTTGCATCGTTAACACACTTGTTTCAAAGATTTTACCTACCAAATCAAAGGTTGTTAAAATAGATAAATCTACTGTTTAGAGAACAAAAATAATCAGAAGGCTTTAGAATAAACAGCCTCAAATGGAAAACTAGTCTAAAGCCCTACTATTAATAATAGTAGGATGGATAAGTGAATGGCGATATTTTCATTTAATGGAATATTACTTAGCAATAAAAAGGAATCATCTATAACAACAGCAACAAAATAAGTGTGCTCCTATCCTCTCTCCTTCCCTTCCTCTCTCCCTTACTCCTTTTTCTCTTTTTCCCTCCTTCCTTACTCTTTTTTCTTCCTTGCCTTTCATGTTTTATTCATAAACCTAAATTTGTAACTTGATAAAAATTAGGATGCTGCTAATCATGTATTTGGAGAAGGCAATGGCACCCCACTCCAGTACTCTTGCCTGGAAAATCCCATGGATGGACGAGCCTGGTAGGCTGCAGTCCACGGGGTTGCTAAGAGTCAGACATGACTGAGCGACTTCACTTTCACTTTCCACTTTCCTGCATTGGAGAAGGAAATGGCAACCCACTCCAGTGTTCTTGCCTGGAGAATCCCATGGACGGAGAAGCCTGGTGGGCTGCAGTCCATGGGGTCGCACAGAGTCGGACACGACTGAAGAGACTTAGCAGCAGCAGCAATCATGTATTAAAAATCATTTCTTCATTCACCTTTATAATTTATTTTATTGTTTTTGATAAATACAAACATCAACTTTTCTGATGATTTCACAGCTCTTTAATATGCTATCTTAAATCTAATAGGCCCAAATAATTCATACTCTGATACCCCATTCCTAGGAATACATATTGCCTCGTTCACTCACAGAGAATTTACTGAGTTCTGACACAGCCTGGAGGTGGATCTGCTCTAGAAAAGTTTTAGGCATGGGTCAAGGAAAGAAAGAGCTGGAATTGAAGCAGTCAAGACAGAAGGAGATGCTTAAGCGTGTGTGACAGGGACATCCCAGGGTGGATCAACTGCTTGCAGGCATCAGAACAGCTGGCCATGCTGAGCCTACTGCGGCCCTCACCCTGTATGCAGGGGTCAGGACTTTTCTATTAAAAGGGAGCTAGCAAATTGACACCTGCCGTGTTCTGTCTTGAGATTTAGTAAAGCAATACACGCAGATTCCAAAGACAAACGAAGCAGCCCTATGGAAGGAATAAGAGGCTTCCGGCTCCTTCGGGGTTCCTATCTGAGGTTCCTGCCCTGCCACCGCATAGGTGGTCCACCTCCTTTGTATCCTTACAGGCCCTTTCCCTGGGCTATTTCCACTTTTCTCCATGCAACCAAGAATTCTAAGCATGCCATATACATATTTGAATATCTATTTTATTTCTTTATTTGGCTGTGCTGGGCCTTAGTTGTGGCATGCTAGATCTTCAGTCTTCATTGCAGTGTACAGGATCTTGGTTGCAGCATCTGGGATCTAGTTCCCTAACCTGGGATTGAACCTGGGCCCCTTGCATTGGGAGTTGGATGTCTTAGCCACTGGACCACTGGGGAAGTTTTGCCATATTTTAATAAGGCAAATTATCCTGTCTTTTGGGCACATCTAACCCTGCAGTAGAGATTGCATATCAGGATGGAAGGATTGGCTTTCAAGTTCACCTAATGTAAGGTGTTTCATTTTTCTCTTTTAACACAAGCCACAGAAAAGAAAAAAAAAATACATTTACTGGGGCCCATTTGTACACATTTACACCACATGGACTTATAAAATACTGCAATGAAAGTTTGATAAGACAGTATTTAACCTCTACTGTATGTGATACATCTTATTTCCTTTCTCTTCTCTTCAATTTATTCTCTCCTATTAAATTCTACTGAGATTCCCACGTGGCTCAGTGGTAAAAAAAATCCACCTGCCAATGCAGGAGATGCAGGAGACATAGGATGATCCCTGGGTTGGTAACATCCCCTGGAGGAGAAAATGGCAACCCAGTATTCTTGCTGGAAAAATCCCATGCACAGAGTGGCCTGGCTGGCTAGAGTTCATAGGGTTGCAATGAGTCAGACATGACTGAGCAACTGAGCATGAGCATGAGCAAGATTAGATTCTATTAGAAAAGGTGGTTGTTAACCTACTAAGTTAATTTCAGGGTTTATGAATGGTTGTGCCCTGTAAAATTGTAAAATACTGTTTTGATCGTCTCTTCTTTGTTTACTGTCCAAGCTCCTGAGTGAAATATTGTGTCTCACAAGATTTTCTTACATAGCTAGTGAGACAATGAACCAACCATCAGTGTATTTCAGCTGTATGGGATTTATTTCCCATCACAGATGATAAGACTGGGCTTCTGCCTGGCTACAAGTGCACTGCTTCCCCAGTTTAGTTGTACAAGACTTCACCAGAAGAGTGGATATTTACAAAATTGAATTTCTGATTCTGCAAAAGCTGAGAGTCCAGCCCTAGACTTGGTGTCTATGTGCATGCAATCACCAATACTGGCAGTGTTTCATTTTATTAAAAAAAAATTTTTTTTTTTTGCTCCGCTGAATCTTCGCTGCAGCACAGGGGCTTCTCTAGTTGTGGCACAGAGGCTTAGTTGCCCTGTGGCACGTGGGATCTTAGTTCTCCAGTGATGCTATCCAACCATGTCATCCTCTGTCTCCCACTTTTCCAACTGCCTTCAATCTTTCCCAGCATCAGGGTCTTTTCCAATGAGTCAGCTGTTGGCATCAGGTGGCCAAAGTATTGGAGCTTCAGCTTCAGCTCCAGTCCTTCCAATGAGTATTCAGGGTTGATTTCCTTTAAGATTGACTGGTTTGATCTCCTTGCTGTCCAAGAGACTCTCGAGAGTTTTCTCCAGCAATACAGTTCTAAAGCATCAATTCTTCAGTGCTCTGCCTTCATTATGGTCCAGCTTTCACATCCATACATAACTACTGGAAAGACCATAGCCTTGACTATATAGACCTTTGTTGGCAAAAGTCCATATAGTCTTTGCTCTCTAACACATCGTCTAGGTTTGTCATAGCTTTCCTGCCAAGAAGCAACCATCTTCTAATTTCATGGCTGCAGTCACCATCTGCGGTGATTTTAGAGCCCAAGAAGAGGAAATCTGTCACTGCTTCCACTTTTCCCTTCTATTTGCCATGAAGTGATGGGACCGGGTGCCATGATCTTAGTTTTGTTATATATTGTTTTTAATACTGAGTTTTAAGCCAGCTTAGACCATAAGAAATAAATTTGTGATGTACTAATATGGATGCTTCTTTACCAACACTATAAATAAGCTTTAGAATTGAGTCTAATGGCCACTTTAATTTTAAGTAGTGACGAGCACAAGCAGTGGTTCCAGATGAGATGAGAGGACTGAGATTTCTGTTATCGACATAGCCACCAGGCTCTGCTGATGCTGCTGTGGTTTGCTACCCACAATCATAGCAGAAGGAAATGCTAAATTGAAGTTAGAAGCTAGTGAAAATGAGTAAGTTAGTTAGTGAGCTGCTTAGTTAGCTTAGTAATTTTTTTTCCATCCGCATTCTTGGCCCATTGAATTTTGCCCATGGACTCCACAGTAGAACCTCTGGCCCATACAATGCAAGACACAGCTTCCCAGTGGCTCCTTCCCAACACACTTCCCTGGCTAGAGAGAGTAATCTCCAGAGCAAGTGCACACTTGTTTCTCCTGAAGACATAGTTTTCTCCTGAGGTCCTATGGGGAACCTCACCATGTAACCCCTGGACCGGCATCATCACTGCATGTCCTGCATGTACATCTCCAGCTTTTGATCAGACACACAGACGCCTGGGTCTGCAGAGTCCAGTCTGCTGCAGGAGAGAAGGAACCGCTCACCCGCTGAAACCTGGATGGATTGGAAACAGCTGGTTGGAGGAGTGTGACAAGTACCAGGGCCCCGTGGCTGGCCTCGCAAGCACAGATGCACGCATAATCAAGAATTCCAGAACAGTGGAAAATACTGCCTCTTCAGGGAAGGGCAGCAGCCCACGTGGCCTGAGGGCCGGGGGCCGGCTGAGGGGGCCCTCCCCTGCCCCACACAGTTGTGTAGACAGGGTGGAGGAGGAGTGTGGGGAGGAGCGGGACCTTGGATCAGTCCTGAGAAATGATGGGAAATTACTCAGTGAAGCTTAGAAGAACTCATTGACTGCTGCTTGACTGGGGCTCGAGGCAGGACTTGCATTTTTAGCAAAGTCTGCAAAAGCATATGAAGTGAAATAATGGAGAACAGATTGAAAGCCAGCCCACGATGAGGGGGAGTGCCAGGGGTCAGAGTTCAGGCAGCGTTTCTGGAAAGAGAAGAAAGAGCATGTTTCTCAGTTCTAATTTTTACATGCCTGAGCTATGCAACCAGACAAATATTTGTGGATCTCCTCCAGCCCTGCAGAGCCCGTCATGGGAGCCCAAAGAAGAATGTTTCTGCATACCAGTCTCCCTGCGGGCCCCAGATTGCCCTGCGGTTCACCCTAACTCTCAGGAACCCCAAATTTCCCAAAGGAAGCTGCAGTGGAACCCAGACTGTCTGCTTCTCCGGGTTAGGCTGCTCACACCTCCCACCACTTCTGAGCCTCAGTCTGTGCTCAGAGCTGGGAATCACCAGGCTTGGGGGGAGGAGACGTGGGGTCTGGACACTTAGCTGAGGGCTCGGTGAACTTAGGAGGAGGATGAGGGATGAGCACACACTTGTCCGCAGTGCATCTGGCTGTCACAGGGTGCGAGTGAGCCCGAAAGTTGTCACAGCTGAGCAGACGACTCACTTCCCTGCCCTGCCATGACTGCAGCTGCGTAAACCTGGGAACGTGGGAATTCCACGGACCTGACTTTGGCCAAAAGGGCAGAAGCCCAATGTGACGTATCCGTCTATGACTTCGTTCAAATAGCTGCTTGATAAAGACCCAGGAAAGGCTGCCCATCCCTGCTACAGTCTCCTGGCTTATCTACCAATGGTATCACACTGTCCACTCTAAGACAGCAGTTCCCAACCATTGTGGCACCAAAGACAGGTTTCATGGAAGACAGTTTTCCACAGACCAAGGCAGAAGGGATGGTTACAGGATGATTCAAGCACATTACACTTATATGTGCACTTTATTTCTACTTTGTGGTAATCTGAAGATATTCTGATTAACATTAGGGTTAGGGTTCACACTCCTGTGAGAATCTAATGCTGCCACTGCTCTGACAGGAGGCAGAGCTCAGGCAGTAATGTGAGCAATGAGGAGCAGCTGTAAATACAGATGACGCTTCACTGGCTTGCCCACCCCTCACCTGCTGCTGTGCAGCCTCATAGTGGTGTGTGGCCTGGGGGTTGGGTACCCCTGCTCTAAGACACACAATTTTTCACACTGTGACATTTCTAAAACCCAAGCACTGCCACCGGCCAGGAGGTGAATTGTGGCATCATTGCAGGAGCAACTGTTCTGTCGTTGGTGTTGATGATGACATTAACAGATAAAGATTAGATTAAATTTGAGTGTCTCTGGTTTTCACTGAAAACTCACATCACCATGAAAATTGAAAGGAAAAGTTGTTTTCACCATATAAGGTAGCCTGAGGTGTACACCACCGAATAATGTAATTGAAGATAGAGGACCTCTGTCAGCCCATCTCTTACGACTGACTCTTGTGCTTGACCTAAGGTTGGAACATCCCTTCTCAGAAACCTCCAGATGATTTCCAGTAATAGGTAACTCAGATCAAAAGATAACATGACTTTGGACTCCACTTATCAGACTTGGTTTTCTCTGTCACAACCAGAAAATCCCCAATGAAAAATGTTAGATTAAAAAATAATGTGTGCGTGCTCAGTCACTTCAAATTGCATCTGACTCTTTGCAACCGCATGGACTGTAGCCCGCCAGGCTCCTCTGCTCATGGGATTCTCCAGGCAAGAATACTGGAATGGGTTGCCATGCCCTCCTCCAGGGGATCCTCCTGACCCAGGGATAGAACCTGAGTCTCTTATGTCTCCTGCATTTTCAGGTGGTTCTTTACCACTAGTGCCATCTGGGAAGTCCCCCAAAATAATGTATTATGCATTTAATGTGGAGTTTTCTTTTCCCCAGAAAAGCTGTTATTAAGTTGATGATGCACTGGGTGTATTAAAAGTAAGGAAACTCGCAGTTCTGGACTGTGTGATTTGAGATGCGTCTACAGCTTCCCTATGGTTCCTACTCCACTTTTTCTCCTGGAGACCCACTCTCTACTTCAATGCTTGGAATGTGATTCTGAAGTGAGCATCTGATCATCTCACTCTGGTGTGAATTCCAGCAATGAGTCTGTGGAGTTCCAAGTCAGAAATTCTTGTCTGAATTCTGGCTAAATGCACAGCCCGGTGCGTTGCAGACACTCTGAAATTGTAGACACAATTGTATTTGTGAGCATCCTTTCAAGGAATGTGCTCATAACTTTGCTCAGATTCTCAAAGAGGTTTGTTCCCAGACCTTCAAATGAGGCACATTGCCTACAGAAAGGAGTCCATGTTCCTTCACATGTATATGAACCCATTCACAATTTGGACCTTCTGCTTCCTGACTCTCTCCCTTGTAGTCTATAAATCCAACAACTGAGAAGCACTTGTAATTCTTTGAATGTGCCAAGGTATGTAATGGTTTCATATAACTATACCTGGGGCACCTTCTAGAATGTTCCCCCCATACAGCCTGCTTGCCCTTGCCAGCTGACACCCTCTCCTTCATCCTTCAATGCTCCCTCCAGGTATGACTCCCTCTGTAGAGCTTTGATCAACCACCTGGAGAGAATCAGCTTCTCCCTGATAGGGCTTCAGCATCATCCGCACAGATCTATTATTGTGTAGGTCACAGCACTGCAATCCCACTCCTTTCTGCCAGGACTGTAGTCTTCCCTTTGCATTCCAGCACACTGCTGGCCACACAGCAGGTCTCAATAAACACATGTCAGAGAAATGAATCTTCCCAGAGAAAGTATATTAATACTTCCCAGAGTATTAATGCTTTTTCTCTGGAATTTCCAGATTATGCTATCTTGACTTCACCAGGCCTGTGTGACAATTATTTGCATGCAATTTTTACCTGCATCTGCAGAGTAGAGGTTATTTGAGTTCAAGCAGTACCTGTGGTCCAGTTTTGTAGCCCACAAAGGGCCCCACCTGGGATCTGATTGAGCAGGTCTGCTCAGCATGGGATCAGGCTGGGTTCTGAATGGGATTTCTTATGCATCCGTGCTCAACAGTTCATCATGGTGCTGGAGACGTGCAGCCTATCTGGCTTGACTTTCAACTGCCTAAACTTTCTCACATCAGAATTTTCAAAGAACACATGAGACTAGTATATCATCTGTCTTCCATTGAAGTATTTGTTATAACATCGTCTCTCAGCCTTCAGCCATTTCAGATTCAAAGATTTTCTGAAACCTCAAACAGTTGACTATCAGTGCCCATGCTGTCATAGGAAATCTTTGTTTTAAATCTTCATTGTAAAAAAGGTTGACAGAAAAAAACCAAGGACAGGGAAAAGACATAATTCAGATTCAGAGACAACCTTCTGCGTTGCACAACTGTCGCTTTACTAATTGTCCCCTCGACAGACGTGGCCATTGGACATTCCTGCTTTAAAACAGGACCGGAATCCCTTGAGGCATCAGAGCTTAAAATTGCTTTTAGGTCTCCTGTGTTAATTAGCCCAGGAACTTTCCTTCCACCTCTCTTAGCATGCCTGCAGAGCAAGATAGAAAAGGTGAGATCAGGCCATCCGGCTCTGCTCTCAGCAGTCATCTCCAGGCTAGTCTGAAGGCTCTCTCCGGTGCTCAGAACCCTGGTTTCCAGGCTTACGGGACCAGATGCCCTTCCCTGGAGGTGACCACTCATCAGCACTCACTGGGGTGGGGGTGGGGGCAACCAAAGTTGCGAGCAGGCTGACCAGAAGGTTCTGGGGACCCTGAGGGGTTCTCTGGGTCAGGGAATGTAGGTCATTTCTACTTTTGGGGGAGCATGGTTCTGGTAATAACTGGCAAATTCTCCGGGCTGGGCAGCTAGCAAGCCACCAGGAGAGAATTTGGGCTGCTGCTAAAGGAATCACCAGGGTAAATTGTGACTGATGTCTGATTTGCAAAAGGGAAAAAATTCTGATCTTCCTTTACCACTAGCCAGTATGCTATATGCTCTGCCTGTCCCTCCCAGTTGAGCATTTCTATGGCACTTGGGGTAGCCAGCTACCATGATGGCCCCCAACGAACTCCGTATCCTAGTTTTCATAGCCTTGTGAGGCCCCTCTAACATGGCACCAGGTAGGTAGGTCTGTGTAACCATTGTAGACCTACGCTATGGTGATATCATGACACTGATGTGGTTAGGTCAGAGGAGAAACTACAACATCTGTCTTGGGGCTAGCCATTCTTCTCCCTCATCACTTTCACTGGGGAAGCCAGCAATCATTTTGTGAACAGCTCTGCAGTTTGGCCTACATGGGGAGGAACGTTTAAGCCTCATGCCAACAGTCAGTGAGGAGCTGAGGCATGGGGACAGCAGTTTAGACTCAAATCCTCCAGCCCCAGTCATAACCTCAGATAAGACTGAGGCCTGGCTGACAGCTGGGCTGCAGCCTGTGAGAGGGCCTGAGCCACAAACACCGAACAATCCACTCCTGATTTCCTAACCTCAGAGACCATGCGAGTCTTAGAGCAATCTGTTATACAGCCATAATTATCTAAAGCAGTTCTTATGAAAATTTTTAGAACTTTAAAGTGATTTTTTTACATTTATCACACTACTGTGAGATTATTATTATGACTCTTCTCAGAGAGTGAAAATTAGGTTCAAGTAGATTGCCTTAACTAAAATCCCATTGATTTGTGAGTTAGCTGCCCTTAGAAATTAAAACTTCAAGGGACTTCCTTGGTAGTCCAGTGACTAAGACTCCATGCTCCCAATGCAGGGGGCCTGGATTCAATCTCTGGTCAGGGAACTAGATCCCACGTGCCACAACTAAAGATCCCACATGCTGCAATGAAAATGGAGGATCCCGTGTGCCACAACTAAGACCTGAAACAGCCAAAATAAATAAGTAGGTAAGTAAGTATCATTCAGTCCCTTAGTTGTGTCCGACTCTTTGCGACCCCATGGAGCGCAGTGCACCGGGCTTCCCTGTCCATCACTATATCCCAGAGTTTGCTCAAACTCATGTCCACTGAATCAGTGATGCCATCCAACCATCTCACCCTCTGTCACCCCCTTCTCCTCCTGCAATCTTTCCCAGCATCAGGGTCTTTTCCAATGAGTTGTCTCTTCGCATAAGGTGGCCAGAGTATTGGAGCTTCAGCTTTAGTCTCAGCCCTTCCCATGAACATTCAGGTAAGTAATTAAATAAATATTTTTAAAAAAGAAATTAAAGCTTCCAGTTTTAGCACCAATGGAAACTCTACTGTGCATTTTTGTTCATTTTTGCTTGAAGTGAATGAAAAGAAAATATCTTTAATCTCATGGCAGTCCAGGTGCGTGTGTCTGGCTGATATTTCTCATTAAACTATATTCCAGTGTATTCTTAAAACCCATGAATGAGGATGAGAGGAGAAGAGCTATAGAGCAGAAACTCTCTGTGTTGTAGAGACCAGGAAATACACTTCCTCCTGAGATGATGAAAGGCTGACAGAGCGTGCATGTGATCTAATGCTATCGTGGCATCTTGCATTAACTCAAAGCACGAACTCATCAAGGGCTGTAATTTATTGATCTCAGTGAAGCACAGGAATTCAGGTTAATGCTGCATTTTTCCTTCAATGATGAGATCTGTAGCTACGACTGTACATGAAGGTCTGAGCATTTCTGTTACAATGTTCATACTCACGGATTCATAGTGAGCTGGGACCCCGTTGCAGCTGAAACTCATAAAACACACTCTTAGCTTAGGAATGAAATTTAAAACAAAGCACAATAGCTAAAGGCCTTGTTTCCCTCCCTCACCCACCAGGATTATATATTCTCAGAGAGACTTGATCTCTGGCTTGAATTATGTGAAAGTACAAAAGGAAGAATTTTAGTGCACAGAAAATACGAACTATTGTCCCAAATGAGTGTTTCTCCTGTATTTTGATTTTGTTCCCACGATATTGAAGTTGGGATGATTCTGCCATTTGATGTTTAAAAAGACAGTGTAATTGAGTGTCTACTATATGGAATGCACACTTCTGTATTTTCTGAACATCAACGCATTTATTCTTCTCTGTGTTCCTGTTTGGAACTCACCTGGAGCACATTATGAAATATTAGTGAGGAAAGCAACCAAAAATTTATGAGATAAGTTAGCAGTTGTGGAGGACAGGTAGGAAAAGATCCTTAAATGGCTTTTCTGATTATAAAAGTGATATTCACTCATTATGAAATACTTGAGAAAAATATTGAAAACTCTAAGCAAGAAAACAAAACCATCCCCTTCTTGAACCTGATCTTATCACCACACATGCTTTTTTGCCTCCATGGCTATCAGGAGGCACCCTCAGCGAACCCTGTCTTGCACACAGACCAGAGTGTGCTGATCATCGAAACTGGGTCTCCCCAGACAGACAGTGGCCCTCAGCAGCAGAAAGCATACTTGCCCTGCCATGATGTTCCTGGCATTGTGTGGGACAAGTAGTAGACACCCCGTGGATGTTTGTGGAGACAGGCATGAAGTCCAAGTCCTTGTAAATCTCTGTGAAGTACCCCTCCCCTCCTCCAAGAAAGCCCTGAGTGCTCCAGGGCTCGTGTTGTATGCCCAAGCAGTGAGGTGAGCTCTGGAGCCAAAGCTGGCCCAGCCAAACTGCCTTGACAGAGGAGTGTGGTGTTAGCCGTGCTTCAGGGACCATGGCCACTGATAGTGCCACTCATGAACAGGGGCCTCTGCATGCCTCCCTCAGCACCACCAGCTCCAGGCAACTCAGCAGATGTCACAGAGGGAGTACTTCAAAGCCTTCAGGGACAGACTAATGACCTAGAGATTCTAAAAAACTGATGGCAGCTAAAAGCCCTGCTTACTGCATCTGTCCCACCAAGTCTGAGTGGATGGTGAAAGTATCACCACAGAACAGCATATTGTGCTTATACCAAGCACTTAGTGATGAACCAGGATACCACTGGATATAACTTTGACTTCTGTGAACCCAGGCAAGTGGTACAGCCTCTGTGTATGCAGTGTTTCCTCTTCTGAGACAAGCAGTGCCTGCTTCATGGTTCCCTGGTAGGGAGGAAAGTTCTAGAAGTTAACAGAGCATGGTGAATGCCGGCTCTAGCTGTCACAGTCATTATTGTGACTGTGGAGTTCCCTTCTCAAGGAACTCATTATGTTGCGAGGGTCAAATGATGTGCTGATGGGCTTACATCTGTTCTCAGGAGACTGAACAATCAAACAGTGAGGAATGTTGGCTCAAGGTCATACACAGTTTATATGTGCAAAGCCTCACCATTTCTGGCTCTGCAAACAGGGACAAGTCCTTATTCTTTGAGTCTTAGTTTCCTTCAGTTCAGTTCAGTTCAGTTCAATCGCTCAGTCATGTCTGACTCCTTGCAACCCCACAAATCGCAGCACGCCAGGCCTCCCTGTCCATCACCAACTCCCAGAGTTCACTCAGACTCACATCCATCGAGTCGGTGATGCCATCAAGCCATCTCATCCTCTGCCGTCCCCTTTTCCTCCTGCCCCCAATCCCTCCCAGCATCAGAGTCTTTTCCAATGAGTCACCTCTTCGCATGTGGTGGCCAAAGTACTGGAGTTTCAGCTTTAGCATCATTCCTTCCAAAGAACACCCAGGGCTGATCTCCTTTAGGATGGACTGGTTGGATCTCCTTGCAGTCCAAGGGACTCTCAAGAGTCTTCTCCAACACCACAGTTCAAAAGCATCAATTCTTCGGCTCTCAGCTTTCTTCACAGTCCAACTCTCACATCCATACATGACTACTGGAAGGACCATAGCCTTGACTAGACAGACCTTTGTTGACAAAGTAATAGCTCTGCTTTTGAATATGCTATCTAGGTTGGTCATAACTTTCCTTCCAAGGAGTAAGTGTCTTTTAATTTCATGGCTGCAGTCACCATCTGCAGTGATTTTGGAGCCCAGAAAAATAAAGTCTGACACTGTTTCCACTGTTTCCCCATCTATTTCCAATGAAGTGATGGGACCAGATGCCATGATATTTGTTTTCTGAATGTTAAGCTTTAAGCCAACCTTTTCACTCTTCGCTTTCACTTTCATCAAGATGCTTTTTAGTTCCTCTTCACTTTCTGCCATAAGGGTGGTGTCATCTGCATATCTGAGGTTATTGATATTTCTCCCAGCAATCTCGATTCTAACTTGTGCTTCTTCCAGCCCAGCATTTCTCATGATGTACTCTGTATATAAGTTAAATAAGCAGGGTGACAATATACAACCTTGACATACTCCTTTTCCTATTTGGGACCAGTCTGTCATTCCATGTCCAGTTCTAACTGTTGCTTCCTGACCTGCATACAGACTTCTCAAGAGGCAGGTCAGGTGGTCTGGTACTCCCATCTCTTTCAGAATTTTCCACAGTTTATTGTGATCCACACAGTCAAAGGCTTTGGCATAGTCAATAAAGCAGAAATAGATGTTTTCCTGGAATTCTCTGGCTTTTTCGATGATCCAGTGGATGATGGCAATTTGATCTCTGGTTCCTCTGCCTTTTCTAAATCCAGCTTGAACATCTGGAAGTTCACAGTTCATGTATTGCTGAAGCCTGATTTGGAGAATTTTGGCATTACTTTGCTAGTGTGTGAGATGAGTACAACTGTGCGGTAGTTGGAGCATTCTTTGGCATTGTCTTTCTTTGGGATTGGAATGAAAACGGACCTTTTCCAGTCCTGTGGCCACTGCTGAGTTTTCCAAATTTGCTGGCATATTGAGTGCAGCACTTTCACAGCATCAACTTTTAGGATTTGAAATAGCTCAACTGGAATTCCATCACCTCCACTAGCTTTGTTCGTAGTGATGCTTTCTAAGGCCCACTTGACTTCACATGCCAGGATGTCTAGCTCTAGGTGAGTGATCACACCATTGTGATTATCTGGGTCATGAAGATCTTTTTTGTATAGTTCTTCTGTGTATTCTTGCCACCTCTTCTTAATATCTTCTGCTTCTGTTAGGTCCATACCATTTCTGTCCTTTATTGTGCCCATCTTTGCATGAAATGTTCCCTTGGTATCTCTAATTTTCTTGAAGAGATCTCTAGTCTTTCTTATTCTATTTTTTCCCTCTATTTCTTTGCATTGATCACTGCAGAAGGCTTCTTGTCTCTCCTTGCTATTCTTTGAAACTCTGCATTCGAATGGGTATATCTTTCCTTTTCTCCTTTGCTTTTGGCTACTCTGCTTTTCACAGCTATTTGTAGACAACCATTTTGCTTTTTTGCATTTCTTTTTCTTGGGAATTGTCTTGCTCCATGTCTCCTGCACAATGTCACGAACCATGAGCCATTAGTCTATCCATATAGGGAACAGGTGTATGAACTAAAACAGTATGTTAGTGAGGATTCTGCAGTGAAATAGAACCAATAGGATACCTCTATCTATACATCTAAACCTACCTATATCATATCTTATCTATCTGTCTATCTGTCTGACTGCCTATTTATCTATCAAAAGAGAAAAAGAGAGAAAGATTTCTTTTAAGCAATTGCTTCAAGTAATCATGGGGGCTGGTAAGTCTGACCTCTATAGGAAAGACTGGCAGTCTGGAAACTAAAGGAAGAGTAGATATTGCCATTTGCAGTCCAAACTCATCAGGGCAGCAGGCTGGACATTCAAGCACGGTTTCTATGTTACAGTCTGAGGCTTAATTCCTTCATTCGGGAGAAAACCTCAGGCTGCTCTTAGATTTTCTACTGATTGGATAAGGCCCACTCACAGCGTGGAGGGTCATCCGCTTTACTCAAAGCCTAATGATTTTAATGTTAATCACACTTTTAAAATACATTCACAGTGACATCTTTACTGGGGTTTGACCAAACAACTCGGCACTGTAGCCTAGCCAAGTTGACACATAAAATTAACCATCACAGACAGTTTTGTAACTTCTCCAAGCCTCAGTTTCCCAAGCATCCAATAATGCTGTTAATACCTAAGTTATAGTGTTTTTTTAAGCAAACATTTTTTCCAATTTTTCTGTGTGTGTTTCAGGAAGTTCTAAGTGCTTGAGATACTACAATGAGCAAAACAGAGTATCATCTTTGAGCTCACACTTGGAGGTGCTGAGGGAGGCACTTTTATTTAGTTGCTATACAAACTCTTCTGTCCATGGGATTCTCCAGGCAAGAATAATGGAGTGAGTTCGCATGCCATTCTCCAGGGGATCTTCCCAACCCAGGGATCAAACCCAGGTCTCCTGCATTGCAGACAGATTCTGAGCCACCAAGGAAGCCTGTATAAACTGCCAGATATTGATAAGCGCTAGGAAGAAAAACAAAGCAGAAGCTGCTGTTGAGAGGACTAAAGAAGCTGATGGAAACAAGGGCATCCCTGAGGATTGAGCAGACTCCAGGTGCTCAGTCCATGTTGCCTTCCTTCCCTTATCAACTGTAGTGTCACATAATAAGCCATTTTCCTACCTTGCCAGAAATTATTATGTATTTCCCCTTCTTGGCATAGACCATCTTGGAGTGAATCTTAATTATGCCTGTGGGCTGCAGTCAAACCCTGGAAGAAAGATGAAATTTAAACTTTTGCTTCCCTAGGTGCCTAAGTAAAGTTATTTTATCCCTTACAGAAATCTGGAATTCAGAAGGGGTAAAAAAAAAAAAGTGTTTTAAATTTATTTTGCATTGAAGTATAGTTGATTTACAATGTTGTGTTAGTTTCTGATGTATGGACAAGTGATTCACATTATGGCTTATTATAGGATATTGAACATATTTCCTGTGTGTGTTGTTTATCCATTCTATATATAATAGTTTACATCTGCTAATCCCAAACTTACAATCCATCCCTTCCATGGTGGCTCAGTGGGAGACCCAGGTTTGATCCCTGGGTTGGGAAGATCCCCTGGAGAAGGAAATGGCAACCCACTCCAGAATTCTTGCCTGGAGAATTCCATGGACAGAGAAGCCTGGCACAATGACAGTCATTGGGTCACAAAAGAGTCAGACACGACTTAGCAACTAAACAGCAACGGGTTTAGTTGCTCCTGCCTGCTTCCCAGGTGGCACAGTGGTAAGGAATCCACCTGCCAGTGTAGGGGATGCTGGAGACACGGGTTCAATCCCTGAGTTGGGAAGATCCCCTGGAGTAGGAAATGGCAACCCACTCCAGTATTCTTGCCTGGAAAATTCCATGGACAGAGGAGCCTGGCGGACCCCCACCCTTGGGGTTGCAAAGAGTCAGACATGACTGAGCACACACGCTCTGGCTAGATGCTCTGTAGCATGTGAAATCTTCCTGGATCAGATATTGAAACTGTGTCTCTTGCACTGGCAGGAGGATTCTTTGCTTCTGATATCCTTATCATAGGATATTGAATGTATTAATAGTTCCCTGTGTATATAGTAGGACCTTGCTGCTTGTCATTCTGTGTATAATATAATCGTTTGCATCTGTTAATCCCAAATTCCCCATCCATCCCTCCCCCACACCCCCCCTCCTCCTTGGCAACCATGAGCCTGTTCTCTAGGTCTGTGAGTATGTTTCTCTTTTCTGGATAGGTTCATTTGTGTTGTATTTTAGATCCCACATATAAGTGATATAATATATGGTATTTGTTTTTCTATAATTTTCTTTTTTGATGTCTTTGTCTGGTTTGGTATCAGGGTAATGCTGAGTTCATAAAGTGAGTTTGGAAGCATTCTCTCATCTTCATTTTCTGGGAAGACTTTGAGAAGGAGAAGTATTAAATCTTTTTAAAAAATGTTTAGTTCAGTCGTGTCTGACTCTGCATGACCCCACAGACTGCAGCCCACCAGGCTCCCTCATCCCTGGGATTCTCCATGCAAGAACACTGGAGTGGGTTGCCATTTCCTTCTCCAATGCATTAAAGTGAAAGTGAAGTCATTCAGTTGTGTCTGACTCTTCATGACCCCATGGGCTGCAGCCCACCAGGCTCCTCCATCCATGGGATTTTCCAGGCAAGAGTACTGGAGTGGGGTGCCGTTGCCTTCTCCGAGTAAAATCACCAGTAAAGTCTAATTACGACTTTTGTTCATTGAGAGGCTTTTGGTTACTGATTCAACCTCCTTACTAGGAATTGGTCTTTTCAAGTTTTCTATTTCTTCATGATTAAGTCTTGAAAAATTGTGTTTCTAGGAATTTGTCCATTTACTCTAGGTGGTCCAACTTTTGGACATATACTTGTTTTTAGTATTGTCTTATGATTCTTTGTATTCCTGTGGTATCGAAACTTCTCCTCTCATTTCTGATTTTACTTGATTCTTTCTTTTTCCTAGTTAGTCTAATTGAAGACTTGTCAATTATCTTTCCAAAGAACCAGTTCTTAGTCTCTGTTTTATTTCCCTTCTGAACTTTATTACTTCCTTCCTATTATTAACTTTGGGTTTTGTTTATTCTTTTTCTACCTCCTTTGGGTGAAAAGTTAGATTATTTGTTAGAGTTTGGTATTACCAACTATAAAGACCATGCTGTACATTACCTCCCCAGGGATTTTTTATTTTATAAATGCAAATTTGTACCTTTTGACCTTCTTCACCCATTTCACCTAACCTCTAGTCCCTGATTCTGGCAACCACCAATATGTTCTCTGTATCTGTGAGTTTAGTTTGGGGGTTTTGTATGTTTATTTATTTGTTTTTTTGATTCCCTATATAAGTGAGATCATACAGTATTTGTCTTTGTCTCACTTGTTTCATTTAGAATACTGCCCTTGAGGTCCATCTATGTTATCACAAATAGCCAGATTTCATTCATTTTTTATGGCTGAATAATATTCCATTGTGTGTGTGTGTGTGTGTGTTCATTCATTCATTGGTAGACAGTTAGGTTGTTCCCTATGTTGACTACTGAAAATAATGCTGCAATAAACCTGGATGAGCAAATATCTTTCTGAGTTAGTGTTTTTGTTTCCTTCAGATAAATACCTATAAACTGAATTGCTGGATCATATGATAGTTTAGTTTAATGTTTTTGAGAAATCTTCATACTGCTTTTCATAGTGGGTGCATCAATTTACAGTCCCATCAGCAGCGCACAAGAGTTTCTCTTCCTCTACATCCTCATCAATACTTGTTATTTCTTATCTTTTTGGTAATATTTTTTCTCCCTGTTTTTAATTTATGGTCATTGTGTTCTGCTTTCTGAGACAGTCCTCATATATCTTTATCTATGTAGGGTCTATATCTTCATCTTCCAAATTTTCTAGGAAGTTTTATAAAATATATAAAAAAATGTAAATATCAAAAGTATTCAACTCTATAAATTTTCACAAAGTGGAAACACTGCATAGCCAGCACTTGGCTCTGGAAAGAACATCTCCCCCACTGCAGATGCCATCCTTGTGCCCTGCTCACTCACTATCCTTCCTAAGGGAAAAAACTATCCTTTATTTCAAATATTTTAAATTAGTTTTGCCTGTTTTGTACTTCACATAAATGGAAGCACACAGAATTGTATTATTTTGTGTCTGGCTTCTTTCACTCACCACTGTTTAGGCAATTCATTTATCTTGTGTACATTCTCATTTCTGCATGGTATTCCACTGTAAGAATGTATTACAATTTATCTGCCCATTTTATACTGTTGATAGATGATTGTTTCCAGTGTTTATGGATAGTGCTGCTGTGATCATTCTTGCACATGTCTTTTGGTGAACACATGTATGCATTTCTGTTGGATACATACCTAGGAACAGAATTATTGGGTCATAGGACATTCATATTTTCGGCATTAGTGGATGTTGTAAACCAGTTTTCCATATGTGTTTTATCAATTGACATTCCCTTCAGCAGCATATAAGAACTCCAGTTGCTGTACATTGTCACTAATACTTGGAATGTGTATGTGTGTGTGTGTGTGTGTGTGTGTGTGTGTTTTGTTACTCATTTTAGCCATTCTGGTGGATGGCACATCATTGTGGTTTTATTTTTTTCCTGAAGTTGAGCATCTTTGCTTACCCATTTGAGTATTCTATTTGTAAAGTGACTTTTCGGAACTTTAGTCCAATTTTCTATCAGTTTTCTAACTTCTTTTGTTATTTATTTATAGATGTTCTCTCTACATTCTGGATACAAATATTTTGTTGGAGATAAAAGTGCAAATATTTTCTGTTATGCGGTGGCTTGCCTTTTCACACCGGTGACAGTATGCTTTTGTAAGCAGAAGTTCTTAATTTTAATGTTTTCAAATACATCAATCCAGTGTGAGCTTTCTGATACTTTATTTTAAATTTGTGGATTCTTTAGCTGTTTCTTTGTTGTTGCTTGCTCCCAAGATAAATAGAATATTTTCTTTCAGCTGCGTGAGAATATTGATGCTTTTTAAAAGCTTTCCATTTCCTGCGCAGCCTCTGTATCCTTTTGGGTCTGTCTGCTCCCATCCCTGTCATTTACCTGGTGGGTTTCTTCAAGCGTCTGTGACTCTTGGCTCTTTGCTGATGTGTGAGTCCTTGGTGTTCAGTGGGCTTCACCCTGGGGTGACCTGTCTTGTGGGGTGAGTCCCCATTGCTCATGAAGTTAGGTCACTCCTCTTGGATTGGTTCAAATTCACCAAAAAATACACTTTCAGTCTTCTTCCTGAAGGATTAAATCCTGGCTCCAGAGTCCTGAGGCTACATTGTGGGAAGAAGAACAAGAGCCCACAAGCTGCTGGTGTCCACTGAAGTAGACATAACTTGCTTTACCCTCTCCAGAAAATAAATCTCCAGCATTCTGTTAGAAAAGTGGAGATGTATCCCTGTGTCAGGAACAGTGGATAGGATCTGAGTGCCCAACAGCTGATTAAAGAGGTTTGAAAGCAATCATCAAATTTATAGCTCACTCCTCTCCTTTCCTCCTGGGACCCAGGATGCTTCCAGTTTCTGAGCCTTTGGGGATTTTTTACTGGAAACCAAGACTTCCCTACTGCTGGCTTGTAATTCAGCTTTCCAAGCTCTGCTAAGTCCATTTCCAGTCACCACTCTGCTTTCTAGCTTCCATACAGTTGTTGTTGCCTCTTTTCCTAATCCCTTAGTAGGTTTATGTCTTTGAAAATCCTTCCCCATGATTTTATTGAGATTGGGGGAAGAAGAAAATGTAAATGGAGGCACTCAATTTACTACTTTTAACTAGAAGTCACTACATTAGTTCCTTAATCCTTTCAGAATTTATTTTTGTATGTGTAGGGTACATACCAGAAATTTAAAGTTATGTGTGTATTCCAAACAGATACTCATTTGTTCCAAAATCACTTATTGAATAATTCATTCTCTCTCCCATGTCCTGGAATGTTCTGCTTCTAAACACCTGCTCAGTGTACTCTTTCTTCTTGTTCAAGTCTTTGTACAATGTTTTCAGGCCAGAGAAGACCATGTACACTACCCAATTAAAAACGCACACCTGAAACTTCCCTGGTGATCCACTGATTAAGAATCCAGCCTTGCAATGCAGGGGACAGAGCTTTGATTCATGGACTGGGAACTAGGATCCCACGTTCCATGGAGCAACTAAGCCCATACACTGCAACCACTGAGCCCATGTGCTACAGCTAGACAGTCTGTACACTGCAAGGAAAGATCCTGCATGACACGACTAAAACCCAACGCATCCCAATGAACTAATTAAAAATGCACACCCACCTCTGTTGTTTTCTTTCTCCTCTCCAATTTTATATGATACTTCACACCCTGTTATATCAGAGCAGGCAATGGCACCCCACTCCAGTACTCTTGCCTGGAGAATCCCATGGATGGAGGAGGCCGGTAGGCTGCAGTCCATGGGGTCACAAAGAGTAAGACACGACTGAATCAACTTAGCAGCAGCAGCACCCTGTTATATACTGTTTAACCATGTCTTTTATTTTTTGTATTCTGATGTTTTGACATCTGCAGCCTTGCTGACACACCTATGGTTAACCAAATACTAGAGATAATTCACCCAAGAATATGCTTTTCAAATACAAGCAGTCCAGAGCCCTCCCACCACCCACCTTCTCGATCCAGCTGTCACACTCCAGACTGCTGTCCACCTGCCCTAATCACACTAGTGGAGGTGCAAGACCACTAGGGACAGCCCCTCTGTCCCAGAACCTGCTGAAATTATTCAGACTTGCCCTCCTAAACCTGTTTGCCCTGTCTTTCCTGTTTCTTCTATGAAAACCAATGTAAAAGCTCTTACCTACACTTCTGGAACCTCATTCCTGCCTTCTGACCAACCTGGTGCTTCCCCATATGGCCCTGCATGGTGTGGCATGCCCCCTTCCTTTTAAGATCTGTGAGAAACAAATCATCTTTCCAACTGCAGTCATCTCCTGACCTGTTGCCTTACTGTGCCTCACTAAATTGTCAAACATTTACTTTTCTATTTGGGGCTGATTTTCTCTCATTAGACAGTAGTTTCTGTGAACTCAAGGATTTAACATGTTTTGGTTGTTATCTTATGCATGATACCTATCATTCAACAAACATATGCAGAATGAATTAGCAAATATACAATGTTTTCAAACAAGTATGGCTTTGTTTCCATACCCTCTATTTTGTTCCACTTGTTAATTTATTTATTCCAATATAGTTCTACTCCATATTATTTTCCATAATTTTGTAGTTTAATACTAACAGAGCAAATTGCCATTCATTGTGCCTGTTTTTCAAGATACCTGTGCCTGTATTGTTATTATTACCTATTATCGAACATTTTTTAATCAGCTAATATTTAGGTAGAATTTTTATATTATGATTCATATTAGTTAAGTGTTTATTAACCCAAGTTAAAAAGTACAAAAGAGTAAAAAATGAAGGTAATTGTTCCCCTTACTCTAGTCCCCCCTTCCCAGTGGCAACCACTTTGTAAAAATCTTTGTTTCTTAGAAATAATCCAGGTATGTGCTTGTTGTATCTATATAATATATATGTGTGTGTATGTGTATGTATAAATATATTTCTAATCTACGATTTATACTTCTGACATGCATATAAAATATAGATATATAGTCACAATGAAGAGAGAAATGGAAACTCACTCCAGTATTCTTGCCTGGGAAACCCCATGGACAGAGGAGCCTGGCAGGCTGCAGTCTATGGGGTTGCAAGGAGTTGGACACGACTGAATGACTAATGGCCCATCTAGTCACATAATTGGAAAAGTTCTATAAATGGTATTTTATGCCTTGCTTTTTCCAATTTAACATATTTTGAAGAATATTCCACATTTGCCTGCCCATCTATGTTACCTTTCTTCCACATGTGTTCCACTTTATGGATATAATGCAGTTTATTTACCTCATTGACATATGAATGTAAGTCTTGGATATTTATAATATTTTGTCATTTTTTGTTACTTTACTTTATATATTATATTATTTTGTCCAATTATGCCATGATCATCCTAATACATATAATAAATAAAATTAAAATCACAATGAGGTCACTTATACTTTATTAGAATTAGCAAAGAGTTGGTTGGTTTTTTTTTAAGTTGATAGCAAACATAGATGGAGAAGACCTGGAAAAACAGGTATTCTCCCAGACTGCTATGACTTTGGAAAGCATTTGACAATATCTGTCAAAATTAATACTGCATCCATTTACTTAGAAACTTCATTGACACGCATATCACAACATGTAGTCAAACTTGTTAGAATTTTGACTGAGATTTCATTAAATTTATCATTTATTTTGTGAAGTGAAAGTCTAACAGTTGTGTCTGACTCTTTCCAATCCCATGGACTGTAGCCTGCCCAGCTCCTCTGTCCATGGAATTCTCCAGCAAGAGTACTGGAGTGGGTTGCCATTTCCTTCTCCAGGGGATCTTCCCGACCTGGGGATCAAACCCAGGTCTCCTGCATTACAGACAGATTATTTACCAACTGAGTCACTAGGGAAGCCTATCATTTAGTTTAGGGGCAGTTAATTATCATATTAGTGACTTTCCATTCGGTAAGACACAGTATAATTTTCCACCTCTCTAAGTTTTCTCTTATAATTTCCAGTAGAGGTGATATATGTCTTTCATATTTCTTAGGTTTGTTTTTAGATACTACATAGATTTTCTGCCATTAACTGCAAATATTACTACTCTGAAATTCTGAATCAGCTAACGACAGCATTTGGGCTTCCCTGATGGCTCAGTGGTAAAGAATCCGTCTGCCAATGCAGGAGATGTGGGTTCAATCCCTGGTTTGGGTAGATCCCCTGGAGAAGGAAATGGCAACCCACTCCAGTATTCTTGCCTGGGAAATCCCATGGACAGAGGAGCCTAGAGGGCTACAGTCCATGTGATTGCAGAGTCGGATATGACTTAGTAACTGAGCGCACAATGTCAGCATTTGGGAAAAGTATTTTTTAATACATCTACTTCGGCTCTTAATACACATTTGATTCTCTGACCTCTTCTCAACTTCCTGCCATACTGAAATCCAGTGCAATTTTAGTTCCACATTTTCATTCATATATTCGTTTACACAACTGGCAATTATTTACCCGTCACTATATCTTAACCATATATATATATATATATATATATATATATACACACACACACACACACACACACACGCACATATAAAACTATATATATATATATATATATATATATTTACTGTTTTTCCTGCTTACTGCTCTTTCTTGCATTGTAAAATTTCTCTTGGATTAATTTTTTGTTGAAGTACAGTCTCTTTAATTTTTTTAATAGAAGCTGTAAGGGTAAAATTATTCTGAGTCGTGGCAGATCTGAAAATGTCCTTCGTATTTGAATCAACATTGGCCAGAAATAAAATTCTAGTTTCAAAATCCTTTACTTTTGGAACTTTAAGGTTATTGTTGTATGATTTTTCCTACCTAATTCTTATGTTTCTGTAGGTAAGCTATTGCATGAGTTTCCTACCTAATTCTTATATTTCTATAAGTAAGCTGTTGCTTTCTCTCAGAAAGCTTTGAGAAATTTTTCCTCCTTCAGTCTTGGAACTTTAGAAATCTCATCATAAAGTCACTAAGGGCAAAGCTGTTTTGAGTCTGAAAACCTGCATTATTTTCCTCTTCTAAATTCATTGATTATTTTGTGCCCTCCATTCTCATGATTCTTACTCTAGAATTTCTCCTTCATGGATGTAGGGAGACCAGCAATATTGTACACTGATATGTACAATTTTAAAGAATTTTAAAGAATGAATGGTTGTTCCCTCATCAATTTGTAAACCTAACTAGAGAGGTAATAATTTAAATTGATTTTGGTCACTTACACTCTAATATGAATAAGTTAGTGATAATAGCCTAGGCATTTCAGCATAAGCAATCTACAAAATGGAAATTTGGCCAAGCACACAAGTTCTTGCAAAAGCATCAACCTCAGATATATTCTGTAAAACTTAAAGACTAGATAATTGTTCCCTGGGAAATTTCTCTTAAAAAAGCAAAATACAGATGTCCCTCATATGTAGTTTCCAAGTCAATTTCAGATGTTGAATTTTAAAGGAAACCAGAGTGACCACATAAGAGGTAAATTTCAGGTTACGCATATGGCAGGATGGGAGGCCTAAGCTGAGAGGTATTTGGTGATGGGTCTTGGTTTCTCTAAAGGAAAAAAGTGTTTCTGTATTTCAGATAATGTGACTTATTATTATTTCTAAGCTGAAAGAAACTCACATTTGCTCCAGGGGAATATTAGACTTCCTTCCTCAACTGGCTTTCAGTTTTCTCTTTTCAAATAAAAAATTTGATTCTTTAAAGTAACTATAAAACCTTAGGTTTCAAACTTGTATCCTTATTATAACCAGATGGGAGTTATAGATCTCTCTGATATATCAGAGACCAAAGAGGGGATGTCTGGTTAATCTCTTTGGTAGATTTCTTAAATCTCCTGGCTTTTCCCATGAGCAAAAAAAAAAAAAACCCAAAGAGTAATAAAATAGATTAGATCCAGTTACATGCTGTTGTGTTAGAGTTTTCTTTTTACCTTAACTTTAAAATTTATATGTGTTTTTAACAGGCAAAATTAACATTTTGAGAAGTTGAAGCTTCAGTATCAGAAAACTATTAGAGGCAAGAAAAAAGCAATGATTTTATCTTGATTAGTTCTCTGGGAAATTGATTGCAGTCATAAAGGTGAACTGTGTCCAGCCTTCACTGATTCCAGCAGCAGTTGGCATCCTCTTGTGTTGCTGCCATATTGGACAAACTCACTTTCATTGGTATTGATCAGAATTTATTGATCTAGTTCAAGCACCATAAAATTACTTTGTCAAAAGTTCATTATATAGGAGTGGAAACATTTGAAAATAAACCAACTATTTTTAATAGGGACTGGGATATATGAAAGACTATAACATGATTCATTAATTTTTTTGTACCTTCCTTGCATTGAAATGAGCTTACAAGCACCACCTGAGTAGAATATGATGGAATGAAGGTTTCCACATAGCTTGCCTGAATTTCTAAGAAAAATAAATAAATTTACCACAATTTCTCCAAAGTTGATTGATAATATCAGGGTAGAGTTCTGGTTATGTGGAAGTAAACATTTCTCAAAGAAATCATTAGCATACAGACTATCTCTGAAATAGCCATGTCAAATACTGGAATACTTTATAGGAGCTGCCTGAATGGCAGAAACACTGGCTGAGAAGCAAGCCCGTAGACTGGAGTCAGTACATCAGGAGACCAAGGGGCCATCTGGAGGCACCTCTAGATTCGATCCTCTGGCCATGCATGTGTGGGTGACCTCAGGGCTGCTGACAGTCCTTTCCCATGGCCAGTGCCAGCATGCTCACCACACATGCCTGAAGCTGGACTAGCCACCTCTCATCTTCTTAAGTACGTTAAGAATGTCTGACAATTTTAGATGAGACACCATTAAATATGTATATAACAGAGCAGCAAAATTAATGTGTACCATCATCAACTTTAGTTTCTTCTCTTTTCTTCCCAAAGGAGGAAACTAAGGCCCGGAGGTCTACAGAGGTTTTCTGCCTGAGAGTCTTTCCCAAGATGCCCCCTGTCTTGTCTCCTGGAGTGAAGATTTCTTCCATTGATCATAGGATAATTGATACTTTCTCTTTCTCCTTACATTAAAGGAATCTTTTCTTAGTGCCCCATCACCTCTTGATGATTTTTATCACATCCTTCTTCTCCTACATTTTTAACTTCCTAAGACATCATTGATAATTATTATTCTAAATTGTATGTGCTCTTGCTTCTCAGTCACTTGATCAAATGTACTATGTGCTGTCCTCATCAGTTTAAATCTGATTTTTTTTCTGATGCTTTATTGGGTATATCAATGCATGTAGATGGTGCTAAGGAGAAACTTAAAATTGGACTTACTTTGAGTTTTTTTTGAAAAAAACTTTGTTATAATGTTTCATTTCCATGTAATAAAAGACCACTGATTGTATCATAATTAAAAGATGATATTATCATTCAAACTTGCATGAGTCCATTGAGGTTTCATGATGACAAGTGATTCCACTAAACTAAAAGATGTTTCTGGATATTTAATCACAAAGAGTATATTAGAAGTTAAAGCAACCACTATCACACCCATATTTGGGATGTGTCAATCCTATTGCTAAAAAGAATCTAACTTTTCATTAACCATTAGAATGGCCAAAATCCAGAACACTTATGCTTATAAGGATGTCTAGCAACAAGGACGCTCATTCATTGCTGGTGGGAATGCAAAAGTCTGCCACCATTTTGGAAAACAGTTTTTTGACAGTTTCTTATTGAACTAAACATACTCTTACCATAGGATTCAGCAATCATGATCCTTAGCATTTACCCAAAGGAGTTAAAAAATTATGTTCACACAAATACTTGCACACGGATGCTTGTAGCAGCTTTGCTCATAAATACCAAAAGTTGGATGTCAACTAGATGTCCTTTAGTAGGTGAATGGATAAATAAACAATGGCATATCAAGATAATGGAATTATACAGTACTTAAAGCTCAACATTCAGAAAACTAAGATCATGGCATCTGGTCCCATCACTTCATGGCAAATAGATGGAGAAACAGTGGAAACAGTGGCTGACTTTATTTTTTTGGGCTCCAAAATCACTCCAGATGGTACCTGCAGCCATGAAATTAAAAGACGCTTGCTCCTTGGAAGAAAAGTTATGACCAACCTAGACAGCATATTAAAAAGCAGAGACATTACTTTGCCAACAGAGGTCCATCTAGTCAAGACTATGGTTTTTCCAGTGGTCATGTATGGATGTGAGAGTTGGACTATGAAGAAAGCTGAGTGCCTAAGAATTGATGCTTTTGAACTGTGGTGTTGGAGAAGACTCTTGAGAGTCCCTTGGACTGCAAGGAGATCCAAACAGTCCATCCTAAAGGAGATCAGTCCTGAATATTCATTGGAAGGACTGATGATGCTAAAGCTGAAACTCCAATACTTTGGCCACCCAATGCACAGAGCTGACTCATTTGAAAAGACCCTGATGCTGGGAGGGATTGGGGGCAGGAAGAGAAAGGGATGACAGAGGATGAGATGGTTGGATGGCATCACTGACTCAATGGGCATGAGTTTGAGTAAACTCTGGGAGTTGGTGATGGACAAGGAGGCCTGGTGTGCTGCAGTCCATAGGATCACAAAGAGTCAGACACAACTGAGCAACTGAACTGAACGGAATATTCCATTATATGTGTGCTGTGCTGTGCTCAGTCACTCAGTCGTGTGAGGTTGATGAGGTTGAAATGACTCTTTGTGACCCGATGGACTGTAGCCCACCAGGCTCTGCTGTCCATGGAGATTCTCCAGGCAAGAATAATGGAGCGGGTTGCCATGCCCTCCTCCAGATGATCTTCCCAACCCAGGAATCAAAGCCGGGTCTCCTGCATTGCAGGCAGATTCTTTACCAACTGAGCTATGAGGGAACAGTATAAGAGGGTTCAAAAGCGAGTAACTCTTGGTGCCTTGGTTCCCACAATGTTTCTTAATCTGATTTTCCAGCTCGAGAGAGGAGCCTGGCGGGTTACAGTCCATGGGGTCACGAAGAGTCGGACATGACTGAGCATCTAACATAACATGGCATTGGGTTGCACAGCTATGTCTGGGTCAGAGAAATCCCTGTTCCAACTTGTGTATCTGACACACTTTCATCAGTACTTACAGCTCATGTGTAAATGGGAACACATTTACTGTGATTTCAACCCTGGGAAGGACCCAGTGTGAGCCAACAGGGGCCCAGAGGGCCACTGCAAAGCTAGCCCTAGAGGCTTCCCTGGGATGCCCACCTGTGCCCACCTTCGGATCAGCACGGTCAGCCCTGGGTCTGGAGCCTGAGTGCAGATCTCAGCTCTGTTCCCCACAGCTCTTTAACTTGGAAACTGACTTCTCTTTCTTCTGAGGAGAAGGTTTGCTAAGGTGAAATGGCCAATGGCCAATGGCTGTGCCATAGTTATTTACTGCTTGTTGTTTTCTTGGTATGAGCCACCCACCCTCACCCTCAGCCTTCTCTGGCAATTCTTTTGGTTGAGTAAGTCAGTTGGTCCACTGCAGACAATTTCTTCCCAAGTAACTTTATCTTCCCGGACTCCGTGAGTGTCTCCTCAGCAGGTAAAGTGACGGGGGAGAGGGGCATGGCTTATCCCTTGGTTCTGAATGTCTCTTCTCCATCAGGAGCCATTTCTCAGGGCAAGGCAGCTCTCCCTGGAACTGAGTTGAATGCTGTGAGACAGCACATGATAGACAGGAACAAAGCATCTCTTTTAAAGAAACACACTCATTTTTCTAAACTGAGTAGGTACAGAAGTTCAGTGATTTTGTGTAATAAATATATTGATCTCAAACATGGAGAAACCTGTGATTATTCAGTTACAGACCCAGGAGCTTTGGCTCCAAACCAGTCCCACCTATCCCAGAACATGAAGCCAGGGAGGAAAAGGGAGCACTGACCTTGATTTTACTAGGCCCCAGTCTGCTCGTGGAGGGGGCTGGGTGATAAATGCCTTCAGCTAAGCCTTTGTGAGAAACGGACAAATAAAGGATACCATCTTATAAACACTTGTTGTTGTTGTCCAGCCACTAAATCGTGTCCGACTCTGTGACCCCATGAACTGCAGCACACCAGGCTTCCCTGTACTTCACCATCTCCCAGAGTCTGCTCAAACTCATGTCCGATGAGTCAATGATGCCATCCAAAGATTTCATCCTCTGTCGTCCCTTCTCCTCCTGCCTTCAATCTTTCTCAGCATCAGGGTCTTTTCCAATGAGTTGGCTCTTCACATCAGTTTAACAAAATTTTGTTAGCTCTTTCCAAATTGAAGCTGTAACAATAATGCCACAAACTGTGGCAAACTCAGTTTGTCCTGAAATATTATGCAAATTTTGTCTTCTCTCATATGCAATTTCAGAGACAAGTCTACCTTTCAAACCTTTGGTTTTCATGTTTAAAGGCTTTTCCATAGCTTTTAATATGCTTCCATGTATTTCTATTTCATTTAATTTAAACTTCCTTGAGAATATTAATATTTTAAGAACATTGCTGGGAATGTTATCAGTTCCTTATTATCATGTAATAATAACTTTTAATAAAAGAAAGTCATCTCAAATTGCCACATCTGCTTGAGAGCTTTAGAGGACACAAAATATATTTCTATCTACAGCATGTACTTAGCCTGGAGAATATTCAAGAAAAACACAATTTTCAGAAAACTCCGCCCCCTCCTGACCAGGCCAATGCCTTGGAATTAGCTGGCCATCCAATTAGTTGGTATGTGACTACTAGGTCATTAAGGAAAGATGGTCAATCCTGATTTTAAGTCTTATCCAATACTGTCCTTTCATTGCCATATATTCAAGATGCATCAATTTTTTTAATTAATTAAATTTAATTTTCTAGTGATCTTTTGGGGAGGGTCTAAAGTTCTGTGACTTTTAAAAATTTATTTATTTATTTATTTTTGGCTGCACTTGGTCTTCATTGCTACTTGAGGGCTTTCTCTAGTTGTGGCAAACGGGGGCTACTCTCTAGCTGCAGGGCATGGGCTTCTCATTGCAGTGGCTTCTCTCGTTGCAGGGCATGGGCTCTAGGGCATGGGCTCAGTTGCGGTGCACGGTCTTAGTTTCCCCATGGCATGTGTAATCTTCCCAGATCAGGGAGCAAACCCATGTCCCCTGCATAGGAAGGCAGATTCTTAACCACTGGACCACCAGGGAAGTCCATATATTTCTGTGACTTTTAACTCATATATAGATTTGTATAACTACCACCACAAATAGGATATAGAATAGCTTCATCTCTAAGATATAAACTCTCAGGTGTATGATAGTTTGACATCACACCCTTTTCCTCCCCAGCCTCTAGGAACTCTGCTCACTTCTCTATTCCTCATGGTTGTGCCTTTCCAGAATGTCACATACAATGAATCATACAGAATGTAACTGATAGAGACTGGCTTCTTTCACTTGGTAAAACACCCTAGAGATTCATCTTTGTTGTTACCTATATTGATAGTTTGTTCTTCTTTATTACTTTCTTTTTATTTATATGTGAGTCTTCCCCCTCTCTGGGTATCTTTCAGGATTTTTCTTTATCTTTAAAGTTCTGAGGTTTCACTATGATGGATCTGGTTGGGAATTTACTATTACTATTTATTCAACATTAGGTAGAATTTTCAGTGTAAGGACTCGTGTCCTTCAATTTTGGAAAATCTCAGCTTTTATCTCTTTCATTATATTCAACATTCACTTTTGCAATGGTTAATTAAGGGTAAATTAGGCTGGTGATTGAGCGCCCAGATTAAATAGTATTTTGGTGTGTGTCTATGAGGGTGTCTCTGGGGGAGATTAGCATTTAAATTGATGGACTCTGTAAAAGCTGATGGCCTTCCCCACTGTAGGTGGGCACCATCCAATTCATTGAATGCCTGACTAGAACAACAGGTGAAGGAAGGAGGCAATTGCCTGGAGCTGGGGCATCTCATCTTTTCCTGCCCTCAGACTGGGTTTTAAACCATCAGCTCCCCTGGTTCTCAAGCCCTCAGACTTTGACTGAATTACACCACTGTCTTTCTTGGGGCTCTAGTTTGCAGATGGCAGATCTTGGGGCTTCCTAGCCTACATAATCAAAAGGGCAATTCCTGATAATAAATCTCCTTCATATCATCTATGTCTAACTCTGAAACTGTCAGGTGGCGTTTTGAGAGGCTCCGAAGAGCTCAGTCCTTTGTGTCTCAGTGCAGAAAAGATACATAGAGAGGCAAAGTGATAGATAAGAAGTGATTTATTTGGACACTTGTGAGGCTTCCAAGCAGGTGGGTGACAGGATCTGTGCCCCAAGAACTTAGTGAGCTACAGCTTTAAAATCAAAGGAAAAGTGAGGAGATGGGGGAAGATCACCTTCTTCCTCATTCTTGAGTGGGCATCACGTTTCCATAATCAGCTCCTCCTCCAGTCTGGGAAAGGGAACTTTCTCGTCCCCCTATGGCCATACTGGGACTGTCATGGCACTATGGAAAAATTATTTTAGCTCCCAGGACAATGAGGGTCTTTCACTTTGAAGTGTCACCTTTTCATAAATTATTGTTTTTTATGTATGCAGAGAGCATGTCCTAGGGGTCATTAATTTACTGAGCTCCCTGGGCAGGATGTGAGTCTCATGCCACCATTGTTTTATTGTTCGGAGGCATGTCTCATGGGACTGCATGGTTTGCTATTAAGCAAGCCGGCTTGGTTTTGTGGTTAAGCAAACTTGCCTTCTTAAGTGACCATTAACTTATAGGGGTCTCCCATATTTTCTCTATTTATAATCCCCTAGTGGGATTAACTATTTAATCAGTTTTTACTATTTTTGCTTTATTGACTATGCCAAAGCCTTTGACTGTGTGGATCACAATAAACTGTGGAAAATTCTGAAGGAGATGGGAATACCAGACCACCTGACCTGCCTCTTGAGAAACCTGTATGCAGGTCAGGAAGCAACGGTTAGAATTGGACATGGAACAACAGACTGGTTCCAAATAGGAAAAAGAGTACGTCAAGGCTGTATATTGTCACCGTGCTTATTTAACTTTTATGCAGAGTACATCATGAGAAATTCTGGGCTGGAGGAAGCACAAGCTGGAATCAAGATTGCTGGGAGAAATATCAATAACCTCAGATATGCAGATGACACCACCCTTATGGCAGAAAGTGAAGAGGAACTAAAGAGCCTCTTGATGAAAGTGAAAGAGGAGAGTGAAAAAGTTGGCTTAAAGCTCAACATTCAGAAAACTAAGATCATGGCATCTGATCCCATCACTTCACGGCAAATACATGGGGAAACAGTGGAAACAGTGTCAGACTTTATTTTTTTGGGCTCCAAAATCACTGCAGATGGTGACTGCAGCCATGAAATTAAAAGACACTTACTCCTTGGGAGGAAAGTTATGACCAACCTAGACAGCATACTAAAAAGCAGAGACATTACTTTGTCAACAAAGGTCTGTCTAGTCAAGGCTATGGTTTTTCCAGTAGTCATGTATGGATGTGAGAGTTGGACTATAAAGAAAGCTGAGTGCAGAAGAATTGATGCTTTTGAACAGTGGTGTTGAAGAAGACTCTTGAGAGTCCCTTGGACTGCAAGAAGATCCAGCGAGTCCATCCTAAAGGTGATCAGTCCTGGGTGTTCATTGGAAGGACTGATGTTGAAGCTGAAACTCTGGTATTTTGGCCACCTGATGCGAAGAGCTGACTCATTTGAAAAGACCTTGATGTTTGGAAAGATTGACGGCAGGAGGAGAAGGGGACAACAGAGGATGAGATGGTTGGATGGTATCACTGACTCAATGGACATGGGTTTGGGTAGACTCCAGGAGTTGGTGATGGACAGGGAGGCCTGGCGTGCTGTGGTTCAGTTCAGTCGCTCAGTCATGTCCGACTCTTTGAGACCCCATGAATTGCAGCATGCCAGGCCTCCCTGTCCATCACCAACTCCCAAAGTTCACTCAAACTCACATCCATTGAGTTAGTGATGCCATCCAGCCATCTCATCCTCTGTCATCCCCTTTTCCTCCTGCCCTCAATCCTTCCCAGCATCAGAGTCTTTTCCAATGAGTCAACTCTTCTCATCAGGTGGCTGAAGTATTGGAGTTTCAACTTCAGCATCAGTCCTTCCAATGAACACCCAGGACTGATCTCCTTTAGGATGGACTGGTTGGATCTCCTTGCAGTCCAAGGACTCTCAAGACTCTTCTCCAACACCACAGTTCAAAAGCATCAATTCTTCGGCGCTCAGCTTTCATGGGGTCACAAAGAGTTGGACACAACTGAGAGACTGAACTGAACTTGTCCTTTTACTCTGTCCCTGTTTATATCTATATCTATATCTGTATCTGTATCTGTATCTGTATCTATGCCTGTGTGCTAAGTCGCTTCAGTCATGTCCAACTCTTTATGACCCTATGGACTGCAGCCTGCCAGGTTCCCCTGTCTATGGGATTCTCCACGTAAGTATACTGGAGTGGGTTGCATGGCCTTCTCAATCTATATCTATGTCTACATCATCTATATCTATCTACTTGTCTATCATCTATATGTCTCCTATGGCTTCTATTTCTCTGGAGAACTCTGACTAATTCAGCTTTATTCTTTCATTCACATACTTCTTCAAATATATGTATATATCTTAACTTTATTTTTTTCTAATTTCCATCTCTTCATCTCAGCTCTGAGAGATTTTCTTAGTTTTATTTCCTTATTTTATTCTTAAAGGAAACCTTTAATATGGAAATCTTCAACCATATACAAAAGTAGAGAGAATTGAATAATGAAACTCCCATATACCCATCATTCAACTAGAACAATTATCAACTCTTGACAAATTTCATTTTACTTTTACTCTCATTAACTCCACCTCCAGCTAGGCTATTTTGAAATAAATTCCAAATACCATATTATTTTGTTTATCTATTCTTCAGTATGTATTTCTTAGTTATGATAGATAATAGATAGATAGATAGTGAAGTCGCTCAGTCGTGTCTGACTCTTTGTGACCCCATGGAGAGTAGCCAACCAGGCTCCTCCATCCATGAGATTTTCCAGGCAAGAATATTGGAGTGGGTTGCCATTTCCTTCTCCAGGGGATCTTCCCAACCCAGGGATAGAACCCAGGTCTCCCACATTGTAGGCAGACGCTTTACCATCTGAGCCACCAGGGAAGTGATGTCTAGACATCACTTCTAAAACACATCCAATTATATCATCCCTAAAATAACAAGAATAATTCTTTAATTTAATTAAATTGCAAATCCATTTTAAATGTCTGCCACTGTGTGATGGTTGTTTTACAGTTGGGTTATTTGAATCAGGACTCATTGGGTTGATAAATCTCTTGCTGCTGCTACTGCTAAGTCGCTTCAGTCGTGTCCAACTCTGTGCGACCCCAGGGACGGCAGCCCACCAGGATCCCCCATCCCTGGGATTCTCCAGGCAAGAACACTGGAGTGGGTTGCCATTTCCTTCTCCAAGATTTAAGATTAATCTCTTAAATATTTTCAGTTACAGATTCTTTCTTCTACATTTTTTGTTTTTATAACTAATTTGTTGAACAGACTAGGTCTTTTCCTCAATAGTTTCCCATACCTTGAATTTTGCTGGTAGCAGCCCAGAAGTATTACTTAACATATTTCCCTGTCCCCAGTATTTCTTGTAAGCTGGTAATTATATCTATTAATAGAAGTTTGATCAGATTCAAGTTTGATTTTTTTTCAGGAAAATTTCAAGTTGGTGTTTTCTTTCCTACTGCATGACATCAGGGGGGACATATGCCAGTTTGCTCTTTTCTTTTTAATGCTGAAATTAAACTGTGGGGTTTGGAAGTTGTCAGCCTGATTATAAGTTTCTCATAACTTTTTCACCTAATGGTTTTAGAAGCCATTAATAATCATTGCTTAAGTCTGTTATTTTACAACAAATGACAAAATGATAATATCTTAATTCTACAAATCCTTCTTTTTCTAAATTTTCCATCAAGCAAAGTTTTTCCTCATCAACTGTATTATTACTCTGAAGTACATTTATTTCCCTTTATTTCAGTTTTCAGGACAATGAATTGGTTGCTGCTGCTGCTGCTGTTAAGTCGCTTCAGTCGTGTCCAAGTCTGTGCAACCCCATAGATGAATTGGTTACTTAGTGACAAATGAGTTTGTGTGTATCAGTTCAGTTCAGTTCAGTCGCTCAGTCGTGTCTGACTCTTTGCAACCCCATGAATCGCAGCATGCCAGTCCTCCCTGTCCATCACCAACTCCCGGAGTTCACCCAGACTCATGTGCATCGAGTCAGTGATGCCATCCAGCCATCTCATCCTCTGTCGTCCCCTTCTCCTCCTGCCCCCAATCCCTCCCAGCATCAGAGTCTTTTCCAATGAGTCAACTCTTCACATGAGGTGGCCAAAGTATTGGAGTTTCAGTTTTAGCATCATTCCTTCCAAAGAACACTCAGGGATGATCTCCTTCAGAATGGACTGGTTGGATCTCCTTGCAGTCCAAGGGGCTCTCAAGAGTCTTCTCCAACACCACAGTTCAAAGGCATCAATTCTTTGGTGCTCAGCCTTCTTCACAGTCCAACTCTCACATCCATACATGACCACTGGAAAAACCATAGCCTTGACTAGACAGAGCTTTGTTGACAAAGTAATGTCTCTGCTTTTGAATATGCTATCTAGGTTGCTCATAACTTTCCTTCCAAGGAGTAAGTGTCTTTTAATTTCATGGCTATAGTCACCATCTGCAGTGATTTTGGAGCCCAAAAAATAAAGTCTGACACTGTTTCCACTGTTTCCCCATCTATTTCCCATGAAGTGATGGGACCGGATGCCATGATCTTCGTTTTCTGAATGTTGAGCTTGAAGCCAACTTTTTCACTCTCCACTTTCACTTTCATCAAGAGGCTTTTGAGTTCCTCTTCACTTTCTGCCATAAGGGTGGTGTCATCTGCATATCTGAGGTTACTGATATTTCTCCCAGCAATCTTGATTCCAGCTTGTGTTTCTTCTAGTCCAGCGTTTCTCATGATGTACTCTGCATATAAGTTAAATAAGCAGGGTGACAATATACAGCCTTGACATACTCCTTTTCCTATTTGGAACCAGTCTGTTGTTCCATGTCCAGTTCTAACCGTTGCTTCCTGACCTGCATACAGATTTCTCAAGAGGCAGGTCAGGTGGTCTGGTATTCCCATCTCTTTCAGAATTTTCCACAGTTTATTGTGATCCACACAGTCAAAGGCTTTGGCATAGTCAATAAAGGAGAAATAGATGTTTTTCTGGAACTCTCTTGCTTTTTCCATGATCCAGCGGATATTGGCAATTTGATCTCCGCTTCCTCTGCCTTTTCTAAAACCAGCTTGAACATCAGGAAGTTCATGGTTCACATACTGCTGAAGCCTGGCTTGGAGAATTTTGAGCATTACTTTACTGGCATGTGAGATGAGTGTATAGGACAGTGTTAGTATCATTTTGAACTCGTGAAATTATTTAAAACCAATTTATATGCTGTGATTCACTACAACTATTAATTTGATGATGCTCAAAATGCTCCATCTTTGCCTAGTTTTTTATTTTCCTATGGTTGCTGTATCAAATTATCACAAACTTGGTGAGTTAAACAATTGAAATTTATTATTTCACAGTCCTGGAGGCCAGAAGCCCAAAATCAGTTTCACTAGATCAAAATCAAGGTGTTGGCAGGGTCATATTCCCTCTAAATTAGTTTTCCTTTTTAATTTATTAAATCTCTTGCTTGCTGTCCTCTATTAAATACATATGTCCTCTATTAAATACATACTCTAAGACTTAATTATCAAGATATCTGATTTTGTTTTTTCTCACAATCACCTGTTCTTTTGCCATAATGGTATGTTTTTATTTTGAATATTCTTATTCCATGAATGTAATCCCCTCTTTTTATCAGCCTGAGAATATAACATCTTTTTTAGATTGCCCTAAAATTCTTATTCTCAAGTTTTGCATTGTGTGTGTGTGTGCATGTGTGAGTATAAATGTGATTATGGTCAATCTGAATGACATACCTATAATTGTTTGATGCACAATTTATAATTATGTAAGCTATATGCAGTGGACCTGGGTCTTTTGGCTATTTTTCATAACACTGGACTTTCTCATATGTTTTGTAATTCTTGTGTGTGAGCTTATCTTCTGTGGGAATTTAACTTCCTGGGTGTCCCAAGGCATTCTTGTCTTCCTGTGAAGCACTTTCGCGTTAACCCACAGGCACATGGCTCCCAGGGCTTCCCAGGTGGCACTAGTGGTAAAGAACCTGCCTGCCAATGCAGGAGATGTAAGAGACTCGGGTTTGCTCTCTGGATCTGGAAGATCCCCTGGAGGAAGGCATTGCAACCCACTCCAGTATTCTTGCCTGGAGAATCCTGTGGACAGAGGAACCTGGCAGGCTAGGGTGGAGAAGCATCAGACACAACTGAAGCAACTTCGCACGCACACACGCACATTAACCCAATCAGACCATGGGGTAATGACCTGGCTCTTCACCCACTGGTGAAGCTCACATGCATGCTGATGATTTCCATCCAGGCCTCTGATGCAGAGGGATTCAGCTCCTTCTTACAGGCAGCCATGAGTCTGTTTGGGGCCCTGAATACATAAGTCTTGTCTCAACTGCTGTTCCTTTGGGCATTGGACCCTACCTCCCCTGCTTCAAGTGCCCAAGGGGAATCTTTTAAAGGTATAGGAAAAATAAAGGGAGAAATGAATACATAGATTTCAATCTCAGGTTTACTAAGATATCTTCTTAAAAATATATATCTGACTTAAAAAAATATTTATCTATACCTAAATCAAAAAGAATGTGCTACTTCCCAGACATGCTAACTTCCCAGCAAATAAATATTTGGCAGATTGGCAAGTTTTGAAAGTGAACAAAGAGCGTTCATCAGAGAAGATGACAAGCACAGACACTGACAATATCAGTTTCCAAACAAGTGTCTAAGTTGTTTGAGTAAACTGCTAACTTCTTCATATATTTAGTTTAAGATTCTCACAACTTAAGAAATGTTAAAATATCTTTTTAAATGTTCTTACTTTAATTTCTGTTTATGAGAAAAGGTGAAACAGAAAAGACTAGAGCTACAGTGAGCAGATCAAAATTACAAAGGCCATAAGATAAAACTTTTACAACATATAGATTGTATTAATAAACTCTAGGACCTCTCAGTTGAGAATAACAGATTTTTATCTGAAGTCCTGAGAATCTGGCTTTCATCAACTTCTTCCATTCAATAAGCACAGTTTTGAACCTGACTCTGAGTAAGATGCTGTGTTGTCAGCAGGAGATAGGACACCCCCTGACCCCACGCACTCACTCTTTAACTGGATTCTTTCACTTTAAGGTTCAACTCAGATGGGTTTCTCCGGCCAGGTTCAGGGAAAGGCGAGTGGGTGCAGGGGTGCAGGGATATGTATATGCAAGATGAAGACAGGATTAAAACTCTCTTGTCACCTATTAGCTGTGACTGTGAGCAAATCCTTTCATGGTTTTCAATCCCTACTTTAGGGTAGAGTTTACCCCTTGGACCATGGTGCTCTGGGAAATTAAATGAAAGAAGAGTGCAGGCAGGCATACAAGTCAGTCTCAAAAATGAGCTTATCCTGTCTGGTTTTCTCCATGTTTTCCAAACTGACAACTGGGGCCACTTCAAGTGAGCTGCAAACAGGTACCCGCATCACCATCCTCAGGAAAACTCAGGATTAATCCCATAGTCAATACTCCAAAACAGCTTTTTAAAATAATGAGTTAATATTTTCTAAGAATAGTTGGCAATGCTTATAATAAAGTGCCAATCATCCTATTTATTAAGTAACAAACTTAGTAAAATATATGATTATTAACTTAATTACTAAACAAATCAAGGGCTATTCACTTTAAATATAACTGTGTATGTCAGCATGCGGTCCTTTTCCTGGACATGAAACCTGGGGCATGTTGTGAACAACAGCAGGAAAAGATGAAACACGGCTGAAAGGAAAGGAAGTAAACAGAGGAAGGTTTTAACATGCCTCTTTAATAAAATCAGAGAAGGTTTTAAGATGCAAATGCAAGAGTATAAATTGGCTTGACTTTTTATCATGCTTATTAGTCTGATACTCTCTAAAAACAACCCACGGTGAGTTTGAGAGAAGTGAGGAAGCTTAGAGAAAAGTGATGAAATTGGAAAAGTTACAATCATCTTTTCACTTTCACTTCTTTGACGCCACCCCTAGGTCCAAGTTAAAAGGAAGGAGTTACAGACCTACAAGAAACAGTTAAAATCAAGACAGTCAACATATTCTCTGTAAATCTTCCTAGAAGCAGATGAAAAGATCTTTCTGTCTCTTCTTACCTAAGACCCTGGACACCAATAACTGTCTATTGTTAAATATTCTTAGTGGCAAGACTCCTCTAAGAACATGGTTTCAGAGATTTAGTTTCAGAGCAATCTCACAGTCAGGTAAGTACATACACTGAAATCCTCTTTAATTCCTCTTGATTTTGGCATTTTCATTGAGTGCAGAAACTCTTCATGCACTTCAAGTACACTGTTATCACTATGGCTTCTTGCCATTCAGTTCACAAACTTTTCTTTCATTTTAGATTCTTACATTTAATAGTAAAACTGACATTGCTATTTGAACTATCCACATAGACATATATAGAAAAACATATATATGTACATGTGTACACACACATATACACACACACGCACGCACATATACACAGAGATACAGAAAGACCAAAGAGATCAAATACATAATTATGTAGGAATCCTTAGAAACTAAAAATTTCAATGTAAGAAAAGGAATACATTCTTATCATCACACTTAAAACCCTACAAACTTACATCCTACATTTGCTCTGGAAAGGTGAGTATTAGCTTATAATGTGAGCTTATATAATGTGCTGTTAAAAACAACAGAAAAGAAGAAGCCTAGATTCAAGGACTAGACAGTCTCAGTGGGCACACACACACACTTTCCTCTCCCAGTTCCCAGACTGTGGTCTCCAAATGCTATTTTTCACTAACAGGAACCAGAGTTCCTAGAGAAATGGCTGTTCTGGGGCAGGTACAGTCCAAAATGATCCTGAGACGTACTGTGGCCCAAAATAGGGCTGTTGCCAGAAACTAAGGAACTATGTCCAAGAACCAAACTGGAGGAGCCCCTACAGGCGAAAGATGGAACAACTGATGGGCCACAAACAATAAGTGACTCCGTTCAGTTCAGTTCAGCTCAGTCGCTCAGTCGTGTCTGACTCTTTGTGAGCCCATGAATCGCAGCACACCAGGCCTCCCTGTCCATCACCAACTCCCGGAGTTCACTCAGACTCACGCCCATTGAGTCAGTGATGCCATCCAGCCATCTCATCCTCTGTTGTCCCCTTCTCCTCCTGCCCCCAATCCCTCCCAGCATCAGAGTCTTTTCCAATGAGTCAACTCTTCGAATGAGGCGGCCAAAGTACTGGAGTTTCAGCTTCAGCATCATTCCTTCCAAAGAACACTCAGGGATGATCTCCTTCAGAATGGACTGGTTGGATCTCCTTGCAGTCCAAGGGACTCTCAAGAGTTTTCTCCAACACCACAGTTCAAAAGCAGTTCAAAAGGTGCTCAGCCTTCTTCACAGTCCAACTCTCACATCCATACATGACCACAGGAAAAACCATAGCCTTGACTAGATGAAACTTTGTTGGCAAAGTAATGTCTCTGCTTTTGAATATGCTATCTAGGTTGCTCATAACTTTCCTTCCAAGGAGTAAGCATCTTTTAATTTCATGGCTGCAGTCACCATCTGTAGTGATTTTGGAGCCCCAAAAAATAAAGTCTGACACTGTTTCCACTGTTTCCCCATCTATTTCCCATGAAGTGGTGGGACCGGATGCCATGATCTTCGTTTTCTGAATGTTGAGCTTGAAGCCAACTTTTTCACTCTCCACTTTCACTTTCATCAAGAGGCTTTTGAGTTCCTCTTCACTTTCTGCCATAAGGGTGGTGTCATCTGCATATCTGAGGTTATTGATATTTCTCCCGGCAATTTTGATTCCAGCTTGTGTTTCTTCCAGTCCAGCGTTTCTCATGATGTACTCTGCATAAAAGTTAAATAATCAGGGTGACAATGTACAGCCTTGACATACTCCTTTTCCTGTTTGGAACCAGTCTGTTGTTCCATGTCCAGTTCTAACTGTTGCTTCCTGACCTGCATACAGGTTTCTCAAGAGGCAGGTCAGGTGGTCTGGTATTCCCATGTCTTTCAGAATTTTCCACAGTCTATCATGATCCACACAGTCAAATAAGTGACTGAATGTATTGAAATAAAGCAGACACATGTTCTACATGTTTATAATGACAAAAAAAAAAAAAGGAAGTAGTCTTCATTATAGGTTCACAATTATTCTGAAAATTCAGTAAGAGAAAGCATTATGTATTGATTCTGCCTTTCTTATACAAATTCTGTTTCAGGTTAACCAAATAGTTATAGAATTTATGCTAATAAATGCAGAACAGGGACTTCCCTGGTGGTCTGGTGGTGGAGATTTCACCTTCCAGTGCAAGGGGTGCGAGTTCAGTCCTGGTAGGGGAGCTAAGATTCCACATGCCTTGTAGCCAAAAAACTAAAAAACAGAAGCGATATTGTAATAAATTCAGAACAACAACAAATCACCATTTTGCAACCACTAATGAAAAAACCAGACCAGACCACCTGACCTGCCTCCTGAGAAATCTGTATGCAGATCAAGAAGCAACAGAACCAGACATGGAACAACAGACTGGTTCCAAATCGGGAAAGGAGTACGTCAAGGCTGTATATTGTCACTCTGCTTATTTAACTTGCATACAGAGTACCTCATGCAAAATGCTGGGCTGGAGGAAGCACGAGCTGGAATCAAGATTACCAGGAGAAATATCAATAACCTCAGATATGCAGATAACACCACCCTTATGCCAGAAAGCAAAGAAGAACTAAAAAGCCTCTTGATGAAAGTGAAAGGAGAAAAGGAAAAGTTGGCTTAAAGCTCACCATTCAGAAAACGAAGATCATGGCATCTGGTCCCATCACTTCATGGCAAATAGATGGGAAAACATTGACAGACTTTATTTTTTTGGGCTCCAAAATCACTGCAGATGGTGATTGCAGCCATGAAATTTAAAGATGCTCCTTGGAAGAAAAGTTGTGACCAACCTAGACAGCATATTCAAAAGCAAAGACATTACTTTGCCAACAAAGGTCCATCTAGTCAAGGCTTTGGTTTTTCCAGTAGTCATGTATGGATGTGAGAGTTGGACTGTGAAGAAAGCTGAGTGCCGAAGAATTGATGCTTTTGAACTGTGGTGTTGGAGAAGACTCTTGAGAGTCCCCTTGGACTGCAAGGAGATCCAACCAATCCATCCTAACGGAGATCAGTCCTGAATATTCATTGGAAGGATTAATACTGAAGCTGAAACTCCAATACTTTGGCCACCTGTTGCAAAGAACTGACTCATTTGAAAAGACCCTGATGCTGGGAAAGATTGAAGGCAGGAGGAGAAGGGGACGACAGAGGATGAGATGGTTGGATGGCATCACCAACTCAATGGGCATGAGTTTGAGTAAACTCCGGGAGTTGGTGATGGACAGGGAGCCTTGGCGTGCTTTAGTGCATGGGGTCGCAAAGAGTCGGACACGACTGAGTGACTGAACTGAACTGACTGAATGAAAAACAGATCTGGGCAATAAATGAATGTAATTAACATGAGGCTGATGGGAAACATTTGATGAGTGGATCAGGATGACAATACCTCAGCTTACTACTGATTAATTTCAAATCCACTAAACCTGGGTAACAAAACATTAGGGGTGCAAAAGGAACCACCACCACCACCTATGGACAACTCACACTGAAAAGTTCATAACCCAGTCTAAACAAACCTCCAAACTATGGGAGCAAAGGAATGTGTTAGTTAAATCATGCTCAAATCAAACTCAAACAGAGACCAGACTTGAAAATTCCCTGAGCAGACAAAACCAGTTTAGTCATACAAACAAAGCTTTATTTAGCTGATTTTGTAGGACAAGTGAGGGTAACTTGACCTGGGTCACTTGTTGCTTATGCCTCTGAAAATCATAAGCAAAAAATATGAACTGTTCCTCCCAGTTGATATGAGGTAACCACTAACCAATTCCCTTTCATTCAAGAAAAGTCTAATGTTTTAATCGATTACTCTGAAAAATAAACAGTCACTGACTTCACACTGCTTTACAACAATATACCATGTTTGGGTTTGAGTGCTCCCCGTTTGTAGTCTGTCTTTTTGGTCTGTGCACAATAAACTTTTTTTTTTTTTTACCTTTTACTTTATATTAGAGCATAACCAACTAACAATGCTGTGATAGTTTCAGGTGGACAGCAGAGCGACTCAGTTGTACATATACATGTACCCATGCTGCTGCTGCTGCTGCTAAGTCGCTCCAGTCGTGTCCGACTCTGTGCGACCCCATGGACTGCAGCCCACCAGGCTCCTCTGTCCATGGGATTCTCCAGGCAAGAACAGTGGAGTGGGTTGCCATTTCCTCCTTCAATGCATGAAAGTGAAAAGTCAAAATGAAGTCGCTCAGTCATGTCCGAGTCTTAGCGACCCCATGGACTGCAGCCTACCAGGCTCCTCCGTCCATGGGATTTTCCAGGCAAGAGTACTGGAGTGGGGTGCCATTGCCTTCTCCAACATGTACCCATAGCCCCCTCAAATTCCCCTCCCATCCAGGCTGCCACGTAACATTGAGCAGAATTCCCTGTACCTTTTACTAATTACTACTTCAGTGATTCACTGGCTTTACTTCTGTTGTTGTTGTTGTTTTTTCCTGAACTTTTGACAACCGTGAGGATACAATTTAGTGAAACCTAGACTGGGAAATTGGGCAGGTCAGACATGAGGCGTGAAAACAGGAAGAAGGGAAGTATTACACGATGAAAAAGCCTGAGAAACTTCTCAACTAAATTGACCATGTAGAGGTTGATTGGAGTTTGTTTGAACAAAATAACTATAAAAATATTTTTTGAGGAATTTTTAAATACACTGATCTCAAGGAAATATAGCAAATTTTGAAAAATATGCTAATACATTTCAGTTTGTTTATTTTTTTTAATAAACTTCATTTATTTATTTTTGACTGTGCTAAGTCTTCATTGCTGTGCAGGCTTTTCTTTAGTTGTTATGTGCAGTGACTCCTCTTGTTGCGGAGCGTGGACTCTAGGCACTTGGGCTTCAGTATTTATGGCTCCCAGGCTGTCCAGCACAGGCTCAATAGTTGTGGTGCACAGGCTTAGTTGCTCAATGGCATGTGGGTTCTTCCTGGATCAGGATTCCACGGCATGTGGGATCTTCCTGGATCAGGGATCGAATCCATGTCTCCTGCATTGGCAAGCAGATTCTTCACCACTGAGCCACCAGGGAAGCCTGGTTAGGTTTTTAAAAAGTAAATTTCTCTTAGAGACACATAATGACACATGTAAGAGTAACATTTGGGGGTTTATTTTTAAATGCTTCAGGAAAACATTGGGCTGCAGGGAGAGTTGGGGTAGAGAGCTAGAAGATCGAGGCTGGCACAGAGTTGATATACCTGAGGCAGGTGATAGATAGCTGGGGGGTTGTTATGTGTTTCTCATTACTTTTGTGTATGTTTGGGAATCTCTATAACAAGAGAGATAGCTCAGTCAAAGGAAGAAGGGTACACGAGAGAGAAAGAAATCCAGAAAGAAAGAAAGGGGAGAGCGGAAGGCAGGGAAGAAAGGATGGAAGAAAGAAGGGAATGAAGGAAGGAATGAAAGAAAGAAAGGAGGAAAGAAGGAGGAAGGAAGGAAGGACAGAGCTTGTGTCTGAGCATGAAGAAAGGATGGTGTAGGCAGTTTCTGGAGCTTCTTGTGGGGGCTGGCTGCCTTCTCCATGAGTGGGATCAACACTGCCAGATGAGAAGTAGCAGGAAGACTAGCAGTCTGACACATGATCTTTTCCCTTTCTGCTGCCTTTGTCCAATCTTTGCATCCATAATTTGGGACTGGCTCCTTGCCTTCAGTTGTATTCTTGAATTGTGTTTCTCACTGCAGATGTCCAGCTGGATAAACATCATCTCTGAGTGATTTTTGCACTTTATGAGTCTCTTACTTGTAAGTGCCTCCCTTTGCTGCCATAAGAAGCAAAAGCAAAAATGTACAGTGAATTCCAGGGCTCTCAGTGGAAACATTAACGTGTTTTAAAAGGAAGAACATTGCTGAGAGATTGCCTGTGTGTTGGTTGGGTTTCCGTTGGTTATTCTGTTTATACACACTAACCAACACCCTGCAACTTCAGGTCCAAGATGTAGACTGTCTTGGGCTCCAGTGGGGATCATTACCATGAAATTACTCCCATTCCACAAAAATCCACTCACATCATGACTGAAAAAGCTGATGAAGACACGAGTTTTACCTTTCCTGTTCTCATTCTCTCTCCATTCTTGAGGTGGCAGGATATTTGGGGGGAAATGAAAAAGAGGAGCTGGGAATACACAGATATGAACACCAGACAACCTGGGGTGTCCAGAACATTCTCTGTACACAAAACACTGTCGGTGGCTTCTGTAACCCCTGTTTGGAGAATCACAGAATTTTTGGAAAGCCTTTTATTCCCAGGAGTGGCCTGAGTATCCTTCATCCTTGTTCTAAATTTCAGGTGCACAAAATGTGATCACCAAAGGCATAGACTAACCTGAGAAGATTCCATATTAGTTTAGTTTTTTACTGTTGTTTTTTAATGAGAGGTTTGAAGATCTACTCTCGTAGCAACTTTCCAATATACAGTGTTATTATTAGCTATGGTCACTGTGCTATATATACATGGCCCCAGGATTTATTTAACACTGAAAGTTTGAACCTTTTGAGTCCCTCGCCCACCACCATTTCTCTGTTTCTATGGATTTGGTTTTTGTTTTGACTTGCTGTTGTTGTTTTAGATCCCATATGTAGGTGAGGTCTTACAGTGTTTGACTTTCTCTGTCTGATTTATTTCACTTAGCATTACACCATCAAGGTCAATCCATGTTGTTGTAAATGGCAGGATTTCCTTGCTTTTTATGGCTGAATAATACTATATTGTATATGGTGACCACACAATGTTTATTCATTTACCCATTGGGATTACTTAGGTTGTTCCCATACCTTGGCTAATATGAATAATACTGCAATGAACAGGGGGGTAAAATATCTCTTTGAGATCCTGTTTTCATTTTTATTGAATAAGTACCCAGAAGTGGGATTGATGGATCATATGGCAGTTCTACTTTTAATTCTTTGAAGAATCTCTGTACTCTTTTTCATAGCAGCTGCACCACTTTACATTTCTCTACTAGTGTTTTGTTTTGTTTAGCAAACACTTACTGTGTGCCGGGTACTGTTTTGAGGACTTATCTCTCAAAAGCAGACATGATCGTTTTGCTACCCATTCTACATAAGAAGAAACTGAGTACCTGAATGCACACGGCATCAAGGGCCCAGCTGGGCCTCAAAGCCAGGCATCCACAGCACATCTCATGGTGGTCTCTGTTTTTTTAACTTCCATGTCTGACAATTTTTGAATGTATATAAATTGTATTGGCTTTCCTAGTAGTAATTAATAAAACACTCTTGCTGAATTTATTAATCACTTGGAAATAGGCTATAGCTTAAAAAAAACTTTTTTGCATAATAGCTAAAATAATTAATCTAACACTTGCTGCCTGTTTGACATTGAAAATTACCCAGCTTTACACTTTCCCCTTTTGCTTTATTCACTGATGATGCAGGCTGACTTAGGAATGGATCATGAGCTCTCCTTCACTCTTTGTGGGTTCTTCACTGTAACTCTGATTCTTCCTTAGAATATTAATGTGAATGAAATTTCTATGACACACCTTTGAAGTCTAGAAATTCAATACTAATGAAGCCATCCTACCGAACAGCTATTTACAAGTTACTGTGTTGGATACTGTGTGGAATGAAAGATGAATGAAAGGTCCATGCAGGGACATGGACCCTGCCTTCAAAGGACCTAGACTGTGGGTCTAGTCAAAGCTTCTGGTGCTCAAAGTGTTTCCTTGTACCATGCATCATCAGTTGAGAGCATGATCAAAGTTCTTGGACCCTAGACATTCTGGGCGTGAGGTCAGGCGCTCTGTTCTAACAAGTTTTGGGGGTGATTTTGATGCACATAACGTTTGAGAATTGCTGCTCCAGATGCAAAACAGCAAAAACAAACAAACAAAATACAAATAAAGACTCTAAAACAAGATTTAAAAAGGTACAAATAAAGTACAGTGGGATGACTGCGGGCTGAGGAGACAAAAGAGAAGTTGCTATTGCAGGAGAAAACCTTCTAACAGCTCAGAACCTTCAAACAAAGAGTAGAAGATGTCCAACTTATCCCAGAGCAGCATCCTACCAAAATCTTGGTAATAATAGAAAAATACAAAGCTGAGAAACAGCTTCTGGTCCTGGATAAAATAAAATTCCTAGTGCCTGATCATGTCAACATGAGTGAGCTCTTCAAGATAATTAGAATGTACTTACAGCTCAATGCTAATCATCTCCTTCCTGATAGTGAATAAATATAATGAGTGTGTCCATCCAATTTGTGAAGTGTATGTAAGTGAGAAGGATAAATATGGATTCTTGTATATGGCATATGCCTCTCAGGAAACTTGAGAATGAAATTGTCTATGTAAGACTAGAAAAATGAGTCTTTTCTAGAATATTTTAAACCCTTATCAAGGAATAAAAAAGGGGTGTTACTGACTGAGATTGATCAGTTCATCTAATCACAGATCATCAGAACAGTACTGTCCTTACCTAGGAGCTTTAGAAAGTTGGCTTTTGTACTTCAGGCAAAAAAACTAGCTCCAGATGGACACATTTAGCATTGGGAAACTTTATTATTCAAGCTAGGCTGTCTTGTTTTCAAATTTCAAAGTTTAAAAATAAAATTCTAAGTTGCCAATGAAATAGACTTTCAAGTTATTTTAATATTTTTTATTCTAAGTTGCCAATGAAATAGACCTTCAAGTTATTTTAATGTCTTTTCCCCCAAAAGAACTTGTAATTTAAGCATCCATAGAGATATTCTGGAGAATCCTAGGGATGGAGGAGCCTGGTGGGCTGCTGTCTATGGGGTCGCATGGAGTTGGACATGACTGAAGTGACTTAGCAGCAGCAGCAGCAGAGATATTAAGTCTTCCCACTAGGTTCACAGAACCTGCCAACTTCTTACAGAAGGGATTTTCCTTGATTAGAGAAATCTCCTTAGGAGGATCTTTTTAAGCATAAGTTGTTAGGCATAGCCAATCCCCACCCCCCAGGATTTTGCCTTAATAGTTGGTGAAAAGCAGAGTGAATGGGGGTGTTTTGTAAATGAGAAAATTAAGCTGCTGTCCAGGGTCCCTGCTTGCTGATAACATGTGTTCCAAGTCAGCACTTTTCTCACAAAGTTCTCTTTTGGTTTGTTCTCTAGACAGTAACACAGAAAAGATTTCTGCTCAACAGGAACCTTGAATAATTTATAATTTTGGTCAAGTTTCTCAAAAAGTGCAGAGGAAGATAAAGTACACTTTTTGTTTTGAATATTCTCTTAAGAGCTCAAAGTAGTGCCTGCTTTGGTGAACACAGAAGCAGTTACATGGATTTCATTCTTTGGGACAAAGGTAGGAAACTACAGGATACTAAAACTAAAGCATTAAAATTCCGATACACTTCCTCTATCTTTAGATTTGAAGCTATAGATGACCCATGGTCTATGTTAAATATGTGAATAAATTCTGTTATTAAGAAGTATTTTTAATGATATTTCAGCTATCACTGTTAGTTTGAGCAACCATCAAAATTCCCCCACTCTGCAGGCATATCAATTTTTAAAACAGTGAAAGGAAACATGTTCTTCACAGATAATAATGTCAAAAGTTAAACAGTTTCAAATTAAAACTAGAATAAATAAACAGTGCTTACCTGCATGGGGTTTACTATGTACCATTTTCATGAGAGCTATCACAGGATCACAAACCCACTTGGAACTGTACACGCAGCAGGTCATTGTTTACTCTTGTGTATTTAGATGTGTGTGGAGAACCTGTGTCTGTTAGTGGCTGTTATTTATTGTAATAAATAAATTTATTCATATAAATAGGAAGAAAAAGCAATATTACTGCTTAATTTAATTAAGGATATCCTTAAATATCCTTAAATATAAATATCCTTCAACCCCAATCAACTACTCTTCCTGCTGCTTATATCTCTCCACACAGCTAACTTCTAATGTGCATATTTTTACAGTATGTAAATTCTTAAATAGCTTCTCTTGTTTAGATTGTATGCATCATTATATCTGACATTCTTGTAACTACTGTGTGATTGATAAGGTTCCTATAAGAAACTCTGCTTTTCAAAGACAAAAATATCACTCTGAGAGGGATGACTTATTGTACCCCACTAATGGCAACCCACTCCAGTGTTCTTGCCTGGAGAATCTCAGGGACGGGGGAGCCTGGTGGGCTGCCATCTATGGGGTCGCACAGAGTTGGACACGACTGAAGCGACTTAGCAGCAGCAGCAGCAAGTGGGACCAACCTAGATAGCGTATTCAAAAGCAGAGACATTACTTTGCCAACAAAGGTCCGTCTAGTCAAGGCTATGGTTTTTCCAGTGGTCATGTATGGATGTGAGAGTTGGACTGTGAAGAAAGCTGAGCGCCGAAGAATTGATGCTTTTGAACTGTGGTGAGAAGACTCTTGAGAGTCCCTTGGACTGCAAGGAGATCCAACCAGTCCATTCTGAAGGAGATCAGTCCTGGGTGTTCTTTGGAAGGAATGATGCTAAAGCTGAAACTCCAATGCTTTGGCCACCTCATGTGAAGAGCTGACTCATTGGAAAAGACTCTGATGCTGGGAGGGATTGGGGGCAGGAGGAGAAGGGGACGACAGAGGATGAGATGGCTGGAAGGCATCACTGACTCGATGGACGTGAGTTTGAGTGAACTCCGGAAGTTGGTGATGGATAGGGAGGCCTGGCGTGCTGCAATTCATGGGTCGCAAAGAGTCGGACACTACTGAGCAACTGAACTGAACTGAACTGAAGTGGGTGGTCATTCTATCTAGAGGATCTGTAAAATAGATACAATTTTAACGAACTAAGGTGAATAAAGGTGCAACAGAAAACTGTCAAAAAGAATATACAGGGCTTCCCTGGTGGTCTGGTGGTTAAGACTCTGGGCTTCCACTGCAACGGGCACAGGTTTGATCCCTGGTCAGGGAAGTTCCACATGCTACGTGGTGTGGCCAAAAAAAGAAAGAATATATAGTGGAATTTCCAGAGGGAAAGCTGAGTTGAGGCCAAGAGAAATTTTGGAAGTTTCCTGGACTTGGTGTTGGGACAGGCTTTCTAAGGAAGGGTGAGATGAATGGAGCACCGTGGTGAGATGCAGGGGAAGCTTATCTAAGAGAAGCAGAGAGCACAGAGGTGGGGGCCGTCAAGAGCAGATGTGAGAGGGTCTTGGAATCCTCCACTTTGGTAGATCAGAAAGTGTGGGGGAGTCAGTAACTCAGTCATAGAAATTCTTGAATGAACCTTATTAATACAAAACCCCAAACTTTACCAAAAAGATGAAGGATATGCCATTTGTCTAGCAGAGGAGAATAATGGAATATAAGTCTATATGATTTAAATAATGGGACATGCTATTATATTTGTTTGGTCTTCAAAAATCTTGGAGATGGGACTTCCCTGATGGCCCAGTGGTTATGAATCTGCCTGCCATGTAGGAGACATGGGTTCGATCCCTGATCTAGGTAGATCCCATATGCCACAGAGCAACCAAGCCCGTGTGCCTCAACTACTGAGGCTGTGCTCTAGAGCCCAGGAAACACAACTACTGAGCCCATGTGCTGCAACTGCTGATGCTTGAGTGCCTTAGAGCCTGTGCTCCGCAACAAGAGAAACCGCTACAATGAGAAGCGCTCGCACGGCAACTAGAGAGTAGAGAAAAGCCCACTCGAAGCAGCGAAGACCCAGCACTACTACTACAAAGAAAGAATCTGTCTCTCAATGCAGGGGACACAGCTTTGATCCCTGGTCAGGGAACTAAGATCCCACAAGCCTCAAGCCACAACTGGAGAGCCCACACACCATAATGAAGACCCAGCACAGCCAAGAAAAAAAGGGTCCTGGAGGACAATGATGCATACCTTTTTTGGTACATGATTGTACAAGTTAAAAAATACTAAAGTACTTATTACTTCACTTTTGAAAACACTACCATGGCAAATTCAGTCACGATATTGATAACAACACTTCTGCTTTATAAAGAAGTATGAGAGTGATACTCTTTTACTACAACAAAGCCATAGTCCTGGACTGGCAACTCATTTCATACATGATATTTTACATGTTTCAATGCCATTCTCCCAAATCTTCCCACCCTCTGAGTTGCCAGTCCAGGTTCGATGCACGATACTGGATGCTTGGGGCTGGTGCACTGGGACGGCCCAGAGGGATGGAATGGGGAGGGAGGAGGGAGGAGGGTTCAGGATGGGGAACGCATGTATACCTGTGGCGGATTCATTTTGATATTTGGCAAATCTAATACAGTTATGTTAAGTTTAAAAATAAAATAAAATTAAAAAAAAAAAAAAAAGCCATAGTCCTAGTTCTTGGCATTTGCTACGTAGTTCCATGATTCACCTTTAAGAGTAGCTTCACAGCACTTTTTGAGAAAAATTGAAATATGAGTAAGTTTAAAGAAGAAAATAATACTGTTATTTGAAAGAAGCTCGATATTGACATATGAAAATGAGTTTCGACTATAATAGTTCTAATATTCCCAGTGTTAAAGATAAGTAGCCATTTAGGTTTACTATTCAAAGAGAGATCATGGGAATTCAAAAGAATTTTGGCAGATGCCTCTGAAAATGGAGAAGACAATGTAAAACTAAAAGGAATTTAAAATAGACTTTAATCTGCTTAAAATGGATTAACAGTGGCCAGATTTATCCTACAGACCAAATTTAAGAAAAAGGACAAAATACATGAAACAAAAAAATTTAAGACATTGAACATCAGACAAAAAAAGTTAATGATCCCCAAAGAAGCAGGAAAAAATAAGAAGAGCCCCATGATTGTCCAACTTAGGGCCCTTAGAGAGGTTTAAAGCTATGTTGCCTGGAGGGGCAGTGGGGAGGCTGATGGTCTCTCTGAATTAAGCAGAGCTAGGAGCCTGGGAAAACTAATAACAAGAGTTTTGGAGAAGAGAACGCTACACAGGAAGAGACCCTGCAGAGGATGCTTTGAATATTTAGCAGAGTACTGCCTAAGACTTAAGCGTGAGGAAACTCTCCAAGGATGGGGAAAGAGTGATCCAAAATATTATAGAGAACAGTGCCTTATAGGGCACACAGCCCCAAAACAGTGCTTGTTCCCCAAAGTCAGAAGGGAAATCTTATAATTCAAAGGACATTGGGTAATGTACTAAGACAGGTCTTACCCCTTTATGGAGGAATTAATTCTAAACTAAACTCAGTTCTGCTTCTGCTGAACAAATCTTAAAATGAAGCCCAGAAGTGCTCAGACTCTTTCCAGTTAGCTTAATCACATCCCAGAACAAAGCTCAAAAATATTTATAGGGCTACAAAAATATTCATCAACCTATGAGGTAAATTCACAGTGACTGCTGCTGCTGCTAAGTCGCTTCAGTCATGTCCGACTCTGCGCAACCCCAGAGACGGCAGCCGACCAGGCTCCCCCATCCCTGGGATTCTCTGGGCAAGAACACTGGAGTAGGTTGCCATTTCCTTCTCCAATGCATGAAAGTGAAAAGTGAAAGTGAAGTCGTTCAGTCGTGTCCGACTCATAGCGACTCCATGGACTGCAGCCCACCAGGCTCCTCCACCCAATGGGATTTTCCAGGCAAGAGTACTGGAGTGGGGTGCCATTGCCTTCTCCATCACAATGTCTAGCATTCAGTAAAAAAATAACCAGATATGCATAGAAGCAGGAAAATACAACCGATCTTGATGAGAAAAATCAATGAACCAAAACTGACTCCAAAATAACACAGATGATGGAATGAATAGCAAGGACTTTAAACAATAATTTTGACTGTATTCCATATGTTCAAGAAGTGAGAAAACAGATTGAAAATGCTAAGTAGAGACATAGAAGACCCAAATCAAACTTCTAGAGACAAAAATTACAATAACTGAGTGGAAAAACATACCAGATGACCATTGCAGTAGATGAGACATTTCAGAAGAAAATATTAGTAAGCTGAGAGAAAACGATGTCTCTACTTTTTAATGTGCTATCTAGGTTTGTCATAGCTTTCCTTCCAAGGAGCAAGCGTCTTTTAATTTCATGGCTTCAGTCACCATCTGCAGTGATTTTGGAGCCCAAGAAAATAAAATCTGTCACTGCTTCCACTGTTTCCCTTTCTATTTGCCATGAAGTGATGGGACCAGATGCCATGATCTTAGTTTTTTGAATGTTGAGTTTTAAGTCAACTTTTCCACTCTCTTCTTTCATCCCATGGACTGCAGCATGCCAGGCTTCCCTGTCCTTCACATCTCCTGGAGCTTGCTCAAACTCATGTCCATCGAGTCAGTGATGCCATCCAAACATCTCATCCTCTGATGTCCCCTTCTCCTCCTGCCTTCAATCATTCCCAGCATCAGGGTCATTTCCAGTGAGTCAGTTCTTCGCATTAGGTGGCCAAAGAATTGGAGTTTTAGCTTCAGCTTCAGTCTTTCCAATGAACACCCAGGACTGATATCCTTTAGGTTGGACTGGTTTGATCTCCTTGCTGTCCAAGGGACTCTCAAGAGTCTTCTCCAACACCACAGTTCAAAAGCATCAATTCTTCGGCGCTCAGCTTTCTTCACAGTCCAACTCTCACATCCATACATGACTACAGGAAAAACCATAGCTTTGACTAGATGGACCTTTGTTGACAAAGTAACATCTCTAAGTTTGCATCATTTCAACAGGTTCTCTGAGGTGTCAGGGCTGTCCTGGTTGTCTGGCACCTGGCCCTGGGCTGATTAGGGCAGGCAGGTAATGGATCTGGTTGTGAGACCTGATCAAGTAGGTAGTTGAAGTGTGGACTCTGGATTGTTTGGCTTACATATGAGAGGAGTGCTTGCAGAAGAGTCCCATAATATCTCCAGGAGTTAACTAGCCCTGGGAAGGACATCCTTCCAGGGTCAGCACAGCCTCAAGATATCAGAGGATCAAATATGGAAACTAGAAAATATGGTTATTACAGTAAGTAGTCTCTAGAAGCTTTTCTAAGCAAAGAAAGATATTTTTCCCCTGAGTTTTCAGAAGAAACATAACCCTGTGAACCCATTTTGAACTTCTACCTCCATAAAAGGTAAGATAAGATAATACATTTGTGTAAGATGATAAATTTGTATTGCTTTAATCTACTAAGTTTGTGATGACTGATAATAGCAGAACCTTACTCCCAGATTCCAAAATTTATATCAAGTTTCCTACTGTTGCCATTACCTTAGGAAATTAAAAAAAAAAAAAAGAATTAAAATGCAAGCAAGCAGAAGAAAAAATAAACCTTATTTTTGAAATAAAAAATAGGAAAAAAAGAGTAAAAATAATGTATTCAAAAGCTAGTTCTCTGAAAAAAATCAGTAAAACTGAAAACTTCTGGGAGATTGAATAGAAAAAAAAGAGAGAAAACAAAAATAACTAATATCAGTAATGAGAGAGGTGGCATCAGACCAGATTCTGCAGATACTAAAAGGATAAATGGGGAATATTTTTACCACTTTTTTGCCAATAATTTTGACAATTTAGATGTGTTTTTCTTGGAAAAACACAAACTATCAAAGATCACTTAAGAAGAAACAGATAATTTGAGTAGGCCTATGTCTATAAAAGAATTTTAATTTCTAGTTAATAATTTTCCCACAAAGAAAACTTGAGGCACAGATGGTTTCACTTGTGAATTCTACAAAACTTGTATAGAGAAAGTAACATCACTCCTACACAGTCTCAGAAAATTCGAGGTGGTGATGTCTTCTCATCCTATGAAGCCAGCATTATGCCTGTTCTCATCCTTCCACTTACCATTGCTCTGATATTTCCAGTCAGTGCAAGAAGACACAGCTTTATTTCCAGATGACATTTCCATCTATGTAGAAGATTTTATGGAATCTATGCAAATAATGAAATATATCCATGACTCCACACTCTCACCCCTTCTTCCTGTTAGCTTCCAACCACTACTCTCTCAACAATCAGCAAAAATGATAAAGAAGGAGAAAATATTTTGTGTTGCCTACACAAACAGGGAAACACACCGTTCAGAGATATGGACAATCTTCCATATTCTGACCTTGTTGTCCTCCTTAGAGACTGAAATGTAAGGTAAAGAAAGGGAAGACTGAGTAAAGGAAACATTTTGGAATTAGCTGACTACAATCAAAGGCAAAGTTCATTTAACTCAAGGACAAACATCTGAGGCATAGAAGACTAATTGCTAGAAGTTGCCTCACAGTGAGTTTCTTGGGACCAGGTCCTTCTCATCTTCTCATCCTTTCCACCTTTGTTTTTCCTGTTCTTTCATCATAGCCTATGATCTCTACTCATAAAAGATGACTCCTTCGATTCTTCCTACCACTGATGAACAAACCAAAGTGGATATCTAGCCAGTCTACTGTATTTTACCACGCTATGCACTTGCCTCTACATAGTGCCCTAGCAATGTGCTCATTGGGTTATCAGTTCAGTTCAGTCGCTCAGTCATGTCCGATTCTTTGTGACCCCATGAATCGCAGCACTCCAGGCCTCCCTGTCCATCACCAACTCCCGGAGTTCACTCAGACTCATGTCCAGCGAGTCAGTGATGCCATCCAGCCATCTCATCCTCTGTCGTCCCCTTCTCCTCCTGCCCCCAATCCCTCCCAGCATCAGAGTCTTTTCCAATGAGTCAACTCTTCACATGAGGTGGCCAAAGTACTGGAGTTTCAGCTTTAGCATCATTCCTTCCAAAGAAATCCCAGGGCTGATCTCCTTCAGAACGGACTGGTTGGATCTCCTTGCAGTCCAAGGGACTCTCAAGAGTCTTCTCCAACACCACAGTTCAAAAGCATCAATTCTTCGGCGCTCAGCCTTCTTCACAGTCCAACTCTCACATCCATACATGACCACAGGAAAAACCATAGCCTTGACAAGACAGACCTTTGTTGGCAAAGTAATGTCTCTGCTTTTGAATATGCTATCTAGGTTGGTCATAACTTTCCTTCCAAGGAGTAAGTGTCTTTTAATTTCATGGCTGCAGTCACCATCTGCAGTGATTTTGGAGCCCAGAAAAATCAAGTCTGACACTGTTTTCACTGTTTCCCATCTATTTCCCATGAAGTGATGGGACCAGATGCCATGATCTTTGTTTTCTGAATGTTGAGCTTGAAGCCAACTTTTTCACTCTCCACTTTCACTTTCATCAAGAGGCTTTTGAGTTCCTCTTCACTTTCTGCCATAAGGGTGGTGTAATCTGCATATCTGAGGTTATTGATATTTCTCCCGGCAATCTTGATTCCAGCTTGTGTTTCTTCCAGTCCAGCGTTTCTCATGATGTACTCTGCATAGAAGTTAAATAAGCAGGGTGACAATGTACAGCCTTGACATACTCCTTTTCCTATTTGGAACCAGTCTGTTGTTCCATGTCCAGTTCTAACTGTTGCTTCCTGACCTGCATACAGATTTCTCAAGAGGCAGGTCAGGTGGTCTGGTATTCCCATGTCTTTCAGAATTTTCCACAGTTTATTGTGATCCACATAGTCAAAGGCTTTGGCATAGTCAATAAAGCAGAAATAGATGTTTTTCTGGGACTCTCTTGCTTTTTTCCATGATCCAGCGTTAGGTTATACGTCCTTGTAAAATTTGAGTTAAAAACTTAAAATGAGAGACTGATTAATGAGATGTCCAAAGGGAGCTTTGAGAAACTCCAATACAATCCTGGAATTCTGGAAGCTCACACACATGTCCAGAGTCATGCACAAGCCCAAGAAAGACTTGGAAAAGCCCCAATGTCTCACCTTTGATTGACCTCAAGACACTGTGTAAACCAGAAGTGAAGGCCAAAGCAGAGTTTTAAACTTCCAACTGGGGCATTTAAGGGATTCCCCAATGTACACGTTAATCTCCCAGAAAATCCTGAGAGATTAATTGGTTCAAGACATTTAAGAAACTCTTTGCCCAAATATTAGCTGACCATTAGGCTAACTAAGCAGAGGATTCGATGGCCACCCATGCCAAAGAATACACACTTTAAAGAATTATTTCAATTAAATCACTAAACAAATAGTGACAATAATAAAGTCTGACAAAAACAACTAACCACAAAGGAAAGGGAGTCTGATTACCAAAATTACGATGTTGTATCATTAAACTGTCCAGTTTTCAACAAATGTTAGAGGACACACAAAGAACTAGGTGAACATAGCCCATACATTGTAAATAAAGTATCCAGTAGGAACTGTTCATGAGAAACTCCAGATGCTGGGCTTACTGGACAAAACTTTAAGTCAACTTTTAAAACTATGTTCAAAGACTAAAGGAAACCATGTCTGAAGAACTAAAGGCGATTGAGAACAATGTGTCACCAAATACAGAACATCAACAAAATTTTTTGATGCTAAGAAAAAGAACAAATAAAATTTCTGGAGCTGAAATTATAACAATTGAAATGAAAATTTGATGATAGGTTTCCAACAAATAATTTGAACAGCCAGAAGAAATGATCAGCAAGCATGAAGACAGGTTAATTGAGATTATCCAGTCTGAGAAATAAGAAAAAAAGAGAAATGAACAGAACCTAGAACTTGTGAGATATGTCAGATATACCAACATGCACATAATGGGAGTTCCAAAAGAAAAGAAGGGAGAGGAAAGGAGAAGAAAGAATATTTGGAGAAAAATGACCAAAGCTTCTCAAATTGTGTAGAAAATGTATTAATGAACATATCCAGGAAACTAAAAAACTTCAAGTAAGATAAGAGATCCACATCTAGAAACATCAAAATCAAACTGTCAAAAGACAAAGAGAGAATCTTTTTTTTTTTCCTTTTCTTTAAATTTACTTATTTTTTTATTGGAGGCTAATTACTTTACAATATTGTAGTGGGTTTTGCCATACATTCACATGAGTCAGCCATGGGTATACATGTGTTCCCCATCCTGAACCCCCCTCCCACCTCTCTCCCCATCCCATCCCTCAGGGTCATCCCAGTGCACCAGCCCTGAGCACCCTGTATCATGCATCGAACCTGGACTGGTGATCTATTTCACATATGATAATATACATGTTTCAATGCTATTCTCTCAAATCATCCCACCCTTGCCTTCTACAGAGTCCAAAAGTCTGTTCTTTACATCTGTGCAAAGAGAGAATCTTAAAAAACCCCAACACACAAAAACTTATGAGAGGACTTTACTGGTGGTCTAGTGGTTAAGAATCTACCTACCAATGCAGGGGACACTGATTCAGTCCCTGGCCCTGGAATATTCCACATCAGGGCAACTAAGCCCTTGAGCCATAACTACAGAGCCTACGCTCTAGAGCCTGTGCTCTGTAATGAGAGAAGTCACCTCAATAAGAAGTCTGAGCATGGCAATTAGAGACTGGGCCCCTCTTGCCACAACTAGAGAAAGCCTGCATGCAGCAATGACCCAGTACAGCCAATAAATGAATAAATAAATAAAAATAAAACTTTTGAGAGGCCACGAAAACCATTCTGAGCACTAAGTTTATAGCCATAAAAGCATATACCGAATTAAGAAGAAAGATTTCAAATCAGTAACATACACTACCACCTTAAGAAACTACCAAAAGAACAACAAACGAAACCCAAAGCAAGCATAAGAAAAGAAATGATAAAAAACTAGAGCAGAAATACATGAAAGAATAGAAAATTGTTCCTAAAATTTAGTAAAATTGACAAAACTTTGGCTAGATTTACAAAGGAAAAAAGAGTAGAATTAAAATAACTAAACTCAGGAAAGAATGAGAGGACAGTACTACAGACAGCACAGAAATAAAAAGGCCGATCAGGGAAGTCTGTGAATAATCGTATGCCAGTTATGGTAGGCAGAATAATGGTCCCTTTCTCCCCAAATATGTCTTTTCTTAATCATTGGAATCCATGAATACATAATACTTCATGGCAAGGGATTTTTTTAAATGTGACTTCAATAACCTCAGATTTGCAGATGACACCACCCTTATGGCAGAAAGTGAAGAGGAACTAAAAAGCCTCTCGATGAAAGTGAAAAAGGAGAGTGAAAAAGCTGGCTTAAAACTCAACATTCACAAAACTAAGATCATGGCATCTGGTCCCATCACTTCATGGGAAATAGATGGGGAAACAGTGGAAACAGTGTCAGACTTTATTTTTGGGGACTCCAGAATCACTGCAGATGGTGACTGCAGCCATGAAATTAAAAGACGCTTACTCCTTAGAAGGAAAGTTATGACCAACCTAGACAGCATATTCAAAAGCAGAGACATTACTTTGCCAACAAGGGTCTGTCTAGTCAAGGCTATGGTTTTTCCTGTGGTCATGTATGGATGTGAGAGTTGGACTGTGAAGAAAGCTGAGTGCCGAAGAATTGATGCTTTTGAACTGTGGTGTTGGAGAAGACTCTAGAGAGTCCCTTGGACTGCAAGGAGGTCCAACTAGTTCATCCTAAAGGAGATCAGTCCTGGGTGTTCATTGGAAGGACTGATGCTAAAGCTGAAACTTCAATACTTTGGCCACCTCATTCGAAGAGTTGACTCACTGGAAAAGACTCTGATGCTGGGAGGGATTGGGAGCAGGAGGAGAAGGGGACAACAGAGGATGAGATGGCTGGATGGCATCACTGACTCGCTGGACATGAGTCTGAGTGAACTCCGGGAGTTGGTGATGGACAGGGAGGCCTGGCGTGCTGTGATTCATGGGGTCACAAAGAGTCAGACACGACTCGGGGACTGAACTGACTGACTGACTGAAGGTTAAGGTTTAAGATGGGGAGACAATCCTAGATGATGCATGTAGGCCAATTTAATCACATTAAGTCTTTAAATGGGGTGGACCTCTCCAGATTGGAAGTGGAGAAACAGAGATATGGCAAAATGAAAAGGAAATGACCAAATATTGCTGGTTTTGAAGATGAAGGAAGAGGCATTTGAGTCAAGAAGTGCAGGAGGCCTCTGCAAGCTGGAAGAGGAAGCTAGATTCTCCCCTCCAACCTCCAGAAAGTAATATAGCCCTGCTGACACCTTAATTATAGCCCAGTGAGACCTATGTCAGACTTCTAAACTACAAAATTATTAAATAATGAGTTTAATAAATTTCTGTGGTTTTCATTTATAAATTGGAGTTGATTTATTTTGGCAACAATGGGAATCTAATACAGTAACAAATTCGATAGCCTAGATGAAATGGACAAATGCCTAGAAAGACACCAACTGTCAAAATTGATTTAATAAGAATTAGAAAATCTGAATAGATTCATAAAATGTAGAGATTAATCTAGTAATAAAAACCTTTCCCACAAAGAAAAGCCCAATCCTAGAGAGCTTTCGGAGAAGGCAATGGCACCCCACTCTAGTACTCTTGCCTGGAAAATCCCATGGATGGAGGAGCCTGGTGGGCTGCAGTCCATGGGGTCACTAAGAGTCGGACACGACTGAGTGACTTCCCTTTCACTTTTCACTTTCCTGCATTGGAGAAGGAAATGGCAACCCACTCCAGTGTTCTTGCCTGGAGAATCCCAGGGGTGGCGGAGCCTGGTCGGCTGCCATCTCTGGGGTGGCACAGAGTCGGACACAACTGACGCGACGCAGCAGCAGCAGCAGCAGCAGCAGCAGAGAGCTTTACTGGTAAATTGTATCAGAGGTCTAAAGAATTAATACCACTCCTTCACAAACTTTTTCTAAAAAATGGAAGAGTACAGAATACTTCCTAACTCAACTTATAACCCAGTACCACTGTCATCCCAAAACTAGGTAAAGACATCACAAAGAAAAGACAGCTGTATTTTAATATCCCTTGTGAATACAGTTGGGCTTCTCAGGTGGCGCTATTGGTAAAGAACCTGCCTGCCAATGCAGGAGACACAAGAGACACTGGTTCGATCCCTGGGTCAGGAAGATCGCCTGGAGGAGGGCATGGCAACCCACTGCAGTATTCTTGCCTGAGAATCCCCATGGACAGAGGGGCCTGGCAGGCTACAGTTTGTGGGGTCGTCAAGAGTCAGACACGACTGAAATGACAGCATGCATGCACGGATGTGAATATAGATGCAACAATCTTCAGTGAAATACTAGCAACCTGAACCTAGCAATATGTAAAAAGGATTATGTGTTGTGATCAAATGGAATTTATCCCAGGAATGCACAGTTGGTTCAACATACACAAGTAAATTATATTAGAAGGAAGAGACCCAGAATAGAAACACTATACAGGCAGACTTTTGTATCCATGCGTGGGTGCATGCATAGTCAAGAATAGATCCCAGATGTCTCTAACTCCAAAGTCCACACATTTCCCATTTGTGTTAGTTAGCTATTGCTACTACAATATTATGTAATAAATATCCTCAATCTCAATGGTTTACAAATGCAAGCATTTTTCCTTCATTATGATTCTGTAGGTTGGCTCTTCTTTCAGCTTCAGGTCAGCTGGTCTGACCTCAATTGTTAGGCTGGCTTCAATTCTGCCCATGTGTTTTCAGTCTCCTTGGCTCAGTAACAATATGACACATGTTTTTCTCATGGTAGATCACTGGAGCACAAACCCAAATTGCACAAGAACACTGAAGACCTCTGCTTGTATTACCTCTGGTATTATTCCATTAGTCAAGCAAGTCACATGGCAAAGCCATGGGGCAGGGAAGCACACTTTCTGTACCACAGGGTCTCATGCAGAAGGAGGGATTAAAAACTTGGGAACAAATACTTGATCTACTGCCTCAATGTGTCATAGAGGCAGAGAGTGAGATAAGTGAGCTCCCACAAATAAGTGAATTTGCCATGGGAGCCATCTCTGATAGGAAGAAAGAAGCACCTTAAGTTGGTTTTGAGAGAATAACTCCAAAATTATGGGCCTTCTTTGTTATTTGTATGTGTTTGTGGCGTTCTATTTGTTTGCTTTGGTCTTTCCATAGATAAATAAGGGGAAGTACACCAGATGTTCTGTGTGTAGAGATTCTTTGCTGCCCAAGTGTTTTCTTTGAGCAAGTGATGCTTTAGACAGTTTGCTGTTCACTTAATTTCCACAGTCACAATGCATCAGACCTTCATGGAGGATCTTCTTCCCTTTTCTGGGTGGAATATTGTGGTACTGATACATCAGCAATCAATGTCTGCTTGTCTTTAGAAATTTTGATGGGAGCAGTTTTTTAAACACTTAGCATTGGTGGACTCTTTAAATGGATCCACTGTGTCTTTTTTTTTTTTTTGAAGTATAGTTCATTACAATATTATGTTAGTTTCTGATGTACAGCAAAGTGATTCAGTTATACTTTTTTAAGATCATATTTCATTATAGGTTATTACAAGATACTGAATATAATTCCCTATGCTAAACAGTAAATTCTTGTTACTTATCAGGTCTACTGTGTCTTGACTCATCAAAGTTCCTTCTATTGTCTTGTTATGAGAGATGTGGACTTGGATATTCAATTTCTTCTCCCCACCTTGTCCCCTCTCTCACTACCCCAATACATTAAACATCTTTTTAGTTAAATTGGTCTGTGGTGCTTTCATACTTGTAGCCATTACATTCTATTCTCCATGAGTCAAGTTATATATCATCTGTTATTACAAATTTTTTTGTTCTTAGCTAATAATTTCCACATCTTTTTCATTTCTGTGCTTCTCTTTATCCTTATCTTATCTCACCCTCCTGCTTCTTCAATGCAGTTGTCTACTCTGCATGTAATCTGATCATTTGATTGAATTATATGTGGGCTCTATTCTCTATTTCTGCACCGCCCCCCTGCAATGCTCTTGCTCCTTGAATCTGCATTTGTTGTTCTCTCAACTGCTGCCAATTAGTGGTCCTGGGACTTGCCTTTAGGACTATCTTGGGATCCTCTTAACCACCGTTTAAAATATATAACCTTCCCAAAGTCCCTAACTATCCCTTCCCTTGATGGAAGAACTCGGTAGCCTTCTCAGTTTGAAAAGTCAAGTCCTTCCCTTCTGGAGAAATTCATATGTATGATTCTTTGGTAAGTTTCTCCTACTGCCTCATTTTCTCAAATACCCATTAGTCAAATATCCATCAATATCAAACCCAGACTTAACCACTCATTTTGTTTCCATGAATTCATTAGTTTTTATTTTACCTTCTCAAAGACTGATTTGACATTATTGTCCAATGCTGCTTCTGAAGTCTTAATTTTCACTATATATTTAATTACTTAGCATTTTCTTACTCTTTACTTTTTCCTTTCACAACATCAGGTTCCTGTTTTATAGATTCAATATTGTGCCCACGAAGGTCCGTCTAGTTAAGGCTATGGTTTTTCCAGTAGTCATGTATGGATGTGAGAGTTGGACTATAAAGAAAGCTGAGCACTGAAAATTTGATGCTTTTGAACTGTGGTGTTGGAAAAGACTCTTGAGAGTCCCTTGGATTGCAAGGAGATCCAACCAGTCCATCCTAAAGGAGATCAGTCCTGGGTGTTCATTGGAAGGACTGATGTTGAAGCTGAAACTCCAATACTTTGGCCGCCTGATGAGAAGAGCTGACTCATTTGAAAAGACCATGATGCTGGGAAAGAATGAAGGCAGGAGGAGAAGGGGACAACAGAGGATGAGATGGTTGGATGGCATTACCAACTTGATGTTCATAGGTTTGGGTGGACTCCGGGAGTTGGTGATGGACAGGGAGGCCCGGCGTGCTGCAGTTCATGGGGTCGCAAAGAGTCAGACATGACTGAGCGACTGAACTGAACTGAACTGAACTGAGCTATTGTGTCTTATGTCCCTGAACATATTAATTGCAGATTTTTCTGAAGTTGTCTTTTACTGTCCACATTGTTGATATTTATTCTGTGTTCCATTCTCTTTTCTGTTTTCTTTTTTGCTTTTGTGTTATAGGCTGTTTTCAAATATCTGGTTATTCTTGTGAAGGAGATTAGAATACACCACCCCAAAATATGCCCTTTGACATAAGAATTATTTTGAGCAAAAGGCAATTGAGAACCAACAGATTGAGGAAAAGTCCTCTATCCTCTCCTTTCTGCCAGAAGGCAGGATATAAACTTTCCTTTTGAAGATATTTCCCATCTCTTCTCCCATTATCACAACCAAGCAAGAATTATCACTAGAGACAGAAAGGTGACCCTGAGTTGGGCCTGCACAAACAAAACTTAGTGAAATATTCCATCATTTCCACTAACTTTTCTCTGTATCTACCATCCCACATTTTACCACCCCTAAAAGCCCACACCCCTTTTCCTTCACTTTGGCACTTCCCCAGAAATTTATTGCCCTTTGTTAAGAGGGTGTAAAAGTTCCAAATTCAAACCACCTCTTTGAATTACTCATCACTGAATTCTCCTGTGTGTATGCACATTTCATGAGCAAATAAACTGTTTTTCCCCTCTTACTGACCTCTTTTATCAGTTTGATTTTTGAGCAACCCCTGAACCTAAGAGGAGAGAGGGAAAAAAACTTTTCCTGTCCTACATTTGACTGTTCTTTGATATTTGTGAGTCATGCACCTAAAAATTGCTTGACATTGCTGCACTAGGAGTGGTGAAGAGGAGGCATGACTGCGGAGAAAGCTGGATTTTCTAAAATCTATGACTTTGCTTGTTGTAACTGAAAGATCACTTCGGGCCTGATAATGTAGCACCACACTGGAGCAGGCTGATAAGGTCCTCATTGGGGACCCTTTGGGTTCCCTGAGTTTCTTAAGGGAGGCTGCTCTCATCTTCTTGAAAAAATGTGAAAGTGTTAGTCACTTGTCATGTCCGACTCTTTGGGAGTCCTCCAGGCTCCTCTGTCTGTGGAATTCTCCAGGCAAGAATCCTGGAGTGGGTGAGCTATTCCCTTCTCCAAGGGATCTTCCGTACCCGGGGATTGAACCTAGGTCTCCTGCTTTGCAGGCAGATTCTACCGTCTGCGTCACTGACAAATGCCAGAGAACTAGGTAGAGCAATGCATCTTTCATCATCAATCTCCTCGTTTTCAAGTCCAAATCTCGCCCCTGCCTACTGTTCAACTGATGACTCTGAGTCAAGAAGTTTTTGGCTTCCGTTTCCTCAGGGAAGAATCTTCCAGTTTTCCATGAAAGTGAATGTGTTAATTTTTGCTCCATTAAAAATGAATACTGTCCTCAGGGCTTCCCTGGTGGTCCAGTGGTTAAGAATCCGCCTGCCAATGCAGGGGACATGGGTCTGATCTCTGGTCCAGGAAGATGCCACATCCCCCAGGGCAATGCCACAACTACTGAGTCTGTGCTCTAGAGCCTTTGAGCCACAACTACTGAGCTGGAACTTGTTGGCTTTATCAGACAATTCAGGATGTTCTTATTGCACTTAAACCCATAAATTCAAAGAGATTTCTTATTTTTCACTAAATATTACATTGAGCTCCATCTGATCCCAGATGACAAGTTCACTGAAAGTAAAAAGGCTGATGGTTTTGTTATAAGATAATGATGACTGAGCCCCTAGTAATTACACACTTTGGCTGTTCCTTGTTCTGGAAATGCATCCACACTCTATGGAAGGTTTTGAATATGTTTTTTCAAATTTCTCATTTACTTTTCTGTTCAGGGATTTTTTTGACGAAAAATCAAATTCTTGGCCTTAGAGATATAATAGGGTCTGACCTCATTTTAAATATATATATATTTATTTATTTGGCTGTGCTGGGTCTTAGTTGTGGGAGGGTAGGATCTTCAATGTTTGTTGAGGCATGCAGGATCTTTAGTTGCAGCGTGTGGGACCTAGTTCCTTGATCCTTCGCCCCCTGCATTGGGAGAGCAGAGTCTTAGCCACTGGGCCACCAGGGAAGTCTCTGACCCCATTTTTGATATATGACTATTGATAGCATCAAGCCCCACCCCTTTCCTTTCCCTTGTGTGGGGCCAAAGGAGATTTGTTCAAACCACTGAGCCCCTGCCCACATGTATGAGCATGCATCTGGGCTCCAAAGCTAACCATAAGAACCCCAAACCAATCTCACTTCTTTGCTTACTCAAGTCATTTTCTTTGTGCATTTTTCTACTTTTCCCCCTTTCTAGCAAAGTTTTATACTAATAATCAAACCATACAAAGGTGGGAACACTAGGAGATAGAGACCATCAGGGATCATTTTGAGGTCTTATAACCATAGCTGCACTTAAAAAATTGAATAGAAATATACAGTAACACTCAGAATGCATCATATGTAGTATGAGTATGTATTTTTAAATGAAAACTTTGCTAGTATTACAAACTTGTGCATGTGTGATAGAAAATGCCTTTCTTACTCACAGTCCAGAACAAAATAGGTTGAAAGCCACTCACATAGATCTTGCAAACAAGAAAGATAAGACTTTAATTAAACAATACATGCACTCTGCTTGGTTTGCCCTCTGTTCCTCAAACTCCCATGGCAACCAGAAAGAAAGGTTCTACCCACTATTGTCTTCATTTCTGCTGTTCATCACAGTACTGAATTCTCAAAGAGCTTTTCCTCTATGGTTTTCTCATCAAATTCTTCTGTGAAACCTGACTCACATTGCCAATTGACACATGGCTGGGAGCACCAGCTTATTTGGTCCATTTTTCTCCTGCTCTCCCAGCTTCATATGAAGTCTGCTCACACCATATTCTCAAAGTTTGTGAATTCCTACTGCCTTCAAGTGTCCTGGGCTTCCCTGGTGGCTTCCCTGGTGGTAAAGAATCTGCCTGCAATTAAGGAGACCTGGGTTCAATCCCTGGGTCAGGAAGATCCCCTGGAGAAGGAAATGGCTACCCACTCCAGTATTCGTGCCTAGAGAATTCCATGGACAGAGGAGCCTGGTGGGCTAGTCTGTGGGTTCACAAAGAGTCAGACACAACTGAGCAACTAACACTTTCACTTTTTCACTTTCAGGTATCCCAATTCAAGAAGATTGAGGTAGCATTAGAGGTGTTCTCATGTTATTTAAGCTGGAATTTCCATATCTGTTAAGTTCCTTGTCGTTTCTGAAGGCTTAAGAGAAAAGAGAGGTCTGTGAAGTCTTTGCCATCAGTCTGTGAAGTCTCGCTTCCCTGAGGCAGCCATCTTAATGTCCCAGCAGCACCCCCTGAATGATGCTGGCACCACTCCCAATGGGCACTAGGCTTGGACACGGCCACCCCTGTGTCCTCTGCCTTCCTGGGGAGCGGCCACTTCAGGACGGGGAAGTTCAGCTGGCTGAGACTCTCCCACTCCCACTGCCCTGAAATTTGGTTAAATCATGTGCCAGTGCCACTTATCACTGTGGACTGATCCTCAGGTTTGGGCAACAGCCTCCTTCTGCCACCTTGGGAGTCTTCTCCTCTATCTCTGTTGGCTCCTGTGGGTCTCTCCCTCCCAGGATGGGCCTGAAACATCACTCCTAGCCTGTCTTCATCCTTCACCATCTCTCCTTCAGGGAGTGGATGGTTTTTGCTCCTTTTTTCTCTTCCCTTCCCATAGGTGTTTGTTTATGAATGAGGAATATTAGCTCTTTGCAAGTGTAATCATTTTGCCTTTTCTCTACTTTCCTCCCAGCTTGAAGAAACATGAACGGTGAGCTTGACGGCCTCAGCTGTCCCAGCCCACCCTGCCCCTGCAGCCAGTCTGAGGGGCTTCTTTGTACCTTTTCCTGGTTTAACTCCTTTTCTTAGTAGCAGGTGATAGGAAGAGGACCATTTGTGAGAATCCTCAGGAAATGTTCACCCACTTCTCCCTTTCCTGGTTTAACTCCTTTTCTTAGTAGCAGGTGATAGGAAGAGGACCATTTGTGAGAATCCTCAGGAAATGTTCACCCACTTCTCCCTTATTTGGGGGAATGTTCTAAGGTTGGAAACCCCTCCATGGAGAAGGAAATGGCAACCCACTCCAATATTCTTGCCTGGGAAATCCCATGGACAGAGGAGCCTGGCAGGCTGCAGTCCATGGGGTCGCAAAAGAGTCGGACACAAATTAAAGACAAACAACAACAACAAAGAGGCTTATTGGTTTCATTGATCTTTTAAAAGAAAAAAAGAGAAAGAAACTCCTCCAAACCAAGCCCAGAAGCTTCTCCAAACTGAGCCAGCTGCTCTCTTTCTTTCTCTGGCCATCACTTTTCAGAGACAATGGTTCTCAGTCAACCTTTCTCCTCACTGGCTGGCTGATGATAAATTGTGTGTGTGTGTTTCTCATGTTCTGGTCAATGGCTATTGGTAGAGGTGACCCAGCCACCTGGGTGGATAATATCTTCAAGAGTTATTTATTCTTTTCTCCAGAAGTGCCATGGTCTCCCTCGCCCATGGAAGAGGTTCAGTGTACCAGTCACATGATGGTGACATGAGTTAAAAGTAGCTGTGTCCTTGGAGGGACCCCTTTCTCATGTCCAGGTTGACAAAGATGCAGCACTGCCTGTGCTTTCTTCGCCTTTCTTCGTTCTCCCATCTTCCTTACCCTTTTCTTCAAAGGAAAATAGAGAAACTCAATTATGCAGTAAATACAACACAGAATGAGACTGGAGCCTCAAATTCAGTTTATATTACCTCGGGGAAGAAAACAGTCCTAGGGAAGAATCCCCCAAAGGAAAATGAGCTGTGGTTGTTCCTCTACTCAATGAAGAAGTGAAGGAATTGTCTGGGTCCCTTTTGTGAGCAACTATGTCATATCTTGGTATCAAAATGAGGTCAGATTATATTTGCTTCTTCAGATGACCCAGTGCTCACTTGAAAAATCACGATATGGAGACCCATGGAGACAACCACAGCCTTGCTGTGAGTCTTAGCAAGGAAGAACTCCAATCTTCACAAACCCATCACCACAAGACAGACACATAATACAAAGCAGGCCCAGGGTGTAGATCCATGATTATGGAACAACAAGCACATGGGTTCTTTTCTGGAACTGAGCCTCCACACTCCTCCTTGAGCTGAGGTGAAAAATTGAACAACAATCAAATGTTTGTCCATGGTAACAAGGGTGCAAGGCTGCTGGAGTCGAAGAGATGGTGTTCATTTTTAATAATTATGTGAAGTTTTTCTTCAACATGTGCAAAATTAGGAAAAATTAGTTAGCACAGAGTATCGCCATGAAGCTGATGTTGAAAATAAGAGTAACTCTGCTCCGTGCTTTGCTTGTGGTAAATATTTACTTTGTGAGTTTTTCAGTTTCAGGGACATGAGATGATGCCCCGAGACACTCAGCAATCACTTTCAGAAACGGGTTTCTACTGAATAATTTTACTCATACCAATTCACTCTGCAAATTTTTTTGAAGTATAATAAATAATAAGTCATTGCTTAAGTGACAGAAAACTCTGCAGTTGACAGGGGACCATATGGTGGTTACAAGGCAGAATTTAAAATTTTTAAAGGACAAAATGCTCATATTCATGTAGAGCAATTAATTACAGGACCGAGAACCATCTGCTGTGACTCACGAGTGCCCCCAGGCATTAATACAATCCCAAGTTTCAACTTGGTTTTTCTTGGTCCCATATTCCAAGCAGAGGAAATACCTTTTCCATAACTTTCTGATTACTTATTAATGTTATCATAATGTTTTTGCCACATTGCTGTTTCTCTGTCCTTGGCTTAAAGATGGTGTGCTGGGTGCCTGTTGATGTTCTTTAGCTTGTTTGCAGGCTTTCTTCCTCTCTGTGTTAGCTTCTCTGTCCCAGTTTGAAGCCAAGTTTGGGGGTTCCCTCTGACTTTTGGATTTTCTAGCATCTTTTAGTGTCCCCTGGGAAGAGGCAGGGAATGGAAGAAGAATCATGCTGTGTTAGGCACAGTTTTCCATAATATATTGCACAAGAGCAGGTGTTAAAAGAGATGTTGAAATTTGTATCTTTCCTGGGCAAGTTGTACCGATTCTATTTCTCTTCGGAGAACAATTCTCAAATCCCAAGCATTTATCATCTCAGCTTTAATCGCCCCAGTACCATATTGTTCTCCTCAGAGAGAGACATGTAAGCTAAAAATGCAAAGTCAAAACAAAAAGAAGTGCCGGATGGGAGTTAAGCAATCAATGTAATGCATCTGGTACCACATAGGAAATGGACCATATGGGTCATTCAGGTGAGGGGAGGTGCTCATTGTAACCTCACCTAAATAACGATGGATTCCTGCTTTATTTTAGCCACAGGAATTTAAAAAATATTTTCTAAGGCACCACCTTCCTGTTATTAACATAATAAATCACAATGAATAAGCTTGTATTTATATCTAAAGAAAGGGCTTGAGCTAATTTACATGTGCCCCCACAGCTCTCGAGAAAGTCTTAGATCTCCCTGCTAAGCTGCTAAGTCACTTCAGTCATATCTGACTCTGTGCGACCCCATAGACAGAAGCCCACCAGGCTCCGCCGTCCCTGGGATTCTCCAGGCAAGAACACTGGAGTGGGTTGCCATTTCTTTCTCCAATGCATGAAAGTGAAAAGTGAAGGTGAAGTCGCTCAGTCGTGTCCAACTCTTCGCGACCCCATGGACTGCAGCCCACCAGGCTCCTCCATCCATGGGCTTTTCCAAGCAAGAGTACTGGAGTGGGGTGCCATTTAAAAGTAATTCATCCATCTTCCACTTACCAACAGATAAGCTTCTGTTTTCTTGACAAAACAATAGGGGTCTGTAACAGCTTTCTACTGTAACACCTGAGTTGAATAGTTGTGACAGACTGCATGGCCCAGGAAACCAAAAGCACCTACTGTCTAAACTTTTACGGAACAAGTTTGCCTGCTCCTGCTTTTAAGGGCTCAGTTGAGAAAATTTAAATTCCACTCTTGAGTGATGATTGCAAGCCCAAGACTTATTATCTCCTAAACATACTTTTAAACATTTTTCCTACTGTACCCAAAACATCAAAGATTCCTATCATTTGAATTGGGAGGAAACTTCCAAATCATCCATTGACTTGCCCTTGTTTACAGCTGGGGGAAAATGAAGTCTATGTGAGAAGACTTTCTTGAGACCCATCCATCTGCCACAAATTTTATCTTTCCTACTTTCTACCCAGCTTCAAGTTCTGCAAGAATTAGTCTTACCAGTGACTCCAAAATTGAAAGGCAGGGCAACATTTCCACTAATGCATTTGGACTGGACACCTGTTTATTAGTGGGAAAGACAAGATACAACCCAACCTGGTAAGACTGTGTCTGTGGATATTCTCCCCACTGTAGCTCATAGCAGCTCCCTATTCCACGGACACAAATGGCCATTAGTGCTCCCCCACTTCACCATCATTTGGACTATCTCTAATAAACCAGATTTTATTAATAATTTTTAAAAAATTTTAGATGCTGATGAGAAATAATTTCATTAAGTGGGGCCTGTGATATTTCTGTGGTGTATTTGTTTAACTAATGGACATTATTTTTTAGGAAAGTTTTAGGTTTACAGCGGAGAAGGCAATGGCACCCCACTCCAGTACTCTTTCCTGGAGAATCCCGTGGACAGAGGAGCCTGGAGGGCTGCAGTCCATGGGGTCTCTATGAGTCGGACACGACTGAGTGACTTCATTTTCACTTTTCACTTTCATGCATTGGAGAAGGAAATGGCAACCCACTCCAGTGTTCTTGCCTGGAGAATCCCAGGGACGGCAGAGCCTGGTCGGCCGCTGTCTATGGGGTCGCACAGAGTCGGACACGACTGAAGCAACTTAGCAGCAGTAGCAGCAGTAGGTTTACAGAAAAAAAAAAATGAGCAGAAACTACAGAGACATCTTACATTCTCCGTTCACCCTCTGCCCTCGGTTTTTCCTATTAACGTCTTGCTTTGTTGTGGTATGTTTGCTACAATTGATGAATCAATATTCATTCATTATTATTAGCTAAAGTCCATAGTTTACTTCAGGATTGACTCTTTGTATTGTATGGTTTTTTGAGTTTTGCCAACTGCATAAAGTCATGTACTCACCATTATAGTATCACAGAATAATTTTAATGCCCTAAAAATCCTGTGCTCCATCTATTCATCCCTCCTTTCCCTATCCCCAAACTTTTGCAGCCCCTAATCTTTTCACTGTCTCTGGGTCTCCTGCATTGCAGGCAGATTCTTTACCATCTGAGCCACCAGGGAGACCTTAAAAATCTTTAACCTTTGACAAAGATCAATTGACTATATCTGTGTAGGTCTATTTCTAAGCTCTCTGTTCTGTTCTGCTGATTGGTTTGTCTATTCTTTTGCCAATACCATGCTGTCTTGATTACTGTAACTTTCATAGTAAGACTTGGAGTAAATACAGTTCTCTGACTTTGTTTTGCTGCTGCTGCTGCTAAGTCGCTTCAGTCGTGTCTGACTCTGTGCGACCCCATAGACGGCAGCCCACCAGGCTCCCCCGTCCCTGGGATTCTCCAGGCAAGAACACTGGAGTGAGTTGCCATTTCCTCCTCCAATGCATGAAAGTGAAAAAATAAAGTGAAGTTGCTCAGTCGTGACTTTGTTTTAGGTCTTCAATATTATTTTGGCCACTCTAGGCCTTTTTGCCTTTTGTTATAGACTTTCCTCTATTTCTTTGCACTGATGACTGAGGAAGGCTTTCTTATCTTTCCTTGCTATTCTTTGGAACTCTGCATTCAAATGGGTATATCTTTCCTTTTCTCCCTTGCTTTTCACTTTTTTTCTTTTCACAGCTATTTGTAGGGCCTCCTCAGGCAGCCGTTTGCTTTTTTGCATTTTTTTTTTTCTTGGGGATGGTCTTGATCCCTGTCTCCTGTACAATGTCATAAACCTCCATCCATAGTTCATCAGGCACTCTATCAGACCTAGTCCCTTAAATCTATTTCTCATTTCCACTGTATAATTGTAAGGGATTTGATTTAGGCCATACCTGAATGATCTAGTGATTTTCCCTACTTTCTTCAATTTAAGTCTGAATTTGGCAATAAGGAGTTTATAATCTGAGCCACAGTCATCTCCAGGTCTTGTTTTTTGCTGACAGTATAGAGTTTCTCCATCTTTGGCTGCAAAGAATATAATCCATCTGATTTTGGTGTTGGCCATCTGGTGATGTCCATGTGTAGAGTTTTCTCTTGTGTTGTTGGAAGAGGGTGTTTGCTATGACCAGTGCGTTCTCTTGGCAAAACTCTATTTGTCTTTGTCCTGCTTCATTCTGTACTCCACGGCCAAATTTGCCTGTTCCTCCAGGTGTTTCTTGACTTCCTACTTTTGCATTCCAGTCCCCTATAATGAGGACATTTTTTGGGTGTTAGTTCTAAAAGGTCTTGTAGGTCTTCATGCTTCTGCAACTGCTAAGTCGCTTCAGTCGTGTCCTACTCTGTGCGACCCCATAGACAGCAGCCCACCAGGCTCCTCTGTCCATTGGATTCTCCAGGCAAGAACACTGGAGTGGGTTGCCATTTCCTCCTCCAATGCATGAAAGTGAAAAGTCAAAGTGAAGTCGCTCAGTCGTGTCCGACTCCTAGCGACCCCATGGACTGCAGCCCACCAGGCTCCTCCACCCAATGGGATTTTCCAGGCAAGAGTACTGGAGTGGGGTGCCATTGCCTTCTCCAGTAGGTCTTCATAGAACTGTTCAATTTCAGCTTCTTCAGCATTACTAGTTGGAACATAGACTTGGATTACAGTGATGGTGAATGGTTTGCCTTGGAAATGAACAGAGATCATTCTGTCATTTTTGAGATTGCATCCAAGTACTGCATTTCAGACTCTTTTTTGACTATGATGGCTACTCCATTTCTTCTAAGGGATTCTTGCCCACCGTAGCAGATATAATGGTCATCTGAGTTAAATTCACCCATTTCAGTCCATTTTAGTTCGCTGATTCCTAAAATGTCGACATTCACTCATCTACAATATACTATCATCTACAATATACTATCAGAGCAATATATGATGATAAATATCATAAAAATAACAGTGTGTACCCTTTAAGCTAAGGTCTACACTATTTGAATTCTAAATGCATCTCCTACACATTAGTTAACATTCTTAAAAATTGAAAAAATTTTTTAAATTTATCTGTTCCAACAGCCTATCAGAATCTCAATGAGTATTTAGCAGGAGTAAATGTAAGATGCAATTAAAAGAATTAATAAAAGAATTAATCCAAGCAGAAAATAGAATTCACATCAGATATTTCAAGTTGAGAAACTTTTGAACACAGTGGCTCTCAACCCTGGCCACCCATCAGAATTACTTGAGAACTTTCAAATTCCCCATGTCTAGTAATAGGAACCAGGCCCTATTCCAATGGCTGCCGAAGTTGAAAAACCATATATTAATGAAGAGACTACCAGTAAAAGTATAGGCAAGGTTAAGGTAACTGAACAGGGATGTTGATAAAGAAACTTAAATTTAATAAAAAAGAGTAACTAACTCAAGGTTACAGAGACAGTAATGGCTGAACTGAGATCCACAGATTCTTATTATCTACTTCATGGTGCCTTCCAAAATGAGTTTTTCTCTAGAATAAAATGTCATGTTTGACCAAGCCTGAAGTTAAAACACCTTAAAGGTAAGCAAATGATGTTCCTCTTTTTAAAAACAAGACTAAATGAACTAAGGTCAAAGTTCTCTTTGTCTTCTCAAATGAGTTATAGCCTGAAATAAAACCTGTCTGGTTTCCATGAATAATATCAGACATATAATGCTTTCTCCTTTCCTCCTCATTTTGCAAATAAAATCCTGTCTGAACTTTTCTGGAAACAAATTAAATGGACACCAGAATGACAAACATTATATCTGCTAATGTGTGCTCTGAAGAAGAGGACCCATTGTGTCTGGGGGAGTGCGTCAGGAGGATGGGAGGAGATGCTGATCTTTGGTCAGAGCAAAAAGCCAAAGTCATGGATTTGAAGAGCTCTGTCTCTTCCATCACTATGGAGATAACCAGTACATCCTAGCTTTACCTCTTAGCTAAGAACTTAGTGCAAATATATTTTTAATTAATTTATTATTTGTTGTTACGTATATATGTGTGCTCAGTCACTTAGTCATATCTGACTCTTTGCAACTCCATGGACTTTAGCCTGCCAGGCTCCTCTGTCCATGGAATTTTCCAGGCAAGAATATTGGAGTGGGTTGCCATTTCCTTTTCCAGGGGATCTTCCCAACCCTGGGATCGAACCCGCATCTCTTGCATTGGAAGGCATGTTCCTTACCACTGCTGCTGCTAAGTCGCTTCAGTCGTGTCCAACTCTGTGTGACCCCAGAGACGGCAGCCCACCAGGCTTCCCCGTCCCTGGGATACTCCAGGCAAGAACACTGGAGTGGGTTGCCATTTCCTTCTCCAATGCAGGAAAGTGAAAAGTGAAAGTGAAGTCGCTCAGTCGTGTCCAACTCCTAGCGATCCCATGGGCTGCAGCCTACCAGGCTCCTCTGTCCATGGGATTTTCCAGGCAAAAGTACTGGAGTGGGGTGCCATTGCCTTACCACTAGCACCACCTATTAACTAGATTATAAGACTTCAAGAGCTTCTGAGACTACCAGATGCCTCTTAAAATGAAGTGGTCACCTGCTTTTGTGTAATAGAGGTAGCATTTGTCTTTAAAATTCTTTACACTTTTCATCATTCCTTTCCATGTATTACCTAACTCCCAAGTACTTTCAATTTTCCACATATTGCCTGTCCTCATACTGTTTATGCTGACACCCCTTCCCGCTGCAGAAGGAAAGATAAAATTGGTAAGTATCTTTGGGTGTGGTGTGCACTCTGCAGCTCACTGCAGTCTCCATAGCTACCTATTAATGTTTTATCTATTTAGATTATCCATCTAGATGCCAAAGACATTTAAGAGTGTGTCTCTTATCCTGCCTTGGCCAATTCCCAAGTATAGAGTATGGAAATCAGCAGATGTCTGTGTGTGTGTGTGTGTGTGTGTGTGTGTGTGTGTGTTTTGTTTTGGGATTTTATTGTTGCTTGTTTTGCTAAGCAGAATTTTTTAAATTAGTTTGAATGTTTATACTTTTATGACCACAGACTATTAACATAGTCCTTACCCTCACATATCATTTCAGACCCTGTAGATTATGATGATATCTAAATAATACATACATATTCATAAATAAAATTCATGTGTGACACTTTATATGGAAAGTTCCCAAATGTACCTAAATCAGATAAGTTGAGACAGTTTTTAGTATGTGGAAAATGTCATGAAATCGTGTCTGATAAAAACTATCAGACAGAAGATGGCAGAGTAGAAAGACCCTGAGCTCACCTCCTTTCATGGGCACAACAAAATCACAGCTACTTGAGAAACACATCACTGAAAAAGACTGGAACCTACCAGAAAAGAGCTACAAATAAAGAAAATATATAAAGAAGGAACCACAATGAAACAGGTAGGACCAGCAGAGATGTGATACAGTCAAGTCCCATGTACCAGAGTAGGCAACCCACAAACCAAAGAATGATTATGACTGCAGAGGTTTTCCCCAAGGAGTGAGAGGTCTGAGCCCCATGTCGTCTTCCTAGCCCAGCAGTCTTGCACTGGGAAGATGAGCCCCCAGAGTGTTTGACTTTGAAGGCTAGTGGGGCTTACCTTCAGGAGTGCCAAAGGGACTTCTTCACTCTTCAAGGGTGTGCACAAAGTTTCACATGATCTAGGACCCAGGAAAGAAGCAGTAATTTGATAGCAGCCTGGGTCAGACCTACATGCTCATCTTGGAGAGTCTCCGTGAAAGGCTACAGGCAACTGGCGCTCACTCTGGGGACGTGGATACTGGTGGAGCTGGGGAGCTCATTCTATGAGATGGATGCTGGTTCTGGCAAGTGCCATTTTGGAATCCTCCCTCTAGCTTATTAGCACCAGGACTCAGCCCCACTCTGGCCCAAAAACCTGCAGGCACCAGAGCTGGGATGCCTGAAGTGAAGTGCAAGTCACTCAGTCATGTCTGCCTCTTGGCGACCCATGGACTGTAGAGTTCATGGAATTCTCTAGGCCAGAATACTGAAGTGGGTAGCCATTCCCTTCTCCAGGGGATCTTCCCAACTCAGGGACTGAACCCAGGTCTTCTGCCTTGCAGGCGGATTCTTTACCAGCTGAGCCACCTGCTTAAAGCCAAGCAACTAGCTGGATGGGGCACAGCCTGCCTAGCAGCAGACAGGCTGTTTTAAGACCCCTGAGTCCACAGCTGCTGCTCTACAGAGCCCTGCCCACCAGAGGGCCTGGGATCCAGCTCCATCCACAAGTGGGCAGGCATCAGCCCCAATCCCCTGAGCCCTCATTCATTTTTTTCAATTTTGGAAAATATAGTTAATTCTAGAAAAAGATGTACTCATATTAACATGTAATGGTTTAGTATTCTTATTTCTAAATAAATTAATATTTTTCCATTTCTTTGTTTTAATTTCTAAAATAACAAGTACCAATAGCTATAGTCTATATAAACAAAAGATTTATGGGATCCTTGATAATTTTTAAGAATGTAAAAGAATCCTAAGATCAAAAATTCTTTAGTACTTCGGGTGGTGGTTTAGTCACTAAGTCGTGTCCAACTCTTGTGATTCCCGTGGACTGTAGCCTGCCAGGCTCCTCTGTCCATGGGATTCTCCAGGCAAGAATACTGGAGTGGGTTGCCAGGCTCTCTTCCAGGGGAATCTTCCTGACCCAGGGCTCAAACCCCTGTCTCTTACATCTCCTGCATTGGCAGGCAGGTTCTTTACCACTAGCACCACCAGGGAAGCCCAATCAATTATATGCAATTAAAAAATATTTTAATGTCATTATATTACATTGGTGGGGGAAAAAAAATAAAAGCCAAAGACATATATTTTACTTGGAGCAGTGGAGGGAGGGCACGAAAAGGTAGAGGAGAAAGTAACAATGTAAATTTGTAAAATATTTTTAAATGACAAAAAGAAACTTAAAAACTTTTAAACTTATTTTTAAAAGAAAAAAAGTACATCATAGATATTTAAAATGTTTATTTAACTTTAGTAAATAAATGGACCAAAATCACATTGTTTATTAAAGGAATGGATTTCACATTATAACACTTCAGTGCTGAAGATAAGAAAAACTGATTTTTTTTTTTTAGAACCACTTGTTGGTGAAGGAATCAGATAAAATATCTGCCTATGTTGCCTCAAATCATTTATTAAGACTATCCAGTTATCAACCTATTTTCTGTTATAAATATGAGTTTAAATTGAATAGGATTCAGAATACAGCTTAGAAAAGAAGACTGTGGTATAAAACAACTGAAGAGATTTGCGAGACGAAAAGGAAGGAAAGAAGTATGATTGGAGGGAAGGAGAGAGGGAAGAAAAAGAGAATCTACAATTAGAATTAAAGTTCTCAAAATTATTGGCTTGTCAAGAAAATCTCAAACGTCCTTCTTCTTCTATTCAGCCCTATCCTTGTGGAAAGATACTTCTGGAACCTTTCCAATAAAGTCTCCAGGGAAGTCAGCCATCCTTCCTTCCTTCCTAATTCTTTTTGGAGCTCATATCCTTTAAGCCTGGGAGCATTTTCCAATGTCTGACTTCCCTCCTTACTATTTCAATGCAGACTTCTTATTACCTTGGGAAAATGGAAATGCTATCCCCAACCAGGCACTCCGTGTGCCTGCCTCCCTCATATCCACTCCGCCTGCCTTCCTCCCATAACTAAGGCAATAACAAGCTCCATGCAGGGAGCACCTAGGAGGATCTTGCCTCCAACTCGTGGTGTATCATTAGCCTTGGACCCAGGGTATCTCCAACACCATGGGCACCTCCCTATACCCATGGAATGTGAGGCAGTCCTTGGTCATTGGCAACAGGCACAGATGGAGACACTTCCCAGAGTCATTTCTCACAGCTCCACAGAGAGTCCTGTCGGACAGAGAGAGAGTCCCCATTGCCCACAGCCCACCACGATGACTGACTTGAGAATTTACGCTCGTGTTGTCCTCCCTTCCTTTCCTGTGACAGTCTCCACAATTCTCCACTTCTGCTCTCTGGAGTCATGTTTCAAAATAACTTACATACTCACCTTTGACTCAGGCTTTGCTTTCTGGTGAATCCAGACTAATGTCTCAGCATTAGTGTTATTTTCTCAGCTCTTAAAGACTATTTAACATTGTTTGACTTGAGATAAATTGACTCATCCTTTCTCTTCAGAGGGAAAGCTTGTCCTAACAAAACCTTACTTTGTGTAGTCTCACTATTCTGAGGGATCTCATAGTATTTCATACTTAGCTCTTCTTTAATTTGGAGAAATTAAAACTTGCAGGCAGATACAGAGAATAACTACACTGAAGCCTTTAACTGTGTGGATCACATCAAATTGTGGAAAATTATTAAAGAGATGGGAGTACCAGGCCACCTTACCTGTCTCCTGAGCAATCTGTATGCAGGTCAAGAAGCAACAGTTAATATTGGACATAGAACAAAAGACTGGTTCAAAACTGGGGCAAGAGAACGACAAGCCTGCATATTGTCACCCTGCTTATTTAACTTAGGTGCAGAGTACAAGGCAATGGCACCCCACTCCTGTACTCCTGCCCGGAAAATCCCACGGACGGAGGAGCCTGGTAGGCTGCAGTCCATGGGGTCGCTGAGGGTCGGACACGACTGAGCAACTTCACTTTCACTTTTCACTTCCATGCATTGGAGAGGGAAATGGCAACCCACTCCAGTGTTCTTGCCTGGAGAATCCCAGGGATGGGGGAGCCTGGTGGGCTGCCGTCTATGGGGTCGCACAGAGTCGGACACGACTGAAGTGACTTAGCAGCAGTAGCAGAAGCAGCAGAGTACATCATGAGAAATATCGGGCTGGATAAAACACAAACTGGAATCAAGATTGCCGGGAGAAATATCAACAACCTCAGATACACAGATGCTACCACCCTAATGGCAGAAAGCAGAGAGGAACCAAAGAGACTCTTGATGAAGGTGAAAAAAGAGAGTGAAAGCTGGCTTAAAACTCAACACTCAAAAAACTAAGATTATGGCACCTGGTCCCCTCACTTCATGGCACATAGAAGGGGAAACAGTGCAAACAGTGACAGACTTTATTGTCTTGAGCTCCAACATCACTGCAGATGGTGACTATAGCCATGAAATTAAAAGATGCTTGCTCCTTGGAAGAAAAGCTATGACAAATCTAGACAGCCTATTAAAAAGCAGAGACATCACTTTGCCAACAAAGGTCCATATAGTCAAAGCTATGGTTTTTCCAGTAGTCATGTAAGGATGTGAGAATTGACCATAAAGAAGCCTGAGCACCAAAGAACTGATGCTTTCTAATTGTGGTGCTGGAGAACACTCTTGACAGTCTCTCGGATTGCAAGTAGATCCAACCAGTCAATCCTAAAGGAAATCACCCCTGAATATTCATTGGAAGGACTGATGCTGGAAGGCCAATACTTTGGCCACCTGATGCAAAGAGCCAACTCATTGGAAAAGACCCTGATGCTGGGGAAGATTGATGGCAAAAGGAAAGGGAGTAACAGAGGATGAGATGGTTAGACAGCACCACCAACTCAATGGACATGAGTATGAACAAACTCTGGGAGATAGTGAGGGACAGAGAAACCTGAAGCACTACAGTCCATGGGGTCACAGAGTCAGACTCGACTTGGTGACTGAACAACAACAGAATAATTTCATAAACACCTTTGTATCCATTACACAGAACAATGAATGTAGACATTTTATTTTAGATCTTTATAACATGAGAGCATTGGCGATGAAGTTGAAATTACCCCTTTGCGTTTTCTGAGCCCCATTCCCCTTCATCAGTCCCAAGAACTAGCCACTACCTTACATTTGGTACATGCTTTCTGTTAGCCTTATGTGTCATTTTGAAACTGTATTTGTTATCAATTTTATTTTTTAAGATATATACACATTGATACATATGGCTCTAGGCCATTTATCTTATTCACTGTAATATTCTATTGTATAATCTATATTCATTTATTCCTCATTCTAAGCATTTTTGGATGTTTCCAGGGTTTTATTTTCCCCTTATGAATAATGCTACTGCTATGAATACATGTTTGGTACTTTGGTGCACACATGCAAAAGAGTTTGGGAGTCTGGGGACTTTTGGGTGTTTTTTTTTTTTTAGCCATAAGGAAGAACATTTCCAATTCTTCCAGATATTGCCCAACTACTCTCGGATGGCTTTGCCAATTTATTCTTCCACTTAGCAAGATAAGAATTTCTGCGTCATTGGGTCCTAGTCATCACTTGATATCTTAAATTGTTTTAAAACCTGTTGTCAATCTCATGGGCTTGAATGAATGCTAAAATTGGGAGAGACCTGTGTGAATCTGAATCATTGGTCACCCTAGCATAAGCAGGTCATTTCTCTATTTATTTCACTGCTTTGGGTCCTAGTCACAGCATGTGGGATCTTCTTTGCCCCATGCAGGATCCTTTTTTTTGGCAGCATGAGAACTCTTAGTTGCAGCATGTGATATCTAGTTCCCTGGCAAGGGATGAAACTTAGACCCCCTGCACTGGGAGCTCAGAGTCTTAGCCACTGGATCACCAGGGAAGTCCCCAGAGGCAGGTCAGTTCTGCTCTTTTTGCTCATTCTTTTGGTATTTATCTCCATGCATGAATGCGTGATAAGTCGCCTCAGTTGTGTCCAACTCTTTGCAACCCTATGGACTGTAGCCCATCAGGTTCCTCTAACCACGGGATTCTCCAGGCAAGAATACTGGAGTGGGCTGCCATGCCCTCCTCCAGGGGATCTTCCTGACCCGGGGCTTGAGATCGCATCTCTTCTGTCTCCTGCACTGGCAGGTGGGGTGTTTACCACTGGCACCACCTAGGGAGTTCCATTTATCGCCATATTTCCAAATAATGTGCCTGTATTGCTACTTCATCAATATGACCCCTTCCAAATGTGTTAGATATTTCCTCACGGAGTATCCAGGCAACAGGCTGATGATGCGATGAGACATCCTACCACTTCACAGTGAGTGTGGGAAATTCAGTGGCTCAGCTTTCTTGGTCACTGGCACTAACCTTATCACACTAGGATTTCCGGCAGTTTAGAGGTGAAAGGCAGAAGATGATAGTGGCTAAGTCTTACAGCAAGTGTCACTCACATTTTACAAAACCAGCAGTCCCTACAGACTGCTCAATTTTGTCCAAATTTCTCTTTCTTTAAAAAATAAATAACTTTATAGAACACTTTTAGGTTCATGCATCTTGTGTTTATAGCGCCATCTGCTGCTGCTTCAGACCATTGCCGTTTCTCCCATTTGCTCAGTTCACACCTGGGGAAAAAGTGGACACAGTGACAAGACTATTTTCTTGGGCTCCAGTATCACTACGGATGGTGACTGCAACCATGAAATTAAAAGACGCTTGCTCCTTGGAAGAAAAGCTATGATAAATCTATACACCATATTAAAAAGCACAGACATTACTTTGGTGACTAAGGTCTGTCTAGTCAAGGCTATGGTTTTTCCAGTAGTCATGTATTGATTTGAGAGTTGGACTATAAAGAAAGCTGAGCACTGAAGATCTGATGCTTTTGAACTGTGGTGTTGGAGAAGACTTTTGAGAGTCCCTTGGACTGCAAGAGATCAAACCAGTCAGTCCTAAAGGAAATCAGTCCTGAATATTCATTGGAAGGGCTGATACTGAAGCTGAAACTCCAATACTTTGGTCACCTGATGCAAAGAGCCAGTGCATTTGAAAAGACCCCAGTGTTGGGAAAGATTGAGCACAAGAGGAGAAGCAGGCAACAGAGGATGAGATGGTTGGACGGCATCAGCGACTCGATGGACAACAGTTTGCGCAAGCTCAGGGAAGCCTGGGGAGCTGCAGTTTATGGGGTCACAGAGAGTCAGACACGACTCAACAACACCTGACCTGGGTAATGGGTGAGAGGGAAAACCTGTTCTCTCAGGTTAATATTAATTAAAAATGACATTCCACTAAACATCAGGCACCTTTCCAGACACTGCAGAAACAATAAAATTAAATAGAAAAATTATTTTCTGTACCCTTATATTCTCATTGAAAAAACATAATAAATAATGTCAGGGTATGGCATCAAAGAAAAATCAAGCAAAATAAAATGATAGAGACCTAAGGGGTGCTCTTTTTATATCAGATAGTCATGAAGGGCCTCTCACAGTTAGTTGATTTCTGAAGATTCTGTAGGTACTGGGCCGTGTGGATACAGCAAATGCTGAGAACCTGGAGAAAGATCCAAGGGAACAGCGGACATGAAGGTCGTGCGCATGAGGTCTGGGTGATGGGAGCCCCAACGGAACGCAGTTCATAGAGCGCTGTGTTGGCCAAAGTGAGACCCCCAGCTTTATGCTAGCGGGAAGGAAGCATGGGGTTTCCCCACTCTCACCGCATTGTACTTCCCTTCTCTTGTCCTGGGTTTGTGGGTATCCTGGGACTTTCCCCACGTGGGGAACTGTTTGGAATAGTCAGGTGGAGCGTAGGGTTATGAGCCCTGGGAGGGGTGAGGCTTCAGAGCGCAAGCAGAGCCTTGTCACCCTCCCTCTGCATATCCCTTTTCTGACTCCTCCTCCTTTTCAGGAAAATGTTTCCCTCTTCTTGTTTCCCTCAGGGACTTCCTCCACCTGACATGCTGAAACTCTAATTGTCCCTAATCCTCAAAGATCTTTTTATGACCTACAAAATCCAGTTCTTTTTTTCCTTGATGATGGTGAAGGCTTTATTTTCTTATCCTCTCAGGAGTCAAAAGAAAATATTAATATCTACACTCCATTTCTTATATAGCAAAACTATATGCTGCTGCTGCTGCTAAATGCCTTCAGTCGTGTCCGACTCTGTGCAGCATATAGCAAATTTCATATAGCAAAGCTATCAGGTTTTCCAGCTGAGAAAGTCTGGAGGTACACATTTAGCCACACCAAGTGTGTGTGTGTGTGTGTGTGTGTGTGTGTTAGTTGCGTCTGACTCTTTGCTACCCCGTGGCCTGTCATGGAATTCTCCAGGCAAGAATACTGGAGTGGGTTGCCATTGCCTTCTCCAGGGGATCTCCCCAACTCAGGGATCAAACCCCAATCTCCTGCATTGTAAGCAGATTCTTTACCATCTGAACCACAAGGGAAGTCCTGGTACCAGCCATACCTTGGAGACTCCAAATTGAAAGGTGTGACCATACCCATGCAAGTACACCAGATGAGGTATATTTGGGACCCATCTGAGCCCCCGCTTCATTGGAAGGATTTGGTGGGAGAGGGATTCAGAAATGCTGAGATCCAGGAATATTCAAACACTCACTAAATTGTTGCTATAAGTGTCGCATAGAAGAAGTTGCATCTGCCTGGACTAAAGCTGGTCCATGTGCAAAGAAGAGAGAAAAAAATGTGGCCACGAGAGCCAAGATTGGGGAGCACCTTAACGTCTATGCGTGCATGCTGTCCAGCTCTTTGTTACCCCATGGAATGTAGTCCACCAGGCTCCTCTGGCCATGGAATTTTCCCGACAAGAATACTGGAGTGGGTTGCCATGCCCTCTTCCAGGGGATCTTCCTATCCCAGAGATGGAACCTGTGTCTTCTGCATCTCCTGCATTGAAGGCAGATTCTTTACCACTGTGCCACTGGGAATCCCACCTTAATGTTCATTGATAGATAAATGGATAAAGAAGATGTGGTGTATACATTCACTGGACTATTATTAAGCCTTAAAAAAGAAGGAAATTGTGCCATATGTTACAACATGGATGAACCTTCAGGACATCATGCTACATGGAGTTAGCCAGTCACAGAAAGACAAATATTATATGAGGGCCCTAGAGCAGTCAGATGTTTAGAAGCAGAGAGTGGAATAGTGTTGCCAGGGGCTGGGGGGAGGGGAAAATGGGGAGTTACTGTTAAACAAGTATAACATGTTAGTTATGCAAGGTAAACGAATTCTGGAGCTCTGCTGACAATGTTGTGCCTATAGATAACAATATCACACATTTGTGGTGGCTTCCCTTGTTGGAGAGCACGGGCTCTAGAGTGCTTCAGCAGCCGTGGCATGCAGGCTTAGTTGCCCCTTGGCATGTGGAATCTTCCCAGACCAGGGGTTGAATCAGTGTTCCCTGCACTGGCAGGCAGACTCTTTACCACTGGGCCACAGGAAGGTCCTGGTGTGAATTCTTGCCAAGAAGAATCCAGTCAAACTATAAGCTCAATTCCAGTAACTACTTTGACCTTTACTACTGGCATATTTGCATTCTGCTTTTGCTTGGCTTTTGGTTTTATAGTTTGAAAATTTAATATATTATCCAGCATAACTTTTCACATGAGCCATCTCTGTGCTTTTAAAAGCATATATGAAAACAAATTTTTAATTCTTTTTCAGAGAAAATGACCAAATAAATCAGAATGATAAACTATATATCTTTGAGATTTTGCCATGAGACTACCTATTCTTCTGCATAAAGGTCTCTCTCTGGGTTACTGATTACTAAATTAAAACTGCTATACTTAGAATTTTTAATAATTATTGTAATTTTAAAATTTTGATGAACATAATTACAGACCACGTTTGTACAAAAGTACAGAGAAATATTGAAAAAAAAAAAGCACAAAAGTCCACCAACAGAAAAATCGATAAATCAAAAGTGATACATTGATAGAATGCAATACAACTCAGCAGTAAGAATGACCAACTACTGATACACAACAGGAATAGATCCCCAAAACATTATGCAGTAGAAAAAAAAACAAGACACAAAGGAGCATGTGTAGATAAGCATGTGTATAAAATCACTTTATATAAGTGATTCCACTTATATAAAGTTCCAACACAAGGAAAACTCCTCCACAGTGATGGAGATCAGATGAGGAATCGTCCAGCGCTGGGGGAGGGTGTGCGAGATGTTCATGGGGACACAAGGAAACTTTGGCAGTGATGGCATTGTTCTCTATGTGGATTGGGACAAGGTATCACAACTGTGTGTATTTGTCAAAATGCATCAAATGGTACCCTTAAAAGAGATGTGTTCTATCTGTATAAATCATACTTTATACTATTGGTTAATTTTTAACATTTAAAATGTGTATTATTTTATTTATTGATTTTATTTTTGGCTACACTAAGACTTCATTGCTGCACATGAGCCTTCTCTAGTTGCAGTGTGTAAGGACCACTCTCTAGTTGCAGTGTTGAGGCTTCTCATTGCAGAGGCTCCTCTCAAAGTCGAGCACAGGCTCTAGGGCTCACAGGCTTCAGGAGTTGTGGTGCACAGGCTTAGTTGCTTTGTAGCATGTGGAAACTTCTTGGACCAGGGATCGAACCCATGTCCCCTGCATTGGCAGGCATATTCCCAACCACTGGACCCACGAGGGGAGTCCCAATAATATTGGTTAATTTTTTTTAAGTGAGTGTCCTAGGAAATGTTCAAATGTGTTCTATAAAAAAGGAGAGAGATCATAGTGAAGTAATTTTGAGGAAAAAGTGGATAAAAATGATCATACTGATGTATTTGTGCAGGACTTCTCAGAACCTATGCTAATATGAACTAAATAAGATGCTCCCAAAGGTCATTGTGAATAGAACAGGAAATGTTCCTCTAGGTCAAATCCTGCTCCGATTGCCTTGACATGCATGGCAGCTTCTACCCTGCTGGTGCTACTGTGGACCCTGTCCAAAAAGATTCTTTCTTCCTCATGCCACCAAAAACCACAACACACAACAAAACAATGACAAGCTAGAATTAAATTGAAAAATATTCTTAAACGTCTGGACTCATTAGGTATTTGAGATGGTCAACATAAAATTTCAGTCTCCTAATAACAGCCTAAAATCCTTATTCTTACATGCCGTCTGTCATGCTTGTATCTGTACTGTTTCATTCTTACAACTGGACAATCAGATGGAACAACCTTTGAACTGTCACACTGATATTTCACAGTCTCAGGAAACAAGCTTTCCTCTTTATTATGGAATGAAAGCTAGGGAAATGCCATTGTTCTCAAAAATGGGAGTCACTGTATTTTATTAATTAGTATATTTAAATCTGGACACTTTCTTGGGGGAAATCAATTATATTTTCATGAGGCACCTGCTTGAAGTTCTGTAAATTACAATGCAAATGACCCTTGGGCGATGCTCAGGCTAACAGCAAGCACTGAGGAAGGCGCGGCACCAGAGGCGCTCGCTCTCCCAGCAGAGTGAGCGGTGCCAGAGCCCCAGACAGGCCTGCTCCTGCATCTCCTCAAAACTGAGGCAAAGTAGAAATGTCACTTCTAGAAATTCACACCCCTCTAGAAGAGTACTAATTTTCGTAATATTCCTAGCTTAAAAAAAACACCACAAGAAGCTACTATACTATACTACATATGAAAAACTAAATAACAAGTTTAATGTTTCCAAGTTTGTAGACAGAAAAGTGATGTAAAAATTATCCAAATGTGTCTTTGGGAGGTTAAAAATTGGTTCCAATTATTTTAATAAGAAAATCAGTTCATGCATTCAAATACTAGTCTAGAGAAAGAATATGTCATTTGAACATATTTTCATCAAAAACCAAATAAAGTAAAGAATTACTGTCATAGGAAATCTTCTTCCAAAGCATCTATTTTTGAAGAACTTGTGTAACAAGAAGAAATCAGGCTATAATCTTGAATGATTTCTTGAAATTGTCTGCCCTTGTAAGATCTGTTGGTCCTTCTTTGATTCTATTAACTGGCATTCAACTATTCCAATAAACAGCGCATAATTTATGCATGTTCCATCGTAGCAGTATGAGGTACATTGTCCTTAGAAGCCTGTATCTGAGAATCATCTGGATCATATTACACATTGGTTTTGAAAACAGTTCCTGTTCTATTGTGACCCATTAAGAGCATTTATTAAAACACTCCAGTACAATCTATGTGCCCTGTTTTGAAAATCCCAAGCCTAGCAATGAAAATGCCCTTTGAATACACCATGTCAGTTTCCTGTGCACAGAAATATCATCTTGATAAACAGGCTTGAGCAGAAAATCATTAGTAGTGCCTCAAGATATTTTAAAGAGATGAAGAAAATAAAGATTTTAATTATTCTAAATGCCTTGACTATTTAAACATACATGGTCGAGTTCCTGGTCCCATCACTTCATGGGAAACAGATGGGGAAACAGTGGACACAGTGTCAGACTTTATTTTTTTGGGCTCCAAAATCACTACAGATGGTGACTGCAGTCATGAAATTAAAAGACGCTTACTCCTTGGAAGGAAAGTTATGACCAACCTAGATAGCATATTCAAAAGCAGAGACATTACTTTTCCAGTCTAGTCAAGGCTATGGTTTTTCCAGTGGTCATCTATGGATGTGAGAGTTGGACTGTGATGAAAGCTGAGCGCTGAAGAATTGATGCTTTTAAACTGTGGTGTTGGAAAAGACTCTTGAGAGTCCCTTGGACTGCAAGGAGATCCAACCAGTCCATTCTAAAGGAGGTCAGTTCTGGGTGTTCTTTGGAAGGAATGATGCTAAAGCTGAAACTCCAATACTTTGGCCACCTCATGCCAAGAGTTGACTCATTGGAAAAGACCCTGGTGCTGGGAGGGATTGGGGGCAGGAGGAGAAGGGGACAACAGAGGATGAGATGGCTGGATGGCATCACTGACTCGATGGACGTGAGTCTGAGTGAACTCCGGGAGTTGGTGATGGACAGGGAGGCCTGGCGTGCTGCAATTCATGGGGTCGTAAAGAGTCGGACATGACTGAGCGACTGAACTGAACTGAACTGAACTGAATAGGACTCTGAGATTAATCTGCTTATAGTTTGCTTGGTGATGTGAAGGTAAGAGTTTTCTGCCTATTTCTGCAAATAACCCAACTAATGAAATATATTCCTAGAGCCAGGCTCATATGTTAGTTTCAGTGACAGGTGCCAAATTATGGTGAATGCCCTTTTATAACAGGAGGTTCCTAATTACATATGGTGCCCTCAAACACCTATCTTCATTGCAGCGTGGTATGGAAAGAGTTGGTCTTAATGGAGGGCATTTGCTCTATTATTCTGGAGTCAGTTTATACCAATAGCAAAGAGCTGAGAGCACTTGTATGGCAATTAAGTACGAAATGCACTCATTTCCTGACAGGCTATGTGATTCTCACCCAGGAAAACCTTCCACCACTTCAGTGCTGCAAAGGTGATGTAATCAGAACTTCTGTGGCGGTGATGTGTGGCAACTCTTCTGGACAGAAACAAGATCAAGTCATATCTTTGTATCCTACCAAGGATAATGGAGGTAAGATGCCTTGAACCACTTCAAATCTTTCTCCCATCATCCTAATAGGTTACACTTGGAATTATTAGGAGTTTTCTACTTTATACAAATGCTGAGAAATTAATTATAGATTTTGCTGAGTGCAAGATGAGACTAAGCCTTCCGTAGCTAGTCTTTTTTCTCGCCTTCTGATTCTCACCACACTGTGGCAGGCAGCAGGCGTCATTTCAGCAAGTGCATCTGCTTGGCAAACCATCTTGGTTCACTGGTTCCCACTTGGAAGAGAAGTGAAAGAGAGAACTACGGCAAAAAGCACCTTGTGTGATACTGGGAACCAAGGAGAATCATCTATAAGAATCAATGATGATCATTTTACCACCACAATAAACAGGGTGGGAGTAAATAGAGAACTGCTGGGACCATCTCTATTTATGAAGGTCCCTTCCATGCAGAACTGGAACCAGAAAGATGATGGAAACCTTCCTCTTTCTCTGCAGAGAAAGCCATCCAAAACTTCCTGATTTTCTTCTCTCCCGGAGGAACCATGCAGCAAGAACCTCCAATGGCTGTAGAAATACAAGGAAAGAGCAGGTAGATGCAGGGAGGATCAGCCAAGCCAGAGGCTGTTGGTGCCTGTCCTGGCCTGCGTTCAGATGCAAGTCTCTCTGGACCACAGATTCTCTGAGGGCACCTGTAGGTCCTTGAATAGTTTACATTTTCAAGGGGGTTTTATTAACCACTCCAAAAAACTCTCATTGAAACTCAATCTTAGTTGATAATCTGAAATGACAGAAAGAAAATCAATTCTGTTACAAGTCTGGCCATCAGGATGACGAGATTCTTCATGTCCTCATCGGGTTCCCAGCAGAGCCAGGGTTGGGTACCTGTCCCAGATGCTCACTGACACACAGCAGATGGGCTGCCCTCCCCAAGAAGGGGCTGCTCTTCTTTCTGTCCCAATCAACTGCAGTGACAAGGGGCTAGAGGAGAATGCATGTCGCAGGCTCACGGGCTCTCACATCTATTTTCTTTGGCCTACACTGTATTTTAAAAAAATGTAAATGTTTGCCAACATGTAAAATTTGAGAGGTCTCACATTTTAAATGGCTAGGTTCTGGCTTCTCCAGAAATCAGTAGTTCCAAACCTCCAGCCGGAACCATGTGGAGGGCAGGAGAAGACACCTTGCTGGATGGGCGTGAGTTCTCCATTAACACAGGTCCTTCCAGGCTCATCCACTCACTTGTAGCCCCTGGGGTCTGGGAGGCAGTCAGGGTGGCTGCCCTGCTCTAGAGGAATGACAATGTCCTCATCCTCAGAGCAAGGCTGGAGTCCAGAAATCAGCAGTTCCAATCTCCAGTTCTCTAGGGAGATCCTAGAGCACTGTGCTACCCGATGATGCCATTCTCACTCCTCCATGATTCTTCTTGACCATAGACCAGAGCCCTGGACTCTTTTTAGTTTTTAATTTACGAAATCATCACTGTAGGAACTGCCCCCAGAGACAAGCCCAGTCAGGGTGCTGACACTGGACTGCCAAGGATACAGGGAAACAAAAGAGGTGGTGGAGACCCTGGTACATGTACACAAGCCTGGATTTGTGCTGTTCCAGTAACAGATGTGAGCTTCTAGAAAGTTCTCTGATAAGTGGATGGGGCATGCATATGCAGAGCAAATTTAATAACTGACACCACTTCAGCTAAGCATGAGGAAAAGCAAGAAATGCATAGTTTCTTGCAAAATATTCTTTTATTGAGAAACATTGAATATACTGAGAATTTTGGATTAAAGAATTTTTCTTTTTTGGGGGGCTGTTCAGCTTGTGGGATCTTAGTTTCCCAACAAGGGTTGAACCCAGGCCCTCAGCAGTGAAAGCATAGAGTCTTAACCACTGGGCCCCTGGGGAATTCCCTAAAGATGTTCTTTGTGTGCAAAGTAACATAAATGTATCAAAAGAGGCATTAAATGCATTGATTCAATTATGTTATTAATATTTTACAGGTTTTATCATATTAAAGATTTTGAAAGCCCAATATATGTTCTTTGCTGTTGACATAAAGAGGGAAGACAAATGTTAACAGCAATTCACTTTTTAAACTAAATGGGTTTTGTTCTTAAAATACAATTTTTTTTTCTTCATGGCACCAAAAGAAAAGGCAACAAAAGTAAACATAAACAAGTGAGACCACGTCAATTCTATGAAGCTTCTGCCTTTTCGTCCAGAACCGCCATCTTCCAGTAACTCACCAAAATGACCGATATGGAGGGAAAAAGGAGGGGCTCTCACGACATGTTCTCTAAGCCTTTTAGAAAACATGGAGTTGTTCCTTTGGTCGCATACATGGGAATCTACAAGAAAGGTGACATTGTAGATATCAAGGGGATGGACACTGTTCGATAAGGAATGCCCCACGAATGTTACCATGGCAACACTGGAAGAGTCGATGATGTTACCCAGCCAAGCTGTTAGCATTGTTGTAAACAAACAAGTTAAGACCAAGATTTTTGCCAAGAGAATCAACATGTGTGATGCTAGTGGGAAAGAACCTGCCTGTCAATGCAGGAGACATAAGAGACATGGGTTCAGTCCCTGGGTCAGGAAGATCCCCTGGAAGAGGGTGTGGCAGCCCACTCCAGTATTCTTGCCTGGAGAATCCCATGGACAGAGGAGCCTGGTGAACTACCATCCATAGGGGCCGCAAAGAGACAGACAAGACTGTAGCGACTTAGCACACATTGAGCATGTTAGGCATCCTAAGAGCCAAGATAGCTTCCTGAAATGTGTGAAGGAAAATGAAGGAAGGAAACAGAGGAAGACAAAGAGAAAGGTACTTGGGTTCAACTAAAGAGCCAGCCTGCTCCACCCAGAGACACACGCTTCATGAGAACCACTGGAGAGAGCCTGAACTGTTGGAGCCTATTTCCTTGATTTGATGGTATGATGAGTATAAATAAAATAAAAGATCTGGACTCTTTAAACATTTCTCTTAATTGAGTAGAAGTCTTGTGTCCCCAACCCCCCAAAGAAATATTTAAAGCGCATTTTATTTGTGTGTTTTAAATTCAGTGGGTGACATCTTTACTTTTCAAACTGAGTGGTTTTTCTTCCTGAAAGATGTGGGGTAGTTTGTTATGTAATATACTCCATTGGTTTAATAAACTGCCCAACATTATTTATTAAAAAAAAAAAAAAACTACAAAGCTTCTGCACAGCAAAGAAAGTCATCAGCAAAATGAAAGGGCAACTTACCAAAAGAAAGAAAATAGTTTCAAATGATATATCTAGTTAGATCTATAAAGAACTCATGCAACTCAATAGCAAGCAAACAAACAAACAAACAAACAAACCATGATGTAAAAAGGACCTGAATAGACACTCTTCCAGAAAAGACATGCAGATGGCCAACTATACAGGAAAAGGTCCTCAATACCACTAATTATCAGGGAAATGCAATGAAAATCACAGTGATGTATCACCTCACAGCTGTTAGAATGAAACTGAAAATGAAAGTTGCTCAGTCACGTCCAACTCTTTGCAACCCCATTGCTTATACAGTCCATGGAATTCTCCAGGCCAGAATACTGGAGTGGTAGCCGTTCCCTTCTCCAGGGATCTTCCCAACCCAGAGGTCAAACCCAGGTCTCCCACATTGTTGGTGGATTCTTTACCAGCTGAGCCACCAGGGAAGCCCAAATATCTGTTAGAATGGCTATTTTCAAAAAGACAAGAGATAACAAGTGCTGACAAGGATGTGAAGAAAAGGCAACCCTCGTGCACTATTGGTAGAAATGTAAATTGGTGCCTCCACTATGAAAGACAGTATGGAGGTTCCTCAGAATATTAAAAATAGAACTACCATATGATCCAGCAATCCCATGTCCAGGTATTTGTCTGAAGGAAAACAAGTCACTGTCTCAAAGAAGTTGCATCCCTATGTTTATTGCAGCATTACTCACAGTAGCCAAGATATGAAAACAACCTGAGTGTCCGCCAGAGGATGAATGGGTAAAAAGATGTGGTATACATACACAATGAAGTATCGTTCAGCCACGAAGAAAAATAAAATCTTGCCATTTGTAACAAAATGGATGAAACTCAAGGGCTTATGCTAAGTGAAATGTCATAAAAAGACAAATTCTGCACGGTATGACTTATTTGTGGAATCCTAAAAAAAGAAAAATTTATAGAAACACAAATTATAATGGTGGTTGCCAGGGACTAGGTGATGGAATAAATAGGGAGAGATTGGTAAAAGCGTCCTAACTTCTAGCAATAAGATGAGCAAGAACTGAGGATCTAGGGACTTCCCTGGTGCTCCAGTGGTTAAGAATTTGCCTTCCAATGCAGGGGAGGCGGGTTTGATCCCAGGTCGGGGAACTAAGATCCTGGAGCAACTAAGCTGGCATACCACAACTAGAGAGTCTGAGCATCACAACTAGAGAAGCCCTCACACTGCAACCAAGAGCCTATGAGCACCACAGCAAAGGTCCAGTGCAGTCAAAATATAAATTTTAAAAAAAAACAGATAATTTTTAAAAAGGTCTCAGGAGCTGATGCATAACATGATGACTAGAGCTGATAATATTGTATTGTATAATTTAAATTGACTAAGGGATGCAGAGGAGAAGGAAATGGCAACCCACTCCAGTGTTCTTGCCTGGAGAATCCCAGGGACGGCGGAGCCTGGTGGGCTGCCATCTGTGGGGTCGCACAGAGTCGGACATGACTGAAGTGACTTAGCAGCAGCAGCAAGGGATGCGAAGAGCCGACTCACCGGAAAAGACGCTGATGCTGGGAAATATTGAAGGCAGGAGGAGAAGGGGACAATAGAGAATGAGATGGCTGGATGGCATCACTGACTCAGTGGACATGAGGTTGAGCAGCTCCAGGAGTTGGTGAAGGACAGGGAAGCCTGGCATGCTGCCGTCCATGGGGTCGCAAAGAGTCAGACACGACTGAGCTACTGAACAACAACAACAAAGGGAGTAGAACTTAAATGTTCTCACCAAAAAAATGAAAAAGGTTAATTACGTGAGGTGACAGATGCATCAATGAATCGATGGGGAGAATCCTTTCACATGTGTATGTATATCAAATCACCATGATGCACACTTTAAATAGCTTGCAATTTTAAATGTCAATCATACCTCAATAAAACTGAAATTAAGTTTTTTCTTCAAAATAATCCTCTAAGAACCAGAAAATCACAAAGCATCAAAAGGTAATTAAGTTCCTGCCAAATCTCTACCTTCATGTAAGATAGTAGCACCACCATCTGCTGAAGTTCCAGATCAGCCACACATTTTTCACTTGCTTTTTCCCTTCCAGAGTTGAATTTGGTATGTAATTTGAGGAGATGTAATTTGGCATGTAACTTGGGGAAGTGAATTTGGTATGTAACTTGAGAAGATATAATTTGGTATGTCCGAAGTATCTCCCTTAGAAAAAAAGAAAAAACCACTCGAATCTCTCCCAGAGTACATCCAAGCAAAATTGTAATAAGCTGCTAAAATCATAGTTTGTTATTCTGGACTCAGAGAGACTACACATAAAACTGTAGTTTTTAAAACATGGGGAAGGATCTGTTCAGGTGAGACACTGTAGGTATTAATTATAATACAAAAGAGTTCCTCTGTCACTGAAGTGGGAGTGGTCATGGAAATCTAATAGCTACCATGATTGCTTCTCAAGTCCTCACTGGGAAGATAGGCTCTGACAGAATCTCACAGGCACATGTTTCCTTGAAGCTCCTTGTCTGATGAGGCTTCCCTTTCCTTTAGTTATAATAAACATTCAAGAGAAAGAGAAAATTAGCTATTTAATAACTGTTAGGTATGCCGCCCAGATCTCCCTCAGAACTGAGGAGCTCATTCCCTGGATGAGTCCCTCTTCCTTTCTTTGAGGTTGCAAATACTGCAGCTTCAACCAAGGTCACATCTTCTCACTGCTGGATGTGAGATTTGACTCATGGAGGGGCAGCTAAGCAATGTCATCCCAGCACAAAAATCCTCGTGTCCCAGGGAGGCTGCTGTTGCACCCACATCACAGCCCAGCTCCACCCTACCCAGTCTTGCACCTTCATTCCTTCACAGTATGGTTCCCAAGAAGTCACCTCAAAACTCCCTGCAGACTCTATTTTCTAAGGAATTCCAAATACAGTATACCTTTGTCACTTCATTTTTTAAAAGGATAATTACAAAAATATCGGAAAGTCTCAACAGTTAAATAATTGTCATGTGTCGACCTCAGATTTTTTCTTAGAAGATAGTGACAACTGACGTTGACAAAAGAATGTTATTTTTTGTTCAACAATGGCAAAATTCACAGGACATCAAAACAGCTGTCAAGCGGTCAATTTAGTGGAGACAAAATTTATAAAATTATTTTTAAGTGTAATTAGCTATCTTGGGCAGCTATCTAATTACCTGAAATGTATGGCCCTTAAGTTCAAGTATGCTATTAGTAATAGTAGTTTCCTTTCAACTGTGCTTTGAACAGCTTTAGTGAAGCAAAACCTTGCGTTCAAACACACTGTGAATTGTTCTTGTCAAAATTAGCCTATGTTTTAAGAATTTTCAGACAAAACTTGGAAGAAAGACATTACTTCTCACTTATTTTGGAAGGCCATTTATCCCAGCCATATCTGAGCAGTGCAGGCTAGCAGTGAGGTGAGAAAGAGATGAAGAAATAGTCTCTTCCCCATTATCCCCTGACAGTGCCCACCAGGGGGCATACATTTAGAATCGACTTCAAAGTAATGTCACTGATGATCCAAAGACCAGATGAGGGGATGAGTACAAGTTGTGATTGCTGAAGAAGATGTGTTTTCTGTTTCCTTTTTTTTTTTTTTTTTTTTGTCCCTTGATCCCCAAAGCTGCCCCACCCTTGTCAAGCTGTGTTCCTGGGGGCCCTAAGAAATTCTGGGCTCAGGGCACGTCTTCCTCCCATTCTTGGAGCTACACCAGCTGAATGAAAGGCAAAGGTGACTGGCATCACCAGTCTGAAACACACTTCTCCAGACTAATACTTTTCTAACCTCCACTAGTTAAATAAAGTGGTGCATGCCAACAATAAGTTTTTCCCAGTAAGACAGGGAAATCTGTAAGGAACGTGGCACAAATCTGTGCATTTCTCTACCTCATAACTACTCTGAAGACAGTTACCAGAAAATCAGTGAGAAGTTCATGACTCGCTCACAGGACCCAGAAGGAGCCATGGGACAGAAAGCAAAGAATGTACCAAAGACAGAGATAGAGCTGCAGGGGTGCAAACAGTAGGCAGAACTTCTCTATTTCAAAAGAAAGGGAAGGATGGAGGAAGAAAGAAGAGAGAGGGAGGGAGGAAGGGAGGATGCAAGGAAGAAAGAAAAGAGGAGGGAAGAAGAGAAAAAGAAAGAGAAAGTCACTCCCAGTAATTTTTTTTTAATCCCCAGTACTTTACCCCTTTTCATACTGTTCACCCTGCTTATTTAACTTCTATGCAGAGTACATCATGAGAAACGCTGGACTGGAAGAAGCACAAGCTGGAATCAAGATTGCCGGGAGAAATATCAATAACCCCAGATATGCAGATGACACCATCCTTATGGCAGAAAGTGAAGAGGAACTAAAAAGCCTCTTGATGACAGTGAAAGAGGAGAGTGAAAAAGTTGGCTTAAAGCTCAACATTCAGAAAACGAAGATCATGGCATCCGGTCCCATCACTTCATGGGAAATAGATGGGAAAACAGTGGAAACAGTGTCAGACTTTATTTTGGGGGGCTCCAAAATCACTGCAGATGGTGACTGCAGCCATGAAATTAAAAGACATTTACTCCTTGGAAGGAAAGTTATGACCAACTTTGACAGCATGCTAAAAACTGGAGACGTTACTTTGCCAACAAAGGTCCGTCTAGTCAAGGCTATGGTTTTTCCTGTGATCATGTATAGATGTGAGAGTTGGACTGTGAAGAAGGCTGAGCACCAAAGAATTGATGCTTTTGAACTGTGGTGTTGGAGAAGACTCTTGAGAGTCCCTTGGACTGCAAGGAGATCCAACCAGTCCATTCTGAAGGAGATCAGCCCTGGGATTTCTTTGGAAGGACTGATGCTAAAGCTGAAACTCCAGTACTTTGGCCACCTCATGCAAAGAGTTAACTCATTGGAAAAGACTCTCTGATGCTGGGATGGATTGAGGGCAGGAGGAGAAGGGGATGACAGAGGGTGAGATGGCTGGATGGCATCACTGACTCGATGGACGTGAGTCTGAGTGAACTCCAGGAGTTGGTGATGGACAGGGAGGCCTGGCGTGCTGCGATCCATGGGCTCACAAACAGTTGGACACGACTGAGCAACTGAACTGAACTGAACTTTACCCCTTCCCTGGAGGAGGGCATGGCAGCCCACTCCGGTATTCTTGCCTGGAGAATCCCATGGACAAAGGAGCCTGGTGGGCTAGAGTCCATGGGGTCGCAAAGAGCCAGTCACGACTGAAGCAGCTTAGCATGCACGCAAGCATTTTACCCCTTTGTTGTTGTTCAGTCACTAAGTCGTGTCCAACTCTTAGTGACCCCATGGACTGTAGCCCACCAGGTTCCTCTGTTTATGGGGTTCTCCAGGCAAGAATACTGGAGTGGGTTGTCATTTCCTTCTCCAGGGAATCGAGACCAGGAATCGAGACCACATCTCCCACTGAGCCACCACGCAAGCACCACTTTACCCCTTATAGGAAGCCTACTTGAAATAAAAATACATAAATGTATTAGAAAGTAAGATCTATCCTGTTGGTTGCTAGACAGTACCAGGTAAAGCATATTTCTTGTAAAAGTCACTGAGACACAAGGTTTCACATATAATGATGCAAAAGGATTAAATACTTGAAACAATACTGAATTTCTGTGGCCACAAAATCATAAATGTTGTTATTCAGTTGCGTCCAACTCTTTACGACCCAGTGAACTACAGTATCCCAGGCTTCCCTGTGCTTCACTGTCTGACAGAGTTTGCTCAAAACGGCACCCCACTCCAGTACTCTTGCCTGGAAAATCCCATGGACGGAGGAGCCTGGTGGGGCTGCAGTCCATGGGGTCGCTAAGATTGGACACGACTGAGCGACTTCACTTTAACTTCACTTTTATGCATTGGAGAAGGAAATGGCAACCCACTCCAGTGTTCTTGCCTGGAGAATCCCAGGGACGGGGGAGCCTGGTGGGCTGCCGTCTATGGGGTCTCGCTGAGTCAGACACGACTAAAGTGACTTAGCAGCAGCATGTCCATTGAGTTGGTGATGCCATCCAACCATCTCATCCTTTCCTGCTCCCTTCTCCTCCTTCCCTCCATCTTTCCCAGCATAAGGGTCATTTCCAATGAGTCAGTTTTTCACATCAGGTGGCCAGAGTATTGGAGCTTCAGCTTCAGCATCAGTCCTTCCAATGAATATTCAGGACTGATTTCCTTTAGGACTGACTGGTTTGAAAGACAGCTGAATAATGGTAATACCTATTTTACTATCCAGATGATAAGAGATCAAGAATTTGTACTAAAATTATTCCTCAGAATCACACAAAAAGTAAAGGCAGACTTCGTTGGCAGGTTGGAGATAATTAAGATGGACACTCACTGGGAACACAAAATGCGTAAAACCTGCAGAGAGCTGACACAGGATTGCTATCATTGAATTCAGGCCCCAAGACATAAGCTTGTTTGAACACTGAATATCCTGTAGGTTGGAACAGAAATGTTTTCAACTGTGTATAACCCACTTTACATAAACTTGTTGACAGCCAGATAGAAGGCTGTGATTTACAATGCTGATTTTATTTTCTTTCCTTTTCTGTCCCTCTCCTCTTTTCACGTTTGTCCCCTCCTTAATTTAGCCTGAACTGAACACAGACCTTCCCTTCTAGAATTTATTTTTAAACTGATATTATGTCACCAGTAACAAAACTAAAAAAAAAAAAAAAAAAAAAAAAGCAACAATTTAGCAAGAATAAATCAATAGATTTTCTTTCTTTCTTTAAATAAGATCCTATAAAAAACCTGAATGATCTTTTTGGTCAACCCAGTATTTATTTATTTATTGGGCTGGGCCAGATCTCAGTTGGGATCTTTAATTTTTACATGTGGGATCTAGTTCCCTGACCAGGGATTGAACCTGGGCCCCCTGTACTGGGAGTGCAGAGGTTAGCCACTGGACCACCAAGAAAGTCCCCAAATCCACAGATTTTCTAAGAACCAATTTTCATCATATGATAAGTAAAGATACAGCTCTGTTCTTCAGTTGCTAAGTCGTGTCCAAATCTTCGCAACCCCATGGACTGCAGCACACCAGGTTTCCCTATCCTTCTCTATCTCCCAGGGTTTGCTCAAACTCATGTTCACTGAGTCAGTGATGCCATCCAACCATCTCATCCTCTGTCTGCCCCTTCTCCTCTTGCCCTCAGTCTTCCTCAGCATCAGGGTCTTTTCCACTGAGTCGCCTCTTTGGGTCAGGTGACCAAAGTTTTGGAGTTTCAGCTTCAGCATTCCTTTCAATGAATATTCAGGGTTGACTTAAGGATACAGCCAAATAAGATCAATTTTCCACACAAGCTAGGAATAAGGTGACCCCCATAAAGTGAGGTTTTTAACTACCCCAAAACATTGTCTATAACTGCATCAGTTCAGTTCAGTTCAGTAGCTCAGTCATGTCCGACTCTTTGTGACCCCATGAATCGCATCACGCCAGGCCTCCCTGTCCATCACCAACTCCTGGAGTTCACACAAACTCATGTCCATCAAGCCGATGATGCCAACCAGCCATCTCATCCTCTGTCATCCCCTTCTCCTCCTGCCTCCAATCCCTCCCAGCATCAGAGTCTTTTCCAATGAGTCAACTCTTCGCATGAGGTGGCCAAAGTACTGGAGTTTCAGCTTTAGCATCAGTCCTTCCAAAGAACACCCAGGACTGGTCTCCTTTAGAATGGACTGGTTGGATCTCCTTGCAGTCCAAGGGACTCTCAAGAGTCTTCTCCAACACCACAGTTCAAAAGCATCAATTCTTCGGCACTAAGCTTTCTTCACAGTCCAACTCTCACATCCATACATGACCACTGGAAAAACCATAGCCTTGACTAGACGGACCTTTGTTGGCAAAGTAATGTCTCTGCTTTTGAATATGCTGTCTAGGTTGGTCATAACTTTCCTTCCAAGCTAGAGGGATTTGGGAATATCTAGGTATCATTAACCGAGAAGGCAATGGCACCCCACTCCAGTACTCTTGCCTGGAAAATCCCATGGATGGAGGAGCCTGGTGGGTTGCCATCTATGGGGTCGCACAGAGTCGGACACGACTGAAGTGACTTAGCAGCAGCAGCAGCAGGTATCATTAAAAGGTGTGAATTTTGTGGAGAAGAAACAAATGGTTAGGACTAAAATGTAAGTGAAATCACATGTATGTTGCATCTTGTCTGTAGTATCAATATGAGTTAAAGAGACACAATCTTAGTACAAATGGCCCTATAGCGTTTTAACCATGTGCAGAGGGAAGTGATTCTGCCAACCGGCACTTGAGGACCACATATAGAAATGATGGATGCATCAGCCACCATCAAACACAAATCAGCCTCCAGTTCACAGCTGTTTCCTAAGACAGCCATCAGGCAAGATGCCATTCAGGTTTATCACGCACACCCTTGTCCACCTGAAACAGCCTCCTAGGGCTAGTCATTTTCTTATATTGAGGGGAGCATGTGCTGAAGAGCAGAGCTGAACATCATCCTTCACTCACTAGAAAGTAATAAATTGGCTTCTTTGGTTTATACATCAGTCTCTTAAGAGTTTGGTTAATTTGAGTTTACACCTATGGGTACGTGGAAAATAACTGGGAACACCACCCTGGAGTAAAGACTCTATTGGGGAGCCAGTGCCAAGAAGAATACCACCTGAGTAGTCAGCAGGCACCCCCTTTGGCATCACAGTGGGATCAAGCCTTTAATATTGATGCTTGACCAAGAGGACAGAAAATTCTGGGGTCAGCTCTCCTGCAATATACCTAAAGACACTCTCTACATATCATTTTCCATTGGAAAACATTTTCTTTAAGTAGAAAATTTCCTGAATAATTTTTATCTCACCTTTCCCTAAAATCTTTCCCTAATCAAACAGATATTTCATGAAAGTTTCAGCACTTCCTATAAAAATGTTTTAATTGCTTTAATTTATTCCATAAAATTTCACTTTCGACCCAAAGTTACTTGACCCAAAACTTCTGATGGGCGTTTCGTGCTGGGCCCAGCATGTCTGAAGGTTAGCGTCTCACCAGACTTCTCACCTCTGTTCCTCTACACCTCGATCTGGTTGCACTACCGTCCTCTCGCTGGAAATCTCAGCTCAGATCTCGCAGTGGTAATTTTCAAGTTTATGGGAAGATGGGCAGCAAACCCCTCTTGATACTGGTGTGGCCAGAGCAACAGACCTTGCAGGTTTATCTCTGTAGACCTCCCACCACTGAGCAGCCCCACTCCTGAAAGGAAAAGGGCAGGTCCTTGGGCCCTGGACGAAAACCCTACAGAAGGTAGATTCACGGGTTCACGCCTGGAAAGCCATCACACCAGACTGGCGAATCTCACTTCGCTGGGAAGCCAGCTCATTCAGCCGAGCATCTGAGCTCCAGCCACTCCCCACTGGAAATGAGAGGACGGAGACTGTCTTCTCCCTGCCGCCTCGTTTAGGGGTCACATTCCAGCACAAGTATCTCCAGAATTAGATATCAGAAAGAACTAGATATCTTCTAACATAAAGACCTGCCGAGAGCCAGCGTGAGGAACTCCGCCTGTGGCAAAGGTCATGAGGAAGGAGGCTCAGCATACACAAAGGCGGGATCGAGCCTCAGGAGTCTCCCTGGATATTCTCGAGCATCTACCCCCAAAACCAGAATCTGCCTATTTTACTGCTTTGTGCTCTCACCTCTGACTTTACGGGGGCTGTCCCCCACCACCATCTCGCTCTCTCTGAAAAGGAGTTAACTTACAGCTCCAGTTAATAAAGTTCCTGGGCATAAAAGGAGTGTTTAAATCCAAACCCCTCAGACAGCTCTCTAACTTGCCTGAGAAGTTTACCAGGACTCCTACAGCTATGCATACGATTGTTTACAGTCTCCCAACCGCGAGAGGCACAGGAAGCTTAAGATATTCAAATAGCTTAGAGCCTCTCAGAGAGTTAGAAACTGTCAGAATAAAACTAGTAAAAGATTTCATTGATGAGCCAATGCTTGCTGCCAAGTTTCCACATTCCCTGTTTTGTATCCTTGAATGTGTATTAATTAATGTAGTTGGTATGTAGAAAAAATAAGTAGTGGCCTTGGAGCTAGCAACTTTAGACCCTTAAGGTAATAAATTCTTTCCTTTGTTGTAAACTCACTGCACCTCTGCCCTATAGGAATGCAACTTTATCTAACACCTTCGGAGGATGGCGCCAAACCTTAAAATAATTACTCTTAGAGAAAATAAGTCTTATGGTTGACAAACCTTTGTCAGAGTCATAAAATGTTAATAGGCCTTCTGGCCAGAAGATGATGTAAATCACCTAAACCATTTGCATACGATAAATTTGCAGAAAAGACACCCTGGTTTCGATAAGGATCAAAGACTGCCAACTTTGCCTGATTTCACATCTCCTATTATCCTCTATGTGCAACTTAGGGTATAAAAGCCCCTGTTGAAAATAAAGCTATGGGCCTTGCTCATCGAAGCTTAGTCTCCCCGTGTCATTCTTTCTTGTTTCCTTTTCCTCCTTTTCTCTTCTGTTCTTCCTTCATGCCAAAATAATTTGGAGTGTGGGGGTCCTCCGCAACCACTTATTTGCCTGGGCTTCTAAGACCCACTCGAGAAGGTGCCTAAGTGGGGCACCTTCCGCTATTCGAGAGGGTGCCTGCGGCCTCCGTGGTCAGAGCAAGTTTGGTGTCACGAACTTTATTGATTTCCCGCATGAACCAGTTATTATTGAGCATCTAATAAATCTCTCAGCCTTTGCTATTCCTTAATCGCCAACGCCATCATCCTGAGGGAATCCCTGGATCCATCCGGGGCTGGACTCCGGTAAAGACCCTCTTTCCCTTTGAAAGAAACTGTCACATGTTTCATTCAAAATTATCAAAATTACAGTTTCATTCATTTCAAGTTGCCGGTAGCAGTACTGAAAACTGTTCTGCACCAATGAAAAAACAAAATGTGGATTTATCTCTCATAAATCTCTACCAAGATAAGCATCAGCATCAATAGTAATTTAAGGAATGAAAAGCTTATTTTAAATAAGGACCACAGTTCCTGGAACTCTCCCCTCCTTTTATTTGTCTAAAAAGCTTTCAGCATTGAATTTTTAACATTTGCTACAAAACAGTTCTTCCACACACTATTCTTTCAAAGTGATTTTATTACACATTCAGTTCTTTTAAAATATGTCAAACTGACAAAACATAGATCTCTCCATTCTAAATGTGTAAATGTTGAAAGTTTTACTAGAAAATGAAGTTGCATGAAGGGGAGAAGATACTTTGCCTGAGAGAGACAGAGGTGGACATCCTGAGCAAAGGGCAACCACAGCATAGGAACTCAGGGCCAGAACATCTAAGGAGTGATGAAAATAAGAGCTATATATTTGCTTTTCTTTACCTGCCTCCTCTCCATAGTGTAGTGGTTATCACATTCGCTTCACCATGCGGAAGATCCCTGGTTTCAAACCAGACAGAAACAGACTGGGCTTTCCTCCGTGGCTCAGCAGTAAAGAATCAGCCTGTCAGGAGACACATCAGGAGTCACAGTTTAAATCCCTGGGTCAGAAAGATCTTCTGGAGAAGGAAATAGCAACCCACTCCAATATGCTTGCCTGGAAAATCCCATGCCCAGAGAAAATCCCATGCCCAGAGAAGCCTGGGCTGTATAAGGTCCATGGGGTCCATGTAGTCCTTTGGGCCAAACAGTCAAACACAACGAAGCACCCATGCACACATTTGAGAACTAGTCACAGAGGAACAGGGGATCTTCTGGAACTCTCAGGCTCAGGATGAAACCAGTGAGCAGAGGTGGGAGAAGAAACTAACATTTCTCACACATTCTGGTTGTACCTGCAAGGGCTTCTCAGCAAACCCTGCCCCCTGCCACACATACAATCATCCCCATTTTACAGACATGGGTACTGAGGCACAGAAGATTAAGAATTCACGTTCCATGGGCTACAAATTAGTCACCTGGACACCTAACAGCAAACAATATCTGCCAAGAAGAGGAAATTGACATTCCAACCCATGGGGAAATGAAGTGAAGTGAAGTGAAGTCACTCAGTCATGTCCAACTCTTTGCAATCCCATGGACTGTAGTCTACCAGGCTTCTCTGTCCATGGGATTTTCCAGGCAAGAGTACTGGAGAGGGTTGCCATTTCCTTCTCCAGGGGATCTTCCTGACCCAGGAATCGAACCCATGTCTCCTGCGTTGGAGGCAGATGCTTTACCTTCTGAGCCACCAGGGAAGCCCTTCATGGGGAAGTCAAGGTTAAATCAGGATGCTGCCCAGATGCTCTCTTTGGAGTGGAGTACAGGACAGACAGAAAGTACAGGACAGCCAGGAGACCAGCAGACACAAGACCATGCTCAGGTGGGAGACCTGCTGAGGAAAGGTTGGCTCTGGCCAAGTCTAGAGGAGGCTGATGCTAGAGTAAGAGGGGCGCACACACCAAGCAGGGGGGCAGGGCATTTGATTGTTCATGTTCACCTTGAGAGATGCTGACTGGAAGCCAAACAGGGGAGCAGACAGCAGATGGATATAACTGGACCAGGCAGAAATAAATTTTTAAACAAAATTTATGTTTTTTCCATTTGTCTAACTTTATTGAGAAGAAATTTTCTTAGAGTTGAGACCCTTTCTCTGTGGGCACTTGGTAACTGTGAACAACAACACCAAAGCTATTCCTACCAATTTGGGCTCATAATCATTGGCACTTTAGAATAGAAGGCAGCAAACTGCAGCCCACCACCTCTTTTCATCTGGTCTGCAAACTAAGAATAATTTTTACATTTGTAAATGATTAGGGAAATAAAAGAAGATGACTACAGCAAGCCCCCTACATCCGAACGAGTTCCATCCCAGGAGTACGTTCACAAGTCCAATTTGTTCCCAGGTCCACTAAAGTTAGCCTACTAACACAATCAGCTATATAGTACTGTACACTATTCACACAAATAATACATAAAAAACAAACACATAAAAAAGAAAACATGCTTAATCTTACAGTACAGTGCCTTGAAAAGTACAGAAGTACAACAGCTGGCATATGGGGACTGTCAGAGAGGGCACAGGCAAGCAGAGTTACTGACTGGAGGAGGGAGAGGAGGTGGGAGATGGTAGGGCTCAGATCAGATCAGATCAGTCGCTCAGTCATGTCCGACTCTTCGAGACCCCATAAATCGCAGCACGCCGGGCCTCCCTGTCCATCACCAACTCCCGGAGTTCACTCAGACTCACGTCCATCAAGTCAGTGATGCCATCCAGCCATCTCATCCTCTGTTGTCCCCTTCTCCTCCTGCCTCCAATCCCTCCCAGCATCAGAGTCTTTTCCAATGAGTCAACTCTTCACATGAGGTGGCCAAAGGACTGGAGTTTCAGCTTTAGTATCATTCCTTCCAAAGAAATCCCAGGGCTGATCTCCTTCAGAATGGACTGGTTGGATCTCCTTGCAGTCCAAGGGACTCTCAAGAGTTTTCTCCAACAGCACAGTTCAAAAGCATCAATTCTTCGGCGTTCAGCCTTCTTCACAGTCCAACTCTCACATCCATACATGACCACAGGAAAAACCATAGCCTTGACTAGACGGACCTTTGTTGGCAAAGTAATGTCTCTGCTTTTGAATATGCTGTCTAGGTTGGTCATAACTTTCCTTCCAAGGAGTAAGTGTCTTTTAATTTCATGGCTGCAGTCACCATCTGTAGTGATTTTGGAGCCAAGAAAAATAAAGTCTGACACTGTTTCCACTGTTTCCCCATCTATTTTCCATGAAGTGATGGGACCGGATGCCATGATCTTCGTTTTCTGAATGTTGAGCTTTAAGCCAACTTTTTCACTCTCCACTTTCACCTTCATCAAGAAGCTTTTTAGTTCCTCTTCACTTTCTGCCATAAGGGTGGTGTCATCTGCATATCTGAGGTTATTGATATTTCTCCTGGCAATCTTGATTCTAGCTTGTGTTTCTTCCAATCCAGCGTTTCTCGTGATGTACTCTGCATATAAGTTAAATAAACAGGGTGACAATATACAGCCTTGATGAACTCCTTTTCCTATTTGGAACCAGTCTGTTGTTCCATGTCCAGTTCTAACTGTTGCTTCCTGACCTGCATATAGGCTTCTCAAGAGGCAGATCAGGTGTTCTGGTATTCCCATCTCTTTCAGAATTTTCCACAGTTTATTGTGATCCACACAGTCAAAGGCTTTGGCATAGTCAATAAAGCAGAAATAGATGTTTTTCTGGAACCCTCTTGCTTTTTTGATCATCCAGTGAATGTTAGCAATTTGATCTCTGGTTCCTCTGTCTTTTCTAAAACCAGCTTGAACATCTGGAAGTTCATGGTTCACGTATTGCTGAAACCTGGCCTGGAGAATTTTGAGCATTACTTTACTAGCATGTGAGATGAGTGCAATTGTATGGTAGTTTGGCAGTCTTTGGCATTGCAATGAAAACTGACCTTTTCCAATCCCGTAGCCACTGTTGAGTTTTCCAAATTTGCTGGCATATTGAGTGCAGCACTTTCACAGCATCATCTTTCAGGATTTGAAATAGCTCAACTGGAATTCCATCACCTTCACTAGCTTTGTTCATAGTGATGCTTCCTAAGGCCCACTTGACTTTGCATTCCAGGATGTCTGGTTCTAGGTGAGTGATCACACCATTGTGATTATCTGGGTCATGAAGACCTTTTTTGTACAGTTCTTCTGTGTATTCTTGCCACATCTTCTTAATATCTTCTGTTTATTTAGGTCCATACCATTTCTGTCCTTTATTGAGCTCATCTTTGCATGAAATGTTCACTTAGTATCTCTGATTTTCTTGAAGGGATCTCTAGTCTTTCCCATTCTATTGTTTTCCTCTATTTCTTTGCATTGATTGTTGAGGAAGGCTTTCTTATCTCTCCTTGCTATTCTTTGGAACTCTGCATTCAAATGGGAACATCTTTCCTTTTCTCCTTTGCTTTTTGCTTCTCTTCTTTTCACAGCTAATTGTAAGGCCTCCCCAGACAGCCATTGTGCTTTTTTGCATTTCTTTTTCTTGGGGATCGTCTTGATCCCTGTCTCCTGTACAAAGTCTTGAACCTCATTCCATAGTTCATCAGGCAATCTGTCTATCAGATCTAGTCCCTTAAATCTATTTCTCATTTCCACTGTATAATTGTAAGGGATTTGATTTAGGTCATACCTGAATGGTCTAGTTGGTCTAGTAGGTCTAGTTGGCCTACTTTCTTCAACTTGAGTCTGAGTTTGACCATAAGGAGTTCATGATCTGAGCCACAGTCAGCTCCCGTTCTTGTTTTTTCTAACTGTTGGCAAAATATAGCCCTGGGTCATCAACTCAGGTGGAGAAGGCAGTGGCAACCCACTCCAGTACTCTTGCCTGGAATACCCCATGGACAGAGGAGCCTGGTAGGCTGCAGTCCACGGAGTCACAAAGAGTCGGACACAACTGAGAGACTTCACTTTCACTTTTCACTTTCATTCATTGGAGAAGGAAATGGCAACCCACTCCAGTGTTCTTGCCTGGAGAATCCCAGGGACGGGGAAGCCTGGTGGGCTGCCGTCTCTGGGGTCACACAGAGTCAGACACGACTGAAGCGACTCAGCAGCAGCAGCATCAACTCAGGGCTCCCAGGTGGCTCAGAGGTAAAGAATCCACCTGCCAAGCTGGGGACCCAGGTTTTATTCCTGGGTTGGGGAGATCCCCTGGAGCAGGAAATGGCAACCCTCTCCAGTATTCTTGACTGGGAAATACCATGGACAGAGAAGCCTGGCAGTCTACTGTCCATGGGGTTGCAAAGAGTTGGACACAACTGAAATGACTAAGCCACATCAGCTCAACTGCAACTTTCTCTTACAGAGTTGTACTATATGAATTCACTCTTTCAACAAACGCTTATTCTTAAGTAGCATTATTCTTAAGTAGCAGTGAAAAGGAAGTAAAAAAAAAGAGGAATTAGTTTTTTCTTTCCCTTTCCTGAGAAGAAAGAAGATAAAGAAAACAGTGAGCAGACCTGAACCTTCCTAACTTCTCCTAACTTGGAATGTCAATAGCAAAGTGTGCTTTGAAAAGCAAAAGTGAAAGTCGCTCAGTTGTGTCCAACTCTTTGTGACCCCATGGACTATATAGTCCATGTAATTCTCCAGGCCAGAATAGTGGAGTGGGTAGCCTTTCCCTTCTCCAGGGGATCTTCCCAACCCAGGGATCGAACCCAGATCTCCTGCAGTGCAGATGGATTCTTTACCAGCTGAACCACAAGGGAAGCCCAAGAATACTGGAGAGGGTGGCCTATTCCTTCTCCAGCAGACCTTCCCGATCCAGGAATCGAACCGGGGTGTCCTGCATTGCAGGCGGATTCTTCACCAATGGAGCTACTAGCGAAGCCCAAAGTGTGCTTTTCTGCCCCATAACTCTGCAGGAGCTATACTTCACATCTATTTTTCCTTTGACTCTATGCTAGATGCATCCTGCATCTGGTGTGTACCCTTACAACACTCTTCCGCTTACAGTTCTTCTTTTTACATATAAGAAAGAAGGCCACAGAGCCATCAAACTCCCAGACTCAATTACTGAGTTACTGAAGCCAGCCTATGACTGCCTTTGAAACAATGGAAGAGGAAGAAATCAAGATCCCAACACCTTTATTCCTCATCACCAACTCCTAACAGTTTGCCCTCATTTTACATAAGCCCCTAGACTCCTCATGAAGCCGGGGCGGGGCACAGTTTTTCAGGCATGAGCCTACCATGTTCCGCTCTCCTCCAGAGAAAGCCAAGGTTTTGGCCAGCAACATTCTCAGTGCTGTGAATACAGCATCTCTCAAGGCCCCTGTCTTTCGTTGCTTTCATTTCTGTGGGAAAGATAAAAAATAACAAATGCAAAGCCAGGGAAGGTAAGAGTTATGAACAAAAATACAGCAAGGAAGGCAACAAAGGTGTCAGGTGCAATTATCAGTAGAGGTGACTCCTGAGCAGTGAAGGAGGAGTGGGAGGGAGTGGCATGACCATCTTAGCAGCATGACCACAGAAACAGAACAAAATCGCATCTTTGAGTTTAAATTTTCTAGTCACCACCTTATGAAACTAAAAAGAAGCAGATAAACTTAATTTAGTTACCCCCATATATACCAAATATTATTTTGACATGAAATTGACATAGAAGACTTTAATGAGATATTTTACATTTTTTCCATAAGAAGCCTTCACACTCCAGTGTGTATTTTGCCCTAACAGCACATCTCAAAGTCAGCCAGCCACCCACAGGGCAAGGGCTTAGTAGCCACACATGGCCATCAGCTACCATACGGGGCAGCGCAGGACAAGGGCCAGCACTGGAGATGGATGCCCCTTCAGGCTGGGTCCTGACATGGGCCACCCCACCCCAAGCCAGGAATGCTGCCCACTGACCGGAAGTTCAGACAAGGGATTCCGATAGACCCTGGAGTCCTTGTGTGTGCGCCTTTGTTGTTGAAGCTGTTATAAATGCATGTACATTTCGAGTGATCTGAGTGACAAGGAATACAGAGGGGAAATCCGGTCTCATGCCCAGAAACAAAATTGTTGAATGTTTCTTTCTCTCCTCCTGAGGCCTGCCTGAGGACGGGCACCTGTCTAGGATGACCTTCTTCCCAAGGACTGAAGAATTTGCCTGGAGATGTTCCTGTTGACATGGGGTCCACGCCCCTCCATGGCACACACAGATCTTTGGACAAGTCCGCTCTATGGCTTGTCTTGAGCTCTCCATTCTAGCAAATCCTTATCTGAGTGTTTGTGCAAATGAGAGAGGAAGAAGGCAACTCAAAATCTCTCAAGGCTTAATATTAGGAGAACGTGAGCCTTGGTTTTTGCCCTGCCACAGCTGGAGCCTTAGAGCAGGCTGCTTCTCTTATCCAGGCTCTGGGTGTGAAAACATGAGGTGGGGTGGAACTGGTGATGCTTCGGGGGCCCCTTTCAGGGAAGACATGATTAAAACTGTCTGTAATTAAAATTGACCACAGAGTAAGAGTAATCTACCTCAAGTGGGTTTTATTGTGCTTTTGGTCAATTAGGACTTCAGGAAAACATTCACCTTTCTTTTGGAAACCTAATTCCTAAGGTATGGGGCAGAGGGATCCCTGACTAGGATTTTTGAGAATGTCTTAGACAAATTATTTTAGAAATACTTTCTTAGATAACCTAAAATTTCTAGTATTAACAAATCCTATTATATCTCTCTGCCAAAGAATGTGTGCTTATAAAATGTGCATAATATGGTAAGGAAGTAAGAAACATAAGGTTAGATCCCATGAGACAAATAGGATGTGTATAATTGAAGGACCCACATGCGCTTCCCTCTTTGGTACTTGCACATGAATAGTCTAACTGGATGGTTTTAATAGGGATACTGATGAACACGTTGGTGGCTGCCATTAACCTCAGGTTGACAAGGCCATGATGGTGTCTGCACTAAATGGCTCCGTAAACCTTCTCAAGGCCTAAAAGTTCATCTCCCTGAGAACCCACCTTTTACAAAGGACTGACAGATGCACAACAGGAGAAGGCGCTGTTTCCCATATTTAGAAGAAGGTAAGAATGATCCTGATGCTCGCTGAAAATACAGATGTGGAGCCAAAACAAGGGAATTTTCACTTGGGTGACCACTCTGGATTGAAGTGAAATTTTCAGTTCTAAGTACAAGAAGGAAGAGAAGAAATTGGAGTTCTATGTGCTCTATCCCACCCCATCTCCCTCTGCCTCTTGATGCTCCTAGCTGCCTCTCTGCCTGTTTACAGCAAGGAGAGCATAAAGAGATCTTGGTAAAGACAGATATGTTTTTTCTTTCTTAGCTATGAGAGATACAGGCCCCAGATTTCAGAGTCCATTTGCTGAACAAGGACTTCTTTTCTCTCTGGGCATATGTCAGTGATTATTAAATTGAATGCATTGGAAATACATTAATACATTGTAAAATTCTGGAAAGGGGAAAGATTTGGTGGATTTTAGTCTCTAGGGGATGGTTGATATGTAGCAGACTCTCTATGGACCAGGATGCACTGCATTTCTCTGTCTTGTATTTTAAAATAGTGTGTAATTAGAACATGGGATTCCCTGAGGATGGCACACAGATGGCAAATAAGCACATGAAAAGATGCTCAACATCATTAGTCATGAAGGAAATGAGAAGTAAACCACAATGGGGTATCACTACAGGCCTAATAGAATAGCTGAAATAACAAACGTTGACACCACCAAATGCTGATGGAGATGCAGAAAAATTGAATCACTCTTACATGCTGGTAAGAATATATGTTCGTATCTTAACCCCAGAAAACTTTGGCAGTGTTTACAAAACTAAATGTACAATTACAGTACAACCAAGCAAGTAAACTTTTGGGTATGCATCCAAGAGAAATGGAGACATATGTTCACACAGAAACCTGTATGCGAATTTTCAGAGGAGCTTTATTTTTTTTTATTTATATTTTTATTCTTATAAGTTATTTTTGTAACACAATGTTCTTCAAATAATTTGCAAAATTACATTGTAGTTTGTCACTAATGACTTTATTGTGTTTCACCAAATTTTTTCACTATTAGCAGTATTCAAAGTAATTCTGCAATTTTTCAAGCTACCACCTCATCTTCTGCTTTTTCTCCTATTCTTTTTTACTTTTATTGACAAGATTCTACTCATATTTATTTCTTCATGATGCCCATGATTTGTTTCTTTTTTTTTTTTTTTTTTTTTTTTTTATTTTTAAACTTTACATAACTGTATTAGATTTGCCAAATATCAAAATGAATCCGCCACAGGTATACATGTGTTCCCCATCCTGTACCCTCCTCCCTCCTCCCTCCCCATTCCATCCCTCTGGGTCGTCCCAGTGCACCAGCCCCAAGCATCCAGTATCGTGCATCGAACCTGGACTGGCAACTCATTTCATACATGATATTTACATGTTTCAATGCCATTCTCCCAAATCTTCCCACCCTCTCCCTCTCCCACAGAGTCCATAAGACTGTTCTATACATCAGTGTCTCTTTTGCTGTCTCGTACACAGGGTTATTGTTACCATCTTTCTAAATTCCATATATATGCGTTAGTATACTGTATTGGTGTTTTTCTTTCTGGCTTACTTCACTCTGTATAATAGGCTCCAGTTTCATCCACCTCATTAGAACTGATTCAAATGTATTCTTTTTAATGGCTGAATAATACTCCATTGTGTATATGTACCACAGCTTTCTTATCCCATGATTTGTTTCTTATTACTCCTTTCCTGAAAATTCAATATATTTTAGTGGAGGATGAATGGGTGAGAGGAAACCTGAGTCACTGCAATAAATATATTAAAATGTTTATATTTGTCAATTCATTCTTCTTTGGTAGTTGGTACTTTTTGAATAAGCAATGCTGATTAAGGAGCATATTCATGTGCAGTTACTTGGTCATTTTGGTCTTGTTTATTCAATTACTGACAGTATTCAGAAGAGATGTTGGCATATCCAATATTCTTAGAAGAGAACATCTGCAACCTTGATGTACATACTTTCTTTTAAAAGACACAGAAAATCAACTTTTACTAACAATAATTTAATCACAAATCCAAAGTTCTAAGAAATCCTAGGCTGTTTTTTTTTTTTTCCTCTCAGTCTTTTTAACTCAGTCCTTCAAAGACATCATCTGTATCTTTGCAATCTCTGGGTTCCTTCACACTCTCTGTATTCATCTATAGCTTTTCAAACCCTTAATATTTTGCTCCATCCTCACATGTCCCACCTTTTTATCCAGTGGCCCCTCATGTGCCTCTCTGTGTTAAGTCCCATAAGTCTGCAAGGGAATGGAATACCCCTTTCTTTCTTTAATATATTGCAATTTCTGTTCATCATTTTTTGCCTGTATATCAAGTTGCACAATCATAGAAACATTATTAGCTTTAAATTTCCATCTATTTAATACTTCATTTAATACTTTTTACCTCCCTCTTTGTAAACAATGCAGCCCTGCATGATTGTTCTCTAGTGGGAGAGGAGCTTTATTATAATAGCCAAAACTAGAAACTACCCAGATACCCTTCATTGGGTTGAATCACACAAGCTCCTATCTCTCCATACCACAAAATGTTGTTGTTTAGTCGTCAAGTCATGTCTGACTCTTCTGTGACCCCATGGGCCGTGGCCCGCCAAGCTCCTCTGTCCATGGGATTCTCCAGGCAAGAATACTAGAGTGGGTTGCCATTTCCTTCTCCAGGGGATCTTCCCAACCCAGGGATCAAACCCTCATCTCCTGCATTGGCGGACAGATTCTTTACCATTGAGCCAGCAGGGAAGCCCCTATCACAGAATGCTACTCAGCAATTAAGAGAATTATTGATGTGTGCAACAAGTTACAATGGAGTTCTACTAAGAGAAAAAACAATCCCCAAAGTTTATATTACTGTATACTTCTATTATACATCATTCTTGAGATGACAAAATTATACAGATGAAGAGTCAGCTAGTGAAGATGAGTGATGACCTAGGATTAGGGATTGGATGAGGAGGACAGGGGGCTTCCTTGGTGGCTCAGTGGTAAAGAATCCACCCCGCCCACCAATGCAGGATTCCTGGGTCAGGAAGAGTCCCTGGAGTAGGAAATGGCAACCCACTCCAGTATTCTTGCCTGGGAAATCCCATGGACAGAGGAGCCTGATGGGCTATAGTCCATGCGGTCACAAAGAGTCAGACATGACTTAGTGACTCAACAACAACACAATAAACTTTAGAACCTCTGAACTTTTCTAAGTGAAAGTGAAAGTCATTCAGTCATGTCCAACTCTTTGCAACCCCATGGACTATACAGTCTATGGAATACTGGGGTAGAATACTGGAGTGGGTAGCCTTTCCCCTCTCCAGGGGAGCTTCCCAACCCAGGAGTTGAACCTAGGTCTCCTACATTGCATGTGGATTCTTTACCAGCTGAGCCACAAGGGAAGCAAACTTTTCTAAATGACACTTAAATTGGCCAAATAATTAACCATATAAAAGTTACTGGTTGCTTTCTGTCAAAAGAGTTTATCGTTTTTATTCTTTCCATATTACTGAATTATTCCCCCTTATCCATATCACTGAGGATATACAGCAGGAAGTTCTGTAAAACATTTTCTAAAATTATATACAAGTGAAATGTATCATTGGAAACTGGGACTCTGAAATGGTTTTGCTGAACCTGTTATTATAGAATGACTAAATAGGAGAAGTAGATGGTTTTACAGGCAATGAGATCCAGAGGTTGGGAAAGAAAGTGTTGCCTAAATGAAGGGATGACAGTAAATGAAATATTTCAAGTAGGCAAAATTGCTTTCATTGATGGTACCTACAGTCTGCAAGTAAATGCAACTAGGGAATCGAGGACTGAACAGTGTGTAGGCTCACATATAGAGACAACAAAGAATAGAGCCAGGTCAGCAAGCAAGGAGAATCACAACATAAAATGCTATCTTCCGCTTCATCTTTCCTAGGAAACACAAAAGACCCAAGTCAAAAATTAATTCATGGCCAGTGCATTGAGCAAGCTATCTCTATAGCTGAAGAGGCCTTAGGTGCTCTGGATGAGTAACAAATGAATAATGAAACACTTGAAAGGCTAAGACATTTGTATAATTATGGAACCTGCTGAGAAAGAAGCAGCCGTAATGAAAGCCATGGGGAAAATGTAAAACAGAGCATTCTGGGTAATCCCCTAATCATGCTTTTTAACAAGAGAAAAGCCCTTTCAGGCATGTACCTTTCATTCCCCTAGAAATTCAGCACTGAGTTTCCAAAGAGAAAAATTATTAAAAGCAATAAATATTCTTGAGAATTTTTCTTTGCTCATTTGGAAAGACAAATGAAGGATAAATAGTTCAGAAAAAATAATCAAGTTTTTTGTAAAGGAGCTTTTTCATTGTCCTGAGCTCAGAGTACTTTCTGATCTAGAAATCAGTGTTATTACACTCTTGGAGCCGACTTGGGTTCCACCTCAGCATGGTGTGGGCAGTTGTCAGCAGCCTTAGACCCCCCGCTGCTCTGGGATGGTCCCCACACCTGCACCACAGCCACCACCCTCGCTCAGCTTTAGTTAACACTCCAATTACCTGCTGTTTAATGCAATATACCAGGGATGAGTCCTGGTTTCTCACATTCATTCTTTCTTTAAAAAACTTTTTATTTTATATTGGAGTAGAGCCGACTGGCAATGTTGTGATAGTTTCAGGTGTGCAGCAGAGTGACTCAGCCACACATACACATGTATCCATTCTCCCAACTTCCCTCCCATCCAGGCTGCCATGTAACACTGAGCAGAGTTTTCTGTGCTATAAGTAGGTTCTTATTGGTTATCCGTTTTAAATACAGCAGTGTGTACATCACATTCAGTTTTGACAGCCCACTTCTGCCACAGAAACAATTTTAACTGGCAAAGAAACAAGACGACATGCACCATCTTCTCTGTGAGTCACCCCAACACCTCCCCTTCCTTTCTTCTTGTCCTAGTTATTGCTGTTGTTTAGTCGCTAAGTCGTGTCTGACTCTTTTGTGATCCCAAGGACTGTAGCCCACCAGGCTCCTCTGTCCATGGGATTTTCCAGGCAAGAATACTGGAGTGGGTTACTGGGCCCTCCTCCAGGGGATCTGCCCAATCCAGGGATCGAACCTGCATCTCCTGCATTGGCAAGTGGGTTCTTCACCACTAGCGCCACTTGGGAAGTCCAGTTACAGATTACTGCAAAATAAACCCCAATATCAGTCTGATAAAACAACATCCACTTTATTCTGCCTGTGGATGCTATGGTCAGGAAGTTAGATCAGGCCCTGAGACAATGGCTTGTCTGCTGTGCAGGATCTGGGATCCCAACTGCTGCTGCTGCTGCTAAGTCACTTCAGTCGTGTCCGACTCTGTGTGACCCCATAGACGGCAGCCCACCAGGCTCCCCCATCCTTGGGATTCTCCAGGCAAGAACACTGGAGTGGGTTGCCATTGCCTTCTCTGGGATCCCAACTAGGAGCACTCAAATGCCAGGGCTGGCATCTCCTGGCATCTTTACTCATCCATCCACTGCCTGGACTGAGATGACTCGAAGGTTGGGCTCCCCTGGGCCTGGAGCTCCTGCATGCGGCTCCTCTGTGAAACTTTGGCTTTCTCTTAGCTCAACTGCTTCAGGTGGAGCAGGCTTCTTACATGGAGGTCCCCACAAGTGCCTTGTAAGGGAGGCAGAACATGCATGGCCTTCTGTGGCCCAGTCTCAGAAGTCACACAGGAATCCTTCCACCAATTTCTGTTAGAGCAGTCCCAAGCCTGCCCAGCTACAAAGGGAGGGCATAGAGCCCCACCACAGGAGGGGAGGATCTACAAAGAATTTGTGGCAATTTATATCTCATGTTGGTTCTGGGTTTGACCTCTTGCATGCTTCTGGATCTCCAGTTCTTTTCTTCTCCCCACCACCTAGACGACCTGGCCACCCCTCTTTCTCATCTCCCTGCACACGCTGTTAGGCTCTGCTCAGCCACAGTCTGTTCTCCATCCTGCAACCTGGATAATCGTAAAAACCCAAATATGCTTCTCACCAGCTGCTGACCCCTCTGAGATTGAGATTTGGAGCTCTTAGCTCAGCTCCCGAGGCCCAATGTGATTTAGTCCCTGACGACCTGTCTCATTGCCCAATCCTGGGCCGCTGAATTGGGTGACCATCCTGACTGCCTCAAGCCCTTTGCACACACTGGTCCCTCTGCCTTGAATGCTCTTCCTTGTAGGCCCCATTCACCTGTACCCCAAAACTCCTGACTCATGATTCAGCTCTCTGCCCAACACCATGGTCACACAGGGTCCTTCTCCACACCCACAGTGAGTCCGAGTGCCCTGTGATGTGTTCTTACAGTACCCTACACTTTTCCTCTGTCTGGCGCAGCATTGCCTATAAATATCTTGTGTTAAGTTGTACAATTGGCCACATCGTGCTCTCCGCCTTCAGTCTACGCCCTTAGGATATGAGGCTCCCGATGATCCCATCAAGAGGTGAAATCTAGGACTTTCCTGGTGGTCCAGAGGTTAAGAAGCCCACCTTGCAATCCAGTGGACATGGGTTCGACCCCTAGTCTGGGGAGATTCCACATGCCACAGGGCAACTAAGCCTGTGCACCACAGTGAAGAGGAGCCCCCTCTGCCCACAAGTAGAGAAAGCCCCCACACAGCAACAGAGATTCAGCACAGTCAAAAATTAATTAATTAATTTTTAAGAACAGGTGGAATCCATACATGGAACTTGGCTATGAAGTTGCTTTGGCCAATAGGGCATTGACAAACACGGCACAAGAAGAGGTTTGAAAGGTGCCTGTGCTTTGGGGCCTGCTCTGTTGCAGTAGCTGGACCCCGAAGACTACCAGATATGGACCAGCTGCTGTACGCTGGAGTCGCACGGCACTGGGGCTCCCTGTGTCATGCTGCATGGCCATCCTGCATCAGCCAGCCTCCCCTGCCCTTTCACTGGCCAGACACAGGGGACAGCACAGCAGACAAGCCATACTGGAGGTCCAGTCAGGATGACTCTGTAATCAGATGCACAGTAATAGATGGTTGTGGTTTGAAGCCACCATATGTTAGGGGAAGCTGATGGATATGGATGTACTTGTATCAGTACTTTGTGGTGTCGATAGCCTCACCAGATTTCAAACCTCATCAAGGTAGATACCAGATGATTTTTTTTTAAGACTTATTTATTTTCTTGGCTGCACCGGGTCATCATTGCTGCGCACGGGCTTTCTCTAGTTGCAGAGAGCAGAGACTATTCTTTTTTGTAGTGTGTGGGCTTCTCACTGCTGTGGCTTCTCTTGTTGCAGAGCACAGGCTCTAGGTGCACGGGCTCAGTAGTTGTGACACTGAGGCTTAGTTACTCGAGGTATGTGGGATCTTCCCAGACCAGGGAGTGAACTGGTGTCCTTTGCATTGCAAGGTGGAATCTTAACCACTGGAACTTTCTGAGTTGATGGAAACGTCCCCAACTTGACAGCGGTGATGATGGCACAAGGGCACGTGTTTGTCAAAACTTAGAATTGGTGCGATTCCTTGTGCACGAAAGATTCTCGATGAAGGTGATTTCTAAAGGGCTAAGGGTGGTCCTTCTCTCTTTCCAGCTCCTTCTCTTCCACTTGTGCCCGTGGCCCTCTGGGTTGGAGCACATAGAGAGATGAGGGAAAGGGGCATCTGAGATCGTCAACTCATGATGGAGTTCTAGAAACTCCACCCTCCAAATTGCCAGCTGACTGTTCTGCCCTCCTTGCTTCCAGGGGCAGGAGTGTCCCCTAGTCACTGTGTCCCCAGAACCTCAGCAGAGCCATCTCTCACCAGGTCTTAGGTGGGAGGGTGAGGGGCTCATGGCACATGTTGTCTATCTCTCAAGACTCTGCATCTTTTTTTTTTTTTAATATAATTGCCTTAAAATGTTGTGTTAGTTTCTGCTGTACAACTACATGAGCCAGTCATATGTATACATATATCCCCCTACCTCTTGAGCCTCCCTTCCACCCCTCCCCATCCCACCTCTCTAAGCCAGCACAGAGCACTGAGCTGAGCTCCCTGTGCTATCCTTCAGGTTCCCACTATTTTACACATGGTAGAGTATATATGTCAAAGTTACTCTCTCAATTCATCCCACCTTCTTCCCTCCCCACCCTGTATCCAGAAGTCCTTTCTTTATGTCTGCACCTCTATTCCTGGCCTGCAAATATGTTCCTCAGTACCATTTTTCTGGATTCCATATATATGTGTCAATATACAATCTTTGTTTTTCTGACTTACTTCACTTTGTATAACAGGCTCTAGGTTCATCCACATCCCTACAACTAACTCAATTTCTTTCCTTTTTATGGATGAGTAACATTCCATTGTATATATGTACCACATCTTCTTTATTCATCTGTTGATGGAGGAAATGGCAATCCACTCCAGTACTATTGCCTGGAAAATCCCGTGGACAGAGGAGCCTGGTAGGCTACAGTCCATGGGGTCGCAAAGAGTCGGACACGACTGAGTGACTTCGTTTCATTTTTATATATGTACCACATCTTCCTTATTCATCTCTTGATGGACATTTAGATTGTTTTTATGTCTTGGCTATTGTAAATAGTGCTGCAATGAACATCAGAGTACATGTGTCTTTTTGAATTATGGTTTTCTCGGGGTATATGCCCAGTTGTGAGATTGTTCAGTCTGTATCTTTTTCCTCCCTGATCCGGCCGTGGTGCTCTTTGTAAATTTCTATTTGGTTGGGAAATTCAGGCTCCATGGGAACCTGCATGTAGAACAAGTTGGCATCTTATTATAAATGATGACCCTACTGGGCCTTAGTTTGGGGGTTGTTGTCTATTGCACCTTTGTTTTATACCATCCAGCTTCTGCCAGCTATTCCTGAGATAAGAGCAGCCTAAATTTGCTTTGGTGATGAATGTTTCTCCAAATCAGTCCAGGTGGTTCCAGAAAAGACAACTCCACAGAGAAATTCAACATGCAACTTGGTCTGAAGGGTAAGGAACCTATTGCCTTGGCAGATATCAAAGGGAGAATATTCCGGGCAGAGGGACTATTATGGATTGAATTGTGTTCTCCCACAAATGGATACATTAAAGCCCTAAGGCCCCCAAGTGACTCTCTTCAGAGATAGAGCCTTTAAAGAGTTAATTAAGGTTAAGCAAGGTCGTAAGTGTGGAACCCTGATCTGCTAGGACTGATGAACGAGGAGGAGAAGACACTAATGCTGTCTCTGCCATGAGGACACAGCAAGAAGGTGACCATCTGCCAGGCTGGAAGGAGGCTTACCCCCCAGCCATGATGGCACCCTGATCTCAGACTTTCAGCCCCCAAGATTGTGAGAAAGAAAAGTTTGTTGTTTAAGCCTCCCAGGTACTGTACTTTGTTACAGTAGCTCAAGCTGACTGAGACAGGAAGTGACCCATGCAGAAGACCCGAGGTTCAAGGCTTTTCAGGGACAGCAGAGGGAGCAGGAGCTGTGGGGAGGTTTTTAGAACAGAACCTGCTCAATTACGTTTACAGGACCCGCCTGCACCTGGAGGGGGAGCGCTGGGCAGCACTAGGGGAAGGGGGAGGATCCTGCTTTCGAGGTGCAGATGGCCAAGGGATGGATGACAGATGGTGTTTCCCAGGGAGCAGGAGGGAGGCTCACTGGGACCAGAGGAGGATTCGTGGGCTGGCTAATAACCATGGTCTCAGAGGATGCCTGGAGGGGCTGCAGGGGCTGGGATGGGCCAGATATTCTTGGAGCCATAACAAGCAGGCTTCTCTCTAGCTTGGCCTAGGAGAAGAAATAAAAACTCCTGGGGTTTGGGGCTCGTGTAAGCCTTTGTTGTTGTTCAGTTGATAAGTTGTTCTGACTCTTTGTCACCCCGTGGACTGTAGCACACCAGGCTTCTCTGTCCTCCACTATCTCCCAGTTTGTTCCTATTCATGTCCATTGAGTCTGTGATGCTATATAATTATCTCATCCTCTGCTGTCCCCTTCTCCTCTTGCCCTCAATTTTTCCTAGCATCAGGATTTTTTCCAGTGAGTCAGGTCTTAACATCAAGTGGCCGAAGTATTGGAGCTTCAGTTTCAGCATCAATCCTTCCAATGAATATTCAGGGTTAATTTCCTTTAGGGTTGACTGGTCTGAATGCTGTGCCGCAAAGTAAACAGGAATGAGTCTAGTTACTGCAAATCATTCTCCCCCAACACTTCCAACATACGAAGTGCTTCAGGGTAGGGAAAAAGAGAACTGAGGGGAAGGGGGATGAAAAACTTGCTGCCTTCACACTAAGGGGAACGGAGAAGCCACTCTGGGTGTGTAGAGCCCATCTCAGCCACCACCACTGAACCTGAGTTGCTGAAGCAGCTCCACATGACAAAAACAAATCCGCAGAGAACCCAGCAGATGTCTACTTTGACATTACACATCTCCTAGATTAAAGAGCCATTGATGAGCTAGGACCTGGAAGCAACCTAGATGTCCAATGGCAGATGAATGGATAAGGAAACTGTGCTACATATACACAATGGAATATTACTCAGCTATAAAAAGGAATACATTTGAGTCTGTTCTAATGAGATGGATGAACTTGGAACCTATTATACAGAGTGAAGAAAGTCAGAAACAGAAAGACAAATACCATATATTAACACTTATATAGGAGAAGGCAATGGCAACCCACTCCAGTATTCTTGCCTAGAGAATCCTGTGGACAGAGGAGCCTGGTGGGCTGCTGTCTGTGGGGTCTCACAGAGTCAGACACGACTGAAGCAACTTAGCAGCAGCAGCAGCAGCAACACACATATATGGAATCTAGAAAGATGATACCAACAGTCCTATGTGCAGGGCAGCAAAAGAGACACAAAGAACAAATTTTGGACTCAGTGGGAGAAGGAGAGGCTGGGATGATTTAAGAGAATAGCAGTGAAACATATACATTACCATATGTAAAACAGATGACCACTGTGAGTTTGATGTATGACACGGGGCACCCAAAGCTGGTGCTCTGTGATAACCTGGAGGGAGAGGATGGGAAGGGAGGTGGGAGGGAGGTTCAGGGTAGAGGGGATACATGTATTCCAATGGCCAGTTCATACTGATGTATGGCAAAAACCATCACAATATTGTAATTATCCTCCAATTAAAACAAATAAATAAATTTTTAAAATAAAAAATATTTTTTAAAAAAAGAGCCATTGATGTTATCCAGAGAAAGAAGAGGGCAAATGATTGGAGTTTCATTTTCCTCTGAGCAGCACATTAGTGATCCAGGGGGCTGGGAGCTGCCACTCTCCCTTGCTTGTTCTCAGAGCAATTTAGCCAACAATTCTTTCTAAACATCTCTTCCCCAGTATCTCCTTGTGGGCATCACACAACCCATCATGGGGCCAACAGGCTGCAGCTCAGGTGTATAATTTCACTATATTGATTGATACTAAAAATGGAATGCTCTCAGGTTACTTTCCTGTCTTAGTTTTATCCTGGAAATGCCCCAGGGAATATATTCATAGGGCTCTGGTGTTGTTTTCAAGATGAGCAGAAATACCTTTCTACATGAGTTTTTTAAAACCTGTTTGTGGAATTCACAATGACATCCTCCTTCTTTCCTATGGCTGCTCAGCTCTTTCCAGCACATTTCTTCCTAATTTTTCATGGAAAAGCAGGGATTTTCCCATCCAAGAGGAAAGGGAAATACTACAGTAAGTACCCTACGTACAAAAAAGTTTCGTTCCGAGAATGCATTTATAAGTCAAATTTATTCATAAGATCAACAAATTTAGCCTAGGTACTCAATGAATACAACCAGTTACATAGTACTATATTGTAATAGGTTTATAATATTTTTCACACAAATAATACATAAAATACAAATACAAAAAATAAAGAAAACATTTTTTTTATCTCACAGTACAGTGTACCCCTTGTAGAGGGTGCACACACATGACAATGTATGCCAGGCGTGTGAACTAACTTACACAATTGGACATGTGAACACATGTTCTCATCTTTGAAAGTTCACAACTTGAAGGTTTGCATGTAGGGGACTTAACTGTACTATTACAAGCATGCAGCATTTCCCCTGCACTGCTACAGATGTCTGTGATAATTAAGCCAAAGGGAAACCTTATGTAAAAGCCCAGTCATCTGGATCGAGATGGTAGAATGAGACACGAGGTTTCCTTGTCTCCCTCACTAAAATCATCCAAGAGAAGTACAAGCGGAATTCAAGGAAAGGGAGCAGAATGGAAGATGGAGACCATCAGCCTTTGAAGACTCTGACAGGTTTCTAGAAGACAGGAGGTGGAAAGATGCCAGTATATGGGTTGGAAGAGGCAGGTGGAACCCACAGGGTGGGGGAGGGGAGACAGGCAGTGTCTGCCATGCACAGTAGGTGGGGAGATGACGATGATGACCATACTCACCTCATATCTATCCTTCTAAATGAAATGAAATAAAACAAAAGCTTGTATTTACCTTTTATGCACCCCATCCACCTAGGAAGAAAAGTCAATGCCTTGTTAATTATTGCACCCACCTCCAGACCTCTGGCTGAAGTCCATTCCCCCGCTAGTTTTACCAGCCTGCCTCAGATTGTAACCCACAAGTCCGGTTACAGGGTTAATCATAGGTAACACTCACACATGAAAGTGCTGGCTTTTGTCACTTTATTTGTGAGTTCAGTAGGCACATACCAGAGTAGTGGGAAAGACTGACTCATTTCAGCATGTGGGCTATCTTCTCTACCAGATTCTTTTCTTTTTAATTAATTTTTATTGGAGTATAGTTGCTTTACAATGTTGCATTAGTTTCTACTGGCCAGCAAAGTGGATCAGTTTTACGTATACATATATGCCCTCTATTTTTGGATTTCTTTCTCATTTAGGTCACCTCAGAGCACTGAGTGGAGTTCCTGTGCTCTACAATAGGTTCTCTTTCGTTGTCTACTTTATGCATACCATCAATAGTGTGTATGTGTCAACCCCAACCTCCCAATCCATTCTACCCCCACTTTTCTCCGTCTGTGTCTATTTCTGTTCTGTAAATAAGATCATCCATACCATTTTTTCTAGATTCCACATATATGCATTAATACACAACATTTGTTTTTCTCTTTCTGACTTACTTCACTCTGTCTGACAATCTCTAGGTGTCTACCAGATTCTTAAAAGCTCCATATACACTGGGGCACCACATGGGCATTTATCGATTTATCTATTGACAAACCCAAAATGTTCTCAACAATATGAGGTAGTAAGGGGGTACAATTTTAAAATAAGGATAAATCTAACTGAAAGTCTACTATTTATTATCACCATGTTCTAGATGTCCTAAACAAATGTCAGTGATAAAAATACTCCTTTTTGCTGGACACTCAATCAGTACTATTCATATCTTGTCACACTACTCACTCCTTATCACCCATCCTTCCCAGTCCCTGACACTAGGCTCTGCCAATAAATCAATGTAGATCTTTACCTTTGGTCCTATCTCCTTCCAGGCAATGTAGACCATCAGCTTTACTGCCTTCTTATGGGTCGTGCTGTATACAAAACTGGAAACCTTTTAGGTCACTCAGAGCAGCACACTCAGCTTTGATGTAAGCTACCTCCAAATCCCACAGAGACCTACCAAGCGTTGTATATCTTTCTGGGCGGTAAAGAACACAATTCACAGCAACATTATTTCAAATTAGAGACAACATCCCCAAATGTCCTGTGACGTTGGACTCCAGAAACTCCACCAAGGAGACAGACCTTGGTGGTTTGGGCTGGAATATGTTCATCTTCCACCTTTTGCATATGTCTCTCCCAACACATGTCCCACCATCAGCTCTTGGAGTCCTGTCAGCATGAAGCTATCAACGCTGTGAATGACTCAGAATATCGTCCTGCAGGTCAGTGAAATGGCAAAAGTGTGGGAAAGAGCCAGAGCGTTGAAATACCCCGGAGCCAAGACACTGAAGATGCTCTTCTTAGCCAAAGAAAGCTCTCAGTTCCTTTGTTATTTGCATTAAGCAGGAAAAAATTCCTTATCTTTAGCTGCATGCTTGATGACTGGAGGTCTTTTGATTTGCTCCACTAAGGAGGCTCTATCTAGAAAAGCAACTGCAATTAGAGATATCACCTGGAATTATCCACTGTCATTATCCAGTTTTCATCTACCTTTTGCCCTGGCTATATTAGAGAGCTAAATGGACCATGATGGGAATCTACATCCTTGCATCTTTAGTCATGAACAGTGCCAATATCCTGTGAACTTCCCTTGGGCATTTGCTTTTGCTTTTGGCTCTTTGTCAACAGTGAAGAAGGCTATGTGGGGCTTTCTCTTTTTTTTAATTAATTTTTTTAAAATAGAAGGATAATTGCTTTCAGACTTTTGTTGTTTTCTGTCAAACCTCAACATGAATCAGCCATAGGTATGCATATATCCCCTCCCTTTTGAACCTCCCTCCCATCTCCTTCCCAATCCCACCCCTCTAGGTTGATACAGAGCCCCTATTTGAGTTTCCTGAGCCATACAGCAAACTCCTGTTGGCTGTCTATTTTACACATGCTAATGTAAGTTTCCATGTTACTCTTTTCATACATCTCACCCTCTTCTTCCTTCTCCCCATGTCCATAAGTCTATTCTCTATGTCAGTTTCTCCATTGCTGCCCTGTAAATAAATTCTTCAGTACCATTTTTCTAGATTCCATATATGTGCATTAGAATATGATATTTATCTTTCTCTTTCTGACTCACTTCACTCTGTATAATAGATTCTAGGCTCATCCACCTCAGCAGAACTGACTCAAATGCATTCCTTTTTATGGCTGAGTAATTTTCCATTGCATATATATACCACAACTTCTTTATCCATTCATCTGTCAGTGGACATCTAAGTTTCTTCCATGTTCTAGCCATTGTAAATAGTGCTGCAATGAACAATGGGATATATGTGTCTTTTTCAATTTTGGTTTCCTCGGGGTATATGCCTACGAGTGGGATTGCTGCGTCATATGGTGGCTTTGTTCCTAGTTTTTTCATCTTCCATAGTGACTATATCAATTTACATTCCCACCAACAGTCCAAGAGTGTTCCCTTTTCTCCAAACCCTCTCCAGCATTTATTGTTTGTAGACTTTTTGATGATGGCCATTCTAACCAGTGTGAGGTGATATCTCATTGTAGTTTTGATGTGAATTTCTCTAATAATGAGAGATGTTGAGCATCTTTTCATGTGTTTGGTTAGTCATCTGTGTGTCTTCTTTGGAGAAATGTCTGTTTAGGTCTTTTTTCCAGTTTTTGATTGGGTTGTTTGTTTTTCTGGTATTGAGTTGTATGAGCTGTTTGTATATTTTGAAAATTAATCCTTTGTCAGTTGTTCCATTTGCTCTTATTTTCTCCCATTCCAAGGGTTGTCTTTTCACCTTGCTTATAGTTTCCTTTGCTGTGCAAAAGCTTTTAAGTTTAATCAGTTCCCACTTTTTTACTTTGTTTTTTGTTTCTGTTACTCTATGAGGTGGGTCATAGAGGATCTTGCTTTGATTTATGTCATTGACTGTTCTGCCTATGTTTTCCTCTAAGAGTTTAAAGTTTCTGGTCTTATTTTTAATCCATTTTGAGTTTATCTTTGTGTATGGTGTTAGGATGTGTTCGAATTTCATTCTTTTACATGTAGCTGTCCAGTTTTCCCAGCACCATTTATGGAAGAAACTGTCTTTGCCCCATTGTATATTCTTGCCCCCTTTGTCAAAAATAAGGTACCCATAGGTGCATGGGTTTATTTCTTGACTTTCTATCTTGGATCATTGGTCTATATTTCTGTTTTTGTGCCAGTACCATACTATCTTGATGCCTGTAGCTTTGTAGTGTAATCTGAAGTCAGGAAGGTTGATTCCTAGCTTCATTGTTCCTTCTCAAGACTGCTTTGGCTATTCGGGATCTTTTGCAATTCCATATGAATTGTGAAGTTTTTTGTTCTAGTTCTGTGAAAAATGTCATTGGTAATTTGATAGGGATCACACTGAATCTGTAGATTGCATTTGGTAGCATAGTCATTTTCACAATATTGATTCTTCCTACCCAGGAACATGGAATATCTCTCCATCTGTTTATATTATCTTTGATTACTTTCATTAGTGTCTGATAATTTTCTGTGTACAGTTCTTTTGTCTCCTTACAAAAGTTGATTCCTAGATTTAATTCTTTTTGTTGCAATGGTGAATGGGATTGATTCCTTAATTTCTCATTCTGAGTTTTCATTGTTAGTATATAGAAATGCAAGTGATTTCTCTGTATTGATTTTGTATCCTGCAACTTTGCTAAATTTACTGATTAGCTCTAGTAATTTTTTGATACTCTCTTTAGGGTTTTCTATGTACAGTATCATGTCATCTGCAAACGGTGAGAGCTTTACTTCTTCTTTTCCAATCTGGATTCCTTTTATTTCCTTTTCTTCTCTGATTGCTGTAGCTAGGACTTCCAGAACTATGTTGAATAATAGTGGCAAAAGTGGACACCCTTGTCTTGTTCCTGATCTTAGAGGGAATGCTTTCAGTTTTTCAACCATTGAGAAAAATGTTTGCTGTAGGCTTATCGTATATGGCTTTCCTGGTGGCTCAGGCGGTAAAGCATCTGTCTACAATGCGGGAGACCCAGGTTTGATCCCTGAGTTGGGAAGATCCCCTGGAGAAGGAAATGGCAATCCACTCCCGTACTATTGCCTGAAAAATCCCATGGACAGAGAAGCCTGGTAGGCTACAGTTCATGGGGTCGCAAGGAGTCGGACACGACTGAGCGAATTCACTTTCACTTTCACTATCATATATGGCCTTTACTATGTTAAGGTCGGAGAAGGCAATGGCACCCCACTCCAGTACTCTTGCCTGGAAAATCCCATGGACGGAGGAGCCTGGTAGGCTGCAGTCCATGGGGTCACGAAGAGTCGGACATGACTGAGTGACTTCACTTTCACTTTTCACTTTCATGCATTGGAGAAGGAAATGGCAACCCACTCCAGTGTTCTTGCCTGGAGAATCCCAGGGACGGGGGAGCCTGGTAGGCTGCCATCTATGGGGTCTCACAGAGTCGGACACGACTGAAGCGACTGGGCAGCGGCAGCAGCAGCATGTTAAGGTAGGTTCCTTCTATGCCCATTTTTTGAATAGTTTTAATCATAAATGAGTGCAGAATTTTATCAAACACTTTTTCTGCATCTATTGAGATGATCATATGGTTTTTATCTTTCAATTTGTTAATCTTTAGGGGTTGCTCCACAATCCCTAAACTCCAGTTCCCAGCCACTGCTCCTTCCAGGGGACCTGTGTCCCTTTCCGTGGTATATATGGCTGTAGAAAGGACTGTCTGATTCTCATTCCATTAAGGCTGCCATAGATCCGCTATTTCACTCTCAGCCTTAAATGTGTCTCCTCTGATTCAGACAATTGACACATGTAGGGATTGGACCCTTGCTTCAATTCCCCTACCTGCAGAGGGCAGGTCCAATCCTAATAACATTCCTGTTTTTCCCCTTAGTTCCTTCATCCTACCAAGTTTTGCATGATTCTATATATTCTTTTCTGCTGGTCAGGTACTCCTGTCCACTCTACTCTAGTATTCTGCATGGCCTTCTGCATCTGAAAGTGTATTCCTGATGTATCTGTGGAGAGAGATAAACTCCACGCCCACCTACTCCTCTGCCATCTTGTTCTATCTGTGTGAGGCTTTCTACCATAACAACTTCACCCCCTGGACCAGGAGGCAAGTGGTAGAATTGTACCAGTTGCCGAGGTCACCTAACCAATGCTCTGTTCAGGAACTGGGAAAGTAAGTGCAGGGTAGATGTATACAGGAAATAGCTAAAGGATAGATGGACTGCCACGAAGTAGACTCGGCTCCTATTCCATTTGTCATATTAATAAGCCCTCTATACACTCTCAGACTGGCCAATGGACCACAGTAACTTAGTTGGTCTATGGCAATTAGCCTCAGAGAGCATTCCCTGTGTCTGAGTATTTTCTCATGCAAAGTTATTTTGTTAAGTGGCCATAGGCTTTAGGGGAAGGTGAGGAAGTAAACTCATAGCACATTTTATGAGAATATCATGTAGTCCTCCTTGGAAGACTACAGGAGATCATGGCTTGCGCAATAGTTCCAATCTAGACATTGAGAGGCTTTGATTCTTCATCATGATGTTCAATCCAGGCCTCTATTCCCCAGAGCTGAAAGTTCTCCATTTTAAAAATCAAACAGAACCTCAGTAAACTGCTTGCCAATTTCATTCCTAGGGCCTTGGGAGTGACAACAGTCTGTTTACCAAACTGACCTGGAGCCTATTATGGTGATCAAATTAGACTTGCATGTGCTTATGTGGCCTCCACCTCCCCAGAACCAACACTGAAATCAAGGAGTCCATGTAAACCGAATCTTTAATCTGTGTTATCTTCAGCCTAACATTGAGCAGTGTTAATGCTCCTAGAGGTGGCAAAACAACTCAGAATCCAGCCTTCAAGTAGTTCATTCATATAGACGCTTCAACCCAACATAAAAATATATTCTCTTTTTCCTTGGTCTTAGACCATCAGAATCCATTCCCATTCTGACTTACTTCATTTTTTATGACAGTCCGTAAGTCCATCCATGTCTCTACAAATGACCCCATATTGTTCCTTTTTATGGCTAAGTAATATCCCATCATATATGTGCTCTACATCTTCTTGAGCCATTCATCTGTCTATGAACATCTAGGTTGCTTCTGCCCTGGCTATTGTAAATAGTGCTGCAATGAACACTGGGGTGCATGTGTCTTTAAGAATTTTTTCATTTTTCTCAGAGTATGTGCCTGAGATTGCTGGGTCATGTGGTAGTTCTAGTTTTAGTTTTTTGAGGCATCTTCATATTGTTCTCCATAACAGTTGTATCACTTTCAGTTCAGTTCAGTCCCTCAGTCATGTCCGACTCTTTGCGACCCCATGAATCGCAGCACGCCAGGCCTCCCTGTCCATCACCAACTCCCAGAGTCACTTTACATCCCCACAAATGGTACAAGACAGTTCCCTTTTCTCCACACCTTCTTCAGCATTTATTACTCGTAAATTTTTTAATAATGGCCATTCTGACCTGTGTAAGGTGATACCTCTTTGTAGTTTTGATCTGGGTGGGTGGAATTGGAGTGGGCAGGGAGGTCCAACAGGGAGGGAAACTATGAATACATTCGCTGATTCACTTTGTTGTACAGCAGAAACTAACACAGCTTTGTAAAGCAACAAGAACCCAGGTTAAAAAAGTCTATTCCCACACATGTTCTCATGATTTTGCTGATTACAAACAGTTTATTTTCTATTCCGGAGTTTGACTTTGTAGTTGACCTCCTGGACATGTAGAGCTCTGAGTCTAATTACAGACCATCAGACAGCCAGAATAGCATGCAAGGAGTGGGATGTGAACAGAACTTGCAACAGAACTCACTCAGGCAAGAGAGTTTCAGGGTTTTTATGCAAGGAAGGACTCGGGTGAGTAAGGAAAACCGAGGGGAAGAAAAGGCAGGACTCATAGTTGTCCAGATATTTTGGATTCTCATGTATTCCCATTCTAATTCTTAGAGTTCCAATCAATCCCCTCACTCTGATAGAGTGATAACATGTTGTTGTGAATTCAGCTGACTTTGCCACTCAGCATACTGTAAGATCAAACTGCAACACAGCATTAGACGCACTATGGGGTACACTTTATGCCTCAATTTTAGAATTTAAGACATTTAAGTTTCTTGTTATCTTTCTTCAAGCCCTTCGATGCTATATCAGTGTTGCCTCCCCAAATACTAAGTGTATTTTTATCCCTTTTCATTGAAAAGTCATACCCTCCGGGGTTCCAGACAGAGCAAGGAGGAGAAAGTCAAAGTGGAAGTTGCTCAGTCCTGTCCGACTCTGCGATCAGGCCAGAATACTGGAGTAGGTAGCCTTTCCTTTCTCCAGGGGATCTTCCCAACCCAGGGATCTAACCCAGGTCTCCCACATTGCAGGCGGATTCTTTACCAGGTGATCCATAAGGGAAGCCCAAGAATACTGGAGTGGGTAGCCTTTCCCTTCTCCAGTGGATCTTCCCTACCCAGGAATCGAACAGGGGTCTCCTGCATTGCAGGCGGATTCTTTACCGACTAAGCTATCAGGGAAGGGAGGAAGAGAAGTTGCCTGAAATGAACAAGAATGCTATCAAAATCACGTGGGAGGACTTCCCTGAAGGCGCAGTAGATAAGAAACTGCCTTCCAATGCAGGGGACACAGGTTCAATCCCTGGTTGGGAAGATTGCACCTGCTAAGGGGCAACTAAGCCCTTGAGCCACAACTAATGAACCCCTATGCCACAACTACGGAAACCTGTGTGCCTAGAGACTGTGCACCCCAACAAGAGAAGCCACAGAGTGAGAAACTGCAACTAGAGAGTAGACTCCACTCTCTGCAACTAGAGAAAGCCCTCGTGCAGCGATGAAGATCCAGTGCAGCCCAAAATAGATATTAAATAAGTATAAAATAATACATGGAGCTGTGTGCATGTCAGAATAAAATTAAAAAAAAAAAAAAAAAAAAAACAATGTCAGGGAAACAAGTTAGGATCTTGTTTTGTTTTCTGAATGTTACCTGTCATTGCCAGAGTTGGGTGGGCGTCTCCACAGCAGAGGAAGCAAAAACAGGCTGAAGGCGGGCCTTTCTGGGAAGATGTCCTTGCCCTGAGCCTGGTACTGGCTGCTTTAGCCACTTCCCAGATCCCTGCGGAGAGGCCCCACCCTTCCCCTGGGCAAGGGGCGGTTGGGCATTTCTTAAGGAACTGTGGTAGGTGGGGGGAGTATGCCCAGAGAGCGCTAGCCTTAGGCTCTCATCCCACTTATTGAACCATTTGCTTTTGTTTTCTCAAGTATTTCCCTGGAAATCAAGCTGCCTTGAGACGCATTTTGTAAAAGGAGCTAGAAATAGAAACCTCTCAGGAAACCCGCTGGATTCCTGATGAAGGAGGAGGCTCTCTGACTTCAGACCCCACATACGCCAGCTGAGGGGCCTGCTTCTAACACTCAGCCCTGCTTCATGGGCTGAGTTTTTTAAAGGACTCTTTTAAGTGTCGCTTCACAGTCCTTTGAGGGGATTCTGAATAAATATTGAAGGTTTGACCTCTCCGTTACTAAGCTGTGTGCCTTTTGGGATAGCCAAAGGTCAATTGTTTCACACTCTGTTCAAAGTGCTAAATGGTGACTGCTTTGAAATTAGAGAACTGCTGTATGAAGCATTCTGAAGAAAACACTGTAAAAATTCCCAGAAATGTTTGTAATAGTCCTCATTATGAAAGAGGAACTGACTTCCTCATCACCAAAAAAAAAAAAAAATTGCACTCCAGCTGTGTTCTAAATGAAAATTGTCTGTATTAGTCTCAGGACTTTTGTTGTTGTTCAGTCCAGCTCTTTGTGATTCCATGGACTGTAGTCCATGGGATTTCCCAGGTAGGCAAGAATACTGAAGTGGATTGTCATTTCCTTAAGGGGATCTTCCCAAACCAGGGATCGAACTTGTGTCTCTTGCATTGCAGGTGGATTCTTTACTGTTGAGCCACCAGGGAAGCCCCTGAGCATTTTTAGGGACCTGTAATATACTTATGACTTTTAAGACAATTGAGAGGATTTTGGGGAATCACAGGTTACTGTCGCATTGGGATTCTGGGTTATGGGGAACTTGCCCAGCCTTTATATAAACTTATAGCTGAAACTCCAGAGAGGGCAATGGCGACCCATTCCAGTGCTCTTTTGCCTGGAAAATCCCATGGACGGGGGAGCCTGGTGGGCTGCAGTCCATGGGGTCGCTAAGAGTCAGACATGACTGAGCGACTTCACTTTCACTTCCAATACAATACAGTACAATTTCATTTAAAATATAAAATAGAAATATACATATAAAATATTAAAACTTTGTAAAGTTGCAGCTAGGGTATCAGTGACTGTTTAAGTATCCTTTAGAGTGAGAGTGTAAGGAAAAGGCTACTTTACATATTTAATATCTATCTTCTCCATTTGAGCCATCATCTGGGATTCATTATTCAGCAAGGCATTTTGTCTAGAAGGCACGCTGTTTTACACTTGGTACATAGAACTGGAAGATTTTCTCAGAAGTAACCCTGACACTTATCACTTCACATACTTGTTCTCCATTGCCCTCAGAATAAATTCAAATCCCCTGCCTTACCCCCCAAAGCACTGTATGATCAGGCCTTAGCCTGATGTTCCCAGAATTTTTCTTGCAACACTGTGGTGCCAACAACCCTGCACAGGCCTCCTTCCCATCTAGGCCAGAGCTGCTTGTCTTCTTTTCTGGAATGTTCCACCCATGGCTAGGTCATGCTTCAGTATTTTCACCTGTTCCATGTGATGGTTAATTTCATGTGTTGACGTGACTGGGCCACAAAGTTTGGATATTTGGCCAAATATTATTCTAGATGTTCTGCGAAGGTATTTAGTATAGAAATTAACACTTAACTCAGTAGACTTTGAGTCAAGCTGACTGCCCTCCATCACACAGCAATGCAGTCCAGTATCCTTGCCTGGAGAATCCCATGGACAGAGGAGCCTGGCAGGCTATAGTTCATAGGGTCGCAAAGAGTCAGACACGACTGAAGTGACTTAGCATGCGTGCATGCACATACAGTTGCCCTCCATAATGTGGATGGGCCTCCTTCAATCACTGAAAGGTCTTCCGAAAAAGACTGAGGTCTCCCAAGGGAGAGGAAATTCTGAATCCAGATAGCCTATGGACCCAAGCTGCAGCATCAACCCTTCCATGGGTCTCCAGTCTGCCAACCTGCCCTTCAGATCTCAAACTTGCCAACCCCCACAATCATGGGAGCCAATTCCTCAAAATCAGTCTCTCTCTCTCTCTCTCTCACACACACACACACACATACATATACACATACATCTTATCTACATGTGTATACCCACATGCTCTCAGTTCCATTTTCTAGAGAACCCTGCCTACCTCATCTAAAGACGGAGGCTGACACCGTGGCTTTCTTGAAGTGCTTCATGGGCATTTCCACAACCTTGGTTACTGTGCACTTGCTCCCTAGCTGGCTCAAGGTCTGAGGACTCTGAGCAGGAATGCTGAAGGCTCTGGGAAGCCAGCGGCCTTGGTGGGCTCTCACTGCACAGCCCCATGCAAGCACAGAACACCAGTTGGATGGACAGTGCATGGCACACATTCTAAACATTTTAATTACATATCTTCTTTGAAGTAACTGTGAGGATTGATCAACACATTTTTAAAGTCTAATAATATCTCAAAACTGATGCTTTTGAACTGTGGTGTTGAAGAAGACTCTTGAGAGTCCCTTGGACTGCAAGGAGATCCACCCAGTCCAACCTAAAGGAAATCAATCCTAAATGTTCATTGGAGAGACTGATGCTGAGGCTGAAGCTCCAATACTTTGGCCACCTGAAGCGAAGAGCCAACTCATTGGAAAAGACCCTGATGCTGGGAAAGATTAAGGGCAGGAGGAGAAGGGGACAACAGAGGATGAGATGGTTGGATGGCATCACTGACTTGATGGACACAAGTCTGAGGAAGCTCCCGGAGATGGTGAAGGACAGAGAAGCCTAGCATGCTGCAGTCTCTGGGGTTGCAAATAGTCCAACATGACTGATCAACACGACTGAGCAACAAAAACATCTCAAAGTTAACGCCCACTTTGTTATTTTTAGAAACTTGAACAGGGGACTACAAGAACTAGAATTAGACAATGTTTCATAACTTGGTTAGCTAGTAACTCATCGATCCATTAATAATCACAACATTAAACATCATAAGTAACTGCAATAACTCATTGATATCAAACTCTATCAAAACCTTCACACTTCCTGCAGGAGCCCCACCCTTGCTCCCCCCAACCTTGTGCTTTTGTTATAGCAGTGTATACCCCTCACCCTACCTTTTCAAGGAGCCACTCATTTTGAGTGGTCCTGCACGCATGTGAAATAAACCTCTCTCCTGTTAAACAGGCCCCTGACTCCTGGGACCTACACTGGTAGAAGAAAAATTTCCCTCCCACACTAGGAACTGTTTTGCTAATGCTTTTCTGGTGGTTAACTCTGTTACTCTTCTTAAAAATCTTACATCACAATTTTTAGTAATTACTATGCTATAAGTTCCCAATTCATTTTGATTCTCTTATTTGCTTATCTTTATACCTTTAAATAACGTCTTTAAGCCTCTCTCCCTGTTTTGCCAACTCACTTGCTTCTCTCCGAGAATCAGTGCGCACTGCTCGTCCTCCAAGCCAATATCTTCTTCCATTCAATAGGTTGTCTTTTTACTTTATTAATGATTCCATTCTCCGAACAATAGGTTTTTACTTTAATGTAGTCGCATTTATTTTTGCTTTTGTTGACCTTGCCTTAGAAAAACCCCAAAACACCTCGCTAAGACCAAAGTAAAACATTTCACTGCCTAAGCTTTCTTATAGGAGTTTTATGGCTGCAGGTCTTATATTTAAGTCTTTACTCATTTTTAGTTTATTTTTGCATATGGTCCTATGTTAAAGATATAATTCATTACTAGTTTGTTTCACCTAAACCTGTATTACTTTTGAGGTTTGAAATGCCGCAGAGAAAATTGTGTCCTAACAATTTAAAGTAAAAGAGGATGAGGGGATCAGCAGGTGGTGGGGAGGGTCCCTGGTACAGAGGTGCCCACTGACCACCTAGAGGAAGAGCTGGCTAATAGCCTGTCCAGAGCGCTCCCACTGCGCCACCTTGTGGAGAGGTTCTGAAATAGCTGAGTGAGCGGCTCTAGGGCTGGTTTGAAAGCACATCCCACCTGCAGCATCTACGCCACCTGGGAGCTTGTCAGAATTCAGGTTCTCAGGCCTCATTCAGACACACTCGGTCAGAAACTCTGGGGGTGGATCCAAGTGATCTCAATTTTACAATCGTTGATTCTGTTGAAACTTGAACTCGGGAACCACTGCACTATTTCAAACATGGGCCAAAACTTTAGTTTGGGGCACAACCAACATATATATATAGATAGATAGATAGATAGATAGATAGTTTCAAATTTTCAACTACCCATAAGGGTAGGTGTACTGATCTTTTTAAGGGAAAAATCATTCTGGCCACAGATCTATGTTCATCAGTGATGTTGGTCGGCAGTTTTCTTTTTTTGTGATATCTTTTTCTGGTTTCGATATCAGGACAATGGTTACCTCATAGAATAAAGCTTGGGAGGGTTCCTCCCTCAATTTTTGGAAGAGTTTGAGATGGATAGGTGTTATTTCTTCTCTAAATATTTGATAGAATTCACTTTGAAACCATCTAGTCCTGGACTTTTATTTGTTGGAAGATTTTTAATCAATTTCACCTGTATTACTTGTGACTGGTCTGTTCATATTTTCTATGTCTTCCTGGATCAGTTTTGGAAGGTTGAATTTTCTAAGAATTAGTCCATTTTTTCCAGGCTGTCCATTTTATTGGTATATAGTTGCTTGTGAAGTGAAATTAAAGTGAAGAGTTAGTCACTCAGTCGCGTCTAACTCTTTGCGACCCCATGGTCTGCAGCCTACTGGGCTCCTCAGTTCAGTTCAGTTGCTCAGTCATGTCTCTTTGCAACCCCATGGACTGCAGCATGCCAGGCTTCCCTGTCCATCACCAACACCCGGAGCTTGCTCAAACGCATGTAAATCGAGTCAGTGATGCCATCCAGCCATCTCATCCTCTGTCATCCCCTTCTCCTCCCACTTTCAATCTTTCCCAGCATCAGGGTCTTTTCCAATGAGTCTGTTCTTCGAATCAGATGGCCAAAGTATTGGAGTTTCAGCTTCAGCATCACTCCTTCCAATGAATAGTCAGGACTGATCTCCTCTAGGATGGACTGGTTGGATCTCCTTGCAGTCCAAAGGACTCTCAAGAGTCTTCTCCAACACCACAGTTCAAAAGCATCAATTCTTGAGCACTCAGCTTTTTTTATAGTCCAACTCTCACATTCATACATGACTACTGGAAAAACAATAGCTTTGACAAGACAAACCTTTTTTGGTAAAGAAATGTCTCTGCTTTTTAATATGGTATCTACGTTGGTCATTGGAGAAGGCAATGGCACCCCACTCCAGTACTCTTGCTTGGAAAATCCCATGGACGGAGGAGCCTGTTAGGCTGCAATCCATGGGGTCGCCAAGAGTCGGACACGACTGAGCGACTTCACTTTGACTTTTCACTTTCATGCGTTGGAGAAGGAAATGGCAGCCCACTCCAGTGTTCTTGCCTGGAGAATCCCAGGAACGGGGGAGCCTGGTAGGCTGCCGTCCATGGGGTCGCACAGAGTCGGACACGACTGAAGTGACTTAGCATAGCATAGCACAGGTTGGTCATAGCTTTTCTTCCAAAGGACAAGTGTCTTTTAATTTTATGCAGTCACTAGCTGCAGTGATTTTGGAGCCCAAGAAAATAAAGGCTCCTCTGTCCACGGAATTTTCCAGGCAAGAATACTGGAGTAGGTAGCCATTCCCTTCCCGAGGGGATTGTCTCAACCCAGGGATCAAACCCAGGTCTCCTGCGCTGCAAGCAGATTCTTTACTGACTGAGTGGCCATGGAAGCCCACAGTTGCTTGTCGTAGTATCTTATGATCCTCTGTATTTTTGCTGTATCAGTTGTAACTTCTCCTTTTTCATTTCTAATTTTATTGGAGTCCTCTCCCATTTTTTCTTGCAAAAGGTTATCAATTTTGTTTATCTTTTCAAAGCAACAGCTTTTAGTTTCATTGATTTTTGCTATTGTTCTCTTCATTTCTATTTCACTTATTTCTTATAGAAAGTAGAACAAAAAGTTGGGGGGAAATAGAATTTAAGAGATTTGCTTGGATAGCCAAAATCAAAATAATGAAATCTTTAAAGAGAAGGCAAAAAAAAAAAAAAAAACCAGAGATAGAGTTATCAGCAAAGAAGTATAAGAACATTTTCTAACATGGAAAAACATTAACTATCAAATTTTAAATAGCTATCAAAAAAACAATAGCTACCAAATCCACAGCCAGATAAATGTAATTTAACATGCACACACATAGAAACATAAAGAATGAAGAGAGAACTCATTTAGTTTCTTCAGATAGAAAAATAAACTATTTACCTACAAAGCATTGGGGATCAGTATGACACTGAAATTCACATTGCCAAAAGTGTAAATGATCACAAGAATTACCTTTGAAATTTGGAAGGAATATTTCAGCCAGTATACATCCAGCCAAACATGCAATCTCAAAAAAATTGTTGACAACCTATTCTCATGAAGCTACTCAAAATTATGATCCGCAAAATGATAGAAAAATCCAAGAAAAGAACAATATGGGGTCCAGAAAATTCTAGCTCCAACAGAGGAAAGAGGGGGAGGAAAGTCCCGAGATGATGGAGAAGGCACATTCCAGGATAACAGTAGGAAGAGAAGCCTAGAGAACAGCTGACACAGATTGGAGGAGGGAAACTGAGGCCTCCAGGGGAGGTTTATATGCTCATCAGAGCCTGGAGGAGGGCATGGCAACCCACTCCATTCTTGCCTGGACAATCTCATGGACAGAGAAGCCTAGTGAGCTGCACTCCATGGGGTTGCAAAGAGTCAAACATGACTAAAGTGACTTAGCATGGCATGCATGGTCATCAGAGGTGTGGGGAATTAATGAATGACTTTGACTGTGTGGATCACAATAAACTGTGGGAAATTCTGAAAGAGATGGGAATACCAGACCACCTGACCTGCCTCTTGAGAAATTTGTATGCAGGTCAGGAAGCAACAGTTAGAACTGGACATGGAACAACAGACTGGTTCCAAATAGGAAAAGGAGTACATCAAGGCTGTATATTGTCACCCTGCTTATTTAACATCTATGTAGAGTACATCATGAGAAATGCTGGACTGGAAGAAGCACAAGCTGGAATCAAGATTGCCAGGAGAAATACCAATAACCTCAGATATGCAGATGACACCACCCTTATGGCAGAAAGTGAAGAGGAACTAAAAAGCCTCTTGATGAAAGTGAAAGAGGAGAGTGAAAAAGTTGGCTTAAAGCTCAACATTCAGAAAACGAAGATCATGGCATCTGGTCCCATCACTTCATGGGAAATAGATGGGAAAACAGTGGAAACAGTGTCAGACTTTATTTTGGGGGGCTCCAAAATCACTGCAGATGGTGACTGCAGCCATGAAATTAAAAGACACTTACTCCTTGGAAGGAAAGTTATGACCAACCTAGATAGTATATTCAAAAGCAGAGACATTACTTTGCCAACAAAGGTTCATCTAGTCAAGGCTATGGTTTTTCCAGTGGTCATGTATGGATGTGAGAGTTGGACTGTGAAGAAAGCTTAGCAACGAAGAATTGATGCTTTTGAACTGTGGTGTTGGAGAAGACTCTTGAGAGTCCCTTGGACTGCAAGGAGATCCAACCAGTCCATCCTAAAGGAGATCAGTCCTGGGATTTCTTTGGAAGGAGTGATGCTAAAGCTGAAACTCCAGTACTTTGGCCACCTCATGCAAAGAGTTAACTCATTGGAAAAGACTCTCTGATGCTGGGATGGATTGGGGGCAGGAGGAGAAGGGGATGACAGAGGGTGAGATGGCTGGATGGCATCACTGACTCAATGGACATGAGTCTGAGTGAACTCCAGGAGTTGGTGATGGACAGGGAGGCCTGGCATGCTGTGATTCATGGGGTCGCAAAGAGTCGGACACGACTGAGCGACTGAACTGAACTGAACTGAATGGTTGAAATAAATGCAACAAAATTGAGTCTAGAAGAAGAGAAGCTGTACCAGAAAGAGCATAATCAGACACACTATGAATATGAGTAATATACTGTGAAAATTGTGATCATGATAATGTAAACACTATAATTTACCCAGAAATTACATTTTATGAAGAGAGAATGGGAGCAGGGGGAGTAACTATTGAGGTGCCAAAAGAATTAAATTCTCAGGAATTCCCTGGCAGTCCAGTGGTTAGGATTCGGGCACTATCACTTCTGAGGCCTGGGGTTGGATCCTTGGTTAAGGAACTAAGATTCCCAAAAGCTACTCAGTGCAGCCTAAATAAATATATATATAAAGTGTAAAAAAGAAAAAAAAACAAACAAACCTTTTCTAAAGAATTAAATTCTAATCTACCATAATGAGAAAGCAGACAATCAGAAGACTAGAAATCAAGAAGTACTCTTACAAGCTTGTCACATATCAATGTAGGTATAAAATCATGATAAGCTCCTAAAAAAATTATATCTTCTTGTATTTAAGGAATAAGAATCAGTTGTGTGGAAGGGTGTAGCAGGAGAGTGCTGTTTCTCTTCAAAAGTATTGAAAAAAACACTCCACTTTTCAAAATGAGTACATGCAACATGTGGTAAAATGAAAACGAAAACTAAAGACTCAGATCTGCCTGGCATGTAGTGTATGGCATTTAAATTCAAAAGCACGCTTAGAATGTATTTTTATCACGTGATTCTGAACTTAAGTATTACGCAGAAAAAGCGCCACACGCGTTTTAGAATACTTTCCTAAATCTTATCCATGTTGAATCCACTTCAGTAACGGTGTGTAGAAAAGTCCTATTTATTGAGATACTGTGTTTGGCCTTGTTGTTTGGCGTGATAGAGGCGACCCTCTATCACGCGTGCTTCTGGGCCAAGTCTTCCTAAACGACATGATATCGTCGTGTCTGACGATACGGGGGGCATCTGCTTGCTTAGGGAGCTGCTGTCGTGGTCCCCATAGAAGAGGAGTGGGTTCAAAAAGGATGTTGACCAGAGGCGGGAGACGCTGACAGAGCTCTCTGAGAGACGTTAAGGAGGTAGGAAAACCGGACTGTGTGATAAAAGAACTTTCTGTGAGAGGTGATCAAGAGTACTCGCAGGTATCTGACCTGAGAACCCAGATGGCGACTTTATCTTCAGTTGCGCACCGTGAGACTCCACACACCCTCACCCCAACCCCCGAGGGCATTTTATACATTTTTCCCATTGTTCCCTCATTGCCCTGTTGACTTAGTTTTTAAATATCTGCCTCTTTCACCAGTTTCTGATTATCATTCGTAGGGCCATGGAGAGGTTTCTGTCTCCTGGAAGGTGAGCATTTCCACAACTGCCTCTCATCTAAGAGGCTAACTGGGGCTTCCCTGGTGGCTCAGAGGTTGTTCTGTCCAGTTCAGTCTCTCAGTGAGTCAGCCTGCAATGCAGGAGTCAAGGGTGCCATCCCTGGGAGGGGAAGAGCCCCCTGGAGAAGGCAACCCACTGCAGTATTCTTTCTGGGAAATCCCATGAACAGTAGTACCTGGGGGGGTGCTAAGTCCATAGGGTCACAAAAGAGTCAGACACCGCTGAGTGACTAAACAACAGCAAGAAGCCAGTTATGGCTAATCACCTTAAGTAGAGTTTAAGGTTTGTTCTTTTTTAGTCAACAGTTCTTCCGGATTTCTCTTTTGTATTAAGTTCTCGAGATGGGAAAACTTTATTGTTGTGTCTGCTAAGTCTTGTTCAAGGTTAATCATGTTCCTACAGGCATGTGTCTCGTGCCTTTATTTTTATTTATTGTTTACTTTACCCTTTTGGCTGCACTGAGAAGCTTGAGGGACCTAGTTCCTCCACCAGGAACTGAATCCAGGCCTTGGGCAGTGAAAGCACCAAGTTCTAACCCCTGGACCACCAGAGAATTTCCTAACTTGTTTCTTAATTTTTATACCATTCTTAAAGGTTACTTTCCCCAAAGTTACTAAAGCCAAAATGTTGGCTATATTCCCTGTGTTGTACAATACATCCTTGAGCCTATCTTCTACATCCAGTAGTTTGTATCTTCTCTTCCCCACCTCTTATTGTCCCTCTCCCCTCCACTGGCAACCACCAGTTTCTTCTCTGTATCTGTGAGTCTGCTTCCTGTATGTTATTGTCACTTGTTTGTTGTATTTTTTAGATTATACATATAAGTGATATCATACAATATATGTGTGTTTCTCTAGTCCTGAATATTCATTGGAAGGACTGATGCTGAAGCTGAAACTCCAATACTTTGGCCACCTGATGCGAAGAGCTGACTCATTGGAAAAGACCCTGATGCTGGGAAGGATTTTGGGCAGGGGGAGAAGGGGACGACAGAGGATGAGATGGTTGGATGGCATCACCGACTAGATGGACATGGGTTTGGGTGGACTCCGGGAGTTGGTGATGGACAGGAAGGCCTGCCGTGCTGCAGTTCATGGGGGTCACAAAGAGTTGGACATGACTGAGCGACTGAACTGAACTGAACTGTCTGACTTATTTTACTTAGCATAATGCCCTCCAAGTCCATTCATATTGCTGCAAATGGCAAAATGTAGTTCTTTTTTATGGCTGAGTAGTATATAGTTTTTCCAGTGGTCATGTATGGATGTGAGAGTTGGACTGTGAAGAAAGCTGAGCGCCGAAGAATTGATGCTTTTGAACTGTGGTGTTGGAGAAGACTCTTGAGAGTCCCTTGGACTGCAGGGAGATCCAACCAGTCCATTCGAAAGGAGATCAGCCTTGAATGTTCTTTGGAAGGAATGATGCTAAAGCTGAAACGCCAGTGCTTTGGCCACCTCATGCAAAGAGTTGACTCATTGGAAAAGACTCTGATGCTGGGAGGGATTGGGGGCAGGAGGAGAAGGGGACGACAGAGGATGAGATGGCTGGATGGCATCACCGACTCGATGGATGTGAGTTTGAGAGAACTCCGGGAGTTGGTGATGGACAGGGAGGCCTGGCGTGCTGCGGTTCATGGGGTCACAAAGAGTCTGATACAACTGAGTGACTGAACTGAACTGAGTATTACAGTGTGTATATATATATATATATATATATATATTATATATATATAACATTTTCTTTATCCATTCATCTATTGATGAACACTTAGGTCTTGGCAACTGTAAATAATGCTTCTATGAACATTGGGGTGCATACTCTTTTCAAATTAGTGTTTTTGCTTTTGAATATATACCCAGGAGTGGAATTCCTAGGTCATATGATAATTCTATTTTTAGTTTTTTGAGAAACCTCCATTCTGTTTTCTAGAGTGGCTGTACCAATCTGCATTCCCACCAACAATGTAACAGTGTTCTCTTTTCTCCATATCCACACCAACATTTGTTATTTGTAGAGGTTTTAATAATAGCTGCTCTAACAGTTGTGAAGTGTCATGCCTTTATTTTTAAGTTCATCTCATTTTTCAGAATATCCTCACTCAAGAGCATTTTCACATTTGCTTTTGATGTCACCCCAGAACTGCTGTTCACTAACTTCTCAGCTAGATGTTGAATAAACCTACTTTGCAATTTCTCAATATTTTTTCAACTATTTTAACATTCTGGAAAAAAAAATTAATGGAAACACAAGAAAACACATAGATAGGGAGGCACATTTTCCCATTTGCCTCAGGCTCTGATGTGGCTCAGAGTGGTACTGTGAGAGCTTATCTTTATTTACTATTCTTTCATCTTTTTTTAATGCATTAGTACTAATAGTTTTTTAATATCCCATTAAAATATTATTCATGCTGATTACTGAGATTTGGGGCATAAAATTAAAAGATGCTTGCTCCTTGGAAGAAAAGCTATGATAAACCTAGACAGCATATTAAAAAGCAGAGACATTACTTTACCAACAAAGGTCCACTAGTCAAAGCTATGGTTTTTCCAGTAGTCATATATGAATATGAGAGTTGGATCATAAATAAGACTAAGTGATGATGCTTTTGAAATGTAGTGCTGGAGAAGACTCTTGAGAGTCCCTTGGACTGCAAGGAGATCAAACCAGTCAACCCTAAGGAAAATCAACCCTGAATATTCATCAGAAGGACTGATGCTGAAACTGAAGCTCCAATACTTCGGCCACCTGATGTGAAGAGCTCACTCATTAGAAAAGACCTTGATTCTGGGAAAGATTGAAGGCAGGAGAAGGGGGTGACAGAGGGTGAGATGGTTGGATGGCATCACTGTCTCAATGGACATGAGTTTGAGTAAGCTCCAGGAGATGGTGAAGAACAGGGAAGCCTGGTATGCTGCAGTCCATGGGGTCACAAAAAGTCACACATGACTGAGTGACTGAACAACAATGGCTTTGATCATCCATCCATTCCAGGTTCCCTTCCCCACTATCTCTGGGAATGAGAAGTGTGTGCTCAGCTGCTCAATCGAGTCTGACTCTTTGCGATCCTATGGACTGTATGTAGCCTGCCAGGCTCCTTTGTCCTTGGGATTCTCCAGGCAAGAATACTGGAGCGGGTTACCATTTCCTCCTCAAGGGGATCTTCCCCATCCGGGGATTGAACCCACAATCTCTGGAGTCTCCTGCATTGACAGATGGATTCTTTACTACTGAGCCACTGGGGAAGCCGTGGAAATGTTAGAAGAGATGATGGCAATTATAATTCCATGCTGCTGCTGCTGAGTCTCTTCAGTCGTGTCCGACTCTATGCGACCCCATAGACAGCAGCCCACCAGGCTCCCCCATCCCTGGGGTTCTACAGGCAAGAACACTGGAGTGGGGTGCCATTCCTTCTCCAATGCATGAAAGTGAAAAGTGAAAGTGAAGTCGCTCAGAGTGTCCGACTCTTAGCGACCCCATGGACTGCAGCCTACCAGGCTTCTCCATCCATGGGATTTTCCAGGCAAGAGTACTGGAGTGGGGTGCCATTGCCTTCACCGATAATCCCATGAGCATGAGCCTTAACTCAAAGGAGATAAGGGTGAGGGGAGAAGGTGAGGTGGGGAACTTGTTGTAAGACAAAGAAATAAAGGAATGAAGGAAAGATCTTAAAAGCCAGGAAGGAGGAGGACACTCTACTTGCTTCTCCAGGTCAAACCCACGGAGGTATCTGGATCCCCAGGAATGGAGGAAAGGAAGCAGGCAGACGAGAGGTCTCCAAGAAGTCGAGAAATCAGAAACAAGGAAACACTTCAAGGAGAATACGTATTTTTAGTCTGGATTTAGCAGATAGAAAAGGTTGGGATTAGCTTTTGAAAAGAACTCTGAAATGGAGAGCTATTGTGTCTATGGGCAAATGTTTCTTCACTCTTTTTATTTGCTGACTTCTCAGTTGTCTGCAAACATTCTGAAAATTTTGAACTGGCATTCCCAGCCCACCATGCAAAATCACAGGTGTCCTACATTTACATAGCACTTACTACATCACAAGCTTCTTTCAAACACTCTACTTTGTGAGGTAAGCAGGAATGGTTTTCTATATTCATGAGATTGTCTCACTTGGCAGACTCAGAATGCAAAACTAAGACTTCAGATGGAGTTACAGGGTTGTGTTTACCACTCTCAGCTGCCATGTACGTTCCCCAGAAAACCCGCAGTGCCCACAGCTTAGTTTCTTGGGTCAGTTTCTTAAAGGTCAGTTTCACCTTCTTTTCTTTTCCCTTTCTTGTCTTCCTTGGAAACAAATGCAGGTGTGAGCCCCAGGCCTCCAACTTCCTACCTTTGCTCTGTCATCCTCGCCCACTGTTCAGGAAGGGGGCCTGAAAGGCAATGAAGAGCTGCTGCAAAGATGCAAAGATAAGAGGAAATTCCCAAAAGTGAAATGTGTTCTAGGGGCTGAGTGTTTCCTAGGTGTAGGAGAGGGAGGCACCCTTGGTCTTGTTTGGCCCACAAAACCCAAAGATGCCATTTCTCAGCAAATGTCTTTGGCCATCCCCAGTGTGTACTGAGGGGCTTCCCGGGTGGCTCAATGGTAAAGAATCCGCTGGTCAATCCAGGAGATGTAGGAGACTCGAGTTCCATCCCTAGGTCAGGAAGATCCTCTGGAGGAGGAAATGGCAACCCACTCCAGTATTCTTGCTGGAAAAATCCCTTGGACAGAGGAGCCTGGTGGGCTACACTCTGTGGGGTCCCAAAGAGTCAGACATGACTGAGCTACCGAGTGAACCTGCACGCACATAATGTGCACTGAACCAACCCAGGACCAATAGTATTTAAAAGTTTCATATGATTTATCTGAACAGTATTGATGTGCCTTTAAAGGCATTTATAATTAGCTGAAGAGATTTGGTGAAATGGAGAAAGACTGGGACTTGGCTAATTATCTGCTCAGATTCTTCCCCTGTAAAATAGGAGATTTAATTAACTAAATGGTTCTAGCTCAGATGTTGAAAACATTTCATTTAGGACACTGAAATGAGTTCATAATAGTTCATGTACTAGAAGATCCATATAATTAAGTTTTCTATTTTTTCATTCCTTTTATTTTTACTATTATAAACAAAGCTCTATTATGCATATCCTTAAATATTTGACCATATATGGCAAATAGTTTCATTTTTAATCTAATAGGTTAAAATATAGCATTTCACTAATTTGTGTTGCTTTTTTAAAAATTGTTTTATTGAAGTATAATTGATTTACAATGTTGTATTAATTTCTCCTATACAGCAAAGGGATTCAGCTATATGTATATATATATTTTTTTCATATTCTTTCCTATTATGGTTTATCACAGGATATTGAATGTAGTTCCCTGTGCTATATAGTAGGACTTTGTCATTTATTCATTCTATATGTACAGTTTGTATCTGCTAATCCCAAACTCTCCATCCGCTGCCTACCACCCCCCTTCCCCTTGGCAACCACAAGTTTGTTCTCTACATGAGTCTGTTTCTTTCATAGTTAAGCTCTTCTATTTTGGCTATGCCACACCACATAACTTGTGGGATCTTAGTTCTCTGATGAGGGATCAAATGCAGGTCCAGGGCAGTGAAAGCACCAAGTCTTAACCACTGAACCACCAGGGAATTCCCATTTGTATCATTGTCAGGAAGCATTTAACAGGAGGCTTCCTGTGCGCTGTTTTGGATCTGTCATGAATCCTCTGTTCCTTATTAATTCCTGAATATTCAGGAATTAAGAGGAGAGGCAAACCGCTCTCCGGGCTGAGGAATGCATGCATTTCCTTCGTTAGTTTTTCCATATGGTGAAAATTAACTATTTACGACCCTCTTCCTTTTTATGAACTATACAGTAAAAGTGATTACAATCCTCTCTCTTTGATATGGATTGTCTTATGTTTCCTTGATAATTTGTAAATCTGGACTTTTGATCTTTATCTTTGCTGAACAAAGCTACCTTGTAAGATAGTATATATACCCACACCATGTTGAATAAAACACCTTTGCTCCATCAGAGCTTGGGTCCCCGGTCTGTCTTTCTTTCTCTCTCTCCCTGGCTAATTTTCTGGAGTGTAGAAACCCGTCATGCTCACTCTCTTGCCCAGGCTTCTAAAACCCTCTTAAGAAGGTGCTAACTATGCCGTCACCCCCTCGAGAGGGTGCCTGGTGCCTTCATGAGCCCTGTGTTGGTTTTCTGTGTAAACCAGGGAATATCAGCCTCTCTCTCTTTTACTTTCTTATTGTCAACTCTGGACCACCAGGTCCCAGTCCATTAAAGGACTCCAACATATCATATTTTAGATTCCACATGGATGATATCATTATGGCATTTGTCTTTCTGATTTACTTCACTTAGTATGATAATCTCTAAGCCCATCCATGTAGCTGCAAATAGCATTACTTCATTCTTTTTCAGAGAAGGAAATGGCAATCCACTCCAGTGCTCTTGCCTGGAGAATCCCATGGATGGAGGGGCCTGGTGGGCTGCAGTCTATGGGGTTGCAAAGAGTTGGAAATGACTTAAGCAACTAACACACACACACACACACACACACACACACTCTTTTTTATGACTAAGTAGTATTCCATTATCAGAGAAGGCAATGGCACCCCACTCCAGTACTCTTGCCTGGAAAATCCCATGGATGGAGGAGCCTGGTAGGCTGCAGTCCATGGGGTTGCTAAGAGTCGGACACAACTGAGCAACTTCACTTTCACTTTTCACTTTCATGCATTGGAGAAGGAAATGGCAACCCACTCCAGTGTTCTTGCCTGGAGAATCCCAGGGATGGGGAGCCTGGTGGGCTGCCGTCTATGGGGTTGCACAGAGTCGGACACAACTGAAGTGACTTAGCAGCAGCAGCACAGTATTCCATTATATATGTGTACCACATCTTTTTTTAAAAAAATATTTATTTATTTGGCTACACCAGGTCTTAGTTGCACATGAGAACTCTTAGTTGTGGCATGTGGGACCCAGTTCCCTGACCAAGGATCAAATCTGGGCCCCTGCATTAGGTGCACAGAGTCTTGGCCACTAGATCACCAGGGAAGTCCCCACATCTTTATTTATTCCTCTATTGATGGACATTTAAGTTGTTTCCATGTCTTAGCCATTGTAAATAGTGCTGCTATGAACATAGAGGTGCAAGTTTTCTTTGGATATATGCCCAGGAGTGATACTGCAGGAAACCATGGCAATTCTATTTTTAGTTTTGCTTTTTTTTTTTTTTTTAAATTTAGAATGACTTTCACTTTTGAGAGGTATCATTCATTGTTATCTGACTTTATTAATTTCCCTGCCACTATATATGCTCTTACTTTTTCCTCCATGTCATTTGCATTTTGAGTTTTGTCCATGGTAACTATCCTGTATTAATGGCAGAGCAGTCTCTTTTCTGTGTTTATTTTTATGCTTGGAACCATTATCTAAGCCTGAGAGGCATTCATATGCTGCCTGGTAATTAAGAAAACTAGGCTCTAAGAGAAGAAATGTCGCCCAGGCCCTATATCTAGGGAGTGTGGAGCCAGAACTGAACTCAGTCTTACTTCAGGCTCTTCCCTTATTCCTCAGGCTTTCTCTGATCAGCTGCTTAGCAAGCACCCAAGAGCCTGGGGAAAGGAAGGGAGATAGGGAGTTCTCATCTGAGAAGCGGAGAAGGCAATGGCACCCCACTCCAGTACTCTTGCCTAGAAAATCCCATGGATGGAGGAGCCTGGTAGGCTGCAGTCCACGGGGTCGCTAGAGTCGGACACGACTGAGCGACTTCACTTTCACTTTTCACTTCATACATTGGAGAAGGAAATGGCAACCCACTCCAGTGTTCTTGCCTGGAGAATCCCAGGGATGGCAGAGGCTGGTGGGCTGCCATCTATGGGGTCTCACAGAGTTGGACACGACTGAAGCGACTTAGCAACAGAGCAGCATCTGAGAAGACCAGGAGCATAGTTATATATCCCTGGTTATATATCCTAAATCATTTCCTTCCAAATACTGATTTCCTAAAGATCTTGGTGAAGCTCCAATACTTTGGCCACCTGATGTGAAGAGCTGACTGATTAGAAAAGACCCTGATGCTAGGAAAGACTGAAAGCAAAAAGAGAAGGAGGCAGCAGAGGATGAGATGGTTAAATAACATCACTGACTCAATGGACATGAATTTGAGCAAACTCCAGGAGATAGTGGAGGATAAAGGAATCTGGCATGCTACAGTTCATGGGGTCTCAAAGAGTCAGACATGACTTAGTGACTGAACAACAAAGACTTTGTCCATGTTTTTCATTTGTTGTTGTTGTTTAGTTGTTTTGTTTTGCTTTTGTTTTGGCCATGCTGTGTGACTTGCTGGATTTTAGAACCCTAACTAGAAATTGAACCCAGGCCTGGGAAGTTAAAGCACTGAATCCTAAAAAAATGGACCCCCAAGGAATTCCCAAGAACTTGCCCTTGTTGAGGACAAATTTCCTGCAAAGAATGTAAGAAAACTAGAGACAAAAAGCAAGAGACAGCATCTTTTACTTCTTTTCCACCTACAAGAAACTTGGAAACGCTGAAGTCTAATTTCAGAGAAAGACCATCACTCACCAATCATCTTAGCATATGCAGATTCCATGGCCAGCTTTGCCATGGCATATATGAGTAAATAGTTCGTGAATCAGTGTCTTCTCTTTTTACTACAACTTGATAAATATAAGGGCTAACTAATGTTTATTAATCCATTCCAATGTGGATTTCACACATTGTAAGGCACTATAGGGGCAGAAAGACAGGGGACCAGAGAGAAGCCTTATAAAAGTCAGTGTTCAGCCAAGCCTTCTGCTCCATTTGAACAGAAGACAGCCATCCAGTCTCCTACCATGCAGCTCTGCTTCTGTCTCTTTGAGCCCCAGACCTGGGAAACTCAGCATATCCCCCCATGAAGACACACAGGAGCAGTTTCCTGACACCCTCTGTGGGCACAGGGCAGCCTGCTGCTTTGCCCTCCTGCAAGATCTGGTGGTACTCTCATTCCCTCTTCACCTGGTACTGCCATTTGGGAAGGAAAATGGGGGTGAAGAATGGCGTTTGAAGCTAGAAAGATGTCTACTGATGAAACCTGAGTAGTCTGGAGTCAAAACCCAAGGTGCTGACAATGTAGATCAGGCTATGAGGCCTTCCTGGCAGTTTGTGTGTTGGTACTTTAACGTCACAGAATGGCAAGGAAGCAAGGAAGGTGAAATTGGACATTTCTGTGGTCAAACAGCCTGTGCTCAACCCCTGATGCTGCTGCTGCTGCTGCTAGGTCACTTCAGTTGTGTCCGACTCTGTGCAACCCCATAGACGGCAGCCCACCAGGCTCCCCCATCCCTGGGATTCTCCAGGCAAGAACACTGGAGTGGGTTGCCATTTCCTTCTCCAATGCATGAAAGTGAAAAGTGAAAGTGAAGTCTCTCAGTCCTGTCCGACTCCTAGAGACCCCATGGACTGTAGCCCACCAGGCTCCTCCATCCATGGGATTTTCCAGGCAAGAGTACTGGAGTGGGTGTGCTCAACTCCTAGTTTTCCTTAAAATCAGACTGTGCAGAGCAATTTAAGGCTGCTGGAGTTCATCTCTGGTGTACACCAGATCCTTATTTATAAACTGGGTAAAGCTAAGTTTTGCTACTCTGTAACCTTGAAGGTAGTCTGCCACATGAACAAGAAGCATCTTTATATAATTTCTCCAACCTTGAGGGTTCAGTCCCCCTGGCTAAGATTTCCTCCACACAGGTGTGCTTCTCACCCTCTCCCTCTTGGCATAGATGGGTAGGTACCAGAGGGACCCAGGCTACACTGTGAACTGAAAAGAAGAGATTCATTTGCATTCACCTTCCAATATCTCTCTACTCAAACCCATTCATTCTACATTGGGGTTTGCATTTGGCCATACAGAGTGAGTTGGGAGGAGGACTTGCTTTCAGGAAACTGTTTGCCCAGGAGCAGGGATCTGTTCAAAGTCCAGAGGGAAGACACACCTGGCTGGACAAGGGAAGTGGGCAGCGTGCACACAGAGAAGAGGGAGGATCCATTCCAGGCCACAGAAATAGCCACAGTGAATCCCATTCTTTGAGTATTGAGTTTATTTCTACAAATCAGCCCTCACCCTACCCCGCAATCCCTTCTAAGGTTTACAGAACATTTAAGTGCTTCATATTGATCAAGTGAATCATATTGATAAAAAGGCAGGACAGATAGACTTCCAAAGATCCCTTTTCCTCCCACCTAAGGAAACCCCTTAGGTCCTCTGCCTGCCCATATCCCCTGCACTTTATGCCCTTCCATCTTGACAACTGCATTTCATTAGAAATATGTCTATATCTCTCCAGCATAAATACACAAATCTTCAAATCCTTTTTCAATTTTGCATACTATTAAAAAGTATAGATGAGCCCTAGCTGATTTCATCTGTGACCTGACTCACACTTGCTTAGGTTATGTCCACTGTTTTGTTGTAGCAGGAGTTTAAGTGCTGCTCCCAGAGAGGGCTGGGGTGCCTAGGGCCTCCCACCAAGGTCCTTTCTCAGAGGTAGGGATGGAACAGGTTCCTATCATGGGCAGGTGCCTTCTTTGGAAAGGGCTGAGAAGAAGCAGGATGGGAACACAGCTCCTGGGGCAGAGGGGGTTGAGGAGGTGAAGAGGCTGGAATAGGTGGAAGTGACCAACAGGACCTCGGTGGCACAGCGGCCTCCAGGCTCTGGGATGGTGGCTGCTCGAATTCCATCTCTGGCTTCAGAGCAGGCGAAGGCTGCCAGCTCCACCATGGCTGCTGTTCACCAGAGGGGGCACACTGCCCGTATCCCTGCGGGGCCTCATCCCCTTGAGCCAGGAGCTGTTCGGGGCCCCCCAAATAAGTCTCTGCACAGCCAGCTTCCAGTTGTGGAGAGGACTGTTGGGAAGCATTGAGAACTTTGGGGTTGAAGCCTGAGGAGAAATAGTGGAGGCTGAAGCTCGAGGAGAAAGAGTAGCGCAGGTCTCCGGAAGGCTCATCAGCTGCAGTTGGCAGGTTATGCGAGGCCATATTCATGCTTGGGTTACCAACATACCCACCAAAACCAGCTTGATCAGAAGCATTCCCTGGCTTCAAGGAAAATAAACTGGCATTCTTCTGGGCCGCCAGAAGACACTGCTGGCAAGGGCAGTTGGGGGCACAGAGTCCACCCTGACTGGGTCTTGGAACTGGGGCGCCAACTCTTCCATGAATGGGTTCTGGAACTGGGGGGCGTGCCTTTTCCTTTGTGTTCTTGCGAGGATCTCGAGCTCTTCTGTTCTGAAACCACACCTAGAGGGGCGGGGATAGGGGGAGGGAGATGGAGAAAGGAAGAGACACTGAGTCACAGGGATGGGGAGACAAAAGACATTTTCCAATTAAGCCCAGTCCTATAATTATCACCACCAAGGAGCATGTGACTTAAGGTAGAATTCAGAATAAAAGTAAAATTTGTGGTAAGCTGATTCACGGAAAAGGCAATGGCACCCCACTCCAGTACTCTTGCCTGGAAAATCCCATGGACAGAGGAGCCTGGTAGGCTGCAGTCCATGGGGTCTCTAGGAGTCGGACACGACTGAGCGACTTGACTTTCACTTTCATGCATCGGAGAAGGAAATGGCAACCCACTCCAGTGTTCTTGCCAGGAGAATCCCAGGGTTTGGGGAAGCCTGGTGGGCTGCCGTCTATGGGGTTGCACAGAGTCGGACACAACTGAAGCGACTTAGCAGCAGCAGCAAGCTGATTCAAACCATTCAAGGTGTGGCCCAACCTTAACCATCCGGGCAAAGCTCCCCAAGGCATCATGTGCGCATGCGTCCCACAACCCAGGACGCTGTGTGGAGGCCGCCATAGCGACACACCCTTTCTCTCCCATTTTACTTTCCAATCCTTGTCTGCACTTTCACTGTGCTTTCACTTTCACTCCTGGCTCTTCTCTTCTCTGCCAACTGCAACTCACCCCTTCTTATCAAGATTATCTTTGAAAGAAGCATCCTCCCATGGCGGGGGAGGCCGGGGGGTCAGGGCGGATGGGACTGGACAGATGCTGGTCAAAGGGTACCAACTCTCAGGTCATAAGATTAACAAGTTCTGGAGATCTAATTACAGCATGGTGATTACAGCTAATAAAATTGTAAAGAATACTTGAAAGTTGCTAAGAAAGTAGACAGATGTTTAATGCTCTTGACATAAAAAAGAAATGTTAACTATGTGACAGAATGAGGTGTTAGGTAAGCTGTACAGTGGTAATCATTTTTTAGTTTATAAGACAGAACCCCTCTGAGTAAAACCCCTTTTCGCCCCAAGCCCCCTAGTTCAGTGTCAGTTCCTCTGTGGGTCCTTTCAGGACCTCACCTTGGACAGGTGAGGCCTGGGAGCAAGACACTTGTTAGTCCCACCTCCTCTCCTTTGCCCGACAACAGGCAGTCCTCTTCTCTTCCCATTCCCAGGCAGGCCTCCTCTCTGCCTCCTCTAGATTTGAGATGCGGTTCTACTTCCCCCAGGGCTACTCCTCCTGGAGGTTCCTCTTCACCCCTCACCCTGGTCCAGTTCTGCCAGGCCTCCCCTTTGCCCTCCAGGACCACAACAGTGGCCTCTTTATAGGCCTAGCCACTGGGCAAGCCCTGAAGATGGAACAGAACAATAAAGGAACTTTACAGACAATTCCCATGCATTTTCTTTTCCCTTAGGGAAAACAACTCCCCCAGGGAAACTGCAGGATAAAGGCCCAAACTTAGAGCAGAGGGGTGAGGGAGGAGGGACATTCCCAAAATTCCAACCCTGCACTCTCCTATACACACCCTGGCCCCAAGGCAAGCCCACCTCCAAGTAGGCACAGGATGCTGGCTTCTTCCCCCACACCCTGGCCTTTGCAAATGCTAAGCTGATCTCTAACCAGGAAACTTTCCCAGTCTCTCTGGCCCCTAATTGGGTTTCCCAGGTGGCTCAGATGGTAAAGAATCTGCCTGCAATGTAAGAGACCTGGGCTCAATCCCTGGAAAGGACAGACCCCTGGAGAAGGGAATGGCAATCCACTCCATTATTGTCCCTTTGGGAAATCCCATGGACAAAAGAGTCTGGCAGGCACTGGGTGGCAAAGAGCTGGACACGACTAATCGACTTTCACTCTCTGGCCCTAATAGGGTGTCTACCAGGTGCCCCCAGAGGGATGTCCCATAGCTGAGCTTTTGAACTTCAAGGTTTCCCATCTGGCTCCAGATGCTACCTGAAGTATAAACGGAACCCCAGAACCTTTTACTAAACTTCTGAACCCAGTGCTTCTGCCCATAAGTGGTCGTGAAGTGTACCTGCCTGCCTGCTAAGTCGCTTCAGTAATGTACAACTCTGTGTGACCCTATGGACCGTAGCCCGCCAGGCTCCTCTGTCCATAGGATTCTCCAGGCAAAAATACTGAAGTGGTTTGCCATTCCCTCCTCCAGGGGATCTTCCCAACCCAGGGATCGAACCCAAGTCTCTTAGTCTCTTAACGTCTCCTGCATTGGTGCTTGGGCTTCCCAGATAGCACTAGCGGTAAAGAATCTGCCTGCCAGTGCAGGAGACGTTAATCTAGGACTGAAAACCACTGGTCAAGAACAGAGATTTCAATCCTAGCTACACATCAGAATCACCTGGGAGGCTTTCTAAACAGCCTGTGTATATTCCAGCTCCGCCCTCAGAGACCTGAATTTCATTAAGAGCAGCAGCAGCAGTTTTCAGACTTGACCTCACACTTCAATCACCTAGAGGGCAGAGGAGGGGGTGTTATTTGAATTCCCAGGCTGGACCCAGACTCATCCCAGTAGACTTCCTGGAGGAGCAATCAGAGAGGCTACAGTGTGCCCCCAAGGCTGTGACCCAGAGATCCAAAAGATCCAAGATCCCTGGGACCTCCAGCCCCCTTTGGGGGGTCCCTGTGAAATCAAAACCATTTTCTTTACAACACCCAGATGTAATTTGCCTCTGCTCTTTTCCTCTCTTCCTATATTCTCTGTGATTCCCAGAGCCCCAGAGAGCTGGTACAGCAAAGGGAATGCAAAGAACTGAGAAACCAGCTTCTGAGTCTTGTTCAGCCATTCCTCTGAGACAGTGTTCAGGCTTTGAGACTACGGTTGCTTTTCTTAAAAAATACTTAAAAGTTAACAAGTAACGTAACCAGTTTATTGTTGTTCAGTCGCTAAGACTCTGCGACGTCATGGACTGCAGCACAGGTTTATTATGGTTATTTTTACTGAATTAGTGAATATTTTGAGATTTCTCAGTTTCAATTTCTTTTCCCCCCCCTTTTTTTAATTCTCAGTTTTCAATTTCTAACATGGTAAATATTTGACAGAACCCAGAGAAGCCAGTTTAGACTCTACCCCTTGCCAGAGTAGTAACCTAAATTACTAACCTCTAACCTTTATTTTCCTATAAATGGGGATAATGTCTACCTCACAGCAATATTAAGAGGATTTACTCAAAGCAGGGCTTTTTAAACCAGTATTAAAAACAGGCAGTTAATACATGGGCTGGTCCCTCACCCAGCCCCACCCTCCTGTCAAGGATTTACATATTTACCTGGATTCTTGGCTCAGGAACCTTGATTCGCTCGGCCAGAGCCATTCTGACATTAATATCGGGGTACGCGTCACTTTTGAAAGCCTCAGAAAGAATCTTGTACTGATTTTTGTCGTACTTGGTTCTCCTACGCCTCTGGCCTCCTTGAGACTCTGGAGCAGGTCCTGAAAGAGACTCTAGAACAGATCCAGAACAAGAAACAGACTTTAGCCTCAGGCCTCACATTTCGGTTCACTTGTAACTCCGGGATCTGTGTGTGAGAGCTGAGACTTGCTCAGTCTGCAACCTCCCAAAGAGAAGGAATTTTGTTTCTGGGCAGGAAGCTTAGGCCCCCTTGCAGAGCTCTCGCAAGCCCACTCCTGGGATTCTGCTCCTGGCCTGGCACCCTCAGAGGAATCCCATGAAATACCGACTCTCCCTCAGCTCCCAACTTTCCCTCAGCTCCCAACTCAGGGATTCTACCTGCACATCTTGCCGATACCGAAAACGTCGGTGCACCCCAAACAATTCTTGGGGCATCTGCCATATAAATTATAATGACAACGCAATGCACAGGTCCAGACACTGGCCTGGGAATGCCCAGATGTGTCTGTCAAGACCCCCACTAATATGTACCCACCACCTATGAGAGGACTCAAAATATGCAGCTATTAGGAGATGTCAAAAATTAAAACGAGGAAATCTCATCTGAGAAAAACCAAATATCGTGGAATTACACACATTAATATTTGCATTTCTGCTTGTAACTAGGGCAAGCTCCTCAGTCCTCAATTTTAGCTTTGGGCTCCCAAGTCCATTAGAACTGGGCTCACCACTGACTCAGTTCTAAACCGAATTCACTCTCTGATGAAAAATGGGCAAAATGTCAGGCCCTGGAGAAGTTAGGCTCCCTTCCCCCTTTAAGCCCTCCTCAAAGCAATCTAGAACCGCTGCATCCTGCAAAGTGAACTTTCCACATTTCTGAATTTAAGGGAAAAAAAAACGTACCATGATGGGTGCCTACTACCATCTTAAGCTCCTTCTCTAAGGAGGCTTTTTCAGGGCCTGATCTAGTTAGCCTTTCCAAGTCTCAGCACTAAATGGCACAGTGAACAGAAAACTTCAAATCACTCCAGGTGAGCCCTGCCGATACCCCACAGCCCAGACTCTCCGCATTCGTCACAACAGCCCTCCTCCCAAGGACTTACCCTCCGAAGACATGGTGAGGATGGGCCTCCAGACGATCAAGGAACTTCAGCCAGAACTACCCAGAGTCCGGTAGAGGCTCTGGAGGGACCCACCCAGTCAAGCCCCTTTTAAACACCTTCCAAGGCCCCCTCCCTTAATGCAATCTTCTCTAAAAGTAGTTCTGGGAGTGGCCAGGCGCTCTCGGAAGAGCACTAGTTCCGGTGCGTTCACCTCTCGGACTTGGCGCAGCTACTGAGTCATTGAGCACTGCGTCAGGATTTAGGAAACGTGATTGGAGATTGCTCCCACCCCGTCGCAGAATAGCGTAGACCAGACCACACAGCGTCATCAAGGTGATTGGTTTTAAGGGATATGACGGCAGATGAATTAGTTAAGGAATGAAAGGCAACCCTTCTGCACCCACAATATGCCCAGGTGCAGTGCGGCAAGCGTCGCCCAACAGCAGACGTCCCCCAGTAGCAAACATAGGGCCAGACTGAGTCACACTTTCCTACCCCGTTACTACAGAACTTGCTACTGAAAGTTCCTTAACCATTTCCTCTGATCAACATTTAAATAAAGAAAAAAAAATTTTTTTTAATCATGAAATGAACTATGTTATTATAAAAGCAGCTGCTGTGCCTACCTAATACATAGAAGGTCATGAGTCAAGATTTAGACATTATATCAGGGCCCACTTTTCTTGAATTCCAATGGACTGAGCAAATCTCAAGGGAATTTTAGTAGACTATAATTCCAGGAAAATACAAAGGAAATAAGTTGCAAACTGCCCCCAAGGTGCAGGTACCAGGAGAGAAAGGGGTGGGAAGCTGCATGACCTTTTGCTTATCTCATTGTGGTGATTAACAAACAGGGCGGGGCACTAGATATGATCACATTTTGTTGTTGCTGTTGTTCAATCACTCAGTCGCATCTTACTCTTTGCAACCCCTTGGACTGCAGCACACCAGGCTTCCCTGTCCTTCACTATCTCCAGGATTTTGCTCAAACTCATGTCAGTTGAGTCCGTGATGCTATTTATAACCACCTCAACTTCTGTTGCCCCCTCTTCTCCTGCCCTCAGTCTTTCTCAGCATTAGGGTCTTTACCACCTCTTCACATCAAGTGGAGAAAGTATTGTAGCTTCAGTTTCAGCATCAGTCTTTGCCATGAATATTCAGGGTTGATTTCCTTCAGGATTGACTGGTTTGGTCTCCTTGCAGTCCAAGAGACTTCAAGAGTGTTCTCCAGCAGTTAGAAAGCATCAACTTTTTGACACTCAGTTTTCTTTATGGTCCAACTCTCACATCCATGTGGGTGGATGTATACTCAATCATGTCCAACACTTTGTGATGCTATGGACTGTAGCCTGCCAGGTTCCTCTGTCCATGGAATTTCCCAGGCAAAAATACTGGAGTGGGTTGCCATTTTCTACTCCAGGGGATCTTCCTGACCCAGAGATCAAAACTGTGTCTCTTGCATATCCTGCCTTGACAGGCAGATTCTTTACCACTGTGCCACCTGGGAAGTCCCAGTTCACATCCATACATGACAACTGGAAAAACCATAGTTTTGACTAGATGGAGCTTTGTCGGCAAAGTGATGTCTTTGCTTTTCAATGTACTGCCTATGTTTGTCATAGTTTTCCTTCCAAGGAGCAAGCCTATTTTAATTTCATGGCTACAGTCACCATCTGCAGTTATTTGGAAGCCCAAGAAAAGAAAACCTGTCACTGTTTCCACTTTTTCCCCTTCTATTTGCCATGAAGTGATGCAACCAGATGCCGTGATCTTAGTTTTTTGAATGCTGAGTTTTAAGCCAGCTTTTTCACTATCCTCTTTGACCTTCATCAACAAGTTCTTAAGTTCCTCTTCACTTTCTGCGTTATAATGGTATCATAAACAGTAAAGAATCTGCCTGCCATGCAGGAGACCAGGGTTCGATTCCTGGGTTGGGAAGTTCCTCTGGAGAAGGGAATGGCAATCCACTCCAGTATTCTTGCCTGGAGAATTCCATGGACAGAGAAGCCTTGTGGGCTACAGTCCGTGGGGTCACAAAGAGTCGGACACGACTGTGAGTGACTAACACACACATAACACACACACATATTTCTCCCAGCAGTCTTGATTCCAGCTTGTGATTCATCTAGCCCAGCATTTCCTATGATGAGCTTCCCTAGGGACTCAGTTTTGAAATTCCTCCTACCTATGCAGGAGATGTGGTTCAAACCCTAGGTTGGGAAGATCCTCTGGAGATGGGGATGGCTACCCACTCCAGTATTATTGCTCATAGAAGTCCAAGGACAGAGGAGCCTGGTGGGCTATAGTCCATGGGGTTGCAAAGAGTCAGCATGACTGAGCAACTAACACTTTCTCTCTGCAAATATGAAAAATAAGCAGGGTGAAAATATATAGCCTTCAAGTACTCCTTTCCCAATTTTGAACCAGTCCATTGTTCCATGTCCAGTTCTGACTGTTACTTCTTGACCTGCATAAGGTTTCTTAGGAGGCAGGTAAGGTTTCTCAGGAGGCTGGTAGTCCCATCTTTTTAAGAATTTTATACAGTTTGTTGTGATCCATACCAAAGGCTTTTGATCACATTTTGACCACTATCTGGTGTTTTCTTTCAAGCTCCATAGTTTTGATTTGTTTTGTTTTGCTTCTGGCTGGATTAATTTGCAATTTGTTCAATTAATTTGGCATTGCCTCAGAGAAAAAGAAATTATTTCCGCCAAAGTCTGTCCTGAGCTGAAAGATTTAAATAGGAAGAGCAAACCTGGAAAGATCCAAGTGTTGAGAAGTAGAGTGGAAAGTATTGTTGAATATTGTCAAAAAGACAACCTCAAAATGCCATATGAAGCTTTTCTGATGGTCTCCCATGGAGAATTCCATCTCAGAAACCTGCTTTCTGCTCTGCATTCCAGGAAGCTCAGAAATACATGGGCACTGGCCTCCTATTCTGCTCTGAGGATGATTCTGCCAGCCCATCTCTCTCCTGCAGAGAGGGGTAGCAGACCGAAAACCCAGAAAGCTTCCAATCCTGAAAGGCTCTCCATCTGCACCAGTTCTGGTTAGAAATGATCTTCACAGCTGTGTGTCCATGAAGGATGTAATCTGTTTGAAAAAGTTTAGCATCAGAGGGTCCACCTCGGGCAGAAGGAACCACCTTATGGGTATGATAGTTCCCACTCCTTCACTAGGGAACAGCTACATCAGCTCCAAGCAGTTGTACTTCCCCACCCACACACAGCCCCATAAGACCCCACAAGACTCCCCCTCAGCCCCACAAGATCCCACAGCCACCCCAAAAAGACCCCAAATGACCCCACAACAACCCAACGAGACTCCACACCACGCTATCCCACATAATGCCCAAGAGCCACCACCACCTCTTTAACACTTGAACCTTACTTCATTTCTTGTTACTAAATTTGAGAAGACGACTGCACTTTGAGGGGATGGTGAGTGTCAAGCTCTGTGCAGGGAGGAGAGAGATGAACAGGAGGTGCAGGAGTGGAGAAACCATGGAGAATTTGCGGGGGAGCAGAGGGAGCTCTATACACGTGTGGACATGGATTTTTGGAGAAACACTTTAGAATGGGAGAAACTCAAGTGTTATTATAGGAAAGTGTGCATCAAAGCAGAAATGAGGTGACCAATGTTTCAATGCCACAAAAGGATGCATCCAAAGCTCAAAGGATCTGGATATCTGCTCTGGGCCAAGCCCTGCCCTTGTATTAATTGGTCCCCATAACTGCTCTCATCCCATTTCTTCAAGAGTGGAGGCCAAGCCCAAAAATCCCTTTAAAGGCACAGTCCTGGAATACAAGACAATTTGGGCAGTAAACTGCTGCCCTTTTTCCTCCTCTGAAACAGGCTCTGAGGGTGTTTATAACCAATACAGTGGCTGAGCCACATTTATAACCAATACATGGCTGAGCCACACTGGGCACCTGAACGTGGCAAGTCCAAACTGAGATGTGCTGTGACTGTAAAACACACCCTGAATTGTGGGGTTGTTTTGTTTGCTTGTTTGTTTTCTTTTTTTGCCTCATGGTGTGGCATGCAAGATCTTAATTTCCCAACCAGAGACTGAACCCATGCTTCCTGCAGTGGAAGCTTAGAGTGTTAACTACTGGACATCCAGGGAAGCCCCGGCACACTGCATTTTGGACACTCAGCACAAAACACACGATGTGAAACAGCTCTGTCCAAGAAAAAAAAATACTCAATAGCCAATCTAAGAAATAAATGGAAAATTTTATTCAAGCCAATCTGAGGATTACAACCCAGGAGACAGTCTCTCAGAAAGCACTGAGGACTGTTCCACCCATTAGAACTCAAAGATCCATTAGAGGTCAAAGCACAGTTATATAAGCTTTTGAGACAAAGGGTTATACGTAAGAGAAATATATTGATAGTTTACATGATCTAACAAGGCAAGTAGTGAGTCATCATGACTCCTTACAGAATTGAGAAAGGAATGTTATCTCCTAAGGAGTTACCTCTCATTGGAAAAGACCCTGATGCTGGGAGGGATTGGGGGCAGGAGGAGAATGGGACGACAGAGGATGAGATGGCTGGATGGCATCACTGACTCGATGGACATGAGTCTGAGTGAACTCCGGGAGTTGGTGATGGACAGGGAGGCCTGGCATGCTGCGATTCATGGGGTCGCAAAGAGTCGGACACGACTGAGCGACTGATCTGATCTGATCTGATCTAAGGAGTTACCTTGCTGGCACTGATAGAAAATTGGTGGGGTTTTTAGTTAATTTTTTGTTGGTGAGCAGGCATTCCCTGTGTCTTCTAGATCTTCTAAGGAGACCTAGTCTGTGTACAGTGCAGATGCACAATGCATATGAAGGGGAGAGAAGACTGACTCAAACAGCAGATAAAATTTTAGGTTCAATTTTTCTTGTCCTGCCTTAAAATAATTTTGTTTCATCAGCTCAGTGATTTTTATATGCCTTACACAGTCAAAACAACCTTTTTTACATACCAGGCAAAATAAAACGTGTTAGTAAAATCAGTGTCACCCATTTCTTCTTACCTTTTTAATGTGGTTATTATAAAATTTAAAATCACCCATGTGGCTCACATTATATTAAGAGTCTGTGCTGTTAATTGCTATGCAGTCCCTCTGCACCTATGAGGTGCCAGATAATGGGCAAGATCCTAAAGATAATTTATGAGCAAGATAAACAGTATTCCTCTGTGGCTTCAAAAAGCTTCCACGTTCCTCATGGGAGAAGGCCAAAGCTTCAGATTCCTTTAGAGCAGAGGCCCCCAACCCCTGGGATCTATTGCCTGATGATCTGAGGTGGAGCTGATGTGATAACAATAGAAATTAAGTGCACAATAAATGTAAGGCACTTGAATCATCTGGAAACCATCCCCCACCCCTTCCCCCACCCCCACCCCACCCCCTTCACCCTCACACTTGTCTATGGAAAAACCATCTTCCACAAAACCAGTTGTGCCAAAAAACACTGTGGACTGCTGCATTAGAGCATAACAGGGAAAAAATTTTTTTTTAAAATTAAGGAAGTTTATCTTTACTTCCAGAGACATTTGACAATTGGTCTATCCCAGATTATGTTTATTATTATTCAATTGAAGTGTATCAGACACTCATCACTCATAAATTAATGTTTTCCCATAAGAAATGGCAGACTTTGTAACATAGTTGTGAATACTTGTTGATTATTTGAGGTTAGTATTTCAAGAATCATGCCAAATTTTTTTTTTTTTAAGCATAACAGCAATAGATGGAAATAGAGAGAAGGGGGAAAAAAGATTGCGTGTGAGAGAGAGATGGAGATTGAGGGTGATTGAGAGGGAGTCAAAAAGAGTCGGTTCATGAATGTCTTCACGATTCAGACCCTCAGGACCACACTTGGCTAAAATGAACTCCATGGGACTCCCCTGGTGGTCCATTGGCTGCAGGGGACCTGAGTCTGATCCTTGGTCAGGGATTTAGATCCCACAGCCACAACTAAGAGTTCACATGCTTCAACTAAAGACCCTGCATGCCACAACTAAGACCCAGCCCAGCCAAATAAATATTTTTAAAATAATAATAACTAAAAAAATAAAATGAACTCCGTCAACTTTTATTTTGTCCCTCTGCCCCTCTCCTCCACCCCCCTGATCTCCCTGTCCTTCCAATCCCTGTGACATCAGTGTTAGTTGCTTGGTCATGTCTGACTCTGTGTGACCCCATAGACTGTAGCCCACCAGGCTCCTCTGTCTATGGGATTCTCCAGGCAAGAATACTGGAGTAGGTGGCCATTTCCTTCTTCAGGGAATCTTCCCAACCCAGGGATCCAGCTGAAGCTCCTGCACTGAGGCGGATTCTTTATCCTCTGAGCCACCAGGGAAGGTCAGATAGATTTTGTTGTGAATCTGGCTCCTCCCTTCCCTAGCTCCCTGAAATGGAAAGACTTAGAAAAACTCTCTAAACTTCATTTTTCTTATGTGAACAACAGAAGTAACTAAATTTGCTGCCTCACTGGGTTTTCATATAAAGTGCCTTTCAGTAGGTTCTAGCATGTGTTATGTGCTTATTAAACATTAGCTATTTTATTTTCTTCAAAAATATGAGGACCAATGAATTAATGCTCTTATTTTGTGCCTGAAATTTCCCTGATTCAGAGCTCACAGGGAAGAAAGAGCAGCCTGAGCAGACAAAGGATTATGAATGATATCCTGGGGCACTCCAGGGGCTTTTAGCCATGTCAGTTCTAGGCTAAGCAAAGGATTCAGGTCTTCCTTGATTAACTCATTAAAAATGACTACAGGGCACTTAGCTGTGCTAGGGCTAATTAAGGGAAAAGACAGCAGAGGATGGAGCTGATTTGTAGCACAAAGAACCACAAAGAAATCTGGGATTAAAAGATTTAGTAGATTTGGGCGAAGGTGCTGTTATGCTTTCCAGTGGGGCTGGCGGGACCGCTGCGGGCTCTGTGAACAAAGCTACCGAAATTCCAAAGTGGAAGACTGGCTTTGGGGCATCTACCACTTCAGCACCAATAAGAATGACTTCCAGAGGAACTTGTTCTTCAATTTGGGCCTTTGCTGCTGGAGTTTGGCTGGCCAGGAATTTGAGTTACATTGACCAAATAGCATCTCGGCCTGGATGTAACCATAAAGACACGTGAAACCCCTGTGCTGTACTTGAACCTTCCAAAAACAGAGCCTTCAATCTGTGACCATCACAAGACTTGCCCTGATGGCAGCTGAAGTTTTATTCAGATGGGTATTTTTCCTTCCCTGCCTGATTTATTTTTCTTTGTTGAGTCCACTCAGGCACCCTTTGCAGGTCAGCAGGCAGGCTTCAGCTAAAGTGTTGTTCTCTGTTCTGTAAAGTTCTATAAAACAAGGGTGTGATCCCTGGGTCGGGAAGATCCCCTGGAGGAGGGCACAGCAACCCACTCCAGTATTGTTGCCTGGAGAATCCCATGGACAGAGGAGCCTGGCGGGCTATAGTCCATAACGTTACAAAGAGTTGGACACAACTGAAGCAACTTAGCATACATACATAGTTCCTAAGTTTTGTCAGGGGATGATCTTTGTTCTTGTCCTGAAGAATAATTTAATTAACAAAGACTGTACACACACACACACACACACACACAATAAAAAACACCCAAAGATTTAGAAGATTTGGAGTCAAATTCATGCTCCAGAACTTATATGCAACATTCTGGGTTCCTAAATATGTTATGATTTAACTTCTCTGAATCTAGGTATCTTCACATGTAATTCTCACAACACCACTGGTAAAACCCACTATGCTTGTAATGACTTAATAATGATGAACATTTATTGAGGACTTAATGACTTATTACGCTCAAATTGTTGTGGTCTTCAGCTGATGAGGAGCACTTTGAGAAACCCACTGCAACTACTTTGGTTTTATCCCCTGCACTAGGCCTCTACATGTTAATGTTCCAAGAGCAACTGCAGTTTCCCTAAGTTGCAACCTTGGTCCATGGCCCTCTCCCTAGAAGAGCACACCATGGGCACTCATAGAGCTTTACTGACTTACTGCTTGATGATGCTAAGAGTGATGGAAAGGACTTCCCTGTTGGTCCAGTGTTAAGAATCTGCCTAAGAATGTCCCTGCCAATGCAGGGGACACGGGTTTGATCCCTGGTTTGGGAAGATTCCACGTGCCTTGGGGCAGCTGAGCCCCTGTGCCACAACTACTGAAGCCCAAGAGCTCTAGAGCCCATGTTCACTGAAAACCTGTGCACAGCAACAAAACCCAGTACAGCCAAAAATAAATAAATTAAAAAGTGGTAGAGAGCCACTGATTCACTTTAGTACTTGAGAAAATACTGAATTTTCTGAGATAAGCAGCTATGGAGGGGAACTGGAAGATTGCCAGTAGTATCTTAAAGCATTCGCTGCTATGTGTTTAACCCTCAAAAGGTCGTGTATGAGAGCAGCCACCTCGTTCAGCTGAGGGAACTGCAGGCACTGGAGTAGGCATTTCTCTTCTTCACAAAAAGGAATTTATCGAGTGCACTTGAGTCATCTTGCTCAGTTTCTCAGTCATGTCTGACTTTGCGACCCCATGGACTGCAGCCCTCCAGCTTCCTCTGTCCATGGGATTTTCCAGGCAAGAATACTAAAGTGGGTTGCCATTTCCTTCTCTAGGGGATTTTCATGACTTAGGGATTGAACATGCAACTCTTGCATTGTCAGGCAGATTCTTTACCACTGAGTCATCTTGAGACCTTACTAAAAATACAGAGTCTGATTCAGTAGGTCTAGGGTGCTGCTGGGCATCTACATCGCAGCAAGCTCCCAGGGGTAGACAGTGCTGCTGGCTTGCAAACCGCATTTTGAGTAACTAGTCAAGAGTTCATACTCTGTTTCTCATGTGTTTCCCCCAACCCTATCCAAGCCAAGGGGCTCGAAAGTTGTCTCAGAAAGTGAGTACACAGAATAGCCTAAGCTCCCACGAAGCTCCCTATGACTAAAAGAGACTTTCCATTTCCTGAGAAAGAGATCACTGTTAAATTCTGAAAGCCAAAGAAAAAGAGACTCTAAGAAAGCAGAGGGAGAGGAGTGGCTCACTACTTACAAGAGATCCTCATGTGCGTTCACGCTGTCGATTCAGTCGTGCCCAACTCTATGCAACCCTATGGACTGTAGCCCGCCAGACTCCTCTGTCCATGGGATTAAGTGCTAATTTCTCCCTAGAAACCAGGACGGCCAGAAGGTAGTGGGATGACACTGAAAGTGCTGAAAATAGAAACTGTCAACCAAGAATTCTACATCTGGCATAACTATACTTCACAAATGAAGGAGGAATTAAGATCTGCCCCACAACAAATTCTAAAAGGAGTTATTTGGGCTGAAATAAAAGGACTCTTGAGAGTAACTTGAATTGACATGGCACCAGTAAAGATAACTACATAAGTAAGTGTGGAAATGACAACATAAATATATATGCTCCGTGTAATTATATTTTTCCTATTTGATTTAAAAGACAAGTGTGTAACACAATAATTATAAATCTGTATTGATGGTCACACTATGTATAAAGATTGATTTGTATAATAATAACAACATAAAGGAGAGGGGAAGGAACAGAGCTTATATAGGAACAAAGTTTTTCCACGCGACTGAAAGTTAGTATTAATTAAAATTATTGATTGTTGGGAATTCCCTGGCTGTCCAATGGTTAGGACTCCACACTTTCATTGCCGAGGGCACAGGTTGGGGAACTAAGATCCTGCAAGGTAAAACAAAATGTTAGATTGTTTTAAATTAAGATGCTAATTTTACTACCCAGAGAAACATTAACAAAAAAAATTTTTTTTAATATCGTAAACAAAATGACTAGAGAATTGAAACAGAACACACTAGAAAACATCTACTTAATACAAAAGAAGCTGATAATAGAGGAATAGAGAAATGAAAAAGACATGGAAAATAAATATCAATTAGTAGATGTAAATCCTACTTCAGAAATCATTACAACAAATGCTAATGAATTAGGCATTCCAATCAAAAGAGAGAGATTGACAGAGTGGATTTTCCCAAAAACATGATCCAATTATAAGCTGTATACAAGAGAGTCTCTTTAGAAAGTTAAAAGATGAGAAAAGATACAGAATGTAAATAGTGACCAAGAGAGTCAAGTGGTTATACTGGTTTGAGTCAACATAGACTTTAAGACAAAAACTGTTACTGGAAACAAAGGACACTTTATAGAGGTATTTAAGGAAATAAATAGGACAATCCAATAGGAAAAATGATTATACAAACATATTCACTTAACAATAGAGGTCTATAATACAGTGAAACGAAACCAGACTTAAAACTGAAAGGAGAAACACATAATTCAACAACAAAAGTTGAAAACATCATGTCCCACTTTCAATAATAAAACAACTAGGCAAAAGAAAAGCCAGGAAATAAAAGACTAGAACAACACTAAAACACAGTTAGATCCAGCAGATGTCTGTAGATAGCATGTGGTCTCTTCCTGGACCACAGATTGAACCCATGTCCCCTGCACTGCAAGGCAGGTTCTTAACCACTGGACCACCAGCAAGTCCCCGTGATTACTGTTTTAATGATTTTTTTAGAGGAAATTTAAAAATTTTAGAACAGTTTTAGATTTACAGAAAAATCGCAACAATAATACAGCTTGCACATACTTCACAACCCAGTTTCTTCTATTAACATTTTGTATTAGTATGGCACATCTACAATAATTAATAAATGAATGTTGACACATTATTATTGACCGAAGTCCATACTTTATTCAGATTTCCTTAGTTTTTACCGAATATGGTTTTTCTGTCCTAGTATTCTAAGATATCAAGTTCTATTTCGTTGTCATGTCTCTGTAGGCTCCTCTTGGTTATGGGCTTCCCTTGTGGTTCAGCTGGTAAAGAATCAGCCTGCAATGCAGGAGACCTGGGATCGATCCCTGGGTTGGGAGATCCCCTGGAGAAGGGAAAGCCTACCCACTCCAGTATTCTGCCCTGGAGAATTCCATGGACTGTATAGTTCATGGGGTCACAAAGAATCAGACACAACTGAATGACTTTCACTTGGCTATGGCAGTTTCTCAGACCTTCCTTGTTCTTGATGACCTTGCCAGTTTTGAGGAGTGTTGTTCACCTTTTTGTAGAATGGCCCACGTTCGGGATTTGCGTCATGTTTCCTCATGATCTGATAGAGATTATGGGATTTGGGAAGGAAGACAACAAGGTAAAGTGCCATTCTCTCCACATACTAGTAGTACATACTATCAGCACGGCTTATCAGGCTTATCACTAGTAATGACCTTATCTCCTGACTGAGGTGGAGTCTTCTCAGATTTCTTCCCTGTATAGTATTTTTCATTTGATTTCACTTGATTTTCATTTCAGATGAGATGGGTGAATGGCATCACCAATGCAATGAACATGAACTTGGGCAAACTTCGGGAGATAGTGAGGGACAGGGAGGCCTGGCATGCTGCAGTCCATGGGGTCACAAAGAATTGGACATGACTGGGCCACTGAACAACAACAATATAGTCTTTTTATTAACTTTTCATATTGTCCTCTTTGACAGTATGACACGACACAGTCAGCAGTTAAAAAGTGGGGAGCTATTCATGTACTGGAAAGACGACAACTTACAGAAATGAAAATATGTAACAGGGAGAGGGAGAGAGGAAGGGAGAGAAAAGTCCACATGTATTACAGGGACTCAGCCACACAATATATCACTAAAGTTTAATTCCCTTTAATTGTAGGGTCAGAAAAGATACTTAGGAATTGATTGATAGCCTAGATCCTGCAAAACCTGCTGTTCTGAGGGGAAGAGGCATCTGTAAATTTCAACAAAATTCCTGGAAAGAATTAATGTGAAATTTTCTGAAGCTACAAAAAAACATCAAAAGAAGCATTAAAATAACCCTAATATTAGGGTTATTTTGTTATCACTAATATTGTGAGTGTGTGGCTGACAACAAACTGTGGAAAATTCTTAAAGAGATAGGAATACCAGACCACCTTACCTGCCTCCTGAGAAATCTGTATGCAGGTCAGGAAACAACAGTTAGTACTGGACATGGAACAACAGACTGGTTCCAAATTGGGAAAGGAGTACGTCAACGCTGTATATTGTCACCCTGCTTATTTAACTTCTATGCAGAGTAAATCATGAGAAATGCTGGGCTGGATAAAGCACAAGCTGGGATCAAGATTGCCAGGAGAAACACCAATAACCTCAGATATGCAGATAACAGCACCCTTATGGGAGAAAGCGGAGAAGAATTAAAGAGCCTCTTGACCAAAGTGAAAGAAGAGAGTGGAAAGGCTGGCTTAAAATTCAGCATTCAGAAAACTAAGATATGGCATCTGGTCCCATCACTTCATGGCAAACAGATAGGGAAACAATGGAAACAGTGAGAGACTTTCTTTTCTTGGGCTCCAAAATCACTACAGATGGTGATTGCAGCCATGAAATTAAAAGACGCCTGCTCCTTGGAAGAAAAGCTATAACCCACCTAGACAGCATATTGGAGAAGGCAATGGAAACCCACTCCAGTACTCTTGCCTGGAAAATCTCATGGACAGAGGGAGGAGCCTGGTAGGCTGCCGTCTATGGGGTCGCACAGAGTCGGACACAACTGAAGTGACTTAGCAGACAGCATATTAAAAAGCAGAGACATTGCTTTGCCAACAAAAGTTCGTCTAGTCAAAGCTATGGTTTTTCCAGTAGTCACGTATGGGTGTGAGAGTTGAACCATAAACAAAACTGAGTGCTGAAGAATTGATACTTTTGAACTGCGGTGTTGGAGAAGACTCTTGAGAGTCCCTTGGACTGCAAGGAGATCCAACCAATTAATCCTAAAGGAAATCAGTCCTGAATATTCATTGGAAGGACAGATGTTGAAGTTGAAGCTCCAATACTTTGGCCACCTGATTCCAATAACTGACTTATTGGAAAAGACCCTGATGCTGGGAATGATTGAAGGCAGGAGGAGAAGGGGATGACAGAGAATGAGATGGTTGGATGGCATCATCGACTCGATGGAAACTAGTTTGAGCAAGTTCCGGGAGTTGGTGATGGACAGGGAAGCCTGGTGTGCTGCAGTCCATGGGGTCGAAAAGAGTCGGACACGACTGAGCAACTGAACTGAATTGAACTGAACTGAAGGAAGGTATACCAAATTGTGCAGAAATAAGGAATAGAGTAACACTATGGCATTGATATTTTTAGAATAGAATTTAAACATGAATGAATTTAAATTTCATGATAAAATTTTATAATTATTGCAATTGTTTATGTTTTATATGTTGTTTAAGGTCTTTTGTAAATGTGTTGTTGCCATATAAGTTACTTGAGAGAAATTAACTGGAATCATTACTGATGTTTACACGTTTAAGAAAATGAACTTTCATAGTCCAACTCTTTGCTACCCCATGGACTATAGCCTTCCAGGCTCCTCTGCCCATGGGATTCTCCAGGTAAGAATACCTGAGTGGGTTGCTATTCCTTTTTCCAGGGGATCTTCCCAACCCAGGGATCAAACCCAGGTCTCCTGTATTGCAGGCAGAGTCTTAACCATCTGAGTCACCAGGGAAGCCCAAGGTATTTGAGAGAAATTAATCACAATCATTACTGATGTATACAAGGTTAAGAAAATGAACTTTCATAGTTTTATCTTTTAGATAATTTAATAAATTGAAACTTAATTCCAAAAAAAAGTGGGGGGTTATGCTGCATCTCCTGAGAGCAGAGTACTTGCATAAGTTATCTGGAATTCTTCTGAACATGATACTTTCTATTACCCTTTATTTATTTATCATTTATTTATTAATAGTAATTCATGGATATTTATTTTATACTTTTGGTTATAACCCAATACTACATCCTTGTTTTCCTGGTCAAATTGTTTCAGCTTTGGAAATTGGAAGCTCTTTCTGTTGGCTCATGTGCACCTTATTTTTTCTTTCTTTTTTTTTTAGCAGTTTCTTGTTTTCTGCTTTAAATATTATTTGTGAATACATTGAGAAACACTTCAAATAACACTATAATTTTTTTGTTTTTAAATATCAAGCATAATTTCTTGATAAAACCCCAGTGGGAGGATAATCTATTATCCTCACCAAAAACTAACCGCTTCTCTTACTCATTTATGTATTTTTTAATTTATTTTTGGCTGCTCTGGGTCTTCATTTCTGTGAGGGCTTTTTTCTAGCTTTGGCGAACTGGAACTCCTTTCTGTTGCCCTGCACAGGCCTCTCTCGCCGTGGAGCGTGGGCTCTAGGGCGCTTGGGCTCAGTAGCCGCAGAAGCTGTGGCTCATAGGCTTAATTGCTCCTCTTCATGTGGAATCTTCCTGGCTAGGGATCAAACCTAAATCCCCTGCATTGGCCAGAGGACTCTTATCCTCTTCACCAACAAGTCAAGTCCAAATATTAACCCTTTCTATTCCTCTTTTTTGCTCCTGACATTCCATGTTTCCTTCTGTTATCATTCCCCTTCTCCTTTCAAGAACTTCCTTTAGCAATTTTTTAAATTAAGTTCACTAAGAACAAATTCACTCAATTTTCCTTCATCTGAGAATGGCTTCATTTCATTTTCATTCCTAAAGTATATTCTCACTGGATATATAATTCTGTTAACAGTTCCTTTCTCTTAGCACTTGAAAAATGTGTTGTTTCCTTCTGGCCTCTATGGGTTCTAATGAGAAATCACAAGAATTAGAGACATTCTGCCCCAGTAGGCAATGTATCATTTTTCTAGGACTGCTGGGCACATTCAAGAGTTGGTTTTTTGTTTTTTCTTTTAGTTTTCAGTAATTTGATTTATGATGTTTTGGGCATTATGATAGTTTGGGGCCTATTCTTTTGGGATTGACTCAACTTCTTCAAACCGTAGGTTATACCTTCCCCAAATTTGTGAAGCTTTCAGTCATTATCTTTTCAAATATTTTTTTCAGCCCTGCCCTCTTCCACCTCTCCTAAATTTTAGATCTACTCTTAATGTCTTACCAGCCTTTCAGATGTTTATTTAAAAATTCCTTTTTTTTTTTAATTTAAAAAGGCTTAATTGTGGAAAATAACATACAATTTACCATTTAAACAATTTACCATCTGAACCATTTCTAACTGTACAGTTCAGTAGTGTTAAGCATATTTACAGTGCTGTGAAACCAATATCCAGAAGTTTTCATATGGGAAAACAAACTCTATACCCAGCAAACAACAGCACCCCATTTCTTCCTCCACCCATGCCCCAGCAACCATCAGTCTACTGTCTGTTGATATGAATTTGATTTCTCTACATACTTCATATAAGTGGAATCATACAGTATTTTTGTTTTTGTGACCAGCTTATTTCACTTAGCATAATGTCCTCAAGGTTCACTCACATTGTATCATGTGGCAGAATTTTCTTCCTTTTTAAGAATGAATAGTATTCCAGGACTTCCTTGGTGGTCCAGTGGTTAGGATTCTGTTTTTCCAAAGCTAGGGGCACAGGTTCTATCCTTGGTCAGGGAACTAAGATCCTGCATACCACGCCGTTGAGTTAACAACAACAAAAAAAAGAGTAATATTCCATTGTATGTATCTATTGTATTTTGTTTATCCATTTATCTCTCTATGGACACTTGGGTTGCTTATTCCTCTTGCCTACTGTGAACAGTGCTACTATGAATATGGAAGTGTGAACATTTCTTCAAAGTCTTGCTGTTAATTCTTTTGATATATATTCAGAAGTAGAATTGCTGGATCACATAGTAATTCTATTTTTAATTTTTGAGGAACTCCCATACTGTTCTCCATAGCAGCGGCACTGTTTCACATTATTTTGGGTCTAGTTTCTTTGAACATTGTGCTTGAGATTCATCCATGTTGTTGCAAATAATAATGTTTTGTTTATTCTCATTACTATGTAGCACTCCATTAGGTGAAAAATCCTGCAATTTATTTATTCTACTATAGACTTTGGGGTTGTTTCCAGGTTTGAGCTATTAAAAAGAGTGCTGTTATCAACATTCTTCTGTGTTTCTGGTGTTAAAAAAAATATGTGCGTGAGTGCTAAGTCATTTCATTCATGTCCGACTCTGTGCCACCCTATGGACTGTAGCCTGCCAGGCTCCTCTGTCCATGAGATTCTCCAGGCAAGAATACTAGAATAAGTTGCCATGCCCTCCTCAAAAAAAAAAAACACAAAAGTATGTATACACATTTCTGCCAAGTCAAATTCCTAGGAGTGGAATGATATTCTGGTGATTATTATATTATGATTTTGACTTAAAATTTCCTGATGACTAGTGGAATTAGCACAGAACTTTTCAAATGTTTATGGGCCATTTGTGTATCTCTTTTGTGAAGTGTCTATCCTATATTTTGCCCACTTTTCTGAAAGCTTGCTTCTTATGATTTTGCAAGAGTTCTTAATAAGTTCTGCATATGAGTTCTTTGTCAGATACAAGTGTTACAATATCTTCTCCTTTTTGTGGCTTTGTTCTTCACTCTCTAAATGTAGTTTCTTATGATAAACCGATGTTCTTACTATTGACAGAGTTCAACTTTTCATTTTTATTTGTCTTTTAACATTTTCTGTAACCTCATTTAGAAAATCCTAACTAAAAAGCCTCTTGATGAAAGTGAAAGAGGAGAGTGAAAAAGTTGGCTTAAAGCTCAACATTCAGAAAACTAAGATCATGGCATCTGGTCCCATCACTTCATGGGAAATAGATGGGGAAACAGTGGAAACAGTGTCAGACTTTACTTTTGGGTGCTCCAAAATCACTGCAGATGGTGACTGCAGCCATGAAATTAAAAGACGCTTTCCTTGGAAGGAAAGTTATGACCAACCTAGATAGCATATTGAAAAGCAGAGACATTACTTTGCCAAAAAAGGTCCGGCTAGTCAAGGCTATGGTTTTTCCAGTGGTTATGTACAGATGTGAGAGTTGGATTATGAAGAAAGCTGAGCACTGAGGAATTGATGCTTTTGAACTGTGGTGTTGGAGAAGTCTCTTGAGAGTCCCTTGGACTGCAAGGAGATCCAACCAGTCCATTCTAAAGGAGATCAGTCCTGGGTGTTCTTTGGAAGGAATGATGCCAAAGCTGAAACTGCAATACTTTGGCCACCTCATGGGAAGAGCTGACTCATTGGAAAAGACTCTGATGCTGGGAGGGATTGGGGGCAGGAGGAGAAGGGGACGACAAAGGATGAGATGGCTGGATGGCATCACTGACTCAATGGACGTGAGTTTGAGTGAATTCCGGGAGTTGGTGATGGACAGGGAGGCCTGGCGTGCTGTGATTCATGGAGTCGCAAAGAGTCGGACACGACTGAGCGACTGAACTGAACTGAACCCAAAGTCATTAAAATATGTTTTTTTCTAAGAGCTTCATTGTTTATCTTTTATATTTAGGTCTGCAGTCCATCTGGAATCAATTTTTGTGTATAATTTGAGATCTGCGTCAATAGACAGTTCTTCCTCATATGACTTTCCAAATGACCCAGTATCATTTTCTGAAGACCATCCTTTCCCATTCCACTGCTGTATTTACCCACACCATTTGTAATAGCTGTAAAGCATTCCATTCTAAGGCACTCTCATAACTTATTCACCATTCTTCCATGGGATATTTGACTTATTTTCTGGCCTCTGCCATCATCAAACAGGATGAATATATCTGTATAGACATCAAGGCCTTCTTCTGAAATTGTTAAAGCAGAGTACAATTTCTGAGCCAGAAAAATATTTATTTTTTTGAAGAATTAATAAATTATACGGTTCACAATTTCAAAAAAATCCAAAGAAGCCCAGTGAAAAGACACCTCCTACCTTGTCCCCAGTCCTTCTGGTCCCTTCACCAGGTAAGCACAATCATGAAATCTTGAGTATTTTCCAGACACCTTGTAATACATGAACAAGCATTATTTATATTATTTTCTTTTCTTTTTACACAGCTAGTGGCACTCTATAAACTTTGTTCTTCATCTTGTCCTTTTGACTTAACAATACATCTTAGAAACCTTCCCGTTAGTGTACATAGAAAAGCATCCTGGTTCATTTTAAAGGTAGCGTAAATGATGCGTGTCACTGACTCCATGGACGTGAGTCTGAGTGAACTCCGGGAGTTGGTAATGGACAGGGAGGCCTGGCGTGCTGCAATTCATGGGGTCGAAAAGAGTCGGACACGACTGAACGACTGAACTGAACTGAACTGAACTGAATTGATGGGTGTATCACAATTTAGACAGTCTCCTATTGATGGATATCTATGCCGTTTCTAAGTTTTTGCAATGCATCTGTGCTTCAATGCCTGACCTTGCACGTGTCATTTCATATGAGTGTAATGTATCTGTTGGAGGAGGTTCTAGAAGTGGGTCAAAGAGGATATACAGCTGTGATATGATTGTTTTATTATTATTTTAGTTGTGATTAGATTATTTTACGGTTTATCTCATCGTGTATGAGATTGAACACTTTTTCAGAAGTTTTAAAAAGCTACTTGCTTTTATCAACATCCTTTGACGGCATGCACTTCTTTAAAATCCCCCAGTCTGCAAATTCCTCCAGTGTTTCCTCATTAGAAGTCCTCAGACATTGTCTTTCTGTGTCAGAGTTTGCACTTTTTAAAAGTTGTCTTTAAATGCTGCCATTTCAAGCTCCCTCCACAACGCAGACCGGAACCCGTCTTGCTTCCATCATCATTGACTCTGGGGCTTAAAGGCGGAAAATGGCACCTGTATGTTTTCCTAGGTGGAAGCTGGCACCTCTAGGTAAGGGGGCGGAGGGACCCTGGCCTTCTTGGGGAGGAGCCCGCCCCTCCCTGTCACTTTTCGGCCACGCCCTCGGCGCCGCAGTCACGCCCCTGGGTGGACGGCCCCGCCCCTCCCCGCCCCGTGCTCGCCTCCTCCCTGAAGAGCGGCTCCACCCTCCCGCCAATTTAGCGCCTTCCCACCGCCTCTCGGCTTTGCCCTCGGGCTAAGTGGCCCCGCCCCGTTGCGTAACCTGGCATCACTGGTCACGTGGTGCTCGGCAGAGGCGAGAGGGATCGGCGGTGACCATCGTTCCCGCCCACACGGATGACTTCTGCTGAGTGAAGCGCACTGAGGCGTGATGGCGAGGTCCTAGGGAAAGGCACTGAGAGGCCCGGACGCCACCCCTAGCTGCCCTCGGCCTCCAGGCCCGGGCGCTCGTTTCTGCGTCGTTGCTAGGCAGCCGCGTCTGGGGCGGGAGCCGGGGCGGGCTAACGCGGAAGGGTCCGGTGCCAGGGAGGGGCTGTAACTGCGGAGGGTCAGGGTGCCGGGCAGAGGGCCATGGAGCAGTACTGCATCTTGGGGCGCATAGGGGAGGGTGCGCACGGCATCGTCTTCAAAGCCAAGCACGTGGAGGTGAGCATCCAGCCCTTCCTCTTCGGTTCCATTGAGATCTCCCCGTCTTCCTGACCCTTGCTTGGGCCGTAGCTTTTGCCTCCCGGTAGTTCATCCTGGCGTGCGCCCGCCTCTTTTGCCCGCGGAGGGGAGGGCTTCCAATTTGCGGCCAGCTACCAACGGCGCTTTCAGCGAGTTCCCCTAGGAGCCGGGCGTGGATATCTGAGTTGTTTGCCCGGCTCTGCGCCGGTTGGCCCTGATTTCCCTCCAGCACGGGCTGGGGGGCGCGTTCCACCCCCACGAGGACCTCAACCCCCGGCGTCGCACCCCTTTTCCCAGCTGGGACGGGCTGGCAGTGTCTGCGTTTTGTCCCAAACAGACTGGAGAGATCGTTGCCCTCAAGAAGGTGGCCCTGCGGCGGCTGGAGGATGGCATCCCCAACCAGGTCCTACGGGAGATCAAGGCCCTGCAGGAGATCGAAGACAGTCAGTATGTGAGTGGGGCTGGTGTTCTGAGGGGCTGTCCCACCCTCCTTGCTTACTCCCACTCGGAGGGCCTGCGGTCACAGTGTTTCCTTATTTGCATCCTCACCCCTCAACTCACTGCCTTTCTTGTCCACATTCATTCACCCAGTTATTTCATTCCTCACTCATTCCCTCTTGTTCACGCATTTATTTCTTGCCTACTTGTTCATTCATTGACTGACTTATCCTTTTTCTCAAATCATATAATGATTTCTAATGATAATGATTACTGCCACCTGTTGAGCTCCTGTTACATTCTGCAGGCTGGGTTAACTGCTTTATGTACACTGTCCTTCTGAGTTTTCTCCTCCACACTGCAAGGCGGGTTTCAGGCTCTCCTTCTCTCAGGCCAGGGCCTGCTCATGGGCACTCAGTTGGCTCAGCTTGTCTGTGGAGGCTTTGGCCTGATTGCAGAATCAACGTTTTAACATTAGGGTCTCCCATAGGCTTTGCCCTCTGCTGGGCACTGGCGACATAGCCCCTAACCTGCTTTTGAGAACTGAAATGTGGTAGGGGAGACAGACAAAGGCTACAGGGTCCACTTGGCGTGATTTGTATGTGACAGGCATAAGAGGGGCTGTGGGCACATGGGGAGAGACACCTCACACACCCAGGCTCATTACGTGGTTTTCTGTCTTGTCCATGTCCTTCCTGAGTAGAGGATGTACCTAACTTCCTGGGGAGTGACAAGGCGAGGCCCACCCACCCAAGAGTAGGCAGTACCCTGACTTGCTTCTTATTCTCTAAAGATGTCCCTGATATTTTGGTGACAAAAGCATGTTTTAGAACTGCATGTGTCATCCTGGTTTTGTATAAGAATATGTAGTGTGTGTGTGTGTGTGTGTGTGTATATATATATAGGCTTCCCAGGTGGCTAAGATGGTAAAGAATCTGCCTGCAATACCTGGGACCTGGGTTTGATCCCTGGGTCGGGAAGATCTGCTGGAGAAGGGCATGGCAACCCACTCCAGTATTCTTGCCTGGAGAATCCCATGGACAGAGAAGCCTGGTGGGCTACAGTCCATGGGTTCCCAAAGAGTCAGACATGACTGAGCGACTAACACATACAACACACACACACATGTATGAATATGTGTCTGTGTATACCATGTCTCTTGTAAAGTCTGGTGGGATAGACTCCTACTGTTGACTGTAGGTGGTAGGATTTTACTTTTGCTGGGGTTTTTTGTTATAATTTTGTGTATTATCTGAATCTATATTTGTCCCAATTTGTAAAATGACTGTCTGCTACCATCAAAATCAGAAAAACAGCACTACGGCCATTCTTGTTTTTTGAGGACAGTAAAAGGGCTTACAAACAGCTTGTGTGAGCTGGTTGGAGGGCCCATGGGAAGCTGGTGATACAGTCCCATGTCCTGTGTAGCGGGCCTGAAGGGTCTATCTTTAAAACACTGCAGGTATTCCCCTGGCCCAGGCCATCCTCACCTCTCATCAGAACTACTGCAACAGCTCCCCCTTCCCTCCTCCAGCTTCCCTGCCACTACTCCCACTCCACAGTCAAAAACTGTAGATGAATCCACTCCCCAGCTTGAAAAGCTCCAGTGGCTTCTCTTCACTCTGAAAGAACTATCTCTATCGCTCTGTCTCATGCCAGCCTCTTCATTCATCCAGCAAAATTTCTTCCATGTCTCTCCGAAAACAGCACTATCGAGACTCCAGGAGTATAGAACAGAGCAGCCTCCTTCCTATTCTTGCCTTTGGGCCTTGTGTTTGCTGACCCCTGCCCACAGCTCCTTCCCAGATCCCTGTATAACAGACCTTGGCCCATATGTTCTCTTCTGTTTTCATCAGAATACCCTATAGGTTTGTTAGTTTCTGTCATTTGTCCCCTCCTTGAGAACCCACTGGCCCTCCCTCCTGCTCATTGCTGTGTAACCAGCCCTTGTGGGCCCTTGGTTTATATGGCATGTCTCCTGCGCCCAGTGCTGGGAGCTGCGATCACCTGTGTGGATGTGTGTTTCCAGATGACTTTCCAGTTTGTGGGCTGGGTGGGGGATCAGACACTGCCCTATATGGCCTTTCTTAGACCTCCTTTCCCCTGAGGGTTTGCTAGAGCTAAATCACTTCAGTCGTGTCTGACTCTTTGCGACCTCATGGACTGTGACCCACCAGGCTTCTTGTCCATGGGATTCTCCAGGCAAGAATACTGGAGTGGGCCGCCATGTCCTCCTCCAGGGGATCTTCCCAACCCAGGGATCAAACCCACATCTCTTAGGTCTCTTGCATTGGCAGGCGGGTTCTTTATACTAGTGCCCCCTGAGTGTTTACTACAGGATTCCAGTAGGGACTTGCCTTCTTCTGGGAGAAGGGAGCAAGAGAGCACCCAGCTCCCTGATCCTGAGCTCAGGTCTCTTGTCACCTTCTCTGCCTGCCTGGTCCTCTGTTGGCGCAGGGGCTGAAGATCCGAGAGAGTCTGAGCCGTGAGAGTCTGGAGGCTGACGGGGTACCCATTGCAGGTTGTGCAGCTGAAGGCCGTGTTCCCACATGGCGCAGGCTTTGTGCTGGCCTTCGAGTTCATGCTGTCAGATCTGGCTGAGGTGGTGCGCCGCACCCAGAGGCCACTGGCCCAGGCGCAGGTCAAGAGCTACTTACAGATGCTGCTCAAGGGCGTCGCCTTCTGCCATGCCAACAACATCGTGCATCGGGTCAGTACCACCCTGGGCTGGGGTGGGCCTGTGGATGGCTAGGCTGGGAGTAGGCCAGCCCTTGATAAAGGGCATGGTTTGGGAGGGGACAGAACGGGCAGGGCCTGGGGACAAGTGATTGGAGTTGTGGCCCTGGAAGAGACCAGGTCCTGAGCTCACTCGGGTGCCCAGCCTGCCGAGCCCTCCTGTCCCGAGGTCCGCTAGAGGAACTGATGCTTCTTTTGGTGCCCTCAGGACCTGAAGCCAGCCAACCTCCTTATCAGTGCTTCAGGCCAGCTCAAGATAGCAGACTTTGGCCTGGCCCGGGTCTTTGCCCCAGATGGCAACCGCCTCTACACACACCAGGTGGCCACCAGGTAGGGAGGACCAGTTTCTGGGCAGGATATGGCAAAGGATAGGCCCCCAGCCTACCTATTGGGGAAGAGATGATTTTGGAAGAGATGTTCTGTCCAAACAAGTGCTACTGGGGCTGGTGTGAGGGTCAGGGTGACCTTCCAGGGCAGCTTCCTGACAGACCAGTGACATACCTGTGACCCCCTGCCCTCCTCTCATAGGTGGTACCGAGCCCCCGAGCTCCTGTATGGTGCCCGCCAGTACGATCAGGGTGTCGACCTCTGGTGAGACTCCTACGGGCTAGACAAGGGGGGATGTGGGTAGCTGAGTCACCTCTCCTCCTGGACATTGAGGTCTCTAAGCCATTTGGGGGTTTTCCCTGCTGTGAGCTCTAGGTTGCCTTGGGAGTGTCTCCTCTGGTTAGAGTATTTCTGAGGAGTTTGGAATCAGTGATCCTCCCCATGAGTTTTGAGCTGGGAGGGGTCAAGTGGCATTGGAGTGATTGTCCCTGTAGGAAGCTTCTGGGCTGAGGTTGGGAAGGTGGTCCGAGGCATGGGATGTCTAAGCCGGTATGCAGGCGGTGACATCCAGGATGTAATGTCCCTGAGTTATGCAGAGGCCTGGGTCCCTGGATATGAAGGCCTTGGACCTTTATTTGGAGTTGGATGCATGGCAACTCACTCTAGTATTCTTGCCTGGAGAATTCCACGAACATAGGAGCCTTGTGGGCTACAGGCCATAGGATCGCAGAGTCAGACATGACTGACTCACCTAGTAGCTCAGTTGGTAAAGAATCCGCCTGCAATGCAGGAGACCCTGGTTTGATTCCTGGGTCAGGAAGATCCCCTGGAGAAGGGATAGGCTACCCATTCCAGTATTCTTGGGCTTCCCTGGTGACTTAGATGATAAAGAATCCTCCTGCAGTGCGGGAGACCTGGGCTTGATCCCTGGGTTGGGAAGATCTCCTGGAGAAGGGAAAGGCTACCCACTCCAGTATTCTTGCCTGGAGAATTCCATGGGCAGAGGAGCCTGGCAGGCTACAATCCTTGGAGTCGCAAAGAGTCAGACACGACTGAGCAACTTTCACTTCACAAGAGTTCGAGGTCTGGGGGCTGTTTTGGACGTCTGCCCCAGAATGGGAGGGGGTGGCTGTGTGTCCCAGAGTATGAGGTTCTGAGAAGTTCCCCGAACTATTGGGTCGATGTGTGTTTCAAAGTTGAGGCCCAAGACCTATTTAGAGAAGGGGCTATGCTCTGTATTCTAGGCTTGAAGCTTTGGACTATGTGAAGCTGGGGATCTGTAGGCTACTTTGTGGGTGTCTTGACTGCAGGGGGAGGTGTGGGTGCTGGTGTGGGGAAACCTGTGTCCCTCGTGTGTGATCTCTGAGATGTTTGGCTTCTGTACCTGCAGGGCTGTGGGCTGCATCCTGGGGGAGCTGCTGAACGGGTCCCCCCTTTTCCCAGGAGAGAATGACATCGAACAGCTTTGCTGTGTGCTTCGAATCTTGGGCACCCCCAGTCCTCAAGTCTGGCCGGTTCGCAGGGGCCTACCATTTGGAGGGGTGGGGGTGGGTGTCCTCTCTTCCCCCAGCAGCTCATAACTCCCCTGCCTTGCATCTTCTGTCTTCTGCCTCATGGCCCCCACACCTCCTAGACCCTCCCAGACCTTGGTCCTGGCCCAGCATGGGATCTCCTCCATCCCTGATCTGCTGGAGAGGGGAGGACCAGGGCCCAGCCCCTACCCCTTCCTGCTAATCCCCAGCACACATGCAGCCCTTACCAAGCTGGGCATGGAGCAGGCGCCTGAGATGTGCACGTGTTCACTCACATCGTGCTGTGAGCGCATGATGTCATGAGTGATGTGGTGCGAGCAGGGGCAGGTGGATGGGGGCTCTGTGAGTGAATGGCAGCAGGTGGGTGACAGGAAGCAAGAACTGACTCCTGAGGGGGCTGACAGGGTGGGCGCCAGCCCTGATGAGCCCCCTTCTCCTCCAGGAGATCACTGAGCTGCCCGACTACAACAAGATCTCCTTCAAGGAGCAGGCGCCTGTGCCCCTGGAGGAGGTGCTGCCCGATGCCTCTCCCCAGGCCTTGGACCTGCTAGGGCGGTTCCTCCTCTACCCACCACAACAGCGCATCTCTGCCTCCCAGGTAGGGAGACACCTATTGCCCTGACCCTCCTTGTTCGTGCCCCTGTGACCCAGCAGGTTGAGGTCCTCAGAACCTGTGATGGACTGGGAACAGCACCCCCGGAGACAGGGGGCATGGAGAAGGTGTACCTCTCCTGAGCAGACCCTGGAGAGGCAGCAGGTGGCTAGGAGTGGCCATATTAAAAGGGCTTGCCCACCTCGCTGAAGAGTGCATCTCACTTCTTCATCCCTTCATTCCTTCAAGAAGAATTTACTAGCATCTGGCACGCGCCCAGCATTGTCTTGGGTCCTGATCCCGCGTGAACAGACGTGACTTGTTCCTCTGGGCTCTCCACCCTGTGGTGGGACAGGGCAGCCAGTCTGTGGGCATCAAGGGGAGGGATGTTGGGACTGACTCTGGGGTCATGCAGGTCTTCTGGAGAAGGGCGAGGGGAGGGGGGCTGGGTTTATTATCCCAAGAGAAATGATGAGCAGTGGCCTGGAGAGGAGGACCCGGAAGGGGTTGTGGCTGCAGGCGAGGGAGGAGGGGAGAACCATGGGCTGATGGCTTATGGTGTCAGGCCTCTGTCCCATGTCCATCTGGCCTCATGGCAGCCTCACCTCCCTGCCCTTGGAACAAGCATTGTGTGTTTACATACACCCCCTGTGAGTTCCAAAGTCAGCAATGCCTTTAGTGGTCTTTTTTTTTTTTTTTAATTTTATTTTATTTTTAAACTTTACAAAATTGTATTAGTTTTGCCAAATATCAAAATGAATCCGCCACAGGTATACAATGTGTTCCCCATCCTGAACCCTCCTCCCTCCTCCCTCCCCATACAATGTCTTTAGGATGTACTGAAGCCAACCGAGGCTTCCCAGGTAGCGCTAGTGATAAAGAATCTGCCTGTCAGTGCAGGAGACATTAAAAAAAAAGATGCAGGTTCGATCCCTGGGTCAGGAAGATCCTCTGGAGAAGGGAATGGTACCTCACTCCAGTATTCTTGCCTGGGAAATCCTAAGGACAGAGGAGCCTGGTGGGCAAAGAGTTGGACATGCCTGAAGCGACTTAGCACGCATGCACAAAGCCAACCGACCACTTCTCAGCCCCCCACTGCTGCCTCCAGTCTAAGCGCCTCCTGCCTCCCTGCAAGTCCCCAGTTGCCTCCCAGAGTTTGCTTCTCCTCCTGCCCATTCAATCTCTCCTCCACCCGGCAGAGAGAGGGACCTTGTCCAGGCAGGCTGTCACATGTTCCCCTGCAGGGCTCTCTCGTCAGCTGAGAAGCCCAGGTCCTAGTGGCGCACAGGCACCACACACGTGGGGCCATCACATCTGTGGCCCTGCAGCTCCCTTCCCCTTGCTCACTCCCTGGGATGCCAGGCCTCCTCCAGGTCCTAAGGTCTGTGCACTTCCGTCCCAGAGCCTCGCTCATTCAGCTTCCAGATCTCTGCTCGAGTGCTACCTCTCGGGGCCTACCCTCCCGTTCTTCAGGCCTGCAGCTACCCTCGTTTTCCTTGTCCACGCTCTGACTTTCTCTTTCCCACAGCACCAATCATCTGGTGCTCTGTTTATCTTACTTTATCTTGTTTATCGCCCCCTGTGCTGTGCTGTGCTTAGTCGCTCAGTCGTGTCCAACCCCTGACTATATGGAAGACTTGAAGGCAGAGCTCTTTGTTAGTTCACTGCTACATCTCCTGTCTTTGGAGCAGTGCTGAAACAGTGAACACTCAGAGCTGTTGGGATCATCTTGAATGGAGAATGCATGAATGAGAAAATTTCTTCCAGGGTATTCTCGGGTATTCACATCCCCTGCTGCCCCCCAGAGGGAAGTGAGCTGAACCTGGAAGGCTGCAGTGACTGGTTTCCTTTTGCTGTCTCTTGCTTGCTCCTCTCAGGCCCTCCTGCACCACTACTTCTTCACGGCTCCCCTGCCTGTCCACCCCTCGGAGCTGCCGATCCCCCAGCGCCCAGGGGGACCTGCCCCCAAGGCCCACCCAGGACCCCCCCACGTCCATGACTTCCATGTGGACCGGCCTCTCGAGGAGTCACTGTTGAACCCGGAGCTGATTCGGCCTTTCATCCCGGAGGGCTGAGATGCAGGGCCAGGCCCAGTTGGCTTGTCCCCCCAACTTCCTGCCCCTCCCAAGGACAACCCAAGCCACTTGTTCCTCTACTCCAGCCTGATTTCAACCACAGTGGCCCTGGTCCTGGCCAGACGATGAGGCCATCCAGCCCCAGCAGAGGGCGCCGTCAACCTGTGCTATCAGCCTCCAATTTTGTGTGCTGCTGAGGGATCCATCAGCAGGGGGCAGTGAGTTCCACCACCATGCCTGCCATCATCAGGGATTCCACCAGTCAGGGATTGTCCCAGTTGAACCATCTAAGGGAGCACTGAGTTTAAGATGTCCTCATGTTGGAAACCCAAGTGAGAAGGAAAGTTTGGTTTGATTTTGTTCTCAGACATTAAACACTAGTTCAATTTTGAGATTTATTATAAAAACCCTGAGTAGTTCTATGTGATGTAAGCCCCTCTTCTGTAGTTCATATAGAGAGAAGTGGCTGAGGTGGCATCATCTCTTGGCCCTTGTTTCTGGTCACTTGGAAAGTGGCCCCACTCATGGCTACTTTATAGTCTTGGGGGCTTCCTAGGTTCTTCATGTAACAGAGCTCCCATTTAGAGGTAAGGTGGCAGAAGTCAAGGGCCAGGGATGGCTCAAGTGGGGGACCCGGTAGTGACCCTCCACACCTTAAACTGGTTTACCAGCATCACCCTCAGGATAAGGGTAGGCTGGATCACACGAACCTCCTCTTCACTCAGAGATATCTTGCAAATAAGACAGACATTCCTGGAATTCATTTGTTAATTCAGTAAATACCAAAACAATCTGAACTTGCTCTTGTCTTTCTTATTTAATAACTTGGTAAGCCAATTCTAAAATATATATGTGGAAATGAAAAGGTTAAGAGGAGGGAGAAGCAGAAGAAAAGGAGAAAAGCAATGAAAGGATTTACCGTGTCAGGTACATACCAAGACGTACTGTAGGGCTGCAGTGAACAAGACGGTGTGCTGTTTGTTCATGGATAGATTAAAATCGGACGAGTGAGAGGAACTTAAAATACTAGCAGTATGTTATTCAAAATACACATTTTGTGCCCTTATGTATAAACCTCTGCAAGCACCGAGGTTACAGAGGTGACTGACTGCCGCCATCACTGCCCTCTAGGCTCTTTGAGGGTAAAATACAGTAAACTCAGTTGTTGCTTGCAGGGATAAGTTTAAGTGTCTCATGTGACTCTAAAGGTGTTTTAAGCATCTGGCCTCTGCCTGTTTGTCCAGCCACATCTGAAGACTAAGCTTCAGTCTAGCTCAATTTCTGGTATCTCTCACCTCCATATGAATGTGGGTCTGGACCCAAACCCTGATCACTGACACTCAGCCAGTTCTGCTCACAAAGACTCTATAAACCTTACCCCCACCCCCGACACAGACCCTGGCCTTGACCTTGAGCCTGACATTTAACCTGACCCTATTACCCTGACCCTGGTACATACCCTCACTCTCACCTTCACTCAGTTCTTTGGCAGCCCCTTCCCCATCCCCCCGCACCCCCCGACCACTGGCCTGGCTTTGATCTTAGCATTGACTCTGACCCTCATCCAAACTCTGACCTCATTTGACTTAGAACTTAACCTTGTCCTTGAACTTGGCTCTCATTTTCACCTTAACCATGACTGTCTAACTGATATTTATCTTTGTTTCTCATGTTGACCCTGGGATCGAACTTGGGTCTCCTGCATTGCAGGCAGATACTTTACTGTCTGAGCCACTGTACTCAAGCTGAAACTGAAACTAGTCTGCACCCCAAACCTGATCATGACTCTGGTTCTGACACTCATCTTGCCATAGACTCACACTTGGCTGACACCACTGACACCCTAATCCCATCATGACCTTGAACTTGACCTAGACCTTAACCCTAAAATTGAACTTCAGGGTGACATAGCCCTTCATGATTATGATGACTCTGATCCTCAGCCTGATCATCACCTCCATCTTGACCTATTCTCACGTTGAAACTTAAGCCTGATTTTTACTACAAGCCAAACGCTGACCCTCTGTGGTAAGCAGACTAATGTTTCCTTTAAAATGCCCATGTCCTAAGCTATGAATATGCTGTTTTACACACAGAAGGGATTTTGCAAATGTAATTAAAGGAGTGAGATGTAAAGAGTGTCCTGGATTATGCAGATTGGGACAATGTAATGGGGGGAGGGGAGGGAGAGTTGGAAGAAAACTTAATTCCTGCCAGCAGGAGTAGAAATGGAACCCCACCTTGACTTTTAATTGACCTTGACTTTCATGCCAACCTTGACACTGACATTATCCTCACATTGATCTTGACCCTGAATCCAACACTGATTCTAATTCTGAACATCAACCTCACCCTCAACTTGACCCTGAATCCTACTCAGAACTGGCCATGCACTGTCAACCTGAACCCAACTTTTACTTTCATCCCCAAAATACCATCTTTCTTATCCTGACATTCATCCTCTCACTGACCCTCTGCAATGGAGGCACAACTTGATCTTGACTCTCACACTGATCTCAAACTTGAACTGGATCTTGAACCTAACCCTGAATCTAAAATTTCCCTCACACTGATCTTGTCCTTGAACCTGATTCCAATGACACAACCCTGACCTTTTTCTTATCTTAACCCTTAACCTGACATAGAATTTTACCTTGAACTGGACACTCACCCCAATTTCTGATCTTCATCAATCTGTCCCTGACCTTACCCTCATCCTGACTGTGACCCTAACTGCTCTGACACTGAGCTAGATCTTTGGTATGGTCATGACCAAGTCCAGAGTGAGCTCCGGGGTCAGGGCCAAGGCAGGGGTCATGACAAAGGAAACATTAGGTGAGGGCCAGTGCCAGGGTAAGAGGGAGGCTGGGGGTCTCTGTGAAGGTGATTGTGAAGGCAAGAGTCATGGCTAGGGCAAAATTCGGGGTGAAGGAATGTTAGGGTGTGTCAGGGTCAAGTGAGGGTAAGAATAGGGGTGGGGTAGATGTCAGATGCTAATGAGGTCAAGGGCGATGATTAGGGTGAGGCTGAAGAAAAGGTACGAGGTCTGGATAAGGGCCAGCACCAGGGCAAGGGCTCAGGAGGTACTTGGTGCAGGGGCACCACAAGTTCCAGTGTAAGGGTCAGTGCAAGGACGAAGGTCAGAACGAGGATGAATTCAGTATAAGAAGGTGAGCGAGGTTCTGGGCTACTGTCAGGACAAGAGCAAGTGCCCAGGGGAAGCTCAAAAGCCAGTTGAAGACGAACAGAAGCGGATCCGGCGTGCTATTACTGTAAGGAGCAACAGCACCGCTGCTCGGCAAGAATTATGCCAGCCGGGCGGAAGCCGGAGGGCTGGGCGGGGCGCGGCCTGCGGAAAGAGGATCAGCTTGAGGGGCGGGGCTCGGCCTTGGGGGGCGGGGCTCGGCCGTCGGGGGCGGAAGCACAGCGAAGGCGTGGCCCAACCCCGGCGTCCTGGGCGGCGGGCGCCATGGAACCGCAGTTGGGTTTGCATGAACTCTTGCACGTCTTTTCCTTCTTGGAGGCTCGCGACCTGCTCTGCGCCGCCCAAGTGGACAAGGTAGTGAGTCCCGTCCCAGGTGGGAGGCAGGGCTAAGCTAATGGTCACTGGCGTGTCTACGGTTGGTCCGTTCTTTCTAGGCCTCAGTTTCCCAAATCTGGGAGGGGGCGTGCGGCGGCCCTGAATCCGCCCGGAATTAGCGCAGGACGCTCGTGGCCCCCGGGGTGATGACCTCCTCAGCGTTACTCCTTCGTCCCTCCCTCTGTCTATAGTGTGTCCAGAGCTCCTGTTGGGTTGACCTGCGCTGGGTACCTGTGAACCGAGTTCACCCCAAGATTCACTTAGAGATCCCGCTTCTTCTGGAATGTTCTGAAAGTTCCCTTATGGGGCCTGCCCGGAAATCCTTGCTCTCCCTGTAAGGGGCACCTCCTCCTGCAGGCTCGAGCTACCCCTTCTCAGCCAGTCGAACTCCCATTTTGGCTGTGTCCCTAAGTGCCTGTTGAATGTGGTTGTCTGGTCTGCGCTTCTGCGCATGTTAAACGTGTTCTGAGGGCTTTCTCCTCTGTGCGCTCCATCAGCACAGCTGTAACCACATGATCGTACAGTGTTATTTGTTAAATATCTGCTTCTCACCCCCCACCCCCACTAGCTCATTTCTAAGAGTGGGGAACTTGTTTCTTGCATCACTGTGTATAAAATCATTGTATAATCATTGTGTGTATACACTCAGTATATGGCTTGATATTTAATTGTTGTTCAGTCACGCCAAGTCGTGTCCCACTCTTTACGACCCCATGGACTGCAACACGCCAGGCATCTCTGTTGCTGACCATCTCCCAGAGTTTGCCTAAATTCATGTCCATTGAATCGGTGATGCCATCCAACCATCTCAACCCCCTTGATATTTAGGGTCCTCAGTAAATGTTTGTTGAATGAAATAATTTCTCCACTTTTAAAAATACATTATTGTATCACTTTACAAAAGGTAAACAGACAGACCTTTACCTCTTTGTGTAATTACAATTTAAATGTGTAGAGTAAAATCCTGGGTGGTTATCCCCAGTTGTACCAGTAAGGTATTAGGGCTTCCCAGGTGGCGCTAGTGGTAAAGAACCCGCCTAACAGTGCAAGTGACGGTACTTGGTCAGGGACGTGGGTTTCATCCCTGGGTCAGGAAGATCCCCTGGAGGAGGAAATGGCAACCCACTCCAGTATTCTTTCGGGGAGAATCCCATGGAGGAAGGAGCCTAGTGGGCTATGGTCCATGGGGTCACAAAGAGTCAGACGCGACTGAAGCAACTTAGCATGCACGCACACCAGTAAGGAAAATGAGTATCAGGTAGTGAGCACATTGGCTGAGGTCACCCAGGTAGTCCCCCAACGGATTTAGAAAGGGAGGTGCCTTTTACCCTTGATAGTAGCAGATTCTCTAGGTTCTGGTTCCCCTGTTAGGTAAAATGAGGTCAGTAAACCCTGCCTCACAGTGTCATCATGAAGGTCAGGTTCTAACAGAGAGATTCTCAGAGTACTTGAAAGTGAAAATGTTAGTTGCTCAGTTTTGTCTACTCTTCTGTGACCCTATGGACTGTAGCCTGCCAGACTCCTCTGTCCATGGAGTTCTCCAGGCAAGAATACTGGAGTGGATAGCCATTCCCTTCTCCAGGGAATCTTCCTGACCAAGGGATCAAACCCAGATCTCCTGCATTGCAGGTAGATTCTTTACCATCTGAGCCACCAGGGAAGCCCAAAGGTGGGTAGCATCTATTTTGTAGGTTTCATTACATTTTATAATTATTAGGGATTATAAATATTAGGGAAATAAGATCTCAGTTGGGTTTTGAACTGGGAACTGTGTAAGAGGAGAATGGATAATCTTGTCAGGTTTGATCTTTGCAAAATATCAACTTTACATTCCTTCCAGCCAAAAAGCTTCCTTTTTTTTTTTTTTTAATTTGGCTATACTGGTTCTCAGTTGTCACACACAGAATCTTCAGTTTTCATTGCAGCATGCAGGATCTAGTTCCCTGATTAGGGATCAAACCCAGGCCCCTGCATTGGCAGTACAGTGTCTTAGCGCCTGAACTACCAGGGAGGTCTCCAAAAAGACTTCTTCTTTTTTTTTTTTTTTTAATAAACTTTCTTCCTCTGTCTACATCTTTCTTACTCTTTTTTTTTTTTTTAATTTTATTTTATTTTTAAACTTTACATAATTGTATTAGTTTTGCCAAACATCAAAATGAATCCGCCACAGGTATACATGTGTTCCCCATCCTGAACCCTCCTCCCTCCTCCCTCCCCATACCATCCCTCTGGGTCGTCCCAGTGCACCAGCCCCAAGCATCCAGTATCATGCATTGAACCTGGACTGGCAACTCGTTTCATACATGATATTTTACATGTTTCAATGCCATTCTCCCAAATCTTCCCACCCTCTCCCTCTCCCACAGAGTCCATAAGACTGTTCTATACATCAGTGTCTCTTTTGCTGTCTCGTACACAGGGTTATTGTTACCATCTTTCTAAATTCCATATATATGCGTTAGTATACTGTATTGGTGTTTTTCTTTTTGGCTTACTTCACTCTGTATAATAGGCTCCAGTTTCATCCACCTCATTAGAACTGATTCAAATGTATTCTTTTTAATGGCTGAATAATACTCCATTGTGTATATGTACCACAGCTTTCTTATCCATTCATCTGCTGATGGACATCTAGGTTGCTTCCATGTCCTGGCTATTATAAACAGTGCTGCGATGAACATTGGGGTACACGTGTCTCTTTCCCTTCTGGTTTCCTCAGTGTGTATGCCCAGCAGTGGGATTGCTGGATCATAAGGCATGTCTATTTCCAGTTTTTTAAGGAATCTCCACACTGTTCTCCATAGTGGCTGTACTAGTTTGCATTCCCACCAACAGTGTAAGAGGGTTCCCTTTTCTCCACACCCTCTGCAGCATTTATTGCTTGTAGACTTTTGGATCGCAGCCATTCTGACTGGTGTGAAATGGTACCTCATAGTGGTTTTGATTTGCATTTCTCTGATAATGAGTGATGTTGAGCATCTTTTCATGTGTTTGTTAGCCATCTGTATGTCTTCTTTGGAGAAATGTCTGTTTAGTTCTTTGGCCCATTTTTTGATTGGGTCATTTATTTTTCTGGAGTTGAGCTGTAGGAGTTGCTTGTATATTTTTGAGATTAGTTGTTTGTCAGTTGCTTCATTTGCTATTATCTTCTCCCATTCTGAAGGCTGCCTTTTCACCTTGCTAATAGTTTCCTTTGATGTGCAGAAGCTTTTAAGGTTAATTAGGTCCCATTTGTTTATTTTTGCTTTTATTTCCAGTATTCTGGGAGGTGGGTCATAGAGGATCCTGCTGTGATGTATGTCAGAGAGTGTTTTGCCTATGTTCTCCTCTAGGAGTTTTATAGTTTCTGGTCTTACGTTTAGATCTTTAATCCATTTTGAGTTTATTTTTGTGTATGGTGTTAGAAAGTGTTCTAGTTTCATTCTTTTACAAGTGGTTGACCAGATTTCCCAGCACCACTTGTTAAAGAGATTGTCTTTAATCCATTGTATATTCTTGCCTCCTTTGTCAAAGATAAGGTGTCCATATGTGCATGGATTTATCTCTGAGTTTTCTATTTTGTTCCATTGATCAATATTTCTGTCTTTGTGCCAGTACCCAAAAAGACTTCTTAAAGGCTGAAATATTTTGAACTTGGATGAGTGAGGGCTGCAAAAGTAGGAGCCTGAGCTCAGACAGGATGGTTGTTACTTCTACCAGGGCCTGGTAAGCCACATATCTGGATGGGAGCCTCAGTAGGTCTGGGCCACAGAAAGCTCCCGAGTGCTTTTCATGAGGATGCGTAGGCTCCTGAATCCAGGGTGGCCCAGATAGAGAGGCCAAGAGGTTCCAGGATGCAGGTGTGGCCTGAGGGAGAGGAAGGCATGGCACTCTGATCCTGTCCCAGGGCCACCTGAGACATTTCTTCCAGACATTTCTGCAGAGAGCAGTTTGTGGGAATAGGACCTATGTACCCTCCCCAGATAGGAGTTCCTTTCTGCCACCTTGACATCTCTGGGACATCTCTTTAGCCAGAGCCTTAATTTACTCCATTGCAGCAGCCTTCTTATGGGTCCTGCTGCTCTGCCTTCTCCACTTCTTCCTTCTCATAGCATTAGGTGACCTTCCTGAAACACTGTTTGGCTTGTCACTCTGCTGTTCACAATTCTCAAGTGACTTCTCACTGTTTTTGCCCTTCCAAGAGTTGGTCTAAGCCTGTCTCCAGCTCCTTTCTCTGTGTTCTGATTAAGGCAACCTGCTCATCATCTTTTTCACACTTGTGAATCTTTGCCAAGGTGGATATCTCTCCCTGAAATTTCTTCAGAGATTTTCTTAGAGGACAGCCACTCATCCTCAGGGTTTGATCCGTCATTTCTTCTGAACCTCTTGGCCCCAGTTGAGTTGGTCATTCTTTTTCCTTCCTCTTTCCTTGTTTGGTGGGTTTTATTTGATTGTCTGAATGTGTCACCTGGGGGTGAGTGTTCTTGAATGCCAGCACTGGATCTCATTCAGCACTCTGTTACCTCCACAGGGCCTGGCAGGCTAGTCACTGATGGCTTGCTGGCTGAACAGATGACTGTCTTCTCTCCCCTCCTTTTCTAGGTCTGGAATGAGGCTTCAAGGACCAAGGAACTGTGGAGGTGAGTGAAGGAAAAACCAGGCCTCTCAGGAGAGAGTATGGCTTGAAGGAAAGAGGGATGGCCCTTTTTAGCACTCACTGTGTTTGTGTTAAGGAGACAGGAACAGACAATCCACAGCCCCTACCAGCAGGAAACTCCTCCCTACTTGGAGGAATAAGACTTTTCTTTAATAGTATATTGAAATAAAAGAGACTTTATTAATCAAGTGGAGGTTGATCTTGTGGGTGGGGGTACCAAACTCAGGGGAAGAAGTGTATAGCAGACTGAATGCTGATAGACAAATTGATGGACAGATAAGCCATTTTGATTTCATCTTTGCTGTAACGGTATTGTTCACATGGGTGTATCTTTCCTTTTCTCCTTTGCTTTTCACTTCTCTTCTTTTCACAGCTATTTGTAAGGCCTCCTCAGACAGCCATTTTGCTTTTTTCCATTTCTTTTTCTTGGGGTGGTCATCATTCCTGTCTCCTGTACAATGTCACGAATTTCCGTCCATAATTCATCAGGCACTCTGTCTATCAGATGTAGTCCCTTAAATCTATTTCTCACTTCTGCTCTATAGTCATAAGGGATTTGATTTAGGTCATACCTGAATGGTCTAGTGGTTTTCCCCACATTCTTCAATTTAAGTCTGAATTTAGCAATAAGGAGTTCATGATCTGAGCCACAGTCAGCTCCCGGTCTTGTTTTTGCTGACTATATAGAGCTTCTCCATCTTTGGCTGCAAAGAATATAATCCATCTGATTTCGGTGTTGACCATCTGGTCATGTCCATGTGTAGAGTCTTCTCTTGTGTTGTCGAAAGAGGGTGTTTTATATGACCAGTGCGTTCTCTTGGTAAAACCCTTATTAGCCTTTGCCCTGCTTCATTCTGTACTCCAAGGCCAGAATTGTGTGTGGTTTATTGTGTGTGGATCACAATAAACTGTGGAAAATTCTTCAAGAAATGGGAATACCAGACCACCTGACCTGCCTCTTGAGAAACCTGTATGCAGGTCAGGAAGCAACAGTTAGAACTGGACATGAAACAACAGACTGGTTCCAAATGGGAAAAGGAGTACGTCAAGGCTGTATATTGTCACCATGCTTATTTAACTTATATGCAGAGTACATCATGAGAAACAATGGGCTGGAAGAAGCACAAGCTAGAATCAAGATTGCTAGGAGAAATATCAATCACCTCAGATATGCAGATGACACCACCCTTATGTCAGAAAGTGAAGAAGGACTAAAGAGCCTCTTGATGAAAGTGAAATGGGAGAGTGAAAAAGTTGGCTTAAAGCTCAACATTCAGAAAACTAAGATCACGGTATCCGGTCCCATCACTTCACGGCAAATAGATGGGGAAACAGTGTCAGACTTTATTTTTTGGGGCTCCAAAATCACTGCAGATGGTGAATCCAGCCATGAAATTAAAAGATGCTTACTCCTTGGAAGGAAAGTTATTACCAACCTAGACAGCATATTAAAAAGCAGAAACATTATTTTGTCAACAAAGGTCTGTCTGGTCAAGGCTATGGTCTTTCCGGTAGTCATGTATGGATGTGAGAGTTGGACTATAAAGAAAGCTGAGCTCCAGAGACTTGATGTTTTTGAACTGTGGTGTTGGAGAAGACTCTTGAGAGTCCCTTGGACTGCAGGGAGATCCATCCAGTCCATCCTAAAGGAAATCAGTCCTAAATATTCATTGGTAGGCCTGATGCTGAAGCTGAAACTCCAATACTTTGGCCATCTGATGTGAAGAATTGACTCATTTGAAAAGATCCTGATGCTGGGAAAGATTGAAGGTAGGACGAGAAGGCAACGACAGAGGATGAGATGGTTGGATGGCATCACCAACTCAATGGACATGAGTTTGGGTAAACTCCAGGAGTTGGTGATGGACAGGGGGGCCTGGCGTGCTGCAGCCCATTGGGTCACAAAGAGTCGGCCAAGACTGAGCGACTGAACTGAGCTGAACTTGTAGGACAGTGCTCCCAATTAAAATGGGTAGAATGCCAACCCTAAGCCCTAGTTTTTGTTTTCATTTTTACTGATAAGCTGGGGTAGGAATTTCCCTTTGAGTAACACAAGTATATTTCTTGCAGCAATTCAAAAAATCTCTGCAGCAGCTCATCACCTAACCCCACATACGTGTCGTGTGTCACCATATTGTATGCACCTCCAGGTTCCTGAAGCAGATTGCAGCCTTCTGCAAGCCAAGTCACAAATGGGTTTTCAGTTGATTATTATTTTACAGTATCTGGTGTTAACTCTTTTTAGCATAAAGTCATTGCTTAAGACTGTACCTATGTTCATGTAAAAACACTGGGTTTCTGTTTCTGGGATAACACATTCCAGGAGCATTGTCACATGCACATAACATTTCGGATGCTGTGCCTGTGTGGGTACCAGACCCAAAAATTCCTCAAGCCCATTGAAATTTTTATGGACACAGTAAATGAACGTGATTAACTGATCATGTGTTTTTAATATGTACTCTAATTCTAATTTAAAATACTTCATGTTATTTCTTTAAAATGCTTCATGACCTTTTTTTCCCCTTTGACCTTTTAATTGTGCTATTTGTTTAACACACTAAGCATTAGTTTTTTGGTTAAAAGTAAAACTGCAGACATTTCCTTTTGTTTAAGGTACATAATTTCTGTTGTGTACATTAGATTGTTTTGCTACCAGTTGGTATCTGAAAGGTTTTGATGCCAAGGGTTTTGATTTTTTCACTTGATACATCTTTGTATTTCAGAGATGTATATACTTTATACGCACACTTCAACTGTATTGACAGTGTCCCCTTTTTTAGTCAGATCATTTGGTTTTATTTCTTCTGAATATTCATCATGGTTCCTACTTACGGTTTGATGCATAATGGCCTTAACGATGTAGAAACAGGCTTCACTTCCACAAAGAAACATGCTTTCTCCCTTTTTCTCTTAAAACTAGGTTGTCTTCTTGGTCTAGTTTTTATTTTCAAACTGTTTAAGTTGACATATGTGTACAAGAAAGTCCCTTTTCTGCTTATTTCACCTAAATGAAAATCAACAACATGAGAGTAATGATGTGAGGCAGCTGATACTCAGCTTGTTAGTCCAGGAAATGATGCAAATGGTGAAGGCTGTGGCGGAGCTGATTCTTTTTTTTTTGACAGTGCCATTTAGCTTGCGGGATCCTCGTTCCCCAACCAGAGACTGAACTAAGGTCCTCAGCAGTGAAAGTGCAAAGTCCTAACCTCTGGACTGCTAGGGAATTTCCTGAAAGCCCATTCTTGTCTGAAGGGGACAGTTCTCTGTGGCCCCAGACAAGTTTTATCAGGTGGTAATTTGATTTCAATATAGCTAAATCATCTTCTTTTACCTGATTTGTGTGTGAAATTTGATTTTTAAGTGTGCACAACTACTTCATGTAGGCCAGTCCTATGCAAAGGGATTCCCTAGTGGCTCAGATGGTAAAGAGTCTGCCTGCAATGCAGAAGACCCAGGTTCAATCCCTGGGTTGGGAAGATCCCTTGGAGAAGGAAATGGCAACCCGATCCAGTACTCTTGCCTGGAAAATCTTGCAGACAAAGGAGCCTGGCAGTCCATGGGGTTACAAAGAATTGGACATGACTGAGTAACTTCACTTTCGCTTTCAGTCCTAAGCAGACCAGACAAGGCAATCTGGATGCCCATTCTGCCCACAGGCTGTGATATGCTACTTCTGGTAGAATAAGCAGAGTTTCAGTGAGTATAGGAAAACCTGCATCCCACCTCAGCACTGGATCCCTCAAAGGAAATTGAGGCCTACGTAGACAGAGTGAGTTGTCTGTCCAGGCTAATGTTAATAGATGCTGAAACTGGGAATTGAAACTAGGCCTCCTGATGCCAAAGCACTTTGTAATGACTCCTCTTCTGCCTGGGACTGGGGCTTGTGTTTCAGGCAGCTGTGTCTGAGACGCTGGTCCTCCTGTAAAGCCTCCCAGATGACCCTGGGCACACAGACATGGAAACAGTACTATCTCCGCCGATCTGAGCTCGAGTTCCGAATGGCATCTGGGCGACCAGAGGACTTTACCTGCAGAGCCCTTGCAGGGCACAAAGGTATGGGGTGACAAAGTGGTAACTCTACATTCCCACGGCTTCCCTGGTCATGTCTCCAGGGATTTGGTCTTTCAGCCAGTTAGTTGGAAAGGGCCACTTAATGAGGATATGCCCTTGCTGGTTTCTATACTTGTTCTGTATAATTTCACCCTCACAGAGATCATTACATCTGTTTCAGAGTAGAAGGAAACTAACATAAGGAAGTTGTTCACAGGTACATGACCAGTGGGATGGTAGGCAGTCCTGGGCTTGATACCCGGGTTGTAAGTCTGAAGCCCTAACTCTGTGTGTCCACCGCTGTGCCCTGAATCAGCACTGCTCCTGAGAGAGAAAGAGGGATGACTGTCCCACCTACCAAGCTGAGTGTTCATATCCTGAGCACCCATGTGTGTGCTCAAGGCAAGTCTGTGTTCTCTTTCAGGAGAGATAGATGATCTGGCCTACATCTCAACCAGCGAGTGCCGGTTTGATGGTCAGGACAAGTCTGTGGTGTGCACCGTGTCCTCAGATGGCACCGTGCGTGCCTGGGATCTGCATGAGGTGAGCTGCCTGGGAGGGGCCAGGATGAGCGCTGTGGATTATGCTGTGACCTCAGTCTTGCAGCCCTTTGCCTTTATTCTCTTTAACCATCACAGTCAACTAGTGAAGTGTGGGAGTCCCATTGTACAGTGGAAAGTGGCCCAGTCACTGGGCCAGGTCACTCTTCAAGCTTGAGTCTGATTGATCGCAAATGCCCTTGACTGTCCTGCCCCGCCTCAAGGAGATGGGCATTTTTACAGTCCCTGATGGAGGCTGTTCATGCAAGGGGATGGCAGCTGGCTTGCCCAGTTTTGTGATGTCCATATTAGAGCTGATGCCAGTTTTGCCCAGATAACGCAACCTTTACTCACCCATTTGCAAACTAAGTGTTAAAAACTTTGATAACTATTAGTAATTTCAGACTTGGTTGGCACTTACAAAGCTTTCCTATCCATTTTCTCATTTGATGGCCACAGTAGCCGTTATTATTCACAGTATTCATTATTATTATCATTCTAATTTTATACAGGTTTAGACTGAGACAGAGAGGAAAGGCATCTGAGTTGAACCACGTGGTCACTTGCAGATCCAGGGCTTCTGCCTGGGCCCATGGATCTTTTCCTGGAAAACTAGATAACTTGATGTTTTCAAACACCCTAGACAAGGAGGTCCCTTTAGGGCCTTGCATTATTGGTAGACAGACTTGGTGAGGTGGTTGCTCATCTTGTGCTGTTGTTCGGGTTTGCTGGACATGACAGTTTGCTTCCACGTGAACTTAGTGCAGAGCGAGCAGAGGGCAAGCTCCTGAGAAGGGCACCAGGAAGCCCTACCTAACGTCCTGCAGATTGCCCCCATGAACAGGGCACGGTGGTCAGAGACCTGACTGTGATCTGTGGGCTTGACTTCTCAGTCTGTGTTGTAGTTGCATTTTTGAGTCCCTGTGCCTGCCTTGGGGGTTGCTCCTCTGCCCAGACTTCATGGTAGAAGCCATGAGAGAGAATGGTGTGAACCGTGTTAGGCGATGGGAGTGCTTGGCTGCCAGTGAATGAGTAAGTCCAAAAGCCCTAGTTGGGCTCCAGCCCAGGATTCTGACAGATGCCAGATGACAAACTAGGCCGTCTGAGGGACTTTAGAAACTGGGATAGGAACTCAGAAAGGGAGGAAGGTTGGGGGCACTGGATGGGAGCAGTGAGAGGGCAAAGGGGCAGAGCAATTTGGGAATGAGTTTTGGGTAGTTACAATTTGCTTTGATTTTCATAAAACACTATCAAGGCTTTTATATGAAAGGAAAAATGGGACTAAAAGATAATTCATAAGAAGTAAAAAAAATTGCCCTTCCTTCCAAAGGTAACCACTTTTTTATTGATTTCTGGTCTTACTGAATTTTATATTTTATTAATAGATTCTGTTTCTTGGTCTGTATACTTTAGAGAGTATCTGTTGACTGCTTTACAGAAACATTTTTAATTACTAGGAACCCTTTCATATTCTCTGATTATAATTATTATTTTTGTTTGTTTAAAGGATACAGTTATTTGCATCGTATGTCTTTCCTCCATAGTCAGTTTTTCAGTTGTTTATCATGGATTTTTCTCTTCCATGTGCTTTTTTTCCTCATATATATGCCATGATGTTTGACATAATTCCAAGTGAAGGTCTCTGGTGACCATGGGTGCATGTAGCTGGTTTCTGTCTCACTGCAGTTGTGTTGCCCTGAAAGAGGCCTGCCTCAGGCTGTGGACAGGAGACCTTGCAGGCTTAGTAGGTTAGGGATCTTGGGCAGGAATGAGACCCAAAGGCTGGGAGGTTCCATAGTTGCCAAAACAAAAAGATCTTGACTTGAAAGAGCTTTGGTGCAGGGGTCGGCAGACCTTTCTGTAAGACCTTTTCTTTCTCTGGCCAGCAGACCAGAGAGCAAATATTTCAAGCATTGTAAAGCATGTGATTCTGCAACAACTTAACTCTGTGGCTGTAATGCAAAAGCAGCCATAGATAACAAATAAACAAAAGGGAGTGGCTGTGTTCCAATATAACTTTTTACGGACACTCAAATGTGAGTTTCATGTTGTTTTCAAGTGTCATGAAATGCTCTTTGTTTTATTCTTTTAACTAAAATTCAAAAATGGGTTTGGGTACAGGCCGTGGTTGAACTCTACTGTGGTCTGTTTATTATAGGGCTAGACCACTCTGCATCCATTCTTCCTGATTCCCTATCTTAATCCCTCTTGTGAGCACATCTCCAATCTTACTTTATTTTTTAAAAGTTCAGTCATTCCGTTGGAGTCATGCAATATGTAGCCTGTTCCTATGCTCTCTTCCCCTGGTCACTGCTTTCGATTCTGACATGAGAAGGGGAGTTTCACTGCTACTTTGCCTACTTCCATACCACTGGCCACTTGGGAGTGATGTGTGGTCTCTGAGACCTATTTGACATGAGCCAGTCACCGGTGCAGAGTTTCTACTAGTGATGGTCTTATTAGCTGTTCTAGCAACAGAAATCAACTGTTGATATGTTGACATGAGGGGGAAGAAAGAAAAGAAAGGAAGAATACTGGGATATCATGACTGGGAAAAGATTGTGCTAACAAGATAACATCTGATACAAAAAGGACCATAATAACTACAAATTGAAAGAAAAAAAAAAAACTTTGTCACAGCTCTGGAAAACTCTGAAACAGTGGCTAGAGGATTGGTTCTCTGATGCCCTTTGTTAATGTGCCATGGGCCTGCTCTTTACCTCACTCTTCTAGCTTTCAGAATCCTGGAAAAGACTGTGGAGCTGGGAGTCAGCCCATCTCAGACCAGTTGTTCTCCTCTGTGCTAATGGCCATGACAGGGCATGGACCTTGGCCAGGCCCGGCCTGTGGTAGCTCCACTGGGCACCCCAATGGGAAGGGCATGTTCTGAGCAGGGCAGCTGCAGTTACTCAACAGAAACTGTTTGCATCCATGAGCCTAAATTAGCTTATCTGTAAACGGGCTTCCTGGGGACCGAATGGGATGCTCTGTGTGGAAGTTCTCTGTATGCAGCCCTCTGGAACTCAGGTCCTGAGTACAGCTCCAGTCCAGGGCAGGGTGGAGGGTAGCGTTGGTCCTGCCTCCCTGCCCAGCTTTCCTCAGCTAAGCCATAGTTGACCACTGGTAGTGCTTCAGACATCCCAGTGTGCACCCCAGACCCCACCTTCAGTCCTTCTGGCCATGGCTCTAGCCCCAGGCAGCCTCTGCACCCACGCTCAGCCACTGCTCTCCTCTAGGACAAATGTGTCCTTTGTGGTAGAACATTACTTTTTTTTTTTTTAATGAATTTTATTTATTATTTATTTGGTTTTTGGCTATGCTGGGTCTTCAGTGCTGCATGATTTTCTCTTGTTGCCAGGCAGGCTCTAAGGGTGCACAGGCTTCAGTAGTTGGGGCATATGAGCTTAGTTTCTCTATGTGGAATCTTCCTGGACCAGGAATCAAACCCATCTCCTCTGCATTGGCAGGCAGATTCTTAACCACTGGGCCACCAGGGAAGTCCAGGGGAGCATTGCTTTTGTGTTGTATCCCATATCGTGCTGTGCATCCTGTGAGGATGGGGATCACACCCCTCATCCTGCATGTCCCCAGTGTGCCCTGGGTGATGGTTGAATGAATGAAACCAGTAAGTGTTTAGGAAATAAATGAGCCCTGTGTGAGTTGTTATGTTCATTTTGTTGTTACCCAGGGCATGGAGCTCTGGTCGAGCCCTGTGCAGTCTGCTGCTCTGGTGAATCTGGTGACCTACCCTCGACTGCAACTGGTGGTCACTGTGGACGAGCGAGGACTGATCAAAGTATGGGAAGCAGAGAATGGGTGTGAGCAAGCCGCCTTCTTGCTGCCCATGTATTCATCTGCATTGGAGGCCTGTGACATTCCGGAGGGTCCCCTCTTGCTGGTGAGTAACCCGGCTCCTAGGAGCCTCTCCTGTTTCCCAGCATCTGTGGGCCTGGCACCAGACCACCGTGTCAGGTGGCACCTCAAGCCAGGCCTTCCATGTGGCAGACCTACTGCTTGGTCCCCCCCGCTTCTCCTTGCCTGCTGTGTGGAGGGCAGGCTGCACATCCCCCTTCAGTTCTAACATGCCACAGCCTGCTCCCTGGACCTGTCTCTGCAGCCTCTCGCGCACTCACAGTGAGGGCCAGCCCCATGGGCTGCCGGTGCTTTCTTGTCCACATGCCCCTGCTTTCCTGTCTCCTCGTCCTGCTCATAGTCTTTCTTTCCCTTCTGGTTGCTTCTCATTACTGCATTCTCACTCTTCTCTCCCCCTTTCAAGTCTCAGCAAGGACCCAACTCAAGGGAAAACTGAGGCATGTTCGACAGAATGCAAGCATTTGCCTGAGATGATGAAGGCCTTCTGTTGCCAGGACATTTGGTTTGGAGGTGATTCTTGAGTATTGCGAGGGAGCATTTGGCCAGAGAGAGGGTGAAAGTGGGTGTAAGTTGGCAGGTCGAGGATGTGGCTCTCACCTGGCAGCAGTATCCTCCTCCTGGAGGGAAGGAGGTCTTTGAGAGTGTGGACAAGCTGGCCTCCCAAATACCAAGATGAGCACACCCCCAGGAACAGCTTCATATGTAAACAGGACTAATTCTGTAAAGGAACTAAGCTCATGAACAAAAACAGTAAGACCCGATGAAACATATTTCATATAAATAGCTCTGTAGTTATTTAAAAGAGACTTTGGAATAAGTGTAATTAATACCTCCAGAGCAATTTGAGAATATATTGTAGAGAGGAAGAGGAAGCCACTGTAGTTCTCTCCGGGGAATGATAGGCCACATGACTCACACTTCATTGTTGGTGAAGGACAGTTAGGAAAGTTAGAATATATATCAAATCAGAGAGCTAAAAATAGCAAACGGTTTCTAGGCCAAGATTCAGAAGATGGCAGAAAGCAAAGTGCTGAGCCTAACACTGGGGCTGCTTTTGTTCTGGAGATGTTTACTCCAAGGCCAAGGAGCTGAGCAGGGAGATAGCCAAGTGGATAAAGGTTGGAGTGCAGGGCCATCAAGGGTTGGAGCCCTGTGAATCCTCTTACATTGGATGTGTTATCGAATGTTGGACCCTGAGAGTTGTGGGGGAGGGTCTGAAAATAAACAGTGCCTGCAGTGGCTGCGGCTGCCCAGTTACCTGGTGGTACTAAATTGGAGAAGGAAATGGCACCCCACTCCAGTATTCTTGCCTGGAAAATTCCATGGACAGAGGAGCCTGGTAGGCTACAGTCCATGGGGTCGCAAAGAGTCAGACACGACTGAGCGACTTCACTTCTTCACTTCACTAAATGAAAATTCTTTCTAGAGAAAAATAAGACTCCCCATGCCTCTCTTTTCAAATACAGTGTTTAGCACTCCCTTAGAGATAAGGGAGTGGTTAAGACAATGGGCTTCCCTGGTGGCTCAGAGGTTAAAGCGTCTGCCTCCAATGCAGGAGATCCGGGTTCGATCCCTGGGTCGGGAAGATCCCCTGGAGAAGGAAATGGTAACCCACTCCAGTATTCTTGCTTGGAGAATCCCATGGATGGAGAAGCCTGGTAGGCTATAGTCCACGGGTTGCAAAGAGTTGGACACGACTGAGCGACTTCACCTTCACCTTAGAGATAAGTAGTGATAAGATAACAGGACCTACCCAAGGTAATCTACAGCTTCAGTCCAGTCCTTACCAAACTACTAATGGTGTATATTCTTGGGCTTCCTTTGTGGCTCAGCTAGTAAAGAATCCACCTGCAATGTGGGAGACCTGGGTTCTATCCCTGGGTTGGGAAGATCCCCTGAAGAAGGGAAAGGCTACCCACTCCAGCATTCTGGCCTAGAGAATTCTGTGGACTGGATAGTTCATGGGCAAAGAGTGGGACATGACTGAGCAACTTTCACTTTCAGAGATAAATAGAGATAAGATAATATGACCTACCAAGGCAATCTACAGATTTGGTACAATCCTTAGCAAACTACCAGTTTTTCACAAAACTAGAGCAAAAATTTTTTAATTTATGTAGAAACACAGAAGATCTTGGAATAGTCAAAGTAATCTTGAGAAAGAAAAAGGGAGCTGGAGGAATCAGATTCCCTGACTTCAGCCTATACTGCAAAGCAACAGTAATCAAAATAGTATGGGACTTGCACAGAAACAGGAATATAGATTAATGGAACAAAATAGAAAGCCAGAGATAAACCCATGCACCAATGGTCAATTAATCTGTGACAAAGCAGGCAAGAATATACAGTGGAAAAAAGACAGTCTCTTCAATAAGTGGTGTTGGGAAAACTAGACAGCTACATGTAAAATAATGAAATTAAAACAGTCCCTAACACCATTCACAAAAATAAACTGAAAATGAATCAAAGACCTAACTGTAAGGCCAGACTCTATAAAATTCTTAAGAGGAAAACAGGCAGAACACTCTGACATAAATTGCAGCAAGATCCTTTTGGATTCACCTTCTAGAGTAATGAAAATAAAAACAGTAAACAAATGGGACGTAATTAAACTTAAAAGCTTCTGCACAACAAAGGAAATTATCAACAAAATGAGCAAAGAGCCCAGAGAATGGGAGAATAATCCCTCAAATATGCAAACAGCTCATGGAGCGCGCGCGCGCTCTCTCTCTCTCTCATATATATATATATAAACAATATATATATAAAACAATCAGAAAATGAGCAGAAGACCTGAATAGACATTTCTCCAAAGAAGACATTCTAAAGGCCAAAAAGCACATGATAAGGTACTCAGTATCACTAATTATCAGAGAAATATAAATCAAAAGTAGTGACATATCACCTCAAACCAGTCAAAATAGCCATCATCAAAAAGCCTACTAACAGTACATGCTGGAGAGCGTGTGGAGAAAAGGGAACCCTCTTACAGTATTGGTGGGAATGTAAATTGTCACAACCACTATGGAGAACAGTATGGAGGTTCCTTAAGAAACTTACAAAATATGATCGAGCAATTCCACTCTTGGGCATACACCTGGAGAAAACCATTATCCAAAAGAATACATGTATCCTAATGTTCACTGCAGCACTGTTTACAATAGCCAAGACATGGAAGCCATGGGTGGTGATATGAGTATTTACTTTGTAATAATTTACTGAGCTCTTATGTTTATGTTTTGTGCAATTTTCTGTGTGTGTTATATACATCAATTAAGAAGTTAAGATTATAGAAGAATTAGTGAACTGGAAGATAAAAGTAATTCTGTAGAATGCAATGGGAATATCAGGAGTGGTAAATGTGGAAGAGAGGCTGAGAGACAGAGACCAGTGCTACTCAGACTTGAATGGGATGTTATTTGCCTGTGGACCTCGTTGAAATGAAGATTCTGATTCAGTGGGTCCCTGGGAATACCTGAGATTCTGAGTTTTTTAGGAGCTTCTTGAGGATATTGATGCCGTCAGGTCACAGACCACACTTGGAGTAGCAAGGCCATAAAGGACCCATGAAAAATTTTAGTATTTGTTTATTTGATATCTTAGGAGTAGGTGAGTCAGAGTGAAACCATGTAGTGTCATTTCATGGGGCTCCAAAGAGCCCTGATCTTTTATGTCTCCACGTGGAAAGAATCCAGCCAAGGGTGAAGTGGTCTCGTGCCACCATTGGTTTGCAGTTTGGGGGCATGTCTCATGCTTCTGTCGCTAAGCAAGCCAACTTGGTTTTGAGGTTAACCAAATTTGCTTTCTTGAGTGATCATTAACTCCCAGGGGTCTCCCCAATTTTTAAAACTTACAATCCCCTAGTGGGAATTAACTATTTTATGACCTACTTTGTTCCTTTACTCTTTCCCTATCAAGCTGGGGTGGGGGAGGGGGGGGAGGGGGGTGGGACCATAAGAAACTGACGAGATGGTAGATGTTTTTCCAAAATAGACTGAGGACATTAATCCATGAAGGTCAAGAAGGTCCTGCAAACCCCGAATAAGGTAAATAAAAATAAATTTGCACACAGACCTATCAGAGTGAGCTAATTGAAGACTAAGACAGATCTATTTAATAGCAGTAAGGGGAAATAAAACTACCTTAAGTGTAATGAGACTGCTTCAGGCAGTGGGAGAATGATCACAGGTGAATTTTCAGAAGGAGCAGGAAAGATTGTTGAGCAAGAACCATGGTAAATCTTAGGAAATCTAAACGAATATCCTGTATAAAGCAGCAGCAACAATGCCTTGTGGATTTTATATGTAGAAATAAAATGAATGACTTCACCATTTAGGTTAGGAGAAGGTTATGAGGAACTAGGTCTACTAAGCTCCTTGAACTGTCCGAGATTCAGTTCAGTTCAGTCACTCAGTTGTGTCCAACTCTTTGCGACCCCATGAATTGCAGCACGCCAGGCCTCCCTGTCCATCACCAACTCCTGGAGTTCACTCAAACTCACGTCCATCGAGTCTGTGATACCATCCAGCCATCTCATCCTCTGTCATCCCCTTCTCCTCCTGCCCCCAATCCCTCCCAGCATCAGAGTCTTTTCCAATGAGTCAACTCTTCGCATGAGGTGGCCAAAGTACTGGAGTTTCAGCTTTAGCATCATTCCTTCCAAAGAAATCCCAGGGCTGATCTCCTTCAGAATGGACTGGTTGGATCTCCTTGCAGTCCAAGGGACTCTCAAGAGTCTTGCCAACACCACAGTTCAAAAGCATCAATTCTTCAGCGCTCAGCCTTCTTCACAGTCCACCTCTCACATCCATACATGACCACAGGAAAAACCATAGCCTTGACTAGACGAACCTTTGTTGGCAAAGTAATGTCTCTGCTTTTGAATATGCTATCTAGGTTGGTCATAACTTTTCTTCCAAGGAGTAAGCATCTTTTAATTTCATGGCTGCAGTCACCATCTGCAGTGATTTTGGAGCCCCCAAAAATAAGGTCTGACACTATTTCCACTGTTTCCCCATCTATTTCCCATGAAGTGATGGGAATTAGTCATATACTTTATAAGGCATTTTGCAAACAGTTATCTCTCACCTAACTCCCAAAATAGTATACAGCAAATAGCTGCTAACTCATAAGAGGAAGATCACTGTGTCTTGTGGTTTCCCCTCTAGGGGCAGGATCAACCCGACCCAAAGTTTGGCTTGGTTATTGTCAACTGGAAAAAAAAAAAAGCACAACCAGAAGCTGAGAGTTTTGTTTTATGCAGCAGACTTTCTGAAGATAGAAAATTTCAGATGACCTTAAGAAAACTGTTCCGAAGAGACAAGGGTGGGGACCCAGGATATATAGGATTTTTTTTGCAATAAATGACCAGGTGGTTGGAACAGCAAAAGATTACTGTTAATTAAAACCAGATATGGTATCTCAAGTTAAGGAATTTAGCACTCTTCTATGTATGGGAAAATGCAAGAGCCTGGGCTTACTGAATTGTTCCTTTGATATGTACCTTCCTTTGATGCAGGCTTCCCTTGTGGCTCAGCTGGTAAAGAATCCGCCTGTAATGTGGGAGACCTGGGTTCGATCCCTGGGTTGGGAAGATCCCCTGGAGAAGGGACTGTATAGTCCATGGGGTCGCAAAGAGTCGGACGTGACTGAGCGACTTACACTTTGATTTTATGAACCTTCACTGTCTGGGGCCAGTATCCTGTGTTTTCACATCCCGAGTCCCCTCAGGGCTCACCATTGGGGGTGGCGGTAATGTGCTGACTTAATGGCTGCAATATCCTTTGTTTACAGATATGGCAGGCAGCATTTTTAGTTCTCATTATCAAAACTCATGATGCCACACATGCTCTGAGGGGATGTGAAAAGATTCATTGGTTTCATTATCAGACCTCCCTGAGAGAGCAGGGTGGGCTTCTAGGAATCAGCTCTGGAAATGGCTTGCAGGAGTAGGGAGGAATGACTGGCTCTGGTCTTCCTTCAGAGGAAGCAGAGCCCTGCTGGCATCTTGATTTGGGGCCTCTGCCCTCCAGAACTGTGAGAGAATACATTTTTTGTTTTTATAAGCCACCCTGTCTTACTACTGCAGCCAAAGGAAACTAATACAAGACTCCTCTAAAACAGAACACTTAAGGAAGGGTTGGAATTAAAATGATGGGAAAATGATAGGCATTAGAGATGTTACCAGAAGCAAGCTGATACAGCTAATAATGTTAGACGAGAAGACTGGAAGATGAAAGTCTCTCCTGGATCTTAGGGGTCTTATATCAGAACAATAATTAGGTAAGCCTCCTGGGAAGATACAACAAGACTAATTTTTTTTTTTTTTTTTTTTTTGGCCTCGTGTTTTTGGTGTGGCTTTTGGGATCTTAGTTCCCTGACCAGGGATCAGACCTGTGCCCCTTGCATTAGGAGGGCAAAATCTTAACTACTAGACCACCAGGAAAATCCCGGGGGTAATTTTGAATGCATTTTAGAATATGGTCTAAAATATATATTGAAAAATAATGTGTAGAATTTCAAGGAGAAATGATCAAAGCTACATGCATCATGAGACATTTCTGTTACCTGGTTAAAGAGAGATGATCTGGGTGGGCCCACTGTAGTTCCGTGGGCGCTTTAAAGGCAGAGCATTTTCTCTGGCTGGTCACAGAAGAGGAAGTCAGAGACACAGAGGGTGAGGGCATGGGGGCCTCCTGTGCTGGCTGCCAGGTTGTTGGTGGGCCTGGAACAGGGATGGTCTCTGCTGCCAGCCAGTGGGCAGGGAAACCTCAGTCCTGCAGCCACAGTGACCTGAATGGGCTCTCAAATGAGAACCCAGCACCTGACACCTTGACTCAGCTTTGTGTGACTTTTTATGCATTCCATGGGTTATTTGGAAGTTGTTAGGTCATTGGCTCGTTTCAAGTTAAATTACATTTGTGTGCAAGGTCAGCATCAGGGTTCATTTTTACTTACAAATGGTCATCCAAAACTTACAGAAAAGACCATACTTTCTTCATCGAATTACATTATCACCTTCGTTTTGTCAAAATATCAACTGACCAAATGTGTCATGGGTGTTCTATGTCAAACTTTTGGTTAGTCTCCACTGATCTGTATGTCTGTCCTGGTGACAGTCACACGGGGTCTTGTTTCCCACAGATTTTAGTTAAGTCATGACCTCCCACATTTCCTTTCTTTGAAAATATATCTATTTCCATCAAATTTTTCCAGTGAGCTCATCAATTTCTGTAACACTACTTCCTAGGTTTTTGGTTACTTGAATCTGTACATTGATTTGGGGACAACTGACACCTTAGTATTCAGTCTTCTAAGCCATAAATATGGCATCAGTTCAGTTCAGTTGCTCAGTCGTGTCCGACTCTTTGCGACCCCATGAATCGCAGCACACCAGGCCTCCCTGTCCATCACCAACTCCCAGAGTTCACCCAGATTCATGTGCATCGAGTTGGTGATGCCATCCAGCCATCTCATCCTCTGTCGTCCCCTTCTCCTCCTGCTCCCAATCCCTTCCAGCATCAGGGTCTTTTCCAGTGAGTCAACTCTTCGCATGAAGTGGCCAAAGTATTCGAGTTTCAGCCTCACACCAGTCCTTCCAATGAGCACCCAGGACTGGTCTCCTTTAGGATGGACTGGTTGGATCTCCTTGCAGTCCAAGGGACTTGCAAGAGTCTTCTCCAGCACCACAGTTCAAAAGCATCAATTCTTTGGCGCTCAGTTTCTTCACAGTCCAACTCTCACATCCATACATGACCACTGTTGGCAAAGTAATATCTCTGCTTTTTAATGTGCTGTCTAGGTCGGTCATAACTAACCCTAACTTTTCTTCAAAGGAGTAAGCGTCTTTTAATTTCATGGCTGCAGTCACCATCTGCAGTGATTTTGGAGCCCCCAAAAATAAAGTCTGACACTGTTTCCCCATCTGTTTCCCATGAAGTGATGGGACCAGATGCCATGGTCTTAGTTTTCTGAATGTTGAGCTTTAAGCCAACTTTTGCACTCTCCTCTTTGACTTTCATCAAGCATATATGTCCATATATATACATACGCCTTCATTTATTTTTCTCAACAGAGTTTTGTGGTTTTAAGTGAACAGCACTTGCACATAGTCTGCTACCAGCATTTTCATGCTGTTTAAATATTATTTTAAAATACTCATTTATTTTTGCCTGCATCAGGTCTTAGTTGCCGCACTCGGGATCGATCATCATTGCTGGGCACGGGCTCTTTGTTGTGGCACAGGGGCTGCTCTCTGTTAGTACTTGTGGTGCACAGGCTCCAGAGCTTGCCAGCTCAGTTGTGGGGCACGGACTTAGTTGCCCCGAGGCACATGGGATCTTATGGCTCCCCTGGTGATGCAGTGGTTAAGAATCCACATCCCAATGCAGGAGACATGGGTTCGATCTTAGGTTCAGGAAGATCCTCTGGAGCAGGAAATGGACACTCGAATATTACTGCCTGGGAAATTCCATGGACAGAGGAAACTACCAGGCTACCATCTAATCGCTTCCCAAAGAGTTGGATGTTACTGAGCACACATGCATGTGGGATCGTAAGATCTTCCCCAACCGGGATTGAACTCACATCCCCTGCATGGGGAGGCAGATTTTTAATGACTGAACCATGAGGCAAGTCCCTTAATGTTATTTTAAAATGTACTTTTCCAGTTTTTTCCATTGCTAGTATACAGCATATATAGAACATAAATAATTGTGTGATCATGCTCCCAAGATGGCTCTTCTCTTGCTTTCTGTACATCCTTTGCTCGACCGGTCCCTTCTTCACCTACACCCTACTCACATGACCAACCCTTACTTACATGACCAACCCTTAATACCTACTCCCCGCTAATACATACTTGCCCCCACCTCCAGTTAGTGATTATTCTAATCTTTAGATCAGAACATTTTCTCCATGATAGCTTATCAAAGGGGTGGTGAGGGACGGGCTCCTCTGCTGGTTTCCCTGTTAACTGACAAGCCAACCTGATGTCAGTTACCTCTGTAATTGGTCTCCCTCCTATACATGGACGTCACCAGATAGTCAATACCGAAATCAGATTGATTATATTCTTTGCAGCCAAAGATGGAGAAGCTCTATATAGTCAGCAAAAACAAGACCAGGAGCTGACTGTGGCTCAGTTTATGAACTCCTAATTGCAAAATTTAGACTTAAATTGAAGAAAGTAGGGAAAACCACTAGGCCATAAGGGTATGATCTAAATCAATTCCATAACTCTAACCATAAACTGGACCACAGACAGGAGGAGTTACAGGAGTATCGAGGGACAGAAACAGGCTTGAAGGAAGCATGAGCCTCCTGAGCAGAGAGCACCCAGGCTGATAATAAAGCCCTTCCTGGGAAAGCACAGTCTGCAGCCGGGAGAAAAAAAGAAGGGGGAAGGAAAGAGCAAGAAGTGGGATGCAAGAGGGCTGGAAAGCAGGGAAATGAGTAAACTGTATTATTTAGTCTGAATAAAGATAATCCTGGGCTTCCCTGGTGGCTCAGACAGTAAAGAATCTGCCTTCAGTGTGGGAGATGCGAGTTCAATCCCTGGGTCAGGAACATCCCCTGGAGTGGGAAGTAGCAATTCACTCCAGTATTCTTGCCTGGAGAACCCCATGGAGAGAGGAGTCTGGCAGGCTACAGTCCATGAGGTCGCCAAGAGTCTGACATTACCAAGAGTCTAACACTTACACTTTAAATAAAATCCCTTACGATTATACAGTGGGAAGTGACAAATAGATTCAAGGGATTAGAGCTGATAGAGTACCTGAAGCGCTATGGACAGAGGTTTGTAACATTGTACAGAAAGCAGTGATCAACACCATCCCCAAGAAAAAGAAGTGCAAAAAGGCACAATGGTTGTCTGAGGAGGTCTTACAAATAGCTGAGAAAAGAACAAAAGCAAAAGGCAAAGGAGAAAAGGGAGGACGTACCCATCTGAATGCAGAGTTTCAAACAATAGCAAGGAGAGATAAGAAAGCCTTTCTCTATGAACATTGCAAAGAAATAGAGGAAAACAATAGAATGGGAAAGACTAGAGATCTCTTCAAGATAATTAGAGATACCAAGGGAACATTTCATGCAAAGATGGGCATAATAAAGGACAGAAATTGTATGAACCTAACAGAAGCTGAAGATACTAAGAAGAGGTGGCAAGAATACACAGAAGAACTATATAAAAAAGATCCTAATCACCCAGATAACCATGATGATCTGGTTACTCATCTAGATCTAGGCATCCTGGAGTGTGAAGTCAAGTGGGCCTTAGGAAGCATTACTATGAACAAAGCTAGTGGATGTGATGGAATTCCAGCTGAGCTATTTAAAATCCTAAAAGATGATACTGTTAAAGAACTGCATTCAGTATGCCAGCAAATGCGGAAAATTCAGCAGTGGCCACAGGACTGGAAAAGATCAGTTTTCATTCCAATCCCAAAGAAGGGCAGTATCAAAGAATGTTCAAACTACCCCACAATTGCATTCATCTCATATGCTAGCGAAGTAATGCTCAAAATTCTCCAACCTAGGTTTCAGCAGTACATGAACTGAGAACTTCCAGATGTTCAAGCTGGATTTAGAAAAGGCAGAGGAACCAGAGATCAAATTGCCAACAGATGCTGGATCATAGAGAATTCCAGGAAAACATACTTCTGCTTCTTTGACTATGCTAAAGCCTTTGGCTGTGTGGATCACAACAAACTGTGGAAAATTTTTCAAGAGATGGGAATACCAAACTACCTGACCTGCCTCCTGAGAAATCTGTATGTAGGTCAAGAAGCAACAGTTAGAACTGGACATGGAACAACAGACTGGTTCCAAATGGGAAAAGGAGTACATCGAGGCTGTATGTTGTCACCCTGCTTATTTAACATATGCAGAGTACATCATGCGAAATGCGGGCTAGATGAAGCAAATGCTGGAATCAAGATTGCTGAGAGAAATATCAGTAACCTCAGATATGCAGATGACACCACCGTTATGGAGATAGCGAAGAGGAACTAAAGAGCCTCTTGATGAAAGTGAAAGAAGAGAGTGAAAAAGCTGGCTTAAAACTCAACATTCAAAACACTAAGATCATGGCATCCGGTCCCATCACTTCATGGCAAATAGATGGGGAAACAGTGAGAGACTTTAGTTTCTTGGGCTCCAAAATCACCACAGATGGTGACTGTAGCCACGAAATTAATAGACACTTGTTCCTTGGAAGAAAAGCTGTGACCAACCTAGACAGCATATTAAAAAGCAGAGACATTACTTTGCCAACAGTGGTCTGTGTAGTCAAAAGTATGATTTTTTCCAGTAGTCATGCCATATGAGAGTTGGACCATAAAGGCTGAACTCCAGAGATTGATGTTTTTGAACTGTGGTGTTGGAAAAGACTCTTGAGAGTCCCTTGGACTGCAAGGGGATCAAACCAGTCAGTCCTAAAGGACATTAATCTTGAATATTCAGTAGAAGGACTGATGTTAAAGCTGAAGCTCCAATACTTTGGCCACCTGATGCAAAGAACTGACTCATTAGAAAAGACCCTGATGCTGGGAAGGATTGAAGGCAGGAGGAGACGGGGATGACAGAGGACGAGATCGTTGGATTGCATCACTGATTCAATGGACATGAGTTTGAGCAAACTCCAGGAGATGGCGAAGGACAGGGAATCCTGGCATACTGCAGTCCATGGGGTCACAAAGAGTTGGACACAACTGAGCGACTGAACGACACCAACTGCCTCCTCAACAGTGAAGACTGCTGCTGTGTCCTGCCTGCTCCCTGCTGCATATGGTAGAATGTCACTTAAGGGCCTTGCTTCAGACATAAGCTCCCCCATCCATTAAACTGTTGTTGACTCCAGACTTTTCTGTCTTGAGGCTGTTACGTGGGTAAGGTGCAGACCAAGAGTAATAGGAGAATGTATGGTCTTGTATTTATAAAGAAATTGCCATGCATCACTATGTAGCATACATAGAAATAACTTCTGTATAAATATACATAGAAGTGCATTTGACTTTTGTATAGTTACTGTATCCAACAGCCTTGCTAAATTTACCTATTAATTCTTTGGTAAAAAAGACAAAAATTTTTAATTATTTTTTGCCTGCACTGTGCAACCTGTGGGACCTTCTCCAACCAGGGGTTAAACCTATGCCCCTTGTACTAGCAGTGCAGAGTCTTAACCACTGGCTCGCCAGGGAAGTTCAACCTATTAATTCTAACTGGTTTTGGGGGGAGTAGATTAGTAGAAATTTTTCAAAGGTAACAATTTCTTAGGGCACACAAAGGACTAGCTGTGTAATAAAAAATGAACAAATTCGATTTCATCAAGTTCAGAACTTTTACTCTTTAGAAGACTTTGTTAAGAAAAATAAAAGGCAAGCTTCAAACTGGAATAATGTATTTCCCATATATAAACATGACACAGGACTGTGTCCAGAATATATAAAGAACTGGTACTACTCAGGAAAAAGGACATAACGCAGCTTTTAAATTACGCAAATGATTTGAATACTCAGTTCAGTTCAGTTGCTCAGTCGTGTCCAACTCTTTGCGACCCCATGGACTGTAGCACGCCAGGCTCCCCTGTCCATCACCAACTCCTGGAGCTTATTCAAACTCATGTCCATCAAGTCAGTGATGCCATCCAGCCATCTCATCCTCTGTTGTCCCCTTCTCCCGCCTTCAGTCTTTTCCAGCATCAGGGTCTTTTTCAGTGAGTCAGTTCTTCACATCATGTGGCCATAGAATTGGAGTTTCAGCTTCAGCATCAGTCCTTCCAGTGAATATTCAGGACTGATTTCCTTTAAGATGGACTGGTTGGATCTCCTTACTGTCCAGGCGACTCTCAAGAGTCTTCTCCAGTACCACAGTTCAAAAGCATCAATTCTTCAGTGTTCAGCTTTCTTTATAGTCCAACTCTCACAACCATACATGACTACTGGGAAAACCATAGCTTTGACCAGACGGACGTTTGTTGGCAAAGTAATGTCTCTCCTTTTTAGCATGCCATCTAAGTTGGTCGTAACTTTTCTTCCAAGGAACAAGTGCCTTTTAATTTCATGGCTGCAGTCACCATCTGCAGTGATTTTGGAGCCCCCCAAAATAAAGTCTCTCACTATTTCCATTGTTTCCCCATCTATCTGCCATGAAGTGATGGAACAGGATGCCATGATCTCAGTTTTCTGAATGTTGGATTTTAAACCAGCTTTTTCACTGTCTTCTTTCACTTTCATCAAAAGGCTCTTTAGTTCTTTTTCACTTTCTGCCATAAGGTTGGTGTCATTTGCATATCTGAGGTTATTGATATTTCTCCCAGCAGTCTTGATTCCAGCTTCTGCGTTATCCAGCCCAGCGTTTCTCATGATGTACTCTGCATATAAGTTAAATAAGCAGGGTGACAATATACACCCTTGATGTACTCCTTTTCCTATTTGGAACCAGTCTATTGTTCCATGTCCAGTTCTAACTGTTACTTCTTGACCTGCATACAGATTTCTCAGGAGGCAGGTCAGGTGGTCTGGTATTCCCATTCTTTTAAGAATTTTCCAGTTTGTTGTGATCCACACAAAGACTTTGGCATAGTCAGTTAAGCAGAACTAGATGTTTTTGTGGAACTCTCTTGCTTTCTTGATCCAGCGGATGTTGGCAATTTGATCTCTGGTTTCTCTGCCTTTTCTAAATCCAGCTTGAACATCTGGACGTTCACGGTTTATGTACTGTTGAAGCCTGGCTTGAAGAATTTTGAGCATTACTTTGCTAGCGTGTGTGATAAGTGCAGTTGTGCGGTCGTTTGAGCATTCTCAAAAGAATATAATCAGATGGTCATTAGCACATGGAGAGACGTTCCACACCGTCAGGTCATCAGTAGAATGCAGTTTTCTCTTTTATTTGGCTGCCATGTGTTCAGTCATGTCCAACTCTTTGTGACCCCATGGACTGTAGCCTGCCAGGCTCCTCTGTTCATGGGATTCTCAGGCAAGAATACTGGAGTGGGTTGCCACTTCCTATTCCAGGGGATCTTCCCAACCCAGGGATCAAACCCAAGTCTCTTGTGTCTCCTGCATTGGCAAATGGATTCTTTACCGCTGCACCACCTGGGAAGCCCTTACTTGGCTGCACCAAGTCTGAGTTGAGGCACTTCAGATCTTCAGTTGCAGCCTGTGGACTCCTGGTTGAGGCATGCGGGATCTAGTTCCCTGAACGGGATCAAAGCCAGGCCCTCTGCATGGGGAATGGGGATTCTTAGCCACTGGACCACCAAGGAAGCCCCAGTTTTCTTTACCTTAACACTTTCTTTCTCCTTTTTCCTTATTTAGGCCTGTCACCTGTTTTATTTGTTGTCTTTACTCCTTTACTCCCATGGCAGTCAGTGAGTTATTCTATTTTGATCCTCCTCACTTTTTAAAGATGTATTATTTCCAGCTTTTTGAGAACATAAAATATTTACACCCTGTTCTCTTGTGTCTACCTTTTTTTTTAATTAGCTCTTTGATTTACGGTTTAATGTATTTCATAACAACACTAGTTCTTTTGGTGACATTTTCATTGTATCTTGTGATTTGATGAAGCCCATCCCCTGGTCAGGTCCCGAGGAAGGGCCCACGAATGCAATTCTTGCATTAGCATTGTGGTTCTGTAGTCTGGGGGCTTGAAGAGTGACCTGGCTGGCTACTGCATCCCTGGCTCCTGCTTTCCTTGAATTTTGTGAAAATATTATGCCACAGTGTTTCTGTTGGCAATGTCTACTGCCACCCTTATTTCTCTTGTTAAATACTGGAGTTTTAAAAATCAAAGGCCTAAAGGATTTTTTGAAAGATTTAAAGCCTAGTAGTTAGTTGTATTGTGATGTGTCTGTGGTGACCATCCCAGCTCAACTTCCCCAGGATTTATTGCCAGAAAGTTTTTACATGAATTTTGTTTGTTTGTTTTGACTGCACCACGTGTTTGTTGCAGCACGTGGACTCAGTAGTTTCGGCGCTCAGGCGTAGTCGCTCAGTGGCGTGTGGGATCATAGTTCCCCGGTCAGGGTTCAAACCCACGTCCCCTGCGGATTGGAAGGCGGATTCTTTACCACTGGACCACCAGGGAAGTCCTTGAACATGGATTTTCAGTGTTAGTCTGTTAATTATTTGACTTTTCTTCTGTAGGAACTTCATTTCTGTGTTTCTTAGACCTTTGCTTATCTCCTTGGACACTTTCTGATTCTTTTTGGCTCTTGATCCCATTTTTGTCCCGTCGCTTGCAGGCCGCCTGTGCTGAAGGGGCACTCTACACACTTACGGTGCCCTGGCTGCAGCTGCTCTCCAGAGTCAACGTGTTTCCCGGCAACCCCACCAGTCTTCTCTGCTCACCTGACCAGCAGTGGGTGTTCGCGTCAACCCAGAACTCAGACCTGAGCCCGGAGGTCAGTGGTGGGCTGTGTCCCTTGCCTCAGGTGGCTGGCTTTGTGCACAAGGGTGGTGGATCCTATGCCCTAGGCTTTTGGGGTGCATCTGTGGGGGCAGCTTCTCATGTAGGACCAAACCTGTATGCATGGGTGATGATGAGTCATCTGTGACCTTTCACAGCAGGGACTGCCTTCTCAGGGCCACCAGCTGAGCTGATGGCCATGGCAGCTTCACCCAGGAGCCTCTGTTCTTTCCAGGCTCTCGTGTTGCCCACAGGCTGGAGGGGGTCAGCTACCTGACTGGAGATGACAGAATTCAGTTTTGAAAAGGTTTGGGACTTCCTGGTGGAAATGCTCATGAGCTATTGGTGGCCTGAGAACATGCTTCAACAAGATTAAGGAAGACAGTGTCTGGGCCAGCATGGAGGAGATGCTGACAGCGTAGGGACTGTATCCATTACCTTGAGGCCCATACACAGCTTGCCTGTGAGAATGGCTGCCTCTGCCAGTGATTCATGGGCTCAGAGATGCTCAGGCTGAGTGCCAGGGTGTGAACTGGAAAAGTGTGTGTGTGTGGGTGGGTGCGCACGCGCAGGTGCACCCATGAGCTCTGTCATTCAGTCATGTCCAACTCTTTGTGACACCGTGGATTGTAGCCTGCCAGGCGCCTCTGTTCATGGGATTTCCCAGGCAAGAATACTGGAGTGGGTTGTCATTTCCTACTCCAGAGGATTTACCCAACCCAGGGATCAAACCTGCATCTTCTGTGTCTCCTGCATTGGCAGGCGGATTCTTTACCACTGAGCCACCCGGAAAGCCTGAATTGGAAAATTAGACCAGAGTAAAAAGCAGGCAGCTGGAGTGGGTCTTGAGACATACTGGGGTCGGTGAGCAAGGAAGGACAGAAAAAGAGAAGCAGTGGCCGAGCTGGACAGAAGTGGCAGTGCCGAGACCTGGGAGTCAGGGGAGGCCAGGGGTCAGGGAGGGCAGCCAAAGGAGAAAGGCCATAGGATCGGTGGGCAGCCTCAAATCAGTTCCAGGGACCAAGAAGGGGTTTGTAGCCAGACTGCAAGAAAATAGGAAAGGAATATGGAGGAAGACATTGGAGGCAAAAGCAAGATGGTGACAGGCGCTCAGGAAAAGAAAATCCATTTATTTGATTCACCCATTATGCTGACCTCACTGGGACTGGTGTGCCAAGATCTTTCCAGCAGGGCCAGACATGGTGTGGGGTTAACCTCTTTTCCTTGGTAAGGGTGTTTGAGAAAGGCGGGTCCACATGAGGCACCCTGTGAGACCCAGTACAGTCACCGTGGATGTGGTCTTTCGGAGTGCTCCTGGTTGGAGAAGTCTCCTCCCTCGCCAGCGATGAGACGTGCGGTGCTGTTCCCCAGGTGTTCTACACTCAGTCCTTGCTCTGCCGGTCAGAAGATGAGACTCCTGCCTCCACCACTCTCCCCATCTGGCTGATGTCCAGAGCCTGCTGGACCCCCGACGAGGCAGCCAGGCTGATGGTGATGCACAGAAATGACAGCGGCCTGCAGTTGGTCATCACCACCTACGAGCTAGGGAGCAGGAAGTCCCGGGATAGAGTGGAGATTCTCGGTAAGGATCCCCATGTCACCCCACTGCCTTATAGTGCTTCCTCATGTTTCCTTTGGGGCACTTTTTCTTTCCTCTCAGTGAATCATAGTGACCCCACAGATGTTTTCTAGTTGTGCTTTTGTTTGCTGGTGGAGTAGTTGAACATTTGCTGTGTGTTGGGGCCCTCTGCATGGCCGTGGGATTCAGAGGTTAACTGCTGTCCATTCTTCTCCCTTCTCTGCGTCCATTCATCCCCACGTCTCCTTTTATAACTGTGTCAGGGTCACCACTCTCAGCACTGAGTGCCCACAGAGATGAATAAGGAGCTGTTCCCTAAGGAGCTCCTAGTCCAGTAGGAAAATAAGACCCACATTTTTGTCTTTTCCTGTCTCTTGTTTTCCAAACCCCACATCACCCTGATAGGCCTTTTCTTTGTTCCTTAGCATTTTTTCCCTTGTATTATATTCATTTGTTTTCCTATCATCATTTGACCATAAATTTTACTCTGAGCTTCCTGGCAGCCGAGGAAAAAAAGGGAAACAGGATGTGTAATATAATCCCTTGTCTGATACGAGAAAACGCATGAACTCTTCAAAAGAGGTAATTTTGTTTTCCTGGTGCTAACTAAATTCCATAAGGAAATGATCGAATTAATTTTTTTTTTAACAAGGAATGCTGTACTGTATAAAAGAATCTTCAACAGTAGTTTTCAGCAGATGTCATAAATGTCATAGTTCTCTTGTGGTCTTACATCCCCCTGTCTTAGATGGGGAAGGGTAGAAAGCAGGGTGGAAGCCGCACCCCTGGATAGTACCATGGGCCAGATACTGTCACTGCCATGTGCATATCGCCTTGAACCTCGCAGTCTCCCTATAAAGCAGCATGATCAGCGTCCAACAGCTGATGACCAGTAGACTAGGGGAGTAAATGCATGGGTCAGGATTGATTGTAGATGCAGCACAAAGCCGTTGCTCTTTTCATTATTCCACATCCTTGTAGGCGAGGCATGTCTATTCCAGACCCCCAGCTGCTACTAAGACATGACAATCTGTGTGCCTTTATTTCAAAAAGTACAACAGATTGCGAGTTTCCTGCTGCCAGACACCATGATGCCTCCTCACCTCATGAAGGGCCACGGCTCCCAAGTGATCCTGCTGGTGTCCGGCTCAGAGCTGGTGCTCTTCACCATTCACGGCCTGCAGCTGGTGGCCTTTCAGGACCACCAGAGGCCCATCACGTCCATGTGGGTGGTGAGTGTGGCCCCTTGCCCACCTGCTGCCAGCCTCAGGGCTCCATGCCTTGGAACCCACATTCCTGTCTCACTTGGTTTTTCGTTTCAAGGACCAGACTCGAGTCATCACCTCTTCCTTTGATCTCTCCCTGCGAGTCTACATGTGGAACAAGGAAAATAAATTTCCAGTCCTCAAGAGCTGCTATCATTTGCTTGGTGGGTCCCACAGATGGGCCAGGTAATTGCTTCTGACTTGTTAAATGTTAGCTACACAATGGCCTCTCCTGGCCTCCCAGCAAGAGGATACCATTGGCAAGAATGTGAATGGGACTTGGGGTCTTAGCCCAGCCTGCCCCTCCCTATATGGGGACCTGTGGCAAGTCACTGTTCATATTTATCCTCTGGTTTTAAAAAAAATGCTACACTGCGCATCATTTGCATTATCTCCTTTAATATACAAAGCCACCACCTGCAGTTAGCATCACCCACATTTCCCAGATGAAATCAGCGATGTGGGTTTTGCCCAAAGGCCCACAGGGATGCACAGTGAAGCTGAGGTCAGCCTGGATGCAGCCCTTACCCCATCTCTGTAACCTGCACAATGCCAGGTCCATTTACCAAACCTAGGTGGCCATAGGGGCAAGACTGTAAAAGTTGAAGAGAATATGATTTTTGTGCTCTGATTTACAATTAGAATTGGGGATGCTATGCTTAGTCACTCAGTCGTGTCTGACTCTTTGCAACCCCACGGACTGTAGCCCACCAGGCTCTTCTGTCCCTGGTGATTCTCCAGGCAAGAATACTGGAGTGGGTTGCCATGCCCTCCTCCAGGGGATCTTTCAACCCAGGGATCAAACCTAGGTCACCCACATTGCAGGTGAATTCTTCACTGCCTGAGCCACCAGGGAAGCCCAAGAATACTGGAGTGGGTAGCCTATCCCTTCCCCAGGGGATCTTCCAGACCCAGGAATGGAACTGGGGTCTCCTGCATTGCAGGTGGATTCTTCACCAGCTGACCTACCAGGGTAGCCCAGAATTGGGGGATGACATGTTTTTTCTTATCTAAGTCCTGCAAAGTAAGGACAGGGCTTCCAGATTGTCTGTTTCACTGGGTTACTTATGGTAACACCTCCTACTTCATAATCATCAGTTACTTGTCATGAGTTATGGGATTAATTCAGCCTCCTGTGGCAAACATCTTCCAGTGTTAATTTAAAAAAATGCAATGCCCCAAACTAAATATTTTTACAATTAAAGATTTCTATTAACAAACCTGCTTCCCTAGCAGCTCAGATGGTAAAGCTTCTGCCTGCAATGCAGGAGACCCAGGTTTGATCCCTGGATCAGGAAGATCCCCTGGAGAAGGAAATGGCAACCCACTCCAGTATAACAAACCTACCTAGTTGCTGAATTTGAGAGCCATAACATTCCATCTCCACACTGCAGGCCATGAGGGGCTGTATATTTCCTACTAAGACCCTAATATGTTGTTATCTACCCTACCCTGTGCTCAGGAGAGGTGGCCTTGCTCTGTTCTGTCTGTACCTGGGCCGCAGGCCAGCCATAGTGAAGCAAGCCCCTCAGGCCGATGGAGGCCCTGATTACACGCCCCACATCCACTCATGACCCCTCAGTAATGATTTTTTCCCTCCAGTGGCAGGAGATGTATGTGCGAATAGACACTTGTTGCCACTGGAAGGAGGCCACTGAAGAGCTTGCCAGTGATGTTGGTCTCCCAAGATGTGCTTTTTTTTCCTTTCCTTTTTTATATGTGCCTTTAAAGAATTCCCGGTATCATTACTGAATGGTTAGAACATCTTTTCACTGAAATAACACTGTTGTCAACTTAGTAAGCAAGTAGCACTTCTAGAAACTTCTTTTTTACACATTTTTAAACCCTGCTCTACATGCATCACACAAAGCAGAACACATTCATTCACTGAAATATTCATTGTGCACGATTAGAAACTTATTTTTTAAATTACTATTTATTTACTTACCTCTGTGCTGGGTCTTCATTGTTGCATGCAGGCTTTTTCCAGTTGCGGTGGCTTCTCGTTGCCGAGCTCAGGCTCTAGAGTATGGGCTTAGTAATTGTGGCACATGGGCTTTGTTGCCCTGTGGCATGTTGGATCTTCCTGGACCAGGGATCAAACATGTGTCCCCTATATTGTTGGCAGGCATATTCTTAACCACCGAGCCACCAGGGAAGTTCCAGAAACTTCTGTTTTTTATGTGTTTTTAAACTGTGCTATTCTGAGGCTTCCCTGGTAGCTCAGATGGTAAAGAATTCACCTGCAGTACAGGAGACCCAGATTTGGTCCCTGGATCAGGAAGATTTCCTGGAGAAGGGAATGGCTATTCTTGCCTGGAGGATTCTATGGATAGAGGACCCTGGGGGGCTACAGTCCATGAGGTCTCAAGAGTCAGACACGACTGAGTGACTAACACACCCATTTTATAGAATGGTAAACACATCCATTCACTGAAATGACACACTCATTTTATAGGATGGTAAACCTTTCACTGAAATGACATTTTCTCAATGAGCATAGCACACTTAGTAACATAAATGTGCTTTAATCAGAACCCTGGAATGTATTACAACCTTGAATTCTGCTCTTTCCTAATTCATAACAGATTCCTCAGAAATCCTTAGTTGATGCAAGTGGTAATTTTTCTCTTTGAGGGCTTCATTGGCAATCATAAACCCAGCAACCTTGCTCCATGCTGATCCCCACAGGATGGGCAGCTGTGGACTGCATCTGATCTATCTTTTCATTACTTTTTAGGAGCTTTTCAGTTTCCTAAAATGTTACAATCTGTGAACACATACTCTGATTCTCCAAAGAAAACGGGTGTGGTAAATAAAAATTTAATAGCAAACCTAGCAGCATACCCCTAGGAGAAATAAAACATGTCTACAGAGACTTGTACTTGAATGTTCTTAGCAGATTTATTCAGAAAACCCTAAAGCTGCAAACAGTGCAGATGCCCATCAACTGGTAAATGGATAAATCCACTGTGGTGCATCCATACAGGGGAATGTTATTCAGCCGTAAAGAGGAATGGCCTATGACATACATGCGGTGAACTGCCAACACGCTGTGCTGGTGAAAGAAGCCAAATGTGTAAGGTCACATATTGAATGATTCCTTTAATATGGTACATATAGAAAAGGCAAGTCTGTAGGAACAGAAGGTTAATTACTGCTGCCCCGGGTTGGGGGTAGGATGGGATTTACTGCAGATGGCTACAACAGATCGTTTGGGGCCAATGGAAATGTTCTTAAAACTGGGTTTTAGTGATAGTTACAGAGTTCTGCAAATTTACTAAAGATGAGGGGGGGGGGGAGATGAAGAGGAAGTCTATAAAGAGAAAAAAAGAAGATAGGTGCTTGTCCAACCTTATTTGCTAACAAACCAAGGAGACTGCTGGCTGACTGCTTGTATCAGGGAGCAGTTGTTGCCCTGCTCACCCCACGCAGACCAGCCAGTCCTGCAATTTTCCAACCCAATCTTGCAGTTTTCTGACACAGTCTGCAAACTGCCACATTCCACTCTTGTTATTAATCTCTTTGTTGTTGTTGTTTGCACGAGATGCGTTTTTTAAAATTAATTTATTGTAATTGGAGGCTAATTACTTTGCAATACTGTGCTGCTGCTGCTGCTAAGTCGCTTCAGTCGTGTCCGACTCTGTGCAACCCCAAAGACGGCAGCCCACCAGGCTCCCCTATCCCTGGGATTCTCCAGGCAAGAACACTGGAGTGGGTTGCCACTTCCTTCTCCAGTGCATGAAAGTGAAAAGTGAAAGTGAAGTCGCTCGTACTGTAATGGTTTATTAATCTCTTAAGTTGAGTAAGTCAGCATGGCATTTACTCTAAGCTGAAAGTAGCTCATGAAAGCCAAAGCTCATTTCAGAAGCAATCTATAGACAAAAACTGGGCTTCTGTGGGAAACTCAGCAAGTTCCTTCTGTTTTTGTTTGTTGGTTAGTTCTATTTTTGGTTGTTGGTTTGGTTCTCTACACACTTGCTCCATTTTTCTATAGTGCAACAGAGCAGCATTGTGTTTTTGTGGAAACCGAAGGCCCCATTGGCTCCTGCGGTTACATCTCCTTCACTGAGACTGGTTAGGAATTGATAGTAATTCTAAATTCTGGAGAAATGACTCTGACCTGCCCAGATTGGATGAGGTACGCCCCACTCCTGTATCAGAAGTTTCTAGAGTAGCTGGAGTCATTGTGATTCAGGCAGCTACCATCAGGAAGACCTCAGACTGATCATACTCAAGAATGTGATGATTTTTGCTACTTGATATAAATGAACGTAGGTCCTCAAGTCAAAGCCCAGCATACTCACAGATGGGGTGGACTGGGTGGAGAACGTACAAGGCTGAGCTCCATCTTCGTGTAAAAGCTTTATGACTTAAACGTTTGTCCTTTTCCAAAGTTAACATATAGCGTGTCCCTTCCTTCACAGTGGATTCACTCATGTGGAGAGTGACAGTATGAGCATCGTAGGCGTGGAAGCCAGAAACATCGGAACTAGTATTCTGAGGTCATATTACTTCCAAGTGCAGTGTGGCTAAGATGACGGCATCAACTGAAGATTGTCACCACAGCTGTTGAGGGGCTTGTCTGCATACAGAGCCTAAAGTAATTATTGTATCAACATCGGGAAAAGAAGTAATGATTCTCAAAGACCTACTGTGGGCCACACAAGTGTGTGAGGTGACCTTATTTTTAAATCCTCAGCAGAAGCCCTGAAGTGTAGATATTACTGTCTGTATTTTTCAAAGAAGTTGAAATGTAGTAGAAGAGTAGTTAACCCACTGTTGGTCCATTTTCCAGCTATCAAACAAACTGTCCAAGGTTATTCAGATAGTAAGTAGCCAAGAAGAATGAGTGCAAGACCTTGGGTGCTAGAAAACCCAGGTTTAAAGTACTCAGATTGTAACATAATTGTTTTTTGTTGTCCAAATATGTAATTAACGGAGTAAACATTTTTATCTTCCTAGTCTGTGTTACGTGCTTTAGACACACATTAATAAATAGCTCTGGACGTCCTACAGATGCTCTGTGGCACAGCGTTGCATGGCTGCAGGGCAGCACTCTGTGCCTTGTGACAGGGATGCCTCTGGAGCTGGTCCACATGGAAGCCCTGACTGGGTTAGCAGGTCTGTCTTGAGCGTTCTTAATTGCAGGCAATAGGAACAGCAGGCTGGATCACTAACACCAAAAAAGGAATTTATTAGAAAGATATAGAGTAGCATAGAGGGGCAGTGTGCAGGCTTGAGAAGTAGGCCTGGCACCATGGAAGCTGGCAGCAGGTGACAACCAGGGCCGGCTCCAGCAAGGCCTGGCTCCCCGGCTCTGCTGCTCATATCCCTATTTCCCCTCCAGCTCTACCACATCGCTGCCACCATGTTCCCATTGCTGTCACTGAACAGGCATCACTGCCATTATCTGAAAACTTCCCTAAGGAAATGTGACTCTTTGCGACTCAGTGGAGTGTGCGTATGGGATTTACTGGCCTGGGTCACACGCCCACACCATCAAGTTCAGGATGGGAGAGTCTGGCCCATTCAGCTTTAATAGTAGGTACTCACAACCAAGATTCATACAGTGAAGAACTCCTCAAAAATAGAAAATAAAGATTAAAAGGTTCTCTACTACATTCTGCTCTTGTGGCTGCCTAGTACCCAATATACCCTACTTCCTATATTTGCCTTTTAATAATAGTTTTTTGGCCTAACACAGCACCTATATACTATGTAGCCAAGACCACATGCAATCATTCCACCCAGAGGAGAAAATCTAAGGTTTTTCTCTTTTTTAATCTTAAGGTAAGGTTTATTTTGGAGTTCTTTTAAATTTACAGAACATTTGCAGAGATAGTACAGAGGGTTCCCATATGCCCTTTACCCAGCTTTCCTAATGCATTAAATCTTGCATAACTGGTACACTTAAAAACCCAAGGTCTTTGTTAGCTGTGTGAACTGGTTTCAAGTCAGAACTCTTAGGGCTGTGAATCTCTCTTGTAGTTCTATCACGATTTTGCTTGATGTTCCAAAACTCATGAACTAAGTACTAATGCATCATATATACAGCAGTGGGGAAAGGGGAAGGAGATGAGAAATTAGCTGAAATAAATACACACACACACACACATGCAACACAGCAGGAAAGGAAATAGCTGTTCAGAGATGAAGGGAAAACTTCAGATAAATTGAGATATAGGAAGGTTTTCTGAAGACACAGGGAAAGGGGTTAGGAAAGACACAGGAAAGGGGTCAGCAAGAGACTGGAGATCAGACAGGGGAACTCTTGAGTCTGTGGATCCACCTAAGAAACTTGGACACGTGATGTCTAGGAAAGCGGTCCTGGTCATTTCTTAGGGGAGGCCAGCTAATCAGGTCCAGGCACTCTGTCCTCAGCTGCTAATTAGGTATCATGTCTGGGAAGGGCAGCCCTACCTAAGAACAAGGGCAGTTCTAGGGGTCCCTGCTTTGGTTGTGCGTAGGAAGTTTGTAAGGGAGTCTATGGGAACATAGGGAGCTCTGGGGATTTCTGTTGAGTCTTGACAACGGTAGGTCCTGAGTTTAGCAGATGGGCTTTTGTCAGGAAAACATGGTCTACTGGGGTGTGGTGCCATGGCCCCGGAATAGGCACTTAGTATGTCATGCTCTAAAGTCCTCTAAGTCCAAGTCCTGACGGCTTGTTTTACAATGTGCAGTGGGCACTGTTCCAGTTAAGGAGCGTGAGTGGTCCTCCTCGAGTCCTACAGAAGCATGCAGATCTCTGTGAGACCTTCCATTAACTCCTGGTGTAGGCATATGTATTCTGTATTACTTTTTAAAAAATTCCCCTAATTATTGGCTACAGGTCAAGTCTTAACAAACTACAAAATACTGACTGCTAACCGTGTATTCTTGAGTGTGGCTATAGTCACACTCAATCATAAAGTTCCCTAGTCATTGGCTACAAGTCAAGTCTTAAACTGCAAAATACTAATTGCTAACCATGTATTTTCCCTATAGTCACATTATCGGTCATTGGTTCAGAGCACACACCATATCTTGTATTAGAAGATTGTATCCAAACCTCACTAAGTATTGTCTCCCCAGCCAGCACCTTACCTGAGCCTTCAGTAGGCCATCCTGTATTGTATCAGGCCAGTTACTTCTGGATGATGGATACATGACAAGATCAATGCATTGCACAGTCATGAGCTCATTGTCACCCCTCTGGTGTAAAATAGGTCCTTCATTCTGAGGCAGTGTTGTCCAGGATGTCTGGATAAGACATTCAGCAAGTTTGGGAGATGATGCTGACAGAACTGTGGGCAATTATGACAAAGTAGGCAAGAATATAGAATGGGGAAAAGACAGTGTTGTCAATAATTGGTGTTGGGTAAACTGGACAGTTTCATGCCAAAGAAACAACTACTTTCCCTCATCACTAAAAACCTCAAAATGGATTAAAGCTTAAGTCTAAGACTTGAAAACATAAAACTTCTAGAAAAGCATAGTACCTTCTTTGACATTGGTCTTAGCAATATTTTTTTTAATATGTGTCTTTAGGCAAGAGAAAAGCAAAAATAAACAAACAGAACTACATCAAACCAAAAAGCTTTTGTACCACAAAGGAAACTTAACAAAATGAAAAACCGCATGCTGAACGGGAGAAGGCATTTATTTGCAAATAATACATCAGATAAGGGGTTAATATCCAAAATATACAAAGAACTCATAGAACTCAACAACACCAAAAGGACTAACAGTCCCACCAAGGATCTGAATAGACATTTTTCCAAAGATATAGGTACATATGACTAAGACACATGAAAAGATGCTCAACATAAAAAAGCTCCCATTACCAAACATCAGGGGAATGCAACTGAAAATCACAATGAGATAACACCTCACACATGTCAGAATAGCTATTACAAAAAAATAAGAAATAACAAGTGTTGGTGAGGATATAGAGAAAACCCTTGTGCACTGTTGGTGGTACAAATTGGCTCAAGCATTATGGAAAACAGTATGGAGAGTCCTTAAAAGTAGAACTACCATCAGTTCAGTTCAGTCGCTCAGTCGTGTCTGACTCTTTGTGATCCCATGAATCGCAGCATGCCAGGCCTCCCTGTCCATCGCCAACTCCCAGAGTTCACCCAAACTCAAGTGCATCGTGTTGGTGATGCCATCCAACCATCTCATCCTCTGTCATCCCCTTCTCCTGCCCCCAACCGCTCCCAGCATCAGAGTCTTTCCAGTGAGTCAACTCTTCGCTTGAGGTGGCCAAAGTACTGGAGTTTCAGCCTTAGCATCATTCCTTCCAAAGAAATCCCAGGAGTGGTCTCCTTTAGGATGGACTGGTTGGATCTCCTTGCAGTCCAACGGACTCTCAAGAGTCTTCAACACCACAGTTCAAAAGCATCAATTATTCAGCACTCAGCTTTCTTCACAGTCCAACTCACATCCATACATGACCACTGGTAAAACCATAGCCTTGACTAGATGGACCTTTGTTGGCAAAGTAATATCTCTGCTTTTTAATATTCTATCTAGGTTGGTCATAACTTTTGTAAGATCTAGCAATTCCACTTCGCATATTTTTTACAAAGGAAAAAAAAAAACACTGATTAGAAAAGATGTATGCATTCCTATGTTTATTGCAGCATTACTTACAATGGGCAACATATGGAAACCACCTGAATGTCCAGCAATAGATGAATGGATGAAGATGTGGTATATTATACATAGTGGAATATTAGCCATAAAAAAAAAATTTTGTGATTTCAATGTGACAGCATGAATGGTCCTAGAGGTTATTATGCTAAGTGAAATAAGTCAGAAAGAAAAATGAAGTGTGATTTTAACTTATATGTGGAATCTAAAAAACAGCAAATGAAAAAAGGAAAACAATAGATACAGAGAAGAAATAGTGATTGCCTTAAGGGAGGGAGTGGTGGGTTGAATGCCATAGGTGGAGAGTAAGAGGTACAGACTTCCAATTACAATATAAATGAGTCATGCAGATGAAATATACAACATGTGGAATATACTCAGTAATACTGTAATATCTTTGTATGGTGACAGATAACTAGACTTACCATAGTAAACATTTTGTAGTGTATAGAAATATTGAGTCACTATGTTGTACCCCTGGAATTAACATATTATTACAGGTCAGTTATGCTTCAGTTAAAAAAAAAAGATAGTTCTTTGAAAATCAATAGAATTGATAAGCCTCTAGTCAAGCTAACTGAAAGAAAATACAAATTAGTAAGATCCAAAATAAAAGAGGGACATTACTACAGATCCCATGGATATTAGAAGGATAATCAGGAAATACTATGAACAACCATATGTCCACAGATTTGGTAACCTAGATTAAATGGAGCAATTCCTTTAAAAATACATCTGCCAAAACTTACACAAGAAGAGAAAGACTGAATAGGCCTGTATCTAATAAAGAAATGGAGTCAATAATTAAAAACCTTTCAGAACAGCAGCAGGCCCAGATAGGTTCACTGGTGAATTAAAACATTTAAGGAAGAATTTATGCCAATTCTATACAATCTCTTCCAGAAGATAAGATGCAGAAGGGAACCTCCTAACTCTTTATATGAGGCCAGCATTATTCTAAAACCAAAACCAGATAGTCTTTAAAACTATAGAGCAGTCTCTCTCATGAATACAAATGCAAAAGTTCTCAACAAAATATTAGCAAATCAAAACCAAAATGTATGCAAAGAATGTATTCCAGGTATGCAAGTTTGGTTTACCATCTGGAAATCCATTAATCTACCACATCAACAGGCTAACAAAAATCACATGATTATATCAATAGATACAGAAAAAGTATTTGACAAAATCCATCACTCATTTTTTATAAAACTAGCAAACTAGGCATAGAGGGGAACTCGCAACTTGATAACATCTACAGCTAACATCATACTTAATGCAAGAAAATAGAAGCTTTTCCACCAAAAGCAGGAACAAGGCCAATGTCCTCTCACCATTCCTTTTCAACATCGTACCAGAAGATCTAGGTAATGTGGTAACAACAAAAAAGGGAAATAAAAGTTACACAGGGTGGAAAAGAGGAAATAAAACGTTCATTTATTACATGATGGTCTATATAGAATTAACAAAAAATTTCTGGAACTAATAAAGTTATTACAGCAAGTTTACAGGATACAAGGTTAATGTACAAAAGGTTATTAACACTTCTATTATGCCAGCAATAAACATGCAGAATTTTAAATTTAGAATGTGTTACCATTTACATTAACACTCAAGAAATTTAGTTATATGTAAATCTAAGAAAATGCATATAAGATCTATATGGGGAAAACTACAAAACTCTGATGAAAGAAATTTAAAAAGAACTATAAGATGTTCATGGATGCGAAAATTCAATTTTGTCAAGATGGTCATTCTTCACAACGATTTATAGGTTCAATGCAATTCCTATTAAAATGCCAGCATGTTATTTTGTGGATGTCAACCAAGTGATACTAAAGTATATCTGAAGTGACAAAACACCCAGAATTGCCAGTACTGACGTTGGAGGACTGACACTGCCTGACTTCATGACTTAAAATAAAGCTACAGTAACCAAGTGTGGTATTGGATGAAAAAACGGTCATATAGATAATTGGAACAGAATCAAGAACCCTGAAAGAGACTCACATAAATATCACTGTATTTCTGTGAAAATATCACTGATCTTGATGAAATACAAAGGCAGTAAAATGGAGGAAAGATGTGTGCTAACTCATTTCAGTCGTGTCCGACTCTACGACCCCATGGACATAGGTACAACTTAAAAATATAAGCAACTTAAAGTATACATGAAGGTATACAAATAGCTGACTGTGGCTCAGATCATAAACTCCTTATTGCCAAATTCAGACTTAAATTGAAGAAAGTGGGGAAAATCACTAGACCATTCAGGTATGACCTACATCAAATCCCTTATGATTATACAGTGGAAGTGAGAAATAGACTTAAGGGACTAGATCTGATAGACAGAGTGCCTGATGAACTATGGACGGAGGTTTGTGACATTGTACAGGAGACAGGAATCAAGACTATCCCCAAAAGAAAAAGAAATGGAAAAAAGCAAAATGGCTGTCGGGAGGCCTTACAAATAGCTGTGAAAAGAAGAGAAGTGAAAAGCAAAGGAGAAAAGGAAGGATATACCCATTTGAATGCAGAGTTCCAGAGAATAGCAAGGAGAGATAAGAAAGCATTCCTCAGTGATCAGTGCACAGAAATAGAGGAAAACAACAGAATGGGAAAGACTAGAGAATCTCTTCAAGAAAATTAGAGATACCAAGGGAACATTTCATGCAAAGATAGGCTCAATAAAGGACAGAAATGGTATGGACCTAACAGAAGCAGAAGATTTAAGAAAAGGTGGCAAGAATACACAGAAGAACTGTACAAAAAAGATCTTCACAACCCAGATAATCACGATGGTGGATCACTCAAACTCACCTAGAGCCAGACATCCTGGAATGTGAAAAGTGGGCCTTAGGAAGTATCACTACAGACAAAGCTAGTGGAGGTGATGGAATTCCAGTTGAGCTATTTCAAATCCTGAAAGATGGTGAGGTGAAAGTGCTGCACTCAATATGCCAGCAAATGGAAAACTCAGCAGTGGCCACAGAACTGGAAAAGGTCAGTTTTCATTCCAATCCCAAAGAAAGGCAATGCCAAAGAATGCTCAAACTACCGCACAATTGCACTCATCTCACACGCTAGTAAGGTGATGCTCAAAATTCTCCAAGCCGGGCTTCACCAATACATGAACCGTGAACTTTCAGATGTTCAATCTGGTTTTAGAAAAGGCAGAGGAACCCAAGATCAAATTGCCAACATCTGCTGGATCATTGAAAACACAAGAGATTTCCAGAAAAACATCTATTTCTGCTTTATTGACTATGCCAAAGCCTTTGACTGTGTGGATCACCATAAACTGGGAAATTCTCAGAGATGGGAATACCAGACCACATGACCTGCCTCTTGAGAAACCTGTATGCAGGTCAGGAAGCAACAGTTAGAACTGGACATGGAAAAACAGACTGGTTCCAAGTTGGTAAAGGAGTACGTCAAGGCGTATATTGTCACCCTGCTTATTTAATTGATATGCAGAGTACATCATGAGAAACGCTGGGCTGGGGGAAGCACGAGCTGGAATCAAGATTGCCGGAGAAATATCAATCACCTCAGATATGCAGGTGACACCACCCTTATGGCAGAAAGTGAAGAAGAACTAAAGAGCCTCTTTATGAAAGTGAAAGAGGAGAGTGAAAAAGTTGGCTTAAAGCTCAACATTCAGAAAACTAAGATCATGGCATCGGGTCCCATCCCTTCATGGCAAATAGATGGGGAAACACGTCAGACTTTATTTTGGGGGGCTCCAAAAACACTGCAAATGGTGATTGCAGCCATGAAATTAAGAGACGCTTACTCCTTAAGTTATGGCCAACCTAGACGGCATATTAAAAAGCAGAGACATTACTTTGTCAACAAAGTTCCATTTAGTCAAGGCTATGGTTTTTCCAGTAGTCATGTATGGATGTGAGAGTTGGACTATAAAGAAGGCTGAGCGCTGAAGAACTGATGCTTTTGAACTGTGGTAGTGGAGAAGACTCTTGAGAGTCCCTTGGACTTCAAGGAGATCCAACCAGTCCATCCTAAGGGAGATCAATCCTTGGTGTTCATTGGAAGGATTGATGTTGAAGCTGAAACTCCAATACTTTGGCCACCTGATGCAAAGAGCTGACTCATTTGAAAAGATCCTGATGCTGTGAATGATTGAGGGCAGGAGAAGAAGGGGACAACAGAGGATGAGATGGTTGGATGGGATCACCGACTCAATAGACATGGGTTTGGGTAGACTCCAGCAGTTGGTGATGGACAGGGAGGCCTGGCATGCAGTGGTTCATGGGGTCGTAAAGAGTCGGACATGACTGAACAACTGAACTGAATTTGCCTAGTATTAAACAGTAATATCTGGCAGAATCTATGTCTATTTCACTGTAGAGCCTAAAGAAGTAATAAAGACATGCAACTTAACCCCAAGAGCTTTCAAGAAGTGAGGTGCATTTGCTCTGCCCTCACCCAGTGAATATATCACATTTGAATAGCATGTATCTTTAAACATAGGATTGGTAGATAAGTCAGGGTTAAATAGGAAAATAGATCCAAGGTCATGAAGTCATCTTGATATGTTTTCTGATTGCTGGATCCTTTTTCTGTCCCATAAGCACATTTCAAAGTAGAACTATGGAGTTTTAGTTTCAAAGAATTTAAAGTTGAAATGGACCTTAGAGATGATTTAGTCCAGTTTTCACATTATAGCCTTGCAAAAACCAAGGCCTAGGAATGGAAACGGACTTGTTTGGAGACCTAGGATGTTAGAAGAGCTAAGAAGAGAATCTGAGTAATAATTTAAACAAATTTAATTATTATATAGTCATAAAATAATATTTAAAATTAACTACAATGCCATATATTACCACTTGGGGGTGTCTGCAATATCCTCTGTACATATATCGTCTTATTTAACCTATATATAGATTGTCTTTTTAAAGCAGTGTTTTAATATAAGTGTTATTATCTCTATCTTGGGTACAAGAAAAGTTTCTAAATCCAGGATTACACAGGTAATGCATGGCCAAACCTTACCAACAAAGATCCATGTAATCAAAGTTATGGCTTTTCCAGTAGTCATGTATGGATGTGAAAGTTGGACCATAAAGAAGGCTTAGCACTGAAGAATTGATGCTTTCAAACTGTGATGTTGGAGAAGACACTTGAGAGTCCCTTGGACTGCAAGGAGATCAAACCAGTCCATCCTAAAGGAAATCAGTTCTGAATATTCACTGGAAAGACTGATGCTGAAGCTGAAGCTCCAGTACTTTGGCCACCTGATGCAAAGAGCAGACTCTGATGTGGGAAAGATTGAAGGCAGGAAGAAAAGAGGTGACAGAGGATGAGATGGTTGGATGGCATCACCAACTGAATGGATATAAGTTTGAGCAAGCTCCAGGAGATGGTGAAGGACAAAAAGCCTGGTCTACTACAGTCCATGGGGTCACAAAGAGCTGAACATGACTGAGTGACTGAACAACAAACAACTAAAGAATCAAGATTCTAAGTTTTTCCTACTATATCATTATTTTAAAAAATTGTTTTATTGTTCATATTTAATTTTATTTTCTGACCCTGCCACGTGGTATGTGGGATCTTAGTTCCCTGCTGCTGCTGCTGCTAAGTCACTTCAGTCGTGTCCGACTCTGTGTGACCCACAGACGGCAGCCCACCAGGCTCCGCCGTCCCTGGGATTCTCCAGGCAACAGCACTGGAGTGGGTTGCCATTTCCTTCTCCAATGCATGAAAGTGAAAAGTGAAAGTGAAGTTGGTCAGTCGTGTCCGACTCTTCACGACCCCATGGACTACAGCCCACCAGGCTCCTCTGTCCATGGGATTTTCCAGGCAAGAGTACTGGAGTGGGGTGCCCAGGGATCAAACCTGCATCCCCTGCATTGGAAGCATGCAGTCCATCAAGGAAGTTCCTCAAACTAACTTTTATTCATGCTATTAAAACTATAGAAAAACAATTGAAAATGACATCAATGAGAAAAAAACAGAATTAAGACAAATATATGCATGCTACCATCAATATCAGTAAGATCTCTACAATGGCTAAGCTTTATTCTGGTCTCAAGGAAAAGTTTGAACGGAAATAATATATGCACTGCATATTACCACTTCAAGTTGTAAATATATGGAATCATCTGGGAAAAATAATGCTCTAGTCTCTCTCTTTTGTAGGAGATATTTGTTGATTTTCTTCTAGGCATTTCATTTTTATGTTCAATTGTACAGTCTTTTTTTTTTTTACTTGTCCCAGTGGTTTTTTATAATGCTTTCTTGGGTCACAGCGATAACAGAAGGAGACACAGGTGTGTTTTGTATTGGACTTTTCATGGAACTCCTCACCTACAGTGGCATTGGTCACCAGAAGGGCATTTGAGAAAAATACCCAGTTGTCTTCTGAAGCTTAACCAAAAACTTCTTCAAGGCTGCTTTCTCTTTATCGATCTCCCTGAACCGCATATTTAAAGCCTGCTGAAGTTTTAGAATGTGGATCCTGGTTCTCTTCTCCTCTCCGAGGTTGTACACAAGGGCCTTCCGCAGGCATACAGGATCTCCTGTTTTTACTGTGCCCTTCTTCACTGTGTAGCTCATTCCACCCATGTTCAAACTTTGGTAGAAGAAGTCCAAAACAAGAGAGTAGGACTGCCTGTTAATGTCTCAGTAAATTGATTCTCCTCTGGTTTGGAATATTAGAACCATGGCACCATGGGAACAGAGGCTCACAGAATCTTGGAGCTGAGTGGCATCAGAGATACACTTAGCTCAAACCTTATATTTATTGATCATAAGTTTTTAAGCTTGCATATATTCTTAATTTAGAAATACAAATGAATACTTCAGTAGACCAGAATGGCAACAGGATGGCTGCTGTTATTTTGCGCTTACACTTAGGTTGAATGGTAAGTGCCTTTTAGTTCAGTTCAGTTCAGTCGCTCCATCGTGTCTGACTCTGTGATCCCATGGACTGCAGCACACCAGGCTTCCCTGTCCATCACCACTCCCGGAGTTTACCCAAACTCATGTTCATTGAGTTGGTGATGCCATCCAACCATCTCATTGCTGCTGCTGCTAAGTTGCTTCAGTCGTGTCCGACTCTTCGAGACCCCATGGACTGCAGCCTACCAGGCTCCTCCATGCATGGGATTTTCCAGGCAAGAGTACTGGAGTGGGGTGCCATTGCCTTCTCTGAACCATCTCATTAGGTGTTTCCTAATTAGGACTTTAGGGCTTCCCCAGTAGCTCAGTGGTAAAGAACCCTTCTCCAATGCAGGAGCTACAGGAAACATGGGTTCAATCCCTGGGTCAGGAAGAGTCCCTAGAGGAGGGCATGACAACCTACTATAATATTTTTGCCTGGAGAATCCCATGGACAGAGGAGCCTTGAGGGCTACAGTCCATAGGGTCGCAGAGTCAGACACAATGGAAGCAACTTAGCACACACGCCATCAGGACCATAATGTTCATGGACAAAGAAAAAAAGGAAAACTCAATAATTCAGTTTAGTTTCTGAAGCTATTTGTCATTTCTTTATATACCCACTTGAAGTTGCTAAATAACTGAGATTTTATCATTTGTTTAGGTATTAGAGTAGACTTAAAGACAAGAACTTCCTCAAGAACTGTCTACTTTTAATATAAGGACAGGAAACAGCAAAATATACATATGTGCCACAAAAAAACCCCACAGAAAATATAAACTAAAAGTGAACGAGGCGACAGAGATGGGAAGGGGTAAGTGGAAAGGATGGGGAAATGGTAATAGAGGAATAGGAGTAGGAAGAGAGGCACTTTAAATATGTTTAATTGTTCTTACATTTAGAAATGTGTTAACTTTATGTGTTCAGAAATAATTTAAAAAGGATTGGGGGTGGTGCCAACATATGTGTATTCTAGGAGTGAGTAAGAAGTGAATATGTTATGGATAAAGAAACCCTCATTCTCTCCGTAGGAGAAACTAAAAATAAGGGAAGAAGGCTATAATGTACTCTGTGATGCTGGATTAAGAATTAGAGATGGCAGTATAAAATTATGGTTCTATCACTCAGTTTGAATTTATGATCCTATGAATCAGATGAATCCATGCTTCTGTTTGTCAGTATGAATTCATGGTTTGATGAATTAGCTGAATTCATGGTAGAAAAACTCTGGTCTCCAAACATGTCTTAGAGACTTGGGACTTTGTGACCCTCTCCAAAATGACTTGAGCCTCATTTATCCCTAGCCTCAAAATTCTGGAATTTGCAGATAACAGGTTACATGTCCCTTCTCTTTCTGTTTTAGCTGTGATTTTTACCTAAGACTTGATAAACTATTTTATTCTTTTTAACCTTGTTATGAGCAGACACATGCATAATTCTTCCAGACTTGTTTAGTCAAGAGCAGAAAACCTGAACAATGTGGAATGGTCCTAAGTAAGAAAGCACATTTTTTCCCAACAGGAAAATTTTACTAGTTTTCTTTTTAAAATTGAGGTATAATTGACATATAACATTATACTAGTTTCAGATGTACAACATAATGACTTCATATTGGTGTATACTGAAACACAATAAAAGTCTAGTTAATATCCATCCCCATACTAGTTACAATATTTTTCTCTTGTGATGAGGACTTTTAAGACCTACTCTCTTACCAACTTTCCAATATGCAATACAGTATTATTAACTATAGTCACCATGCTGAACGTTATAAGCCCATGATTTATTAAATAACTGTGGTTTGCACATTCTGATCCCCTTCACCAGTTTCACTCCTGTAACTTCCTGACTCTGCCAGCCACCATTTTTTGTTCTGTATTTATGTGCAAAAAATATCTTAAGGACCCAGATAACCATGATGGTGTGACCACTCACCCAGAGCCAGACATCGTGGAATGTGAAATCAAGTGGGCCTGAGGAAGCATCACTATGAACAAAGCTAGTAGAGGTGATGGAATTCCAGTTGATCTATTTCAAATCCTAAAAAATGATGCTGTTAAGGTGCTGAACTCAGTATGCCAGCAATTTGGAAGATTCAGCAGTGGTTACTGGATTGGAAAAGGTCAGTTTTCATTCCAATCCCAAGGAAAAGCAATGCCAAACAATGTTCAAACTACTGCACAATTGCACTCATCTCACATGCTAGCAAAGTAATGCTCAAAATTCTCCAAGCGAGGCTTCAACAATACATGAACCAACAACTTCCAGATGGTCAAGCTGAATTTAGAAAAGGCAGAGGAACCAGAGATCAAACTGCCAACACCCATTGGATCATAGAAAAAGCAAGAGAATTCCAGAAAAATATCTATTTTTGCTTTTATTGATTACACCAAGTTCTTTGTGGATCACAACAAACTGTGGAAAACTGTGGAAAAAGAGATGGGAATACCAGACCACCTGACTTGCCTCCTGAGAAATCTGTATGCAGGTCAAGAAGTAACAGTTAGAACCAGACATGGAACAACAGACTGGTTCCAAATCAGGAAAGGAGTCCATCAAAGCTGTATATTGTCACCCTGCTTATTTAACTTATATACAGAATACATCATGAGAAATGCTGGGCTGGATGAAGCACAAGCTGAGATCAAGATTGCCAGGAGAAATATGAATAACCTTAGATATGCAAATGACACCACCACCCTTATGGCAGAAAGCAAAGAAGAACTAAAGAGCCTCTTGATGAAAGTGAAAGAAGAGAGTGAAAAAGTTGGCTTAAAACTCAACATTCAAAAAACAAAGATCATGTCAGCCAGTCTCAGAACTTCATGGCAAATAGATGGGGAAACAATGAAAACAGTGAGAGACTTTATTTTTTTGAGCTCCAAAATCACTGCAGATGGTGACTGCAGCCATAAATTAAAAGATGCTTGCTCCTTGGAAGAAAAGCTATGATCAACCTAGACAGCATGCTAAAAAGCAGAGACATTACTTTGCCAACAAAGGTTGGTCTTGTCAAAGCTATGGTTTTTCCAGTAGTCATGTATGGATGTGAGAGTTGGACCATGAACAAAGCTGAGCCCAAAAAACTGATGCTTTTGAACTGTAGTGTTGAAGAAGACTCTTGAGACTCCCTCGGACTGCAAGGAGATCAAGCCAGTCAATCCTAAAGGAAATCAGTCCTGAATATTCATTGGAAGGACTGATGCTGAAGCTGAAGCTCCAATACTTGGATCATCCTGATGCTGGGAAATATTGCAGGCAGGAGGAGAAGGGGATGACCAAGGATGAGATGGATGGATATCATCACCAACTGAATGAACATGAGTTTGAGCAAGCTCTGGCAAATGGGGAAGGACAGAAAGCCTGGTGTGCTTCAGTCCACAGGGTCGCAAAGAGTCAGACATGACTGAGTGACTGCACTGAACTGAACTGAATTTATGTGCTCAGTTTTTGTTTTTGTATTGTATCATTTTTAGATTCCACATATAAGTGATATTTTATAGTATTTGTCTTTCTCTGACTTACTTCATTTAACAAAAGGTCCATCCAGTAGTCTCAATAGTCAAAAGGGAGAAGGAAATGGCAACCCACTCCAGTGTTCTTGCCTGGAGAATCCCAGGGGCAGGAGAGATTGGTGGGCTGACATCAATGGGGTCACACAGAGTCAGATGCGACTGAAGTGACATAGCAGCAGCAGTAGTCTCAAATGACTTCAGTTCAGTTCAGTTGCTCAGTTCTGTCTGACTCTTTGTGACCCCATGGACTGCAGCATGCCAGCCTTCCCTGTCCATCACGAACTCCTGGAGCTTGCTCAAACTCATGTCCATTCAGTTGGTAATGCCATCCAACCATCTCATCCTCTGTCACCCTCTTCCCCCCCTGCCCTCAATCTTGCCCAGCATCAGGGTCTTTTCCAATGAGTCAGTTCTTCGCATCAGGTGGACAAAGTATTGGAGTTTCAGCTTCAGCACCAGTCCTTCCAATGAATATTCAGGACTAATTTCCTTTAGGATTGACTGGTTGGATCTCCTTGCAGTCCAAGGGAGTCTCAAGAGTCTTCTCCAACACTGCAGTTCAAAAGCATCAGTTCTTTGGCACTCAGCTTTGTTTATGGTCCAACTGTCACATCCATACATGACTACTGGAAAAACCATAGCTTTGACAAGACCAACCTTTGTTGGCAAAGTAATGTCTCTGCTTTTTAGCATGCTGTCTAGGTTGGTCATAGCTTTTCTTCCAAGGAGCAAGCATCTTTTAATTTATGGCTGCAGTCACCACCTGCAGTGATTTTGGAGCCCAAAAAAATAAAGTCTCACTGTTTTCATTGTTTCCCCATCTATTTGCCATGAAGTTCTGAGACTGGCTGACATGATCTTTGTTTTTTGAATGTTGAGTTTTAAGCCAACTTTTTCACTCTCTTCTTTCACTTTCATCAAGAGGCTCTTTAATTCCTCTTTGCTTTCTGCCATAAGGGTGATGTCATCTGCACATCTGAGGTTATTGATATTTCTCCTGGCAATCTTGATCCCAGCTTGTGCTTCATCCAGCCCAGGATTTCTCATGATGTACTCTGCATATGTTAAATAAGCAGGGTGACAATATAAAGCCTGGACGTACTTCTTTACCAATTTGGAACCCGTCTGTTTTTCCATGTCCAGTTCCAACTGTTGCTTCTTGACCTGCATACAGATTTCTCAGGAGGCAAGTCAGGTGGTCTGGTATTTCCATCTCTTTAAGAATTTTCCACAGTTTGTTGTGATCCAGACAGTCAAAGGCTTTGGCGTAATCAATAAAGCAGAAGTAGATGTTTTTCTGGAATTCTCTTGCTTTTCCTATGATCCAATGGATGTTGGCAATTTGATCTCTTGTTCCTCTGCCTTTTCTAAATCCAGCTTGAACATCTGGAAGTTCACGGTTCATATACCGTTGAAGCCTTGCTTGGAGAATTTTGAGCATTACTTTGCTAGCATGTGAAATGAGTGCAATTATGTGGTAGTTTGAACATTGTTTGGCATTGCTTTTCCTTGGGATTGGAATGAAAACTGACCTTTTCCAGTCCTGTGGCCACTGCTGAGTTTTCCAAATTTGCTGGGATATTGAGTGCAGCACTTTAACAGCATCATCTTTTAGGATGATTTCCTCAAATGGCATGATTTTCTTCTTTTCATGGCTTAATAATATCTATATTTTATATATACACACACACACACACACTCACACACATACACACATACATCACATTTTCTTTATCCATTCATCTGTTGAGGGACACTTGTCCATGTCCTAGCAACTGTGAATACCATTGCAATGAATATGGGGATGCAGATATCTCTTTGGAATAGTGAGTTCACTGTCTTCAGATAAATACCCAGAAGTGGAATTGTTGGATCATATGATAGTTCTCTACTTAATTTTTTTGAGGGACCCCTCATACTGTTTTCCATAGTTGTTGTACCAGTTTACACTCCCACCAACATGCACAAAGATTCCCTTTTCTCCATATTCTTGCCAACACTTCATACTAGCCATTCTAATAGGTATGAGGTGATACTTTGGAGTTTTTCAAACTTCCCTAGTAATTAATGATGTTGAGCATCCTTTAATGTCTCTCTTGACAATTTGTATGTCTTCTTTGGGAAACTATTCAGGTTTCTGTGCATTTTTAAATCAGATTACTTCTTTTCGCTAGTTGTATGAGTTCCTTATATATTTTAGATATCAACTCCTTATCAGATAGATGATTTGCAAATATTTTCTCTCATTTTGTAGGCTGCCTTTTCATTTTGTTCACTGCTTCTTTGGCTGTGCAAAAGCATTTTAGTTTCCACGTTTTTCCTGGTTCAATTTAATCAGTGTGATGTTGCTGCTGATGCTAAGTCTCCTCAGTCATGTTTGACTCTTTGCAACTCTATGGACTGTAGCCCGCCAGGCTCCTCTGTCCATCGGATTCTACAGGCAAGAACACTGGAGTGAGTTGCCACGCCCTCCTCGGGATCTTCCTGATCCAGGGATCAAACCTGTTTCTCCCACATTGCAGGCAGATTCTTTACTGTCTTGAGCCACCAGGGAGAATTGTCTTAAATGTAAATCAATCTCAAAACCAACGTTCCTTTAGATACTGAATATTGTGCATTAAAAATCGCATGTTTTAATAAATTAGGGTGCAGAGAAAAAGGAACCCTCTTACACTGTTGGTGGGAATGCAAACTAGTACAGCCACTTTGGAGAACAGTGTGGAGATTCCTTTAAAAACTGGAAATAGAACTGCCATATGACCCAGCAATCTCACTGCTGGGCATACACACCAAGGAAACCAGAATTGAAAGAGACACGTGTACCCCAATATTCACCGCTGCACTGTTTACAATAGCCAGGACATGGAAGCAACCTAGATGCCCATCAGCAGACAAACGGATAAGAAAGCTGGGGTACATATACACAATGGAATATTAGCCATTAAAAAGAAGGCATTTGAATCAGTTCTAATGAGGCGGATGAAATTGGAGCCTATTATACAGAGTGCAGTAAGTCAGAAACAAAAACACCAATACAGTATACTAATGCATATATATGGAATTTAGAAAGATGGTAACAATGACCCTATATGCAAGACAGCAAAAGAGACACAGATGTATAGAACAGTCTTTTGGACTCTGTGGGAGAAGGTGAGGGTGGGATGATTTGAGAGGGTAGTGTTGAAACATGTATATTATCATATGTGAAGTGGATCGCCGGTCCAGGTTTGATGCATGAGACAGGGTGCTCAGGGCTGGTGCACTGGGATGACCCTGGGGGATAGGATGGGGAGGGAGGTGGGATGGGGGTTCTGGATGGGGAACACATGTACCCCATGGCTGATTCATGTTGATGCATGGAAAAAACCACTACAATATTGTAAAGTAATTAGCCTCCAATTAAAATAAATAATTTTTTTTAAAAATCGCATGTTTTCATATGGAAAATATAAAAATCAAAGGACTTGTTTTGTTATGTTCTCCATTATCTTATTTTTATATCCATTTCTGTTTTGTATATATAAATGGTAAAACATAAGATTTACATACAGTAGGTGAATCCTGTTAAAATACGGGTGAATGTAAAGTCTGGAAATATCAACAATATTTTTAAAATAGACAGAATCCCCTTGATTGTTTTATCTAGGGCAAAGGTGCAAGTTTATGCTATGGAATTTGGACACATAAATCATCTGAGACAACATATGAAGATGCAGGTGCAGTGACTGACGGGACGTTGCTTTAGTGCTCATTGCTCATTGCAGTTTCGCACGATGCACTACTAATGAGGGGCAGTGCAATCACACATCATTGCAATAAACTATTTATTATTATGTATGTTTGTCTATGTTTTCAGTTTGTTCAACTTAAATTCAAAGGACTGAATAATCAGTCTAAGACAGTCAAATTGAAAAGGGAATAATACATTTTGTAAAGCATTTCCTGTATGGAATTTTTCTCAGTTGGCCCCATTTTGTTACGAAACCTACCTGCGTAACTTTCACTACAAAAAAAAAAAAATCACATAATAGAGTACAATGGGACATCCACAACCATATTCCATCATGTTGTGATTCAGTAAGATTGTAAGAAGTAAGGTAGAAAATTAGTTATAGATTTGTAATCATAAAAAAATACAAGAAGGGAATTTTTGTTGAAATAAACAGGCCAAAAGAACCCTCACATCAGCTCTGTTTCTCTTAGAAACAGACTGTGATACTGTCATCCTGAGGGATAATCTGACTTAACCAATGATTAACGCTCGACAGCTGTCACTAAAGTAGATTTTAACAAGGCAAGGAAACTTAGTTGCTTATGAGCAACAAGAAATATGTATGTAGTTTCACTAAAGTGCCACCTTTGGAAAGGGCTGAAAATACAATGTGAGGATTTTGATGATTGATGTACATTCTGTGTACATTAATACATTATTTATTTATGTAACCCTATCTTCAATTCAGATGTAAAGTCCCTTCTGGTCATTTTATCATGCCATGTGTATATATCAAGCACAGATTAAATGATCTTTTGTAAAACTCCAGACTAGTTGAAGCAGAGTCCTTTTTTAGCCCTGTGCTTGGTTGCTCAGTCGTGCCTGACTCTTTGCTACCCCATGGACTGTAGCTCACCAGGTTCCTCTGTCCAGGGTGATTCTCCAGGCAAGAATACTGGAGGGGGTAGCCATTCCCTTCACCAGCGGATCTTCCCAACCCAGGGATCAAACCTAGGTCTCTCTCATTGCAGGCAGGTTCTTTACCATCTGAGCCACCAGGGAAGCCCAAGAAAAGTGGAGTGGGTTAGCCTATCCCTTCTCCAGGGGAACTTCCCAACCCAGGAATTGAACTGGGATCTCCTGCATTAGAGACAGATTCCTTACCAGCTGAGCTACCAGGAAAGCCCCCTTTTAGCCCTAAAATGATATAATGAATAAAAAATGGAGCCTACCAGAGTCTTGGAAATTTTACATTTTTAAAGAATTATTTAAAAAATGATTCCTCCTAAATATTCATTAGTTTCAGCTATGTTACCTGGATATTAGGACTTTGTCATATCTTGGAAATATGTATAACACCATTTGAGGGCATTACCAGATTTTAAGGAAAAAGAAAAATCCCAGTGGACAAAAAAGGAATGCTGCTGCTGCTGCGTCGCTTTAGTCGTGTCCGACTCTGTGTGACCCCATAGACGGCAGCCCACCAGGCTTCCCGTCCCTGGGATTCTCCAGGCAAGAACACTGGAGTGGGTTGCCATTTCCTTCTCCAATGCATAAAAGTGAAAAGTGAAAGTGAAGTCGCTCAGTCGTGTCCGACTCTAGCGACCCCATGGACTGCAGCCTACCAGGCTCCTCCGTCCATGGGATTTTCTAGGCAAAAGTACTGGAGTGGGGTACCATTGCCTTCTCTGCAAAAAAGGAATATTGCCAGATATATAATTCACCTGAAAAACTTCACATATTAGCTTGTTTCATTTAAAAATAAAACTAAACCCACAAACCTGACACAAGCTGTATGCACAAAATAGTGTGTTAGCTGCACAGCCCCCTGGGAGGTCGGGGAGACTCCACATGCCTTTTTGCTGGTTTATTCCTTGAGCCCATTTGTTACTTTGTTTTCAGAGTAAAGAAACCTGACATCTTGAGTTCTCATCTTGTCCACAAGGAAATTAATATGATATTGACACCATCTGACTGGAAGATAACTAAAATGGGAGAAATTTTTATACTTTCTCTCATTAGAGTTTGGCAGTATTTTCAGTTCAGTTCAGTTCAGTTCAGTCGCTCAGTTGTGCCCGACTCTTTGCAACCCCATGAATTGCAGCACACCAGGCCTTCCTGTCCATCACCAACTCCCGGAGTTCACTCAGACTCATGTCTATAGAGTTGGTGATGCCATCCAGCCATCTCATCCTCTGTTGTTCCCTTCTCCTCCTGCCCCCAATCCCTCCCAGCATCAGAGTCTTTTCCAATGAGTCAACTCTTCGCATGAGGTGGCCAAAGTACTGGAGTTTCAGCTTTAGCATCAGTCCTTCCAAAGAACACCCAGGATTGATCTCCTTTCGAATGGACTGGTTGGATCTCCTTGCAGTCCAAGGGACTCTCAAGAGTCTTCTCCAACACCACAGTTCAAAAGCATCAATTCTTCGGTGCTCAGCTTTCTTCACAGTCCAACTCTCGCATCCATACATGACCACTGGAAAAACCATAGCCTTGACTAGACAGACCTTTGTTGGCAAAGTAATGTCTCTGCTTTTCAATATGCTATCTAGTTTGGTCATAACTTTCCTTCCAAGGAGTAAGCGTCTTTTAATTTCATGGCTGCAATCACCATCTGCAGTGATTTTGGAGCCCAAAAAAATAAAGTCTGACACTGTTTCCCCATCTATTTCTCATGAAGTGATGGGACCAGATGCCATGATCTTAGTTTTCTGAATGTTGAGCTTTAAGCCAACTTTTTCACTCTCCTCTTTCACTTTCATCAAGAGGGTTCCTCTTCACTTTCTGCCATAAGGGTGGTGTCATCCGCATATCTGAGGTTATTGATATTTCTCCCAGCAATCTGGATTCTAGCTTGTGCTTCTTCCAGCCCAGCGTTTCTCATGATGCACTCTGCATATATTGCCAACATCCGCTGGATCATGGAAAAAGGACGAGAGTTCCAGAAAAACATCTATTTCTGCTTTATTGACTTTGCCAAAGCCTTTGACTGTGTGGGTCACAATAAACTGTGGAAAATTCTGAAAGAGATGGGAATACCAGACCACCTGACCTGCCTCTTGAGAAACCTATACGCAGGTCAGGAAGCAACAGTTAGAACCGGACGTGAAACAACAGACTGGCAGCATTTTACTGATGTTTAAAATTTGTGATTCTCTAAGCAATGAGCGCTGAAGAATTGATGCTTTTAAACTGTAGTGCTGGAGAAGACTCTTGACTGCAAGAAGATCCAACCAGTCCATCCTAAAGGAGATCAGTCTTGGGTGTTCACTGGAAGGATTGATGCTAAAGCTGAAACTCCAATACTTTGGCCGCCTCATGCAAACAGTTGACTCATTGGAAAAGACCCTGATGCTGGGAAGGATTGGGGACAGGAGGAGAAGGGGACGACAGAGGATGAGATGGCTGGATGGCATCACCAACTCGATGGACATGAGTTTGGGTGGACTCCGGGAGTTGGTGATGGACAGGGAGGCCTGGCGTGCTGCGATTCATGGGATCACAAAGAGTCGGACACAACTGAGCAACTGAACTGAACTCAACTGAAGCAATGTGGCAGAGCTCAAGGTAATGAAGACCTGTGGAGGAAAGACATTTGCAAGTCTGCACGTGGAAAGTTATAATTCTTCTGTTCAGAGGCAATGTTTGCAAAAGTACAAGAAAGCAGGAGCATTTCTCCAAGCAGAGAAACCCATCTGGGGACATGCTGACAATGTCTGGATGTCTTAAGAGTTTTGGACAAGGGGTAGGGGGCAGTTCGGGACACGGCCACTGGTCTTTCTCCCATGCTGCAGTTCGTTAACTAACATCAGACCAACCATGAAGAACCTATCAGTGGGGGGATACTCAGATCCTAAAGAACACCAGTGAGGTGTGTTGGGGAGGTCTCAGAGAGAGAGGTCTCTGGGATTTCTCAGAGTGGGTGTGAGAGGTCCATGTGTGGGGTCGGTGTGGGTCAGTGTGGGGACTCTTAGTGGGGAGACCTCTATTGCTGGTCTTTCTGCCCCTCGCGGCAGAAGGACACAGAGACTTGCTGCTTCTTGTTTCTTGTGTCCGTTCTGGTTCATTCCTCTGGATACATGCCTAGGGGGTCTACCTCCCCCAACCCTTATACTCACCTCTTGGTGCCGCTGAGAGAAGCAGGTGGCAGCCGGCCTCAGGGTCTCAGCTCTCTGTGCTCCCTTCTGCTGAACTCCAGAGGTCACTGTCTGTCCTGGGCCCCAGCTCGTCCCTCAGCCCTGGATTAGCCCCGAGTTCTATGCTCACCCCAGAGGATGGGACCCAGAGGGCACCTGTCTCCAGGGAAGAAACACAGCACAAGCAGGCCTGCGCCCGCTGCCCCTGCAACCCTGATCCTGGTCCCACTTGTGGGAGTCCTGACAGCCGTGCGGCAGGACTATTCTTCCTGTCGCCTGGATCGGGGCCCCTCCTGGAGCAGGTCTCTCCACTGTGGGAGTGACTGTGACACAGGGCCCCAAGCTGCCCCAGAGAACTGCTCCTGTCTCCCCACTTTCCCCTGTGGATGGGTCCAGGGAGGAAAGCTGACAGCATACTTGTTGCCCACAGGTCACCTCCCCACACTGGGTGACACATCCGGTCTGCTAGTCTCTCCCCTCCCCTGCCCCAAGCTCAGGTCAGCAAGGCTGGGGGCAAGTGAGACTTGCTATGACCCCTGCACAGTCCCTGGGCCTGTTAAGTCCTGCCTGTGCTCTGGGAGCCTCCTTGGGCCACACATGTAGGTAGAGGTCACGGACCATGAGTCTGTCCTGAGCTTCCCATCCTGTGAAAGCTGATTATTTACACTGTGGAAAAGTGAAGTTTCCATTCTCAGAGGCGCCACTGTCTCTGGGAGCCTGGCCCTCTGTGGAGGAGCTCCAGGTAGCCCCACTCTGTCTGGGCTCTGGGAGCTGGAGTAGGGGGAGACTCTGGGGTGGAGCCACCAGAAAGCACTGGACCCCTAACTTCTTTCCTCTGGGCCTGTAGATGGTGGTGGGACGCCAGGGGCTCCTTGGTCACTGCACCTTCTACGGACACCTCTGCCGCTGCCTCTTTTCCCTGCATCCCACCCTAGGGGCACAGCGTCCCACCCTCAGGCAGTGAGGGGACTGCACACGCAGTGACACCCCTGCTCCTTCCCCAGGGGAGGTGGGTGCTGTGAGCAGGGCTGCCCTCTCCTCTAGGGCCGGGGTGGATGGGCCCTCAGGGGCCTCCATGCTCCATACCACACATCCTCAGAGCTGGGAAGGTGGTCCTCATTGTCGCCTCTGCTCCAGAGCATGAGGAAGGCAGAGGGAGGGTGATGCTCCTGGTTCATCTCCATTCAGCTTCATCAGGGAGAGAAGGGGCTTCCAGGACAGTGTCATCTAATCCCACCAAGATGTGGGGATGAGGTTTCTCCCACCTCTGGACTTGGGGCTAGCACTGCCCCTAAACTCCCCTCCTTATTCTGACATGTAAACTTGTCTCTGACACTTTCTGGGGTCTGAGGGGAATTTCAGCCTCTGCAAACCCCTCTGCTCTATAGCCCCACAAGCTTAAGGTAGAGAGGGAGGTAGAAAGGACTGAGTTGGATCCTAAAAAGTGGGAGGTCTTTAGGTTTAGTTCACTTTGACATGTACTGAATGCTGTCGCTTGTTTCTGCAATGCTTCGATCATGGAAACTGAAGGTGCAGTGAGGAAACGGGGTGGCGGTGAGCATCCACGCCGGGGTCACACCCTCCCTCCATGGCCCCGTCCCATCTGGGAAACAAAGCAGACACCTGGGAAGAGTGGACCCTGATCCTGTCCCTTCCCCCCAGCAGGGTACAGACCACCAATTCTCATGAGAAAAAACATTTCTTTCAGGAAACAATAAAATTTGTGGTAGGAAGAAGTCATTAGGACACAGAAGATGTGTTAACATGAAAGAAAAAGTTTTTCTCTGCACGATATGCAATTTCTTTTTTCTTGGAGAAGACTTTTCCTACCAGGAAATCTGTGACAAGCATGTTCTGATTGACCAGAAGAGGTGTATTTCTGAAGGAAACAGTGCCTTAGATAGTGGATCGCCTGGGACACTTGTTAACTCTTGATCCATGCTGGAAGGCTCTCACAAGGGGAGATGAACACACATCCTTCTACTGCGTTAGCTTGAACCCTCTTACCTTACCTTTTTGTTTGGAACACAGTCCTTTGTTTCTTTGATTTCCTTCACTGTCTGTTGGTTTTAAACATTAGAAAAGACAGCCACCTTTCCCAGTCTTGACAGAGTGGTTTCACACAGAAGATGAAACTTATTAATCAGCTCACCCTGGGTTCTTGATTGCCTCTCAAATCTTTGACTGTTTAAGCCACACTCTTTGTCCATGGTACTTCTCAGTCATTGAGGATGTTCAAGGGCCCATCAGCGGTCCCAATGGGGAGGATCACGTCAGGACCTGGAGGTAGGCTGATTGGAAGCTGGCAAAGTATGCAGTTAAGCCCCTTCCAGTGATATACTGAAAGACTGACATTTTTGCCTGTTCCTTCTGTGCTTGTATAGTTGTGAGGAAGAAGGAGGGGCTGTCCTGTGCCCATTCAGAACTACTACTTCATTTGCTCCGGTTCTGTGGGACTTATGAAAGCAAACCCCATGGGCTGTCAAAAAATCCAGTGGCCTGTGACGTGGGCAGTAGCCGCAAAAGCTGAGGGATACGTGTACAAGCTTCTTGTAAGAGATACTAGCAACTTCAAGTAGGCTTGAGGAAGAGGGCAAAGGGTAGGACACAGGCTCTTGGAATTCTGGGGAGGCTCTGATTCAGCCCATAGAAGGATGCTAAATTGGAAACTTGATACTTGCAGTGACTTTTAAAATACACAAATAGACCCTTTTCAGGAAAAGACTAAAAGATGTGTATCTGTTTGCTCCCTCTGCTCCTGAGTCCCAGGAGGACAGCCAGTGAAAACTACTTCTTTGTTTGCTACTGTCCTATGGGACCAGTGAATGCAAACCCTGGTGGCTATCTGAGCCAGGTAATCCAAGGACCCACCCCTCAGCAGCAGCCACTGAAGCTAGGACATAGACCTGTGCCCAAGCTTTGTCCAGAGACGTAACATGATTGGAGTCAATTAGAGGGATAAGCTGGAGGAGACCAATTTGGGTTCTTTAATCATACTTAAATAAGTGCTTTGAATTCTAAGTTTGAAAAATATATGAGACTACTTAAAGACAATTTTTACTAATTTATTTCCACCCTAGTATGAACATATTTTCCTGCTTCTTTTTATGTCTTATAACTTACTATTAAACACTAGACATTTTAGATAATTTACCATAGATATCTCTGCCCAAATATTTTGCTTGTTTTAATTATTATTCTAAAGTTTCCAGACACAATGCCCTTTGTTCTCCTTTTTTAGTATATCTACTTATGTTTCTTTTTTTTTTTCTTCCAGTTTTATTGGGATATAATAGACATACAGCACTGTATAAGTTTAAGGTGATTAGACTTATATACATCATGAAATGATTATGATAAAAGTTTAGTGAACATTCTCACCTCATGTGTTACATATAACTAGAGAAACAAAAAACTTTTTGTGTGATGAGAACTCTTAAGATTTACTCTGTTAAAACTTTTATATATAAAATATATCAGTGTTACTTATATTTATTTGTAAGGTTTAACTATTTCAACTTGTTTTATACTTCATAACTTTGTAAATTTCAAATAATTGTTTCAGTCCCTGTAGCTGAATACAGTTAAGATTAACATAAAGTTAAAAATTTTTCTTTAATGTTTTCAAAATTCACATGGCTAAGTATGAGACAAATTTAAGTTCTGTGCCTGGGTTGAGGCAAGGCATACACATACTATGTGGGAAACTTGGAATTACAGTCAAGGGCATCGTGGGAATAAAAATTCCTGGGATTAACCAAAACTACAGGGACAACTCCAGATTTTTCAGAGCAACTGACGGGGCTCAAGTGGAGATCTCAAAGGAATCAAGTATTGTCTGAGTTCCAAGTGGGATTAATTGAAACTTGACTTATGTGTCTCTAACAGGATGAAAAGGTAGGATGGGAAGGCTCAGAGAAGGAAGATGAATGGAGCTGTGGGTCTGGATGGTTAGAGAGGGGCAGTGGTCCAGCCCCATCCTCCAGTACTCCCTCCCCACTTCAGGAGCCCATTGTGACCAGACCACAGCTCTATGATGGGGATCTCAGACTTTAGTCCCCAGTGCACACCCTGTGCTTAACTGCCTGAGGGCAGCAGTGTGATTCAGATGTTGGAGAATCCTCTCTGTTCTCTGAAAAGCACTTTTGATACTTGGCTGAACTCCAGTTCTACTTTGGAGGTGATTAATGATTGATCAGGAGGGTAAGGAACCCTTGGCCCAGACTCACAAGCACATGATTCCCTCTTCTTGTCTATTATTATTTCCATTTTCTTTTTTTAAAAATTTATTTATTTTTTATTGACGATTAATTGCTTTACAGAATTTTGCTATTTTCTCTCAAACTTCAACATGAATCAGCCATGGGTATACATATATCTCCTCCCTTGTAAACATCCCTCCCATCTCCCTCCCCATCCCATCCGTCTAGGTTGATACAGAGCCCCTGTTTGAGTTTCCTGAGCCATACAGCAAATTCCCATTGGCCATCTATTTTACATATGTATTTCCATTTTCTGAATCAACTAGGGAGACTCCTGGGATGGAAAAGAACACGATAACTATTCTCAAGGAAGAACAGAACATCATCCCTCTAGGGACAAACCAGGCTGGGCAGGGGATACAGTGAACACTAGGATTTCTATCCAAAGTTCTCAGACCAGTTGACCAGCTGTAGCAGAGGGCTCTAGGACTAGTCCCCAACATAGTGACCAGAGTCTGAGGACTGGATACTAAGTTCACTCTCAGCCAGAGGAGAGGCCCTTGATCATCTGTTCACCAGACCTGACCAGGTATTTCAGATCAGGACTAATCTGAGGGCACTGCTGAGGCCCCCAGAGCCTCAGAGCAGGGGCTGGAGGAGGGTCTGGTCTCAGGAAGCAGAGACCTACCAGATGGAGCTCGGATTCACCCACAGGTCTGAGAATGTGTGTGTTTCTTGAGCAGAGGAACAGTGACAAAGGAAATTCAGGGTGAATCTCACACTAAAAATCCTTTATGTTCTTCAAAGAAGGAAAACAAAACACTTTTATCTTCTTTAAAAATGAGTGAAAGGAAGGAAAACCCACAGAGCTGTTAGTAAAACGTAGGAAGTCATATCATGTATGGCCTCTGAGTGATGCTTGTCTCAAGAGGGGAGAGTGAGACTTGGTCCCAGGTCCTCATTTTTTTCTCAGCACCAGATGCAGCTGAAGGGAAGAAGGAGGAGCAGGAAAAGAAACAGCTTTGAAAGGTGAGTTCTGCCATTCAACCCTGTGTGCCCTAAGCTTTAGCCCCCACCTCTCCCCACCCTGAGGGCCCAGGTCCATGGACTCTGAAGAGGCCAGTGCAGTACCTGTTACTCAGGAACCAGAAGCCTCAGGGAGACTCCTGGGGTGAAGAGCAGAACACAGATACTTCTGAGATTCCACGTGGAGAAGGAAGCCACGAGGGGCCTGGAAAAGGGTGTGGCGAGCAGGAGCCTGTGGGCAGCATTGAACCGATAGCGCCTGGATTGGGAGGTGGGACTCCAGGTCCAACTATGGACAAATTGTTGCAGTTGTTTTTTAATTGGAGTATGATTGCTTTACAATGTTGTGTTAGTTTCTGCTGTACAATGAAGTGAATCAGCTGTATATATACATACAGACCCTCCCACTTGGACCTCTCTCCCACTCCATCCCCATCACACCCACCTAAGTCACCACAGAGTATTGAACTGAGCTCTCTGTGCTCTGTGCAGGTCCCCACTGTCTATCTATTCTGCACATGGCAGTGTATTTACATCAAACCTAATCTCCCAATTCACCCCACCCTCCCCTTCACCACCCTCTGTGTCCACATGGCTCATTCTCTAGTTCTGCATCTGTATCCCTGCCCTGGAACTAGATTCATCTGTAACATTTTTTCTAGACTGGCCATCATCAAAAAATCTACAAATAATAAGTGAAGAAGAAAGTGTGGGAAAAAAGGGAAACTTTTGCAGTGTTGGTGGGAACATAAAGTGATACAGCCACTTCGGAGAACAGCATGCTAAGCTGCTTCAGTAGTGTCTGACTCTGTGCGACCCCATAGATGGCAGCCCACCAGGCTCCCTCATCCCTGGGATTCTCCAGGCAAGAACACTAGAGTGGGTTGCCATTTCCTTCTCCAATGCATGAAAGTAAAAAGTGAAAGTGAAGTCGCTCAGTCATGTCCGACTCGTAGCGACCCCATGGACTGTAACCCACCAGGCTCCTCCGTCCATGGGATTTTCCAGGCAAGAGTACTGGAGTAGGGTGCCATTGACTTCTCCCGGAGAACAGCATGGAGGTACCTTAAAAAACTAAAAATAGAACTACCACGTGACTCAGGAATACCACTACTGGACACATAACCTAAGAAAAGCATAATTCAAAAAAGACACAAGTACCCCAGTGTTCATTGCAACACTGTTTACTATAGCCAGGTCATGGAAACAATGGTGTTCATGAACAGATGAATGGATAAAGAAGATGTGGTACTTATATACAATGGAATATTACTCTGCATAAAAAGAGACAAGGTGTTTAACTCTGCTAAGATTCATCAGCAATGTGACCCCTGCCCACTCTCCTCCATATCAGGGTTGTAAGGACAGCAAAGGGTAATGGATATGTAAGCACTTTGTAAATGATAAACCCTTTCATCAACTTCACCATCACTGTCAGGGATCATGTGTCCTTGGGCTCCAATCTCCCAGTGGTGTCCCCTTAAAGGGACACTGCACTTAACCTCCTGTAAGACCCCTAGACCCCTGCCTTCACCACCATGACCCAGTCTGCTGATTTCTAGCTTGTAGACACTACCAGGAAGAGCTGGAAGAGATCTGGGACCTGACTTCACCTCTGCAAAGGTAAAGAATCTTCCCCTTCTCTCCCGGGTTGTTCTTCTTCCCAGATCCTATACAGGCCGCATGGGGCTGAGCTGGGAGGGAGAGCCCTGAGGGTGGGGTATTGATAAAGTCCTGGGGTAAGGACAGCAGGAGCATTGTAAAGTCATCATGGGGGCCAGGGAGGGCTGTGCTGCAGGTGCCCACCCCAGCATGGCCTGCCCAGCCCTCCTGGCACTGGAGGCTCCTGGTTGCAGCTTGTTCCTCATGTCTCTTGCGGCCACCTGGGGAGGTTCCTTCAGAAATGCAGCTTTCATCAACTCTTGTCAAGTCCCCCCTTGCAAGAGTGTAAAGCAGCATCTACCAGAGCCCATCAGCCATGAGGGAAGAGGCTCCTCCCACCATGTCCCCAGCTCCTCTGACCATGAAGCCTCTAACTCGGGCCTCCACCCATTCTCCAGGCTCAGGGACCTCCATTTCTGTTCAATCACGTTAATCCCTGAGTGCCTCTCCAACACCAGAGACTTTCCTTCCCCTGGACAGCCTTTCATCCTGCCCACTTGCTCTTTCCTTTCCCCACTATGCTCCACTGATGAGACTCCATGCTGAGTCTTACTTAGGGTGACTCCATGGCACTCCCACTGGGTACCATTCCATGCAGCTCATCTCCACACTCCCCATGGAGACCAGCCATCTCAGGACTTGTGTTTCAAGCTGTGCCATTTCAGACCTGTCTAGTTGGCACCCTGAGTCAGAAACAGAGCTGTGTCCAGGCAGAAATCATCCAGAAGAAGTCTCAGGAGTTCTTATGGGCAGGAAGGCACAAGAGATCCAGAGGGTCGGATCCCTGTAGAATGTCCACTGTAGGAGGCTTGCTGAAATCCATATATTACACGTTCCTGGAGACTCAAACGTTCATGAGGAAACAGAAAATCCAGACTCCTTTCAGGGTGGGGAAACCTCCATGAACACCTCCCATGAATCTCTTGTCCTCAAATCCTTATATTCAACAAGAGTTGGAAGCACATAGAATAAGGTTTCAAGTGATCTTTCCAGGTGGCGCTAGCGGTGAAGAACCCACCTATCAACGCAGGAGACACAAGACACGGGTTCAATCCCTAGGCCAGAAAGATCCCCTCGAGGAGGAAATAGCAACCCACTCCAGTATTCTTCCTTGGAGAATCCTCATAGACAGAAGAGTCTGGCAGGCTACAGTCCATGGGGTCGCAAAGAGTCAGACACAACTGAAGCAACTTAAGCACACACAGGTGAGGGTACAGGTGGGGTGTACCTCTAGAGTTACTCAAGTTCATACTTAGCTTAAAGGTGAAAAAGGCTCGAGTCCACCTTGAAAGTCACCTGTGACTCTGGGGACCACTCAAAATCCCAGTTAACCAAGATCTTGGAAAAGCCCCTCCAGGCTCATCTGGGAGAGAAAGTGATAACAACAAGGGAAGTTTCCCCTCTGAAGAGTCTCTTTCCTGCCCCCTCACAGGTGAGTGAAGAAACCCCAGGGCCCCTGGGAGGACCCCCACCTGGTGACATCCATAGGCCCTCAGAGGTCCCTCTGACTGGACAGGAAGACAAGCCACCTTCACAGGCCCCCTCATACAACTCTGTGGGCAGAATCTGTGACATGAGTCTGTTGTGAGGACTGACAAAGGCAGCCTGGAGCCCAGTCCAAGTCCGGCATTGGCTAGGAGTGAACCACAGGAAGAAGCTGGGGGGCAGGCCTCCCCAGACACCTGCTTTATCATGACAGTCATAGACCTCGACACATGGTCCCAATCTTCCAGGGTCCAAGAGGTCATGGAGGGGGACCCTGCTTGGAAAAGTACTTTCAAACCTAGTGTGCTGATTAAATTCCAAATCTGCAATATGGATCTGAGGAGATCGTGGTCCCGAAGGCCCATAAAAGCCCCTCATTGAACAGAGTCCACAGCCTCAAGTCCAGAAGATCTACACTTTGAGGCCCGGTGTTGCAAGCCTGAGTTCCAAGGGTTCAGAGACCAGTAGAAACAGGCTCAAGGCTGCGTCACTACTTGCTCCTTCAAGATGGCTCCACCAAGACGTTTCTCAGACTGTTACTCAGATGTTTTCATTGCCCCAGACATCTTGGTTTCTCAGGAATCTCTGTCTGGCTTCCAGCCCTTGTCCTGTGGAGACTCATCCAATTCCCAGAAGCTCCATGACCTTGAGTGGAGGGAGTAGGCACGGCCAGCAGGAGGCCCCAAGACAACAGCCCAAATATAAGAGCCTGAGCAAGACGTTTGTCCCCACTGCCGGGAGACTCATAGGAGGCCCAAACTAGGACAGCATAAAAGGGCTGGCAGTATGGAGGGCCAACCAGGCCTGCTCGAGAGCAGGACTGCTGAGGTCCAGGCTCTTGGGACAGCTGTTGGACGGATCCTAAGGAAGAAGGTGGCACTTCACTGTGGACCTCGTGCCTCCGGGTTTAACTGGTTCAAAGGAAAACTCTGGGCCCCATTAGTTCTGCGTTACTACTACCACAGGTTTCTCTCTACCAAGTTAAGAGTGAGGCAATATACATGCCGGGAGGACCAAGCTACCCCATGGGTCATGGCTGCCCTAGAAAGAGTAAGTGGACCAGTCCCACGGACAGCAGGTGGACCTTCCCACCCCCACCAGGCAGAACCTTCATCATGGATCAAGAGTGACAAGTGTCCCAGGCCATCCTCTCCACTGTCCAAGGTACTGCCTCTTTCAGAAATAAACCTCTTTTGGTCAATCAGAACATGTCTGTCATAGCTTTCCTGGTAGAAAAACTCATCTCCAAGAAAAAAATGCATAGTATGCCACGTAGCTAAAACCTTTTTTCTCTCATGTTAGCACATCCTCTGTGTGCTAATGGCTTCTTCCTACCACAAAGTTTACTGTTTCCTAAAATAAATGTTTTTTCTCATGAACAATGGTGGCCTCTCTGCACCCTGCTGAGGGGAAGGGAAGGGGTCAGGGTTCACCCTTCTCAGGTGCCTGCTTTGTCTTCCAGATTGGACAGGGACACATAGGGAGGTGATCCCAGTGTGGATACTCACCCTCACCCCAATTCCCTCATTGCACCCCAGTTTCCACAATTCCCAGCATTACGGAAACAAGCAACAGCATTTAGGACATGCCAAGGTGAACTAAACCTAAAAACCACTCCTTCTCAGGATCCAGCTCAGTCCTCTCCTGCTCTCTCTCTAGTTTGAACTTGTGTGGCTGTGGGTGGGGGTTGGGTTGCAGAGGCTGAAATTCCCCTCAGGTTCAGAAGGTGTCAGAGAGAATTTTTCATGTCAGAATAAGGACGGGAGCTTGGGGGCAGTGCTGGCCCCGATTGAGAAGTGGGAGAAACCTTGTCCTTGTGTCACGGTGGGATAGATGACGCTGCCCTGGAAGTCCCTCCTCTCCCAGATGGAACTGGAATGAGATGAACCAGGAGCACCACCCTCCCTCTGCCTTTCTCATGCTCTGGAGCAGAGGCGAGGATGAGGAGCACATTCCCAGCTCTGAGGGTGTGCAGTGTAAAGCATGGAGGCCCCCAAGGGCTGGTCCACCCTGCCCGAGAGGAGAGGACAGCCCTGTTCACAATGCCCGCCTCCCCTGGGGACGAAGCAGGGGTGTCACTGTGTGATGCTGTGCCCCTAGGGTGAGATGCACGGGAAGGAGGCAGGTGGCAGAGGTGTCCACAGATGGTGCAGTGACCGAGGGATCCCTGGCGTCCCACCACTGTCTACAGACCCAGAGGAAAGAAGTTAGAGGCCTGGTGGCTCCTGGTGGCCCCACCCCAGAGTCTCCCCCTACTCCAGCTCCCAGAGCCCAGACAGAGAGAGAACACCTAGAGCTCTCCACAGAGGGCCAGGCTCCCAGAGACAGCGGAATCTCTGAGCAGGGAAGCTTTCACAGGACAGGGAGCTTGGGACAGACTCATGGTCTGTGATCCAAGGAGACTCTTAGGGAACATGTGGGACTCAACAGGCCCAGGGACTATGCTGGCGTCACAGCAAGTGTCAGCTACTATCAACGTGTCAGAACCCCAACTTGTAGGACCAGGACCTGGGAGGGGAGGGCAGCGGCATGGGCCTGCTTGTGCTGCGGTTTCTCCCTGCAGCCTGGTCCCTCCTCTGGTCCCCATCGTCCAGCGTGGGCCCAGCAGTGGGGGCTCAGGGCACAGAGTGGCCTCCAGAGCTCAGAAGAGTGGGGCACAGAGTGGGGACCTTGAGCCTGGCTGCTGCTTGGTTCTCTTAGGGGCACCAAGAGGTGAGTGCTGGGGCGCCCCATCGTCTCCTGTCTGGAGGAGTGACACAGAAGGGATATTGACAGAAAAGCAAGAAACCAAGAGGGGAAAAGTCCCTATGCCCTTCTCCTGCCCTAAAGTGCAGAAAGGACACCAATGTAGGGCCCCCCACTGTGTATCTCCACATGGAGACACAGTGTCCCACACAGGGATCTCCCACAGATAAAAAGTGACCCCACACAGAGACCTCAGACAAACCCACACTGATCTCCCATAGGAACCCGACTAGCCCCTCACAGAGGCCTGGCACAGAGCCACACTGACCCCACACAAGGGCCTCTCACAGACCCATACGAGTCAACTCCCAGTGACCTCTCAAATCTGTCTCTGAGACCTCCCACACAGACCTCACAGGCGTTCCTTAGAATCTGAGTATCCAGTCACTGACAGGGCCTTCATGGTAGTCTGACGTTAACAAACCTTGTGCATGGGTGTTCGGAATGTAAATTGGTACAACTAATATTTAAAACACTGTGGAGATGCTTCAAAAAATAAAATTAGAATACTATGTGATCCAGCAATTTCACTTCTGGTCATTTAGCAAAAAGAAACAAACATTTTGATCTGAAAAAGTTATCAGTGCTTTTCTATGTTCTCTGAAACATTAATCACAAAATAATGGTACAGAAAGAAACTTCCTGTTTGTGGTAGATAAATGGATAAAGAAAGGTGATACACACACATACATAACATACAAAATGAGATATTCAGCCTTAACAAAAGTTAACCCTGACATTTTCAAGAACACTGAATGAACTTGGAGAACATTATGCTAACTGAAATAAGCCTGACAGTATCACTTACATGTGGAATCTAAAAGAAAAAAAAGGAATCATAGAACAGAGTAGAAATTGTTGTCTGCAGCTGGTTGTGGGGGAAATGAGAACAGGTTGGTAAATGGATACAAATTTTTCATTATAAAATGAGAAACAAAATGAAGGAATAAGATCTGAGGAGCTAACGTACAACATGATGTCTCCTGCATTAGCAGGCAGGTTCTTTACCACTAGTGCCACCTGAGAAGTCCCTGAATGTGCAACCTGGGTTGCTATCACACATGTAAATTTTTAAATTGGGTGATTGGTCTGATTTAATAAAATGTATCTGAAAAAAAAATTAATGAAGCCCTTCCCCTCAACTGCTCCTTCTGGGTTGAACATGACTGATCAGCATGGACTTTGGACTTAACATAGCTCCTCCTAGACGCCTGTGGGCTTCGAGACCAAACAGCTACTCTCCACACCTACTACATTCCCCTAGCACATCAAATCCTGGTCACTTAGTGGGCTTTGTTACAAACAGAAGCCCTCATGGGATGAAGATTATTCTCTGGCAAACTCACATCCCTATTATATCATGGATAAGGGATTCCTCCTAAGAGTGACCCAGCATGGCCACAAATGCCTCTGGGCTAAAACAGAAATAGTACCATTACGAACAGGCTAAACCTGACATGGTAAGGAAAGACTCCCAAAGTCATTCTCTGAAGCTACCATCATCTTGATACTAAAACCAGACAAAGATGCTACCAAAAGAGAAAATTGCAGGCCAATGTCTTTTATGAATATAGATGCAAGAATGCTCAACAAAATACTAGCAAACCAAGTCCAATGACACTTAAAAAAGATCATATACCATAATCAAGTTTGATAAATCTCAGGGTCATAAGGATGGCTCAATATATGCAAAACATTTAATCTGTTACATCACAACAAATAACAAAAATCACATGATCATTTAAACAGATGCATAAAAAGCATTTGATAAAATTCAACATCCATTCATGACACAAATTCTCACCAAAGTGGATATAGAGGGAACATATCTCAGCATAATAAAAGTTATTTATGACAAACGCCCAGCCAACATAATACTCAATGGTGAAAAGCTGAAAGCTTTCCCACTAAATTCTGGAACAAGTCAAGGATGCCTACTACACTACTTCTATTCAACATAGTATTAAAAATCTTATCCACAGATATCAGACAAAAAAATAAAAATAAAAGGTATCCATTTTGGAAGGGAAGAGATAAAACTGTCATGTACAGATGACATAATACTCTATAGAAAACCCTAAAGCCTTCACACAAAAACAATTAGAATTGATAAATGAATTCAGCAAGGTAGCAGGATACAAGATTAATATACAGAAATCTGCTGGATTTCTTTACACTAATAATGAAATATTAGAGAAAGTAAAAAAAAAAATTTCTGTTTAAAATTATGTCAAAAAAAATAAAATGCCTAGGAATCAACCTGACAAGGACATGAAAGATTTACACACTGAGAACTATAAAAACACTGACAAAGGCAAATGAAGATTATTCAAGGAAATGGAAAGATATCCTATGCTCTGTGGTTAGAAGAATTAATATTGTTGAAATGGTAATGCTATCCAAAACAATCTGCAGATTTAATGCAATCCCTATCAAATTACCCATGATATTTTTTTTTTTTTCCCCACAGAACTGCAGTGACTAATCCTGGGCTTCCATGGTGGCTCAGTGGTAAAGAATCTGCCTAACAATGCAGGAGATGCAGGTTTGACTCCTGGATTGGGAAGATCCCCTGGAGAAGGAAATGGCAACCCACTCCAATATTCTTACCTGGGAAATCCCATGGACAGAGGAGCCTGATGGGCTGGACAGGACTTAGCAAATAGACAACAAAAATAAATAATCCTAAAATTTATACGGACCCACAAAAGACTCAGAAAAAGAACAAAGCTAGAGGCATAATGCTCCCACACTTCAGACAATACTACAAAGCTACATTAATCGAAAGAGTGCAATATTGGCAGAAAAATAGACATACGGATCAACAGAACAGAATGGAGAGCCCAGAAATAACCCCACATTCCCACAGTCAATTAATCTTTGACAGAAGAGGCAAGAATATGCAATGGACCAAAGACCATCTCTTCCACAACTGGTACTGGAAAAGTTGGACAGTCACAAGCAAATCAACGGACACTCCCTCACAACATACACAAAAGTAAACTCAAAATGTCCTAAAGCCTTAAATATAAGACATGAAACCATAAAACTTCTATAAGGGAATATAAGCAAAACATTCTTTGACATAATTGTAGCAATATTTTCTCAGGTCATTCTCCTAGGCATAAGAGATAAAAGCAAAAATAAAACAAATGGGACCTAATCAAAATCACAAGATTTTGCACAACAAAGGAAACTATAAACAAAATGCAAAGACAATCTATAGTTGGGAGAAAATATCTCGAAATGATACAACCAACAAGGGCTTAATTTTCAAAATATACAAACAGCTTATATAGCTCAGTATCAAAAAAAAGCAACCAAATCAAAAAATGAGCAGAGGACCTAAATGGACATTTCTCCAAAGAAGACATACAGATGACCAACAGGCACGTGAAAATATGCTCAACACAACTAATTATTCAGTTCAGTTCAGTTCAGTCGCTCAGTCATGTCCGACTCTTTGCGACCCCATGAATTGCAGCACTCCAGGCCTCCCTGTCCATCACCAACTCCTGGAGTTCACTCAAACTCATGTCCATCGAGTAGGTGATGCCATCCAGCCATCTCATCTTTAATTATTAGAGAAATGCAAATCAGAGCTTCAATCACTTCACACTGGTCAGAATGGTTACCAACAAAAAGTCTGTAAATAATAAATACTGGAGAAGGTATGAAGAAAAGGGAACCCTCCTACACTATTGGCAGGGAATGTAAATTGTTGCAGCCACTATAGAGAACAGTATGAAAGTTCCTTAATAATCCAAAATAGAGTAACCATATGATCCAGCAATCCCACTCCTGGGCACATACCTAGAAAAGATGAAAACTCTAACCTGAAAAGATACATGCATCCTGATGTTGACTCCCGACAGTGCAAGCATACCCTTATCAGGGCCCTATTAGACCCCTTGGCCACTCAGTTCCCCTCCTCAGCGGCTCCCTGGCAGAGCCACTATGTTGGGAGCCTCTGAGATGGCTTCCTTCATCTGAGACAACACTGGAGATGCAATGCTATAGCCCACAAAAGTACAGGACATAACAGTCTGAGAGAAGACAACATGGATGGATTGGGACATGAGGATTCATGCTATAACACCCCAGCCCATGACATGACTGGACACAACTTCATCCTGAATGCTGCCTCCACAACCTTCCACTATAGCCAAGATGACATCAAGGGACACAAGCACTGGGACTTAGTTGCTGAACTGAATGTTTGCTTATCTAAATACCCTGCTGATGACCACTTCAAGTAGCATTTTGCAGAGCTAGCTATACATCTACACCAAGGCCTCCTTGCTTGCTTACTGTATATAACACTTGCTGCTTGAGTGTGAGATGGTTGCTACGATTGTCAAGCTGCTCTCTGCTATGCCTTTGAGTTTTGGAAAACCAAGGTATGTGCTGAGTCTCATAACCTTTTTTACACCCTGAACTTAGAATTCTTGCTCCAAGTTCAGTTTTACTTTTCCTGGGACACCTTTTAAAGTAGCCACTTACAGTTGAGCCCACCAAAGTTTAGTGACCTCCACCCCAAACACCTAATAATTAATAGATGCATGCTACCCTGCTTTCTACCTCTTGCTGGCTCATAACCTGGGCAGAGGATTGCCTTTCAAAGCTCCTTGCCCAACCCACCCCCACTATCCCCCAGTTCCAGGGTCTAACACTAATAACTCTTGTGACTTTACTTCCTTTGTGTGTATGTACTGAAACTATGCCTTCAATCAAAACAACACTTAGGGCTTTCATTTCCTGAACATGGGAGCTTGGGTGCTGAGGGAGCTGCCTGCCAGTTCCTTGTAGGGCTTGTGCCTCCTCACTCAGCAGGTCACAATCTACATATTCTTAATGTAACACACCAGATATCGCCCTGCGAACACACCTCACCCCAACATACAAGGGGCCATTCCAACTTCCCTCAAACATAAGCACAACCCTCCGCACTCCCTGACTTCACACATACAAACCATGTTTATACACATAAACACAGCCCCGACACACACACACAATTTCCACCACCCTAAAGACACAACCAGAGAATGCAATGGCAACCCACTCCAGTACTCTTGCCTGGAGAATCCCAGGGATGGGGGAGCCTGGTGGGCTGCCGTCTATGGGGTCGTACAGAGTCAAACATGACTGAAGCGACTTAGCAGCAGCAGCAGCAGCAGCAGCAAAGACACAACCACACTCAGAATCCCTGTAAAGAAACAGCTGCAAGCTGTAAAAGGGATGAATTTGGTGACATGGACATGGGCCACCTGGATTTCTCTTCAGGGAAGGCCTTGTGTCCTGAATTGATGAGAGTATAGTTGGGAGGCAGTGTCAGCTCCCAGTTCCTTCAGGGACTGCTGAACTAGAGAGCTGCCTTGCCTAGCAGTCATTCCCCTTCCAGGAAAGTTCATATCTGATGGACTGATGGAGGCAGAGTTAGAAATGCCTGGCCCACTCCTTCCAACTGACCACCTCTCTGAAGAGACAGTCTGGCTCCTCAGGTCCCATGGGGTAGGGGGAAGATGTTTTGGAGTTTGAGTCACTGTTCAACAGCCCCTCTGCCCAATCCTTTCTGTTTCTACTCCTCACAGGTGTTGCTTAGTAAATATCCTGTTCCCTAAACTCTTTCTCTGATTCTGTTTTCCAAAAAATCCAAACTATGACAACCATCATCATTTCTTCATTCAATTATTCATCAGGCATCAATGAACACGGCAAAGACCGCTCTTATAGATTTACAGTATGTGGAGGAAATAGACAGGAAACACATAGCTCCATCATAAACACGCAGGGTATTAGAAGATATCCAGTTAGCAACTGAACTAAGGGTGCTTGATCTACCTAGCTCTGCAGGTAGTAGTGGAAAGTGAAAATGTTAGTACCTCAGTCATGTCCAACTCTTTGCAACCCCATGGACTGTAGCCCGCCAGGCTCCTCTGTCCATGGGATTCTCCAGGCAAGAATACTAGAGAGGGTTGTCATTTCCTTCTCCAGGGGATCTTCCCAACCCAGGAATTGAACCCAGGTCTCCTGCATTGCAGGCAGATTCTTTACCATTTGAGCCACTAGGGAAGCCCATGGTAGTAGTCAGGGAGGGTACAAAGAGACTTGTGAGCTATTCAGAAACGGCCTTTCTGGTTAGGTTTCTGGGCTGTTCCCAGAGAAGAGGGCCTGAACTTTCTTCCTTACATACTGCAGTTCTAATCTGGGTACACCATGCTTATTGTTTCAAGTATGGGAGAGCTACAGGAAGAACCTGGACCCCTGCTCTCCAAGATAACGCTCCCTCTATTAGGGAGTGTTACTTGCAGCCACAGGAAGTGAGTCTGGCCATGGAGTGAGGGGGAGAGGACCAACATGTGTACAAGCTGAGAAAGATCTAGCAATTTGGCCCTAAAAATGACTCTAAACTCTTCAAAAACTTTTGGGGTTCCTCCTTAGGTTTAGAGAATTCTTTGCCTAGAGCTCTCAGTTCAGTCTTTAATCAAGGGAGAGAAGATATCTGAGGAGGTTTGCCTGCAACCTCAGTTAGTTTTAATTTTAAATAGCAATTGTTGAATATTCTCTTTGGAATAGAAAAGTAGTTCAGTCAAAAAGTTAATAAAACATTAAGTCAGTCACTCAGTCATGTCTGACTCTTTGTGACACCATGGACTGTATCCCACCAGGCTCCTCTGTCCATGGGATTCTCCTAGGCAAGAATAGTGGAGTGGGTTGCCATTGCCTTCTCCAGGGGACCTGTCTGACCCAGGGATTGAACCCAGGTCTCCCACATTGCAGGCAGATTCTTTACCATCTGAGCCACCAGGGATTGGAAAAGGATATGGTGGAATAGTAGGACTTGAGTCTACAATCATAGCTGTCCTATGATCTTCTGTTTCAGGTAACTTTATCTCTTTAATTTTTCATTAGCTTTTTGTACTGAGTTTTTAAATGAAGATATTTTGGAATCTTGAAGGCTTGTAAGTTTTCACATACCCATTAAAGTAGGCATCTCCTTCTCCCTGTTCAAATGGGATCCCTTGCTCTAGTGTTTTCCTTAAATGAACAATCTTGTCTGATTGGAACACTCCCCACAATGGCCACTGTAATTCTAGACCAATATCACTAAAATTTTGCCGTCCTTCTAGGTCTCTACAGCCTCCAGGACTACAGTTCTTAAATATAAAATAAGCAAGTATGCCAGAAGGTAGCATAATGAATTTCGATAAAGGCTCCCGTTTCCTTAGCTAGCCTTTGTCAACCCGAAACAAGGCAAATACACCTGGGCCTTAATATATCAGCAGTAACCAAGAGATGCTACTATGTCTCGGCCTAAAGAAGGCCTGGCCTGCACCACCACCAATTCCCAGGGAATGTTGGAATGGGGGAAATGGTCAAACTAGCAAATTCCAAGAAATTGGGACTACAAACTAATTCCAAACAAAAAGGAGAACTATGGCTGTCACCAATAGTTCCCAGCATGGAATCTGGGGGCCAATGCTGATTACAAACAGATGGGAAAGTACAGACTAAATTGTCAGCAGTTCCCAGGGAACAGAATTAGGGGCTAGGATTTACTACTCAAAAATAGATTGGCAATAACCAAGAGATATTACTGTGCCTGCCAATTTTGATCTGAAAGGCTAGGGGTTTGGCCTTAGGAAGAATCCCCTACCAGCCAAGCTGACCTGCTCTGTAAAGGAAAGCCATCAGACTGGGAACACAGATGCAAAGAGAATGGAGCTCAAACCAAGAGGAGCTTACCAACAACCTCCAGGAATGGCAAGAAAGACAGTGAATTCAAAGGATTTCTAGACATCACACCTGTTTCTCCTTGTCCCCAGATATCATTCCATCACCACCACTAATACATTAAAAAAACAATATTTAACTGAGTAAATTTGAAGATTTACTCTGAATTTGTAACATACTGACTCTAGTAAATGATTCATGAATCAGACGGCATCTTGTGGAAGACAAGGAGATACTCCAAGGGGCTTCACATCATGGAATGCTCTTAAAATAAGAAAGGTAGGACAAGGAAAGGAAGCGATGAAAGTTCCAGTGGGGAAAAGTGGCTTCTGATGGCAAAATTTTCTATTAGCTGAGTTTGTTGTTGGCCAAAAAGGAAATCTTCCCTCCTCCAGCTGGGGTAGTAATGTAGCTGCACTTCCTGTTTGGGATTGCAATGTATCAGTCTTCCTGCTGGGATCAGTAATGACCTCTTCCTGCTAGGGTATTTGATGATGAGTGACAGGAAATGGTAGCTCCCTCTACAGGCCTTCCAGACTCCAGTTACAGTTGAGTTATCCTTTTATTAAAGTTCACAGCATGTTTTGTTGGCAGGAGGATTCACAATGAGGGAGAAAAGGCCAGAAGACTCACCATTAAGAAGGTTCAGAAATTCTTAGGAGGATGCAAGGGAGGCAGAATGTGACTATGGGGTCAGCTGGTGGCCACACTGATCACATGGCTCCATCTGATGACTTTGCAGCTTGCTGTGGAATATTAAAAAAAAAAAAAAAAGTCACTTTATCCTATCAGAGAAACATGAAACTGAGATGAGCTTCCCACTGCTAGAAGCATCCTCAGCCTTCAGAAAAGACCAGAGAACACGACTAAAGGATTTGGGAATATCAGAGCCATATTTCTCAGAGTGGGACTCCCCAGTCTCTGCAGGTCTCAGTCCTCAACTGTCCCTCAGGGACAGTCTTCCCACCCCCATCCTTGTCAGCTCATTGATCCCTAGATGTCCTGCCTTACCCTGAGAACTTAGGTTTCCATGGAGCTAGGTTGGTTGAGACCTAGTGATACAGCTGACCAGCCTGATAATAGTCCCCATCACCCTGGGGCAGTTGGGCTTAGGGATACATGGCTTTGTAGACTTTCAACACCTAGACCCAGTGTGGAGGGTGTGCTTGCCATCACCTGTGTCACAGAACAGCCAGAAATACTTGGAGCTGTCCAAGCAACTCTCATGGGGTTTTCCTGGGAGAGCACTTGGTTATCTGACTTCTTATCCAGGAAGCCCTATGACTTTTGACTGCTGCCTGTCACACCAACAATGCACCTGTGAAGCTTCTCCTCTACAAGGCCATCTGCCCACCACACCCACCCTTCTAGGGGCCCAGATGCTAGGACCATACAAATGTTGGAGTGTCTACTGCCTAAAGTACAGACACCCCTCTATCCATCTGCATGATTTCTACTGGGAATCCCCAACATTTACGGGAATTCTTTGACCAACCTGATAGGAACGATGCAATGATTCAGAATGACAAGGATCCATTCACACTTACAACCCCAGAAGCCCCACTCACAACCACGTAAGTGTCCCATACATTCCCACTGATGCCCAAATATTCTTGCATCATACATACATACATCTAAACACACACATCAGTGGTGTGCTGATAAATGCTTAATAAAAACCTCTCTGAGAAAGGTAGGAAAGACTTCATTTATGGTGTCTACATGGTATAAATATTCCCAGCATGATCAGTTTCAAGCTACCTAGTTGACATCACTGAACACAGAACTGGGAGGAGATATGCACCATTGACTATCCCAAGCTAGTATGAACCAGTTTCAACACATGCCAAATCTTTTCATATGAGTATGTGCACATGATCCACTTATACCCAGAGTAGGCCCCTCAACTCCCACCACAGATATATAAGCAAGAGGACACAACATACATACTCATATATATGTGTATGTATGTATGTCCATACACATATATATTCTGAACACACATGTACATTTCTACTCTCATCTTGAAAAAATATACACAGAGACCACCTCTTACTACCTTAATTTTTATAGATGAAAACCTGCTCACACTGAATATTCACATGCCACTCTTACAACTATATACATATACACACACAACATGGGCCTGAACACAAACATGTGCAACCAATATACCACTCATATGTACACACTGTACACGTATACACATAGGCTCACGAGGTACACAACTGTTTCATGAGCAACTCCCAAAAGACCCACATGCAATTCATAGCCCTAAAATACATATACTCCAGATTTATGAACATACACATAACCTACACCATCTACTGAACTCTCATATCTGCCAGAATACTTAGTTCATAGCCCAAGGGACTCAAATACACACAGCCACAAACAACCTACACTTATCGAATACAGCTGAACCTTGAACAACTTGGGGATTAGGGTACCAACTCTCCATTCAATGCTTCTGTATCCATGGATCATGTAGTAGCACTGTAGTATTTACTGAAAAAAAAAATCCACTAGGAATGGACCCATGTGGTTCAAATCCATGATGTTATAGAGTTAACTATACTTATATAAGTCCCACTTACCAGTACTGAGAACACACAAGCAACACTGCTAAATTCTTCAGGCGTTACATTTTGAAATAAACACAAAGAGGACGCTAGGCCTCCTTTACGCACAAATCACAAATACACACATCCATAAACTACTCATGAGTATACATCCCAAATGCTAAGACACACACAAAACACAAAAACACCAACAATTTCTGTTCTCTAATATACACATACAATTCTCACACACCTATGGACACAGATGTGCAAATATTCCCAACCTCTGAACATAGAGATCCCCCTCAAACACTACCTCTCCAGATACAACCTCCCCACTGCTCCCCAAACATATAAACAAAGGACACTATATACATATATCTACCCTCATGCTAATATACACAGACCACCTCTTACTATCTACTACCAAACACATGTATAAATGCCCTCAGTTCAGTTCAGTTCAGTTGTGTCCGAGACTTTGCGATCCCATGAATCGCAGCACGTCAGGCCTCCCTGTCCATCACCAACTCCCAGAGTTCACTCAAACTCACATCCATAGAATCAGTGATGCCATCCAGTCATCTTATTCTCTGTCGTCCCCTTCTCCTCCTGCCCACCAATCCCTCCCAGCATCAGGGTCTTTTCCAATGAGTCAACTGTTTGCATGAGGTGGCCAAAGTATTGGAGTTTCAGCTTCAGCATCAGTCCTTCCAATGAATATTCAGGACTGATCTCCTTTAGGATGGACTGGTTGGATCTCCTTGCAGTCCAAGGGACTCTCAAGAGTCTTCTCCAACACCACAGTTCAAAAGCATCAATTCTTCAGCATTCAGCTTTCTTCACAGTCCAACTCTCACATCCATACATGACCACTGGGAAAACTATAGCCTTGACGAGACAGACCTTTGTTGGCAAAGTAATGTCTCTGCTTTTCAATATGCTATCTAGTTTGGTCATAACTTTCCTTCCAAGGAGTAAGCATCTTTTAATTTCATGGCTGCAATCACCATCTGCAGTGATTTTGGAGCCCTTCAAAATAAGTCTGACACTGTTTCCACTGTTTCCCCATCTATTTGCCATGAAGTGATGGGACCAGATGCCATGATCTTCGTTTTATGAATGTTGAGCTTTAAGCCAACTTTTTCACTCTCCTCTTTCACCTTCATCAAGAGGCTTTTTAGTTCCTCTTCACTTTCTGCCATAAAGGTAGTGTCATCTGCATATCTGAGGTGATTGATATTTCTCCCAGCAATCTTGATTCCAGCTTGTGCTTCTTCCAGCCCAGCATTTCTCATGATGTACTCTGCATAGAAGTTAAATAAGCGGGGTGACAATATATAGCCTTTACGGACTCCTTTTCCTATTTGAAACCAGTCTGTTGTTCCATGTCCAGTTCTAACTGTGGCTTCCTGATCTGCATATAGGTTTCTCAAGAGGCAGGCCAGGTGGTCTGGTATTCCCATCTCTTTCAGAATGTTCCACAGTTTATGGTGATCTACATAGTCAAAGGCTTTGGCATAGTCAATAAAGCAGAAATAGATGTTTTTCTGGAACTCTCTTGCTTTTTCCATGATCCAGCGGATGTTGGCAATTTGATCTCTGGTTCCTCCGCCTTTTCTAAATCCAGCTTGAACATCTAGAAGTTCACAGTTCATGTACTGCTGAAGCCTGGCTTAGAGAATTTTGAGCATTACTTTAATAGCATGTGAGATGAGTGCAATTGTGCGGTAATTTGAGCATTCTTTGGCATTGCCTTTCTTTGGGATTAGAATGAAAACTGACCTTTTCCAGTCCTGTGGCCACTGCTGAGTTTTCCAAATGTGCTGGCATATTGAGTGCAGCACTTTCACAGCATCATCTTTCAGGATTTGAAATAGCTCAACTGGAATCCCATCACCTCCACTAGCTTTGTTCATAGTGATGCTTTCTAAGGTCCACTTGACTTCACACTCCAGGATGTCTGGCTCTAGGTGAGCGATCACACCATCATGATTATCTGGGTCGTGAAGATCTTTTTTGCAGAGTTCTTCTGTGTATTCTTGCCACCTCTTCTTAAGATCTTCTGCTTCTGTTAGGTCCATACCATTTCTGTCCTTTATCAAACCTATCTTTGCATGAAATGTTCCCTTGGTATCTCTAATTTTCTTGAAGAGATCTCTAGTCTTTCCCATTCTGTTGTTTTCCTCTATTTCTTTGCATTGATTGCTGAAGAAGGTTTTCTTATCTCTCCTTGCTATTCTTTGGAACTCTGCATTCAAATGGGAATCTTTTCTCCTTTGCTTTTCGCTTCTCTTCTTTTCACAGCTATTTATAAGGCCTCCTCAGACAGCCATTTTGTTTTTTTGCATTTCTTTTCCATGGGGATGGTCTTGATCCCTGTCTCCTGTATAATGTCACAAACCTCCATCCATAGTTCATCAGGCACTCTATCAGATCTAGTCCATTAAATCTCTCTCTCACTTCCACTGTATAATCATAAGGTATCCTAGCAGTTTCCAAAGAAATGCACTTAGAATACTCTTAACAACTCCATACCTCATGAACAAACTTTGATAATTCATACACCCTTTGATGACATACACACAAATTACTATTCACAAGTAACATGCATAGAAGTATCTCCAGGAAACCATTTATGAAATAACTTCCACATACCAAATGATCCCTAGCTAGTAGGAGCCAGCTCATATATCTGCAAATACTAACAAATAACCATGTCACATATTTCTAATACACATAAGTGCAATTCTCCAACTCCTGTGTATAAACCTGGAACCTCACCGTCTCATCAGATACACATATACTCACTTCTCAAAATATATAAGCCTAAGAGGCCCCTACTGAAAAATACAAATACATAGCACTAGCAGATATTCCTCCAAATGGCTATGCCCCTTGAATACACACACAAACTTACTTTACATACAACTCTCCACAAGCTCCAAATAGAACAATTACCCACTGCACTAAAAATAAGCAAACATATAACTATATATACTCTCTGTTTCAAATACACATCCTACACTACCTGTATATGCATAATAGCTCCACATTCCCAAACTCTCACACAGAATTAACTCTTCCATTTTCCATAATACAGTATTATACAAATGCAACACACTTACATCTATCAGTTCCATAAAATAGCCACAGACTTCCCCTACACAGCAAAAGATACATACACAGCTCCTGAAAATACACACACACAAACCACATAAGCCCTACAACATACACAATGCACAAATGATATCCTGAATACACAAATGATCATCCTACATTCATCAAATACACAAAACAGATAGTATACCCAAACTAATACACATCAGTCCTTTTCCTACCACTGCCCTTATGCATATGCAAATCCATCATGAGACACACAGAAATTCCCAAATTCATGGGTGAAAAAGACACATGTAAAAACATTCCCCAAATACCAAATTACAAATACCTAACCATTAACTACAGAGAAGGCGATGGCACCCAACTCCAGTACTCTTGCCTGGAAAATCTCATGGACAGAGGAGCCTGGTAGGCTGCAGTCCATGGGGTCGCAGAGTCGGACATGACTGAAGCAACTTGGCAGCAGCAGCAGCAGCAACCACCAACTAACTCCTTGAGTATGTCTCCGTTAAATCTCAACACCCTTCAAATACCCTTCAAAGATTTACCTTACACATTCTCACAAAAATATAGCTTCCCCTTAAACACAAATATTCACAAACAAAACCAACCCACACATTTGATTACATATCAGATTCCCACCAACCAACTGATTACACACGAATCCTATCTATGCTTGCAAATCAATACTGAATTGACATCAGACTATGAATCAATATTTATTACTACATTCAGCAAAGTTTCTTCTATCATGGACAAAAGAGTGCAGTTTGAACATTTGTGTCCAAATCAATTGAACAATCGATTGACGTCTTTACATTAAAAATGAAGACACAAGTGAAACTATGGTTTCACTCACTCTCCACTCATTTTCCTATAACCTGTGCTAGTTCTTGGGAACCTGATGAGGGCTTTCAAATCGGAAGAACTTCCGTCTAGCTTTCGTACTCTTCAGAACACGTGGACAGAATGGCCCCTGTTTAACGGGGCTCTCACACACTATTTATCGCACAACTTACTCCCACAGTCACCGAACCCCGCCAATAACCCTAGTGTAAACACAGCAAAGGGAACTAAGTAAGCTCTATAGGGGCATGAATCCACATCGTGAGGAGTCTCCCCTACAGCTGCTACTGCTAAGTCACTTCAGTCGTGTCCGACTCTGTGTGACCCCAGAGACGGCAGCCCACCAGGTTCCGCCGTCCCTGGGATTCTCCAGGCAAGAACACTGGAGTGGGTTGCCATTTCCTTCTTCACTCCCCTACAGACAAAGGCACAAATACCCGACAGGGTGAACAGCAGTCAGAGAGGGACACCCGCAGGTTGAAGGGTCCCTCCATCCCTTACCTCCATGTTGACTCTGGAGGCGGCCTTAAGAGGTTCGGCCCTCGGTTGAGGCAGCCGTTGGGGCCCCGCCCTCCAAGCTCGCGCGTGTTTTCCTGAGCAGACAGCCTCAACAGACCCTTGAAAGAGCCATTAGACTACCGCACTTCCCAGTGCTCTAGAGCCCCTAGAGTCCTGTGCGTCAGGACTTGTGGGAAACTGTCCTTTTAAGTCCCTGCTGGAGAGGAGAGAAATGGAGGGTCGGGGTATCCTGAGGAGCTTCTCTGGCTATGTCTCCTTGCTGGAAACTTCGTGGTGCTCTCTTAAAACTAGCTCTCGTGAGATGAGCACTTGTGATTTTTAAATTGCACACGTGAAGTCCTTGCGCTTAGATGCAAAGAGTTTTGGAGAGCTCCATTCTTATCACAATATCCTCAAATTGGAGCAAGTGCTTTCATGACCTTCAGACTGCAGTTCCTTGCTTCTTGTTTATGCCTGTCAAAACCAGTAGGTCTTTTTCCTAGCAAGGTGGACGTTTCTGTTAAAGAACAATTCTAGCAAAGAGTTTCAGACCTGGGAACACTCTTAAGATGCTTTCTCCTGATTCCATTCCTAGAGTTCTTCCAAATGCATATACTCTACTAGAATATTTTTTTGTAGTGTATTTAATACATGGAGTTTTTTTTCAGTAAATATTGAGTGTTTCCTTTGTAAAGTTTTTGTTGTAACCCTGAGTAAGACGACAATCTGGTTCAATTTAAACACAACAGGTATTCAATACTATGGGAACAATGTTACTCTCCCCCCTTTTTGGTAATATATTGCAAAATTTCAGTTGGCAATAAAAAAATAAATAGTAGCAGAATCAACTTATCAACCTGACTGTGTAATGCTTGCCAAAGAAACCTCAATCAGCAAATCCTCTTTCTGGTCAACTGCAAGATTAGCGCATTTTTTCACTCAACAGAAAGCTTCTGAAGATCCCTCATATTTAACAGTACTAAGAGCTTGCAAGTGCACAGACTTGAAAACTCCACAAGACATAAACACTGTATCTCTTTCTGTCTTTAATGTTCCATAGTGATGTGGAAGATGAACTGTCTTCTGAGCTTGTGATCCGTGTCCAGAGATACTTTTTCTCTGTAATCAATGCCTGCCCCCAGTGTCTCTGCAGGAATAGTCAGAGATCATGATCTAAAGGAATTTTAGATATTCCTTCCTTGTCTGGTCTTCCCAAATCATATTTGGGCTGATTTGATTATATCTGTCTCTGGGGTGTAGTATTTTGAAGCAGTACAAAAATGATTGCAGAATTGATAACTTTTACATAATGCAATTTTTGTATCAGTGGCCCTGAGAGGCCTCATTCAAATACTTTATCAGAGTTATGAATGAGAATCTTGTAATTGGTTGAAGGACTGAACAAGGGGAGGAAGCAACAGGAAAGCTTTCCTTTCTTGTATTCTGCCTCACCATCCCTCTAGCATCAAGTCTAGCATTGGTTGAATATCATTTAAGTTTTCCTTCATGATAGAAGTCCAAGAGCTGAGCCATATTTCCAAGTTATTTTTTCAGTCCCCTACAGGAGTTTATTGATATAAAGCTCACCATGATATTACTTTAAATACTCTCACCTCATCTTCTCACCTTCTTTTGAGTCCATTTTTCCTTGCAAGGTGCAAGGAACTTCATAAGCACCAACAGAAGTCTTTTTCACCGTGTGGAACTGTCCTTCTAAACCTCTTTCTTTTCCCAACACCCCACAATTCCTGCTATAGCAGGGAGTGACTCTTGTCTCCCAAGAGATCTGGTTGTAGTCCTCTGAAGTTTTCACCCTTCATATCCCTTGACAAGATTCCTAAATTCCTTTCTTCTCACAACACAAAAGGCAAATATTCTTTCATATCATTTTGATAGTGATAAACTGACATTGATTCTCAATATGAAAATGAGAATCAGGCAAATTACTAAAAAAAAAAAAAGAGATGCTCCCTTTATTTCATGCAGGTGGGTCCATATGCAATGATGAGCTTAGGTTCTAAAGAGCAAGGGTATGTAATGCAGACAGGAAATTCACAAGCTTATAAGCAGGATTTGCAGGCTAGGATTTAGATGGAAGTGGATTTATGTGAATGGGGCTTGGACATTGCTAGATAAACTTTTGGCATTTTTCTCAAGGTACACATCCATTTCATGGGTAATAGATCTTTAACATCTAGAAAAACCAGTGCTCTGGGATATTTAGTCCTTTAAACACAAGGAAAGAGAAGATTTTTTTATCTTCTCATTCCTTATTTCTGTCCTTAGGCCTACTAAGCCTAAACTTTCAATGCCATATGATGGCTCTTCAAAATCCATTTCATCCAGAGTCTGCAGATTTTGTGTGTTTGCAATTGTGTTTTGTGTTGGACCCAAGATGTACACGTCAGTCTCTTTATTCCCAGTTCTCTTTCTCATAGTGTAAACTGTAGTCACTCAGTCGTGTCCGACTCTTTGCAGCCCCATGGACTGTGCCCTCCAGGCTCCTCTGTCCAGGAATTCTCTGGGCAAGAATACTGGAGTGGATTGCCATTTCCTTCTCCAGGGGATTGTCCCAACCCAGGGATCAAAACTGAGTCTCCTGCATTGCAGGCAGATTCTTTACTGTCTGAGTCACAAGGGAAGCCCCTCTTTCTCATAAGAATGATGAATAATAGCTTACTATGTTATACTTTTTTGGTAGTACTGCCAGATAAAATACAGGTTTTCAGTTAAATGCAAGTATCAGATAATGAGGAAATTAATTTGCATAAAGCTATGTCAAAAATATTGCATAGGGCACAGCTAGACTAAAAACTAATCCATTGTTTATGCGAAATTCAAAAAATCAAATTCATTTAGGCATTTGTTATTTTTATTTGCTTGATCTGGCCATCCTACCTTTTCAGGTAATTTGAAATTTAAAAGACTGTAGAAATTCTTGTTCTAGGAATTAAGTCCAGAAACAGAAGAGCTGTAATACAAAATACAAAAACAATCATTGAAAATATACTTGGATATATTGGAACATATATGAATTTTCAACCAGAAAAAAAAACTGGAGACATTTTTAAAAATGAATATCAATTACATTCATTTTTAGTTGCAAAACATATCTCTGGAAAGATTTTAATGAAACAGATAACTCTGGTTTTCTCTGGGAAAGAAGATTGAATTGAAGTGAGGAAAAGGTGGAACTATGTCACTGCATATTCCATTTCTCACAATTTGATTTTGAACCATTAGAAGATATTACTTGTTTAAAGTATTATACTAAAATCATTTAAAAGATAAAAAACTAAATATTTAACAAAAATGTAATGCTATGAGAAACAGTGAATTCTGGTCTTAGACGTGTGGGCTGCATGATGGATTTTTGATAGATGGGCGTTTTCCAGCAAAAGGGATTGTTAGTAAGGAAAAGTCCTGCTGAATATTGGTTGGGGCACAAGGACTGCTTCATTAGGAGTGATGTACATACAGCAACCAAACACCCTGCATCTGCTGAGACAATCCTAATTTCAAACCCTCAGTTCCATGTAGCCATTAATACCCAAGGGTTTATAAGACTAAAAGTTCTTCTGAACTTGTTCCGAAAGTCTAGTCTCTGTTGAAGTAAGTCAAGATCCAGTTAGGAAGCAGAGTGAGTTGAGGGACACAAAACTAGGTTGATGGAAAAAGAAGTGAAATAGGTGGAAGATCAAGTCCAACTTTGGTGCTGTGAAACTGAGAAACAATTGATAAATTGCCTAAAGAGGCAGACACCAATTGTTTCACTGCTATGTAATGTGGAACGAACTTCTGGTTCTCGCCTTCCTGCCAGAGTTGTTCATGGAATGTCTGCTCACCCCACCCAGGTCCACCTGCCTTCTGCCCCTCCCCCGCTGCAGAATGTTTCAGTTCCACATTCTACTGTTTGAATTCAAACATTTCCCTCCTTTACTTGGATGCTGAGCATCTGCTGGAGCAGGTCACTCTCTGGGTCTTGGTCTTGACTTTTCTCATTGAGGCTACCAGGCAGCAGTGGTCGATGTCCAAGCCTATGGAAATGGCTTCAGAAGGAGGTAAGCCTGTAGGCTGGGGTTGTGTTCCCTGCCATTTCTCAGACCTTTGAGTCCACATGTGACATTTCACTGTGGGCACACGGTTGAACTGAAGTTGAGGAAGGAGAGAGCACTGGACCCATAAGGACATCTGGGGAGACTGAAGAGCCTGAAGAAACCTGAGGCTGCACTGGGGAGGAGGGTTCATTGGAAGTGGCTCAAGGGAAATTGCCCTGGTTATGGAGAAAGGATGGCAGCAGGCAGGCTTGATTATTTCTAGAAGGAAGATAAGCCACTTTGAAACGTGTGTGTAGGAAGTGTGGGTGATCTCCTGGTGGTGACACAGGAAGGATCATGAGGAGGACCTAGCCCCATATTGTGTTTCTTAGGTACCCGAAGCTTGTCCCACCCCATGTCTTTCTGAGGGGTTTGGACTGGGGCATACTGTATCTAATTAGGCCATGGGGAGAGATAGTCTTATTAGAAAACTATTCAATGGGACTCTGTGTGGTCACACCTGAAGTGAAATTTCCTCTGAGAGCTAGGCAGGAAGTTACTCTAACTGCTGCAGTCCAGACCGTCTCCACTCCTTCCAGCTCACAGCTGACGTCTCAGTTCAGGTAACAGTTGCCTTGGCTTTGACAGGGATGGGCATCCATGTAACTTCAACCAAGACAGGCCTCAGTTTCCCAAGATGTCCTAAACTGTTCTTCCTTTTGTGGAAAAGCAGCTCTTTAGACCTACTTCATCTTGTCCAATATCTCATGGTGGACCTTTGGCATATCTTGAGAAGAAGAGTTTCTACATTTTTCATGTCACTCCTTTGTGGACAGGGAACAGATGTGGAGGGTGGTTAGGTCTGATGGAATGTCAGTGAAAGCTGATTTCCTCTTTAAAGGGGGTAAGGAGTGTAGCCCAGAAGCAGGCAGACAATCTTCTCTGTTATGAGTAAAAGTCCTATGACACCTGTTCTGATTAATTAGGTGCACGTGGCATGTAACGTGTTCTCCTGAACAGGGATGTGTTCCAGACAACTTTATCACAATGACACCTGGATCATGCCTGTTTCTCAGTTTGTCTTCACTCTGTTATTGGGAACTCAAAGGGGAAGGACCCCAGGCAGTCTATACTCCCACAACCAATGTAACATGACCATTCCCTGGTCCTTGTCTAATCCTCTGCAGCCATTCACTGGCTGTGAAATGACAGAATTTAAGGGACAGATGCCCACTTCTCAGACTCCCCACAGTTCCTGCAAAGAGAATTCCTAGAGTGATGACATGGCTCTGGGCACTGGGAAGGGGGTTGTATAACCTGGCTCATATTAACTGTCTGCTGTGGTGATTCTGATGTGCATGCTGAGCCAGTGTGTTATGGGTTTGTATCAGAATTCCATTTGAGTGATATTTTCCATTATTTTTGTTTTGTGAGGCTTGAAAAGAGTGAGAGGATTTATACTGAGCACCAGGAAAAGGAAGACTGAGGTGAAGGTGGGGCCCTAATATTTTAAACACTGCCTGTCCACAAAGGGTCTTTGGGTGCCTAGAACTTACCCTGGAGAAGGTCCTCACCTTCTAGTGCACCTGCTGAGGGGCATTTCTCACAGAGCAGATGTCCACCCAGTTCCGGATCTGGGAGACAGCCTGTGAGGTTTGGGTCCCAGGGAGTGCCTGAGGGAGGCTCTCTGAGCCAGCACTTGCTGAAGAGATTTCTTCTTGGCAGACGGCTCAGGGACCTTGGTGGCTAGGAGTGAGGTCACCAGTGGAATAATTCTCATCCAGAGGTCAGATCGTGAAAATCATTAGAAGACATGTCCATGCTGCACACACTGTCCAGATGTCCTCATCTGTGGAGATTTACACTCTGATTCTCTCCAGAGAGCCTCAGTCCCAGTGAGAGAGTCATTTCCTAGGCAGGTTGATAAGAAGTCTAGGGGTCTCCAAGGACAGAGGGGTCTGAAATTCTCAAGGAGGAAGAAAGGACAAAAAAATTTTTTCCCTCTACATTCCTTAGGATTATATAACAATAATGTATCCTGCCTGAGGACAATCTCTTAACATGTAAATTATGGGAGTAGATCTGGTGAGGTCTTTATAAGAATTATATAACAATAATGTATCCTGACAGAATGTGGTCCACTGGAGAAGGGAATGGCAAACCACTTCAGTATTCTTGCCTTAAGAACCCCATGAACAGTATGAAAAGGCAAAATGATAGGATACTGAAAGAGGAACTCCCCAGGTTGATAGGTGCCCAATATACTACTGGAGATCAGTGGAGAAATAACTCCAGAAAGAATGAAAGGATGGAGCCAAAGCAAAAATAATACCCAGTTGTGGAAGTGACTGGTGGGTGATAGAAGCAAGATCTGATGCTGTAAAGAGCAATATTGCATAGGAACCTGGAATGTTAGGTCCATGATTCAAGGCAAATTGGAATTAGTCAAACAGGAGATGGCAAGAGTAAACATTGACATTCTAGGCATCAGCGAACTAAAATGGACTGAAATGGGTGAATTTAACTCAGATGACCATTATATCTACTACTGCAGGCAGGAATCCCTTAGAAGAAATGGAGTAGCTATCATGGTCAACAAAAGAGTCCAAAATGCAGTACTTGGATGCAATCTCAAAAACGACAGAATGATCTCTGTTCATTTCCAAGGCAAACCATTCAATATCACAGTAATCCAAGTCTATGCCCCAACCAGTAATGCTGAAGAAGCTGAAGTTGAACGGTTGTATGAAGACCTACAAGACCTTTTAGAACTAACACCCAAAAAAGATGTCCTTTTCATTATAGGGGACGGGAATGCAAAAGTAGGAAGTCAAGAAACACCTGGGGTAACAGGCAAATTTGGCCTTGGAATACAGAATGAAGCAGGGCAAAGGCTAATAGAGTTTTGCCAAGAGAATGCACTGGTCATAGCAAACACCCTCTTCCAACAACACAAGAGAAGACTCTACACATGGATATCACCAGATGGTCAACACCGAAATCAGATTGATTATATTCTTTGCAGCCAAAGATGGAGAAGCTCTATACAGTCAGCAAAAACAAGACTGGGACCTGACTGTGGCTCAGATCATGAACTCCTTATTGGAAAATTCAGACTTAAATTGAAGAAAGTGGGGAAAACCACTAGACCATTCAGGTATGACCTAAATCAAATAGTTACAGAAAAACATCTATTTCTCCTTTATTGACTATGCCAAAGCCTTTGACTGTGTGGATCACAATAAACTGTGGAAAATTCTGAAAGAGATGGGAATACCAGACCACCTGACCTGCCTCTTGAGAAACCTATATGCAGGTCAGGAAGCAACAGTTAGAATTGGACATGGAACAACAGACTGGTTCCAAATAGGAAAAGGAGTACGTCAAGGCTGTATATTGACACCCTGCTTATATGCAGAGTACATCATGCGAAATGCTGGGCTGGATGAAGCACAAGCTGGAATCAAGACTGCTGGGAAAAATATCAATAACCTCAGATATGCAGATGACACCACCCTTATGGCAGAAAGTGAAGAGGAACTAAAGAGCCTCTTGAAAGTGAAAGAGAAGAGTGAAAAAGTTGGCTTAAAGCTCAACATTCATAAAACGAAGATCATGGCATCTGGTCCCATCACTTCATGGCAAATAGATGGGGAAACAGTGAAAACAGTGTCAGACTTTATTTTTTTGGGCTCCAAAATCACTGCAGATGGTGATTGCAGCCATGAAATTAAAAGACGCTTACTCCTTGGAAGGAAAGTTATGACCAACCTAGATAGCATATTCAAAAGCAGAGACATTACCTTGCCAACAAAGTTCCATCTAGTCAAGGCTATGGTTTTTCCAGTGGTCATGTATGGATGTGAGAGTTGGACTATGAAGAAAGCTGAGCGCTGAAGAATTGATGCTTTTGAACTGTGGTGTTGGAGAAGACTCTTGAGAGTCCCTTGGACTGCAAGGAGATCCAACCAGTCCATTCTAAAGATCAGTCCTGGGTGTTCATTGGAAGGACTGATGCTAAAGCTGAAACTCCAATACTTTGGCCACCTCATGCAGAGTTGACTCATTGGAAAAGACTCTGATGCTGAGAAAGATTGAGGGCAGGAGGAGAAGGGGACAACAGAGGATGAGATGGCTGGATGGCATCACCGACTTGATGCACATGAGTTTGGGTGAACTCTGGGAGTTGGTGATGGACAGGGAGGCCTGGTGTGCTGCAAATCATGGGGTTGCAAAGAGTCGGACACGACTGAGCGACTGAACTGAACTGAACTGAATGTATCCTGCCTGAGGACAGTCTCTGGATTAAACCCTCTGGCTAATCCTGTTATCTTAAAATGTAAATTATGGGAGTAGGTCTTTACAACCTCCAGACATTCTTTTGATTCATTAGTGAGTATATAACTCCACTGCTAACACTAGCAAGGAGGTACTCTTTCTGCCCCCTTCTGATGCCTATGTCAGAAGCTTTCTCTATCTCCTTTATACTTTAAAAAAACTTTATTACACAAAATCTCTGAGCAGTCAAGCCTCATCTCTGGCCCCGGATTGAATTATTCTCCTCCGGAGGCCAAGAATCCCAGCATCTTTTCGTGGTTCAGCAACAACCTTTCATCTGTTGCCCATTCTCCTCCTCCATTCAAATCTTTCCTTTGTCTCAACAGCATCTCCAGAGCTGGGAACAGATGTGGCCGTGACCCCTGGTGCCTCCTTGCCTCCTTTCAGGACAATGCCCTTTCCTCCACCCATTCCTGGCCCCCAAAACTGGCCACCCTGGGAGCAACACCTGCCACCTTCCATGACCCCATCATTCCCTCCTGGTGGCACTCAGCTGCTGCCAGCTTTTCCAAGGACACCTTTGGTGCCCAATGCTGGCCATGGCCCCAGTGCCCCTGGGGCTTGCAACATCATTGTCCAAGTCAGGTCAAAAGGAAGGCCAGTGGAGCACCCGCAGACTCAGACCTTTGTCCTTACTCAGGCTCCCCTCAACTGGAGCACTCCAGGGCCCCTCAGCAGGAGTACTTCATGTCCTGTCCCCCTATTCTTAACAACCCCTGCGATGGAGACCATTGTGACTGCCCCAGCTGTTGGAGTAGCTCAGTCTGGCAAGGGAAGCTGGACCCCAGGCTTTCTACCTCAAGCTCCACTACCAGCTGCCCAGCTGGCCCCCATCATTCCCCAAGTGAACTTGGGGCCACAGTCACATGGCACTTCCAGGGAGGGCAGCCTGGCCACCAACCAGTCCAAGGCCTCGCAGGACTCCTGTAACCCCAAGAGCGTGTATGAGAACTTCCGATGTTGGCAGCGCTTCAAGTCTCTGGCCCGGAGACACCTTCCCCAGAGTCCTGATGCTGAAGCTCTTTCCTGCTTTCTCATGTGAGTGAACAGCCAGGGGGTCATGAGGTTATCAGAGCTTTTAGATAAAAACGAACTGGGGGGTGGATGCTCAGATTAGGTTTGTAGGGATACCAGGAAGAAAGTCTGAGGGTGATGTCCCTGCTGTGAGAAGGCACATTTTGGTCCTACACATCACCATGCAAGTTCCTGACATCCTTTCAGTACCTTATCTCAGTTATATCACTGCCTTGTGAGTACAGCCAACTTGACTTTCCATGATGCTCATGGTGATGTTGATGAAGACTTGTAGCCAGAGAGGGTTTTGGTGTGAGGTGAGGAGCCACAGATGGGATGCTGCACTCCTTTGTGGTGCCATATCCTTTCACACAGGACTTGAGTGTCCATGGTCAGGGGATGTCCCTTCAGAAAGGAGAGGGAGTGCAAGGTCCAGGATAGAGCTCTATGCATGCCTCAAGAACAAGAACCTCCTTGTTCTGGAGAATTCTTAGAACTGGGTGGTGGTAGAGCTCACAGGGCATGTGCTCTCTCCTCCTAGAGCTGGGAGCCTGGCAGGCATTTCCCTCCTAAACCTCAGTTCCCTTGTAAAAAAAAAAAAAGGGGGGGGGGACAATTGCACTTAACTCAGAGAACAGTGCAGAAGACTCTTTAGGCTAATCTATGAAGTGTTAGCAGACTGCCTGGCACATGCCATGCCTCACTGATGATAGGGATTTTTATAGTGAAAAGGCAATCTTGCAAAGGAAGGAGCCCTCACAAGGCTCCCTGTCCCAGCCTTAGCCTGGGAATGGATGGCCATCCTCCAGTGAGAGTGAGGCGGTGATGGCAGCAGCAGGAAGGCTTGTCCTTGCTCTCTCAGGCCTGTCTCTCACCTTCCTGATGCTCAGTCATGCTATCTTGGGTTATGTGGTCCAAGTTGCTGGGTGGAATCAGATGAGTGGAGACTGGGCTGGACTCTGAAACAGACCCTGATGGCTTACAGCCCAGTGCTTCGGTCCCTGGCTCGCCTGAAGCCCACCATGACGCTGGAGGAGGGACTGTGGCGGGCTGTGCAGGAATGGCAGCACAGAAGCAACTTTGACCGGATGATCTACTATGAGATGGCCAGAAAGTGAGTCAGCATCCTGGGCCCTAGAGCTGTGTGGTGGGTAAGAGGGGTGGGTGAGGGTTAGACCTCAGGTCAGGGTCTGGCTGTGGGCATGCTCATCAAGCAGGATAGAGGAGGGCTGTCACTCAGCACAGGGCCCCCACAGTCCAGATGCCCTACTCCGTTCCAGAACCCCTCTCTCATCTTGAGAGCGTGGGACTTCAGTACTTCCTCCAGCAGCACCTCTGATCTCCCCTGATGGTGACCTACCTTTGGCTTGACATGAAGGTCTCAGGATGGGTTTGGGTAAAGCTTTGAGCCCAGGAAGGGTCCAACCCCAGCCATAGGGGCTGTGCAGGGGCATGCTCTCCACCCACCAGCCTGCTGCTTCCTTAGTGGTGGGTGGCTGGCAGCCACTGACATAGAATTTGGGACCCCCTCTTCTCGTGAAAAGTGGCTGGAGTGGGTACCCTGATCTCCCTGAAGAGGCTGGGGAAGCCAGCATGTCATCAGCCCAAACGTCTCTGGCCATTCCAGTATTTTCTCCACGGCAATCTTTTTAGTTTAAAAAATAGAACCAAACAAACATCTCTCAGAGGAAAGGAAAGCCTCTCCTCTAAGCTTAGCAGTCAAATCCTCCAACCTTTCCTGGGCCCTGTCTCCAGGCTTATGTTCCAGGACTCTCAGCCCCTGTCCAGGGTCCTGGATTCAGCAAGGACTGCTTTGGGGACATGTGCCTGATTCAGCCTCTGGCCATCAGCCCTTCATATAGTTCTGGATGGGAATGGGGGCATGAGGAGAGTCCCCTGTGGGTCTGCCTGTGTCCTGAGGGCCTGGTTCAATTAGGCAGCCTCGGTCTATGCTCTTGAGTGCCCTCCAAGTGCTGGTGGGGCAGGAAGAGTCCCAGATGTCGAGTCAGTTCCAGGAGAGCCCTCTGCTGGGAATAGTACCTCCCAGGGCCCTGTCCACCCCAAGACACACCCTCTCCCAGCCCCTCATTCTGTGTTGCCTTTGTTCCCGGCTCCAAAGCCCAGGCCTTTTTCTCAGTGTGCCGTATGCCTCCATCACTCCCAGGTTCATGGAATTTGAGGCAGAAGAGGTGATGCAGATTCAGAAGTTACAGTGGATGCAGGGGGTGCAAGGCCTGCCTCCTCCAGTCCCACCGAAGCTGGATCCTCAGGGGTCCTCAGCCCTGACAGTGTGCCCTCAGCCAGGCACCCATGTTCCCAGTGGAGTTCAAAGCAAAGGTAACGTGGGCCAAGGGATGACCACTGGCCCCATTTGGATCCTTTTCCTTCAAGAGGGTCATTAGTCTTTCAACCAGAACAGCCAGTAAGACAGGGTCTCAGTTGTCCTTTGTCACTGCTGCTGCTGCTGCTGGGTCGCTTCAGTCGTGTCTGACTCTGTGCGACCCCATAGACGGCAGCCCACCAGGCTCCCCCGTCCCTGGGATTCTCCAGGCAAGAACCCTGGAGTGGGTTGCCATTTCCTTTGTCACTACAGGGTATTATCTCCATCAGTTTAATAACTCCTCTTTCACCTCCCTGTCAAAAGACCCCACACAAAGTGGGCTTGTTAGGGATACCCTGAAGAATCAAGGTTCCACATTCCTCACAGGACTCTCTTAGATGGCCCCCTCCCCCTCCCACTGTGCATGAGGCTTCAGGTGGTGCTAACCCTGCCCACCCCTAAGTCACTGACCCCCAAACACTGCCCACTCCAGCGCGTGCTCAGTGGTCAGGAGGTGGACGCAGAAGCCCCTCACCTTCCTTCCCTCTTTCCTGCTCTGCCTCAGCCAGTGCTCCCCGGAAGGCCGGGCCCCGGGCCCATCCCACCCGCTCGCAGCCACACAGAGCCCAGCGGCACCCGGGGACCAAGGCCCCCGAGGAGATTCCCCCTGAGGCTGTGAGAGAGTATGTGAACATCATGGAGGTGCTGGTGGGGCCCATCCACTCAGCCACGGGCAAGTCAGAGGCAGAATGTGGAAAGGATGAGGATGAGCTGAAGCAGGAAGAGGACGGGACCTATGCAGACCCGGATCTCCTGAGCTACATTGATAAGCTGTGTTCCCAGGAAGAGTTCGTCACCAAGGTGGGCTGGGCATGGAGCCTGGGGTCGACAAGATTCCAAGGCATGGAGCTCTCAGCACCCAAGATCTGGGTTCTGCCCAGGCCAATGGGACTGAAGCTCTGTTCATGTGCTTTGTGTGTGTGTCCATATGTGTGTGGAGTGTGTGTATGCACATGTATGAGTGTCCATGTCTGTGTCTGTCTGTGTGTATGCCTTCATATGTCTGTATAAGTATGTATATATGTGCTTTTTTATTGGAGTATAATTGCTTCACAATGTTCTGTCAGCTTCTGCTGTACAGCACGTGAATCATCCATATGTATACATATATCCCCCACCCCTCACTCTTGAGCATCCACCCCACCCCCACTAGAGAACAGGAGTGGGTCTCTACTTTTCACTTTCCTCTAGGTCTTCTTGGCTCCCAGGCCATTCCTGGCCAAGAATGCTCACAGCCTTTTCCTTCTGTTCCAGGTAGAGGCAATCATTCACCCTCGATTCCTGGCAGACTTGCTTTCCCCAGAACCACAACTGGATCCCTTGGCACTAGCTGAGGAGCTGGAACAGGAGGAAGGCCTCACCCCTGAGGAGGTGAGCAGGAGAGGGAGGGATACTTATGGAGCCTGTGGGTGGGGACCCCATGTGACCCAGGGGAGCCAGGGGAGGGAGGGACCCCAGGTAGAACAGGGGAGACAAGGGTCTCCCAGGTAAACCAGGGCATGGGGGACCCTGGTGAGCAAGGGAGACATAGAACCCCAGAGCAGGAGGCTTCCATGGCTCTGTCCATCCCTCCCCTGCCTGGGACATCTGGCCTGGAGGAGAGCCTGCTCTGGGGTAGGTGCAGTGCTGGGTGATAGGAGGGAGAGGATAGGGAGCTGGGGTGGGTGATGGGGGAGGAAAGGACACAAAGCTGGGAACAAGGTGCAGGAGGCCAGCAGGAACACCACAGTGTCTACATTTGGATTTGAGTCTCAGGGTCGCCCCTCCTCTCCACCCCACCCGGGGCCATGTCCCACTGCCCACGGCTCCTCCTCTCACATGTGGGTGTGCAGAGCAGTTATTGCCCTCTTCTCTCCTACCAGCTGGTGCAGAAACGACTCCTGGCCTTGAAGGAAGACAAGGGAGTGCGGACACCCAGCAGTCAAAGTGTACCCGAAGTGGACTCAAGTCCTTCTGAGTCTGACGCCAGCAAAGATGCCCAGAGATATGATCAAGGCCCCCAGCTAGGGGTCAGACATGAAGCCTGCCCACCAGAGGTTGATTTCGAGGCTGTTCACAGGTTCAGCCAAGCAAACACTGGCCTATCCAGGGCCAAAGACCTTGTTCCCTCTCCGGGACAGCAGGAGTTGCCTCCATTCCAGCCAGGACAACCCTCCCCTCCCCAGGGTCAGAGGTGCACTGGCCCTCAGCCAGGACCCAGGGATACCTCAGTTCTCAGAAAGGCCTTTCCAATTCTGGGGGCCCGAGGGCCCAGGGACGGGTCCAGCGAGGATGAGGAGGAGCTCCCCAGCTTGGCCTTTCTCTTGGCCTCGCAGCACAGCCTGCTGCCCTGGAGGCTGTCCCAGAGTCCTGTCCCTGCCTCAGGCCAGGCCCCCTCCTCTCAGAGAATAGGCCTCAGCCCAGCTCCTCTGGCTGCTGCCAAGTCTAGGAAGCAGGCTCTGTGTGGAGGCTCAGCTGCTGTTGAGATGCTGCCTGGCCTGGGGGCTGGGCTCGAGGTCTCTGAGAGCCCAGCCCTGGCTCTGGGACTGGTTCGCCCCTCACAGCTAAGAAAGAGAAAGTGTGACCCATTTGTCACAGGAAGGAAGAGGAATCGGCTCTGCAGCCAGTAGGGAACAGTGGGCCAGCCCCAAGGGGAGCCTAGGGCTCCTCAGCTCGTGGGTGATCCTGGCTGCTGTTGGAGGAAGGGACTCCAGGGCAGGGAGGGGATTGGGCTTGTGGGAGCTTCAAGAGGTGGGGGAGGTGGATCTGGGTGGGCATGGGTGGCAGCAGGATCTTTGGAGAAATGTATGTAAAATGTGAATAAACATAGTTTTGTTGGGAAATGCTCTTGGGTCACCGTCTTCTTATTCGTGTCTGCTCTGCTCCACAGAGAGGGGTCCTGACAGGAAGGAAGGACCAGGGAGGTCACAGGTGCTGTGGGCCTCCAGGTGGCCAAGTCTTGCCTCCACACAGACAAGGACTCCTCAGGCGGCTCCTGAGAGCTCTCAGCTCTCATCCTCCACAGGAACCTCCTCATCATCCCCTTCTCTAAAGCCAGCTTGGCTTGAGACCTTGGGGACATCTGTACCATCATCTGCATCCCTGGACAATCTAGAGATGGAGAGCTGCTGTCCTGCCCTCAGCCCTCTGGACACTAAGCAGTTTCCAGGATGGAGCCTGGTGACAGCTTTTGTCTTTAGGGAGCTTCGCTCTGCTTCCTGAAGCAGCCAGATGAAGGGGCTGGGCTGATCCTCTGCTCATCCAGGGTTTCCTGTGTGGTGGCCTGACCAGAGAGGAAGAATCTCGGTCATAGGGTCTGGATCGTCTGCCTCTCTGCCTGGCTGGAGGGTGAGCACCCTCTAGTCTCAGAGGGATTACTGCAGTGTGGAGAGTGGTGGAGGCAGCTACCTCTTAGTCCCAGTGAGGATGAAACAGGGGAAATGGGTGAGAGGAAATTCATGGGGTGCCCATTAAAGCTGTGTATAAGGAAAATGACAGCTGGGCCCCTTTCTGGAATTTATGGGAATTTTGTGCAGGAGTGTCTTGTTCAGGGGAGGGAGGGGACCCATCTTGCTGTGGCTATGGGGACTGACCTTAGGGGCCCAGGGTTCTGCAAAGACATCCCACAACTACTGTCCCTTCCCTTCCCACCCATGGCTGGACATGTGTGTGTATTGGGGTCAACACTGATCTATATTCACACATGAGACAGTTCTTCCTAACAACATATGGCCCAGGGAATCTGGCCTTGAAGGCCAGCGGAATTTGATTATAGGACTTTCACAGGCCTGGGGCAACAGACACTCCAGTCTTGGAAGGCATAAACAAAATCTGGCACGCACCAAGACCCAGAGGAAAGGAGCGGTGACCCCACAAGAGACTGAACCAAAACTACCTGCTATTGTTGGAGGGTCTCCTGCAGAGGCATGGGTGGTAGGGGCTCCACCATTGTATCATTACTGGTCAAAAGAAAAATAATGGAATTCTATATCATCAAAACTACCATTTAATAGAAAAACCTGTAATGACTTTTTATAATCCAGATGCATATCAGAATTATCTTGGAAATTTTTGAAAAATACAAATACTCAAGCACTGTTTTTTAAAATTTTTTCCCAGAGCTTCAGATATGTTTCTAATGAACATTGAGTTCAGTTCAGTTCAGTCGTTTCAGTCGTGTCTGACTCTTTGAGACTTCATGGACTGCAGCACGCCAGGCCTCCCTGTCCATCACTAACTCCCAGAGCTTACTCAAACTCATATCCATTGAGTCAGTGATGCCATCCAACCATCTCATCCTCTGTTGTCCCCTTCTTCTCCCACCTTCAATCTTTCCTAGCATCCGGGTCTTTTCAAATGAGTCTGTTCTTTGAATCAGGTGGCCAGAGTATTGGAGTTTCCGCTTCAGCATCCATCCTTCCAATGAATATTCAGGACTGATTTCCTTTAGGATGGACTGGTTGGATCTCCTTGCAGTCCAAGGGACTCTCAAGAGTCTTTTCTAACACCACAGTTCAAAAGCATCAATTTTTCGGTGGTCAGCTTTTTTTATAGTCCAACTCTCACATTCATATATGACTACTGGAAAAACCATAGCTTTGACTGGATGGACCTTTGTTGGCAAAGTAATGTCTCTGTTTTTTAATATGCTGTCTGCTACTGCTGCTGCTAAGTCACTTCAGTCGTGTCCGACTCTGTGCGACCCCATAGACGGCAGCCCACCACGCTTCCCCATCCCTGGAATTCTCCAGGCAAGAACACTGGAGTGGGTTGCCATTTCCTTCTCCAATGTATGAAAGTGAAAAATGAAAGTGAAAGTGAAGTTGTGTCTGACTCCTAGCGACCCCATGGACTGCAGCCTACCAGGCTCCTCCGTCCATGGGATTTTCCAGGCAAAAGTACTGGAGTGGGGTGCTATTGCCTTCTCCGAATATGCTGTTTAGGTTGGTCATAATTTTTCTTCCAAGGAGCAAGCGTCTTTTAATTTCAAGGTTGCAGTCACCATCTGCAGTGATTTTGGAGCCCCCCAAAATAAAGTCTGACACTGTTTCCCCATCTATTTCCCATGAAGGGTTGGGACCAGATGCGTGATCTTAGTTTTTTAAATGCTGAGTTTTAAGCCAACTTTTTCACTCTCCTCTTTCACTTGCATCAAGAGGCTCTTTAGTTCTTCTTCACTTTCTGCCATAAGGGTGGTGTCATCTGAGTATATGAGGTTACTGATATTTCTCCTGGCAATCTTGATTTCAGCTTGTGCTTCATCCAGCCCAGCATTTCGCATAATGTACTCTGCATATAAGTAAAATAAGCAGGGTGACAATATACAGCCTTGACGTACTCCTTTCTCTATTTGGAATCAGTCTATTGTTCCATGTCCAGTTTTAACTGTTGTTTCTTGACCTGCATACAGATTTCTCAAGAGGCAGGTCAGATGGTCTGGTATTCCCATCTCTTGAAGAATTTTCCACAGTTTGTTGTGATCCACACAGTCAAATGCTTTGGCATAGTCAATAAAGCAGAAGTAGATGTTTTTCTGGAACTCTCTTGCTTTTTCAATGATCCAACAGATGTTGGAACATATCTGGACTATATAAGGCTCTTTTATCTAGTTTGTTTAACTTTTTGTATTTCATATTCAGGGCTCCCATTTCATTTAGTCTATGTTTTCTAATTTCTCCATCTCTTCTTTTTTCTTGGTGTTCTTCCTCAAGCCTTTATCAAGTGTAGTAGAAAAGCTCTTGTGTACATATATATAAATAATATGTATAATATATGTATTTTAGAAAACTTATTAATTTTTGCCTAACTAAAAAATTTACAACATTTTGATTCCACTTGTTTGACTTAGTGTAAATAGAATGCTAGTTTTCTAATTTAAAAAATAGATATATAATAAGCAGCAAAGGTTTACTATATAGCACAAGGAATTATAGTCAATATCTTATAGCAACCTATAATGGAAAACAATTTAAAAAATAATATATATGTATATGTATAACTGAATCACACACAAAAAATAATTCTACTTTTTGAAATTTAGTAATGTTTATCTTTTGTCCAGTTTTTCTAATCATCCTATGAACATCTAATAGCAACGTGTGAGATACAAAATTTTAAGTATGTCTGTATAGGATATAAGATTAATATAAATTAATATAAATAGAAATCTATTATATTTAAATTATTAATGACATCATTCAAGATGCTTCTATTCTTATTTTTATGCACTTAATAAAATATTCTCAGAGAAATGTGAGTATGCCTCACTATGATTATATTTATTTTTCTTTTCCCTTATATTTCTTCTAATTTTTGCCTTATGTATCTTTGTGTCTTTGATGTTAGGTGCCAAATGATTTATGATGTCTATCTTCTTTGTGAGTTGTACCTTTTATCATTAAAAATATTCATCTTTGTTTCACCTAGAAATACATAAATAAATTTATGCAGTAAAAAAAAATCAGAACTCAGAGATTTGGAAAATTATTAGCCTATCCATATTTCAAAGTGAGCAAGTTTGTTCTGGAGAAAACTCTAAGGGTATAGCTGAGCAACCATTTGAAGAAGAGATCATGGATGTGGCTCATTAATTTAATCAGTCTTCTCAATAGAGGCCAAGAATAGAGAGAGATAAACCAGCAGAGACTTTCCTGTCACTTTGAACTAAAGGGAGCGAGAAAGCCACTGTGAAATGAAAATATCTCCTGCCATATTAATCAGCAAGAATTGCCACAGCCATCAGTAATTTCTAGCCTCCAAATGTGAATGAGAGCTCCCAGAACTGGATCCAGTGATGCTGCCACCTCCACCCCCACCCCATGGTGATTGCTGAGGAGCTGGGCGAACGCAAGAAGCAAGGTGAGCAAGGAAAGAGGATTGGCCCCAGATAGCTGAGCTGTGGTGGTGATCAAAACCATCCCCAAGAAAAGGCAAAATGGCAACATGGCTGTCTGAGGAGGCCTTACAATAGCTGAGAAAAGAGAACCGAAAGGCAAAGGAGAAAAGGAAAGATATCCCCAACTGAATGCAGAGTTCCAGAGAATAGCAAGGAGCGATAAGAACAAAGCAAAGAAATAGAGGAAAACAATAGAATGGGAAAGACTAGCTATCTCTTCAAGAAAATTAGGGATACCAAGGGAATATTTCATGCAAAGATGGGCACAATAAAGAATAGAAATGGTGTGGACCTAACAGAAGCAGAAGATATTAAGAAGAGGTGGCAAGAATACACAGAAGAACTGTACAAAAAAGATCTTCATGACCTAAATAACCACGATGGTGCAGTCAGTCACCTAGAGCCAGACATCCCGGAATACAAAGTCAAGCATAGGAAGCATCACTATGAACAAAGCTAGTGCAGGTGATGCAATTCCAGCTGTGTGATAGCAACTCAGCTTGCACATTCAAGGACTTCTCAGGTGGTACTAGTGGTAAAGAACCTGCCTGCCAATCCAGGAGACATCATGCTGTACATTAGCTCCTCAGACCTTATTCCTTCATTTTGTTTCTCATTTTATAATGAAAAATTGTATCCATTTGCCAACCTGTTCTCATTTCCCCACAACTAGCTGCAGACAACAATTTCAACCCTCTGTTCTGTGATTCCTTTTTTTTTCTTTTAGATTCCACACATAAGTGATACTGTCAGGCTTATTTCACTTAGCATAGTGTTCTCCAGGTTCATTCAATGTTCTTGAAAATGTCAGGGTTTACTTTGATTAAGGCTGAATAATATCTCATTGTGTATGCTATGTATGTGCACGTGTGTGTATAACCTTTATCCATTTATCCACTGTAAACAGACCCACACTGATCTCCCATAGGGATCCCACTAACCCCACACAGGGATAGAATGACCAGGCTGGAGTAGGGGGAGACTCTGAGGTGGGGCTACCATAAGCCGTGGGCCCCTAACTTCTTTCCTCTGGGCTGTAGATGGTGGTGGGATGCCAGAGGCTCTTAGTCACTGCACCATCTATTGGGCACCTCTGCCACTTGCCTCCTTCCTCTACATCCCACACTAGGGGCACATTTGGAAGTCAAAGCAGGCACCTGGGAAGAGTGGCCCCTGATCCCCTCACTACCCCCCAGCAGGGTACAGACAGAGGCCACCACCTCTCATGGGGAAAAAACAAAACAAAACAAAACATTTATTTCAGGAGACAAAATAATACATGGTTGGAAGAAACCATTAGCACATAGAGGATGTGCTAACAAGGAGAAAAACTTTTGTCTCGGCAGAATATGAATTTTTTTTTCCTGGAGAAGAGTCTTCCTACCAGGAATGCTGTGAAAAGCATGTTCTGATTGACCAGAAGAGGTGTATTTCCAAAGAAGATAGTGCCTTGGACAGTGGAGAGAAACAGCCTGGGACACGTCACTGTTGATCCATGCTGGCAGGCTCTGCCTGGAGGGGGACCTGGCTCCCTGGGTGGGACGGTCCACTTGGATCCTGGGACTGGTCTACTTACTCGTTTTTGGACAGATGTGACCCATGGGTGTAACTTGGTGATTGCGGGCTGTGTTTCTCCTCATTCTCCTTTACTCTGGGTAGTAGAGAAACCTGGTGTGGCCGTAATGTGAATCTAATGGGGCTCGGAGTTCTGCTTTGCACCAATTTAACTCCAAGGCATGAAGTCGATGGTGAAGCTCCATCTTTTCTTTAGAATCTGTCCAACAGCTGTCATGAGAGTCTGATCCTCAACAGCCCTGCTGTTGGTAATCAATCTGCTTTTGACTGGTTCCTGGCCCTAGGTGGCGGATGCTGCAAGCTTGCCTTTTTGCAGGGGCTGTTCTTATCCTTTGCATTTACTTGAGAAAATCCATTGCAGAACCTACTTAACCTGTGTTCTGAAGTGGCTTTCTGAAGGACCCTGTCTCTTCTTCAGGTTTAACTGTCGCAATTTGCTTCTCTGGGACTCTGCTGATATCTTTTGCTGGCCCAGGTTACTCATCCCTTAGGCCTCGTAGGCCCTCTATTCTGCCAACCCTTTTTATGCTGTCCTAGTTTGGACCTCCTGTAAGTCTCTCTTCTATCAGTGGGGACAAACTTATTGCTCAGATTCTTATATTGGGTTTGCTGTCTCAGGATCTCCTGCCGCCCCCTGGGTACTCCCTCCACTGGAGTTAATGTTATAGAACGTCTGGTAATTGGACACATCTCCACTGGGCAAGTCCTGGGAATAGGAAAGAGATTCCTGAGAAGCCAAGATGTTTGCAGCAAAGAACATATCTGAGTGACAGTCCTTGAGAAGCATGTCAGTGGCGCAGTCTTGAAGGAGCACACCAGTTTCACGGTGTGCCCTTGGAACTCGAGCTTATGAAACTGTTCATTGGTGTGTAGATCTTCCTGATTCTAACTTTGTGTTTGAGGAGGGATTTTTATTGGACCTTGGAGATTGTGAACTCCTCATATCAATATTAATGACTTGGGATTTAATAAATACTCTAGGTTCAAAATTACCTTACCATGCAGGGCCTCCTCCACAGATTCTTTGGTCCTGGCAGACTGGGGGCGTTCGTTGAAGTCCATGACTGTCATGCTAGAGCAAGATGCTGGGGAGGCCTGCCCCCCAGCTTCCCTCTGTGGCTCATTCCTGGCTGTTTTGGGACTTTGACTAGAATTCAGGATGCATTTGTCCACTCCCACCACAGGCTCACTGTGCCAATTCTGCCAACAAAATTGTCTGTAGGAGCCTGAGAGGTGCCTTGACTTCCTGTCCAGTCAGAGGAACCTCTGAGGGCTTTGTGGATGTCCCCATATGGGGGTCCTTCCAGCGCTCCCTTGGTTTCCTCACTTACCTGTGAGCAAGCAGGGAGGGGACTCACAGAGGGAGACCTGTCTTTGTTGTTATCACTTTCTCTCCCAGGTGGTGCTGAGGACGTTTTCCCAAGCCCTAGGTTAACTGGGTTTTTGAGTGGTCCCCAGAGTCACAGGTGGCTTTCAAGGTAGATCCTGGAAGGGGTATGGGGTGAGCCCTTGTTAACTTAGAGCGACGTATGAACTTGAGGACCTTAAGAAGTAGGTCCCACCTGCACCTCACCCAAAACTGAAAGCTTATGGTGAATCGTGCTGGTATTCCTGGTCTCTAAAGGCGAAAATTTCAAAACTAAAATTTCACAAAAATTTCAGTTTTGACTGAAATACAGTCTCAGTCACTCAGCACTTTGTGTAACAAAGTTTTATTAGAGTGAAAAGTTTAGAGAAAGCCTCCAGAAAAAGGGGGAAGGAGAGTACCCACCGTCACTAGTTTTTAAGCAAGTTGTCATATATGAGAAGCATATAATGCCCTGCTTAAAAAAAAAAAACTCTGGTGTTGGTTAAGACTCTTGAGAGTCCCTTGGACTGCAAGGCGATCCAACCAGTCCATCCTAAAGGAAATCAGTCCTGAATATGCAATGGAAGGACTGATGCTGAAGCTGAAACTCCAATACTTTGGCCACCAGATGCAAAGAACTGACTCACTGGAAAAGACCCTGATGCTGGGAAAGATTGAAAGTGGGAAGAGAAGGGGACGACAGATGATGAGATGGTTGGATGGCATCACTGACTTGATGGACATGAGTTTGAGTAAGCTCCAGGAGTTGGTTATGGACAGGGAAGCCTTGCGTGCTGCAGTCTATGGGGTCACAGAGTCGGACACAACTGAGCGACTGAACTGAACTATATACTTCTCAACTGGCTGCTGAAAACAGATAAAAAGAATATCTCGAGGTTGTAAGAGTTCCACCAGACCCTTTCCCAAGTCACACATCCTGAGATAACTTCAGTACAAGATTAGCCAGAAGGAAGGAGTTCGGGGAGTTCTGGAGCACCGTGTTTCTGGGCGAGATATATTGTTGAGAAACAGACTCCCAGGCAAGATTTGTTACAATTATAATCATTAAGATAGAGTCTAAGAAAAGCAATACCCATGAGTAAGATATATTGTGCTTTGTAATGGTTAGTTCTGGACCTAAAGAAGGCCAGGTCTCAAGCGAGATATATTGTTGCAATACCAGTACAGGGCTTAAAAGAAACATGTCCTACCTGACTAAGGCAAAAGAATGGATAAAGGAATGCTTGCTGCCTCCTCCTTTAAGGGCCTTGGGCTACTTGCCTATGCTTTAACTCTCTCATTCTCCCCCTTTTCTTTTAGGAGAATATTGTTTCTGATGGGAAAGGGGTGAAGAAATCTGTCTTTAACTGCTCTGTGTTGGCGAGGGGCGTTGGCCCTAAGTTGCTGAAGCAACATACTCTTCTTACCCTTTTATTTAGTGTTTCTGATCCAGGGGCCCCAAGTAATAGCTAGAGGAGGCAGTAGGAATTGCAGGAGCATGAACAATCATTAGCAACTTAAATGCCTCAAGCTGCTTAGATGCAAAATTCATTAGACAATTAAAGATACAGGGTGCAAATAGTAAAAATAACTACTAAAGTAGTTTTCCACCAGGTTAGGCCCACAGACTACACATTCCCAATAGTCTCTGAATTTTGGGAAACTATAATTCCCAAATCAAGATTGGATCTATGACCAGAGTGGAACATCAGGGGAGTCCATCTTGAAGAGTGACCAGAATCTCTATATCACTGTTACTTTGTCTGGGAAGCCATTGCATCATTTAGGAAGAACAAACTAGACAAGTAGATTTAAAAGGCAGAAACCAAAAATCAGTAAAAGAATTATTATAAGCAGCAGTCCAAGCAAGAATAAGAATCAGGTTACATTTGGCAGGAAATTTGATCCTGGTCTAGACAGAGTCAACACTTGGGTTGCCCTGTCTGTAAGAATGGAGCCATTTGGTGTGGTCACATACATTTTGAATGTGGGTATAGCAAACCCAGTTCTCAGAAGTAGTTGAAAGAGTGACAACTTGCATTTTAACAGACAAAATAAATCTCATCATTTTTTTTTAGGAGAATGTGTCTCAAACCCAATGTAGACAGGTGCATTATGTAAACTTATAGCCAGGCAGCCAGCTGTCCAGGTTTGTGCAAGTAGGCTTTAGCCTCTTACTGTGGTATTAACGTATAAGCCATTGTAGTTGTGACCGTTAACAACTTTAGTGTTTTTCTAGGTATGAGAAGATGCAAGAATTTGGGCTCAAGAAAATTTTTACCTGAAAATATCGAACTATCTGTTCCATAGATAGGCCTGTTTTGTCCATTTTGCCAAGAGCACAGAGTGACTGCTTAATTTCTGATTTCTACTCTGAACTCCTTTCAGGGGATGTTAAAGGTCAGCAGCTATAATGTCCATGATTTAATATTTGTAGAGGAAGTTGGCAAGTGCCAGTTTCCAGTCAGCAGGGCCCCATTATGGCCATGAGTTTGACCATTGTTTGGGGCGTTTCATGATCTGAGCCACAGTCAGCTCCTGGTCTTGTTTTTGCTGACTGTATAGAGCTTCTCCATCTTTGGCTGCGATCTGATTTCGGTGTTGACCATCTGGTGATGTCCATGTGTAGAGTCTTCTCTTGTGTTGTTGGGAGAGAGTGTTTGTTATGACCAGTGTGTTCTCTTGGCAAAACTCTATTAGCCTTTGCCCTGCTTCATTCCGTACTCCAAGGCCAAATATGCCTGTTACTCCAGGTGTTTCTTGACTTCCTACTTTTGCATTCCAGTCCCCTATAATGAAAAGGACATCTTTTTGGGGTGTTAGTTCTAAAACTCATTGGAAAAGACCCTGATGCTGGGAGGGACTTGGGGACAGCAGGAGAAGGGGACGACAGAGGATGAGATGGCTGCATGGCATCACCGACTCTATGGACATGGGTTTGAGTGAACTCTGGGAGTTGGTGATGGACAGGGAGGCCTGGCGTGCTGTAATTCACGGGGTCACAAAGAGTCGGACACGACTGAGCGACTGAACTGAACTGAGGCATTTCATGACCATCTTGTCCCATGGTGCTGGGAAGGCTCATTCCCAGGTCTGTCAAAGATTTCACAGATTGGCCAATCTCTGTGCTGTTATTGGACTAGGCCCTGTGAATAGCAAAAGTCTCTGGACCACACCTGTCTTACTAGCCTCTTGGTCCAGGAAAATCTTTCCTCTTGTTGCTTCTTCTAATATAGAGAGTCACATTACTACAATTATGGATTTCATATGGAACTGTATACCATCATTATATCAGTGGCTCAGTCACACAATTGATAATGTAAGGGACAATTTTTGAAACAGGCAATGTAGAAAACAATACAGTTAGCACTAATAGTAAAATCATAAGTAAGAACTTAAGAACTTCCATTAGATATAGCCCCGTGATATTTCCACGTCATCTGACTTAGTTTGTTACATGACTATAGCCTGCTGTTAATCTCCTGGTTGTAGATCTTGAAGGATCTGATCTTTATTCAAAGATTGGTTTAGAGATAAGATAGGCTTTAAAGATAAGCTTTAGAAACAAACTCAGAGAAACAAACTGTGTTCCCCAGTGGCTCAGAGGATAAAGCACCTGCCTGCCATGCGGGAGACTTGGGTTCGATCCCTGGGTTGGGAAGGTCCCCTGGAGAAGGAAATGGCAACCCACTCCAGTATTCTTGCCTGGAGAATCCCGTGGACAGAGGAGCCGGCGGGCTACAGTCCAGAGGGTCGCAAAGAGTCAGACACGACTGAGCAAGTTCACTTTAGAAACAAACTCAGAGTGTCCTTTTCAATAACTTAATTAAACCTCTTAGCAATTTAACATAGCCACAAGGAGCTATCTCATAAATGAGTCTTAGTAAATACAGATCTTAATTAACAAAACTAGAACTTAGTATTCAGTGAAACATAATATTTTTCTACAATTATCCCCATTTTTATTAAATATAGTGAAAACTAATTTCCCTTCTAAAGTAAGTTTGGTCCATTGACTATAGATGCCATAGGACTGACATCAGTTTTTATCGAGGTGAATTTTTCTTTTAGACGTCCCCTGTATACTTTGGGAGAAGGCAATGGCACCCCACTCCAGTACTCTTGCCTGGAAAATCCCATGGGCAGAGGAGCCTGGTAGGCTGCAGTTCATGGAGTTGGACACGACTGAGTGGCTTCACTTTCACTTTTCACTTTCATGCATTGGAGAAGGAAATGGCAACCCACTCCAGTGTTCTTGCCTGGAGAATCCCAGGGGCGGGAGAGCCTGGTGGGCTGCCCTTTATGGGGTCACACAGAGTTGGACACGACTGAAGCGACTTAGCAGCAGCAGCAGCAGCAGCAGTATACTTTGAGATTTCTGTATATATTGGGAGACAGTCTTTTTATTTACCTGATAAATCTGTTCAGAACCCAGTGTCTCCAATTTCTGGAAGGACAAGACAGAGAGAAAAAAGCTATAATTTTACCCACAGGTGTAAATTACTAAGTTGCTTTAAACCATCAGTAACTTGAGGAGAAGAGCCTCTTTATATCTGAAAACAAAGATTAAAAACCAGCAGTATGTCAGACAAAAAGTCATGAAAACTGTAATGCTTGTATGGTTTGTCCAGTAAAGTGGGTGCCTTGATCACTGCAGATTGTAGAAAACATAGTTGAACCATTTTTTCTCCACTGTGAGAGACTAACCCTGAAGCCAGGAAAAGCCTTATCCTATCAAATAAAAGTGAGGTTTGTCAGGGTGCCAGGAAAAGCCAAGCAGCCATATTGGATTTCCCATAGCCCCAGCTGTTTGGTTTACAGCCATTATTTATCCATTTTAAATTCCCTGATGAAGGGTTAATTTTGTAGAAGCAGAATGAGCTTTGTCTATGTGTGACATAGCCTTCATAGAGCTTTGTGAAATAATATTTATTCATTTTATCAAAGTAACAAAAGATTTAAAAAACAAATACGAATCACTTAAAGGCAAAGAAATCTACATAGTCTGTTATCAAAAGTCATATTCCAAGAAAACTTTGTTCTTTTCATCAGGGAGAGAAAACCAAATTCCAGTTTGGTACCAGCTTACATTCACTGTGAAACAATAGTTATCTACTTAATCAAAGTAACAATGAAAGATTTCAAAGGCAGTTTAATGTCTTAAGAAACTTTTACCATGTACACAAACCTTTTTTATACTTTCAGTATTGATCACTTTATTTGTACTTATACAGGAATATTCACAGCAGCTTTATTCATAATAACCCAAACTGGAAACACCCCCACTGTCTATTGACAGAAGAATGGACAAAGAAATTGTGGTATATTCATACAGTTGAATCCTACAGCTATATAAAGGAAGGGACAATTCATATATATAACAGCACACACTGTACGATTCCATTTATAGGAAGTTCAAGAACAGACAAAAGCAAGTTAAGAAATCAGAATAGTGGTTGTGTTGTGCCATGGCAGGGAGTCAGGGGAGGGAGGGTTCAGGGCATAGAAAAACATGGAATTTTCTGAGGTGAAGGACTACAGATTGATAGAAAATTGCACAATACAAGAGTTGTGAGCTAAGTTTAATTAGGGTCTTATTGAAGACTATAACCCGAGTAAGAGCCTTTCAGTAGCTCTGAGAAACTGCTCTGAAGAGATAGCTGGGGAAACTAATTTATATATGATTTTTGGCTGGGGAATACATGCAGTCAAGTATATTATATATCTTGGTAACAGATTACTGTTAGTCATCAAGAATGGATGTATCGAGCTAATGATTTTGGTGCTTTTCAATGCATGGAAAGTTGTAAGAAACTTCATTCACTAAAATTCTTCCTGAGACACATCTAACCACGTAAGGCCCTGCTTGTCCAAAGCACAGAGCATCCTGTTATCATTTTAATTTCTTCTGTCTGAAGCACAGAGTGCTTCATCCCATTATCATCTTAATTTCCTCTGAAGTAGAATGCACTGTCAGTCAACAACTGCAGCAAGTTAATCTTTGCAGAAGTGGGTGAAATGCAATGCTCTCTGTCTTTCTTCTTTTACAAGTCTTTTCTTTATATTGATCTAGACATTGGTTGCACAAGTATATCTGTCAAAATGCAATAAGCTTTACACTTAAATTTGTTCATTTTTTCATATATAAAGTATGTATTACCAAAACACTGTTAGGATAAAGAGTTGGAAAAAAAGAGACAATATACATTTGTGTGATTTCTTTTTTTTTTCAATTATTTTTTAAAAAAATCTTAAAAAGAAATTTTTTGGGCCACAAGGCATGTGGGATCTTAGTGCCCTGACCAGGGATTGAACTTGTGCCCCTGCATTGGAAGCACAGAATCTTAACCACTGGACTGTCAGGAAGTCCCATTTGTGTGATTTCTGAAGGTGAGTGCAAGACGTGTTGATGATCTCTAAAAGCTGATGGCATTCATTCTTTTTTAAAGTTAATTTTCTTTTGAAACTTTCTGATGTCCTTTTACTGTGTTCTATCACTAGCACTCATTTTACCAGATTAGTTTCATTTCCAGAACCAAAATAGGAGGAAAGGAGAAAAAATTGTACATGATGTACTATGATAAAGATAGAAAGACATAATTACTTAACAAAAAGCTTGTAATAGTATTAAGTAAGTTGTGGGTAGTGATAAATACAGGAAAAGAAGTATTTCTCTGGAGGGAAGGAAGGATGTCTTGGAGGAAGTCTTTGGAGGAGAGCGTGAGCTGAGAGCACTAATTAGCAGTACATGGCCTCAGCGAAGTCATTTGAGCCCTCTGAGGATGATTCCGTATTATACATTTCCTTAATTGGAGAAGGAAATGGCAACACACTCCAGTACTCTTGCCTGGAGAATCCCATGGAGGGAGGAGCCTGGTAGGCTACAGTCTATGGGGTCACAAAGAGTCGGACACGACTGAGAGACTTCACTTCACTTTATATGCTAAATGATAGGATTGAACTGAGCTCAGAGCATCATGCTATAATATTAAAGTACAGTATAATGACTAATATCCCAAGTCATTCAAAAAAAGCTAATTTCTATTCTCTGTATTTAGTTTCATAAGGCAGAGAGGTATGTAAAACATGATTTGTAATAAGAAACTATTTTGACATATTGAATGCCTCCTCTGTGCCAACTAATAGGCACATACGCTAGGCAATATACTTTCATTGTCTTATTTAACTTTTACTTTAATTGATTAATTACTTTTATAACTTGTATTGGATCAAGAAAAAATGTTTTTAAATAACATATATATATATATATTTCATCATCATGGTAATGTAGCGTTATTGCAGACAACAGAGAAAAAATAGAAAAATCATAAAGAAAAAACAACCCTGTCATTCTTAGGAGCTATTACCATTTTGGCAACATATATGTTGACTCTTTTATACACACACATTTGTTTTATTTTTTTTTACACACATTTGTTTTAGTTTATTATCTTTGGTTTTATAAAACTGAGATCAAATTCAGTATATTCCTTTGTATCCTGTTTTCATTTTTCAAAAGTATGATTTTTCAATAACCAATAGCATTCCATTTTGTAAATACAATAGATTAGATAATCTCTTATTTTTGGCCAGAAGAAGGGTTTTGACACTAATAATGTAAATTTTAGTTATCTGAAAAATCCCAGGGGCAATGTCTTTATCAGGGTCCGCAGGGGAAACAGATGACACACTTGGAGACAGTAATTTGAGGAGTGTTTAACACAAGATCTGTTTACAAAAGAGTGGGCAGAGATTAAAGAAGCCAAAAGTAATAATGGAGTATGTGACCACATTGCTGATGGTACCTTTGGGCCTGAAGTGGTGACAGGTGGAAGGAGGGGCAATTATGGGAACCTGGAAATCAAGAAAGCTGGCAGAAACTCCTGCTTGACAGAAGCTTAGTAAGTACTTGGTTGAGGGAGCAGCTAGTCTTCAGGGACCCGAAAGGAGGAAGCAGGGGGATAAAAGCCACAATACCTCACCTGATTCTGAGCTCTTGCCTATGCACCCCACTCAGACTGTTCTCCCCAGTCAGAAGCCATGGGGCCAAGGAGACTTTGGTGTGTTCTGCACAGGTTGGCTCCCTTGGGTATAATGCATAGCAAAGAAAAGCGAAGAGTAGATCCAGAAGAGCAAATGGAATTCCAAGCACATACATTTTCTTGCTTGCTTGCCAGAGTTTATCTCTGTGATGACCTGCACTGGGAATCTGAGAAATGTTCTCTTGAGAAGTGATGTTGAATCTGAAATCTAAAGAATGTGCAGTTGTTTAGAATGTGATCGGTTCAAAGAAGACATAATGGTCAAAGTGAAAAGATGCTCAACACCACTAAGCATCAGGGAAATGAAAATCAAAATCACAGTGAGATATCACCTCACACAGGTTAAATGGCTATAAGAAAAAAGACAAGAGATAACAACCCTTGGTGTGAATGTGGAAGCATGTTGACTGTAGTTAATAATATGGTATTATATACTTGAAAATTACTGAGACAGTACATCACAAGCATTCTTACCTGAAAAAAAAGAGTTGTGTGAGGTGATGAATGTATTAATTATCTTCACCTTGGTAATTATTCTAATCATTTGATAAATAGATCAAATCTCATTTTACCCTTTAAGTACATACAACTATATTGTCAATTTTTCCTCAGTAATATTGGAAAAAATGTGACTAATAAGTAATGTTGCAAGTAAGGAAAAGAACACTCTAAGCAGAGAGAATAGCATGTGCAAAGTCCCCTGAGGTGAGAGCACATTCAAAGAACTGAAAGAAGGCAGTGGGTGAAATAGACAAAGGAGAGAATAGAATCAAAGAGAGTGCAGATTTTGGCAGGGCATTGTACGTCCTGCCAAGGATTTTGGTTTTTATCCTTAAAGCAAAGGTAAGCCATTGATAGGTATTAGGCATCCAATGACAGATTAGATTTTGTTTCTCAAGAAAATTACTCTGGGGAGAATGGATTAACAGTAAGGGAAAAATGCAATGGATGTGGTTATACCAGAGATTCAGATGAATGCTTAAACTAAGGTCGTGGACAGACATGGTGAGACAAAGAAAAGTTTGAGAAATTTTAGGGATGTGAAACTGACAAGACTTACTGATATATACGGGATATAGCAGTTTGGAGGTGATGGCAGTGTCAAGGAGTGTACTAGATCACTTGCTTGTAAGATGAAATTAGGAGAAAAGCTTTTTGGAACTGGGAAGTTACAAAATAATTAATAATAATTAACCAAAAAGTGAAAAAGGAGAAGGGCTGACTGTTTTTTAGTGAATTAAAGACTGTAGACTCCAGAAATAAAAGAAGATGCTTTAGAAGCTGAACACTGAGAGCAGAAACCATTTCTAAAATTTAGCATTTGTTGAACAATTATTACAGGAAGGTGGAAGGCAGGGAAAGGAAAATCTGAGAGGGAGGGCAGAGGAATGACATGAGACAGACCTTGAGGAAAGAAGAACTTATGCAAAAATAGCACAGTTTGTTCCAGATTCAAGAAATGACTCAACTTTGGGGAAAATAGGAATGCAATAAAATAGTTATCACAAAAATACAAATAAGCAAGCAAACAAAATTATATTCATTATTTATTTCGTTTCCTCCTAGTAAATAGCACAGCCTCCTGTTTCCACCTCTTTATTTCTTTTATTCTACTGTCTGCCCCTCTCTTTCTTTCTTGAAACATCGTGAGCTCTCTGACGGAGGGCCCACACTTCTCAAGTATTTTGAACACTGGTTCTATCATTATCTAGCTCCTTTGGACCACAGTGAGGATTAACCAGCATGAGGATTAATCGTCTGCCTTCTACAGACCTATCCTTAGCTATTTACTCCTCTTTTGAGTGCCCCCTTTCCTCATCTGTATCATGCTGCAGTGTTCTAACCCCGCTACAGTGTAAACTTCTGGAAAGCAGAATTGACAGGACCCCGACATAAGGGCGGATGGGATAAGTACAAGTGACTGGGAGAAGAGAAGAACATGGAATGACAAGCCTAGAGACAAGCGGGATCTATTTCCCAGGTAGGTGCAGATCTGAACCCTTGACCTGGCCCTGCTTTTCCTCCTGCAGTACAGGAATTCTGTGTTGGGGGTTGGGGGGTGAGGCTCAAGGAACCCCGCTCCCGCACGTTCTCAAGTATCTATTCAAGCTGGGGAGCCCTGTGGGCACATTCTTCGTGCTAAGTAGATAGCTGCACTCAGTAGCCACTAACACCTATTTCTGGAATAAACAGATGTGTGGATGAAATACTTGTGCAATAGAAACTTCTTGTGGCAACTCCCGAGCGAGTAGAATCCTTATAATCCCCGCCATTCATTCCGCAAGTCCTGGGCTCGCGTGTCTCCGCCAGTCACATGGAGGCCCCGCCCACCTCTGGGCGCGGCCCCGCTCGGCGCGCTCCTTCTGCTCGGGTCCGTAGCCCTCGGGGACGCGCGGAGCTGTAGGCAAGTTCCGGACCACAGTGCGCTTGCGCAGAAGGTGCTACGGCCCGGGGAGGGGCGGAGCCTGAGGAGCTTAGACTGAGGTGATAAGGAAAATACGGAAAGGATCTGGATGGCTGTCAGCTCTGGCTCCCCCGGGAGAGAGGAGATGGGCCAGGTTAGTGGGTGTTTGCAGGGTACACAAAGACAATCTGTTGGTGAGTTTACATTTTTACTGATTTTGCCTTTTTTTCAATTAAGCTCGGTGTTCAAGAGCTGATGCTTTGGAGGTCCCAGTGTTCTGACACCGCGTGCCTACGTGGCTTTGGGTAAGTTACCTGCCCGAGCTTCAGTGTCTGCCTGTGTAAAGTGGACCTGGTAATAGTTGTGGGCTTCACAGGACTTTTGTGAAGATGACATCAGACAGTGTGTGTAAAGTACTTGGCACAATGTTTGTCAGAAACGCCCAATAAGTGGTAAGTGCTATTACTCTCATCAATGTTAGAAGCATTAAGTATCATCATAATGTGTTTTTTTGTGTGCCAGGATCTTTTGTATGCAGTTGTTATGCTGGTAATCTTTGGAAAATATCAGAGAACCTGAGAAGTAACAGGAAGTTAGAAATTGGAAAATATTCTGATTTTAGAAAGGAGAAAAAAGTAGATCTTGAAAAATGGACTCTAATAATCTTGAATTTTACTGAGCACCAACACAAACCCAGGATGGATCGTATCAAAGGTAGTTTGTGAGGAGAATTTCCTGGCTATGCAGTGGTTAGGACGCCACCCTTGCACTGATGAGGCTGTAGGTTTGATTCCTTATGGGGCAGCTAAGATCCCACAAGCCAAGCAGTACTGCCTAAAAAAAAAAAAAGTAGTTTGTGAGCTTTTAGAAAAGGAACTGGTACTCACTATGAAGCAGTCTGCCTTCTCTAAGAACAAATAAATCAAGCCAGATTAACTTTTTTGAACAAAGAGTAAACTGATAGCTCAGTGGAAAAACTTTCTTTGGTTTAGTCATTTACCTCAGCCTGAGATGCTGCCCCATTTTAAGAGTCTCTTGTCAGAGTCTCTTTCATTTCTGACATAAATCTTACAGAAATAATTTTTTTAGCTAAATGGGGAATATGTGAATGCCTTTATGTTGTAAAAAATTCAAAAACTGAAAATGAAGGGAAAGTCCCCTTCCCAATTCTGTTTCCACCTCCACTCATCAATTTAGTGTGCATTTTGCTCTGATACTTAAAAATCTATCTCTACACTGATTTGTAGCAGTTAGAACTTTATTCTGCCAACTGAATAACCAGCAAAAGAAAGCAGTTTTTTAGTCTCATTTGAAAGGAAACCCAAGGGCAGGTAGTGTAGAGCCAGCAGACTCTTTCTGTCTTGGTTTCACCATCCACACATTTGTCCTCATGGTCACAAGGTGATTGCTGCTTCTCTAAAACTGAGTCCATATATTGGACAGGAAAGGACAAAAGCTATCTTGTGACGTTTTATATTTTAATTCAGGAAAGGAAGCCGACTGGAACATCTGCCTACAACTCATTGGCCAGACTGTATCACATGACCCTGCAACAAGGGAGTCTGGTGGTCAAGTGGTTAAGACTCCATCCTTCCACTGTAGGGAGCATGGGGAATATAGACTCCTGAGAGTCCTTTGGACAGCAAGGAGATCAAACCAGTCAATCCTAAAGGAAATCAACCCTGAATATTCATTGGAAGGACTGATGCTGAAACTCCAACACTTTGGCCACCTGATGCAAAGAGCCAACTCACTGGAAAAGACCCTGCTACTGGGAAGGATTGAGGGCAGGAGGAGAAGGGGATGACAGAGGATGAGATACTTGGACAGCATCACCAACTCAGTGGATTTGAGTTTGAGCAAACTCTGGGAGATAGTGAAGGACAGGGAAGCCTGATGTGCTACAGTCCAAGGGGTGCAAAGAATCGGACACGACTTAGTGATTGAACAACAGCAAAGTATAGAACGACATAGTAAAAGTGAGCGGTGAATATCTTTGGGCTAAACAAGTTTTCAGTGCCTGCTGCAGAAATATAGAGGTTGGTTTTGCTTTTCCAAAAATAAATTCACACTATATATTTTTGGCAACTTGCTAATTTTCCTTGGCAGTATGAATTAATACTTTCCGAGGTGGCCTGTATGAAATTTCCTTGGCTCCTTTAGCTGCTGCATAATACCCTTTTTTCATTATTCTAAGGCATACTCTTTCATTCATATGTTATTATCTCTAAAATTGGTTTGCATCTTACACTTGCCATCATCTAGGCAGTAGTAGTGATGTAATTGTCATTGCCTGCTGGATATGCTTCAAAACTTGCAGAATGGATGTTAGCAGCCTGGAATATTAATGATTCTGAGTCTACATATGACTCAGAATGTTCTGACTCCAAGAAGAAGATTTATATATGTTTTAATCAATTTATTTGATGAATACTCTTACTTTAATGTATGCATGAGGATGACATGGAATTAAAAATTCATGTCTTAAGTTTCATGTGGCTTTTTGAATAAATATAAAATAAAAATTATAAGTGTTAAGAAAACTTTTTTGTCATAGTTTAATTAGGAGCACTTTTTTCTTTTTTAGTGATACATAAAATAATGGTGTTTATCATTCATGATGTCCTGAAGTCAGTGAAATATGATTTTCTACACTGTGGCTATTCCATAGATGTTAAATTTTCACTTTTTTTACAGTAGTGCTTCAGTAAACTCTTTTTCATTCCTCCTTTTCCATATGTGCAAATAGTATTTCTCTTGATTCCTAGAACCACATTTTTAAAAATTCTAAAGCTGCTGGCCCCTCCAATCTATTGTTGTTTTTCAGGTGCTCAGTCATGTCCAGCTATTCATGACCCCATAGACTGCAGCACAGTAGGCTTTCCTGTCCCTCACTATCTCCCACAGTTTGCTCAAACTCATTTCTGTCCAATCAGTGATGCCATCCAGCCATCTCATCCTCTGTTGCCTCTTCTCTTCATACCCTCAATCTTTCCCAGCATCAGGGTCTTTTCCAATGAGTTGGTTCTTTGCATCAGGTGGCCAAAGTATGGGAGCTTCAGCTTCAGCATCAGTCCTTCCAATAAATATTCTGGGTTGATTTCCTTCAGGATTGACTGTTTCGCTCTCCTTGTTGTCCAAGGGACTCTCAAGAGTCTTCTCCAGTACCACAGTTCGAAAGCATTAATTCTTCAGTGCTCAGCCTTCAGTGCCATAAAGGTCCAATTCTCACATCTGTACATGACTCCAGGAAAAACCATAGCTTTGACTAAATGGACCTTTGTCGGTAAAGTGATGTCTCTGGTTTCTAATACGTTGTCTAGGTTTGTCATAGCTTTTCTTCCAAGCAGCAAGCATCTTTTCATTTCATGGCTGCACTCATCATCTGCAGTGATTTTGGAGTCCAAGAAAATAAAGTCTGCCACTGTTTCCACTTTTCCCCCATCTATTGGCTATGAAGTGATGGGACTGGATGCCATGATCTTCGTTTTTTTAATGTTGAGTTTTAAGGCACTCTCCTCTTTCACCTTCATCAAGAGGCTCTTTAGTTCCTCTTCACTTTCTGCCATTAGGGTGGTGTCATCTGCATGTCTGAGGTTGTTGATATTTCTCCTGGCAATCTGGATTTCAACTTGTGATTCATCCAACCAGGCATTTCACCTGATGTACTCTGCATATAAGTTAAATAAGCAGGATGACAATATACAGCATTGACGTACTCCTTGCCCAATTTTGAACCAGTCTGTTGTCCAGTTCTAACTGTATGCTTCTTGACCTGTATACATGTTTCTCAGGAGTCAGACAGGTAAGGTGAACTGATGTTCTCATCTCTTGAAGAATTTTCCACAGTTTGTTGTGAACCACACAGTTGAAAGCTTTCCTGTGGTCAATGAAACAGAAGTAGATTTTTTTCTGGAATTCTCTACCTTTTTCTATGATCCAACTAATGTTGGATCTCTAGTTCTTCTGCCTTTTCTAAATCCAGCTTGTACATCTGGAAGTTCTTGGTTTGAACATTCTTTAGCCTTGTCTTTCTTTGGGATTTGAATGAAAACTGACCTTTTCCAGTCCTGTGGCCACTGCTGAGTTTTCCAAATTTGTTGGCATATTGAGTGGAGCACTCTAACAGCATCATCTTTTAGGATTTGAAATAGTTCTGCTGGAATTCCATCACCTGCACTAGTTTTCTTTGTAGTAATGCTTCTTAAGGCCCACTTGACTTCACATTCCAGGATGTCTGGCTCTACTTGAGTGACCACACCATCGGGTTATCCAGGTTATTAAGACCTTTTTTGGTCTAGTTTTGTGTATCCTTGCCACCTCTTCTTAATCTGTTCTGCTGCAGAGTACATCATGTGAAATGCCTGGTTGGATGAATCACAAGTTGAAATCCAGATTGCCAGGAGAAATATCAACAACCTCAGACATGCAGATGACACCACCCTAATGGCAGAAAGTGAAGAGAAACTAAAGAGCCTCTTGATGAAGGTGAAAGAGGAGAGTGCCTTAAAACTCAACATTAAAAAAACGAAGATCATGGCATCCAGTCCCATCACTTCATAGCCAATAGATGGGGGAAAAGTGGAAACAGTGGCAGACTTTATTTTCTTGGACTCCAAAATCACTGCAGATGATGAGTGCAGCCATGAAATGAAAAGATGCTTGCTGCTTGGAAGAAAAGCTATGACAAACCTAGACAACGTATTAGAAACCAGAGACATCACTTTACCGACAAAGGTCCATTTAGTCAAAGCTATGGTTTTTCCTGGAGTCATGTACAGATGTGAGAATTGGACCTTTATGGCACTGAAGGCTGAGCACTGAAGAATTAATGCTTTCGAACTGTGGTACTGGAGAAGACTCTTGAGAGTCCCTTGGACAACAAGGAGAGCGAAACAGTCAATCCTGAAGGAAATCAACCCAGAATATTTATTGGAAGGACTGATGCTGAAGCTGAAGCTCCCATACTTTGGCCACCTGATGCAAAGAACCAACTCATTGGAAAAGACCCTGATGCTGGGAAAGATTGAGGGTATGAAGAGAAGAGGCAACAGAGGATGAGATGGCTGGATGGCATCACTGATTGGACAGAAATGAGTTTGAGCAAACTGTGGGAGATAGTGAAGGACAGGGAAGCCTGGCCATGGGTGCTGCAACCCATGGGGTCTGAAAGAATCGGACACAACTTAGGTGACTCAGCAATGACAACATTTTCCAGGGAAGTCTCAATTTAAAAAATCTTGGTACATTATTGTCATTAACTAGCAACATACTTCAGAAGTTCTGAGATTTCAGTATCTGAACTATACTGTACTGCCTTGAGTTCCAGTGAGGCAGATGTCACACAGTTTGTTTCCAGATAGCATCTCCCTAGGGGTGGTCTTAGTTTCTAAGTTCTCTGGACAATTTCAGATCTACTTGGACACCTGAAAGATTATTGTTAAAATAATGAACAGGGAATATACCTCTACATTATAGTAAGGGTCTTTATTTTTATTAGTGCTTCTGACCGCTAGAAGTGTTTGGGTGTTTCTTTGCAGTCAAAAGACCTGGCTCAGCCTCTCACTTTCTGAGCAAGGTGACTATGTGGGTCATGGGAGCTAGAAGGGTGGAGATAGCTTCACATATATCCAAGGAATTAAAAAAAAAAACAGCAAGTGTTGGTGAGGTAATGGCAAATTTGGAACCCTCATACATTGCATATATTGCTGGTGGGAACGTAAAATCATTCATTTAGCCACTATGGGAATTTTTTTTGGCAGTTCCTCATAGAGAATCCCAGGGACAGGGGAGCCTGGTGGGCTGCTGTCAGTGGGGTCGCACAGAGTTGGACAGGACTGAAGCGACTTAGCAGCAGCAGCAGCATAGAGTTAAACAGAATTACCATATGACCCAGCAATCCTACTCCTAGGTATATACTCCAAAGAACTGAAAACATAGACAAATACATTGATATAGGCACATTCAGAGCAGCAGTATTCACAGAGGGTGGAAATAACACAAACATCCCTCAACAGATATATGTATAAACACATTGTGGTATACATACAATGGAATATTATTTAGCCATAAAAAGAAATGAAGTAGGACACACGCTACAAGGAGGGTGAACCTTGAAAATGTCATGCTAAGTGAAAGAAGCTAGGCACAAAAGACTACCTGTTGTATGATTCCATTGATACGGAATGTCCAGAATAGCCAAATTCAGAGAGAAAAAATAAATTAGTGGTTACTCTGAGTTGAGGAGACCAAGGGATAGGGAGTGACTGCTTCATGTGTGGGGAGGGGGTTCCCTTTTGGAGTGATGAATCTGTTTCAGAACTAGATAGAGATGGTGTGGTTGCTTTACACTGCATTGTCATAAATGCCACTGGATTGTTGACTTTAAAGTTATTTTTATGTTATGTGTATTTCACTCGTGTAATAAGAACAAGAGAAAGTTCAATCCTCCCCACCCTTCCGAGCTTGGAATCCTTGCGGGGGCACGATAAAAGGTGCCTTGTCCTACAGTTGCATTTGTTGTGCATTCATTTGTTCGTGCAGAAATTCCCACTTACTCAGCACACAGCGTCTGAACTGCAGTTTGGGCTGCAGAGGGAACAGTCTCTGCCCCGGGAGCGCACAGCCTAGGGGGAGACACATCCCGCAAATTACAAAATAAAGCAAAACTCCGTGATGAACCCAGCAAAGGAGGGTTGGCTACTTAAGTAGCAGGGTGTTCCGAAAGAAAAGGGGGCCTTTGTCAGACAGGGGGCATGGACTGAGCCGATTCCTGCCCATGGCCGCCAAGTCCCTGGCGACAAATGCATTCTTTTGTTGTTCGTGGAAATGAAACAGTTTTTCAGGCCCTTCAGGAGCTCGTCCGCCAAGGTGGGAAGACGGAACTCAATCAGCACAAGGACGTCGGGCAGGAGGGAGAGGGGTGGATAGGCGGGAGAGCCCCTGCACCCCGCCCCAAACCTCGGGGGAGGTCAGCGACCGCGTCTCGGGGAGGTGGGGACTGCGCGGGGCCGCGCTCCCGCCCTCCTCGGCGCCTACGGACCCGCAGGCGGCGGGCGGCCCGCGAGGGGGCGGCGGCTCCCGGGCTTTGTGGCCGCTGCGCGCGCGGCGGGGCCTGGCCGGCCGGGGGCGCGCCGCCGCCGCCCGGCGCTCCGGAGCCCGCGGCCCTCCCGGCCGCCCAGCCTGAGAGAGGAGTCGAGGCCGCCCGCGCTCGCATCTCGCCGGCCCCTCCCCCGATCGCCGCTGCCACTGCGCCGCCGCTGCAGGTAGGAGGCTCCCCAGGCGGGCGGGTCGCAGCGGGGCGGGGGCGCGGGCCAGGCGTGCGGGGGCTGCGGGGCCGGTAGGGCGCGCTTCCGGCCCAGGCGCCACGACCCCTACCCCGCAGGCCCGACGGCCACCTCCGCTCACCGCGATGGGAGTCGGTGAGTGGGGCCGGCCTGCGGCGTACAAAGCCCCAGGGCGCGGACCTCGGGGAGATTCAGCGACGTACCCGGGGTCTGGGGACTCTGGACTCCGAGGGCAGAGGAGCGGCTTGGGGTGGGGGTGGGGGAGAAACCTGATGACCCTCAGTGCCGGCGTCTTCCCATCTCAGTGTCCCCACAGTATGCCGGGCACTGTGCTCGCGCTTTTGCATACTTGTCTTATTTAAGACCTCTTGTGTCCCTTACAGAGCTGTGAGGGGAGGGGTCCCTCATTCTGGGGCAGAGCGCCGAGCATCACAGCGGTGCCCGCCTGACCTTGGGAAAGCGCCTTTACTCCGAGCCCTGGCTGCAGCTCCTGTAAATGAGGGTGGGATGGGGGAGAGGGATGGTGGCTGAGAGTGCGTGGTGTAATGCCTACCCGCAGGTGCTATTGTGAGAGATGAGGTACGCAAATGATCATACATATTGAGCACTTTCTACATACCAGGTCTGGGTACCAAACAGTTGGCATGAGTTATCTAATTAAATCATCATGCTGGCGCTGTGATGTAGCTACTGTAAATTGCACTAGTAATCTTTATTTAGGAGTAGGAAATAGAAAAGAATTTAGCCTCCCTATTCTGATTAAGGAAATTGCGTGTTTCTTAGGCATGGTCACATTTAAGGTTACAGATGTCCCTGCAATGTTAGGAGAGCAGTTGTGGGATATATTTATTACACATTTAAAACCGGGAGGTAAAATAATATCAGGGCCAGGGGTGTGCATTTCAGCGTCAGGTAAGTCAGTTGTGTTACCAAGGAAATTGTCGAGTATTAATTAAAAAACATAGTTCCGGAGTTAAGACTGAGGACTGCTCTAGGAGTTTGGGGCCAGAGAGACAAGGGGTGGACTAGGAGGAAATGGAGGATTTTGAAGCCCTGGGTGGAGAGAGGGACCTGTGACCATCACCCCAGCAGTTTTCTGGACCAAGATTTCATTCTGCCCTTAGAGACCAGGCATCCTATCTGGAAGGAGGGAAGGGGGAGGGGTGGGGGAAGGATCCGGGGGCAAGATCAATGGATTGTCTCTTCTTACTCCCAGGCCACCCCAAAAGTAATCAGCTGGGTTGAGAGCCGGATGACAGGACCTCCTAAAGCACCATGGTCCCTTCTCATGATTCTTTAAATTCTTTTAATATGTTTGAGGAGATTGGGATGCTCACCAACCCTAAAGATTGGTAAGATGCTTAAAATACAAAGACCTAATTGATGTAATGAAGGAGTGTGTTTGGATACAACTCCCTTGGTTGGATAAGCAATGGGCCTGAGGAGATTATTTGGGGGTTCAATTTGGAATGAGGAGAACTGGAAAGATTCCGGACCCTGAAGAAAAAAGAAAGGCAGGAAGGCCCAGGCGCTGTACCCTGGGGCAGGGGATAGAAGGGGCACTGAGGCCCCCAGAACACCATGTGCAGAATACCCACCCAGCCCCCTAGTGCTGGAGTACCCAGAAGGTACCCCTCTTCTCCCAGCTTGTGACTGCATCTTCGTTGAGTGTTGTGGAAGGTCGGGGCTCGACTCAGGCTGACTTTTCTCCTGAGTGAGCAGGAAAAGCTTCTTGGAGAAGGGTTGTTTGAAAACCAATCTTGAAGGACAGGGTGTTTGGGCGCATAGATTGGTGAAGGTAGGAGCCCTGTCCCTAGTAAAAAGAGCAGGTGCTTTGGAGAGACAGATAATGGGAGGTTTGAGTTCTAGGTCTGCCGTTTCTCAGCCATGTAATTTTTTGCAAGGATAAAATAATGGTTTTTCAAGTGCCAGATAGGGAGCTCAACAAGCACTAGGACCTTTCCCCCGTCCACGGTGACATTTGTTTAACTCTTGTCTCCCGAGCACCAGTCTTATGCTGAGTCATATGCTTCATGCTGGGGATCCAGAGATGAGTCAGAAATTATGCATTTCCCTTAGGAATTTCCCAGCCTAGTGAAGGAGACGGACACAATGAGCAAATTACAGAAAATAAGGGAAGTGCAGTTATCCACAGCTGGCAATGAGCTCTGGATAGAACACTCAGGGCTAACTACCTCTTTAACAAGATTTAACAAGATGAGATGTTATCGTAGAGGTTTTGAATGCAACACCAACTCTTAATTTCTTTTTTTACCTTTGTCTTGTCTTTGCCCTGATATTCTCTCTCTTAAAACAAAAAAACAAAAAAAACCCACAGCCCAGTTGCAGTGTGTACATAGTTGTTAAGCTGCCTCAAACTCATTTTAGGAGGAAGCTATTATAAATAAAATCAACATAATAGCCTGGGTGTTAGTTAAGGAAGGCTTCACAAAAATTTCATGAGAGTTGGACATTGAGGGATGAAGATAAGCCCTTGGTGGCCTTTGGGGTAAAGGATTCCAGCCAGAGGAAGCCCCATGTCCAGAGGCATGAGAACACAACAAGTTCAAGGGCATGAAGGTGAGTTTGGTCTGGCTGGGTTGAAACGTACAGGGAAAGGGTGTTGTGGGATGTGGGTGGGGAGGGGGTACTGTAATCAGGGCCAGATCTGGAAAAGCCTTGGATGCCTTGTGAGCAGTTTGGACTTTATCACCAGAGGTCTACATGCAGGACTGTGGCATCATCACTGTGTTTTAGGAAGATTCCTTGAGGGGCCGGAAGTTTGGGAGGTCATTTTGGGAGACTAGGGCTCACCGTGGGCACAGGCAATGAGGATGGGAGCAGAGAGAAGAGATACAGAGATAAAATGTGAAGCAAGTCTTGACGAGTGGTTCCGTGGGATTGAAGAGCACACTGAGATTTCTGCTTTCAGCCGAGTTCATGTGGCTGAAATCATCAGAAATCGGAGGTTTGGGAATGAATAATTCATTTGCTTTGGGAGATTTCTGAGGTACCCATAATGGACAGCTAGATGGAGGTGGCCAGGAGACAACTGGAAATGTATGTGGTGTTGAGGGGAGAGGATGGGGCTGGAGAGAGGTTCTTCCTGACATCCCTACTTTCTTGCGATCAAATGCCAAGAATCAGCTATGTGCTCAAGATACAAATAAAATATAGTTCCAAGCCACAGGAGCTCATACTTGGATAGGGGACCCCCTGAGGCTATGGATAGACTAGTACAGAGTAATTCTGAGGCTGAAGGAAAAGGTAAATACGTGGGACCCTGGGCCCTGTGACTTGAGAGCTGTTGTTGCTGAAGTGGTGAGTGTTGCTGAAGAGGAGATTGTCCTCAGATGAGAAGCAGGCCGGAGCGGGAACACCTAAGTATGGGGACTTTCATTCTGTAAAAGCACTTTCTGTGGAGGGTACATGAATAATGATCCCAAGGGAATTTCAGGGAGACTGGGAAAGTGTGGGGAGATGGTTTGGGATGGAGCTGTGGGGGATGGGAGGGCAGGGGAGGGGTCAGGACCTCTAAGAACCTTCCCCTGGTTGGCAGAGGGAACTGTGAGGGGGGTGGGGGACAGGAGGTGGGAGCCCCTTGGCTTAAACACAGGGCTGGTTCTGCTCACGGTCACACTTAGACACAGATGGTAAAAATAAACACTTCCCGGTTACTTGGCCACCTGGAGTGGGTGGTGAAGGAGAAGAGGAGGGAGAGCACCAGAGGAAGCAAGTTTAGTGCTGGGTATAGATTGGAAAACCGTCTAAAGGAAAGAAAGAAGGTGGAGAGGGCACAGGTGAGTGGCCATCCTGAGTAGACAGGTCTGAACACCTGAGAGCAGGTACATGGCAAGGTGTGCACGGGAACAGGAATGTCTGATTATTCTTAATCTCTATGACAGATGGAGGAGGAAATGGCAACCCACACCAGTATTCTTGACTAGGAAATCCCATGGGCAGAGGAGCCTGGCAGTTTGGAGTCCACGGGGTCGCAAAGAGTCAGACATGACTGAGTGACTGAGCATGCACTGCGTCAGATGAAATCAGGAAGGCATCATAGTTCTAGCTAAACTCTTAAAAAAATTTGACATACAGGGACTTCCCTGGTGGTACAGTGGATAAGAATCTACCTGCCAATGCAGGGGGCACAGGTTCGATCCCTGATCCAGGAGGATCTCATATGCTGCGGGCAACTAAAGCCTGTGTGCCACACCTACTGAGCCTGTGCTCTAGCGCCTGTGAGCTGCAACTAATGAGCCATAACTCCTGAACCTAGCGAGCTCTAGGGCCTGAGAGCCACAACTAATGAGACCCTGTGCTGCAACTGCTGAAGCCCATGAGCCTAGAGCCCATTCTCTGCAACAGGAGAAGCCGCTGCAATGAGAAGCCTACGCACCGCAACTAGACTGTAGGCCCTGCTCACTCCAGCGAGAGAGAGGCTTCACGTAGCAACAAAGACCCAGTGCAACCAAAAAGAAATAAGTACATTAAAAAAATCTGGCGTACAGTACAGCAGTATAAGATGAAGCCATGAAATGATTTTTGTTAGGATAAATCCTTGGTAAAAGGAGAAATTTAAGATCGTGGACCATCTAGATATAATTAATAATTAAAGAAAGTGCAAATGGCCAGCAGGTTAGTTTCAACATATATTTCCCCTGTATTTATTTCCCTGCTGTATTCCAGGTGTTCTTCAAGGAGCTTGGGCTACAGTAGTGAGGGAGGGGTCCATCACTTGCTTTAGACATTTCACTTAGAAATAACCTACAAAGTTAAACCTGGGCTAACCTCCCCTAAACTGCTGAGTTGGCTCTATTCTGTTGCAGTGTTCTCTTTCTTTGGCTAGTAGCCCCACTAGCCTCATAAATAATCAGAAAATGCCATCTATGGGTCTTTGGCAAAGGACCATGGAAATTAGGTTGCAGAAAAACCCTTGTAACAGCACTGTTAGTGTGGGCTACAGCACTGGATGGGGCTTTAGAGAACATGCATGGTAGTTTAGAGATGAGGAATCAACAGGAGGAAAGGGGACTTGCTTAATGGCACAGAGTGAGTGTCAGAGTTGAGGGCAGTGGCCTCAGAGTTTTCAGTTGGGGTAACGGGGAAGGCTTGAGGGTACCTAGCCAAAGGGCATCTTGATGGTGAGAGGGTTCCAGAAAAGAGATATGGGGGGAGGGGTTGAAAACAAATAATGAAGCTTCACTTTTAGCCCCTCCTCTGTCTCTAGGAACCCCTGTAGCTTGCTCTGAGACTCAGTTTCTCATCTGTAAGGTGAGAAGAGTGGATTGAAGTCCCTTGTGAGTTTAATGTCTTAGGATCGATGTTGTTCTCTAGAAAAGATTGTTTAGGGGGATGCTGAGAGAGGAGACAGTCAATAGACCAGGATAGGAAATAGCCTTTCTAGGCTTTAGAACAAACTGATCACCCATAACCTATGGCCAGGACCCCCTTCAGGGAATTGGCTGCCACATTTCCTGCAGCACACTCGCCAATTCTGTATACTTTCCTTCTCTCCAAAGTTGCCCTGCTTTGTTCTAATGGCAGTTCTGATTCCAGTCTGTTCTGATGGGAGTTAAGGTCCTTATTCTAGGTCCTCCCCAATCTTGGAGTCACATCCCTGGGCACATTTCTTTCTCTGTGCTTATCACACTTGTCACCAGTCCATCCACAGTACACTGTGTTGTGTTGTGTCTTCATTGGACCGTGATCTCCTGAATTGTTTTGTTTTGCTTTGTTTTCTCCTGAATCTTAAGACATACCCCTACCCTGTCTAATGCCTGCACACGCAGGTGCTTATCTAGTCCTCGTGCATTCTCTTTGCCTCTGCTTTCTCTTGATCCCCCACCCTAGTGTAGACACACACACATCCTGGTCATTTCTCACTTTGAAACAGCCCTTGGCACGTACCGCCTCCTTTCCATTAACTCGCTGCCACTCAGAATCCAGGCCCTTCCTTATCAATTATTTATCTGTATGATCTCCTTCAGAGCTCTCTGTTCATATCCTATACATTCTTAAAATATCTAGCTCAAATGTCCTCTCGTTCATGAAGAGTGCACATTAGCCTCTTCCCTCTTCTGAATGCCCAGGGCGCTTTGTCCTGTTTAGGTCTCAGTTTCAGTGTGCCTGTCCTTCTGGTTGTCAGTTTCTGCATGCCAGTGCCCTTCCAGGCTCTGTGGTTCAGATTGTCTTTGTATCTGCCACATATTCTAGGACAGTACTGAGCCTTTGGCAGGAATTCATTACATATCTGTTGACGGGTTTTTTTTAAACCAGTGAATAGAAGAACCAATAAGTATTTGAGTGTATGTTGTATTTAGACCACTGTTTTACTTTTGGAAGCAGTTCAGTATGGGGGAGAGGGGTGGAAAGAACTAAAATTTATTGAAGATCTAGTCTGTGCTTCTTGACTCCCATTGCAGGACAGTCATATACGGGGACTAAGGCAGAGTAGTGGGTATTAACTCTTACTACAGATGAAGCATGAGGTTAATTGACATGCCCAGAGTCACACAGCTAAGTGAGTGCTAAAGTTAAGATTTGAGCCCAGGTTTTCTGCATCCAGTGTCTTCACTTCACTTTAAGAGCAGTAGTTCATATCCTAACATCTGTCTGAAGTCTCAGTGTCACGATTTTTGGTCATAGTTCCTACAAAGGGCAGTAGAGATTAAATCTAGCCAACTTTCTCTAGTCTTTGCCCAAATTTTAGGACTTTGTTTCATCCTTAGTGGACTTAGAATATTATTGGATGGTGTATTAGTCACCTTGGCCTGCCATAATAAAATACCACAGACTGGTGGAGGGGGAGGCTTAAACAACAAAAGTTTATTTCTTACAGTTCTGGAAGCTTAGGAAGTCCAAGATCAAGGTGCCAGTAAAGTAGGTTTCATTCTGAGGCCTGTTCTCTTGGCTTGTCGGTGGCTGCCATCTCTGTGTGCTCACATGACCTCTTTGTAACCTAGGGGTTGGTGGTGGTGGGGAGGCAGGGAACAAGAGCTCTCTTGTCTTTTTTTATTAGGTCACTAATCTTCTTGAGCCAGGACTCCACCCTTATGACCTCATTCCATCTTGTTGTTATTCAGTCATTCAGTCCAACTCTTTGCGGCCCCATGGACTACAGCATGCCATGGTATGCTGTAGGCTTCCCTGTCCTTTACCATCTCCTGGAGTTGCTTAAACTCATGTCCATTGAGTCAGTGATGCCATCCAGTCATCTCGTCCTCTGTCTTCCCCTTTTCCTCCTGCCTTCTATCTTTCCCACCATCAAGGTCTTTTCTAATGAGTCTGTTCTTCCCATCAGGTGGCCAAAACATTGGAGCTTCAGCTTCAGCATCAGTCCTTCCAATGAATATTCAGGACTTATTTTCTTTAGGATTGACTGGCTTGATCTCCTTGCAGTCCCAGGGACTCTCAAGAGTCTTCCCCAACACCACAGTTCAAAAGCATCAATTCTTCAGTGCTCAGCCTTCTTTATGGTCCAGCTCTCACATGCATACATGACTACTGGAAAAACCATGGCTTTGACTAGATGGACCTTTGCTGGCAAAGTAATACACTGTTTAGGTTTGTCATAACTTTTCTGCTTTTTAATACACTGTTTAGGTTTGTCATAACTTTTCTTCCAAGGAGGAAGCATCTTTTAATTTCATGGCTGCAGTCACCATCGGCAGTGATTTTGGAGCCCCCCAAAATCAAATCTGTCACTGTTTGCATTGTTTCTCCATCTGTATGCCATGAAGTGATGGACTGGATGCCATGATCTTCATTTTTTGAATGTTGAGTTTTAAGTCAGCTTTTTCACTTTGCTCTTTCACCTTCATTAAGAGGCTCTTTAGTTCCTCTTCAATTTCTGCCATAAGGGTGGAACCACCTGTGTTTCTGAGGTTATTGATATTTCTCCTGGCAATGTTGATTCCAGCTTGTGGTTCTCCATCCAGCCCAGCATTTCTCATGATGTACTCTGCAAATAAGTTAAATGAACAGGGTGACAGTATACAGCCTTGACGACTCCTTTCCCAATTTTGAACCAGTCCATTTGTTGTTCCATGTTCAGTTCTAACTGTTGTTTCTTGACCTGTTTTCTCATTCAATCTTAATTACTTCCTTAAAAGCTTATCTCCAAATACAGTTACTGTGAGGGTTAGGGTTGCAACAAATAAGTTTTTTTAGGGGGATGGGTTGAATCCAAACATTTAGTCCCCTAACAGATGGATTTTTAAGGTGGATATTAAATGTACTTATTACAGTCTTCTGGTGGTTTAGTCAGTGTTATTGTTTTGGGAATTGTGCTGATTATTTCCTCTGTGTTCTTTTATAGTGTTGAAATCCTGCTATTTTATTTAGTTCTGTCTGTGGGTCTTTGCTTAGCCCAAGAGGAATTTCCATCGTATTTGAATTTTGCTATTTTATTTGACCATTTTTACTTTCATGCAGCTTTTGATGTACTGATTATTTTATCACATATGATACTCATTCTGTGCATGGTAGGCAGTTTTATGTCTATATCAAAAGACATTGATTCGTTAAATTTTGCTGAGGGCCCACAATGTGAGGGTCTCTGGGCTGCTTGTTGTCCTACAGCCATGCATCTGCACCCTGTCTAGCAGAACAATGGGAAGAAAATTTGATCCATACTGAGTAGAGCTGGGGGCAGTTTCTAATAAAAGTTGATGCAGCAGAGGCTTGTTATGTTGTCATATATAACCAGTTATGGACATTCCTGAGCAGTTTTAAGCTGGAAGGTGCTAGTCTCTGCGTTTCTACTAATAAGCTGTGCCCGGACATCTTTCTCCTGGAAGTGTTTGCTTACTTAGGACTGTCAGTCAGGTGCTCCAGCGCAACATCAGCATCCGGTCTCCCTGAGGCGTGACCATTTTAAAGCTCCATATTATTGCTACAGTTACTTTTCAGACACACATTCTTAGCAGATCAACAGTGGGCACTATTTCAGTGCCCTGGTTAGAGTGAGAGCAGGGCACCTGTGTGGGGGTGGGGGACTGGGGACCCTAGGTTTGAAAGAAAGGGGGAGTGGGGAGCAGACAGCTCCTAGGCTGCTCTGCCCGAGGACCTTTCCCTGCTGACAGTTAGATTGCTGATTGACGAGTAATTCGAGCAGGGGCACTAGAGGCTGTCGCTAGGTCTGAAAGAAGTGGGCTAAGTAGAGCAGAGAGCAGCCTGGGCATGGAGTCAGACCTGGGTTTAAATCCTGGTTCTGCTACTTACTATTTGTGTGACCACAGGCAAGTTACTGAGCCTCATTTTTCTGATCTGGGAAACAGGAATAATAATTGGTTAGTGGGGATGTATAGCCCACTTCAGAAGACTGTTGGGAATCCATAGGGGACCTTTGGGGTACGCTGTCTCATACCAGAATCCTTTTATAGCCCATCAGGATGCAACCACGTGTCCAAGGGAGGCCTGCTGTTCTACAAAATTAGGCAAAGTAAATTGGTAACTTTCGATTTACTTAGCTAGTAATTAAATAACAGTCTAGTTAATAGGCTATTAATGGTCCCCAGGTGTTGGTAATTCTGAATATTTGCTTTTGAGAGAGTTGTATAATTTCTTCTGGTACTTTCAGTTTTTTTGTTTTAGCAGTGTAACAAATGATGCTCTCAGGGGCTATTTTGGGGAGGATTAAATGATATAGTGCATATTATGCAGTTAGTATAATGTCATGCCTACAGTATAGCCTCAATAATAGTTATCTGCTATTGTTATTACTGCTCTTATTAGAGACCAAACTGGCCACACTTAGGTTAAGATCCTTTATGAATTTAGATCCCCACCAGCTCACCACCACCTGGTGGCAGTTAGTGGTACTGCACACTTTGTGAGGTGGAATTATTAAAGTGCTTGGAACTAATTGCCTGTAGTTTCAATTCCACTGAGTATCACAGGGACTTTGTTAGGCAGAGTGTGGCCTATTTGCTTGGGAGCTGCAATTCATATATCACTAAACAATGAAGGGACATATTTTTCACCTCCACAATTGACACAGATTTTTAAAAAATGTTAACAGCAGAAGTCAATGATGTGGGAATATCAGTTGGTATACCATTTCTGAAGGACAGATAGTGATGGAACAAGTCTTGAGTGTTTTTTATCTTTTTTGGCAACTGTTCCTCTCCTGGGAATTTATCTTGAAAAAATAATCAAGGATAGAAAAAGAGGTTTATTTAGAAAGAAAATGTATATTGTGTATAAGATATTATTATCTTTAATAGAATGAAATAGCAAACAATCCCTTTTTCATTTGGGAATCAGATTCCGAATCCTCATAGCAGTGATTCTTAAAAAGAGTGGGGCATGGGGGAAGGTAGACATCTGGGGGCAGAAGAGTTGGGGTGGGCTTCATATAGTGTGGTGTGTAGGTTAAGAACATTTGGGATACCTATTAATTTCATAATAAAAACTATAGAACATAAACCATAGAACATAAAATTGAACACAGACATCTTGGTAGATAGAGATACTATAGGAAGAGATATATTGTAAGGAGTGCGTGTTAATAAATTTCAGTTTGGGAACGCTACTTTATAGGAAATAAGAGTATTGATGAAGGGGAAAATTAATTTTGGACCTCTGGGGGAGACAGGGTCTGAATTGGATGGATCATCATAGGAATATTAGAGCCACGTGGCTGAAGCATAGGCCTAGTAATTTAGGGGTTCAGGACTTGTCTCCAAAGATAAATTCTCCTCCCATGGACAGAGGAGCTTGGCAAGCTACAGTCCATGGGATGCAGAGTCGGACACGACTTAGCAGCTAAACAACAACATTTCTGTTTGCCCAAGACCTCAGGGCCAAACCGCCTCTGGCTTGTCTAAAGCTCTAGATTTTTGATGTGGATGTGTTCATAATGAATGTGAGGGCAGGCACCTTGTATCTGGAGACACTGATCACACTGACCTTAACTTTTGGGAGGAAGTGGTACATGGTGGGAAACCCAGACCAGGTTCTATTGCCCTCATGTTAAGCCCACGTTTCCTTGGCTTCTATTTAAAGGTTCTCTGATCTGGCCAGGTCCCCTCCACACTCAGGTCTCACAGATTTCAGTTACTTACAACTGCAACTGGGACTTCCCTGGTGGTCCAGCGTTAAGAATCTGTCTTGCGATGCAGGGAATGCGGGTTCAATCCCTAGTCTGGGAACTAAGATCTCACGTGCCTCAAAGCAACTAAGCCCGCATACCACAACTAGAGAGTCTGCAACGAAAGATCCTGTTTGACGCAATGGGGATTCCCTAAACCGCAACTAAGACCCAACACAGCCAAATAAATATTAAAAAATAAAAACTACAGTAACCCCTCCCCAGGCACAGTGTGTGAAGAGCTGACTTGTATAATGGTGTGAATTTAAGTCAGTGTTTTAAAACTTACAAGCCACAGTCTTTCTCCTCCACCCTAACTGTGGAACTTTTCAAATATGAAGATCAAGAGAATAATTTGATGAATCTTAGTGTACCCATCACTCTTATTCAGATGTCCCATTTTTGGCCAGTGGGGCTCGTTTCAAGTTAGTTTCTATTTCTTTTCGTAGCAGGTTGGTCAGTTTTAAATGGACTGCATCATCAGTATCTTGAAACTTGTCTGTTATTCTGAAAACTCAGAGGCTTGAAGAACATAAAGAGAACGGGGCGTATCAGCCCTTTCCACAAAGAGGACAATGCGCCGCTTGCTTTATTGCTGCATTCTCTGTTGCTTAGTGACATTCTTGCCATGATGAATCTGAGAGATTAATTTTGTAGGAAGTTTTCTGTGAATAAAAGATGTGGGAGAGTATGTGGTCATAGAACACATAGGTTCAGTGGAATAAGACATTTATTAAGCATCTGTTGTGTGAAAGATGCTGGCTCAGCACTGGGGAGGATGGCAAGATGACCTAGGGAGTCATAGTTGAGTAAGAGATAATTGTGAAATGATACTAAGACTACCAGGTGATTCGAACTCACAGAGGCAGAGAGTAGAACAGTGCATACCAGGGACTGGAGTTGAGAGTGGGGAAGATGGGGAGATGTTGATTAAGGGGCTACAAGGTGCAGTTATGTGGGATGAATCAATCTGGAGATCTAAGGTACAGGAATGAGACTATAGCTAATAATGCTGTATTGAATATTGGAAACATGATGAGAGACTAGATTTTAGGTGCTCTCATCACACACATAGAAGGTAACTATGTGAGGAGATATGTTATTTAGCTTGATTGTAGTAATCATTTTCACTATGTTTGTTACATATATATAATTTTTTTTAAATATAAAAAGGTATAGCATGTTTTTACGTTTATTAAAAATATAAAAATCTATGGTTCAGTTCAGTCACTCAGTCGTGTCCGACTCTTTGCGACCCCATGAACCGCAGCACGCCAGGCCTCCCTGTCCATCACCAACTCCTGGAGTTCACTCAGACTCATGTCCACAGAGTCAGTGATGCCATCCAGCCATCTCATCCTCTGTCGTCCCCTTCTCCTCCTGCCCTCAATCTTTCCCAGCATCAGAGTCTTTTCCAATGAGTCAACTCTTCGCATCAGGTGGCCAAAGTATTGGAGTTTCAGCTTCAACATCAGACCTTCCAATGAACACCCAGGACTGATCTCCTTTGGGATGGACTGGTTGGATCTCCTTGCTGTCCAAGGGACTCTCAAGAGTCTTCTCCAACACCACAGTTCAAAAGCATCAATTCTTCAGCGCTCAGCTTTTTTTATAGTCCAACTCTCACATCCATACATGACCACTGGGAAAACCATAGCCTTGACTAGACGGACCTTTGTTGGCAAAGTAATGTCTCTGCTTTTTAATATGCTAATCTATGGTATATAGATTCTAATAATGATGAGGGCATGTGTGCTAAGTTGTGTCCGACTCTTTGTGACCTGATGGACTGTAGTCTGCCAGGCTCCTCTGTCTGTGGGATTCTCCAGGCAAGACTATTGGAGTGGGTTGTCATGCCCTCCTCCAGAGGATCTTCCTGACCGAGGAATTGAACTTGCATCTCTACGTCTCCTGCATTGGCAGGTGGGTTCTTTACCGCTAGCACCAATGTCATGCGGCATGGCCAAAAATAAATAAAATAAAAATTCATTAATTAGTAAAGGATATAGACTGTGCTATACCTATAAAATGGACTATCCTTTGGCAATAACAAAGAATGAAGTATTGATATGCACCACAATGTACACAGACCTTGAAAACATTATGCAAAGTGAAAGAAGCAAGTCACAGATTATTCCATTTGTATGAAATATCCAGGGGGAAAAAAAAAGAGGGGCATTGGACTCAATCTTTGAAGCATTCAGGCCCTTACACCTCTGAAATTATATTAATTATTTACATGGAACTGTACACTTTTAAAAGTGGCCCTTATAGCTTAAGGATCACAGACTCCAAGTCCTCATTTTAAAGATAAAGAAACTGAGGTTCCTCTAAGAGCATGGACCTATCTGCAGCCACAAACATAGTGATGGAAATGTCAGATCTTCTGGGGTGATTTTGGATGATTCTACAACCTTGGTAGTATTTATATTATCTGTTATATTAGGTCACTCAGTGCCTTCTCTTTTATCTTCAGCTGTAACAAAACTTTGAGAGACCTGTGTAGTTCAAAAGGTGCCTACCATGAATTTGAGGAATTATCAGTTCCTTAATGTTTCAGTTCAGTTCAGTTCAGTCGCTCAGTCATGTCCAACTCTTTGCGACCCCATGAACCACAACACGCCAGGCCTCCCTGTCCACCACCAACTCCCAGAGTTTACCCAAACCCATGTCCATCAAGTCGGTGATGCCATCCAGCCATCTCATCCTCTGTCATCCCCTTCTCCTCCTGCCCCCAATCCCTCCCAGCATCAGAGTCTTTTCCAATGAGTCAACTCTTGGCATGAGGTGGCCCAAGTATTGGAGTTTCAGCTTTAGCATCAGTCCTTCCAATGAACACCCAGGACTGGTCTCCTTTGGGATGGACTGGTTGGATCTCCTTGCAGTCCAAGGGACTCTCAAGAGTCTTCTCCAACACCACAGTTCAAAAGCATCAATTCTTTGGCCCTCAGCTTTCTTCACAGTCCAATTCTCACATCCATACATGACCACTGGTAAAACCATAGCCTTGACTAGATGGACCTTTGTCAGCAAAGTAATGTCTCTGCTTTTGAATATGCTATCTAGGTTGGTCATAAACTTTCCTTCCAAGGAGTAAGCATCTTTTAATTTCATGGCTGCAGTCACCATCTGCAGTGATTTTGGAGCCCCAAAAAATAAAGTCAGCCACTGTTTCCACTGTTTCCCCATCTATTTCCCATGAAGTCATGGGACTGGATGCCATGATCTTCATTTTCTGAATGTTGAGCTTTAAGCCACCTTTTTCACTCTCCACTTTCACCTTCATCAAGAGGGCTTTTAGTTCCTCTTCACTTTCTGCCATAAGGGTGGTGTCATCTGCATATCTGAGGTGATTGATATTTCTCCTGGCAATCTTGATTCCAGCTTGTGCTTCTTCCAGCCCAGCGTTTCTCATGATGTACTCTGCATATAAGTTAAATAAACAGGGTGACAATATACAGCCTTGACGGACTCCTTTTTCTATTTGGAACCAGTCTCTTGTTCCATGTCCAGTTCTAACTGTTGCTTCCTGACCTGCATATAGGTTTCTCAAGAGGCAGGTCAGGTGGTCTGGTATTTCAGAATTTTCCACAGTTTGTTGTGATCCACACAGTGGAAGGCTTTGGCATAGTCAATAAAGCAGAAATACATGTTTTTCTGGAACTCTCTTGCTTTTTCCATGATCCAGCGGATGTTGGCAATTTGATCTCTGGTTTCTCTGCCTTTTCTTAAACCAGCTTGAACATCTGGAAGTTCATGGTTCACGTATTGCTGAAGTCTGGTTTGGAGAATTTTGAGCATTATTTACTAGTGTGTGAGATGAGTGCAATTGTGCACTAATTTGAGCATTCTTTGGCATTGCCTTTCTTTGGGATTGGAATGAAAACTGCCCTTTTCCAGTCCTGTGGCCACTGCTGAGTTTTCCAAATGTGCTGGCATATTGAGTGCAGCACTTTCACAGCATCATCTTTCAGGATTTGAAATAGCTCAAGTGGAATTCCATCACCTCCATTAGCTTTGTTCATAGTGATTCTTTCTAAGGCCCACTTGACTTCACATCCCAGGATGTCTGTCTTTAGGTGAGTGATAGAAACAAATTAACACAATAGAGTTCCACATAGATGTTCAGCTTTTCTTTTTTTTGGCTGTTCTGTACCACATAGGGCCTTCCTCAGTGGCTCAACGGTAAAAAAAATCCACCTGCAATGCTGGAGACACAGGAGATGTGGGAGACACAGGAGATGCGGGTTCGATCCCTGGGTTTGGAAGATCCCCTGGAGGAGGGCATGGCAACCCACTCCAGTATTCTTGTCTGGAGAATCCTGTGGACAGAGGAGCCTGGTGGGCTAACGCCCATGGGATCGAAAAGAGTTGGGCATGACTGAAGCGACTGAACACACATGTATGCACCACATAATCAGGCTTCACTGGTGGTTCAGAGGAAAAGAACCTGCCTGCCTAGTGGGATGTGTGGGTTTGACCCCTGGGCAGGGAAAATCCCCTGGAGAAGGAGATGGCAATCCACTTCAGTATTCTTGCCTGGAGAATCCCAGGGACAGAGAAGCCTGGTGGGCTACAGTCCATGGGATGGAAAAGAGTCAGACACGACTAAACACAATAACCAGGTAACCACAAAATAGCCAAGAAGTGTAGCGAAGGTTCTACTGGAGTGGGTAGCCATTCCCTTCTCCAGGGGATCCCCCCGACCTAGGGATTGACTCGTTTTTCCTGCATTGCAGGCAGATAGATTCTTTACCATCTGAGGCACCAGGGAACCCCCACTTGAAAATCTGTTCTTAAGTTAAAACCCCATTCCTGGTAAACTTCTGAATATTTTCTTGAGAATATCACAACTCAATATTAAAGAGGGGAGGAAAGTACCGTATTTCAGACAAGGGAATCAAGTCAGGGATGGAGCTTGAGTGATTAGCTGATGCCTTTATAGCTGGAGTTGATAATGATTATTTCAAACTTCCTGTTCCAGGATAGCTAACAGCCAGGAGAAACACAGTGGAAAATGCAAAACAACGAAATCATAAAACCTGCCAAATACTTCTCAGAATTGGAAAAGAGCATCCTGCTGGCGTTAGTAGAAAAGTACAAGTATGTGCTGGAATGTAAGAAAAGTGATGCGCGAACTATTGCCCTCAAGCAGCGCACCTGGCAGGCGCTTGCCCACGAGTACAACTCCCAGCCCAGCGTGTCGCTGCGGGATTTCAAACAGCTGAAGAAGTGCTGGGAGAACATCAAGGCTCGGACCAAAAAGATTATGGCCCACGAGAGGAGAGAGAAAGTGAAGCGCAGCGTCAGCCCGCTTCTGAGCACCCACGTCCTGGGAAAGGAGAAGATTGCCAGCATGCTGCCGGAGCAACTGTACTTCCTGCAGAGCCCTCCCGAGGAGGAGCCCGAGTACCACGCTGAGGCCGCTGCCCAAGGTATCGTGCGTGCCGCCCGCTTGCACCTTCCCCTCGGGTAGCCGTTTGACATTGCAGTGTTCAAGTCCTTCATTTCCACGGAGCTTAGAAAAAAAAAAAATAATAACTTTCCTATCAGACTTAACTTTCTTAGTTCAGAATTTCTGGATTAGATAGGACATTAAAGTCTGTTGTCCATAAAAACAGAAGCTCTTCTCTCCTTGTGCTATCTCTTAAAGAAGTCTCAGTAATCACTATTATCACCTAAGAGGGGAAAATAAGGGGCTGCATCAATATAGTTATGAATGAAGTACCTTAGTTGCTTATCTCTATCTTATATATTAAATAGACTTTGAGGATTTATATTCATTTCAGTCAATCATATTTTTTATCTTTCAAAAGTAGTTTTTGAGGACTGTTGTGTGCAAAGCACCACATTAAGTTCCTCAAAAGGCCACGTTAAGAAAGTGAACTATTTCAAAGTTACCAAAAGTACAGAGGCTGATATACCAAACACCCATTTAGCAGTCACCCAAGTTAAAAACTAGCATTTCTACCTATTATAATATTGTGATCTATAGTTTTGGTTTGTGTACTCCAGGAAACATGAGAAATTCTGGAAAAATTCATTTTTGAAAAGAGAAAAATATGACATACATAATTCTTAGGGAAGTAAAAGAATGTCATATAATTAAGACTGTAACAGTAGTGGGTCATGGCTTTAAAAAGTTGGAATTAAGGGGCTATTGAAATTTCTCCAGGCAAGGGGAGGGTGAGAATGCATATAGACAAAGTATCAGTAATTTCTGCCTCTTTTAAGATAGGAAAGATCAGTTTATGTAAAGATTCATGGAAGTTTGCAGAAAATGTACCTTGATGCAGAGGAAGATTTCTGGGAAAGCCAGAAGGCTGCTCAAAAGGCCCTCCAAGGACCCAGACAGCAAGGATTTGCCTGGAAAAATCCAACTCCTGGCTTGCAGGATGAGAAATTCACTTATTAGTGTCCTGAGAGTAAATTGAAGCTCTGAGAGACTGGTTAATTAAAAGTCACAGGAAACTGTTTAAAACCAAGAATGTTATTCATGTAGAGTGGAAAAGATAATAACATGTTTCTGATTAGCACTTTTTTTTCCCTGTCGGCAGATCATCCTGGGAAGCTTAATTATGATCAAATGTTTGTTTTCTGATCATTTGGCCAAGGTTAAATCTAGGAAGCCAGTTGAATGTCAGGCAACTCATGTGTTGTTTCTCAGGGTAGGATCTCTGTGTTTAAGTTGATTCTTGAGTTCCCCAGCTGGGGAAGCTTCCAGTGTTAATGTGGACACTGCCAGCTATCTCTCCTCCATCCTCATTGCTGCTTCTATGCTAAAGTGGGGTCCGCTGCTAATTGACAGTGTCCTTGCCTTGGAGATGTTTACAGCTTCAGCCAGTTCCTGTCCATTATGCTGGCCTTGGGTGATTCTGTGTCTGTGAGGCAGTGGAAGGAATGGTGCTGGGGGAGGTGAATCAGCAGGGCTGCTTTTCAAATTGCTTATATTCCCTGAGAGATGTTGCTGAGGAAGATGCTGGTGTGGACTGCGTGCAGTTCACTTTGCAAATCTCCAGTCTGGATGGTTGTGTATTGATTTCATCAGCTTATTCTAAGGGGACAGTCTTATTTCCCCATTTTCAAACTCTTGAGTAGGAACTAGAAAGTCTGTTCTTAGAGATTTTTTTCCTCTTGCTTTTTAGAGGAAAGGATATAACTTATTTACTCATAAACACAATTTCTAAATTTTCAACAAGAAGGGAATAAATGTGGATTGTCCGTGTCCTTCCTGTAGTGACGTTTGCTAGAGACTCACTTGTAAAGAGATTTACTTTAAATTGGCTGTGTGTACATATATGGTGCATGAGACTTTTTGCTGATGGTTCTTAAGGTACAGCCATATGCTGTCTGGTTCCTGTTTCCAGGTCAGATCTGGAGGGTGATGGAGAAGTGTGTTGCTTTGTCAGTTGGGAACTGGGTCCACAGTAATTTGTATTCTCTAGTAGTTAAGGTACTGAAACTCTTTCCATACATTAAAACAGCTTTGAGGTTACCTTACCCATTTTGCATTTCAACTTACTTTTAAGAAAGAGAAAGAAAGCTGGAATTGTTAATCATTGTTTCCGGGTCTCACTGGGGAAAAGGTTGAGAACCTGCTATAGAGTTATGGCTCTTCTTCTATCGTGTGTCTTTTGGCCCGTGGACTCTGTGTGTGTGTGTGTTTAGTTAGTATCTCTGCTAACTTTGTCTCCTGTCTCTCTGTCTCTACTGTGCTGTCCAGTATAGCAGCCACAAGCCATGTGAGGCTGGTAAGCACTTGAAATGTAGGGAGACTGAATTGAGAGGTGCTATAAATGTATGCACTATATCTCAGAGATTTAGTACCAAAAAACAATGTAAAGTCTTACTCATAACATTTATATTGATTGAATGTTGAAATAATACTTTAGATCTGTTGGATTAAAAATATGTTACTAAAATTAATTTCGCCTCTTTTTACTTCTTTAATGGGGTTATGAGAAGAAATTTTAATGGCATACGTACCTCATATTTCTGTCGGACAGCACTGTCCTAACACCTTATACAGTGCCTGTGACAGAATTAGTTGCTCAAAGATTTGTTGGAGTTTAAACAAAGGAGCCTAACTAACACATTCCCCTAGAGGCCTCCCACCAACTATTTCTTATGTGAGATGTCTTCAACTGTGTCATCTTGATCACCGTCCCTTGCATGTTCTTAGCTTTGTTAATAACTTTCATGAAATGTATATCTGAATGCACTGGTCTTAAAACTTAGGAACGTAGTTGTAAAAAACGGGTATTTTCTCCTTAAATATAATAAAGGAATTTATACCCTGTAGATTTATGATATGTGATAATTTGGCTTCGATACTTAACTTCCATAATCTTTGGGGAACAGGTTTACAAACAAACTAGGGGAGTCGACAAAATTTGCTGGAGGTGATCAGTTCAGTTCAGTCGCTCAGTCGTGTCCAACTCTTTATGACCCCATGAATCGCAGCATGCCAGGCCTCCCTGTCCATCACCAACTCCCGGAGTTCACTGAGACTCACGTCCATCGAGTCAGTGATGGCATCCAGCCATCTCATCCTCTGTCGTCCCCTTCTCCTCCTGCCCCCAATCCCTCCCGGCATCAGAGTCTTTTCCAATGAGTCAACTCTTCGCATGAGGTGGCCAAAGTACTGGAGTTTCAGCTTTAGCATCATTCCTTCCAAAGAAATCCCAGGGCTGATCCCTTTCAGAATGGACTGGTTGTATCTCCTTGCAGTCCAAGGGACTCTCAAGAGTCTTCTCCAACACCACAGTTCAAAAGCATTAATTCTTCAGCTCTCAGCTTTCTTCACAGTCCAACTCTCACCCATACATGACCACTGGAAAAACCATAGCCTTGACTAGACAGACCTTTGTTGGCAAAGTAATGAAGGTAGAATGGCCAAATGTCAGATGCATGTAGGAAAACTAAGCTTTCAGGTAGGACTCGAGTATCTTGAGAGAACTTACATTTAATTCATATGCTGTTAGTTCTCTACTATACAGCTATACTCCAGTAATGCAGACATAGGCATGCCAACCTATCAAACATTTCTTAATAAATTCCAGTATTAGTCTTTTTAGTTTAATCCTGTTCTTTTGGGGTAGGAACTCCAGTACAGAGGACTGATTTTTATTTCTAGTCATGACACATTAGATATATAAAGGGCTGGAAAAGTCCTTTTTTGTGTATGTATTACTTATACAAAAATCAGCATTATTGTTTTCCTTTTTTTTAATCCCCATTCATCACTTTCACTCTTTTCTCCTGAACCCTAATCATTCTAACGTATTGTATATTCTCTCATGTGTTTTTGAAAGCATGCATTGGTGGTGTGTGTGTATATTTTATTTTTTGCAAATATTAAAAATTTACATAGATTAAAAATCATGCTATAGATGCCATTCCTTTTTCTCTTACCTCTTTTCACTTAGAATGTTTTAAAGATCTATCCCCACCACAGTGAGTAAATCTAACTTGTTTCTTTTAGTTGATGTATGATATTCTGTAGTGTATATCCTCGGCATCTTATTTATCCATATTCCCTGTCAGTCCTGTTTCCATTTTTTCTGCTGAGAAGGGCTGAGTTTTAGCCTGTACATAGTTTCCTTCCTATCCTTTGACTGCCTTCATTGGTTTTCCTGATGAAATTAAACTTACTCAAATTGCCCAAGTGGAAGAACACCCCTTGACTGTGTTCTCTGCTCCCAGGAAACACTTTAGGCCTTCTTACCCGTTTTGCACACGATCGAGTTGTTTTCTACTTCAGGTGGCTTTGTTTTACCTGGGAGAGAGATTACATGTTGTGTGTTTGGAGCAGGTTGCCATTCCCAGGAGAGTCTTTTTCCAATTAAGAGGAGACTCTCCCCATCTGAACACTAGCTTCCAATCATTGGAGCTAATATTTGTGTGAAAGTTAATTAACTACTCCATCGGGCTTCTCTAGTTTTAAGCAACAGCTTCTAGCCGAGTCTTGAGAGATCTGGCTTTTTAAATTTAAAATATGCACACTTTTAAACTAAAAAAAAAATTAATTTTAAAGTAGACTCATTTATCTGTTCCCAGACATAAACATACTGTGTTCATGTTCATAAGTCAAGAGAGAAATTTGGAGGTCAAAATTTGAAATATACACCCATAGCCTTAATAATCAATGGTTTTGTAGTGGATACAACCTGAAGACTGCATTTCAAGATATGTAAGTAATCAGCTGAGCAGGTGATATAATGAGAGGGTGGGTGTTGTAATAGTTGAGCTTGTGTTTTAGAGTCAGGCAGACCTGGATTGGAGTCCTGGTTCTTTCAACTAGCCAAGTGACTTGAGCTTATTGTGTTTGGTTTTCTATAATAGTACCTCCCTCAAGGACTTCCCCGGAGAAGGCGATGGCATCCCTCTCCAGTACTCTTGCCTGGAAAATCCCTTGGACTGAGGAGCCTGGTAGGCTGCAGTCCATGGGGTTGCTGAGAGTCGGACATGACTGAGCAACTTACCTTTCACTTTTCACTTTCATCCATTGGAGAAGGAAATGGCAACCCACTCCAGTGTTCTTGCCTGGAGAATCCCAGGGACGGGGGAGCCTGGTGGGCTGCCGTCTATGGGGTCACACAGAGTCGGACACGACTGAAGTGACTTAGCAGCAGCAGCAGCAGCAGCAGGGACTTCCCTCGTGGTCCACTGGTTAAGACTCCATCTTCCAGTGCAGGGGCACAGGTTCGATCCATGGTCGGGAAGCTAAGGTCCCACATGCCATGGGGTGTGACCAAAAATGAAATAAAAAATAAAAACACCTCTCTCCGAGGGTTGTTGTAAGGATTGAATGAGATAATGCTGCAAAGCACTAGCCTAGTGCCTGGTTAGCTGCTCAGAAAATGGTATTGCTGTCATCATCATCATCATCAAAAGGCCCCTAAAGCCAAGACTTATTGAGATAAAAATAAGCATTTAGAAATTGGGAGAGATGAGTAGCATTGTCAGGGCATGGACTTTTTAAAAGCTCAGAGGAGTATCCAGAACTGTCCTCTGGAATGAAATCAAAGAGAGAAGAGGCTAAAGCTACCAAAAAATGTCTAATGTGTCCAGTCTTCTTTGAAGACAGTTTCAGATCTGAGACTCGAAAGGAAACGGATGAGGTAATCCTCTTTGATTTTATCCCATCTGAGGGACCCCATTCTCGGTGCTCAGCCGTTCCCACTCCTTTGTCCTGCGCCTTGGCTCTGCACTCAGAATGCTATTCTTTCTTCACAGTTGTGCCATGTTGAGAGCGATGTGACCCTCTGCAGCCAATTCATCCCGCACACATTTCTTACAAGCCCAGCAGTGTGTCAGGCCCTGAGCTGGGTCCTCCAGGAGGATGAATTAGAGGCAGTGTCTGTCTTCAAAGTGCTCAGAGACCTGAAGGGGAGGTAGTTAAACCGCCAGTTTTAACAAGTGCTCTGCCAGAGGTAGGCTCCGGAGGCAGTGGGAGCGTGAGGGAAGGACATCTAATTGAGGCTGTAGCCGCTGGAGTTGGGAAGACTCCTAGGGAGACATTTTCATTATCTCTGGATGACGCAGGAGTCCTTTTAACCTTCCCTTTCAAAAGTAAGATTTTTTTTACCTTTTCTTTAAGCTTAATTAGGGACTAGTTATGGTTGTTACCTAACCCCTTCGAGTGAAATCACCTAAACAGCAGCCATTTTCCTTTTATTAACAGAGTGTTATGAGTTAGGTTTCCCCCAGTAGCCATTAACATTCCCAGCATCCCATCTTCTGGAATAATGGAGTGGACGTACTAATGTAATCAACTCTGTTAATAAATTGATGTTATTTTTCTCCAAGGAGAGGACTCTCATTACCGGAAATATAAAGCATCCCAAGAAAGCATTGGAGTCAGAGCTAGAATCCAGTCCTACCACATGGAATCATGGGCTAGTGGTTTCCTTATGGAAACTCCCTAACCGATACTCATATCATTGACCTATAAAAATACTAGGGCAAACATGGCACCACCGAATGTGGCAACCTTTTGTATCCATAAGCTCTGTTCCCTTCTGTTCAAAGCTTCAGCGCTAGGCATCCGCTAGGTACCAAGCAAAATAATTGGTGCCCAAGGATAAAGGAAATGAATAAGTCACAGTCCTCAGACAATACTAGGATGTGTTAAGTTCTATAACAGAAGAGAAAAGGAGAGGGCTGAGGTTTCACAGAGCAAGTAGCATTGATCCTGAATGAAGTAGGGGTTAGGGAGGAGGTTGGAAGGGAAACTGGAGTAAGAATGTGTGTTTGAGTGAGGGGCTGGGGACAATTAGTGAGCCCAACTGTAGGCTGAAGGAGCAGTGAGACAGCATTATGGGAGAAAATAAAGATTGTGGTAGAATTGGAGGATACCTGGGATTTTGAAGAGTAAGTCAAGGAAGATAAAGGAAGGTTGGAATTAGATTATGAGGGTTACTTAGGGTGGATGGAAAACAGAGCCAGAGATAGGAACCCCAGGGAAACATTTAAGTGTGATCCAGAAAAGAGAAGAAAGAGCAATCAGAAAGGAAACTTAGGAGAAAGCAATGGTTCAGAAGCTAATAGGGGAAAACAAATGTCAAGAAGGATTGTCAAGTGCTAGGGAGAAGTTTCATAAGAGGGACGTCAGAAATTGTCTGTAGGATATGAATATTGGCCCCCAGATGGCAGCGCTAGAGGGAACAGCCAAATGTAGGAGACTGAAGAAAAGTCTGAGGAAGTTAAGCCAGGGAATGTAGGCTCATCTTTCTAGGAAGAACCTTTGTGAGATGCCTATCCAGGGTAAGGGGTAAGACCTGTGAACAGGACCCCCAACAATGGTGCCCTTGTGGAGATTGAACTTCAGTGTTCATGGCTGAATGAGAATCAGAGAGGGAGATCAGACCAAGGGAGAACTTCTTAATCTGCAAACCGACCACTGGCTTCGTACTGTGGTCTTCTGCTCACTGGGGGTTGTGCACATTTCATTTTAGAACTTACATCCACATACCCAGGTCTCCAGTCCTTGATAAGCACAGTCTCTGACCACTTTTCTCATAGTTCGCAGTGTCGGAAATGACATGATGAAACCTATTATTGTTACTTTCTTAAGGGAAAATTGCTTTCGATGTATGGTTCTTTTTTTTTTTAAAGTCAGGAGTGACAGGGGTACCTGTGGACCTGCAGACCAGAGCAGATGCTGTCTCAAGTCATCCTGCCATGGGGGACCCTGTCATTTGAAATAGGATTGATTTACTCTCTGCCTGTAAGATCTTTGAACATATGTTTTCTGCTACTGTTTTTCAGAATCATTTGCTGTTTCAAATAGAGAACTGTGCGATGATGAGAAAGAGTTCATACATTTTCCAGTATGTGAGGGGACCTCTCAACCTGAACCCTCGTGTTCAGCTGTCAGAATAACAGCCAATAAAAACTACAGGAGCAAAACCTCTCAGGAAGGTGCTTTAAAAAAGATGCATGAGGAAGAACACCATCAACAAATGTCCATCTTACAACTGCAGCTGATACAAATGAATGAGGTGCATGTGGCCAAAATCCAGCAGATAGAGCGAGAGTGTGAGATGGCAGAGGAGGAACACAGGATAAAAATGGAAGTTCTCAATAAAAAGAAGATGTATTGGGAAAGAAAACTGCAAACTTTTACCAAGGAGTGGCCTGTTTCCTCATTTAACCGGCCCTTTCCCAATTCACCCTAAAAGACTGTGGGGGTGGCCCCCTTGTAATTAATCTGTGCTGGCAAAGAAAGTCTGGAACACGAACTTGCGGTCAGTAACCTGTAACAGAGCTACGAACTAGGAAAATTAGAGTGGTAGTAGTCACTTAAGAATACATTCAGGTAAACAGCTGCACCCTGTGTACCCCTTCAGTGGTAAAGAAGCTGTTAGAGTCTTCTGAAAATTATCACTTTGAGTGCTATCCTTCTGAATGTAATGTCTTTTAATTAGAATTCATACAAGAACCATGTGTGAGTGTTGTTGTTGTATTTTTTTAATCAAATGCAAGTGTGACTATAAAGGGAGTGTGGCTGGGTTTTGTGGGTCTTTTTTTTTTAAACAGCAGACCTTTTCTATCCAAATGAATGCCCTCCCATTGAAAGCGGCTGTCTTGGGAGGATACACGTTTCTCCAGCGGTGATGCTGTTGCTCAGAGTTTGCTAGAGGTCTTTCGGGAACCTCCACAAGAGCTACAGCACACTTTTCAGTTTTTCTGTGTCATCTTCTGAGTGTGGATTTTCCGTTTTTAAACAGCCCGACATATGGAAGGTTATTTTCTAATGTGGCTCATAGACTGCTTTTTTTCCCCCTTTACTCAAAGAAGAGTTCCAGATAATGTCTCCAACAATGGTAGCTTTGTTGGAACTAAGGATGTGATTACTTTGAGAGAGAAATGTTCGTTTAGAGTTCTACATTCTGTCGTGCTTATTTCTTATTTTATTAAAAGACAAGACTTGCAATTTTATAGTCACACTGTGTATGTTTTTTAAAGGTGCTGCTTCCCCCACTGTGCTCCAGTTTTTGCCTTCCTGCTGTAGGTTCCTCCCAACTTTGTACTACTGAGTTCATGCTTGCCCTTAGTTTTAATCTTTAGCCACCTAAGGAAAGACCCTTCCCTTGCTGTACTCGTGGTGCTGGCTGATAGTTATGCTCCATAAGCATTACACAGTTGGTATTGAGCTTTTTCAGAATCCATTACCAATAGATTTGGAAATATGGATTGATAAATGGATAGTTTGACTGAGCTGTGATATAACTTCTCCTGTAGCCTAGTGTGAAAAACAGCCTTGGGAGCTGGGCATAGCAGTAGTTGGGAGAAGCAAAGTGACACTCAAGTGCCATGGCAGGTCAGCAGAGTCTGAGAATGAAACTTCAAGACTGTGTGTCAGGGAAGGAGGAGTATGTGTGACAGAGGCTATGTAGGTAGCGTAGGACTAGGAGTCAGGGCTTGAATTCTGAGCTTGGCTCTGGCTCAGGTGCTATGTGACCTTGGGTAACTCCATTTAGTCTTTGGCCGTGGTGTTTCCTGTCTCTAAAACAAGGGAGTTGGTCTAGATAATGATCAGACCAACTCCTTGACTATGGTGTGGTCTGCACAGTCTTGGACAACGGCTGCTAACATCATAATTGTCCGTAGGACGTGAGTCAACGGGGAGAGTTTATACAGTGGCTAAGCTTCCTTTCATAATTTTGGAATTTGGCTCTCAGGGTCTGTAAATTCAGTAAAGTACATATGTACTCATATATGCATATGCACTGCATAAAACTTAAATGGATATCAATTTATTATATGCACTGATCATATTTTAAATACCTTAGAGGAACCAGTTATTAAAGGGAACCCATGAAGACTAGTCTTCTTTCAAAGGAAGGATGCTTTTGTAAGGATTTGTGTTCTTAGTTTTTTTTTCCAAATAGACGCTTTAGAGAAGTAGCATCTGGAAAAAGTCTCAAGCTTCATGGGTTTATGGGAGACAAATTAGGCCAGAGAATGGCAGGTCCTCAACACAGATGTGAACTGACAAAAGTTTGATTTGCTTCATCTATTAGTCCACCTGAAAATCTCCTTAACATGCCGATTCTGGCATGGGGCTTGAGACTGCATTTCTTGCAAGTTCCCAGGTTATGCTAGTTCTGCTTGTCTGATCACCATGATTCTGTGCAGCAAGGTTTTAGAGGACCCTGGTCTTAAAAAAAAAAAAAAGCACCACCATTGGGTTAGGTACATTTTTTTATACAGCATTATGCCATATATTATTATTCTTTCAGAATTTGCCACCTAATCACACAAATAACAATGTGGAACAACACAAAAAGAGCTCACACATATAATGGAACTGTAAAAGCATCGAACTAATTCCTAACTGAACAAATAAAGGATAATTAAACCAGCAGGCTAAAGCACGTGTTCTACTGTTAATGGTATTTATGAGATTTATAACAGTTTTCAGCCTTGAGTTGCATTAGAAACAGTGTTTTATAAAAAAATTTGTCTCAACGGGTTCCATTCCCAGGAGATTCAGTTTTCCTGGTTTGAGGCCTGGTCTATATTTTGGGATTTTGCAAAGGATGATGATGCCCAATTGAGACTGAGACCCACTGGTGTAGAGTTCACAAACGTGTATCATTTGGTCCTTAATCCAGTGAAGTTCAGCAGCAGTGAGGAAATGATGCTCAGAAGAAACACTTGCACCAGGCTGAAAGCTAGTGAATGGCAAAACAGGACCTCAGTGCTAGGTCTCTTGACTTGAAAACAAATAGCTCCACCTGCCTGCTCCCACCCCATCCCTCAAAAGCTCTGTCATGGATTTCCTTTATCCTGAGAGCCAGATGACATCTACAGCTTACTCCTAATGTCTCCACTTATGAACAGGTATATCCCGATGCATTCCACTTTTGAGCAGTTCTTTACCTGAGGTGGAAATGCAATAAACATCTCTTGGCAGGTGCTGTAGAGAATTGACAGATGAACACTAATACACCCCCTGCCCTGCTGAATCATGGACATAGCCCAGTAGGAGAGCTTGTACACAGCTGTCGTGTATTTGATCAGTGCACGTCTTCTAGAGCATTTGTAGCTCAGCAGAGAGTGAAGACGGAGAAGGCAATGGTACCCCATTCCAGTACTCTTGCCTGGAAAATCCCATGGATGGAGGAGCCTGGTAGGCTGCAGTCCATGGGGTCACTAAGAGTCGGACACGACTGAGCAACTTCACTTTCACTTTTTCACTTTCATGCATTGGAGAAGGAAATGGCAACCCACTCCAGTGTTCTTGCCTGGAGAATCCCAGGGGCAGGAGAGCCTGGTGGGCTGCCGTCTATGGGGTCACACAGAGTCGGACACGACTGAAGTGACTTAGCAGCAGCAGAGAGTGAAGAAGCTTGAAGGAAGGCCACCTGGAGGAGTTTGCATTTGAGCTAAATCTTTAGAGTTGGTATTTTGGTAGGTGGAGATTCAGAAAGGAGAGCAAATTCACTAGATGTAAGACCCTGATGAAGATTCGTGCAAGGAGATGTGTAATTGGGAGGATGTGGGGTAATTTCCAAATTCGGCAGTAACGTGATCAAAACGGTGCTCCAGGAGGAAGATTAGAAGATGGAACTGAGTTTAGAGAAGACGAGTCCAGAAGACAAGGTAGGAGGGCTTGGCTCTAGTTAGGATGAGATGATAGGAGGACCTAGAGGAGGCTGTAGTGCAAAATGAGGGAGACCGATGTGAAGGGCGGGAGAGGAATCACTCAGGCTTGGCAGATTTCTTTCGTTGAAGCGGATGACTGGGGTTTTGAAGGCGATGCCTGGAAGAATGATGTTGATTGAAACAAAGGAAAGATGCGTCTGGCTGACAATGTCCTAGGGGGAGCCTGGACGCAAACTAGTGCAGTTGCTGCCACTCAGCCTGGAGCACCAGCTCCTCCTCTCACCTCCTCTTTGGCTGTCGCCTCTGTGCTCTGACTTCTGCCACTTCGTCTGCCCGTGCTGCCCCTTGCACCTGTTCAGCTGACGTTTTAACCCCTCCTCGCTGGGTCCTCATCACCACTCATTTGGCGCTGTCTCTGCATCAGTACCTCCACTGCAGCTAGTGGTGTATCAGTCACCGTCTCTTATAAAGGCTTCACACTTGAAAGGTCAGGAAAGACTATCGTTGACCCTTAACAACTGGGGGGCTAAGGGCACCAACACACCCTAGCTGTGGGAAATCCGCCTGTAACTTTACAGTCAGCTCTCTGTATCTGCAATTCTGCATCTGGGGATTCAACCAACTGCAGATGGTGTCGTACTATGGTACCCAAATATTGAAAACAATTTGAGCATAAGTGAACCTGCGCAGTTCAAACCTGTGTTGTTCAAGGGTCAACTGATTTCTTTTATCTTGGGCTTCAGTTCTCTCCTAGCTGGCACCCACAAATTTCAGGGTATTTTTTAAGTGTCCCTTGTTGTGTAAAGATGCACTGACTGGGAGGCTAATTCCCATGTATGCCTATTACAGCCCCTTTACAATAATCAAACATAGAATCCTACCTTATTATGCATTAAAAATTAGGAAATATTTTCGGAACTTTTCAGGGAGAATCTTAAAATACATTGTTTTTATTTTATTTTATTTTTTTAAGACAAGAACCAACAGAAGGAAAGAGGCATGGTGGGGCAGTGTATTTGAGTTGTCAACAGCTTCTGCAGTGTCAGGTCAATTACATCAGCACTTGGTCTGGACCAGGGGAGAGGAATGGTTCTGCCTCCCGGGAATGTCAGAAGGACCTGATAATTATATTTGGCAAAGCCATGAAGAGTGACTCTGTAATGTCATTGCAAAGAATTACTCTCTTAATAGCATCTCTAGATGTCCAAGCTGTTCAAATGCAATAGCACTTCTTTTCTGCTGCAGCTTTCCTTTCCGTTGGGCTGTTTCCCAGCTGGTCCTCTTGTTCTTCCTTGCCCTTTTCTGTCTTCTGCCTTCCCAGCCCTGTTTCTGCAGCCCCTCCTTCTGCACCCACGACAGTCTCTGCTGACCCCTATTTTAGAGTTGGAGTCACCTGAGAATGTGTGTGAGGGAGATACTTGCCAACACCCAGCATATTGAACATGTGGTATCAACAAGGTGAAGTGTGTATAGCCTTAGACTAGCCATAATATCGGCCATCTGCTTCCTTGCGGCATCCGCTACTTCTGTGTTGGTGGAACTCAGATGTCGCGGGAAAGGTCACCGGTGATTCATGACTGCAACAAATTCTTTTCCTAATTGTGCCATATGTTATGCCCTTCAACACAACTTACTAATCTCTGCCTCGGTTTCTCCATCTGTGAAAGTGGTGTAATACTTATCTACCTCCCTTGAATGTTGTAAAGACTAGTCTATGTTAGTAAAGCACTTTTGAAATAAAGAGTGATGTAAAGCGTTTTAACATTATTGTTGTCATTGTGACTTGGATGCAACCCTGTAGAGATGCTGCTCTGTAGGGGAAGAACCCCAAGGGTACCATGCTTTAGGAATACCCACTATAGAAAATTTCCATAACAGATACCAGAGTGATTTTGGGGGGTATATGAAAAATTTCACCAGAGCATTTCTTTAAACAGCGCTTTGGTTCATATAGAATGAGATGTGATTATAGAAGAGTGATTTATGTAAGATTTTTAAAGAACATATCTATTGAACTTCTATTACCTAATATAATAGTAGGGTTTGCAAACTGATTATTAACCTAACAGTGCAGTGTATCATCATTAGGTGGAAAGCTTCTATTTCTACATTCTCCAGATGCCCAGATTTTGTGCGTGAAGGTTTTTTCACTGTTGCCACTGATTAGAGTAGACAGAATGGGGCTCCTGCTACTCCTGAGTGAGAGGATCAACAGCTCCAGTTCCACTTGAAAAATATTCTCACAGCACTGCCAGTGTGGAGGGGAAGACTCACCATGTGTGTTCATCAGAGTAGGGGGTTCTCAAGCCATAAACTTGAGTTCCCTGTCATAACTCCCGGTAACTGTCAAGAGATTTAATTAGGTTCTGGTCTGAGTTTTCTCTTTTATGGGTTTGTTGGGAGAAAAAAATTGCAAACCCTGCTGTTTAAGAAATTGGTTGTTTTTAATCAAAAGGACCTGTTATAATGGAACTACTGTAAGCAGCAGAAGTTAAGGTCCCAGGGAAATCCCTGATGGTCCAGTGGTTAGGATTCTATGCTTCCACTGCCTGGTGCCTAAGTTTGATCCCTAGTAAAGGAACTAAGATCCCACAGGCTGTACAGTGCAGCCAAAAAAAAAAAAAAGGTTCCAGTTCTTTTTTCCGTCATCGTCTGGTTTAGCTTCTAGAACAACCGAGAAGGAAACTCTGCTCTGCTGTGAGGTGCATGTGGTTCTAGATTTTTATCCTTGAACCTCAGAGAGGTTTTGGGTGGGCTAGAGTTATACTTTCTGCAGGAATGGAAAGTGGTCACTATAGTCACTCAGCCTTTGGGAAGTCTGGGGGCACTGCTGGGGTGGCTTGGAGCCCTAAGCTGCAGGGGTAGGAGCTGTCCAGGGGAAGCCCTTCTCAAGGTGTCGGCAGAAGGACGAGAGGGCAAGCCGACCTGGGAAAGCACATTTCAAATGTCAGTGTGATAGCTGCTAATATCTCCTTGGCCAAGGCAAGTCATGTGACTGAGCCAAAAGAGAGGGGGAGGGAAGCAGACGCCTCTTAAGCAGGTGAGGGGGAGGATTCCCTGATGGCTTGGATGGTAAGGAATCTGCCTGCAATGCAGGAGACCCAGGTTTGATCCCTGGGTCAAGAACATCCCCTGGAGAAGGGAATGACAACCCACTCCAGTATTCTTGCCTGGAGAATTCCATGGACAGAGGAGCCTGGTGGGCTAAAGCCCACAGGGTTGCAGAAAGTCAGACACGACTGAGCAACTAAGCATGAAGCTGGTGAGGGGAGGAGGTGAAAAATTGGAATGGTGATCTCATCTACCACAGTGACACAAGTGGGGAGGCTATGAGTGGAATACCAAGGAGTCGAGATTAGATGATAAACAGAACAGAGAATTTAGGGGGGAGATGCATCCCAGTTCCTTCCTCTTTTTCTTTTTTGGAGGGAGAGGCTTTAAAATAGTGATAATAATAGAATACATATCCTAGGGCTGTTGTATTAAATGAGTACTTGTATGTATTTAGAACAAAGCTTGGCACACAGACTCTAAGTTTTAGTTGTTTTTTTTTTTTTTTTTTTTTTCCCTCTCTTAAGGTCATATGGCTTCTAAATGGGGCCAGAGAGATTTGAACCCAAGTGGCCTTGCTCTGGAGCTCATGCTTTTAAGAATCAGAATACAGTGTTTCTATTCAGAGCCTGCATTCAAGTCTTTGCTTTACAAAGAACTTCCCTGGTGGCTCAGATGGTAAAGCATCTGCCTACAATGTGGGAGACCTGGGTTCAATCCCTGGTCGGGAAGATCTCCTAGAGAAGGAAATGGCAACCCACTCCAGTATTCTTGCTTGGAAAATCCCATGGACGGAGGAGCCTGGTAGCTACAGTCCATGGGGGTCACAAAGAGTTCGACACGAGTGAGCAACTCCACTTTCACTTACAGAGAACATGGCCTCCTGAATATTAGACCATCATCTGTAAAAAAAACTACTTTCCAAAATGATTACATGAGAATATAAACATGAAAGGGCCATACAAACTATACAACCCCCTCCCCCCCGCCCAAACCCTGCACCTTTCTTCTGATATTCTGTGTCATAGGACAATCCAAGACTCTCTTCTTCCATCACGAAACTTCATCTTAATTTCTCCCTCCAGCCTTCCCACTCTGTGACAATCCCTGAACACACTCATCACCTCTTGGTTTCAGAGCCAGGCTCTGTGAAATTACTTCTGTTGATCCCTCTACCTGGAATGCTGTCAGCCTTTCTACAGCCTCTCTCCATCACTTGCTAAAGTGTTATCCATCCTTCAAGGTCAAGTGACACCAGGACGCACTCCTGTAACCTGGGCTCTGGACCCACTCATCACTCTCTGGATTAATATAATTCCCTTATGTGTAAAATAAGGGTGTTGGAGGAGAGGATCTCTAAATTCCCTTCCCCTGTTTTAATTCACCTGATTCTGCAGTTAATCTTTTCACTTTACTGTATGTAACACAAGTTTTCAATTTGCCATTCTCCTTAAAAGATAATGTGTATATGTGTGTGCATGCGAAGTTGCTTCAGTCCAACTCTTTGCGATCCTATGGACTGTAGCCTGCTAGGCTCCTCTGTCCATGGGATTCTCCAGGCAAGAATACGGGAGTGGATTGCCATGCCCTCCTCCAGGGGATCTTCCCCAGCCAGGGGGAAGAGATTTCCAATGTGTATGTACATAGTGCCACTTGAGATTTCCAATGTGTACATAGTGAAGTTGCTTAGTCGTGTCTGACTCTTTGCGACCCCATGGTCTGTAGCCTACCAAGCTCCTTGGTCCATGGGATTTTCCAGGCAGGAATACTGGAGTGGGTTGCCATTTCCTTCTCCAGGGGATCTTTCCGACCCAGGGATCAAACCCAGGTCTCCTGCATTGTAGGCAGATGCTTTACTGTCTGAGCTACCAGGAAAGCCTGAAAATGTGTACATAAATGGAATTAAAATAATCCATTGAAGCGGGTCAACTTCAAAGTTGAAAGTGCTATTTGTGAAAGTTATTGAATTAGCATAATGATTATACTTAAACTGTTTCTAAAATAAACCAAATACAAGCAATACAAGAATTTCTATATAAGGTGTACATAAAGGTTGTTGGTTCCCAAAATGTAATTTTCCCAACAAGATGTAATTAGCTGCTGTTTACTTTAGCTCTTTTAAATTGCCCACTTCTATAGATTATAGAATCCTTCTATTTTACAAATTGCCCTGTTCTAAGGCAGTAATATACCCAGAATGTAGATTTTTGTATATGCTTTTAACACGTAATCAGTTGCTTTCAGTAGATGATATCTGTTGTGAACATCCAGGGCTGCCTGGAAACCTACTTCCAAGGATGGAAGTTAGCATTTGTTGAATATCTTTTATGGTCCCTAAGCATGTTCATATATTATTTTATTCTTAAAATACTCTGTAGGAGTAGGAATATTATCCATATTTTAAAGATAATGAAATGAAGCTTAGAGAGGTTAAGTGTCATTCAAAGTCAGATACCAAAAGTTCTACAGATGGTTACACAACAATGTGAATGTACTTTACATCACTGAACTTTACAGTTAAAAATGGCAAAGATGGTAACTTTTATGGTATTTCACTGCAATAAAAAAATTGCATATTTAGCTCAACTAGATTTAGATCCCGAGTTAGTATGATTTGATTAGTCTGTTTATGGCTGGTTATATTTATCAACATCTGTTAGGAATGATGAGCCAGAAACAAAATGAAGCAGAGAGAAGAGCTACACGAGGTTAAAGGTAACAGCAGCGGCAAAGGTGGTACCCAGTTCTTCTGACAGCAAGCTGAGACTCAGTGACCAAGGCGAAAGAGAGGTCACCCATCTGTCTTGTGGTGCTTCTCAAATGTTAATGTGCATTAGAATCACCTGGGCATCTTGCTGAAAATGTAGATTCCGATTCAGTAAGTCTGGAGTAGAGCCAGATTTTGCATTCCCAACAAGCTTCCAGGGGCTAGTGATTTTGCCAATCTATGGACCAAACATTGAGTAGCAGGGATTTTAAGTGAAGCGAGTGAAGTCGCTCAGTCGTGTCCAACTCGTAGCGACCCCATGGACTGCAGCCTACCAGGCTCCTCTGTCCATGGGATTTTCCAGGCAAGAGTACTGGAGTGGGGTGCCATTGCCTTCTCCGATTTACATGTATAGCAGACTTTAGCAAGGATTTTAGATCACAGTAATTTCCATGGCAGGCTTCCCTGGTGGCTCAGTGGTAAAGAATCCGCCTGCCAATACAGGAGACACAGGTTCTATCCCCGGGCTGGGAAGATCCCCTGGAGAAGGAAATGGCAACCCCATCTAGTTTTCTTGCCTGGGAAATCCCATGGATAGAGGAGCCTGTTGGGCTATAGTCCATGGGGGTCACAAAGAGCTGGACACGACTGAGTGACTAAACAACAACAACATCCTCGGTGGCTCCCTAAGTGTTTCAGATCTCTTGCATCAGAGAATCTGGCGTGCTTCCCCAAAGCAAGTTCTGGACCACTACCCAGACCTACTGAAATCAGAATCTCTGAGGGCAAGACTGGGAATCTACGCTTTTAACAAGCTTCCCAGTTGCTTGGTAGGTGTAATAAAGCTCAAGAACCATTGCTAACAGGACATCACAATAGTATGACTTCCATTCCCATTTCCAGTTTATAAAGTCTTTTTCCATCCTGTTTCTCCTGTGCCTGGACTGCAGGATGACAAAGGCAATATTATTACCCCTGCTTTGCAGATGAGCAAACAGACACCTCCACAGGTTAAGTGCTATACACAAAGGTCTTCAACTCCCAGAGAGTTTTCTTTTTATTATTTTGTGGCCCTCTCTCTCATTGTACCATGTATTCACTTATACTCCTACACAAATTAGAAATTCTTTTATGTCTAAAAGGCTTTGCAGAGCAGTTATCTTGCTGTGATGCTTTTAAAGATTTCTATCTAATTTAGCATATTAAGAAGCACAAAAAGCTATCCAAGGTCATGGCAAAAAAATATGTTTGAAGTAATGAAATAAATTGCACTGAATTTTTAAAAAATCCTTTTTTTAATCCTTCACCTAGATTCACCAATTGTTAACAGTTGGCTTTTCTCGCTCTTTGAACCACTTGAAAGTTGCAGACTTTGACACTTCACCATTTAATTCTTCAGCCTGCTCCTACATCTGCAATTCCATTATTACATGGAAGAAAATTAATATTAACTTAGTAATATCTTCTGAGTTACCACATAGTATCTATATGTAGTCTACATTCACTTTTCTCTAGTTGTAAGAATGTCTTTTATTGCTGTTTATTTTCTCAGATCCAATCAAGGTTTATTGCATTTGGTTGTTTTGTGTCTTTAGCCTAATTTAATTTAGATGAAACCTCTTTCCTTTATTATTTCTCCTTACATTAAATTTCTTTTAAAGTCCAGGCCTAGTCAATGTGCCCCATGTTCTGGATTTATTTGATTACTTCCTTGTGATTAGATTCAGGTTAAACTTCTTTGGCAAGACTATCTTATAGATAATATCACCTATCTCTCATTACATCCTTTCTGGAGCTGTGTGGTCAAAAGCTGCCCCACCGTTGGTGAGGCTAAATTTGATCACCTGGCAAAGGCAGCATCTACTAGATTTTTCCATTATAAAGTTATCTCCTTTTGTTTATAGTTAATAAGTTATCTGTGGCGTGATATTTTAAGACTACGTGAATATCCTGTCCCCTACAACCTTTCACCCCACAGTTTTAGCATCCATTGGTGATCATTACTCAAATCAGTTATTTCACGGTGATTGCAGAATGGTGATTAAATCACTCTTGACCATTTGCCAGCATTTGAAATGGCAACCCACTCCAGTATTCTTGCCTGGAGAATCCCAAGGACAGAGGAGCCTGGCAGACCACAGTCCATGGGGTGGAAAAGAGTCAGACACAACTGAGTGACTATCACTTTCACTTCTACAGAATAGAAGGCATGCTAGATTGGAGAGAATCTGAATTTAGGTTACCTCAAGGGACGGGGCAACTTTCACTTTTCACTTTCATGCATTGGAGAAGGAAATGGCAACCCACTCCAGTGTTCTTGCCTGGAGAATCCCAGGGACGTGGAAGCCTGGTGGGCTGCCGTCTATGGGGTCGCACAGAGTCAGACATGACTGAAGCGACTTAGCAGCAGCAGCAGCAGGGGACGGGGGAGCCTGGTGGGCTTCCATCTATGGGGTCGCACAGAGTCGGACACGACTGAAGCAACTTAGCAGCAGCAGCAACAAGTCACACTGACTACTCAGAAAGCATAGGGTACACTTTGCCCAAACTTTCTTAAGAGACCATTTCCCTTAGAACCCTAAGTCAGTTTAAAGAAAAAGTAACTTTTTACATAAGACTGAGAGAATGCAACTGCCCACAGTAAAGATGGTAATGCGGATTGGAGTGGAACAGCCTAGAGGGAGCTGATAGAGATTATAGTGGGGCCAACAGTGCCTTCAGCTACCTTTGGATGCAGCACCCCCCCACCCCCGCCCGCCAATATCCCACTGCGCCCTGCCCCCTTTCTTTTCAGAGAGACAATGAAGCCAAGATTCAGGATGTTCCTCAGTGTCTCAATACCATATCTACAACCCCCATGTCACCTTCCACTCTTCTATCTTGTTTCAAAGAAGAAAGTGTCTTCCTCAAAAGTCAGTTCCTCCATCTGCGTTTTGAATTCCACACCTCCTTGTCCTCTCAAGAACCTTACACTCCTGCTGATCCTTTTTCCTGTGTTGTACAGTCAACTCCCCAAACCCAGGATCTTTATCATTGTTTTAAATATTTTACAGTCTCATCTCAAAAAGTCCCTCCTCCATTCAGTCACCTCTAGCTTTGTTTCTCTTCTTTTCTTCACAAGCTGTCCAAACGTTCTGTTTCTACTTCCTACTCGTTTCTCAGAAGGCTCCAATCTGGATCCTGCCCCTACAATTTCACCAAATGGCTCTTGCTTAGATCACTGATGACTTCAAGTGACTATATCCATTGGACACTATTCAGGACTCATTTTGCTTGACCTTTCAACAGCATTTGACTAGGTGGGCATGTCCTCCTTCTTGAAAGATTTTGTTCCTTCATCACTGTGACCCTGTTCTTTCCTGGTTTCCTTCTAATTTTCTGGCAGTTCTTTCACAGTTCCCATCATTGGAGATCCTCAGGGATTCAGCCTAGACCCTCTTCTTTCTTTTTTTCTTTTTTTTAAAATTAATTTTTAATGGAGTATATAGTTGCTTTGTGACCCCATGGACTGTAGCCTGCCAAGCTCTTCTGCCCATGGGATTTTCCAGGCAAGAATACTGGAGTGGGTTGCCATTTCCTTCTCTAGGGGATCTTCCCAACCCAGGGATTGAACCTGGGTCTCCTGCACTGCAGGCAGTCTCTTTACCTTCTGAGCCACCAAGGAAGCCTTGTAGTCTTTCCTTTCTCCAGGGGATCTTCCCAACCCAGGGATGGAACCCAGGTCTCCGGCATTGCAGGCATGTTCTTTACCAACTGAGCTACCAGGGAAGCCAAGAATACTAGAGTGGATAGCCTGTCCCTTCTCCAGCGGATCTTCCTGACCCAGGAATCAAACTGGGGTCTCCTGCATTGCAGGCAGATTCTTTACCAACTGAGCTATCAGGGAAGCCCTCTTTTTTTTTTTTTAATTAATTTTTATTGGAGTATATAGTTGCTTTACAATGTTGTGTTAGTTTCTGCTATAGAGCAAAGTGAATCAGCTATATGTTTATATAAATCCCCTGATTTTTGGATTTCCTTCCCATTTAGGTCACCATAGAACATTGAGTAGGTTTCCCTAACCTGGGCCCTCTTCTAATTTTATAGTAAGTTTACCTTTGAATAACATGGGGGCTAGGGGGGCTAACCCCCCTCACAGTTGAAAATTTGAATATAACTTTACAGTTGGCCCTCCATATCCACAGCTCTGCATTTAAGGAATCAACCAACCTTTTATGGTGTAGTACCATAATACCTATTTGTTAAAAAAAAAAAACAACTGAGTGGACTCTTGTAGTTCAAACCCATGTTTTTCAAGGGTTAACTGTATCTTATACAATTTTAAGATGTCACACAGACTTCCATGACTTCAATTAATTTTTATTTGGTGTCTTCCATACTTATGTGTTCCATGTAAATCTCTCAGGAGCAACAGATTTATAAATCCAAATGCTATTGGATGTCCTAGTGATAGATACCTCACTGGCCCCTCAAACTCAGTGTGCCTACAACTGAGCCCATCATCCTCTCTCCAAACATGCTTTTTCTTTAGAGTTGGCCATTTTAGTAAATATCCTTGAACCTAGGGATAACCATGGCTTGACACTTTCTCTCCTTCACTCTCACATCTAGTCAGTCACCAAATTCTGTTGATTTTACTCCCTTAAGTTAATTCCTTTACTTATCCTCATCTTCCCTAGTTTCAAGCCACCATGATCCCTTACCTAGACTCCTGCAATTTTTCTCCTGTGGTTTTCTTGGGTACATTTTGCCTTTCCAATCCATTATGCACACTACAGCCCAAGCTATTTTTCAAAAGTGTCATTGGGATATAATTAACATACCTTACGGTTCATGCAGATAACCAAGTACTCTTTTTTTTGAAACTGAAGTATAGTTGATTTACAACGTTTCGTAACCAAGTAATCTTTTAAAGACATAAATCTGAGCAGGATATTCTCCATTAATAATCATAGGATCAAATACAAATCCTTACTCTGGCTTAAAAGGCCCGATGTGGTCTGGTCTCTAACTTCATCCTTTGTGTCATTTGCCTCCTCAGTCTTCAGGCTTCAACCACAGCTGCCTTTTCTCTGTTTCTTAAACTTGCCATATTCTTATCATTTACAGGTTGAACGTCTTTCATAGAATACTGTTCCCTCTCTACTCCCTTTTAATTCTTCATCAGTCTTCCAGGAGTGGCTCAAATATCATTTCTTAGGGGAAGTTTTCCTTATACTAGTACCCAACCCCTTGGAGTTAGGGTCCCTGTCTGATGCTTTCACACATCCTTCACAAAATCCTTCATTATTGAAATTTGCCATCTAAAGACTGACTTCCCGTTAGACAGTAAGACAAAGACTGTGTCTATCTGGTTTACCTCTGCCTCCTCACTGCCTAACATGGTTGCCTGGCATGTAATGGGCAATCTCTCTATATTGTTGGGTGAATGGCACTACTGTCCTTGCTCTCCATGCCCTACTCTGACCCCTACTCCCATTGTTTTTGAAATCACCACTATCGGAGCTGCCCAAGGTCTCACCACTCTTGTTCTGCTTTGAGAGAAACAGCTTTAGTGTGGGGTCTTGCAGTTTCACCTTTACAACTCCCTTCAGTAGGAACCCAGACTAAGAGCCGAATCTAACTATGTTGATCCCAATGATGAGTTCCAAGGCCATCAGACTGTAGGGAATAATTTTCAACTGGCTGCCAAGGGAGAAAGGGAAAGAAAATCACTGACTTCATTCAAGCTCACATATGTACTGATGAGTTGCTCTATACAGGGATGTGTGCATGGATACACACATGTAAATGTGCATGTACAAACACAGGGTCCAGCTGTCACACTCAAATACGCAAGCATATACACTCCCAGAGGCAACCTTATATATACTCATTCCCTACATATGCACATAGAGAGTAAAAGGACATATGCTTGGCACTTATGCATATATACAGAGGCAAGCTGATATACACTCATTACATATATACACATAGCAAATGACATATGCTCAGTACATATGTGTACATACAGAATCAAGCTGACATACTTAAACATACACAGTGGTAAAAGAGAATTATTTAGATCCATTTGACTCACTCGAATTCCTCCCTGTACTTAACTCCTTGCCTTACTTCTCTTTCATGAGTCTTAAGCCGAGTGGATGCTCTTCTCAAGTTTCCAGGCTCTTGTCCCTTCCCTTTGACCCACATGGCTAATTATCACAACTTTCCCTTCTAGTAGCTGGGCTGCCCCTGCCAGTCACCCGGTTGCACTCATGCAGGTCTCTCTAGCAGCCAGCCAGATCAGATGAGCTCTTTAGACTGCCAACTTTAAGGGTGACCACAGGCTTTGGAGTCAGACAGACCTCAGTTTGAGTCCCAAGTCCTACTGCCCACTAGCTGTGTGACCTTGGGAAAATAATTTCTCCAAACCTCAGTTTTCTCATCTACAGAATGAGATTTTGGGAGCATTACCTTATATAATACATGTGGAGCTCTTAGCCTAGTATTTAAATACAGTTAATGGCTCCTGCCACTCATAAATAACTAACATTTATTTGCTTATTGCTACCTCTACCCAATTATTTATTAAATATTTACAATGTACTAAACATTGTTCTAAGCACTTTATCTATGCAAACCTATTTTATCCTTACCACAACCCTATGAAGTAACTAAAAAATTTATTTCCGTGTTACAGATTATGAAACTGAGGCCCAGAGAATTGAAGTAACTTGCCCAAGGTCATTAAGCTTGCAAGTGGCAGAGTTAAGATGCAAAACCAGACGGTTTGGTTTCAGAGCTTACACTCTTATTTACTATGCTATAGAGAAGACTCTTGAGAGTCCCTTGTACTGCAAGGAGATCCAACCAGTCCATCCTAAAGGAGATCAGTCCTGGGTGTTCACTGGGAGGACTGATGCTGAAGCTGAAACTCCAGTACTTTGGCCACCTCATGCTAAGAGTTGACTCATTGGAGAAGACCCTGATGCTGGGAGGGATTGGGGGCAGGAGGAGAAGGGGATGACAGAGGATGAGATGGCTGGATGGCATCACTGACTCAATTGACATAAGTCTGGGTAAACTCTGGGAGTTGGTGATGGACAGGGAGGCCTGGTGTGCTGCGATTCATGGGGTCACAAAGAGTCGAACACAACTGAGTGACTGAACTGAACTGAACTCTTACTACAATTTATGGGTGATTGTCCGAGAAGCTATTTTTTTGGTACAATCCTTTTATGAGTTAAACCTTTGGAGAAATTTTTGAATTGCAGCTGAACATTTCCATTTGCCGAAAGATGGAGAAAATCTGCATTCTGTATTCAGAGCAATCCTGAGCAACTGAATGACAAGAAGACCTTCAGGAAAAACCCAGAGGTGGCTCTTCAGTCTCTTTACCCACTCACAGGGACTGTTTGGGTGAGGAGCCTTTCAAATATACACAATTACAGTGGTGAAGCCTGTTCTCAAGGCAGAGTGATGCTATCTCTGTGGATTCCCACAGCACTTTTTGTTCAAATATCTGTAACCCCGGCCTCCTTGGCTTCTGCCCATGTACAGAATTGAGGGCCCTTAAGGCCAAGCTCAACATTCAGAAAATGAAGATCATGGCATCTGGTCCCATCACTTCATGGGAAATAGATGGGGAAACAGTGGAAACAGTGTCAGACTTTATTTTTTTGGGCTCCAAAATCACTGCATATGGTGACTGCAGCCATGAAATTAAAAGATGCTTACTCCTTGGAAGGAAAGTTATGACCAACCTAGATGGCATTTTGAAAAGCAGAGACATTACTTTGCCAACAAAGGTCCGTCTAGTCAAGGCTATGGTTTTTCCAGTGGTCATGAATGGGTGAGAGTTGGACTGTGAAGAAAGCTGAGTGCTGAAGAATTGATGCTTTTGAAGTGTGGTGTTGGAGGACTCTTGAGAGTCCCTTGGACTGCAAGGAGATCCAACCAGTCCATTCTGAAGGAGATCAGCCCTGGGATTTCTTTGGAAGGAACGATGCTAAAGCTGAAACTCCAGTACTTTGGCCACCTCATGCGAAGAGTTGACTCATTGGAAAAGACTCTGATGCTGGGAGGGATTGGGGGCAGGAGGAGAAGGGGATGACAGAGGATGAGATGGCTGGATGGCATCACTGACTGGATGGACGTGAGTCTGAGTGAACTGCGGGAGCTGCGATTCATGGGGTCACAAAGAGTTGGACACGACTGAGCGACTGAACTGAACTGAACTGAAGGCCATGTGGGTAACAAGAATGGTACCTTCAACTGGAGTTGTAATTATGAGCAATGTAATCACAATAATCGCTGTTTATGATGACAAGAAGCCCTAACAAAAGTCTCCTGATGCCTGGCCGGGGGCCCAGGATGGCTCGTGCATACCTTTGTACACCCTGCAGTATTAGTGGTGCCAATCTTTGTGCCATCTTTTGTCAGGTGATGGATGATGCTTCTCCACCTGTTCATGCTTGTGATGTGATGGGGCTTTGGAGTCAGAGGAGCCAGGTGACTCCAATGTCCTAGCTTTGTGATTTAGGTAGGTTACTTAACCTCATGAGCCTCAGTTTCCTCATCTATAAAATGGAACTAATACCTACCAACAGGGTAGATGGGAAAATTAGTGACAAGTAATAGGAAGTGCCTGGCAGTACCTGGGATGTAGCAGGTCTTCAGAGAATTATAGTTACTATCGTTATGGCTCAACCCACCAATGATATTATGGGGTCTCTGCACTAGACTATAAGTTCCATGAGAAGCAGTGACTTTGTTTCGTTCACTACTATTGCTCAGCATCTAGAACAGTGTGTAATTTATAGTAGGTGCTCAGTAAATATTTGTTGAAGTTTACAACCAGTTGATCTTGTTCTCTGTCCCCACTATGCTGGCTGGCATTCAGACGAATTCACAGGCCCTTGCTCTGGTTTTTCTTCTGCCTGGAACACTCCCCTCTTCACCTAGTTAACTCATCCTCCTGATCTAAGCACAAGTACAATTCTTTCAGAGAAACCTCTGACTTTCCCTTCCATAGCCTCTGTTAATACTGTTGCAATTTTACTTTTATTTGTATAACTGATTAGTATATGATTGTAAACTTCATAAGGAGAGGGACCTTATCTGTTGTACTCATCACTGTAAATTTTCAGGGACCAGGGGTAGACCTTCAGTATAAATTTGCTGAATGAATGAATGACTTCCATTGTTGTTGTTTCTGTTTTTGACTGTACCATTAAGCTTGTGGGTTTTCAGTTCCCCCAACAGAGATTGAACCTGGTCCACGGCAGTGATAGCCGGAAATTCTAACCACTAGGCCACTAGGGAACTGCCTACTCTTTTCATTTTTTAAAAATATCCCTCTGTCCAGGAAGTGGTGTCCAATTTCTTGAGTTGGGTCAGAGGTCAATCCCAGGTTTGCATTGGTGCTGAGCCATAAGTCATTCCAGTGTTTTTGAACTGAACTCAGGTACTATGATTCTCTCCTACCAAGGCCAATTTGTCAGTCCCAGAGTTCTCATTACTGCTTATCAGGGCTTTATTATGCTGCTAGACCCTCTAGCACGAGGTCTAGAAAAGTCAGAATTTTGGCTGGGTTGGGAGTGTGAAGTAGGATTTGCCATTTATTCCTCCTTCCCCCACCCCCCTCTATTTCTATCTAGTGTTTATCATACTGGGTTGTAATTATTAATTTTTTAGATGTATCACCCCCTCATCCCCTAGCAAGGCAGGACTAGCTCTTGGTCCCAGAGGATTGAAAGAATGCAATGAGATTTCTTGAAGGAATGCAATGTTTTCCATGAATGAAGTTTTACTCAGGACAAAAATCAGCTCAAAGGAGAGGGCACTACCTGTTGTTTTTTTTTTTTAAACCTGAGTCAGTAAGTCTCTTTTTGTTTAAGTTAATTTGGGTTCCATTTTCTGTGACTTGGAACTGAAAACATTCTGATAGAGCATAATCCATGGTGTTCAGATATAGAATCTGACAGATCATTGTTAAAAAATGTTTATTCCATAGTAACTCCTTCTTACCTCTCTAAGAAGAACAGACTTCTCTACCTCTGTCTCTGGGCTCAGCTATGAGATTTGCTTTAGCCAGTGGCATCATAGCAGACACGTACAAAGAGGGGTGTGAAAAGTGCTTGCACAGTTGATTATGCCCCTTTGTACCTCTGCCACCTCCATAAAAACTGGTTCCCTCAGATTCTGCCCCTTCAGCTGGGGCCCCAAAGTGCATACGCCTGGAGAAGATCAGAACTCAACCTGCACACAGAAGCCAAGCCCAGTTGAACCTGCAGTTTGGAGCCCAGCCACTCAGCCAAGCCTACGGTCAACCCCCAGACCTATGAGAAATGAATGTTTACTGTGGCAGGTTGCTGCCATTTTGTGGTTGTTTGTTATGGAGCAATCACTGATAGGCCAGGGGTTTCCAAACTGGCAGTGTATGTGAATTACTTAGACAACTTTAAAGTAAATAAGGGATGCTTGAGCTTCCCCCAGAATTCCTGGAATCGTATTCCGAAATCTATATTCTTTTAAAACTGACTGGGTGATTTAAAAAATATATATGTATTTTTGGCTGCTTTGGGTCTTAGTTGCGGCATGCAGTGAGCAGGCTGAGTTGCTCTGCAGCATATGGGATCCCAGTTCCAAGACCAGGGATTGAATCTGCACCCTCCCCCCCGCCCCCCGCAACTTCCACTGGAAGGTGGATTTCTAACCACTGAACCACCAGGGAAGTTTCCTCTGGATGGTTTTCATGTAGTGAGTTCCCCACTCTTTTGCTGGCTGAGTGGGTCACCAAAGTTAAGGCATGTGATGGGGATTCTATTAGATGACCACTAAGATTTTTTTTAACTTTAAAAATTTATTGCGGTATAGTTGCTTTACGTGTTAGTTTCAAGTATATAACAGATTCAAAATTTTTATAGATTTCATTTAAAGTTATTATAAAATGTTGGCTATATTCCCTGTGCTGTTCAATATATCCTTGTAGCTTATTTATTTTATGCATGGAAGTTTGTACTTCTTAAGATCTTTTTTCCTCTCTGAGACTGAATGATTGAAGTCAGAGGACTCCTGTTTCTGAAGTACAATCCTTTTCAATTTGAAAACTTCTGAGAAATCTGTGTTAAATTTTTCTTACCTGATTTGGAGAAAGATGCAGAAATAAATGATCTGTGATTTATGGCCATAGGGTTTTTGGTTTTATTTAAGGATTGTCTCCTCATAGTATTTCTTCCTGGACTATGGTTAGCAGTCAAATGAAAATTAAAAGCAGAAGACTGGGGTTTGGAGAGCCAAACACATGGCAGGAAAAAATCACTGGGGAGGTCATGTTTAATGGAGAAGCTGTTGAAGGAATGGTTTGAGAAGGAGCCTTTAGCTGTGGCTTGGCAGTCAGGAACTCGAGATCACACCTAATGCAGAAGCTAGTTGAATTTCAGCTGTAATAACTGCCATGCCACAGCCCAGTTTAGAGGTTTGAGGCCATCTTAATAAAATGTTTCAAATGTGAATTTATATAAAAAGCATGATGAACATATATTTTAAAAGAAAATAGCTTTTTAAAGTTTTAACAAAAATTTTCATTGAAAAAAATTCAAAAAACACAGACAAGTATAAAGGACAGGGGTCTTATTCATCAGCTCACTTTTTAGAGATAACCACTGCTAATATATCACTATATTCTTCTGAACTTTTTTTTCCTATATACACACATGTCTATTTAATAAAAATAAGATTTTCTTACACATACTCACTGGTATCCTTTTTCGGTGTCAGTAAACACTGATCTAATCATCATTGCTAAAGCTGCATAATACTCCATTGCAAAAAGAGGTACCATACTTTAGTTCCCACAGATGGACATTAAGTTGATATTTACTATTATAAAAAGGCTGTGATGGATATTCATATAGACATTTTGTGCTCTTGTCCAATTATTTCTTTAGGATAAATTCCAATTCTTGGAATTGCTAGATTTAAGGATAAATGTTTTAATGGTTTCTGATACATAGTTGAATTGCTCACCTCAAACATAAATTAATAAAGCAAGGTTTTGTCATTTCTTTTGGGCTTCCCCTGTGGCTCAGCTGGGTAAAGAATCCGCCTGCAATTCTAGAGACCAGAATTCTATCCCTGGGTTGGGAAGATCCCCTGGAGAAGGGACGGGCGATCCACTCCAGTATTCTGGCCTGGAGAATTCCATGGACTGTATAGTCCATGGGGTAGCAAAGAGACACGACTGAGCGGCTTTAAGTTTGTCATTTCTCTCTTTTAGTCATCATCAGGAAAAGAAAGTTTGTCGGCTTAATCTGCCTTTTACTACTACTGGGTTTAAATATCTTTTTATATATTTATTGTCTGTATTTAATCTGAATAAGACATTAGCGCCCCATTTTTTTTTTACCTCTATCAACCTTTTATTCCTGATTTATATTAAGTGTTGTCTCCTATTTACAGTGATTATCCCTAGTGTGGTTTTGCCTGTGGCAGCTTTCCACACATTAAAAAATTTTATGAGTCAAATTCATCAGTTTTTCAACGAGATTTATAAATTCCTTTTGAGGTGAGAGGCAGCATAATAGAATGAAAAAAGTAGAGGAATTTCAAACAGTTCAGTCCATCATCTTATTGCTGTGGCTGGGTCTCACTCATTTCGCACAATGTGGTAGGAAGAGCACTGGGTTGGGAGTCGGATCACTTCTCTCTGGCTCTCAACTTCCTCCTCTGTAGAAGAGGGATAAGAGTGAAAACTCCTTTGTAGGGCCGTAAGAAAGAACTGGAGGGAATTTGAGTCCTATCTAAATATTAGCTATTCTTAGTGGGAGAGGGCAATACAGAATTTTAAAAACTATTTTAAATTCAGTTGGTGTTTGTGGGAATAGGGTAAGGGTGAGGATCCCAGTAATTCAGCCATTTACCCCCATCTCTAAGAACGACAAAGCTGGAGTCAGAACGTGAGTTCTAATTCTGGGTTCCTGCCCGTTTTCCTCGTTAGGTGACCTTGGACAAGTCACCTTCACTTCTCCCCGGCTCAGTTTCTTCACCTAGGGAATAGCTATATAATAGCCCACCTGCCCTTTTCCCCGCCAAACTGCTGGGCCAAGGAAACGCTTCAAAAACGCTCACAAAAGGGCGGCAAAAACGTCTGTCAGGGTAAACGCCTTCGGAGCCTGCTCGGCGCCCGCCTGCCCCGGGTGGCTGGACCGAAGGGCGGCCGCGCCCCCCAACCCCCGCCAGTGCTCCCGCCCCGCCGCAGGAACAATAGCTCCCCCGGAGGCGGCGCCGGCCGCGGGCGGGGGCGGAGCTGCGGGCGCGGGCGCTAGGGGTGTGCGCGGGGCGGGGTCGCAGCCACCCCTCCCGCCGGCGGCTCTGTCACGCGCCCCGCACCGGGCGGGCCGGGGTCTTTGTGACGCGGCGGCGACGGCCGCGGACACAAAGGGAAGGCGAGGAGTCGAGCGAGGGGCTGGGCCTGACCCTGCCCCGCGACCCCCGCCCGCCGCGCGCGCGCGCCCGCTCGTTCCCCGGCATCGGTCTCCCCGCGCGGGCTCGCCCGCTCGCGCGCACTCGCCCCGACCCTCCGACTCCGTCCCGAGCGCGGCTGGCCCGGGCCTGGCGGGCGCTGCGGGTGGGGCGGGGATGCTGAGGGGCAGCTCCCCGGCGCAGCGGCGCGGCTGCTAGGAGGCGCCGAGGCAGCGGCGGGGCTCCCGGCGTGCGGCTGGATGCCCTGGGCCTGCGGCTCCCTGCGCTTCCCGCCGTCCAGGGGCGCCAACCATGGGCGCCGTGGCCGCTGAGGCGCCGCTCCGGCTGCCGGCCGCGCCCCCGCTCGCCTTCTGCTGCTACACGTCGGTGCTTCTGCTCTTCGCCTTCTCTCTGCCCGGGAGCCGCGCGTCCAACCAGCCCCCGGGTGGCGGCGGCGGCGGGGACTGTCCCGGCGGCAAAGGCAAGAGCATCAACTGCTCAGGTAGGACCGGCCGGAGCGCGCCTCTGCGGCCCCTCCTTCCTTGCGCCCCCGCGCCTCCTCCCGCCCGGTCCCCGCGACGCGGCCCGGCCAGGCCGGGGCGTGGGGGTCCCGGGAGCCGGGCCGAGGGTGAGCGAGGGCGCCGGGCGGGGCGCGAGCGCGCGATGCGGGCTTGGGGACCCGCGTGGGGCCGGGGAGTGGCCGTGCGTGCGTCCGTGTGTGCCAAGTGGCTGGGCGCGGGCGGCCGGGCGTGTGGGGAGGGGATGAGGCCGGGTCGGCAAGTGGGAGGCAGCCGGCTGGGGCTCCCGGTGTGGTCGTGGGTGTGCACGCGGGAGCGCATGTTTGTGTTGTGAAGGCTCAGGGGAGGGAGGGGGGCGGCCCCAGGCAGGGCTTTTCTGTGTGCTTGTGTGACGATGAGGGGCCAGGGGAGTGACCGTGCGCTGGGGAGGTTCCTTCTTGGGGGGCACTGGGTTCTCTAAGGGGTCGTGTGGGAAAGGGGAGCGGCTGGCCCAGAGGTCGCAGATCGGCCATGGAGCGTGACTGTGTGTGTCTTTTGGGTTGAGAGGTGGGCGCTCCGGGCTCGGAGTGACCCCGGGTCTGTGGATATGAGCAGGGAAAGTCCTGGGGCCATGGAAGTGATCCTCTGTTGTATGCGTTGTGCTGGGTGAAGCCAGGGGCTCAGGGATGTGCCGGGGTATACATTGAGGAGGAAGGAAGGGGGTCCTGGAGTAAACCCCGTGTGTATGGATTGAGAGGGAGGTTAGCTAGGGAATCGTCATGCTGTGTAGGATGTGGGTAACAGAAAGAGGTAATTAGGTCTCCAGGAGTGCCTCTATGTAGAAAGGTGTGCCCCGGGTTAAGCTGGTGTGTGAAGAGGGAACCGGTTCCGAGGGAATGGTCCTGTGCGTGCGTTGGGCTGTTGTGCAGGAGGGCTTGGAGATTGGCAGCCACGGGAGCAAGGGAGTGACCTCTCCCCTCTCGCCAAGGCCGTCTGCCCCCCCCCCCCCCCCCCCCCCCCCAGCTGGTGCAGACAAAGAGCTTGCTGGGGCTGTAATGGACGAGACTGGGGAGGAGGGGATCCTGGCAGTAAAGTTCCCTCTTCCTTTCACGACGGGTCCCAGAGGAGCCCTGGGGCAAGGAGAGGCTTCCAGGTCTCATTTAGGGGTGCGTAGGTCCTCCTGGAGCTGGCCTGGCAGATGCTGGTGATCATAAGCCACAGCCTGGCTAACTTGCCTTCTATCAGTTCTCATTTTCCACTAGTGTTCTTTAAATCAAGGGTGGGAGCAGAGGCATGGAGGTCGGGGGTGGGGCTGAAGAGAGATTGGACATCAGGTCACAGAGAATCCTTTGGTTAGCCTGCCAGACAACCTTTGTACCCAAAGGGCTCTTGAAAGGGGCATTGTTTCTGGGGGAGTGAGGGAGCAAGTGGGGCTCAGCACAGATGTTTTTGCTACCCTAAATCAAGAAAACCTTTGGCCTGCTGTTTAGGTTTGAAGGTCTGAAATCTTTTAGTAATTTTCATAATGGCATATTTTATGATGGGGGAGGGGTTATGAGCGCAGTAAACAATAGCATGTCCATTAAAAGCTTTTCCATCCATGTAATAACTTTTACTTTATTTTTCTAATGTTAAGTGGAATAGGGGATAATGCTTTAATACATAATCACACTTTAATGGTTAAGAATAAAAGTCATTAGTATGTTACCATGCGCTTTTGTAACAAATATTGGCTACCAAACTTCTAAGTGATCACACCATGTCAAAATATTTTATGGGATAATGTACTGTGGTTATTTGTTCTTGCTGAGCTAATTTGTCCTTAGCAAAATAAAGTATGTATTGATGGATGTTTTTTGGGTATGCTTGCTAACTCTGGTGGATAGTACAAGTTTTAAAAAAAGACATAGAGGGCTGAAAACCCACATGGTGTGGAAAAAAGGAACGATTTGGGGGTTGTGGCCTTTGCTAGGCAACTATATGATTTGGAGCAAGTTACCTAATTTTCTTAATTTACTCTTTTGCTAAAGGGATTTGGATTTAATAATATCTGAGCCTTATTTAAAGGGTATATTGATATTTTGATATGTATACCAATAAATTAAGCTTATTACATAAAATGTTTCTAATGCTAAGATATACTTGAATAACTCTGGGTCTAAAACTAAGAGTTCTAACTAAATGGTATTTGTAGATTCTTGTAGTAATTGTTCCTAGGATGAAGATCTGGGAGTAATTCATATGGAAAATAATTTTTTTAGAGTTGATTAATTAGAGAGCTGTAGTACTGCAGTTTGGACATTTGTTGTTGTTGCCATTTAGTTGCTAAGTCTTGTCTGACTCTTTTGTGACCCCATGAACTATAGCCTGCCAGGCTCCTCAGTCCATGGGATTTCCCAGGCAAGAATACTGGAGTGGATTGCTATTTCCTTCTCTACGGGATCTTCCTGACCCAGGGATCAAACCCGTGTCTCCTTCATTGGCAGGTGGATTTTTTACCACTGAACCACCAGAGAAGTCCAGTTTAGACATACAGTTCAGTTCAGTCGCTCAGTAATGTCTGACTCTTTGCAGGTCTGGACTGCAGCACGCCAGACGTCCCTGTCCATCACTAACTCCCAGAGTTTACTCAAACTCATTTCCATTGAGTTGGTGATACCATAAAACCATCTCATCATCTGTCGTCCCCTTCTCCTCCAGTCTTCAATCTTTCCCAGCATCAGAGTCTTTTCAAATGAGTCAGTTCCTTGCATCAGGTGGCCAAAGTATTGGAGTTTCAGCTTCAGCATCAGTCCTTCCAATATTCAGGACCAATTTCCTTTAGGATGGACTGGTTGGATCTCCTTGCATTCCAAGGGACTCTCAAGACTCTTCTCCAACACCACAATTCAAAAGCATCAATTCTTTGGCACTCAGCTTTCTTTATAATCCAACCCTCACATCCATACATGACTACTGAAAAAACCATAGCTTTGACTAGATGGACCTTTGTTGGCAAAGTAATGTCTGCTTTTTAGCATGCTGTCTAGATTGGTCATAACTTTTCTTCCAAGTAGCAAGTATCTTTTAATTTCATGGCTGCAGTTACCTCTGCAGTGATTTTGGAGCCCCCAAAATAAAGTCTGTCATTGTTTCCACTCAAACTACTGCACAGTTGCACTCATCTCACACACTAGTAAAGTAATGCTCAAAATTCTCCAAGCCAGGCTTCAATAGTATGTGAACCCTGAACTTCAGATGTTCAAGCTGGATTTAGAAAAGGCAGAGGAATCAGAGACCAAATTGCCAATATTGGTTGGATCATCGAAAAAGCAAGAGAGTTCCAGAAAAACATCTACATCTGCTTTATTGACTATGCCAAAGCCTTCCACTGTGTGGATCACAACAAACTGTGGAAAATTCTGAAAGAGATGGGAATACCAGACCACCTGACCTGCCTCCTGAGAAATCTGTATGCAGGTCAAGAAGCAACAGTTGGAACTGGACATGGAGCAACAGACTGGTTCCAAATGGGGAAAGGAGTACATCAAGGCTGTATATTGTCACCCTGCTTATTTAACTTATATGCAGAGTACATCATGAGAAATACTAGACTGGATGAAGCACAAGATGGAATCAAGATTGCCGGGAAAAATATCAATAACCTCAGGTATCAGATGACACCACCCTTATAGCAGAAAGTGAAGAAGACCTAAAGAGCCTCTTGATGAAAGTGAAAGAGGAGAGTGGAAAAGTTGGCTTAAAACTCACCATTCAGAAAACTAAGATCATGGCATCTAGTCCCATCACTTCATGGCAAATAGATGGGGAAACAGTGGAAACAGAGACTTTATTCTTTGGGGGGGCTCCAAAATCACTGCAGATGGTGACTGCAATCATGAAATTAACAGACGCTTGCTCCTTGGAAGAAAAGTTATGACCAACTTTGACAGCATGCTAAAAACTGGAGACGTTACTTTGCCAACAAAGGTTTGTCTAGTCAAAGCTATGGTTTTTCCAGTAGTCATGTATGATGTGAGAGTTGGACTATAAAGAAGGCTGAGTGCTGAAGGATTGATACTTTTGAATTGTGGTGTTGGAGAAGACTCTTGGGAGTCTTCTCTCTCTTGGACAACAAGGAGATCCAACCAGTCCATTCTAGAGAAAATCAGTCCTGAATATTCATTGAAGGCCTGATGCTGAAGCTGAAACTCCAATACTTTGGCCACCTGATGCGAAGAAGGGACTCATTTGAAAAGACCCTGATGCTGGGAAAGATTGAAGGTGGGAGAAGAAGGGGACAGCAGAGGATGAGATGGTTTTATGGCATCACTGACTCAATGCACATGAGTTTGAGTAAACTCCGGGAGTTGGTGATGGACAGGGAGGCCTCTCATGCTGCAGTCCATGGGGTTGCAAAGAGTTGGACATGACTGAGCGACTGAACTGTTTCCACTGTTTCCACATGAGTGCAGCATTTCTCATGATGTATGCATCTATTAATGCAGCTTGAGATTGTGCATTGTTTTTTTTTTTTTTAAGTAGCTTTATTACCCAGGCATTTCCCACATAAACTGGTTTACTTCTCTACATGTTTGAATTTTAAAATCTAAATACTGGCCTTGACTACCTGTTTATTTTCATTTGGGGTTTTTGACCATTATTTTAACCTATTCTGACCTTTCTGAAAACTGATTCTGTCAGGCTATGTGAGTTGGCTCACAGCCCTGTGGCCCTTGTAAATGTGAGGAGAAAGTCTGCGGCTTCATTAAATTAATAGAAGTTGTTTAGATCATGGAAAAGTATGGAACTCTGTGATATTTTACTGTAGACTTCTTTCCAAATTGGTTGATGTTGATACATTAATCAGCCGGATGTTCAACCAGCTATGTATCTTCCTAGTTGTATATAACAGATTTTTTAGCTTCTGCTGTTAACATTTTCCCAATTTGTTCACCAGTCTATCATTTAGAAGATTCTGTCAGATTGTCTTGTTAGAATGAGTATATATATATATCTGTATCATCCCTTTTCCATTCTTAGTAGTCATATCAAAAAGCAAATGTCTATAGTCTGCCTTAATTGAGAGCCCATGGTGGCTTTTTCTTTTCATTGTGTTAAAAAACTTACTGACCCATTCTAGAGTTTTTCAGTGGATATGTGGCAGCTTTACCTATGGATGTTTTTTCTGGGTTTGTTTTTTCTTTTTTGAAAATTGAGAATGCATTCTTTCCTTTCTGGTCTTCTGGCATCTTATCAAGATAGCTTAGATAATCAGTAGTCAGATCTTAAAAGTTTTTTTCAGCATTATGGAATGTGATTTGTTTGGACCAGAAGCAGATTCCTTTGAACTAGCTCTGTATTCCATTAATGTCTGCTTTCCATGTCGCTTCCCTTAGATGGTAGCTCCCTTCTTTCAGGGTCTGCCTTCCCAGTTTTTGAAGGTCCTGTTCTTTGGTGAAGATTACTAAAGCAGAGAAGAAACTGAAAGGGTCTGCATGTCCCTGTCGCCTCTTGATGTTACAACATCTTTGCTAAGCAATGAGCCCTTTGTTTATCTCTTCTTGTTCGAAACAAGCCCTTTTTTTTTAAAAAAAAAAAGTTGTTCTCTTGTCTAAGTTTTCTACTCGTTCTAGACTTTATACTTACTGATCGTTATCTTGTTGTTTGTGCTTGCTGTTTTTTAATAATTTTATTGATTGTTTTTGTTTTTGGCCGCGCTGGGTCTTGGTTGCTGCGCAGGCTTTCCTCTAGGTGCAGTGAGCTGTGGCTACTCTCCATTTGAGGGGCACGGGCTTCTTGTGGTGACTTCTCTTGTTGCAGAGCACAGGCTCTAAGGTGTGCAGGCCTCAGTAGTTGCGGCTCCCTGGCTCCAGCACAGATTCAGTAGTTGTGGTGCCCGGCTTACTTGCTCCACAGCGTGTGGGATCTTCCCGGATCAGGGATTGAACCTGTGTTTCCTGTGTTAGCGGGCAGATTCTTTACCACTGAGCCTCCAGGGAAGCCCTGTACTTATTATTTTAAAAAATCTACCTTACTAGAGAGGTTTCGTATTCATCCAAAGAGAAAAATGTTTGGAAATACATGATTTATGTGAAGAAAAATTAACCTTGAGCCCAGGAGACCAGGTGACCTTAGCCATGCTGCTTTTTTTTTTTTTTTTTCATTTGTAATGTGAAGATCATGATAACAGTCCTTTTTGGCTCTGGGGTGTTAGAGAAGAACAAATGAGGCTAAACATGTGAGACAATGCTATTTTAGGGATTGGGGTTAAAGAGAAAGAAAAACGTTTAAAGAGACCAGCAAGCTGCATTGGTGAGAAATGTAAGGTGGAGAATTTGAAGTAGGTTTTTAAAGTGTCACAGAAGTCCAGATCCTTTGATTGTGGTGTGGTTAAGAATGATATAAATGGTTGATACAAACTTTGTATTAAAAGAAGTTTCTCATTGAGAAATTAAGGAAACAATCCCATTGACCATCACATCAAAAAGAATAAAAATACCTAGGAATAAATCTACCTAAGGAGACAAACGATCTATATTCCAAAAACTCTAAGATGCTAATGAAAGAAATTGAAGACGGCACAAACAGAGGGAAAGATAGACGGTGTTCTTGGGTTGGAAGAATCAATATTGTTAAAATGACCATTCTACCCAAGGCAATCTGCTGTCAAATTACCAATGCTATTTTTCACAGAGATGGAACAAAAACTAAAAAAATCTGTATGGAAGACTTCCCTTGTGGTCCACTGGTTAGGAATCTGCCTGCCAATGCGTGGGACACTTGTTTGATCCCTGGTCTGTGAACTAAAATCCCACATGTCTCACGGCAGCTGAGCCCCTTGCACCTTAGACCCCGTGCGCCCCCACAGGAGAAGCCACTGCAGTGAGTAGCTTGTGCTCCCCGACTAGAGCAAGCCCGTGCACAGCAGTGAAGAGCCTGGGTGTTACAAGGACAGCCTGGCACAGCCAAAAGTAAATAAATAAAGAAATACGTAAATGAATAGATGTTTAGAAAAATCTGTATGGAAACATAAAAAACTCCCAATAGCCAAAACAACGTTGAGAAACAACGGGATCGGGGGACGGGCAGAGAAAACCAGCTCCCTCACTTCAGACTGTACTACAAAGCTACAGTAATCAAAAGTGTATGCTACTGGCACAAAAACAGACATATTAGATCCATGGGATAGGATAGAAAGCCCAGAAATAAACCCACACGCTTACGGTCAAATAATCTAGGACAAAGGAGGCGAGAATACACAGTGGAGAAAAGACAGTCATCTTCACTAAGTGGTGCTGGGAAAACTGGACAGCCACATGTAAAAGAATGAAATTAGAGGGAATTTCCTGGTTTGTCCAGTGGCGCTTTAACTGCCAGATCCTGGGTTTGTTCCCAAGTCAGGGAACTAAGATCCTGCAAGCTGCACAGTGCTGCAAAAAAATAAATGAAAGAATGAAATTAGAACATTCTCTAATAACCATATACAAAAATAAAAGTGGATTAAAGACCTAAATATAAGAGCAGATACTTTGATATTTATAGAGGAAAACATTGGCAGAGCGCTCTTTGAGATAAATTGCGGCAGTATTTTTTTGGATCCATCTCCTAGAGTAATGGAAATAAAAGCAAAAGTAAACAAATAGGAAGTAAGGGCCTTGTTAGTGGCAATTCAGGATTTTGGGGAATAAAAAGTTAAGTTTTTGTAATTGGTATAATATTTTGATCAGGACATCTCTAAATCCCTGGTATGTAATATGTGAGTGTTGAACCTTGATTGAGTACCTGCTTCAGTCAGTTCAGTTCAGTTGTTCAGTTGTGTTCAACTCTGCGACCCCATGAATTGCAGCATGCCAGGCCTCCCTGTCCATCACCAACTCCTGGAGTTTACCCAAACTCACATGCATCGAGTCGGTGATGCCATCCAGCCATCTCATCCTCTGTCGGCCCCTTCTCCTCCTGCCCCCAATCCCTCCCAGCATCAGGGTCTTTTCCAATGAGTCAACTCTTCACATGAGGTGGCCAAAGTACTGGAGTTTCAGCTTTAACATCAGTCCTTCCAATGAACACCCAGGACTGATCTCCTTTAGGATGGACTGGTTGGATCTCCTTGCAGTCCAAGGGACTCTCAAGAGTCTTCTCCAACACCACAGTTCAAAAGCATCAATTCTTCGGTGCTCAGTGTTCTTCACAGTCCAACTCTCACATCCATACATGACCACTGGTAAAACCATAGCCTTGACTAGATGGACCTTTTTTGGCAAAGTAATGTCTCTGCTTTTGAATATGCTGTCTAGGTTGGTCATAACTTTCCTTCCAAGGAGTAAGTGTCTTTTAATTTCGTGACTGCAGTCACCATCTGCAGTGATTTTGGAGCCCAGAAAAATAAAATCAGCCATTGTTTCCACTGTTTCCCCGTCTGTTTGCCATGAAGTGATGGGACCGGATGCCATGATCTTAGTTTTCTGAATGTTGAGCTTTAAGCCAACTTTTTCACCCTACTCTTTCACTTTCATCAAGAGGCTCTTTAGTTCCTCTTCACTTTCTGCCATAAAGGTGGTGTCATCTGCATATCTGAGATTATTGATATTTCTCCCGGCAATCTTGATTCCATCTTGTGCTTCTTCCAGTCCAGCGTTTCTCATGATGTACTCTGCATATAAGTTAAATAAGCAGGGTGACAATATGCAGCCTTGACGTACTCCTTTTCCTATTTGGAACCAGTCTGTTGTTCCATGTCCAGTTCTAACTGTTGCTTCCTGACCTGCATACAGATTTCTCAAGAGGCAGATCAGGTGGTCTGGTATTCCCATCTCTTTCAGAATTTTCCACAGTTTATTGTGATCCACACAGTGGAAGGCTTTGGCATAGTCAATAAAGCAGAAATAGATGTTTTTCTGGAACTCTCTCACTTTTTCCATGATCCAGCGGATGTTGGCAATTTGATCTCTGGTTCCTCTGCGTTTTCTAAAACCAGCTTGAACATCTGGAAGTTCATGGTTTACGTATTGCTGAAGCCTGGCTTGGAGAATTTTGAGCATTACTTTACTAGTATGTGAGATGAGTGCAATTGTGCGGTAGTTTGAACATTTTTTGGCATTGCCTTTATATGTTCTAATATACTAGATATTAAGGGAAATATATTAGAGGTCATCCCTGCCTTCAAAGGCCTTATATTCCAACAGAAGTGGTTGGTTAACCTCTTAAAAATATATGCAGGAAATTTGTTTAGTACATCTGGGCTTTCTCCCCTTTTCCCCCACTCCCTCAATAATAAGCATTATTGACCACTGACAGCAGCAATGAAGTTTTTAAAAGGTGTACAGTTAAAGTGATTTTAGTATAATTATAAAGTCATACAACCATCACCACTGTCTAATTCCAGAACATTTCACTCTCCCCAAATCCTGTACTTATTAATGGTGATTCCATATTCCTCTTCACCCTGCCCCCTCCCCCCTTCCCCCAAGCCCTTAACAACTACTAATCTTTTTCCGGACGTTATGGATCTGCCTATTTTGAACATTGCATATAAAGGGCATTGTATAGTATGTGGCCTTTTGTGATTGACTTCTTTCACATGATTTTTTCAGGGGTCATCCATGTTATAGCATGTATCAGAACTTGATTCCTTTTTATGGCTGAGTAATACTCTGTAGTATGGATATATGTGGCCCCTTTTTGCTTTTCCATCAGCTGATGGGCAGTGGGCTGTTTCCACATTTTGGCTGTTATGAATAATGCTGCTGTGAACATACATGTACAAGTTTTTTTGTGGACCTGTGTTTTCAATTCTCGTTTAACGTTTTGAGAAATTGGCAAACTGGTTCCCAGAGCTGCAACCATTTTAGATTTTCGTCAACAATGTACAAGGGTTCCAATTTCTCCACATCCTCTCCAACACTTGTTACTATCTTTTTGATTATAGTTGTTCTAGTTGGAGTCCTAATTGAAGTTGTGGATCAGTGAGGTTTTGATTTGTGTTTCCCTAATGACATTGAGCACATTGTGCTTAACGGCTATTTATATATTTTGTTTGGAGGAATTTCTCTTCAGATCCTTTGCTGAGCTTGATTTTAACCTTCTGTATTAAATATTCCCTTAGTGAACTATATTATCCAATTCGTATCAGTTGTGTTTGTTCTCAAGTTTATTTATACCAGTGGTATAATAAATATTGCTCAATTAATAGGCACAGATGATACAGCAGTGAAGAAAACAGACAAATAAATATTAATAAATATTACTCAAATAGATGAAATGTGAATGCAAAAAGCAGCTGTTTTTATGAATTTGGAAAGACTTGATAAAGGCATGAAGCTGAAAGAATTGCCTTTCAATGAATTAAACTGTGGTCAGTTCAACCAAAACAGATTGGGGAAACCTTACAAATCTGGGAGGATTCTACTCCTAGAAAACTTTGCAGATAGTTAAAAGTCTTGTTCTACTGTGAAAGGGAGGAAAATGGACATTGTAGATAATGGATTATGATTGTGGTTTATCCAAGGAAGTGGAGAGCTGCGTTTGGCAGACCCATACTCAAAGAAAAGGTCTTTTTTTTTTTTTTAAAGAAAAGGTCTTGATGCTATAATATATTGGGAAATGAATGTCCATTTATACGTTTGAAGTTTTAAATGGTTGTAATATGTATGTGTCATTTAAAAAATGATTCCTTGCTCTACCTGACTTTTATGATTAATTCATCAGTGAAGGTTTCCACTATATGAGGTGTGCCCTAAGGAAGATACTGATACAGTGTTAAGGGAATTAATAATTCCTATTTCTGGGAATCAAAAAATAATTCCTATTTTCCTGAATAAGTGGCTGTCGAACTGGGCTTTATGGACAGAGTAGAATGTCAGCCCAAAACACCAGCCACACTTTTGCCTGAGGCCTTTGTTGTTGACCTTCCTTTTGCTTGGAACCTTCTTGTCCCAGTTATTTATCCCCTAGCTCTTTCTCATCTTCAACTTCACTTTCAAAATGATGCCTTAAAATTGCAACCTTTTCTGCCTCCCACCCCTTCTTCCCTTCTCATACCCGAATCCTCCTTTGTGGTTTTTTTCTGTCTCCAAAGCACCTTTTTCTCTGTGACCTAATATGAAAAGTTGTGTTGGTCGCTCAGTTGTGTCCCACGCATTGTGCGACCCCGTGGATTTTAGCCCACCAGGCTCCTCTTCATGGAATTCTCCAGGCAAGAATACTGGAATGGGTAGCTATTTCCTTCTCCAGGGGATCTTCCCAACCCAGGGATAGAAGCCAGGTCTCCTGCATTGCAGGCAGATTCTTTACTGTCTGAGCCGTGAGGGAAGCCTGTGACCTATTACACATGTTATTCTCTGACGACTCTGTGTAGATCCATGAGGGCAGGGATTTTTGTCTTTTTTTTGTTCACTGCTGTGTCATCTATGCCTAGAACTGTATCTGACACAAAATTAGGTGCCCATCCTATATTTATTTGTGAAGTTAATGACTGAAAGAATGTAGAAACTGAGGAGAGTTGGAAAGAGTGTTCTCTAGGCTATTGGAATGGCGCTGGAATCCAGCTACAAAGATGGGGAAGCGAGGGGACTATTTGGGGATACTGGGCTGTGGGGATGAAGGCAGGAGATGAGTCTAACATAATTGCCACTGTATTAGAGGAAGGCCTTGAAGGCTGAACTGAAGGTTTGACACTTGCTCTGAAGAGAAAGGAAAGCTTTTAAAGCATTGAGTGACATTGTGGTTTTAGAAAACAAAATCTGGAATTGAAAGGGAGAGGAGATGAGACTTGGGGCATGGTGAAAGATGACAGTGGAAATGAGAACTCAGAGGATTTGTGTGGCTGCACTTTATGTTTAGAAATTGAATTGGTTGTTAACCATTTGAAAATCCTGAGGTGTCACTTGAAAATCTTGAGGTGTCACTTAAAAATCTGCATTTTGGTCTGCCTTTTCTAAACTTCCCTAGTTTACCAACTGGCTCAGTTGGTAAAGAATCAACCTGGAATGCAGAAGATCCTGGTTTGATTCCTGGGTCGGGAAGCTCCATTGGAGAGGGATAGGCTACCCACTCCAGTATTCTTGGGCTTCCCTTGTGGCTCAACTGGTAAAGAATCTGTGTGCAATGCAGGAGACCTGGGTTCGATCCCTGGATTGGGAAGATCCCCTGGAGAAGGGAAAGGCTACCCACTCCAGTGTTCTGGCCTGGAGAGTTCAATGAACTGTATAGTCCATGGGGTTGCAATGAGCCCCTACACAACTGAGCGGCTTTCACTTTCACTTTTTGAATTTGGAGGTATTGATAGCATTAGGCTCTTTCCACATGCCAGAAATTCTCCAGAGCTGTCTAATGGGGCATCAGCTCTTCAACTTGTTAGGCCCTACCCAGCCATCCTTTCACTGACCTTTTTCTCCCTTAGCTTCTGGATCACCTCATAGAGGTGGCAGGATGAATTGTGATGTTCTTGATACGGGGTGGAGAACCTGTTTGGAGGAGGGTCAAATTGGTGTGTAATCCTTCCTTCATTGCTGTTGCTCACAACCACCAAGTTGAATGTAAATCCTTTTTTCTGCAGTTTCCGGCCCTTTGCATCTGAGCACCTCTCCTGCCCGTACTCCTTGCAACTTCTGCTTTATTCTGTCCTTTCCCATCTCAAATCTTGCCTTGAATCCGCCTCCTACCTCTTCCTATTTGAAAACTACCCTGCTATCATCTCTGACTGTATACCAATTTCCTTGAAATGTTCTCTGATGATATTTGTATCATATTTAGTTTTCCTTCATCAGTTTTATGTCTTAGTACTTCTCCTTTTTTCAGATCAGATCAGATCAGTCACTCAGTCGTGTCTGACTCTTTGCGACCCCATGAATCACAGCACGCCAGGCGTCCCTGTCCATCACCAACTCCTGGAGTTCACTGAGACTCACGTCCATCGAGTCAGTGATGCCATCCAGCCATCTCATCCTCTGTCGTCCCCTTCTCCTCCTGCCCCCAATCCCTCCCAGCATCCGAGTCTTTTCCAATGAGTCAACTCTTCACATGAGGTGGCCAAAGTACTGGAGTTTCAGCTTTAGCATCATTCCTTCCAAAGAAATCCCAGGGCTGATCTCCTTCAGAATGGACTGGTTGGATCTCCTTGCAGCCCAAGGGACTCTCAAGAGTCTTCTTCAATACCACAGTTCAAAAGCATCAATTCTTCAGCGCTCAGCCTTCTTCACAGTCCAACTCTCACGTCCATACATGACCACAGGAAAAAACATAGCCTTGACTAGACGAACCTTTGTTGGCAAAGTAATGTTTCTGCTTTTGAATATGCTATCTAGGTTGGTCATAACTTTCCTTCCAAGGAGTAAGCGTCTTTTAATTTCATGGCTGCAGTCACCATCTGCAGTGATTTTGGAGTCCAGAAAAATAAAGTCTGACACTGTTTCCCCTGTTTCCCCATCTATTTCCCGTGAAGTGGTGGGACAGGATGCCATGATCTTTGTTTTCTGAATGTTGAGCTTTAAGCCAACTTTTTAACTCTCCACTTTAACTTTCATCAAGAGGTTTTTGAGTTCCTCTTCACTTTCTGCCATAAGGGTGGTGTCATCTGCATATCTGAGGTTATTGATATTTCTCTCGGCAATCTTGATTCCAGTTTGTGTTTCTTCCAGTCCAGCGTTTGTCATGATGTACTCTGCATATAAGTTAAATAAACAGGGTGACAATATACAGCCTTGACGAACTCCTTTTCCTATTTGGAACCAGTCTGTTGTTTCATGTCCAGTTCTAACTGTTGCTTCCTGACCTGCATACAGATTTCTCAAGAGGCAGATCAGGTGGTCTGGTATTCCCATCTCTTTCAGAATTTTCCACAGTTTATTGTGATCCACACAGTGGAAGGCTTTGGCATAGTCAATAAAGCAGAAATAGATGTTTTTCTGGAACTCTCTCACTTTTTCCATGATCCAGCGGATGTTGGCAATTTGATCTCTGGTTCCTCTGCCTTTTCTAAAACCAGCTTGAACATCAGGAAGTTCACGGTTCACATATTGCTGAAGCCTGGCTTGGAGAATTTTGAGCATTACTTTACTAGCGTGTGAGATGAGTGCAATTGTGCACTAGTTTGAGCATTCTTTGGCATTGCCTTTCTTTGGGATTGGAATGAAAACTGCCGTTTTCCAGTCCTGTGGCCACTGCTGAGTTTTCCAAATTTGCTGGCATATTGAGTGCAGCACTTTCACAGCATCATCTTTCAGGATTTGGGATAGCTCAACTGGAATTCCATCACCTCCACTAGCTTTGTTTGTAGTGATGCTTCCTAAGGCCCACTTGACTTCACATTCCAGGATGTCTGGCTCTAGGTCAGTGATCACACCATCGTGATTATCTGGGTCATGAAGATCTTTTTTGTACAGTTCTTCTGTGTATTCTTGCCACCTCTTCTTAATATCTTCTGCTTCTGTTAGCTCCATACCATTTCTGTCCTTTATCAAGCTCATCTTTGCATGAAATGTTCCTTTGGTACCTCTTATTTTCTTGAAGAGATCCCTAGTCTTTCCCATTCTGTTGTTTTCCTCTATTTCTTTGCATTGATCGCTGAAGAAGGCTTTCTTATCTCTTCTTGCTATTCTTTGGAACTCTGCATTCAGATATTTATATCTTTCCTTTTCTCCTTTGCTTTTCTCTTCTCTTCTTTTCACAGCTATTTGTAAGGCCTCCCCAGACAGCCATTTTGCTTTTTTGCATTTCTTTTCTATGGGAATGGTCTTGATCCCTGTTTCCTGTACAGTGTCATGAACCTCATTCCATAGTTCATCAGGCACTCTATCTATCAGATCTAGGCCCTTAAATCTATTTCTCACTTCCACTGTCTTTCCCTTTTTTTCTCTTTCTAAAGTCTTGAGGAAGAAACAGAACTTTGTTTCTATTTCCTTAAGACCACAGGCATTTATGATAAATTTCCTCTCCTTGTTGTATAGCTTAGGAATTTAGATGTTACTGATAGATTGTTTCGTGGTTTTGCATTATGGCCTAAGAATGTGTTACATAATTCTAGGTTTTCATATAAGAATTAGGTGGGGAATTCCCTGGTGGTCCAGTGGTTAGGAGTCCATGCTTTCAGTGCTGAGAGCATTGGTGTCAGTCCCTGAGAGCAAGGTCTCACAAGCAGCACAGCGAGGCCAAAAAAACCAACCAACCAAACAAACTAGAAATTAGGTGTCTCTGCATTCTAGTATGAGAGCTCGTTTTGTGAAAGATACTTATACCTCAGAAAAGAAAGTGTTATTTCCTTAGCTTCTTAGTCCCCTATTATGTAACTATTAATTTTACTTAAAGTTTAAAACATTTTCTGAATTTCAAACTTAGAAATAAATTGTAGTAGTATACCCAGATTTTCCAGTTAAGGTTTCACCCCATTTGCGGTATCATAGTCTCTTTATATATATAAATCTGCCTATATCTATGTATTTCTATCTACTTACATCTGTATCTCTATTTTATCTGTGTTGTGTGTGTTGTGCTTAGACGCTCAGTCATGTCCAACTCTTTGCACCCCATGGACTGTGGCCCGCCAGGCTCCTCTGTCCAAGGGGGTGCTCCAGACAAGAATACTGAAGTGGGTTGTCATGCCCTCTTCCAGGGGATCTTCTCAACCCAGGGATCGAACCCAGGTCTCCCTCATTGTAGGCGGATTCTTTGCCATCTGAGCCACAAGGGAAGCCTGATATTTTATCTGGTGCTGCTACTGCTAAGTCACTTCAGTCGTGTCTGACTCTGTGCGACCGCATAGTCGGCAGCCCACCAGGCTTCCCCGTCCCTGGGATTCTCCAGGCAGGAACACTGGAGTGGGTTGCCATTTCCTTCTCCCATGCATGAAAGTGAAAAGTGAAAGCAAAGTTTTATCTATATCTATCTAAATCTTTCTTTTCTGAACCTGACTCTGCCAAGTTGGCCCCTACCAAAGGAAATGGTTTAATTTATGCTTTATATCAGTTTTATTCTTTTAATACTTTGTGTTGTCATCTATTGTGAATGAAATATTGAAGCCTTCAATTATACTAAAAGTTTATTTTTGTATCATTTTTATATATTTTTGTTCTATTTGGGACACATACATTGAATAGTTTTTGTTTCATTTTTTTTGTTGTAATTTTTATTTTTGTGTAAGATAGATCTGAAGAATCTCCTGAAGTCGTAATATTGCCTATTCGGTTTTGGATTTGTGTGTGTCTTTTAAGTGTTGGGATTGGTTTCATAGTGTAGATACAGACCATTCTGCTTTCATAGCCCATTTACATTAAGTGAAGTGATTATGATATTTGTGATAACCCTCTATTAATGTGATTATCTTTTAAGATGTAAAATCCAGTTGTTTTTAGTATAGCTGCAAAGTTGTACAACTGTTGCCATGATCAATTTTGGAACATTTTTGTCCTTTCCAAAGAAACCTCATATTCTGTAGCAATCACTCCCCAAACCCCACTCCCACAGCCCTAGGAAACCACTAATCTATCTTTTGCTGTAGATTTAACAGTTTGGGACATTGCATATAAGTGGAATCATACAATATGTGGCGTTTTGTGATTGGCTTCTTTCACTTAGCATACTATTTTCAAGATTCATCCGTGTTGTAGCATGGATCAGAATGTCATTGTTTTTTATGAGCAAATACTGTTCCATTGTATGGGTAATACCATGTTTTGTTTATCCATTCATCAGCTGATGGACATTTGACTTGTTTCCACTTTCTAGCTATTATGAATAATGCTGCTGTAAACATTCATGTACAAGTTTTCCTGTGGACATATGTTTTCAGTTTTCTTGGGAATATACCTAGGAGTATTAATAGCATTACTGGGTCACATGGTAAGTCTATGTTTAATATTTTGAGGAACTGCCAAGCTGTTTTCCAAAGTGCTGCATCATTTTACATTTTCAGCGGCAATGTCTGAGGATTCAAATTTCTCCACATTCTGGCCAACACTTGTTTTTGTCTTTATTATAACCAACCATTTTTAAGTTCATATATATTATTCCCCATTTCCTTATGCATGTGATTTCTTTCAGTTCAGTTCAGTCCCTCAGTTGTGTGCAACTCTCTGTGACCCCGTGGACTGCAGCACGCCAGGCCTCCCTGTCCATTGCCAATTCCTGGAGTTTACTCAAACTCATGTCCGTTGAGTCGGTGATGCCATCCAACCATCTCATCCTCTATCGTCCCCTTCTCCTCCTGCCTTCAATCTTTCTCAGCATCAGGGTCTTTTCAAATGAGTCAGTTCTTTGCATCAGGTGGCCAAAGTATTGGAGTTTCAGCCTCAGCATCAGTCCTTCCAAAGAATATTCAGGACTTATTTCCTTCAGGATAGACTGATTGGATCTCTTTGCAGTCCAGGGGACTCTATAAAGAGTCTTTTCCAACACCACAGTTCAAAAGCATCAGTTCTTCGGCACTCAGCTGTCTTTATAGTCCAACTCTCACATCCATACATGACTACTGGAAAAACCATAGCTTTGACTAGACGGACCTTTGTTGGCAAAGTAATGTCTCTGCTTTTTACTATGCTGTCTAGGTTGGTCATAACTTTTCTTCCAAGGAGCAAGCGTCTGTTAATTTCATGGCTGCAGTCACCATCTGCTGTGATTTTGGAGCCCCCCCCCACCCCAAAATAAAGTCTGACACTGTTTCCACTGTTTCCCCATCTATTTGCCATGAAATGATGGGACCAGATTCCATGATCTTAGTTTTCTGAATGTTGAGTTTTAAGCCAACTTTTTCACTCTCCTCTTTCACTTTCAAGAGGCTCTTTAGTTCCTCTTCACTTTTTGCCATAAGGGTGGTATCATCTGCATATCTGAAGTGATTGATATTTCTCCCAGCAGTCTTGATTCCAGCTTGTGCTTCATCCAGCCCAGCATTTCTCATGATATACTCTGCATATAAGTTAAATAAGCAGGGTGACAATATACAGCCTTGACGTACTCCTTTTCCTATTTGGAACCAGTCAGTTGTTCCATGTCCAGTTCTAACTGTTGCTTCCTGACCTGCATACAGATTTCTCAAGAGGCAGATCAGGTAGTCTGGTATTCCCATCTCTTTCAGAATTTTCCACAGTTTATTGTGATCCACAGAGTCAAAGGCTTTGACATAGTCAATAAAGCAGAAGTAGATATTTTTCTGGAATTCTCTTGCTTTTTTGATGATCCAATGGATGTTGGCAGATCTCTGGTTCCTCTGCCTTTTCTAAAACCAGCTTGAACATCTGGAAGTTCATGGTTCACGTACTGTTGAAGCCTGGCTTGGAGAATTTTGAGCATTACTTTGCTAGCGTGTGAGATGAATGTAATTGTGCAGTAGTTTGAACATTCTTTGGCATTGTCTTTCTTTGGGATTGGAATGAAAACTGACCTTTTCCAGTCCTGTGACTACTGCTGAGTTTTCCAAATTTGCTTGCATATAGAGTGCAGCACTTTCACAACATCATCTTTAAGATTTGAAATAGCTTATCTGGAATTCTATCACCTCCACCAGCTTTGTTCGTAGTGATGCTTCCTGAGGCCCACTTGACTTCACATTCCAGGATGTCTGGCTCTAGGTCAGTGATCACACCATTGTGCTTATCTGGGTGTGAAGATCTTTTTTGTACAGTTCTTCTGTGTATTCTTGCCACCTCTTCTTAATATCTTCTGCTTCTGTTAGGTCCATACCATTTCTGTCCTTTATCAAGCCCATCTTTGCATGAAATGTTCCCTTGGTATCTAATTTTCTTGAAGAGATCTCTAGACTTTCTTTGCTGCTGCTAAGTCGCTTCAGTTGTGTCCGACTCTGTGCGACCCCATAGATGGCAGCCCACCAGGTTCCCCCATCCCTGGGATTCTCCACGCAAGAACAGTGGAGTGGGTTGCCATTTCCTTATAAAAAGACTTTCTTTAGTAGCATGTAAATTTCAGTTTTTATAAAAGCCGGTTTGGGAGATAATGTCAACCCATTTACCTTGTCCTGCTCACCCTCCCCTTTTTTTGCATTGTTAGAAACATTGTTTTAACAGAACTGTTTTCATTATTTCTACTATTAGTTCCGTTATTAGCTTCTCTCAGTGGAGAACTGAAACATTTAGCAGTTGGCATACTACTTACTTTTCTTGTACACTGTGAAATTCTATTTAAATTTAAATTAAAACTCTATTTGCTTTTACTTTTAGATGATTTACTGTTAATCTTTTGTTACAGTTTGAATCTATTCCTTTTTTATAAGTGTCATGTATTTTTCATGGCTCAGTAGTTTCATCATTTTTTGAAAAGTCATTTCAGGTTCTAAAGTTCTTAGCGTATTCTTCTGCCTTCAGAAACTTTGGCAGGTATTACATTTTCAACCATGGCTCCATTCCTCCTATTTTTTGTGCAAATATTCTCTGAGTCTTTTCCATGGTTAAAAAAAAGGAAAAGGAACAAACTCCACACCTTTTTTCTTTATTATAAAAGTAGTATTTGTTTGATGTAAGAAATTTGAGGAATATGAAAAATTGTACAGAGACATCTGTGATAATTGCCATTCTCCTCTTAATGTATGTTATAATGTTTGTGCTGAAATTATTTCATTTATACCAAAAAAGTTTAAATTTTTTTCTTTTTTTAAAAAGTATTTATTTTTATTTGGCTGCATAGAGTCTTAGTTGTGGCACATAGGGTCTAGTTCCCTGACCAGGGATTGAACTCAGGCCCCCTGTATTGGGAGTGCAGTCTTAGCCACTGGACCACCAGGGAATTCCCTGAACTTTTTTCTTGATGTTAATGTTTGCTTTGGCGTGTTCTGTTTAACCTGGAGCCACTACTGTTCACAGATCAGATCTTTTGGAATTTTAAGTTCAGCTTATTTTTTTGTCAGCTTTTGTATAATATTATTTTACAAGTGAATCTAAACTGCTGATATTTCTTTTTCAGTTCTGTTGTTCATAGCCTTGTTGTATATTTAGATTCTCTATTGTTCACATGTCAGCTCAGTCTTTATTATTTTTCTTCATAGATTTTTTTTCCTCTATAAAGTGGTTTGAGATGTTTCTTAGGTTGTGCAATTATATTTACTATTGTTTGCTTCAAGTTCAGACCATAAGTGCTTCCTGAGTGAGTGAAAGTCGCTCAGCCATGTCCGACTCTTTTCGACCCCATGGACTATACAGTCCATGGAATTCTCCAGGCCTGAATACTGGAGTGGGTAGCTTTTCCCTTCTCCAGGGGATCTTCCCAACCCAGGGGTCAAACTCAGGTCTGTCACATAGCAGGTGGATTCTTTTACCAGCTGAGCCACAAGGAAAGCCCAAGAATACTGGAGTGGGTAGCCTATCCCTTCTCCAGTGGATCTTCCTAACCCAAGAATTGAACCAGGGTCTCCTGCATTGCAGGCAGATTCTTTACCAACTGAGCTATGAGGGAAGCAAGTGCTTCCTAATTACCATTTAATTAAACTTAGTTTTTTAAAAAAGATTATTCCTTGTTTTACAAAATGGGGTTTAAGGTTGGGGTTGTGTCAAAGTTTTGGTTTTGATGGTTTCACCCAATGGGGAGAAGTATCCTTGATAGTTTCCGGTGGTCTTTTGTAAAGATGTCTTTTAATCTTTTTTAATCTCATGAGGGATTATTATACCCACTTTTACTCTAGGGAACTGGGGTTTCTCAGATTTAGTGCTTGGCCAGTTTCGTGTAGTTACTTAATCAAATAGTTAAAACTCCAAATCTGGAACTCTTTCTATTAATAATAATGCCCCAGAGTTTGTGAAGTCCTTTTAAAATAGTTAACATCAGGCTCTTTAGTGGTAAGTTGCAGGTTCTTTTGTAGATTTTTGTCTCTGTGGGTGACATCTGGGTTCTGGCTACCTCCCATTCCGTTTGGTATTGCAGACACTAAGGAATAATGGTTAGAAATAGAACTAGAAATGGGAAATGCCTGGTGGTCCAGTAGTTAAGACTCAGTGCTTTCACTGCTTTGGGCCCAGGTTTGATCTCTTGTAGTGAAACTAAAATCCCACAAGCTACGTGGAGTAACAAAAAAAAAAAAAAAGAAATAGAAATAGAAGGGTGTTTTCTTGTGTTTAGATTTATTTGTTGATATTTCAAAATTTTTGATGTAGGAACTATACTGAATGTACTTTCAAAAGTTAAAAATACTTACATAAACATGTATATGTTGCAAAATATAAATTACATTATAACTCTATGGTTTTATTTTTTAATTTTAGTTATTTTAAATTATGAAAGCATGATAACACATTTATAGGAGACTTGGAAAATACAGAACAAGGTTACATGTAGTTCTACTATTAATTATATAGTTTTATAATCTGCTTTTTGCACTACACAGTGGATCTCGGTCCTTCCATAGATATGTATTTCTGTCATGTACTTTCATGGCTGCATAGTATTTCATCAATAATTTATGTAATTAATTCCCAACAGGTGGACACTTAGGTTGTTTTCTACTTTGCTATTATATAAAAAAGCTGATGTTATCAGTCTTGCAGGTACACTTTTGTATGTTTTGTCTTCTATCCCTATCATAATTTCCTAGTAATAGAGTTGTGGGGTTTAGACATAGAGACAGTTTAGATTTCCATATATACTGACACGTTTTCCTATGAGAGGTTCTGCCAGTTTATACTCTTAAAGTTGGTTTGAATGCTCATTTTCCCCATCTTCTCCAGAGCTGGTATTAATAATAAAAAAACAACCAGCAGACATTTAACATTGCACTTCTGATGTGTCATGCACTGCTGAGTGCTTTCCCTATCTTTATTTAATCCTTCATCAGCATTATGAGATGGGTGCTGTTATTGTCCCCATTTCGCAGGTGAGGGAATGGAGGCTCAGAGTGGTAAATTACTAAGGTGTTATATACTTGGTAAGTGACAGAGGCAGCAGAGGCAGGATGCTGATCTAGGAGGTCTGATTCTAGAGTCTGCCTGTTAAACAGCAAATTATATTCCTTGTTCATCTTTTTCAAAATTTAGGTGACATGATTATTTTCTCTGATTTTTGAAGTTTTTTATTCTTTATTGAGATGTAATCCACATAACATAAAGGTCACCATTTTAAAGTATACAACTCAGTGGTTTGTTAATATATTTAGTGTGTTATGCAACCATCACTGCTACTTACAATATAATTGCAAAGCATTTCCATCGCTCCTAAAAGAATTTCCATACCTGTTAGCAGCACCAATACCCCTCTTTCCTTGTCTCCTGGCAGCTGTATAGAGGCTTCAGCTTCAGTTTGTGGATCTGTGAGAGGGAAGCACCCAGGTTTGCCAAGCTAGTCAAAAAATAGGAGTAAGGGAGAAAGTGTCCAAATTTGAGATCTTTGGTAGGACTAGAAAGACCCTGGGTACCATTAATACCCAGCTTGAAATCTAGGTATTTTCTCTTATCATGGAATAGGTTGTCCTCCCCATCACCTTGCCTGAAGCATCCTGACATTCAGGCGTTTAGAACTGAAATAGGCAGCAGGAAATGACTGTAGGTGTTTGATTGGAGGACTGACATGGTCAGAATGGTGTTTAACAAAGGGTGGTTTGGCAGTAGTGTGCAGAATCGGATGAAAAACATTGGAGTCAGATAGATTGTGTGGCACATGTGAATTTCTTTCATTTTATATAGCTTAGAGATCTTTTAGTCATCTCTTCTGTGAATGCTGTTTAATATTAATGTAAACTGTTTTTGGTTTTATATCATGAAATATTGAGCACAGTTTATTTCCCCCCAATATCTTTATAGCAGAAGATAACTCATGTAATATTATTAATTTAGTAAACAAGTTGAAGAGAATTTAATTCCTAGTTCATCTCACTTGCTGAGACTGAAGTCAGCATTTACTAGATAGATCTGTTGTTTCAGTTTTCAATGACTTGTGTCATTACAGGTATCTCTAAGATTGGTCTGGGAAAGGAAAGGAAGTGAATCTTTGTTGTATACCTTCTTGTTCTAGGCACTGTTGATTTTTATTTTTTTATTTTTTTTAAATTTTATTTTATTTTTAAACTTTACATAATTGTATTAGTTTTGCCAAATATCAAAATGAATCTGCCACAGGTATACATGTGTTCCCCACGATGCACGATACTGGATGCTTGGGGCTGGTGCATTGGGACGACCCAGAGGGATGGTATGGGGAGGGAGGAGGGAGGAGGGTTCAGGATGGGGAGCACTGTTGCTTTTTAATACGTTATCTCATCTAATCATTACAACATCTAGGGAAGGTGCTGCTACTCTAAAATGTGAAGAACTAGCCTGTGAACCTGGACTGTATTGGCCCTCAAACTTATGCTTTGTCCATTGTATGGCAAACTGTGTCAGGGGTTGTTTGAAATAACATTGACTTTTTTCTCCAGTGCTCAGTTGTGTCCAGCTCTTTGCCACTGCATGGACTGTAGCCAGCCAGGCTCCTATGTGCATGGAACTTTCCAGGCAAGAATACTGGAGTGGGTTGCCATTTCCTTTTCCAGGGAATCTTCCTGACCCAGGGATTGAACCTACATCTCTTGCATCTCCTGCATTGGCAGGCGGATTCTTTACTAGTTGAGCCACCAGGGAAGCTCCCCCTTTAAATATAACTGGTATAAAAACTTGAAAAGAGAGAAAAAAAAAAATCCACGTTCCACTGGTGCAAACATACTTGGATTTTCCTATATATGTTTTTTATACATTACATTGGTGTATGTATAGCTTTGTTTTCTACCTTACTTAACATTCATCAGCATATTTCCATATTGTTATATAATATACACAACCTTTTAAACAGCTGTGTAATATTCCATGGCTGTGTCGCACTATTTCCTGGTGTGGGATATTTTAAATGTTTAAATATTCTTAATATTTCCACTGTTTTCAGTGTAGAGATTGTGGAACTGTCATGTAGGCAGTTGGACACAGTGTCATGAACAAACAGGGCATCTTTTGGGAGTGAAACCATCCAGCAGGGGTCATGTCAGGTTGGATTGGTGTGTAGGTTTTCCCAAATACTATTAACATCTAGGCAATGAGAATAAACCCACTGAAATTTTCTTAAGAACGTGGTACAAAGTTTGAACATGTCCTGAAAGAGAGTCAATAAGGAATCACCTAGAGATAAACTGAATATTTCCACATGTTGTAAAGTACTTAAAGAATACTTATCATTAAATCCTATTTAAGTATTAATTTATAGGACTTTTCTCACCAGTGCTTTGAAGACTGGAAATAGCACTGGCAAAAGCAGATGAGAATGGCTTTAATAAGGTTGGGGAAAACCAACTCTGAAGACTTGAGTCGTGGGAGTGGAAGAGAGTGCTGAGAGAAGAAGTTAAGATGAGATATTACAGTGGGATGGCTGAGGACAGAATATTTTTATACATAGTAGGAGCCCTCTTGTCTCAGTGCCGTAAGATTCTGGTAGTTGGTTAATCAAGAAAGTTTTTAAAGTGAGGAGTCACAAATGGTTTGTAAATGTATGTAGCATTTTAACTTAAAAATATGTTTATTAAACAATATTTTGAAAGAGAGCCCAGAGTTTTTCTTTGAGAATAACTGGAGTTTCCCCTTTCTTGAATAAACCACCTTCATAATGCATTGAGTACACATTCCAGTTTTAATGTCTTTAAAAAAGAATTTAAAGACTTGCAGATACAAAAACCTAGATTTTTATCTTGCCTCCACCTAAGGCAACAGCTATTTTTAAAAAGGAACTCGTTCTAAGTCTTTCTGTAGCATCCAATTTTGTTTTCATAGAAAATTTATTTTCTTTCTTGTGAAGAGTTGAAACCACATAATTACAGTAATGAATACAGTTGGTATACACAGACTGTATAACATACATAACTGACTCTTGAAGCACAAGAGCAGCTCTCCTGGTTGGAGCTCAAGTACTCATGAATGTTCTAGAGAGTGACCTAGTAGCCTTGAGGATTCACTGAGCCATGGGCATTGGTTGGCATGTTTTACAGACAAAAGCACACTTTGGTTAATCTGGAGTGTTGATTAAGTCGGGGATAAATTCTAAGAGTGACGTGGATTGAGCAGTAGTAGAAGGAAAAAGGAGTGACTGAGAAGTGGTCAGAGAGTTAGTTGGGGGAATAATTAAGATTACCAGGTTGGAATGGGGGAGGCCAGGTATGTCAGCTCCAGTAGACAGGTCAAGAAAAGAGCTGGAAGACTTAAGAAGAAAGGTGTGGGATCTTGAGAATAGAGTGATTTTGACGTTTGATAGAATTTTGATATGAAAGGGGAAAGAAGCCAGGCTGATGATAGGTTAAGACATTCTTGAAGGAGGACACCCATTCTGAGCCTCTTGTTGCAATGAAAAATAACTGCAGTAATGTACAGAGATTTTGCAGATTGCTGCTGTTTGACTCATTTTCTTTATAATGATTGTGTTGGAGAATTAAATATATAAAGCCTTTTATTTCATCTTTTACAGTGGGTCTCGCCTGGTGGTGAGTTTGTTCCCTAGGGGATGTTTTGTAGTGTTGAGACATTTTTGGTTGTTACAGCTGGTCCTGCTGGCTTCTAGTGGGTGGAAGTCAGGGATGTTGCTGAGCATCCTGCAGTGAACAGGGTAGCCCCCTCGAACAAAGAACTATCTTACCCAAAATGTCAGTAGTGCTGAGATGGAGAAACCCTCAATCCTGTCATAACATCTTGCAAAGTTAATTCACTTTTTGGCTCCCATAATCACTAGCTAACTCATAAGATCCCCCAGTTAACCTTCTGTTTAATTGGAATGGTGGTAGGAAGTCGCATCATTCTGGAATGCTAATGGGTCTCATTTTGAACTGCAGCCTGAACCTAGTTAGTGGTGCCAAAAGTTGGGGGTTCTGGCAGTTCACATTCATAGTAAATAGGATTTCTTCCCTTATGGTATATTGTTCCCCAGCCTTCGAAAGTTGATGAAAATTGAGACAAGTTTTACATTTGGAGAATTATATGATGGGCATTTTTGCAACCAGATCTAGATATTTCTGTTTTGAATCCACTCTTCTGAGTGATTCTGTTTATAAAATATTTCTGTTTGGAGAACTGATTTTTGGCCTTAGAAATGACTCATCCTTTCTGCTGAATTCCCATTTGGGGCTCAGGAAGGCAGGTGTGTTATCATCGTTACCATTGATAGGTAGTAGAGTGCCCTCCTGATGCCTGATACTGAACAGAAGATGACCCCAATTCAGAATTCCTTCTGTACTGTTTTTGCACTAAGGCCATAGTTCTAAAATTTGTGAGGAGTCAGGGCACTGGCAAGTCATGATACTCTTGATAAACTAATTTTTATCAAACTATGATGTAGCACCCAATTATTTAAGACTTTGCCTGGACTCCTCCTGTCCAACAAAGACTTTATCAGGCTGAGCTTTTCTGTTTTACCTTGTGGTTTAGTTGCTAAGTCGTGTCGACTCTTGTGACCCCATGGACTGTAGCCTGCCAGGCTGCTGTCAATGGGATTCTCCATTGACAATTCTCCATTGGCAAGAATGCTGGAGTGGGTTGCCGTTTCCTTCTCCAGGGGATCTTCCCGACCCAGGAATTGAACCCAGGTCTCCTGCACTGTAGGTAGATTCTTTACCAACTGAGATACCAGGGAAGCTTCACCTTAGTATGAATGATTATTCCCCCAAGGTGTTCTTTGGTCTGTCATGCAAACAGGTGCGTGTGAAAATCTTTGTGGCAGGGAGGGTTTAGGCTCTTGATTGCAGTTCCATCGTGCTTTTAAAATACAACAGATGAAGTATTACAAGTCAAAAGAATCTGAAGCCAACATAGCAAGTTTTAAAGCGTGATCTTGACCCATGGACAAAATAAACATTTTATTTATTGTTGTTTGATATGTCTGATCTCATTGGAACCCAGTGTGAATCTTGAAGCTACAAAGAAAAGAAGAGAAATAGATTAAAATTTACTTCTCAAATCATGCAATTCTTTTTATTTCTATGGTCCCTAAAATTGATTAAGTCTGTGGTTGAGTGGAGATGTCATGCTTTCTTATCTTCTTTTCTAGAGAAGTTCTTTATGAATATTTAGTTATGTTCCTTGGGTTTTAATGTGTACATAAGACAGTAACTGGGACCAGGAGACCTTGTGTGAGTTCCCTGCAGGAATATAGGTAGACAGAAAAAAGCAACCCTCCCCCCCAACACACACTTAGTATTGAGCCTCAGGAGCTAGTGTGAGTGTTTAAGGGGGGAAAGGGAAGAATAAGTGAAAATTGGAAGATGAGGAAAACCAAGAACATAAAGCCTCCAGAGCCAAGGTGAAAGGAATCCAAGGATGGTCACCTCTGCCCTGAATACTGTGTGAAACATTGAGAGCGACAAAACAACTGCATTAGCTTCCTGTAGTTTTTGTTTCTGCTGATCTAAAAAAATTTTTTTTACACATATGCTTGAACTTTAGAGCACTCCAATTCTGTGCACCTGAGATCCATTTAAGGAAAAGAAAAAAAATTTTTTTTGTAACCTATAGTTACATAGACATGCTTGCTTTAGTGCAATGCTTGGTTCAGGGTGGTTACTCAAATAAGTACCCTGACTGTCCACTCCTTGGGTGTTCAGGTACTAGACTATCAGTTCCTTAGAGGGTCAGCTGGGAGTAGGAGACCTGAGACAAATGGCAGAGATATTGCAGAGCACTGAGGAAAAGTGGGGCCGAGAGCGGCCGTGATGGTCAACCAGGACGTGTGTCACTAGATAGAGAAATAGAACCTCCTCAAGTCAGTCCACTGAGGCCTGCTTCGAAATCTAGAAGTAGAAAACAACCAGGGATGAGGGACTGCAGGAGAAATGCTCGCTGAGATATGCTTGCCAAGACCTCATTTCCATCTAGAGCTGCAGGAAGGAGGTCTTGTGCTCTTCCCAGAGTGTCTCAGCTGTTGAGCCACAGAGTCAGGAGTAACTTGGGCTTCTCTGCTTCCAGACTCATGAATTCACCTCCTCACTGGGATGAGTTGCCTTTTTTTTTTTTTTTTTAAACAATGTTGTTTATTTATTTTTGTCTTTGTTGGATCTTTGTTGCTGCGTGGGCTTTTCTCTAGTGGTGGTGAACCAGGGCTGCTGTCTAATTGTGGTACATAGGCTTCTCATTGCTCCTGTTGGGGAGCACAGGCTCTAGGGGGTGCAAGCTTCAGCAGTTGCTGCGAGCAGACTCAGTAGTTGTGGTTCTCGGGCTCTGGAGCACAGGCTCAGTAGTTGTGGCACATGGGCTTAGTTGCTCTGCCGCATGTGGGATCTTCCTGGATCAGGGATCGAACCTGTGTCTCCTGCATTGGCAGGCAGATTCTTCACCACTGAGCCATCAGGGAGGCCTGGGATGAGTTTTTAAGCAACCATTTGTTGATTATTTATAAAAGTGCATTTGTTGTTGTAGTTCTCATTCCTAGTAGGGAGGATATGAAAATTGGCTTTGTAGTGGTTTTCACCCAGTTCCCTGTGATTGGCAGCTTTTCTCTAACCTGGAAGCAATTTATTAGGTTTCCTAGAGAGATTATTTTGATTGTTCCGGAATAAGACTGACAGTCTTGGAACAAGCACAGAATGTCTGCAGAGAACTTGTATTGTTGATAGGCTCTGCTTCCTGTGGTAGTAAAATTATATCAATCATTTGAAAATCTTAAATCTACGAAGATTTTGAACCTCTTTCTTTGCATATAAATGTCCCATATATTCTTATGGTGTGAACCACCGTATATATCTGTTGTGTGAAATTCAAGCTTACTTTATCATTCGTTTGTAATTGAAACTGTTTATCTGTCTAGAGTGAATAATGATCACCCAAAACCTATTCTGGGTGCCAAAAAATTCAAGATTTTTTTTGAGTTATTCTTATTGGCTGCCCTTAAAAGTAACTCAGTCACTAGAAAAATAATCTAAATTATTAAGATAATAATAGTAAGAAGACCATCTTAAGCTCTTGGCAGGCAAAATAAAAAAATTTATGGATTTCCCTTTTGAGAATTATGTGAAATCCTGAAATTTTGAGCTTTATTTTGCTTTGCTTTATGTGATTTAAGGCACATTACTATGCACAACTTTCTTTGGGGAATCTTGACCATTTTGTGTCCCGTAGAACTTAATTTTTGTATGTTGTGACTTATTATACTTGTCGATGAGGTATAAGGATTTTTTTCTTTTATTTGTATATGCACATTTGGATAAAAAGGACACACACACATATATATGAAACAATTTTTCCTCTTTTACAGAATTAAATGTGAGGGAATCTGATCTAAGAGTTTGTGATGAATCATCATGTAAATATGGAGGCGTCTGTAAAGAAGATGGAGATGGTTTGAAATGTGCATGTCAGTTTCAGGTAAGGAAATCAGACCTTTTCTCAAAAGTTTTAACGTTTGTCATATTTTGTAATTCTACATTTTTTTAAATTAAAAAGCTTATTAAAACACCTTGAACCCTACAAGAAATTTGGGTTCACAGCCCACCGATTCTTGTCAAATGAAACGCTACTGTTTGTACCTTCCATTCTTTTCTTGAATGATAAGGACAGACTGGCTCTCATAGAAGGTGAAAATGCCTTGAAAAAAATATGAAAAGTTTTATTCAAATGTATAATTGTCACTGAAAGGAAGTAAGGTACAGATTGCAATAGAGTCACTTATTTAAAATGTTGGTCTTTTTATCCTCTTTCCTTCTCTTTCTTGTCTTTCTCTTTCCTTTATTTGCCCCATATTTGCTGCTGTCTTATCTTTTTTCGGCCAGAGGACATGACTGCCTCAGGGTAGATCCGAGTTAGAGATGGACTAGAAAGGGGGAATCTCAAACCAAGAGTGCGAATATCTTTATTTTTCAGATGCTGTTTTAGTTGTGAGTTTGTTGTCTAAAAAAAAAAACAAAAAGAATGGAAGTGAAATGTGCTACATTTTTTTTTTTTTTTTCCTTTTGATTGTGTCCCACAGCTTGTGGGATCTTAGTTCCCCCGACCAGGGACCATTGTTCACAAAGTGGTCCCTTATTCAGAATTTGTGATGAAACAAAAAAGGAACTAGAAATTTTAAAATTCATGATCTTATTCTAATTGTCCCTACCATTTTGGATTTTAAAGGGAAGAAAGGGAACAGAGATTAGGAATAAAAGCATAGGATAGTCAGTATTTCTAGAAACCCTATACAGCTTCAGGCATAATTCTGTATGATCCATCTGAAAATAGATAGCATATTTCCCACCCTTTCTTAGGATATTGTAATGAGAATCAGAATCAGAAAGAGACCTTGAATATGAAGCCTTTTTGAAAACTGTTAGCTATCAAGTTTATTTTCATTAAAAGAAGTAGAAAATTTAAGTAAAGGAGGAAGGGGTGGGGAGTATACTGATGACCAGCCAAAAATGTTCCTCTTGGTCAAAAGGGACTTTACAATCCACTGTTTATTGACAGTAGCCACCTTTGAAGTGGCTTAGCTAACCTTGTGCCCACCCCTCCATGGTTCCTCATGTAACAGTAGTCAGGCCAGTGTAACTACTGTATATAAAATAAATAACCAACATGGACCCACTGTATAGCACAGGGAAGCCTACTCAATATTCTGTAATAACTTACATGGGAAAAGAATCTTACAAAGAATGGATATATGCATATATAACTGAATCACTTTGTTTACACCTGAATTAACACAGCATTGTAAATCAACTATAATATAAAATAAAAATGAAATTAAAAAAATAGGCAGTGTTATGTCTGCCTGGCCTCTTGCTCCCTAAACCTTCTTAAGAAGGACAGTGACTAAAGTGGGCTTCTTTCCTTAAAAGAAGGTGTTGATTACATGATATGTACCAAGCCCTCATGTGCTTTTACTTCTTCTTGTTCTTCATGTTAGATAAATTTTACTTACCTACATCAAGGTTCACTGATCCTTTTTTCTGTCATCACCATTCTGCCATTCAGTGAGTCTTTACTTTCAGATACTTTATTTTTAGAATTTATAGTTTCTGTTTGAGATTTCTTGTCTTTTCATTCCTTACAAGCTTATTTTCCTTGAGCATAGATATTGATGCTTTAAAAATCTTTGCCAGTTTCAACATCTGGGACATCTCAGGGATCATTTCTATTGATTGCCTTTTCATTTGAGAATGGATTGTGTTTTCTTTTTATTCCTATTTATTCTGACTGTATCCTACACCTTGTGAATGATGTGTTTTCTAGTGTTTGAATTACATTCCTCTGAGTATTGTCATTTTTGAAGCAGTTGAATTGACTGAAAAACAGCAGACTTTGTCCTTCCTGTTTGAGTAGCAACACAAATATCGTTTATTTCAGTCTTGGCTGGTCTACTTGGAGTGTGCCCCATAAGTGCTTGGTTCAAAAGTCAGCCACAGAATCTGGGGCTCCCTGGTTTCTCTCTCCTTTCGGGGACTTTCTCGCTCACTTCCCAGTGGCTTTGGTCGCTCTGAATTCTGTCCTCTGGGTCTTCATGCAACAAAGATTGAAGGTTTTTTGGTGGGTATTTTAGCTATCCTGGGTGGGGAAAACTGGGGCTATTCCCCTCTTCCAACTGTTTTTTATTTCCTTAGGTTAAAGTCCTTGATGTGGAGTTGTCAGGCCAATGGAATGCTCATGTACAGATTAGCATTCTCACCAAGAGCAGTGTTACCAGGCTGCTTGTTTCCTTTCAGCCTCTTGGTAGTGAATTTTGTCAGTCCTTTTAAATTATATAAATATGAAAGGTAAAGAAACTTTTTGCATTTGATTACTGGAGAAATTGGAAATGTGCCATAGATTTATTTACCATTTTTTTGAATTAATATTTCATATTCTTTCTATTTTGGGGAGTATTTTCTTTTTCCCTGTGTTGATCTGTAAAGATACATGTGTATACTATATTAATAAAATATAATGTACTGTTTGTGTTGTTCTTATAATATTGCTTACTGTGCTGAGCATTTTATATCTATTAACTCCTGAATATTTTATATATATTTATATATAAAAATTAACATAACAAATTCTTATGAGAACCTGTGATGTAGGTATCATTTTGATACATTTTTTAAAAGTGTGGTATTTGCCATAGTAAACAACTTGAACATTATATAAGGAAAAAATGTCTTCCTTCCACTCCAGACTACCAGTTGCTCTTCTCAGAGGCAACATCTGTTAATTCTTACATTTCCTTTTAAAAATATTGTTTTACTAATACATAAGTGTTTTAATTTCTTTTAAGTACTAAGTCACTTATGCATGCATGCTAAGTCACTTCAGTCTTTTCTGACTCTTGGCAGTCCTATGGACTGTATCCCACCAGGCTCCTCTGTCTATGGGATTCTCCAGGCAAGAATACTGGAGTGGGTTGCCATGCCCTCCTCCAGGGGATCTTCCCAACCCAGGGCTCAAACCCACATCTCTTATGTCTCCCGCATTGGCAGGCGGGTTCTTTATCGCTAGAGCCACATGGCATATATGTAATCCATATAAACGAAAGTACCTTAGAGATGTACCTAGAGAAAAAGTACCTTACTTTTTAGTTTATATGGATTACAAAGAAAGCTTTATATATTTTAAAGAAGTTATCCTGGTATTATTTTCATTTTATGTTTTTTTATATAAAGTTTTACATTTTCATTTTATATTTATCTTTGTCTTCATGATTCTGCTTTTTATTCTCAAAGTCTTTCCTTGCAACTCTAAGGTTATAAAGCCTTTTGACCTTTTTAACTTACTTGAACAGCTAGAGAACCTTCTCATGATCTATCTGAATCCCTGTATTCTTACCTTGTGGCAAAGCAAGAAAGGAAAAGAAAAGTTAGGGGTTTAGATCACTAGACATTTACCCAGAGCTTACTTAGTGGTAGGTGCTGGGGATATAAAGATGTTTAAAGACAAATTACTGACCTTGCAGGAGCAAACTGCCTAAGGGCTTACAGCGTGACTTGATCCTGCTGCTGAGCGAAACTTTGACTCCTCTTCTTTATATGCTTTTACGTCTCTTCAACTTAGACTTCCGTTCTTGCTGGTTTAAGAACAATGACCTCATGTGCCCATTAAACACTTTTCTGTGGATGCTTTAGCAGTATCTTTCAATTCATTTAAAAACCTGGCTTATGATTCATCATGCTTTCAGTGTCAAGCTTTTGGGGGGGCATAATTGAAACACATTTTAACAGATAATAATAGGATTTTAAATTCTAAAATTGTTTTGTTTAGCCTGTTAATAGGAGCTATTACATCTTGCCACATACATAAACAAAATTGCTTTTATTAATTTTGAACAAAGAAAAATGATCAGTATTGCATCTTTTCATTGAAACCTGAATAATATATAAAGAGAAATGCCTGTGGCTTTTCCTCTTTTCTTTCTTCCCCTTTGTTCTTCTGACTGGAGTTCTCAGGCTGATATCTTTTTTTCCCTGAGTTTCATAGTATTTGCTCTAGCTAAGTACTCTGTCCTCTATTAGACTTTTGTATTAGTCAGGATTTTCCTGAGAAACAGAGCCAACAAGGTATATAGAGAGAGAAGAGAGAAAGAAATTACAAGGAATGGGCTCACTCAGTTATGGACACAAAGTCCCATGATCTGCAGCCTACAGGTTGGGGGCCCAAAAAGGCTGGTAATGTGGTTCCAGTGTGGTTCTGAAGGCTGGAGGATCAGAGGAACTGATATGTAAGTCTCAGTCTGAGTCCATAGGCCTGAGAACCAGGAGAAAACCAAGGTCCCAGCTCAATCGAGGTCAGGAGCTTATTCTCCCTTCATTTGCCTTTTTCTATTCAGGCCCTCAGTGGGTTGGATGATCCCACCCACATTGGAGAGGGTATTTATTCAGTTCACCAGTTTAAATGCCAGTGTCATTGAGAAATACCCTCTACAGATACATCCAGAAATGTTTAATCTAGGCACCCTGGAGCCCAGTCAAGTTGATACTTAAAATTAACCATCACAACCTTGTTAATATTATTGTATTCAGCACAGTTCCTGACACACAGTAGGTACGTAATAAATGCTTGAATGGACGTGGCTGCAGAGTTGTACACTGCTGCATCTCTGTAAACTGCTTCAAATCACTCTTCCAGGTGAAGAGTAGGTATAGGGGAGAGTTTTTTCCCCCAGCAAGAGTGACAGTAAAGAGGAGGCAAACCTTAAGATAGAGTCATGCCTGAGTTAGAAGTTGTGTGTTGTTAAAATTGCCCAAATCATAAATTTTTCTATAGCATAATAAGAAGCTCCTAAAAGCAACTCCTGGAAACTGACCGAGGAACTGCAGGTCTGCTTTTCCCATCATGCTCACTCCTTGGTATGTGCTTGTTAGGTTGCATTTCAAGGACATTGCCTATCTGTTTTAAGCTCCTTGCTCACTACCACCAAGTGACATATAGTGAGATCCTGCGGAAAAACTGGAGCATGTAGTGGTTAGTGTTAGGAATTAGCTATGACCCTAGACAATTACTTAGAACTCAGAAATGATAACATCTATAGCAGAACCAGTGAATGTTTGTTGAAAATTTACTATGGCCAGATATAAATGCTAAAGATGGATTTCTCTTATTTAATACTCATAACAGTTTTGTTAGGTAGATACTATTATAATTACCATTGTACAGATAGGGGAAAAAAAAATGGCATTGGTGCTAACCCGTAGTCACATGAATATTTGACCCAAGATTTGAACTCAGCATTTGACTTCAGAACTCTGGCTCTAAGCACTAAGTAGAGTACTGGAGTGGGTTGCCATTTCCTTCTCCACATGTGCTTTGCAGGACTGTTACATTTAAGTTAGTTTAGGACATTAAAGTTGCAGCCAATATTTACTAGATAGAAACTCTGCATTAAATGTTAGCTATTACCGTATAGATTCACAGCCCTATCAGACTTAATAACCCTTTTTTATAACCAATAATTTGTATTCCATTTCTTTTCTAAAGTGAAATTTGTGGATAATGTAGCTTACATAAACATGTAATTAAAGAAATCAATATAATGTATAATTGAAATGTAAAGGAGAAATAAAAGTAATTTATAATAAAATAAGTATTTCAAAATGTAAATGCTGGGACATGATTATACTAGAAGACAATGTGGGGGTCCATTGCTTATATCTACTTAAATGAATATTTGGATTTTTAAAAAGATCATCATCAGCACTTGCATACCAGTAGTACTTAAAAACGAAAAGTAGAAGTATGGTGAATGCTAGAATAAAAACTGTTAGGAGAAGCCGCTGCTGCTGCTAAGTCGCTTCATTCGTGTCCGACTCTGTGCGACCCCAGAGACGGCAGCTCACCAGGCTCCCCCGTCCCTGGGATTCTCCGGGCAAGAACCTTGGAGAAACTAGAGCAGTCTTATTTGTTTATGATCTTACCGTAGTTCCTGCATGAATGGCTAGAGGTGCATTCAGAAATTGTATGGTGTACAAAAAAAAGAAATTGTATGGTATATATAAAAAAAGAAGTTGTATGGTATATAAACAAAAAGAAATTGTATGATATGTATGTTGTATGGAACTGCCCTTTCCTTTGTGGTACTTTGAGCACTCTTAGAATCCATCTGCTAAATGACAGTAATGTCCTCTTGTCATCAGTTCAGTTCAGTCCACTAATTTGTGTCCAATTCTTTGTGACCCCATGGACTGCAGCACGCCAGGCCTCCGTGTCCATTGCCAACTCCCAAAGCTTACCCAAAAACTTATGTTCATTGAGTCAGTGATACCATCCAACCATCTCATTCTCTGTCATCCCCTTCTCCTCTGCCTTCAATCTTCCCCAGCATCAGTGTCTTTTCAAATTAGTCAGTTCTTCTTATCAGGTGGCCAAAGTATGAGTTTCAGCTTCAGCATCAGTCCTTCCAGTGAATATTTAGGACTGATTTCCTTTAGGATGGACTGATTGGATCTCCTTGCAGTCCAAAGGACTCTCAAAAGTCTTCTTCAACACCACAGTTCAAAAGCATCAATTCTTCGGCACTCAGCTTTCTTTACAGTCCATACATGACCACTGGAAAAACCATAGCCTTGACTAGACGGACCTTTGTCGGCAAAGTAATGTCTCTGCTTTTTAATATGCTGTCTTGGTTGGTCATAACTTTTCTTCTAAGGAGAAAGTGTCTTTTAATTTCATGGCTTCAATCACCATCTGCAGTGATTTTGGAGCCCCCAAAATAAAGTCTCTCATTGTTTCCATTATTTCCCCATCTATTTGCCATGAACTGATGGGACCAGATGCCATGATCTTAGTTTTTTGAATGTTGAGTTTTAAGCCAACTTTTTCACTCTCCTCTTTCACTTTCATTTGTCATGGTGACAACCAAAAATGCCTCCATGGGGCACCCACACCTAAGGGGCATGAGTACCTTTGTGAGCACTGTATTAGAAAGTTGTTAAGCATTGTTGAGTGAAGAGTTAGTTGGCTTGAAAAATCCATAGACTTGTATTTGATATCTTGGAGCTTATGGTCTTTTTTTGTTGTGTTGTTGCTAATTATACATTGTATAATTACAGAGTAACGTTGACTCCTGCAGACATCATATAGTTTTATTGTGTACATGTTAGGGGAAGAGAATAAAGGAATGTGATCCTTGGAAGAACTGGAGGAATATAGGAAGGCATCCTAAAGTAAAATTTGAGTTTTAACTAAAGTTGATGTAGGAGTCTGGTGATAGTGTATAGCAAGTCAACTTGGTTATAAAATATTTTATTAAAAATTGTTTTTACCAGTGCTACCTGAGGTAGCATGCCAAAGTCATGGTTCATAAAGTAAGTTGACCACGTGTTAAAAAGTAAATGAATGATGAAAGTAGGCCTTGCTCATTGCAGAAAAATTGAGAAAAACAGAAAATCCTAAATATGGAAATAAAAAAATATGGTGACAAGTAATGTGAAAAATTTATTGATATTTTCTTCCAGGATTTACTCTGAATATTTATTTTTCTAAATAATTCAGATATATATATATATATATAATTTATCTTCTTTCTACATTTTTATTTTATATTATCATATTATTTAAGAAATTTTCATTCAGTTTTATGGACTAGATAATGCATTTAAAAATGGCACAAAATTCTCAGAAGTTATATACATGGTATTATTACCTGCTTTTCACCTAACATCATCTTTTTATGTCACACAGTATTCTTATAAAGGGTAATGCTCAATGACTCTTTGAACATATATAGCGTGCTTTAAAATAAACATTACCTTATTGGATACTTAGATTTTTTCTTGTATGTTTTTGATATGAATACATTTCTATTTGAAATGACTGTAATAAATTTTCATCTATCGTAGTTTCCTTCAGATAGATCCTTAAATGTGTAATTCTAGATCAAAAGCCTCATTGCTTTTTTAGAACTCTTAAAATGTGTTATTAAATTGTATTCTTTAAAGATTGAGCCAGTTTAAATTACAGCAGGGCTGTTGGTATGCAACTAAATTGAAATTTTTGTTTGTCTAATAGCCAGTTTTATATGGTTAAAGTAGCATCTTATTTTCATGTACAACTCTGATTATTAGTAAAGGTCAGCATTTTTAATATATTAATTGACCATTTGTTATCTTTCTGTAAATTTGTCTTTTGTCCATTTTGTATTAATTGGTACTGTCTCTGTTTTAGTGATGATAACTTGTATCATGTTATACTATTTTCTCCCAGATTTTAAAACTTCAGTCGTGTATATTTTTGAAATATAGAAGTTTTAAAGTCTTTTAAACATCTCAATTCAGTGTCATTTCTCAAACCTGTATCATCTTTTTTCTTTTCATCTACTCATTCTTCAAGGTCCAGTTCATGTTTCACTTTCTCTGAGGAAGCTTTCTTAAATACCTTATATCTTACAGTAATAGGTGTTAGATATTATACTTATTATCTGTACTTTTGATTTAGTACATGATCATATATATACCCACACATATATATTTCATATTTATATGGCTCTCTAATAAGATTGTAAAGTCTCAGAGAACAGAGCTCATGTGTCTTCTATAGCATTTACCTTGAAACCTTTTATACTAGAGGTGCTGAATAAGTGAATTTTGATAATTTACATCATTAGTGCTTATTCCAAACATTGGAAAGAATCTCCTCTTATATTATCTCCTTGGATTGCTAGCAAATGATGTAGACAGGATAGAGATTTTCATTCTCATTTTTATGGATAGTTGATAGTTAAAATATTTTCATTATAAATGTGAAAAAAAGGTATGAGAAAGTAGCACAGCTCTTCTTTTTAAAAACCAAATAAAAGAGCAAACTTCTGTAGTAGAAGTGTGTTACAATCCTGTGGCATTGCATTCATGAATATGAAATGAACTATTAACATTCACGTGTCTCTCTGAGAATTTATTTTTGTTTCTTTTGCAGTGCCATACGAATTACATTCCTGTCTGTGGATCAAATGGGGACACGTACCAAAATGAATGCTTTCTCAGAAGGGCTGCTTGTAAGCACCAGAAAGAGATAACAGTAGTAGCGAGAGGACCGTGCTACTCTGGTATGTGTGCTGCTCTCCTAAAGAAACGTTAGAAGTGGTTCTGCTGTACTAAGGTGAAGTTTCCAGTCAGAGGTTCATTCCCAACGCTGCTGTGTGGATTGGGATGATTATGTGGGAAAGTGGGCGGGGGCTCTTTTTGCCCCCATCTCATGTTGCTTTTTAACCCCTGGTGGTCTCTCTTATTACCTCTTCTGTGGCACTTCTCAGGACGTTTTTAGTTTAATACTATTTTTGGTGGGGACTTTGCATATCAATTTTGCCTTATGGTTTGAACATTAGGCAGAATAAGATTTGGGAGGGTAAATGCTATGAGATCCGTTTTGTTAATTTTTATTTTGGTGCGAGGTGGAGTGGGGAATATTGTAGAAACTCATTAGTGGCATCCCAGAAAGTGTTTGTCCAAGCTCTTCTCTTTGTATCTTTTCTGTTTGCCAGCCTTTGTTACCAACTTCCTCCCAATTTTTGTATATACTTCTCTTTTCCTTCCTGAATTATTTGTTGTTGTTGTTACTAAGTTGTGTCTGACTCTTTTGTGACACCAAGAACTGCTGCATGCCAGGCTTCCCTGTGCTTCACTATCTCCCGGAGCTTGCTCAAATTCATGTCCATTGAGTCAGTAATGCTATGTAACCATCTCATCCTCTGTCATCCCCTTCTCCTGCTTTCAATCTTTCCAACATCAGGGTCTTTTCTAAAGAGTTAGCTCTTTGCATCAGGTGGCCAAAGTATTGGAGCTTCAGCTTCAGCATCAGTCCTTCCTATAAATATTCAGGGTTGATTTTGTTTAGGATTGACTGGTTATATCTCCTTTCTGTCAAGGGATTCTCAAGAGTCTTCTGTAGCATCACAATTCAAAAGCATCAATTCTTCAATGCTCAGCCTTCTTTATGTCTTCCTAAATTGGTAGTGGTTAATTTTGGAAGGCATTACTATAAGAAACCAACAGTACTGCCTTGGTTTCTTACTTGTGTTTGTATCTTGGAGCAGGGATGCTGGTGAGATATTATAATAGAATTATTGTATGAAGGTTAACAGTAAATGTGGAGGCTGTTCTTTATATGATTACTTCATTTCCTTTCTTTTCCTGTATACTACAGTGCCCATGTTCAGAGTTTTTATTGGGGCTCCATTACATAAGCATGACTAATTGATTGTCCGTGTGGTTGATCTCAGATTTGGTCTACTAACACCACATGATTCAAGCCTCCACTCTGAACTATGTGGTTGGTCTTTCTGGTGTGAGCTAGCCCCTACCCTAAGAATATTGAGTGTGGCCAGCCCCACCCTCAGATCTGATGTGGTCAGCTTCCTTCCTAAACATCAGTTGCCTTCTAGAAGCTGTGGGCCAAGGCCAGATCTCTCTTTGGGAAAGGCCAAATTCTTTTCCATACACTAAATAATTAGGTTCCCTTAGGCCAGTAGACTGATTCGGTATGGTTCTCACATACTTTCTAGGTACATTATATTTCACAGACTTGATTTAGAAACTAAAAAGGAATATGGAGTTCTTTATAATCCCAAATTAATTATGCATCATTTATGAGGAGTTAAGATGCCAACTGCTTTGATAAACAATGAATGTTAAACATGGGGAGGCAGAGTGTTAGGCTGGAAAGAGCACTGCACTAGGCTTAGAAAGTCTAACTTAAATTAACTCCAGCTCTGGTTTGCTGAATGACCTTGCACAAGTCACTTAGCTGCTCTGAGCCCCAGTTACATACCTACATGGTTAGATGGTTATCGTCTCCTGCGGTTAAGTGAGGGTCGAATGAGCTAATCTATAAGGTGCTACTTTGATCTTGTTATCTGCTAGGTGGGCTCTGTGTTCTGTCATTTAGTCTGGTGTAGGTCCTGTTTGCTATGCTAGAAATAACATTCTCCTTTGCTTATTTGAGAACTCCTTTTTTTAATGCTTTAATATTGAGCTTAAGTCTTTTCTCCTCTCTGAAATCTTTCTTCTTTGGCATCTCCTGGCAGAGTTTGTTCATGCTTTGTGCATATGTCTGTGTATATATCATACTTCATTTCATTTATCCAACACAGATGAATGTGTTTATCCTTTAGCCAGATCCTGTTTCTGAACAGGAAAGTACTATGTCTTGCCTAGAGAGGATGTCATAATTCCAGGGTTGGAGTGGGGGAAAGCGTGTGTCTAGTGAAAATCTAATCTACAGAAAGAGCTCAACCTCATTATCAAAGTAGTCACAATATATTTATTTCAAAATTTAAATGACCTTTATGGGAGGCGGTGAGATATAATATTTATTAAAATTGGACATTGGTTGAAAAACAGGTTGGTAGTGAGTATCTCCTGGACTGGGTCTGTCTTATTTATCAGTTTGTACCTATTACTTTTACTGTGTTGTCTAACACATAATATGTACCTAGTCAACGTATATGGAATAGAAGGGAAAAAGAGAGTTTTCCTAAGAAAAATTTGGTAATAAAAATAAGTCAAGTTCCCTTCTTGTCTTTTTTTCTGCTCTTTCATCCTTTCTTTTCCTCTACTTAGAGAAGATATTTTTCATGGTTGATCAGTCAGTGAATACACTATAAGACTTTATAAATCCCATGTTCAGTTCAGTCACTCAGTTGTGTCCGACTCTTTGCAACCCCATGAACTGCAGCACCTCAGGCCTCCCTGTCCATCACCAACTCCTGGAGTTTACCCAAACTTATGTCCATTGAGTCAGTGATCCCATCCAACCATCTCATCCTCTGTCATCCCCTTCTCCTGCCCTCAATCTTTACCAGCATCAGAGTCTTTTCAAATGAGTCAGCTCTTTGCATCAGGTGGCCAAAGTATTGGAGTTTCAGCTTCAACATCAGTCCTTCCAATGAACACTCAGGACTGATCTCCCTTAGGATGGACTTTTTGGATCTCCTTGCAGTCCAAGGGACTCTCAAGAGTCTTATCCAACATCACAGTTCAAAAGCATCAATTCTTCGGTGCTCAGCCTTCTTTATAGTCCAACTCTCACATCCATACATGACCACTGGAAAAACCATAGCCTTGACTAGACGGACCTTTGTCGGCAAAGTAATGTCTCTGCTTTTTAATATGCTGTCTAGGTTGGTCATAACTTTCCTTCCAAGGAGTAAGCGTCTTTTAATTTCATGGCTGCAGTCACCATCTGCAGTGATATTTGAGCCCCCAAAATAAAGTCAGCCACTGTTTCCCCATTTATTTGCCATAAAGTGATGAGACCAGATGCCATGATCTTAGTTTTCTGAATGTTGAGCTTTTAGCCAACTTTTTCACTCTCCACTTTCACTTTCATCAAGAGGCTCTTTAGTTCCTCTTCACTTTCTGCCATAAGGGTGGTGTCATCTGCATATCTGAGGTTATTGATATTTCTCCCGGCAATCTTGATTCCAGCTTGTGCTTCTTCCAGCCCAGCGTTTCTCATGATGTACTCTGCATAGAAGTTAAATAAGCAGGGTGACAATATACAGCCTTGACGTACGCCTTTTCCTATTTGGAACCAGTCTGTTGTTCCATGTCCAGTTCTAACTGTTGCTTCCTGACCTGCATATAGGTTTCTCAAGTGGCAGGTCAGGTGGTCTGGTATTCCCATCTTTCAGAATTTTCCACAGTTTATTGTGTTCCACACAATCAAAGGCTTGGCATAGTTAATAAAGCAGAAATAGTTTTGAAGTGGCTGATACCTAAAATGTGTATTTTTTCCAATCCCTCTTGTTTCTACCATGATTGGGACTTTGATTATTGTCTTTGGGAAATTGAGGGTGAGGGGGGAAGGGAGCCATATTGTGAAGGATGTCCCCTATTCTTGAGAGCTATCTGACAGACTGGAATGCATTTTCTGGTAAATTCTCCCTAGAAAGTGCTGGATAGAGTGTCAAGTTCATCACTTGCCATCTTGGCTCCAGGCTGATGATGCTACAGTCTTGCCTTCTTTTCAATATGCTTTGTGCCATATGTTGGTTCTTTCAGGATTATAAAATACATATTTTAAATTAATTACCTTTTACACTGGTTTCTTGCTGGTAACTTTGAGGGAGGCTCTTTAATTTGATTAGTAACAAGTTTTTCACCGACACCTTGGTGAGATTCCTTCTGGTAAGGTTTCCTGGAGGAAGTTAATTTCATCAGCATTAAGAAAGCCTCAACCCTGAGGTTCTTTCCTTCTAAACCTTAGGTTTATTCATATCTTTTGGCCTTTATCCACAGATTTAATTAAGAAGATTTTTGGAGCAAGACCCAAAGCTTTTCCTCCCTTTTTATTAAAAGCAGTTTATTTATTATTCCTTTAAAGCTTTAGCAAAATTAAACATTTTTTCTACCTTTAAAGTGAGTTCATTAAAATTATTTTTATTTAGCCATTTACTTTATAATATTTATTGATTTTTCACTTTGTACAAAGCACCTGTGTATTTTCTGAATGAGCTACAAAGATTATGAGGTATAGATTATGTATCCAAGGAATTTATATTTGAAGAAAGGTACAAAATAAGTATATAAGAATAAATTTTTGGATATTGAAAAAAATGAGAAAAGGGACTATCTGAGAATGGATATCACAGTTTGATTTTTGACAAGAAATTTTACTATTTGGTAAGATGAGATTCTGGGAAAAGTGTTGATAGTCATTCTTTATTTTTCTTCTCAGATAATGGCTCTGGATCTGGAGAAGGAGGTAAGTTTCAAATACCCCTTAAAAGGCATTTTCTTCTTTTGCATTTTAAAAATGGCTTTACTGAGATAAAATTCACATACCATACAATTTGCCCATTGAAAGTGTATAATTCAGTGGCTTTTAGTGTATTAACAGAGTTGTACATTAATCACCACAGCCAACTTTAGAACATTTTCATTACCCCAGAAAGAAACCCTGTATCCCTCAGCCATCATCCCAACCCCTCAGTTTCCCTTAGCCCTATGCATTCCTTTTTTTTCCTGCATTTATTTTTCATTTTAGATTTGTTGTCAGACTAAGGGGAAACATTGCTCCAGTTAAATTGAAGTTATACCAAAGGGCCCTCTCTGTAGGATCAGACCCCAGGTAATTTTAGCTCGAATCAGAGTATTTGTGACTCTTCCGTCGTTTGCTTACACATTTTTTGCTCATTGGGAATTTTCAAGGCACAAAATTTAAAAAACTAGTATTTGGTAATAGCATGTAACAGAGTTTACTCTGAATTATTAGAATTGATTAGAACAGATACTATACTTGATCTCAGCCATAAAGCCAAGAAATGATGAATTATTAGAATTGAGAATGACTAAACTATCTCATAATCTAATGGGACTGTAATTCTTAATGAGTATCTACTGAATGCAAAATGTTTCAGGTGCTCTGTGGATGCACTAAAAGAAAAAACATCTCTGGTAAAATTCACATGTATGCACATGAAAACCACAGTTATGATCCTTCCAGCACTATCTGAAACCTTACTCCATCCCCCTACATTTCATAGAACTCTAAAATTGTAGAGTTGGAAGGGACTTTAAAGGTCACCTAGAGAGTAGAAGAACTGTCCTGAGGAAGAAGTTCAGGGATGATGGTTTTAGCTTTAAAAAAAAAGAAAGATTAAAAGCTGTCTAAAAATAGAATTTGAGTGGACATGTTCAAGCAGAGACTTCGTGATCATGTGTGAAGAATGAGATCATAAATTCTAGATCTTAGAACTGGAAAGGACTTTAAAGGACCATGTAGTCTAGCCCCTGTGGTCAGATATTCAGTTAGGAAATTGTCATTGTTACTATATGAAAGAAATGGAAGTTGGTCTACATATTTGCTTTTATGGTACAAATATTGGATGTCTTGCCCTGAGAATGTTGGTTGTTGGTAATTTTTTTTTTAGGGAGTTTGAGTTAGAAAGGCCAAGTGGTTTGCTCAGATTAATACACAAATTCTAGTGAGCTCATGGTGGCTGTGTGAGTTTTAGATCTCATGGTATTTCTGAGGCTTAGAAATACTTAAGATTATGCTCCCTGGAACTGTTTGGGAGTATGCATGAGAATTTGGGTAAAGTGTAGGTAGATATCCAAAATGGCAAGTTTAGAGATAGTACCAAACAGGCACTTAGGTCTGTGTGCTTGCCTTATAACACCTTCTGTGCTGATAGGCACCCCCTCAGTAAGGTATGCTTTCCCAAACCAGACTGGGACATCCTCTAAGTAAACCATAATCCCTAAATTGGCTTCAGAACTCATCTCCCTGCCCAGTTTGAGTTTCTCATAATAGGATCCACTGTAGCTGAGACCCACAGAAACAAGGTTCCCTAACTGTGAAATATGAGCTGATTTGGGGGCTGGTGGTATGCACTGATCTTGTGCTGGATCATAGGAGACCTATACATTTCAGCATTCTTGGTATTATTGGCAGGGCTAGGTGGCAAAATAGAAAAGGGTAAGTACTTTGTAAATAGACTCCTTTTTAAAATTTGAAGACAGTTTTTAAGGCAGGTGTGAAACTGCTGTGAGGACAAGGCAGTGGTTAGACTCGGCTGTGTTGAGTAACTTGTTTGTTGAATCACTTACTGCTAATAGGATTGCACAGGCTGTTTCAGTAGGGTAATCACTGGACTGAATATATTGCTCATGTTTATTTCCCCTCTCTTATTTCATGTTATGGTAATTCTTTTTAAGAATTAATGAGACCTAGCTTATTGTTCCATGGTACTTAGGCTAAGGGATTATTTTTCTGGCCCCAATACTTGTTTTTTTCCCACAGTATATGTTAGACTCTGTATTGACAGCATTTTTGGACTCAAGCATCAGTAGCTTTTTGGAATTGATTGTTTTCAAGAGCCTTGCGTACATTTTCCCCAGAAATAGGATAATGGCTGCTGAAAACATGAAGCAGGTCTGGAAAGGATCCCAGCTTTTGGTTGAAAATTTAATTTTTCTTTTTAAACAGAAGAGGAAGGGTCAGGGGCAGAAGTTCACAGAAAACACTCCAAGTGTGGACCCTGCAAGTATAAAGCTGAGTGTGATGAAGATGCAGAAAATGTTGGGTAAGTTGATTGAGGGAAAGGGATAAACTTATTTGGAGGTCAATTGTCAGCATTATTATGTTATAGAAAGCTTATCTTTTAACCTGCTTTAGTGTATATTGTGTGTGCCTTCTTTATTTTTTGTTTACTGTTAATCTACTGACTTTTAAGTTGATATGATACTATAGCTATCTAAGTCAGTTTAAGTGTTTTAGAGTGGAAATCCATTTGTAACTTTTTTTTTTCATTTTACCACTCCCTTTCTTCACTGATAATTTTATACTGTTATAAAACTGAACTATACCAAGTGCTAATTTTATTCATCAGAATTACTCTTATTTGAATTACCTTACTTTTATATCTTCAGCTAGAATCATGATAAAACAGTTTTTCTTACATTTTTATACACAAATTTTAAATGCATTAAGAAAAATCCAAAACTTTCAAAATTTTAAAGATAGTAAGTAAATATAATAAGTAAAAATTATTTCTGGAAATCTCAGCTGGACAGACTGACATTCTGTTTTGTTTTCTCACTTATGTTCAGCTTTCACCAAGGTAAGCTTTGTAGCTGACCTGTGTTGTCCATCCAGTTTCCCGTGCACTCTCCCTGAAAAAGGTGCAGAGTAGTAGCAATATAGACCTCACCAACACAGCCAGCTTTGTTCCTTTCGTCAGGCTCCTGTTTGTTTATCCCCAGGCTCAACCTTCCTTCATTTCCCTGTGGTGCTTGCTTTCTGCATAGTTGATTCTAAAAACTTTAATACTGTCTTTAGGGCCTTATGTAGCACAAATGGATCCTCTTCACTTCCTCAGTTTCCCCTTAGTGTGTATTTTGAAACACTTATAGAGATTTGCACTTTCTTTCTTACTCATATGTATTTTCACTGTGCATTTCTATGTTTTATTCAGTCCATAAATGCATATTTGAGCCTTTTACTCATCAATGGTAATATGGTTTAGTTAGCGTTTATGCCTGGAGTGACTTTTACAAATAAGGATCACTGTGTTTTCAGTATTTTGATACATAGTCAGCTATTTGTCCGGCACTTGGTAAAATTAAATGTCTGATAATTTACTTGATATATATTTCAAAGTAGGTGAGAATTGACAAAAGACAAATTCAATAAAAAGTCGAACACTGCAGCAAACCCTGTGTTTGCTCTGCTTCTGCATACGAGTCACTTGTTGACATGTCCATCTGTTTGAATCAGAGTGGATTGATTTGTGAGATGATGTTTCCCAAAGTAGATTTTGGCCTGTAGAACATGAGAGAAATGATAGCAATGTGGACTTACAGAGAGGACAGGTAATAGATACTGTGTTCTTTTTCTCTTTTTGTACTGAAGATACGGTATGATGCAATACCTGTGTGTATATGTGTGCGTGTGTGTGTATTTTTGCAGATATTTAGTTCTTTTCTCTGCTTTTCCTCAGAACTGTTCTAAAATCGTCTTCAGAGTCAGAATAGCTGTCAGTGATTGATCCACGTGGTCTGTTGAGCTTTTGTTATTCTGTTGACAGTGCCTCTCTTCAGTCCTCTTTTACACATTCTCTGCTATCATTTTTCATCTCTTAATTGAAAGAGAGAGAGATCTTTTGCTTGGAAGTAGAACAGATTCTGTGTAATCTCAGAGGTAGCCTTAAGTATGACATCTGTATAAAATACGCATCATTCTATGTACACCTCCTCTTGATATGATATGTAGTCTGTCCTCAGTCAGAGCATGTCTGTTGTATAGAAACACATTAAATTCATTATGTGTGTGTCTATTTGAGAACTTGTAACTGCTGTCCTCGCAGGTACACGCTCTAAGCAAAAGAAAGTGAGTAGAGACAAGGGAAGAGCTTACCAATAAAAGGAGCAGGCAGGCTGAGGAGCCTCCTCAGGAGCCCATGGATAGATTGGGACAGGCAGCCAAGACCAGGCCAGGAAATTGATGCAATAATAGAAGAACATTAAGGAAGTAATTTGTGCCTTTACCTAGAAAGCGAGTACATATATACATAGTAATAACAGATATTAAGTAAAACAAAATCCTATCATACTTAACCTTTACTAAAAATAATGTACTCTAATATTTCCTATAGTGATTATGACTTAGAGTTTACAAAATATTGCTCTGTAATGTAACTATAATAGATACTTTATTTCATGTTACATTTTTAGATATGGGTATTCATTAAAAAATATTTTGAGGGCTTCCCTGGTGACTCAGTGGTAAGGAGTCTGCCTGCCAATGCAGAAGACATGGGTTTGATCCCTGATCTGGGAGGATCCCACATGCTTGGGAGAAACTAAGCTCGTTCACCCCAACTATTGGGCCTGTAGAGCCAAAACTGCGCAGCCTACGTGCCACAACTCCTGAAGCCCTCGAGCCCGTGCTCTGCAACCAGAGAAGCCACTGCAATGAGAAGCCTGCACACCACAACTGGAGAGCTGCCCCTGCTCTCCGCAATTGGAGAAAAGCCCACGCAGCAGTGAAGACCCAGCACAGCCAAAAATAAAAAATAGATTAAAAAATTATTTTTAAAATAAATAGAAGTATTTTTTAATCTTCTGTCATTGTGAAATATCTTTCCTGTCAAATGAAATGCTGTATATCAGTATAATCTATCTGGTTTCCAGAGGGCAGCTAATCTTTTTTTTTCCCTTTTGTACTTGGCTAATTTATTCTTGTTTTTAAAATTTCTTTTTTTATTGAAGTATGGTTGATTTACAATGTTGTGTTAGTTTCAGGTGTATAGCAAAGTGATTCAGTTATACATAATATATATTCTTTTTCAGATACTAAAACCTTTCTCTTGCTTTAAAAGCTCTTTTTTCCTTTGCTAATAGGGAAAGAAACTTGACCATTTGTGGAAGGGGATAAATGGTTCAGTTAAGTTAATGTTAAGTTAATTTTCTGCTGTTAAGAGAGGTGCTAGTGTTTTATTTAGCCATTTAAATGGAAATTGATTTAAACAGATTGTCTTCTTAAACAGACTATACAGAACATATTCTAACTATTCTTAAAGTCATATATTGTATAGTGTGTTACAGTTTTCAAACATTGTTACCTAAACTATTTTTTTCAGCTCTTTATGGCAGTATGTCTGGTTGGTAGGGCGAGGATTTATTACTCTGATTTTACAGGTGGAGGTGAGCGCAGAAGAGGCCGAGTGGCTTGTGATTAAGAACAGAACCAGAACACAGGTCTCATGACAACGGATTTATCTATCGTGTTGTGTATGCACATGTGTAATACCATGGTGTTCTCAGAGGCCCCTAATGCTAGTAGTTCCACCCCTACTTAAGGGTCCGTTCTGCCTTGTTTTTGGGGTTCCACTACTGTTTATAAAAATGATTTTTCTTCTCCCATGTCAGGTTGTTCCCTTGCTTCTGGGTGCTGTCAGTACGCCTAGTCAGTGATTCTGATTGTAGATGACTTCAACTTATTAGTTGCTTCTCTGCTTCCCCAAAATAGGAAACCGTGTGCTTATAGGAACGGTATCTAATAAAATCAGAGTAAATAGGTTCTTAGTGAGGTGCATGAACTTCTTATATTGTATGACTGTTTTCTCTCTTATCTGCTTATTGGCTATTTTAATTATAATTGAAATTAGCTTTGCTTGTGAGAGGCTTTTTTCTTCTTTCTTCCTGAAACACAGTGTGACTCTCTAATGGCATTGGGGGCTTTTGCATGGGTTTGTGAATCACTGCAGATGGTGATTGCAGCCACGAAATTAAAAGATACTTACTCCTTGGCAGGAAAGTTATGACCAACCTATATAGCATATTCAAAAGCAGAGACATTACTTTGCCAACAAAGGTCCATCTAGTCAAGGCTATGGTTTTTCCAGTGGTCATGTATGGATGTGAGAGTTGGACTGTGAAGAAAGCTGAGCACCGAAAAATTGATGCTTTTGAACTGTGGTGTTGGAGAAGACTCTTGAGAGTCCCTTGGACTGCAAGGAGATCCAACCAGTCCATCCTAAAGGAGATCAGTCCTGGGTGTTCATTGGAAGGAATGATGCTAAAGCTGAAAGTCCAGTACTTTGGCCACCTCATGTGAAGAGTTGACTCATTGGAAAAGACTCTGATGCTGGGAGGGATTGGGGGCAGGAGGAGAAGGGGCCGACAGAGGATGAGATGGCTGGATGGCATCACCGACTCGATGGACGTGAGTTTGGGTGAACTCCGGGTGTTGGTGATGGATAGGGAGGCCTGGCGTGCTGCAGTTCATGGGGTAGCAAAGAGTCGGACATGACTGAGCGACTGAACTGAACTGTGATGTCTGTCTGCATTGATGTTTTCCCTTTGAATTTATACCTAGAGCTAGATAGTTGAGGTTCCAAGAAATTTGATGCCCACATGGAGAGGTTTCAGTATTTCATTGTGACTGTTTTGAAATATAGTGGCTAGATTTTCTTAGTCTTAAAACTTGGGAACAGTATCTGCTTTACAGAAAATTAGATTTCTCCATATTCTTACCAACTGTATCCCTCTTCATCTAAACAGTATCTCTTAAAAAAAAACAACCCAGTATCTCTCATCTGTCCAAGGCTGATGTTATTGCTCTAAGATAGTTCTCAACTATTTGTCTGTACAGTGGGACCAAATAGTCATAGAACTCCTTCAGCCAGGTAGACCTTTTATATACCTGACTTAAATCCCTGCCATAAACGATTTGAGGAGTTTGTAGAATCATCTGGCATAATGTCAATACAGGTGAGCTATAAGAATCCTGCAATCACTCCTTTGAACTTTGTCTGTCATGTGCTTTATGGAAATTGTCCCTGCTCTTCTGCCTTTTTGATGTCAGTCACTTTGGAGATGGTGTTTTCCTTTTCCCTGAGGGACATAAGCTCTCAGAGTTGCTCAGAGAAAGAATCATGTAGGTGTGCAGTGTGACAGACAGTTTGAGAAGCAGGTATTAGTAATTCACCTGATAGACATCTTTGTTGTTATACCATCATTTTCATCATTTTCTGTTTGGAGAGTTGTTGGCCATTGTCACAAGCTGATGAGTCTCTTCCTCAGAATGTGCAATGAAGTCTTTTCCCTCATTGTAACAGAAAGAATAATGCTCTATATCTGTGTTCTCCATCAGTCCTCCTTTCTAGAAACTGCACATAGTTTTTTTTTTTCTTTTTTAAAAAAGCAACCAAAGAAGTATTTTCCTACTGTTACCTTCTCCTCACCTCTGATTTCCTCCTAATCAGAGATGACCGTAATTTATTTACTAATATCATTTATGTATGTATGTCTGCATTCACGCTTTTGAAATTCAGTGTTAGAAATTCAGAAGCTTTACAGGGCTTTACAGGTAGACTTTTAAAGCTATTTAGGTTTAGTAAATTTCTACCATGGTCCCTTACACTAAAATGGAAAAATAATTGTATGTTGTCTGTTTTCCTCTGGTAATGGGAAATAAACACTATTAAACATTATTCTGTACTGAATATAACCCAGATGTTAGCAATGAAGGCTCCTTTATCCAGAAATATCTGACTGTATTTCTGTACAGCTGCCAGTAATGGTTTCTTTTGAGAGGTTAGATTTTAAAATGTAGAACACAGTATTCTCCGTGGCCTCCTGCAGTTTTCTGAATGCTCTGTTGCTCTTTGATAATTTGCCTCTGTTATTCTCTCTGCCTGAAGTCCCACCCCTGTATGTCTATTTGTTTAATTCCTGCTCTTCCTTTCAGCTTGGATATAAGCATGACTTTAGCACCTCTTCCTAGCAGCATGCCTTGCTCTTTCTGCAGTCCCTATGAGATAGATGACTAACCCTTGTGTTCAAACAACCTCCACATAGCACTTAAATTGATGGGACTGCTAACAGATTGTGGATTCCCTGAGGACAGGGACTTTGTCTTGCTGGTTTCTACAGTGGACGAACTTGCCATGAGGTTGGGTATCATAGGTTCCCTCCGTAGGTCTTGTGAACTGGCAGTTCACACAGGGCTTTCTTATTCACTTGGAGCTGCACAAGGGGTCATAGTGATGGTTTAACATGTGTGAGAAGGATTAGTAATATTGTGAGGAACTTGGAGCAGGTGAATTTGTTGCAGGCTTTGTTAGGTGTTTGTGAAATCTACATAACTTCACGTGATTTAGTTTAAAATGCCAGTGATCATAAAACTTAACCATATCTCTAAGGAATGACACTATCTATGTACAGTAAGTAGAAAGAAAGAGACAGGATAGATATTTTTCAATAATACCTTTCAGATGTACATAGAATTTGATGATTTCAAAGGGCTTTTTACAAAAGCTTATTTGATTCTGTCACCAGCATTTGAGGTATTATCCCTATTATTAAAGACTCAGAGTTGTGATTTGCCAAAATCCTCAAGCTAAATCAGAGAAGTAATTGAATATATTCATTTATTTATGTATGTATGCCTGCATTCATGCCTTTGAAATTCAGTGTTAGAAATTCAAAAGCTTTATAAGGCTTTACAGGTACAGGTCTGTTTTCCACCCCAGTCCTCAGCTACCCAATTGTCTTCACTAGAGGCAGTCACTGTGATCAGTTTCTTAATCTCCCAGAGGTATTTTCCCCATGTACAAAAAGTATGCACACATATTCTTTCTTTCCTTTTTATAAAGTAATGGCAGCCCACTACACATTCTGCTCTTCAGTTCAGTTCAGCCGCTCAGTCATGTCTGACTCTTTGCAACCCCCTGGACTGCAGCATGCCAGGCCTCCCTGGAGTTGGTCTATCACCAACTCCCAGATTTTACCCAAACTCATGTCCATTGAGTTGGTGATGGCATCCAACCATCTCATCCTCTGTCATCCCCTTCTCCTCCTGTCCTCAATCTTTCCCAGCATCACGGTCTTTGCATATGAGTCAGATCTTCGCATCAGGTGGCCAATGTGGAGTTTCAGCTTTAGCGTCTGTCCTTCCAATGAATATCCAGGACTGATTTCCTTTAGGATGGACTGGTTGGATCTCCTTGCAGTCCAAGTGACTCTCAAAAGTCTTCTCCAACACCACAGTTCAAAAACATCAGTTCTTTGGTGCTCAGCTTTCTTAACAGTCCAACTCTCACATCCATACATGACTACTGGAAAAACCAAAGGTTTGACTAGACGGACCATTGTTGGCAAAGTAATGTCTCTGCTTTTTAATATGCTGTCTAGGTTGGTCATAACTTTTCTTCCAAGGAGCAAGCATGTTTTAACTTCGTGGCTGCAGTCACCATCTGCAGTGATTTTTGGAGGCCCTCAAAGTAAAGTCAGCCACTGTTTCCACTGTTTCTCCATCCATTTGCCATGAAGTGATGGGACCAGATGGCATGATCTTAGTTTTCTGAATGTTGAGTTTTAAGCCAACTTTTTCACTCTCCTCTTTCACTTTCATCAAGAGGCTCTTTAGTTCTTCTTCCCTTTCTGCCATAAGGGTGGTGTCATCTGCATATCTGAGGTTATTGATATTTCTCCCGGCAATCTTGATTCCAGCTTGTGCTTCTTCCAGCACAGCGTTTCTCATGATGTACTCTGCATAGAAGTTAAATAAGCAGGGTGACAATATACAACGTTGACGTACTCCTTCTCCTGTTTGGAACCAGTCTGTTTTTCCATGTCCAGTTCTAACTGTTGCTTCCTGACCTGCATACAGGTTTCTCAAGAGGCAGGTCAGGTGATCTATTATTCCCATCTCTTTCAGAATTTTCCAGAGTTTGTTGTGGTCCACACAGTCAAAGGCTTTGGCATAGTCAATAAAGCAGAAATAGATGTTTTTCTGGAAGTCTCTTGTTTTTTCGATGATTCAGCAGATGTTGACAATTTAATCTCTGGTTCCTCTGCCTTTTCTAAAACCAGCTTGAACTTCTGGAAGTTCATTGTTCATGTACTGTTGAAGCCTGGCTTGGAAAATTTTGAGCGTTACTTTACTGGTATGTGAGATGAGTGCAATTGTGCAGTAGTTTGAGCATTCTTTGGCATTGCCTTTCTTTGGGATTTGGAATGAAAACTGACCTTTTCCAGTCCTGAGGCCACTGCTGAGTTTTCCAAATTTGTTGGCATATGGAGTGCAGCACTTTCACAGCGTCATCTTCCAAGATTTGAAATAGCTCAACTGGAATTCCATCACCTCCACTAGCTTTGTTCGTAGTGATGCTTCCTTCCTAAGGCCCACTTGACTTCACATCCAGGATGTCTGGCTCTAGGTGAGTGATCGCACCATTGTGATTATCTGGGTCATGACGATCTTCTTCGTATAGTTCTTCTGTGCATTCTTGCTACCTCTTCTTAATATTTTCTGCTTCTGTTAGGACAGAACTATCTTCTATTTCTGTCCTTAATTGATCCCATCTTTGCATGAAATGTTCCCTTGGTATCTCTAATTTTCTTGAAGAGATCTCTAGACTTTCCCATTCTGTTTTTTTCCTTTATTTCTTTGCACTAATCACTGAGGAAGGCTTTCTTATCTCTCCTTGCTATTCTTTGAAACTCTGCATTCAGATGCTTATATCTTTCCTTTTCTGCTTTGCTTTTCGCTTCTTTTCTTTTCACAGCTATTTGTAAGGCCTTCTCAGACAGCCATTTTGCTTTTTTGCATTTCTTTTTCTTGAAGATGGTCTTGATCCCTGTCTCCTGTACAATGTCATGAACCTCCATCCATAGTTCATCAGGCACTCTGTCTATCAGATCTAGTCTCTTAAATCTATTTCTCACTTCCACTGTATAGTCATAAGGGATTTGATTTAGGTCATACTTGAATGGTCTAGTGGTTTTCTCCACTTTCTTCAATTTCAGTCTGAATTTGGCAATAAGGAGTTCATGATCTGAGCCACAGTCAGCTCCCGGTCTTGTTTTGCTGACTGTATAGAGCTTCTCCGTCTTTGGCTGCAAAGAATAGAATCAATCTGATTTTGGTGTTGACCATCAGGTGATGTCCATGTATAGAGTCTTCTCTTGTATTGTTGGGAGAGGATGTTTGCTATGATCAGTGCATTCTCTTGGTAGAACTCTATTAGCCTTTGCCCTGCTTCATTCTGTACTCTAAGGCCAAATTTGCGTGTTACTCCAGGTGTTTCTTGACTTCTTACTTTTGCATTGTAGTCATCTATAATGAAAAGGACATCTTTTTTGGGTGTTAGTTCTAGAAGAGCTTGTAGGTCTTCATAGAACTGTTCAACTTCAGCTTCTTCAGCGTTACTGGTCGGGGCATAGATTTGGATTACCGTGATATTGAATAGTTTGCCTTGGAAACGAACAGAGATCATTTTGTCGTTTTTGAGATTGCATCCAAGTACTGCATTTCAGACTCTTTTGTTGAGTATGATGGCTACTCCATTTCTTTTGAGCGATTCCTGCCCACAGTAGTAGATATAATGGTCATCTGAGTTAAATTCACCCATTCCAGTCCATTTTAGTTCGCTGATTTTTAGAATGTCAATGTTCACTGTTGCCATCTCCTGTTTGACCACTTCCAATTTGCCTTGATTCATGGACCTCACATTCCAGATTCCTATGCAATATTGCTCTTTACAGCATCGGACCCTGCTTCCATCAACAGTCCCATTCACAACTGGGTGTTGTTTTTGCTTTGTCTCCATCCCTTCATTCTTTCTGGAGTTATTTCTTCACTGATCTCCAGTAGCAAACTGGGTATCTACTGACCTGGGGAGTTCATCTTTCAGTGTCCTATCTTTTTGCCTTTCCATACTGTTCATGGGGCTCTCAAGGCAAGAATATTGAAGTGGTTTGCCATTCCCTTTTCCAGTGGACCACATTCTGTCATTCAATAAACAGATATTTCTATTCTTACACAAAATCATCCAGAGAACAGAAAGAACATTTTCTAATTCATTTTATAAGGCCATATAACTGCAAAAAATAAAAGATTAAAACTCGCTGAATAAAAATGAATAAAAGAAAATCTCACCCTACAGCAGACAGAATCCCAATAATAAACAGGCACAGAAAGGTATAGTTATAAAACAAAAACAGAATGCTATAAATTTTTTTTAAAAGGAGCACCATAAAAAGTATATGAGAAATGAAAAACTCAAAAAAGGACTGGAAAATAAAAGTTCAAGAAATCTCTCAGAAAGGACAGCAAAAAATAAAAAAATTTTAACAGACACTAAGAGGGACAAGAAAATTAAAGGACTAGTCCAGAATGCCCAACATTCAAATGACAGAACTACCAAAATTAGAAAAGAGAGGAAAGAAAGTCATCAAAGAACTAATTGAAGAAAATTTCTCAAATCGGAAGTCAGTAAGTTTCTGGGAACTGTGAAATTTCATTATACTGAGGACCAAAAGGAGATTCTCCATGCTTCGAGAGAGAAAACAAACAGTGTAGAAAGGACCAGAAATCAGAGTGGCTTCAGACTTCAGCTGGAAGCTAGAAGACAATATAGCAGTGCTTTTGCAATTCTGAGGGAAAATCATCTCAACACTTGGAAGTATGCACTCACCAAGTTATAAGTCAAATATTAGGTGTAGGATAAATACACCTGAAACATAAGGTCTCAGACTTTGCTGGTGGTACAGTGGATAAAAATCCGCCTGCCAGTGGAGGGGACATGGTTGATGCCTGGTCCGGGAAGATTCCACATGCCGCAGAGCAACTAAGCCAGTACACTGTAACTCCTGAGACTGCGTGTGCGACTACTGGAGCCTGTGCCCCAAGAGCCTATGCTCCACAACAAGAGAAGCCTCCACGGTGAGAAGCCCATCCACCGCAAGTAGAGTAGACCACCATCACCGCGACTAGAGAGTCCACACACAGCAACAAAGACCCAGTGCAACCAAAAGCGAATAAAATAAATTATCAAAAATAAAAAGTAAGGTTTCACTTTGTACCCTTTCATAAGAAGCTATTGAAAGATATACTGAAATGGGAGAAGGTAAAATAAAAAAAAAAACATGCTATGGAGGAGAGAGGTAAAGGAATTTCTGGGATGATGCATATAGTTTAACAAAAAATATTATTAGATCTGTTTCTGGCAGAGCTCCTAAACCCTTGTAACTGAGAGACAACTGTCTTTGGTGTGCTAATGAGATGACTCAGCTCCTTCTTTAATTCTAAGTCATTTTAGCAAACCATGGAACCTTAAAGGAGGTGGTAGGAACATCCAGATTAGTAGTATCCTGGGTAGAAGTGCAAAGAACCTACCTCGTTTGCAGCTGGTGTCCTAAAAGGGGGGCAAGTTGCAGGTCTAAGACCTGTGGGGTTTGTGCTCACTCCAAGTAAGAGAATAAGAGAACTGAAAAGAAAAAGAGAACTGAACTGTAAGACACTCAGCTAGTGCAGAAAGACTGGAGAATTGACTGTGGTGGGAAAAGGTGCAACTTTGAAGGGAGATTGCAAGATGATGGCTATATTAAGAGGGAACCAGTTCACGCTGAAACAGTTCCACTCTGTGGACAGTCATATTGCTGGCTGCCATTACCAGGATGCCTACTGCCCTCTTTTCAGCCAGAGGACAGAATGCCCAGTAAGCCTGGCTCAGATTCTTATCTGTACTTGCCGTGATGAAGTTCCGGCAACTGCCTGAAGCAAACAAGCACGCTCATTTAACTGACATACTCCTGAGAACTGCAGGTCAGCTACAGTGAGACTGGAAGTAGAAAACACAGAGCCGCCCGCTGAGACGACATTTCTGCCAGTCATCCATACTTGGTGATGCTAGAATCCTGCCAGACGTCTCAACTACGAGTCCTATGACATTCCTGATGACTTTCTCAGAGTCTTGCCCACCGACTTCCCCAGAAGGGAATCTTATAAACCCGGAAGCCAAAAGCCAGACTCTGACAGAGACTGTTCAACATGTCTTTTTCGGTAAGCCTTCATCTAACAGTGCCAGCTAGGTCAATGCCTGGTAATACGAATTAGGCAATAGTTAATTTTGGACCCGAGGTGTTAGGTACTTATGTGAAGTATTCTCTAAACTGCATGTTTATATTTTAAACACATCTGTATGCAAAATGTACTTTTCACCAAAAAAAAAAGTTTTAACTAAAGAGTAGAGCAGTATGTTTCATTATAGGGGACTGTAATGCAAAAGTAGGAAGTAAAGAAACACCTGGAGTAACAGGCCAATTTGGCCTTGGACTACAGAATGAAGCAGGCCAAAGGTTAATAGAGTTTTGCCAAGAGAATGCACTGATCATAGCAAACAACAATACAAGAGAAGACTCTACACATGGACATCACAGATGGTCAACACCAAAATCAGATTGATTATATTCTTTGCAGCCAGAGATGGAGAAGCTCTATACGGTCAGCAAAACAAGACTGGGAGCTGACTGTGGCTCGGATTATGAACTCCTTATTGCCAAATTCAGACTGAAATTGAAGAAAGTGGAGAAAACCACTAGACCATTCAGGTGTGACCTAAATCAGATCCCTTATGACTATACAGTGGAAGTGAGAAATAGATTTAAGAGACTAGATCTGATAGACAGAGTGCCTGATGAACTATGGATGGAGGTTCATGACATTTTATAGGAGATAGGAATCAAGACCATCCCCAAGAAAAAGAAATGCAAAAAAGCAAAATGGCTGTCTGAGGAGGCCTTACAAATAGCTGGGAAAAGAAGAGAAGCGAAAAGCAAAGGAGAAAAGAAAAGATACACCCATTTGAATGCAGAGTTCCAAAGAATAGCAAGGAGAGATAAGAAAGCCTTCCTCAACGATCAGTGCAAAAAAATAGAGGAAAACAATAGACTGGGAAAGACTAGAGATCTCTTCAAGAAAATTAGAGGTACCAAGGGAACATTTCATGCAAAGATGGGCTCGATAAAGGACAGAAATGGTATGGACCTAACAGAAGCAGAAGATATTAAGAAGAGGTGGCAAGAATACACAGAACTATACAAAAAATATCTTCATGACCCAGATAATCACGATGGTGTGATCATTCACCTAGAGCCAGACATCCTGGAATGTGAAGTCAAGTGGGCCTTGGGAAGCATCACTATGAACAAAGCTAGTGGAGGTGATAGAATTCCAGTTGAGCTATTTCAAATCCTGGAAGATGATGCTGTGAAAGTGCTGCACTCAATATACCAGCAAATTTGGAAAACTCAGCAGTGGCCACAGGACTGGAAAAGTTCAGTTTCATTCCAATCCCAAAGAAAGACAATGCCAAAGAATGCTCAAACTACTGTATAATTGCACTCATCTTACACGCCAGTAAAGTATTGCTTAAAATTTTCTAAGTCAGACTTCAGCAATACATGAACCGTGAACTTCCAGATGTTCAAGCTGATTTTAGAAAAGGCAGAGGAACCAGAGATTAAATTGCCAACATCTGCTGAATCATTGATAAAGCAAGAGAGTTCCGTAGAAACATCTATTTCTGCTTTTTTGACTATGCTAAAGCCTTTGACTGTGTGGATCACAATAAACTGTGGAAAATTCTGAAAGAGATGGGAATACCAGACCACCTGACCTGCCTCTTGAGAAACCTGTATGCAGGTCAGGAAACAACAGTTAGAACTGGACATGGAACAACAGACTGGTTCCAAATAGGAAAAGGAGTACGTCAACGTTGTATATTGTCACCCTGCTTATTTAACTTATATGCAGAGTACATCATGAGAAGTGCTGGGCTGGGGGAAGCACAAGCTGGAATCAAGATTGCTGGGAGAAATATCAATAACCTCAGTATGCAGATGACACCACCCTTATGGCAGAAAGTGAAGAAGAGCTAAAGAGCTTCTTGATGAAAGTGAAAGAGGAGAGTGAAAAAGTTGGCTTAAAGCTCAACATTCAGAAAACTAAGATCATGGCATCTGGTCCCATCACTTCATGGCAAATAAATGGGGAAACAGTGGAAACAGTGGTTGACACTATTTTGGGGGTCTCCAGAATCACTGCAGATGGTGATTGCAGCCATGAAATTAAAAGACACTTACTTCTTGGAAGGAAAATTATGAACAACCTAGACAGCATATTAAAAAGTAGAGATGTTACTTTTCCAACAAAGGTCCATCTAGTCAAACCTTTGGTTTTTCCAGTAGTCATGTATGGATGTGAGAGTTGGACTATAAAGAAAGCTGAGAGCCTAAGAATTGATGCTTTTGAACTGTGGTGTTGGAGAAGACTCTTGAGAGTCCCTCGGACTGCAAGGAAATCCAAGCAGTCCATTCTAAAGATCAGTCCTGGGTGTTCATTGGAAGGACTGATGCTGAAGCTGAAACTCCAATACTTTGGCCACCTGATGCGAAGAACTGACTCATATGAAAAGACCCTGATGCTGAGAAAGATTGAGGGCAGGAGGAGGAGGGGACGATAGAGGTTGAGATCGTTGGATGGCATCATGAACTTGATGGACATGGTATGGGTAGACTCAGGAAGTTGGTGATGGACAGGGAGGCCTGGCGTGCTGGGGCTTTTGGGACTGCAAAAAGTTGGATAGACTGAGCGACTGAACTGAACTGAACTGAATGATTGGAATGAATGTGTTCATGAATCCTTTTTAAAAAATCACCTGGATCTGATACTGTCTTGGAGGATATATTTAAAACTGATTTTATTTCTTCAGTGAATGTTGTACCATTCAGCTTCTATTTCGTTTTTGATCAGATTTTAATAGTTAATTTTTTGTTATTCATTTCACTTAATTTTTCAAATTTGCAGACATAAAGTTCACAATATAATTCTCTTATTTTTAAAATCACAATCTGTAGTCTTTTTTAGTTTAGATACTTTTTTTTTTCATTTTTTTCTCATCCTGCTTTGTTGATTTGAAAGTTAATTGTTGATTCTTTCTTTTTCCTTTTTTTTGGTCTTTGTTTTTTGGTCACACCACATAGCTTGTGGGATCAGAGATTGAACTCAGGCCCTCAGCAGTGAAGGCATGGAGTTCTAACCTCTGGATGACCAAAGAATTCCCTAAAGGTCTTTTCAGAGGACCAACTTTTAGCTGTATTTCACCGTTGTAATTTTGTTTTCTATTTCTTCTGAGATGTATCTATAAATCTAATATTAATATCCATGTCCTCCATATTTTCCCCTTTTTTTTTTTGTTTTCACTGGGTTTATTCATTGCTCTTTTTCTAATTTCTTAAATGGATGTTTAGTAATTTAACTTTCTACTGTTCCTTCAAGATTTGAGATAAAACTTGAAAACGGTGAGGGATTAAACTAAGTGGTTGTTTGAGGGAAAGGAAGAGGGGAAGCCCTGAGGCAGGGGTGTCCCTGGAGAGTTTGAGAGAAAAGCAGGGCCAATTTAGTGAAAAGATTTTTCATGATATAAATGTGGAAAATAACTGCATAACTCCTTTCATCTGTCACTTTGCCTGCTGAGATGTCTGTTTTATGTGGCAGCTGTGATGAGTGGAGAGAACACCCTCTCAGTCACTCATTAGGTTTGTGCTCTTAGGCTTTTTAACTTCTTTCATATTCAACTTCCCTGTTCATAATTTGCTGTCACGATTAAAGAGGCAGATATGACTGTCCCCACACAGTAGGTGCAGAATGAATGGTTGTTAAGTGTCTTGACTTCGGCATGTTTGCTGAAGCAGTTTCTTTCCACCTAGTGCACTCCTGTGCTTGGGCATCCTCTTGCCCTCTGCCGCCGTTGCCAGCCTGCACACCCCAGGAACCACTCCAGGCATAGTGTTAGTGGCCGCTAGGGTCTGATGCTGTTCTCCTCTGCTCATTGTTTCACTGAGCTGGACATTCCTTAAGATGGGGATTTCATTTTCTTTCCTCACGTGCTACTGAAAATAGTAGGGGCGGTTGTTGTCACAGCTCTTGGTCTTTTATGCCGTGTTACCATCCCACTGTGGAGTGGACCTTTCCTGCATGTGATCAAGGCAGTTCCTGCTGGGCTTCCCTGGTGGCTCTGTGCTAAAGAACCCACTTGCAGTGCAGAGATGTGTGTTTGATCCCTTGGTTGGGAAGATCCCCTGGAGAAGGAAGTGGCAACCACTCTGTGTTCTAGCCTGGGAAATCCCATGGACAGAGGATCCTGAATGGGCTACAGTCCATGGGGTTGCAAAGAGTCAGATACAACTTAGTGACTGAACACGAGCCTCGGCTGAGTCCCTTGTTTCTCCTCACTTGATTGGTATGGAATTCTGCCTTTGTTGCTGAGCCTTTTCTCATCCCTGAAACTGTTCTGTAATTCTTTCTTTTGTTGGCCACTGTTTCTATTTAATTGCCATCCCAGTTTTGCCTACTTTTATTCCTTAAACCTGGAGTTGGCAGTGTTTTTCTGTAAAGGACTAAATGGTAAATATTTTATATTTTGAGGGCCACATACTGTCTCTGTCACATATTCTCTCTCCCCATCCCTTTAAAAATTGTAAGAGCCATTTTTGACTTGTTAGTAAATATTCAAAGTTTTTTTTTTTAATTGTGAAACAGAGCATATATTGAAAAACTTATGAAAACTTATACATTTAGTTTAACATACAAAAATGAAGCAAACTGTGACTCCTACCTCCCAAGCCAGGAAATACAGGGTATTGTCAGTACTTTAGAACTGCTTCCCATGATCCTCCCCCATTGCATGTTTCTTTGTTCTGTCTGCTCTGCTGCATTTTGGGGAAATCATTCCTTTTATTTTTCTCTACAGTTCTATCACATGATAACCCTCCTAACAATAAATTGGATTGGCCAAAAAGTTTCTGTAAGATGTTGCAGAAAAACTCGAATGAACTTTTTGGTCAACCCAATATTATTTGGCTTTTGTTTGATTTTTGAATTTTATATAAGTGGAATCATACTATGTGTACCTTCTTTTGGAGAAGGCAATGGCACCCCCCTCCAGTGCTCTTGAAGGCCTCTAGAATCCCAGGGACGGGGGAGCCTGGTGGGCTGCAGTCCATGGGGTTGCGAAGAGTCGGACACGACTGAGTGATTTCACTTTCACTTTTCACTTCCATGCACTGGAGAAGGAAATGGCAACCCACTCCAGTGTTCTTGCCTGGAGAATCCCAGGGACGGTGGAGCCTGGTGGGCTGCCGTGTATGGGGTCGCACAGAGTCGGACACGACTGAAGCGACTCAGCAGCAGCAGCAGCAGCAGCAGCAGTACCTTCTTTTGCTCAGAATTATGTTTTTGAGATTTGTTTGTGTTGATGCTCGTAGCTGCCTAATTGAATTCAGTTGCTTGACTGTTCCACATCCTTTTATAGTCCATTTTAATGTTAATGGACATTTGGATTGTTTCCAGTCTTCTGTTCTCATGAATAATGCTCTGTGACCATTCTTATGCATATCTTCTGGTGCACATATGTAAGAGACTTTCAAGGGCCTCACTCAGTAGTGGGATTATTGGACATGTGCAAGTCTAGCTTTCCCGGTAATGCTTGTTTTCCAAAGTGGTTGTATCAGTAAGTTTTCCCTAAGTTTTCCCTCCGGCAGAAGGTAAGAATTCCCTTTGGTTCTCATCCTTGTCAACACTTTGTATTCTTTTAATTTTTGCTCTTTAGTGAATGTGATGGTGTCTTGTGGTTTTCATTTACATTTTCTTGATTGTTGAACAATTTGAACACTTTTTTACATATATTCTTATATGCTTCCAAGTCCTATATCTTTGTTCAAGTTAATTTTTATATATATTTTGCATATAAGTTTAACATGTATATTCAATTTATCACAGTCTGAAGTTCATCAATATTTCTGTTCTTAAAACACTGTAATTTCAGTCCCTTGCAATTTGTATGCTATCGTTAATACTTTAATTTACTGTTTTTTTTTTTAATTAGCATAGAGCTTTGATGTCATTGTTTTATATTGTCAGTATTTTGTTAACATTGCTTATGTATTTATACTTTTGTTCATCATTTCTGTTTTCATATGAGGTCCTTCTTGTAGGATAATTTTTCTACTGCCTTTATAATTCCTTTACTGACAGCAGGTGACAAAGACTGGCTGAATGGATACAAAAACAAGACCCCTACATATGTTGTCTACAAGAGACCCACCTCAAAACAGGGGACACATACAGACTGAAAGTGAAGGGCTGGAAAAAGGTTTTCCATGCAAATAGGGACCAAAAGAAAGCAGGAGTAGCAATACTCATATCAGATAAAATAGACTTTAAAACAAAGACTGTGAAAAGAGACAAAGATGGTCACTACATAATGATCAAAGGATCAATCCAAGAAGAAGATATAACAATTATAAATATATATGCACCCAACACGGGAGCACCGCAGTATGTAAGACAAATGCTAACAAGTATGAAAGGAGAAATTAACAATAACACAATAATAGTGGGAGACTTTAATACCCCACTCACACCTATGGATAGATCAACTAAACAGAAAATTAACAAGGAAACACAAACTTTAAATGATACAATAGACCAGTTAGACCTAATTGATATCTATAGGACATTTCATCCCAAAACAATGAATTTCACCTTCTTCTCAAGCGCACATGGAACCTTCTCCAGGATAGATCACATCCTGGGCCATAAAGCTAGCCTTGGTAAATTCAAAAAAATAGAAATCATTCCAAGCATCTTTTCTGACCACAATGCAGTAAGATTAGATCTCAATTACAGGAGAAAAACTATTAAAAAATCCAACATATGGAGGCTGAACAACACGCTGCTGAATAACCAACAAATCACAGAAGAAATCAAAAAAGAAATCAAAATGTGCATAGAAACGAATGAAAATGAAAACACAACAACCCAAAACCTGTGGGACACGGTAAAAGCAGTCCTAAGGGGAAAGTTCATAGCAATACAGGCACACCTCAAGAAACAAGAAAAAAGTCAAATGAATAACCTAACTCTACACCTAAAGCAACTAGAAAAGGAAGAAATGAAGAACCCCAGGGTTAGTAGAAGGAAAGAAATCTTAAAAATTAGAGCAGAAATAAATGCAAAAGAAACAAAAGAGACCATAGCAAAAATCAACAAAGCCAAAAGCTGGTTCTTTGAAAGGATAAATAAAATTGACAAACCATTAGCCAGACTCATCAAGAAACAAAGGGAGAAAAATCAAATCAATAAAATTAGAAATGAAAATGGAGAGATCACAACAGACAACACAGAAATACAAAGGATCATAAGAGAGTACTATCAACAATTATATGCCAATAAAATGGACAACGAGGAAGAAATGGACAAATTCTTAGAAAAGTACAACTTTCCAAAACTCGACCAGGAAGAAATAGAAAATCTTAACAGACCCATCACAAGCACGGAAATTGAAACTGTAATCAAAAATCTTCCAGCAAACAAAAGCCCGGGTCCAGACGGCTTCACAGCTGAATTCTACCAAAAATTTAGAGAAGAGCTAACACCTATCCTGCTCAAACTCTTCCAGAAAATTGCAGAGGATGGTAAACTTCCAAACTCATTCTATGAGGCCACCATCACCCTAATACCAAAACCTGACAAAGATCCCACCAAAAAAGAAAACTACAGGCCAATATCACTGATGAACATAGATGCAAAAATCCTTAACAAAATTCTAGCAATCAGAATCCAACAACACATTAAAAAGATCATACACCATGACCAAGTGGGCTTTATCCCAGGGATGCAAGGATTCTTCAATATCCACCAATCAATCAATGTAATACACCACATTAACAAATTGAAAAATAAAAGCCATATGATTATCTCAATAGATGCAGAGAAAGCCTTTGACAAAATTCAACATCCATTTATGATCAAAACTCTCCAGAAAGCAGGAATAGAAGGAACATACCTCAACATAATAAAAGCTATATATGACAAACCCACAGCAAACATTACCCTCAATGGTGAAAATTTGAAAGCATTTCCTCTAAAGTCAGGAACAAGACAAGGGTGCCCACTTTCACCATTACTATTCAACATAGTTTTGGAAGTTTTGGCCATAGCAATCAGAACAGAGAAAGAAATAAAAGGAATCCAAATTGGAAAAGAAGAAGTAAAGCTCTCACTGTTTGCAGATGACATGATCCTCTACATAGAAAACCCTAAAGACTCCACCAGAAAATTACTGGAACTAATCAATGACTATAGTAAAGTTGCAGGATATAAAATCAACACACAGAAATCCCTTGCATTCCTATACACTAATAATGAGAAAACAGAAAGAGAAATTAAGGAAACAATTCCATTCACCATTGCAACGGAAAGAATAAAATACTTAGGAATATATCTACCTAAAGAAACTAAAGACCTATATATAGAAAACTATAAAACACTGGTGAAAGAAATCAAAGAGGACACTAACAGATGGAGAAATATACCATGTTCATGGATTGGAAGAATCAATACAGTGAAAATGAGTATACTACTCAAAGCAATCTATAGATTCAATGCAATCCCTATCAAGCTACCAACAGCATTCTTCACAGAGCTAGAACAAATAATTTCACAATTTGTATGGAAATACAAAAAACCTCGAATAGCCAAAGCGATCTTGAGAAAGAAGAATGGAACTGGAGGAATCAACCTACCTGACTTCAGGCTCTACTACAAAGCCACAGTTATCAAGACAGTATGGTACTGGCACAAAAACAGAAATATAGATCAATGGAACAAAATAGAAAGCCCAGAGATAAATCCACACACATATGGACACCTTATCTTTGACAAAGGAGGCAAGAATATACAATGGATTAAAGACAATCTCTTTAACAAGTGGTGCTGGGAAATCTGGTCAACCACTTGTAAAAGAATGAAACTAGAACACTTTCTAACACCATACACAAAAATAAACTCAAAATGGATTAAAGATCTAAACGTAAGACCAGAAACTATAAAACTCCTAGAGGAGAACATAGGCAAAACACTCTCTGACATACATCACAGCAGGATCCTCTATGACCCACCTCCCAGAATATTGGAAATAAAAGCAAAAATAAACAAATGGGACCTAATTAACCTTAAAAGCTTCTGCACATCAAAGGAAACTATTAGCAAGGTGAAAAGACAGCCTTCAGAATAGGAGAAGATAATAGCAAATGAAGCAACTGACAAACAACTAATCTCGAGAATATACAAGCAACTCCTACAGCTCAACTCCAGAAAAATAAATGACCCAATCAAAAAATGGGCCAAAGAATTAAATAGACATTTCTCCAAAGAAGACATACAGATGGCTAACAAACACATGAAAAGATGCTCAACATCACTCATTATCAGAGAAATGCAAATCAAAACCACTATGAGGTACCATCTCACACCAGTCAGAATGGCTGCGATCCAAAAGTCTACAAGCAATAAATGCTGGAGAGGGTGTGGAGAAAAGGGAACCCTCTTGCACTGTTGGTGGGAATGCAAACTAGTACAGCCACTATGGAGAACAGTGTGGAGATTCCTTAAAAAACTGGAAATAGACCTGCCTTATGATCCAGCAATCCCACTGCTGGGCATACACACTGAGGAAACCAGAAGGGAAAGAGACACGTGTACCCCAATGTTCATCGCAGCACTGTTTATAATAGCCAGGACATGGAAGCAACCTAGATGTCCATCAGCAGATGAATGGATAAGAAAGCAGTGGTACATATACACAATGGAGTATTATTCAGCCATTAAAAAGAATACATTTGAATCAGTTCTAATGAGGTGGATGAAACTGGAGCCTATTATACAGAGTGAAGTAAGCCAGAAAGAAAAACACCAATACAGTATACTAACGCATATATATGGAATTTAGAAAGATGGTAACAATAGCCCTGTGTACGAGACAGCAAAAGAGACACTGATATATAGAACAGTCTTATGGACTCTGTGAGAGAGGGAGAGGGTGGGAAGATTTGGGAGAATGGCATTGAAACATGTAAAATATCATGTATGAAACGAGTTGCCAGTCCAGGTTCAATGCACGATACTGGATGCTTGGGGCTGGTGCACTGGGACGACCCAGAGGGATGGAATGGGGAGGGAGGAGGGAGGAGGGTTCAGGATGGGGAACACATGTATACCTGTGGCGGATTCATTTCTATATTTGGCAAAACTAATACAGTTATGTAAAGTTTAAAATAAAATAAAATTTAAAAAAAAAAAAAGAAAAAAAAATTTTTTTACTTCTTCCAAATTACTTTTATTTTACAGTTAATCATGAAAGATAGTTCTTTTTATATAAACTGTTTTATCTCAGCACATTGCAGGTATTATTTCACTGTCTTTTGGCTATAAATAAACAATTTGGCTTCAGTACTACTTTTGAAGACACCTGTCTCTCTTGATTCTTTGAAGGTAGTCTTTTCTTTTTGGCTGCTTTTAAAATATTATTTTGTTGCCATGTTACAAAAATTCCACTGTGATATTTCACTATCTAGATTATTTTTTAATAATCTTGTTTAGAATTTATTAGGCTTCTTGGATATTTAGATTAGTATATTTCCTTAGTTTTAGAAAGTTTGAGAAACTGAGAATATTATTCCTGCCTTATTCTTTTAACTCATCTGAAACTCCAGTCAGATTTTTATTAGCTGTTGTGACTGTCTTCCATGTCTCTTAATCTTTTTTTTAATATATTCTATCTCTTCAACTCTTCCGTGCTCTGGGCATTTTCTTCTGACCTGTCTTCCAGTTCATGGATTCACCTTTCGTTTATCTAATCTCCTTTTAAATCTGCCCAGTGAGTTTTTTATTTCTATAATACATTCTTTCTTTATTAGAAGCTTTTTTTGGTTCATTTCCACATCAGCTTGCTCTGCCCATGTGTTTTATTTCCTTGTCTGTGTGGGTGTGGGAGTGAGCGAGCGTGTGTGTGATCTACTTGTTCTTCTCAGGACTGTATCTTGGAAAATATTTGAGGTCTAGGATAATAAAGTTGGGTTCCTCCAGAGAGGATTGCTTTTACTTTTGTTAGTTGCTTAGGGCCCATTCCAGTCATTGACTCTTAAATTCTGGGCTTGATTTTTTTTCAGATCATCCAAGTAGTATTTTAAGTTGTAATTACTCATGTGGGGACTGCCTTGTAGTTCTCAGGGAGATGTTTTTTACCCTCTTTTCAGTACTGCGGCTCAGGGAAAGATTTTTTTTCCCCTTTAAACAGTCGGCTTGGAATATGGCAACTCTTTTCTCCTCTGCCCTCATGCCTTTTTTCCAGGGTCTTCAGATTCTCCACCTTAGGTAGGTCAGTATTCTTTGTCTTCTGTTCTCAGAGGCCTGCAAAGTCAAAAAGTAGATGATTGAATTTACCTAGTTTGGCAAATGCCTTCAAGGTGAAAATCAGCTTTGGCAAACTTAATTGATCTTTTTCTATTCTTGTCTTCATTTAACTTTTGTCTTGAATATTCCTTGTTTCTTGACATCTTACAGGTGCATTTGAGAATGTTTTAAAATATTTGTTATTTTCATTAGAAGGATTAGTACAGGTTCCGAGTCCACCATATTGCTGGAAAACAGAGTCTCTATGGTTTTCAGTTTCATATTTCCTGTTAGATTTTACTGTCCTTGAGAGGAGTGACCATGCCTTGTACTTTCTTGGCCTTCTTAGAAGGCAGTGAGTCTTCAGTGGACACTCAGTTATACAAGTGGATGTGTAACTCAGAAACACTTTTGAAGGACTTCTATTTTACATGTTTTATATCTATTTTTTAATCTTCCCCATTATTTGGTAAGGTTAGGTGTATTATTACTACTTCTGTTTTATGGATCAGTAAACAGACTTAAGGGAGAATATGGACACAAATCTGGTTATTTGTTGGACTAAAATTTAGATTCATGACTTTTGACTCATAATTCTGTGTCCTTTCTGCTATACCATGTTGCTTTTTAACTAATATTATTGACATTTGATATCTTGATTATTATCTCTAGATATGAAAATTCTAAAGAAATGACTCCATTAGTAATAATCTGGATGAAATTATCTCTGGATTCTCACCTGAAAGAAATTGTTGGCTGAGCATTCACTTTGCTTAAACTTTTATCAGTGACTTAAAATAATGTATTGACTTCTGTTACAGAAAGCAGAAAAAAAGAATTCCTTACAAACTACTATATAAAATAAATAAGCTGCAAGGATATATTATACAGCACAGAGAATATAGCCAATATTATATAATAACTTGAAATGAAGTGTAATAAAAGTATTAAATCACTGCATTGTACACCTGAAACTAATATAATCTTGTAAATCAACTGTACTTCAATAAAAATGTTAACAAGTTAAAAAAAAATTGCTCAGTTTTGCTGTTAAAGCATTGTGAAATACTTTTGTTGTAAAACATAAATAGTTTTTGTTTTTTCCAACAGGTGTGTATGTAATATAGATTGCAGTGGATACAGTTTTAATCCTGTGTGTGCTTCTGATGGGAGTTCCTATAACAATCCCTGTTTTGTTCGAGAAGCATCTTGTATAAAACAAGAACAAATTGATATAAGGCATCTTGGTCATTGCACAGGTAAAATTCATTCTAGAGGTCTGTCTTTAATATCACGTGTCTACAGTCTTATTTTTATATTTTGGTAGTGTTCTGAATTTGTAGAATGAAAAATCTTTGATGCATTATTTTTTATTACTATGTATTTTAGAACTTCTTTGTTCTGTTACTAACTTAGCTTTTTAAAAATTTGCTTTTACTGTCTTAAGACACAAACAGTGCTTCTTGATTGTTTATTTAGTTACTAAGCTGATCGTAACGTGAACTTATAGCTATATTTATACTTCTTAAAAATTGTCTCAAATATGTAACGATTATAGTTGTTTAGAAATGAGCTTATTTTAATTATAGTAAAACTGTAACTATTACCATTTTTTCATCTTTTTTTCTAGAGCATTATAGTTTACTTTATTTTCATGTTTTCTCTAGTTTTTGCCCCTACATATTTTATACTGTTAGAGATTTTGGTGTGAAGTTATAGAATGTAGGGAAAAATTATTACTTTCAGTTTAAAATTCTTTCCCCCTTCTTGATTTTTGCTGTAGTTTAGGAACCATGATACCAACTAAGAATAAGTTTTTGTCTTCTATTCCTGCTAGAAGTACCTGGTCACAGAGGCAAAGGTTTTCAATCTTTTTTTCCTAGTAAGACACATATAGGCTAGCATAATGTATGATTTCCCAGTAGCAAACAAGGTCCAGACACTTCCCGATGGCCTAGGGTTATGCACCTTTCCTGCTACTAGGTCTAACTGCCCTCCCTTCTGGCCAGCCCCCCGCCCCCCTGCCTTTTTTTGCATTTATTAAAGGGCTGTGTTTTCATGAGCTTACAGAGAACATAGCTAAGGGGAAAAAGTTGCAAGCCAGAGTTTGCTGGTTTATACTGATAACAAGCTATTTGTGAAATACTGAACAACTGATTGAAATGTCTGTGGTCTAAGCTACTGAAGAATGCCCAAGAAACTATTCAGAGGATATCTAGGTGAGAGTCAGGTGTGTGCATGGCAGAGGAAACTGTTTACTGACAGAGACCCCTTGTATATGGAACTACTAGTGTGGTTTGTAGCATAGGTTAAAGTGTATTGAGAAAGCATATCTTTTCTGAGGAACTGGTTTGTGGTTGAATGGTACTACCTGGAATTTCAAATTCAGAAGAGTTGGTCAAGCTTGAGGATTTTGTTAATTGAAATTCATGCTTTTAGAATCCTGTGGAGAGGTTTATCTTTGTCCCCATTTACACCTGACTGTGCCTTCCCTTGCCCCCACTGTGCGCTGGGAAACCGAAGCTTATGCTTCCCAGCAGGTGTTTATGGTCCATGTATTCTTCCTGTCCTAACATAATTCACCAGGAGGGGTCATGTTTATAATAAATTTTGTCTGATAACACAGTTGATATTCCACATTTATATTAATCTGATACTTTTCCAAGGAAACAGTGGTGTGAGAAGGTAAATCTTGAAACCATTGTCCCTTGGAGAACCGGCTAATCCTTTCTCTTCAAGGTCTATGTGATTTCAGTTTCACAGGGAAGACTTCTTAAGGAGATGATGAGATGATATTTTAGCTGAAGTTTCAGTGAAGTTAGACTGTTCATCATGCAGTACGCATTTATATCTAAGGCCTGAGATAGAAGTGTTACAATAGATCAAGTGAGTGGTAGAGCAGGAAAAATGGACAGAGAATTGGAAAGGACCTGAAGCATTTGGAATATTTAGGACTTTCATGGTATGACTTAAACATCATATGTATCTTAATTTTCAAATCATTTTCTCTTACAGACACAGATGACACTAGTTTGTTGGGAAAGAAGGATGATGGCCTACAGTATCGACCAGATGTGAAAGGTACTGAATAACAATTTCCTAAATTTTGGCCATGTGTTGAAATATGGTCACTAGCTGTCCTTAGTAGTTCTCGTTCCATTATAATGACCTTTCCAGCTTTGCTCTATGGCAATATACATTATGCAGTTAAATTTTAGTAATAATATCGACTGAGTGCTTCTCAGTTTACAGAGTACTCTCACATCTGTGTTTTTTTAATTGAAATTTTTATTGTGAGAATTTAGATTCACATGCTTTTGTAAGAAATTATATAGAAAGATCTCTCATCTTTGCTTTTAAAATCCTCTTTGCCTGTCTAGAATCTACTGTTAATACTTAACCTCTGTGCATGGGTCTTTGAACCTAGTTCCCTTTGCCTGGAACTCTTCTTTGCCTAGGAGTCATCCTTTCGGTCACCTTAGAAGTTATTTCTGTTTGGGAACTATCCCTTGACTCTTAAACCTAGATTGCATGCCTCTCTTACATACTCTGATGACCAAGCCCTTAACCTGCTCTAAGTGTGATTGTCGGTTCTACTCATCTGCATCCCTCTCCAGACTGAATTCTGCCATGTTCACTTTGGGATTCCTAACACTTAGCAGAACGTCTGGCACTTACCTAGGGCTCCATGCTTGTCAGAAGAATGGATATAGCTCAAAGAAACTGTAGGATTTATTTGTACAAAGACTTTTATTTTAAGGTCAGATCAGAGATTGGATTCTAGTTCCCTTGACTGCAAGTCCAGTGTGCTTTCATTTCTCATTTTCATATTCATTATTTCATTTGGTTTTTGCAACTACTCTGAGGGATAAGGACCAGTGAAAATATTGAGGCTCATTGAGGTTATAGTTAGTGAACTGAAGCAGGTCCTGATCTTAGGATCCTAGACCAGGGTTTCTGTATATTTGCTTTTACATGTATCTTCTATGCTATTTGTTTGGTTATACTAATGGGCAGTTTTTTAAAAAGATGTGTGATCTACCTTTTAGGCCTAATTTCTAAAAAATACATAAAATGAAAATAACAGGCCATATCTCTTAGAGTGTCATAAAGGTTAAATGAGATAATGCATGTCAAGTGCTTTGAATAGTATCTGACATACTCGTAAGTGTGTAAGAAGTGGTAGCTGTTATTATCATTGAATAATTTGTATTTCTGTCACTTGAATCATATTAAACCTGAATCAGTTATATCCCATGAGCCCCTGAAATATCAGTTTCCTCTGTTGATACAAAGTGCTGTGTTTAAAATAGGAAATCTTTGTATTCCCATAGGAGATATAATAGATCAATGCTAGTTTTATTCTTTATACTGATAGTACATGACCAGAATAGGGAAGTTCTTTTTTAGGTAGGTAGAAGCTCCTGCTTAAGGCAGTTTGGGGAATTGTGTATACCCAAAGTACTTGTCTGTCTTCAATAATTTTACAGGGATAATTCAGTGCCTAAGCCATTTTTGAGATACTGAACATTCTTTCCACATAAGAATTTGTCTATAATGCAAATGAAATTATCATAATCAGTAGATGTAATTTATTAAGTGCCAATTTTATACTGGTTGTTTTACTAGAAACTGTTGGTGGATAGAAAGATATGTAATACATGACATTCATCTTTAAAGAACTTGTGACACAATAAGAAATGAACATAACCTACTTCTAACAAAGTGAAAGTTGGTTATTGTCATAAATGTAGTGCTTTGAAAAAGTTAGGATGAGAACTCAGAAAAAAAGAAATTACTATTTGGTGGGGACTGGTGACGCAGGTGGAGGTGCAGGTTTGATCCCTGGGTCAAGAAGATCCCCTTGAGTAGGAAATAGCAACCCATTCCAGTATTCTTGCCTGGAAAATTCCATGGACAGAGGAGCCTGACAGGCTATAGTCCATGGAGTTGGAAAGAGTTGGACATGACTGAGCATGAATGTAGGAGAGTGGGGAGAATGGTGAAGATCTAAGAAACAAGAGATCTTATTTGAGCTGAACCTTGAAGGGTGGTTAGGATTTGAAGAGGTCAAAGGATATTTAAGGAGGATAGAAGAGCATCAGCAGAAGTGTAAATGCAAACATTGCGATAGAATGTATTGGAGAACGATGAGGAATCCATTTTGGCTGGAGAGAAGGGGTTTAAAAGGCAGAAATGGAAGGCAAGTATGGAAAGGTAGCTTGGGGCCAGATTGTATATAGTCCTTTTTTTTTTTTTGTCTGAGTCTTTACCACTAGACTGCCAGAGAATTCCCATGTGTACAATCTTGAATGCTCTGTTATCCTAGGGCATTTAAACTTCATTTGTAGGCAGTGGGGAAATCATAATATATTTGAAAAGGAAAGGCTACAGTACTAACCAGCTGAATGCATTATACCAGGCAGGACTTGTGCTTATTATGTACTTTGGGCTAGAGGCAGAGAGATCAGTTAATTAGGCTCAAAAGGAATAGATTCCTACTTAAGATATGGAGAATAAAAGAATTAAAACTAGGATGACTTAGATGATGGATTCTGTTTATTGAACGAAGAATATTGGGAAGGGAAAGGTGTTTGGGGCAAGTAAGAAAGGAGTTGATGGTGGAGATGATTAATTTTACTTTGGGGTTTGAGTTGCTTGTGGAACTCACCTGGATGACTTTGTTTTTTAGCATAAATTTACGAGTTAGTCCTTGGATATCTAGGTGGTAACTGAAGTGATGAGAATGAGTGAGAGAGATTATAGAGCTGCATTGTCTAGTAGAGTAGCCACTGGCTACATGTGGCTATTTAAATTTAAATTGGATAAAATGAAATAAAATTATAGGTTTTTGTTTCTCAGTTATACTAGCCGTATTTTAAATCCTCGGTAGTCCCATGTGACCCATGGTTACCATATTGGACAGCACAGATACAGAACATATCAAGAGCTGCAGAAAATTCTGTTGGACAGCACTCTTATTTTTAAAGGAGAGGAGGTTAGGATGAAGCAGAAAGAAGATCCAGAGGAAAAACATCATGAAGAGTACAGTGGCACAGAAGTTGAAATAGAAAGACTGACTGCTAGTTTAAAATGCTGCATAAAAGAATTAGAGGACAAGCCTCAAATTTGAAGATGTCAGAAATGTAAAGTTGAACTCTTGGAAAAGTGTGCTTTCAAGATGGAGCATTTGAATGTCCAGCATGGTGGTGAGTTAATGCTTTTCTCAGGCTATTGGAAAACCTGTGGTAAATGTTGAAATTGCAGTGTAGGAAGCTTTGTTGTAGATGTAAGTCATAAAGGATATAGTGGCTGAGCATGAGGTGTATGGGCTTCCCTAGTAGCTTAGCTGGTAAAGCATCCACCTGCAATGCATCAGATCCTAGTTCAATTCCTGGATTGGGAAGATCCCCTGGAGAAGGGATAGGCTACCTACTCCAGTCTTCAGCTTCCCTGGTGGTATAGAGTCCACCTGCAATGTGGGAGACCTGGGTTTGATTCCTGGGTTAGCAAGATCCCCTGGAGGAGGGCATGGCAACCCACTGCAGTATTCTTGTCTGGAGAATCCCCATGGACAGGGGAGCCTGGCGGGCTGCAGTCCATGGGGTAGCAAAGAGTCAGACATGACTGAGTGACTAAGTGTGCGTGTGTGTGCTTGCATGCGCACACACACACACACACACCAGGTGTGTGGGAGCTGGGTATGTGACATTTTAAAAACTTGGTTGTAGAAAATTTTAAACACGAACGAACAGGATAGTATAATGAACCCTTATATACTCAACCACTATCAACAGTGAACAGCATTCTGTCATCCTTGTTTTGTCTGTATACCTTTACCTGGTGGATTATCATTATTCTTATTTTACAGATTTTTTTGAACTGTAATTTACGTACATGGAAATGCACAAATGTTAGCTGTCAGTTTTGACAAATGGATAGACCCCATCTGTTCTACACCTTATCACAGTCTTTGTAACATTTCCATCTACCCAGAAAGTTCCTTTGTGGCAAATGACATTTTAATGTGGCCATTTTTATCCAAGAATATTTTCATACAGCCTGAAATCCACTGTAACACCTTTTAATTGCCAGCACATTCTCACTCCATTCCTGAGCATCACCTCACCCCAATCCTTACCCCACCTTCGAGTTCATCCTCTCAGCCTCTCCTCCTGCTGATCAAGGATACCAGACACACCAAGATATCAATATTGTTGGTTCCATTATTTGGTGATTAATGTTTATATATTTTAATACAGCTCATTTGATATGCCCTTTTAAAAATGGTCTTGATAAATTTGCCTTATCAAAAGATAAGCCTGAGTCAGTTGCTGCAGTCACTGAAGGAGGGGGAGAGCCTATGTTGTGGAGTGTGGAGGAGAATCACAGTGAAGATGGTGAGAAGGCTGTGTAGGTGGGTGGCACAGAACCCTACGGGGAGGAAGGTCGTTGAGAGATGAGAGTGGGATGCTGATCTAGAGGTGACAGGTGGTGAGCACAGCAGGGGAAGGGACGGGGGGGAAGGGGTGTAGGAGTAATGTGATTTTGTTCCATCAGGGAGATGAAAGGAGTGCTTCCTAAGGGAACCACTGAGGAGGTGGATGAGTTTATGTGCATTAGAAAAGGTGTTTCACTGGGCAGAGTGGAAAGACTAGGAAAGAAAGAAGCCGGGTTAGGATTGGTCATATCTACTCCCTAGACATGAGAGGGTAGGGGGTGTTGGGGAGTAGACGAGAGTTTCTGCCTAGGTAAATGGTTCTCTTTTGGGGTCTGAGGGGACTTGGGTTAAAGAAGGATGTGTTAGTGATGAAGCTTGGAGTGAAGGTTGGTATAGGGGAAGCAGGAAAGAGTATATTGAATTTTTGGATTCAGTATATTGGCTCTGTGAAAATAAAGAGCCCTCGAGTTACTAATGCAGTATTGATGTTGTGGCTTCAGGAGCCTCTTCTAGGCGCATGTCCTGGTTGTTAACAGCAATTCCTGGTGCTTTATTTGGGTGGAACATGGATGGACCAAGACAGAGTCAGTGAAACTTGCCTTTGCAGATAAGCCATCTGGAGTCTTACCACATCGTCACTTAGAACCATACTCTCCTTTGTATTTGAAAACACTGCCGCTGGTGGCAAATTGGTTTCTGAATGCCTCTGTAGGGTGGAAGGCACTGCTGGGTGTCTGAGCTTTTTATATTGTGCGTGTGCTCGTGCACACACACGCACACATTGTTCAGAGACTTGCAGTTGCAGCTGTTATTCATGGAGCCTGTCACCACTTGCCTGAAGGCATTGTTTGTACGGGGCCGTGCCCAGTTCTTGCTGTGCAAGGCTGCATCTCTGCCGTGGTTTCTGAGACTGTGCTTCATTACGTCTGTAAAGCCTTTTAATCTTTCCATTTTGAAGTTATCTAATTTACGTGGCCTGGAGAGCAAGTGCTTGAACATTCCGCTTTTGTCTGTTCCCCACCTGCCTCCCAGGGTAGCTTGGTGAAGTCTTGTGATGGTTAAGAGCTTGTGCTCTGAAGTCAGACTTGGTCCATGCTGTGGATCAAATCAGGCAGTGTGGCCTGATTTCTCTGAGCCTCAGTGATCACATCGGTGAAGCAGGGGCAGTAATACCTACTGCCTAGGATTACTTTGAGCATTAAATGCTGTCACTGAATTCCTTATCGATGTTATTATGGTGTTTTTTCCTAATTTCATCGTTAGTAGCCTGGCTGTGCTAAAGGTTCTTACCATTGGTAAGTCTGCCTGTCCACTGTGTTTAATGTGGCTCATGAGCGACAGTAGGCTGGTCATCCTTCCAACAGTTTTTCATCAAGTACACTACTGTGTGCCAGTTGCTTGCACGTATTTAATCCTTATCACAGTCATGTTACCACCATTTTGCAGATGAAGAAGCTGAAACTGTGGCTCATGTAGAATGGCAGAGCAGCGACCAGAGTTCAGCCTTTCTGACACTAAGCCCTGGTGCTCTTTCTTTTTCATGACAACTATTCCAGAATTCCGTTCTCGTGCATGCTCTCTCCAATTTTCTTCAGAATATTTAATCTACTCTCAGCTACCACCTTGGTGAACACTTACACTCTAGCTTTACTCTTTCTCTAAGAACTAGTTTCATATATTCAGCTACCTGTGGGTCTTTACACCTACATTTAGCTTGTACTGCTTTACCTGAACTTCCAGGAACTACTGTCTTGCCTGGGACATGATAGGTGCTTAATAAATACATTTTGGAGGACTGGAGATCTCAATTTGAACTCAGTTTACTACATTCTTTCTACTGAGCCTCCTGTCATTAGGCTCATACAGAGTTTTTCTTTTAGTGTTTAAAGTTGTGAAATATATATAACGACACCGTGTGCTATCTTTTTTTAAGTGTACGGGCTGGTGGTGCTCAGTAAATTCATGATGCTGTGCCACCGTCACAGCATCCAAGTCTCGAAATGATTTCATCCTGTGAAACTGAAACTACAGCCATTAAGCAATAACTCATTTCCCCCTCCCCTCTGCCCTTATAACCACCATTCTGCTGATTGTTGCTATAATTTTGACTATTCTACATAACTCATATAAGTCGAAATTATGCAGTATTTGTCTTTTTGTCCCTGGCTTCAGTTAACATAATGTCCTCAAGGTTTGTTTGTGTCATAGCATATGTCAGAATTAATTTCCTTTTTAAGGCTGAATATTTCCTAGTGTGTAGAATATTCCCTACAACTCATCCATTTTGTTTATCCATTAATGGACACTTGGGTTGCTTCCATGTTTTAGCTATTGTAAGTAATGCTACCGTGAATATAGGTATATAGCTGTCTCTTGGAGACCTTGCTTTCCATTTTTTTGGGGGGGAGTATATATCCAGATGGATCATATAGTATATCTACTTTTAATTTTTTGAGGAAGCACCCTACAGTTTTCCCTAGTGGCTGTACTGTTACATATTCTCACCAGCCATGCCCAAGGATTACCATTTCTTCTTACCATTGCCAGTACTTGTTATTTTCTGGTTTGGGGATAGTAGTCATCCTTTTGGGTATAAGGTGCTATCTTGTTTTCACTCATATTTCCCTAGTGATTAATGGCTTCCCAGGTGGCACAGTGGTAAAGAATCCACCTACCAATGCAGGAGACACAAGAGATGTGGGTTCGATCCCTGGGTTGGGAAGATCCCCTTGAGAAGGAAATGGCAACCCACTCCAGTATTCTTGCCTGCAAAATCCCATAGATAGAGGGTCCTGGCAGGCTACAGTCCCTGGGGTTGCAAAGAGTCCAACACGACTGAGTACGGATACATGATGCAATGATTAATGATGTTGAACATATTTTGATGTGTTTATTGATGTTTTGTTGATTCTTTTTGAAGTAAAATTGTTTTACACAATTCTGTATTGAGCCATGTTTAGCAAAGAGGACAATTCTGTTGTATTAAACACTTAAATGTTAGTGGGTTGGTTGTTGCAAACTATATAAAGGGTAAAACTAGGGAAGTTTGACATTAAGAAAAAAATTGGTGGGCAGTGAGGTAGGTGATGAACAGACACGGGGAAATCCACACACAGATAATGAAAGAGAGATTTCATTCAATATAAGGAAAACTTGATAATATTGGAATTAACTATATTATATTGAAGAATATAAAGAATATCAAGGAGAGACAAGAAAGCCATCTCAGTGATCAATGCAAAGAAATAGAGGAAAACAATAGAATGGGAAAGTCTAGAGATCTTTTCAAGAAAATTAGAGGTGCCAAGGGAACATTTCTTGCAAAGATGGGCCAATAAAGGACAGAAATGGTATGGACCTAACAGAAGCAGAATATATCAAGAAGAGATGGCAAGAATACACAGAAGAACTATACAGAAAAGATCTTCATGACCCAGATAATCACGATGGTGTGATCACCAACCTAGAGCCAGACATCCTGGAATGTGAAGTCAAGTGGGCCTTAGGAAGCATCACTACAAACAAAGCTAGTGGAAGTGATGGAATTCCAGTTGAGCTATTTCAAGTCCTAAAAGATGATGGTGTGAAAGTGCTGCACTCAATATGCCAGCAAATTTGAAAAACTCAGCAGTGGCCACAGGACTGGAAAAGGTCAGTTTTCATTCCAATCCCAAAGAAAGGCAATGCCAAGTTGTGTCCAACTCTTTGCGACCCCATGGATTGTAGCCTACCAGGCTCCTCTGTCCCTGGGACTTTCCAGGCAATAGTACTGGAATGGATTGCCATTTCCTTCTCCAGGGGATCTTCCCAACCCAGGTATTGAACCCGGGTCTCCCTCATTGTAGACAGACACTTTACCATCCGAGCCACCAGGGAAGTCACAGAGAATGCTTAAACTACCACACAGTTGCACTCATCTCACATGCTAGTAAAGTAATGCTCAAAATTTTCCAAGCCAGGCTTCAACAGTAACAGTGAACCATGAACTTCCAGATGTTCAAAGTGGGTTTAGAAGAGATAGAGGAACTAGAGATCAAATTGCCAACATCCGCTGGATCATCGAAAAAGCAAGAGAGTTCCAGAAAAACATCTGCTGCTGCTTTATTGACTGTGCCAAAGAAAGCCTTTGACTGTGTGGATCACAATAAACTGTGGAAAATTCTGAAAGAGATGAGAAATACCCGACCACCTGACCTGCCTCCTGAGAAATCTGTATGCAGGTCAGGAAGCAGCAGTTAGAACTGGACGTGGAACAACAGACTGGTTCCAAATAGGAAAAGGAGTACTTCAAAGCTGTATATTGTCACCCTGCTTCTTTAACTTCTATGCAGAGTACATCATGAGAAATGCTGGGCTGGAAGAAACACAAGCTGGAATCAAGATTGCCGGGAGAAATATCAATAACCTCAGATATGCAGGTGACACCACCCTTATAGCAGAAAGTGAAGAAGAACTAAAGAGCCTCTTGATGAAAGTGGAAGAGGAGAGTGAAAAAGTTGGCTTAAAACTCAACATTCAGAAAACTAAGATCATGGCATCTGGTCCCATCACTTCATGGCACATAGATGGGGAAACAGTGGAAACAGTGAGAGACTATTTTTCTGGGCTCCAAAATCACTGCATATGGTGACTGCAGCCATGAAATTAAAAGATGCTTGCTCCTTGGAAGAAAAGTTATGACCAACCTAGACAGCATATTGAAAAGTAGAGACATTACTTTGCCAACAAAGATCCGTCTAGTCAAGGCTATAATTTTTCCAGTAGTCATGTATGGATGTGAGAGTTGGACTATAAAGAAAGCTGAGCTCTGAAGGATTGATGCTTTTGAACTGTGGTGTTGGAGAAGACTCTTGAGAGTCCCTTGGACAGCGAGGAGATCCAACCAGTCCATCCTAAATGAAATCAGTCCTGTATATTCATTGGAAGAACTGATGCTTAAGGTCCAATACTTTGGCCATCTGATGTGAAGAACTGACTCATATGAAAAGACCCTGGGCAAGATTGAAGGCTGGAGAACAGGACGACAGAGGATGAGATGGTTGGATGGCGTCACCAGCTCAATGGACATGAGTTTGAGCAAACTCTCAGAGTTGGTGATGGACAGGGAGGCCTGCCATGCTGCAGTCCGTGGGGTCGCAAAGAGTTGGACATGACTGAGTGACTGAACTGGACTGAACCGATATTAAGAGTTCCTTATCTTTGAACGTGTTTAAGTAGAAACAGGATCATGGGGTTATAACTAAAGAAATCCCTTCATTAGATCAAATGACCTCCAAAGACCCTTACACATCTGAGTTTCTGGTTTCATTTACTTTCCAAAGCATCTTGACACTGTTTTTTTTTTTTTTTCCTGATTCTATTATCTGTTCCTACTGCTGAGCTCGAACTTTTCAGTGCCAGAGTTTGGATTCTGTAGTAACCTCTTAATTGGTCATCCTGTCTTCCTTTTGTCTTCCAATTAATTTTTAACAGCTTTTTGAGATACAATTTACATAACATTAAGTTCACCTGTTTAAATAATGTAATTCAGTGGGTTTTTTTTTTCTTTTAGTATATTTACAGGATTGTACTAGCATTACATATACTAGCATCATAATCTAATCTTAGATCATTTTCATTACCCTCAAAGTAAACGTCACACCCGTGTCACACTCTCCATTCTCCCCTAACCATCAGCCCTAGCCCTAGGTAACCACTCTCAGTTAACTTCTTATTTAAAATATGGCTTTGCTTGTGTTGGCCTCCAACTGGGTCCTCCTTGTCCATATGATTAAGAAAATGTTTCTCATCTCAGGTTTAAATTTTTCCATGCTCTGACTTCAAATTATTTTTCCAACTTTGACTTAAACCCTTGCACAGTCTGAATGTACAGTTCTTGCTAGGTCCACTTACCTCTTGTTCTTGAGAGTGAGAACAGGTACCTTATACCTGTTTTTTGGTTTCTACTGTTCAACTATCTGAATCTGTCCATGCTTTGAGACCTAACTTGAGTGCTACCTTCTCTATGAGTCCTTCCCTGGGTTATTCTGCCTAAAATGAAGTTCTCCTTCGAACGTGAACTTCCATAGCACTTAGTATTATAAAGCCTTCTTTTGGTGTTTTATTGTATGCTATCGTGTGGGACCTCTTCTCTTCTGTTGTTCAGCTTTTTGTGTGTGTATGTTGATGATAAACTTCTTGAGGGCAGGGACTATGACCACTTTTCCCTTAACCCTGCTGTAGCTTAGCTGAGCATATGGATGTGCACAGAAATAGTATGTAAGTGTAATGGAATGAATAGTGTTGGCATTGAGCAGAATGCTGAATTTGGACTCTGTGACAGAGATTTCAAAGTCTTAATGGATATGTCCAGTTTTATATGGCTTTGCTTTGTCTAGAGCTTGATACCACATTCTTTCATTAATCATTCAGTGAATGCTATTGGTATACTCTTTATTCATTTCTCATAACCCATTCTTAATTTTCTTATTGCTATCATGCATCTGAATTCTCTGATCACTTTCAGCTCTGCATTATTTTGCTGTTTTTAGGACTTTCTTATGGTAGGTTAGTACATTACCACAGCTTTTGGGGACCAATGTGGTCTGTTTATTATATACTTTATGCAACTTTATTTCAATAGGCTGGTACTTAACCTCAGTCTCTGTAAGTCCCATTATTATATACTTAATGGTATATCACAGCCTGAAAATACCATGTTTTGAGAAGCTGCAGGATGATAAGCACTGTGGGAGACAGTTGCATTCCTCAAGTCACTTCATGGCTTGATTGCAAAGGTCGAATACTACTCTTGGTTTGAAACCATAGCAAGAACATTACTATGGTCTAAGTGTCAGGAGTTGTACAGAAATGGATAATACAGGCATCCAGATCCTCAGGGAGTTCATGGTCTCATGGTAGAGACCAATTTAAATACCTAAATAATTATGACAGTGTTGTGAGTATTTTAGCACAGAAGTGGGTGCTCAGGATTGTAGCAGCCCAGAGGAAGGCTTGCTTTCTTTGCCACCACACATAATTATGGTTTGGAAGCTGGAGGAGCCCCTGTAAGCCCTTTGAGGACAGGATCCATCTTAACTGCTTTTTTATCCCAGCACCTAGCAGAGTCCCTGGCATATGGAGGGTGATGAATAAATGAAAAATGAGTAAGCCACCTATTCTGTGCTGTCTACCCTGGTGGCTGCTGGCCACATGTGACTGTTGAGTATTTGGAATGTGACCAGTTGGAATTGAGGTGTCCTGTAAGTGTGAAGTGCTCCCCAGATTTTGTAGACCTATTTAAGAAAAAGGAATATAAACTATCATAATTTATCTGAATATATGTTGAAATGCTATTTATTTGATATATTAGGTTAAATAAAATATATGATTAAAATTATCTTGTCTACTTTTTAAAAATATGAAATAAAATAAAATTTTTCTTTTTAAAAATAGAAAAAAATTTTCTGTTACTAGAAAATAAAAGATTATGTATGTGTCTTATGTTATACATCTTTTTTAATTATCAACATTTTGTTTGGTTTATTTTAAAAATTTATTTTATCTATTTATTTTTGGCTACGCTGGTTTTCATTGCTCCTCATGGGCTTTCTCTAGTTGTGGTGGGCTGGCTTCTCACTGCAGTGGCTTCTCTTGTTTTGGAGCACTGGCTCTAGGGTGCACAGGCATCAGAGTTGTGGTACGTGGGTCAGTTGCCCCACAGCACGTGGAATATTCCTGGACCAGGGATCGAACACATGCATTGGCAAGCGGATTCTTAACACTGGACCACCAGGGAAGTCCACTGTATTATACTACTGATAGACTTTTCTGATCTCATTCAGCTCTCTTAGAAGAAATTATTTGATTAAGGTTACACAAAATAGCAGAGATACCCTTAAAATTGAGATCTTCTGTGTTGGATTTCCCCTTAGTTTAATTCTCTTTCTATGCATAAATTTGCACAAGGTAAATACATAAAATTTGAGGTAAAATGGCATGAATTTGGTCTTGTTAAGGTCTTATCTTTGAACTTAATAATCATTAAGATTAATAGTCAAAAAGATTCTCCTTTCATATGTAAATTTTGATCTCCAGAAAAACCTGCATTTTCAGTTCTCAGTTTTTTCACACTTGGTACACCTATTCCCAGTTCTCCCTTGCTTTTTGATATCTATATATACACATAGTCTCTTATTTCATTCCTTCTTAATTTGTTTCTATTAATAATTCTTCAGATTATATTAACACTTTGTGTGTATTTGGGGGAGATAAGTCTTGGCTGGTGCATGATGTGTTACATAGAGAGCTGGTGGGTTTAGTGGCCTGTACATGCATTAATTATCTCACATAATACAGTTGTGAGTTCTCAGGCTTCAAGAGGGTGGTATGCTCAAGGTCACATGAGATTATTATTGTGAGATTATTATTAGTAAGAATCTGTAATTCACAGAATAATACACAGAATCTGTAAGCTGGAATTTTATAAAATGGCAGGAAGCTTGGGAGTTTTTCCTACACATGGACAGGCCTGTAAACATTGGGGAACTCTGGGTTCATAGAGCTGAGGACTAATGTATTAGGTAAATGCCAGAAAAAAAGTAAAAAAAAAAATTCATTCTAGGTTGTGTGAATATGTAAATAAGTATGTATATGTAAGTATATGGAGGCAATGAAGGACAGGGAAGCCTGGCATGCTGCAGTTCATGGGGTCACAGAGTCTAACACGACTTAGCGACTAAACAACAAGTATATGGGGAAAAGAGACATAGGAATAGAGAATGAATTAATGAAAGAATATCGTTGATTTTGAAGACTGGATCCCCATTCCTTCTTCTTTCCTGCCCTTTTCTATCTTTGCTTCCTGACTCTTCCCATTTTTGGTAGCGGAATTACTTACCACCCTTCTGTTTTCGTCAGTTCAACCCAATTCAGTTCAAGTCAGTATACCTAAGTCCAAACACATATTCATTAATATGTTTACAATGGTTCTCTTTGGATAGAGAGATTTGGGGTGGTTTTAAATTTGTTTTTTATTTGTTCTCTGTATTATTTGAATTTTTTTTTTTTTTTTTTACAGAAACATATACTAAGAAAAACAATTTTAAAAGAACAGAACTATTTTCACTTGGGAAAAAAATCAATATGCTTGATAGTTTTCATTCCAAAGTAAACCTTTCCCCCTAAACTTGCAGAATCTCATACTTGTTCTCTGCCTTACCAGTGTCCTTTGGCCTCAATTTCATAGCCTCAAGGTGAATGGCTAGAGTAAGTCAGTTCCCCAAAAGCCACTGCTACATACCCCATCTCTCTGTCACAGAGGTGAGATTTCTTCTGGAAGTAATATTTATTTTTATAGCAAAGATGTTGAGTGTTTTTATTTTTTCTGATTGCTTTTAAATAGCCGTTGCTCACAGTGGTCACATCCTGCAAATATTTTTAAATGCTTTGAATCGAAACAGTCTACCTGCTGTGTTTGTGGCATAATGAGACCTTGGTTCTTGTCCAGCTTCCTATCTGATAAATTTCCTTCCCAAATTACCCAGCAAGGGGTGAATTTATTTGTTGTCTTAGAACCTTTGAAAAGTCCATGTTTTTCAATTTGCTTTTCATTATTTATTGACCTGGTTTATGTTCTTTTAAGATGCTAGTGATCAAAGGGAAGATGTTTATATTGGAAACCACATGCCTTGCCCTGAAAACCTCAATGGTTACTGCATCCATGGAAAATGTGAATTCATTTATTCTACTCAGAAGGCTTCTTGTAGGTAAGTCAGAGTACCTCCAGATCAGAGGTCAGACCTTTTTTCCATCTTTGGTCACTGCTCTGTAGCAGGCAATGAAATGTGGACTAAAAATATCACTAAAAGGTAGTATTTATTTGCAGTTGAGTTAAAAAAAAATACATTAGCAGCATCATTTGGAAAAAGCTGGCAAGTAATATGCAAAAAAAAAAACCCAGATGTTTATTAGGGTTTTGAGATAGGCTTAACCTTTTTAATATTATGCTATATGTATTTTTTAATATAGAACTATACCATAGACCAACATTATTTTGATTTTTAGGCAGTCTGTCACAGAGTGAGTGTGTTAAGAACTGAGAACGTTCTTAAACTTTATGGTCAAGTTTCAAATAAAGGTTTTAATATATTTCTCAAAATAAGGGGATGGGGATTAGAATCAGGTGTAATGTGAGGGATGAAGACAGAAAGGGTGTGAATCTTCAACTGTGTGATTCCAGAGAGGTTGTGTAAATAGAGCTGAGACAAAACTAGATCTCGAATTTCCTGATACTCACCCTCATGGCCTTAGTGCTTTTGCTCTTCCGTGTCTGTACTGATAACACTTCTTGCTGCTGCTTCTGGGAGCTTGTCTTCCACCTCTGGTCGGTCTAGTTGTCAAGGCAGTGTTTGCAAACACAGGGCTATTGGTCTTATTCTTCTCACTCCTGCCCGCTGCAGTTTGACCAGTGAATCTTTCTCTCAAGGAGTAAAAGAAAGCTTGTGAAATCAAGTCTCCTGGTTTCTCTGTTTCTTTAACTCCATTCCCCTGACTTCTCCCCAACCCTGCTCCCTCCCATTGTCCTCCTACTTAAAAAAATAAAACAAAACACTGTAAATTGTTTTAATGGTTATTAAGAGTTCTTTGTTAAGCTTTCAGCTTCCTTCTAATTGAATGGTTTCCTTGTCTTTGAAGGAGCTAACACCAGCCTCACCCCCTACCCTACCCCTTTGCCTGTACATTAAAAAAAAAAAAAAAAATACAGCCATGCAAGGGAGAACAAAATAAAATCATACAGTGGATTCCTTACACTTGTCTCATAGTGACATACATACTGCAATAGAAGTTCAGATCATGTTGACCTCTGAGCGTAGGGTGTCTTTTAAGATACCTAAAAGGGAGGGAAGGAGAGGTTGATGTCTAAGCCTCATGAACCTATTTGCAGGGCAGTGGAGATGCGGACATAGAGAACAGGCCTGTGGACACAGTCGGGGAGGTGAGGACGGGATGAATTGAGAGAGCAGCATGGCAACGCATACATTACCATATGTAAAACAGATAGCAAGTGAAAATTTGCTGGGTGACATGGGGAGCACAACCCAGTGCTCTGTGACAACCTAGACGGGTGGGATGGAAAGGGAGATGGGAGGAGGGGTAGAGCGGTTCAGGAAGGAGGGGACATACGTATACCTGTGGCTGATTCATGTTGATGTATGGCAGAGGCCAACACAATATTGTAAAGTAATTATCCTCCAATTAAAAAAAATGATAATGGTACTTATTTCCTAGTGTTGTTAATATATGCAAAATACTTATCACAATGCCTGTTATGCAATCTGTATTTAATAAATAGCAATGGATATTGATATTGACAATATTGATATTACTAAGCTATTCGAACTGTTAGGTTAGGGACTCTGGTTTGCTAACCATTGTCTCCCCAGTGCCTGGCATACGGCCTCTCCCAGTAGCTACTCAGTGAATATTTTTTGAATGACATGTGATGGTGGCCAACTCTTCCTTCTTCTTCAGACCAGAGGTGTTTCTTAAATGCCAAAGAATCTCTTTTCTGCATATTGTAACTCCAAAAAGCAGTTGATCTTTGTCTTTTGTCTAAGCATCTACAGTGTCCACAAGAACCAGGCCTTGGCATCACATGGATTTCTACTGGTAGGTGTATTTGTTTAGTAGCAGTAAACAGGCAGGGATGAACACCCTTTAGCCACAGTCCTGTTATTAGGTTAAAATCTTTTAGCATTATATCACCATTAATTTGTTTATTTATTGCCTTTGTTGTTGTTCAGTCACTACTCCGTGTCTGACTCTTTGCCTACTTTGTACCAAATCCTACATGGCCCTGGGGTCTCAAGTTCAAATATGACAGAGATCCAGCCTTCAGAAAAACTTAGTCTGGTGGCAGCAACTGACAAATAGTAATTTAAATGTAATACTATATGAAAAATGCTATCATACATAGATATATATGAGATGATTTGAGACTTCAAGAAAGCTCTTCAACCTTAAGTGGGAGGGGGGGCAGGTCTTATGGGGACATTTGTGCCATACCAGGAGATTGTCCTTTAATTAATTAATTAATCTGGCCACACTGCATGGCTTGTGAGATCTTAGTTCCCCAACCAGAGATGGAACCCAAGCCCATACAGAAAGCACAGAGTCCTAACCACTGGACCTCCAGGGAATTCCCATGTCCTTTATTTTAAAGCTAGAAACCATTTAAGGATTTAAATAAGAAAGATATGGGCAGATCTGAAAGCCATCCGGGTAGCTAGGTGAAAAATGGATTAGAAGACTGAAGGTTAGTGAGGAGTGAGAGCCTGAACCAAGTAAAGGACTTACAGTGGGACTGAGATGAGGACATGAGTTGTAGAGAGAAAACAGGTGGTGACTCCAGAGGTTTTGGTGGCTGGTTGGGTATGAGGATGGGAATGTGGGAGTTGGTGGAGGGTCATGGGAGGAAAGAGTCAAGAGAGTCTCCTGGGTTTCTAGCTGATGCAAAATTGAGGAGGGAAAGGAAATAGAGGGAGGAGAATGGAGGTTTGGGGGGACATGATGTACTGAGCTTAATAATGCTTGATCTCAAGTGTCTGTGGGGCATCCACTTATCTAGTAGGCTCCTGGGTATCTGTGGTTTTGGAACTCATGAGACAGGTGCACATTGAAGATGTATTTGAGAATCATTCCATCTTTAGCGTTGTTCATTCGCTTAGTTGTGTCTGACTCTTTGCGACCCCATGGACTGCAGCACGCCAGGCTTCGCTGTCCTTCACCATCTCCCAGAGCTTGCTGAAACTCTCGTGTCCATTGAGTTGGTGATGCCATCCAACCATCTCATCCTCTGTCATCCCCTTTTCCTCCTGGGTTCACTCCTTCCCAGCATCAGGGTCTTTTCTAGTGAGTCAGCTCTTCTCATCAGGTGGCCAAAATATTGGAGTGTCAGCTTCACCATCAGTCCCTCCAATGAATATTCAGGATTGATTTCCTTTAGGACTGACTGGTTTGATCTCCTTGCAGTCCAAGGGAATCTCGAGAGTCTTCTCCAGCACCACAGTTCAGAAGCATCAATTCTTTGGCACTCAACCTTCTTTATGGTCCAACTCTCATTCGTACATGACTACTGGAAGAAACCATAACTTTGACTATATGGGCCTTTGTTGGCAGAGGTCTTTAGCATATCCCATCTAATTCCTACAGCAGTCCTTCCACCCCAGGGCCTCCAGGTGATTAATCTCTCACCTTTTCAGTGCATATCCTCATTGCCTCCTTACTCAGCTTAATTCCGTGGTCAATCCTTGTAGTCCTTCCCTTGCTTCATCATACAGTCACTTGACAAAACCATCATCCTGGTTCGTTCCAGCTTCCCGCCTGCTGCATACCTACACCTACCAGGCTTTAACTGGTCTTATGCACCTTTATACTCAGCGGGCCCTGCATGCTGCTGGCAGTCACTCTATAACTGCGGTCCTTCATCCTCCTCTCCTAGATAAAATGGCTGCTTTTACCATCCACCCTCTCTTCAGACTGTCAACACCTCCTCTCATCCTCATTCTCAGTTAATGATCTTGTTTCCAAGTTCAATGAGAAAACTGAAGGAGTATGACGAAAACATTCACAGGCTTTTTACTATCACTGCCAGCAGTGCTCCCCATTTTTCTTCTTACCATATATTGTTTTATTCATATATTTTTATACATTTATAAGTTACTTTTTATTTCTTTTATCTTGAAAAGTATTTCTCACTGTCACTTCTATCAGCTGTGGCCCCATTTCTGTCCTTTGCTTTGTAGAAAAACTGGAAATAGTTGTCTGTAGTCTGTCTCCAGTTTCTCACTTCCTATCTCATGAATTCACCCCAGTGAGCTTTTGCTCCCCAGCACTTCACTGAGACTGTTCTTGTTGCTAAATTCATCAGTCAGTTTCTCAGTCTCAATTGGCTTTTGAATGATCAGTGGCGTCCAACCTCCTGTGTGATAGACATTCTTCACTTGGTTAAGGGATTACGCTCTCCTTCCTCCTTTCTCCTTCCTTACTGGCTGCTTTTCTTTCAGCCTTCTTGCCTGGGTCCTCTTTTGCTTCCTGGTCTCTCAGTGTTGGCGTGCTGCCAGGGCCCAGCCCTGGTTCTCTTCCTTAGTGACTCCATCCAGCATCAGGGCTTTACATGATGTATGCTGATGACCCCCAGGCCACTCTCGCAACCTGGGACTCTTCCCTCTCTGCCCTTTTTCACATAAGCATCTAACACCTTAAGCTCAATAGAACCTAAGCTAATCTCTGGATCTGCCCTCCCTCTCCTAAACCTGTTCTACCTCTAACTTCTCCATCTCAGTTGATGCTGACTTCATCTTTTCTCTGGTTTACACAAAACACCTCTGATATGACTTTGACTTGTCTCTCTGTTATACTCCACATTTAGTCATTTCAGGTGTCCTGTTAGCTCCGTTTCAGAATATATCCAGCATCTGATGACTTCTCATCATCACCGCTACTCCTAGTCCAGGCACCATTTTTCCCCTCTGGCATTATGCATTAGCCTTCCTGATTGTATCCTAAATATTCCATATTCAAACAGCAGCCAGAGTGAGACTTTAAAATAAAAGTCAGCTCTTGGCTTTCCTTTGCTAATGCCCTTCCAGCAGCTCCTTCACCTCCCGAGTGAGGAGCCCTTCACAGGCGGGCCCCTTCACCTCTCTCTGTTGGTCCTCTCCTTCCCTTTGGCTGGACCATTCCAGCCACACTTGCTTGGACACACCGTGCACTCATGCACCCACCTCAGGGCCTTTGCACTGATTCTTCTTTTGCCTGTTATGCTCTCCTCACACTTGTCCACACAGCAAACTCCCTGACCCCCTTCACATCTTTACTCACATGTCTCTTCCTGAAGCTTGCCTTGACCATCTTCCTTAAAGTTGCAGGGCTCCCTTCCTGGCCTATACCCGGCACTCATGATACCCCTTAATTCTTTCTCTTTGTTCTCTGTTAATTCTACCTTCTAACATAACCGTTTAATTTGCTTATTGTGTTTATTGACCCTCCCTCCCCTACTGGACGATAAACAAGCCAGGGATCTTTGTTCCCTGTTGTATCCCACATGCCCACCTCAGTACTTGGCACATGTCGGGTGCTCGGTAAGTAGGTTGAATATACGAGTGAATGAGTCAGCCCGTGAGGCTGTGGGCATGATGAGATTACCATGGAGGGTGTGGACATGAAAGAACAGGCAAGAGAGAACCAGATCCCTGGATCTGCCTTTAATCAGCAACAGAGGAAGTAGTGCTAACCTGGAGTTTAATACTCCAGGTATTGGAGAGTATAACCCAATAGTCAGGTGCAGGAATGATGTCCAGGGGGACCTGCATGAGTGAAACATGGTCTGTACATTCTTTCTGATACTCTGACCTTTAATTTTTGAATTAAGCTTAATTGTCAGCTGCGTATCTAGGACATTGTTATAGCTCCCTGTGGAACTATTTTTATTTCACTGAGCTTTGACTTTGGGCTGTTAGCCTGCCATGAAATATATTCTTTTAGAAAATCCTATGAGACTTCATTATATTGTTGAATTTATTATAGCTGTATTGTTGAGGATGATGCTCTCTGGATGAGAAAGTACCCTTTCTGGGGCTGGGGGACCAGGCTGTGTCGCTTGTGGGGATCTTAGTTTCCCGACCAGGGGTTGAACTCATGCCAGTGAAAGCCCTGAGTCTTTACTGGATTGCAAGGAAATTCCTGGAAAGTACCCTCTTTATATGAGGACTTATGAGATCAAGTTCCCTTAAATTTAATAAAAATAGCAACTGATTTGTTTTTTAAAAATGAAATATAGTTGGTTTGCAGTATTAGTTTCAAGTATACAGCATGGTGGTTCAGTATTTTTATAGATTATACTCCATTAAAAGTTGTTACAAAATAATGGCTATAATTCTCTGTGCTGTACAGTATACTTGTGGCATATCTATTTTATATATAGTAGTTTGTCTCTCTTAATCCTGTACCCCTATCTTGCTTTCTTCCCTTCTGCCTCCCCACTGGTAACAACTATTTGTTTCCTATATTTGTGAGTTTGTTTCTTTTTTGCTATATGCATTCTTTGTTTTAATTTTTAGATTTCACAAAAAAGTGGTGTTATACAGTATTTGTCTGACATTTCGCTAAGCGTAATATTCTCTAGGTCCATCTATGTTGCTGCAGATGGCAGAATTCCATTATTTTTTATGGCTGAGGAATAGTCCATTGTGTGTATGTGTGTTTATCCATTTGTCTGTTAGTGGACACTTGGGTTTCTTTAGTATCTCGGCTATTGTAAATAATGCTGCCCTGAACATTGGGATGTATGTATCTTTTCAAGTTAGTGTTTTTGTTTTTTCTGAATATATGCCTATGAGTGGAATTTCTGGGTCATTAGGTAGATCTGTTTTCAGTTTTTTGAGGAATCTTACTGGTTTCCGTAGTGACTGCACCAGTTTACATTCCAACAATAGTAGTATGTACAAGGGTTCCCTTTTGTCCATGTTCTTGCCAACATTTGTAATTTGTGGACTTTCTGATGATAACCATTCTGACAGCTGTGAGATGGTATCTTAGTAAAATGTTGAGCATCTTTTCATTAGCCATCTCTGTATGTCTTCTTTGAAAAAAAAAGTCTATTCAGGTCTTCTGCCTATTTTTTGATTGGGTGGTTTTTCTGATACTGAGTTATATGAGCTGTTTATATATTTTGGATATTAACTACTTATCAGTAATATCATTTGCAAAATTTTCTTCCATTCAGTAGGTTGTCTTTTTGTTTTGTCTATGGTTTCCTTTGCTGTGCAAAAGATTTTAAGTTTAATTAGATCCCATTTGTTTAGTTCTGCTTTTATTTTTTTGCCTTGGGAGACAAATTAAAAAAATATAGCTATTATTTATGTCAAAGCGTGTTCTACCTGTGTTCTCTTCTAGGTGTTTCATGATTTTCAAGTCTTACATTTAGTTTTGATCCATTTTAAGTTTATTTTTCTGTATGGCGTGAAGAAATACTCTAGTCTCATTCTGTTACATGTATTTGTCCAGATACTGTTATTCTTTTGAGCAACTGGCTTGATTTCGTTTTGTGGAGATGGTATTTTATGTCCGTGATTTTCTCTCTCTCCCTTTTCCCTCACCTCTCAGCTCCCGCCCCACTTCTTTCCTTTACCCAGTGGCTTTCGTACATTCACGGAGCTGTGCAGCCACTGCAGCCAGTCTGCATTTCATCAGCCTGAAGAAACTATGCCCTTTACCCCCAAATCTCCCCATCCTCCTTGGCCTTAGCCAGCCACCGATACTCGTTGTCTCTGTAGATTTATCTGTTCTGGACATTTCATTTCAATAGATTATATTCATACAGTGTGTGGTCTGTGTCTGTCTGTCTTTGACTTAGCATACTGTTACATGATTTATTCATGTTGTGGTGTGTATCAATATTTTGTTCCTTTTTGTGGCTGAACAATATTTTATTAGATGGGTAATACCACATTTTTTAATCCACTTACCAGTTGAAAAATAATTAGACTGTTTCCACTTTTGGCTATTACGGATCATGCTCCCTTGAATAATTGTTTGCAAGTTTTTGTGTGGACATGTGTTTTCAGTTCCACTGGGTAAATGCCTAGGAGTTGCTGGGCCAAATGCTAACTCTGTATTTAACTTTTTGAGGAACTGCCAGAATGTTTTTAAAAGTGGCTGCATCATTTTTATGTTCCCTGCAGAATCCTTGCCAACACTTGTCATTTTCTGGCTTTTTGATTCCTAGTGGGTATGCTAGACATCTTATTGTGGTTTTGATTTGCATTTCCATGACGACTAATGATATTAGTGCTTATTTGTCATTTATCTATCTTTTAGGAGAAATGTCTGTTCAGATCTTTTGTCTATTTTGTATTTTTTCCCTCTTTTTGTTAATGAGTTTTAATAGTTTTTTATATACTTTAAATACAAATCTCTTGTCAGAGTCATACTTTGCAGAAATTTTCTCCTGTGGGTTATCTTTTCAGTTTCTTTCTTGACAGTGTCCTTATGTACAAAAGATTTAATTTTGATTTAGCCTAGTTTAACTTTGTTATTGTTTGTGCTTTTGATGGTGTATGAAGAAATCATACCTCATCTAAGGTCATGAATATTTACTTTCTTCCCCCCGCCAAGAGTTTTATAGTTTTAGTTCTTGCATTTAGATCGGTGATCCATTTGAATTAATTTTTGTGTATGCTATGAGGAAGAGGTCCAACTCTTATTCTTTTGTATGTGGATGTCCAGTTGTCCCAGCACCATTTGTTGAAAAGACTGTTCTGCATCAAATTATCTTAGCTCCCTTTCCAGGTATCAGTTGACCATAGATGTAAAGGTGTATTTCTGTGCTCTCAGTTATGTTTGTGATCTATGTATCTGCCAAACTGCTATTTTTGTCTGCTAGGAAGCTTAGAACCAGTATGGAACCTCTGGCAGGTGTCTGGGGCCCCCAAGGGTAGGAGGTGTGGACTCAGGTTCCTCTGGCTTCCTGTTCCTGTGCTTTCGGGTTTCTTTCTTGCTGTGCATATGTGTGTGTTAGTTGCTCAGTCATGTCGTACTGTTTGTGGTCCTATGGACTATAGCCCACCAGGTTCTTCTGTCCATGGGATTCTCCAGACAAGAATACTGGAGTGGGTTGCTGTTTCCTTCTCCAGGGGATCTTCCCAACCCAGGGATTGAACACGGGTCTCCTGCATAGCAGGCAGATTCTTTTTTTTTTTTTTTACTCTCTGAGCCACCAGGAAAGCCCCTTGCCTTGCTCTATGTGTTTTTATTAAAAATTATTTTTCTGTAATGAAATGTGGGACATTAGTAAATACTCTATCCTTAGACTTCTAATGTTTTATTAATCAGTTTTAACTGAAAGCTGGCGAATTTACACATTTCACTTCTGTCCTTCTGTCAACTAAAAAATGTGAGTTTTCTATTAAGTATTTTAAATGTTTATCCCTGTCAAATTATCATCAGCTGATGTTGTTGCCTTTTTGTTTACTCTTAATTGGAATTCAGATAATTTCTAAGATTTGTACCTACTTGACTGCTTAGCTCTGTTTCTGTCATTAACAACTTATTTTCATCTCTTCCCCTTGTTCTTTACATGATTATATTATGTACACTGAGAAGTGTCTTGAATATAATTGGGTGTTACGTTCAGAGAACTGTAAATGTCTATAAAACTATTTATTCAGTAATCCCACTTGAAGTACCTAGCCTAAGGGATAACACTAAATATAGAACGCACAGTCATCATATCCCCCACACCTAACTCATAATTCTGAAAGATGGAAAATAGCTGATATGTCTAAAAGCAAGGAATAGGTAAGTTTGCTGTATTTTAGCCACTGAATGGGATATTGTGAATCCATTTTTAAATGGCAGTAACAAAGACTACTTAGCAGCTTTTAAATTTAAGTGATATGATGATAAGTGCAAGAAGCACTTTGTAAAATAGTCGTATCCAAAAGAGTATAAGGAAATACAATAATGGCAGTGTTTTTTCAGATGGTGGGAGAGTGCCTGATTTGCTGTTTCTGTTTATCATTCTTTTGTATGTTTTCATTTTAAAACCTGGAATTACTGAAGTTTATAAATCTCATAGGAGTCCTTTTTTTCTTTCTCCCCCTTTTCAGATGTGAATCTGGTTACACTGGACAGCACTGTGAAAAGACAGACTTTAGTATTCTGTATGTAGTGCCAAGTAGGCAAAAGCTCACTCATGTTCTTATAGCAGCAATTATTGGAGCTGTACAGATTGCCATTATAGTAGCAATTGTCATGTGCATAACCAGGTAGGTAATGGCCTACAAAATACCAACTTTCAATTAGAGGTGGGTGGCTATTAAAGAATCCTGAAGCACTCAAAATAATGGGGACTTGACATCTACCAGTCTATTAGGAAGAAATCCTAGAATTAGTTCTCTTAAGCCCTCTCCCCATCGTGCTGCTTTAGAATTTGGTCAAGAACTCATTCCCAGGGTTACAGGCAGATCTAGGCTCAGGCAGAGGAAGCCTGAGGGTACTCAGTGGCATAAAGGAATTTTGAGATCTTAGAACTGTGTGTCCGCTTTAAGCATCACTTTCCGGGACAGTGATGGTAGCAGGATGGTCTGCATATGCATTGAAGAGCCAGGCAGGAACTTTCTAAGTCCTGCAGAATTGACTGGGTCTTGTGCCCTAAGAATATACTTTATCTATAGTAAATACAAGAAGGGAAGAAATCAGAGGTTAAAGAAAACTGCTTTTTAAATATGTTGTCTTAGCATTACTTCATTTTCTGGAATACAGTTATAAGTAGTAAACTTTAAAATACTCTATCATAACTAAAACCATTGGGAGTTTATCATAACTGAACCCCAAAGTAAAGGACATACTTGGAGTACAGTTGGCCTAAAAAGAGGTGTTTTCTAGGCTGAGTGGAAATATGTAAGTCAGACTGAACTGGACCTTGGAGAACTCAAAGAAAATTAAGTTTTCATCTTGTTCATCTTTATGCTTCTGAGTCTAAGGTCTTTTCTTCTTGCTTACCTCTTCCTACCTCCTTTCAGTTTGGTTTAGACTCCCATAAACATCATCTCTATACATTTCTGCATCATTCTGGGCTGAGGGTTGGGCTATATCAAGTGTAGATATTGGCAGGCCATAATGGATTTATGGCTTTTCTATCTGAAGTCTGGGGAAAAGCCAGACCTTCTGTGGTCTCAGCCATCTGGAGCTAAAATGATAAATCTAGCAATGATGAAAAACTCTTCTCTGAATAACATATTTTTCATAAAATACAAGTGCTGAAAGCCAGTGGACTTTATTCTATAGAACAGATGATCTGCCCTTAGGCAAGACTACTGAATATGAAATTGGGCAGTAGATTAAAGTAGGGACATAATGTTATAAAAAATAATGACAGCAGAAAGAGAATATAGAAAAAATAAACCCACCATGTAACAGCAGGGCTGCCTGTGGCTGTTTAACATGGGCTCAGAGGTGAAGCAGTTTGCCTGTGGTTCTCTAGCTAGTAAGTGAAAGGGTCTGGATTTGGATTCGGTGCTGCCTGATTGCTAAACCATTCCTCTTGCCATGGAACCACCAAGAAGAGGGGGGTCCATGTTAAGTCATCTTGGGAGGTACATTTGCTAAGTATGATCCTCCTGTGGGAGTGCGATTCAGACTTGGTTTTGTAGCAGTTCAGGGTTTTGCAACAGGGGAGGGACTTGGTGTGAATCATTTTCCCAGGGCATCAGTTCTGTGTGTCATCTGAAAAATTTATTGGAGAGAAAATGTGAGGTTTTGGAAGACCATTTAGGACTTTATTAGAGTAAAGCAGAAGTGGAATAACAGATGATTTGGAAGGTGAATGAAAGAAGGTAATAAGGTAAAGGTAAGGGAAGATTTTGAGGCCCAGTGATTTTTAGTTCCTTAAAGATCTTAAAGATCCAAGCATGTTAGAGTCAGCAAGAAGTTACTTTGTATTCAACCCCTTCATTCTAGAGAAGTGAGGAAACTGGTGCCCTAGGTTGGGAAAACTTCACCCAAGAGCCGAGAGATAGTTAAGCCCTTTTGTCAGTCCTGTCCAGCGTTTTGTCCAGCTCTTTGCCTCAATTCTCACTGTGCCATAATCTTCAGCTACTAAATTAAAATTACCTTGCAGGTAGTTTTTAAATTAGTGGTGGTTGTGGTTTAGTCACTAAGTCGTGTCTGTTTCTTGCGACCCCATGGACTGTAGCCCGCCAGGCTCCTCTGTCCATGGGATTCTCCAGGCAAGAATACTGGAGTGCAGCATTTCTCTCCAGGGGATCTTCCCGACCCAGGGGTTAAACCTGGTCTCCTGTCTTGCAGGCAGATTCTTTACCAACTAAGCTACCAGGGAATTCAAGTTAGTAACCTCTAGTTTATATCCCATCACTCCAGTACTCTTGCCTGGAAAATCCCATAGACGGAGGAGCCTGGTAGGCTGCATGCAGTCCATGGGGTCGCTGAGTCGGACACGACTGAGTGACTTCATTTTCACTTTTCACTTTCATGCATTGGAGAAGGAAATGGCAACCCACTCCAGTGTTCTTTCCTGGAGAATCCCAGGGACGGGGGAGCCTGATAGGCTGCTGTCTATGGGGTCACACAGAGTTGGACGTGACTGAAGCGACTTAGCAGCAGCAGCAGCAGCAGTTTATATCCCAAGTCCATTTGCTGCCTTCACAGACACATAGGCATTGCCTTATATTTATTTTTAACTGTTACAGTGTATTCACTACCCTCTGTCTCTATGTCTGAAGGGTCATCTCATTGAATTTATCATAGATCTCTTCCTGAGGCCTTTTTATTATGGCATTTTCACCCCTCGAATGTCTTGCTCCCTTGGATTGAGCATATTATAATTATGCACATGGACTGACCTGCACTGCATTTTTAAGGAGTGTCTCTCCCACACAGTCGATTGCGACAGCTGTTCACTTATCCTGTGGTAACTGTTACATGTGAGGAATCTTCCTTTAAAGGGATGTTCCCACTGACACATTTATCAAGACTGCAGGAGTGAAATTTTCTTCTCTTAGGCTTGGCATCTTCTTTCATGTTGAATATCACCTTGGCTGAACCCCCTTATTGTGTAGATGAAAAAAACCCATGGTCTCAGGAACTTGTCCAGTGTCACGGTGAGTTTGTGACAGTTGAGGAAGATTGCCGTCCCTCTCAATCGGTGTTCCCATGTGTGAAATGGAGTTGATTCCAGCCCTGTCTACCTCCAAGTGTTTTTGTGAGGATAAGGAAAAATTTGTGAAAAACAGCATGTAAACTGGAAGTGTTACCATCAAGCTTTTACATCAAGACAAAGTAGTGCTCTTGGAAAATGAGTAAAAACCTGGAACTTTAGGGTAGAAGTTCTCATTGTCTCAAGACTTTCTTACCGTTAGATTATAAAGTTCTTGCTGGAAGAGATTTTAGAGGTTAGTCCAACTCTTAATATTTTGCTTATAGAAAAAGGGCGTTGCACAGCTAGTTTCCAGCAGAGGCTCAACTCAGAATTACTGGAGCTCATCCAGCTTCCTTTATTCCATGTTGTGTAGTATATAGCACTTTGTGCACAGTGAGAGCTGATTGCGTTTACATTCTAGTGGGCGGGCACATGGTACGACAGGCTTTAAACCACCGCAGAGAAGCATGCACAGAACCGTGAGAGCCGACTGAGAAGTATCTCTTATCCCTGCAGTTCTGTCCTGGGTTTTGTGGTTTGTCCCAGCAGGGTGTCAAATGACTTCTTCTGAGTTACCATCTAAAATAACTAGGCATTTCCTGTATTTTCTGATTTGAGGTTAATAAGCACATTTCTTCCTGATTTCTCCTTCATCTAAGCTGTCCTTATCATTTTGAGGGTGTTGTCATGCTCAGGGAAAGTACATAAGCAAGGATCCTTTCTACTGTCATGAGTTTCCATGTTACCAGTCACTGTGGTTTGGTAATTGCCAGGCCAGAAGTGGCTATTCCTCTTGGGGATGCACATGCAGTAGGAGACCCTGGGAGTGAGTTTCATTTGTGTTTACACCTGCATTGCATGTCTAACCCTCTCACCTCCCCGCTTTGTAGGAAAGGCGGCAGTCTGACATGATGGTCTGTCATCAAATAGCGTCTGTTTCCCTTTCATGTGATCATATGCAATATGGCTTTATGTGTGGAATGTGTATTAACCTGGAAACATTTGAAATACCCTAAACAAAATGACATTTTCCTTTTTTCTTAACAGAAAATGCCCTAAAAATAATAGAGGACGACGACAGAAGCAAAACCTAGGTCATTTTACTTCAGATACGTCATCCAGAATGGTTTGAACTGGTGACTTTTATATGTACACTGACCATGTGATGTACATTTATTATGTCTTTTTTTAAAGAATGGAAATATTTATTTCAGAGGCCTTATTTTTGGACATTTTTAGTGTAGTACTGTTGGCTCGTATTTAGAATATTCAGCTACAACAGTTTTGGACTGTTTGGTAGTCTTTGTTTTATGTTTTTAAATACAGAAATTGATTTCACAAATTTGTACCACATGGTAATTCTAAGACTTGTTCTTTACCCATGGAATGTAATATTTTTGCAAAGATGGACCACTTCACAAATGGTTACAAAGTCATACCCACTTCTTCCACAATGACCACAGCAAATGACCAAGCATGAACTAAAGGTAAAGATGTTTACAGATTACTTTTCTTACAAAAAAAATCTAGAAGACACTGTGTTTAGACATTTCAATGTTTTTGAGATTTATTAACTGATTTTTTAGACACTGCCTATCGCATGAACTATAAAGTTGTGTGTGCTAGATGTAAAATATTTATAAGATGTATGGACTGGAATTTGATCATTTCTCTCTTTGAAAAAATAATTCTGAATTAATTTTTAAAAGTATATGGTAGCAATGATGAAATGGATCACTGAAAAGTAGACTTAGATGTTGTGAAAATAGTCTGTTTAACAAACAGATTGGAATAAAGCCTACTCTGTCATTTAAACTACTTTAATACACATTCATTTTTAAAGAGAGTATTTGTTTTATGATAAATAAACCAATGGTATCAGTGTTTGTGAATAAAATGCAAAAATGATGTTAACAATTGGTGCTCTTTGTGTGAGCTTAAAAATCATCTCAGACCTCTATCCAAATTTGTTGTGTAGTAATAGCTATACTAATAGATTGTTGATGTTTAAAGATCTGAAGTGTGAGTAGAATGTGTTCAGCTGTTTAACATGTAGTTTAGGTATTCAGAAGTATGCATGTAGAATTTAAGAATATGTTCAAAATATTAATTTTAATATTTGGTTTGGAAAAGCATGTTATAATATAATGTTTTCACTATATTGCCTCTGTTTTGGTGTGTTTATTTATTGCATTCTTTGATATTGATATATCAGTGCATTTAATATGTGAGATTAACGGAAAAAACAGATTTCTGTTCAAAATTCCCATTTGCTTTTTATAAATAATGCTTGAAATTGTCTAAAGGCAAAAGGCTTCACCCATCACTTAAAGTTTGCTTATTTAGTTATTTGGCTTCTAGGCTTAATATTAGTAACATGGTGGCTTTAGGGAACTTTTCTTTTTAAAAAGCTTCTCTCTTCTACCCACATAGTCTTATTTGAGCCCCTTAGTCAGTCAGTAAGCATGTTTGGAACAGCACCCAGTGCTTTGCGAGGGTTCATATTGCAGAACAGTCATGTATGGGTATTTGTAGTTACAAATACTTGACCAGCCTCCAGGGGTGGGGCTTCCAACCCTTTAAGCAACCCTGTTGCCTGTTATCAAGCTAACTTTTTGCTCTCGGTGCCAGAGTTGATTGTGGTAAGACATCTTTCACTGAGAAATAATTAAAATGGAGCATAATGGGTCGGCTTCAAATGCTGATAAAATCCACCAGAATCGCCTGTCGAATGTGACAGAAGATGAAGACCAAGATGCCGCTCTCACCATTGTGACTGTGCTGGACAAAGTCGCTGCCATCGTGGACAGCGTGCAGGCCAGCCAGAAGAGGATAGAGGAGAGACACAGGGTGATGGAGAATGCCATCAAGTCCGTCCAGATTGACCTGCTCAAGTTTTCACAGTCACACAGCAACACAGGCTATGTCATTAACAAGTTGTTTGAGAAAACCCGAAAGGTCAGTGCTCACATTAAAGATGTGAAGGCCCGGGTGGAGAAGCAACAAACTCACGTTAAAAAAGTTGAAGCTAAGCAAGAAGAAATAATGAAGAAAAACAAATTCCGTGTGGTCATATTCCAGGTAAGCTGTGTGTTTAACTCAACGACTGTAATCTTTTGCATCCTTTAATGGCCAGCATGTCCTATCCGAGTTTCCAGTGTCACATGGTGACTATTGTATACATGTGTGTGGTGGAGTTCTGTATCAGCAGGGATCTCAGGATAAAGCCATTTCTCTGTTAACTGGTGTACTATCATGTCAGTGTTTTGAGCTTCTCAAGCATTCCATGTAATATGAACTGTGGATCGTAGCTGAGTCTATTTCTTGCCTTTGAAACTTAATATTGGTAATCCGCTTTTGGGGTATTAGCCATATTAGCATGGTGCCCTCTCATAGCCTTTGAGAAGGTTAGAACTAGAAGATAGCTAAGAAGCCTCCAGTTTAAAACACCTCTTTGTTGTATGGAAGAAAAAAAAAAAAGAAACTGAGGACCTGTAGGCCCATAGTGTGGTTCTTTCCCTTGCTATGGAGAGCCTGGAAAGCCCTAAACAGTAAAATGTAAACTTTGCAGTAATTAATTTGTCTATTGAATTTTTTGCATTATAATAATGTGTAAGTCACAGTTATAAGCAAAACAGTATTTCTTGATGAACAATCAGACAGTTCTGTTTTTTTCTTACAGTTATACAAGTGTAGGAGTCACTTAAATAATTCCTTATATTTGATTATAATGAATCTTAGCTGATTTTATATGGTAGTTTCTATGTGGCATTGTGTATTGAGCTAGTTAAGTTCCTATCTTCCTGTCTTATATGCACTTGACCCTCATGTTTTTTGAAATAGGAATGCATCCATGGCAAATGCCTAAAACCTATTATATGTTTTAAAACTCTTACAGATCAAAAGGGAAAAGCTTGAACTCCGATGGTAGAAAATTTGGAAAGTCGTTATCAGTCAGTTCACAGAAGACCAAATAAATGAGCAAAATTCCACTTTCACCTACTTAAATATTTACAGTTACTGAAACATATTCTGAGTTTAAGAATAGGAAATAACAAGCACTTTCATTTTCTGCTAGTAGAATATTAATTGGTACATTTCTGGAGGGTGGTTTTGGTAGTATGTGTTAAGAACCTTAAAAATTCACAAACCTTTTGGCTTCAAAATTTCACATCAAAGAACTTGTTGTATGCATAAAATCAGGAATGTGTGTGGGGATGTTCACTGGTGCATATATGTAGTGCTATCATGCTGTATTTTTTAAATGGATGGATGCCCATATGCATAGGGGAAAAGCCTAGAAGAATAAAACAAATTGAAATAGGAACACAGTTGGATTATGTAGGCGGGTATTTGTAAGATACCAGGGATGTGGGCCATTAATGCCCCAGGGGATTCTTTACACTTTAGTCAGTTCTTTGTAGCCCACTGTTGACTGATAAGGTTACACTGGAATAGTAAGTGGTATTTTGGATTTGTTGTGAAGAGCCTGTTGGTTATTTAGGAGAAAGAATGAGAAGAGAAGGTTGCTGATTTCAGAGGTAGGCAGGTTGGACTATGCCATCTGAAGGGCTTTGCCATTTCTTCCCCCGCCACCGCCCCCGCCCCAAGTCCCTGAAAGTCCTTCTCCAGACATTTTTTGGGAAAACAACACACACACACCTGTCATCTTACTGTCGGAAGCCTTTGTCAGTGTATGTAATGGGTGTAGATTTAGTATGAGAATACAGTCTTCATTCTTTTTATTTATTTATTTATTTTTTAAATTTTATTTTATTTTTAAACTTTACATAACTGTATTAGTTTTGCCAGATATCAAAATGAATCCACCACAGGTTTGAATTCATTTTTCCAAGGGCATTAACAGTCATCGGTATAGCTCACGCTGCACTTGCCTGGGGCATGCCAGGAAACATTCTTGATATCCAGAATTTCTTCTGAGAACCTTTCTGTGAAGAGTAGACCAGGTAACAATCAAGGTTTCAGTTCAGTTCAGTTGCTCAGTCATGTCCGACTCTTTGCGACCCCATGAATTGCAGCACGCCAGGCCTCCCTGTCCATCACCAACTTCCGGAGTTCACACAAACTCATGTCCATCGAGTAGGTGATGCCATCCAGCCATCTCATCCTCTGTTGGCCCCTTCTTCTCCTGCCCCCAATCCCTCCCAGTATCAGAGTCTTTTCCAATGAGTCAACTCTTCTCATGAGGTGGCCAAAGTATTGGAGTTTCAGCTTTAGCATCAGTCCTTCCAATGAACACCCAGGGCTGATCTCCTTTAGGATGGACTGGTTGGATCTCCTTGCAGTCTAAGGGACTCTCAAGAGTTTTCTCCAACACCACAGTTCAAAAGCATCAATTCTTTGGCGCTCAGCTTTCTTCACAGTCCAACTCTCACATCTATACATGACCGCTGGAAAAACCATAGCCTTGACTAGATGGACCTTTGTTGGCAAAATAATGTCTCTGCTTTTGAATATGCTATCTAGGTTGGTCATAACTTTCCTTCCAAGGAATAAGCGTCTTTTAATTTCATGGCTGCAATCACCATCTGTAGTGATTTTGGAGCCCAGAAAAATAAAGTCTGACACTATTTCCACTGTTTCCCCATCTATTTCCCATGAAGTGATGGGACCCGATGCCATGATCTTCGTTTTCTGAATGTTGAGCTTTAAGCCAACTTTTTCACTCTCCTCTTTCACTTTCATCAAGAGGCTTTTTAGTTCTTCTTCACTTTCTGCCATAACGGTGGTGTCATCTGCATATCTGAGGTTATGGATATTTCTCCCGGCAATCTTGATTCCAGCTTGTGCTTCTTCCAGTCCAGTGTTTCTCATGATGTTTCTCATATAAGTTAAATAAGCAGGGTGACAATATACAGCCTTGACATACTCCTTTTCCTATTTGGAACAAGTCTGTTGTTCCATGTCCAGTTCTAACTGTTGCTGACCTGCATATAGGTTTCTCAAGAGACCGGTCAGGTGGTCTGGTATTCCCATCTCTTTCAGAACTTTCCACAGTTTATTGTGATCCAGAAAGTCAAAGGCTTTGGCACAGTCAATAAAGCAGAAATAGATGTTTTTCTGGAACTCTTTCCCTTTTTCCATGATCCAGCAAATGTTGGCAATTTGATCTCTGGTTCCTCTGCCTTTTCTAAAACCAGCTTGAATATCTGGAAGGTTCACGTATTGCTGAAGCCTGGCTTGGAGAATTTTGAGCGTTACTTTACTAGCGTGTGAGATGAGTGCACTTGTGTGGTAGTTTGAGCGTTCTTTGGCATTGCCTTTCTTTGGGATTGGAATGAAAACTGACCTTTTCCAATCCTGTGGCCCCTGCTGAGTTTTCCAAATTTGCTGGCATATTGAGTGCAGCACTTTCACAGCATCATCCTTTAGGATTTGAAATAGCTCAATTGGAATGCCATCACCTCCACTAGCTTTGTTCGTAGTGATACTTTCTAAGGGCCACTTGACTTCACATTCCAGGATGTCTGGCTCTAGGTGAGTGATCACACCATCGTGATTATCTGGGTTGTGAAGCTCTTTTTTGTACAGTTCTTCTGTGTATTCTTGCCACCTCTTCTTAATATCTTCTGCTTCTGTTAGGTCCATACCATTTCTGTCCTTTATCGAGCCATCTTTGCATGAAATGTTCCCTTGGTATCTCTAATTTTCTTGAAGAGATCTCTAGTCTTTCTCATTCTGTTGTTTTCTTCTGTCTCTTTGCATTGATCTCTGAGGAGGGCTTTCTTATCTCTCCTTGCTATTCTTTGGAACTCTGCATTCCGATGCTTATATCTTTCCTTTTCTCCTTTGCTTTTCACTTCTCTTCTTTTCACAGCTATTTGTAAGGCCTCCCCAGACAGCCATTTTGCTTTTTTGTGTTTCTTTTCCATGGGGATGGTCTGATCCCTGTCTCCTGTACAATGTCACGAACCTCCGTCCATAGTTCATCAGGCACTCTATCTATCAGATCTAGTCCCTTAAATCTGTTTTTCATTTCCACTGTATAATCATAAGGGATTTGATTTAGGTCATACCTGAATGGTCTAGTGGTTTTCCCTACTTTCTTCACTTTAAGTCTGAATTTGGCAATAAGGAGTTCAGCGGCTTAATAAAACAGGAGTTTCTGAAAAGTCCTAATTGTCTCTTGTGTGTCTGTTGATATACAATTCTTCTTTTAAAAAGTTTCTATAACCTGTTTATTCCCTGAAACTTGCTATTTTTTTATTTTCTTTGAGCCCCAGTAGTTATTAGGATGAATAAAAGATGGTAAGAAAAAGCAACTAAGAGGCATAATTCTGTGAAGAGTCTGTGAAATTAAGTTGTGCAGACTAAGCAGCCCTTTGTCAATAAGCAGTGGCTATCTCATGCAGTTGGGGGTGCTTGTAAAGAAAAGATACAGGCAACTACCAATGGATATGGGGATTCTTAGATGTTGAAACAGAGTATACAGCATTCATATGGTTCTTTGTAGCAGTTAAAATTCGTATAATTTTTTTTTGGCTGCTCCACTTGTGGGATCTCAGTTCCCTGACCAGGCACTGAATCTGTGCCATGGCAGTGAAATAGCCAAATCTTAACCACTAGACCACCAGAGAATTCCCAAAATTCTTAAAATGTATTCTCATAGTTAATATTATGTATATATATGTGTATATATACATATGTACACACACACACGGCTTTATCGAGACTGTGCCTTCTACTAAAATTAACTTGAAGCTGAGTAATTTAGCTGTAACATGCTTACCTTTCCATTTGAGTTTTTCCTCAAAAAGATTTCCCTGGATATATCTTTTGATGGCAGTCTTTATTGGTACTTTATCTCCCACAGTTGTGTACAGTGGAGCTTTTACCTAATCCTGGACATTGGCTTTGGAAAAAAGTATCTGTTCTGTATCATACAATTATGATTTCTTTTTGAACATGCTTTCACCTTGGTGACCTTCTCACCATGAAAGCTAGGAAGGAGGATTATCATACCTTCTAACAATTTTGCTTAGTAACCACATGCCTTTGCTTCCCAAATGAGGTATTAGGCCTTTCCCTAATGATAAGTTCCGGACTTGTAAATATTCAGACTTCTCCTAGCTATGTTACTTTGATAATCATGGCCACTATACTCTGATTCATAGTACTTGTTTTGTTACAAAGCTCATCTTCTTACCTAGAATTTTACATGAAAAGATGCACAATAATTATACTTGGAAATCAACTATAATTCAACCCTAATTGTTTTCAATTATTATTTTAGTGTATTCACCACTAACTCATGATATCTCTGAAGCATAGCCATTACAACAAATAGATTCACTTAACAGGTTCTTTCTCTGACTTCACCTCTGTTTTGTTTTGTTGTTAAGCTTGCTTTTGTAGAGTTTGTTGTGCACTTGAAGGAGGATTTGTGATTCCTGAGCCAGATCTGATTTCTTTACAGCAGGATTGTGAAGGTTTTTCTCACTGAACAGTAATGATTCTTCAGCTCCGTTTCTAATACCTCCTCAGTCTACACCCACACACGCAGGGCTGCTGAAGCTGCTCCCTGTAGCAGGTGGTCAGGAAAAGAGAGGAATAAAGTTGCAGCTTCTCACTGATTCATCAGAGAGCTGTCAGTTATCAACCCTGACTTTTTTTTTTTAAGCTCCTAGCCTGTCCAATCCTATAGCCAAATAATTCAATTTTAAGTAAGTGTCCAAAGAAATTAAGTTCCGGGGATACCTCCTTGACTATCAGGCTGATAGGTCTTGGAATGTATATGAATATATTTCTTACATAGTAAATGTTTTTGGTTGAACAGATTTAATCTGGATCTCAAAGTAAGGGCACATTTGTTTTTTGTTTGTTTGTTTTAGATTTATTCATTTTCTGTCTGTGGTAGGTCTTCGTTGCTACAGGGCTTTCTTGAGTTGTGGCGAGCGGGGCTAATCTGTGATTGTGGTGCGCTACAGGGTGGCTTCTCCTGTTGCGGCTCAGGCTCTGGTCCGTGGGCTTCAGTAGTTGTCACACACGGCTTGGTATTTGCAACTGTGGACTCGAGAGCGTGGGCTGAGTACTTACGATGCATGGACTTAGGTGTGGACCAGGGGTTGAACCAATGTGTCCCCTGCATTACACGGTGGATTCTTAACCACTGGACCCCCAGAGGAAGCCTGGGAGCATAGTTTCTTTTAAAAAAAATTCACGGGTTCAGTTAGAAATCCCATGATCTTTAAAGTTTTTCTGGTTTAGTTTTAAAAGTAACCTGTAAATAGTGAATTGAGGTCCTTTAGCAGCTGTGTTTTTGGGCTCATTCTCAAGGTTACTAGTATCTGCCAGTTCAATTCTCAGCCTTACCCTTTGACACATTGACATAGTTATTCCCTCCCTCTCTTCTTCTCTTTTGCACATTTGTAGTCTCCCTTTCTTCTTAAAACTTCTTTCCCCTGGGCTTCTGGGGGTGTCCCTCTCTCTTGGTTTTCCTCCTGCCTCACTGGCTGATATTTTTCCATTTTGATTCTTTCTCATCTCTTCCTTCTTATCTTTAGGTCCAAAATCCATTTATCTGTCTGTAACACCAAAATTCAAAAATTTCTAAAAATAAATTTTTTGTAACTTATTTGGCAGCAAGGCCTAACTTGACCTGAATTCATTTGAAGGCAAAACCCAACCTCAAGTAGCATGAGGCTATTTGTATTCTTTATGCCACCCTGGAGTGAATGTTCGCATTTTTTTTCTTCCCAAGATCTCACTGGGAATGTTATATATTATTTTCCCAAATCTGAAATATTCTGATTTTTAAAAGGTACTTTGGTTTCAGGGAGTTTTGAGTAATGAAGTGTAGACCCACTCAGTCTCTTGGTGGTCTGTTTGAACTGGTCATGATTTTTAGTTTCATCTTTATGTTAATGACTCCTAGAGATATAAATCTCTAGTCCAGACCTCTCCTGGATTCCAGACTTATATATTCAACTGCCTACTCATCCTCTCTGCGTGGATGTGCAGTGGGCATCTCAAAGTCGGCATGCTCAGCACCTTAGTCAGTATCCTTCCCCTCCAGTCTCTGCCTCCCACTGTCTTCCCAATCTTAGTGAAATGCAAATCTGTCCTTCATTTGCTCAGCCCTGGACTTGAGAATCATCACCCTTGACGTCTCCACATCTCAGTCTAGCAGTGAATCCCACTGACTCCTACCTTCACAGTGGATCTGGAATCAGACCGCTTCTCACTACCACCTCTGCCAACACCCTGACCACCTCTCATCTGATTGAGCTCAGTGGTCTCTACCTGCTCTCCCTGCTTCTCATTACCCTCGACTGCCTCATTTCAACAGGGTGACTCTTTTACAGCATGAGTCAAATCATGTCACTGTTTTCCCCAGAACTAGAAGGCTTCCTATCACACCCGGAATAAGAGCCACAATCATTATTGGCTACAGAGCCTTACGTGCGCCGGCCCTCTCGCTCCCTTTCTTACCTTCTCTCCTTCTCTTGATCCTTGATCATTCTGCTTCAGTCACAGTGCCTTCTTTGCTTTCTGCTTTCCTCCCTGGGATATGCATTAGCTTCAGGTCTAGGCTTGGATGTCACCTTCTTAGTGAGACCTTTCATCCCCTTTTAAAAGAGCATTTAAAGTGTTTTATTTTTAAATAAAATTTTATTTTTCACCTTAACATTTATTACCACCCAACATACTATATAGATAACTTGTTTATTTCTCTTTCTGAGAGTACAGGTTCTTTTACTGTTTTACTCACAGGAGGTTCTCAGTGCCTAGAATATTGACTGGTACATTGTGGGTGCTTAGTAACAATTTGTTGAATGAAGGCATGTGTCTCTGTGTTCCAGCAGTCATTTGTTGAGCACACCTACCATGTGCAAGGCACTCTGATAGATGCGGGGCATAAATCATAAATAAGATACAGCTTGGCCCCAGGGAGACATACACAAATGAGTAGAGCTCCAGTTCAATTCAGACTGTGAAAAATATTGTAAGTAGAAGATAGTTGGATGGCATCACTGACTTAATGCACATGAATCTGAGCAAACTCTGAGAGATAGTGAAGTACAGGGAAGCCTGGCGTGCTGCAGTCCGTGGGGTCACAAAGAGTCGGACACGACTTATTGAGTAAACAACAACAAGTACTTTTGTGTCATTTGGGTATAAATTGGAGACAGAATTGGTCTTTTGGGGAGGTTGGGCATGTTTGAGTCAAAGATTTTGTTCACAGAGTTGAAAAGAGCATTTAAAGGTATTTAATTAAGGTAGCAAAAACCACGTATAGGAAGGCGTGGAGGGATGAGAACAGCATGTGCTGGAGGCGCTCAGGGTGTTTGTATGGCTGGACTGGACTGGAGGACCAGGAAAGCAGGCTTAGTTCAAACCAAAGAGCCATCTAATTATACTACAGAATTTGAACTCTCTGTCCTTTGAGTATTGATGAGCTCCCAAATGTTTTAAAGTAGAGGAAGGATGTGATCAGACGTATGTTTTAGGACCATTTCACAGGAAATACTTAGGTGATATTGTGGTGAAGGTATTGCATAAGTTCAGGGCTGAGATTACAGGGCCTGAATTAAGACATTGGTAGAGGCAAGGAGGAAGGAGGAGGGAACAGAGGAATTATTAGTTGGTAAGCAGTGTTACCGACAGCGCTTGGTGAACAGTTGGATGTCGGATGAGAGCAGGGAATATTTGGGATGGTGATTCTGAGGTTTCTCTCTGGGTGACACCTGGAGGTATTAGTGCTCAGAGGTCCAGGAAAGGGTGATGGCTGGGCCTTGATTTTTGGATAAGTTAAGTTAGAGGTGCCTGTGTTACATCTAGGTGAAGAAGTCTGCCTGCCAGTTAGAAATGAGTCTTCATCTTAGGGGAAGGGAAGAGGTGAAGGGAAGATTTGTTGAGTCTGCTTGCCATTGGATTTGAAGGTAGAGCAGTGGATAATGTTGCTCAGGGTGAGCTTGGGAGATGAAGAAAAAGAAACCCTAAGAAACACCAGCATTTAAGGAGCAGGCGGAGGATAAGCGACCTGTGGAAGTGAAGTCGCTCAATCGTGTCCGACTCTTCACCACCCCATGGACTACAGCCCACCAGGCCCTCCATCCATGGGATTTTCCAGGCAAGAGTACTGGAGTGGGGTGCCATTGCCTTCTCCGTTAACAGCGGCTAGGCATATTATATTTATTTGGAGCTGGTATACTTGGTTACAGCCTTAGTGCCCTCGGACGCGGCATGCTTGGCCAGCTCCCCAGGTAGCAGCAAGCGCACTGTGGAGGAGATTAAAAAGGTGTGGCTGGAAGGTCCTAGAACCCATGGCTAACAAGCTTGCTTTCTCTCTCCTTCAGGAGGAGGTTCAGTGTCCGACGTCCCTGTCTGTCGTGAAAGACAGAAGCTTGATTGAGAGTCCAGAGGAGGTGGAAGAAATCTTTGATACCCCAGTTGATCTGTCTTCGGATGAAGAATATTTTGTTGAAGAGAGCAGGTCTGCCAGGCTAAAAAAGTCAGGCAAGGAGCGCATTGATAACATCAAAAAGGCGTTTTCCAAAGAAAACATGCAGAAGACGCGGCAGAATTTTGACAAGAAAGTGAACAGAATTAGGACTAGAATAGTGACCCCAGAGAGGAGAGAGCGGCTGAGGCAGTCGGGGGAGAGACTGAAGCAGTCAGGGGAGAGGTTTAAGAAATCTATTTCCAATGCAGCTCCCTCAAGGGAAACTTTTAAGATGCGTAGCCTTCGGAAAACCAAAGACCGAGCAGTGGCTGAGGGTCCAGAAGAGGTCAGGGAGATGGGGGTGGACATCATTGCCAGGGGCGAGGCTCTAGGCCCCATCAGTGAGCTCTACCCCGAGGCGCTCAGTGAAACAGACCCTGAGGAGGCCAGTGCCACGCATCCTCCCCAAGAAGGCGGGAAGGTCTCGACCCCCGAGCCTCTAAAAGTTACTTTTAAACCCCAGGTGAAAGTAGAGGATGATGAATCTCTTTTGCTAGATTTAAAGCAGTAATTATAAAGAGGAATTAAGTATATTATAAGCGTAAGTCTCCTTAATCATACAATCTTAGTTTAATTAGTATAGTCATTTACATGTACATGCCATATAAGAAAACATAAATGATATGCTTGTTTCATTTTTAGGTTTAAAATATTCAAGATAATAAGTTATTAATATACATTTCCTTGTAACTTCCTGGGTAATTTTTTTTTTTCCCTCCCCTGGAGAACTTTTTTTTTTCTCTCCTCCCCCAGGGCTTATTTGATTCTATCAGCTTTCTCTCTTAGGTCACTCTCATGGCAGCTGTGGATTTTTAAGTTCATTTCTCTTGCCCATCAAAAAAAATAAGTTTCCTAGTGAGGGCCAATTAGGTGTTTGTCTAGTCTACAACAAATGAAGGGCAAATTTGTGGCCATGATTTATTTGCAAGTCAACTCTTGATTTTGGTCTAGATTAATACAAGGGGAATAACTCATGTGTGGATTTTATCTGTTCAGATCAATAGATTTGTTAGTAAATTAGCAGTCACACCCCTTTTTGATGCCTTTGCATAAAAACATGGAAGTGCTGGACTCGAACACTCGGTTCTGGCATCGGAGCCTTGCTTGTAGCAAGCTACTCAGCAAGAGTTCTCCTAATCGTCTGGTTAGTGAAATGAAGAGAGTTCACCTGTCCTGCCCACCCCAGAGGACTGCTATGAAGATTAATGAAATGTTACACATTCTGGGGGGAGCAAGAACCATTTCCAGAGAAAAGAAACCCCACCGGTTCCTCAGAAACAGAATCAAAATACTTACATCTTCTGAAAAAGCCCTGAGCTTCAAGCAGTAAGGACCTAGGTGGGACAGACACTAAAGTTGGTTTTCCTTTTCACAGAATCAGGAATGAAAAATAAAGGTTTGGGTGACATCTTTTGCATCAGAGACTAAACCCAGATCTTGGGTTTGAGTTGGGTCTTAAAACATTTCCTAGGAAATTCTTCTCTGATTATCTTCTGCACAGATCTCTGGTGGACTAGGGCAGCGTGTTTGAGCATCATGAATTCTGCAACTGTGGCTGTACCTTCAAGAGGCCTCTCTAAAGCCAGACCTTGTGCAATGTTTGGAAAAGACCTCAAATGTTTCTGATTCTAAAACAGTGTTCAGGGAGTTCATCACAGCTGCTTTGGGAGGAAGCCAGATTCTACCTGTCAGCTGTAAATCTAACTGATCAGCTAAGTAGCTGATCCAGAAGTAGATATTATTGTTAAAGAGAAAAATGATCATACTGGTTCTTCAATAATGTATGTTTAAATCTTTTGATTTGAGAAAGGGAAGAAATGGAATTATGGGATTTGAAGAATTTGAAGAGTTTTGGACAACAGTTAGCTTTCAGATCAGTTTTAGATGCTCTGGTAGTAACTAAAAATTGTACACGCACACACACAAATCAGCTTTAAAATATTTAACTGAGTTATCCAGCTATTTGGGTTTGGGAGTTTGATTCAGTATCATTTCCTCTTCACTGTGTGTGAATACATAAAATAGTGAATTGTTCCTCTCATTATCTTTTTATAAAGTGTATACAGCTTTGAACAATACTTCAAAAGGAATAATTTTCAAAATGTTATGGTTTAGCAACAGCTTGGATGCCTAATCAAATATTTCCTTAAAGCCATAATAAATTTGAATTAAAAAAGGTACTAATACAAAGTTTGATGTCATTTTCCTGTTTGTAAATATTTTTGCTGATAATGAAAGCAAACAATATGGCATGAATTTGATATAGTAACCCTGCTTATGATAGATATGTTTCTAGGTTAAGCAGAATGTAAAGAAGTTACAGGCTGTTTTTTCTGGCACCATGCAGAGTAATGGAGAAGGAAGTGGCAACCCACTCCAGTATTTGTGCCTGGAAAATTCCATGGACAGAGAAGCCTGGTGGGCTGCAGTCCATGGGGTCGCAGAGAGTTGGCCATGACTGAGCACATCAGTACAGTATGTAGAGTAAATATCAATTGAACTAACTTTCTTTTTTTTTTTTTGCAGATACCACTGTCAAGTAATTTCTGTCAAGTCCTTTTGCTTACTGACTCACTATATAACCAGGCTTTACATGTTAATGGAATGTTGCCCACATAGGTCCGTCTGAATGTTGACGTAGAAGACATTGTAGCCTGGTCAGCTCTTCATCATGGTGGACTTTGAACAATTTCCATGTTCCCAGAGGTTCATTGTAACTTTTTACATTTATTTTAGGCTGTGCTAGGTCTTCCTTGATCTACCGGCTTTCTCTAGTTGTGCCAAGTGGGGGCTACTACTCTCTAGCTGTGGTGTGCAGTCTTCTCATTGTGTGGCTTCTCCTGCTGCAGAGCACGGGCCTCAGGCACATGGGCTCAGTAGTAGTGGTGCACAGGCTTAGTCGCTCCATGGCATGTGCGATCTTCCCAGACCAGGAATCAAACCCATATCCCCTGCATCAGCAGGCAGATTCCTAACCACTGGACCACCAGGGAAGTCTGATTCATCGTACTTTACACTGCTTGTTTGGTACTAGGATTTTCCCCTCTGTGTTCCTTCTGTCTCTGAACTTCTCCTCCCATGTTTAGAGCATTCCTCAATTCCATATTCATCATTTTTTCTTTTACCCTGTTCTCTTGACACAAAGAATGTCTGTTTATTATATAGACTGCAAGATCAAATATCTTCATTTAATGCAAGGAATAATTATCAGCATTTTCTCTTCTTAAAGTTTCAGACAACACAGAACAGATTTTGTGCTTATTGTACTCTTCTGTGTTTTTGAAATTTTTGTTAGATTTTAAACTGTTTATTGTGATTGCAGCCATGAAATTAAAAGACGCTTACTCCTTGGAAGGAAAGTTATGACCAACCTAGACAGCATACTAAAAAGTAGAGACATTACTTTGCCAACAAAGGTCCATCTAATCAAGGCTATGGTTTTTCCATTGGTCATGTATGGATGTGAGAGTTGGACTGTAAGGAAAGCTGAGCGCTGAAGAATTGGTGCTTTTGAGCTGTGGTGTTGGAGAAGACTCTTGAGAGTCCCTTGGACTGCAAGGAGATCCAACCAGTCCATTCTAAAGGAGATCAGTCCTGGGTGTTCATTGGAAGGACTGATGTTGAAGCTGAAACTCCAATACTTTGGCCACTTGATGAGAATAGTGGACTCATTTGAAAAGACCCTGATGCTGGGAAAGATTGGGGGCAGGAGGAGAAGGGGATGACAGAGGATGAGATGGTTGGATGGCATCACCGACTTGATGGACATGAGTTTGAGTGAACTCCGGGAGTTGGTGATGGACAGGGAGGCCTAGCGTGCTGCGGTTCATGGGGTTGCAAAGAGTCGGACACGACTGAGTGACTGAACTGAACTGAACTGATTGAAATAAAATCATTGGCAGGATGTATCCCCTTTTCTTTCTGTGGGGGAGAACAATGCATCATCCACAGATACTCGGGGCCTGGAGCCCTCTCTCAGGCTTTTCTACAGAACAGATGGAAGAGAGGAGGGGAGTGCAGCTCTGTCTCCTGCATGAGATGGATCCAGAGGCTTTTGTCTCAGGGTCTACATGGCCTGGGTCTAGCTTAGAGTTTAGTAGAAAAGGCCCAGTGAGAAAAAGCGGTAAGAGGAGCATGATAATTCAGCCTGCTGAGCATGTATGTGTGGTGTGTATAAGCTCCCTTGATCAAGTTTTCCATAAATTTAAAATACAAACTAAACTACAGTATTTTCATTTTGACTTTATTCTTTGCCTTCCATGTACATAAAAGGGTTTGGTTCAGAGCAGTCAAATTCATTGTGATTCAGCTGGAGAGCAGGCCATGTTATGTAAAATATTTCACAGAATCACTGTGAACTTTGTAATTCCCCTTGCATGAAATTACTGGGGTTGTTTTTCTTATGAGACATGTTTTCTACAGCTTTTATTGAACCCTACTAATGGCATCACTGACTTAATGGACGTGAGTTTGAGTGAATTCCGGGAGTTGGTGATGGACGGGGAGGCCTGGCGTGCTGTGATTCATGGGGTCGCAAAGAGTCAGACACGACTGAGCGACTGAACTGAACTGAAAAATATTTTAAGTTCCAGTCCCCAGATAGTTTCTCTGCCCTATCTGAGTCAAGACCAGAGGAAATGACCACTGTGGTCTCATCTTGAGTTCTGTTGAAATTGGGGGCATGCTAGTTAATCTGGTCTGTAGTGAATGAAAAATGAAGAAGCCTGAGTGCTGAGTTTTGTGTGTCATTCTTGTGACCACTTCTGAGTGTTGTGATTTCTGAGGATTTACAGCTGTCCTTAGCAAGTCCGAGTCCTTCAGTGAATTTCACGGGTGGATAGGAGATGGAAGCTAGCTAGCTCTTTGGGCACATCTCTTAGGATGGCCGAGGATCCCCAAGAGGACAGAAGAGTGTCAGAATATCCTCAGGCTTTGAGTTTACTTTGGGCATCTTCTCTAAATTAACTGTGCGAGTCAAGGGCTCTCTCAGACTGCCCTGCCACTTGATGCCTTTGCTCATGCTGTTCATTTCCCTTTCGGCCTGGGAGATGAGTTTCAAGTTCAGTGATAATGTCCATCCATGTCCTACTTGTAGCTTTTCATGGTTACCTCCCATCCCTTAGGAAGGGCATGATTATTTACTCCATATATCCAATATACATAGTACCTTTGATCTGCCAGATTCTATGTGAGGCACAGAGGATTCAAAGGTGAATAGAACACAGTCCTTAACCCCTCTGCTCCCCCACCTCTCCCCTTTCTCAGCCCTATCTCAGCCTCACTGTTTCTACGAGACTGTTAAACAAAAATTTAGCAACGTGACTAGGGCTGTGTATAAAATGATGAAACTATAGAGTTGAAAGCTGTCGATACAGAATTTTAATGATACGTCTGTCATACAACTTATTGTTGTATTTTAGTTCGTGTGACTGTCTCCCAGACCAGACTGGACTTCTCAGGGGCAGGAGCTCTATTCTCCTCTTCTTTGGGTCCACAGCATATATCCTGTCTGGAGCCTCCCAAGTGCTAGCCATCATTGTTGTTCAGTTGCTAAGTTGTGTCCAATTCTTTGGGACTCCAAGGACTGCAGCACACCAGTCTCTCCTGTCTTTCACCATTTCCATGAGTTTGGTCAGACTCATGTCCATTGCGGAGAAGGAAACGGCAACCCACTCCACTGTTCTTGCCTAGAGAATCCTATGGACAGGGGAGCCTGGTGGGCTGCCGTCTATGGGGTCGCACAGAGTCGGACACAGCTGAAGCGACAGCATGCATGCATGCATTGGAGAGGGAAATGGCAACCCACTCCAGTATTCTTGCCTGGAGAATCCCAGGGACGGAGGAGCCTGGTGGGCTGCTGTCCATGGGGTTGCACAGAGTTGGACACGACTGAAGCAACTTAGCAGTAGCAGCAGCATGTCCATTGAGTCAGTGATGCCATCCAACCATCTCATCCTCTGTCATCCCCTTCTCCTGCCTTCAGTGTTTCCCAGCATGAGGGTCTTTTCCAGTGAGGCAGCTCTTCACATCAGGTAGCCAAAGTGTTGGAGCTTCAGCTTTAGCCATCAGTCCTTCCAATGAATATTCAGGGTTGATTTCCTTTAGGATTGACTGGTTTGGTCTCCTTGCTGTCCAGGGGACTCTTTAAGAATCTTCTCCAACACCACAGTTTGAAAGCATCAGTTTTTAAGTGCTCAGCATTCTTTATGGTCCTACTTCTTCATCTGTACATGACTGCTGGAAAAACCATAGCTTTGACTATATGAACTTTTGTTGGAAAAGTGATGTCTCTGCTTTTTCATACACTGTCTAGGTTTGTCATAGCTTTTTTCCCAAGGAACAGCATCTTTTTAATTTCATGGCTGCAGTCATTTGGTATCATAAATCCAGAGATGGACTCCCTGTACCTCAGGAGCTTTTTCTTGGTGAAGAAGATAGACATGGAATCCAGCATCATTGCCATGTGATTGGAGCCTCAGATTTAAGAAAGGATGATGGGAGCGTAGAGGAAGCTCACAAGCTGGGGAGGGCGTGTCAGGGAAAGCTGGAGAAAATGGTGCATCACTTGGCATTTGAAGACCAGTCGAGATTCAGCTAAATAACAGAATTCAAGGCAAGATGCTGCTAGAGAGGTGGTATGAAGGTGTTTTGGGTTTTACGTCAGAGGCCTTAGAAAGCCAGTGAGATTTTAAGCCATGGTTGTGCCATGACTGATGCTTGTGGAAGGATATTCTGTTAACATACCAGGGGCAGGGAGACCAGTTACTGGGGCCCTTGCATTTTTTTCAGGTGAGAGAGTAGCACCTGCCCTCAAGCATTAACAGAGCTCTGAATGGGATACACTTAGATGTGGGTTGTGATGGGGAGCCAGGTTTTTGACTTGGGTGAGTGGTCCTGCCATTCCCTGAGGTGGGAAATACTGATTCCATCTGGGGAGCTCTGAGATAGGCACTCCCCTGATGCCCCTGTTACTCTCCACTCTGACAGCCTTTATTGCTCGTCCCTGGCATAGCCTGTGAAAGAGGAGCCGTGTATATAATCCAGAAGCTCCCACCCTGGAGGTCTGCCTGGCTTAGCCATTGTGTGTCTCACCCATGCTTGAAGAAGGCCTGATTTGGAATGATCCTTTCCTCATTCTTGGAACTGCTTGCCCTCTCCACCAGGACTGAAAAGTCTTTGGGGAGCAACATTGCCTTTCAGATCTAAGGCCATCGTGAGAGCTTCTCTGTCATCAACATCTTTGATCAGGGCCAGGGCCAGATTTTTGACTGCTCATTGTGTGGTCCAAAGAAAAGCTACCCTTGATCTTAAAATGGTTGTTTTTGGTTTGTTTCCCTTTTTTCAAATTTCAGTTGTTGTTTGGCACCCAAGAATTCTAGCTAAAGTTGTGCTTGGTATTGTTAAGTAAACGCTGCTAGGACCTGGTACCTTGGTCAAGGCCAGTTGCTCGAGTTTATGTAGCTACTCGGCTGCCATGGTTTGCAGTAAGAGCCTCAGTCTCACCCTGCGTGCTTTGGTTTCATATCTCATCCCTTGGTGTCTGACACATTTTATCTGAGTCATGGCATCACAAATGTATTAGGGGTTCAACATGGGCTTTGATGCAACCCATTTTTCTTCTCTTGCAAGGTTTTGACTGATGGAAAAGTTCATATAAGGATCACCAGTAAAATGGAGCAAGGTGTCACCCTCTTGCTGGGTGGGTGGATTCCAATACATCCCCTGAATGTAGAGCATCTGGTAAACTCTGTTGGAGAATGTGGCTTAGACCTGAGACAGGAGAGAGAGCCTTTTGTGTCCCCAAGGACCTGCATACTCTGTGTGGCAGTAAGGAGAGCAAGGTTTGTGGTGCAGAAACAAGGTCTGTTTTATCAGCTAGCAGTGAAGTCCACAGGCCAGCCTCACGTACTCAGCCAAGGCAAGCAGGGGATGGAGAGCCTTTTGGCCCCCACCCTGAGTCACTGGGCTCAGGTGGGCAGGTTGTTAGGAGATGGGAGGCAGAGAGACTTTTGGCCCAGAAAACCCACTACACCAGCACAAAGGGTTCACTTTGAAGCTGTAGCCTGGTTTGTGCTGTTGAGGCCCAATGTGCAGAGTTAAACCTAGCCCAGGGGAGGTAGCTACTGCTTCTGAAGTGCTGATGCTCAGTGAAGACCACATGGAGGCCAGGCAAGTAGGAGATTACAGATCCCAGCCCAGAGGAGAGGGCTAGAGAAACACACTTAGATGAAGCACAGGTAAATGAAATTGTGGGTTTTCATGAGAAAACTCTGGCAGTTTGACTTTGAAAGAAACAGTGGATAAAGATCATTCAAGAAAGAAAGGGGTGCAGAAGTAACCTAAAATGTAAGTTAAGCCAGTCTTCTAAACAGTTCTTCGTGTGTTCTCATTTCAAGAATAAGTTTCTCCTGATCACTCTATTATTAATATCTTTGTCAATTCAGTTCAGTTCGTTCACTCAGTTGTGTCTGACTCTTTGAGGCCCCATGGACTGCAGCACACCAGCCCTCCCTGTCCGTCACCAACTCCTGAGGTTTACTCAAACTCATGTCCATTGAGTCGGTGATGCCATCCAACCATCTCATCCTCTGTCGTCCCCTTCTCCTCTCGCCTTCAATCTTTCCCAGTGTCAGTGTCTTTTCCAATGAGTCAGTTCTTCACATCAGGTGGCCAAAGTATTGGAGCTTCAGCTTGAGCACCAGTCCTTCCAGTGAATATTCAGGACTGATTTCCTTTAGGATGGACTGGTTTGATCTCTTTGCAGCCCAAGGGACTCTCAAGAGTCTTCTCCAACACCACAGTTCAAAAGCATCAATTCTTTGGTGCTCAGCTTTCTTTATAGTCCATCTCTCATCCATACATGACTAGTGGAAAAACCAAAGCTTTGACTAGACGGAACTTTGTTGGCAGAGTTACGTCTGTGCTTTTTAAATATGCTGTCTAGGTTGGTCATAACTTTTCTCCCAAGGAGCAAGTGTCTTTTAATTTCATGGCTGCAGTCACCATCTGAAGTGATTTTGGAGCCCCCCAAAATAAAGTCCCTTACTGTTTCCCCATCTATTTTCCATGAAGAGATGGGACTGGATGCCATGATCTTAGTTTTCTGAATGTTGAGTTTTAAGCCAACTTTTTCACTCTCCTCTTTAACTTTCATCAAAAGGATCTTTGGTTCTTCTTCACTTTCTGCCATAAGGGTGGTGTCATCTGCATATCTGAGGTTATTGATATTTCTCCTGGCAATCTTGATTCCAGCTTATGCTTCCTCCAGCCCAGCATTTCTCATGATGTCCTCTGCATATAAGTTTTTGTAGGGGCAAGAATTCTCTTTTCAAACAGTGGTTTCCAAACCTCCCTGATACAATTCACTTTAAGAGAAACACTACTGTTCTTAGCTTAAGTTTAGAACTATAATGAGCACTGCAGTCTGGAGGGTTTGGTTCAGTTTCTTGCAGTTAGTCTATTAAGCTTATTACTTAATGGCTAAAGTTTGCCTACAACAGAATATTGTAAAGCAGCCAGGTTATCCTTAAAATCTCATGCTGCTGCTAAGTCACTTCAGTCGTGTCCGACTCTGTGCAACCCCATAGACGGCAGCCCATCAGGCTCCCCTGTCCCTGGGATTCTCCAGGCAAGAACACTGGAGTGGGTTGCCATTTCCTTCTCCAATGCATCAAAGTGAAAAGTGAAAGGGAAATCACTCAGTCGTGTCCGACTCTTAGCGACCCCATGGACTGCAGCCTACCAGGCTCCTCCGTCCATGGGATTTGCCAGGCAAAAGTACTGGAGTGGGGTGCCATTGCCTTCTCCATGGGCTAATATAAATTATCAAGGTCTCATTACATCTTTTATCTGAATAAACTTTAAATTCTCAAACTGGTTATGTAGGTATGTTTCAGGGTAAAATAAAATCTATTGAAATGAGTCTTTCACTTTAATTATATTAGTACCTTTCAGTTATATTAGTACATTTATTTGGAAAGTTCCTGTAAGGAGAAGAAATAAATTAGCAGAATTAGGCATGGAATGTGCTTGGCTGTAGTTCAAAGCAGTGGAGGAGATTTCAGAGGGAAACATTCATACGCTTGTCAGTTGTTAAGAAATAGAACTAAATTTTCTTCAAGAAGAGAGAAAACATTCAGTGAGCCCATAGGTTGTAGATGCACAGGGAGACTGCACCCAAATAGTCTCTGCCTGAAGCTCATACATCTTTCTCACGTAAAAAAATCAGCAACATTACTGGCAGACCTGTGTTAGAGAGTTAAATCACTTAAGATTCACAAGTTACTCTCCTGTATTCTTAAATAATCATCTTCCAGTGATAATCTGCTTAAATCTGTCTTTTATCTTTCCTTTCCAGAGTAACAGCATCTGTGAGGGAAAAGGAGCTGTAAAGAGAGTAATTGGTTAGATACCAAAGGAGGCTGAATTTACTTCTATGGTTTGATAGGGGCCCCATATGCTTATGGTGGGTTATTTTTCTTGACTCAAAATTTTGTGCAGAAGAGGCAATGATCATTGCATCCCCCCTCCCACCCCAGGGGCATATGATATAGGAATGGGGAGAATGGATGTGGATATCATGAAATTAGTCATGTGTCTTCTGGGCAAAAAACAACTCTCAGCTGTAAATTAAAGATCAAAGCCAGGAACACCTTGAAATAGTGCACGTTGAGGAATAAGGGTAACTGGGTGGTCTCCATTGTCATTTGAGGACAAAGCAAAATAAATGCATTTGGAATGCAGGGGATTTCCACAAGGAAAGGCTCCTACTATGCAGAAACATGTTCAGTAGGTTTAAGAATTGAACAGTCAGTCTTCTGTTTGGAGGCAGGGTAGTAAATGAAGTGCCTAGAGATGAATGCATGCATCATACTTATGTTATCCCATAGTTTTTAACAGTGTGCAGCCATGATTGTCATATTCATGTTCTTCTTTTTGTAAAGCCTCTTAAAATATTGTGCGTGCATTCTTACTGGGATTTTATGAGTTTTAAGGGCAAAAGACTATTTCTCAACAATAAGATGTCTTATATTGCACCTCCTATAATTCAGTGCCTTCTTTGTATCAGGTGTTTAGTAAGTAATTATTGAATGAAAACAAGTGAATCTTTTTTTTTTTTTTTTTTACATAGTGAAAACTTTTATATTTGGAATTAGCCAGCTGGACTCAGTTTAGATGATGCCAATTTTGTTGGCAACATCCAAAGCATCATAGTCGGGAGCCAGTCGAACATATGCCTTCTTCTCTCCATCAGGCCTGATCAGAGTATTGACCTTAGCCACGTCAATGTCATAGAGCTTCTTCACAGCCTGTTTAATTTGGTGCTTGTTGGCCTTGACATCCACAATGAATACCAGTGTGTTGTTGTCTTCTATTTTCTTCATGGCTGACTCGGTGGTGAGGGGGAATTTGATGATGGCATAGTGGTCAAGTTTGTTTCTCCTAGGGGCGCTCTTCCGAGGATATTTGGGCTGCCTCCTGAGCCGCAGTGTTTTGGGCCGCCGGAAGGTGGGCGACGTCCGGATCTTCTTTTTTTTGTGGCTGTGGACACCTTTCAACACTGCTTTCTTGGCCTTCAAAGCCTTTGCTTTGGCTTCAGCTTTAGGAGGAGCAGGGGCTTCCTTCTTCGCCTTCGGCGCCATCTTCATGAAAAGGGTTTCACAAGTGAATCTTTTAAGTATGACATCTTTTCTGAATATTTTTGAACTAAGGTCGTTAATCTTTATTGAACAGCTCTTAAAAGCCCGGTACCTTTTCCCTGGGGAAAAAAGCAGTGAACAAGACAAAAAGGTGCTGCTTTCAAAGAGAGCTAAACTAATATTCCAGAGAGAGACTAGCAGTAAGTACATATAATATGTTCAGTTCAGTTCAGTCGCTCAGTCGTGTCTGACTCTTCGCGACCCCATGAACCGCAGTAAGCCAGGCCTCCCTGTCCATCACCAACTCCCAGAGTTCACCCAAACTCATGTCCATCGAATTGGTGATGCCATCCAGCCATCTCATTCTCTGTTGTCCCCTTCTCCTCCTGCCCCCAATCCCTCCCAGCATCAGAGTCTTTTCCAATGAGTCAACTCTTCTCATGAGGTGGCCAAAGTATTGGAGTTTCAGCTTTAGCATCAGTCCTTCCAATGAACACCCAGGACTGATCTCCTTTAGAATGGACTGGTTGGATCTCCTTGCAGTCAGAGGGACTCTCAAGAGTCTTCTCCAACACCACAGTTCAAAAGCATCAATTCTTTGGCGGTCAGCTTTCTTCACAGTCCAACTTTCACATCCATACATGACCACTGGAAAAACCATAGCCTTGACTAGACGGACCTTTGTTGGCAAAATAATGTCTCTGCTTTTGAATATGCTATCTAGGTTAGTCATAACTTTCCTTTCAAGGAGTAAGCGTCTTTTAATTTCATGGCTGCAATCACCATCTGCAGTGATTTTGGAGCCCCCCCAAAATTAAGTCTGACACTGTTTTTCCACTGTTTCCCCATCTATCTGCCATGAAGTGATGGGACCAGATGCCATGATCTTCGTTTTCTGAATGTTGAGCTTTAAGCCAACTTTTTCATTCTCCTCTTTCACTTTCATCAAGAGGCTGTTTAGTTCCTCTTCACTTTCTGCCATAAGGGTGGTGTCATCTGCATATCTGAGATTATTGATATTTCTGCCGGCAATCTTGATTCCAGCTTGTGCTTCTTCCAGCCCAGCGTTTCTCATGATGTACTCTGCATATAAGTTAAATAAGCAGGGTGAGAATATACAGCCTTGATGTGCTCCTTTTCCTATTTGGAACCAGTCTGTTGTTTCATGTTCGGCAGGGAAAAAGTGTTACGGAAAAAATTGGTCAGGGTAAGAGGGTGGGGTGGTGCCAGGTGGGTGCTGGGTCAAAGGGTGGCCAGGAAGGCCTCTCTGAGAAGGTGGCCACAGTCAGGGTCCTGAGTCTAATGCAAGAATTTCTGGGAAAAGAGTCTCAGGTGTGTTCAGGGGACAGTGTGGCTAAAGTGGATAAGGATGGAAGAGTGTTTATAGGCCGTGGTAAGGAGTTGGATTTTTACTTTGAACAAGGGGGCGCATGTTAGAACTTGTTGAGCATGTGACATGATGTAATTTATTGATCTGTTTATACTCGTTGAAAAATCAAACCACTGTGGTCATAGAAAAATCTCACTAAAGTTCCTTAGTTCAGACTGCAAAGGAAAGTCATTCTTTCCAACACTTTCAGTTCCGTGGTCTCTCCTTAATAGGCCTTGGTTGCATCCCAGGAAACCTGTTGTAGCTCAAGGCTGACATCTAGTGGACATTTTCACAAGTGTTTATAAACCTCAAGTTGAAACATACCTACCTACTTTTGATTAGAGATAGAGGGCAAGCTTTAACATAAAAATCACAAATAGGATGATAAACAATCATAAAATTTTAGAGGAGATTGTAATAGATTTGCTTCATTTTCATGTGCTTATATTCTGGTAAGCTTGCATTCCTCTAGCAAGTATTTGTTAAAACTGGTAGGTTTACCTGCCAGAAGATAGTGGCAGCAAAGTCATGGGCTGGTAAAGGGAGAATAAATGAGGATCGGGTGGGATCACTAGGAGAAAGTGCTCTGGTTCTAGGAGTGGCCTTCAAAAGGTAGCCTGTGGTTTGTGTGTGGTATCTAAGGGTGTGTGTGTTCCAAACCTGACCTGGAGTCAAGTTAACCCTGATTTACAAAAGGGGTCTGAGCTCATGAGCAGGCATGATAGGAGGAAGTTTTGGGCATTGGGCAAACTACTCAAAGTCAGGTGCAGTTAGGTGTTTCCCAAAGCTTAAGTGGGGTGTTCAGTGCAGCAGTCAAGAGCTTTAGCTTTGTAATTGGACATCTGGCTTCATGTCCTACTCTGCCATTTACATCCTGACTGTGAGAACTTGGGTGTGCTGCATTCTCTGTATCTGACTTTCTAAATTGTCCCACTTTGTAAAAGTGTTTTATTAAGTGAGGTAATTTATGCCGAGCACTTAACATTGACATTAAGTAAGCAGTCAGTAACAGCTAGGTGTTATTTTTCAGAGGAACCACAAGTAGCCATTAGAGGTAAAGAAGTAGGCTATTGTAATGATAGTATCTGCATTAACAAACTTTTACTTTTTTGCCCTCAGCACTTAAGATTAGCAGAATTTAGGTTTTAACTTTATCTATATGATGCCTTTTATCTGCATTGATTGGGGATAGTTGAATATGCTGCCTGCCTAAGGTATACCATTTGTATTACATAAAGATTATAATTGTTCAGTGGCTTTCATTACTTTTAAGGAAAAAGACCCACTTGGCTTTGTAGGACCTGGCTCCTGCCTGCCACTTCGGGTCATCTTTTACTGCTCTTCCCCCTCAGTTTCTGATTCTAGACATGCTGAGATATGCTGCTCTTCTTTCGGGTCCTCCAGCATCTTGTTCCACCTATCTCAGGACCTTTGCATAGGCAGTTTCCATACTGGTCCTCATCTCTCCCACCCAATCCATACCAACAACCAAGCACAAGCCTGGTAATGCCCATTCATCTTTCAGATTCTGATTCAAATGACACTTCTTCAGGGAAGCTTTCCCTGCCTCCACTCCACTCCCAGGCTGGGCAAGCCTCCCTTGTTATAAGATCTCATAGCATTCTGTGCTTTTAGCTTTTCTTTAGAACACTTAAAGTTTTAAAGTAGATCAGATCAGATCAGATCAGTTGCTCAGTCGTGTCCGACTTTTGCGACCCCATAAATTGCAGCACGCCAGGCCTCCCTGTCCATCACCGACTCCTGGAGTTCACTCATACTCATGTCCATTGAGTCAGTGATGCCATCCAGCCATCTCATCCTCTGTCGTCCCCTTCTCCTCTTGCCCCCAATCCCTCCCAGCATCAGAGTCTTTTCCAATGAGTCAACTCTTCGCATATATGCATATTAAAAAGCAGAGGCATTCCTTTGCCAACAAAGGTCCATCTAGTCAAAGCGATGGTTTTTCCAGTAGTCATGTATGGATGTTAGAGTTGATGATAAAGAAAGCTGAGTGCCGAAGAATTGATGTTTTTGAACTGCAGTGTTGGAGAAGACTCTTGAGAGTCCCTTGGACTGCAAGGAGATCCAACCAGTCCATCCTAAAGGAAATCAGTCCTGAATATTCATTGGAAGGACTGATGCTGAAGTTGAAACGCCAATACTTTGGCCACCTGACTCACCTGAAAAGATGCTGATGCTGAGGAAGATTGAAGGCGGGAGCAGAAGGGGATGATGGTTGGATGGCGAGAAGGGGATGACTGATGGTTGGATAGCATCTCTGATTCAATGGACATGAGTTTGAGCAAGCCCTAGGAGTTGGCGATGGACAGGGAAGCCTGGCGTGCTACAGTCCATGGGGTCACAAAGTCAGACACGACTGAGTGACCGAACTGAACTGATGTTTGATTATTTACTTCCCAACTAGATTGTAAGCATCTTGAAAGCTGGAGTGGTGTCTCTTTGACCCATCACTTTGTCCTTGCCATAGGGCCTGATGTGTTCAGACTCTCAGGTACTTTTTTGGATACTAAAGAGTCGTGTGAGGGAGGTGGGATCTGATTTGAAAATTAAAATGCAGAAATAGGTAAAACACTCGGTGACTAGAGAGTGTGAGACATGTAGTGAGTCCTGTGGTGTGGTGCCTTGGTTCTCTCTTTAGAATTAGGCACCTGCTCCGCCAGAGCCTGGGAGTTTTAATGGCTGATGGCAGTCAGCCTAGTCCCTCCACAGGAATTACCCTCAGCAAAGAGAGCCACCTCACCTAAGCTCACACCCTCTCTTGAGAGCAGTCCGCCATATCCAGCGACAGATTAACTGGGAGGTATGGGGCTCCCCCTTGCCTGAGTGTGGGACAGTTTTGAAGGGCCGTTTCAGGTCGAGGGCTCATCAGGCCACCGTGAACTAATTCCCTCACCCCATCCTTCCTCACTCAGCCCTCACGGTGCTGTTTCTGCAGGTACCTACGTACCCCCAGACCACCTGCACAGAAGTCTCAGAGTCTGTTTCCTAGGGAACCCGACTCACAACTGGGTGGGGAGGAGAGGGAGGAATCTAAGGTATCGCCTGGATACCTGGCTTGAGGCAGCACGTGATGCCATCCAGTGACAGAAGAACACGAGAAAAGATGGATAGAAGTCGAAGCAGGCTTTCTGGAAAAGATAAATTTTGGAGTTGGTAAGTCTGAAGTTCCCTTGGGATAGCCAAGAGTGTGAAGCCCAGAAGAAAGGTCTGGACTGGAGGTAAGGACTTGGGGGTCATCAGCACAACAAAACAGCAATGTGGAAGAGCTCACCCATGAAAAGTTGTGGAAAGTGAAAGATACAGAGGACTAGAGTGAGCTGGGAACCAGCAGAGGCTAAGGAAGACAAACCGTTCCTGGCAGTTCAAGAGGGATCTGAGAGGTGGGAAAACCTGTCGGGTGTGAGCCCTATGGATAGCAGAGGGCGCAGCGGAGGGGTTTACAGTGAACAGAGGCCGGTGTACCAGGTGCTGTAGAGATCACAGCCCGGAAACGGCCATTGGATTTAATGACACCGCCACTGAAGACCCTGCTGGGGACGGTTTTAGTGGAGTGGGTAGAAGAAACCAGATTCCTGTGAAGTAGGTGGTGTTGGAGGGACGAAGAAGAGATGAATATGGTGACTTTGGTTTTCAATAGACAAGAGGGACAAAGGAGAGGTGGATATAGTAGTGAGGAGCTAAGACGACAGGATATTTATGTATAAATGGTGGGTAGACGGGCTGAAGAAGAAGGTCCAGTTAGAAAAGTATAACGTGAAGGCTACGTGAGTGACAACCGGTAGAAGCTCTTGAGAAGGTGAAAGACGGTTGAGTGCACAAGAGGAATCTTGGGAGGGGTGGAAGCAGACTACTGTTGACGCCGGAAGGAAAATGAGCGGAAATGGAGGCAGTAACAAGAGCTTCAACTTGTTTATGTTCTTTAAGCATCAGGAACTTTCAGTACTTTTTTTAGCCCTCACAAATCTCTGAGTAGACTACCACCCCACCTGTGCTGGGCAGGTGACGCGAGGAGGGCGGGGCCTCGGTTCTGATAGGTTCCCTGCCCTCGGGGCCCCGCCCAGTCTCCAGGAAGGCAGGTGAAAGCAAGCTCTGTAGGGCGGGTTTTACCCTCCAGGGCTGAACTGTCCCAGAAGCCACCTCTAACCTTCTCAAAGGAGCCTACGGGAGCCGGAAAGATGGACATGAAAAAGCACCGCCTGGGTAAAGCGTGTGCGCTGCAGGTGGGACGGCGAGGGCTGCTGGGCCCGCCGCGTTTCTCTCCTGTGAGTTGGAATCCCGGCTCTGTCCCTGACTCCTGCCGCACGTGACTCCGCAGTTTGTTTTCCCAGTATTGCGGTATTAAAATAAGTCAGTAGCAGTCTATCTCCCAAAGGGAATTTGTTAATTGAAATGTAGTTATGTAATATGGTGGAATATTTTACAGCTCCACTTAGGCAAGCCAGAACTCTACAGTATGTGTGTGTTTTGGATCCTTTGCAGTTGAAGGACTAGTATTCTCTCCTTGTAATTAGGTCTGGTGACCAACCTGTTAATTCAAAGCTTTGCGGGTGGGACAAGTGCCGTTGTTTCCTCTGGGTCAAATCAGATTATGAACAAGTTACAATGAGAGGGGCAATAATGAGTGAGTTTTCTCTGTCCCAAGTGGTAGGGGCGTGGTGGTCACTTGGCAAAGGACTCTCCTTAAGGGCCTTGCTCAGAGGTGAGGAGACTTCAGCAGACGACATAAAGGCCGCAGCGTTAGATGCGGAAGCTGGGAGCGGTGGGTAGTCAGGGGTTTGCTGGAGGAAAGGTGTGCCAGGAGGGACCTCTGAAAGGTTGCAAGGAAAAGAACCAGCCACCTGTGGAACACAGCACTGTTCTCCAGATTTCCCGGGTGCGGTGGGAGTCAGACAGCAGTTCACTGGGAATCCCAATCTGTAAGCTCTTTGGGTGGTCTTGTGGAGATTCCCTTAAGCTGAAAGTCAGAGATGTAGGCATCTGCTTCGAGGATCAGCAGGGCTCTCTAAAGAAATCATCCATCCAGCCCCCTTCCAAACTTTACTCTTACCCTTTTGTATCTTCTTTATGGGCACAATGATATATTTTCAAGACTTTTCCAAGTTCTTTGCAAATCCGCCAGGATGGTCTTGTTTCATGACTAATTCATGCTTCCAAATATTTCAATATATTGATTGACACCTTCAAAACAAGAAGAATTTTGTCTGCAACGTTATCAAAATCGACCTGCAAGAAGCAAGCAAAACTTTTGGGGAGTAAAAGAGCTTGCTCAACTCTATCTCGGGAACCAAGGCTACCCTTAGATGCAGACTTGTCCAAATCCTAGTTCCGCAGAGCAAACAGAGCTCTCTGATGCCATCTCTCCCTCTGGGTGCCCTTGTGTTGAGAGGGTTGGAATCAAAGGGATGCCAGGAGAGAGGAGACTGTTCTTTCCCACTTACTATCTCAGGCGTATCCTATAACTTCTCTAGCTGCTCTCGGGTAACAAGTCCTCGGGATACCTTCAGACTCAAGGGTAATCTTTTTCCAGTAATTAAAATTCCAGTCCAGTGTCATAATGATCTAACAACTTTCTCATATCCATTTGAAAGCTTCTCTCCATTTTCCTTTCAGGCCTGGATTAAAAAAATATATATACACACACACATATATGATATATCATACATATAAATATATATCATATAATTATATATTATATTTATTTATACATAAATATGAATATATTTTATATTAATATATAGATATAATTTATAAATATATTAATACATACATATAAATATATTTATAGATAATATATTTATAGTATAAATATAATACAATGATTTATATTTATATATATTAGATATATTTATATAATGTATAATATATATTTATAATTTATAATATAATTTATATAAATATAAATTATAAATATAAATTTATATTTATATAAATATATATATTTATATAATATGTAAAAATTATATATATATATGTGTGTGTATCTCTCTCTCTCTCAGACCACATAGAAGGGTTTATTTAAAAATCACTGCCATACTGCCCATCCTCAGTCTCACTGCCCAGAGGGTGCCATTGTACACTTGCTTATTTTTATGTTTGGTAAATTTTTGTTGTTGACAAATTTACTTCTACCTTGGCTTCTCGGTGCTCAAGTTCTCCTGCTTAGAATGTTAATGGTTTGGAAACACTAACAGACCAGCTGGCACTTTACCTCCCTCGTCAGTAGAGGGACCTTGCCCCCGCTGATGATCCTGAGACGGGGTAAATTGAAGATGTGTGTGAAGGACCAGAAGGCCAGGCTTGCTGACTGTTAAAAGGAAAAAAAGACCATTCATTTAAAAGCTTTTTTCCCTGGTGGTCAGTGGCTAAGAGTCCACGCTCCCAGGGCAGGAGGCCTGGGTTTGATCCCTGGTCAGAGAACTAGACCCCACATGTTGCAACGGAGGGTTCGCATGCAGCAACTAAAGATCCCATGTGCCATACCTGCAATAAAGATCAAATATTCTGTGTGCCGCAACCAAGACCCAGCGTGGCCACGTAAATGTTCTAAAAAAAAGTTTTTTAAAAATAGGAGTGATGGTTTGTCACAAGTTATACTGGCTTTTCTCTAGTAACTTTTGAGATTCAAAGGCCTTGAAAGCCCAGCTGGGGTAGTATTTGCGTGGATTGAGTGCAGCTTTGATTGTACCTGATGTGTTTGTTAAACTTTGCGGGTCTGTCTCTGGGGAGCAGTACTACTCCTGTGCTTTTTGTATGCTAAGAATTGCCTCAGTTCTGCTGGTGCTGCCAGCGCCTTGTCCTGGGACCCCTGACAGCTCACCCTCCTCGCTCTCTTAGCCATGCTGTCTGAGACAGCTCCTCTGTAAGTCCAGTAGCACAGGGACATAAACTGTGATATTTGGCGTCTTTCCTGGAGCCCATGGGGAACTTGTAAGTGTATTTTGTCCAGCACCATATAGGTTATTATCTTTTTCTTCTTCTTTTTCTTCTCTTTATATATTTATTTATTATCTCTTCTTTATCTTCTCTACTTAAGTACCTCCTAACTGGTCTGCTTGCTCTTCTTCTAGAAAGGTCACCATATGGAGACCAGAGTGTACTGGTTACCAATTTATGACCTCTCAGCTTCAAATCTATTGTAAGTTGCCTGCTTTGCTGGGTCCTGTATTTTTCCTTTGCCAGCTGGCACAATGCTAAACTTTGCCAGTAGAGGGCACTAGAAAGCCACTGGGGGAGGAGAGTGTTTTCTTACCTCTTAGGGATGTCCGGCATTCTGCAGGTTCCTGCTGTGTGCACGGCTTCTTGAGCCCTGGATCCTGAGCCCGGCCCCTGTAGTGTAATGTCACCAAGGGCACCTGGCAGCCAGAAACTCCTCCCTTTGAGTGGTGCCCTCTGTGGGTGATTTCATAGTTCAAAGAATTCCTGCCCTTTGTGGCTTCCCCTGGCACCCTAGAGAGGGAAGTCAGCTGTTTGCAGTCCTGTAGCTTCTCTATCCGGAGAAGGCAATGGCAACCCACTCCAGTACTCTTGCCTGGAAAATCCCATGGATGGAGGAGCCTGGTGGGCTGCAGTCCATGGGGGTCGCTAGGAGTCTGACACGACTGAGCGACTTCACTTTCACTTTTCACTTTCATGCATTGGAGAAGGAAATGGCAACCCACTCCAGTGTTCTTGCCTGGAGAATCTCAGGGACAGGGGAGCCTGGTGGGCTGCCGTCTATGGGGTTGCACTGAGTCGGACATGACTGAAGCGACTTAGCAGCAGCAGCAGCAGCAGCGTCTCTATCATCCAGGGAGCCACAGAAGTTCCTTATCCAGCAAGGTCTTTAAGTATGTTTGTGCAATTAAAAAAAATAATACCTATCTCCTTTCTTACAGATTGTAAGCTCTCTGAGGAAAAGGACTTTTGGCTCCTTGTAAAGCCACATATCTGGCACATGTGGTAGAGTGTCTCTTATGAAGCAGGCATGTCACCTTGTTTCCTTTGTCTTTTTTGAAGTATTTGTTGTTTAGTCACTAAGTCGTATCCGACTCTTTGTGACCCATGGACTGTAGCACACCAGGCTCCTCTGTCCTCCACCATCTCCCAGAGTTTGCTCAAAATTCATGTCCATTGAGTTGGTGAGGCTGTCTAACCATCTCATCCTCTGCCGCCCCCTTCTCCTTTTGCCTTCAGTCTTTTCCAGCATCAGGGTCTTTCCTTAGTAGGTTCTTTGCATCAGGTGGCCAGAGTATTGGAGCTTCAGCTTCAACATCAGTCTTTTCAATGAATAATCAGGGTTGATTTCCTTTAGGATTGACTGGTTTGATCTCCTTGCTGTCCAATGGACTCTCAAGAGTCTTCTCCAACACCACAATTTAAAAGCATCAATTCTTTGGTGCTCAGCCTTCTCAATGGTCTGATTCTCACATCCTTATATGACTGCTGGGAAAACCATCGCTTTGACTATAGTTGATTTACAATGTTGTGTTAGTTTCCAGTGTATAGCACATCGATGATTCAGCTATACGTATATACATATATTCTTTAAAAAATTATTTTCCAGAAACCGAGCTAAAGGAAACTATATTCAGTATCTTGGTGTGGGTTTCCCTGGTGGCTCAGTGGTAAAGAATCTGCCTGCTAATGCACGCGACATGGACTCAATCCTTGATCTGGGAGGATCCCACATGAAATGGAGCAACTAACCTTGTGTGTGTGTGTTGGTCCCTTAGTCATGTCCGACCCTTTATGACCCCATGGACTGTAGCCTGCCAGGCTCCTCTGTCCATGGAATTCTCTGGGGCAAGAATACTGGAGTGGGTTGCCATTCCCTTCTCCAGAGGATCTTCCTGATCCAGGAATCGAACCCTGATCTCTTGCATTGGCCGGTGGATCTTTATCGTCTGAACCATCAGGGAAGCCAAACTAAGCCCATAAGCTACAACTATTGAGCCTGTGCTCTAGAGCCTGGGAGCCGCAACTACTAAAGCCCCCTCAACCCTAGAGCCTGTGCTCTGCAACAATAGAAGCCAACACAGTGAGAAGCCTGTTCACCCGCAGCTAGAGTGTAGCTCCTGCTCATCGCAACTAGAGAAAAGCCTGCGCGGCAATAAAGACCCAACAAAGACAAAAATAAATAAATAAAATTATGTAAAAAATAAAACAAAAAATATCTTGTTGCCCTCATCTTGGTCCCACACTTCCCCTTTGGCAGTACTCCAATTTGCCACTAGAGGGCAGGCTAAGACTGATTTCCTTTGAGAAAGCCATATTTCAGGTTAAAAGGCTTTTCTCTGAGCCAGAAGAGGATGTCTTTGAATTGAGGTTGAGTAACACATTACAGAAGATTTCTCTGGAAATATCCTCTGCACCTTCATTTCTTCACTGACTCGGGGATTCTAACAAGCAAGACAGAGATTCCTGTCTACTTGTTTGCGAGGCTGCTCTGCTATTTAAAGAACAGTTCTAGGGGGACAAATCTGGGAAAATAGGAACCTGGTGGGAGTGGGGGAGATGGGAGTATTTATGCCCCTTCCCTCAGGCTTTGTTTTGCACGGACTGTGAGTTCCAGAGGAAGGTCTAGAGCAAGTGGTCAGCAAACTGTGGTCCTAGCATCAAGTCTGGTTCTCTTCCTGTTTTGGTAAATTGCTTGGAACCTAGCCATACCCATTTGTTGATGTATTGTCAGTATTTTGTTCAACTTTGAGTACTGTGACACAGACCATGTAGTCTGCAAAGCCAAAAATATTTACTATCTGGTCCTTTAAGAAAGTCAAGAGACATTTGGTTTAGAGGCATGTAAACTTCTTAGAAGCCTTGATATCTGGTTAGCATTTAGCTGACATTTCGTAAAGAGTAGTAATTTGACCTTTTTGGGGAAAGACTTGTCTTTCTTTCCAAGAAGCTAACATTCTGGGTAGAAGTGTCTTGAGGTTACTTATAGTTGTACCCATATAATTTTGAAATACATTAATTCATTTCAAGAGTTACAGATTCAAGTGTGCTCCATTTTTTCTAAGTGCAAATATGGGCATATATGATGTAATGCTTAGCATGCTTTCCACTAGCAGGATTAGTAAGTCACGGTTATATTAATTACTTCATTTTTCATGGTACCAACCAAGGGTGTGTAGCTATTTACTTTTCATTCAAGAAATATTCTTGGCATGATTGGTGTGGGTTATTTATGAGTTTGTAATTATTCAGACAATGCTGAATCAGAATCGCATTAATTAGTTTTGAAATTTTAAACAGTAAAATATATTTTCTACAGATCCAGAAATTTATATTTAATGGTTAATTTAATAAGTCATATTTGCTTAAATATGATTTAAGTTTCTCGTTACACATTTTGTTAGTCTGGTTTTTGTTGCTTATCGGGTTTAATATTGTTCTTGAAAATAGTTGATGCTATGTTATGTATAACTTTTCTAATAAAAGTTGTGTTATAAGCTGTAAAAAATATGATTTAATAAGTCATATTTCTTTTTATTTAAGATAGTTCAGTGTTAAATTTCACTTGTTTGCCATTCTAGAGTTCTTAGTGTTGATTTAAGCTTCAGTAAGGCAATGGCACCCCACTCCAGTACTCTTGCCTGGAAAATCCCATGGACGGAGGAGCCTGGAAGGCTGCAGTCCATGGGGTCGCTGAGCGTTGGACATGACTGAGCAACTTCCCTTTCACTTTTCACTTTCATGCATTGGAGGAGGAAATGGCAACCCACTCCAGTGTTCTTGCCTGGAGAATCCCAGGGACGGGGGATCCTGGTGGGCTGCCGTCTGTGGGGTCGCACAGAGTTGGACGCAACTGAAGCGACTTAGCAGCAGCAGCAGCAGCTCACTGATTTCTTCAGGCACTTTTAATAATGAAGATATGTGTCTTCTATAGTTTATATATAGGTCTTTATCCTTGGGTATGTAAGAATATCTTTGTGTTTTGTTTTTAAAAAGTGGCCATAAACATTTTGACAGCAACAATTTCATTTTTTTTTAACACTATAGTTGTAGTGTTGAAGGATTCTGTCTATCCTGACCCACTCATTCCAATCTGGATTCTCCTCCTACCAGTCCCCTGAAATGGCTGTCATGAAGGTCAACAGTGATCACCGTGTTACAAAATCCAGCTGAAAGGAAGACTCCAGGACATCTCTAGAGGAAGTTGAAACTGATCACCATGTCGTGATTGCTAGGGAAAAGCCGTAAAATATAGAAAATATAGAAACTAAAACTATGACCAAAATCTAACAAAAATTAGTCTTTACTCACATTTATAGAGACTAGAAAAAGTGGAATGATAATGCAAATATAAGGTTTGCAAATATAAGATGCAGTTGTATCAAGATTTTATTTAACTCATTAGTTAATGAAAGAACCGGTAAGATATTACAATTGGGGTATGGATATCTTTTCAAATAAGAATTGTCTGCAGACATACACCTAGGAGTTCTCCTTGGTATTTACTCAAATGAATTGAAAAGTTATGTCCAGGACTTTCCTGCTGGTACAGTGGATAAGAATCTGCCTGCCAATGCAGGGGACACTCGTACAATCTCTTGTCTGGAAAGATTCCACACAGAGGGTTTTAAGGCAGTAAAACTATTTTGTACAACAATGGTGAATAGATGTTATTATGCATTTGTCAAACCCATAGAATGTATAATACTATTACATTAAAACTGTAGTGTACTCTTTGGACTCTGGGTGATAATGATATATCAATGTAGGTTCATCAATTGTAATAGAAGTAGTAATACCGTCTTGGGGGGGGTGTTGATAGTGTAGGAGTCTACATGCATGGGGATAAGGAGTTTATGATAAGTAATTTCTCCTTAATTTTGTTTGCATTTTTTATATGCACCAAAACAAAACAGAATACCAACATGTTACCCAAACAACTACTAATCAAGCCAAACCCTGGTGTGTGTGTGTGTGTGTGTGTGTGTGTGTTTGCCTGTGTTTTTGTGACTAGGAAAAGGACGTGAAAGAATATTTCCTTGATGATTATTTCATTATGGATCAGTGGATGGGGTGGAATACCAGGCATGGATGTTTGTTTTCCTTGTATACCTTTGTTTTGTTTTACGTATTAAATAAGCATCCATTATTTTTGTCATGAGAAAATCGTTAAGTAAAGAAAAAGATGAAAACAAGTACAATTCTCCCCTGTGGCTTACTTTGTTACGGAATTTAATCTGTTTTTAAAACTTTACTAAATTTTTGTTGATCTCTATAAATGTGATTGCAGACTCGCTTTTGCTAGATTTTTGTCACAGTTTTAGTTTCTATATTTTCTGTATTTTACAGTTTTGCCCTAGCAGTCATGACAAAGTGATCAATTTCAACTTCTTCTAAAGATGTCCTGGAGTCTTCCTTTCAGCTGGTTTTGTTGTGATACAACAGCTGGTGATTATCGTTGACCTTCATGACAGCCATTTCAGGGGACTGGTGGGAGGAGAATCCAGATTGGAATGAGTGGGTCATGATGGACAGACATAGTTAATATTTGCACCTCTTGGGAGAGCTCTCTTTGAAGGGGAGAATAGAGAATGTGATGGATGGAGCTGAAGTGGAGATAGAGGATGACTTTTTTTTTTTTTGATGGTAGAACAAGCCTTCAGTTCAGTCTCTCAGTCATATCTGACTCTTTGCGACCCCATGGACTGCAACACACCAGGCTTCCCTGTCCATCACCAACTCCCGAAGCTTGCTGAAATTCATGTCCATCGAGTCAGTGACGCCACCCAACCTTCTCATCCTCTGATGTCCCCTTCACCTCCTGCCTTCAGTCTTTCCCAGCATCAGGGTCTTTTCCAATGAGTCAGTTCTTCATATCATATGGCCTAAGCTTGGACATGTTCACCCCTGAAGGAGTGAGCAGGGGAGGGAGAGATGGGAGGTGAGGTTGGGGTGAGGGTGGGCTGTGAATTACCACCTGGGAGGCCCTAAGATGATGAGCAGGGGAAGTGGGATCCAGACACAGGTGGGAGCTATCATGTTTAGACAGGAGAGAATCCTCCTAATCACAATAGGAGGGAAAGAAAGTTGAGGGAGCTCCCGTGTCATAGTCTCTTCTCTGTGTGGTTGAAGGTGAGATGATCTGCAGGGAGTGAGGAGGTTAAGAGGAGACTGCAGGTGTGAAGAGAGTGGGAACCTGTTTCAGCAGGGACAGCTCAGTGTAGGGGAGCAAGCTCCAGAGAATCCTTGTGGGGTTCTTCTCAGCTTTGTTCAGAAGCTCAGGTCCAGGCAGAGGGAAAGTGGATGGTTGAATATGTCCAGAACTAGAATTTAGTCAGAGAAATGTGAGGAATTGGAAGAAGTATGGAAACAGTAGTTCTTGGAATGTGATTGCATAGGGCGAGCAGGAAGCTGGGAGTGGGCTGAGGAACTGGGAAGAGGGAGAGGGGCCCAAAGACTGGAGGATCTGATGAGGTCAGAAGACTAGGGCCTTACGGTTGAAATTAATGACCATTGTTTCAAGAGATGACAAAGCCCACTGTGTGACCATATGGGGAACCAAGGAAGGAGAGGATTTAAAGAACATAGCTCATAGGGCTATTCTGTTTTGACAGTACTGCATGTATTTCCATAATTTATTCTATTTGTTGGTATATCCTCCTAAAAAATCCTGTGTGCTTCCCCACACATTAAATAAGTAATGTTTAATAATTGCGTAGTTTAGAAATATCCTCAGAGGAAATAACACTGAAGAAGAAATGAAATTGTTATCTTTATTTAGTGGCCATGCTCAGGTCCCTATTGGGTTATGAACAGAGGGAAGGTGCTACGAAGGTGAAACTGACTAGGGTGGTATTTGAACTTGAGGAAGCCTTATTGGCCATGAAAAAGGAGGATAACTGTCCCTGGTCAGTGGTCATTGGCTGTCACACTAGGAGCTTTGCAGCTCCCTGCATAATCAATGGTTCCCTAAAAGTCTATTTCCCACAGCAGCTCTGCCCTCCTAACATGTTATGTACCTGGCTCAGTGCTGGTTCAGAGTAAAATGGAGATGTAATAAACATTTTGCTTGCCTTTAATATGCCTTTTTGTGGTCCTTCCCTCTTGTTGAGGCTTCCCTGGAGGCTCAGATGGTATGGAATCTGCCTGCAATACAGGAGACGTGCGTTCAATCCCTGGGTTGGGAAGATCTTCTGGAGAAGGGAATGGCTGCCCATTCTAGTATTCTCTCTTGTTACCTGCTTGGGAGATGATCTTTGATCAGCTTCCATAACTGCTGTGTAGCAGAGGTGGGCAGGAAGTCTGGGCATCCTTAGAGCATCCCGTGTGTATTCTATACAGTTGGTTACCCACTATCGTTCTGGACGAGTGTCTCCTGAGAAGTGAGGCTGCATTATACCCCCTCCTTACTGTAAACACTCTCAATTTCCTGAATCCCAGTTAAGACAAGACTTAATATTTAATGAACATGTGTTGAAGACTTTGAAATAGAGAAAATACAAGGAATTGCCTTGTCACTCCTCAGCCCACTATAATTTGGCTTATGGCTCCTTCGTCTCAATTTTTAAAAACATGCCAAAGTTAAAGGAAAAGTATAATGAATCCCTACATCCCATCACCCAGCCTCAGTAATGATTTATCTTTTGTTTGTCACATTTCACTGATTTTATCCCTTTTCTGGAGTAACCTATTTATTTATTTATGGCTGTGCTGGGTCTTCGTTGCTGCACTCAGGCTTTCTCTAGTTGCAGAGGGCAGGGACTCCCCTTTGTGGTGGTGCACGGGCTTCTCATTGTGGGGGCTTCTCTTGTGGAGCACGGGCTTCAGTAGTTGCTGGGCGTGTGGGATCTTCCTGGACCAGGGATTGAACCTGTGTCCTCTGCATTGGCAGGAGGATTTTTAACCACTGAACCACCAGGGAAGTCCTCCTGTAGTATTTTAAAGCAAATCCTAGACACGATGACATTTTACCCATAATTGTTTCGGTAGACATCTGTAATCGATAAGGACTTTTAGGTTGTGAAGAGTCGGACACAGTTGAGTGACTATGCACCTGCACACACGTGTATATGTAGATGTTGTGGTGTGTAAATATGCATTTACATATATATTATATATTTATGTGGTACATATTTACATGTGTGTATATATATATATATTTACATAGCACCATGGCATATCATACCTAACAAAATGTTACCATATCATCTAATAACAGTCCTTATTCAAATTTCCTTGCTTGTCTTTATAATGTCTATTTATATCTTTGGTCAAATGAGGACCAGAAAAACTCACATGGGTAGGAGAGTCCTTCTCTTCTTCTTCCTCCTCCTGTTCCAGCCTCTTCTCCTCCTCCTTCCCTTCTTCTTCCTCACTTTCTATTTTGAAATATAGCTTTTACCATTTCATTAAAAGTCTGCATACAAGAAGAAGGGAGGGGAGCAGACACGGTCAGAAGATGGACCTCTTAAGTCGTGAATTTTCCGAGTTACCTTTAACTTGGGATCTCTGCCACCTCCATCCTTTACAGATCATCGTTTTGAGATCCACTGAGGAGGGACAGTATACATTCAAAAGGCAACTTAAGCAGACTGTGAAAATGGAGGAATAATGACAAATAGAATGAAGTATACATTTGAATGGTATCTAAATATACCTTCTGAAGAATAAGGGAAGTCATAGTAAAAAGGATTAAGTGTGCATTAAAGGCTATTCAGACATATTGAAAAGCAAAGAAGTCACACTATTTCCATGGTTTATAATTTTCAGAATAAGAGATTTAAAACTCTCTTGATTGTGGCCATGCTGATTGTCTCATCATTTTTTTTTTCTGTGTGTAATGTCCAGTCTGCACACTGATAGTTATATTTTGTTAGGCTATTATTATACTGGAAGAGACAGTTCAGGGAGGTTATGATGATTTAACTGTTCTCCCACATTAAGTTTGACCACCCTCATCGGCCATCTCTGCACTGCAGCCAAAGTGATCTTTATAAGGTAAATAATCACCTCTCATTAGTGGTTTCCCATTGCACTCAGAATGAACCAACATTTTTTAGCTTGGCTTCTAAGGTCTTGGATGGTTCACCGCCCTGTCTCTCTAGCTTTATTTGGGCCATCTTTCTTTTCTTTCTTTTGCTTCAGGCACAATGTTCTCTCAGTTTCTACAGAATGTCGTGATCCTTCCTGTTAACAACCTTTGCCCAGGCATGTTTTCTAACTGGAATATTGTCTCCATCACCTTTCATCTAAGTTGGGTGTCTTTTCTGTAAGAGAACCATGTTCTTATTGATCCAAGTTTGTGGCCATTAATTCATGAATGTGATTATTGGTTACATCTGTATTCCCCAGTCAGGCTGTGTGTTATACAAGAGATGTAAATGGTGGCCCTTCTCTCTAGAATACAAACTTCCAGAAAGTCAACACGATGTCTTTATTTGTATACCACCTTATGCACAGCACATAGAAGAACTCCTTATATACTCATTGACTGAGTAAATAAATGGCTATGAAATAAATATTCATTCATGGATTGAATAAATAAATAAAAGTCACCAGAGATGATTCTTATTCAGGCTTGTTTCTCTAGCTTAAAAAAATTATAGTTCCTCAAGGTTTTTCTGACTCATTTATGTATATCATTTATTATTGTGTCTCCTATAAGATTTCTTCGAACACTGAATTAGTGAATACTGCATAATTGCTCCTAAGGGAAGAAGTACAGGGTTGGGTTCCTGAAAGCCTTTGGTCACAGCACTTTTGTCAACTGGTCTATATACAACCTTGTTTTATGTGTGTTTCTATCTAAAGATACTTTATTTAATATCACTGTTGATTTATTATTAATACAGAATTCATAGCTAGCAGCATTATAACTCATGCCTGAATGAAGCTTTGTAACACACGTGTTTTTCCCCTCAGGTACCTTGGAGCCTTTTGGCACCTAGAACACTAGACAGCACTTCAGCACTGCACTTGGGGCTCATGTAAAACCAGCAGCTGAAAGCATGCAACTGTGAGAAATGGGGCACTAAATAAACCATGAAAAGGACACTTGTTTACAGCAGGAGAGCTGAAGCAAGAAGGTAGAATGTTGCCTTGTTCCACTTCAGCTGAAAAAGAGGGCATTGGGCAACACAAAATTTTCCCTGCTTTTCAAATGTCAATGAATGAGACCGCAAGTGTGCTACAAGGATTGATTTTGGGGTTACAGACAAATTTTGGCAAATAGACAAAATTGCAATTATGAAGTCCTAGAATAATGAAGATCAAATATATATATAATAACAAAAGATATACTGTATAAATGCATTTTGCATATATTTATATTTCATATGTAAATAAATATATAAAACATGTCATAACACAGTTGTTACTGTCTTATACATAGTGTCACATGGCTTGGCAGTGTATTTTATGCATATCAATAATCATAATTACAAATATATTCCTAATTGTGTTTCCCTATGTTAAATGTCTCTTGGGTTGTAAAGATTCTATGAGAAGTCAGTTTGGGAAGTGCTGGTATCAAGAAATCCTCTATGTCTGTGGCGTTTGAGAAAACCATGTCTTTTATTCTAATAGTTCTGCTTTGACAGGAACAGGGTCCTATGCGCCAAAATAGAGGCTAGTCAGCCTCCCTTTTACAGCTGCCCACTTTGCCCGTCTTTTGTTACTTTGCTTTTCCAAGCTCTCATCGCCCATTATACTGTATCTCATTGGATGAGGTATCGTTCGATCTTTTTTGACAAACATTGATAAGCATGATTAAGCAAAATTAGAGATGTTTATGTTTCTCATATATTGCATCGATTTTACACACAGCTTTCACCCGAAAAGGTACAGCCTAAACCTTTAGGAAACACCTTGGTTCAGTCAGTGCCTCTGTGTCCACTCATGAAATATTGTATTCCTGTAGGCCTTGTTCTGGGCTTCCTCATGCCCAGTTTCTCTAGGCCTCTAACAGGAGCTTAATTTGACAAGAGGCCATGGTCTGTCTCTCAATTAGAATAATTTCAAAGTCTCTCATCAGATGGCTCTTTTGAAAATGTCAACAATTTCTAAACTGTCAGTGCTTCAATATAAACAATGCTACATACTCTGTTAATCATGGAAGTAATTTCTGGTTTCAGTAAAACAGACCCCAGGGGAGTTTGCCGTGGTGACGTGTTTTTTTTCTTGAGATTGTAAAGACCTCACTGCAGCTGGTGTCTGTCCACAGCCTGGCATTGAATTGTCTAATTTCCTGAGACTGAAGCATTACAGATTACATCTGGTATGTTAAAACATTATTGGATAATGGGGCAATGTCATTCAGCTATGTACAACTTCTGCCAATGAATATGTATAATTTTTGCTTGGTGCCCTGGACCACCAGGACTTTGTGATTTGCTGGTTTTCCTCCCTTTCTTCTGCTCTGGTGAAAGACAGGAGAAGGCAGTTTATGAAAGGACAATTACAGGTGCCAATAGATCTAATAAGTGTGTGCTATGCATATTTAATAGTAAATAAAATGCAAAATAAATATAATACTGATCTGCCACTTTATCCTGCCAAACTGGCAAAGCTATAAAAGGATAATATCCAGGTGGATGAGGGTGTAGGGAAATGAGCATTTTTATACTGTTTTTTGGAAATGTAAGCTGATTCAGGTTTTCTGGACAATGGGCCCTATGCATCATGAATCTCTTTTTGTTCATCAATTTCATTTTCAGGATTTTATCCTGAAGAAATTAGGAATATGTATAAAGGTAGATAAATAAGGATTTTCTTATAGCATTTATAAGAGGGGAAAATAGGCTGCTATGCAGTCATCAAACATACTCATTGATATACCTATCAACATTTCCAAGATCCACAGTATTGTACTAAGTCAATGAAGTATCCCACTGCTGGGGTCGTTTTTTTTTTTTTTTTAAATTATGGCATAAAAAGGTTATAATTATTTATTAAAGGTCACATGGGTAAGAATTAATAAAGCTTAAATGAAACCCCAATCTTAATAAATTGCTATAATTAGTGTCCTCTATAATAGAACAAGTGACATAAGGAAATGGCATGAGGAATTTTTTATATAATATATTGCTATATGAAAAAAAGTCAGGCTGTATTCAGTTTCTCTAATGGATATAGGACAATGCAGATTTTCTGATGCTTTTGCTAAGTTATGTTTTTTTCTAGGAATTTTTTATCATTTCAAATTTATTGGTATAAAGTTGATAATATCCACTTATGTTTTAATGTCTGTAGATGCTGTAATGTCCTTTTCAACTCCTGTTTTATGCCATTTTTCTTAGTCTTCATGGAGGGGGTTTGCCTTACAGTAGTCAAGGTACACCACTTATTTATTGGTTAGTGTTTGCATGGCATATATAGTTTTTTATGTCCTTTTACTTTCAACCTCATTTTCTTTGGGATTAAGTTGCTTTTTAAAAATCTGATAGTCTGACAACCTTTTCTTATGATCTATTCATGTTCAATGTATTATTGATATATTTGGGTTTAAACATACAATCTTAATGCTTATTTGTCCTACTAGTTGATGTTCTTTTTTCCTCCTTTCTTGACTTCTTTTTTTGTATTTAATTATATAAACTGTGTTATTCAGTATACAGCATTTCTCACATGCTTCCTTTATTAAAAAATAGATTTCTATGTTTCAACCTTATAAAATACTACATAATATTCCAAAGTACACATGTGTCAGTTTAGCAATTACCTTCTTAATTTTTTTGTTTTTGTGTTATTTTAGATTCCATATGACATTAATTATTCTGTAGTTGATTTTACTTAGAATAACTGACATACTTACTCTTTTCATTGTTCTACATTCTATTCTGAATCTTGGTGCTTCTTTCTGGGATTTTTATTTCCTTTCGCTTGAATTGTCTTTCCATGAGGGTATTTGTGCTGATCAAAATTTTCTCAGTTTTTGTGTTAAGTGTATTTTGCCTTAAACTTTGAAGGATATTTTTGATGGACATAGAATTGTGTGTTGGGAGGTTTTTTCTTTTAGTATTTTAAGGTATCATTCCATTCTCTCCTTGCTTTTTTTTGCCCCCTGTTGAGAAATCAGCCAATGGTTTGTGTTATCCTTTCAAAGGTAATATATTTCTTTAAAGGTCTTCTTTTTATCTTTGTTTTTCAGCAGCTTGGTCTTTGTTTTTTAGCAGTTTGATCATAATGCGTTTAGGGGTGGTTTTATTTATAATTATTTTTCTTGGAGTTTGTAGTATTTCTTGGTGTTTTGGCCATTTGGGGGAAAATTTTTGGCAGTACTATTTTGTCAAATATTGATTTTGCTTTATTCTCCTCTCTTATTGTTGGAACTTTCACCATATCCCTTGTGTCTTTTATGTTCATTTCTGTATTTTTTCCTTTTGGTTCTCCATGCTCCAGCTTACGTTTTCTTCTGATGTTTTACCCTGCTGATTGGCTCTTGTTTTGTGTTTTATGTAATCTCTGGTGAAGTTCATCTCTTGTCAATTTACCTTGTTTTGTTTTTCAGTCCTAGACTTTCATTTTATTTTCTGATTTCCACTTCTTTGCTGAAATTCTCCATGGGACATTAAAATTAGTATATATAATCAATACCAGTAGCAATATTTATTTGTAATTGTTTAAAAATATTATTTTAGAATAATAAAATACATATAAACCAAAATATCACATATAATTCCCTCATTAAACTTACCTTTTTTATTTTCCACTCCGTGTCTTTATTTTATATGCAGATAAAGTGTGCATGTTAAGTAATTGTCCATTGCATTGAATTTTAATGAAATACTTTATTAAAAATAACCTTTGTATAATTTTTCTAATACCACATTTCTAATTCTGCTCTCACATGTTATCATTCTTTGCCTGGAATTATAAAGATTTGCAATTTATAGATTTATTGTTCTGTCCATTAGGTATATAGTTAAGATGTCAAATAAAATGGTAAAGATGAACATCATCAAAAGATGTATAATGTTATCTTTCTACAGGTATTTTTCTTTTCAAATCAGAGGAAGCACAGGAGAATTTTGCTTCAGTATATTAATTTGACTTTGCCTGCCTTTAAAATCTTTCTTTCAACCTGGATAGATTAGTTTCCACTCTTCTTTATTTAAAATCCATTTATCACACTCCAGATGTATTTCCCTTCCTAGAACAATACCTATGTGTCATTAATGGTGATGGCATTGATCTTTAATAGACTGTGATGATTTGAAATCTTTTGATGATATCTCTATTATCACATATAACTTTTTAAAAAGCCAAATTATTAGTTGATTCACATTAATATTGGTACATTTATAGGTATCTTAAATGAAATTCATGACAGTGTAAGAGGAAGCTACATTTTTAATTAAAGATTTCTCTTAAAAATGGAAGAATTCCAAGATTTTTGGTAGTTAATGTTAAGTAGGTAAAAATAGGAAATGAAAATAGGCTTCTTCCCTGAAATAAAATGTTTTAATTATTAGCAAACTGAAAGGCAGTCTTCTCTGGAAATAATTCTTGGTTCATTTAAAGCACCAGTCATATTGTAAAAAAACATGGCATCATCTAGGCCGGATATCCATTCTCTTGAAAACATGGTGACTATAAGTTATGTAATGAATTTGATTTTTAGGGAAGCCTGCAGTGAAGAACTCATAGAGAATGCCAGGTTTGGAAACTCACTTAGAGGTCTTAGAACCTTAGTCTCTCATTTTGTAGATGAGACTCCAGCGGTTGTTTCAGACATCAACTTGGTGCATAGTATCATGAAAACTCCTAGAACAAGTAGTTGGTCTGGAGCGTATGTTCTAACGATGTTAGTTTCTTTTCCTTTTTTCCTAGAACACAGAAATCTAGTTTCCATTCTTGGGATCATTATGATTTGTTTGTTGCATTGATTCATCTAACTTGTGGTAAAAAACAACCCCTGTCTCAGTGCAAATAACAAAGATTTTTTTGCTTTGTCTCATTGCATGTCCTCTGTGGATGGGCTGTGGGTTTCCCGCTCTTGCTGGAGGGGGCTGCCGCTATGGCAGAGGCTCTGTTCCAGATGGCTCTTTTCCATGAGTCTTTATTTTGGAATCCAGGCTAGTGGAGCATCCCATCTAGGATAGGGTGTTCTTCAGTTAGAGATCGAAAAGAAGGAACAACCTTCTTCAAGAAGCTCTTGCTTGGAGCGAGCACATTGCATTTCTGCTGATATTCATTGACCCGTCAAGTCCATGGCCAAGGACTTGCTACCTATTTGATGATAGGTAGCAAGATACGATTATCTTGAAGGTGTCGTGGCAAACAACAAAGATGTGTAATTGCCTTGCAGGATTGGGAGCAAATAGTTGTAAACTAGTGTGAGCCACCATACAAATGACCAAAATTTAATGTTGTACCTTTAATGGGTCTATTATTCTTTCTCAATTCCACCTTGGCAGAAATACAAGATATTATAAGCTCTTGCTACATTTTTTATGGCTGAGCTGTGTTCTAATTTTATTCACATTAGAGCTCACGATACAGATCGTTATTTGGTTACTCAGGGAGAATGTTTTCAAAACTGCAACAGAATTTGAGGATCAATTGATTTTCCTTTGAATCAAATTGTTCTTGCTCAGTTCAGTTCAGTTCAGTTGCTCAGTTGTGTCCGACTCTTTGCGACCCCATGAATCGCAGCACGCCAGGCCTCCCTGTCCATCACCAACTCCCAGAGTTCACTCAGACTCACATCCATTGAGTCAGTGATGCCATCCAGCCATCTCATCCTCTGTCGTCCCCTTCTCCTCCTGCCCCCAATCCCTCCCAGCATCAGAGTCTTTTCCAATGGGTCAACTCTTCACATGAGGTGGCCAAAGTACTGGAGTTTCAGCTTTAGCATCATTCCTTCCAAAGAACACCCAGGGCTGATCTCCTTCAGAATGGACTGGTTGGATCTTCTTGTAGTCCAAGGACTCTCAGGAGTCTTCTTATTTTATTTAAAAATATACTGGATGGAAAGGGGACATTGTGTGCAGAGATTGTTGTCTTTTATCTTTTGAAAGAAGACTTGCAAGGCTTTCAACTGAATCCTTAGAGAAAGTTTAAACTTTAGGTAGTGAAGTGTTGCTGGTGGTACTCATATAAAGGTAAAAAGCCATGGGAAGAAAGGGTATGCTTTCACAAAGTCTTTTACAACTGTTTTAAAGCTCAGTTTAACAATCAATAGATCTATGTCTCTATTTCTTCTTTGTAAATGAGTTCATCTGTATCATTTTTCTGGATTCCACATTTAAGTGATATATATTTGTTTTTATCTTTCTGACTTACCTCACTCTTTTTTTTTAATTTAATTTTATTTTATTTTTAAACCTGAAACACTGTATTAGTTTTGCCAAACATCAAAACGAATCTGCCACAGGTATACATATGGTCCCCATCCTGATCACTCTGTATGATAGTCTAGGTCCAACCATGTTTCTGGAAATGGCGTAATTTTGTTCCTGTTTATGGCTGAGTAATAGTCCATCATATATATATGTACCACTTCTTTATCCACAGACACAGAGAACAAATGTGTGGATATATTTGTTCCACATTTGTCCATACAAATGTGTGGAGGGAATGAGATGAATTGGAAGATTGGGATTGACATATATACACTACTATGTATAAAATAGATATCTTGTGAGAACCGATGGTATAGCACAGGAAACGGTACTCAATGCTCTGTGGAACCTAAATGGGGAGGAAATCCAAAAAAGGGCTATATGTATACATATAGCTATTCCATTTTACCATTCAGCAAAACTAATGCAACATTGAAAAGCAACTAAACTCTAATAAAAATCAATTTAAAAAATCACTGGAGTCTTAACCATCCCTTAAGAACCTTCTTCAGTAAGAGGAAGGATCTGTGTAAAGGAATGGGTAAGAGAAGGGAATGAGCTATCCAGAGTTTATTTTATTTCTCTCACAGTTCAGTAATGCACTTGAACTTCACAATAATCCTTTAATGGATGGATAGGTGAAGACAGGAGTGACAGTGAGAGAAGGGAGAAGGGTCACCTCCCTCCTGCCAGAGAACTGGATGATTTCTTCAGATTCTCACCATCACAATCTGTCCATCTGTCAGATGTCTGTCTGTTGAGTGGTGAGAACATATCTTGTAAGTTCTTTCCTGAGAGAGGAAAGAATAGAACTTCAAAAGACATAAAAGGGGCTAAAAAGAGAAGTCTTGCCAAGGGTACCCTAGCTCCCTAATTCCCTTCCAGAAAGGCAATCTGTGTTGTCTGGTCTACTGTATTTTAGACATTTACAAGCAAATACATTTAACTAGACATTTCTCCCTTTTGTGTATCAAACATGCCTGTTCTGCTTCTAGCTTTCACTTAATATATTTTGAGGATCACTTCATATAAATATACAATGAGTTTCCATACCTTCACATCCTCTTTTTTTAAAGGCAGCTAGGGTCTTAACTTTGTAAAGATATACCATAAGCTACTAAATGGTAGTGTGTTTCTTCTTTCTGGAAATACACATTGTCTTCGTGGTTCTACCCAGAGGACACTTACTAGGGGACCTCAGGAGGCTTATCGGTTTGTAACTTGTCTGTTTCTGTGGCTAACTCCTGCTTGTTTCCCCAGAGTGATAAAGAGAAGGCCCTCAAAAACACGTATGGCGCTTCCTTTGTGAGATCACACCCGAAGGAAGGGGAAGGACCTAGGAAAAAGCATCCTGTGTGGCAACACCCGGGAGAGTTTCCCTGAGGAGCCTCCAGGTGATAGCAGCTCTAGAATGGAAAGGAGAGCAGGCGGAGCCCTGACGTGGAGGTGAAATGGGCTCGTGGAGGTAGAGAGGGCAGAGTGACCATGGGATGAGCAGCAGAGGCCAGAGGTCCTTGTGGTTTGCTGGTATGCTCCCCTTGACTGCATGCATTATCGTTATGGCTTGTCCTTCGGAAGAGCCATACTGGTGGAAAGAGAATGTACTGTGAATTTGAATGTAAATGGGGAATGTGCATCTGTTCAGAGTGCTATTAAGAGGAGAATCACATCAAATTACAGGGTATGAAATGGCAAGTCATTTCAGGGAATTACCTGTTAAATGTCAGCCATGACCTAATAATAGGTTTTTCTTCATGTGTAAAGGCATTATTTCTGCTATCAGTAGGGCTATTTTCTCTATCTTGCTTTGTCCCCCTTGCCACCAGCTGGGGCGAGGGGCAAGGTGAAAGTCATGAAACCCAGCATCCCTAAACAGCCTTCTTGAGGACTGACCCCTGGCCATGGCTTCATTTGTGCCTTGTCTGCTGTTCTCCTGAAATTAATCAGCCTCAGACAATAATCTGATAGTTTAATAATTATATAATGCCTATTTCAATAATTCTCAAGAGCACAGGTTATTATGAAAGAATGTATACAAGTTTTTCCCTCTTGTTCTAGGTAGTAGTTTTATAGGTGGTAAACAGTAATGTGCAATTGCTCAGTTGTGTCCGACTCTTTGTGACCTCATGGACTGTAGCAGGCTTCTCTGTCCTTTACCATCTCCTAGAGCTTGCTCAAACTCATGTGCATTGAATCAGTGATGCCATCCAACTATCTCATCCTCTGTTGTTCCTTTCTTCTGCCTTCAGTCTTTCCCAGCATCAGGGTCTTTTCTTTGCATCAAGTGGCCAAAGTATTGGAGCTTCAGCTTGAGCATCGGTTCTTTCAATGAATATTCAGGGTTGGTTTCCTTTAGGATTGACTGGTTTGATCTCCTTGAAGTCCAACTGGGGACTCTTAAGAGTCTTCTCCAACACCACAGTTCTAAGTTCGAAGGCAAACAGTAATATAAACAGTTAAAATGAGATTTTCAAAGCCAAGTAACATATTTAGTTCAGATGAAAGAACTTTATCCCATTTAGTCTGAGTTGTTGAAAATATCTTTTCTTTCGAGGAGGTTTCATCTGCTAGTAAGTGGGCACAAGCATCCTTGATGTTTGTTGGCACTGATCATCTGTCTATTTAACGACTTAAAAGTACCATTCAGTCCCCAGACTACTCTTAGCTTCTCATGCTTTCAGCTCGACAGATCTTCTTCTGAACTCGTCTTATGTATAAAATCCAGAAAAATACAAATTTTACAGACCTGAGTCCTCTAGATTTATACAGTGGTGTTTTCAAATACCATAGTGTTAAAGTCCTGATTTCATTCTCATGAAGGTTGTGTACTAGATGGTGGTGGTGGTTTAGTTGCTAAGTCGTGTCTGATTCTTGCAAACCCATAGACTATAGCCTGTCAGGCTCCTCTGTCCATGGGATTTCCTAGGCAAGAATATTGGAGTGGGTTGTCATTTCTTTCTTCAGGGGATCTTCCAGATCCAGGGATCAAACCTGGGTGTCCTGAATTGCAGGAAGATTTTTTACTGTCTGAGCCACCAGGGAAGCTCCTATCTAACTCTCAGCCTGTATTTTATGTCCAAGTAAATGAGGAAATTCAAGATCTCAATCAAGTCTCTCTCCTTGTTGGCTTTGTGTTGTTATTTTGCTTCATGTCTGAGCCAGAGTGCATCGAAGTTTATTTATACTACTGGATAAAAATTTGGATGCTGGAGTCAGGATGACATGATTTTAAATTCTGGTTCTACAGTTTACTAGTTGAGTGACCATGAGAAAATTACCATTCTCTGTATGAGCATCAACATTTCTCATCTATAAGATGGGGAAATAATAGTCCCTCCCTTTGGGGGATGTTGAAGATTAAGTGAAGTAATGTGTGTGAAACATTTGGTACCTAGTGATTGTTCAGTGTTAGCTGTTATCATTCTGACTAGGATGTTGACTGTTGTCTAACCAGCACTGGGGACTGTGACTCTCAAGTTCCTTCTGGGTAGAGTCTGTGAGAGGACCACCTGGCATATTTGTGTTTGTTCAATGAGTAAATCATGGGAATGCTCTTGTTATTTAGTTAGCTTGGAAATTAGAGACTCCACTAAATGTGAGCTTGTAATCTAAAAGTGCAAAACACACATGGAAACAATTCACCTGGAATAAGGGTCACCAGAAAGAATAATTAGCAGAATTAGAACTTAAAAGAGTTTGAATGATATATTGGGTACAAAATAAAAAGATGCTTGGGGGAAAAAAGGGTGGAATAGAGAACATGAGAAACAAGATGTGATTTTCTACAACCTCTGTCGGCCCCTTGCCCACTGCCCCCCAGCTCCACTTATGATTTCCTGAGAATCATTTTTCTTCCTAAGAGAGTGCATGGCCAGGAGATGGTCAGCTCATCACTTCAGCAACAAATAAACAAGAGAAAGGGGAGACAAAGTGCATTCACGCTGACCCTTTTAGTCATGGTGGCTCCACCCTCTAGCAGATGTGACCTGACCTGTGTCCAGGAATATGACTTAGAAGTTCCCCTCTTTGGAGAGAATGGGTTGGGGGTGGGGTTCAGAGCAGGGGTGTGAGGAGGGTATGGGAGGTTAGAGAGAAGCCTAAAAGAAGTAGTATGTCCTCTCATAGAAGACCACAACATCAGAGAATATGTTGAAGGGAAAAATGATTTCATTGAATTAATTTGAATGAATTTGCTCTTGCTGTTTATATTGTAATTATGTTAATTAAAAAACAATTGCAAAGGGAGGACAAGATGGCAGAGGAGTAGGTGGACGTGGAGTACATCTTTCTCCATGGATACATCAGGAATGCACTTTCAGACAAAGAAGCACTTGCAGAACACCAGCTGAGAGTGTAGGGGTTCCTGACTAGAGAAAAGGAATATACAGACCCACACAGAACTCGGTAGGATGAAGGAACTAGGGGGCAAAACAGGAGTGTGAGTAGGATTGGACCTGCCCTTGGCGGGTGGGGGAACTGAAGCAGGGGTCTGATCCCCACATCCGGGCAATTGTCTGAGTCAGAGGAGAAACATTTTAAGGCTGAGAGTGAAATAGCTGATCTTTAGCAGCCTAAATGGAATAAGAATCGGACAATCCTTGCCATAGCCATACAAATCCCAGACAGAGATGAGGGTCCCCTGGAAGGAGCAGCAGCTGGGAGCTGGAGTTTGGGGAGTGTAGAGCAATCCCAGGGCAAGGGCTGCTGTTGACTGTGGACAGATGGATATAGGGAGGGTGAGGGAGGAGATTGTGATGGCGAATACCTATGGAGGAAAGCTGGGCAGCATGGAAGCAAGGTGATCCTACTGAGTCATGTGTAAGGGGTGGAGCCATCACCAAAGCCTCTCTCTCCGCATATGCCAGTATGGCAGCTGAACAAGGTTCTGAACTACACAGCATGACCCCACCCAGGGTGCTCCTTTAAGTGCCTGAAGCGTGGATCTACAGGGTAGGACCCCAGCCAAGGGGGCCCCTCTATGTGCCTGCCACACCAAACAACAGAGAAGGACTCCAGGCAAGGGAGCCCTCTAAGTGTCTGAATGGGCAGAGTTATGGAGAAAGACTGGCCAAGAGGTCTTCTGATAGCCAGCTGCATGAGGCTGGAAAAAAGGCTCTGATAGGGCCATAACTCCTGCCATGGAGGCAATCCCTGTCCCTGCACACTTGGTGCCACCAGGGTCCCCGCAAGCCAAGCAGCTGTGCCACCTTCATGCTCAAGTCTCTCTGGGGCAGAGCTGCCACAGGCAAAAAAAGTCTTGCATCTATGTGCACAGAGTCACTTTGGTTGTTTCCGACTCTGCGACCCTGTAGCCTGTGGCCTGCCAGGCTTCTCTGTCAGGGAGGGGGATTCTCCAGGCAAAAATACTGGAGCATATTGGCAAATACTGGTTGCCATACCCTTCTAGAGCACTATGATTCCTGCTACCCCAGCCGCCAACTCCGCTGAGTACCTGGTGCTGCCAGAACCCCTGCAACCCAAGCAGCTGCACCGCCTCCACACCTGGCCCTCACAGGGGCAAACCCAAGTCCTCCAGGGCAGTCTCAGGAGCAAACCCCAGAGGTGGGAATAAAACCACAATTGAAACTCAGGGGTAGTGTGGCTAAAGAAGAAGACCCAAAACCTTCCCACCAGCTGTACAAGCTGCTGATTAAACCCACACAATCAACTGGGCAGACTCTGTGTCTGTGGAAAAGGTCAGTGAAAGCTCCCACAAAAGAAAACACACTAGTTCTGATAACTGTGGATATCGGAGGCAAGAACACATAGGAGCTGGACCAGATTAGAATCTGAGCTGCCCCCACAGCAGGTCCAGAGATAAGCGCAGTGTTGGAGGGCATCCTAGAGAGGTGAGGTGGACTGTGACTCCCAGCAAGGGAAAGCACTCTGACAGCAGTGACTCAAGAAAATAATTTATTATTCTTATGTTTTGACTTGCTCTGTAGCTTCTTTTCCATTCTTTTCTTTTTTCCTTTCTCCCCCTCTCTCTTGTAGTTGTCAATTTTATTGGCACTATGAAATCTAATTGAGCCTTTGAGCTTTTTTTTTTTCAGTCACATTTTTTATTGCTGTTATAAACCTCTGTCTCTGCATTGGACTTTTGCAGTTCTGTGGAGTTTTCCTTTTTTTTTTTTTAATCCTTTTTTAATTTTAATTTTTTAAACCTATTATTTTTTTCTACATTTATTCCTTTGTTTGCTTTTTCTACTGTTCTTTTCCCCTTCCAGTTAATCTTTAATGTATATAATTTTCTTTATCTACCTCTATTTACCTTTGGATATCTATTCTCTCCTTCTTTTCTTTCTTTCCTTTCCTCTCAACATATTTGCTAGTTCTATTTTCATTGCTTTATTCCCCAATTGGCACCTTGCTCTAGTTTTGAATTTCCAGTTTGTGCTTTAGTTAGTTTTGTTCTTAACTGGTGGATATAATTTTTGTTTTCCTTTATTCTCAAGGTCAATCAATCTATTGTACTTTATTTTGGTTGGACTCTTTTGACTTTGTTAATGGATGTATATGTATTTGTGTATATTCAGTCACACTTTTTATTGTTGTTATAAAGCTCTGCCTCTACATTGGGCTTTTGCAGTTCTGTAGGGTTTTCCTTTTTTTTTTTCTTTTTTCTTTCTTCTTCCATCTGTTTTCTTTTCTCTTTTTTATAATGTTAATTTTTTAAAACCTATTATATTTTTCTACATTTGTTCCTTTGTTTGACTTTCCTACTGTTCTTTTTCCCCTCCAGTTAATCTTTAATGTATATAAATCTTCTTCATTAACCTCTATTTAACTTTGCATATCTATTCTTTCTTTTCTTTCCTCTCAACATATTTGTTAGTTTTGTTTTTTTCATTGCTTTATTCCCCTCTTGGCATCCTTCTTTAGTTTTGTTTTCCAGTTTATGCTTTATTTAGTTTTGTTCTTAACTGGTAGATATAATTTTTGATTTTCTTTGTTTGCTGGGTCAATCTATTGTACTTTATTTTGGTTGGACTCTTTTGACTTTGCTTATGGGTGTATACGTATATGTGCATATTCCATTATTTTACTTATTATTTGCCTGATTTTGTAACTGCCACTGTCTGGGGTTCATCTTCGGTTTCTCATTTTGGATATTTATTTTAATCTCACCTAATGCCATAACAAACCACTTGTGGAAACTTCGTTCTTGACCAGAGATCAAGCCCTGAGCCCTTGGAGTCGGAGCACTGACTCCAAGACCCTAGACTACCAGAGAAACTAAACCTAGGATTATCAGATAGTGAGAACTCACAGAAAGGAAACCACTAAAATACAAGACCCAGCATCACCCAACCACCAGTAGCACCCTGTGCAGGATGCCTCATCTAAACAACAAACAAAACAAAAATACAAACCCAATCATCAGCAGACAGGATTACTACCTCACTCAGGCTTGCCCATCAGAAGGAAAACAAACAGAAACTCAGCACAAATCTCACCCTATAGGAAGCTTACACAAACCGCTGGATTAACCTTAGGAGGGCAGAAACCAAAAGGAAGAAAGAATTCAGCCTTGAAGCCTGGGAAAAGGAGACCTCAAACACAATAAGTTAAAAGAAAAAATAATGAAAAGACAGAGAAAAACTACAAAAATGAAGGAACAAACTACAAACACAGAAGTCCAAATAAATGAAGAGGAAATAGGCAAATGACCTGAAAAAGCATTCAGAATAATGTTAGCAAGATGATAAGAAACCTTGAAAACAAAATGGAGAAAATGCAAGAATCAATTAACAAAGACTTAAAACAATTAAAAAATAAACATACAGAGACAAACGACACAATTGCTGAAATTAAAAATACTATAGAAGGAATCAATAGCAGAATATCTGAAGCAGAACTAAACAGTGAGCTAGAAGATAAAATGGTGGAAATAACTTCTGAAGAGCAGATAAAGTAAAAAGAATGAAAGGAACTGACGATAGTCTCAGAGACCTCTGGGACAATATCAAATGCACCAACATTCAAATTATAGGGATCCCAGAAGAAGAAAAGAAAAATAAAGGGTATGAGAAAAATTTTAAACAGATTATAGTTGAAAATTTCCCCAACATGGAAAAGGAAATAGTCAGTCTAGTCCAAGAGGCACAGAGAGTCCCATACAGGATAAGCCCAAGGAGAAACAGGCCAAGATACATACTAATCAAACTAACAAAGACTAAACACAAAGAAAGAATATTAAAAAGGGGAGAATTAACAAATAACATACAAGGGGAACCCCATATGCATAACAGCTGATCTTTCAGCAGAAACTCTGCAGGCCAGAACGGAATGGCAGGTTATATTTAAAATATTGATAGGGAAAAATCTACTAGCAAGATTACATTTCCTGGCAGGGATCTCATTCAAAATTTATGGAGAAATAAGAAGTTTTTCAAACAAGCAAAAGTTAAGAGAATTCAGTACAACCAAACCAGCTTTACAGCAAACGTTAAAGGGATTTATATAGTCAAGAAATACACGAGAAGAAGGATTTATATAGTCAAGAAATACAAGAGAAGAAAAAAGAGCTACAAAATCAACCCCAAACAAATAAGAAAATGGCAAGAGGAACATATATATCAGTAATTGCTGCTGCTGCTACTAAGTCGCTTCAGTCGTGTCCGACTCTGTGCAGCCCCATAGCGGCAGCCCACCAGGCTCCCCCGTCCCTGGGATTCTCCAGGCAAGAACACTGGAGTGGGTTGCCATTTCCTTCTCCAATGCATGAAAGGGAAAAGGGAAAGTTACTTTAAATGTAAATGTATCAAATGTTCCAACCAAAAGACACAGACTGGCTGAATGGATACAAAAACAAGACCCATAGATATGCTGTCTACAAGAAACCCACTTCAGACCTCAAGACACATAGAGACTGAAAGTTAGAGGATGGAAAAATATATTCCATGAAAATGGAAAGCAAAAGAAAGCTGGAGTAGCAATCCTCATATCAGACAAAAGAAACCTTAAAATAAAGATTACAAGAGATAAGGAAGGACACTGCATAATGATCAAGGGATCAACCCAAGAGGAAGACATAACAACTGTAAATATCTATGCACCCAACATAGGAGCACCTCAATACATAAGACAAACACTAACAGACAAAAATGGAGAAATAGACAAGAGCACAATAATAGTAGGAGACTTTAACACCCCACCAGACCAATGGACAGATCATCAAAACAGAAAATTAATAAGAAAACACAAGTCTTAAATGATATATTAGATGAGATGGATCTCATTGATATCTTCAGAACATTCCATCCAAATGCACAAGAATACATTTTCTTCTCAAGTGCACATGGAACATTCTCCAGGATAGACCACATTTTGGGTCACAAGTCAAACCTCAGTAAATTTAAGAAAATTGAAATTGTATCAAGCATCTTCTCTGATCACACTGCTATGAGACTAGACATCAATTACAAGGAAAAAACTGTAAGAAACACAAACACATAGAGATTAAACAACACATTTCTAAATAACCAACAGGTTACTGAAGAAATCAAAGGGAAATCAAAAAATTTCTAGAAACAAATGACAATGAAAACATGATAACTCAAAACCTATGGGATGCAGCGAAAGCAGTTCTACAAGGGAAGTTTATAGCCTACAATCCTACCTCAAGAAACAAGAAAAACATTGACTAGAAAACCTAACTTTACACCTGAAACAACTGGAAAAAGAAGAACCAAAAAAACCCCAAAATTATTAGAAGGAAAGAAATAAAGATCTGAGCAGAAATAAATGAAAAATAAATGAAATAAACAAGAGTAAAGATTAATAAAACTAAAAACTGGTTCTTTGAGAAGATATACAAAATTGACAAGCCTTTAGCCAGACTCATCAAGAAAAAAGGAGAGATGAATCAAATCAACAAAATTAGAAATGAAAAAGGAGAGGTTACAACAGACAATGCAGAAACACAAAGGATTATAAGAGACTATTATGAACAACTCTGTAACAATAAAATGGATAACCTGGAAGAAACGGACAGAGTCTTAGAAAAGTTCAATCTTCCAAGACTGAACCAGGAAGAAATAGAAATTATGAACAACCCAATTACAAGCCTTGAAATTGAAGCCGTGATCAAAAATCTCCACCCACCCCTGCCCCCCCCGCCCAAAAAAAAAGCCCAAGACCAGAAGGCTTTACAGGAGAATTCTGTCAAACATTTAGAGAAGAGCTAATGCCTATCCTTCTAAAACACTTTCAAAAAATTGCAGAGGAAGGAGCACTTCCAAACTCATTCTACAAGGCCACCATTGCCCTGATACAAAAATCAGACAAAGACAACACAAAAACAGACAACTGCAGGCAAATGTCACTAATGAACATAGTTGCAAAAGTCATCAAGAAAACTAGCAAACAGAATTCAGCAACACATCAAACAGCTCATACACCATGATCAAGTTGGGTGTATTCCAGGAATGCAAGGATTCTTTAATAAATGCAATTCAATCAATATGATACACTATATTAACTAATGGAAAGATAAAAGCCATATGATCATCTCAATAGATGCAGAAAAAGCCTTTGACAAAATTCAGCACCCATTTATGATTAAAATTCTTCAAAAAATGGGCATAGAAGGAACTTATCTGAACATAGTAAGGCCATTTATGATAAGCCTACAGTAAACATTATTCTCAATGGTGAAAAACTGAAAGCATTCCCCCTAAGATCAAGAATAAGACAAGGGTGTCCACTTTCACCTATTATTTCAACTATTATTCAACATAGTTCTGGAAGTCCTACAGCAATCAGAGATGAAAAAGAAATCAAAGGAGAACAGATTGGAAAAGAAGAAGTAAAGCCCTCACTGTTTGCAGATGACATGATCCTGTATATAGAAAACCCTAAAGATATTATCAGAAAATTACTAGAGCTAATCAGTAAATGTAGCAAATTTGCAGGATACAGAATCAATACACAGAAATCAATTGCATTTCTATATACTTACAATGAAAAATCAGCAAGAGAAATTAAGGAATACAACCCATTCACCATTGCAACAAAAAGAATTAAATATCTAGGAATAAACTTACCTAAGGAGACAAAAGAACTGTACACAGAAAATTATAAGACACTAATGGAAGAAATCAAAGATGACATAAACAGATGGAGAGATATTCCATATTCCTGGATAGGAAGAATCAATAGTGTGAAAAATGACTGTACTACCAAATCCAATATACAGATTCAATGTGATCCCTATCAAATTACCAATGGCATTTTTTACAGAACTAGAACAAAATATTTCACAATTCATATGGAACCACAAAAGGCCCTGAATAGCCAAAGCAGTCTTGAGAAAGAAGGATGGAGCCGGAGGAATCAACCTTCCTGACTTCAGATTATACTACAAAGCTACAGCCATCAAGACAGTATGATACTGGCACAAAAACATAAATATAGACCAATGGAACAAGATAGAAAGCCCAGATATAAACTCATGCACCTATGGGTACCTTATTTTTTACAAAGGAGGCAAGAATATACAGTGGGGCAAAGACAGCCTCTTCAATAAATAGTTCTGGGAAAACTGGACAGATCTATGTAAAAGAATAAAATTTGAACACTTCCTAACACCATACACAAAGATAAAATGGATTAAAGACCTAAATGTAAGATAAGAAACTATAAAATTCTTAGAGGAAAACATAGGCAGAACACTTGATGACATAAATCAAAGCAAGACCCTCTATGACCCCCTCCTAGAGTAACAGAAATGAAAACCAAAGTAAACAAGTGGGACCTGATTAAACTTAAAAGCTTTTGCACAGCAAAGGATAAGCAAGGTGAAAAGACAACTCTCGTATCACATGTATACCTGTGGCGGATTCATTTTGATATTTGGCAAAACTAATACAATTATGTACAGTTTAAAAAATAAAATAAAAAAAAATTAAAAAAAATAAATAAAAAAAAAAAAAGAAAAGAAAAGACAACTCTCGGAATAGAGAAAATAATAGTAAATGAAACAACTGACAAAGGATTAATTTCTAAAATATACAAGTAGCTCATGCAACTCAATGCCAGAAAAACAAACAGTTCAGTTCAGTTCAGTCGCTCAGTCGTGTCCGACTCTTTGCGACCCCATGAATCGCAGCATGCCAGGCCTCCCTATCCATCACCAACTCCCAGAGTTCACTCAGACTCACGTCCATCCAGTCAGTGATGCCATCGAGCCATCTCATCTTCTGTTGTCCCCTTCTCCTCCTGCCCCCAATCCCTCCCAGCATCAGAGTCTTTTCCAATGAGTCAACTCTTCACATGAGGTGGCCAAAGGACTGGAGTTTCAGCTTTAGCATCATTCCTTCCAAAGAAATCCCAGGGCTGATCTCCTTCAGAATGGACTGCTTGGATCTCCTTGCAGTCCAAGGGACTCTCAAGAGTCTTCTCCAACACCACAGTTCAAAAGCATCAATTCTTTGGCACTCAGCTTTCTTCACAGTCCAACTCTCACATCCATACATGACCACTGGAAAGAGATCAAATTGCCAACATCTGCTGGATCATGGAAAAAGCAAGAGAGTTCCAGAAAAACATCTATTTCTGCTCTATTGACTATGCCAAAGCCTTTGACTGTGTGGATCACAATAAACTGTGGAAAATTCTGAAAGAGATGGGAATACCAGACCACCTGACCTGCCTCTTGAGAAACCTATATGCAGGTCAGGAAGCAACAGTTAGAACTGGACATGGAACAACAGACTGGTTCCAAATAGGAAAAGGAGTTCGTCAAGGCTGTATATTGTCACCCTGCTTATTTAACTTATATGCAGAGTACATCATGAGAAACGCTGGACTGGAAGAAACACAAGCTGGAATCAAGATTGCTGGGAGAAATATCCATAACCTCAGAGATGCAGATGACACCATCCTTATGGCAGAAAGTGAAGAGGAACTAAAAAATCTCTTGATGAAAGTGAAAGTGGAGAGTGAAAAAGTTGGCTTAAAGCTCAACATTCAGAAAACTAAGATCATGGCATCCGGTCCCATCACTTCATGGGAAATAGATGGGGAAACAGGGGAAACGGTGTCAGACTTTATTTTTTTGGGCTCCAAAATCACTGCAGATGGTGACTGCAGCCATGAAATTAAAAGATGCTTACTCCTTGGAAGGAAAGTTATGACCAACCTAGATAGCATATTCAAGAGTAGAGACATTACTTTGCCACCTTTCAGTATCTTCTTTCATTTGTTTTATATATAATGTCCAGGGTGTTTGGTTGCATTTAGTGAGGAGGAGAAGAAAAAGTATGTCAACTCCATGCTCCCAGAGATGGAAGTCTCTGTAACTGTATTTTGATCACCTCTTTTGCAGCAAAGCTTTGCACTTCATTTGTGATGTGAAATTGTCATGCTGCCCCAGCCAAAATTTCCCATTAGCCTTTTGTCATATACATGTGAAGAAGATATGGTTACAAAATACATTCTCAGCAGTTGTGATTCTATAAAGTGCCTGGGCTTTCTTTGTTTCAGTAATAACACATAAACATGTTCCTAGATGATTCATTCTTCTGGCTTCAGGGAGATCATTCTGGAAAAGTCAGTCTTGGGAAAATTATTAGAGAAATAACTAAATTCCATTGTTGAAAAGATGAATATTGTTATTGTGCATCCTCTTTCATTTGTTATAACTAACCAGAGAGCTATTTGTTAGTTCCAGTAATGTGGCTGCCAGAGTGTTATATAGATAGCAGCGAGCTGGTGTCAGTTTGTACTGGCTTGTGAAAGGTGATTTTTCTCAGGAATTCTGCAAGGCAATAAACATAGCTATTATTAAAAATTAAATTATATAATGACACTTCCCTGATGGCTCAGATGAGAAAGAATGCCTACAATGTGGGAGACCCAGGTTCAATCCCTGGGTCAGGAAGTTCCCCTGGAAAAGGAAATGGCAACTGACTCCAGTATTCTTGCCTGGGAAATCCCATGGACAGAGGAGCCTGGCGAGCTACAGTCCTTGGGGTCAGAAAGAGTCAGACATGACTGAGCGACTAACTAACAAGGTAATAACATAGCTTCTGCAAGGTAATAAACACAGCTATTATTAAAAATTAAATTATATAAAGTGTCAACCAATTACATTAAAATACTCAAAACTCATCATTTTCTAGTTATTTTAGTATAACCTGTGTTCTTGAGATCGTTTACATCTATTGTGCCTGTGATGGAAACACTATGTAATGGCTTTCTGCTGTAGATCTCTCTCCAACTCTGGTTGGTGATTTCACATTGGCAACTTGAAATCAGCCATGGTGGGAATATTTACACCATAGAAACTGGAAAATACTACAAATCAGGGCTTTTCCCTGGAGAGCCTGTTGTTAAATATTTTCCAGAACACCACTGAGTATAAGCCATTTTCCCAGATTCTCTCTATCCCTGAAGATAATTGTTCTTACTCTTCAATAAGAACATTCTCCTATCTCAGGAGTTTTTGAATTTCCAGACCTAAATTACTTGCATTTTATAGAATGCAATAGCAAGATAAGAGCAAGTATTTCTTCAGCCCTCACAATCCACAGTGGGAAACAGATATGTTTCCTATTATTCTGCCTTTTGAGAAGCTTAGACGATGGAGCTGATGCTGTGTTCAGATTAACTGTGTGCAGAAGAGGTGGGGGAAGGGGGAAGACAAATGACTTGTTTTTTCAATACAGCTGCCCCAGCTATTGTCTTTAATTACACTCCTGCTGGACTGATAAGGGAACTGGATTCTGACAGCTGTGAGAAGCAGTCACACCACAGAGCCTAATATTTCTTTTTGGGTATAAGTGATGTTTTGTGCACTAAGCAACATAGACATAAATTCCTTTTTAGAATTGTGATTGGTTAGGTTTCTACTATGTTTAAGGCCTTCATTTTCTTAAAGCTACATGGTCCCCATTTAGTTTACTTATTGCATTTAGTATGGTGGGAGATTTTAGTGGTTAAAACATAGATGCATTTTTCAAGCTTTTCAGCATGCTCCTTATTTGTGACTAAATGCCTTTTAAACTTGGCATTTAAACAATAGGCTGATATCTGCTTGAAGGCATGACTGATAACTATCTTGATGCCTTTCCAGTATGGCCAGAATTCACCCGGGCTGTTCTGAATGTCCCTATACTGTGAACCCAAAGCTAAGATATATGATGTACAGACCATTTGACGTTTAATTTTCTGGGGGGAAAGGGTGGAGAAAAAAAGGTAGCAGAACTACCTTTCAATCTTTTACCTGGTTATCCTCAGCTCCTTTGGGGTAAATGGCCAAATGTCAAGGGAAAAAGCATTATAGAAAAGACACGTGTATCGCTGTGTGACCAAGTGCCAAGGGAATACGATCTGGAGAAACGGCACAACTGGTGCTCTTGTTGTGAGCTGCAGGGCGGAAATTCTGACCTGGTGATTTGATTTATGAAAGTATTTTCATTTAGAATCTACTCAATGTGATTAAAAACATCTGTTCCCGATTATAGTATTTTAGAACAATCTATACAAAATTGGGTGTGAAGTCCCTGAACATTTTATGTGAGGTCTTAAATGGTGTTTTGTCAAAGTGTCATCACTCCGTGTTTCTGTCTAATGAAGGCATCATTTTAACTTTCCTCTTCAAGCAAAGATATACTCTTCATGTCAAAGGGCCTTTGAAATATGCTGATCTGGTTGGCTGAACTCAGCTACAGAGCAGGGAACCAAGAGAGCCAGCAGCAGGGTGCTCAGGGTGGGCGGCCAGGGGGCTTCAGCACCAAGCACAGTAGCACCCAGAACCTGGGGTGACAGTTAAGCCAGATGTATAGGGATTTAGGATATGGTGAAATCAGTCCTTTGCATGCATACTTACTAGATACTCATGTTTTAATAATAAGAACCCTGAAGTAAACAAGATAAGCAGACATCCCAAGGGAGGACAGCCAGGTGGGTTGGGAGCCACATGTACTAAGCCATTCAGGAGGGGTCCAGAGGGAACCATCTGAGAAAGGCTGGCCAGTTTCTGGTCCTGCTGGCTAATTCAGACTGGTGTGGTGGTGCAGTTTGTGGGCCTGGGAGTCAGAACACCAGGTTTATAGCCTGGATCTGCCATGTAACCACTGTCTGACCTTGTGTTTCTCAAATTCAGTGGCATTATCTGTGAAACATAATGAGAACACACCTCATGTAAAGCTCTTAGCAAAGTTTCTGGAGCCTAGAGATTTCTCCACAAATGTAGCTACATAAATGCTAATGCAATTATATTAATATTAGTTCTATAGTGATATGAGACATACCAGAATCCACTTGCTATTTTTATGGCTTTTAGTATAATAGTATAGTTAGTGAACTGTATCTTGTTCTCATTACAAAATGAGGGTTTGGGAATTCCCCACAAGTCCCTTTGTACTCTTCCTAATTTTTTTAAAAAATATTTATTCATTTAATTGGCTATGTTGGAGCTTAGTTGTGATGTGCAGGCTGTTTGTTGCAGCGTGTGGGTTTAGTTGCCCTGTGGCATGTGGGATCTCGGTTCCCTGACCAGAGATCGAACCTGCATCTCCTACATGGCAAGATAGACTGTTAACCCCTGGACTACCAGGCAAGTCCCTCTTCATACTGTTTAGTGTTTTGAAATAGAGGCTCATTAGGGTGTTTTTCTACGCTGATACATAGTTCAGGTGGACACTACCTGACTATTAGACTGACCAGGGTGAAAACTAGAGTCATATAAGCAGCCCCTTGCAGAATGCAGGCCTAACTAAGGCCATTTTTATCTGACTTTGCTACCAGTTAACTTCGTTTCTATCTTTATGGGCCGCTTTTGTGTGGTGAGGTGACATGAGGATGCGTGTGACAGAGCAGGCTGTCTCCTCTCTCACGTATTCATTAATCATTCACGGATTCGTGGATTGATTGATTGACTCATTCATTCATTTATTAATTCAAAGATGGTGATTGACTGCCTTGAATGCATCAGTCATGGCCCCAATCTCCAAATCCTTATTTTCAGTGACTTCACACCTAGTAGTGGAGACAGAAAAAGTAAACAGAAAAATCAAAAGTAGTGCTACTTGTTAAGCCTAACAATAGTGAAGAAATTTTATAATAATAACTAGATGAGAGCAGCTCATAATTGTAATGACAGGAATTGGGGAGCACTTCACTCATACAACAAATGTTTATTTAATACCTACTATGTGCCAGATGGGCTTCTCTTGTGGCTCAACTGTAAACCACCTACAATGTGGGAGACCTGGATTTGATCCCTGGGTTGGGAAGATCCCCTGGAGAAGGGAACAGCTAACCACTCAGTATTCTGGTCTGAAGAATTCCATGGTCTGTATAATCCATGAGGTCATAGAGTCAGACACGACTGAGCAACTTTCACACATGTGCCAGACAATTTTGAAAGACCAGGGCCCATAGCAGTGAAAAAGACAAGGTCCATACTGTCATAACTTTTCTATTATGTGGGGAAAGAGCATGCACTAAAAGAAAAATATCATTAGGAATATACACTATGCAAAGAGTTGAAATAGGGAGATGATTTGGGGGAATAGTTAGATGGTTATTTTATATAGGGTAGTCAGGAAAGACTTGTTGAGGAGGTGATATTTGAGATGAGGCTTAAAGGTTCAGAAAGAAAATTAGGGTGAAAGTATTTTAGCTAGAGAGTAAAGCCAGTAGAAAGAAATGTCGTAATGCAAAATGGAGATTGGCATGTTCAAAAGGCGGCCAGCATGGCAAGCCACGTATGGGACAAGGATGGAGAGCTAGGAAGAGGCAAGAGAGACTCTGAAAGCCTGCAAAGGAGACTGACTCATTCTCAATGCAATGAGATGTCACTGATGGGCTTTAAGCAGGGCAGTAACATGGACTAATTTACATTGCAAAATGCACTTCTGGTTGCTGTGTGGAGAATAGATGATTGGAGGTGGTTGCATTATTCCATGTGAGAGATGGTGGTGGCTTGGATTGCAGAAGAAACAGTAGATTGGGAGATATCAGTGCATTCAGGTGTGCTTTAAAGATAGAATTGAGAGGGTTTGGGGCTTACCTGGTAGGCTCACACTGTAAAAAAAATCTGCCTGTAATGCAGGAGACCCAGGTTTGATCCCTGGGTCAGGAAGATCTCCTGGAGAAGAGAATGGCTATCCACTCCAGTATTTTTGCCTGGAGAATCCCATGGACAGAGGAGCCTGGCAGGCTACAGCCCATGGGGTTGCAAAGAATTGAACACCAGTGAGCGACTAACAATCACTGAGAGGATTTGCTTCTGTGCTGGATGTGTGGAGTGAGGAGAAGACGATGAACGCAAGGCAAGCTCTTAGATCTTCAGCATGAGCAACTGATGATGGCACAGTTGACTGGGACGAAGAAGAATGAGAAAGGAGCAGCGTGGTTTTCTGGTGAGGAAGGGGCAGATGCTGGTGTGTGGGATGAAGTAGGGGAATATAGGGGATCCAAAATGGCAGTGTGGAGTTGGAGATATCTGAGACTCACCGGAGGAAACAGGACTTACCCACTTGTGGAACTCGCATAGCAACTGCCGCAGTCTAGGTTGGGTCGGTAACGATATTTGGATGAAAGAATGGAAGGATGATGTAGATGGTTTCCTGTTCTGTCACATTCTTACTGTCATCAGATGCTGCCTCATCACAAAAAGGGAGCACAGAAAGACACAGACTGATTCAACAAGTAACACATTCAGGCAAAAATAGGCTTCAGCAAGTCTGCATTGGTCTTGACTGGTAGCTCAGCTGATAAAGAATCCGCCTGCAATACAGGAGACCTGGGTTCGATCCCTGGGTTGCGGAGATCCCCTGGAGGAGGGCATGGCAACCCACTCCATTACTCTTGCCTGGAGAATCCCCATGGACAGAGGAGTCTGGCAGGCTGCAGTCCATGGGATTGCTGTGTTGGACATGATTTAGGTATTAAGCACAGCACAGCACAAGTCTGAATTTTGTAAAGGGGTTGCTGCTTGTTTTCTTTCCCCACAAGTAGTAATTTGGATATATGAACCTAGAATCCTGGGGAGAGATCAGATTTGCTGAGAAATATTTAGTAGTCTTGGAATATAGATGCTTTTTAAAGCCACAAGATGACTTAAGCTTCCTTTGGAAGGACATAGAGATAAAGGACTGGGACCTGGATTAGTGTCTTATTGCAGTGACAACAACTACAAACTTTGTTGCTTAAAGCAACACAAATTTATTATTTTATGGTTCTGAAGATCAGAAGTCTAAACTAGGTCTCACTAGGCCCAAACCAAGGTTTTGGTTGAACTCTCTCTGGAGACTCTATGATAGAATCTGTTTTCTCACCTTTTCTAGCTTTTCAAAGCTACCTACTTTCATTAACTTGTGGCCCCTTCCTCATATTCAAAGTTCATCTAACCTCTGTTTCCATTGTCACAACTTTTTCTTTTTTTAAAATTGATTTTATTGAAGTGTAGTTGATTTACAATGTTAGTTTAATTGATTTTATTGAAGTGTAGTTGATTTACAATGTTAATTTCTGTAGCAAAGTGACTCAGTTATACATATATTAATACATTCTTTTTTGTATTTTTTCCATTATGGTTTATTACAGGATATTGAATATAGTTTCCTGTGCTATATGGTAGGACCTTGTTGTTTATCCATCCTATATATGCTAGTTTTCATCTGTTAATCCCAAACTCCTCATCCTTCCCTTCCCCATCCCACCCCCTTTACCGGACAACCACAGATCTGTTCTTTATGTCTGTGAGGCTGTTTCTGTCTTGTAGATACGTTCATTTGTCATATTTTAGATTCCACATATTAGTGATATCATATGGTATTTTTCTTTCTCTTTCTGACTTACTTCGCTTAGTGTGATAATCTCTAGGTCCATCCATGTGGCTGCATGGGTGGTATGATATTATTTCATTCTTCTCAATGGCTGAGTAATATTCCACTGTACATATGTACCACGTCTTTACCTATTCATCTGTTGATGGACATTTAGATTTCTTCCATGTCTTGTATATTGTACATGGTGCTGCTATGAATATAGGGATGCATGTATCTTTTTGAATTACAGATTTTTCTGGATATGTGACCAGGAATGGGATTGCTGGATCATATGGCAACTCTGTTTTTAGTTTTTTTGAGAAACCTCCATACTGTTTTCCAGCATGGCTGCACCAAATTACATTCCTATCAACAGTGTAAGAGGGTTTCCTTTTCTCAATGCCCTCTCTTGGCATTTATTATTTGTAGACTTTTTTTTAAAATATAAATTTATTTATTTTAATTGGAGGCTAATTAATTTACAATATTATATTGGTTTTGCCATACATCAACATGAATCTGCCACTGGTGTACACGTATTCCCCATCCTGAACCCCACTCCCTCTTCCCTCCCCATACCATCCCTCTGGGTCATCCCAGTGCACCGGCCTCGAGCACCCTGTATCATGCATCAAACCTGGACTGGTGATTCATTTCACATATGATAACATACATGTTTCAATGCCATTATCCCAAATCATCCCACCCTTGCCCTCTCCCACAGAGTCCAAAAGACTGTTCTATACATCTGTGTCTCTTTTGCTATCTCTTATACAGGGTTATCGTTACCATCTTTCTAAATTCCATATATATGTGTTAGTATACTGTATTGGGGTTTTTCTTTCTGGCTTACTTCACTCTGTATAATAGGCTCCAGTTTCATCCAACTCATTAGAACTGATTCAAATGTATTCTTTTTAATGGCTAAGTAATACTCCACTGTGTATATGTACCACAGCTTTCTTATCCATTTGTCTGCTGATGGACATCTAGGTTGCTTACATGTCCTGGATATTATAAACAGTGCTGCAATGAACACTGGGGTACATGTGTCTCTTTCAATTCTGGTTTCCTTGGATTTGTAGACTTTTTAATCATGGTCATTCTGATTGGTGTGAGGTGGTGTCTCATTGTAGCTTTGATTTGCATTTCTCTAATAATGGGCGATGATGAACATCTTTTCATGTGCCATTGGCCATCAGGAAGACCCACTGGAGGAGGAAATGACAACCCACTCCAGAATTCTTGCCGGGAGAATTCCACGGACAGAGGAGCCCATGGGGTCACAAAGAGTCGGACGTGACTGGGTGACTGAGCACACACACACGTTGGCCGTGGGTACATTGTCACAACTTTTTCTGTCTCCTGCTTCCCTTTGTAAGGATTCTTGTGATTCTATTGGGTCTATTTGGATAATCCAGGATAATCTCTCATCTCAAGATCCTTAATCATATCTGGAGATTGGGATACAGACTACCTTACAGGCATTATTTGACTACCACAGGGGCCAAGACTGACCCCTGGAGTGTTGCTCGGGGCCTGAACAGAAAAGATCCAGAAAAGAAGAAGAGGCAGGTCCAATAAGAAAGGAGGAAAACTGGGAGAAAGTGTCACAGAAGTGAGAGGTAGACAGTTTCTACCACAAAGAGGTAGTATAACGGTGTCAGTTAACTTTGGGTTTGTCTGTAAATAACGGAAAATCCTATTTTAGTGGCTTAACTGAAGAATGGGTTTATTCTGGTCCTGTAACAATAAGTCTAAAAGAAGCCATACATGGCTGGAGTACCAGTGCAAGTGCCTCTGAGGTCCTCCTCTGCTGTGTTTAGTGTGTGGCTTCACATTTCCATGACGGTGGCTGCATCTCTAAGCTTTCAGCTTGCCTTTCAGTCAGAAGAATGGGAAAGGGTAAACAGCAAAGGTCAAAGGGTAAAAGATCAGCTGAGTGCGGTTTCTATTTGAAAAACTTCCTCAGAAACACCTTCCAGTCACTCCTGTCTGCATCTCATTGGGCAGTTACATCCTGTCCCTGGTGACATGGGGGGCGTTGGTTGGCTATAAAGGGAGAGGAATGAATATCAGGTAGTTAGTTGACTACCTGCCTGCTACTGTAATATTTGTTAATCATATGATTTTTGTGAAGAAAAAGACATTAAGAAGTCTTTCATTCACAATCACTTCTTCCAGGGGGGTTTGGGCTTGAAAAATAGACTTTACTCCTTTTTAAACGACTTTAATGATTGCTGTTTTATAACCTTCACAGAAACTCTTGTAACATTTGATTCATACACTCCTGAAGCTTTTTCCTTCTGTCTCAGAATTTCCTCTCAGAGGTGATTTAATTCCATTTCTTTTTGTTCGCTATTTTGGCGAGATGGAGTAATACAAGTCAGCATCAATATCTGGACCCTTGAAATAATTTGAACTTGCAATCCTCCAGTGACTTAGTGGAAAAAGGCATTGGGAGATGAAATGCAGGTGTAGAGCTTATTGAGGAAATTAGTGAAATACAAAGTGAGGAAAACTGTACTCTATTTTTATTGGGAAAGAACTGGTTGAGTGAGTTTTCATATGAATTGGAGGGGGAATATTATAGATGCTCTATTGATGAGCTTGGAAATTTGAATACATAAAAATGGAAATGTAATAAGTACTTAAAAAGACTGCAGAGAGATGATTGTAAGGCAAGAGAACATTACTGGCTGTGCTGAAGTGTCACCCCCAGGAGGAGGGAGAGAAGAGAGCATGGTGCTTCAGTGGAGGCCCTTCTGTGCCTGAATTAACTCAGGTTGCCATGTGTCAGTCTCTTTTGACAGTTGGTGTTTTTCTGGGTTGGTGGGTTTTATCTCCTCTGTGCACTCATTGGCAGGATGAAGGCCAGCACTAAGCAACCATTATAAAAGAGAAACATTTTAAAATGTCATCTTCTGGTAAATTTTCCGAGTATGCCTTAGAAGGTGGAAACAGATGTCCCTTAAAATTCATTTTTTTCCTTCACATGCTATTTTTGGCCAGTCTGCCAGGCTAGAAAATTACTACTCTCTTCTTACCTCACCACCAGTGATCCAAGCTTCAATTTTGGAACTTTAAAAAAATGTTATCAAATGGTTCCACAATTCCAATGTCCACGCATGCACACACACACACACACACACACACACACACACTTACTTACCTGTCAGGATTGAGTTGAGTGAATCTCTACCAGGTAAATGTCTGTCTCTTGTTAATGACACTTGCTCACAGTAGATTCTAATTAGAAGGGCAGTGAATAATTGATGATTTGATTTTTGATCGATTTGATAGCAGAAATGGAAATGCCCAAGTATTGAAAATATAAAAGGACTTTGATCTTTAGTATTCAACAGGCTGATTTTCATCATTGATTGTAGTTTCATGGCCCAGAGAAGGTGGTGTTTGAGTTGGTGTTGAAGGGTTTTGATAAGAGGAAAGGGAAGAAGAGTCTTTGAAGTTAAGGACACAGTGTGAGTATGCGTGGGAAGGCAAGACATGGCATTGTATACACAGCACGTGGCAAATAATCTAGCAAGGCTAGGGCATGTAGTTTGGGTAATATTGTGATGGAACATAAAGCTGGAGACATATCTCAGAACCATGTTTTGGAAGGCCTTGAATGCCAGTCTATGGGGTTGAGTTTTATTCATTAGGCAAGGGGATTTTTGAAGGGGGAAGTGATCTGAATCTTGTATTAGGAAGATAACTTATAAAATAATAAAAGTAATTTTAAAGTACAGAACTCTTGTACAGAATTCTTAAATCTATGTAGCTTTTCCACCTAACATGTGATCCTGTAGAATGAAGCACATGAATAAAACCCTACATGGGGTTGGGAATTCACGTCATATGATATCTGTTTGAAATCCATGAAACAGACCCTTATTGTTTGCAGGGTTCTATATGTAAAGGGTGTAGATTTGTTCTGTATTGTCTGCACAGCAAAGGCATAAGTCTAAGGCTAATTCAAATTCTCCAAAAAATCTTTAAAAGTTAATATGATGGAAAATGCAATTAAGTAAAAAGTAACTTAGAAAACACCATGAGTTATCTCCCCAAAGCAGCCATTCTTAAAAACTTGGTGCATTACTTTCCATTCTTTTCAGTACACATATTCATTTGTCCATCTATTCACTCACTTATACACAACAAATATATATAGATGTTAGAGTAGATTATATAGACATAGATAAGACAAACTCAATTCCTGTTCTTACAGGGCTGTGGTTTAGTTTATCTTTTTTTTACAAAGATATAACCACATATTCTCATCCTCTTGTCTTTTAAAATTAACATTTTAAATTATCATTACATCATGTATACTTGCTTTACCATTATGGATGCATTATTTGCATAATATTTCTCCTGGTGGATACCACACATTTTTTTCCTACTGTTAGACCTTTGATGGCTTTCCGTGTTTTTGCTGTTATAAACTACTTTGCAAATAAACAATATACTTTATTTTTTCCTACATTTTAGATTATTTTCTTAGAAAAGATTAAGAATGGTAGAGCCAGAGGCAATAAACATTGATGAGGCTTTTGGTAGTGGTTAGTGCTTAACAAAAATTGCGTGCACTTACTTTCTGCTCAGCAGTAAAAGTCCATTTCACAGCAACCTCACCACATTGGTCCTTACCATGAAAAAATTAATTTGATTCTAGAGAAAGAGGTCAATATCCTTGCTCTTATTAGAAAAGACACTTAGGTGACTCCAGTTGTCAGGAAATGCAAGGACATTTCTTGCACTGCTGTGAACTCCCTGTGGCTGAAGGTGTGCAAGTTCAGACCATACAGCCCTATGATCATACATCTAGAATCACTTTGCAGTCCAGTTGTTCCTATGGAATTTTGATTCTCTTCTATGGCAGTGGTCCAAAGTGATCACCAATGAAAATGTGCTATTTTTTTGATGATAGAGAAATGTTCATTTGGCCCCAGAAACATGGACTATGTGTGAAAATGAAACTTTAAATAATCTCAATAGGCTATAATTAGAAATAGGGAAGAGGCTCGTAAGAGTTGGTAAAGAGAAGCACCACAGAGAGAAACAGAAGCACCTACAAAAGCAGAAATGATGGCAACCAAGTGCTCAGCAGTGCCAGGAGACAGAGCGGGCCACTGGGGCTTCTGATACAGATATGCCACAAGTATTAATTGCTTTGTTAGAAGAGGAACAGCCTAAAAATATATGAAAGAGGCTGGGCCCTAGAGGTAATAATGGCAGTGGAAACTGTTGCCATGACAACGGCAAGGAAAAGTCAACCAAAGGAATTACTAATACATGTGAGTGTAAATGTGTCTGACATTGAATAATGTGAGCTGATTCCTTGGCAGATTCCAACACTGTTTTTGAACCTGCAAAAAAAAAAAAAAATTCAGCATTTAGCACTTGCAGGTTTAACTTTATGAATTTCATGGTAAGGAGTAACTAACTTTTTCATAAGAGGTGGGCTTTGATTTTAAAATAACTTTTGTTACACGAATTTCACAGGAACGTTAACGGGTATCTTCAAAAGAAAAAAAAAATCGTTTTTCATCCTCCGTCTCTCAATACAACAGCTTGCCTTTTCTTTCTCTGCTTCCAACTGCATTTTTACATATCTGTAATCTTCTAACAGTTTTGAATTCTGCGTTTATTATTTAACCTCATGTCTAAAGCATTTTCCATATTTCAAAATCATCTTTGTAGTTAACAGTTAAAATTCTGTGCAGTAATTTATCATTTGCATTGTATTATTTACTCAACCAATCGCCTGTTAGAAGGAATTTATTATTCACAAGTTGTGTTATAGGCAATGCAGAGGGGATGGTAGAGTTCAGATTAATGTTACTAACACGTTACCCAGAGTTGAGTTCGTGTTTGGGCCATGGTGCATTACTAGATACAAATATGTGCTAGCTGAAGGGTGTGAGGGGTCAGTAAGTCTTGATTATCAGATAGAGCCAACAATTAATAGGATAGGGAAGAATGCTTTTCTCATCATGCCACATATTGCTTTATAATGCACATCTGCTCCCATACCCTGGGCTCTGCAGCAATCCTGTGTTCTTCTCAGACACACCATTTCTTACCCCCAAATGAATCTGTCAATAATAATTATTATGGTAAAAGTGAAAAACCCAGCTAACATGATTGAAACATTTCCTGATAGTCTGCAATGAAGAAAAGAGACTCTATATCACAGGATGACAATTGTCTCTTGCATTTATGGTAAATAGGGTGTCTCTTTCATTCTGAATTGAAAGGGATTCTGCTTGACCTCGTGTACTGTATCATTCATCTTGTTTTGTGTACTTAATGGTGCTACTGGCTCAGAATGACTGTGCCAGTGTTTCAGGTTAATAGAGCTGCCTCCTTCCACGAGGATGTCTTCTGAATGTATGTCTATTGTATTGTCTGCTTGCACAGTTAGCAAAGCAAAGGGCAGCCACATGAGTCACTATGTAGAGGTATGGCTTGAACTTGGAAAATTCAGTGCAAGCACAATGCCCCAAAATGGATTAATGGCAGATTGCAAGCGAAAACAGTTGTTATCCCAACTACTATTTTGACGACTATTCAATTACTGAAGAATTGTGCTAATTCAAACTGATTCAAGGATGTTGGTTTTGTGTAATTGTCATTAAAAATACATGCTGAAGAGTAATAAATCAGCATGTTGTTTTCCAGTAAGCTTTCAGGCTGGAAGGAAGAATAGAAGGATTTAAGGAGGTAAAGGAATAATCAGAAGGGAGAATGGGATAAACACAGGAAAACCAAGAAACAGAATAAGGTGATTGAGCTCAATCACCAGGCACTTTCATGTAGGAAATTTTTTGGATACTTAGGTATTAGCAAACCACCTGCTCAGAGGAGTGTTCTGGGCTTTCTTCTATGTTCAGAATTGCCAGGGGCTTGCGTTTGAGAGTCAGAATAAATTTCTGCCACTTATAATACTTTTTTTTCTGTGCTTCATTTAAAAAAAAATTTGAGTAAACTTTATTTACTTATCTATTGAAGTATAGTTGGTGTACATATTATGTTAGTTTCAGGTGTACAGTATAGTGGCTTGACATTTAAATACATTACGAAATGATCATCACTATGTTGAGCAACCATGTGTCCCTGTTTGTTGTTGAGTTGCTCCGTCATGTCCGACTCTGCAACCCCATGGACTTCAGCACGCCCGGCTTCCCTGTCTTTCACCATCTCCCGGAGCTTGCTCAAACTCATGTCCATTGAGTCAGTGATGCCCTCCAACCATCTCATCCTCTGTTGTCCCCATCTCCTGCCTTCAATCATTCCCAGCATCAGGGTCTTTTTGAATGGGTCAGCTCTTCATATCAGGTGGCCAAATTATTGGAGCTTCAGCTTTAACATCAGTCCTTCCAATGAATATTCAGGATTGACTGGTTTGATCTCTTCGCCGCCCAAGGGACTCTCTTCTCAGCCTTTTGGCTAAGATCAAATGTAGTATATGTCAGTATTCAAAGAACTTAAAACAGCTTAAAGTGAGTAAGTTCTAAGTTTCTTTGTCCCAAGTCAGGAAGGGCCTTTAGAGAAGAGTTTATTTTCTTATAATGAGTATATTCCTAATATCTCTGCCAGGAAGCTAAAATCCCAAGGAAATAGACATTCCACCTCTCATTGCAGGAAGAACAAAAAGGGTGGAAAGGGACCACAGAGATCTCAGAGGAAAGGATTGGAGGAAGGAGGGGTTAGTGTTTTCAAACTTCAGTCCCGACTTACTGTAACAGACACATTTTACATGGAGACCTAGTGTGGGTGTGCATAAACATTCAACTCCAGACAAGCTTTTTATAAAATAATGCTTATACTTACTGTGCAACAGTGGTATCTTTTCATCAAATGCATGACCACCACCAGTCCACTGATAAGACAACATACATTGATTCCTCTAATTTAGTAAGCAGGTACGTTTGTTACTGTTTTCTAGATGAGGAAACAGGGCTTTGAGAGCTGAAATCACTGGCCATGTTCACATAACAGTCAAGTGGAGGCTGAGTCATGAGTGTGTATCTGAGTGATCAAAGTGGAGTCATTCTCCATTGTGCTAAATCATCTTTCTCCAGGAAGCAGTGAAAATTGGTCCCAACTTCCTTAGCGACTAAAGGAAGGAGAGAAAGACATCAGTTAAAAGAACTGTAATGTCCAAAGAACTTCTCAGAAACCCAGGCTTTCAGAGTCAATTTGGCAGCAACAGGGCCCAGTGATTGAAAGCAAGGGCTCCATGGATCAGACGGCCCAGTCTATTGCTGCCCCACACAGACCAGCTGTTGCACTTGGGCAAATTAAGACTCTCTAAACATTACTTTCCTCATTTATAAATTGCTAATGTTAATAGCAGCCTCCTTGTAGTTTTGCTGTAAAGATGAAAGGAGAGGATCCATAGAAGTATTTAACATGGTATTGAGAACAGATTTTGCATTCCATAAATGTAGTTGTTACCACGGACATGGAGAACCTACATGAGTGTGTTAGAAACTCCTTCATTCAAAGTCAGGCTACTTCAGCTATAACTCTATGACTTTTTCCTTCCTTTTTCTGCTTATGGCAATCCAATTCCTACTGAGAAGCCAAATGTGTTATTTGAGCCAATTAGGGCTAGATGGAAATTCATAATAAACATTTGCTAATCAACGCAAAGACCCCTAAGCAGTTACTGAGATGATGGGGACAAAATTGCCTCTAGGTCATTATTTTCATTATAGCTCCTATAATTCTACTAAACACTCTCATGAGTTCTTTTGTTGATGGCCCCATTTATATGAATTAGTAGCTGCAGTTCAGTTTCCATTACCTAGGCCTCTCAATCACAATTTATAAATTCTAAAATTTGAAGCTTAAGTTTTAAGATGAATGGAGTAAACTTTGAATCTCCCAAGTAAACTTGGGAGAAACTTAGAATCTCCACCATGACAAATAATTACAAGAATTTGTTCATAAGATACACTGTTAGAACAGCAGAGGGGTCATGTTCTTTGATCTGGATTGTGCCATAAATACCTTGTCAAGCTAGGTACCTGTGCCAGCCATTAGAGGAACTTGGACAGAATGCAGAAGTGAGAATAGTATGTTTCTGTCTTGTTGAAGCACCCCCAGTTTTGTCAGCTAGAGACAATCCATTCCACATGGCACGGGAATTATCACCAGAAACTGATGAATAATACTGTCATTGGGCAAAAGGAAACCTAGCTACTGAGAACACTCCATGTATGAAGTCCCATCCTGTGAGCTAGATCTTCTCAGATAATGGTCCCACCTGTGCCTGCATCTTGGGTAAGTCATATAAAACTTGGCAGAAACTCTGCTCATGATCTTCTCAAATCCTTGGAACAAATTATTTGGAACTCCAGTAACTACACCAATGAGGACCTCTAATGGATCTACTATTTGGAATGAATTGGAGGGGATGCAAAGACTGAATCTGTATAAGTGGTTTGAATCTTACGCTCTCATGATTGTTAGAACATGTTCTGTCCCATATAGATGCTTTTCCTTCAGATACACACCATGTGGCCTTGACAGTCTCTTAAAATATCAAGAATTTTGTTGCAGGGAGGGGGACCCCTTCCAGGGCTCAAGAGTGAGCTCGTGTCTAATGCTCAGAAATGAATTGTCTGAGGAGAAGCATGTGCTGCCAAAGCAAGAGGCTTGACTGGGAAGGGACACCCTGGCGGAGAGCAGCAGGGTCAGAGAGCCCAGGAGAACTGTTCTGCCACATGGTTTGCAGTCTCAGGTTTTATGGTGATGGGATTAGGTTCCGGGTTGTCTGGCCAGCCATCCTGACTCTCCACCTGTTCTTCCTGGTGGTTCACACATTGCTCAGCTGAGATGGATTCCAGCGAGGAGGATTCTGGGAGGTTGGTAGGACGTGTGGCATCTTCTTTTGATTTTTCCCAAATTCTTCTCCGTGTTCCTTGTTCCTTACCAGGACCACCTGCTGTAAAATAACTCATGCAAATAGTTACAATGGGGCCTAGCCACGGTAGGCGGTTTCAGTCAGTGTTTCCTCCCACAAGTCGATATTGGTGATAATGATGGTTATAATTTTTCGAGTGCTTACTATGTGCCAAGCTATTTTAAGTACTTTCCATTCAAAATCTTGTTTCCTATTCATTGAAATTTGGTAAGGTAGGTCCTATTATTATACCTATTTTACAAATGAGAAAACAAAGGCATGGAGAAGTTACTCATTACCCAAAGTCATACAGCCAGCATTGTCTCATGTTAACAAGCTATCAGTGATGCCTTTTCTCCTATTTCTCATCCTTGATTGCCCCTTAATACATCTTAATACATTCATATATCTTTTACTGTCATGTGAATATTGCTAACGATTGTTTGTGGATGAAAGGAACAGCCTGAAAAAGCTATTGGTGCCAGGCCTCCTGTCCTACCAGCTGGATTATCTATTGACTTGAGCTTCTGCCCCTGCAAGAGCATCTCTGATTCTAGAACCCAGAGGCCACTGAGTCCCATAGTGATAAAGAGTCCTATATGTAGTCCTATGTGTAGTATATATAGTCCTATGTGTAGAGTCCTATGTATATAATAGTGCCTCCATGACCACCGTATCCACCAGGAATGGACCTAGAGTGGCTTCCATCTCCTTTCTTTTAACACCCAGGCAAGGAACTCTGCCTCTGTGAAACCTTCTCTGATCTCTCCTTGTCTTCCCCAGCTGAGGCAGCAGCATGCACTTTAACAGGTGTGTTCAGGGCAGCTATTTGGTATACCTCGATCCTAGGGCACTTAGTAGGGGTATCAACAGAGGGGAGGAAAATTATTGATTAGGGAGGGCCTTACATGCTGTTCTAGGAAATTAGGATTTTTATTTTGAGGGCAAGAGGGAACCACTGGAAGGTTTTAAGCAGGGAAATTGACAGAAGCATACTCATATTTGGAGAAGTCATTAAGGGAAGTTGCAGTATCAGGGAAGGAGGCAAGACAGGAGGCAGGGAGATAAGCTAGGATGCTTTGGCAAGAAAACAGTAGTTCTCAGACTGGAAGGCACCAGAATGGCCAAGAGAGCGACCCTAGAGTGTCAGACAAAGTGTGTCTGGGTGGGGCCTGAGAATTTGAATGTCCAGATAGTTCTCAGGTGATGTTGACATTACTGATCTGGTGGCCCCACTTTGAGAATCACAAGAACTATTGTTGCAGAGAAATAATCATGCTTTGAATCAGTGCCAAGACAGGTTAGGGATGAGGGGATGCATTGAGGAGATATTTAAGTGGTACAACCTGAGTGTGTTGGTGATGAGTCAGAAGGAGGTAAGGAAGAGGAGGGTTTTCAGCTGGGTGACAGGGAGGTGAGGAAGAGGAGGGTTTTCAGCTGGGTGACAGGGAGGTGAGGAAGAGGAGGGTTTTCAGCTGGGTGACTGGGTGGGCAGAGTCGCCACCAGTGTGCTGGGGCCTCAGGAGAAGCAGAGTCCTCACGAATGCAGTCCTCTCAGGGTTAATGCTTTTTGCTTTCTCTCATTGTGAGCGTTTCCTTTTAAAGATGGCTCCGTTTTTCCACTTCAGCAACTTCTATGTTTCTAAGTGTTATGGAAGTATTTTACAAGGGCCTTTCAATAAATTAAGTGGCTTCTGTGGATAGTTTTATGTCACAGAGTAGGAATGTGTAAGGGAGAAGAATTCCAGGGTGAATGAAGGAGACTGACTGTCAGAGGGGCTGTATTTGGAGCCACCTCATGTTCCTTTCCCCTCGTCCTCAGGAGTGCTGTGATGACAGCGGCAGTAGGAAATACCCACAGATTCTGCGGATCAGCAACACTGATAAATATTATCCCTCAGCAACCATCAAAGTTGTTCACCATTAAAAAAATTACTAACAATAATTTATTGTTCAAATATGGCGTGACGTAAATAGTGCTTGCAACGGGAATTGTAGGTGGGAATGGAAGTCGGCCACAGTAGAATTTCCCTATGTTGGCCACAAAGCAGGAAGGAAAGAAAACTCGGGTCATGTTGGCTTTGAGAAAAGAACATAAATGTGCCACCTGGTAGACTCTTGGGCAAGTGATTGGTCAGCAGACATACAAGCTCTTTTCATCTAGTCATTTCTGCCAGAGGCACCACCGTGACCGCAAAGGAGAAAGGATGCGCTCCTGGAAAGATGCTTGTCGGCCAGGCTGGTCATAATTCATGCTCCAGCGACACCGTGCCTGGAGGAAGGGGAATGAAACATTTATGAAAATGGCTTTTCCTAGCCGCACATCATGTTTGTCAAAGGGAAGAAGGTGAAAAAGCAGGAATCATCTCTCAGGAAAGATCATGCGGGTTTGATTTGTGTCTTTAGGAGGAGACTCCACATCTGAGGTTTTGAATGTGAACCCATGGAATGGTTCATATCCTTCACTACTGTTTTACTGCATCTCAAAACATCTTCCTGAATTATCCGTGAAGGTGGACAAGAGTGAATTTGATCTCCAGAGGGTGGAGGTAGCCTGAAGCATCCATAGCAGAAGTGAGAAATTTCTTTGCAATGTCACTTTTAACCCTGAAAAAAATGTCATGTACGTTTTCCATTCCATCCTCACATTTGTTGTAACAGTAACAACCATCTTACTCTCCCTTTGGAAGTAGAAAGTGAAAGACACTCTCCCCAGGTGACACTAAGGCGATTGAACATTCTGCAATTCTCCTTGCCACTCATTAAGCAATTAGAGGCATTTTCTGAGGCTCATGGTGATTTTATCTAAGGACAAGGCACAGTAGTTCACTCTAAGGAGTAGAATCCAACTTTGGTCAGAAAATAATGAGGTCTGTTTTGAATAAGAACAGTGATTTAATCACCATCAGTATGGTGCTCACACAGTTTTGCTGACTTTTTTTTTCCCCCTCAAATAACTTTGACAATGCTCAAGTTATCTAGTATTATCTGAGACTGTCTGGAAAGAGCACTGTGTTGGCAAATAAAGTGCTGTCACGAATAAGCCTTGTGCCCTTTCTAAGTCACTTCACTTTGGTCCCCTCACCCATAAAATGAGAAGCTTAAACTTGCCATCTCTGAAATCAACTCCAGCTACTGGATCCCTGTGTTCAGAACGGAGACCAGTTTAACTGTCCATAGGCACTGACTGAAAAATATTTGGTGAAAATAGTTGTGGAAAGAAAGCAGGTTGAAGAATCTGAGTCTGAGCTGTATTTTCTCTCTTGAATGGTGTGGTACAAGTTTAGGGCTTGAATAATATCTACCTTTCAAACAAAATGTTTTTTATTGAAGCATAGTTAATTTGCAATATTGTTTTTTTTTTGATTTAAAATTTTTATGAAAATAAAAGGATTCATAATAGACAAAACAATATTTTCAAATAGGAAAACTGTATGCTTAATTTCAAAGTTTAAAACACTACATTAACCAAGATAAAATAGATAACTGGACTTGTACAAAGAATTCAGAAATACATATAGAATCAATTTTTTATGATGAAGGAATTGCATCAATTCAAAATAGATATAAGAATCATTTCAACAATGGTGCTAAAAACTAAATAACAGGCCAATTAAAATAAACCTCAATGTCTATCTCAGTATGCACAGTTCAGTTCAGTTAAGCCGCTCAGTCGTGTCTGACTCTTTGTGATCCCATGGACTGCAGCACACAAGGCCTACTCAGTTCAGTTCAGTCGCTCAGTTGTGTCCAACTCTTTGCAACCCCATGAACCGCAGCACGCCAGCCCTCCCTGTCCATCACCAACTGCCAGAGTCCACCCAAACCCATGTCCATTGTGTTGGTGATGCTATCCATCCATATCATCCTCTGTCGTGCCCTTCTCCTCCTGCCCTCAATCTTTCCCAGCATCAGGGTCTTTTCAAATGAGTCAGCTGTCCACATCACAGGGCCAAAGTATTGGAGTTTCAGTATCAGTCCTTCCAATACAGGAAAGTTATTCAGGACTGATTTCCTTTAGGATAGACTGATTGGATCTCCTGTTAGACCAAGGGACTCTCAAGAGTCTTCTTCAACACCACAGTTCAAAAGCATAAATTCTTCAGCACTCAGCTTTCTTTATAGGACAACTCTCACATCCTTACACGACTACTGGAAAAACCATAGCCTTGACTAGACAGACCTTTGTTGGCAAAGTAATGTCTCTGCTTTTTAATATGCTATCTAGGTTGTTCATAGCTTTTCTTCCAAGGAGTAAGCATCTTTTAATTTCATGGGTGCAGTCATCATCTGCAGTGATTTTGGAGCCCCCCAAAATAAAGTCTGCCACTGTTTCCACTGTTTCCTCATCTATGTGCCATGAAGTGATGGGACCAGATGCCATGATCTTCGTTTTCTGAATGTTGAACTTTAAGCCAACTTTTTCACTCTCCTCTTTCACTTTCATCTTTAGTTCTTCACTTTCTGCCATAAGGGTGGTGTAACCTGCATATCTGAAGTTATTGATATTTCTCCTGGCAATCTTGATTCCATTTTGTGTTTCATCCAGCCCAGCATTTCTCATGATGTACTCTGCATATAAGTTAAATAAGCAGGCTGACAATATGTAGCCTTGACCTACTTCCTTTTGCTATTTGGAACATGCCTGTTGTTCCATGTCCAGTTCTAACTGTTGCTTCCTGACCTGCATATAGGTTTCTCAAGAGGCAGGTCAGCTGGTCTGGTATTCCCATCTCTTTCAGAATTTCCCACAGTTTGTGGTGATCCACACTGTCAAAGGCTTTGGTGTAATCATTAAAGCAGAAGTAGATGTTTTCCTGGAACTCTCTTGCTTTTTCAATGATCCAATGGATGTTGGCAATTTGATCTCTGGTTCCTCTGTCTTTTCTAAAACCAGCTTGAACATCAGGAAGTTCATGGTTTACATATTGCTGAAGCCTGGCTTGGAGAATTTTGAGCATTACTTTACTAGCATGTGAGATGAGTGCAATTGTGCAGTAATTTCAGCATTCTTTGGCATTGCCTTTCTTTGGGATTGGAATGAAAACTGACCTTTTCCAGTCCTGTGTCCACTGCTGAGTTTTCCAAATTTGCTGAGATACTGAGTATAGCACTTTCACAGCATCATCTTTTAGGATGTGAAACAGCTCAACTGGAATTCCATGACCTTCACTAGCTTTGTCCATAGTGATGCTTTCTAAGGCCCACTTGACTTCACATTCCAGGATGTCTGGCTCTAGGTGAGTGATCACACCATCGTGATGATCTGGGTCATGAAGACCTTTTCTGTGAAGTTCTTCTACGTATTCTTGCCACTTCTTCTGCTTCTGTTAGGTCCATACCATTTCTGTCCTTTATTGAGCCCATCTTTGCATGAAATGTTCCCTTGGTATCTCTAATTTTATGAAGAGATCTCTAGTCTTTCCCATTCTATTGTAATGCATAGGAACCTGGAATGTTAGTCCCATGAATCAAGGCAAATTGGAAGTGGTCAAACAGGAGATGGCAAGAGTAAATACCAATATTTTAGGAATCAGTGAACTAAAATGGACTGGAACAGATGAATTTAATTCAGTATATGCACACATATTAATTTGAGATTATCTCTACACATAAGCTGTGGGGAAGATGCCCTGGAGAAGGAAATGGCAACCCACTCCAGTATTCTTGCCTGGAGAATTCCATGGACGGAGGATCCTAGAGGGCAATAGTCTATGGGGTCACAAAGAATCGGAAAAGACTGAGTGACTAACACTTTCACTTTCACATACATTAAGGATTTCTTTATGTTAACATTTTTCTTTTCTCTTTATTTTTACTTCACTCAAAATTAAAAAAAATTATTGCTATTTTTTTCTAATTTGCAATATTGTGTTAGTTTCTGGTGTACAGTGAAGTGATTTGATTATATACACACACACATATATATTCAGATTATTTTCCATTATAATTTATTACAAGCTATTTTTAAAATTTATTTATTTTTTCTTGAAGGAAAATTACTTTACATTTTTTTGTTTTCTGTCAAACCTCAACATGAATCAGCCATAGGTATAAATATATCCCCTCCCTTTTCAAGCTCCCTCCCATCTCCCTCCCCAACCCACCCCTCTAGGTTGATACAGAGCCCCTGTTTGAGTTTCCTGAGCCATACAGCAAATTCCCATTGGCTTTCTATTTTACATATGGTAATGCAAGTTTCCATGTTACTCTTTCCATACATTTCACCCTCTCCTCCTCTCTCCCCATGTCCATAAGTCTTTTCTCTATGTCTGTTTCTCCACTGATGCCCTGTAAATAAATTCTTCAGTACCATTTTTCTAGATTCTGTATATATGTGTTAGAATATGGAGAAGGCAATGGCAACCCACTCCAGTACTCTTACCTGGAAAACCCCTTGGATGGAGGAGCCTGGTAGGCTATAGTCCATGAGGTTGCTAAGAGATCACACGACTGAGTGACTTCACTTTCACTTTTCACTTGCATGCATTGGAGAAGGAAATGGCAACCCACTCCAGTGTTCTTGCCTGGAGAATCCTAGGGACAGAGAAGCCTGGTGGGCTGCCGTCTATGGGGTCGCACAGAGTCGGACATGACTGAAGCGACTTAGCAGCAGCAGCGTTAGAATATGATATTTATTTCTCTTTCTGACTCACTTCACTCTGTATAATAGCTTCTAGGTTCATCCACCTTATCAGAACTGACTCAAATTCATTCCTTCTTATGGCTGAGTAATATTCCATTGTATATATGTACCACAACTTTTTTATCCCTTCATCTGTCGATGGACATCTAGGTTGCTTCCATATTCTAGCTATTGTAAATAGTGCTGCAATAAACAATGGGGTACATGTGTCTTTTTAAATTTCAGTTTCCTCAGGATATATGCCTAAGAGTTGGATTTCTGGGTCATATGGTGCTTTTTTTTTTTTTTAAATTTTATTTTATTTTTAAACTTTACATAACTGTATTAGTTTTGCCAAATATCAAAATGAATCTGCCACAGGTATACATGTGTTCCCCATCATTTCTAGTATTTTAAGGAATCTCCATAGGATCTTCCATAGTGGCTGTATCAATTTACATTTCTGCCAACAGCACAAGAGTGTTCCCTTTTCTGCACACCCTCTCCAGCATTTATTGTTTGTAGACTTTTTGATGATGGCCATTCTGACTGGTGTGAAGTGATATCTCATTATAGATTTGATTTGCATTTCTCTAATACTGAGTGATGTTGAGCATCTTTTCATGTGTTTGTTAGCCATCTGTATGTCTTCTTTGGAGAAATGTCTGTTTAGATCTTTTCCTCACTTTTTGATTGTGTTGTTTGTTTTTCTGGCATTGAGTTGTATGAGCTACTTGTATATTTTGGAAATTAATTTTTTGTCCGTTGTTTCATTTGCTATTATTTTCTCCCATTCTGATGGTTGTCTTTTCACCTCACTTATAGTTTGCTTTGCTGTGCAAAAGCTTTTAAGTTTAATCATGTCCCACATGTTAACTTTTGTTTTTATTTCCATTACTCTAGGAGGTGGGTCAGAGGATCTTGCTTTGATTTATGTCATTGAGTGTTCTGCCTATGTTTTCCTCTAAGAGTTTTATAATTTCTGGTCTTATATTTAGGTCTTTAATCCATTTTGAGTTTATCTTTGTTAGGAAGTGTTCAAATTTCATTCTTTTACATGTAGCTGTCCAGTATTCCTAGCACCATTTATGGAAGAGACTGTCTTTGCACCATTGTATAGTCTTGCCTCTTTTGTCTAAAATAAGGTACCCATAGGTGCATGGGTTTCTTTCTGTACTATTTATCTTGTTCAATTAGTCTATAGTTCTGTTTTTTGTGCCAGTACCATACTGTCTTGATGACTGTAGCTTTGTAGTATAATCTTTTTTTTTTAATTTAATTTTATTTTTAAACTTTACATAATTGTATTAGTTTTGCCAAATATCAAAATGAATCCGCCAGAGGTATACATGTGTTCCAGTCAGGAAGATTGATTCCACTAGTTCCATTCTTCTTTCTGAAGCCTGCTTTCGCTATTCAGGGTCTTTTGTGTTTCCATATGAATTGTGAAATATTTTGTTCTAGTTCTGTGAAAAATGCCATTGGTAATTAGATAGGGATCACATTGAATCTGTAGATTGTGTTTGGTAGTATAGTCATTTTCACACTATTGATTCTTACTACCCCAGGAACATAGACTATCTCTCCATCTGTTTATGTCATCTTTAATTTCTTTCATTAGTGTCTTATAATTTTATGTGTACAGTTCTTTTGTATGCTTAGGTAAGTTTATTCCTAGATATTTAATTCTTTTTGTTGCATTGGTGAATGGGATTGATTCCTTAATTTCTCTTTCTGATCTGATCTGATCTGATATAGAAATTCAAGTGATTTCTGTGTATTGATTTTGCATCCTGCAACTTTGCTAAATTCAATGATTCAGTTCAGTTCAGTTCAGTTCAGTCGCTCAGTCGTGTCCGACTCTTTGTGACCCCATGAATCGCAGCACGCCAGGCCTCCCTGTCCATCACCAACTCCCGGAGTTCACCCAGACTCAAGTCCATCGAGTCAATGATGCCATCCAGCCGTCTCATCCTCTGTCGTCCCCTTCTCCTCCTGCCCCCAATCCCTCCCAGCATCAGAGTCTTTTCCAATGAGTCAACTCTTCGCATCAGGTGGCCAAAGTACTGGAGTTTCAGCTTTAGCATCATTCCTTCCAAAGAAATCCCAGGGCTGATCTCCTTCAGAATGGACTGGTTGGATCTCCTTGCAGTCCAAGGGACTCTCAAGAGTCTTCTCCAACACCACAGTTCAAAAGCATCAATTCTTCAGTGCTCAGCCTTCTTCACAGTCCAACTCTCACATCCATACATGACCACAGGAAAAACCACAGCCTTGACTAGACGAACCTTTGTTAGCTCTAGTAATTTTCTGATACTATCTTTAGAATTTTCTCTCATATATCATGTCATCTACAAACAGTGAGAGCTTTACTTCTTTTCCGATCTGGATTCCTTTTATTTCTTTTTTTCTCTGATTGCTATAGCTAGGACTTCCAGAATTATGTTGAATAATATGCTGAAAGTAGACACCCTTGTGTTGTTCCTGATCTTAGGGGGAATGCTTTCAGTTTTTCACCATTGAGAATAATGTTTGCTGTAGGCTTATCATATATGGCCTTTACTATGTTCAGGTAGGTTCCTTCTATGCCCATTTTTTTGAAGAATTTTAATCATAAATGGGTGCTGAATTTTGTCAAAGGCTTTTTCTGCATCTATTGAGATGATCATATGGTTTTTATCTTTCAATTTGCTAATATGGTATGTCACATTGATTAATTTGTGTATATTGAAGAATCTTTGCATCCCTGGAATAAACCCAACTTCATCATGGTGTATGAGCTTTTTGATGTGTTGCTGAATTCTGTTTGCTAAAATTTTGTTGAGGATTTTTGCATCTTTGTTCATCAGTGATATTGGCCTGTCGTTTTCTTTTTTCTGTTGTCTTTGGTTTTGGTATTAGGGTGATGGTGGCCTCATATAATGAATTTGGAAGTGTTCCTTCTTTTGCAATTTTTTGAAAGTGTTTTAGAAGGATAGGCATTAACTTTTCTCTAAATGTTTGATAGAATTCTGTGAAGCCATCTGGTCCTGGGCTTTTGTATTTTGGGAGATTTTTGATCACAGTTTCAATCTCAGGGCTTGAGATTGGGTTGTTCATAATTTCTATTTCTTCCTGGTTTAGTCTTGGAAGATTGAACTTTTCTAAGAATCTGTTCATTTCTTCCAGGTTATTCATTTTATTGTCATGTAGTTGCTCATAATCCTCTCTTATAATCCTTTGTATTTCTGCGTTGTCTGTTGTAACATGTCCTTTTTCATTTCTAAGATTTTTTATTTGATTCTTCTCTCCTTTTTTTTTTTTTTTTTGATGAGTCTGGCTAAAGGCTTGTTAATTTTGCTTATCTTCTCAAAGAACCAGCTTTTCATTTTATTAATCTTTACTGTTGTTCATTTCTTTTTCATTTATTTCTGCTCAGATCTTTATGATTTCTTTCCTTCTAATAATTTTGGGTTTTTCTGGTTCTTCATTTTCCAGTTGTTTTAGGTGTAAAGTTAGGTTGTCTATTCCATGTTTTTCTTATTTCTTGAGGTAGGATTGTATTGCTATAAACTTCCATCTTAGAACTGCTTTCACTGCATTCAGTAGGTTTTGGGTTGTCATGTTTTCATTGTCATTTGTTTCTAGAAATTTTTTGATTTCCCTTTGATTTCTTCAGTAACCTGTTGGTTATTTAGAAACATGTTGTTTAATCTCCATGTGTTTGTGTTTCTTACAGTTTTTTCCTTGTAATTGATACCTAGTCTCATAGCAGTGTGGTCGGAGAAGATGCCTGATATAATTTCAATTTTCTTAAATTTACTGAGGTTTGATTTGTGACCCAAGATGTGGTGTATCCTAGAGAATGTTCCATGTGCACTTGAGAAGAAGGTGTATTCTGGTGCGTTTGGATGGAATGTCCTGAAGATATCAATGAGATCCATCTCATCTAATGTATCATTTAAAACACGTGTTTCCTTATTAATTTTGTTTTGATGATCTGTCCATTGGTGTGAGTGGGATGTTACAGTCTCCTACTATTATTGTGTTACTGTCCATTTCTCCTTTTATGTCTGTTAGTGTTTGTCTTCTGTACTGAGGTGCTCCTATGTTGGGTGCGTAGGTATTTACAGTTGTTATGTCTTCCTCTTGGGTTGATCCCTTGATCATTATGCAGTGTCCTTCCTTATCTCTTGTAATCTTTATTTTAAGGTTTATTTTGTTTGATATGAAGATTGTTACTTCAGCTTTCTTTTGCTTTCCATTTGCATGGAGTATATTTTTCCTTCCTCTCACTTTAAGTCTCTATGTGTCTTGAGGTCTGAAGTGGGTTTCTTGTAGACAGCATATATATAGGTCTTATTTTTGTATCCATTCAGCCAGTCTGTGTCTTTTGGTTGGAACGTTTGATCCATTTACATTCAAAATTAATTATTGATATACATGTTCCTACTGCCATTTTCTTAATTGTTTGGAGTTGATTTTGTAGATCTTTTTTCTTCTCTTGTATTTCTTGACTATTTAAGTCCTTTTAATGTTTGTTGTAAAGCTGTTTTGGTGGTACTGAATTCTCCTAACTTTTGTTTGTCTGCAAAGATATTTTTTTCCTCCATCAATTTTGAATGACATCCTTGCTGGGTACTATAATCTTGGTTGTAGATTTTTCCCTATCAGTACTTTAAATATATCCAGCCATTCCCTTCTGGCCTGCAGAGTAGTGTATGGGGTTCCCCTTGTATGTTACTTCTCCCTTGCTGCCTTTAATATTCTTTCTTTGTGTTTAGTCTTTGTTAGTTTGGTTAGTATGTGTCTTGGCCTGTTTCTCCTTGGGCTTATTCTGTATGGGACTCTTTGTGCCTCTTGAACTTGATTGACTATTTCCTTTTCCATGTTGGGGAAATTTTCAACTATAATCTCTTCAAAAATTTTCTCATACCCTTTCTTTTTCTTTTCTTCTTTTTGGACCTCTGTAACTTGAATATTGGTGTGTTTGATATTGTCCCAGAGGTCTCTGAGACTATCCTCAGTTCTTTTCATTCTTTTTACTTTATTCTGCACTTCAGAAATTATTTCTACCCTTTTATCTTCCACAGTGTTTCGTTCTTTTGCTTCAGATATTCTGCTATTGATTCCTGCTATTGAGTAATTTTAATTTTAGTAATGGTGTTGTTTATTCTTTAATTCTTCTAGGTCTTTGTTAATTGATTTTTGCATTTTCTCCATTTTGTTTTCAAGGTTTTTGATCATTTTTGCTATCATTGTTCTAAATTCTTTTTCAGGTAGTTTCCCTATTTCCTCTTCATTTATTTGGACTTCTGCATTTGTTCCTTCATTTGTGTAGTATTTCTCTGCCTTTTCATTTTTTTTTTTTTAACTTATTGTGTTTGAGGTCTCCTTTTTCTAGGCTTCAAGGGAAGTTGATTTTTTTTCCTTGAAGAAGATTGAATTATTTCTTCCTTTTGGTTTCTGCCTTCCTAAGGTTGGTCCAGTGGTTTGTGTAAGCTTTGTATAGGGTGAGATTTGTGCTGAGTTTCTGTTTGTTTGTTTTTCCTCTGATGAGCAAGGCTGAGTGAGGTGTAATCCTGTCTGCTGATGATTGGGTTTGTATTTTTGTTTTGTTTTTTGTTTAGATGAGGTGTCCTGCACAGGATGCTACTGGTGGTTGGGTGATGCAGGTCTTGTATTCAAGTGGTTTCCTTTCTGTGAGTGCTCACTATTTGATACTTCCTAGGGTTAGGTCTCTGGTAGTCTAGGGTCTTGGAGTCAATGCTCCCACTCCAAAGGCTCAGGTCTTGATCTCTGTTCAGGAACAAAGATTCCACAAGTGGTTTGTTATGGCATTAAGTGAGATTAAAACAAATACCCAGAAGTGAGAAACCAAAAATGAACCCCAGACAAATGCCTGTTACAAAATCAGACAAATAATAAGTAAAATAATGGAATATACACAGATACATATACACCCATGAGCAAGTCAGAACAGTCCAACCAAAACAAAGTACATAGACTGACCCAGAGAACAAAGGAAATAAAAAATTATATCTACCAATTAAGAACAAAACTAACTAAAGCATAAACTGGAAAACAAAACTAAAGCAAGGTGCTAAGCAGGAAATAAAGAAATGAAAAGAAAACTAACTAATATGTTGAGAGGAAAGGAAAGAAAGAAAAGAAAGAAAGAACAGATATGCAAAGTTAAATAGAGTTAGATGAAGAAGATTTATATACATTAAAGATAAACTTCAAGGGGAAAAGAACAGTAGGAAAGGCAAACAAAGGATTAAATGTAGAAAAAATATAATGGGGTTAAAATTATTAAAAATTAAAAGTATAAAAAATAGGGAAAAAATGGGAGAAGAAAGAAAATAGGAAAAAAAAAAAAAAAAAGGATAATTCCACAGAACTGCAAAAGCCCAATGTAGAGGCAGAGGTTTATAACAACAGTAAAAAGTGTGACTCAATATACACATATACATTTACATCCATAAGCAAAATCAACAGTCAAACAAAAATAAAGTACAATAGATTGACCCAGTGAACAAATGAAATAAAAAATTATATCTACCAGTTAAGAACAGAACTAAGGTGCAAACTGGAAAACAAAACTAAAGCAAGGTGCCAGTTGGGGAATAGAGCAATGAAAGTAAAACTAACAAATATGTTGAGAGGAAAGCAGAGGAAGAAAAGAATAGATATGCAAAGTTAAATAGAGGTAGATAAAGAAGATTTATATATGTTAAAGATTAACTGCAAGGGGAAAAGAACAGTAGGAATAGCAAACAAAGGAATAAATGTAGAAAAAATAATAATAGGTTTTTAAAATTAGGAATTAAAATTAGAAAAAGAGAAAAGAAAAAAAAATAAAAGGAAAACTCCACATAACTGCAAAAGCCCAATGTAAATGCAATGGTTTATAACAACAATAAAATGTGTGACTGAGAAAAAAAATGCTAAAAAACTTAATTGGATTTCATAGTGCCAATAAAATCGGCAACTATAGCAGAGAAGGAAAAAAAGAAAAAAATAATCCAAAAGCTTCCACAGAACACGTCAAAACATACAAATAATAAATGATTTTCTTCAGTCATTGCTGTCAGAGTCCTTTCCCTCGCTGGCAGTCACAGTCCACCTTACCTCCCTAGGATGTCCTCCAACACTTTGCTGATCTTTGGACCTGCTGTGGGGACAGCTCAGATTCGAATCTGGTCCTACTCTTGTGTATTTCTTTACTCCAATGTCCACAGCTATCAGAACTAGTGCATTTTCTTTTGTGGCAGCTCTCAGTAAACTTTTATATATTCCACAGACATAGAGTCTGCCTAGTTGACTGTGTGGATTTACTCTGCAGCTTGTACAGCTGGTGGGAAGGTTTTGGGTCTTCTTCCTAGCCATACTGCCCCTGGGTTTCAATTGTGGTTTTATTTCCACCTCTGCATGTGGGTCGTCCACTGGGGTTTGTTCCTGAGACTACCCTGGAGGACTTGGGTTTGCTCTATGATGGCCAGGTGTGGAGATGGTTGGGTCGCAGGGGTTCTGGCAGCACCAGGTACTCAGGGGATTTGGCGGCTAGAGTAGCAGGAAGTAAAGTGCTCTAGAAGTGTATGGCAACCAGTATTGGCCAATATGCTCTAGTATTCTTGCCTGGAGAACGTCTCTGACAGAGAAGCCTGGCAGGCCACAGGGTTGCAAAGAGTTGGATACGACCAAAGCAAGCCTGCATGCATAGACGCAAGACTTTTTTTTTGCCCGTGACAGTTCTACCCAGTGAGAGTTGCGTGTGAAGGTGATGCAGCTGTTTGGCTTGTGGGGACCCTGGTGGCGCCAAGTGTGCAGGGAGGCAGGGACTGCCTCCATCACAGGAGTTATGGCCCTATCAGAGTGTTTTTTTTGAGCCTCTTGTAGCTGGTGATCAGAAGGCCTCTTTGGCCTGTCTTTCTCTATAGCGCCACCCATTCAGGCACTTAGAGGGTTCCCTTGCCTGGGGTCCTTCTCTGCTGTTCAGCACATCAGCCACATAGAGGCGCCCCCCCCACCCCCACCCCCGCTGGGTTCTACCTTGTAGGTCAGCACATCAGGCACTTAAAGGGGCACCCTGGGTGGTGTCCTACTCTATAGATCAGTGGGTCAGGCATTTGATGGGCCAGCCTCTCTATTGTTCAGCTGCTGATGCTGGCGTGTGGGGAGAGAGAGGCTATGGTGATGGCTCCACCCCCTACGCGTGACTCAGCCGTATTGCCTTGTTTCTGTGGTTGCCCGGCTTTCCTCCGCAGGCATTTCCCACCACAATTTCGTTCCTCACATCCCCTCAATCCGTCTTTCTGGAGTCAACAGCAGCTCTCACTCTGGGATTGCTCCACAATCCCTAACCCCCTGCTCTTAGCCGCTGAGCCTTCCAGGGGACCAGTGTTCTTATCTGGGGTATGCATGCCTGTCACGACTGTCTGATTCTCTTTCCATTTAGGCTGCCAAAGATCAGCTGTTTCACTCTCAGTCTTAAATGTTTCTCCTCTAACTCAGACAATTGCCCTGATGTGGGGATCAGACCCCCTACTTCAGTTCCCCCACTCACCGAGGGCAGGTCCATTCCTACTAACACTCCTGATTTTTCCCCTAGTTCCTTTGTCCTACTGAGTTTTGCGTGATTCTATATATTCTTTTCCACTGGTCAGGTACTCCTAGCTGGTGTTCTGCATGCACTTCTCTGTCTGAAGGTATATTCCCGATGTATCTGTGGAGAGAGATGTACTCCACGGCCACCTTCTCCTCTGTCATCTTGATCTCTCCCTGATTATTACAAGATATTGAATATAGTTTCCTGTGCTATACAGTAGGTCCTTGTTGTTTGTTTTATGTAGAGTAGTGTGTAGCTGTTTGTCCCAAGCTCCTAATTTATCCTTCCCTACCCCTTTCCTCTTTGGTAATCATAAATTTGTTTTCTATGTTTATTAGTCTGTTTCTGTTTTTCAAAAAAATATTTTTATTTATTAAAAAGTTTCCATTTATTTTGGAGTATAGTTGATTAACAATGTTGCGTTAGTTTCAGCTGTACAGAAAAATGATTCAGTGCATTTCAGAACATGTACATATTCTATTCTTTTTCAAATTCCTTTCACATTTAGGTTATTACAGAACATTGAGCAGAGTTCCTTATGCCTATACAGTACATTCTTGTTGGTTATCCTATTTAAATATAGCAATGTGTACATGTGAATGCCAAACTCCCAATCTTTCCCTCCCCCGCACTCTTCCCCCTGGTAACCGCAAGTTTGTTCTCTAATTCTGTGAGTCTATTTCTGTCTTGTGAATAAGTTAATTTGTATCAAATAAAAAAAAAACTTTTAAACAAATTTTTAGTTAGTGCCAGGTAATCTTTGAAGTTCTTTACAGGTACTGTCTCATTGAATTCATATGTTCTCGCTATGAGATAGGGCTTATCATTATCCCCATTTGACAGATGAGAAAATTGAGAGGTTAATTAACTTGTCCAGAGTTACAAATAGTAAGGTCGAGGCCATGTTTCGAAGCCAGGCAGTCTGCTCCGAGTCAGCGCTCCTAGCTGCCGCGCTGTGCTTTCCACTTAATACTAGAGATTGTATACTCTTCCCAAGTTTTGCTGCAAGTTGTGCCATGGCATTTATGCTCATGGCATAGAGACAAATAAGATTTGGTCCCTACACTCTTGGAGGTCAGAATTCAGTGGAGGAGTTCAGTAGGATTGCTTTTAGAGGCCCCAGTGACAGTTTGCAGGAGGTGGAGGAGGGAGTGACTCTTGTCTGGTGTTGGGAGGGTGGTGGGCAAGGTGAAGGATGCAAGAGAGGCTTTGAAGGAAATGTGGACCAAGAACTATAGATGTTGATGAAGTTATCAGGAAGGGAAGGGAGCATGGATGGGCCTAGATAGGAATTCTGGCCAGAAAGAATAGAGTGCTCTGAGAGTTTTAGGTGTAGGAAGTAAGTAAGTGGGTCTAAAGCTTAGGGATTTCCACTTGAGCAGAAAGAACATTGCCCGGAAGTGGTAGTTAGCACATCTGTATTATTTAAAAGTTCTACATTATCCTAAGTAAGTATGTATTTCTCCTATAAAACTCAAAATAAAGCTATGTTATTTTGCACAATTGTTTCCTTTTTAAGATATCAACTTTTCCCTGTTCTTTTAGAGAAGTCAAAGCTATATTATGCACATGGAGTTCTTAAAATATAAGCTTTGAAATAAGAAACCAGCCTTACCACTCATTGGCTATACGGCACTGCCTTTTCTGGGCCTTAGTTTACTTTCCTATAAATTGAGAATGGTCATAACTACTCTGCTGGGGCCTGATGGAAAAAAAATAAAGGAAACAATGAAAATAAAATATAAAATAACTACTACAGCTTGACAGAGTAGATCAATAAACATTATTTCCCATGCCCTAATCTTTGTAAAATAGTTTCCCCACATATGTTGGGTTAAATCTTGGATCTTTTACTTAAGTGGTTGAAGAGTGCTAAGAGCCCAGTTTCATGGCCACATGAACTTGTTCTTGCTAGCTGCTCAGCTCCTGCGTTATCAGCAGGTACCTGCAACTCATGTACCTTAGGGTAGACTCTAATTAGCCTTCCCAGCTTGGTATAGCTCTGGGAGAAATCCTAATGTACAGCCAAGAGCACTTCTCCCAATATATGGGGGGCTCTCCTGAACCCCACGCAGAACAGAGACCTAGGAGAAGCATCAGGCGTAGCCTTACCATCTTATCAGCTCTCTTGGTTGCCTGTGCACCCCTCTCAGCTCTCTCCCCCCATAGTAACCCAGGATGCTCAGGGTTCTGTACTTCTTGTCTCCATTTCTATTATCTTTTCACAGACTGTACTGCAAAGAGATATATTTGATTTCCTATTTCTAATTATCTGCCTATTTTCTCCACAGTTATTTTCCAGTATTCTCTCAGGAAAGATTGATATGTTCCAGGTCATCCTTAGGGGGACTACTCTATAGCCTCCTTCTGTAATCTTTTTGCTATGAGCTGCTCTTCACCCTGCAGCATGAGTGATCTTTAAGAAAGACTTCCTCTTCTTAAAGCACTCCAGTGGCTGCCTGTGCCCTAGAAGAAAAGCCTAATACCCTACCCTGCCTTACAGAGCTTTCCCGAGTTCCTTTAGCATTATCACTTGAGAAGTTGGAGCAGGAGAGTGGTTGATTTTTTTACTTTGTACAATAATAAAATATGAAAGTTGTTTTGCTCCCAGAGTAAAGATGGTTTTATGAAGTGATACCTTTCTCTCGAAGAGTCTGTTGTTATGTTGGACAAGCAGAAGGAAGGTCTAGACATAAAAAGAAAAACACTTTTTAACCTGAAATTACTTGTAAGGTCCTATAAGGATGGCCTTATAGAAAATCAGCATTTAGAAGATATCTCCAGAGTGTAGGTTGTGACTTTATGAGATGTGTGTTTATGAAGCCAGATGCAGAGGGCTGTACAGATTACCCAGAGAACTGCCAAATAAAAAACTGCTTTGTGCTTTAACCGATACATTGTGAAGTGAGATCTTTGAACAGTGAAGCATTCCTTGAGTTCTTACTCTATAGAACACAGGGAAATTGATCCTATGGGGCAGTGTGGAAGGGAGTGTGTCCAGAAGATGGAAAAGATACTTTCCTGAAGACATTTATAATTAAGAAGAGATAAAATATAGGCACAACATAAGTAGTTTGAGAACAACTATCAAGAAAGAACACTAGAAACATCAGGGCAATGAGCACATACCTAGTGGGTGTGTTGAGGGGTGAAGATAGGTGGGGAGGGATGGCTGGCTGCTGGGGAAAGGGTCTCACAAGAGATGAATTTTGAGCTGTGACTTAAATCATTCAAATTGTTATAGATGAGTCTTCAGGAGGTCATCTGAGAAGGCAGTAATGGCTTGAGCAAAGATAGAAGGATTTAGGAGAAAGTTCAGAAAGACAGAAGCTAGAGGTAAGGCTATGTTGGCAAAGAAAGTTGTGCTTTCCTAAACTACTGTCCAACATCTAGATAAGGATGAGCATTATGGAAACAAACAGAAAGGTACAAGAAATATTGATGTTGTTCAGTTGCCAAGTTGTGTCTGACTTTTCCCAATCCCATGGACTGCAGCACACCAGGCTTCCTTGTCCCTCACCATCTCCTGTAGTTTGCCCAAGTTTGTGTCCATTGAATCAATGATGCCATTCAACTGTCTCATTCTCTGTTGCCCTCTTCTCCTCCTGCCTTCAATCTTTCCAACATCAGGGTCTATTCCAATGATTCAGCTGTTTGCATCAGGTGCCAAGAGTATTGGAGCTTCAGCTTCAGCCTCCAGTGAATGTTCAGAGTTGATTTCCTTTAGGAGTAACTGGTTTGATCTCGTTGCTGTTCAATGGACTCTCAAGAGTCTGCTCTAGCACCACAGCCCGAAAGCATCAGTTCTTTGGCATTCAGCCTCTTTATAGTCCAGAAATGTACTGGTATATACAAGAAATATACTGGTACTTAAAAACAAGTGAATTGCTTTGGGCCCTGAGTATTTTGCAATATAATTTCTGGAAAAGAGTTTCTGAGTTGCTTTGCTGAATCATTCATTCCTCCAACATCTGTTGGGTACTACGTTCCAGGATTCAGGTTAGGTGCTTCATCCTGAAATATCACACACACACACACCTGTTTTGGGAACAGCGAAGGGTGCAAAAGACCCATGAATACTTACACACCCTCCCACTGATGGTAATGTATTAATTCCCAGAAAAACACAGTACCTGTGTGAATAAGGAAGAAAGATATTTTTGAGAGTTTCCCTCCCTCTTTTGGTATATGGGGAAAACACCTTCCAAATCTGGCACAACACAACACTTGCTCCCCAGTAGACATGCGCATGAGTGAGCAATTGACTCAGCCAAGCCGGGTGATTTCAAAACTGACAGCAGTTTCTAGGCATAAGATTTCAGCTCCAAGCGCCTGAGGGAACCCTGTGCTAATTCCACCAATATTTTTAGTAACTTGTAGTTGCAAGTCCAAACCTGGTCATAGCAAGAGCATAAAGGACAGATTTTTATGACCCCTGGAAACTAAATAGTGCACATCATTTACTGAAGAATCAAGTCAAACATTTTTATTTTACAGAATTTTCTTCCTCGGGCTACACTTAAACTGTAGTATTTCAACAAATGACTTGAAGACCATAAAATGCATATTTTGATCCTTTGTATTTAGCTCGTTAGTGAATGACCCTCATCATTTTCCAGTATGAACTGTTACTTTGTAACCCAGATCACGTTCTGTGCTCTCAGCATTCCTTTTTATTGAACTGATATTTTCTCTAAGGAAATTGTCTAGGGACTACATTCACTTTTGAAAAGGAATACTGAACACGGGTACTAGTTATTTTATTTTTCTTCAGATTCCTTAGTTCAAGTAGAAAATTGTAAAAAGCTCATATAAAAAATTACACCAGCAAATATGAAGAGAACTGAGTGATACTAGGTCTTCTCTGTCACCTCAAATGACATGCACGGAATGATCTTTCCTTCAGGTTAGAGGAAGTGTTTGGCCTTATGACAAAACTCATCCTTCTAATTAACCTCAACCTAATGCTGGGAGTATTTTAAAAATTGTGGCTGTTTATAGAGATTTATCCCCATTGCGGATGACACCACCCTTATGGCAGAAAGTGAAGAGGAACTAAAAAGCCTCTTGATGAAGGTGAAAGCGGAGAGTGAAAAAGTTGGCTTAAAACTCAACATTCAGAAAATGAAGATCATGGCATCTGGTCCCATCACTTCATGGGAAATAGATGGGGAAACAGTGGAAACAGTGTCAGACTTTATTTTTGGGGGTTCCAAAATCACTGCAGAGGGTGATTGCAGCCATGAAATTAAAAGACACTTACTCCTTGGAAGAAAAGTTATGACCAACCTAAATAGCATATTCAAAAGCAGAGACATGACTTTGCCAACAAAGGTCCATCTAGTCAAGGCTATGGTTTTTCCAGTGGTCGTGTATGGATGTGAGAGTTGGACTGTGAAGAAAGCTGAGCCCCAAAGAATTGATGCTTTTGAACTGTGGTGTTGGAGAAGACTCTTGAGAGTCCCTTGGACTGCAAGGAGATCCAACCAATCCATTCTGAAGGAGATAAGCCCTGGGATCTCTTTGGAAGGAATGATGCTAAAGCTGAAACTCCAGTACTTTGGCCACCTCATGCGAAGAGTTGACTCATTGGAAAAGACTCTGATGTTGGGGGGGATTGGGGGCAGGAGGAGAAGGGGACAACAGAGGATGAGATGGCTGGATGGCATCACCGACTCTATGGACGTGAGTCTGAGTGAACTCTGGGAGTTGGTGATGGACAGGGAGGCCTGGTGTGCTGCGATTCACGGGGTCGCAAAGAGTCGGACACGACTGAGTGACTGAACTGAACTGAACTGACCTGTGAGAGTTCCCAGGTTAGTGTTTGTAACCTGTGTGAAAGAGGCTCAAGTGTAGCAGAGAGGTGGGAAGGTCAGTTTCCCTTGCTTTCATGTTTCACTGGCTTTCAAGACCCCCTAATGGAGTCTAATAATAGGAAACTGCAGTGTTTGAAATAGTAGTTGGTTAGGAGTCTCTGGTGGCTCAGACCGTAAAGAATCCACCTGCAATGTAGGAGAGTCAGGTTTGATCCCTGGGTTAGGAAGGTCTCCTGGATAAAGGAATGGCTACCTACTCCAGTTTTCTTTCCTGGAGAATTCCACGGACAGAGGAGCCTGGCAGGCTACAATTCATGGGGTTGCAGAGTGAGACACGACTTAGTGACTAACCCTTTCAATTTCACTAGCAGTTTCTGACATAGCCTTCCCAACTTTGCATGAAAATGCCTATGGGGGAACAAAAAAAAATCATAAAACAAAATTATCCCACATAAAAAGATTAAAGGGAAAAAGTTTGTTAACTGAGGGTGGGTTAAGAAATATCTCCTCATCTTCCCTTACTATATACTCATGCCTTACCTTATGAAACAGACCCTGTTTGAAAAAAGGGTAAAAAAACAAAAAAGAAAAATACTGTAATTCCTTCTACTCACCATCTTCCCTGTGTTAGAAACCCAGTGTTTGATCTTTTCTTCCTAAGTTAAGATTTTTTAGATGGCGAAAGTGTAAAATTCGACTTCCCTATCTTTTATGTTCATTTACACAAAAGGTAACTGGAAAACAACAGAGTTGGAAGCAGATGGTGAGTGCTGGCAGGGGCACCTAAAAAGAAATCCACACTTTCATGGAATGAAATGCACAATGTATTATTAAATGAGAATTGTTTCATGCAGTATAAAATATGTAATTCAGTAGTATATGTAAGTGTGTATGGGCACATAAAAAGAAGAATGGGAAGATACACACCCAAAAGCAGATTATTGATGGATAATGAGAATAGGGTGGCTTTCAATTTCTTTTATAAGATTTTATATTATAGGATTTTTAACATAATGAGAATGTTTTACTTGAATAATCCATAAAACACTGTAACACTGTGATTTTTTTAAGGAAGCTCTTTCTGAAGGTCACATAAAGGAGACTTGAATGAGAGGTTAGATTAAATGATATCAATTATTTTCCAAATATTGAGGAAAACTTTGCAAAAGATTGACAAATTTTAGGAGAATGTTTCCCAATAAAATATTAAAATGTATTAAAAATCAGAATATAGGAAAAAAGAGTCCTAGTAAGAGACAGATCCATGGACTAAAAGGAAGAGTGCTGAAACAGACTCTTGTGATAAAGCTCACATTTAAAATCGATGGGAAAAGGATTAATGTATTGTAAATCACTCCAGACAGTAGACTAAACAATTTGTGGAAAAGTTACCTCATAACACATCAAAAGAAACTCCACCCAAATGAGAGATATAAATGTTTCAAAAGAACTGAAGTAAATTGGGTATAGAATAAGTAAACAAATGTAGAAGAACTGAAGCAAATGGAGGAGACTATATAGCATCTGGAAGTATGGAAATTTAATAATGCTGTCATAGGCAGAAACCATAAAATTTAAGTTAGAAAGATTTGATACATAAAGAGTAAAGTGTACTCTGTCAGAAACACCATAAATAAAAATAAAAGACAGATGCATGAATAATGTATTGCTTTTGTAGTCTGTGTTTTCTAATTTTTCTATAGTAAGAATGGTACTTGGTGGTCCATAGAGGATGTTCATGTGATGACCGAGAGGCAGAGCGTGGAGGTTAAGGGGATTTTGGTGCCAGATCACCTCTGTTCCAATCCTGGGATGCTTCTTGTGTGACACTCGACAGTTGAACCTAACCTCTCTCTGTCTCAGTTCCCTGATCTTTGGAATGATGATAGAAACTACCCTAAAGTTGTAAGGATTAAACGTGTTAATAGATATGCATGGCTTTTAGAATAATTCCTGTTCTACAGTGAGCACTCTAAGTGATGGCTTTTATTCTCTAAGACCTTCCTGGTTTCAACATCATGCAATTCTATGGAGGACTAGAGAGTGAATAGGAGCTGGGAGCAAACTATTCCTTTCCCAGTAGAATAATTGACTTCAGAAGAGGGTAACAGATCAAACAAATTGTGGTTTTAGCTCAAGGGATAAGAGAAACCTGTAGTTCCAGGTATGGTCAAATGTGGCCCACTGATACAACAAAAACTAAATTACAGACATAGAAAAAGAAACAGAATAAGAATCAGTATATCCTCTTTACTATCTGCATAAGCAAATCAAATATATAAAATGCTGGCATAAATTGTATGGAGGTGGAAGGGAATAGGTGAGGAGCAAGGTTCTCTTTGTTATCACACATGGACACTAAATGCAATTCCAATTTTCCCTAATTTTCTTCTTTAGATGAAAACTGGAACTCTGGATATAACTGATACAAATGACTCCTTTTCTCAACTTAGTCTTTTATTTTGTTTGACTCTGTGGCAGCAATGATGAGCTGCTTCATTGTTTCTCCATGGTTGCCTGCATGACACAAACCTACCAGAGCTGTGATGAAAATAACAGATGTGCTGAGGAGAGGGCCAGTCACTGTAAATTTGCCATGTAGCCACATTGATATCCGCACCAGGGAAAAGTAGCAATTAACTGAAATACAGCTGTTTTGAAGTTGATTGGGGAAGAATCGTGACCAAAATACATAATGGGTTTAGAGGCTCCCTATTTTTTCTTTTAAAATTATTGTCCTTTTTTTCCTTAGTACAAAAACAACATAATGATAATTGTAGAAGAAAAAAAAAGGAAACAGAGACCAGAAAAATATCATAACCTGTAACCCCAACTCCTAATCTTGTAAAGGGTTAAAGAATGAACGGGTTCAAGAAGCAAACGATTCTTTTAAGAGTAGAACATTTTGGTGTATATCCCTCTGATCTTTTACTTCATCTTTTTGCAAAAATGTAGTTAAATGATGTTTGATGTCTTATACTTCTTTTTCACTTAATATTTTACAAATATATAAAAGATTGTAAAACATTTATGAGCCAAATTTTAATCAGATCAGATCAGATCAGTCGCTCAGTCGTGTCCGACTCTTTGCAACCCCATGAATAGCAGCATGCCAGGCCTCCCTGTCCATCACCAACTCCCGGAGTTCACTCAGACTCACGTCCATCGAGTCAGTGATGCCATCCAGCCATCTCATCCTCTGTCATCCCCTTCTCCTCCTGCCCCCAATCCTTCCCAGCATCAGAGTCTTTTCCAATGAGTCAACTCTTCGCATGAGGTGGCCAAAGTACTGGAGTTTCAGCTTTAGCATCATTCCTTCCAAAGAAATCCCAGGGCTGATCTCCTTCAGAATGGACTGGTTGGATCTCCTTGCAGTCCAAGGGACTCTCAAGAGTCTTCTCCAACACCACAGTTCAAAACCATCAATTCTTCAGGGCTCAGCCTTCTTCACAGTCCAACTCTCACATCCATACATGACCACAGGAAAAACCATAGCCTTGACTAGACGAACCTTTGTTGGCAAAGTCATGTCTCTGCTTTTGAATATGCTATCTAGGTTGGTCATAACTTTCCTTCCAAGGAGTAAGGATCTTTTAATTTCATGGCTGCAGTCACCATCTGTAGTGATTTTGGAGCCCAGAAATATAAAGTCTGACATTGTTTCTACTGTTTCCCCATCTATTTCCCATGACGTGATGGGACCAGATGCCATGATCTTCGTTTTCTGAATGTTGAGCTTTAAGCCAACTTTTTCACTCTCCACTTTCACTTTCATCAAGAGGCTTTTTAGTTCCTCTTCACTTTCTGCCATAAGGGTGGTGTCATCTGCGTATCTGAGGTTATTGATATTTCTCCCTGCAATCTTGATTCCAGCTTGTGTTTCTTCCAGTCCAGGGTTTCTCATGATGTAGTCTGCATATAAGTTAAATAAACAGGGTGAGAATATACAGCCTTGATGTAGTCCTTTTCCTATTTGGAACCAGTCTGTTGTTCCATGTCCAGTTCTAACTGTTGCTTCCTGACCTGCATACAAATTTTTCAAGAGGCAGATCAGGTGGTCTGGTATTCCCATCTCTATCAGAATTTTCCACAGTTTATTGTGATCCACACAGTCAAAGGCTTTGGTATAGTCAATAAAGCAGAAATAGATGCTTTTCTGGAACTCTCTTGCTTTTTCCATGATCCAGCGGATGTTGGCAATTTGATCTCTGGTTCCTCTGCCTTTTCTAAATCCAGCTTGAACATCAGGAAGTTCACGGTTCACATATTGCTGAAGCCTGGCTTGGAGAATTTTGAGCATTACTTTACTAGCGTGTGAGATGAGTGCAATTGTGCACTAGTTTGAGCATTCTTTGGCATTTCCTTTCTTTGGGATTGGAATGAAAACTGCCCTTTTCCAGTCCTGTGGCCACTGCTGAGTTTTCCAAATTTGCTGGCATATTGAGTGCAGCACTTTCACAGCATCATCTTTCAGGATTTGGAATAGCTCAACTGGAATTCCATCACCCTCACTAGCATTGTTCGTAGTGATGCTTTCTTAGGCCCACTTGACTTCACATTCCAGGATGTATGGCTCTAGGTCAGTGATCACACCATCGTGATTATCTGGGCCGTGAAGATCTTTTTTGTAGAGTTCTTCTGTGTATTCTTGCCATCTCTTCTTAATATCTTCTGCTTCTGTTAGGTCCATACCATTTCTGTCCTTTATCGAGCTCATCTTTGCATGAAATGTTCCTTTGGTATTTCTGATTTTCTTGAAGAGATCCCTAGTCTTTCCCCTTCTGTTGTTTTCCTTTATTTCTTTGCATTGATCGCTGAAGAAGGCTTTCTTATCTCTTCTTGCTATTCTTTGGAACTCTGCATTCAGATGTTTTTATCTTTCCTTTTCGCGTCTCTTCTTTTCACAGCTATTTGTAAGGCCTCCCCAGACAGCCATTTTGCTTTTTTGCATTTCTTTTCTATGGGAATGGTCTTGATCCCTGTCTCCTGTACAATGTCATGAACCTCATTCCATAGTTCATCAGGCACTCTATCTATCAGATCTAGGCCCTTAAATCTATTTCTCACTTCCACTGTATAATCATAAGGGATTTGATTTAGGTCATACCTGAATGGTCTAGTGGTTTCCCCTACTTTCTTCAGTTTAAGTCTGAAAAATTCTGTGAAAAATCTATTATAAGTATCATACTTTATTTTACCTACTTTTTGATTTTGGACACTTAGATTACCTCTGTCCTGTGACTATTGTTGTATAGAAATCTTTGGGCATGTGAGTTATTTCCTTAGCCTAAATTCTTAGAAATTCAATTTCTAGTTTAAAGTTTGTAGATATTTCAAAGAACTTGATCTTTTGCCAAATTGCTCTGAAGAAAGGTATTATAAATTTATGACATATTTTATATGCGAGCTTGTATAAGAATGCCTAATTCTCCTTATCTTTGACAGCCCCTGGAATTGCAGCTATTTTTTATCTTTCCATTCTGACTGGACTAGTCTTGTCCTCTAAAAGATTTCTAGTGGTTCTGGGAGAACTGATTAAACACATGGAAAAAATGAACTTCAAGGCCTACTTCATGCTATAAACAAAACTTAATTAAGAATAAATCATTGACATATTTAAGTGGTAAATTATAAAGTTTCTAGAAGAAAACATAGGAGGATATCTTTGTAAACTCAGGGAAGACACAGATTTCTTATAAAAAATCACTAACTATACATTAAAAAATTGATGAGTTATACTTTATTAAAATTAAATGTGTTTTCTCATTAAGAGACATTGTGAAGAAAATGAAAACAAAAGCCTGAGATGGAAAAGTGTATTCATCTGTAGATGAATATGTATTTGTACATATACAAAAGGATTGTAGCTAAAACATATAAAGAAGTTCTATAACTCAATAATAAAAGATAAATCACCCAATTTAAGTGGTATTAAGGACATGAAAAGAGATTCAACATCATTAGTTATTAGGAAAGCACAAATTTAAATCACAGGGAGAAACCATTTCAAACCCACTGATGGGGCTAAAATTAGGAAGCCTACACCAAATGTTGGCAAGGGTGTGAGGCAACAGAACTGTATTTTGTTTGTGGGTGTCAAAAATGGTATACTCATACTGAAAAACATTTTGGCAGTTTCTTAAAATGTTTGAATCTTCACCTTCTCTGAGGTATGTCATTTCTACTTCTAGGTATTTCCCTGGGGAGAAATGAAAACATCTATCCTATCTGTCAAAAAAAAAAAATGTGTATGTGAATGTTTGTGGATCGTGGAAGCTTATCAATAGAATCTCCAAATGGGAAACAGCCCAAATATCCCTCAACAGGAGAATAGTTAAACTCATATATTTATACAATGAAATACAGCTAGCAATGACATGGAAAAATCTTAGAAACATTGTATTGAGTGAAAGAAGATAGACACAAAAGAGTTCCCTTCTAAGAGTCTGTTAATAGGAAATTCAGTGATGGGCAAAACTGACATGTGGTAGAAATCAGAACAGTGGTTTTCAGTAAGGTCTTCTATTAATGATGAAGAGTGACATGAAAACTCTTTGGAGTGATGGAAATGTTCTGTATCTCCACAGGTTTTTGTTTATATGGATGTATGTATGCGTGCTCAGCTGATCAGTTGTGTCTGACTCTTTGTGACCGCATGGACTGAAGCCCCCAGGCTCCTCTGTCCATGGGATTTTCCAGGCAAGAATACTGTAGTGGGTTGCAATTTTCTCCTCCAGGAAATCTTTCTGACCCAGGGATTGAACCCAAGTCTCCTGTGTCTCCTGCATTGGCAGGCAGATTCTTTACCACTGAGCCACCTGGGAAGCCCCACATGGGTGTATACATTTGTCAAAGCTTGTAAAACTGTACCCTTAAAAATCTGTGTTTTTCTCTGTGTGTGAATTTCAGTCAGTTCAGTCACTCAGTTGTGTCCGACTCTTCGCGACCCCATGAATTGCAGCACGCCTGCCCTCCCTCTCCATCACCAACTCCCAGAGTTCACTCAAACTCATGTCCATTGAGTCGGTGATGCCACCAGCCATCTCATCCTCTGTCATCCCCTTCTCCTCCTGCCCCCAATCCCTCCCAGCATCAGAGTCCTTTCCAATGAGTCAACTCTTCACATGAGGTGGCCAAAGTATTGGAGTTTCAGTTTTAGCATCATTCCTTCCAAAGAACACCCAGGGCTGATCTCCTTTAGAATGGACTGGTTGGATCTCCTTGCAGTCCAAGGGACTCTCAAGAGTCTTCTCCAACACCACAGTTCAAAAGCATCAATTCTTCGGCGCTCAGCTTTCTTCACAGTCCAACTCTCACATCCATACATGACCACTGGAAAAACCACAGCCTTGACTAGATGGACCTTTGTTGGCAAAGTCATGTCTCTGCTTTTGAATATGCTATCTAGGTTGGTCATAACTTTCCTTCCAAGGAGTAAGCGTCTTTTAATTTCATGGCTGCAATCACCATCTGCAGTGATTTTGGAGCCCCAAAAAATAAAGTCTGACACTGTTTCCACTGTTTCCCCATCTATTTCCCATGAAGTGGTGGGACCAGATGCCATGATCTTCATTTTCTGAATGTTGAGCTTTAAGCCAACTTTTTCACTCTCCACTTTCACTTTCATCAAGAGGCTTTTGAGTTCCTCTTCACTTTCTGCCATAAGGGTGGTGTCATCTGCATGTCTGAGGTTGTTGATATTTCTCCTGGCAATCTTGATCCCAGCTTCTGCTTCTTCCAGTCCAGCGTTTCTCATGATGTACTCTGCATAGAAGTTAAATAAGCATGGTGAGAATATACAGCCTTGATGTACTCCTTTTCCTATTTGAAACCAGTCTGTTGTTGCATGTCCAGTTCTAACTGTTGCTTCCTGACCTGCATATAGGTTTCTCAGAGGCTATAGATGTGAATTTTACCTCAATAATAAAATTCATTTTGGGAGGGAGGCTCAAGAGGGCATATATATATATATATATATATATATATATATATATATATATACTTATGACTGATTTGAGTTGTTTCATGGCAGAAACTAGCACAATATTGTAAAGCAATTATCACCAATTAAAAAAAAATTCAAAGCCAGAATTCAAAACTCTATGGATATTAGTGATTGCAATCATAAACAACTGAAAATGAATATGTAAAAACTAACAAAACTTTTTGGGGTAATAGGAAATGAGGGATTTTTGTTTTTAAAGTTCTTTTTATATTTCTGTATTTTTATTTTTTTAAAGATTTTTTGGTGTCTTTTTTGAATTTGTTCCAATACTGTTTCTGTTTTATGTTTGGTTTTGGCTGCCAGGCCTGTGGGATCTTAGCTCCCCAAACAGGGATTGAGCGCACACTGCCTGCACAGGAAGGTAAAGTCTTAACTTCTGGACTTCCAGGGAAGTCCATGTATTTTTATTTTTTAAATGCAAAAGTAAAGAAATTTTGTTAAAATGAAAAAAAAAGAACATTTCTGATATTTTAAAGATTTCAATGTAGAAGTATAAAATAATGAAATTTCAGTTCAGTTCAGTTCAGTCACTCATTCGTGTCCGACTCTTTGCAACCCCATGAATCGCAGCACGCCAGGCCTCCCTGTCCATCACCAACTCCGGAATTCACCCAAACTCATGTCCATTGAGTCGGTGATGCCACCAGCCATCTCATCCTCTGTCATCCCCTTCTCCTCCTGCCCCCAATCCCTCCCAGCATCAGAGTCCTTTCCAATGAGTCAACTCTTCACATGAGGTGGCCAAAGTATTGAAGTTTCAGCTTTAGCATCATTCCTTCCAAAGAACACCCAGGGCTGATCTCCTTTAGAATGGACTGGTTGGATCTCCTTGCAGTCCAAGGGACTCTCAAGAGTCTTCTCCAACACCACAGTTCAAAAGCATCAATTCTTCGGCGCTCAGCTTTCTTCACAGTCCAACTCTCCCATCCATACATGACCACTGGAAAAACCATAGCCTTGACTAGACAGACCTTTGTTGGCAAAGTAATGTCTCTGCTTTTGAATATGCTATCTAGGTTGGTCATAACTTTCCTTCCAAGGAGTAAGCGTCTTTTAATTTCATAGCTGCAGTCACCATCTGCAGTGATTTTGGAGCCCCCAAAAATAAAGTCTGACACTGTTTCCACTGGTTCCCCATCTATTTGCTGTGAAGTGATGGGACCAGATGCTTTTAGGAGCATATATTTATAACCTTGGGTGGGGTGAACTTCCTAAGCAAGACAAGAAACCCAGTTTCAATGAAACTGATATATTAAACTTCAAGAATCCTGAAAATGTTTATGTTTAAACATAGCATAAAAGAAAGCACAAGATACAATATGAATGAGAAACAATTATTTCAACACCTATGATGGGCAAAAATTAACAACCCTAATAAACAATGACCTCCTGTAAATGGATAAGAATAAGGCAAATGACTTAATAGAAAAAAATGGGTGAAATATATGCACAGATAATTTACATAAAGAAGAATGAAAATAACCAGTAAACACATGAAAAGATGCTCTGTTTCACTTGCACTCAGGGAAACAAATATTAAACTGCTAGTGCAGTAAAAATGGGAAATTTTGGAAATATTAAGTGTTGGTGAAATTGGAAAATGGGTAGTCAAACTTCACTAGTTGACATTTGATTTGCTTGAAAGTTTTAGGAAAGCATCGGGCAATATCTATCAAGACAAAATACAGCAAGTCATTTGCCCTTGCACTCCCTTTTGATAATCTCTACTATGGAACAAAAGCACAAGTACTTAAGGATATGTGAATAAGGATATTTAATGTTGTTTGTAGTAGGAAATAAACAAGCTGGGAACAATCAGAATGAACATTAATGGGAGACTGGTAGAATAAATTATAATAATCTTTACTGTAACTGTTACACCAAAATTAAAAAGTAAATCAGATTTACATATATCGACCTAGAGGGAGTCCAGTGATATATTATTATGTGAAAAGAGCAAGTTGGAGACTAATGTAGAACATGTTAGTCCATTCCAGATTTTAAAAAAAGGAAATGCAAATATAGATATGCACCTTATTAGAGCATAAACATGTAATACTTCTGCTTTCTACAATAATTGTCACATTCATTTCTCTTTCAAAGTTCCTCCCTACTGAGTAACAGACATGGTTAGTAATAATATTTAACCAAATTCCATAACTTTTCAGTTTTTACAGTCTCATTTTTGTCTTTAAGAGGCAACCAAATATATGTCTCAGCTGTGCATTTTATCCCATTTTCAACAATCTGATAAGAAACTCCTCTCTTCCAGAAGAGTAAGAGGGCAGAATGGTTGATGGAAATTTCTCAAGAGAGTGGATGTTTTGGTAAAAATAACTGTTGTGTGAATTCACACAGGACTTCAAGGGAAGAAAGGGATTGGCTTACCCTATACTGATTCTCATCTCTGTTGATAAATGATAGAATTACTAGACTGCTGCTAGTGATGATTCCACTTTCTTTTTCACTGTATCAATTTTTTTTAATTTTATTTTATTTTTAAACTTTACAAAATTGTATTAGTTATGCCAAATATCATAATGAATCCGCCACAGGTATACTAACTAGTTCCTCGCTAAATTGAGGTTACGACTGAGCGACTTCACTTTTACTTTTCACTTTCATGCATTGGAGAAGGAAATGGCAACCCACTCCAGTGTTCTTGCTTGGAGAATCCCAGGGACGGGGGTGCCTTGTGGGCTGCCGTCTCTGTGGTTGCACAGAGTCGGACACGACTGAAGCGACTTAGCAGCAGCAGCAGCAGCAGCAGGAGCAGCAGCAGCAGCAGAGCAGCAGCAGCAGCATAGCAGTAAGAGGGCTTCCCTGGTGGCTCAGAGGATAAAGCGTCTGCCTGCAATGAAAGAGACCCGGGTTCGATCCCTGGGTTGGGAAGAGCTCCTGGAGAAGGAAATGGCAACCTTGCCTGAAAAATCCCATGGATAGAGGAGCCTGGCGGGCTACAGTCTATGGGGTCGCAAAGAGTCGGACACGACTGAGCGACTTCACACATAGTAGTAAGAGATTAATATCTTATTGGAAAATTAGTCCCCATGGGTGCATAATATGAAAAAGACTGATAGGCAGAAAGAATATCTAGTGAAGTAAATTAATAAAACATCTTCCTTTTTAAATTCATATAGAAGTTCGCCGAGAAGATCACCTACGAGGAGCTCGTGGAGGGCACGGGCGACCTGGAGGAGGACAGGGCCCTTCCCGAGGGTTTGCAGGGCTGGTGTAGGGGGCCCGCCGCAGGAGAGCCCAGCCTAGTGCCTCAGCCTGGAGAGCAGCCTCCAGGACCCCCAGGAAGCAAACTGAAGCGCATGTAACCCGAAGCAATGGCACCCCACTCCAGTACTCTTGCCTGGAAAATCCCACGGACAGAGGAGCCTGGTGGGCTGCAGTCCATGGGGTCACTAAGAGTCGGACACGACTGAGCGACTTCACTTTCACTTTTCACTTTCACGCATTTGAGAAGGAAATGGCAACCCACTCCAGTGTTCTTGCCTGGAGAATCCCAGGGATGGGGGCGCCTGGTGGGCTGCCATCTATGGGGTCGCATAGAGTCGGACATGACTGAAGCGAATTAGCAGCAGTAGCAGCAGCAGCTTCCAAGTCTGTCTGTCCAGTAATAGGGGCATCTTTGTCCCTTGGGGGCTCCCAAAGAATGAGAATTGCTTTCTTAGGTCATTTGAACTGTTTTCAAGTGAGTTAGGCCTGGTTTATGAGTGCAGGAAATCAATTATATATGTTTACTTCTTTTCCATCTACTCTACTTTCCTCTGGCTCATGTGAGTATCTCTATTCCTTCCTCTACTATATTAGAAATTGTTATTGGCTGATTGATTTTTATTTATTTTAGGGAGGAAGAAGAAGTAATTTACTGTATGGAAGGCACCTAGTCTATGCTTACCAAAATGGGATCCATCCCGTCCACTTGACCTGTATTCACAGACCAACACTGGGATATCTTTGTTGACTTTTCTTGGGTCTCTTCTTTTCTTCCTTGTGCGCATGAGCTCAGTTGTGTTTGACTCTTTGCGCCCCCATGGACTATAGCCCACCAGGCTCCTGTGCCCATGGACTTTTCCAGGAAAGAATACTGGAGTGGGGGGCCATTTGTTCCTCCAGGAGATCTTCCCGACCCAGGGATCGAACCCACATCTCTTCTGTCTTCTGCTCTGGAAGGTGGTTTCTTTACCTAAAGTCTCCTGTATCCTAGGTTTTATTGCCTTTGTTCACAGTTAAGATTATTTACTCTCCTTTTCTCCTCCTCACATGTCTCAGTGTCACTATTCAAAGTAGCTAAGAGCTTGGGACAGTAGCTGAAGTCTCTCCCTGATACTGGCCTGGCCATAATTCTGATTTCTGACAGTGCCTCACAAAGTTGGCAAGCTGCATGATGCTGAGGATTTGCTGCACATAAACAAAATTACAGATAGGACATCTCTGTGTGAGCAGTTGCTTTCACTTTGGACCTGATCCTATTAACACAATGCCCGCTGCTGCTGCCGAAGAGAAAAAACTATTTGAAGTGTTTATAAGAAGTCATGATTTATAAAATGCAAATCATAAAGAAAATACATTTAGAGCTGGAAGCGACAAAAGTTGAACCCTCCCGTTTTATAGTTAAGGAAAGGCAAGCTTGAGTGACTTACCTGAGGTTACACAGCTAGGAGAATGAGGAGTCTTGGAACTTGGTGAACTATTGTGAAACTGAAAACAGAAGCAGTATAGGAAAGCAAATTCAGAAAGCCCATGTTTTTTCCTACTCACTTAACAACATACAAGTTTAAGATTGTATTTAGTCACAGTGTTCCATCCATTTGAGAGCCATACAAAAAAATTCCTTTGTAAAATACTTAAGTCTTTCTTGTGTTAAGGTGCTCTAGATCTTTCAAAGGTAGTGCAGATTAGCTCATTAACATTTCTGTCTTTCTAACACCTTGTCATTGTCATTTAGGGAACAATTGGTAATTTTGAAATATGCAGAACCGGGAATTGCACATTAAATCATTTGGGAGCTTTAAAAAAGCATCATTGTGACCATTTGGGGGCTTTAAAAAAGCATCAATGTGGCCAGGTCCCATCCTTAGAGATTGTGATTTGATTGGTCTGGAGGAGGTCGAGGAATGAGGTGTTTTTTTTTTTAATTAAATTAAAAAATATTGGAGTATAGTTGATTTATATTGTTGTTAGTTTCAGGTAAAGTGATTCAGTTATACATATGTCCATTCTTTTTCAGATGCTCCATATAGGTTATTACAGAATACTGAGTAGAGTTCCCTGTGCTATATAGTAGATCCTTGTTGATTTTCTGTTTTATATATAGCAGTGTGTATATGTTGGAGAAGGCAGTGGCACCCCACTCCAGTACTCTTGCCTGGAAAATCCCATGGATGGAGGAGCCTGGAAGGCTGCAGTCCATGGGGTCGCTAAGAGTCGGACACGACTGAGCGACTTCACTTTCACTTTTCACTTTCATGCATTGGAGAAGGAAACGGCAACCCACTCCAGTGTTCTTGCCTGGAGAATCCCAGGGACGGGGGAACCTGGTTGGCTGCCGTCTATGGGGTCGCACAGAGTGGGACACGACTGAAGCGACTTAGCAGCAGCAGCAGCAGTAGCAGTGTGTATATGTGAATTCCAAACTCCTAATGTATCCCTTCCCCTACCCATTTCCCTGTTGGTAACCATAAATTTGTCTTCAAAGCCTGTGAGTCTGTTTATGTTTTGTAAATAAGTTCATTTGTGTCATTGTTATAGAGTCCACATATAAGTGATATGATATGATATTTGTCTGTCTGATTTACTTCACTTAATATGATAATCTCTAGGTCCATCCTTGTTGCTGCAGATAGCATTATTTAATTCTTCTTTATGGCTGAGTATTATTTCATTGTATATGTGTACCACATCTTCTTTATCCTAAAATGAGTATTTTTAAATACTCCTAGATTATTCCAATGTACACCCAGATTTGAAAACAATTACTCTAGAATAGTGATTTGCAAAGTGTGGTCTCTGGCCCAGCAGCTTTGCCATTGCCTGGAAACTTATTTGAAATATATATCCCCAGACCCTTTCCTAAACTTTCTGAATCAGAAACTTTGAGGGTAGGGACCAGCAAGCAGTGTTTTAACAGGCTCCCTAAGTGGTGCTAATGAACGCTAATACTTGAAGAAAAGTGCTGGTCTGACTCAGGATGGGCAAACTATGTAGCCTGTTTTTGTAAATAAAGCTTTACAGGAACATGGCCACACTCATTCACTTATATATAATACAGTGACATAGTCCAATAGTGACCAAGATTGTATGATCCACAAAGCCTGAAACATTTACTATTTAGCTTTATAAAGAAAAAGTTTGTTGACCCCTGAACCGTGCTTTTCAAATTTTACTGTTCAGATGGGGATCTTGTTAAATTGCAAACTCTAATTCAGTGTGCCTGGGATGTGTGTTCACTCTGCTTATAAAGGATCTACTCCAAGACTGAAGGCAGGAGGAGAAAGGGGCAACAGAGGATGAGATGGTTGGATGGCATCACTGACTCAATGGACACAAGTTTGAGCAAACTCTGGGAGATTGTGAAAGACAGAGGAGCCTGGAGTGCTGCAATCCACCGGGTCACAAAGAGTCGGACTTAGCGACTGAACAACAACTCCAGTAGTTCTTGGTGAGGACATGCTACAGCCTACGAGAACTTTTCAAAATAAATATGTAGTTGGAAATGGGTGCAAGTGGGGTGGAGAGAGCAGTTGTTTATTGGAATTTAGTGACAGGAAGGGCGTGTGGCTTACAACAGCTCTTCCATTGACTGTCTTGTCCTTTCTACCCTGAAAGCCACTGTGAGGATCACACAAGTATTAGGGTCACGAGGTGGCAGAGGAAGGACTAGCATCCAGAGCTAGCACTGCGCTCTGCCCAAAGAAGGTGATGATTGAGCATTTGACTGTCCGATAGGACTCAGGTTTCTTGGTTTGTAGTCTGGTCAATTTCTGGAACAAAGCAGCTTCCAGTGCGCATGTGTAGACTCCTGGGCTCCACTGAGTGCTCTCGGCCTGTAGGCAATTTCATCCCGACCCTGTGACTCTTGCCTCCCTGGGACTCACCTGTATAGTTAAGTTCCTGAGAGGGACACAACCCCAACCCTCACAGGACCAGGCAGCCTTTGTTAGAAATTGCTTTGTTTGTGGGGACTCTGAGCACAAACGTGTTCTTAAGCTTGTCTTGGTAGCCCCATGACTGTGAGGTGCTGGGAGTGGGAGACTTCTGCTTGAAAACGAGGGTGGTGGGAACGAAGGGCCAGGAAAAAGCGCCTCCCAGCCGCAGCCTAACAGCTGACGTGGTGCAGGGCAGCCTGCTGTGCAGCAGCCGTATTTTCCGAGTCTAGTCTGTCACTAAATAATATGGCACAGATGTTGCTGAATATTTTATGGTTAACTTGCCCTAGGGGTCTCTAAATGTTTTATAATTTCTGGGTAAATAAAGCAATCATTGGGGGCCTTGTGCTCTAAGCAGCAGGTTCAATATTGTTATCCCGCCACACATAGGAGACTTTCCTTCTTCTCCCAGTCACGCTTTGACAAGGCAATAGCCGTAAAGGTTAAAGTTCCTGTGTGAACAGTGAGAACACAGGAAAATAACATCTACCGGATGGTGAAGGCTAATTTCAGGACCTTTGTAATGATTCTGTAACTTGATTTTAGACAAAATCTTGAAAACTGAGATTGATGTTTCTTGCTTTTTGGGGTTGAAGCCTTTTGGGATTGACCGATGGAGCAGGAGTGTTTTCTTTATGATGAGGGTGCGTACAGTTGTTGGTCTAAAAGGGACATATTCATCTCAAGATTAGGTCAGCTCAGTGTGAGGAAGCACTTTGAATCTTCCGGTCCTCTGTCTTTAACCCACTTCGGCATCCTAAACAACAGAGGGCGCTCTACTGATAGCAATCTGAGGGACCCATCTCCTGGGTGAGGACCAGATGATCTGAGTTGTGCGCCTGGGTTTACACTTCATTTGCTTCTTCACTTATGTTCAGTGAACTCATGGTGGAATCCTGGTCCACGGGTCAAGGTAGGGAGTGTGAGAGTGTGGGAGACGGGATTTAGAGAGTGGGGAGGAATGGCACTACACTGTAGAGAGATGTGTGGCTCAGGGACTTAGGAGATAGAACTTCAGATTCTGGTGCTGCTTCTTGCTAGCCTTGTCTTTGAGCAGTTATGTTACCCCTCCCTGCAGTTTCCTCATTAATAAAATGGTGATAAATACTAACTCATTTGAAATAAGTATTTGGCACGATGCCTGGCTTATAGGATGTGTTCAATAAATAATAGCTTTTAAAAGAAGCAAGCAAGCAGACACATTCTTGGGTTCGGCTAGAGGAAGAGGGGCAGAACATAAGTAGGGAGCCTGCTCATTTACTGTGCTGGCATAACTCATTTTAGAACATGTTACACAGACTAAGATTTTATATGTATATATTCCTGCTAACCTGTTGATTAAAAACAATCCTTTATAAGGTGTGGATAAGTTTTGCCTGTTATTTCATATTGGCTTTCCATTTATTTGGGAGGTGCTGGGTTGTTTTTTTTTTTTTTTTCACATCTAAATGATTTGACAGTGTGAAATTCTAAAATAGAAGTTTGAACTTGTTCTCTCAAATAATCCTATGCTTTTTTAGACAGAAACTTGATACACCCAAGAATAAAACCAACTTAAAGAAGAAGGGTGATGTGAACTCTTTGGAGGTGCTTTCCAAACCTCATTCCAGATTTAGGATCTGAAGATACAAAAGAAATGGCTTTTACCACATTTCACTTCAAATGGTAGGAATCTTCTTTGACACAGATGATGGAATTTCAGCGCCAAAAGAGTCCTTGAGCTTCTCATGCTTTAAAAAATACCTTGCCTGCCTCCTTTCCTCCCTCCCTCCACCCAATTAAATAATCTCTTAGCAGTGAGGCTAGGCTAGCAGCAGTTTTACAAGCATCTCAGGTGATTCTGATGCAACCAGCCATGTAAACCCTTGATTTATACCAGCTGATTTTACTGATGAATTAAGTACTTTTTGCTGGTAGGAAGAAGGCCATCTTTCCTGTGGCCTTCAAAATCCTGTTAACCTATTGATTAAAAACAATCCTTTATAAGGTGTGAATAAGTTTTGCCTGTTATTTCATATTGGCTTTCCATTTATTTGGGAGATGCTGGGGTTTTTTTCACATCTAAATGATTTGACAGTGTGAAATTCTAAAATAGAAGTTTGAAATTGTTCTCTCAAATAATCCTATGCTTGGGCTTCCCTGGTAGCTCAGACGGTAAAGCATCTGCCTGCAGTGCGGGAGACCTGGGTTCGATCCCTCGAATATCCCCTGGAGAAGGAAATGGCAACCCACTCCAGTACTCTTGACTGAAAAATTCCATGGACTGACAAGCCTGGTAGGCTACAGTCCATGGGGTTGCAAAGAGTCAGACATGACTGAGCAAATTCACTTCACTTCTTTCAGAAATCCAACCAGTTAGAAACCTTCAACAACTTGCCCAGCCCCTTTCTGCCTTTTCCCTTCAGTTTTCAGGGTGAAGTTCGGGGTCTTCAGCTTAACTTACAGCTCTTTTCACTATTTGCCTCTTGCTCCACTTCTCCCCTCAGTGCTTCTGTTCCCCTACGTCTCCCAGACACCCTTTGTCTAGGTGTGCCCAGCTGCTCGCCTTTCTAGAATGTGGCGTGATGCTTCACAGTGCCACACTTCAATGCATGCTTTCCCTTCTTCCTGCTGGGCTGCCTTTATCTGTTTCCTCATTTTCAAAATGCAGTTCAAGCTGAGATTCCCAAGTAGAGAGGCAACCAGGGAGCATTAGCTGTGGCTGCCTGGGTCAAAACACTGTAGATTCATTTAAACACTGGGAAAAACTCTTTCAGGGTCTTTAATTTCAAGCTCAAGTGTTTTCAGGCTGGATTGGTATCAAAGATGTGTGAAGGAGGATCAGTTGTGAGACCAAAAAAGTTACCGGGCTCTGATGGCTTGGAGAACATGTGACCCATTAAAAGATGACTAAATTTCACCTTTTGAGAAACATGGAACAACTGGTCCAGGGTTTTTGCTAATTTACAACCCTCGCAATGATCTTATTTTAGAGATTTGATTGAGGCTGGATGTTTCCACTGGCCTGGTTGAGAGCTACTGTACTGGCTGAGTTCGGAGAGTTTCCTTGATAGGAAAAAGGTAAAGCTTTATTCTGACACATAAACACCCTGGGCCCGTTTGCCTACTTCAGGGGTCATTGTCCAACCCAAGGTCTGGAGAGTCCTGGGTACGCTTTGGCTCTTCTCTTTTCTTTGCCAAGAGACTCATTGTTGGAGATAGAGGAAAGTCTTACATATCATGCCATCAACGGGGTGGGAAAAAGATAGCAGAAATAGTAAGCTGTGAAGGGTGTGCTGTGTAGGATAAAATAAGACATCTTAATTGATCAGTGGATGGTGAAGGTTTGGAGAGGAAAGACTGGGAGATTGGGATGTCCGTTGTTTGTCAAGATAACAACCCCTTGTCCCCTACGTTAAAGGCATCTTACAATAAATGGGAGATTTCCTTCTTAGTTCCTGGACACTTGCCATCTCTCTGTCTTGCTTCTGTGTTGTGGTGACCCATAGTGCTTTATGAGATGCAGGCAACTTCCTGGGCCAGTGCTGCTGAATGGCCAAGTGTGTCTTCATTCATGCCTGTGGTCACTAAAGGGATAACTTGGCTTGCAAAGCAGGAAAGTCTGTGTTTAAGGCAAACCCTCCTCAGTTAATACACTTTCTCACCTTGAAAGTCTTGGTTGCAGAAAGATAAATTTTTATAATACAAGTAAAATAATAGGAACTGAGGAACAGTGAATTATTTATCACTTAAATAAAAAGAAGGGACAAGTCATAGGTTTAAATAGGAAGATCTTAATGACTTGTTTCCATTCATAGTTAACTTTTAAGCAACCATGTTATTTAACCATGTTATATTTGTATATTATTTACACTGTTTTCACTGTTCAGTTTAAATACAAAGCTGATCTTGAGATATATAGAAACCTAAGCTATCTTTAAAGATTTATTTATTTTCTTTTGGCTGCATTGGGTCTTTGTGGCTTTGTGCAGGCTTTCTCTAGTTGTGACAAGCAAGGGCTACTCTTCACTGCAGTGTGGGGACTTCCCATTGCGGTGGCTTCTCTTGTTGCAGAGCATGGGCCCTAGGGTGTGCAGGCTTCAGCAGTTGTGCACATGGGCTCAGTAGTTGTGTCTCCTGGGCTTAGTTGCTCTGTGGCATGTGGGATCTTCTTGAGCCAGGGTTTGAACCTGTATTCCCTGCATTGGCAGGCAGACTCTTAACCACTGGTCCACCAGCGAAGCCCCTAAACTGTCTTTAAAGATGAGAAAGTTTGTGTTTATAAAGGCTTTTCTTTCTATTCCTATTTTATGATTGTCATAATTATAATTAAACAGATATGTTATATGTCTTGGCTAAAAGTTTCAGAATTATATCCATAACTTGATAAATTTACATTTGAACACTGTAGTTATGCCTCTAGTCCCTATGTTGCCATGTCCTTATGTATCTGACTGTCCTCCCAGTCCAGTTCTTAGAAAATTCTTAATATTCAAAAGGAGCTAATGAGTGGGAAGCATCACATTTGTTCTTAAAAAGATGTTAAATAAGAAATGAATCCATTAAACAATCTGCAAGAAAAGCTATCTCTCTTGGTGGTTTCCCTGTTCGTAAAGCTCCCCAAATGTGCAGTGTTTTTTTTTTTTTGGGTAATTTAATTTTTGCTGCAGATGTCCATCCAATTTATTTGTGATTTATCATAGATTTTAATTTATAGTGAAAGTGCTGGGCCAGATTTACAAAGGGATAATTTTTTTCCTAACCTCATTCTAGTTGTTTTAATGAATAATTTGTTTATCCCATTATTATTAATTTATCTTTGGATGTTAATGCTTTTGGACAATTACTAGCTTCACAAAGTTCTTCTCCAGCTGTTATATTGTGACCCTAATACACCTGGAACCTTCTTGTGCCAATGTAGCTTTATCTTGAAAAAATTTTCTAGTTTTAAGACTAAGTCTGTGTGAAGAATGGAGTTAGAGAATCAAAGATTTGAAGAGAAATCTGAGGCAAATAAAGAATGTAGTTTATTTTATTCATAAGTGTTATTTGTATTATACTGGACGATGATCATCTCAGCTCACTATGATCTTCAGAGACAAGGATCTTTCTCATGGTTGTAGATACCACCATTCAGTCAGTTCAGTTCAGTCGCTCAGTCGTGTATGACTCTTTGCAACCCCATGAATCGCAGCACGCCAGGCCTCGCTGTCCATCAGCAACTCTCGGAGTTCACTCAGACTCATGTCCATCGAGTCAGTGATGCCATCCAGCCATCTCATCCTCTGTCGTCCCCTTCTCCTCCTGCCCTCAATCCCTCCCAGCATCAGAGTCTTTTACAGTGAGTCAACTCTTCTCATGAGGTGGCCAAAGTACTGGAGTTTCAGCTTTAGCATCATTCCTTCCAAAGAACACCCAGGGCTGATCTCCTTTAGAACGGACTGGTTGGATCTCCTTGCAGTCCAAGGGACTCGCAAGAGTCTTCTCTAACACCACAGTTCAAAAGCATCAATTCTTTGGCACTCAGCCTTCTTCACAGTCCAACTCTCACATCCATACATGGCCACAGGAAAAACCATAGCCTTGACTAGACGGACCTTTGTTGGCAAAGTAATGTCTCTGCTTTTCAATATGCTATCTAGGTTGGAGATAACTTTCCTTCCAAGGAGTAAGTGTCTTTTAATTTCATGGCTGCAGTCACCATCTGCAGTGATTTTGGAGCCCCAAAAAAATAAAGTCTGACACTGTTTCCACTATTTCCCCATCTATTTCCCATGAAGTGATGGGACCGGATGCCATGATCTTCGTTTTCTGAATGTTGAGCTTTAAGCCAATTTTTTCACTCTCTTCTTTCACTTTCATCAAGAGGCTTTTGAGTTCCTCTTCACTTTCTGCCATAAGGGTGGTGTCATCTGCATATCTGAGGTTATTAATATTTCTCCCGGCAATCTTGATTCCAACTTGTGTTTCTTCCAGTCCCGCGTTTCTCATGATGTACTCTGCATATAAGTTAAATAAGCAGGGTGACAATGTACAACCTTGACGTACTCCTTTTCCTATTTGAAACCAGTCTGTTGTTCCATGTCCAGTTCTAACTGTTACAGATTTAACTGTTACCTGACCTGCATACAGATTTCTCAAGAGGCAGGTCAGGTGGTCTGGTATTCCCATCTCTTTCAGAATTTTCCACAATTTATTGTGATCCACATAGTCTAAGGCTTTGGCATAGTCAATAAAGCAGAAATAGATGTTTTTCTGGAACTCTCTTGCTTTTTCTATAATCCACTGGATATTGGCAATTTGATCTCTGGTCCTTCTGCCTTTTCTAAAACCAGCTTGAACATCAGGAAGTTCATGGTTCACGTACTGCTGAAGCCTGGCTTGGAGAATTTTGAGCATTACTTTGCTTGCATGTGAGGTGAGTGCAATTGTGTGGTAGTTTGAGCATTCTTTGGCATTGCCTCTCTTTGGGATTGGAATGAAAACTGCCCTTTTCCAGTCCTGTGGCCACTGCTGAGTTTTCCAAATTTGCTGGCATATTGAGTGCAGCACTTTCACAGCATCATCTTTCAGGATTTGAAAAAGCTCAACTGGAATGCCATCACCTCCACTAGCTTTGTTCATAGTAAATCTTCCTAAGGCCCACTTGACTTCACATTCCAGGATGTCTGGCTCTAGGTCAGTGTTCACACCATCGTGATTATTTGGGTTGTGAAGATCTTTTTTGTACAGTTCTTCTGTGTATTCTTGCCACCTCTTCTTAATATCTTCTGCTTCTGTTAGGTCCATACCATTTCTGTCCTTTATCAAGCCCATCTTTGCATGAAATGTTCCCTTGGTATCTCTAATTTTCTTGAAGAGATCTCTAGTCTTTCCCATTCTGTTGTTTTCCACTATTTCTTTTCATTGATCGCTGAGGAAGGCTTTCTTATCTCTTCTTGCTATTCTTTGGAACTCTGCATTCAGATGATGCTTATCTTTCCTTTTCTCTTTTGCTTTTTGCTTCTCTTCTTTTCACAGCTATTTGTAAGCCCTCCCTAGACAGCCATTAAGGCTTAGTTTTCCCAAAATAGAACTTCTGAGTCCTTGAGGGGTTGCTTTCCCTTATGAGTCAGAATATTCTCATGTACATAGTGAAAATGTCATGCTTGCCCAGCCTACCTTAAAAGAAAACTGCATTAGCCCCCTTATTGAGAGAAATGAGCTCTGTGGCTAGGTGGACTGGGGTTTAAGTCTTAGCTCTGCTACTTAGTACAGTGTGATTCTGGGAAAGTTACTTAACTTTTCTGAGCCTTAGTTTTCTCATCAGACAATGGGGAAAATAGTAATACCAACCTATGGGGTTGTTATGAAGATGGAATTTGACCATGTATTTTCTGTGCTTAGTAAATGACTGGACATATTGTAAGTTTTCTCTAATGATGGCATTTTTATGGATCTATGGGTATGTATTTGTGAAGATCAAATAAAATATACACAAAAGTGCTTTATAAGTGTTAAGGAGCTATTCAGATGTGTTGACATCATTAGTTGAGCATTTTAATATCTTTCTGAGCCTGGATCTTGAGTTACAAACCTTCACAGAACCTGAATGAAGCAGTCACTAAGCCACAAGAAAGCTGATCCTTGTCCACTTTCTGTTTCTGGCCCCAGGTAGCACATGCCAGCTATTATACAGCCACCATATCTCAGGTTCTTTGCTTTACTTACGTTATTAGTAACCCTTCTAAAAAACCTCCAACATAGGTGTGATGATTCACATTCTGTTGTTGTTCAGTCGCCAAATCATGTCTGACTCTTTGCAATCCCATGAACTGCAGCACACCAGGCTTCCCTGTCCTTTTCTATCTCCCAGAGTTTGTTCGACCTCATGTCCTTTGAGTTGGTGATCAGTTCAGTTCAGTTGCTCAGTCATGTCCAGCTCTTTGCTACCCCATGGACTGCAGCACACCAGGCTTCCCTGTCCATCACCAACTCCTGGAGCCTACTCAAACTCATGTCCATTGCATTGGTGATGGCATCCAACCATCTCATCCTCTGTCATCCCCCTTTCTTCCTGCCTTCAATCTTTTCCAGCATCAGGGTCTTTTCCAATAAGTCCGTTCTTCACATCAGGTGGCCAAAGGATTGGGGTTTCAGCTTCAGCATCAGGCCTTCCAATGAATATTAGGACTGATTTCCTTTAAGATGCACTGGTTGGATCTCCTTGCAGTCCAAGGGACTCTCAAGAGTCTTCTCTAGCACCACAGTTTGAAAGCATCAGTTCTCTGGCAATCAGCCTTCTTTTTGGTCTAACTGTCATATCCTTACATGACTACTGGAAAAACCATAGCTTTGATTTGATACAGACCTTTGTTGACAAGGTGATATTTCTGCTTTTTAATATACTGTCTGGGTTTGTCAATGCTTTTCTTCCAAGGAGCAAACATCTTTTAATTTCACGGCTTCAATCACCGTCCACAGTGATTTTGGAGCCCAAGAAAATAAAGTCTGTCACTGTTTCCACTTTTCCCCCTTCTATTTGCCATGAAGTGAGAAAATAAATATAAGAACTTGTTTAAGGTTTATCTTAAATGGCTCTTAAATTGGGGAAGGAAAACCAAGATCCAAATGTATCTTGTTTTAAAATACATGTACTTTTCACTCTACCATGTCTCTGGTGGGAGTGTAACAGCAGCTGTGAGTCAGACAGATTTATACCTTGTCCTGGATCTGCCGCTCACAAGCCTTGTGTCCTTGGGGAACTTGGTTTATTACTCGAGCCTAGGTTTCTTCATCTGTAAAAGGTCAGGAGCTACCCCACGGGAATGTTGTGAGTATTAAATTAGAAGGCATGTAGTAAGTGACAGTAAATAATAGCTGTTCATATTTTGTCTTCTGGTGCTTTCCATTTCCCAAGGGGGTGCTGGAGAGCGGCTCCTGCCTCTCCCGGTCAGCAGGGGGCAGTAGAGACCATAAAGGATAGGATTAAACGAGGGCTGTAGCCTCAAGCAGGGCCCAACTAGGTCCACCTAGCAGTCTAGGCATCTCTGAATCACATAAGTTTAGTGGTCTTTGAGCCTGGTCCTTAAAGGAAAAAAGAAGGAAAAAAAGCCCCGTTGAAATACTCAATAATAGGCAAAACCACCACAGCAATCATTGTCCCTGCTGCTGCTGCTGCTAAGTCGCTTCAGTCGTGTCCGACCCTGTGCGACCCCATAGATGGCAGCCCACCAGGCTCCCCCGTCCCTGGGATTCTCCAGGCAAGAACACTGGAGTGGGTTGCCATTTCCTTCTCTGATGCATGAAAGTGGAAAGTGAAAGTGAAGCCGCTCAGTCGTGTCCAACTCTCAACGACCCCATGGACTGCAGCCTACCAGGCTCCTCTGTCCATGGGATTTTCCAGGCAAGAGTACTGGAGTGGGGTGCCATTGCCTTCTCCAGTGTTTGCAAAAAACTCAGAATAGATGGTTTTTTATTATACATAAAGCCATTCATAACTGGCCTGTGTTAGCAGTTTCATTAACCTCGTGAAGACATTAACATCATTAGAAAACAGAAGGAGAATACCTCCAGCTCCTTCGTTAGATCCAATTGGCAGAGCAGTGAAGCACAAAGGAGACCTGAGTCAGGCCTGTCTGTGCTCACGCCTGCAGCCGCTGGCTTCCCCATTAGGGTACTGCTTGTTGGAGCCATTAAATTAGCCTCATTTGTGATATGAAGGCATCTTTCCCCAAATAGGTTGCTTTCAAGAAATGAATATTGGTAAGTGATAATGATGCTAAATTAACACAAGATGATAAAGTAAATGCCAGATAGATTAGACCAAACATTGATAGATGAAGTGGGGTGGTATATCCCAGTTGCTCTGAAATATTAATTCTTCTTTCTTCATTTCTTACAACAAGCCTATGAGAGCCTTATTATTTTTATTTTTACTTTAGTTTCTCTGGCTTGCTCCCACTTGCTGTCAGGAGCCCCTGAAAAGTCCTCTGTGTTTTCTGGGAGTTCTGAAAGGTGGTAGTGGTGTGGCATGTCCCACATGTACCATGAACAATTATAGCTGATTTCCATGTGGCATGTGCAGTTTTATTCCCTTTTCCTCTGCTCTTATATCTACATATGTTGGGATGAGTTACTGGCCTGGCCACGGTTTCCTCTGCTCTGTACCATGGCTCCTGCTGTTGGTTATTACTGTGGGTGAACTCCAGCTCTGGAGGTGCCAAACTCTGGTTTTCTTGTGCAAGTGTGCAAATGAAAGTGACACCTCATTCTTTCTTAAAAAAAAATCACATTCTATTTAACATTGTTAACATGGTACCAAGAGGCCCATGGATTCTTTATGCAAGTAGACATCTTTGGATCCATCCTGCCAATTTCTTATCCTTTAAGACTGAGCTTGCTACTGCTGCTAAGTCACTTCAGTCATGTCCGACTCTGTGTGACCCCATAGACGGCTGCCCACCAGGCTCCCCCATCCCTGGGATTCTCAAGGCAAAAACACTGGAGTGGGTTGCCATTTCCTTCTCCGATGCATGAAAGTGAAAAGTGAAAGAGAAGTCACTCAGTCGTGTCCAACTCTTAGTGACCCCATGGACTGTAGCACACCAGGCTCCTCCATCCATGGGATTTTCCAGGCAAGAGTACTGGAGTGGGGTGCCATTGCCTTCTCCTAAGACTGAGCTTAGATATCCTGTTTTTCAGGGCTTCCCAGGTAGTTTGGAGGTAAAGAATCCACCTGCTAATACAAGAGAGACAGGAGATGTGGTTCCATTCCTGGGTGGAGAAGTTCCCCTGGAGAAGGAAATGGCAACCCGCTCCAGTATTCTTGCCTGGAAAAATCCCATGGACAGAGGAGCCTGGAGAGCTGCAGTCCACGTGGTTACAGAGAGTCAGACATAACTGAGCAGGCATGCACCTCCTGTTTCCCAGGAAGTCTTCCTGGAATCCCAGGTTGCTCTGTGAGTATCCCCCACCACCTTGATCCTGAAGCACCTTGCTTACTGCTACCTCAGCACGCTGTATCCACCAGAGCCTAGCGGCACACATGGCACGTGACTCCTTATTCACTTCTGTATGCCCACACCTGGGGCAGTGCTTGGTCCATGCCTATGTACTGAATGTAAGAGCCTCTTTGGTTTTGCTCCTGGTCTGTTCCTGCCACCCCTTCAACTTTGTCTAATCAGCTCTGTTGAAGCTCTTCTTTGGCATCACACTTTGAGTGCCTCTTTTTTTCCTAGGCCCCTGGATTAGTAGTCTGATTTTCAATGATCCACCAGGTTTTAAACCAATACTTTCTTTTGATGTTGTATTAGTTCCCTGGGGCTGCTGTTAACAAAGCACAATGAGCACAGTGGCTTCAACACCAGAAATTTACGACTTCACAGTCTGGAGGCTAGAAGTCAGAAGTCAAGGGTCAGTAGGGTAGGTTCCTTCTGACAGCTCTGAGGGGGAATGTCTGTGCCATACCACTCTCCTGACCTCCAGCAGCCTCAGGCATCTGTAGTTTGTAGATAGTGTTTTCTCTGTCTTCACATCCTCCTCCATCTGTCAGTGTCAATCTCTGTGTCCAAATTCCCTGGTTTTAGAAGGGCACCAGTCATAATGACTTCTCAGGTGGTGCTAGTGGTAAAGAACCTGCTTGCCTATGCAGGAGACATAAGAGATGTGGGTTCGATCCCTGGGTCAGGAAGATCCCCTGGAGGAGGACATGGAAGACCACTCCAGTATTCTTGCCTGGAGAATCCCATGGACGGAGGAGCCTAGTGGGCTACAGTCTGTAGGGTTGCAAAAAGTCAGACATGACTGAAGTGACTTAGCGTCACAGTCACATTGTATTAGCCCTTTCCCTCCCCCGGTGTCCTTGTCTTAAGTTGATCATCTGCAGCTACTTCCAGTGAGGCCACTTTTATAGGTAGTGGAGGTTAGGACGTCAGTGTCATTTGGGGAGACACTTTCACCTATAACAGATGCCTCATCTGCTATACCTCAAGGATAGGTGGTGCCAGGTGGCTGGCCTAGGTGTGGCCAAAGTTTCCCATGGCAGCTTCTCTTTTCCAGGAGGGAGTTCACACAGCGTATCATAGTTGCTAGCGCACTTTCCTTTTCCACCTTCTCAAGGAGCGCACAGAGCTCAGACTAGGACCTGTTTCTTAGTTTTCACACTTAAAGTGAACTGGGCTTTGCACTTACTTTTAAAATTTCTGTTGGCATATGATTGATTTACAGTATTTTGTTAGGTTCAGGTGTACAGCAAAGTGAATCATTTAGCCATGTACCTATATACAGTCTTTTAGATTCTTTTCTCATATGGATCATTACAGAGTATTGAGTGGAGTTCCCTGTGCTACACAGTAGGTCCTTATTAGTTATCTGTTTTATTTGTAGTAGTATGTATCATGGAGAAGGCAATGGCACCCCACTCCAGTACTCTTGCCTGGGAAATCCCATGGACGGAGGACCGGTAGGCTGCAGTCCATGGGGTTGCAAAGAGTCGGATACGACTGAGCGACTTCACTTTCTCTTTCCACTTTCATGCATTGGAGAAGGAAATGGCAACCCACTCCAGTGTTCTTGCCTGGAGAATCCCAGGGATGGTGGAGCCTGGTGGGCTTCCGTCTATGGGGTCGCACAGAGTTGGACACGACTGATGCGACTTAGCAGCAGCAGCAGCATGTATATATCAGTCCCAATCTCCCAATTCATCTCTCCCCCTCCTACTCCCTGGTAACCATAAGTTTGTTTTCTGCATCTGTAACTGTGTATTTATTTTGAGAGGTGGAAAAAATTGCCTGGGCTAATCAGCACTGACACCCAGCTGAAATCAAACTCAGTAATATTCTGGGCTCTTCGGGGGTTCTGTTCTTAGTGTATTATCATGGAGAAGGCAATGGCACCCCACTCCAGTACCCTTGCCTGGAGAATCCCATGGACAGAGGAGCCTGGTAGGCTGCAGTCCATGGGGTCGCTAAGAGTTGGACACGACTGAGCAACTTCACTTTTACTTTTCACTTTCATGCATTGGAGAAGGAAATGGCAACCCACTCCAGTGTTCTTGCCTGGGGAATCCCAGGGACGGGGGAGCCTGGTGGGCTGCCATTTATGGGGTCTCACAGAGTTGGACACGACTGAAGCGACTTAGTAGCAGCAGCGGCAGCAGCAGCAGTGTATTATCAACTTTAATGTTACAACAGCCTCCTGATAATGTATTCCACAGTTTTATTAGTTTGCTACCTCTGAATGGATTGGGAATACTCTGAATAATCCCACCGATGTGGGGTAATCCTAGGAAGTATTTTAACAGCAGTGAATCCATCAGAAAGCTTGTTTGGCACAATCTACAGGGATCACCTCTAGAGAGAAAACAAAGTCAAAAACAGCAGAAAAAATTGACTGGGAGAAATGAAACCAGTGGAGGATTTAGCCAGTTTCCATTTTAGATTTGAATCCCTAGTTTAATCTTGGCTATTGTTCTTAAAGTTGCCTGCATTGCTCTCCTTTCAGTTTGATGTTCATTATGATGTTCATTTTATGTGTGTTCTTCCATTTCCTGTTCATTTGCTCTCTGGCATTTACTCCCTGGAATGATGGTCACCAGAAAAGTTGCAGCAGAGGTGGAAGCCTCTTCATAGCTGATGCAGATGGCTCCAAGTCTGAGGTCCCTTACGAAAGGTGTGACTTTGCCCTGGTGGCTCTTAATCCTGTCTGCAGTCCCACAGACTCTGCTGCAGTTTGCTCAGTGGCCTATGTGTCTGTGTTTTCAAATAATTGATCAGGTAATTCCAATGTGTAGCAAGTGTTGAGAACCACTGACTTACACCTACTTGGTTTGTTTGACTTGAAAGACAAAAGAGCAAAGTTAGGGGACTATTAATATTTGGAGTGCAATGTCTGCCTGAATCCCTGGAAGTCATATCTTTCCTTGGACAACCTCTGTCCCAGCTGGGCACCTTCAGGCAAAAATCCCACTGCAGCTCCTGATCGCGGCCATAGTAAACCATGTGGCTCCACAGTAGGTCTGTACTGCCCATGGCTTTGGGTCCATCTGGTAGTCTGATTCCCTAGACACTGGGGTTTCAGTTTCTGGTGAAATTGCCTTCTACTCATGTCCTTTTGGCTGTGTTGATAAGTCACATGACCACTTTAAGCCATTTTCCTTAACTGGAAAGCAGAAACAGTTGGCTTCTTCCCTTGTATTGTGAAATGAATACCGATATCCTGAACTTACATAGTTGATTGAAGCTGTCATCTTCCACTCCCATTAGCAGACCTCTGTGAGCCTGGTTTCTCTGCTATGAAAGCTTAGGAACAGTTTAGAGATACATACCCCCTTGATTGTTGTTAGTTCAGTCTAGACTAGATAACAAAGAAACCAGTTTATTTGTTTCATTAAGAAGTTTAAGTGTTGATGTACACTGTGTTGGCAGATAGAGTTTTAATAAGGGAGAATCTCTATTACGTGAGATGATGCATGTGACTGTACTCGGCCCAGGGCCTGGTGTTGAGCATTGTGTTGGGTGTCATTGCATGTGTGTTATTCATCTATTAGCTCCTGTACTTGAGTCTCAGAGGGTCCGACTTCCACACAACATGCTGGGATCCTTGAAGATGTCAGTGAGGGAGTACAACCCACTTCACTGATAGAGGGTTACAGTGTGTTCTCCTCTTTTATTTACCTGGTAACTGCTTGAGATGGCATATGCTCTATTAACAGGAAGTTCAGAGTTTGTACTGATTGTTATTATTTAGATATATGTTTCTATTTATCAGCAAGTATTAAAAGTACCCACTTCCATCCATGAATGAATGATTATTAAAGTAGTACATATATGTGCTGTGTGCTAAGTGGCTTTAGTTGTGTCTGACTCTTTGCGACCTTATGGACTGTAGCCCACCAGGCTCATCTGTCCATGGGATTCTCCAGGCAAGAATATTGGAGTAGGTTGTCATTTCCTTCTCCAGGGGATCTTCCCCGACCCAGGGATCGAACTCACGTCTCTTATGTGTCCTGCATTGACAGGGTGGTTCTTTACCACTACTGCCACCTGATACATATATAATGGAATATTATTTAGCCTGAAAAAGGAAGGAAATTCTAGCACATGCTGTAACATGGGTGAACCTTGAAAACATTGTACTAAGTGAAATGAACTAGATACAGAAGGATAAATAGTGTGTAAGCCCAGTTACATGAGATATTAAGAAGAGACAGAAAGTAGAATAGTGGTTGCCAGGGGTTGAGGGGAGAAGGCAATGGCAACCCACTCCAGTACTCTTGCCTGGAGAATCCCAGGGATGGGGAGCCTGATGGGCTGCTGTCTATGGGGTCGCACAGAGTCGGACACGACTGAAGTGACTTAGCAGCAGCAGCAGCAGAGGTTGAGGGGAGTGGGGAAGGGAGGCTATTGTATAGTGAGTACAGAGTTGCTGTTTGGGATGATGGAAAAGTTGTGGAGATGCATGGTGGTGATGATGGTTGCATAACGCTGTATGTGTATTTAAGGCCACTAAATTGCTTGCTTAAAAATGGCTAAAATGGTAAAATTTATATTATGTACATTTTACCACAACACCAAACAACAAAAAAGAGCACGTTGCTGACTGTACCTTGTGGGATAGTAGTGACTCTGAAAAATAGAAGTTATCTATAGCGTTCACTGACTTCTGTGGTATAAATGCTCCCCCATGGCTGATTTCAAGCTACTAATATGACTTTGAACTTGGAGTTGGTAAGAGCAGCATGCTGAGTTCTCTCTTGCTTGTGGAAAATGAGGAACTCTGTATGCCTTCCCCTTTCTCCTCACTTGCTGCTTTTTGTTGTAAATTGTTGTAAATTCAGATTATTAGACAATGATTATTTTTACGTTGGGCAACTTATAGCCTCTTAGCAATAATCTGACATATGCATTAATTTTTTTGTGTATATGTTAGCTATTTGGAATATTTTTCATCGACCATTTTCTTTATAACCTCAATTTTCCCTTTCTTCAATTTTTGATATCTTTTAGATGTATATACTCTAGATATTTTTTTCCAGGAAGAGTTCATGTGTATTTTAATTTCAGAATATTTAAATGTCTTAAATTTCTTTTTTTGCCTTTGAAGATAACTTGAGTAGATGCAATATACCTTTTTCCCTCAAAGTTCAGTTAATAAAGACTGAGACCAATCTGATATTTGCTCCTTGCATATCACTTTTACTTCTGGTTGTATTCTTGTGTATTTTCCTGCTAATCTTGAAGTTCAAAATTTTATCTAGGTTTTATATAAATAATTTTCCTGGTACTATTTAGGCTTTGGGACTTGCAAAATCAGTTCTTAATCTAAGGACATTTGCTTCTAACTTTAAAGAGTTATTTCTTTTTCTCTCTTATCTCAGTTTTTTTTTCAAACAAGTATTTTTATTTATTTTTTTCTAAATATAAATTTTATTGTAAAGTATCTCAGTTTTTATATCTGACATTGTTTCTGTAGATACAATCCTGATCTCTCCATGTATCTTTTCTCTCATTAAATTAGCCTATTACTCAATTTATTTTCTATTTGTGGGAGGATATTTTAAGCTTGACTTCTGTGTAATTCTAATTACATTTTTAGAAAGATCCAGTGAGCTGCTCACTGTATCTATTGTTGTTGTGGTTGATATTCAGTTGCTAAGTCATGTCCAACTCTTTGTGACCCCATGGACTGCAGCATGTCAGGCTTCCCTGTCCTTCACTGTCTTCCAGAGTTCACTCAAATTCATGTCCATTGTGTCAGTGATGCTATCTAACCATCTCATCCTCTGCTGCCCTCTTCTCTTGCCTTCAGTCTTTCCCAGCATCAGGGTCTTTTCCAGTGAGTTGGCTCTTCCCATCAGGCGGCCCAAGTGTTGGAGTATTTTCATTATCCGTTGTAGTGTTTCATTATATGTCTTCACTATCGTGCTGTTTTTTTTTATGATGCCAGAGTATTGTGACTTCTTGGTAGTCTGCTGTGGATTCATCTATGTGTGCTTTTCCCCTCTACTCTTCTTTTGAGAACATGTGTTGGGCAATGTCTAAAATCCTCTCCTGTTCCTGGTGGTCACATGTTTCAAAGGGGTGCTCTTGTTCTGGTTCTCCAGGTTGCTTCTTTTCATTTGACTTGCTTTGGGCAGTGGCACTCCACTCTAGTACTCTTGCCTGGAAAATCCCATGGACGGAGGAGCCTGGTAGGCTGCAGTCCAGGGGGTCACTAAGAGTTGGGCACGACTGAGAGACTTCACTTTGACTTTTCACTTTCATGCATTGGAGAAGGAAATGGCAACCCACTCCAGTGTTCTTGCCTGGAGAATCCCAGGGATGGGGGAGCCTGGTGAGCTGTCATCTATGGGGTCACACAGAGTCAGACATGACTGAAGTGACTTAGCAGCAGCATCAGGAATGCTTTACCTGTTTGGTGATTTCCACCCCTCCATTTCGTTTGCATATCTTACAGATGAATGTCAATTCTTGTCCTGTACTGGTAGTTGAAATGGATCCGATAGAACATGGATCTATGTTTGAATATTTCAGCCACAGGTAAAGAAGAAAGAGATGAGGAAAAAGTTAGGTGGTCTGAATTTTTGAGCTGCCAGCTAGTTTAGAGATCAGACATTCTGGTAGGAAGACAGTGGGAACTAGAGCCAGAGTTTACTTCCAAGTTTGTAGTGGCACTCAGACTTCAACAAGGGCAGTGCCACTTTCCCTGGTGTATCAGGGTTGCTCTCAAAATGAGCTTGCTATCTTGTCTGTGGTTAAGCAGGACAGTCTTTCTTAGGTGAGACCTGGGATCCTTGCCTGATGTGGCCTCTAGCATCTCTGCTTTTTGTAGGGGCTCAGGTGGAAGTTCATTACAACACAGGATGGTCTCACAGGCCATCTTTGCCTCCCTTGATTGCTTTTCTCTTTCAACGGGTTCTACTGAGATCTCTTCCACTTACTTCATAGGTAAATTTGTCCAGCACCTGAGAGAAGTCATGGGAATGGCCAGCTGTTCCTTCCATCTAGTTCCCTCAGCAGAGTAGTTTTTGAAGTATCTCAGTGTTTCTCATGAGAAACACTCATGAGAAAATATGTCCCATATTTTTCCCTAATAATTTAAAAAAATATTTTAAAATTTATTATTTTAAATTGGAGGATAATTGCTTTACAATGTTGTGTTGGTTTCTGCTGTATAACAACATAAATCAGCTATACATATATCCTCTACCTCTTGAGCCTTCTTCCCTAATTTTTTTTTTAATAATCTAAATAGGCACCAGGAATGAGACATCATCAGCTTTTCACCTTAACTGGAAATCTAACATAGAAAATAATAAACTAAACGTCTAGATTCAGAAGGTAGAAACTCTGGTTGAAAGACTGCTGCATGTTTTCCACCAGCATAGCTTCGATAGGCTAATGTTGCCCCTTCTTCAGGCTGGGCTGTGTGAATCCTGCTTTTGTATCACCATAACCAGTATGTTGTGTTAGTCACTCTGTCGTGACCGACTCTTTGCAACCCGATGGACTGCAAACTGCCAGGCTCCTCTGTCCATGGAATTTTCCAGGCAAGAATACTGGAGTGTGTTGCCATTTCCTTCTCCATAACGAGTATAACCCACTTTTTAATTCAGGATACAAATATGGTCATATCACCTTAATTTTGTTAAGTTAATTAGTTAAGACTCCAAGTATTCCATAGGAGGATGTCCAGTGTTTGCCTTGAGGCCCATTTTATTGTTGTTAACTTGCTAATTCATGTCCAACTCTTTGCAACCCCGTGGACTGTAGCCCACCAGGCTCCTCTGTCCATGGGATTTCCCAGGCAAGAATACTGGAGTGGGTTGCCATTTCCTTCTCTGGGGGATCTTCCCAGCTCAGGGATAGAACCTGCATCTCCTGCTTGGCAGGCGGGTTCTCCCACTGAGCCACCTGGGAAGCCTCTTGAGGCCCATATGCCTGTTTAAAAATTTATGAGAACTCTGAATGAAGGTTTACTTTGTCCAGTTTGGAGAAAGGATGATTTCTCCCTCTAATGGCAGAATCAGAGGGAAAAGGGAAGCCTGATAATCATTTGATATTAACTCTTGGTATTGCTGTTAAGCTGGGTCTTATAGTGTCCCATAGATGCTGAAGTTTCCCTTTGCAGTATAATAATGGTCCAGACACCTGTACAAACCACTGTGATCTCCCACGATTGGGCTCCAAGATCACTGTTACCTTAGTCTGCACTCAGGGGTCTTCTAAACGCAACATGTGCAAGGATGGCTGGGTCCCCAGGCATTATCACTATACATTGTGCCTATATCCGGCCTCCTGGTTTACACATTTCAGGCCTGTTGAGCCCAGACTGCTAACCTAGATTACCCCCTCCCCACAGGTAATTTTATTCCAGAGGGCATGTTTTTCTTTCCTGTGGGCCTTATTCTGGACCACCCTGGTCAGTCCTCATGAGTCTTCCTGACTTTGAGTCAGGGACCAGGGTTTGGGGATCCTCTCTTGGGATATGCAATATGCAGACAGGTCCCCCTTTCCCCCAGAAACCAGCCCTAGTTGTCATCAGGTATTTTGACGGGTCTGACTTGGTAGAGCACGAATGTTTCGGTTATCTTCTTCTGCCAGAGCAAAGGTGCAGGCTCATCCTTCATAAGAGAGGCTACTCAAATGATTCTTTGAAGAACAAATGTCTGGTTCAAAGTGCCGCTTTGCTTCTTCCAATATTGAAAAGCAGTGGCTTTCTGTGACAGTGCTTCAGTGCGGTGACTGTGAATGCAAAAGTCAGTGCAATCCATGTTTCTCTTGGCATTCTTCCATAATTCTACTTACTTTGTAAGATAGCGTGATTAATGAGGGTGTAAAGAGTTACAGAATCAGAAAAGGCAAACAGATAAGTGGTGCATGTGTGCTAAGTCACTTCAGTTGTCCAACTCTCTGTGACACTATGGACTATAGCCCACCAGGCTCTTCTGTCCATGGGATTCTCCAGGCAAGAATACTGGAGTGGGTTGCCATTTCGTTCTCCAAGGGATCTTCCTGACCCAAGGATCAAACTGGTGTCTCATGTCTCCTGCATTGGCAGGTGGGTTCTTTACCACTAGTGCTCCCTGGGAAGCCCTGGATAAGTGGTAGAGTCAGAATCTGATTTCATCTTCCTGACTGTGAAGCCAGTGTCTAGTCAGTCAATCAGCAGTCATCATAGGGCGTCTGCCATGTACCAGACATGTGCTTGGTAGATGCTGGTGATACAGGATGAGTAAGGCATGGTCCTTGTGAGGGACTCAGACTACAAGAAGGGGTTAAGTAGGACCTTGGAGATATGAACTGGGTGCTGTAGGAGTTTGTGAGACAGGGCACTGGGGCATGGTTTCCTGGAGAAGGAGAGGTCTCAGCTGACTCTGGCAGGAAGAACTGGGGAAGAGAGGTAGAGGAAAAGGAAATAAGTTTCTTTGGGTTAGAGGAAGCCGTAAGTGGCGACTACAGAGCTTTCTAGTGGCCAGATCCTCTTCATGTTTGAGGCAGAGAGCACCTGCTGTGGTAAAGAGTTTCTAAGGGGTCTGTTTCTTTCTTCTTTCTTTTCTTAAAACCACTTTACTGCGGTATAATTATTGTGCCCAATAAAAGTATACAATTTGATGAGTTTGAACGTATACATCCACTCTTGAAACCATCACCATAAGTGAGGTAATAAACACTCCATCACCTCCAAAAGTTTCCTTGTGTCCACACCTCAACTTTTTCTTGGTAGTAAAAACACTTAATATGTTATCTTCCCGCTAACAGATTTTTAAAAATGGAAGTATAATTGATTTACAATATTGTGTTAGTTTCTGGTATACATAAAAATGATTCTCATATTTATATGTACACACACATGTACAGTTTCCCCTTTGTTTCCATTACAGTTTATTACAAGATATTAAATACATTTACTGGAGGAATCAACCTACCTGACTTCAGGCTCTACTACAAAGCCACAGTTATCAAGACAGTATGGTACTGGCACAAAGACAGAAATATAGATCAATGGAACAAAATAGAAAGCCCAGAGATAAATCCACGCACATATGGACACCTTATCTTCGACAAAGGAGGCAAGAATATACAATGGATTAAAGACAATCTCTTTAACAAGTGGTGCTGGGAACTCTGGTCAACCACTTGTAAAAGAATGAAACTAGAACACTTTCTAACACCATACACAAAAATAAACTCAAAATGGATTAAAGATCTAAACGTAAGACCAGAAACTATAAAACTCCTAGAGGAGAACATAGGCAAAACACTCTCTGACATACATCACAGCAGGATCCTCTATGACCCACCTCCCAGAATATTGGAAATAAAAGCAAAAATAAACAAATGGGACCTAATTAACCTTAAAAGCTTCTGCACATCAAAGGAAACTATTAGCAAGGTGAAAAGACAGCCTTCAGAATGGGAGAAGATAATAGCAAATGAAGCAACTGACAAACAACTAATCTCGAGAATATACAAGCAACTCCTACAGCTCAACTCCAGAAAAATAAATGACCCAATCAAAAAATGGGCCAAAGAACTAAATAGACATTTCTCCAAAGAAGACATACAGATGGCTAACAAACACATGAAAAGATGCTCAACATCACTCATTATCAGAGAAATGCAAATCAAAACCACTATGAGGTACCATTTCACACCAGTCAGAATGGCTGCAATCCAAAAGTCTACAAGTAATAAATGCTGGAGAGGGTGTGGAGAAAAGGGAACCCTCTTACACTGTTGGTGGGAATGCAAACTAGTACAGCCACTATGGAGAACAGTGTGGAGATTCCTTAAAAAACTGGAAATAGACATGCCTTATGATCCAGCAATCCCACTGCTGGGCATACACACTGAGAAAACCAGAAGGGAAAGAGACACGAGTACCCCAATGTTCATCGCAGCACTGTTTATAATAGCCAGGACATGGAAGCAACCTAGATGTCCATCAGCAGATGAATGGATAAGAAAGCAGTGGTACATATACACAATGGAGTATTATTCAGCCATTAAAAAGAATACATTTGAATCAGTTCTAATGAGGTGGATGAAACTGGAGCCTATTATACAGAGTGAAGTAAGCCAGAAAGAAAAACACCAATACAGTATACTAACGCATATATATGGAATTTAGAAAGATGGTAACAATAACCCTGTGTACGAGACAGCAAAAGAGACACTGATGTATAGAACAGTCTTATGGACTCTGTGGGAGAGGGAGAGGGTGGGAAGATTTGGGAGAATGGCATTGAAACATGTAAAATATCATGTATGAAATGAGTTGCCAGTCCAGGATCGATGCACGATACTGGATGCTTGGGGCTGGTGCACTGGGACGACCCAGAGGGATGGAATGGGGAGGGAGGAGGGAGGAGGGTTCAGGATGGGGAACACATGTAAACCTGTGGCGGATTCATTTTGATATTTGGCAAATCTAATACAGTTATGTAAAGTTTAAAAATAAAATAAAATTAAAAAAAAAATTTTTATAACAACCTCAAAAAAAAAAAAAAAAGATATTAAATACAGTTCTCTGTGCTATACAGTATGTTCTTGTTTCTTTTATATAGTAGTTTATATCTGTCAGTCCCAAACTCCTAATTTATCCCTCCCTCAGCTTTCCCCTTTGGTACCCATAAGTTTGTTTTCTGTGTCTGAGTCTGTTTCTGTTATTTAAAGTTCATTTTTGTCATATTTTAGATTCTACATGTAAGTGATAGCACATGATACTGTCTTTGTCTTACTTACTTCACCTCGTATGACTATCTCTAGGTCCATCCATGGTGCTTCAAATGGCATTATTTCATTCTTTTCATGGCTGAGCAATCCATTCTGCTGTAGTATATATACCACATCATCTTTATCCATTCATCCATCAATGAACATTTAGATTGCTTCCATGTCTTGGCTATTGCAAATAGTGTTGCTGTGAACATTGGGGTGTATGTGTCTTTTTGTTGAGTGTTCGTCTTTTCCACATATATGTTCAGGAGTGGGATTGCTGGGTCATATGGCAGCTCTATTTTTAGTTTTTTAAGGAGCCTGTATACCGTCTTCCATAGAGGCTACACTAGTTTACATCTGCACCAACAGCATAGGAGGGTTCCTTTTTCTCCACAGCCTGTCCAGCATTTGTTATTTGTAGTTGGCAGATTTTTTAAAGTGCACAGCACAGTGTTACTAACTGTAGGCACTGTTGTCCGGCAGAGCTTTAGAACTTATTATCTTGCCTAACTGAAACTTTATACCCTTCAAATAGTAACTTCCCACTTCCCCTTCCACCCAGCCCCTGACAACCACATTGTACTCTCTATTTCAATGAGTTTGATTATTTTTAGATACTTCATACAAGTGCAGTGTTTATAAGGACATATTTGTACTTAATGGGAACTAATTTCTTGTAATTACTGTTTGAGGTTTTAGAATGGCCTAATCTGTGTAATCACAATAAACTTGTGTGGATCACAATAAACTGTGGAAAATTCTGAAAGAGATGGGAATACCAGAGCACCTGACCTGCCTCTTGAGAAACCTGTATGCAGGTCAGGAAGCAACAGAACTGGACATGGAACAGCAGACTGGTTCCAAATAGGAAAAGGAGTTCATCAAGGCTGTATATTGTCACCCTGCTTATTTAACTTCTATGCAGAGTACATTATGAGAACCGCTGGGCTGGAAGAAGCACAAGCTGGAATCAAGATTGCCAGGAGAAATATCAATAACCTCAGATATGCAGATGATACCACCCTTATGGCAGAAAGTGAAGAGAAACTAAAAAGCCTCTTGATGAAAGTGAAAGAGGAGAGTGAAAAAGTTGGCTTAAAGCTCAACATTCAGAAAATGAAGATCATGGCATCTGGTCCCATCACTTCATGGGAAATAGATGGGGAAACAGTGGAAACAGTGTCTGACTTTATTTTTTGGGGCTCCAAAATCACTGCAGATGGTGACTGCAGCCATGAAATTAAAGGACGCTTACTCCTTGGAAGGAAAGTTATGACCAACCTAGATAGCATATTCAAAAGCAGAGACATTACTTTGCCAACAAAGGTTTGTCTAGTCAAGGCTATGGTTTTTCCAGTGGTCATGTATGGATGTGAGATTTGGACTGTGAAGAAGGCTGAGCACCGAAGAATTGATGCTTTTGAACTGTGGTATTGGAGAAGACTCTTGAGAGTCCCTTGGACTGCAAGGAGATCCAACCAGTCCATCCTAGATGAGATCAGTCCTGAGTGTTCTTTGGAAGGACTGATGCTGAAGCTGAAACTCCAGTACTTTGGCCACCTCATGCGAAGAGTTGACTGATTGGAAAAGATTCTGATGCTGGGAGGGATTGAGGGTAGGAGGAGAAGGGGACGACAGAGGATGAGATGGCTGGATGGCATCACTGACTCGATGGACATGACCCATGTGATCAAAGTTGGGATGATATAGTTGTTATATTTTTGAGCAATGTTCATAAATGAACTGATGCTGGCTGAATACAAGCAGTGTGTTAGACTTTTTATATCAATGTTCTCATGAGGTTTTATTATTTTTGCTTATAGTTAGAAAAACCAAAGCTCAGAGAGATTAAATAATATGCCATAGGTCACATGGCTACCAAATGTATAAGCTGGAATGGAAACTGAGGCCTGGGTCACTCCATGGAAATAACCAGAGCTCTTACCACCAAACTCAGTTGCTGAAACTGAGTCACTGGCAAAGAACACAGTTAATTATACACGCATGAAAATCGACTGAGGGACATTAGGCAGGTGTGACTTTGAAAACTGCTCTGTTGCAGTGGATTTAATTTTCTCCCAGTACTGGCTTGAACTGGTGGTGAACACACAGATAGAAAGTAATCAAAGAGCTGAATGAACCTGGCAGTTGCAAACGGAAGCATGGGGTCCCCATCCGACCAGCAGAAAAGTGAATGAGTCCATTGTTTTTAATAGGCCAAATATTTCTCTCTTGTTCCCTAGGAGGCAATTGGAAGAGACATGCTGATAGCTCCCCTTGGGGCATTAACCAGAATCAAATTAGTGAAGTGAAGCTTAAGTTGGTCATTTTATTCCCAGTTCACAAAAACAGGAAGTGAATGGTAGTGGGGGCAAAGACTGCATTGTCTAGTTTATTAAAGATTGCAAATTGTATTAGCATGATATTTTCATTGTAGTAATTACTTTGTGGGCCCAGTAATAGAAAAGTATCACTTCAGATAAATTCCTATTTTTCCGCTGTGATTCTTTTAAGGCATGTCTTTTCTACTGAAGTGATGATCGTAATAGCCAATGCAGATATGTACCCTTGCTTAGGTTACTGATTCCTCAGCAACTTAGTCCTGTGATCTGCATACAATTTGTGCTGTATAGACAGTAATCACTGCTACCCTGAATGCAAGACATGGATAGCCTCTTTGAGAGTGAAGTGTGTACACCCTCATGAACTTCGTTAATTTTTAAAACATCATTTAAGGAGTCAAAGAAAAAAGTTAACTTACCTACTTTTTCCTTTAATATTATCTTTCCCAAGATAAAGACAGAGAAGTTGATATATCATAAAGCAGAAAGAAGTTTGTGGGCAATGGGAAGCAGTTTGGGAAGACTTCCATTCTAGGGGTTCAGCGATGTTTGATGCACATGTTTTTGGGGGCATCAAATAGCGGTCAGTAGCAAACCTCTAAGAATTCATGTAAACAGAGGCTTGAGAAGAGAACCAAAATGACTTTTAGTGCTTCAGTGCACTTTGTATTTTTCATCATTGTTAAATTATGAATTTAATGAACTTAGAAACCTATAAAGTCAATTGAGAGTTCACTGTACTTTTCAATTATCTGGTTTGACTATTGGCATGTACAGTATTTATTTTAATTTATTGCTGGTTATATAGTTGTGGACACTCGGTGTAAATGAAAATAATAAATTTGGTTGCATTTTCAAAGCAGGAGCCTCACCTGGGAATATGAACAATAAATGGATGTGACAGCTCTCAAGGGAAAGAAACTTTTGTTCATGGATATCCCATTTCATGTCATAACAGATTTATGTAACTAGTTGTTTTAGTTGAACAACCATTCATTTTAGAGCTATTATCACATTCCAGGCCTTGTTCTAGGTAGAATCTGAGGTTTCCAGTATGAGATAGTTCCTTATTTAAAGATTAAATTATTTATCTTTAGTAAATTGAAATGTCTTAAACCCATTAACACAGCCAGTGACTTAAGATTTTGAGTGATGTTATTTTGTAAATAAAGGATTGTTTTTGTAAAAAGAAGAGTTATTATACATTGATCTTTTAATATCCTGTCTTTTTTTGTTTTTCATTTTAATTTGTTTTATTGAAGTATAGTTGGTTTACAATATTGTGCTAATTTCTGCTGTACAGCAAGGTGATTCAATTATATATATACATATTCTTTTCCAGAATTTTGAAAACCTTTTCCTTATTTGGCTGCACCGGGTCTTAGCTGTAGCACCCAGGACCTTTCTAGTTGCTGCATGTGTACTCTTAGGTGTATCATGTGGGATCTAGTTCCCTGACCAGGGATCGAACCTGGGCCCCCTACACTGGGAGCTCAGAGTCTTTGTTTCTGGACCACCAAGGAAGACCCTATCACAAGATACTGAATATAGTTCCCTGTGCTTTACAACAGGACCTTGTTGTTTATCCATCCTTATCTTGTCTCTTAATGTGGGATCTGTCTCTAATGTGAAAATGAAAGTGTTAGTTTCTCAGTCATGTCTAACTCTTTGCAACCCAATGGACTGTAGCCCACCAGGTTTATCTGTTTATGGAATTCTCCAGGCAAGAATGCTGGAGTGGGTAGCCATTCCTTTCTCCAGGGGATCTTCCTGATCCAGGAATTGAACCCAGGTCTTTTGCATTGCTGGCAGACTCTTTCCTGTCTGCTGCTGCTAAGTCGCTTCAGTCATGTTTGACTCTGTGCGACCCCATAGACGGCAGCCCACCAGGCTTCCTCGTCCCTGGGATTCTCCAGGCAAGAACACTGGAGGGGGTTGCCATTTTCTTCTCCAGTGCATGAAAGTGAAAAATGAAAGTGAAGTCGCTTAGTCGTGTCCGACTCTTAGCGACCCCATGGACTGCAGCCCACCAGGCTCCTCTGTCCATGGGATTTTCCAGGCAAGAGTACTGGAGTGGGGTGCCATTGCCTTCTCCTGTCTGAGCCATCACTTATTGTTTCCCACTTTTGCCAGACCCTCCACTTCAGAGGATGCTTCCCTTATTGGTTCCCATTAAAGCATCTTGTTGTAATCAAAGGCCCCAGAGAGTTAGGCCCCAATTTCATGAATACTTCTCTAGGTTCTGACACTGACTCACTGCATCCTTATTTCTTGCCTGCCTTTAACATTGAGGAAGTTTTAATAATGAACTTAGACATTGTTGGGAGCTAATTATTATACTTAGAATATAGAATTTTAAAAGTGATAAGACTAACATATCATTTAGAAATTCAAGGCCATAAATTAAATTATTATAGTTTATTATTGGAGTGAGATCATATGGGGGCCAGGACAACCCTCTTCTAACCTATTGTGGCAAAACTTCCACATCATTCATTGGCCATGCGGAGGCTTTGCACACCCTCTGATAGTTGTTGGACAAAACACTAAAGGCCTCTAGTTACTGCGTGGTGACAGGCGCTCTCCTTTCTCCACCGTAATGAACTATGTACTTTCCCAAGATCAAGAATTTTAACCTAGGCCTTAATATTCCAAACTCAATGTTTCTCTTACTATATCATGCTGCTGCCTTTGTGATGCATGTTACTATCTATGTGAGTCAGAGTAGCTTAGGTAAGATCCGAATACGATCAGTAACACAGACAAAAGTAGATTTACTTTGTTCCCCATTTATTTTTGTCAGCCAATTTCTCTTTTTTTATTAACTTATTTATTTTAATTGGAGGCTAATTACTTTACAGTATTGTAGTGGTTTTTGCCATACAGTGACATGAATCAGCCATGGGTGTACATGTGTTCCCCACCTGAACCCCCCCTCCCACCTCCCTCCCCATGTCAGCCAAACTCTTATGTGGCATCAGCTCTTAAAGGATTGCTGAGTGTATTAACCATCCAAATCTTAAATCTTATCCATTTACACTCAGACTTACAACAGTTCAAAACTTTATTTTTAATCTGAATGCTGATTATCATCACTCAGTACTGGTTCCCATTAAACCTTAGCAAAAAGCTAATGTTACTTTCAATGGTGTTAGTTGGTCAGTCGTGTCCGTCTCTTTGCGACCCCGTGGACTGCAGCCTTCCAGGCTCCTCTATCCATGGAATTCTCTAGACAAGAATACTGGAGAGGGTAGCCATTCTCTTCTCTAGCGGACCAATCCCAACCCAGGGATTGAATCCAGGTCTCCTGCATCACAGGAGATTCTTGTGGATTCTTTACCATCTAAGCCATCTAATGTCCACTTAATAATTTACACAACCATGTGGATTATTATCCTGCCACTTAGGATACAACCCTTAGTGTTGCTAATTCTTATAAAAATCTCGTTTAAAGAATAGTTTTGGAAACAGCAACAAATGAAAAATATGAACATCACCTTCCATACTCTATTGAGGACAGAAAACATCTAATATTTATTTGAAGATACAATGGGCTAGGGATAGACTGTCAAGAGTTAGCATCTACATATGTGCCCTTTGTCTTTCTGGAATTCATTTGTTGAGATTTTGCCATGATGTCTCTGTCAGCCAACTGTCTGTAAATATGTTTTCACATTGACATGAAAGAAGTTTAAGCATGATAAAAATGTGTAATTAAGTAATTTCTTAAGGAAATATTCCAAAAAGCTGCTCTTCTTCTTAGAGACATGAGGATGAGTTAGGCAGTGCGAATGCTTTGTTGAAGCCTGTTCAAGTGAAAGATAAATTGGGCAGCCTTGTCCTTTAATGGCCTCCTGCCCAAAATAAGACTGGCAAGCAAGCAATATTCATCCTAGCAATGCTGCCATTTTGTATCACAAAGTGACCATGTAGTCTCATAAACATAGCCCAAACGTGCTGACTTTTAAAGGCAGTTGATTTTTTTAAAACTTGCTACTGTTTTATAGCTTTGTATAAAATGCTAATGCCATGACATTTATAGAACTATTAAATCATTTTAATGAAAGAGTAACCGTTATACCACTAATTCATTTGAGTGCATTTCCCTTGCAGAATCCTTTAGTAGTTGATTGTAAAAGGATGGGACTTTTTTTTTTTTTTTTAGCTCCATGATTTTGTTCTACCATGGAACCAAATCCCATTATTTTGATGTGCTTTATAACCCAAGTGTAATGGAGCCAAATCCATTGACAAAATTTGTTGTCCGAAATCTGAGCTCGTTTGCTTCCTGGCCCCCACTTAATTTGATCTAGTGTCTGCACAAGCCAAGTCTGCTTTTCTTGAGAAGTAGGGCTTTCTGTTTCCCTCTTATGTGGGTAAATATATAGTCATGTATTTTCAGCTACTGAAAAACGAGCTTCATTGCCTTAACACTGAATCAAAGAAAATATTTGGGCTTTTAAAAATATCTGTGATCACATCAGGAGACAGCTTGGATTGATTCTGAATCTGGGCCCACATTTCCTTGTTAGTGGCCATCCTACTCAGCATATGTTGTCATACCGGGATCTCTGTGGAAGGAAGTGGCTGGAAATTTCCAGACATGAAGCACTGTGAGTGGCAGAATTAGACCTCCAATCTGCAATAGACCACTGCTGTCCAAACCTGCAGCTTTCATCTAGAGTGAAAATGATGCTTATTTTTTCCTCTCTGTCTTTCAAAGCCCTCATTTATAGATAATTAATATTTCTTGGACAGAAATTGTCTTTCAGGAACATTCCCTAGCATCCTTAAATGCATGGGAGACACAGAGAATTGACTTCACCATCAATATATTTTTCACCCCTTAGGAACATGAATATTCTTGTGAAATGTTGGAGCCTGCATTTACTTTGCTTACCTTGACCGTACATTTGTATTTACTTTTCATAGTTCTGAGTTTCTTCAGAAATAACTAATCTCATTATCATTCTACTCTGAGTTAAAGGGTTTTGTTGCTAAAATATCCAATATTCAGTTGTATCTTTTTATTCAATTTAGGTTTGTCTTGAGCAAAGTTGTAGAATATTACATAGAGAGATGTGGAAACTGGAATGTATTCCCTCAGGACAAACTGATTCTTTATGCAGCCTAGTGTCTGGAACTACTAAGTTTTTCTGCATTTTTATCTAGTTTTGATTAAACATTTTGGAACAGAATTCTCTTCTAAAATAATGCCCATGTAATATGAAATTATATATCATATATATTATATATTATAATATATAATTATATAAATATAATTTATATATACAATATATTATAATATATAATATAATATAAAATAATACAATATAAAATATATTATAATATAATATAACATATATATCATGTTACAGGAATATAACAGTGAAATTGATATCTTTTTGATTCACTGAATGTTTAATACTTCTGGCATTCACAATATTATTGATTAGATGAAACTCATCTATTTAGGCTGTCATTGATTTACTCTGTTCCATTATTTACAAGTTTCTGTTGGAATGTATGTAGGTGCTGGATTTAATGTGTACAGTTTTATGAATATTTTTCAGTTCATCAGAGTACAAATTTTGTCTATTAAAATGTCACATATTTCTTTGGGCTAATGTCATAATCATTTACCATTTTTTTATTAGTTGTAGTAAAAATGAAATGAAAATCACATTGCCATTTACTCCTATGTATCATTAACTTTACATTAAACTCTAGAGGTCTGATACTGCTACTAACAACTAACAATTAAATAGTAGTTGAAAGTTTATAGAACACTTCCACAAAGAGTTGGGCCTCACAGTAACCCCATAAGGTGCATTTATAATCCCAGCTTTACTATTGAGAATACTGAAGTTTCCAAGCATGTAATCAACTGCTTGTTTTTCTCTTTTCCAGGTTTATTGAGGTATAACTGACAAATAAAAATGAATATATTTAAAGTATACAATCTAATGATTTGGTATATGTATACTTTGTGAAATGATTATCACAATAAGATTAATTAATGTGGATGTTTGTTCCTTATCAGTATGATAGAAGAGGCCATTTACTATATGTTGCTGAATGACCTAAAAAGTTACATCTAAATTGTTATCAGCTTCCCTGGTGGCTCAGATGGTAAAGAATCTGCCTCCAATGCAGGAGACCTGGGTCGATCCCTGGGATGGGAAGATCCCCTGGAGAAGGGAACGACTATCCACTCCAGTATTCTTGCCTGGGAAATCCTGTGGACAGAGAAGCCTGGTGGGCTACAGTCCGTGGGGTCACACAGAGTTGGGCATGACTGAAGCAACTAACACACACAAATTGTTCCAGAGTTAAGGATGACTATAAAGACAATCTTCATGAGGTGTTTTGGCCACAGGGGACTAGTAGTGTGTTTCCATTAAATTGTCATCCAGGTCTGCCCCTAATACCAATGCTAACTTGGTTGCCGTGAACTCAGGTGCACTTTAGGTAGTGACTGCTGTACCAATCTAGCATTGGCCCCTGGAAAGACCAGGATTCTTTAAACAAGATATAAGTTAAGTAGGTGCTTCTGAAGGAGAACTTAATAGGACTACAGATTCAGAGACTAGGAAAGACCCCACAGACCATTAGCACATTCTCATTCTTTCAAGAAGACTTAAAGAGTGTAGCTGTCTGTCAGTGTGGGTACATCTGAGTGCAGAAAACTTTTCGGTACTTCTCCCTTAAGCATGATCTGTCCTTCTCCCCCTCACCTATTTCAAATATAAGAATCACTCTGTTGGATCTTGCCCATTTGGCTGAAATGGCTGCATAATTACTTTTCTGGTCATGACACATCTTTTCATGCTGGATACATCTAGTCTCCTCCAGGTCTGTCTCTTCCACCTCTGTCCCCTTACCCCCCACCATGCTGAAAATTTTCCTTGGTGATTTTGTGAATTACCAAGTATTCAAAACTTACTAATACACTTGATGTAAGATTCTATAGTACTCTAATGTTCCAGGTCTTTTGTTTTTCTCAAATTTAAATCCAGTTCATAATCGTACCCCCTAAATCTTCTCTTATTTCTTTGTCTTCATCTCATTTATCCCACTACCATCTCATTTACCCTCAGCTGCTTAAGTTAGGAATCTTAGTGTTTCTCTTCCTCCATGTAAAGCAGTTATTGAGTTGTGTTTGGGTTGATTCTGCCTCTCAAAGACTCCTGAAGCTTTGGTTTCCTCTCCATCCTCATAACCACTGCCCAGCTTTAGCCACTCATTATCTGCATGGCCTGTCATAACTGACCTCTGGTGAATCTGGTCTCTGGGCTATGATTCTCTCCTTCCAATCCATCCTTTGCATTCTTATCACTGATTTTACAAAGCTGATTATACCTCTCTGCTTGATTAAAATCTTTGAATGGGTTCCCTCAAGGTCAAGTTCATTTCCTTAAGGGTTATAGTTGAAGACATTCACAATCTAATTACAGTTTAACAATACCTGTATATATGTGAGTGTGTGTGCCTCTGTGCGTGTGTATTGCTATTTCCTACCATGTGGCCTGTATGCTAATCATACTGGACAACCCACAAGTCCTAAAGTATAATGCGTATTTTTAGGCCTCCTTGCCTTTGCTGTACCTCCTGCTTGGAATGTCTTTCTTCCTATATAAACATTATATAATATAAATAGAATATTATGAATTCTGAGGCCCTCCCCCCACGCCCAATATAATGGACTTGAGCATTGCATTTAGAATGGATTTGGCCACTGCAGTCCTCCCTGTACTCTAAATATGCCCTTTCCCGAAGGAGGGGAATAATCAAGCTTTGTTCATGAGGCTCGGTCAGTGGTCTTCTTAACCTTAACCCCCTGCTGTCCAGTTATTCCTTCTCTGAATCTGTCACGTCCCTTTCAATTTCAGACTCTTGGGGTTAACCAAACCTGGCCACAACTATGTCAGAGCTGGGAGGGAAAAGGTTCAGCAATCCAGGCCCTTCAGGTAAAATTATTCAGTTTTAAATTAATTCCCTATTTCTCAGGCTTAATATTACTGACCCTGTGCCTGACCTAACTTAAAATAGCTGAGCCTGTGCCGTTAGCCACCTGCCTGGCTATTTTCTCCTGTCAATTAACTGCCGTCTGAATCCCTAGGTACTGGACTGCTGCCATCTGTACCTGCCATATCTTTGGGCCATCTGCCAAGCTGTCCAACCTTCTGTGCTTTTGAGGTCATCTGAAATCCTTTATCTTCACTCCTTGTTCTGACCAGTGACCTCTAGCTTCCAATCTTGAGAGCCAAATTGATAATTTGTTACCTGAAAAAGGAAATGGCAACCCACTCCAGTATTCTTGCCTGGAAAATCTCATGGACAGAGGGGCCTGGCAGGCTACAGTTCATGGGATTGCAAGAGCTGGACATGACTTAGCACTTTCTTTCTTTAGTATAGGGGAGATATGCTAAGGTACTTACAATTAGACAATTTTGTGGATTTTTTTTTTTTGGTTGGAGATAAAAAATATGCCTGAGAAAAAAAGACCCTGGATAGATAATTTTTATAGGGACAAAAATGGGAATGGGAAAGGTCTCAAGTTGAGGGGTTTGTGTCTGCGCATGTCTGGGTGATACATGACAGTAGTAGAGTGTCTAGAGAGATGGTAGCACAGAAGGGGTGAAGAGATCGCAAAGACAGCTCCAGCTATTCCAGGATTTGGTGTAGGCTTGGACTGAGTTCTACCTGTCTGTGCTTGCATTATGCAACGCAGCACAGGACTCTCTTACAGTTGTGGTAGATATAAATTTACTGGACAGTTTATGCACACTTTTGAAATTGGGACTAGGTTTTATTATTTATTTATTCATTTATTTTTAATTTAGTTTTTTTTCTTTTATTTATTTATTTTATTTATTTATTTTAATTTTATTTTATTTTTAAACTTTACATAATTGTATTAGTTTTGCCAAACATCAAAATGGATATTATTTAAATACATAATAAAATTTCCATGTATATTGTTGCACATACCATCACACCTTCCAGAACCTTGTACTTGAAAACTATTATTTAAAAAATAAGGAATATTAAATTTCATAGAAAAATTCAAATTTAATGGCATAAATTAATATTATATAATTTATTATTAAAGAGTTTATAGTGGGACAGTGTTCTTCTTTTTCATTGGTATGATGAAGCATTCAAAGGTTTATAGTGAAATAATGTGACTTGAGCAAACATGGTTTGGGGGTACTAGGTATTCAGAAATACTGTGCTATCAGGGAAGGAGTGGTATCTTGTTTCCCAGGATACAAGCTAGGGGCTCAAGAATTTGTCCAGTTTTGTCCAGGTGTGTCCTGGAGCAAATACCTGGGCTGCTCAAACATGATAGTCTCAAGTTCTTTCTGGAAGGAGAAGGTTGGCATAGCTCTGGGTAATCCAAAATCAATGCAGAGTATCCACTCCCACGTGGTTACTGGTTTGGGAAATCTTCCCATATCCATGTGGAGAAATTGGAGATAAATTCAGACTCTAGGGGAAGAGGCTGGAAGGAAATAGAATCCAGGAGGCAGTAAGGTGCAGTGGAATGGGTAGCACCATCTTACCAGCAATGTGAGCTTGAGTATGTTTCTTAAACTCCCTAAGCCTCAGTTTTCATATCAATAAGATGATGATAATATTAATAGCACCTCATCTGTGGAGCTGCTGAGAGGTTAAAGGAATAACATGAGATAATGTACAGTAAATCCCCTCCATACGAACAAGTTCCATTCCTAGAGCATGTTACTTAGTCCAGTTTTTCATAAGAGCAACAAAGTTAGCCTAGGTACCCAACTAACACAGTCATCTACATAGTACTGTACTCTAATAGGTTTATAATAAATTCACATTTTTGAAAGTTTGCAAAGTTCGCAAGTTGAAGGTTTGTATGTAGGGGACTTCCTTATTAAATATATGAAGAGCTTAGCATAGTACCTTATTCACAGTAGATTCTCTCACTAAATCATTCACTATCCATACCACTTCCCTATCCTCAAGTCTTTTTATTGAGCCTGGAAATCAAAGCCACCTTCATTTAATAGGACCCTAGCTGAAAATAATGGAAATGTGGGCAGAGCTCCAGTCCTAGAAGCAGGTCTGCAGCCATGGAAAGGGTGATAGGTTGGAATACATGGGACAAAGATGGGTGGGCCATAACTGCCCGAGGCTTTCATAAGGTACTGGTTTCTGCTCTGGCTACCAAGATGAAGGAATCAGAAAATGGGTGATCATAAAAAGATAATTCATATGATTTATGGATGTGCATAGGAGATAATCCTGATAAAGACCATGAAGAAATGGCCACATCATTCTTTGGAGTTATATTTCTCAGCCCTAGAATGAAAACCGTTATTTTTTATGCTCTCTATATAATGTTGTCTTGTTCTTTTTGCCAAGAATGATAAAGCAAGTTTTCTATTTAATACTATTATTATTGATAGTAGTAGTAATCTCATGTTTTGTTAACTTCTTTATGAAAGAGGACTCTATGTACATCTCTAGTGGCCAGACTAAACTCAGGGAAGACACCTAAAATCAGGCCAAAGAATGCTTTCTTTTATTACCCTGCTAGAGTGCGAATGGAGAAGGCAATGGCACCCCACTCCAGTACTCTTGCCTGGAAAATCCCATGGATGGAGGAGCCTGGTGGGCTGCAGTCCATGGGATCGCTAAGAGTCAGACACGACTGAGCGACTTCACTTTTATTTTTCGCTTTTATGCATTGGAGAAGGAAATGGCAACCCACTCCAGTGTTCTTGCCTGGAGAATCCCAGGGACGGGGGAGCCTGGTGGGCTGCCGTCTATGGGGTCGCACAGAGTCAGACACGACTGAAGCAACTTAGCAGCGGCAGCAGCAGAGTATGAATATCACAGGTGAAGAACAGCCATGATGGGGGAATCTCTGAGGGGAAGATAACAGGGATGAGCATAGAGATGAATAGGGCAACTTGCCTGTGTTGTGGATGCCATGTCCATGGGGATTATCAGTTGTCATTGGAAATGTGACTTCAGATCATAATGCATTCATGGTAATGCTGCCTATTGTTATGAACAAGGCTGATTTCCCCCATATAAGTGAAAGCAGGAGTTAACAACTTTAGAATCACTTATTTTTCGTTGTTGTTCAACAAATCACTTATTTTTGTCTCAGTTGTGTTCAACTGTTTGTGACCACATGGACTGCAGTATGTCAGGCTTCCCTGTCTTTCACCATGTCCCAGAGTTTGCTCAAACTTGTCCATTGAGTTGGTGATGCCATCCAACCATCTCATCCTCTCATCCCCTTCTCCTCCTGCCTACAGTCTTTCCCAACATCAGGATCTTTTCCAATGAGTCAGCTGTTTGCATCAGGTTCAGCTTCAGCATTAGTGAATATTCAGGGTTGAGTTCCTTTGGGCTCGACTGGTTTGATCTCCTTGCTCTCCAGGGGACTCTCAAGCAGTACAAATTGGAGATTCTGTTGAACACTTTATTAGAAAGAACTTCTCATGAAACATTAGTGAGGTTTTGAGTTTCCATTTGCTTATCCTGTGAGGCATAATCTGTTGACTGAAGCATGCTGGGTAAAACAAAAGGTTTGATTTGCTAGTGCTTTGTGGGCCAGATCTGGCTTGCAGCTTGTTTTTGTATGGTCCAAGTGCTAAGGTTTGTTTTTACATTTTTATAAGGTTGGAAAAAATAAGAATATTTTCTGACATCTGAAAATTATATGATATGCAAACTTCAGGGTCCATAAATAAATTTTTATTGCAACACAGTCACATTAATTAATTTTCATGTCATTTATGGCTATTTTTGTGCTACAACAGCAGAGCTGAGTATTTGTAACAGAGCCCTTATGGCCTGTAAAGCCTAAAATATTTGCTATGTGGTCCTCTACAGAACAGGTTTGCTGGTCCCTGATAGAGATTTCAGTATAACATCTATTTCTGCTTTATTGATTATGCCAAAGCCTTTGACTGTGTGGATCACAATAAACTGTGGACAATTCTGAAAGAAATGGGAATACCAGAGCACCTGACCTGCCTCTTGAGAAACCTATATGCAGGTCAGGAAGCAACAGTTAGAACTGGACATGGAACAACAGACTGGTTCCAAATAGGAAAAGGAGTCCGTCGAGGCTGTATATTGTCACCCTGCTTATTTAACTTACATGAAGAGTATATCATGAGAAACGCTGGACTGGAAGAAGCACAAGCTGGAATCAAGATTGCCGGGAGAAATATCAATAACCTCAGATATGCAGATGACACCACCCTTATGGCAGAAAGTGAAGAGGAACTAAAAAGCCTCTTGATGAAGGTGAAAGAGGAGAGTGAAAAAGCTGGCTTAAAGCACAACATTCAGAAAATGAAGATCATGGCATTAGGTCCCATCACTTCATGGGAAATAGATGGGGAAACAGTGGAAACAGTATCAGACTTTATTTTGGGGGGCTCCAAAATCACTGCAGATGGTGATTGCAGCCATGAAATTAAAAGACGCTTACTCCTTGGAAGAAAAGTTATGACCAACCTAGATAGCATATTGAAAAGCAGAGACATTACTTTGCCAACAAAGGTCCGTCTAGTCAAGGCTATGGTTTTCCTGTGGTCATGTATGGATGTGAGATTTGGACTGTGAAGAAAGCTGAGAGCCGAAGAATTGATGCTTTTGAACTGTGGTGCTGGAGAAGACTCTTGAGAGTCCCTTGGACTGCAAGGAGATCCAACCAGTCCATTCTGAAGGAGATCAGCCCTGGGATTTCCTTGGAAGTAATGACGCTGAAGCTGAAACTCCAGTACTTTGGCCACCTCATGCGAAGAGTTGACTCATTGGAAAAGACTCTGATGCTGGGAGGGATTGGGGACAGGAGGAGAAGGGGACGACAGAGGATGAGATGGCTGGATGGCATCACCGACTCGATGCACGTGAGTTTGAGTGAACTCCGGGAGTTGGCGATGGACAGGGAGACCTGGCGTGCTGCGATTCATGGAGTCGCAAAGAATCGGACACAACTGAATGACTGAACTGAACTGAAATATCATAACAAATCATAACTATTTTGCTGTCTCCCAGGGATAATATAGATATTTAGAGTTTAAAGTGAATTAGATGACAATAATTGACAAATATTTGCACTTGAAAATGTGAAATGACAGTATATGACACATAGTGGTTCTTTTGGCTATTATTATTAAATGAATGACATGACCATGACTTTTAAAAAATTAATTAATTAATTTTAATTGGAGGCTAATTACAATATTGTAGTGGTTTGTGCCATACATTGACATGAATCAGCCATGGGTATACATGTGGCCCCCATCCTGAACCCCCCTCCCACCTCCCTCCCCATCCCATCCCTCAGGGTTGTCCCAGTGCACTGGCTTTGAGTGCCCTGTTTCATGCATCAAACTTGGACTGGTGATCTATTTCACATATGGTAATATACATGTTTCAATGCTCTTCTCTAAAATCATCCCACCCTTGCCTTCTCCCACAGAGTCCAAAAGTCTGTTCTTTACATCTGTGTCTCTTGCTGTCTCTCATATAGGGTCTTTGTTACCATCTTTCTAAATTACATATATATTTGTTAATGTACTGTATTGGTGTTTTTCTTTCTGATTTACTTCACTCTGTATAATAGGCTCCAGTTTAATCTACCTCATTAGAACTGTTTCAAATGCATTCTTTTTAATAGCTGAGTAATATTCCATTGTTATATGTACCACAGCTTTCTTATCCATTCATCTGCTGATGGACATCTAGGTTGCTTCCATGTCCTAACTGTTGTAAACAGTGCTGCGATGAACATTGGGATACACATGTCTCTTTCAATTTTGGTTTCTTTGGTGTGTATGTACAGCAGTGGGATTTCTGGGTCATGTGGCAGTTCTGTTTACAGTTTTTTAAGGAATCTCCACACTGTTCTCCATAGTGGATGCACTAGTTTGCATTCCCACCAACAGTGTAAGAGGGTTCCCTTTTCTCCGCACCCTCTCCAGCATTTATTGTTTGTAGACTTTTGGATAGCAGCCATTCTGACTGGTGTGAGATAGTACCTCATTGTGGTTTTGATTTGCATTTCTCTGATAATGAGTGATGTTGAGCATCTTTTCATGTGTTTATTAGCCATCTGTATGTGTTCTTTGGAGAAATGTCTGTTTAGTTCTTTGGGCCATTTTTTTGATTGGGTCATTTATTTTTCTGGCATTGAGCTGCGTGAGCTGCTTGTATATTTTTGAGATTAATTCTTTGTCAGTTGCTTCATTTGCTATTACTTTCTTCCATTCTGAGAGCTGTCTTTTCACCTTGCTTATAGTTTCCTTCATTGTGCAAAAGCTTTTAAGTTTAACTAGGTCCCATTAGTTTGTTTTTGCTTTTATTTCCATTATTCTGGGAGGTAGGTCATAGAGGATCCTGCTTTGATTTATGTCAGAGAGTGTTTTGCCTACGGTTTCCTCTAGGAGTTTTATACTTGGTCTTATATTTAGATCTTTAATCCATTTTGAGTTTATTTTTGTGTATGGTGTTATAAAGTGTTCTAGTTTCATTCTTTTACAAGTGGTTGACCAGTTTTCCCAGCACCAAGAGATTGTCTTTTCTCCATTGTATATTCTTGCCTCCTTTGTCAAAGATAAGGTACCCATAGGTGCATGGATTTATCTCTGGGCTTTCTATTTTGTTCCATTGGTCTATATTTCTGTCTTTGTGCTAGTACCATAGTGTCTTGATGACTGTAGCTTTGTAGTATAGTCTGAAGTCAGGTTGATTCCTCCAGTTCCATTCTTCTTTCTCAAGATTGCTTTATTTGAGGTATTTTGTATTTCCATAAAAATTGTGAAATTATTTGTTCTAGTTCTGTGAAAAATACCATTGGTAGGGATTGGTAGTTTGGTAGGGTTTGCACTGAATCTATAGATTGCTTTGGGTGATATACTCATTTTTACTATATTGATTCTTTTGATCCATGAACATGGTATATTTCTCCATCTATTTATGTCATCTTTGATTTCTTTCATCAGTATTTTATAGTTTTCTATATATAGGTCTTTTGTTTCTTTAGGTAGATTTATTCCTAAGTATTTTATTCTTTTTGTCGCAATGGTGAATGGGATACTCTTTCTGTTTTTCTCATTGGTAGTGTATAGGAATGCAAGGAATTTATGTATGTTAATTTTATATCCTGCAACTTTACTATATTCATTGATTAGCTCTAGTAATTTTCTGGTGGTGTCTTTAGGGTTTTCTATGTAGAGGATCATGTCATCTGCAAACAGTGAGAGTTTTACTTCATCTTTTCTAATCTGGATTCCTTTTATTTCTTTTTCTGCTCTGATTGCTGTGGCTAAAACTTCGAAAACTATGTTGAATAGTAGTGGTGAGAGTGGGCACCCTTGTCTTGTTCTTGACTTTAGGGGAAATGCTTTCAATTTTTCACCATTGAGGATAATGTTTGCTGTGGGTTTATCATATATGGCTTTTATTATGTTGAGGTATGTTCCTTCTTTGCCTGCTTTCTGGAGGGTTTTTTAAAAATCATAAATGGGTGTTGAATTTTTTCAAAGGCTTTCTCTGCATCTATTGAGATAATCATATGGTTTTTATCTTTCAATTTGTTAATGTGGTATATCATATTGATCGATTTGCAAATATTGAAGAATCCTTGCATCCCTGGGATAAAGCCCACTTGGTCATGATGTGTGATCTTTTAAATATATTGTTGGATTCTGTTTGCTAGAAGTTTGTTGATGGTTTTTGCATCTATGTTCATCAGTGATATTGGCCTGTAGTTTTCTTTTTTTGTGGCATCTTTGTCTGGTTTTGGTATTAGGGTGATGGTGGCCTCATAGAATGAGTTTGGCAGTTTATCTTCCTCTTCAATTTTCTGGAAGAGTTTGAGTAGGATAGATATTAGCTATTCTCTAAATTTTTGGTAGAATTCACCTGTGAAGCCATCTGTTCCTGGGCTTTTGTTTGTTGGAAGATTTTTGATTACAGTTTTGATTTCTGTGCTTGTGATGATGACTGTGACTTTTGAGGCAGATAACATGCTTATGCTAAATACTAAATTATGGTTTTTGGTAATAGGAAAGGGTTAGAAACTAGATCATAGTATATAGATTTTTATGCTGTTTATCTGAGGGGTTGATATGATGCTAATATTTCTTCCTTGTAATGATGATGGAAACCAAGAGAATGGGTAATAGGCTCTGTTAAAGAATGGTGGTGTTCTTAATGTTAAAAAATGGTCAAGAATTAATTTCATTTGTTTTGCAAGTGATGCACTTATTCTCAAACTAAAAGGCCACTAATGCTTTTCCTGGGCTTCCCTGGTGGCTCAGATGGTAAAGAATCTGCCTACAATATGGGAGAGCTGGGTTAGATCCCTGAGTTGGGAAGATCCCCTGGAGGAGGGCATGGCAACCCACTCCAGTATTCTTGCCTGGAGAATCCCCCAGTGGACAGAGGAGCCTGGTGAGCTGTGGCCCATGGGGTTGCAATGAGTCAGACACGACTGAGTGACTAGGCACAGCAGAGCACAATTCTTTCCCCCAGACCTATTGTATTAATAAGGAATATGTCCTGCTGCAACTACTAACAGCCTGGCTAACAGAGGCCTAAACAATAGGTGTTTATTACTTTATTTATCTTTTTGACTCAACTATATTCTTAGGGACCTCAGCCTTTCCTATCTTTGTCCCCTTAGTTGTTGGTATGTTGATTGGTTTCATGGTTGCACTATAGCTATTGAAGGTTCAGACATAACACCTGTGTTCAGGGATTGATGAAGATGCTATGGGGGTGGGTTGGGATGAGTTGTGGAGGATGTGTAAATCTTGTTAGAATAAGCAAAAGTTCCCAGAAGCCACTGTTTGTGTGCCAATGACTAAGTAGCATCTGAGTCTTTGTGACCCCATGGACTGTACCCCACCAGGCTCCTCTGCCCATGGGCTTCTCCAGTCAAGAGTACTGGAGTGAATTGCCATGCCCTCCAACAGGGAATCTTCCCTGAACCCCAAACCACGTCTATTATATCTCCTGCATTTGCAGGCGGGTTCTTTACTACTAGTGCCACCTGGGAAGCCCGACCAAAGGCTGAAATTCTGTCATATGGCCACTCCTAGCTTGAAGAGTAACCTGGGAATATATTCAAACTTAAACAAAGGAAGGCAGGTGGCAGAGGAATGGCAGTCAGGAATGGCTGTTGGGCTTATCTTCTACACCCACCTGTAAATGTGAGAAACACTTTTTTGAGAAAAATTGCTGCACTTCTTTTTTGTTGTTGTTTAAATACACTTTAAAAAGACACAGATACTTTTAAAGGCCAAAGCCAAAAGGGGAAATAAACACAGCAAGATTCCACAAAGCACCTACTGACTTAGATACAAGTGGTAGCTACTTCAGAGACTATTGTCTGTGTTCATTTCCAGATTATACCAAAACACCATGTTTCCTATATTGTACAAGTGTTGTTAATAGTTACATACATTTGGAGAGGAAAGAGGCATTGAATCATCTTTGTGACTTCTGCAAAGCAATTAAACATTTTTGTGCAGAAACATTTCATATGAAACTGGGGCTGGGTGTGAAAAATGTTCATCTGTTTCCATTTTAATCCTCATTCTACAATAAAAATGTAAATCATAGAATTTTGGAGCAAGTAGACAGGCCTTCACAGATTGTTTAGTTGAAAACCCTCATTTGTGATTTCTCATTTGTGAACCCTCCATTGGGCCCCCTAGTGCCAGCCCCATGGGAAGATGTCCATGTCTTACCGAGGACAACAGGACAGAGATGTCTGCTTTGTTATTGTTGCCCTCATGACTTCCCTGAGCTTCCTGGGAACCCTCCAACATAACAACAGATGGAAACCTATGGAGTACCGAATATTTCTTTCTTCTACCATTGCGTCTTTGTATCCATTTGAATTGTGATTTAGTTGTATCCAGGTGCAAGTCCTGATGCTACTCTGAAATCACTCTTGAGGGGAGGAAACTTTCTGTGTTACTCTAATCTGATTCACAGGAAATTGTAGGTCCTGAAAATATTTGAGAGATTATCCAGTATACCTCCTTATTTTTTTGGATGAAAAAACAGTCCAAGGTTTGAGTAATATGTTCAGGGTCACACAGTGTTTAATATGAGATAAAAATTTGGTTCTGATTTCTAACCCAGTACTCTTCTCATAATACCATGTTACAGAGAGGACTGTATCATTTGAGGGCTTCCCTTGTCACATGAAATTAAAAGATGCTTACTCCTTGGAAGGAAAGTTATGACCAACCTAGATAGCATATTCAAAAGCAGAGACATTACTTTGCCAACAAAGGTCCATCTAGTCAAGGCTATGGTTTTTCCAGTGGTCATGTATGGATGCGAGAGTTGGACTGTGAAGAAGGCTGAGCGCCGAAGAATTGATGCTTTTGAATTGTGGTGTTGGAGAAGACTCTTGAGAGTCCCTTGGACTGCAAGGACATCCAACCAGTCCATTCTGAAGGAGATCAGCCCTGGGTGTTCTTTGGAAGGAATGATGCTAAAGCTGAATCTCCAGTACTTTGGCCACCTCATGCAAAGAGCTGACTCATTGGAAAAGACTCTGATGCTGGGAGGGATTGGGGGCAGGAGGAGAAGGGGACGACAGAGGATGAGATGGCTGGATGTCATCACTGATGCGATGGACATGAGACTGAGTGAACTCCGGGAGTTGGTGATGGACAGGGACGCCTGGCGTCCTGCGATTCATGGGGTTGCAAAGAGTTGGACACGACTGAGCAACTGAACTGAACTGAACTGAATTTGTCGCTCAGACAGTAAAGAATCAGCCTGCAATGAGGGAGACCTGGGTTCGATCCCTTGGGTTGGGAAGATCCCCTGGAGGAGGGCATGGCAACCCACTCCAGTATTTTTGTCTGAAGAATATCCATGGATGGAGGAGCCTGGTGGGCTACAGTCCATGGGGTCACTCAGACATGACTGAGTGACTAAGTAGAGCAGCACAGAGAAGCAAAGGCAAAACCAAACAAAATGAAAAGGGATCCTCAGATTTGAGACCAAGATGAAAACCTATGCTCTTGTATTTGAGCTGCCCTTTTAAAACAGCTTTATAGAGGTATCATTGACATACAACAAACTGCACACATTTCTGGTGTACAGTTTGATAAGTTTTGACTTGCATACACAACTATGCAATCATACTTAGATATGTATAATACAATGTGAAACCATAGCTTGAATCAAGATGAGCATATCTGTCACCCTCAAGAGTTTCCTAACAGACATTTGTAAATCTCTCTCTCTTTAAAATATTGTCTTTCATTTTTAATGACTACTCTTCTTAATCTTTATCTTTTTTACCTTAAAAAAATCATTTGATCATGATGTACTTTGGTATAATTTTGTTTTCCTTTTTATTATTTGGAGTTCATTGAGTTTCTTGGTAGCTTGATAGTTTTTCAAAATCAAACTTGGAGAAATTTCAGCTAAAAGTTTTTCAAATATTTTTTTGTCCTCTTTTTATTCCCTGTTTTTCAGGTAACCTAGAAACATATATTAAGGATGCTTGAATTTGTCCTTCAGTTCACTATGTTAGGAAGGACATCACATAACAGATACTATGTTATTTTTAAAAATTCTCCTTTTTTCTTTTTGAATATTGGTATGTCTTCAAGACACTAATCATTTATTGTGTAATTTCTTTTCTTCCATTAAATGCATCAGTGTATTTTCATCTTATGCACTGTAGTTATAATCTTTAAAAATTCAGTTTGGGTTTCTAAAAGTATCTTCTGTGTCTCTATTTAACTTTTTAAATTTGTGGATTACAGTTATAACTCTTTTAATGTCCTTGTCTACTAATGCTAACATTTGTATCAGTGCTGATAGATTTTTCTCCTCAGTGTAAATCCTCATTATAGTTTCCTGTCTTTTGTAAATACGGTAATTTTTTATTATATTCTAGAAATTTTGAATTTTATTTTGTGAGTTCTGGGTATGCAGTATATAATTTGTGGAGGTATACTGTCTAAAGAATCAGTGAAACCATCAAAGCTTAAGTATCATTTACATGCAGAATTTAGTAACATTTACATTCATCAAGAATATGTGTAATTTACACATGATGATGGTAAGGAAGAATTAACATATTTTTTCAGCTTTTGCCATCAAATATAATGAACTCTAAAATGTACAAAACTATGGATAATTACATTGTCAAAAATGTGGCTTGGAGTTAAAGTTTTGCATAGGACTATCTTCTTATGGCACAGCCACAATGACAAAAATATTCTTCAGTACTTATTCAGATTATATGAATTTATATGTTATCAGTTCAGTTCAGTCGCTCAGTTGTGTCTGACTTTTTGTGACCCCATGAACCGCAGCACGCCAGGCCTCCCTGTCCATCACCAACTCCCAGAGTTTACTCAAACTCATGTCCATTGAGTCGGTGATGCCATCTAACCATCTCATTCTCTGTTGTCCCCTTCTCCTCCTGCCCTCAATTTTTCCCAGCATCAGTGTCTTTTCAAATGAGTCAGCTTTTCACATCAGGTAGCCAAAGTATTGGAGTTTCAGCTTCAACATCAGTCCTTCCAATGAGTACCTAGGACTGATCTCCTTTCAGATGGACTGGTTGGATCTCCTTGCAGGCCAAGGGACTCTCAAGAGTCTTCTCCAACACCACAGTTCAAAAGTATCAGTTCTTCTGCACTCAGCTTTCTTTATAGTCCAACTCTCACATCCATACATGACTACTGGAAAAACCATAACCTTGACTAGATGGACCTTTGTTGGCAAAGTAATGTCTCTGCTTTTGAATATGCTATCTAGGTTGGTCATAACTTTCCTTCCAAGGAGTAAACATCTTTTAATTTCATGGCTGGAATCACCATCTGAAGTGATTTTGGAGCCCCAAAAAATAAAGTCAGCCACTGTTTCCCCATCTATTTCCCATGAAGTGATGGGACCTGATGCCATGATCTTAGTTTTCTGAATGTTGAGCTTTAAGCCAACTTTGTCACCCTCCTTTTTCACTTTCATCAAGAGGCTCTTTAGTTCTTCACTTTCTGCCATAAGGTTGGTGTCATCTGCATATCTGAGGTTATTGATATTTCTCCTGGCAATCTTGATTCTAGCTTGTGCTTCTTCCAGCCCAGCATTTCTCATGATGTACTCTGCATAGAAGTTAAATAAGCAGGGTGACAATATACAACCTCGACGGACTCCTTTTCCTATTTGCAACCAATCTGTTGTTCCATGTCCAGTTCTAACTGTTGCTTCCTGACCTGCATACAAATTTCTCAAGAGGCAGATCCGGTGGTCTGGTATTCCCATCTTTTTCAGAATTTTCCACAGTTTATTGTGATCCATACAGTCAAAGGCTTTGGCATAGTCAATAAGGCAGAAATAGATGTTTTTCTGGAACTCTCTTGCCTTTTTGATGATCTAGCAGATGTTGGCAATTTGGTCTCTGCCTTTTCTAAAACCTTCCTCTGCTGTTTCTAAAACCAGCTTGAACATCTGGAAGTTCACGGTTCACATATTGCTGAAGCCTGGCTTGGAGAATTTTGAGTATTACTTTTCTAGTGTGTGAGATGAGTGCAATTGTGCAATAGTTTGAGCATTCTTTGGCATTGCCTTTCTTTGGGATTGGAATGAAAACTGACCTTTTCCAGTCCTGTGGCCACTGCTGAGTTTTCCAAATTTGCTGGCATATTGAGTGCAGCACTTTCACAGCATCATCTTTCAGGATTTGAAATAGCTCAACTGGAATTCCATCACCTCCACTAGTTTTGTTCATAGTGATGCTTCCTAAGACCCACTTGACTTCACATTCCAGGATGTCTGACTGTAGGTGAGTGATTGCACCATCATGATTATCTGGATCGTGAAGATCTTTTTTGTACAGTTCTTCTGGGTATTCTTGCCACCTCTTCTTAATATCTTTTGCTTCTGTTAGGTCCATACCATTTCTGTCCTTTATTGAGCCCATCTTTGCATGAAATGTTCCCTTGGTATCTCTAATTTTCTCGAAGAGATCTCTAGTCTTTCCCATTCTCTTATATGTGTATTTATTTATGTCGCACTGGTGGTAAAGAATCTGCCTGCCATTGCAGGAGACACAAGAGCCTATCCCTTCTGCAGATCTTCCTGACCCAGAAATTGAGCCTGGGTCTCCTGCATTGCGGGCAGATTCTTTACCAGCTGAGTGCCAGGGAAGCCCCATATGATATATGTATATTTATTTATGTGGCAGTAGTAGTAAAGAATCTGCCTGCCAATGTAGGAGATGCAAGAGACATGGGTTTGATCCCTGGGTTGGAAAGATCCCCTGGAGTAGGAAATGGCAACCAACTCCAGTATTCTTGACTGGAAAATTCCATGGATAAGAGAAACCTGGTGGGCTATAGTCCATGGGGATGCAAAGAGTCAGACATGACTGAGCACACACATAATATTTATTTTTCAAATAAGCATGTTGACATCACATTGTTCCTACAGTTTCTTTAGCCTTTTTTTCACTGCCAAGATGTTGTCGTTCAGGCACTAAGCTGTGTCTGAACTCTGCAACCCCATGGACCTCTGCATGCCAGGCTTCACTGTCCTTCACTATCTCCCAGAGTTTGCTCAAACTCACATCCATTGTGTCGATGATATCCAACCATCTCATCCTCTGCTGCCCACTTCTCCTCTTGCCCTCAGTCTTTCCCAGCATCAGGGTCTTTTCCAATTAATCTCATCGCATCAGGTGGCCAAAGTATTGGTGTTTCAGCCTTTGCATCAGTCCTTCCAATGAATATCCAGGGTTAATCTATTTTAGGATTGATTGACTGGTTTGATCTCTCTGCAGTCCAAGGGACTCTCAAGAGTCTTCTCCAGCACCACAATTTGAAAGCATCAGTTCTTTGGCACTTAGCCTTCTTTATGGTCCATCTCTCACATCCATATATGACTACTGGAAAAACCATAGCTTTGACTATCTGGACTTCTGTCGGCAAAGTGATGTCTCTACTTTTAATGTGCTGTCTAGGTTTGTCGTGTGTAGAGTCATCTCTTGTGTTGTCAGAAGAGGGTGTTTGCTATGACCAGTGTGTTCTCTTGGCAAAACTCTGTTAGCTTTCCAGTTCAGTCACTCAGTCATGTCTAACTCTCTGTGACCCTATGCACTGCAGCACACCAGGCTTTCCTGTCCATCACCATCTCCCGAAGCTTGCTCAAACTCATGTCCATCAAGTCGGTGATGCCATCCAACCATCTCATCCTCTGTCATCCCCTTCTTCTCCTGCCTTCAATCTTTCCCAGCATCAGGGTCTTTTCCAATGAGTCAGGTCTTCGCATCAGGTGGCCAATACTTTGGCCTGTTAGCTTTTGCCCTGATTCATTTTGTACTCCAGTACTTTGGCCACCTCATGCAGAGTTGACTCATTGGAAAAGGCTCTGATGCTGGGAGGGATTGGGGGAAGAAGGAGAAGGGGACCACAGAGGATGAGATGGCTGGATGGCATCACTGAGTTAATGGATGTGAGTGTGAGTGAACTCTGGGAGTTAGTGATGGACAGGGAGGCCTGGCGTGCTGCGATTCATGGGGTTGCAGAGTCGGACACGACTGAACGACTGAACTGAACTGATTTTGTACCCCAGGGCCAAACTTGCCTGTTACTCCTGGTGTCTCTTGACTTCTTACTTTTGTATTCCAGTCCCCAATAATGAAAAGGACACCTTTTTTTTTTTTTTTTGGTGTTAATTCTAGACGGTCTGTAGATCTTCATAGAACCGTTCAACTTCAGTTTCTTCAGCATTAGTGATTGGGGCATAGACTTGGATTACTGTGATATTGAATGGTTTGCCTTGGAAACGAGCAGAGATTATCATGTTGTTTTTGAGACTGCACCCAAGTACTGCACTTTGGACTCTTGTTGAATAGGAGGGCTACTCCATTTCTTCTAAGGGATTCTTGTCCACAGTAGTAGATATAATGGTCATTTTAATTAAATTTGCTCATCCCGGTCCATTTTAGTTCACTGATTCCTAAAATGTTGATGTTCACTCTTACCATCTCCTGTTTGGCCACTTGTAATTTACTCTGAATCATGGATCTCACCTTCCAGGTTCCTATGCAATATTGTTCTTTACAGCATTGAACTTTACTTTCAGCACCAGATCATCCACAACTGGGTTTTATTTCTGCTTTGGCTCAGCCTCTTCATACTTTCTTGAGCTATTTCTCCATTATTCTGCAGTAGCACACTGAGCACCTACCAACCTGGGGGCGAGGTTCATCTTTCAGTGTCCTATCATTTTGCCTTTTCATACTGTTCATGGGATTCTCAAGGCAAGAATGCTGAAGTGGTTTGCCATTCCCTTCTCCAAAGGAGTAAGCATCTTTTAATTTCATGGCTGCAGTCACCAAACACAGTAATTTTGGATCCAAGATAGTTATTGTTTAGTTGCTAAGTTGTGTCTAACTCTTTGTGACCCCATGGACTGTAGCCTTCCAGGCCCCTCTGTCCATGGGATTTTCCAGGCAAGAATACTGGAGTGGATTGCCATTTCCTTTTCCAGGGAATCTTCCTGACCCAGGGATTGAATATGGGTCTCCTACATTGGCAGGCAGATTCTCTACTGCTGAGCCACCAAGAAAGCCCTGCTAAGATGGCAGTCACTTACCAATGTTATATTGGCATCTTTCTTTGTCAGGAGAATTTGTTGTTGCAGGAGGTCATTAAGAAGGTGTGACTCCAAAGCTAAATCGGGGCAATTGGAAGCTTCTTACCTCTTTCCTTATCCTTGGAATGTACATCCTATCTATCATTCCCATGCATTCATGCATGCTAAGTCATTTCAGTCATGTCTGCCTCTTTGCAACCCTGTGGACTGAGGCCTGCCAGGCTCCTTTGTCCATGGAATTCTCCAGGCAAGAATACTGGAGTGGGTTGCTATGTCCTCCTCCTTCCCGACCCAAGGATCAAACCTGGGTCTCTTATGTCTCTTGCATTGGGAGGCAGGTTCTTTACCATTAGCCATAGCCAGAGCTGTTTCTAGGAGGTAGTCTTGAGAGAATAAGGTATCCTGGAGACCATCCACTGAACCCAGTTAAGGCCGCTATACAAACTTTTAAGATTCTCCATACCTGGTGGGCAGGTATGGAGATTACTGTCCTACAGCTGCCCAAGATAAGCCTTGTAAGTTCCCTTGCTTGTTAAAACTGCCAGCTGCCAATCTGGAATGGTCTGCCTCTTTCTTCAGGCTCTCCTTGCCCTTCATGTATGGAGGCCAGTTTATGAACCAGCATTTATAAAGTCTGTGTAGTATTCCACTGTAGGTTTTCTCTTATGTATTTAAGGAGTCTTGTACTCCCAAACAAGCTGTGCCCTTTAAAATTTTTTTCGCTCTTTTAAACAGACCTATAATGAACATCCTTATACATATGTCACTATATTCTTTTCCAATTTATTAGGCTAAATTCCCACAAGTTAGGGAATGAAGCCAAAGGATAGGATACATATTGCCAAATGTGCCTATGCATGCTCTTAGACAATGACAGTTACTCAATTTAATCATAACTGTATCAGAAGAAAAATTGATAGCTCATAATTGTAATATTTGTGACCTTCATTAATGAGGATGTTGCTTGCTTTACATGTTTATTATATTTTCATTCTTTTATGTGATGTCAGATCCTATGCTTTGCTCATTTAAAAAATGGAGTCATCATTCTTTTATATTGCCGTTTCTTTCTTTTTTTTTAATTTTATTTTATTTTTAAACTTTACATAATTGTATTAGTTTTGCCAAATATCAAAATGAATCGGCCACAGGTATACATGTGTTCCCCACCCTGAACCCTCCTCCCTCCTCCCTCCCCATACCATCCCTCTGGGTTGTCCCAGTGCAGACAGTTTCTATGTGTTATTTTATACTACCTTTCTTATATTTTTGCCAGTTTTTCATTAGCATTAAATCAGTATTTTTCTTTGTGATTTCTGACTTTGCTATCATGATAGAAATATCTTTGTTATAAATCAAAACAATTTCAGAATGTTTCATACATTTAATAGTTTTGTCATTGTAGCTTTATATTTAAGTTTTATTAAATCTGGAGTTTAAAAAATGTGATATGTAAGGTTTGCTTATTTATTTTTGATTAGTGTCTGGCCAGTTTTCCTAGTATCATTTGTTAACACATCATTTCTCCTCACTAATTTGAAATGGCATTTTATCATTTAATATATTCTCAACTAGGTTTTATAGTAAATATGTTTTTAAGTGTAACTGCATACTTTGTAATATATTTTATCAACATTTCTTCTCAGACTTTCTTCTACCTGAGATTGTCTCCTTTCCAGTGAAATGCATCTTTTAGAGTTTTAAAAAAACTTTCAGTCTTTGAAGATAATCTACGTGTTTTGTTATATGTAGAACTTTGTTTTAGATAGTTCCACTGGTTTTATATTACTCATGTGTAGGTCCTCTGCCCATTTTTCTTTAGATTATTTGTTGTTTTTCCTGTTGAGTTCTATGAGTTCCTTATATATTTTATTTTTTTTTTACTTTTCTTTTTTTAAATTTAAATTTATTTATTTTAATTGGAGGCTAATTACTTTACAATATTGTATTGGTTCTGTCACACATCAACATGAATCTGCCACAGGTGTACACGTGCTCCCCATCCTGAACCTCCCTCCCACCTCCCTCCCCATACCATCCCTCTGGGTCATCCCAGTGCACCAGCCCCAAGCATCCTGTATTGAACCTGGACTTGCGATTCATTTCTTATATGATATTATACAGGTTTCAATGCCATTCCCCCAAATCATTAAAATTTTCTTTATTCATTTTTAACACCAAAAACATTTGTATTGGGATATACCTGATTTGGTAGTTTCAGGTGAGCAGCAGAGGGACTCAGCCATACATATACATGAATTGAGTCTGTAGTTGGCTTTGGATAGTACGGACATTTAAAAACATTAGTTCTTCCAATTCATGAGCATGAGATATTTCCATTTTTGGGGGTGCTTTCTTCAGTTTCTTTCATCTCTGTCTCTTCAGTGTAGTAATCTTTCATCTCCCTGGTTAAATTTATTCCTAAGTAATTTATTGTTTTGATGCTATTAGAAATTGAATTGTTTTCATTATTTTTTCAGGTAATTCATGCTAGTAGAAACACCACAACTGATTTTTGTATGTTGATATTGTATTCTGGGACTCTACCAAATTCATTTATTAGTTCTAATAGTTTTTTGGTGGACTCTAGGGTTCTGACAATAGGGATTATTTTACTTCTTCCTTTCTTATTTGGATGCCTTTCATTTATTTTTCTTTCTTGGTTACTCTGGCTAGAACATCCAATATTATGTTGAATAGCATTGGTGAGAGTAGGCACCCTGGTCATATTCCTGACCTTAGAGGAAAAGTTTTCAACCTTTCACTGTTTAGTATGATACTACCTGTGGACTTGTCATATATCATATGTATTACGTTGAAGTACATCCTTCTGTACCCAATTTGTTGAGAGTTTTTACCTTGAAAGGTTGTTGAATTGCATTAAATGCTCTTTCTATATCTATTGAAGTGATCATTTGATTTTATCTTTCATTCTATTAATATGATGTAGCACATTTATTGATTTGTGTGTATTGAATTCTTGTATCCCAGGGATGAGTCCCACTGGATCATATTGTATGATCTTTTTAATGAGTGTTGAATTCATTGTGCTGTATTTTGTTGGGAATTTTAGTATTCATCAGGGGTATTGGTCTATGGTTTTCTTTTCTTATAGTGCCCTTATGTGTCCTTGCATTCAGGGTAGTAAAATGAATTTGAGTGTATTCCCCACTTTGTGTTTTTGAAAGAGTTTGAGAAGAATATTGGCATGTTTTTGAAAAAGTTTGAGAAGAATATTAGCATCTACTCTTCTTGAAATATTTGCTGATATTCTTTAGTGAAATGTTCTAATCCTAGGCCCTGTTGTTGTTGTTGGCAGGCTTTCAATTACTGATTCATCCCCTTAGTCATCTTTGATCTGTTCAGATTTCCTATTTCCTTATGATTGAGTCTTTGTAGGACTGAGTAGGTTGTATGTTTCTAGGAAGTTTTCTATTTCTTCTAGGTTGTCCAGTTTATTGGCGTATAATTGTCCATAGTAGTATCTTTGATTTTTTGGTGTTTTTCTAGTGTCCAGTCTGAGCACTGGTTGCTGTAAACCCTGTGCTCTTTTCTGTCTCTGTCTGATCCCCAGTGGTTGGGTCCAGTAGATTCCCCCAGTGATTCCTGTTTTGTAAGACCTGAGTGTCCTCCTGAAAAGTGTCCTGCAAAGTTGGGGAAGCCACATGTCCACCTTGGAATCTCTTTTAGCAACTGGAGAAAATGTAGGCCCTCCCAGTGCAATGCTGTGCCAGCCTGAGGGAGGGGCAATGTATTTAAAGTGAAACCTCTCCTCTTTCCCTCCTCAAATGGTCTTTCTTGGTCTCTGTGGTCCAGGTTTCAGCCTTACCCCCAGTTTCTTGGGCTTCCCTTATAGCTCAGTTGGTAAATCATCTGCCTGCAATGCAGGAGACCTGGATTTGATTCCTGGATTGGGAAGATCCCCTGGAGAAGGAAATGGCAATCCACTCCAGTATTCTTGCCTGGAGAATCGCATGAACAGAGGAGCCTGACAGGCTACAGCCCATAGGGTTGCAAGAGTCAGACACAACTTAGCGACTAAACCACCACCACCACCACCACCACCACCACCTCCACCCAGTTTCTTGGATTTTCACAATGGGGAACTGTCTCTGGATAGATGCTAGCTGGTCTTCTTGTGTCAGTGACTGAGGTCAAGAACAACCTGTGTCACCATCTTGATGTCATTAACCTGGTTTTCATTATTTTCATCTCTTTCTCTCTGAATTTCGCTTTAGATCATTTAAAAACATCTATTTTATTGTCCATTAATTCTCTTTTTAGCTGTGTCTTGCTTTTTTTTTTTTTTTTTAACCCCTTCTGTCTAGTACCAAAGTCAATCTTTGGTACTAGATAAAACTTAATTGAAGTTTTAATTTCATTTATTTTAATATCTATTTCTAGAATTCTACTTAGTTCCAATTCTGTATGCTTAATTACTCTTTCTGGGATCTTGTTTCTTGTATTTTCAAGCCTCTCTTTTATTTGTTTAAATTATATTCAATATGGTTGTTTATTTTTGGTGCTGGAGAATACCATTTGCAGATCTGTTATATGTTTCTCACTCATATTGCCTTATTTTCCTTGTGTGTTTAGTAACTTTTCTTTCTGCTGTGGTCTTTTCATTTTCTTTGGAATTTTATATCTGGGAAATAGATGAGCTCTGGATTGAAACTGAGTTCCTTTAGGCAGGATTAGCGTTGGTTTCTGCCAATTGCTTAGTGGAACTACCAGACTGGGACTCTTGAGCTAAATTCTCTTCTTGAGGATTTTGTCCCCAAAGGTGCTGTGAATTTGGACTATATATAAACTCATATGAAAGCTAGTTTGTTATTAATTATCAGGGAATTTTTTTTATCCCCTCTATCTAGTACTAGAGCTAAAGCAGGCAGGATTTTCTACCCTTTTGTGCAGTGGGGCTCATTCTGCTGAGACTGAGGTGTGCCAGCTCTGTGTGTAGTTTTTTATTTGTTTCAGTTCAGTTGCTCAGTCGTGTCCCACTTTTTGTGGCTCAGGGACTGCAGCACGCCAGGCCTCCCTGTTTATCACTAATGCCCAGAGCTTGCCTAAACTCATGTCCATCGAGTTGGTGATGCCATCCAACCATTTCGTCCTCTGTCATCCCCTTCTCCTCCTGCCTTCAATCTTTTGCAGCATCAGGGTCTTTTCTAATGAGTCAGTACTTCACATCAGGTGGCTAAAGTTTTGGAGCTTCAGTTTCAGCATCATTCCTTCCAATGAATATTCAGGACTGATTCCCTTTAGGATTGGCTGATTTGACCTCCTTGTAGTCTAAGGGACTCTCAAGAGTCTTCTCCAACACCACAGTTCAAAAGCACCACAGTTCACAAAGTTTATTTGTTTACTCATTTTTAATAAGTTGTAAAACAGTGGAAACAGTGTCAGACTTTATCTTTTTGGACTCCAAAATCACGGCAGATGGTGATTGCGGCCATGAAATTAAAAGACGCTTACTCCTTGGAAGGAAAGTTATGACCAACCTAGATAGCATATTCAAAAGCATAGATATTACTTTGCCAACAAAGGTCCATCTTGTCAAGGCTATGGATTTTCCAGTAGTCATGTATGGATGTGAGAGTTGGACTGTGAAGAAAGCTGAGCACTGAAGAATTGATGCTTTTGAACCGTGGTATTGGAGAAGACTCTTGAGAGTCCCTTGGACTGCAAGGAGATCCAACCAGTCCATTCTAAAGGAGATCAGCCCTGGGATTTCTTTGGAAGGAATGATGCTGAAGCTGAAACTCCAGTACTTTGGCCACCTCATGCGAAGAGTTGACTCATTGGAAAAGACTCTGATGCTGGGAGGGATTGGGGGCAGGAGGAGAAGGGGATGACAGAGGATGAGATGGCTGGATGGCATCACCGACTCGATGGATGTGAGTTTGAGTGAACTCTGGGAGTTGGTGATGGACAGGGAGGCCTGGCGTGCTGCAATTCATGGGGTCGCAGAAAGTCAGACATGACTGAGTGACTGAACTGAACTGAATAGTAAATGATTGCTGCGACAATAGGTTTTCCATATATTCCATTCCATAATGGAATAAGATCTTGTATCACAGCATGAACAGTAGATCCTAGGAATGATCTTCTTTCAGTTGAAATTCATGTGGCCATCAAAGCAGACACTTATGGTCCCTACAGTTCAGCAGAAACCTTAGGATAAAAGCAGCTTAGTGTGCTTATCTGCCTAACCTGTTTTCATTGCATTTTAGGGCTTTGTATCTTACTTGCTCAGTTTTACACTGAATTGCATTTAAAAAATATTTCATAATTTTATCCAGCATGTTACTGTTTCAACCCCAAGAAGGGCTGTTCATTCTCATTCACCATAGTGCCATAAATGGAAATTCTAGTAATCTTTATTTACTCTTTAATCTTTTTCCTCTATATTTTTGGCATTCACTTTGATATAATAAACTTCAGTGTTATAAACTGTGATTTTTCAGGTGTTTAAATGTTAAATGGGAATATTTGAAACTTGTGGAAATAAGCTTTGTTTATGAACCATGATAATATTTAAAAAAATAGATGAGTTTCCTGCCCTCATGGTAAACTTTATACAACATTGACTTCTAAATATTCATTTATTTTCATTTTGACTTTCCATTTCTTTCTTTTTTAATATTAACACATGATTTTTAACAAATGGAGAGCCATCCATTCTCCACTAGATCAATCCTTGATGAACTTTTGTTTCCCCTGCCACACAATCATACTTTAATGTTAGTGATATTTATTATTTAGCCAGGAGCATTACAATCATCAGTTCCCTTCAAAAGACCTCATTTAATCATCTGCATTAGTAACCTACTTAATGCAATCATAGGGCTAATTGAGTGAAAAAGAGAAAATCCATACATTATGCTGGTTAAACTATTAAAATCTGCAGGGTTTTATGGGAAAACACAATTGTAAAATCTTTGTTATATACTTTTTCAGTTTTTATTCCTCAGTAGGAGAGAATCTGTATTATAGCATTATTAGTATGTAAAGTACTTAACGGTACCTATAAGTGTACAAAATTGTGTTTATGGTATTTTTATTCATTTTTTTTTTTTCATGGCATGTGTGTGTGTTAGTTGCTAGTCATATCTGACTCTTTGTGATCCCATGGGCTGTAGCTCCAGGCTTCTCTATTCATGTGATTCTCCAGGCAAAAATACTGGAGTAGGTTGCCAGTTCCTTCTCTAGAGAATCTTCCTGATCAGGGATTGAATGCAGGTCTCCCACACTGCAGGCAGATTCTTTACCACCTGAGCCACAGTATACTTTCAGATAAAGAAATATCTGCATTTAAAAACGCATTCAAGATAGTATAATAAGATAGGAGATTGGAAAGACAATAAGCTGATGAGATTTTTTTCTCAGGAAAGATTTTTCAGGTTACACTGAAAGAAGATATATTTGATCCTTTTCGCCAAACTATCAGGTTATTTTAAGATTAAGTTAGCTAATTTTTCATAAGAGTACATCTTTCTTAGGTAGTCAAAATCATTATTATATCAATGGCACCCCACTCCAGTACTCTTGCCTGGAAAATCCCATAGACGGAGCAGCCTGGTAGGCTGCAGTCCATGGGGTCGCTAAGAGTCGGGCACAACTGAACGACTTCACTTTCACTTTTCACTTTCATGCCTTGGAGAAGGAAATGGCAACCCACTCCAGTGTTCTTGACTGGAGAATCCCAGGGACGGGGGAGCCTGGTGGGCTTCCGTCTATGGGGTCACACAGAGTTGGACACGACTGAAGTGACTTAGTAGTAGTAGTAGTAAGCACATTACTATAAAGTGAGGAGCATTTAATAGCTTGGCTATCTTACTGTTATGATACATTGAATTAGTTTAGCACAGACTTCCAGGTAGATATGCTGGGCTAGCGGAGGGTTTTCTCTACCTGCCAATGATTTTCAGTCAGAGGTCTTCAACATTTGCCTGAGAAGATATTTCAAATGCCACCCTTGCCTTGGAGAGCCTGTTGCTGCTGCTCCTGCTAAGTCGCTTCAGTCGTGTCCGACTCTGTGCGACCCTATAGACGGCAGCCCACCAGGCTCCCCCTTCCCTGGGATTCCCCAGGCAAGAACACTGGAGTGGGTTGCCATTTCCTTCTCCAATGCATGAAAGTGAAAATTGAAAGTGAAGTCACTCAGTCGTGTCTGACTCTTAGTGACCCCATGGACTGCAGCCTACCAGGCTCCTCTGTCCATGGGATTTTCCAGGCAAGAGTGCTGGAGTGGGTTGCCATTGCCTTCTCCACTTGGAGAACCTACTGAAGTATTATTTGCAGAGTGGTTCCTGTGGCTCAGCTGGTGAAGAATCCGCCTGCAATGTGGGAGACCTGGGTTTGATCCCTGGGTTGGGAAGATCCTCTGGAGAAGGGAAAGGCTACCCACTTCAGTATTCTAGCCTGGAGAATTCCATGGACTGTAGAGTCCATGGGGTCACAAAGAGTTGGACGTGACTGAGAGACTTTCAGTTTCACTCACTTTCACTTCTGCAGGTAATCTAGTCCATACATGGGGCCCCAGCTGGGTTAGGTGATCACCTTTGCTTTGTAGCTTCCTACAGGAAGCACGGGTTATGTATTCCTTATTCCTCCATATCTTTCCCACTAGACTGCAAGGTCCTGTGCTCTGCAGGGTATCATAATAGGTATATGAAAGTGAAAGTGAAGTCGCTCAGTTGTGCCCTACTCTTAGCGACCCCATGGACTGCAGCCTACCAGGCTGCTCCGTCCATGGGATTCTCCAGGCAAGAGTACTGGAGTGGGTTGCCATTTCCTTCTCTGGGGGATCTTCCCGACCCAGGGATTGAACCCAGGTCTCCCTCATTTCAAGCAGATGCTTTAACCTCTGAGCCTCCAGAGAAGCTATATAATAGGTATATAGTAAGTGCCTATTAAGTAGCTGAATATATGAATGCTTGGACTTTGGGGGGAATGGGTTTCCTGTAGTCATTCTTTTGACTCTTGCCATTGTCTCAGAATAATCCCTAAAGAAAACTAAAACTAGAGAAATCCTTTATCATTTTCAAGATGGATTTTCTGGCCAAAAGAGGGTTTTAGACTCAGATTTGTGCCTATTGGAAAAGCTGGCATTTGACTCTGTGATAATACTCTGATTTGGCTTTCTCAACCTGTAAAACTAAAACCACATGCCAATTCTTCAATTACTTGGTGAAAAAGGAGCTGTGGTGTCATATTATTAAGGCTCTTTACAGTTAGGTTTTGTAAGTTTGTTTTATGTATGAATCTTAGTTCTTGCTTTGACTTTTTTTTTTTAACTGCCACTTCGATTCTATATTTATTTGTCATGCATGGAACACTGATTATTCCATGTGATACATGAAGAAGTAAGAATTAGATTCCTCTTACTCATATTTTAGAACTAATGGAGAAGGAGGTGGTTGAAATTAAAACCAAGGTAAAGATGCTGTCTAGAAATGCAGGTGTGTGTTTGTCATTAACCTGTTATAATTAAAGCACTAAGGAACCAGTACTCTTTCCCCACCTATGAACACCTTTCCCCAAAGGCAGGGCTAGGAATTTCCTAGGTGTTTATGTTTCTTTGTTCTCCTATTCAACAAATATTTACTGTGTTTGGGGCTTGGAATCAGTACTCCTGCAGCTGTTTTCTCACTTCTGGGGAGGTGCCGACATTGTGAGCACAGTTTCTGGCATAGGGTGGAAACTCCATAAATATTAGTTTTTGTGATTGTTATTATTCAAGTAGTCCCACATTGTACACAGCCCAACAATGTCAGCTACATTTTGATTCCACCCTGGAGAACTGGACAGAGGGTAACCAGATTTCAAGAAGAAAATGTGGGAACTACATTGCATTTATTTCAAATTATTCCAAAGAGAACCCCTGCACCAGAAAGAGCAGCTACCCACATTCGCCGGGTCAGGGCAACCACTTCAGGGAAGTCTGGTAAAGCTGGAGGCTCCCTGGGGGCTAGTCCACAGCAGGAAGTGTCGTGAGATCTTTGTGGGCAGTATCATTTAGCCCTCCTCGTGTCTGCTCAGCTGCCCAGGGCCCCTCGTCCATTCATTTCAGGCAGCAGCAGTGCCCTGGCTCGGTCTTTCTCTGCTCCGTACTGCCTACTCCTTATAGTCGTCCACTCTTCATCCAGGTAGTCTAAATATGCTTTAGTGTATTTGTTTTGTTATTACTCATTTCTCTTTTAGAAGGCACTCTTCTTTTGGGAGATCTTTTTTATCTTGACTGCAAATGGGAATTCAGGTTTGTAATGCTGATGCCTTAATTTACGAGCCTCCCACTTTAATAAGAGCATTTGGATTCTCTATGGGGCTACCATTTTAATGTTAATATTTTATTTCTGAGATTCTGCCTTGAAAAATCATACCAATGTGTTAAAACTGAAAGTGATAGTTTAGGCATGCTAATCTTGGCTTATGGATTGATGTCACAGGAAAGGAGTGAGACAGATTCCAGTCACTACTTTTTCACGTATATAGTACCTTCTGTGTAGTGTTCCTCTACACGAGACTTTTCATTGTGAACTTTCAGAATAATGTCATGTTCTGCTTTTTTCTTCTATTTGAAAAAAAAAACCCACACAATTTAGCAGAAGGGAAGAGATTTTATTAATCTAATGACAACATGCTTATTTAGAAGGCTCAAAATAAGGAAAACTCTACAGGATATATACCAACCATCTTCTGTCAAAAAGCAGAGTGAATTAAAATTATGATCATAGTTTTAGCACATTATCAGATATGTCACCTGTAGGGATTCCCATGTGCAGTGGTGATATTGTCCAATAAATATGTTTTATATTAGGTAAAAACTTGCTTAAAAGAGAACATGCATGTAATCTCAGAATTTTTCTGTACATTTTTAGATTTATCAAATTTTCATGTTATTCCACCTGCCTTTATTTTCAGTATTAGATTCCCTGGTTCAATTTAATTCAAACATTGATTGCACATTTACTGTGTGTCAGTTATATCTTTCTCCTGCTTCTAAGCTCCCATAAAACATGCTGTGTGATCCACTTATATGGTGATTGATGTATTTTGGTTTTCTGAATTTAAGACTTATCTCCTTGATGACATTTTAAGATCTTTAAGTTTTGGGAATTTTATATTATAGTGTCTACTGTTTATGTACATAGTAGGCAGTCAATAAATATTAGCTAATTGGATTAAATGAGTTAGTCTATGAAACAGCACTTATAACAAATCCTAGAACATGATAAGCAATGTTTGTGACTGGTTAGTAAAATATAAAATTATTAACTAAACACAAATTATTCCTAAGGTTGGTATATTTGGGGACATGTAATTAGGGTCTGACATGGTGTTGGGCCCAGAATGGGCAATAAACATTTGGTAAATTATTCAGTTGAAGATTCCTATAAGTCTATATAGTGGTAATTTCACTGAGAAATTAGATCTGCTAGGAGATCTGTTTGGAGCCAACCAGACAGATCTGCAGTCACCTGCTAGATATATTTGGGCCCAGAAAAAAGTAGAATGGGTATTAATCAGAAGGTGATAGGATAAAGGATAATTTATCCTTGGCTGAGCACATGTTAAGAGTAGGGGATATTGGAATGAATGAGAGATGAGGACTGAATTTCCCTCCTGGTAGGACAGGTGGATGGATGGGTGTAGAGTCAAGCACTGGGAGGTTGTCAGTTCTACCTACTAATGTTCAATCTTAGATTCTATCCAGAAATGACTCTAGTTGGTGTTGGAGAGGTCAGTCAGTCAGTTTAGTCGCTCAGTCGTGTCTGACTCTTTGCGACCCCATGCACTGCAGCACACCAGGCCTCCCTGTCCATCACCAACTCCCAGAATTTACTCAAACTCATGTCCATTGAGTTGGTGATGCCATCTAACCATGTCATCCTCTTTTGTCCCCTTCTCCTCCTGCCTACAATCTTTCCCAGCATCAGGGTCTTTTCCAGTGAGTCAGTTCTTCACGTCAGGTGGCCAAAGTATTGGAGTTTCAGCTTCAGCATCAGTCCTTCCAATGAATATTCAGGACTAATTTCCCTTAGGAGGACTGGTTGGATCTCCTTGCAGACCAAGGAACTTTCAAGATTCTTTTCCACACTGCTGTTCAAAAGCATCAATTCTTCAGTGCTCAGCTTTCTTTATAGAAAGAAACTCAATCACATCCATACATGACTATTGGGAAGGTGGGGGTAAGGATTCTAATACAGAGCAGAGCAGGACCAGATGCCTAAGAACACCCCCAAAATATGGTCTCAGTTGTAACAACAGAGTCAAATCTGGCTGGAGTAATTCTAGTTGGTGTCTGCTGGGGAAGTTGGTCCCTTTTACTCACACCATTATCTTCTTTTGGAAGAGCTCAGTTATTACTGTTTATCATAAGTTAATGTGTCCTCAAGCCTGAAGGCATCAACTAATAGACACCTCAAATTGAATCAAAATTTCATATTCAGAGCAGTTGGTCACCAGCAAAAAACAGAATCTGATACAAATTTTAATGTCTAAAAAAATTCTTCTCCATTTCCTTGGTGTCAATAGATGTGGGTATATCAAAGGCTGATGAAATTCTCTCTCTCACACATACACATGCATGCAAATCCAGCAAATTTAATTTTTTTTAGCTTCTTTTTTGTTGGAGCTTCAGCTGCAGCATGTTTTTCTTTGAAATTGAATGCACTGCTTTTTGTTTTTTGGGTTTTTTTAATCCAAACTAAAATTAAAAATTCCTTTTATACTTTTAACTGGTTATGTGCCTCAGTTTGTGAGAAGACATTTGCATTAATATCCTGTATTACCAAGTCTTTGTACTTCTACCCTGGCTTCCAGCAATAAATACAGTCTTCAAAACCCAGATGCTCAGTCCCATATTAGAAATCTGTCCTATTGTAGAGAGAACAAGATGGCAGAGGAGAAGGTGGCCGTGGAGTACATCTCTCTCCACGGATACATCAGGAATACACCTTCAGACACAGAAGTGCATGAAGAACACCAGCTGAGAGTGGACAGGAGTACCTGACCAGAGGAAAAGAATATATAGAACCACACAAAATTTGGTAGAATTAGGGACTAGGGGGAAAAAGAGGGGTGTTAGTAGGACTGGACCTGCCTTCGGTGAGTGGGGGAACTGAAGCAGGGGGTCTGATCCCCACAGTGGGGCAACTGACCGAGTCAGAGGAGAAACATTTAATCCTGAGAGTGAAACAGCTGATGTGTGGCAGCCTACATGGAATGAGAATCAGACAGTCATTGCCGCAGCCATATGTACCCCAAACAGAAGCACAGGTCTCCTGGAAGGTTTAGCAGATGGGAGCTAGAGTTTAGGGATTATGGAGCAATCCCAGGGTGAGAGCTGCTGTTGACTGTGGAGAGATGGATCGAGAGGAGGTGAGGGAGGAGATTGTGATGGGAAATGCCGCGCAGTCATGGAAGTAAGGCGATACTGCTGAGTCATGTGTACGGGGTGAAGCCCTCACCATAGCGTCTCTCTCCCCACACACCAGCATCAGAACTTGTGCGTTTTCTTTTGTGGAAGCTCTTAATGACCTTTTATATATTCCATAGACGTGGAATCTACCTAGTTGATCATGTGGATTTAATCTGCAGTTTGTACAGCTGGTGGGAAGGTTTGAGGTCTTCTTCCTTCACCACACTGCCCCTGGGTTTCAATTGTGATTTTATTTCCACCTCTGGATTTGGGTCGTCCACTGGCACAGGTTCTGATAGCTGTGGACATTGGAGGCAAAAACACAGAGGAGTAGGATGAGATTAGAATCTGAGCTGCTCCCACAGCTGTCCAAAGATCAGTACAGTGTTGGAGGGTATCCTAAGGAGGTTAGGTGGACTGTGACTCCCAGCAAGAGAAAGGACTCTGACATCAGTGACTCAAGAAAAACATTTATTATTCCTATGTTTTGACTTGTTCTGTATATTCTTTTGGATTTTTAAAATTTTTCTTTCCTTTTTTGTCTCCCTCTGTTGCTGTCAATTTTATTGTCACTATGAAATCTAATTAAGCTTTTGAGCTTTTTTCCCCTCAGTCATATTTTTTATTGTTGTTATAAACCTCTGCCTCTATGTTGGACTTTTGCAGTTCTGTGGAGTTTTCTTTTTTTTTTTTAATTTTAATTTTTTAAATGTATTCTTATTTTTTCTACATTTATTCCTTTGTTTGCTTTTCCTCCTGTTCTTTTCCCCTTCCAGTTAATACCTAATGTATATAAATCTTCTTTATCTACCTGTATTTAACTTTGCAAATCTATTCTTTCCTTTTTTTCTTTCTTTCCTTTCCTCTCAACATAATGGTTAGTTTTCTTTTCATTGCTTTATTCCCCAGTTGGCATCTTGCTTTAGTTTTGTTTTGCAGTTTGTGCTTTAGTTAGTTTTGTTCTTACTGGTAGATATAATTTTTGGTTTCCTGTGTTTACCGGGTCGATCTATTATACTTTATTATTTTTTTTTATACTTTATTTTTGTTGGACTATTGATTTTGTTTATGGGTGTATATGTATATGTGTATATTCAGTCACACTTTTTATTGTTGTTATAAACCTCTGCCTCTATGTTGGGCTTTTGCAGTTCTGTGGAATTTTCCACTATTTTTTTCCTTTTCTCTCTCTTCCTTTTTTTTTTTTCTATTTTTTATACTTTTAATTTTTAATACTTTTAAATCAATTATATTTTTTCTACATTTAATCCTTTCTTTGCTTTTCCAACTGTTCTTTTTCCCTTGAAGTTTATCTTTAATGTATATAAATCTTCTTCTCTACCTCTATTTAACTTTGCGTATCTTTTCTTTCTTTCCTTTCCTCTCAACATATTTGTTAATTTTCTTTTCATTGCTTTATACCCCCCTTGGCACCTTTCTTTAGTTTTGTTTTCCAGTTTGTACTTTAATGTGTTTTGTTCTTAACTGGTAGATATAATTTTTTATTTCATTTGTTCTCTGGGTCAATCTACTGTACTGTATTTTGGTTGAACTATTTTGACTTGCTCATGGGTATGTATGTACATGTCTATATTCCATTATTTTAACTATTATTTGCCTGATTTTATCACTGCCATTTGCCTGGGGTTCAACTTTCGATTCTTGTTTTTGGGTATTTGTTTTAATCTAACTTAATGCCATAACAAATCACTTGTGGAATCTTCGTTCCTGACCAGAGATCAAGCCCTGAGCCTTTGGAGTGGGAGCATTGACTCCAAGACCCTAGACTACCAGAGAACTAACCCTGCTGCTGCTGCTGCTAAGTTGCTTCAGTCGTGTCCAACTCTGTGCAACCCCATAGACGGCAGTCCACTAGGCTCCTCTGTCCCTGGGATTCTCCAGGCAAGAACACTGGAGTGGATTGCCATTTCCTTCTCCAATGCATGAAAGTGAAAAGTGAAAGTGAAGTTGCTCAGTTGTGCCCGACTCTTAGCAACCCCATGGACTGGAGCCCACCAGGCTCCTCCGTCCATGGGACTTTCCAGGCAAGAGTACTGGAGTGGGGTACCATTGCCTTCTCCGGAGAACTAACCCTAGGGAGTATCAAATAGTGAGAACTTACACAAAGAAAGCCACTTGAATACAAGACCTGGCATCACCCAACCACCAGTAGCACCCTATGCAGGACGCCTCATCTAAACAACAAACAAAACAAAAATACAAACCCAGTCATCAGCAGACAGCATTACCACTTCACTCAGTCTTGCCTATCAGAGGAAAATAAACAAAAACTCAGCACAAATCTCACCCTATACAAAGCTTACACAAACCACTGGACCAAACTTAGGAGGGCAGAAATCGAAAGGAAGAAAGAATTCAACCCTGAAGCCTGGGAAAAGGAGACCTCAAACACAATAAGTTTAAAAAGTATAATGAAAAGACAGGGAAATACTACTCAAATGAAAGAACAAACTAGAAACACAGAAGTCCAAAGAAATGAAGAGGAAATAGGCAAACTACCCTAAAAAGCATTCAGAATTATGATAGTAAAGATGATCAAAAACCTTGAAAACAAAATGGAGAAAATGCAAGAATCAATGAACAACGACCTAGAAGACTTAATGAATAAACATACAAACAACACAATTACTGAAATGAGAAATACTCTGGAAGGAATCAATAGCAGAATATCTGAAGCAGAACGAATCAGTGGGCTGGAAGATAAAATGGTGGAAATGACTTCTGAAGAGCAGAATAAAGTAAAAAGAATGAAAAGAACTGAGGATAGTCTCAGAGACCTCTGGGACAATATCAAACGCACCAATATTCTAATTATAGGGGTCCCAGAAGAAGAAAAGCAAAAGAAAGGGTATGAGAAAATTTTTGAAGAGATTATAGTTGAAAATTTTCCCAACATGGAAAAGGAAATAGTCAATCAAGTCCAAGAGGCACAAAGAGTCCCATACAGGATAAACCCAAGGAGAAACACACCAAGGCACATACTAATGAAACTAAAAAGACTAAACACAAGAAAGAATATTAAAGGCAGCAAGGGAGAAGCAACAAGCAACATTTGGAAGCTAAAATATTTATTCCTTTAAAAAAAATCCTGCAGGTAAGTGGTCTTGATCAGCGACTCCCACCAGGATAATTATATCATATTACAATAGTCCATGGAAGAGGAAATGGCAACCCACTCCAGTATTCTTGCCTGGAGAATCCTGTGGACAGAGGAGCCTGGTAGGCTCCAGTCCACAGCATTGCAAAGAGTCGGACACGACTGAAGTGACTTAGCATGCATACAGTAGCCCAGCATCAGCACACTTAGGGGTTTTTAGGTTTAAATAACATGGCATATCAAAAGAAGGTGGCAGTAGTCCTGTCCAGATGGAGCTGTGCTGAGTTCAGTTTAATTTGTCTTTAAAGAAGTTCAAAATCATGCCTACTGCCTTTCTGCTGTCTTGGGAGTCTCATATCCTTATCTACATAAGAAGTTCTCAGCACACCTGCCTTTTTCTATTTCTGAACCCACCCATTTCCATGGGGAAAAATTGTTTTATTTAAATCCATGTATACAGTAAAATAGCAAAGCCCTAGAGACATAATCCTGACTAAGGCATTTTTACGGTAACCTGTATCACCAATAGTAATGATATTTTCTCAGACTAAATGTCTACATTCGTGTTATTTTACCATTACCCCCAAGAATTATGTATGAGAATATTTGATTAACCAAGGGACTCATCTGAACTTTTGTTGTTACTTGTTTAGTTGCTAAATAGTTTCCGACTCTTTTGTGATTTCGTGAACAGTAACTGGCCAGGCTCCTCTGTCCATGAGATTTTCCAGGCAAGAATACTGGAGTGGGTTGCTGTTTCCTTCACTAGGGGATCTTCCTGACCCAGGAGTCCTGACCCATGTCTCCTGTATTGGCAGGTGGACTCTTTAACACTAAACCACTAGGGAAGTCCTAAATAAGATTTTTCCTGAAAAAAGGTAGAACAATCCCAAAGGTGAATCCAAGTCTTCTCTAGAGAGACCAAAATAACCTGCAGCTTCTTGACCACCTATTGCATTTTCCTTACTTTTTAAATTTATTTTTAATTGAAGGATAATGGCTTTACAGAATTGTGTTGTTTGCTGTCAAACCTCAACATGAATCAGCCATACGTATACATATATCCCCTCCCTTTTTGCTTCTTTCTCCTCTCATGTTGTCGACTTTCCCTTCTGTGAACTTCTGTACATTCCATGGATTGTGTTAATGGTAACTAAACTAAGGGAACAACTTGCTACAGCAGTTCTCTCTTCTTTTGGATCTTTTTATTATGAAATATTTTAAACATCCATCATCAAATAGTAAAATGTACCTTGTACCCATTAACCAGCTTAAAGAGTTGTCAGATTTTTCTCATCTTATTTCATCTATTTTCCTCACATCTTTATTTTCTGGTAGCATATTTATGACAAATCCATGATGTCATATTATTTCATCCATAGATACACCAGAGTGCTTATAATAGATAAGAACTATTATCTATACATGAACAAAGGTTTGACATTATCTGATTAAACAATACTTCTGAAAAATTGCATATTAGTCTCCAAAGTGCCCTTTTACAATTGTTTTGTTTGAATTAGGATCCAAACAAGGTTCACACATTACATTTGTTTGCCATCTTACTGATATCTCTTTATTTCTAACCCCCCCAGCCTCCACTTTTTCTTGCTGTTTATTTAAGGAAACCAGGACATTTTTCCTGTAAGGTTTTTCTTATTTTGAAGTTGGCTGATTGTATCTTCATGGTGTCATTTAACATCATCCTCAGTCTTGTTTTTTATAGCCTTATAGCCTGGTAACTTGATCTAGAGGCTAAACTAGATTTAGATTCAATTATTTGGTCAAGAATACTTCATAGGTGGTGAAGCACACAATGACTAACTTTTCCACCTTTCCTTGTAGTTTAAGGTCGGTTATTGGGTTCAGGGGATTTAAGCCAGAGTATGTATATTAATGTTCACTGTCAACCTGTCACATAATGGTCTTAGCATCCATTGGTAACTGAGGTCCAGATGCTTTATTATTCGTATCAGGGTTTCCCTCATAGCTCAGTTGGTAAAGAATCCGCCTGCAATTCAGGAGACCCCAGTTTGATTCCTGGGTCGGGAAGATCCGCTGGAGAATGGATAGGCTACCCACTCCAGTATTCTTGGGCTTCCTTTGTGGCTCAGCTGGTAAAGAATCCGCCTGCAATGTGGGAGACCTGGTTTCGATCCCTGGGTTGGGAAGATGCACTGGAGAAAGGAAAGGCTACCCACTCCAGTATTCTGGCCTGGAGAATCCATGGGGTTGTGAAGAGTTGGACATGACTGAGCAATTTTCACTTTTATCCTTTATTCATTAGGATTTACATAAAGAGATATTTTTAAAATTCTATTATTTCTTTTGCATTATTAGCAGGGAACGTTACTTCATCATTTCTTTGGTTTGTAAAAATATTCAGTACTCCAGGAAGGCTTCCTGCACAGAACACTGGAGCTGAGCCTGTCAGCCTTCTGCTTTGTGATTTTTCTATGTAGGAGGACTCCTTTTGCTGTGGGCTTATAATGCTTCGATCTGTAGTTAAATAAAAAAGTCATTGCTGTATTAATGAGTAAATGTGACTCTTTAACTCATATTCTGTATTGGTGCAAGTAAAAAGGAGAATTAAGAATCTGTACCTCCAAATTAGACTGCTAATTTAATAAATTCCTTAGAAAATATTTTTGTCCCTCTCCAAAATGGAGCAGTTAAACAAGGAACTCTCTCAAAAACTAGTTAAGTTTTTATCCAGATTCTTTCCCAGTGCACTGAACTGTGGTACTGGAGAAGACCCTTAAGAGTCCCTTGGACAGCGAGGAGATCAAACTAGTCAATCCTAAATGAAATCAACCCTAAATATTCATTGGAATGAGTGATGATGAAGCTCCAATACTTTGGCCACTTGATGGGAAGAGACAACTCATTGGAAAAGATCCTGATGCTGGGAAAGATTGAGGGCAGGAGGGGAAGGGGACAACAGAGAATGAGATGGTTGGATGGCATCACTGACTCAATGGACATGGGTTTGAGCAAACTCTGGCAGATAGTGAAGGACAGGGAAGCCTGGAATGCTGCAGTTCATAGGGTCACAGAGAGTTGAACAGGACTTGCTGCTGCTGCTACTGCTGCTAAGTTGCTTCAGTCGTGTCCAACTCTGTGCGACCCCATAGATGGCAGCCCACCAGGCTCCCCAGTCCCTGGGATTCTTCAGGCAAGAACACTGGAGTGGGTTGCCATTTCCTTCTCCAATGCATGAAAGTGAAAAGTCAAAGTGAAGTCGCTCAGTCGTGTCCGACTCTTAGTGACCCCATGGACTGCAGCCTATCAGGCTCTTCCATCCATGGGATTTTCCAGGATTTAGCAACTAAGAAACAGACAATGCTGGGAAGCTGTAGCATAATTTTGTTACAATTCCAGATATCTTGACATTAACCTCTTTTCTTCACATTTTTCCCTTTAACTGGAAGTACGTTTAAAGACTTGCTGTACAGAGACGAAATCCTCTTTTCTATCCCCGAATCAGTTTTACACAGTTTGCTTCATGGTCAAATGCAGTTCCACCTCTTTATGCTCTAGGATCGCTTTAAACATATGAGCCCTAGGGTTTTTAGCACAAATATCCATTGCCATATTTGAATTAAATTGAAAAAATTCCAAGAATTTTTATTTCTGTGTCTGTTTTTATATTTTTCTATGAATTTCTTTAGGTTAACACTTAGTATGAGTTGAAAAGGGTTGATGGCTTTGCCATTGCTTGACCAATAATTATATATGTTGAAAACCTTTGAGCAAGGTAAATATCTTCTTTTCCAGTTGCCTTTTCCCCAGAGTCTCCCTATCTGAGACAGTTGGAAAAGGCTTGAAAAAATGAATGTGACAGGAAGTGGCTTTAGCTCCCTGACACACAGATATTCGGGAACTACTTGGTATTTATTGAAGTAGAATCAGTGGCAAGAAGTAGCCAGTGCTGCCAGCATATTCGGTGGGTTGAAGTGAAGTGAAGTCACTCAGTCGTGTCCAACTCTTTGCGACTCCATGAACTGTAGCCTACTGGGCTCCTCCGTCCATGGGATTTTCCAGGCAAGAGTACTGGAGTGGGTTGCCATTTCCTTCTCCAGAGGATCTTCCCGACCCAGGGCTCGAACCCAGTCTCCTGCAGTGTAGGCAGACGCTTTGCCGTCTGAGCCACCAGGGAAGCCCTATCCAGTGGGTTGCTGCTGCTGCTGCTAAGTCGCTTCAGTCGTGTCCGACTCTGTGCGACCCCATAGACGGCAGCGCACCAGGCTCCCCCATCCCTTGGATTCTCCAGGCAAGAACACTGGCATGGGTTGCCGTTTCCTTCTCCAATGCATGAAAGTGAAAAGTGAAAGTGAAGTCACTCAGTCGTGTCTGACTCTTAGCGACCCCATGGACTGCAGCCTACCAGGCTCCTCTGTCCATGGGATTTTCTAGGCAAAAGTACTGGAGTGGGGTGCCATTAAGTTCCTATAAATCTATGGAATAAATAACTCCCTGGTGGTATTTTTTCACGTATTTATTAACTGGTAGATAAGTCTCTTCTTTGCCATGGCAACTTGAGAGTGAGGAAAGGAAGTAGTTAGCAGGTAGTTACAAAGTATCAAGCTTCTCATTCCTTCCTTTAGGGCATTTCCACCCCCTGCAACCCCCTCTTCCCCCACCAGTTTTGTGGGCTTGTCCCTCTACTGGCAATAGTGTATTTTTGAAAAAGGCTTTCCTTAGGAATTCTCCATGTTGCCTGTGGCATCTGAGGAGCTCTGCGGAATGTCCCTAAAGACAGAAACTCTTACCCTAGAGGAACTCACATTGAGAGTTGTCAGACCTGATGTCTCACAAAACAGAGGGGCCTGGAAGGATTATTTAGGAATAAAAGAAATTTTCCTTTGAAAATTGTCCTTTGATTAAGAAAAGAGAAATGAATTTTCTGTAGCAGAGTCTTAATACCTAAAATTGGATTTTCCTAAATACATTAGTATTAGGACTCTAATACGTAATAAGAGTCTTCATGTATCCTTTTCACAGAAGTGTCCCATCCTCTTCCAGGCTAAGCTTTTCTAATTCCACTATAATAAAGGGAAGCCTTATCTCTACTGTGCAGACAAGAGATACTGAAGCAGTAAGTGTAGATGAGTAGATACAGTTACAAGCATGCTTAGTGTTTTCTGTATCTTAAACCTAAGCCCATTCTTTTAGGATTTTCTTGTTTCCTTCTTCCCACCCAGGATGCACTGAGTATAAATATTCATTGGTTATGGTGAATACATTTTAAATGGTTTACACAGGGTGTAACTTTCGTTATGTTTCAGTATCTAGTCACACTCTAGGTTGAGTTTCCTTTGACTCACTGTAAAAGATTGGATGGACTTGTAACCTCATAATTTTTTATCTTGTTTAAAATCAAGGTTCAACAATTCAAATGCTTATAGGGCTGAAGCTGTGTAATTGAGTGAAGTGGATTTTGTGTAACATAATAGAGTAGTTGTGTGGCTTGTGGCTAACTAGAATCTCTACTTAGTATTCAAATTAAAAAAGAAATTAGAGCAAGGTTCAAATAAGACCTTTGGGATGAATTCAGCCAGCAGTTTCAAGACTGGAATCCCCAGAAATATTTTTTAAAATGCTTGAAACATGATTTGGTTAATAAAAATGTAATTCTACTATTTATGTGACTTTCTTAAACATTGACAATTATACTGAATTGAAATTATTGACTTATTTGAAATATATAATTTTCTTAGGAGTCGAGATAACACAAAGTGCACAACACAATATGCACTTTAAAAGTCACACATTTCAGAGGAAAGTACATGGCATGTCTCAGTATTGGGTTTAATAAGGCCAAATTGTGCCTCAGTCTTTAAAATGATCCTAAGCAAATTACTCAAGAAATTACTGGTTATTATTGTCTTGGATTTCCACAGTTTTCCTAGTCTCACTCCTTCTGTCCCTCCTTCCCTTCCTCTCTTTTTTTCTTTCTCTCTCCCTTCTCTCTCCCCTCCTTTCTCTCTGTCTTCCCTTCTTTTCCCCTTCCCTTTTCTCTTTCTTCTTCTCCCCTTCTTCCCTCTCTCCCTTCCTTCTTTCTCTTTTTCTTTGCATCAGGCTTTCCTACATAGACAATCATGTTGTCTTTGGATAAAGGCAGTTTTACGTTAGTCAGAACCTCTAATACAATGTTAATAGCTGGGAGTGAGAGCAGACATCCTCGTTTTAGTCCTCATTTTAGGAGGAAAGTAATGATGTTTTCCTTGTCATTGAATTCACAAAGTTTGCTTATTTCTAGAGATCATCATTTATGTCACACTTTGCTGCTGCTAAGTTGCTTCAGTTGTGTCCGACTCTGTGCGACCCCATAGACGGCAGCCCACCAGGCTCCCCTGTCCCTGGGATTCTCCAGACAAGAACACTGGAGTGGGTGCCATTTCCTTCTCCAATATGTCACGTTTTAGGCAACAAATATATTGTTTGATAAAACATTGGCTTTCAAACCAGTTTTACCATAATTTATATAGGTATGTTGGAATTTGTTCCCTTTCGGGATCTAACAGAATGCGTGTAAATATTTAAGATTAGGATGGTGTCAGTAACTACTTTCCAGTATTAAAATGTCTTTCCTATTTAAAATTTAAACAGTGTTTGAAGGGACTAAAGCAGCATGTTCATAAAGTGGCATTTGTAGTAGTTGAGCAACAGCTAGAATTAGATAAATAGTGTTGGTTTTTAGGAGATTAGCAAAAAATTTTATGGTGTAGCATTCAGATTGTCCTGGACAAAAGATAGCAAGATTTTCCAAATCTATAATGCTGTTCTTTTCTGTGCTACATACTTCAAGTGCTGACCATGGTAGCAGAACCTGGTTGGAGCCTAAAAAGAACTTAGTTAATCATGAGTGTTGATGGGAAAAGCCTACATCATAAAACTCATCTTTGTCCTTGGGGTTTTGCTGTCAGACTCAGCAGAGTTCAAACATTTACTGAAGACCAAAACAGTCTTCACCCTTGGTAACCATGGGGGTTGTCATCTAACAACTAGAATTGCTTAAGCAGGACTTGAAAGGGGTTTAAGCCCCAGAGGATAAAGGAGCGCTCAAAAACACTCTGCCCAGAATTCATTGTATTTACTTCAAACTTCTGTTAGTTCCAGAGGATTATTTAGAGTGCTGTCAGAGATCTCCAAGGAGGTATAAAACACCTCATGTATTATAGTGTCTGTACCAGCTAAAATGGTTACAACTTTTAGAAGCTCACCTATTGGCTCTGAGATTGTTAATTGGAGGTGAGACTGTCTTTTATGCCAGAAACAGATAAAATGAGCCATGCTCTTTCCTGTCCCCATCCCACCCCATATTTTGCCTTTCAACTCTTACTCATTCCTCAGGTCTCTCTGCACCCACTCCTCCCTGTGGGTTAGATGACCCTACTTTCTATTTTGTTAGCGTGGTGTGCTTCCTCTAACACACGTTTGCTGACTGCATTGTGATTGCTTCTCAACCTGTTTGACTCTTCCACTGGGTTATGAGCTCTGATAGGGCCCCTATGTACCCAGCTTATTTATTATTATGTCACTGGCAGTAATGCCTGGCCCATTGTTGGGACTGATAAACATTTGTTGGATGGATTATGAATGAATAAATGCACAGAGCAGACCTTGAATGGATAGGAATATTTCAGTTGCCAAGTAAAAGTAATAAGACAGAGGTTTCCTTGTTAACGGATTGAATTAATTGAGGAGGGACCAGGGTTTGAAAAGTGAAATAAGAGATACATGCGCATACCACACACGAATGCACACTACAAAAGAGAATTGAACTACTACTGGCCTCAGGATCTTTTGTGTATTTTGTTTTCACAGTAGTATACTGAATTTTATCCCAATATGTACTATATAGAAATGTGATTTACATACAGGATATTTTCCTAGATTGTAGTAAGTGGCCACATGCAAAACAAGAATGGATTGTAAGGTGGAAGAATGAATTGACTACCCCCAGATTCTCATCTAACAGTGACAGTTCTTTATGGTTTTATATGGGTGTAGAACTCAGAGGGCATTCATATTATCCAGAGCATTGTATCCCTCAACAATCCTGTGAAAGAGGCAGGGAAGTGTTCAGAGTTTTAGGAAGACAGGAAGACAGCCATTTCTACATAGATTAGAGGAGCCTAACATCGGAACCTGTGAAGGGCTGGTAGAGAGATTACCTGCTTGTGACTAGGGGTCTGGAGCGGGACACAGGCGTGGTGTCTCTGACCTTGATGTGTAGATAGAATTGTACTCTCATAAAGCAGGCTGATGCATGGATGTGTGGGTCACTATAGTAAGGACTCAATCTGTTATGAACATTTAGGATTCTTGAACAAAAGGGAAGGGAATGCTGCTTGTTCTCACTTGTATGTAACCATTTGTATCGATCTTTGAAAGGTCTCTCATTTTCTGAACCCTGCCATTGTAGTGAAAAGTTCTATGATAGATAACTGGTGCTCTCTTGGTATCTTTATGTTTCCTGAAATGTTTGTGTGTCTTGTTTTCTTTTACCCTTATTTTGCTTTGGGTTTACTCAACATGAGTATACCCTAATTTACATCCATTTTCTCTGGGGGGAAAATGGATGTAACTGGTATATACAAAGTTTATCATTTGAAATATGTATTTGTTTTTTAAATAGTGTTATTAATGAACTTTCCTTTTAATGCTAATATTTAGAATTTAGAATGGTTAAGGTGGTTTTTTTCAGATAGATATGTTGTTATTTACAAGTAAGGATAATATTTCCTTCTCTTTCCTAATATTTATACTTCATTTTTAATTCTAGTGGTCTTTTTCAATTGCTTAGAACTATCAGAAGGATGTTCAAATACTAGTTCTGATGGGCATTTTGGTCTAATTTTTATATGAATAAAAGTGTCCATAGTATTTTCTTTTAAATTTTACATTGCTGATTAACTTGACTGTAGATGTTCCATATCACATGAAGGAATACCCTTTTATTTCTAGGTCACATATTTAAAAGTTTATCAATTGCTTTTGAAAAAAAACATCTATTGAGGCAGTCAGATGGCTTTTTTCCTTTGACCTATTAATATGATGAATTATAAATTTCCCAGTATTGGCTATAATTGCATTCATTTCTGGAATAAATCCTCCTTTGTCATGGTGTGTAACTTTTTAAATACCCTGACAGATTTGATTTTCTAATGTTTTATTAATGATAGATGTATTTATAGTTAGAGTTGAGATTGCCTAGGAGACTGAATTTCCTTCACAGTTATTACTTCATGGCCAAGTCTTTCTTGCTTCCAGTCCCTGCATCTGTGAGCTGGGGGAAGAGGGGCTTCTGGTGACTTTTCCCTTGAGTTCTGGTTACTTTCTTCTCAGCCAGGGTACGTTCTTGTCCTTCCTTTATTTTGTCTTAATCTATTGTTTGTGTAGTAGAATGTTCTTGAGTCTTCTCTCCTAATGTTCTCTAATTCAGATTGCTTCTCTTTTTCCTTTCTTTTCTATGTTCCTTTGGATTTTATTCATCAGACATTGGGAAAGTGAGGGGTAGGAAACACATTTTATTAATCCAAAAGCCTCTGGTTCTGTGCTTCAAATCTCAGAGCAATATGCAAAATAAAATTACATGGTATTTTCATGTAGTTCACTTTTGAGACAGTAGAATTTCTAAAAATCTGGTATTGACTTTCAGAATTTCATGTTAGTAAAGTTTCTGCCTCAGGAAGGGGACAGTAGCCCTTAACCACTTCCCTAGGAGTTGGGAGTGTCTCAGTGGCTGGTTCAGGATTAACCCTGAGGATGTTGACATTGCAAATCTTCAGTGCTAAGCCTTGTGCCTTGAGGAGTATCTTTAATTGTGAAGATTTTTGTGTAGGTGCAAAAGAACATTTGGTTAACTCTCATAATTGGAATAAGATGCATGCTTTTGTTTAAGACCCATAGAATTCTTCGTGCTTTTATTTTGCTTTGGGAGACATATTCTGAATCTTGTGTATACTTTGTATTAAGTCCTGAGATATCTGGAAGAACATATAAATACAATCCTCAAAAAACCCACAGTCACACCAGCAGCCAACTTCAGAAACCAGGGGTGTGCAGAGCTTGGCTCAATAGCACATTATCATCTGTGTGGTTCACCTTGGAGACGGTCCATGCAGTGGATGCCCAGCTGGAGGGTCCCATCTCAGCAGGGTGTTTCACCTGTTCATAAGCTTTCTCCAAGTCTTCCTCTGAAATCTTACTTTCTTCAGCTGGTGCTCCTCATAGTTAAGACCAGAAACGAATTCTAAATTCCATCCTTGGAAAGGTGAGGATCTTCCTGACTCAAGAATGTGAGATTCTTTGGGATAGACCATAATTTGATAAATAAGCCTTTCTTTGGTCAAGATGAATTCTTTTTCATCAGTGCAAATCTGCTGTTTAGCCAAAAAAAGATCCCCTCTCCATCAGAAGTGAATATATGTAGGGATGAAGGATACAGGGCCCTTCCTGTCACATTTTAAGTAGTATAGGCTGTTTTGATGGTGATTTTATAGAATACAGCTAGGATGACTCAGCCGTTGTTTCTTCCATGGGTCTTTGAGACAGGATGTTGAAATTGTTTTCCCAGATCCAGTGGGTAAGCAGTGTGGATGAGAGACCCAGGGCTATGGCCTCTCCCAATCTGTGTCCCTGAATGACCTTGGGAAAAAGCATTAGCGTCTCTCTCTGTTAAAAAAAGATGAGTGTGCTGTCTCCTACATTCTAGAGCTGATGGGGAGAAGAATGTGAATGTGCCAGTAAAGAGCTCTGAGCTTTCGCTAGAAGGATGCTCGTAATGATGAGGTGTTACTATCACCACTCCCATTAGGCGAGTGGAGATTGCATGGCTGGAATTAAATCAGTTGCACTTGCCTGTCTGTATCTACAGCTTCAACGTGTCTGGTCTCCTACACAGCCTGTGAGCACAGAAATATTATTTTCCTAGTCAGGCTGCCTTCCAAGAAGTCAGGGCTGACTTTTGCCTTATACTGTTGAGCCTGGTCTCTTTGGTTGGATATATAATGAAGTGAATTCTTTTCATGACCAGATAACCCCAGTCTCACTGCTGTGGAGCAGGGTGATCCTGGAGCTGTTCCTTAACCTCTCTAAGGCTCTGTGTCTTCAATAGTAGAATTGGGTTACTTATAACTATTTTATTGGTTACATGACATTAGCTCTCCAAAACACCTGGCAAACAGAAGGTGCTCAATAAATGTTAGTGTTGTAGAAATTTTCTCTTTTTCTCTCCCTTTTTGGCCCTGACGTTACTGTGACATGTGCATTGCTGTCCCAGTCTCTTCTTTTGGGTAGCAGTAGATATTTTGGGTGCTTTGAGATGTGACATCATTATTTCTCAAAGGTTTCATTTTGAGCCATGTGTCTCCATTCTCAGTGTCCTCAAAGCAGTTTAAACAAACAAAGTATATAAAAAGCATTTACTTGGTGACATTTATTTTCAATAGCTTGTGAGCCCTTACATGCTCTTAATAGAAAGCGAAAGCTACAAAAGATGGCCCGGCTGTTAGGAGGTGCTATTTAAAGCCTTAGTGGGCCAAAAATGACAATTTTGAAATTGACTGTGGAGCGTGATGATGCCAAGTACTAGCAGACGCTCAGGAAACCTGTCACATTTGCCATGTGTTACCAGAAATCTCAAATAGAGTCTACAGGGGTTTTAGAAGAGTTTTTGTCTTAGGAAGCTTCTGCCATCTTAATCTCTCAATTCCCCTTTTGCCATGGATGGGACATGCCACAGCAAAGGAATCACAGGCTGCAAACCTGGGTTTATGGATAGGGAGGGTGTCCCCCATGCAGAGATGTTTGTGAGGCTTCCAGCTAAGCTTAGCTCCATGAGAGCTTTATGGCTGGGAACCAATAATTTCCTCTGAAAAGTGGCTATTCCTGCTGCACACAGTTTTACAGTGTTTTAGAGGTCTTCTCCGGAGAAGGCAATGGCAACCCACTCCAGTACTCTTGCCTGGAAAATCCCACGGACTGAGGAGCCTGGTGGGCTGCAGTCCATGGGGTTGCTAAGAGTCGGATACGACTGAGTGACTTCACTTTCACTTTTCACTTTCATGCATTGGAGAAGGAAATGGCAACCCACTCCAGTGTTCTTGCCTGGAGAATCCCAGGGACAGGGGAGCCTGGTGGGCTGCCGTCTACGGGGTCGCACAGAGTCAGACACGACTGAAGCGACTTAGCAGCAGCAGCAGCAGCAGAGGTCTGCTCTGCCTCTGACTAGCTAGGTCACCTCATAGGATTACTTAGCCCAGGAGTCTCAATTTCATTGTCTATAAAATTGGGATAGTGATGTCAACCTTGTGGTATTTCTATACAAATTTGCTGTAACATGTACAAAGTTCCTATATTGGTATTTGACATATAGAAGGAACATTGATATATTTTAGCTATTATTTTTAATGATACTAATGAAAAATAAATAATCATTGTAATAGGCAGAATAATCACCCTCCAAGGATATTCTAATCCTTGGAAGCTATGAATATGTTACTTTTCATGGCAAAAGGGGGCTTCCCAGGTGGTGCTAGTGGTAGAGAACCTGCCAGCCAGTGCAGGAAATTCCTGAGACAAGGGTTTGATCCTTGGGTCAGGAAGATCTCCTGGAGGAGGGCATGGCAGTCCCCTTCAGTATTCTTGTCTGGAGAATCCCATGGACAGAGGAGCCTGGCAGGCTACAGTCTGTAGTGTTGCAAAGAACCTTCAGGACTGAAGTGACTTAGCACACACACATGCATGGCATAAAGGAGGACTTTGTGAATATGATTAAGGAGTTTGAGATGAGGAGCTTGTCTTGGGTCACCCGGGTGGGTCTGATCTAATCACCTGAACCCTCAAAAGGAACCTTTTCCTTTTGTGGTGAGAGAAGAGAATGTGACAACAGAAACAGGGTCAGCAGCATGCTACATTGCTGGATTTGAAGAAGAAAGGGGGCCAGGAACCAAGAAAGGCAAGCAGCCTCTAGGAGCTAGAAAAGGCAAGGAAACAGCTTCTCCCGTAGAGACTCTAGAAGGAACCAACCCCACAACACCGTACTTCAGTCCAGTGAAACTCATGTCAAACTTCTGACCTACAGCACTGTGAGAAAATAAGTTTATATAGCTAAAGCCACTAAGTTAGTGAGAATTTCTTATATATATTCTTATATAGCAATAATGGAAAACTAACACATGATTAAAGAGAATGTCAAGGATTTGTGCCACTGTAGAAAGGATGGGGCCTATGATCTCTGTATTTGGACAAGTTATTAGGGTGTATGTGCTAAATTTCTCATCTCATTGAGCTTGGTAAGAATATTTGAAATCCTACCAGCTTCTCTTCTGGGCAGAAGACATGGCTTTTGTTGCAAGAACTGCAGTGAGATATACCCTTAAAGAGCTGAATCTAGTCTGAAAAAGTTACTTATATTTGAATCTTGGAATTACAATAATTGCACAAATGCCTTGTTTCCTCTAATTAAACAGCAATAGAGTTTTGCTATACCTTATTCTATGGATGAAAGAACTTAGAGTCTGAAAATGTGGGTATGAATCCTCCTCTCCTGGAAGAACACATCATGTAATCTCCCAAATGGATCTGTAGAATGGAGATGATGATACTTGGATTATCTTCCCTTGTGACTCAGCTGGTAAAGAATCTGCCTGCAATGCGGGACACCTGGGTTCGATCCCTGGGTTAGGAAGATCCCCTGGAGAAGGGAAAGGCTACCCACTCCTGTATTCTGGCCTGGAGAATTTGAAGTCCATGGGGTCACAAAGAGTCGGACACGACTGAGCGGCTTTCACTGTCACATTGTGTAGGTCAGGAGACAATGGGAGTAAAGAGGTATTGAGACCAGCCCCACTGTACAGATTTCAGGTGTAATTATCAAATTTTTTGTTATTACATCATCATGTGACAGAATCATACAGTGTAGATCAAGAAAGGGCGCTAAAGCTAATTTAGTCCACTGGTCTTGAAACTTGCATCAAGAGAGGTTAAATAACTTGAAAATGTTCTCTTGGCTCCCTAGTGTCCATCCTCTGATGTGGCTGGATAATCACAGGGAGATGGGCTAGGCTGGGAACTTCATCCCATTTGAATGGTACAGGCCAGGGTGGGAAAGGATGCAGCTGTCAGAACTGAGAAGCTGAGGGTCCAGCCATAAGAATTGGTGATGAATTGGGAGGGATTGGCAATGGGAGAGGATATCAGGTGGGCCCTGGGAATTTGAGGAAATTACAGGGTGGAGAAGGGTGAAGTCACACCATGCTGAGCCAGAGATGGCTTACAGGTAATGAAAGTACATATATAACAAATATAATTTTGAGCTTCTGACTAAAGTCTTGTATTTTTCCCACTGTACCTATATGTTTTGGTTAGGGTAGCTGTACATGTGTGCTAAGTTGCTTCAGTTGTGTCTGACTCTTTGTGACCCTATGCACTGTAGCCCACCAGGCTCCTCTCTCCATGGGATTCTCCAGGCAAGAATACTGGAGTGGGTTGCCATGCCCTTCTCTGGTCTGGGTAGGGGAGGAGAGGAAACTGCCTTTGGTCTTTGAGTGTGATTCATTCCTGACTTTTGGAAGGAACCCAAATGCACTTACTTTGAATTATACTCAAAGATTAAGGTATTGCAGTCAGGTCCATTCAGACCACTGAACAGTCTCTCCTTCAGTACCTGATAGGCTCATATCCCTAGAACGTGTATCTATAATTTTTGGTCTCAAAAGTTTGTTTAATATCCAGACTCATTATGGATAGTCAGGTAAAACAAAACAAAATTTATAAGGCAACAGTGATTCTAAATTTTTCATGGCTCCCAAAGTCTCCTGAATGTACATATCCTCAACCAAATACATATTACACACACCATACATATGGACACAGTGGTTATATCACACTCACACACAACAACCATGCTCGTTGCCTCACACACTCACATTCAAATGCATGCACATACCACTCACAAATGCACACTAAAAAGAGAATTATACTACTACTGGCTTCAGGATCTTTTGTATACATAAGTATATATAAAAGTAGTATACTGAATTTTATCCCAATATGTATTATATAGAAATGTGATTTACATACAGTATACTTTCCTAGATTGTAGTAAGTGGCCACATGCAAAATAAGAATGGATTGTAAGGTGGAAGAATGAATTGACTACCCCCAGATTCTCATCTAACGTGACAGTTCTTTATGGTTTTATATGGATGTAGAACTCAGAGGGCATTCATATTATCCAGAGCATTGTATCCTTCAACAATCCTGTGATAGAGGCAGTCTATTCCTGTCCTTTAGATAGCACTCAGAAAGGTGATGTGAATTGACCAAGGTCAGAGTTAGGTCTAAAAGAAAGGACAGCTGTCTACGTTTCTATAACCACGAAACTGTTTCCCTCATCTAATTGCCAAACAACCGTAGCAATAAAGACATTTTAAATGAGGTTTAAAATTGATTTAAAAATACACATTATTTAAAGATTTTCCCAATCTAAGCATTAAGCATTTTTGCTATACGGCATTTCAAAAACTTGGGAAAATAGATGGGAGAAAATTACCTTTACAGATGACTGTTGTTAAGATTTTTGGTTTATTTCTCTTTGACTTTTTCTGGCTGTGTCATTTGGCTTGCAGGATCTTAGTTCCATGACCAGGCATCAAACCTGTGTGCTTGGCAGTGGACTCTCAGGGGATTCCCCAAGTGTATTCTTTTAAAATATCTTAGATGCATATAACTTCTTTGTAATTTGATTTGTTTACTTAGTAGGTTAATGTTGAGTTATAACCTAAAATTTTTTTTTGGAAGCCATTTTCTCATACATTTTCTTTTTGTTGTTTTCAGTCACCAAGTCGTGTCTGACTGTGACCCCATGAACTGCAGCACACCAGGCCACTCTAACCTTCACTATCTCCTGGAATTTGCTCAGATTCATGTCTATTGAGTCACTGATACTATCTAACCATCTCATCCTCTGTCACCCACTTCTCCTCCTGCCCTCAACATTTCCCAGCATCAGGGTCTTTTCTAATGAGTCGGCTCTTCACATGAGCAGACCAAAATATTGGAGCTTTAGCATCAGTCCTTCCAATGAATATTCAGGGTTGATTTCCTTTAGGATTGATTAGTTTGATCTCCTTACAGTCCAAGGGACTCTCAAGAATCTTCTCCACCACCACAATGTGAAAACATCAATTCTTTGGCACTCAGCCTTCTTTGTGGTCCAACTCTCAGATCCATACATGACTACTGCAAAAACCAGAGCTTTGATTATACAGATCTTTGTTGGCAAAGTAATGTCTCTGCTTTTCAATATGCTATCTAGGTTTGTCATAGCTTTCCTTCCAAGGAGCAAGTGTCTTTTAATTTTATGGCTGCAGTCACCATCCATAGTGATTTTGGAGCTCAAGAAGAGAAAATCTGTCACCGTTTCTACTTTTCCCTCTTCTTCTGCCATGAAGTGATAGGACTGGATGTTATGATCTTAGTTATTTAATGTCGAGTTTGAAACCAGGTTTTTCACTCTCCTCTTTCACCTTCATCAAGAGGCTCTATAATTCCTCATCACTTTCTGCCATTAGGGTGGTACTATCTGCATATCTGAGGTTGTTGATATTTCTCCCAGCAATCTTGATTCCAGCTTGTGATTTGTCTAGCCCAGCATTTTGCATGATGTATTCTGCATATAAGTTAAATAAGCAAGATGACCATATACAACTCTGATGTACTTTCTTTCTCAATTTTGAACCTGTCCATTGTTCTATGTCTGGTTCTAACTGTTGATTCTTGACCTGCATACAGGTTTCCCAGGAGACAGGTAAGGTGGTCTGGTATTCCCATCTCTTTAAGAATTTTGTATAGCTTGTTTTGATCTACATAGTCAAAGGCTTTAGCATAGTTAATGAAGCAAAAATAGATATTTTTCTGGAATTCCTTTGTTTTCTCTATGATCCAACGAATGTTGGCAATTTGATCTCTGGTTCCATTGCCTTTTCTAATCCCAGCTTGTACATCTGGAAGTTCTCGGTTCACGTACTGCTGAAGCCTATAGTTTGAAAAATTTTGAGCATTACCTTGCTAGCATTTTCTTATAATCTACATTATCTTATAACCATATATATAATAATTGCAAAGTACCCCCTCAAGGGGCTGTGTCATAATTTATTTAGCAATCTTTGTCTATGGATCTAGGTTGTTTCCAGTTTTTGGCACTTCTACATTTGGTTTAATTTTTCAGGGTTGATATCAAGAATTGGGCTTATCAGACAAAAACAAATTGGATTTATATTAATATTTGCCAACTTTCTTTCTAAAAGTGTTATTGTCAATCTGAATTTTGTATTGTAGAAATGAAATGAACTTAAGATGGAGTACTGTTCTTAAAAGACTTCCGGGCACAGGGAATTTCTAATTGGCTGCCTTTCCCAGCTCCTTTCATAGGAGTCAGCATCTGGCTATGTTATTCACCTCCCTCTCTCCCTCTCTAATCCTGTTTCCAGCCTTTCACTGCTCATCGCACCTCAACATTCCATTCATTTCTAAGACACAATGGTTTGATTTTGCTTTTTCCTTACATTAAGCCCCTTAGAGGGCCTCATCTTTGTCACCCAAAATGGCTTATCAAAGTATTTTTCTAAACAAAGTTAGTTCCCTCTCAGTAAAAGGCTCTGAAGTCAGCTGTGAAGATACTTTTTAAAAATTGAGAGGTATGTCCAGGTTGGATACAGGAAGCTTGGGGCTGGTGCACTGGGATGACCCAGAGGGATGGTATGGGGAGGGAGGTGGGAATGGGGTTCAGGATGGGGAACAAGTGTACACCCATGACAGATGCCTGTTGATGTATGGCAAAACCAATACAATATTGTAAAGTAAAAAAAAAATAATAAATTAAAAAAAAATTGAGAGGTATGGTTGGTTTACAATATTATATTATTTCAGGTGTACAACATAGTGGCTCATTATTTTTATAGATTATGCTCCATTTGAAGTTATAATAAAATACTGGCTATATTCCCTGTGCTGTGCAATATGTTCTTGTAGCTTATTTTATATATGGTAGTTTGTAACCCATAATTCCTTACCCCTACCTTGCTCATTCACTCTTCCCTGTCCCCACTGATAACCACTAGTTTGTTGTCTATATCTGTGAGTCTGTTTCTGTTGTGTTATATTCATTTGTTTATTTTTTAGGTTCCATATATAAGTGAAAACAGTATTTGTCTTGCTCTGACTTATTTCACTAAGCTTAATACCCTCAAGGTCCATTCATGTTGTTGCAAATGGCAGAATTTCATTCTTTTTATGGCTGAGTAATATTCCATTGTACACATATACCACATCTGCTTTACTCATTCATTTATTGATGGACACTTAGATTCCTTCCATATCTTGGCTGCTGTGAATAGTGCTGCTGTGAACACTGGGGTGCATGTATCTTTTCAAATTAGTGTTTTTGCATTCTTTGAATTTGTATCCTGCACTGGAATTGTCATATGGATCTGGATATGCACTGGATCATATGGTAGTTCTATGCTTTCCATAATGGCTGCACCAATTTATGTTCTAACCAACAATGTAAGAGGGTTCCCTTTTCTCCACATCCTCTCCAACATTTGCATTTTGATTTGCATTTCTCTGATGATTAGCAATATTGAGCATCTTTTCATGTACCTATTGGCCATCTATTTATCTCTGAAAAAATGTCAAATCAGGTCCTCTGCCCATTGTTTAATCAGGTTGTTTGTTTTTTTTGATATAATGTTTTCAACACTCTTTGTCACTCATCAATGCTTGAAAAACATCTATTTGCTTATTTAGGCTGATGGATTTCAGGATCTTAATAAGGATGAACTTAGTAGTTATAACAGGTGTCCTAAGGAGAGAATGGCTTGCAGGAAGTGACAAGTCTCTGCTGTGGGAGATGTCCAAACAGAGGCCGATGATCACTTGCCAGGACAATTGTAAATGGAATTCAAATAACAGCTGACCATGGAGCTAGAATAGATGACCTTGAAGACCTCTGTAATCTTGGGATTCTATGAATCCACAATTTTCACCTTCTGTAAATATTAAAGCACATATTTATTAATGATCCATTTTAAGGTCTCTCCCTTGAATAGTAGCAAGCATGAGTGTTGAGCTAATGGGTCAAACCCCTATGTCATGTTGCTTCCTCACCTGCAATTCAGTGTGATTAGCTCCTTCTGGCAGAGTTCCTTCCAGTGAAATCTTTTTTAGGTAATTTTTCTGCCTCTGAGACATTTCAGCCGTTTCACTATTTTAGGAACATACTTCTAAATTATACAAGGTTTTGCTGACACAAAGGCCATACTACCTTGCCAAGAGGAATTCTCCATGAGTGGAATAAATTAAGAGAGAAAGCCTGTGAAACGTGTGTCAGTGCAGCTGCTCTGAGTTCCCCAAATTCAACACAGCTTGAGACTGAGTACACCTGACATTCAGGGCCAGATTATGCTTTCCATATCTGGAGTGAAGAGTGCCGATACCTCAAGTAGCCTGGGCATGGAGATAGGTGCTGGTGTGGTCACCAGCCCTTATCCACCGCAAGTTACCTTTTATTTCAATGTCATGTTGCTGTTCGGAGTGGCTAAGGAGCACTTTACCCTGACTTGAGGCAATTATTTGCCTTTGTTCAGAAACTGTCTCCTAGCCCCTTTCAAAATAAGCCAAATGTTAAATATTGCAAAGACCTCTGAGTCATGTAAGTATTGAGACCTAAAATGTATCAACAGGTTTAAAAGTGAATATACCTTTTATTCCAGCAATTTTACTTCTTTATAAGGAAGTAGTGAGAGAGATGTTCAAGAATGCCAGTTTGCAACACTTTATAGTATTCAGTATCTGGGACTTTCCTAAATATTTTCAAATAGAAGGCTTTTCATTTTAAATGAGGTACGTCCATACTATTAAGAGGGCTTCCCTGGTGGCTAAGATGGTAAAGAATCTGCCTTCATTGCAAGAGACTGGGGCTTGATCCCTGGGTTGGGAAGATCCCCTGGAGAAGGGAATGGCAACCTGCTCTAGTATTCTTGCCTGGAAATCCCAGGGACAGAGGAGCCTGGCAGGCTAGAGTGCATGGGATTACAAAGAGTCAGACACAACTGAATGAATAATGCACTATACTATTAAGAATCATGTTGTAGGCAAAGATATAGAGGTAAAGAGATGATTATGATACATTACTTAGTAAAAGAACTGGGGTGAGAAATAATTGACTCCTTTCATTAAAAATATATTCCTAAACAGTATGTTTAATACAGGTATAATAACAATAGTTAATATTTACTGAGTGCATACTGGGATGTCCAGCACTGTCCAGATTGCTTTAAATGCATTAGTTTATTAATCCTTGACAAAACTCTGTAAGATACTATTATTGTTCCCATTTTACAGATGAGGACACAGGCACAGAAAGCGTAGACAACGTGCTCGTTTACTAGGCATATCGGGGACTAAGCAGGGGAATTTTTGCTCCACGACTTGAGCTGTTAACCACAACTAACACTGCTTCTGGCAGACTAAAAAGACAGCCTTTGAAAGCTGTATATGCAGATACATTACATATAATTGTTAAGATTATAGGTGATATTTTACTTTTGAGCATTTATAAAGAGAATATTCATTGTAAAATAACATTATAAAAAAAAGAATTCTGATCCACGAGTTATCTAATTAATTTGCTTGACGGACATTAATATGGCTATAAAAATAAAGAAAACATGGTTTTGCTGTATGGAACAATCACCATTTGGGATTCAGTATTCAGCTCCCTGTCCCATAGAGAGGCCAGGAGAGCAGAATCAAAGCTCTTAATTTTTACTCTAGGTTCAGTTCTTAATTGGGCTCAGACTAACAGTGACCTAGGCTGTGTATATTTAGCAGTTGTATTCCTTTCTTGTGTTGCAGTTCTCAAAATTGCATGATGTTAGCCCTAGAGTATTGTTTCTGGGGGTGGGAGGTCATTTTGTTCCTGAGCTAACAGTTGACAATGCCTGGGAGTGTTATTTTTGTGCGGCAGCTGTGGTGGGGTGCTGCCCGCATCTACTCGGTGGTTCAAGGATCCTGGGGGTTCAAGGATACTGATAAAATCCAGAGATTCACAGGATGGCCCTTCACAACAAAGGATTGTTCTTGTCATGTCCGACACTTTTCGACTCTGTGGACTGTAGTCCGTCAGGCTCCTCTGCCCATGGGATTCTCCAGGCAAGAATACTGGAGTGGGTTGCCATTTCCTTCTCCACAACAAAGGATTATCTGGACCCTAGTGTCAATAATATGGAGGTTAAGGAACCCTGCCCTACAGGGATGTCAGAGGTAAACTGGTCCCACTTCTTGTCCTGGAGGCACTAAAGTGACTCCCAGCTGCTCTGATTTTGCCGAACTCACTGCTGTCTTCTTTCTGCCAAAACTCTGGAAGATGCATCTCTACACACAGTTTGTGTCTATGAGGAGATGTGGGCAGTGGAAACAGCATGGGCATTGCAGTCAAATAAGACAGACCAGACATATATACCTACACTGGGAACAGAGCTTGGCCAATTGCAAATCTCTGAGGCTGTGGGCAAATTATTTGCTCTCTCCTAAATTCGGTTTTCTCTCTAAAAACTGGGAATGGCAATACCAACTTCCCAGGGTGGTATAAAGACTTAATGAAATATTGTTTGTAAAATACATGGCATAATACAATTATAAAGTAGGTACTTGATAAATGTTTATTCCTTTCCACTTTATTCTGAAGAAGAGCATCAGTGATCAACTTAAGGAATCATGGGATAAATTACACATGAAGAAGTGATCCACTGGGCACAAGTTAGGTTCTTTATTTTTAATTAATTTTTATTTTATTTTTTTGGTTGGAGGATAATTTCTTTACAGAATTTTGTTGTTTTTCTGACAAACCTCAACACGAATCAACCATAGGTATATATATATCACTTCCCTTTTGAACCTCCCTCCCTCCCACCCCTCTAAGTAAATACAGAGCCCCTGTTTGAGTTTCCTAAGCCATACAGAAAATTCCCATTGGCTATCTATTTTACATATGGTAATGTAAGTTTCCATGTACCTCTTCCCATATATCTCATCCTCTCCTTCCGTTTCCCCATGTCCATAAGTCTATTCTCTATGTCTGTTTCTCCATTGCTGCCCTGTAAATGAATTCTTCAGTACCATTTTTCTAGATTCTGTATATTTGCATTAGAATACAATATTTATCTTTCTCTTTCTGACTCACTTCACTCTGTATAATAGGCTCTAGGTTCATCCACCTCATCAGAACAGACTCAAATGTATTCTTTCTTATGGCTGAGTAATGTTCCATTGTGTATATGTACCACAGCTTTTTTTATCCATTCATCTATCGATGGACATCTAGGTTGCTTCCATGTTCTAGCTATTGTATATAGTGCTGCAATGAACAATGGGGTGCATGTGTCTTTTTCAATTTTGGTTTCCTCAGGGTATATGCCTAGGAGTGGGATTGTTGGGTCATATTGTGGTTTTATTCCTAGTATTTTAAGGAATCTCCATACCATCGTCCATAGTGGCTGTATCAATTTATATTCCCACCAACATGCAAGAGCATTCCGTTTTCTCCACACCTTCTCCACCATTTACTGTTTGCAGACTTTTTGATGATGGCCTTTCTGACTGGCGAGGTGAAGTCTCATTGGGGTTTTGATTTACATTTCTCTAATAATGAGTGACATTGAGCATAATTTCATGTGTTTCTTAGCCATCTGTATGTTTTCTTTGGAGAAAAGCCTGTTTAGGTCTTTAACCCACTTTTTGATTGAGTTTTTTGTTTTTCTGGCATTGGGTTGTATGAGCTGCTTGTACATTTTGGAAATTAGTCCTTTGTCAGTTGTTTCATTTGCTATTATTTTCTCCCATTCTGAGGGTTGTCTTTTTGCCTTTCTTATGATCGCATGGACCACAGCCTTGTCTAACTCAATGAAACTAAGCCATGCCATGTGGGGCCACCCAAGATGGATGGGTCATGGTGGAGAGGTTTGACAGAATGTGGTCCACTGGAGAAGGGAATGGCAAGACACTTCAGTATTCTTGCCTTGAAAACCCCATGAACAGTATGAAAAGGCAAAAAGATAGGACACTGAAAGAGGAACTCCCCAGGTCAGTAGGTACCCAATATGCTACTGGAGATCTGTGGAGAAATAACTCCAGAAAGAATGAAGGGATGGAGCCAAAGCAAAAGCAACACCCAGTTGTGAATGGGACTGGTGATAGAAGCAAGGTTCAATGCTGTAAAGAGCAATATTGCATAGGAACCTGGAATATTAAGTCCATGAATCAAGGCAAATTGGAAATGGTGAAATAGGAGATGACAAGAGTGAACATTGACATTCTAGGAATCAGCGAACTATGATGGACTGGAATGGGTGAATTTAACTCAGATGACCATTATATCTACTACTGTGGGCAGGAATCCCTCAGAAGAAATGGAGTAGCCATCATGGTCAACAAAAGAGTCCGAAATGCAGTACTTGGATGCAATCTCAAAAACAACAGAATGATTTCTGTTCGTTTCCAAGGCAAACCATTCAATATCACAGTAATCCAAGTCTATGCTCCAACCAGTAATGCTGAAGAAGCTGAAGTTGAATAGTTCTATGAAGACCTATAAGACTTTCTAGAAATAACACCCAAAAAAGATGTCCTTTTCATTATAGGGGACTGGAATGCAAAATTAGGAAGTCAAGAGACACCTGGAATAACAGGCAAATTTGGCCTTGGAGTACAGAATGAAGCAGGACAAAGGCTAATAGAGTTCTGCCAAGAGAATGCACTGGTCATAACAAACACCCTCTTCCAACAACACAAGAGAAGTCTCTACATGTGGACATCACCAGTAGTCTGACACCAAAATCAGATTGATTATATTCTTTGCAGCCACAGATGGAGAAGCTCTATACAGTCATCAAAAAAAGACCGGGAGCTGACTGTGGCTCAGATCATGAACTCCTTATGGCCAAACTCAGACTTAAGTTGAAGAAAGTAGGGAAAGCCACTAGACCATTTAGGTATGACCTAAATCAAACCCCTTACAATTTTACAGTGGAAGTGAGAAATAGATTTAAGGTACTAGATCTGATAGACAGAGTGCTTGATGAATTATGGACGGAGGTTCATGACTTTGTACAGGAGACAGGGATCAAGACCATCACCAAGAAAAAGAAATGCAAAAAACAAATGGCTGTCTGGGGAGGCCTTACAAATAGCTGTGAAAAAAAGAGACGTGAAAACAAAGAAGAAAGGGAAAGATATACCATTTGAATGCAGAGTTCCAAAGAATAGCAAGGAGAGATAAGAAAGCCTACCTCAGTGATCAGTGCAAAGAAATAGAGGAAAACAATAGAATGGGAAAGACTAGAGATCCCTTCAAGAAAATTAGAGATATCAAGGGAACATTTCATGCAAAGATGGGTTCGATAAAGGACAGAAATGGTATGGGCCTAAAACAGAAGCAGAAGATATTAAGAAGAGGTGGCAAGAATACACAGAAGAACTGTACAAAAAAGATCTTCATGACCCAGGTAATCATGATGGTGTGATCACTCACCTAGAGCCAGACATCCTGGAATGTGAAGTAAAGTGGGCCTTAGGAAGCATCACTATGAACAAAGCTAGTGGAGGTGATGGAATTCCAGTTGAGCTATTTCAAATCCTGAAAGATGATGCTGTGAAAGTGCTGCACTCAATATGCCAGCAAATTTGGAAAACTTAGCAGTGGCCACAGGACTGGAAAAGGTCAGTTTTTGTTCTATTCCCAAAGAAAGGCAATGCCAAAAAATGCTCAATCTACCACACAATTGCACTCATCTCCCACGCTAGTAACTGCTACTGCTGCTGCTAAGTCGCTTCAGTCATGTCCGACTCTGTGCGACCCCAGAGACGGCAGCCCACCAGGCTCCCCTGTCCCTGGGATTCTCCAGGCAAGAACACTGGAGTGGGTTGCCATTTCCTTCTCCAATGCAGGAAAGTGAAAAGTTAAAGTGAAGTCGCTCAGTCGTGTCTGACCCTCAGCGACCCCATGGACTGCAGCCTTCCAGGCTCCTCCGTCCATGGGATTTTCCAGGCAAGAGTACTGGAGTGGGGTGCCATTGCCTTCTCCACACACTAGTAAAGTAATGCTCAAAATTCTCCAAGCCAGGCTTCAGCAATATGTGAACCGCGAAATTCCAGATGTTCAAGCTGGTTTTAGAAAAGGCAGAGGAACCAGAGATCAAATCGCCAACATCTGCTGGATCATGGAAAAAGCAAGAGAGTTCCAGAAAAACATCTATTTCTGCTTTATTGACTATGCCAAAGCCTTTGACTGTGTGGATCACAATAAACTGTGGAAACTTCTGAAAGAGATGGGCATACCAGACCATCTGACCTGACTCTTAAGAAATCTGTATGCAGATCAAGAAGCAACAGTTAGAACTGGACATGGAACAACAGACTGGTTCCAAATAGGAAAAGGTGTATATCAAGGCTGTATATTGTCACCCTGCTTATTTAACTTATATGCAGAGTACATCATGAGAAACGCTGGGCTGGAAGAACCACAAGCTGGAAGCAAGATTGCCGGGAGAAAGATCAATAACCTCAGATATGCAGATGACACCACCCTTATGGCAGAAAGTGAAGAAGAACTAAAAAGCCTCTTGGTGAAAATTAAAGAGGAGAGTGAAAAAGTTGGCTTGAAACTCAACATTCAGAAAACTAAGATCATGGCATCCGGTCCCATCACTTCATAGCAAATAGATGGGGCAACAGTGGAAACGGTGGCTGACTTTGTTTTTCTGGGCTCCAAAAATCCCTGCAGATGGTGATTGCAGCCATGAAATTAAAAGATGCTTACTTCTTGGAAGGAAAGTTATGACCAACTTAGACAGCATATTAAAAAACACAGATATTACTTTGCCAACAAAGGTCCGTCTAGTCAAGACTATGGTTTTTCCATGGTCATACATGGATGTGAGAGTTGGACTATAATGAAAGCTGAGCGCAGAATTGATGTTTTTGAACTGTGGTGTTGGACAAGACTGTTTAGAGTCCCTTGGACTACAAGGACATCCAACCAGTCCATCCTAAAGGAGATCAGTCCTGGGTGTTCATTGGAAGAACTGATGTTGAAGCTAAAACTCCAATACTTTGGGCACCTGATGCAAAGAGCTGACTCTTTGGAAAAGACGCTGATGCTGGGAAAGATTGAGGGCAGGAGGAGAAGGAGACGACAGAGGCTGAGATGGTTGGATGGCATCACCAACTCAGTGGACATGAGTTTGGGTGGACTCCGGGAGTTGGTGATGGACAGGGAGGCATGCGTGCTGTGGTTCATGGGGTCACAGAGTCCAACAGATTTGAGCGACTGAAGTGAACTGAATTGATAGTTCCTTTACTGTGCAAAAGCTTTTAAGTTTAATCAGGTCCCACTTGTTTACTTTTGTTTTTATTTACATAACTTTGGGAGGTTGTGCATAGAGGGTCTTGCTTGATATATGTCATGGAGTGTTCTGCCTATGTTTTCCTCTAAGAGTTTTATAGTTTCTTATCTTACATTTAGGTCTTTAATCCATTTTGAGTTTATCTTTGTGTATGGTGTTAAGAAGTGCTCTAATTTCATTCTTTTACATGTAGCTGTCCAGTTTTCCTGGCAATATTTATTGAAGAGGCTGTCTTTGCCCCATTGTATATTCTTGCCTCCTTTGTTGAAAATAAGGTACCTATATGTGTATGGGCTCATTTCTGGGCTTTCTATCTTGTTCCATTGGTCTATATTTCTTTTTTTATGCCAGTACCATACTGTCTTGATGGCTGTAGCTTTGTAGTATAATCTGAAGTCAGGAAGATTGATTGGAATCCTCCAGCTCCATTCTTCTTTCTCAAGAAGAATGAGAAATGCTTTGGCTATTCAGGATCTTTTGTGTTTCCATATGAATTGTGAATTTTTTTGTGTGAAAAATGCCATTGGTAATTTGATAGGGATCACATTGAATCTGTAGATTGTATTTGGTAGTGTAGTCATGTTCACACTATTGATTCTTCCTACCCAAGAACATGGGATATCTCTCCATCTGTTTATGCTGTCTTTAATTTCTTTCATTAGCATCATAATTTTCTGTGTACAGTTCTTTTGTCTCCTTAGGTAAGTTTATTCCTAGATATTTAATGGTTTTTGTTGTAGTGGTGAATGGGATTGATTCCTTAATTTTTCTTTCTGAGTTTTCTTTGTTACTGTATAGAAATGCAAGTGATTTCTGTGTGTTGATTTTGTATCCTGCAACTTTGCTAAATTCACCAGTTCAGTTCAGTTCAGTTGCTCAGTCCTGTCTGACTCTTTGAAACCCCATGAATCGCAGCACGCCAGGCCTCCCTGTCCATCACCAACTCCCGGAGTTCACTTAGACTCACGTCCATCGAGTCAGTGATGCCATCCAGCCATCTCATCCTCTGTCGTCCCCTTCTCCTCCTGCCCCCAATCCCTCCCAGCATCAGAGTTTTCCCAGTGAGTCAGCTCTTCGCATGAGGTGGCCAAAGTGCTGGAGTTTCAGCTTTAGCATCATTCCTTCCAAAGAAATCCCAGGGCTGATCTCCTTCAGAATGGACTGGTTGGATCTCCTTGCAGTCCAAGGGACTCTCAAGAGTCTTCTCCAGCACCACAGTTAAAAAGCATCAATTCTTCAGTGCTCAGCCTTCTTTACAGTTCAACTCTCACATCCATACATGACCACAGGAAAAAGTATAGCCTTGACTAGACAGACCTTTGTTGGCAAAGTGATGTCTCTGCTTTTGAATATGCTATCTAGGTTGGTCATAACTTTCCTTCCAAGGAGTAAGCGTCTTTTAATTTCATGGCTGCAGTCACCATCTGCAGTGATTTTGGAGCCCAGAAAAATAAAGTCTGACACTGTTTCCCCATCTATTTCCCATGAAGTGATAATTTTCTGATACTATCTTTAGGGTTTTCTATGTACAAGATCATGTCATCTGCAAACAGTGACAGCTTTTCTTCTTTTCCGATCTGGATTCCTTTTAATTCTTTTTCTTCTCTGATTGCTGTAGCTAGGACTTCCAGAACTATGTTGAATAATAGTGGTGAACGTGGACACCCTTGTCTTGTTCCTGATCTTAGGGGAAACACTTTGAGTTTTTCACCCTTGAGAATAACGTTTGCTGTGGACTTATCATTTATGGCCTTTACTATGTTGAGGTAGGTTCCTTCTATTCCCATTTTTTGAAGAGTTTTAATCATAAATGGGTGCTGAAATTTGTCAAAGGCTTTTTCTGCGTCTATTGAGATGATCATATGGGTTTTATCTTTTAATTTGTTAATATGGTGTATCACATTGATTTGCATATATTGAAGAATCCTTGCATTCCTGGATTAAACCCAACTTGATCATGGTATATGAGCTGTTGATGTGTTGCTGAATTCTGTTTGCTAAAGTTTGGTTAAGGGTTTTTGCGTCTTTGTTCATCAGTGATATTGGTTTGTAGTTTTCTATTTTTGTTTTGTCTTTGTCTGGTTTTGGTATCTGGGTGATGGTGGCCTTGTAGAATGAGTTTGGAAATGTTCCTTGCTCTGCAATTTTTGGAAAGCATTTTAGAAGGAAATGGAGAAGGAAATGGCAACCCACTTCAGAACTCTTGCTTGGAAAATCCCATGGATGGAGGAGCCTGGTTGGCTACAGTCCATGGGGTCGCAAAGAGTTGGACATGACTGAGTGACTTTACTTTAGAAGGATAGGCATTAACTCTTCTCGAAATGTTTGATAGAATTCTCCTGTGAAGCCATCTGGTCCTGAGCTTTTGTGTTTTGGGAGATTTTTGATCACAGCTTCAATTTCAGTGCTTATGATTGGGTTGTTCATAATTTCTATTTCTTTGTCGTTCAGTCTTGGAAGGTTAAACTTTTCTAAGTCTCTGTCCATTTCTTCCAGGTTATCCATTTTATTGCCATATATTTGTTCATAATACTCTCTTATAATTCTTTGTGTTTCTGCATTGTCTGTTGTAACCTCTCCTATTTCATTTCTAAGTTTGTTGATTTGATTCTTCTCTCTTTTTTTTCTTGATGAGTCTGGCTAAAGTCTTGTCAGTTTTGTTTATCTTCTCAAAGAAACAGCTTTTCATTTTATTGATCTTTACTATGGTTCCTTTAATTTCTTTTTCATTTATTTCTGCTCAGATCTCTATGATTTCTTTCCTTCTACTAATCTTGGGGTTTTGTGGCTCTTCTTTTTCCAGTTGTTTCAGGTGTAAATTTAGGTTGTCTATTCCGTGTTTTTCTTGTTTCTTGAGGTAGAATTGTATTGCTATAAACTTCCCTCTTAGAACTGCTTTTGCTGCATCCCATGGGTTTTGAGTTGTTGTGTTTTCATTGTCATTTGTTTCTAGAAATTTTTAATTTCCCTTTTGATTCCTTCAGTAACCTGTTGGTTATTTAGAAATGTGTTGTTTAATCTCCATGTGTTTGTATTTCTTACAGTTTTTTTTCTTGTAATTGATGTCTAGTCTCATAGCATTGTGGTTGGAGACGATACCTGATATGATTTAAACTTTCTTAAATTTACTGAGGTTCTATTTGCGACACAAGATTGGTCTATTGTTGAGAATGTTCCATGTGCACTTGAGAAGAAGGTGTATCCTTGTGCGTTTGGATGGAATGTCCTGAAGCTATCAATGAGATCTATCTCCTCTAATGTATCATTTAAGACTTGTGTTTCCTTATTAATTTTCTGTTTTTATGATCTGTCCATTGGTGTGAGTCAGGTGTTAAAGTCTCCTACTATTATTGTGTACTGTCCATTTCTCCTTTTATGTCTGTTAGTGTTTGTCTTATGTATTGAGGTGCTCCTATGTTGGGTGCATAGATATTTACAATTATTATGTCTTCCTCTTGGATTGATCCCTTGATCATTATGTAGTGTCCTTCCTTATCTCTTGTAATCTTTATTTTAAGGTCTATTTTGTCTGAATTAAGGATTGCTCCTTCAGCTTTATTTTGCTTGCCATTTGCATGGAATATATTTTTCCATCCTCTCACTTTCAGTCTCTATGTGTCTTTAGGTCTGAAGTGGATTTCTTGTAGACAGCATATATATGGATCTTGTTTTTGTATCCATTCAGCCAGGCTGTGTCTTTTGGTTGGCTTATTTAATCTATTTACATTTAAAGTAATTATTGATATATGTGTTCCTATTGCCATTTTCTTAATTGTTTGGGGTTGATTTTGTGGATCTTTTTTCTTCTCTTGTATTTCTTTTTTTTTTTAATTTTATTTTATTTTTAAACTTTACAATATTGTATTGGTTTTGCCAAATATCGAAATGAATCTGCCACAGGTATACATGTGTTCCCCATCCTGAACCCTCCTCCCTCCTCCCTCCCCATACCATCCCTCTGGGTCGTCCCAGTGCACCAGCCCCAAGCATCCAGTATCGTGCATCGAACCTGGACTGGCGACTCGTTTCATACATGATATTATACATGTTTCAATGCCATTCTCCCAAATCTTCCCACCCTCTCCCTCTCCCTCTCCCACAGAGTCCATAAGACTGTTCTATACATCAGTGTCTCTTTTGCTGTCTCGTACACAGGGTTATTGTTACCATCTTTCTAAATTCCATATATATGCGTTAGTATACTGTAGTGGTGTTTTTCTTTCTGGCTTACTTCACTCTGTATAATAGGCTCCAGTTTCATCCACCTCATTAGAACTGATTCAAATGTATTCTTTTTAATGGCTGAGTAATACTCCATTGTGTATATGTACCACAGCTTGCTTATCCATTCATCTGCTGATGGACATCTAGGTTGCTTCCATGTCCTGGCTATTATAAACAGTGCTGCGATGAACATTGGGGTACACGTGTCTCTTTCCCTTCTGGTTTCCTCAGTGTGTATGCCCAGCAGTGGGATTGCTGGGTCATAAGACAGTTCTATTTCCAGTTTTTTAAGGAATCTCCACACTGTTCTCCATAGTGGCTGTACTAGTTTGCATTCCCGCCAACAGTGTAAGAGGGTTCCCTTTTCTCCACACCCTCTCCAGCATTTATTGCTTGTAGACTTTTGGATCACAGCCATTCTGACTGGCATGAAATGGTACCTCATAGTGGTTTTGATTTGCATTTCTCTGATAATGAGTGATGTTGAGCATCTTTTCATGTGTTTGTTAGCCATCTGTATGTCTTCTTTGGAGAAATGTCTATTTAGTTCTTTGGCCCATTTTTTGATTGGGTCATTTATTTTTCTGGAATTGAGCTGTAGGCATTGCTTATATATTTTTGAGATTAGTTGTTTGTCAGTTGCTTCATTTGCTATTATTTTCTCCCATTCTGAAGGCTGTCTCTTCACCTTGCTAATAGTTTCCTTTGTTGTGCAGAAGCTTTTAAGTTTAATTAGGTCTCATTGTTTATTTTTGCTTTCATTTCCAGTATTCTGGGAGGTGGGTCATAGAGGATCCTGCTGTGATGTATGTCGGAGAGTGTTTTGCTTATGTTCTCCTCTAGTAGTTTCATAGTTTCTGGTCTTACGTTTAGATCTTTAATCCATTTTGAGTTTATTTTTGTGTATGGTGTTAGAAAGTGTTCTAGTTTCATTCTTTTACAAGTCGTTGACCAGTTTTCCCAGCACCACTTGTTAAAGAGATTGTCTTTAATCCATTGTATATTCTTGCCTCCTTTGTCAAAGATAAGGTGTCCATATGTGTGTGGATTTATCTCTAGGCTTTCTATTTTGTTCCATTGATCTACATTTCTGTCTTTGTGCCAGTACCATACTGTCTTGATGACTGTGGCTTTGTAGTAGAGCCTGAAGTCAGGTAGGTTGATTCCTCCAGTTCCATTCTTCTTTCTCAAGATAGCTTTGGATATTCGAGGTTTTTTGTATTTCCATACAAATTGTGAAATTATTTGTTCTAGCTCTGTGAAGAATACCGTTGATAGCTTGATAGGGATTGCATTGAATCTATAAGTTGCTTTGGTAGTATACTCATTTTCGCTATATTGATTCTTCCAATCCATGAACATGGTATATTTCTCCATCTATTAGTGTCCTCTTTGATTTCTTTCACCAGTGTTTTATAGTTTTCTATATATAGGTCTTTAGTTTCTTTAGGTAGATATATTCCTAAGTATTTTATTCTTTCCGTTGCAATGGTGATTGGAATTGTTTCCTTAATTTCTCTTTCTGTTTTCTCATTATTAGTGTATAGGAATGCAAGGGATTTCTGTGTGTTGATTTTATATCCTGCAACTTTACTATAGTCATTGATTAGTTCTAGTAATTTTCTGGTGGAGTCTTTAGGGTTTTCTATGTAGAGGATCATGTCATCTGCAAACAGTGAGAGCTTTACTTCTTCTTTTCCAATTTGGATTCCTTTTATTTCTTTTTCTGCTCTGATTGCTGTGGCCAAAACTTCCAAAACTATGTTGAATAGTAATAGTGAAAGTGGGCACCCTTGTCTTGTTCCTGACTTTAGAGGAAATGCTTTCAATTTTTCACCATTGAGGATAATGTTTGCTGTGGGTTTGTCATATATAGCTTTTATTATGTTGAGGTATGTTCCTTCTATTCCTGCTTTCTGGAGAGTTTTTATCATAAATGGATGTTGAATTTTGTCAAAGGCTTTCTCTGCATCTATTGAGATAATCATATGGTTTTTATTTTTCAATTTGTTAATGTGGTGTATTACATTGATTGATTTGCGGATATTGAAGAATCCTTGCATCCCTGGGATAAAGCCCACTTGGTCATGGTGTATGATCTTTTTAATGTGTTGTTGGATTCTGATTGCTAGAATTTTGTTAAGGATTTTTGCGTCTATGTTCATCGGTGATATTGGCCTGTAGTTTTCTTTTTTGTGGGATCTTTGTCAGGTTTTGGTATTAGGGTGATGGTGGCCTCATAGAATGAGTTTGGAAGTTTACCTTTCTCTGCAATTTTCTGGAAGAGTTTGAGTAGGATAGGTGTTAGCTCTTCTCTAAATTTTTGGTAGAATTCAGCTGTGAAGCCGTCTGGACCTGGGCTTTTGTTTGCTGGAAGAGTTTTGATTACAGTTTCAATTTCCATGCTTGTGATGGGTCTGTTAAGATTTTCTATTTCTTCCTGGTTCAGTTTTGGAAAGTTGTACTTTTCTAAGAATTTGTCCATTTCTTCCACGTTGTCCATTTTATTGGCATATAATTGTTGATAGTACTCTCTTATGATTCTTTGTATTTCTGTGTTGTCTGTTGTGATCTCTCCATTTTCATTTCTAATTTTATTGATTTGATTTTTCTCCCTTTGTTTTCTTGATGAGTCTGGCTAATGGTTTGTCAATTTTATTTATCCTTTCAAAGAACCAGCTTTTGGCTTTATTGATTTTTGCTATGGTCTCTTTTGTTTCCTTTGCATTTATTTCTGCCCTAATTTTTAAGATTTCTTTCCTTCTACTAACCCTGGGGTTCTTCATTTCTTCCTTTTCTAGTTGCTTTAGGTGTAGAGTTAGGTTATTTATTTGACTTTTTTCTTGTTTCTTGAGGTATGCCTGTATTGCTATGAACTTTCCCCTTAGGACTGCTTTTACAGTGTCCCACAGGTTTTGGGTTGTTGTGTTTTCATTTTCATTCATTTTTAGGCAAATTTTGATTTCTTTTTGATTTCTTCTGTGATTTGTTGGTTATTCAGCAGCATGTTGTTCAGCCTCCATATGTTGGATTTTTTAATAGTTTTTCTTCTGTAATTGAGATCTAATCTTACTGCATTGTGGTCAGAAAAGATGCTTTGAATGATATCTATTTTTTTGAATTTACCAAGGCTAGATTTATGGCCCAGGATGTGATCTATCCTGGAGAAGGTTCCATGTGCGCTTGAGAAAACGGTGAAATTCATTGTTTTGGGATGAAATGTCGTATAGATATCAATTAGGTCTAACTGGTCTATTGTATCATTTAAAGTTTGTGTTTCCTTAAAGCCCTGTGATGTTTTATCAATGGTGCTGTATAGAAGGAGAAGTTTTGAAACTACTGTAAAAATAAGACCGATAACTGGAAGCAGGAGGCTTAAGTCCAAACCCTGACTCCAGGGAACTCCTGACTCCAGGGAACATTAATTGACAGGAGCTCATCAAACGCCTCCATACCTACACTGAAACTAAGCACCACACAAGGGCCAACAAGTTCCAGGGCAAGACATACCAAACAAATTCTCCAGCAACAAAGGAACATAGCCCTGAGCTCCAAGATATAGGCTGCCCAAAGTCACCCCAAAACCATAGACATCTCATAACTCATTACTGGACACTTCATTGCACCCCAGAGAGAAGAAATACAGCTCCATCCACCAGAACACCGACACAAGCTTCCTTAACCAAGAAACCTTGACAAGCCACCTGTACAAACCCACACACAGCGAGGAAACGCCACAATAAAGAGAACTCCACAAACTGCCAGAATACAGAAAGGACACCCCAAACTCAGCAATTCAAACAAGATGAAGAGACAGAGGAATACCCAGCAGATAAAGGAACAGGATAAATGCCCACCAAACCAAACAAAAGAGGAAGAGTAGGGAATCTACCTGATAAAGAATTCCGAATAATGATAGTGAAATTGATCCAAAATCTTGAAATTAAAATGGAATCACAGATAAATAGCCTGGAGGCAAGGATTGAGAAGATGCAAGAAAGGTTTAACAAGGACCTAGAAGAAATAAAAAAGAGTCAATATATAATGAATAATGCAATAAATGAAATTAAAAACACTCTGGAGGCAACAAATAGTAGAATAATAGAGGCAGAAGATAGGATTAGTGAATTAGAAGATAGAATGGTAGAAATAAATGAATCAGAGAGGATAAAAGAAAAACGAATTAAAAGAAATGAGGACAATCTCAGAGACCTCCAGGACAATATTAAATGCTACAACATTCGAATCATAGGGGTCCCAGAAGAAGAAGACAAAAAGAAAGACCTTGAGAAAATACTTGAGGAGATAATAGTTGGAAACTTCCCTAAAATGGGGAAGGAAATAATCACTCAAGTCCAAGAAACCCAGAGAGTCCCAAACAGGATAAACCCAAGGCGAAACACCCCAAGACACATATTAATCAAATAAACAAAGATCAAACACAAAGAACAAATATTAAAAGCAGCAAGGGAAAGACAACAAATAACACACAAGGGAATTTCCATAAGGATAACAGCTGATCTTTCAATAGAAACTCTTCAGGCCAGGAGGGAATGGCAGGACATACTAAAGTGATGAAAGAAAATAACCTACAGCCCAGATTATTGTACCCAGCAAGGATCTCATTCAAGTATGAAGGAGAAATCAAAAGCTTTACAGACAAGCAAAACCTGAGAGAATTCAGCACCACCAAACCAGCTCTCCAACAAATACTAAAGGATATTCTCTAGACAGGAAACACAAAAACGGTGTATAAATTCAAACCCAAAACAATAAAGTAAATGGCAACGGGATCATACTTATCAGTAATTACCTTAAACATAAATGGGTTGAATGCCCCAACCAAAAGACAAAGACTGGCTGAATGGATACAAAAACAAGACCCCTACATATGTTGTCTACAAGAGACCCACCTCAAAACAGAGGACACATACAGACTGAAAGTGAAGGGCTGGAAAAAGATTTTCCATGCAAATAGGGACTAAAAGAAAGCAGGAGTAGCAATACTCATATCAGATAAAATAGACTTTAAAACAAAGACTGTGAAAAGAGACAAAGACAGTCACTACATAATGATCAAAGGATCAATCCAAGAAGAAGATATAACAATTATAAATATATATGCACCCAACATGGGAGCACCGCAATATGCAAGACAAATGCTAACAAGTATGAAAGGAGAAATTAACAATAACACAATAATAGTGGGAGACTTTAATACCCCATTCTCTTGTATTTCTTGACTATATAAGTCCCTTTAACATTTGTTGTAAAACTGGTTTGGTGGTACTGGATTCTCTTAACTGTTGCTTGTCTGAAAAGCTCTTTCTTTCTCCATCAATTTTAAATGAGATCCTTGCCAGGTACTGTAATCTTGGTTGTAGAATATTCCCTGTCAGTACTTTAAATATTTCCAGCCATTCCCTCCTGGCCTGCAGATTTTCTGCTGAAAGATCAGCAGTTAAGCGTATGGGGTTCCCCTTGTATGTTATTGGTTGCTTAGCCCTTGCTACTTTTAAAATTCTTTCTTTGTGTTTAGTCTTTTTAGTTTCATTAGTATGTGTTTTGGAATTTTTCTCCTTGGGCTTATCCTGTATGGGACTCCTTGTGCCTCATGGACTTGATTGACAATTTCGTTTTCCATGTTGGGGAAATTTTCAACTATAATCTTTTCAAAAATTTTCTCATACCTTTTCTTTTTCTCTTCTTTTTCTGGGACCCCTATCGTTCAAATGTTGGTGCATTTGATACTGTCCCAGAGATCTCTGAGACTATGCTCAGTTATTTTCATTCTTTTTACTTTATTCTGCTCTTCAGAAGTCATTTCCACCATTTTATCTTCCAGCTGACTGATTCATTCTGCTTCAGATATTCTGCTGTTGATTCCTTGTAGAGTATTTTTAATTTCAGTAATTGTGCTGCTTGTCACTGCATGTTTATTCTTTAATTCTTCTAGGTCTTTGCTAATTGATTCTTGCATTTTTTCCATTCTGTTTTCAAGGTTTTTGATTATCTTTACTATCATTATTCTGAATTCTTTTTCATGTAGTTTGCCTATTTCCTCCTCATTTATTTGGACTTCTGTGTTTCTAGTTTGTTCTTTCATTTGTGTAGTATTTCCCTGTCTTTTCATTATACTTTTTTTTAACTTTTTGTGTTTGAGGTCTCCTTTTCCCAGGCTTCAAGGTTGAATTCTTTCTTCCTTTTGGTTTCTGCCCTCCTAAGATTAGTCCAGTGGTTTGTGTAAGCTTTGTATAGGGTGAGATTTGTGCTGAGTTTTTGTTTGTTTTTCTTCTGATGGGCAAGGCTTAGTGAGGTGGTAAATCCTGTCTGTTGATGATTGCGTTTGTATTTTTGTTTTGTTTGTTGTTTAGATGAGGTGTCCTGGGCAGGGTGCTCCTGGTGGTTGGATGATGCCAGGTCCTGTATTCAAATGGTTTCCTTTGTATGAGTTCTTACTATTTGATACTCCTTAGGGTTACTTTCGGAGAAGGCAATGGCACTCCACTCCAGTACTCTTGCCTGGAAAATCCCATGGATGGAGGAACCTGGTAGGCTGCAGTCCATGGGGTCGCTAGGAGTCAGACATGACTGAGCGACTTCACTTTCACTTTTCACTTGCATGCATTGGAGAAGGAAATGGCAACCCACTCCAGTGTTCTTGCCTGGAGAATCCCAGGGACGGGGGAGCCTGGTGGGCTGCCGTCTCTGGGGTCGCACAGAGTCGGACATGACTGAAGCGACTTAGCAGCAGTAGCAGCAGGGTTACTTTTCTGGTAGTCTAGGGTCTTGGAATCAGTTCTCCCACTCCAAAGGCTCAGGGTTTGATCTCTGGTCAGGAACAAAGATTCCACAAGTGATTTGTCATGGCATTAAGTGAGATTAAAACAAATACCCAAAAATGAGAAACCAAAGATGAACCCCAGACAAATGGCAGTTACAAAATCAGGCAAATAATAAGTAAAATAATGGAGTATACACATATACATATACACCCATGAGCAAGTCGAAACAGTCCAACCAAAATAAAATACAGTAGATTGACCCGGAGAATAAAGGAAATCAAAAATTATATCTACCAGTTAAGAACAAAACTAAGTAAAGCACAAACTGGAAAATAAAACTAAAGCAAGGTGCCAAGTTGGGTGTAAAACAATGAAAAGAAAACTGACAAGTATGTTGAGAGGAAAGGAAAGAAAGAAAAGAAAGAACAGATACCCGAAGTTAAATAGAAGTAGATGAAGAAGATTTATATATATTAAAGATAAAAGAACTGTAGGAAAGGCAAACAAAGGATTAAATGTAGAAAAAAATGTACTGGGTTTAAAAGTATTAAAAATTAAAAGTGTAAAAGATAGAAAGGAAAGAAATGGAGGAGAAAAGAGAAATGGGAAAAAAAGGAAAGTTCCACAAAATTGCAAAAGCCCAACGTAGAGGCAGAGGTTTATAATAACAATAAAAAGCGTGACTGAATATATACATATATACCCATAAACAAAATCAACAGTCCAACAAAAAATACGTTGGATTGACCCAGTGAACAAAGGAAGCCAAAAATTATATCTACTAGTAAGAACAAAACTTACTAAAGCACAAACTGGAAAACAAAAATGCCAACTGGGGAGTAAAGCAATGAAAGAAAACTAACAAATATGTTGAGAGGAAAGGAAAGCAAGAAAAGAAGCAAAGAATAGATATGCAAAGTAAATAAAGATTTATATACATGAAAGTTTAACTGGAAGGGGAAAAGAAAAGTAGGAAAAGCAAACAAAGAAACAAATGTAGATAGAATAATAATAATAATAAAAAAATTAAAATTAGAAAAAGAGAAAAAAAAGAAAACTCCACAGAACTGCAAAAGCCCAATGTAGAGACAGAGGTTTATAACAACAGTAAAAAATGTGACTGAGTAAAAAAAAGCTCAAAAGGTTAATTAGATTTAATAGTGCCAAAAAAAAATCAGCAACTCCAACAGAAGGGGGACAAAAAAGAAAAAAAAATCCAAAAGATTCTACAGAACAAGTCAAAACATACAAATAATAAATATTTTTCTTGAGTCAATGCTCTCAGAGTCCTTTCCCTCGCTGGGAGTCACAGTCCACCTCACCTCCCTAGGATGCCCTACAACACTGTGCTTATCTCTGGACCTGCTGTGGGGCAGCTCTGAGTCGAATCTGGTCCTACTCCTGTGTGGTATTGCTCCCAATGTCCACAGCTATCAGAATTAATGCATTTTCTTTTGTGGGAGCTCTCAATATCATTGTATATATTCCATAGTCATGGAATTTGCCTAGTTGATCATGTGGATTTAATCTGCAGCTTGTACAGCTGATGGGAAGTTTTCTTCCTTCACCACACTGGGTTTCAATTGTGGTTTTATTTCAACCTCTGCCTGTGGGTTGTCCACTGGGATTTGCCCCAAGGCTGCCCTGTGAGGTCCAGGTGTGGAAGTAGTACAGCTGCTTGGGTCTCAGGGGTTTGGGCAGGACCAGGTACTCAGGGGAGTTGGTGGCTAGGTCAGCAGGAAATATAGTGCTCTAGAAGGGTATGGCAACCTGTGTTGGCCAACATGCTCCAGTATTCTTGCCTGGAGAACCCCCCAACAGAGAAGCCTGGCAGGCCACAGTCTACAGATCACAAAGAGTGGGACGTGATGGAAGCAACCCTGCAAGGGCAATGATGCAAGACTACATTTTAGCTGTGGCAGCTCTGCCCCAGTGAGAGCTGAGTGTGAAGATGGCACAGCTGCTTGGCTTGCAGGGACCCTGGCGGTGCCAAGTGTACAGGGACATGGACTACCTCCACCACAGGAGTTATGGTCATATCAGAGTCTTTCTTTTCGAGCCTCTTGTAGCTGGTGTTCATAAGGCCTCTTTGGCCATTCTTTCTCCATAGCTCTGCCCATTCAGGCAGTCCCTTGCCTGGGGTCCTTCTCTGTTGCTTGGTTTGTTAGGCACATAGAGGGGCCCCCATGGCTGGGGTTCTACTCTGTAGAACGTTGCATCAGGTACTTAAAGGATCACCCTTGGTGGGGTCCTGCTATGTAGTTCAGTGCATCTGGTGTTTGATGGGCCAGCCTCTCTATTGTTCAGCTGCTGATGCTGGTGTGTGGGGAGAGAGAAGCTATGGTGATGGCTTGACTACATTTGACTCAGCAGTTTCGCCTTTCTTCCACGGCTGCCCAGCTTTCCTCCACAGGCATTTCCCATTACTGTCTCCTCACTCACCTCCTCTCAATCCATCTCTCCGAGGTCAACAGCAGCCCTCGCCCTGGGATTGCTCTGCAATCCTTAAACTCCAGCTCCTAGCTGCTGCGCTTTCCAGGGTACCTATGTCCCTGTCCAGGGTATGTATTGCTGCGGCAAGGACTGTCTGATTCAAATTCCATTTAGGCTGCCACAGATCAACTGTTACACCCTCAGCCTTAGATGTTTCTCTTCTGACTCAGACAGTTGCCCTGATGTGGAGATTGTACCCTTGCTTCAGTTCCCTCACCCACCAAGGGCAAGTCCAGTCCTACTAATACTCCTGTTTTCCCTCCTAGTTCCTTCATCCTACCGATTTTTGCATGGTCCTGTATATTCTTTTCCTCTGGTCAGGTACTCAGCTGGTGTTCAGCTGTCCACTCTCAGCTGGTGTTCAGCATGCATTTCTCTGACTGAAGGTGTATTTATTCCTGATGTATCCGTGGAGAGAGATGTACTCCACGTCCACCTACTCCTCCGTCATCTTGTTCTCCCCTCCACATGTTAGGTTCTTGAGTTGATATTATGCAGCATCAACCTTCTGTGTCTGGCTGGGTGAGCAATCAATGTCCTTGCTTCTATTTACTTGGAAAATTACAAGATTCACGTGCAACTCATTGCTGGAGAAGCATGGCTGTGGGCCTCACCTGCTTATTTCTGAGCGAAATTCAGCACTATTGTAGCAATTTATTTTGAAACTGTGTTCGTCTCCCTGATCTGCCTTGTCTACGTGTCTGTTTAGCTAACTGCCTTGAAGGGACTGAATATTGTGATAATAATCGTAATAGTCACAACAATAATATCTAACACAGATATAATGTTTTCTGTATGCCAGACACTGTTCTAATACCTCACATAGGCTAACTTATCTAGTCTTTACTGTAATCCTCTGAGGATGACTGTGGTAGGCTGAAAAATGCCCCCCAAAGCTTTCTGTGTCCTAGTCCCTGGAGCCTGTGAATATAATACCTTGCTCGGTCAAAGGGACTTTGCAGAAGTGATTAGATGAAGGACCTTGAGATGAGGAGATCATTTTGGACTATCTGGGCAGGCCCAATAGAGTCACGTAGATCCTTAAAAATATAAAACCTTTCCCTGCTGTGGTCAGAGAAAAATATGAGAAGACAGAAGAAGGGTCAGAGAGAGATTATACTTCTGGCTTTGAGGGGGAGGGGAGGAGAGCCATGGGCCAAGGAAATGCAAGGAGCATTTATAAGCATTTAGAGCTTCTAGAAGCTGGGAAAGGCAAGGAAATGGATTCTCCCCAAAATCTGTTCTAGGTCTCCAGAAGATCTAACTGCCTACCTCTTGATTTTAGCTTGGCGAGACCCACTTCAGACTTTTAACTTTCAGAATTGTAATATAATAAATTTATGTTGTTTAAGCCATTAAATTTGTAGTAATTCATTATGGCAGCAATAGGAAATAATACAGAGGATGATTGCCATGTTACAGGTGAGGGGACTAAGGCTTGGTGAGCGAGGGAAAGAAGGTTGCCAGGGTTTGCCCAGTAACACTGGGGAGCCAGGACAGGGAATCTGATTCCAGAGCCATGCTCCTTCCCACTCTGCTGCACTGCCTGGGAGAAGACTGTCCCCACCACCTATGCTGATGTGACAAAAGGGAATTTGGTGAGCAACTGGTAAATAGTGGCTCAAAACGAAGATAAGCATACATAGCTCATAATAATCCTGTTGTTGTCCAGTCACTCAGTTGTGTCCAACTCTTGCAACCCCATGGACTGTAGCACATCAGGCTTCCCTGTCCTTCACTATCTCCCGGAGTTTGCTCAAACTCGTGTCCGTTGAGTTGATGATGCCATCCAACTGTCTCATCCTCTGTCACCTCCTTCTCCTTTTGCCTTCAGTCTCTCTAGCATCAGGGTCTTTTCTGGTGAGTCAGCTCTTCTCATCAGGTGACCAAAGTATTGGAGTTTCAGCTTCAACATCAGCCTTTTCAGTGAATATTCAGGGTTGATTTCCTTCCTAATAATCCTGTGTGGTGGATAAAATAGATGTCTCTGAAGCGTAAAAAGTTTATTTTGCAGCCAAGCCAAACAAGCAATAAGGATCAAAGCAGGAATTCTGGAGTTTCATTCCAAATGTAGAACTATCTCCAATACATCCTTTTGTTTGTTTGTTTGTTTGAATGATAGGTTTGTTCAAAGCCATAAATCTACTGTTGTATTTTTATTTATATTGAGACCAAGAATTACCTCCTCCTTTTAGAAAATTGTTATTCAGAGAGCCTGATAATGATGCATGAGTGACTTTAAGAGCATATCTATCACTTTCAGCTACAAACCTTATGAATTGAATCTCAGCATTGGAGATAAGTAAAATCCAATTTCTCTCTTGGCTTTTATTTGTCATTCGCCAGTGAGTTATACATTATCTTCAATCATTAGTCTGTGGTTGTTGTGTGAAGTCACTGTATTTAGAATAACACTCAAACTATCTTATACAACTGAGTCCAAATCAGTTTTGTGTATACATGTCAAGTAAATCCAGAGCACTGAGAAAAGAAAATTCTGTGTTAGATATAGTTTTTTTCTATTTTAAGATCTACCCTATGAAGAGCTCAGTGAAGTGCGATTTTTAGTAGTGTTGTAGCTTGCTCACACTTTGGGGAAAGTCATAGAAACACTGATCATGAACTTCCTCTGTGCCTGTACTAGTTAATTAATTAATATATTAAAAATCTTCTGCAATGGCTTGCTATGTGCCAGGAATTGTGATAGGTATGAGAGAATCAAAAAGTGAATTAGACACAGTTCTCACTTTCAAAGCTCACAGGATTCCAGTGGAGTACAGACTCATAAACCTTAGGGCAGCTGGGTCATGAAGGATATGTGAGTCTATTCACATACCTACGAATAATGGAGGTACAGTTCAGACAAAAGGTATCAGGGCTTGAGAAGGGAGAGAATTTTTAGGAATTGCTGACAGAAGCTGAAAAGTTGTATCTCTGTGTGTGTGTGCACACACACACTTGTATGATACGTTGTGTGGCCGTGCCAGGAAGTGTGGGTGGCTTCATGTAGGTAATATGAGTCATTGAAATGTTTTAAGCAGAAACAGATAAAACCATTTGTGTATATGTATGGGTGCTTGCTCAGTAGTGTCTGACTGTTTGAGACTCTATGGATTGTAGCCCGCCAGGCTTCTCTGTCTGTGGAATTTTTCAGGCAAGCATACTGGAGTGGATTGCCATTTCCTTCTGCAGGGGATCTTCCTGACCCAGGGATCAAACCCACATCTCCTGCATCTCCTGCATTAGCAGGCAGGTTCTTTACCAACTGCGCCACCAGGGAAGAGTCAATGAAATGTTTTAACATAAGCATAAACAGATAAAATAATTTAAAAAGTTTGAATGCATGCCTTTGGTTTCTATGTGGCAGCCTAGCTGAGGATCAGTTACTAGATTCATCGCTGTAGTTAAGGTGAGTGAGACTGAGGGCCTGGACTAAGATCGTGAAAACAAGAATGGAGAGAAAGGCTTAAAACTGAGGGATCTCTTAGACATGGAAGTAATGTGAATTTGTGAATAATTGAATGAGACAGTGTTGAAGGAATTATTTTTAATGTTGCATCATTAAGTTTTCTGAAAATATGCTCTATATAAGTACAGTCTATTTAGTGTCCACATGGTTTAGATGTTCATTCAACAAGTATTTATTGAGTAGCTCCTTTAAAAGCAAAACCCACTATTTTAAGTATGATGGGACTGTGCATAAGGTTTATATTTTATATATTATTTGGTCCTGACGCTTAAGGAACTTAACAGTGTAGTGGAACTTATTTAAAGATCCAGGAAATATTTCTTTGTTCTTAAGTCATTTTTCCAAGTTTGGACAGTTGGATGTCCTCTCCTGGGACTTTGCAACTTGAGCAAGTGGCATAGAGCCGGTGGGTGGTGGTCCCTTGTCAGCTGGCCCCAGAACATCTTCTGTCCACAGGTAGACCAAAGTTCTCGAATCTTTACCCTCTGAAGATCCCTTAGTCCTGTCTGTTTCTGAACCTGGATTTCGAGCCCTTTCTTGATTCTGGAAGCCCCTAGCAGTCCACTGAAATCATTCCCCTTTCCTTACATTAGTCAGTCAGTTTCTTTGGCTTGCCTTCCTCATGTGCTTATGTTTTTAATTTTCTTAGCTTCACTTTTCCTCTCTAAAGTTGTTGAAAAATTTCCAAGTTTGTCTTCTGCATCGATTCTATTTTCTGAAGTATTGATTCTGCTCTTAACTGCCTCCAGAGTTGAACTTAATTCCTATGTTGCACTTTGCTCCTTTCATATCCTTTTCCATTGCAATCTTATTCCTATTTTTAAAAAAAATTTCAGGCTGTTCTTTTCAAATGGATATCTTTTCTTCTTTCAAGGGGAATTTGCCTTCCTTCATACAGTTAAGATCACCAAAACATTTTATTCCCATCACATATTTTCTCAGAAAGAAGTTTCTTGTATATTATTTAATTCCTTAAATCAATTGCATTATTAGGGAGAAAAGGGTCCAGAAATACTGCTTTGAAGACTGAATCACAACAAAATTCAAGTACCTTCCTTTCTACTTCCCACATCAAAATATCTTGGATTCAAATACAAAAAAAAAAAAAAAAAAAAAAGAAAGAAAGAAAGAAAGAAAAACGAAACAGAAGAAACCATAGACACCAATGGCTCTGTGTTTGTCAGTTTGGGGTGTTTAACCTCCTCGCCTGCCATCTGCCCCATTGCATATGGAGTCTATTTCACTAGGATTCACAAAGCCATTTCTTTAACAAGCAAGGCTCACCACAGCACATTTTTACCCCTGCCTGGCCATGTTCAGACCTCACATACATCGAAATATTTTAATGGGCTGGAAAGACTTCTTTGCATTGTTAGTAGCTGAAACTATTCTGAATCATCAATTTATTAATGTTCTCAGGTTTTTTCCTTCATGGTCCTACTCTATTAACCGAAGATGTTATAGCTCACACCCAATTCCCACTTTCCTTAGCATTTCTATCATTTTCTACAAAATGGGAAAGACTCTCTTTTGCCTCTTCTGTTAAGCAAATAATATCTTGCTCTCTTTTTTCTTACTCTTCTATTATATCTGTGGCTGAGAATAGGCTGACTACAGGAGATTAAATAGACTTGCTCTTTTACATCTGTTCAAAGGAGAGTGAGAAATGGAGGTAGAAAATACTTGTTGTGGAGTATTATTTTATTATTTATTTTTTATGTGTTTTGTTTGTCAAACTGCCTATGCCATTTCCATTTGGATAGCTCATAGGATCCTCAGATTCAATGCGTGCAAAGTTCTGCTTATCTGCTTCAACTCTGAACCCGACCCAAAGCCTATTCCCTCCTCAGTGGCCCTGAATTCAGGAAATACCACCACTGTTTACCACCCAGAAAGCTAGCTATCATCCTTAACACTTCTTTCTCAAACCTCTTATTACAAATTCTGGTGAATACATCTCTTAAATAAATCTCAGATTCATCACATTTACTCACATTTACTGCTATAACCCCGGAGAAGGCAATGGCACCCCACTCCAGTACTCTTACCTGGAAAATCCCATGGACGGAGGAGCCTGGTGTGCTGCAGTCCATGGGGTTGCTAAGAGTCACACACAACTAAGCAATTTCACTTTCACTTTTCACTTTCATGCATTGGAGAAGGCAATGGCAACCCACTCCAGTATTCTTGCCTGGAGAATCCCAGGGACGGGGGAGCCTGGTGGGCTGCCGTCTATGGGGTCACACAGAGTCGGACACGACTGAAGCGACTTAGCAGTAGCAGCAATCTTTTTATTAGGCTTGCCTGGTGATGCAGTTGGTAAAGTCTGCCTGCACTGTGGGAGACCCAGGTTTAATCCCTGGTGGGGAGGATCTCCTGGAGAAGGAAGTGGCAACCCACTCCAGTATTCTTGCCTGGATAATTCCATGGACGGAGGAGCCTGGTGGGCTATAGTCCATGGGGTCGCAAAGAGTTGGACACGACTGAGTGACTAATACTTTCACACTTTCAGTCTTTTTACCACAGTGTAGGCAGTGCAGTCTTTTCAAAAGAGAAATTGTGTTTTGTCACTCCATTATTTAAGCCCATTTTGCTCCTTGCATAAAGATAAAAATAATCCTTAACATGCCTTACAGATTCCATTTGGCCCTGCCTACCCCTCCAGCCTCATCTGTTAGGACTATCTGCTCTTGTTCACCATCCACTCACACCCATGGCTTTTGTTCATTCTGTTGGTTATCTGGCTTTTTTCTATCTCAGAGTGTTCAGGTCTGCTGTGCCATCTACCTGGAATGTTCTTACCTACACTCTTTACCAAGATAACTCGTCTTCACCTGTGCTTTTCTGTTATAGACTCTTCCACTATTAAAATAAGTTCCAAGAGATTGTTGACTTAATGCTTATTTTTTCCAACGAGTGTAAGCACCATGAAGGTAAAAGCCAGAGTTTGTGGTTTTTAAAAAACACTGTGTCCCTGGCATCTAGTGTAGCTCTCGGGTTTTGTTCAGCAATGGTATCCGCCACATCCTTTCTAACATCATTCTCATCTGGTGACAGCAGCTATCCCTGCCCCGACTTTGTTCACTTGTTAAACCAGACAGCTTTGTCCACCCTGCTCTTCACTTGAGGAAAACCCTTTACTCTAATGAGCATTAAGAGTCTTCATCTCCAACCTGAGAAAATATGTGTGCTAAGTCGCTTCAGTCATGTCCAACTCTTTACAACCCAACGGACTATAACCTGCCAGGCTCCTCTGTCCATACGATTCTTCAGGCAAAAATATTGGAGTGGGTTGCCACGTCCTCCTCCAGGGAATCTTCCCAAGCCAGCAATTGAACCCATGTCTCTTATGTCTCCTGTTTTGGCAGGTGTATTGTTTACCACTAATGCCAACTGGGAAGCCCCATTTACCTATTAGGATGCTATAAAAATATATTAGCTGAAGTGTGTATAAATACTAAGAGCACTTGGTAAAGTCTGACAAATAATTGTGAACTTAAAAGTTGGAATATTTATTTGGAGAACTTTCTACTAGGTGGTATCTGTCCTGGTATTAACTTCTGGAAAATAACTGAATGACCTTTGGAAGGTTATTTTATCTTCTTCAATATTTGTTGAACACTCAGGATGTGTGGCATTTTCCCAGGCTATTCAGGGACAAGTGAGAAGGGAAATCAGGAGGACAGAAGAGATGCTCTACAGAGCTGCTGGGCTCATTTGCATTTCATCCCAACTCAACGTTAATATACACATCTTGCATTGAAATTGTTTTCTATGATTGAAACCTGAATTTCATTATATATCAATCTACATGGTCTTTGTAAAGGATTTTAGTTCTTTATTCTTGTTTTCATTTTTCAGGTTGTATTTATGCTTGGCTGGTTTTATTCTTCAGATGTACTTCGTTAAAGGCCCTATCATAAAACATAATCATTTTTACATAAATTATAATTTCAAGAATGGATTTCTTAACCTATTCCTAAATATTCACTAAGGAGATTCATAGGAAAGGTGCAGCAAACATAGATGGACACTTTTATGTCATTTTATCATTTAAAAACTTATTTTTTATTATGAAAATGATTCATGTTCATTGTAGAAAATTTGGAAAATATAGATAAGGAAAAAAACAAGCATGTAAAATCTTATCAGTTAGAGATAACCACTACTGACATTTTGATGGTCTTGTTCTATGTGTGGTTGTGCAGACATACACACACAGACACACACACAGACCCTATTTCAAATGATCAAACAAAGTCAAAATAGTCATCAAATGTTTTAAATTGTGATCTCAGTGAACTCTTGTGTCAGGTCCTATAGTTTACCATTGCTTTTCTTGCATTTGTCAGGTAGACCTACCACAAATGGGTAATAGTTAGACCTCAGTTTTGCAAATACTCGCACTGCTGGTTTTGTTTACCTGCCTAACTGAATTGAATGTCACAAACATTGATAATTGTGATAGTATTAGCTTATTATGTTCTTGACTCTAGTGGAATGATGTGCAATTGTGTGTATGCTCTGAATGTGTGCATGTGTGTGCTGCATGTGTATGTCAGTGTCAGTTTTATTACATGAAAGGAGTCCTGAGAGTCTCTAGTTGGTTGGTGGAGTGGGATAAGTAACCATCAATTCAGTTTAAGGGACTGAATAGATTTAGAGCAAACAAATTGTTCCGGCTTTGGGGAGTTAAAAAAGGATTGAAGATGAAGAAAAACTAAAGGCTGACTCACCACTATACATTCTAAGACAGTAGCAGCTGGTAGAAATTTGTTTATATGCCGTTTTTGGGGTGAGGAGGAATGAGAGTTGGGTTATTGAAATGGAATGAACTGCTTGGAATCCCTCTTGCTGTCCTGGAGCAACAACACTTGAAGGTAACCCTAGGATCCATGCAGTAGCTAAATCAAGCACAGGGCAGGCAGCGCAGCAGGGCTTTGACACCCAGCAACAGGTCCAGGAGGGAGGCCTTTGAGGGTCAAGCCATGTAATTGACACACCGGCCAGACTAAGCGTAAAGCTCTTAAAAGAAAGCTGGCCTCTGTCACAGCTGTGTAAGCAAACACAGGAGGAAGAGACCCATGAAATTTCTTTGCTGCAGCTGCCATTGGTACATAGAACTGTTATGTGAGGCTGTGTAAAACAGAATTCATGCTTAAGAGTGAAGACAACAGCAACCAGATGGGCAGTGAAGTAAAACTTGGGCCTTGGCAGACCTCTTCTCATTCCAGTATGAGCAGATAAAGGAAAACCAATACTGAATGCTTCAAAAAATAGGATGGTAAAAATGAAAATGTCAGAAATTCAGAGGAAACACACTTTTGATAAAGATTTTTTATGGGATTTATAAAGTATTTGATAGCATCTTTTCATGGGATTAACTCAATTTGTAGTGTTTCATCAAGTTTATGATGAAAGTTGAAAGACAGTTTGGCGAGATAGCCTGTTCAGATGAACAGAGAGCTTCTTGAAAGGCATATAGAAATAAAGACCTGGCTTAGAGTTTAATTAAATTAAACATAACCTCAGATTTAAAATGGGAATTAGGAACATACAAGGCAAAAGAGATTTTAGAAAGTTACATAAGATATGTGGAAGACAATTTTGAAATGCTTTTTTGGGAATATGGAGAAAAGGATATGGAAATGTGAAGATGACAGAGAAGTCACAGTAATGGAAAACAGAGCAGGTATTAAAATATGAATCATTGCCATATAAAAAGATCTGAACAAATGAAAAATAAGTTGCTTTAACTCCTGCAGCTCAATTCCAGAAAAATAAACGACCCAATCAAAAAATGGGCCAAAGAACTAAATAGACATTTCTCCAAAGAAGACATACAGATGGCTAACAAACACATGAAAAGATGCTCAACATCACTCATTATCAGAGAAATGCAAATCAAAACCACAATGAGGTACCATTTCATGCCAGTCAGAATAACTGTGATGCAAATGTCTACAAGCAATAAATGCTGGAGAGGATGTGGAGAAAAGAGAACCCTCTTACACTGTTGGTGGGAATGCAAGCTAGTACAGCCACTATGGAGAACAGTGTGGAGATTCCTTAAAAAACTGGAAATAGAACTGCCTTATGACCCAGCAATTCCACTGCTGGGCATACACACCGAGGAAACCAGAATTGAAAGAGACACGTGTACCCCAATGTTCATCGCAGCCCTGTTTATAGTAGCGAGGACATGGAAACAACCTAGATGTTTATCAGCAGATGAATGGATAAGAAAGCTGTGGTACATATACACAATGGAGTATTACTCAGCCATTAAAAAGAATACATTTGAATCAGTTCTAATGAGGTGGATGAAACTGGAGCCTATTATACAGAGTGAAGTAAGCCAGAAAGAAAAACACCAATACAGTATCCTAACGCATATATATGGAATTTAGAAAGATGGTAATGACAACCCTGTATGCAAAAGAGACAGCAAAAGAGACACAGATGTATAGAACAGCCTTTTGGACTCTGTGGGAGAGGGAGGGTGGGATGATTTGGGAGAATGGCATTAAAACATGTACAATATCTTATAAAAAACAAAAAATAAATTTTGCTCATCCCATGTGAGATTAAAATGATTTCTTGTGCTAGTTCTTTTTTTTTTTTTTACAAATAAAAATACACTAGTGAAAGAAAAAATAAAAAAAAAAGAAAAAGAAGTTGCTTTAAGAATTTTTCACACACTGGAAACCACCTGAGCTTGTAGATCAAAGGGACTCACTGTGCCCAAAGTGACAATCCTGGATAAGATGAATACATTTCATGAATAAAGGAAGACTCACTAGTGAGGGCCCTGTCACCTGGAGCTCCTTTTCTCACTATACATCAGTACCATTTGGAAGTGGCTCTGGTGGGGCTCAAACAGTAATATCAGTAGACCAAATAGGAAGTCAGCAGGTATCAGGCCTTTACTTGGCATGACTTCTCACTAATAAGGATGTTACCCAAAAAATGACGGTCAGTAATGTGAGGAAGAATGAGTACAGGAGCAGAGATGCAGATATGGAGAGGTGGCTGTGGTTCTCAACAAAGGAGTGATTACCAGGATAACTGCTGAGGTTTCCCATAGCCCCAGATCTCCTCCTCTGGTGACTAGTTTATAGAACTTTTCTTCATTTTAGGATTTAAGCAGATCATGTTAGGGTAAAGAACAGCTCAGGTTGAAGTTATCCTTATTCAAGGATAAAAACAAAGCAAAACAACAGAACAGTGTATGACAAATGATGAAATGATTATAAAAGATTAAAATAAGAAAAATAAAATAGAAAGGAGCAAAGAAAAATGTTCTTGAGAATAATTTTTGGCAGGAAACAGAGATGTGTTTTACTATGAGTTAAAGAAAACATGAGATCTGGAGAGAAGAGTTAATTGATGAGATGTTAGAACAAGGAACTGAATTAAAAATGGAGCCATCCCAGCAAAGTGTAGATGTCCCAAAACACATGTTAAATTGTCATTAGAAAAGTACAAGTTAAAACCACAATAAGATATCACCCTCTAGAATGGCTATAATCCAAAAGACCAGCAATATTAATGGAAAATAAATTGCTTTAAAACTTTTTTACTCACTGGAAAACCGTTTGAGTTTGTGGGTCAAAAGGACTCACTGTCCCAAAGTAAAATTCCTGGTAAGATCAGTTCAGTTCAGTAGCTCAGTCATGTCCAACTCCTTTCGACCTCATGGACTGCAGCACGCCAGGCCTCCCTGTTCATCACCAACTCCTGGAGTCCACACAAACTCATGTCAATTGAGTCCATGATGCCTGCCATCCAACCATCTCATCCTCTGCTGTCCCCATCTCCTCCTGCCTTCAGTCTTTCCCATCATCAGGGTCTTTTCAAATGAGTCGACTCTTGGCATCAGGTGCCAAAGTACTGGAGTTTCAGCTTCAACATCAGTCCTTCCAATGAACACCCAGGACTGATCTCCCTTAGGATGAACTGGTTGTATCTCCTTGCAGTCCAAGGGACTCTCAAGAATCTTCTCCAATATCAGTTCAAAAGCATCAATTCTTTGGTGCTCAGCTTTCTTTATAGTCCACTTCTCACATCCATACATGACTACTGAAAAACTGTAGCCTTGGAAGATAAGGGGCTTAATTACTGGTGGGAATGAAAAGTGGTGTAGCCATTCTGGAAAACAATTCCATGGATTCAACATACATTTTCCAGATGTCCTGAAAGTTCCACTCCTATGTACCCATCCAAGGAAAGGCTTGTATGAAGATGTTCATAGTGGCATTTTTATAATAGTTCAAAAATAGAAATAGTCCAAATGTCTGTTAACTGATGAATAGATAAACTATAGGATGTACATACAATGGAATAATACTCATATTAACAAAAGGAAATAAGCTACTGATACATGCCACAGACTAGATGAACCTGAAGAACATTATATTCTCCTGTCCCTTGTCCTTATAATGTGTCTCTTGGGCAAAACCCAAACCCTAGATGAGCCCAACTGTCTGCCTTTGGCTTATTTGCACTCACCTTTGCAGGAGACCTAGGTTCAATCCCTGGGTTGGCAAGATCCCCTGGAGAAGGGAAAGGTTGCCCACTCCAGTATTCTGGCCTGGAGAATTCTATGGACTGTATAGTCCATGGGGTCGTAAAGAGTCGAACAGGACTGAGTGACTTTCACTTTCACTTTCTAGTCCTGTGAGTGAAAAAGCCACAAACTGATCACATTGATGTCAGTGTACATTTGTGGTTACCAACCTCCTCTGGTCTATGCTTTCCAGTTTCCTCAGCAGCTTAAACTCTAGCCCTCCACAATCGTTTTATACTTTCTCCCTTTTCTTCAGACCTCTGACATTTTCTTTTCCCAATTCTTAACTTTTCAGCAGATGAAGTTACTGCCTACTTCACAGAGAAAGATGTTTTCAAGTAAGACTTCTGTAAACCTCCCTTCAGGGAACTTGTTAAGCTGTCATTTTCCTTTCCCTTTTATCTCTCATCCATCCCACCTATTTGAAGAGTTTTTTCTCATCTAATTTTTCTGCTCATGTGCAAGGAATTGTGGCGAGCAGATCTTTGCCTGTATGGAGCTTACCTTCAGGTGGGAGGAGAGAGCATCAGTTCTTTGGGCGAACACTTTTCTAAATCATAGACTGTCTAAATCTTTGATTGAATGCATCCAAAGTATCTAGGACCACTACCTTGGAACTATTGGTCAAATTTTCAGCTACTTTCTCCAGTGTCATTCTTTCCTATCACACTGTTTTTTTTTTTTTTTTTTTTTTTTTTTAATCACACTGTTTTTAATAGCTTCCACGAGGGCAAGGATTGGTCCCTGCCATATTTATTAGCACTTAGCACCATTTTTTTTTTTTTTTTAATTTGGCTGCACTGAGTCTTAGGTAAAGCACGTGGGATCTTTGTTGTGGTATGCATGATTTTTAGTTGCAGCATGTGGGATCTAGTTCCCTGACCAGGGATTGAACCTTGGACCCCTGCATTTGGAGCATGGAGTATTACCACTGGACCTCCAGAGAAGTCCCACAATATTCTGAATATGGTAAAGTCATAGTAAAATTTTATTGAATAATCAACCAAAATAAATGTCTGTGTTAACCATGATTATTTTTAAGTGATGGAAGTACTGCTGATAATTTACTCATGATTTTAAAAAGGCTCTAAATTTTCGTTAGTTTATATTATTAATATTTTATATTAAAAACAATGAACAAAACATAATTAAAAATCAATGGATTTGAATCTAAGAGATTTTTGCCTACATAATTTTGAGGGAAATTTCTTTGAATTATTTTGTGTTTATTCAAACTGAAAAAACATAAGCTAAATAATCTGCCTAGAATCAAGGAGCAAATTTTTGATGGGTTGTTAGATAACAGAATGAGATACAAAAATCTAGTAATCTTTCTAAAATTAAATGATAGAAACTTGCATTTAAACTTTTAAAGGGACTGTGAGATCATGCTAATTGGCATTTTAACAATCTATTGCTTATCAGTTATTTAGCAAGCCTCTGAGGAGCAGGGCTATGGTATCATAGAGTGACTTTCAGACTTTTCCCCATAAAGTTGAACCGTTTAAAGTGATCCTATATGACAGTGATGCCTAAAGAGTTAAGATTATAAATATATATACTTTAAAAAACATGCCATTGAAGGTCCAGAGAAGACATTCAGGAAAAATGCTGCAGTGTGAGAATTTTGTTTACTACTAATATCATTATTTATAGGTGAATTAGTTTTTAATTTTATTATAAAATTCCCTTATTAAGTATCAGCAGGTTCTAAATGCTGTTTATTCATTTCCCTAGTTTTTATACAAACTAATCTGACTTTTCTTAATGACTGTTGACATTGCTATAAACTGGATCACTTAATCAGTGGATGGCATAAAATGGAAAATCATGCTTCATGCTACATTTCATTTTGCAATTACATAATTCTGCAGGCTCTTTTTGGGCAAATAAGAAAGGCAAAGGGATAAGGCTTATCAAATATGTATTATGAAAAAGAAAAAAGTCCTTCAGTTTCCTTTGTATAGAGTGCTGTTTGAATTACTCTTTAGATAAGCTGTAGCGAGCCCTTTGCTTGCACCATCAAGGTAACAATATATTTTACTGTATTATCTTTGGCTTAAGTGTTATTTTGAATCCTCCTCTGTTATAGAATAGGAGCATAGAGTAGACTGTCAGTATGAATTTTTGTGTTTATTTACATATGCACTCACATGGAAATATATTTGTGATCTCAGCATCACTGCTTTATCACAATGTCGTATCTTGGTACATTTGACTCTTTTTATGATGTAGCATTAGGGAAAAGAATGGAGTCAAAAGATCTGTGTCCTTATCCCCAATCTACCATCCACTGGCCATGACCGGGTACATCAACATGTCCTTCATTTCAGATCCCAGAGAGGGGATTTGATCAGTGTCCATATGTATAATGAACAAAGTCAAGGAAATAATAAAAGAACAAACCAAACCTATCTGTTGACAAACATGCTGTCTGGACAGACTGCTTCTCATTTTATGATGAAAACCACCAGCACCACCACCTCAGCAACATCTGCCATGACAACATGAAGCCAATGGAAGAATCGTGGCAGGGCCAAGAAAAGGAAGAAAGGACTCTGAGGCTTTGTGCATCTATAAGTTATGAAGCTAAAAATTATATATATTTATATATATACATGTGCATTTTAGAAAACTATTTGTTAATAGGAGCTATAGTGTTTTGAGAGAAAAAGGAATAGCATTAAGAAAGAATAGAGAAATAGAAGCAATAATAGAGACATAAACATGGAAAAGTTTTCTGAAAGGAATCTATAAAAATGAAAAAGAATTAAAGCATAAAAAGAGAGAATCACACCTACTTATTTACTGGAAAGTGGACTTAGATGAAAAGAGAAATCTCAATGCATATAATGTTTACTCGCAAAGAAATGAAGTTTTGGCTGGCTCAGAATTCTCCTGAGGAATGATAAATGCTAGAGAACAGTGGAACAATGGGTTAAAATTTCTATGAAAAACCTGTTGAGACCTCACAGATTTACTACCTGTTTGTTATATTTCATGTATAAAGACAAGAGAAAATCATTCTCATGTATGCAAAGCATTGAGAAACACTTAAAGTTATTGGATGTTTTACTCCAATGGCCCAAGAAACTTGGGGAAGCTTGGTATAAACAACTTGTGGTTATTTGAAACAAATCTAATGTAGGATAAAGCCAAATGTTTATAGTAAAATGCATTTTTAAAATTAAATGCAAATTTCAAAGTTTTTCTTAAAAGAGAAAAGATACAATCTTGCAATTTTATTAACAGTAATTAGGACCTAAGATGTCACGTAAAGTGAGAGTTTATGTGGTGAGAAGTATTCCATATTTTTTTTTCACACACTGTTCTTATGACTCAGTTACTCAATGTTCAGTTCAGTTCAGTCTCTCAGTCATGTCTGACTCTTTGCGACCCCATGAACTGCAGCATGCCAGGCCTCCCTGTCCATCACCAACTCCTGGAGTCCACCCAAACCCATGTCCATTGAGTCGGTGATGCCATCCAACCATCTCATCCTCTGTTGTCCCCTTCTCCTCCTGCCCTCAATCTTTCCTAGCATCAGGGTCTTTTCCAGTGAGTCAGCTCTCCACATCAGGTGGCCAAAGTATTAGAGTTTCAGCTTCAACATCAGTCCTTCTGATGAACACCCAGGACTGATCTCCTTTAGGATGGCCTGGTTGGATCTCCTTGCAGTCCAAGGGACTCTCAAGAGTCTTCTCCAACACTACAGTTCAAAAGCATCAATTCTTTGGTGCTCAACTTTCTTCACAGTCCAACTCTCACATCCATACATGACCAATGGAAAAACCATAGCCTTGACTAGACGGACCTTTGTTGACAAAGTAATGTCTCTGCTTTTTAATATGCTATCTAGGTTGGTCATAAGTTTCCTTCCAAGGAGTAAGTGTCTTTTAATTTCATGGCTGCAATCACCATCTGCAGTGATTTTGGAGCCCAGAAAAATAAAGTCAGCCACTGTTTCCACTGTTTCCCTATCTATTTGCCACGAAGTGATGGGACCAGATGCCATGATCTTAGTTTTCTGAATGTTGAGCTTTAGGCCAACTTTTTCACTCTCCTTTTTCACTTTCATCAAGAGGTTCTTTAGTTCTTATTCACTTTCTGCCATAAGGGTGGTGTCACCTGCATATCTGAGGTTATTGATATTTCTCCCGGCAATCTTGATTTCAGCTTGGGCTTCCTCCATCCCAGCGTTTCTCATGGTAGGTGGTTAGCACACATGTAACAGGTGTCCATGGCATTGTACCATTTGTTTATAGCTATATCTCTTCTGATTGGCCAGACTGTATATTCTGATTATACCATTTGTGAATACGTGCATACTAAGTCACTTCAGTTGTGTCCGACTCTTTGAGACCCTGTAGACTAGCCCACCAGGCTTCTCTGTCCATGGGGTTCTCCAGGAAAGAATACTGGAGTGGGTTGCCATGCCATCCTCCAGGGGATCTTCCTGACCCAGGGATCAAACCTGAGTCTCTTACGTCTCCTGCATTGGCAGGCGGGTTCTTTACCACTAGTGCCACCTGGGAAGCCCATTGTGCATACCAGTTGCTAAATGTTTTGAAAATCATCCAGGTTGAATGAATGAAAGGATTAATGAATTTTTAGAGTTGATCTCTTCTTTTATCCTAATCTCTCTATTGTTTGGTGATATTTTTACTCTCACATTTAAGAGTCTGAATAAATGTATTTTTTTGTCGTTGTTCAGTCACTAGTCATGTTCAACTTTGCAACCCCATGGACTGCAGCAAACCAGGCTTTCCCTGTCCTTCACTATCTCCTGGAATTTGTTCAGATTTATGTTCATTGAGTTGGTGATGCTATCTAAACATCTCATCCTCTGCCATCCTCTTCTCCTTTTGCCTTCAATCTTTCCTAGGATCAAGGTGTTTTCCAATGAGTCAACTCTTTACATCAGGCCAAAGTATTAGAGCTTCAGCTTCAACATCAGTCCTGCCAATGAACACCCAGGACTGATCTTTAGGATGGACTGGTTGGATCTCCTTGCAGGCCAAGGGACTCTCAAGAGTCTTCTCCAACACCACAGTTCAAAAGCATCAATTCTTTGGGGCTTAGCTTTCTTTATAGTCCAACTCTCACATCCATACAAGACTACTGGAAAAACCATAGTTTTTGACTATACAGACTTTTGTCAGCAAAGTGATGTCTTCACTTTTTAATATACTATCTAGGTTTGTCATAGCTTTCCTCCAGGGAGCAAGTGTCTTTTAATTTTATGGCTGCAGTCACTGTCTGCAGTGATTTTGGAGCCTAAGAAAATAAAATCTGTTACTGCTTCCACATTTTCTCCTTCTATTTGCCATGAAGTGATGGGACCAGATGCCATGATATTAGTTTTTTGAATGTTGAGTTTTAAGCCAGCTTTTTCACCCTCCTGTTTCACCCTCAAGAGGATTTTTAGTTCTCCTTCACTTTCTAAATTTTTTTATTCAGTAAAATTCTGCCTCTCTTCCTTCATATCAACCACAGTATTCCATTTGTGTGCAGCTGCCTACCAAGTCTGAGGACAACAATAATGTTTCAGTTGTCTTTTATTTTTATCTTTTTTATAATATCAATATTTCTTTGTTCTCTATCCACACTCTACATAATACTACATAATCTTCTGAGACTCTTATTTTTTCTAATCTATTCTTAGTTACTCTCTTGTGGATACCACTGGGTACCTTGGGTATTGTTGTAGTTCCTTCTGTCATCCCTGCTAGGTCTCCTTAGTAAGTGGATACATACCTCACTTTTTCATTGTCTCCTTCTCCCTTCATAGATACATTGAATTTTAAGATTGGATGAGCTCATAGACATTGCATTGTCATTTAAAAAGTGACTAGGATGAAAGTGATACTATGATTTGGGTTAATTATGCTTAATTGAGGCCAAGCTTCAACAAATCATTCTCCAGATTTCCTACTCCATTGCTTTTAATAAGGGTAGTTCATTTTCGGACAAACATATGCTTCCTTTTACTACTAACATGTGCTGCGTTTCTAGCCCAAAACTTATCATTTTGGTGTTTTAGACTGTAGTCCAGAAACTGAAATTTTCTTTTTTGACACCATCTGCATAGCCAGTCTTTTCACCTCCCATAGTCTTCTTCTCTTTGAAACTCCCAACTGTTAGTTGGAAGAATCAATGACAACACCACCTGTGCCCTCTCAGATTCCTATGTTAGAGTGTCCAGTCCCAAAAGATGTTTCCTGGGGACTACTTTATTGTCTAATTGATTAATGAATTAGTATTTATTGAGTAGCTCTTATGTGCCAGGAATTGCACTAGTTGATTCCCAATTGAATATCAACTGAACTGATAATGAACCTAAAGGGTATTTCCATTGCAATATATAAACAAATAAGTTGCCTTTCTGTCGAACTAAGGGCATTTCCATCTTGCTTTCCCATTAAAATTCTAGAGATCCACCTAAGATATCTTTGAATAAAATTTCCATTTCATTTTTTAAGGTTTTTCATTTTTAGGTATCAGTTCAGTCACTCAGTTGTATCTGACATTTTGCAGCCCCATGGACTGCAGCATGCCGGGCTTCCCTGTCTGTAATCAACTCTCAGAGCTTGCTCAAATTCATGTCCATTGAGTCAGTGATGCCATCCAAGCATCTTATCCTCTGTTGTCCCTTTCTCCTCCTGCCTTCAGTCTTTCCCAGCATCAGGGTCTTTTCCATTGAGTCATTTTTTTGTATCAGGTGGCCAAAGTGCTGGAATTACAGCTTCAGCATCAGTCCTTCCAATGAATATTCAGGGCCGATTTCCTTCAGGATTGACTGGTTTAATCTCCTTGCAGTGCAAGGGACTCTCAAGAGTCTTCTCCAACACCACAGTTCAAAAGCATCAGTTCTTCGGTGCTTAGCTTTGCTTATAGTCCAGCTCTCACATCCATACATGACTACTGGAAAAATCATAGCTTTGACTAGATGGACCTTTGTTGGCAAAGTAATGTCTCTACTTTTTAATATGCTGTCTAGGTTGGTCATAGCTTTTCTTCCAAGGTGCAAGTGTCTTTTAATTTCATGGCTGCAGTCACCATCTGTGGTGATTTTTGAGCCTGGAAAAATAAAGTCTCTCACTGTTTCCATTGTTTCCCCATCTTTAAAAAAAGAGGGAAAATGGCAAAAAGGGTCAAATGTTTTATATATACATGAATTAAAAAGGTCTGAAAGAAGGTACTCTTAATGGAACCTTTCTGCAAAATGGGGCTTGAGACAAGGAGGGGAGGAAGCTATCTCAGGTATTTTGCTCTGTTCACTTCTATACAGCTTGAATTTTTATGATTGTATATTGCTTTTTTAATTAGAGAATATCTAAATGTAGAATTTGAAACAAACATCAAGGTCATCTAGAGTTGGCAATTTTTTTTACTTCAGTGACACATTGACTATATATTTATATCTAAATATTTAGTTTAGTTTAAAGTTTAAACTAAATAATGATTTAGTTTAAAAGATTAAACTATACTTATATCTAACTATTAGGATTTTATTAGATTCAGTGTGGATTTTAATCTTTTGATGATATCTAGATCTCTCTTTGAGGGCATTATTGAAACAGTTCCAAAGAATGCTATCATAATCTAAAAGATGATTCCTAACCCCAGTGCCTCAGACGGTGATCTTATTTGTGGATAGAGCCTTTATAGAGATAATCAAGTTAAAATTAGGTAATTAAGATGGGTTGTAATCCAGTATAACTGGGGTTCTTATAAGAAAGGGAAAGACTGGCACAGACACACCGACACAGGGAAAATGCCATGTGAAGATGAAGGCAGAGATCAAGGTGATGGTTACATTAAGATGAAGATGTTTTATTCAACAACAGATACCATAAAGATGATGAAAAGATAAGTCATAAACCAGGAGATGTAATTTATAATACATGTAACTGACAAATGACTAGATCAAGGACTATCTGCAAATAAATAAGATTTTATTTAGAAATAAATGATACCTATAAATCAAAAAGAAAAAGATAGACAAGCTGATATAAAATGAACAAAAGGCTTAGGTAGATATTTCACAGAAGAAATGCAAATAACCAGTAAACATATAGGACAATTACACTCATCTCCCATGCTGGTAAAGATATGCTCAAAATCCTGCATGCTAGGCTTCAGCATCAGGTGAACCGATAATGTTCATATGTCCAAGCTAGGTTTAGAAAAGGCAGAGGAACCAGAGGTCAAATTGTCAACATTTGCTGGATCATAGAGAAGGCAAGGGAATTTCAGAAAAACATCACTTCTGTTTCATTGACTGTGAAAAAGCTTTTAACTGTGTGGATCATAACAAATTATGGACAACTCTTAAGGAGACAGGAATACCAGACCATCTTACCTGTCTCCTGAGAAACCTATATGCTGGTCAAGAAGCAACAGCTAAAACCCTGAATGGAACCACTGATTGGTTCAGGATTGAGAAAGGAGTTTGACAAGGCTGTTTATGGTTACCCTGTTTATTTAACTTATATGCAGAGCACATCATGAGAAATGCCAGGCTGGATGAGTCACAAGCTGGGATCAAGATTGCCAGGAGAAACATCAACAACCTCAGATATGTGGATGATACCCCTGTAATGACAGAAAGTGAAGAGGAACTAAAGAACCTCCTGATGAGGGTGAAGGAAAGAGTGAAAAAGCTGGCTTAAAACTAAATATTAAAAAAACTAAGATCATGGCATCTGGCCTCATCACTTCATGGCAAATAGAAGGGGAAAAGGTGGAAGCAGTGACAGATTTTCTTCTTGGGCTCTAAAATTTCTGCAAATGGTGACCAAAGCCATGAAGTTAGAAGATGATTGCTCTGTGGCAGGAAAGCTATGACAAACCTCCACAGTGTGACAAAAAGCAAAGATATCACTTTGCCGACAAAGGTTCGTATATTCCAGGCTATGGTTTTTCTAGCAGTCATGTACGATTGTAAGAGCTGGGGCATAAAGAAGGCAGAGCACCAAAGAACTGATGCTTTCGAATTGTGGTACTGGAGAAGACTCTTGAGAGTCCCTTGGACAGCAAGGGAATCAAACCAGTCAATCTTAAGTGAAATCAACCCTGAATACTCATTGAAAGGACTGATGCTAAAGCTGAAGCTTCAGTACTTTGGCAACCTGATGCAAAGAGCCGACTCATTGGAAAAGACCCGACTCACTGGAAAAGACCCTGATGCTGGGAAAGATTGAAGACAGAAGGAGAATGGGGCGACAGAGGATGAGATGGTTTGATGGCATCACAATGCAATGGACATGAACTTGGGCAAACTCCAGGAGATGGTGAGGGACAGGGGAGCCTGCTGTGCTGCAGTCCATGGGGTTATGAAGAGTCAGACATGACTTGGTGACTGAACAACAAATAGACAAAATTAAAAAGACAGATTTGCCAATATTAACTGATGGAGTGGTTATGGATCAAGGGAAAATTATACCTTTCTGAGGGAAGTAAATATTGGTACAGACATTTTCAAAGTGATTTTTAGCACTATCTTATAAACTTGAATACACCCCAACACCTGGCTTTTCCTTTTCTAGGTTGATCCTAGAGAACCTCTTGCATATGAACACCATACACATGCAAGAATGTTCATAGCTGTGTTAGCATGTATTTGTGATTAAAAAATTATTGAAAATACCTTAAATGTCCACCACCATAACAAATAGCTAGGTACGATGGAATATTCTATGTAGTAAAGAGGAAGGAGTCACAGCTACACTGCTTTAGTATATGTGAATTTCAGAAACATAGTATCAAGTGAAAAAAAGCAAGTCACAAAAGAATCCACACCATTTTTTAAAAGCTAAATACCATTTTTAGAAGTTTATAGACAAGCGAAACAGTTTTCTATTTAAGAATACATACAAATGGAGCAATATTATAAAAAAAGAAAGTGAAAGTGAAAGTAGCTCAGTTCAGTTGAGTCGCTCAGTCGTGTTCGACTCTTTGCGACCCCATGAATCCCAGCACACCAGGCCTCCCTGTCCATCACCAAATCCCGGAGTTCACTCAAACTCACTTCCATCGAGTCAGTGATGCCATCCAGCCATCTCATCCTCTGTTGTCCCCTTCTCCTCCTGCCCCCAATCCCTCCCAGCATCAGAGTCTTTTCCAATGAGTCAACTCTTCACATGAGGTGGCTAAAGTACTGGAGTTTCAGCTTTAGCATCATTCCTTCCAAAGAACACCCAGGGTTGATCTCCTTTAGAATGGACTGGTTGGATCTCCTTGCAGTCCAAGGGACTCTCAAGAGTCTTCTCCAACACCACAGTTCAAAAGCATCAATTCTTCGGTGCTCAGCTTTCTTTACAGTCCAACTCTCACATCCATACATGACCACTGGAAAAGCCATAGCCTTGACTAGACTTTGTTGGCAAAGTAATGTCTCTGCTTTTGAATATGCTATCTAGGTTGGTCATAACTTTCCTCCCAAGGAGTAAGTGTCTTAACTTCATGGCTGCAGTCACCACCTGCAGTGATTTTGGTACCCCCCAAAATAAAGTCTGACACTGTTTTCACTGTTTCCCCATCTATTTCCCATGAAGTGATGGGACCAGATGCCATGATCTTCGTTTTCTCAGTTGTGTCCAACTCTTTGCAACCCCATGAACTTTGCAGTCCATGAAATTCTCCAGGCCAGAATACTGGTGTGGGTAGCTTATCCCTTCTCCAGTGGATCTTCCCGACCCAGGAATCCAACAGGGATCTCCTGCATTGCAGGCAGATTCTTTATAAACTGAGCTACCAGGGAAGCCCTAAGAAAAGAAAAGGAATGGTAAATAGAAATTACAAGGTAGTGCTTAGTTCTGGCGGGAGTGTAGGAAGAGGCAGCCAAGGGACTAGAAAGGGGCATGTGGCTTAATACAGAGATGTTAGGAATGTTCTAGTTCTCAGGATAGGTGGTGAAGCCGTGAAGTAATTGTTTTCATGCTTCATTTATGTGTATGTGACTTTCTTTTGTATGCCTATTAGATTATTTTATTAAATATTTTTTTATGATGTGAACCATTTTTAACGTCTTTTTTGAATTAGTTACAATATTGCTTCTGTTTTGTGTTCTGGATTTTTGGCCAGGAGGCATGTGGGATCTTTGCTCCCTGATCAAGGATCGAATCCACACCCTTGCATTGGAAGAGCAAGTCCCAACCACTGGACCACTAGGGCAGTCCTCCTACCAGATAGTTTTAAAATCCAATCACAAGAATAATTTTTAACTAGGAAAACTTTTAGTTTGTCATTACCAAGTTGTAAATTCCTTGAGGTTACCTGTTTGGCACAAAGAAAATATCAACAATGATTTGATGAAGGAAGATTTTTGTGATGTGTGTTACATTGATGCTTCTAGAGTTCTTCACAAAAATGTAGTTAGAAGAGATTAGTACTCTTGTCACTTTGTCTTAATCTGTTTAAGATTGCCACTGAATAGAGCTAAATCACCGTCCTGCTTCATGAGAAATATCAAATTAATGGGATCTGAATGAATATGCTCTTACTAGATTTTGGATGATGGCTGTTTTATCGGTGTGAGGTGATACCTCATTGCCATTTTGATTTGCATTTCTCTAATAATGGAATATGCTGTTACTAATCTTTCATAAAAATTGATAACTATCTTGTGTGGAAACATCACTTGGTCTAGCATATGTAATTCATATCTTGAAAGGTGCTGATGGAAGGAATTAGAAGATATAATTTATGCTGTGAAAATATTCTTTCTGAGCCCTAGTCATCTGTTCTAAAATCAAATAAAGTCAAAATTTTACCCCCATATACTAAATATGGTAAATGAATACTTTGAAAGATAGAAAGAGGAAAAAGCTATAGAAAGAAGGATAGTTTTCAAGAGAATAATCTCTTTTATCCTTTACCCAAAGAGATTTTTTTGTATCTCAAACAATAGGACTGCAGTAAATAGCATTGATCTACAAGATTATAAACTTGAAAACTGCCCAACAGACTTAGAGGTGATTGACAGGGAGACATATTCATCTCCTACTATACGAGTTTTTGAGTTCAGAAACATTTAACGGTTATCCTGAAGATACTGTTGGTTCAGAAACTAGACTGGTCAGTGGATCTAACAGTGAAACCAGAGTGGTCAACAAAATCAGAGGGCTTGTAGAGCCAGTGAGGTCTTAGTTTGTCTGGTCAGTGGGCCAAGGCTGGACCCTGTTAGAGGACCTGAAGTGTGGGTAATAAGGTCTTTTCTTGGGATGATATTGCCCAAGGTGTGTTCACTTGGGGAGTATTTCTGGTGCTGCCCTGGAAGAGAAGCTAGGAAACAAATGAGAGAGTTTTTTTAGAAGATGGAGAAAGCGTAGCACCAAGATAAAGGAAGACTAAACTCAGGATAGAATAACAGCAAGCAACTGTGTGGAGGCTGGTGAAGCTGAGGCCAGGGCCACTGAGCTATCAGGGTACAGACTTATATGAATGCTTTATGATTATCTCAACCTTAGGATGGAGTATAGGGGGATGGAGTCATAAAAAGGTAAAAATGTCTAGGATTGGAATGAAAGTAAAAAAGGTAAAATATTCTGCTCCTCACCAAACGTACCTCCTGTGTTTATGTTCAGGGTTTTTGCTTCACTAAGCAATTCACTAGACTCTGATGCTGGGAGGGATTGGGGGCAGGAGGAGAAGGGGATGACAGAGAATGAGATGGCTGGATGGCATCACTGACTCGATGGACATGAGTTTGAGTAAACTCCGGGAGTTGGTGATGGACAGGGAGGCCTGGCGTGCTGCAATTGATGGGGTTGCAAAGAGTCGGAGACGACTGAGCGACTGAACTGAACTGAACTGAAGCAATAGAAAATTGAAGTGATATGAAGAAAACTCCTGCTTCAGGTGACCGTGTCATAAAAGGAAATATGGTATTTGGAAAAGGGATCCTATTTGTGTTCTCTGGGTTGATGCTGACACTTGACACTCCTAAAGTTGGAACCTAATGGCAATTGAACTTGGTTCAAGAAGGATCATTAACCCTGGATGCACTACAGCTTAACATCCATTCCTGGGGAGTATGCTTGGACTTAGGGAGTGTGCTGCTGTCAGATCAGTGGACATGTATCCTGGGAGGCATTGTTGCTGGAAGATCCATGGTGTCTTGGGTATTCAGCTGGCTCAAATGCGTCGATTTGTTGTTTAGTCACTAAGTCGTGAGCAAGTCTTTGTGATACCATGGACTGCAGTATGCCAGGCTCCCCTGTCTTTCACTACCTCCCAGAGTTTGCTCAGATTCATGTCCATTGAGTCAGTGATGCTATCTAACCATCTCATCCTCTGCCACCCACTTCTCCTATAAGTCTTACTATGTGTGGGTGTGGGGGATGGGTTTGTGTGTATGTGCACACTTATACATGAGCTGTAGTGCAAAAGATCTGGACTGTTAGAACACCCAGATTTTATTTTTGTTTTCTGCACTCACAATCCAGATGATTTAGTGAAAACCATTGTTATTTGAACTTTTAAATTTTGCCTTCAATCTTTCCCAGTATCAGGGTCTTTTCCAATGAGTTGACTCTTTGCATCAGATGGCCCAAGTATTGGAGCTTCAGCTTCAGCATCAGTCCTTCCAATGAATATTCAGGACTGATTTCCTTTAAGATTGACAAGCTTGATCTCTTTGCAATCCAAGGGACTCTCAAGAGTCTTCAATTTAAGAGGCGTGATAGAAAATGCTCCTATTCTCACTGGGTACCTCAATAACCAGTAGAATGATTTTAATGCATCAGACACCTGGAAGGAGTAGTCTGAAGGCCTCTGAGGCAGTCACCGACATCCCCAAATTATTACTAGGTTGGGAGAAGAATACAGAGAAGAGGAAAAAGAAACAGATCTCTAAGCAAACCTAAGACCCCAGTTATAAAGTATTAATCTAATCTTATTCAAATTCTTTCTTAAAACAGAAAGGTACTGATTGAAGATTGATTATAGATGCAGTTTAAGATCTTAAATCCAAAATTTGTAATTGCTAGAATGTAAATGTCATGCCAGGAAATTTCAATATTCCAGTCTTGGGAAAAACGATTGTCTTTCCCCAGGTTTAATCTTTTCCTTTTGAAGACTGCTATTATAAGCAGAGTTCCCAGTCCTTAGGGTACAGTGATGGTTTTGTAATCTCATCTCACTTGGTTACAATGCCTCTACAGTGGACCAGACAAAACACTGAATAGACTTAAATAAAGTTCTGCTGACTGTATAAGTAAGAAATGATTAATCGCAAAACAGCTAGATCCTCCCAAAGTGATTGCACCATAGCTCATCTTCTCAGGTTCTCACATTTTTTATTAAAATGGTAGATTGATTTTTCTGCTTTCACAGCTTCTTCAGTGTAAGGTGATGCATTTTTTGCCTGGCATCAGCAGCATCAGCAGCCTGCAGTTGTAAGATTGAGTTCCTGTTACTTTGTGTGGGTGTGGGTGGGGGTGGGTTTGTGTGTGTGTGTGTGTGTGCACGTGCATGTGCACACTTATACATTAGCTATAGTGCGAAAGTTCTGGACTGTTAGGACACCCAGGTTTTATTTTCGCTTTCTGCACTCACAATCCAGATGATGTAGGAGAAACAACTATTCTTTGAACTTTTAAATCTTTGCAACAGCAGCATTTCCTTTGGCTCCTCAAATGAGTGAGAGAACATTGTTATGGTTTCTGGTGGAGCTCAGGAGGCACCAGGGTGTGATGGTTAGTTTGACTGGTGCTGAATGCAAACAATATCCTGTTTTGAATGCTGGTCTTGACATTTACTCTGTGTGAGTATAGAGAATTGCTTCTCGGATAATGTTTTCTCATTTGCTTGAATATGGCTGTTGTGAGCTTCCAATGAGAACTTGTCTGTGCCAGAAAATCAACATCTTCTAGCATGGTGACAACTTGTCTTCTGATGATTACAATTCTGATGCTCTTTCAACATAAGATCATACCAGGTAATACATCTGACATTAACCTCTAATTACTCTCTCTCTGGTTCAAGAGAGAATTCAGAAGAGTTCAGTTAAATATCTTAATGGTAGGGATTAAAGTGTAAATATGTGGTTCTGGTTACTTCTTTTTCCACCTTCTACAATTCTTGTGGTCCACAGTGGGCCTCAAGTGACTAACATTGGAGGCTTTCAGATGCACCCTGCATTTGTTGAGTGAGCAGATAAATTCACTGATATTACCACCATTTTATCAGTCAACAATAAAGCCTGATGACGCATCTGATTTCCAAGACTTATCCCAAATGTCCATTTATTCAATCTTTGTTTCAGACCAACTACAGAGACTTCTATATAAAAATATTCTGTCATTGTAGCCAGTCTCTGTGTTTAGGACCCAACCCTCCCCCACCCCAAGCTTTCATTGGTGCTTTGAGAAATTATTTATGTTCTCCCCAATTTGCCACAAAATAAGAAAATTGTGCATTCTAATTATCTATGATTCCTTTTTCCAGTGTACCAATATTACAATGCACCAATGTACCACTATCTGAGAAGCAGTTCTCTACACTCACTTGAAAGGTACCAATATTTTTTTTGCACTTTGGACAAAAGTATTGCTAAACTTCTTTTTCCTTGTAATCATGGAAAGCAGTAAAAACCTGACAGAAAGTGTGGTCTGTTTTCTCAACAGTGGCTGTTACTCAGAAATAAGGAAATTAAATCATTATCGCCACATTTGTAATATGGTGAATGATGGTTGGTGTTCAGTTAATAATGGAAAATACCAGGTGTGAATAAAGTCAGTAAAAAGATGTTTGCTGTGAGGAGGTTAATTATTTAACAAAAAAGTGTCTCACGTCTAATAGGATTTCTTGGAGACTTCAGTGCAAGGACCATTTTGGAGTTTGTATCAGGAAAAGAGACCACATTATGAGAGACAAAATAAGTAAACACTTTATCTGTTCATTCCTTGATGTTTAGGTTATTTATATTCTGCTAGGTTCTTAAGTTGTCTTACAGAGATCTGTATATGGTAGCAAGACAAAATCAATTGAAAATGAGAATGAAAAATGAAGCAAAGGAAAAAAGTAAAAATAGGAAAGTACAGTGGAGCCTGGAATTACCTTAGTATAAAAAGACAAGCTGTGAAATCCTATGCACTTGCCAGGGAAGGCCCAGAAAGTTGGCTTAAATCTACCTGTTGGCCATTGTTAGAGGAAAATGTGATCTACTGAGCAATTCATAATAGTAATATGTGACATTCCTCTGATGGATCTTTATAGAGAGGGCATTTTGAAATCTAGTTAACAATATCCTCAACAAGAAGATAAGCAAACACAATCATAAAAATTATGACAAAAGGCAGATAACATAACATTTATAATTTTAACCATTTGAAAGTGTACATTTCAGGGGCATTAAGTACATTCACATTGTTGTGTAGCCACCATGACTGTCTAGTTCCAGAATTCTTCATGAGATGAAAACTCCACACCCACTGACTAGTCCCTTGGCAACCAGCAATCTTCTGTCTTAACAGCATTCTTACAGTAAACGATAAACACTTTTATAATCTTGTGCATTAGAATGCCAGAGGTAGCAGTGAGTAGCAGTATACTGTTTTCATATTTATGTTTGTCTTTTATAATTCAACTATCCAGAAAAACTGACTCAACAGAGGAAAGGGTGGATTGCCTCTCTCACCTCTGAAACCACCAGAAAGATTACCTGAGGAGACTTGTTCCACCTAAGTGTTTGGGTTGGAAAAATTTCTACAGAGAGACATTCACTAGGGTACTAGGGACGTTAGCTTGGAGAAAAAGAAAGGCTTTGATCCAGTTTCTTGAGTGACTGATAGCCAAGAATTACCTAACCATCTTACCTTTTATCAAAGTCGTAAGAGTCAAGTGAATCCCTCCTGTTGGTAAGGCTAATCTAGCATGAGGGAGAGAAGGAAACAATGTTGGTTGACCTGAAGGAAAAAGAAGTAAAGATTTGGGAAGCAGGAGGTGAAACAAGTATGATTCAGTCCATTGAGCTAAATTTTAGATAAGCAAGGTTTTGGGGGAGGGAGATGGAATAGATGCAATTAGTAGCATTTAACATCATTGTGGAACTCAGTTTGTAGGTTTGGTTTCTTAATTTTTGTTTCTAATATGCTAAGAAGAAAGACTTTTTTTTTTTTTTTGGTACTTTTGTATTTAGTTTACAGCAATTATGATGCAACATACATCATAATCAAACACATTGCAATGTATCTCTTACCTTTTCACAAACTACTTAAAGTCAATATTTTCCCACTTCAAGGGGGATGAAGAAATCTTATCACACCAGTCCTATTCTCCCCATTTTCAGTTCAGTTCAATTCAGTCACATAGTCGTGTCTGACTCTTTGTGACCCCATGAACCGCAGCACACCAGGCCTCCCTGTCCATCATCAACTCTCGGAGTCCACCCAAACCCATGTCTGTCGAGTCGGTGATGCCATCCAACCATCTCATCCTCTGTCGTCCCCTTCTCCTCCTGCCCTCAATCTTTCCCAGCACCAGGGTCTTTTCAACTGAGTCAGCTTTTTGCATCAGGTGGCCAAAGTATTGGAGTTTCAGTTTCAACATCAGTCCTTCCAATGAACACCCAGGACTGATCTCATTTAGGATGGACTGGTTGGATCTCCTTGCAGTTCAAGGGACTCTCAAGAGTCTTCTCCAACACCACAGTTCAAAAGCATCAATTCTTTGGCGTTCAGCTTTCTTTATAGTCCAACTCTCACATCCATACATGACTACTGGAAAAATGATACCCTTGACTAGATGGACCTTTGTTGACAAAGTAATATCTCTGCTTTTTAATATGCTATCTAGGTTGGTCATAACTTTCCTTCCAAGGACTAAGTGTCTTTTAATTTCATGGCTGTAATCACCATCTGCAGTGATTTTGAAGCCCAGAAAAATAAAGTCAGTCACTATTTCCACTGTTTCCCATCTATTTCCCATGAAGTGATGGGACCTGATGCCATGATCTTCGTTTTCTGAATGTTGAGCTTTAAGCCAACTTTTTCACTCTCCTCTTTCACTTCATCAAGAGGCTCTTTAGTTGTTCTTCACTTTCTGCCACAAGGGTGGTGTCATCTGCATATCTGAGGTTATTGATATTTCTCCCAGCAATCTTGATTCCAGCTTGTGCTTCTTCCAGCCCAGCATTTCTCATGATGTTCTCTGCATAGAAGTTAAATAAGCAGGGTGACAATATACAGCCTCGACGTACTCCTTTTCCTATTTGGAACCAGTCTGTTCCATGTCCAGTTCTAACTGTTGCTTCCTGACCTGCATATAGGTTTCTCAAGAGGCAGGTCAGGTGGTCTGGTATGCCCATCTCTTTCAGAATTTTCCACAGTTTATTATGATCCACACAGTCAAAGGCTTTGGCATAGTCAATAAAGCAGAAATAGATGTTTTTCTGGAACTCTCTTGCTTTTTTGATGATCCAGCGGATGTTGGCAATTTGATCTCTGGTTCCACTGCCTTTTCTAAAACCAGCTTGAACATCTGGAAGTTCACGGTTCACGTATTGCTGACTTGGAGAATTTTGAGCATTACTTTACTCGCGTGTGAGATGAGTGCAATTGTGCAGTAGTTTGAGCATTCTTTGGCATTCCCTTTTTTTGGGATTGAAATGAAAACTGCCCTTTTCAAGTCCTGTGGCCACTGCTGAGTTTTCCAAATTTGCTGGCATATTGAGTGCAGCACTTTCACAGCATTTCCCCATTTTAAGTTGTCATTATCTTACATGGTATATCTGCATACATTGAAAACTTAACCAGATGTTATAATTCTGCTTTTAATCTTCAAATGTATTTTAAATAACTTATAAGATGAAAAATAGTTTATTATACATAACCAGATATTTACCCTTTCTGATGCTCTTCCTTCATTCTGATGTTCCAAGTTTTCTTTTTAAATTTTTTTTTAAAAATTATTTATTTATTGGAGTATGGTTGCTTTGCAGTGTTGTATTATTTTCTGCTGTAATCAGCTATATGCATATACTCCTTCTTAAACCTCCCTCCTCCCACCCCCAAGACTGGTTGATTTTGCCTTGCTCCAATGTTAAATTTGTATTTTGAATAATGAAGAGGAGTGGGCATTTGAGTATGAAGAAGCAACGAGAGTCAAGATACAGAGGCATTGCCCTCTGGGTTATACTCAGAGTCATCTTTGATACTTTCTCCTTGTTTTTCTCAGTCAGGCATCCAGTCATTTGATGACTTCTGCTTATTTGATATCTTCAGTGTTTTTCTTACATATGACTTTCTCCATTCTTAGTGTCATGACCCTCATTCTTGAATTCTTGAATTCTTGGTCTCTTGTCTGGATGACTACCATAGTTTTCTTACTGGTCTTCCATCTTTCAAGCTCTTGGCCATTTAATTCTTTTTTCAAACCGTTGGCAGAATAAATGTCCTAAAGAGGTGGCGGGACAGTCCACTCATGTCATTCTTTTCTTCATAAGCCTTCAATGTAAGATGTAAGTATATGGTAATGATGTCATTACAATTACTAGAGAAAAAAAGGATTATTCAAAAAGTTGAGCTCAGGCTCAACTTTTGTTGAGGGGGAGAATGTAGGGGAGAAGGGTGCTACTTAAATCCTCATCATGTCATAATTAACTGTGGATGTGTTAATGAAACTGGACCACAGCCTTTCTTTTTCTCCAAGCTAACCTCCTTAGCACTTGAAGAAGATGCAGGTGAATGTTTTTCTGATTGAAAGTTAGGTAAGAGGCTTTGTAATGGGAGAAACCACAGAGAAAAAAATGATTGACTTGATAACATAAAAATTTAAGTTCTCTAGGTCAAAAATATAAATGAAAAGACATTCACAAAAATTCTCTAGTCCCAGCCACACTTACCTTGTGGCAGTTACTAGAAACAGACTCCTTTGCATGTGTTGGTTCCTCTGCAAGGAATGTTCTTCCTGAATATCCTCCTATGACTGGTGCTTCCTCATTCTTCAGGTCTAGTCAAATATTCTCTTCTTAGAAAGGTCTTCCCTGCTAATCTTCTGTAAAGTAACTACCCCTCAGTGTCTCATCCTTTCTGACCTTTACTCTGTCACATTACTTGTTTTGTGTTCCTCATAGCTGTTACCACTGGTGGGAATCAGCTTATTTGTTAGTGCTCTCATTTGCTGTCCTCTATGTTGGAAGCTGGATGAAATGTATGAATCTCATCTGTCTTGTTCACAGTCAACTAGACTTGTTTTTGAAACATGATAGGTGCTCAGTAAGTGTTTGTTGAATGAATGCGTGAATGAATAGATATGTCTGTGTGTAGATAAAAAGAATGGAAAGCTATGTAACAAAATATAGTAATGGGGTCGTTTCTACATGGAATTTGGCAAATTAGTTTTTTCTTTTTTAGAATTTTTTGTCTTTCTCAAATTTTCTAAAATGAGTGTGCATTACATTGTTAGAATTATAACTAAATGTATTTTATATGTCACATTTTATTAAATAATAGCATCTGTAGTATCAGATCATTAATCTCCATTAGTACTGACAAAAGATGATAAACTATGCAGACTATAAGGAACAAATTTCCTAGAAACAAGGGTGTCAGCTTGCATCCTCTTCAAGTATTCACACATTTAACACATCCAGTTAGCATAACCGAATAATGAGGAAATCAGGCCAAAAAGTACCATCCAATTTGGATATTCTTTTAAGACTCTAAAATAAAACTCTTCGTATAAGGAGAAAAATAATTTTTTAAAAAAAGTACTGCTGCCTAGTTTCAAAAAACAATTGCCAGGGGTTTAATGTCCCTGAATCTATCAAATATTAAAAAGGGCAATTGAAAAAAAGGCCTGACTATAAAACAATTTGAAAAATTCCACAGTGGAATTATCTGCATTGCCATCTCTCAGATAGTATGACTCTGGAAAGGTCTGTTATAGTCATTTACCCATTCTGAGCAATTCTTTGTCATTTATTAACCTTGTTTAAACTGATCAGTTCAACATGGGGAGAAAAGCATTAGTTTTTTTTTTTTTCTCACAGAATACAATTTTCTTTTTGGCTCTGAGTAAGATTTGGTCAGATTTTTTAATATAAAGTGATTATATTTTAAATGATCTCAAATGGTCAAGTTGTTAAGAGCAAAAATTAAAAAAAAAAAAGATGTAGCAGCCCTGTGTTTCATTTATTCACTCACCCATGAAATCTTTGTTTAGCACCCAGTAGCAATCAGACACTGTTGGATATTGGGGATGTGACAGCGAGTAAGACATACTTGTTGTTCAATTGTAAAGTTGTATCCAACTCTGCAACCCCATGGACTGCAGCATGCCAGGCCTCCCTGTCCTTCACCATCTCCCAGAGTTTGCTCAAACTCATGTCCATTGAGTCGGTGATTGCCATCCAACCATCTCATCCTCTGTCTCCCCCTTCTCATTCTGCCCTCAATCTTTCCCAGCATCAGGGTCTTTTCCAGTGAGTTGGCTCTTTATATCAGGTGGCCAAAGTATTGGAGCTTCAGCCTCAGCATCAGTCCTTCCAATGAATATTCAGGCTTGATTTCCTCTAGGACTGACTGGTTGGATCTCCTTGATGTCCAAGGGACTCTCAAGAGTCTTCTTCAACAGCACAATTCAAAAATATAAATTTTTCGGTGCTAAGTCTTCTTTGTAGCCCAACTCTCACATCCATACATAACTATGTTTTTCCAAAAAAGCATAGCTTTGATTATACAGACCTTTGTCAGCAAAGTGACATCTCTGCTTTTTAATATGCTGTCTAGGTTTGTTATAACTTTTCTTCCATGGAGCAAGCATCTTTTAATTTCATGGCTGCAGTCACTGTCTGCAATGATTTTGGAGCCCAAGAAAATAAAATCTGCTGCTGTTTCCACTTTATGATACTTGTCCTCCAGGAGCTTACCTTCTAGTGGAGGCAACATAAGTAAACCACATAGATGCCAGCTATGATAAGTTTTGGAGGAGAAATACTTCCATAAATAATAAAAGGGTAAGGAGCAATAGGGAAGACTGGAACAGAGATAGGAATAGGAACAGAAATAGTGAAGACTCAGTGTGTATGCCCAGCAGGTTGGATGCAGGATACAGGAAGCTTGGGGCTGGTGCAGTGGGATGACCTAGAGGGATGGTATGGGGAGGGAGGTGGGAGGGGGTTCAGGATGGGGAACACGTGTACACCCGTGGTGGATGCATGTTGATGTATGGCAAAATCAATACAATATTGTAAAATAAAAAAAAAATTAATAATAATAATAAAATTAAAAAAAAAAGAAACAGGGAAGACTTTTTTAAAAAGGTGATATTTAGCCTGAGATCTAAAAGGATAAAAAGGAGCTGGCCACATGAAAAGCCAAAATGTGTCTGTTCCCAGTACAAAGGTGTCTAGGAAATGCCAGAATCCCACATGATCAAACAAAGCAAGCTGTGGAAACGTGAGATGAAGTTAGAAAGGTAGGCAGAGGGCAGGTCACATAGGACATTGTAGTGTTTAATTTTCAATACTATAGAAAGCCACTAAAGTATTTTAATCAGAGGAGTGACAGGATTTAAACTGCCACAGGAAGCCAATAAAGCATTTTAATGGGCAAATGACGGAATCCAATTTTAAATGATCATTCTTGCTATTACAAGGAAATTGAATTTTAAGTGGACAGAAGTGAAGGAGGACTAAGTCAGAAGAGTCAGGAGTCAGCCTGTAGTCATCCAGAAGAAAGGCTTGGGTTGGGCCATAGTATTAGCAGTGGAGATGGAGAGAAGTGATAGATTTAGGATATATTTTGGAAGTGTACTCACTTGGAATGCTGCGGGATTCGATATAGGAATTTAGAAAAAAATTGAGTTGAGTCCCAAGAGGAGAACTGAGAAATATAAATAAGGCAGGTGTAGGAGGATATGGCAGGTAATTGCATGAGGGTGAACAGAGATAGGAAAGAGCAACATCCAGCTGGTTGGTTTCTGGGGCACTTGGGTAGACTGTGGTGCCACTCACTGAGACAAGAAACTGTAGAGAGGGTTAAGCTTGATTGCAAAGACTGTGAATGTAAAGTTTTCCCCTCTGCAGCTTTTATTTTCAAGTTATAAAATAGAAATTTCTGTTAGAAATTATGTTCAATAAAAACCTTAGGAATTTGTTAATGTTGAATTTGCTTGTGATCGAGAGTCACCATAATTGCTGTGATTAGTACTGCAAAGGCCAGCAAAACCTACTTTTTGTGGAGAAGCTTTCATCATCTTGTGAGTTTCTGGAGGTCCATCTAACAGATTAGCCTGTCATTTATGAGGGGAAAAGTGAAAGACCAAAGTTGGAGTGGTCCCTTCCTTTGAGATCAAAATACTTTAGAAAGAATCTTATGAGGAAGGACCTTTCCATGAGAGAATGTGTCTGGCTGTGCTCTTGAAGTTCTCTTGTCAGCAGTCTGACTAAGCAGGCAGTGAAAAGAAACTTCTGTATTCATGTGTGACCTATGAACATGTGTAACAAATGACTTTGTACATCTTGGGAACATTTGGAATGCCTGAGTGTCTGTATGTGACATTTAAATGTGAGTAACACTGGAGTAAGTCTCAGAGTTAGCTGAATTCAATAAATGCTTTAATCAATATGCTGTGGCATTTGTAACTAGTATTGTAGTTGTCCTAAATCTCTAGGAGATTATGTCCTGTAATACACCATTCCCATGCTTTTGTCCACATGTTCTTGCTGCAGATCTCCTCATCTGGAAGCAATTTCTTTTTCTTTCCATTTTCAGAGTATTCAGTTTGTATATTCCTTATGATGTACACTGCATTTTGACTTTTGTGATGGAGGCAAATTTGTTTGCATGTCATTTTCCCTAGAAGATGTAACAACTGTCAGACTCAGCCCACAAAGATTCCTGATGAATTCCTAGGCGCCTATCTCTGGATGGCTCATAAATTCCCACTGGCTGTTATTAAAGTCTTCTCTGTAGTTTTGAGACAGGAAGGAAACAGGGCAAAACCTTTAAAAGAATGGCATAGCCCATAGAGACACAACATAAACTGAATGGAACCGAAGGTTTGAGATGTCAGACAAGTTGACTTCCACTAGACCTAGAGCCTCAGTGTATGCTCAGTGTAACACATCAGAATGCTAAATGACACCCCCACAGGTGTCAGGACCATAAAGGTCAAAAAGCGAGCAGTGGCCCAATTCTTGGAAATCCCCACATCTTCCCTAAATTGCTGGAGTACTGTTCCCACTCATTAGCCTATGTAATTACTCAGCACACATCAGAAGTGACAGTCACCATACCCTGTTGCCTCTCTTGCCTTCTGAGGTGGCCCACACTCTGTCTATGGAATGTGTTTCCTCCGTGAATAAACCTTCTTTCACTTTACTATGACTTGCTCTTGAATTCTTTGCTATGGAAAGCCAAGAACCCACACTTGGCGGCCAGCCCAGGGACTTAGACGTGACCTGGGATGTGACCACTCTCTGGCACCCCACTCTTTTTCCTACAACAGTTTCTGGTGTCTGATCTCCATTTCACCACCTGGAAATCTTGATAACCTGCTTCTCTTGGTCTGACCCAGCTACTTGTAGTAGGCCTGTTGATTCCAAAGAGGGCCACTAGACTCTCTCAGCCTTTTTAACCCTCCTTGGATGTCTGGAATGTAAAGCTTGTATCCCTGAATCAACACAGGAAGATAATCTATAGGCCCCCACAGTATCTTATCTCTAATAGTCCTTTCCAAGTCTGGTATCCCATATCCCATGAATGATTTCCAGGTAAGGATCTTGTTTTTTTCAGGTTTTTTTTTTATTGTGATAAAAAAATACACAATTTAAAATTGATCATCTGAGCCATTCTGTGTGAATATTGAATATATGCATATTCGACTATCATGACCATCCATCTCTAGAATTCATCTTGCAAAACTGAAATACAGTAACTGTTATACTCCCTATTCCCTTACCCACCAGCCTCTAACAACCACCATTCTTTCTGTCTCTGTGTACTTCACTACTATAAAAAATGTATCATGTATCATATAAATGAAATCAAAGAGTGTCTGTCTTATTATGACTGGCTTATTTCACTTAGCATAATGTCCTTGAAGTTTATCCTTGTTGTAGCATGTGTCAGAATTTCTTTTTAAAGCCAAATGATATTCCATTGTATGTACATACCATATTTTGTGTATCCAATTATGTATCCAATTTTGTGTATCCATCAGTGGACAAGTGGGTTACTTCCTTGTTTCAGCTATTGTAAATAATGCTGCTATGAATGGTATATATTTACATTCTCTTTTATTTTAGGTTTGCTTCTTTTTTATCCATAGCATTTCCTAAGAGACTGGATTTATTCTATTTTGATCTCTGTCAATACGACCCTGAGAAGAGGATTTGTGTGTAAGTGATTGGTTAAGGAAGTACTCCCAGGAGACTTAGCAATGCACTGGGGAGAGTAGAACTGGGATGAAGACAGAAGCATCCATGTGTGCAATTTGGGGGAATCCCACAGAAGGTAGCATCAGCTTCGTCCCCCAGGAAAACTTTGGAATGTAAATTATGCTTCTGTGCTTTTACCCAAAGCAAGAGGGCTGAGTTTCATACTTCTGTATCCTTACTCATCCTCTTTGGAGATGTAAACTCCTAGGCACTTCTGGATTTCTGTGTGCTTGGGCAAAGTGGATCTAGCAGTCTCAGAGAAGTTCTCCAAATTAAGATTGCCGAGTCTTGACTGCTGAAAGCAAAAGCACCCCAGAGCTGGGAGAGGGGTACACAGAGAGAGCTGAGGGGTCTGGGAGGGTCTGGGTAGAGCACCAGCAGTATCCACTTGTGCTTCTCACTGGGAGTTTGTGTTCCAGTGTCTTGGGCACAAACCACCACTTACAATGCCCTTTCCACAGCCTTTCCAGGATGCCCACTGAGAATTCATAAAAATCTGACTCCTAGTCACCTTCTCCAGTATGCCAGCATTTCTAAACATCACTGTATAAGTCATCTGGGAATAGCAGTTATGTATTTTCAGTTCTGAGACTCCAGCCTCTTGACAGTACACCCTGAATTCAAATGAATTTCTGCTTTTCCAGGCATAGGATGAATTAAATGAATAACACATGAGGGAAGCCCCAAACAAAATGGGGAACACATGTATACCTGTGGCGGATTCATTTTGATATTTGGCAAAACTAATACAGCTATGTAAAGTTTAAAAATAAAATAAAATTAAAAAAAAAAAACCAAAAAAAAAAACAAAAGCAAAATTAGGAGGAAAAATTACACGGTGTGTGCTTACTGGACTGGAGGTCACTTTCCTTAGTTGTATTTCTCACTTTGAAATCTGGCATTAAGGAAAACAACCTTCTTGGGGGATCTAGGCACATTCTGCCCCACCTAGGTGAGACCTCTTTAAGCAAATGATCTGGTCATACTAGGGACTTTTCTTGATACTCAGGACTGTGAAACCATAGGTCTGATTTTCTAAAGTACTCCTTAGATGACCATTATTATCTTTGCAAGGCTTCCTGCTCCCATTGAAATTAGTTTTGAAGGTTGTTCACAAAGTTGTAAGACTGACTTTCCTCTTACCAGCTGTGGAAGGAGAACATTTGGGTACTATATGGCAGACAAGTGATATTGTTAATGTTATTTTACAAACTCATATATGTAACCTTGATTATAGGAGTACACATTTATATCAGTGTCCAGGTTCCAGGGACTTCCTGCTGCTGGCGGTTCTGCATGGAAGGGAATATGTTATTAAAACCCACAAATCCCTACTGTGAACATAACTTTTAATTTGGCAGTCATAAAAGTCATCAACTATAACCATAACCACCATTTTAAAGATAGAGGAAGTGAGGCAGAGAAAAGTAATGACATTTCAGTGAAGCTATATTAATACAGTGGTAGATCTTGCCATTAGCTGGAACTTACTCATTTTCAGTCAAAAATAAATTTCTTTCATGGTACATGATTATTATTGATTAGCAATATACTTTAACTTTCCTGGAAAAAGTGTTACCTTTCTAGTCTCCATTCTTTCTGTTCACCAAAGAAATTTTAGTTAATCTAAATGAATTTTGAAACCCAGTGGTGAGATTGTGCTTTATGCTATTGGAGGCTAAGAATCTTTGACTTTTGTAGTTCAGGATATGGAAATAGACCTGCATGGAGTGAAACTGGAATCAGATTTAGAGTCAACCTTTACATGACTCCTCTGTGCCTTGATCTTGTCCATCTTCTTAAGTGGTGCTGAACTTAATCCACTTAGTGCTCTTACGAGAAGAGGTATTGCTCCCAGTTTTACCATTGAATCTGACAGTTGGTCTTGATAACAAATACAATATATAATTGTTTTTAATTATTTATTTATTTTTGCACTGGGTCTTCATTGCAGCGACGGAGGCTACTCTTTATTGCACTGTGCAGGTTTCTCATTGCGATGGTTTCTCTTGTTCCAGAGCACAGGCTCTAGGCAGTAGTTGTGGTTTGCGGGCTTAGTTGCCCTGCACCACATGGGATCTTCCTGGACCAGGGAACTCATGTACCCTGCATTGGCAGGGGGAGTTTTAACCACTGGACCACCAGGAAAGTCCTATAATCATTGTATCCAATATCCAGCAACATGTTTCTCCTAAGTCCCAAGATCATGTGGAATTTCTCATAAGAACCACATTATTGATACTCAATGATACTTTGTTAAAATGGGTAAAAAAAGATTAATAGAAGTTATGACCTGATATTAAAAAGTTATTAAATATTATGACTATTACAAGCAGTAGTTATAGGATTGGGGAATTTCTCAACATATGTTTTGGAGAACAAAGGAAGGTAGGAATAAGTGGAGATTATGGGAAAAGATATCAGACCATGTGAGGGCATTCTTGTTAGCGCGTGCCAGTGTAACTGAAGTTACCAATGGAATGTAAAAACAGAGTAACTGATAATAAACAAGCACAATGAATGGTATATAATACTAAAGCTGTATTTTAGAGTCCTAGTGCATCTTATAAAGAGAATTCTCACTGAATGAATACCCTAGTAGGACCCATTGCTTTTCTTGTTACCCTTCGGTAATAACATAACCCTGCTGCTGCTGCTAAGTCACTTCAGTCATGTCTGACTCTCTCTGAAACCAGAGACGGCAGCCTACCAGGCTCTGCTGTCCCCAGGATTCTCCAGGCAAGAACACTGGAGTGGGTTGCCATTTCCTTCTCCAATGCAGGAAAGTGAAAAGTGAAAGTGAAGTTGCTCAGTCATTTCTGACTCTTCACGACCCCATGGACTGCAGCCTACCAGGCTCCTCTGTCCATGGGATTTTCCAGGCAAGAGTACTGGAGTGGGTTGCCATTGCCTTCTCTGATAACATAACCCTAAGGTCATAAAACACATTAAAACTGTGTTTTAATACATAAAACAGCTCAATAATTAAAATATCTGGTGTGCTATCATACTAAAAACCTTATACTTCAATACTGAAGTATTAAAATGACATACTTCAACCTTGATTTAAAGTTGAGACTTTTTCCCTCTCAGGTTTGGCCTTTTTAAAGCAGAAAATCTGTTGTTGGAGAAGAGGATCACGTGCTGAGTTTCTTTCATTCCCCACTTAGCACATGTACTCCTATTTTTCTTACTTTAGTTTCTGAACATTGCAGATTGGACCACAAGGAGGGACATGAGATCAGAGAAGCAATAAAGTTCTTATTAACTGACTAGCACTGTCCCGTTTGTCTAGCATAGCATCACATAATATAGACAATAAAGTTGACTCTTACACTCATGGACACCTTTATGGATTCGTTCATGACTCATTTTCCCTATTGCAAGAAATTTCTCCCTTTTAGTTCCCATGAGGAGGACAAACGCATGGCTGATAGCTCACTTCTTTGATACCTAGGTATCTGGCAACACCTGGATGTTCTATTAGCCAACTTTCTAAAAAGGTTTCTACATTTGAGTATTTTGAGCAGTAAAGGTTTAATATATGGAATTATTGCTTTAAAAATTGTTGCAAGCATTGATAGAGAAGATTCTAGGCTGAATGTTTATGAATGACCATCACACACACAAAAAGAACTGGCCCACCAGGAGAACAGCTACCTCTGATATCACTACTGGGGCTGTGGAAGAATTGATCAGTTGCTGCCATTGATTATTGAAAATATCTTTGGGAACACAGGGAGCTAGATCATGGACATCATAGCTTTGACCATAGGTCAGCTAAGCAAAGCATAACATCATTGCTGCTGCTTCAGCCACCTCCACTACATCTCATCAACAAGGTAACTGGAGCATGGACACTGTTCCAGAGAAAATTAATATTCCTATGATGATGCTTTCTAGCTGAAACATCCAAGTATAGGAAAATAGATTGTGCTTTACTCCACCTTCCAGACCTCAAACACATGTTCCTTATTGTCAGAAACAAATTTATATACAGAAATATAGCTCTAAAGGAGTCTGGGAGGTGATTTTAGCTTTCTGATTTTTTTAATTCATGTGTGTGCATGTGTATTATTTATTTTACCCAAGCTTTATTAGGTATAACTAACAAAACTGATATTTTAATATGCATATACGTTGTGAAATGATGATCACAGTCAAACGAATTAACATATACATCACCTCACATATTACCCCCCACTTTTTTTTTGGTGTGATGAGAACACTTGAGATCTATTTTTCTCAGCAGATTTCAAGTGTACAAATATTATTAATTATAGTGACCATGATGAACATAAGTTTTAGGTTTCCCAAACTTATTTATCTCATAACTGAAAGTTTGTAACCTTTGATCAGTATTTCCTCTTTCCCTCATGCCCAGGCTCTGGTAATCACTATTTCTACTCACTGAAAACAATAACATATTGATGAAAGAAATTGAAGAAGATGCAAAAAATGGAGAGATAATCTGTATTCAGGGATGGGAAGAATTAATATCATTAAAATGTTCATTGTACCCAAAGTGATGTACAGATTCAGTGCAGTTCATATTAAAATTCAACGGCATTTTCCATAGAAATAGAAAAAATAATCCTTAAATTAATATAGAATCACAAAAACCCTGACTAGTTAAAGAAGTCTTGAGCAAGAAAAACAAAGCTGGAGACATCACATATCCTGATTGCCAACTATAGATTACAATGCTATAGTAATCAAAAGAGTTTCAGTTCAGTTCAGTTCCTCACTTGCGTCTGAGTCTTTGTGATTCCATGGACTGCAGTATGCCAGGCTTCCCTGTCCAAGATCAACTCCCGGAGCTTACTCAAACTCATATCCATTGAGTCAGTGATGCCATCAAACCATCTCATCCTCCGTCATCCCCTTTTCCTCCCATCTTCAATCATTCCCAGCATCAGTCTTTTTAAATGAGTCAGTTTTTTGCATCAGGTGGCCAAAGTATTGGAATTTCAGCTTCAGCATCAGTCCTTCCAATGAATATTCAGAACTGATTTCCATTAAGATGGACTGGTTGATCTCCTTGCTGTCCAAGGGACTCTCAAAAGTCTTCACCAACACCACAGTTCAAAAGCATAAATTCTTTGGCGCTCAGCCTTCTTTATAGTCCAACTCTCACATCCATACATGACTACTGGAAAAACCATAGCTTTGACTAGATGGACCTTTGTTAGCAAAGTAATGTCTCAGCTTCCAAGGAGCAAGCGTCTTTTAATTTCATGGCTGCAGTCACCATCTGCAGTGATTTTGGAGCCCCCCAAAATAAAGTCTGCCACTGTTTCCATTGTTTCCCCATCTATTTGCCATGAAGTGATGGGACTAGATGCCATGATCTTAGTTTTCTGAATGTTGAGTTTTACGCCAACTTTTTCACTCTCCTCTTTCACTTTCATCAAAAGGCTGTTTAGTTCTTCACTTTCTGCCATAAGGGTGGTGTCATCTGCATATCTGAGGTTATTGATATTTCTCCTGGCAATCTTGATTCCAGCTTGTGCTTCTTCCAGTCCGGCATTTCTCATGATGTACTCTGCATATAAGTCAAATAAGCAAGGTGACAATATATAGCCTTAATGTACCCCTTTCCTGATTTGGAACCAGTCTGTTGTTCCATGTCCAATTCTAACTGTTGCTTCTTGACCAGCATACAGATCTTAGGAGGCAGGTCAGGTTGTCTGGTATTCCCATCTCTTTCATAAGTTTCCACAGTTTGTTCTGATCCACACAGTCAAAGGCTTTGGCATAGTCAATAAAGCTAAAATAGACGTTTCTCTGGAACTCTCTTGCTTTTTCAGTGATCCAGTGGATGTTGGCAATTTTATCTCTGGTTCCTCTGCCTTTTCTAAAACCAGCTTGAACATCTCAAATTTCATGGTTCATGTACTGTTGAACCCTGGCTTGAGAATTTTGAGCATTACTTTACTAGTGTGTGAGATGAGTGCAATTGTGCAAAAGTTTGAGCATTCTTTGGCATTGCCTTTCTTTGGGATTGGAGTGAAAACTGAGCTTTTCCAGTCAAATTTGCTGGCCTATTGAGTGCAGCACTTTCACAGTATCATCTTTTAGGATTTGAAATAGCTCAACTGGAATTCTATTGCTTCCACTAGCTTTGCTTATAGCGATGCTTTCTAAGGCCCACTTGACTTTGCATTCCTGGATGTCTGACTCTAGGTGAGTGATCACACCATCATGGTTATCTGGGTCATGAAGATCTTTTTTGTGTAGTTCTTCTGTGTATCTTGTCACCTCTTCTTAATGTCTTCTGCTTCTGTTAGGTCCATACCGTTTCTGTCCTTTATTGAGCCCATCTTTGCATGAAGTGTTCCCTTGGTGCTTCTAATTTCCTTAAAGAGATCTCTAGTCTTTCCCAATCTATTGTTTTCCTTTGCGTTGATCACTGAGGAAGGCTTTCTTATCTCTTCTTGCTAGTCTTTGGAACTCTGCATTCAAATGGGTGTATCTTTCCTTTTCTCCTTTGCCTTTTGCTTCTCTCCTTTTTACAGCTATTTTTAAGCCCTCCTCAGATATTTTGCCTTTTTGCATTTCTTTTTCTTGGGAATGGTTTTGATCACTGCTTCCTGTACCTGACATGAATCTCTGTCCATAATTCTTCAGGCACTCTGTGTCTCAGATCTAACCCCTTGAATCTATTTGTAACTTCCACTGTATAATCGTAAGGGATTTGATTTAGGTCATACCTGAATGGTCTAGTGGTTTTGCCTACTTTCTTCAATTTCAGTCTGAATTTGGCAATAAGGAGTTCATGATCTGAGCCACAGTCAGCTCCTGGTCTTGTTTTTGCTGATTGTATAGAGCTTCTCCATTTTTGGGTGCAAAGAATATAATCAATTTGATTTTGGTATTGACTGTCTGTTGTCTATGTGTAGAATCTTCTCTTGTGTTGTTGGAAGAGGGTGTTTGCTATGACCAGTGTGTTCTCTTGGCAAAACTCTATTAGCCTTTGCCCTGGTTCTTTCTGTACTTCAAGGCCAAATTTGCCTGTTACTCCAGGTATTTCTCTTGACTTCCTACTTTTGCATTCCAGTCCCCTATAATTAAAAGGACATCTTTTTTGGGTGTTAGTTCTAGAAGGTGTTGTAGGTCTTTGTGGAAATGTTCAACCTCAACTTCTTCAGCATTACTAGTCAGGGCATAGATTTGGATTACTGTGGTATTGAATGGTTTGCCTTGGAAACTAACAGAGATCATTCTGTCACTTTTGAGATTTCATCCAAGTACTGCATTTCAGACTCTTTTGTTGACTATGATGGCTACTCCATTTCTTCAAAGGGATTCTTGCCCACAGCAGTAGATATAATGGTCATCTGAGTTAAATTCACCCATTCAGTCAATTTTAGTTCACTGTTCCCTAAAGTTCTTAAATTAAAAAAAAAATTTTTTAAAAATCAAGTTAGGATAATTTGATCTGAAATTTATCTGAATTTATGGCTTAAGATCATGTAAAGTCCTGGTTTATAGCCTTTTCCGATTTTCCAAAAGAGTTTGGTATTAGTATAAATACAATAAAAATATTTAATGATGAAAGTCCAATGCAGTCCCCCTAAGAATGGAAACAAAGAAAGGATGCTATAGCTGGAGTGGTAGTACTACATTTCAAAGTGATAATAGCACCTCTTGAGTTTTGTGAGAGGCTGAGGAAATGAACAGAAATGTAGATTCTTGTATATTCATGGGACTGTGTCTCCTTTAGATTTCCAAAAGGAAACAGATGACACAACCAAGTTAGGATAATTTGATCAGAAATTAATCTGAATTTTTGGCTTAAGGTCATGTAAAGTCCTGGTTTGTAGCCTTTTCCAATTTTCATGATATACATACGAGATGATTTCAAACTAAAGATACCAGAGTTGTTTAGATTCCCCAGTATATAACTTTTTTTTTTTTTCTTCTACCACGCTCTTTTCCTTTCTAGGAGTTTTGGGCTCTTTGGGATTGGGAGAAGGCTGGAGAAACTAATGGGAGTGAGGTCATGAGTGGTTAAGTCCACTCTTCTGCCCTTTCTTCTTCCATTGCCTGGTCTAATGTCTAGGACCTGCTGCTATGTCTGGTGCAAGGTGCCAACTTTCTCTTTCATATTGCTGTATTTTGGGGGCCTCCACGTTCTAATCCTGACTCTTGTCTGGCTTTTCTCACATCTTCTCTCCTCACTGATCCTCTCATTTAAGTCTGCATATCAGATGCCCAGTTGTTTTCAGAGTTGCAGTTGTTTTCTATGAGTCCAGAGAGCAGGGGACCTTTTTAGGGTGTCTGAATATTCCATGAAGGTTAAGCAGTTTTCCAGTATTATTTGACAGCCTTTACCTAGCAAGTGGTTTGAGAAATTCTGAGGTCTAGAGAAAGTGTCCCAAGGAGTTCATGGTATCAAAAGGAATAATTGTGCTTGCTTAAATTTATGTTTGAACTGAACTGAACTGAAATTTATGTTAAAGGTCAACAGATAAAGGGATATTTAAAAAATATCCCTTTAAATGTGGACATATAGTTCTTGAGTATGTAGTTAGTGCATATCATGGAGATCAAATGAATGTGTTTTTGACTCAGTCACTTAGCCAGACACAGTGAATTGAATATCAACCACCAGCTATGATGAACTTGGCCATCAATCAGCCATAAATTATTTTTATTCATGGTTATAAGAATAAAGTTATTATTAAGGCTAGACAATTATTTAAGAGCATAAGGAACACAGAAACTGCTATATATCAAGTTAATGAAGAATATAAAATATTACTAATTCTTAAATTTTCTTCAATATGAACTTGACCAAATCTGTAAGCTGCATCCACTTGATCAAAATTCTCATGTAGCACATTAGGAGATATAAGAATAATTTAAAAATCACTATTTAAATGGACAATGTTAGAAAACTTCATGTGCGGGAATAAAGGCTATTTTTAACCACAGGTGTTACTATAAGAGTTTGCATAAGCAGACAAATGAAGCAAAATATTGAAATACTAATTGTTTTTTTTTGCCTATTAATATAAGAATATCAGACATCCATAATAAAATAGTTTTGAGTCTATTTTATGCTGTAATTCATAGTTACATTTATTTATTTTTTTGTTTCTTTTTTATTTTTCTTTTTTTAATATAAATTTATTTATTTTAATTGGAGGCTAATTACTTTACAATATTTTATTGGTTTTGCCATACATCAATATGAATCTGCCACGGGTGTACACATGTTCTCCATCCTGAACCCCAACCCCACCTTCCTCCCCATACCAACCCTCTGGGCCATCCCAGTGCACCAGCCCCGAGCATCCTGTATCATGCATTGAACCTGGACTGGCGATTCATTTCACATATGATATTATACATGTTTCAATGCCATTATCCCAAATCATCACACCCTTGCCCTCTCCCACAGAGTCCAAAAGACTGTTCTATACATCTGTGTCTCTTTTGCTGTCTTGCATACAGAGTTATCTTTACCATCTTTCTAAATTCCATATATATGCATTAGTATACTGTATTGGTGTTTTTCTTTCTGGCTTACTTCACTCTGTATAATAGGCTCCAGTTTCATCCACCTCATTAGAACTGATTCAAATGTATTCTTTTTAATGGCTGAGTAATACTCCATTATGTATATGTACCACTGCTTTCTTATCCATTCATCTGCTGATGGACATCTAGGTTGCTTCCATGTCCTGGCTATCATAAACAGTGCTGCGATGAACATTGGGGTACATGTATCTCTTTCCCTTCTGGTTTCCTCAGTGTGTATGCCCAGCAGTGGGATTGCTGGGTCATATGGCAGTTCTGTTTCCAGTTTTTTAAGGAATCTCCACAGTGTTCTCCATAGTGAATGTACTAGTTTGCATTCCTACCAACAGTGTAAGAGGGTTCCCTTTTCTCCACATCCTCTCCAGCATTTATTGCTTATAGACTTTTGGATAGCATCCATTCTGACTGGTGTGAAATGGCACTTCATTGTGGTTTTGATTTGCATTTCTCTGATAATGAGTGATGTTGAGCATCTTTTCATGTGTTTGTTAGCCATCTGTATGCCTTCTTTGGAGAAATGTCTGTTTATTCTTTGGCCCATTTTTTGATTGGATCGTTTATTTTTCTGGAATTGAGCTGCAGGAGTTGCTTGTATATTTTTGAGATTAGTTGTTTGTCAGTTGCTTCATTTGCTAATATTTTCTCCCATTCTGAAAGCTGTCTTTTCACCTTGCTTATCGCAAAGAGTCGGACATGACTGAGCGACTGATCTGATCTGATAGTTTCCTTTGTTGTGCAGAAGCTTTTAAGTTTAATTAGGTCCCATTTGTTTATTTTTGCTTTTATGTCCAATATTCTGGGAGGTGGGTCATAGAGGATCCTGCTGTGATTTATGTCAGAGAGTGTTTTGCCTATGTTCTCCTCTCAGAGTTTTATAGTTTCTGGTCTTGCATTTAGATCTTTAATCCATTTTGAGTTTATTTTTGTGTATGGTGTTAGAAAGTGTTCTAGTTTCATTCTTTTACAAGTGGTTGACCAGTTTTCCCAGCACCACTTGTTAAAGAGATTGTCTTTTCTCCACTGTATATTCTTGCCTCCTTTGTCAAAGATAAGGTGTCCATAGGTGCATGGATTTATCTCTGGGCTTTCTATTTTGTTCCATTGATCTATATTTCTGTCTTTGTGCCAGTACCATACTATCTTGATGTCTGTGGCTTTGTAGTAGAGCCAGAGGTCAAGCAGGCCGATGCCTCCAGTTCCATTCTTCTTTCTCAAGATTTCTTTGGCTTTTCAATGTTTTTTGTATTTCCATACAAATTGTGAAATTATTTGTTCTAGCTCTGTGAAAAATACCATTGGTAGCTTGATAGGGATTGCATTGAATCTATAAATTGCTTTGGGTAGTATACTCATTTTCACTATATTGATTCTTCCGATCCATGAACACAGTATATTTCTCCATCTATTAGTGTCCTCTTTGATTTCTTTCACCAGTGTTTTATAGTTTTCTATATATAGGTCTTTAGTTTCTTTAGGTAGATATATTCTTAAGTGTTTTATTCTTTTCATTGCAATGGTGAATGGAATTGTTTCCTTAATTTCTCTATTTTCTCATTATTAGTGTATAGGAATGCAAGGGATTTCTGTGTGTTGATTTTATATCCTGCAACTTTATTATATTCATTGATTAGTTCTAGTAATTTTCTGGTGGAGTCTTTAGGGTTTTCTATGTAGAGGATCATGTCATCTGCAAACAGTGAGAGTTTTACTTCTTCTTTTCCAGTTTGGATTCCTTTTATTTCTTTTTCTGCTCTGACTGCTGTGGCCAAAACTTCCAAAACTATGTTGAATAGTAGTAGTGAAAGTGGGCACCCTTGTCTTGTTCCTGACTTTAGGGGAAATGCTTTCAATTTTTCACCATTGAGGATAATGTTTGCTGTGGGCTTGTCATATATAGCTTTTATTATGTTGAGGTATGTTCCTTCTATTCCTGCTTTCTGGAGAGTTTTTATCATAAATGGATGTTGAATTTTGTCAAAGGCTTTCTCTGCATCTATTGAGATAGTCATATGGCTTTTACTTTTCAATTTGTTAATGTGGTGTATTACATTGATTGATTTGTGGATATTGAAGAATCCTTGCATCCCTGGGATAAAGCCTACTTGGTCATGGTGTATGATCTTTTTAATGTGTTGTTGGATTCTGATTGCTAGAATTTTGTTAAGGATTTTTTTTTTTTCTATGTTCATTGGTGATATTGGCCTGTGGTTTTCTTTTTTTGTGGCATCTTTCTTAGGTTTTGGTATTAGGGTGATGGTGGCTTCATAGAATGAGTTTGGAAGTTTACCTTCCTCTGCAATTTTCTGGAAGAGTTTGAGTAGAATAGGTGTCACCTCTTCTCTAAATTTTTGGTAGAATTCAGCTGTGAAGCCTTCTGGACCTGGGCTTTTGTTTGCTGGAAGATTTCTGATTACAGTTTCAATTTCCATGTTTGTGATGGGTCTGCTAAGATTTTCTATTTCTTCCTGGTTCAGTTTTGGAAAGTTGTACTTTTCTAAGAATTTGTCCATTTCTTCCAAGTTGTCCATTTTATTGGCATATAATTGCTGATAGTAGTCTCTTATGATCCTTTGTATTTTTGTGTTGTCTGTTGTGATCTCTCCATTTTCATTTCTAATTTTATTGACCTGGTTTTTCTCCCTTTGTTTCTTGATGAGCTGGCTAATGGTTTGTCAATTTTATTTATCCTTTAAAGGAACCAGCTTTTGGCTTTGTTGATTTTTGCTATGGTCTCTTTTGTTTCTTTTGCATTTATTTCTGCCCTAATTTTTAAGATTTTTTTCCTTCTTCTAACCCTGGGGTTCGTCATTTCTTCTTTTTCTAGTTGCTTTAGGTGTCAGTTCAGTGCAGTTCAGTTGCTCAGTCGTGTCCGACTCTTTGTGACCCCATGAATCACAGCACTCCAGGCCTCCCTGTCCATCACCAACCCCAGGAGTTCACTCAGACTCATGTCCATCGAGTCAGTGATGCCATCCAGCCATCTCACCCTCTGTTGTCCCCTTCTCCTCCTGCCCTCAATCTCTCCCAGCATCAGAATCTTTTCCAATGAGTCAACTCTTCGCATATGGTGGCCAAAGTACTGGAGTTTCAGCTTTATCATCATTCCTTCCAAAGAAATCCCAGGGCTGATTTCCTTCAGAATGGACTGGTTGGATCTCCTTGCAGTCCAAGGGACTCTCAAGAGTCTTCTCCAACACCACAGTTCAAAAGCATCAATTCTTTGGTGCTCAGCCTTCTTCACAGTCCAACTCTCACATCCATACATGACCACTGGAAAAACTATAGCCTTGACTAGACGGACCTTTGTTGGCAAAGTAATGTCTCTGCTTTTGAATATGCTATCTAGGTTGGTCATAACTTTCCTTCCAAGGAGTAAGCGTCTTTTAATTTCATGGCTGCAGTCACCATCTGCAGTGATTTTGGAGCCCCAAAAAATAAAGTCTGACACTGTTTCCCCATCTATTTCCCATGAAGTGATGGGACCGGATGCCATGATCTTTGTTTTCTGAATGTTGAGCTTTCAGCCAACTTTTTCACTCTCCACTTTCACTTTCATCAAGGGGCTTTTTGGTGTAGAGTTAGGTTATTTATTTGACTTTTTTCTTGTTTCTTGAGGTGTGCCTGTATTGCTATGAACCGTCCCCTTAGCACTGCTTTTACAGTGTCCCACAGGTTTTGGGTTGTTGTGTTTTCATTTTCATTCGTTTCTATGCATATTTTGATTTCTTCTGTGATTTGTTGGTTATTCAGCAGCGTGTTGTTCAGCTTCCATATGTTGGAACTTTAAATAGTTTTTCCCCTGTAATTGAGATCTAATCTTACTGCATTGTGGTCAGAAAAGATGCTTGAAATGATTTCAATTTTTTTGAATTTACCAAGCTAGATTTATGGCCCAGGATGTTGTCTATCCTGGGCAAGGTTCTGTGTGCCTTTGAGAAAAAGGTGAAATTCATTGTTTTGGGATGAAATGTCCTATAGATATCAATTAGGTCTAACTGGTCTATTGTATCATTTAAAGTTTGTGTTTCCTTGTTAACTTTCTGTTTAGTTGTTCTATCTATAGATGTGAGTGGGATATTAAAGTCTCTCACTATTATTGTGCTATTGTTAATTTCCCCTTTCATACTTGTTAGCATTTGTCTTACATATTGCAGTGCTCCTATGTCGGGTGCATATATATTTATAATTGTTATATCTTCTTCTTGGATTGATCCTTTGATCATTATGTAGTGTCCTTCTTTGTCTCTTTTCACAGCCTTTGTTTTAAAGTCTATTTTATCTGATATGAGTATTGCTACTCCTGCTTTATTTTTGGTCTCTATTTGTGTGGAATAACTTTTTCCAGCCTTTCACTTTCAGTCTGTATGTGTCCCTTGTTTTGAGGTAGGTCTCTTGTAGACAACATATATAGGGGTCTTGTTTGTATCCATTCAGCCAGTCTTTGTCTTTTGGTTGGGGCATTCAACCCATTTACGTTTAAGGTAATTATTGATAAGTATGATCCCGATGCCATTTACTTTATTGTTTTGAGTTCAAGTTTATACTCCCTTTTTATGTTTCCTGTCTAGAGAATATCCTTTAGCATTTGTTGCAGAGCTGGTTTGGTGGTACTTAATTCACTCAGCTTTTGCTTGTCTGTAAAGCTTTTGATTTCTCCTCCATATTTGAATGAGATCCTTGCTGGGTACAGTAATCTGGGCTGTAGGTTATTTTCTTTCATCACTTTAGTATGTCCTGCCATTCCCTCCTGGCCTGAAGAGTTTATATTGAAAGATCAGCTGTTATCCTTATGGGAATCCCGTTGTGTGTTATTTGTTGTTTTTCCCTTGCTGCTTTTAATATTTGTTCTTTGTGTTTGATCTTTGTTAATTTGATTAATATGTGTCTTGAGGTGTTTTGCCTTGGGTTTATCCTGGGGCTCTCTGGGTTTCTTGGACTTGGATGATTATTTCCTTCCCCATTTTAGGGAGGTTTTCAACTATTATCTCCTCAAGTATTTTCTCATAGTCTTTCTTTTTGTCTTCTTCTTCTGGGACTCCTATGATTCGAATGTTGGGGTGTTTAACATTGTCCCATAGGTCTCTGAGATTGTCCTCATTTCTTTTAATTCATTTTTCTTTTTTCCTTTCTGATTCATTTATTTATACCATTCTATCTTCTACTTCACTAATCCTATCTTCTGCCTCCATTATTCTACTATTTGTTCCCTCCAGAGTGTTGATATCATTTATTGCATTATTCATTATATATTGACTCTTTTTTATTTCTTCTAGGTCTTTGTTAAACCTTCCTTGCATCCTCTCAATCCTTGTTTCCAGGCTATTTATCTGTGATTCCATTTTGTTTTCAAGATTTTTTTTTTTTCACTATCATTATTCGGAATTCTTTATCAGGTAGATTCCCTATCTCTTCCTCTTTTGTTTGGTTTGATGGGCATTTATCCTGTTCCTTTACCTGCTGGGTATTCCTCTGTCTCTTCATCTTGTTTATATTAATGTGCTTGGGGTGGCCTTTCTGTATTCTGGCTGTTTGTGGAGTTCTCTTTATTGTGGAGTTTCCTCGCTGTGGGTGGGGTTGTACAGGTGGCTTGTCAAGATTTCCTGCTTAGAGAAGCTTGTGTCGGTGTTCTAGTGGGTGGAGCTGGATTTTTGAGAGATCTCCAGAGAGATCTGGAGTGCAATGAAGTGTCCAGTAATGAGTTATGAGATGTCACTGGGTTTGGAGTGACTTTGGGCAGCCTGTATATTGAAGCTCAGGGCTATGTTCCTGTGTTGCTGGAGAATTTGTGTGGTTTGTCTTGCTCTGGAACTTATTGGTCCTTGGGTAGTTCTTGGTTTCAGTATAGGTATGGAGGCATTTAATGAGCTCCTGTCGATTAATATTCCCTGGAGTCAGGAGTTCTCTGGTTTTCTCAGGATTTGGAGTTAAAGCCTCCTGCTTCTGGTTTTCAGTCTTATTTTTACAGTAGCCTCAAGAGTTCTCCATCTATACAGCACTGTTGATAAAACATCTAGGTTAAAGATGAAAAGTTTCTCCACAGTGAGGGACACCCAGAGAGGTTCACAGAGTTACATGGAGATGAGGAGAAGGAGGAGGGAGATAGAGGTGACCAGGATGAGATGAGGTGGAATCAAAAGAGGAGAGAGCAAGCTAGCCAGTAATCACTTCCTTATATGTGCTTCACAGTCTGGACCACTCAGAGATGTTCATGGAGTTATACAGAGAGGAGGGAGGAAGGAGACAGAGGTGGCCAGGAGGATAAAGGGGGGAATCAAAAGCAGAGAGACAGATCCAGCCAATAATCAGTTCCTTAGTGTTCTCCACAGTCCAGAACACACAAAGAGATTCACAGAGCTGGGTAGAGAAGAGAAGGGGGAGGGAGGAGATAGAGGCGACCTGGTGGAGAAAAAGGAGAGTCCAAAGAGGGAGAGAGTGGTCAAGCCAGTAATCTCACTCCCAAGTAAAAATGGGTACTGAAGATTGGGTTCTTATAGGTACAAAACTGGTAACAAATACCAAAAAGCAAAGATTAAAAATCTAGAGTAGAGGTTGGATTTTCAAAAATTCAATATTAAAGAAAAAAAGGTCACAAAAATTATAAAATATATGTATATGAAGTTTGCTTTAAAAAATAGGGTCTCTCTCTCTCTCTTTTTTTTTTGCAAAGTAATAGTAGGTTATAAAAATGAAAATTAAAGGAGTAACTGAGGACTTAAAAATTAAAAAGTTAAAAAAATTAAAGAATGATAGTAAAAATAGTAAAATATATCTAGGACTTTCTCTGGTGTTGTTGTGGGCAGTGTGGGGTCAGTTCACTTTCGGATAGCTCCTTGATTCGGCTTATATTTCTCAAGATCTATAGGCCCCTTCCTATGTAGTCATACTAACTACAGGGTTTTAATTTATTGCACCTGTCAATTCCAAGGAGGTTCCCTCTGTTTTAGCCTCTTCTGTTTGCTGGTCTCTTCAGTGTCTAATTTCTGCCCTGAGGCAAGGGGGCGGTGGTGGATACTTTTTTAGGCTCACTTGTTCAGTCGTGCTGTGGGGAGGGAGGGATGCTTCATACAAATAACACCGGCGTGTGCTCGCAGTGTCTCCACCACACTGTGTTTGCCCCCACTCACAGCGTGTGTGCTTTCCCTGTCTACACTGCTTAGGCTCTAGGTTGCTCTGTCAGGAACTGTCTGAGGCCGGCCCTGGGTTGTATGCACTTCCCAGGTCTAAGCCACTCAAGTTCAAGTACTCGGGTAGTCCTCAAAGGCGCAGAGTCGGTTGGGCCTGCGTTTGTGCCCTTCCCAGGTCCGAGCAGCAGCTCAGGTGGCCAGGTGTTTGGCAAGCACAGTCGCTGTGACTTATCACCTCCCCCGTCCCTGCTGCTTGGTTTTCTGGGTGTACAACTGGCGCACCTTCTCAGCAGATGTTGACCATCCAGAATCCCAAGAAGTCTTGGTTAGCAACAAAGCCTGCTTGCAGTTTGATAGATAATGCCTCTCTGGGGCCACAATTGTCCCCTTCCGGCTCTGGCTGCCCTCGCCTGCCTGTCGGAGGCGGGGTAGGGGAATGGGCTGGCCTGCAGCCAGCTAGCTCTGCTCAGTCCTTTGTTCTGTGAGCAGGCCTGGTGGTGTCTTTGGTTTTAGGGCCTTTTTCATGGTAGCTATCTCACAGTCTGCTTTGTTAACCCAAGTTAGTTCCCTCAGATTGCCCTCGGGCATTCAGGCCTTGTCCTTACTCTAAGCAACGCAGCTGGTGCCTTCCTCATAGTTAAATTTAATTATATTCTTGGCTCCCAAGTATCAAAATAGCATATTTTTAAAATTACGCTTTTTTTTACATAATTAATCTACATTTATGGGCTTGCTAGGTGGCGCTAGTGGTAAAGAACCTGCCTGCCACTGCAGGAGACTTAAGAGATGCAGGTTCAATCCCTGGATTAGAAAGATCCCCTGGAGGAGGGCGTGGCAGCCCACTCCACTATTCTTACCTGGCGAATCCTATGGACAGAGGAGCCTGGTGGGCTACAGTCCATGGGGTCGTAAAGATCTGGACATGACTGAGTGACTTTCACTTTCAGTCTATATTAATTAGCATGTACAATGTCAAAACTTGTTTCTCTACATGGTGGGTATATATTATATGTAAATGTACAATTTGTTGAAGATTACATTTAAATGGGATTTATAATGCAATATATTTTCAACCTAAAATCATATCATTATAACATACAATGCAAAAAAATGGCAGACCCGTTGTCTAAGGAATTGAAGACGTTCTGCCTCTGTACTGTTGAGTATGGTAGCAACCAGCTGCATGCAGTTATTGCAATTTAAATTAGTTAAAGTGAAATAAAATAAAAAGTTTAGTTTCCCATTTACACTAGCAACATCCCAACTGCTCAGTAGTGTGTATAACTGGTGGCTATCATTTTGGATGGTGCAGTTGTATGACATTTGCATCATTGTTCACAGAAAAGGCTGTCTGACAGTGTTGAGCTATACTATTGTGAAAGGAATTTGTTAAATAGTAGGAAAGGCTACTTTATGTGTTAAAGTTATCCTTGCTAATGTCTTTTCCATGATAATAAGAATTTAGAGAGTAGGATTTTTTTTGTCTGACCAGGACTGATTCATGCTGAATGCTAAATACATACAAATACACTTGTGGGCTTCCCGGGAGGCACTAGTGGTAAAGAACCCACCTGCCAGTGCAGGAGACTAAGAGATGCGGGTTCAGTCCTTGGGTCAGGAAGATCCCCTGGAGCAGGGCATGGAAACCCACTCCAATATTCTTGCCTGGAGAATCCCATGGACAGAGGAGCCTAGTAGACTACAGTCCACGGGGTTGCAAAGAGTCGGACACAACATAGAGACTAAACAACGTCTATTGACAGTTAATATTATTAGTTATTGACATTAATAGCTATTGTTTCTTGAACTCTCAATGAATTATATAATTTATCAGAAACCTCTGCCTATATACTACTTCTGCATTTTCCTATTTTACAGATGAGGAAACTGAGGATTGGGGGAGTTAGGCAACTTGCTCAAAAGTCTGATATTTGAACTCAGGAAATCTGTTATGTTTGTATGTTAGGGGTCAGTTTCATACTCCAGCTCTTCTTCTGCTCTAGCTTTAGAATCTAATACAATATAAGCCCACTTAGTAACCTGGTAGTCCCAATTCTACCATCTTGAAAGAAAATTTAACAACTAGTGTTGTGTCAAATAATCCCACAATATATATTATATTAAATGTAGCCAACCTTGAGATGCTGTGTACTGATGACATCTTGATGGGACAGACCAAAGCTATTGATCAGAGGAACAGAAGACATGTGCCTCTTTAGAGTCAGCATTACATTTGTTTGCAGCTGAAGACAATTATGGATTTCTGCTACAATGGAGCAGACTGACAATATGCTGTCAGCCAAAGACCTGGAAATCACATAATTAAACCAGTCTCAACTTGGCACTGATAAGGAATAAAGCTCCAGCTAAAAGCAGATGCCTCTGGAGTCATGGGTGAGGACTTCCAGGTGTTACATCATTTTCAGCCCAACATTTTTTGGTAATTTATGTGACTCCAACTCTGTGACAAATGTGAGCTAAGTTTTCAGAGTTGGGGCAGAAATGATGCTATACAGATGGAGGGCTGATGCACAATTTGAAGTATTGTCACGTTTGTGTCAATGGCTGAAAAAGTTTCTGCAAGCAGTCAGAACATGTTGCTGCACATCAATCAGATAAAAACTTGCTGAGTTTCAGTAAAATTCTACTGGCCATGAAGGTGAAAACCATATTGTCAGAGTTTTTTTGTCATCTATAAGACAAATACTGGGTTTCTTAAGAACTGTGTGTATGGCAGAGAAAGAGAGAGAGAGAAATAAATTCATAAGGCTGTAAGAAAAATAAATTTTGCAAACAGAGGATCATAAGTCTGTGGGTATATATATGTATATTGGCTGTACTCTCTCAGTGGAAAAAGTCAGAAGCAATTCAGGCTGGTTTTAGCAAAGAAGCACACATTGGAATCTACTGATTCCTGTAGCTGGTATTTTCAAGAGGTCAGGCTATATTTAGGCACGGTTGAATTATGAGGTTAGGTTGATATTAAGAAGCTTTCTCTTTTTCTTCCTTTTCTAAATCTATATTCCTCTTCTGAATTCATTCTAAGGAAGCCTCTCTTCATACAGCCACAAAGCTGTCTTAAATGGTTCTTGTTGTTGTTCAATAGCTCAGTTGTGTCCAGCTCTTTTCGACCCCATGGACTGCAGTGCACTAGGCTTCCCTGTCCTTCACCATCTCCTGATTCTTAGCCTCTAGATGGTTCTTAGCCTCTATAATCTAGTAGTTCAGAAGAAGTTCCATGGAGGCCTCTGATTAGTCTGATATGGGCCGTCTGATCATCCTGAATCATATTTGAACTAAAATGGAAGCATGGACATTGAGATTGACCAGGCTCGATCATGTGCTCACCTCTGAAAAGAGAAGGTAGAGACCACCCTCCTCATACCATGTAGTCTGAGAATAGAGGAGAGACGTTTCCTAAAATGAAAAATGGGTTTCTTATATTAGCTGAATAAACAGATGATCATGACTTGTGTGTATGTGTTGTGTTCTGTTCTCTTGTTTAAGACCAAACTCTAGCCAAAGTTCATCTGTGACATTATGAAATTCAAGTACCATTTATAACTTTGTGAGAAAAAATTCAAATATCTTTGTGAATTCATATATGATAGCCAGTACTAAAGTAAATTATCATTCATTTTGTACAGCAGTAACTTAAATTATAATAAAATTTAATATAATATAAATTTAACATTAATTTAATATAATAATAAAAAGCAGAGACATTACTTTGCCAACAAAGGTCTGTCTAGTCAAAGCTATGGTTTTTCCAGGAGTTATTATGTATGGATGTGACAGTTGGACTATAAAGAAAACGGAGCACCGAAGAATTGACGCTTTTGAACTGTGTTGTTGGAGAAGACTCTTGAAGAGTCCCTTGGACAGCAAGGAGATCAAACCAGTCCATCCTAAAGGAAATAAGTCCTGAATATTCATTGGAGGAACTGATGCTAAAGCTGAAACTCCAATACTTTGGCCACCTGATGCAAAAAACTGACTCATTGGAAAAGACCCTGATGCTGGGAAAGATTGAAGGCAGGAGGAGAGGGGGATGACAGAGGATGAGATGGTTGGATGGTGTCACCAACTTGGTGGATGTGAGTTTGAGCAAGCTGTGGGAGTTGGTGATGGACAGGGAAGCCTCACATGCTGCAATTCATGGGGTCGCAAAGAGTCAGACATGACTGAGTGACTGAACTGAACTGAACTTAAGTTATAATAAATTAGTTAACTTTGATAATATTAACATAAGGCCTAGATGGTCAATATCCTTCAATAAATATTTGTTGACTTCTGAATGAATAATAAACAAAATCTAATTAGTTTTTCTCTATTATGTCATGCTCCTAAAAGAATTTGATTTTTTTTGTAAAATACTCGAGATATTTGCTAGTGTGAAAGAAAACTAGACCAATGATGGCTAGATAATAAGTGTATTGTATTTGCCTCCCATAGTCTTGCAGTTATTGAGCTCATGAGAAGAAACAGTGCTTTTCCAAATAAGAAAGGAATTCTCGGTGAATAGAATTAGGATTCACTTTAATAATAAGATATGAACAAACATAACTGATGGTGATCTAAATGTCTAATTTTCCTTGAATAAGGAATTATTTTGCAGCATTCTTCAAATTAAATCCATAAAATTTCATGCTAATTATGCTTGGAATGTGAATTTTGATGTGATTTTAGGAGCTACTGCATCTTTTTTCTGTATCATGTGTCTTTCAAATGGCAATCATAAAACTTTGAGAGATTTTCAATGTAGGATCTTATTTCAGAAATCAACAGCATCCAGAACTATGGCTCACTGGAAAAGAAAATTCATATTATGCTATGATTTAGGTTATTGAATTGGAATGAAATAGTGTTCACTTCCCTTAAATATACTATTTTTATTAGAGAAAATAGTGAGTGCACAGCTATAGAATTGTCTTTTAAAAGTTCCTGTGAAAAGATCATACCACTGTGACCTTCCACACTCCTTTCTATTTATTGCTTTTGATTGTTTGATCATAGGATAATTTGCTCCTCAAATTATCCTATGATCTTCAGTGAGATGAAGTTGCTACTGTATAAAATTCGGTATCCCAAATGGTAAGTGAGCTGATAAAATAGGCAAATCTTCCAGAATGTGGGTTACATTTTCCCTCTCAGGCGGCATTCCATAGAGCACCACATGACTATTTTATTTAGGCACCTTCAAAGGCAGTCCACGGTATTCTTTCCACCTTGATCCTAGCCTGTCATCACACTTGTACATACAAAATCTCAAAATATCAGCCAGGGCTGCCCAGTTCCTTACATGGAGAGTGCTCTGGAATGCCTCCATGGTTCCTGCCTCTGCTTCTTTCTGGCCTTGGATCTAATTGTACAATTGTCTCTCTGATTTCATTCTCTTCATTCTTTTCAATGCTTTGCAGCATGCTACTAAAACTGCAGTGGCAGACAGCAGCCTTTGAAATTTATTAACGTCTTTAGGGTATTAAGTATTTTCATCTTAGACTATTGTAAGGCTATGCCAAAGGCAAAGCAATCAAGGGGCAAGATCTTGAGATACTTAGAAACTCAAAATTTAGATTAGAATAATAAAGAGCTGACAAGAAATGAGGGGGCAGTGGAGGGAGAAAAAGTTTGTATCACAAACCAGGTTTTACAAGTATTACTTCTGTGGAGACTCTATGACGGCACTGGCAGAATCTGAGTGAAAGTGTTAGTTGCTCAGCCATGTCTGACTCTGAGACCCCATGGACTGTAGCCCATCAGGCCCCTCTGTCCATGGAATTCCCCAGGCAAGAATACTGGAGTGGGTTGTCATGTCCTTCTCCAGGGGATCTTCCTGACCCAGGGATCGAACCCAAGTCTCCTGCATTGCAGATAGATACCTTACCATCTGGGAGGACAGTTCAAGTAGCAAGCTGTGCTGAAAGCCAGTGTCAGGAATTAGTAGACAAATGTGATGGGGGTCCCATTGGAGAAGTGCCAAAGGCCATCAGAGCCAGGATGAACTTGGCTCAGAGAGCCAGCCAGGTTAGTCTTGGAACTAAGACTTCATCCCAGCTGGTTATTTTTTAAATTTCATTTATGTATAGTTATTTATTTGACTGTGCTGTATGTCTTCCTGGGTATTATTTCCCCAACTAGCAATTGAACCTGGCCCTTGGCAGTGAAAGTGCAGAGTCATAACCACTGGACTGCCTGCGAATTCCCATTCCAGATGTTTTTAAACTCTGCATTGCATCCACATGTGGTGCAGACATTTCTGCCCTCACCTCTTAAGCAAGTACCTATCTGTTCTTTGACAATGTGATAATTTAACCAGAAACTAATGTATCCAGTTGCAATGGAAACCAACTAATACTTCTCTATTCTGTTCATAAGAGTATTAGGAGAGGCTTTATCAAATGCTCTGCTTATCTCCAGAGAGCCCATGCCTCATATTATCTAACCCAGTGTATTTATTGGTCAGGATGACTTTTTTTTCTGGAGAACTGACATTTGTCTCTAGTGATTGCAATGATCAGTTTTATATTGTAGTGTTCTTTGAATACTGGAATTTGTTCTACTGTGTGTGTCCCAGCATCTTTTTTACTCTGTGACTCATCAGAGGTTAATGGAATTAGCTGATTATCTAATTCAGTATCCATGAATATAATATATCCAGGCTAGAAGATGCAGGGTAATATAATGCAACTGATGTTTCCTTATGATTGGTTTATTTGATTTTCTTCATATTAAAAATTGGTCCAAGAAGACAAATGGAATATAGTAGCTAAGAAATTCTAAATTTTTAAAAAAAAAATGTCATCCAGCATCATTGTATCATTGAACACATAGTGAGTCTATCACTTCTTTCATCTTTGTACTGAAAAAAAAAAGATGCAGGAGAGAACCATACCTTTTGTTGAACTTGTCTTCTCAGGTGTCATCAGGTCATGGGTCTTTAGTCTACCAGGAAGTAGTTTTGTACACTTGAGCTGCCTTAAAGATAAGTATCACTCCAAGAAGTAACTGAAAGAGAGTGAGAATTGCCTTAGAATCAAGGATATTTTGCTGAACTATCACATGTAAACTTCATTTCTGGAAAAAAGTGGTAATTTATAAGTCCTACTAAATTTAAAACATTAATTAATTAATTGTTTTGAACAATACAGTTTCCCTGTCTCATCTCTTTCCATTATAAGGTAATTAGGAAATCAGAACCCTTGGCTATGTAATCAGCTACATTAAAATTATTAATTTTTTTTTATGTAGATGTACTGGGGCCATTGTTGGTACTTAAAATATATTAATAGTTTTTTATTTCTTTTTAAAAATTTATTTATTTTTTATTGAAATTGCTTTACAGAATTCTGCTGTTTTCTGTCAAATCTCAACATGAATCACCCATAGGTATACATATATCCCCTCCCTTTTGAACCTCCCTCCCATCTCCCTCCCCATCCCACACCTCTAGGTTGATACAGACCCCTGTTTGAGTTTCCTGAGCCATACAGTAAGTTCCCATTGGCTATCTATTTTACATGATTTTTTTATTTCTTAGCCATGAGTGGTTATTTACCAAAAGTCAATCAGGACTAATTTTGAGAGGAAGGAAAAAAAAACTCTCAAAGAAGTTGGATATCTGTGTCTGTATGACAGATTTTTACAAATTCTGGAAAACAAGATATATAAGGTAAATTGTTTGATGGGAAGTGTTAAAGAGTAATCTGAAGCAGTTCTATACCAATTTAAATCAAATACTTAGCTATTCCAAAGTTCAGAGAGTTAGAACATTTTAGAAAATCTGGTGAAAGGAAACTCATACTACTAGAGATACTACATTCTCTTCTCTGTTTATGGGGTAAAATATATATATGCAAAATACATTATTACATGGAAAGGGCTTGTTTCCTGTTTGTGGAGTGCCAGCTTCCCAGATCACCCTGGCACGTGTTCTCCCAGCTGCCGGGAGTGTAGTGTGTTGATAGCACTCAGCTGTCCCTCTCCTGGAGCTGCCTCAAAGACAGCTGTCTGTCTTTCCTAAGATTGTGTCTGCATGGGGGTAACCCACATTCAATGAAGGGTCATGTGGAGTTACCAAGCCTGCCCCTTGCCTCATTTTCAGACAACTTTGACGGGCCATCCTCTCTCCAGAGTTCCCTGAGGGTTTAGTGAAGGCATTGGCTACACCTGCGTTTTGCAGCACCGTACAACTTTCCCTGCTACCCTGTCCCCACAGGTGCCATTCAGGAAATTTCTCTCCAGTAAGCCTCCTATATGCAAATCTTCACTCCAGAGTGTGTTTTCCGGTAACCAGACCTATGGTAGTATAAGAAATGGTTTTAGGAAGCTGACTCTATAATGCGGTTTTGGAGATGGATGACCTCATAACCCAGATGGGTAGAGTACAAATAACCTCTGGCAGATCGGTTAAAATTTTCACTGGTGGTAAAATGGATGAGATAATATGGGAAGGGAATGCATTAGCTGGTGCAATCTATGTGGCACTGAGAATTGTGGGAGAAGTTATTACAAAAATTATGAAATTGAAGGTCTGTTGCTCGGTAATGTTGATGGTTCAATTTATTTCAGTTTATTTATTTAACAACAGACTGTTTACAAATTGGGAAAGGAGTATGTCAAGGATGTATATTGTCACTGTGCTTATTTAACTTATATGCAGAGTATATCATGAAAAATGCCAGACTGGATGAAGCACAAGCTGGAATCAAGATTGCAGGGAGAAATATTAATAACCTCAGATATGCAGATGACACCACCCTTATGGCAGAAAGTAAAGAAGAACTAAAGAGCCTCTTGATGAAAGTGAAAGAGGAGAGTGAAAAAGTTGGCTTAAAGCTCAACATTCCGAAAAATAAAATCGTGGCATCTAGTCCCATCACTTCATGGCAAATAGATGGGGAAACAGTGGCAGACTTTATTTTGGGGGGCTCCAAAGTCACTGCAGATGGTGATTGCAGCCATGAAATTAGAAGATGCTTGCTCCTTGGAAGAAAAACTATGACAATCCTAGACAGCATATTAAAAGGTAGAGACATTACTTTGCCGACACAGGTTTGTATAATCAAAGCTATGGTTTTTTCCAGTAGTCATGTATGGATGTGAGAGTTGGACCATAAAGAAAGCTGAGTGCCAAAGAATTGATGCTTTTGAACTGTGGTATTGGAGAAGACTCTTGAGAGTCCCTTGGACTGCAAGGAGATCAAACCAGTCCATCCTAAAGGAAATCAGTCCTGAATATTCATTGGAAGAACTGATGCTGAAGCTGAGACTCCAATACTTTGGCTACCTGATGCGAAGAACTGACTCATTGGAAAAGACCCTGATGCTGGGCAAGATTAAAGGCAGAAGGAGAGGGGGACGACAGAGGATGAGATGGTTGGATGGCATCACCGATATGATGGACATGATTTTGAGCAAGCTGTGGGAGTTGGTGATGGACAGGGAAGGCTGGCATGCTGCAGTCCATGGAGTTGCAAAGAGTCTGCAACAACTGAGCAACTGAACTGAACTGAATATTGATGCACTGGAGAAGACAATAAAGGGTTGAAAGTTAAGGCAAAATAGGAATATCAGAGGGCCTCCTTGCAATATATAAAGAGACTCTTTTTTTCTTATATCTGAAAGAGCAGAGAATTCTGAGAATCAGATTTAAGACTTATAAGAGTAGCAGGGCTCCAGAGAAATTTGAATTATCTGCTGTAACAAGTCAGCTCTGCCAGAGTCAGGGACCTGACCCAAAAGTTGTGGGACTCTGAGATTTGAATGAGCACATACAAATGACTGTACTCTATAAATTTGAAACCTCTGATCCCATTGAACCTTGTGGGACGGCATAAGTGACCCCTCTTTTCTGTTAATGGTAAAAATTATTCTTGCTTAAAGACAAAATAGAGGCCTCTGCTTGGCAGCTCAACACATCCTTGTGAAGACATATTCTCCACCCTCATTCCTGATCACCAGATCCAGAGTTAGGACAGAATCTCGACATTCAATTGGGAAATGGTTGGAAAGGAATTTCAGTTCAGTTCAGTCGCTCAGTAATGTCCAACTCTTTGTGACCCCATGGACCACAGCATTCCGGGCCTCCCTGTCCATCACCAGCTCCTGGAGTTTACCCAAACTCATGTCCATTGAGTTGGTAATGCCATCCAACCATCTCATCCTCTGTCGTCCCTTCTCCTTCTGCCCTCAGTCTTTCCCAGCATCAGGGGCTTTTCCAATGAGTCAGTTCTTCGCAACAGGTGGCCAAAGTACTGGAGCTTCAGCTTTAGCATCAGTCCCTCCAATGAATATTCAGGACTGATTTCCTTTAAGATGGACTGGTTTGATTTCCTTGTAATCCAAGGGACTCTCAAGAGTCTTCTCCAACACCACAGTTCAAAAACAACAATTCTTTGGTGCTCAGCTTTCTTTATAGTCACAAGTCTTTATAGTCCAACACATCCATACATGACTACTGGAAAAACCATAGACTTGACTGGATAGACCTTTGTTGGCAAAGTAATGCCTCTCTTTTTTAATATGCTGTCTAGGTTGGTCATAACTTTCCTTCCAAGAGGTATGTGTCTTTTAATGTCATGGCTGCAGTCACCATCTGCAGTGATTTTGAAACTCCCAAAAAATAAAATCAGCCACTCTTTCCACTGTTTCCCCATCTATTTGCCATGAAGTGATGGAAACTGATGCCATGATCTTAGTTTTCTGAATGTTGAGCTTTAAGCCAACTTTTTCACTCTCCTCTTTCACTTTCATCAAGAGGCTCTTTAGTTCCTCTTCACTTTCTGCATTGAGTGTGGTGTCATCTTCATATCTGAGGTTATTGATATTTCTCCTGGCAATCTTGATTCAGCTTGTGCTTCCTCCAGCCCAGCATTTCTCATGATGTATTCTGCATATAAGTTAAATAAGCAGGGTGACAATATACAGCCTTGATGTACTCCCTTTCCTATTTGAAACCAATCTGTCATTCCATGTCCAGTTCTAAATGTTGCTTCCTGACCTGCCTACAAATTTCTCAAGAGGCATGTCAAGTGGTCTGGTATTCCCATCTCTTGAATTTTCCACAGTTTGTTGTGATCCACACAGTCAAAGGCTTTGGCATAGCCAATAAAGCAGAAATAGATGTTTTTCTGGAACTCTCTTGCTTTTTTGATGATCCAGAAGATATTGGCAATTTGATCTCTGGTTCCTCTGCCTTTTCTAAAACCAGCTTGAACATCTGGAAGTTCTCGGTTCATGTATTGCTGAAACCTGGCTTGGAGAATTTTGAGCATTACTTTACTAGAGTGTGAGATGATTGCAATTGTGTGGTAGTTGGAGCATTCTTTGGTATTGCGTTTCTTTGGGATTGGAATGAAAACTGACCTTTTCCAGTCCTGTGGCCATGGCTGAGTTTTCCAAATTTGCTGGCATATTGAGTGCAGCACTTTCACAGCATCATCTTTCAGGATTTGAAATAGCTCAACTGGAATTTCATCATTTCTACTAGCTTTGTTCGTAGTGATGCTTCCTAAGGCCCACTTGACTTCACATTCCAGGATGTCTGGCTCTAGGTGAGTGATCACACCATCATGATTATCTGGGTCGTGAAGGTCTTTTTTGTACAGTTCTTCTGTGTATTCTTGCCACCTCTTCTTAATATCTTCTGCTTCGAAGAAAAAGGGATCAAATGCTATATAAAAAAGATGCAGGCTCTAGACAAAATGTGTCAGGGTATTTAGATAAATCTCAATAATTAGAATATTCAGGGACTTCCCTGATGGTCCTGTAGTTAAGACTTTGTCTTCTAATGCAAGGGGTTTGATCCCTGGTCTGGAAGCTAAGATCCCATAGGCCTCCTGGCCGAAAAACAAGAATATAAACAACAGAAGCAATGTTGTAACAAATTCAAAAAGACTTTAAAAATGGTTCACATAAAAAAAAATCTTAAAATATTCAGCTCCTCTATAACTTTGCTTATTTTTTGTTTGCTTGATCTATAGAAAGCTTTCACTAGTTTCTTTTTTGTTGGTTTTTCAATACATTTCCAATCGATTTTTCCTTGAAAACTATTTTGAGGCAGCATTGTTTGGCACATAGTTTTATTGTGGATATATAACTTTCCCCTTATGTCTGCAGCTTGGAAATTTTGTACATGACCAGCATAGATCTTCTTGGTTTAGGTAAGCAATGAAATCAGCTTTGTGATTTTTATTTCAGGTATTGAGTCATGATCTCACTCTTTAACAATACTCACCCTGACTCATTGGGTTATTATTAAAGGTTAAAATGAAAGTAGTAAACATTCAGTAAATATTAGCTATTATTTTTTCCATGCTATGTTACTTAATGCATAAAGGTTTAACATAGCTCGGATCTTCTCAGTACAAGATAGGTATTTTCCCCCTTCAGGGCTTTTAATTTCATTTTTGTCTTATATTAGTATTACAAACCTTCCCTCCTTCCTTCTTTCCTTTGAAATTTCCTGAACAATGTTTTGAGCTTTGCCAATTTGCTTGCCTTTTATCCTTTTGTTATTTTTGATCAGAAGAATCTTTAAGGCAGAGAGTCAATTTAACAATTAATATTTTATTTTAATTGAATATTTTGTTGCCACGAGGAAGAGTTATGTATTGTGTTCATGCTTAACTTTAGGTTCTTTTAGGGAGTTAATTCAGTTCACATCTTTATTAAAAATCTTCTCTATCTCTAAATCCAGGACCTCAGTATTTTAATTTAGCTATTTAAAATAGGAGATGGAAATGGGGAGGTGAGAAGTTGACAGTGAATGGAGTAGGAAGCAGGCTAGGGCTGGTGTAGACTCTGTAATTATGTGTCTGAACTATAGTATTCTATAGACCTGGGACCTCACTGACCAGGGTTTTGGAATTTCTCATGTTTGGTTTGAGACCACATGGGAGTATTTTTATAATCTTTTTACCTGAGAGTCGAATAGACCACCCATCCCGTAGTTTTTGCTGCTCAGCAAGTGGAGCCTTTTCTCTGTGAAACAGTCTTGCATATGAAACTGAACCGAGGTCTGTTAATTACTTGGTAAGTATACAGACTGTGAAATGAGTAAGAATTGCAGATCAAGACCTGTATAAATCTATAATCACAGTCCAGTTGGACATGCACCTTTCATCCAGGTTTGTATTAATGACATAATTTCCAAAATTCTCTCCCTCAGTTTTTAGTATTTGAAATAATCTCTTTTTTTTTTGAGTGATATCAAATGACTTCCTATGTCATGAGCCTTATATGCCTCTAGAGCCTTATGTGAGCTCCTATTTTATTTCAGTAGAGAGAATTCTCTTTGTTTCATATTTATTTGATAGCCTTTTTTTAATTAAAAAAAAAAAAGATAGGCTAGATAAAGGTTTTTCAGCCTCAGAATTCTTGCAAATTGGGCCAGATAAGTCTTTGTTGTTAGGTCTGTGACTTCAACTCCTTAGTAGCAGTTGCTATCTTATCTTTTTCTAGCATCTCCCCCAATTTAGGAGAAAAGATGCATGTGGTGATTATGTCATGTAAAGAAGTGTCAGAGATGACAGGAAGCTTTACAGAAAAGTACAGGAGTCAAAGATATGGTTACCAAACCTTGGGGTTTTTTATTAAGATTTTTTTTTAACATGGGCCATTTTTAAAAGTCTTTATTGAATTTATTACAATATTGCTTTTGTTTTATATTTTTTGGCCATGAAGCATGTGGGATCTTAGCTCCTTGATGACACCCCACACCTCACATTGGAAGGCACACCCCTCCAATGTGATTAAACTCACACCCCCTGCATTGGAAGGCAAAGTCTTAACCACTAGATCACCACGGAAGTCCCACCAAACCTTGGTTTTAACCCCAGTTTTGCTGTTTGATGCTGGACAAGTATTTAGATTCTTGGTTCTTTTAGTTTATCATCTGTTACATGGTTGATCTCTAAAGTAGCCTCTAGTGATGTGAATTATTCATCTTTATGTCCCTGCCTTTATGCCTCATTGACTTGCCAAGATACATGAAAGAAAATAATAGAATCAATATCCATTCCTTCTTTAATAAGCCTACCATGTTACTTTGTAGTATACAGTGAATGTGTTCCAAAAATTGGCCTGTGCACACAATCAACGTTCTGTGAATTGTATTCAATTTGTTAGGAAACAAAGACATTTTCCTTAGAAAAGTATCCTGCTACAACTCCTTTTGAAATGGGAGCAGCATACCCCTAGTTTGTTTTGTTTGAGATTTCAAGTTTGGGCATATATAGCTTTATAGCATAAATTCTCAGTGTTCTCCATGAGCTAGTAATCCTTTTAGATTTGTATTCACTGTAGATTGAGATAAATATGGCTTCTTGGCCTCCCAGTGAATTCTGGGAGAATGGAGTTCTTGGTCCCCAGACCTTTCTGTTATAGATATCAAAGCAAGTCAGTATATCACAATGATTAAGGTCACTGGAAGCAGACTGCCTGGGCTCTTGCTCAGCTCTGGTCTTTACCAACTCTATGGCATCGGGGAACTCTTAACCTTATTGTATCTTAGTTTGCTCATGTGCATAGTGGAGGTAAAAATAGTACCTATCTCATGTTATTACTGTAAGACTTACAGTGCCTGTGCCTTTTATATGATAAGTGGTAAAAATAATTAATTTCTGAAGCCTATTCTAGCATTGATATGCTTGTAGATTGTAAAGGCAAAGCTAGAGGAGGGTGTACAAAAGCCTGGGTTATTTTTTTCAACTTACTTAGAACACTGTTCACAAAGCAGTTATTTAAAATAGGGCTCTCTGTAGTGTTTTTGAGATTCTCTGGTGTATATTTAATTTCTTGCTCTTCCTAAGTGCTTCCAATGCACTTAGATGGCTTCACAGTTGAATTTTTCTCTCATCTGTTGTGGAATTCACTAAAGATAGTATATAACTATAAATAAGCCTACCCATGCAACTGTAACCATGGCAACCACCGGCCTTCAAATGGGGAGAGAGGGGCCCACAAGGCTGGTCTCAACTTCACAACAGCCTGATATGTCCCCTTATAGATTAGACAGCTCAGAATTGTGCTTTGCACACAACACAGTCATTCATTGCTTTCTATAGTGTGCCCATCATTTTCTTTAATCTCATGCAATTCATTTCTGACTCTTAACACATTCTTTGAAAGCACTGTACTAGGTCCTGGGGGGATAAAAAATGACTTAAACTAAGTCTTTCCACCCCCATACAGTGGCATCTTCCTAACATTTATATATCTTAGGCTACTCCCTCACTAAAACCTCTTCAATGGCTCCTTGGTGGATATAGAATTTCACTTTTGCTTTCTTTTAGCTTCATTTCTCTCTCTCTCTCCCATAGCACTGTAAACTTCAGGCTTTGTCTGAAAATTCTATGCTCTCCAATACTGTTCTCTCTGTATGAAATTTTCTCCCAACTCTCTTTTTTGCCTTTCATATTTTTACTTTTCCCCCTATTTCAGCTTAAGTACTTCCCCTTGTGAAATTTTCTGTTATGATGTGGTCTTAAGACTTATTTACATAGAAGTCAATTAATCTCCCTTACTCATATGAATGAGCCAATGGGATCAAGCACTTACCTTACTGCTGCTGCTAAGTCACTTCAGTCGTGTGCGACTCTGTGCGACCCCATAGACGGCAGCCTACCAGGCTCCCCCGTCCCTGGGATTCTCCAGGCAAGAACACTGGAGTGGGTTGCCATTTCCTTCTCCAATGCATGAAAGTGAACGTGAAAGTGAAGTCACTCAGTCGTGTCCTACTCTTCGTGACCCCGTGGACTGCAGCCTACCAGGCTCCTCCGTCCATGGGATTTTCCAGGCAAGAGTACTGGAGTGGGTTGCCATTGCCTTCTCCGACTTATCTTATTGCTGCAGCTGCTGCTAAGTAGCATCAGTCATGTCCGACTCTGTGCGACCCCATAGATGGAAGCCCACCAGGCTCCTCCGTCCCTGGGATTCTCCAGGCAAGAACACTGGAGTGGGTTGCCATTTCCTTCTCCAATGCATGAAAGTGAAAAGTGAAAGTGAAGTCATTCAGTCGTGTCCGACTCTTAGCGACCCCATGGACTGCAGCCTACCAGGCTCCTCCCTCCTTGGGATTTTCCAGGCAAGAGTACTGGAGTGGGGTTCATTGCCTTCTCTGACTTATCTTACTAGGTACCAGCAAAGGAAAAACAAAACAACAAAAAATTCAAAACCTCATTTATCAGAAAGAATGGAAATGGCAAATGTTATTTAGGCTAGTCTCAACATATAAGATGCTCTTGATCTGATATTCTTCTGTAAATGGATATGGCTGGTGAGAGTTGTGAATGCAGGTATTTGGTAAAAGGTGTTGGGTGGGCATTGGTGATAGATACTACAAAAAGTGAATTTATAGGATCTGACTGATTATAAATGGGAGACTAAAAAAAGGAAGTATAATAATTATATACTATAATATTATATATTAATATATTATAATTATATTAATATATTATAATTACAGTTGTATTATTTTTATATGTATATTAAAATATAATAATCATTATTCTCATTGTCACCTGGACATTTTATCTTACCTCTTTTAAAAATTATAATATTTATAATTGTTAGTATAATTATAATAATAGTAGTGATGTCTTACATTATTGGAACAGGAAACAGAAAAAGACTATATTTGGGGGTGGAGTTACATGTGCATTTTGATCCATTGCGTTTGAGATACCATTAGAATATACATGTCTAGTACTAGGTCAGAAAGATACTAAAGATATAGAACAGAAAACCATCAATATAGGTGGAAGTTTAAGACAGTGGCATGAACAAAACAGCTGAAGGAGGGGTAGACTAAGAGGAAACCCTACATTCAAGGAGACTCAGAAAGGATCACTAAGAGAGACACACTTGGAGTACAAGGGCCCCAGCCAGGTGAGGAGAAGGAGGCATTCTGCCTGTGAGCCAAGTGTGAAGGAATGAAATTGCATGAGAGTAAGTATAAATATGGGTTTCCCTGGTGGTTCAGACAGTAAAGAATCCGCCTGCAATGCAGGAGACCGGGGTTCGATCCCTGGGTTGGGAAGATCCCTGGAGGAGGGCGTGGCAACCCACTTCAGTATTTTTGCCTGGAGAATCCCATGGACAGAGGAGGCTGGTGGGCTACAGTCCATGGGGTGCAAAGAGTCAGAAACGACTGAGCGACTAAGCACAGCACAGCACAAAGTTTACTGTTTTTTGTCTCTATCCCTCCATTGATATTGAGTTCCCTGAAGACAGGTATCTTTGTTCTGTTGTGAAGTATCCTAAATGATAGAACAGTGCTTAGCACATAGTAGTAGTTCAATAAATATTTGTTAAATAAAATTAAGATAACTTAAGAAATGTGGGTCTCAGTGAAGGCACATAATGGGTATTAGTTTTTATTGAACCAGAAAACCTATATGAAAACTTTACTTTTCATGGTTACTTTTTGGTTTTAATTTGTGACAAATTTCTTAAGTTATGAAACTAAATTATCCCCCTTCCTTTTTCAGACACCCACTTCTCTATCTCTTTCCATATATAGTTGTAGTTATAATCTACTCTAATAGATCACTCACATGTAGAATAAAATCCTATCAATATATTTAAATCTCATACAGTCATTTTGCATTTTAAATTTCTGTCTCTCTCATTTATTGATTTAATTAAGAGAGCTGAGTTAGTTCTAGATATCTAGAAAGCCTCTGAAAGTTGGAGGAGATAATATTTTTTGTTGGTGGTCAAGGAAGGACTATGATTGTAGCATTACTGAAAACTGCCTCTTCTTACCTGGAGGTGAAATGACCTTGTTTTCTACCACACTTCTCTATGGAGTGCTGATATTTACCATAGAAAAAGATTCTCAGTTTTGCCGAATAAATTTTGGGTAAGCAGGTAACTCAACTCAATTGTGGGAATCAGTGAACTACTTTCATGTTTCATAGTTATTCTATTCATTTACCTCAAAAGTGGCTGTGAGATTGTTAGATAATATAATTTGCTTTTCCCCATCTTTGAGAATCTTGTGAAAGTGATCAAAATAACTTGAGATCAAAGTGGGTTTCTTACAACTTGAAAAGAGCAGTGACCTTAAACCAAGCTTAAGCCAAGGAGAGCACAATAAGCTTTCCTGCCCTCTCCCAGGAGCGACAGACTTTGTCTCTTACAAAACTTTCAGATCAAGGGAGATTTACTCTCATTCTCTTCTTCATCCTCACACTTAGGTGTGTCTTGACCATGGAGGTAATCTCTTTCAACTCTCCTCTCCTGCCTCTAATCTTTTTCATAAACATTCCATGAAGATCAGGGGAAATGATTTTGTGGGTGAATGCAGACTTCTCTTATGTTGGGACTTTCAGGCATTCTCAACCATCTCACCAACCCAAATATGCTCCTTAACATTTAACTAAAATCTCAGATGTTTTCTTGCCCGTTTATGTGGTGGCTACCTCCAGCTCTGCTGCTCTGCAAAGGTGTGAGATTCATTTCTTCCTGGAGAGCATTGCCATCCTTTTGGATTTTAGTTTCCTAGCTTACCTGTGGCCTCAGCTCTGTGAGAGGCTCAAACATGATTTTTATAGGATATCTGACTTATTCCTGTTGTTAGAGTAGGAGCTATGTTCTCCACTTGGTTTCTATACCTAGATGGAAGATATTTTTAATATTGGAAGGATTATTTGGTTCTTTGCCCAATCTCTTCAGTTATTTCTGAATCTATTTCCTACTCACATTTGGAAGCTTTTCTTTTATTCTTTAAGCATATCAGATATAGCAATTTTATATTTTGTGCCTAGTAATACCATTACCTGGGATCTATGCAGATCTAATTCTGCTGTCTATTGCTTTTGATGTCTCTCAGTGATTGTTCTTTGTGTTTTTGTATGTTTTGGGATGTTAGACTGTGAGCACATGGTTTATTTGAATGTTATCTTTGGGAATTTTTGAAGCCTGGATTGAAGGTGAATTCCTTTAGAGAGGATTTGTGTTTACTTCTGCATGGAGCATAGCCAACCATTTCATATTAAATTAGTTGATTGAGGTTTTGCCTACCACACTGGTAGCATGAGAGGTGGTTTGTAATTATGCATTCTTGGTGGGCTGCCATCTATGGGGTCGCACAGAGTCGGACATGACTGAAGCGACTTAGCAGCAGCAGCAGCAGGGAGGATATCCTTTTTTCCCCTGTACCCAGCACCAAAGCCAAGACAATGCAATGTCTGTATCATGCCATTTGAGAAGGTGGACTTACTTTTCATTCATTATTTTACTTACAAATCAGCTCCTAGAGGTCCCAGCTTTATTTGGGTGGAGTGAAGGGGGGAATTTGCCTCTCTTGAGGAGGTCTGTGACATTTTCTCTCTTCTCCACAACCTGGATAGCCATAAAATGAGAAGATTAACATCTCCACAGAAACTTAATAAAAAGTAAAAAGTCAGATTTTTTTTCTTTTTCTTTTTGCTCATTTTCCTTTTATGTCTTCATTTGATTTCTGTGAGTTCTTTACTTTGTACCTGCTCTGCAAATGCAGTAATTAAAAATGTCTTTTGTCAGCATTTACTTATGAGGACTATTTGGATATCTAACATGCTGTTGTTGTTTCAGTCACTAAGTCATGTTGGACTCACTGCAACCCCATGGACTGTAGCCTGCCAGGCTCCTCTGTCTATAGGATTTCCCTGGCAAGTCTACTAGAGTGGGTTGCCATTTCTTTTTCCAGGGGATATTCCTGACCCAGGAATTGAACCCTTGTCTCCTGCTTGGCAGGCGGATTCTTTACCACTGAGCCACCTCAGAAACCCCCATTATTAATATGTTACACAGACAGAAACAGAATTCCTCTTTTAAAATTTCTGTATTGCCATGTTAGTGAGATCTTGCTGCTGCTGCTGCTGCTGCTAAGTTGCTTCAGTTGTGTCTGACTCTGTGCGACCCCATAGACAGCAGCCCACCAGGCTCCCCCGTCCCTGGGATTCTCCAGGCAAGATCACTGGAGTGGGTTGCCATTTCCTTCTCCAATGCAGGAAAATGAAAAGTGAAAGTGAAGTCACTCAGTTGTGTCTGACCCTCAGCGACCCCATGGACTACAGCCTTCCAGGCTCCTCCATCCATGGGATTTTCCAGGCAAGAGTACTGGAGTGGGGTGCCATTGCCTTCTCAGAGTGAGATCTTAGGAAAGAGAAAAAAGAATTTCTATTTTATGTCATGTTTTTTAACTTCAGAAACCAAATACTTCAAGGAACATAGAGTTATTCAAATGGACATTTACAGATTTATTTAAGACTAACAGGACTGGAAAAGGTCAGTTTTCATTCCAATCCCAAAGAAAGGCAATGCCAAAGAATGCTCAAACTACCGCACAGTTGCACTCATCTCACATGCTAGTAAAGTCATGCTCAAAATTCTCCAAGCCAGGCTTCAGCAATATGTGAACCGTGAACTTCCTGATGTTCAAGCTGGTTTTAGAAAAGGCAGAGGAACCAGAGATCAAATTGCCAACATCTGGTGGATCATGGAAAAAGCAAGAGAGTTCCAGAAAAACATCTATTTCTGCTTTATTGGCTATGCCAAAGCCTTTGACTGTGTGGATCACAATCAACTGTGGAAAATTCTTCAAGAGATGGGAATACCAGACCACCTGACCTGCCTCTTGAGAAACCTATATGCAGGTCAGGAAGCAACAGTTAGAATGGGACATGAAACAACAGACTGGTTCCAAATAGGAAAAGGAGTACGTCGAGGCTGTATATTGTCACCCTGCTTATTTAACTTCTATGCAGAGTACATCATGAGAAATGCTGCGCTGGAAGAACACAAGCTGGAATCAAGATTGCAGGAAGAAATATCAATAACCTCAGATATGCAGATGATACCACCCTTATGGCAGAAAGTGAAGAGGAACTAAGAAGCTTCTTGATGAAAGTGAAAGAAGAGAGTGAAAAAGTTGGCTTAAAGCTCAACATTAAGAAAACGAAGATCATGGCATCCAGTCCCATCACTTCATAGGAAATAGATGGGGAAACAGTGGAAACAGTGTCAGACTTTATTTTTTCGGGGCTCCAAAATCACTGCAGATGGTGACTGCAGCCATGTAATTAAAAGACACTCCTTGGAAGGAAAGTTATGACCAACCTAGATAGCATATTTAAAAGCAGAGACATTACTTTGCCAACAAAGGTTCATCTAGTCAAGGCTGTGGTTTTTCCTGTGGTCATGTATGGATGTGAGAGTTGGACTGTGAAGAAGGCTGAGTGCCGAAGAATTGATGCTTTTGAACTGTGGTGTTGGAGAAGACTCTTGAGAGTCCCTTGGACTGCAAGGAGATCCAACCGGTCTATTCTGAAGGAGATCAGCCCTGGGATTTCTTTGGAGGGAATGATGTTGAAGCTGAAACTCCAGTACTTTGGCCACCTCATGTGAAGAGTTGACTCATTGGAAAAGACTCTGATGCTGGGAGGGATTGGGAGCAGGAGGAGAAGGGGACGACAGAGGATGAGATGGCTGGATGGCATCACTGACTTGATGGACGTGAGTCTGAGTGAACTCCGGGAGTTGGTGATAGACAGGGAGGCCTGGCATTCTGTGATTCATGGGGTTGCAAAGAGTCGGACACAACTGAGCAACTGAACTGAACTGACTGAATGTTATTTATACTGAATCCCAAATTTCTTGTTCTCAGAACATCACTCCCCATAGGTTATTTTGTTACTGATTATAAGTATATGGCTAACTGGCATATTGTCAGGCTGACTGTTTTCAGGAGACATAGGATAATCAAAGAAGGAAAATTGTATTGATCTATGTTCCTAAATTCCAATCTCATTGTTTTCATGAACCTGGGATGATGGTTTTGTTGTTTTGTCTCTAAGTCGTGTCTGACTCTTTTGCAACCCCATGGACTGTAGCCTGCCAGGATCCTCAGGAAAAAGAAGATTTGATATTCTTTCTTTCTCTTCTTTGAACAACTCAGCATTCTTCCAGACCTCTGATTTATCATTCAGGTTCTACCAGAAAAGTGATGACTGTTTTCTCAATTTTCCCAAGGATGGTAAACACTACCATCCTACCTGTACAGGAAAGAAGTTAATTCATTATATACAATAGGTACCTTAGGCTGGCATTATGGCTTAATTCTCTCTTGGACCCTCACATGAGAATGACTGCTAGACTGTTCTCTTCCACTTGCCATTTGTCAGGAGACTCTTCAGTTGACTCCACTTACAAAGGAAATAAGCAGCTTGGATTTTTAAAGGGATTGTAGGAAAAGGGAGGAAAAGAGAAGAGAAGGCCTTTTTCTGTAATTCATTGTAGTATTCCATTGCCTTCCATATTTCATTTCAAAATGGTAGGGGGATTGAAACCATGTATCAGTTCAGTAAAGAGGATGTGATTTTTCTGAATAAGCCATTGTTTTAGAAGTGTCATTTGTTTCCATGGCTCAAGGAGAGTTTTCTTGAAGAAAAATAAGTGAGTCTAATTTTAAAATGTGAGTTTTCATTCCAGCTGTCACCTTTACTCTGTGTAGGGTGAAATTGTCATGACACCAATCAAAGGCTAGTGAATCACTTCAGTTCTATTAAAACCTAAATGATTGTTAAATTTATTTTAAATCTCTCAAGTTTTTGTACTTTGGGATAACAGCTGTGGTATAAATGTACCCTAGAGAATTAACTTTGAATTAAACTGTAAATACCTAACTGTGATCTCCTTTGTAGTAGAATGCCATAGAACAAACCACTGGCCAAAGTGAATTCTTTAAATTATTTTAATTAATCCTAAGCCAGTTATTAATCTTTATTCTATCTGTCCCCCCAGAGAACCATTATTCTAGAATTGATCAGATTCCCTTTCACTCTCATACTTGAAAACATTTAAAAGCTCTCTATTACATGATGAATAAAATGAGAGATTATTATTAGGGAACTCGAGATTCAAAATCAAGCTTTTAGTCTAGACATACTGCCTATCCTTTGTATTAACACCCCATGCCTTTGCTCATGCTCGTCTTTTACCTGGAGTACCTTTTTTTAATGATTTCCCAAATGCTAAACTCTTGTTAATCCCTCAGCTATAAACTCAACATTACCTTTACTTTTCTTCAGTAATAGGAAAGTGGTGTGATTCTCAAACTTGGTTGCACATGGAATCACACAGATAACTTAAAAGAAAGGAAAGAAAGAAAGGAGGAGGGAGGAAAGAAGGAAGTAAAGAAGGAAGACCAATTATTTCTGAGTCCCAACTCCAGATATTCTGATTCAGTTGGTCTGAAGTGCATCCTAGGGATCAATATTGTTTTAAAAGGTCCCCAGATGGCTCTAACATGTAGTCAAGTAGAACCCCTCATGGTGTGATTGGTAGCCCAGATGATGTGAATCTTGATCTTACCACTGTCTTACTTTGTTGCTTAACTTCTATTTATTTCAGTTTTCTCATCTGTAAAATTACAAAAACTAATCATGTTTAATTCTGAAGGTTCTTGTGAACATTAGTTTAGATGATGCAGGTAAAGAGACTTAGCCTAAAACCTGCTCTAGTACATATTGGCCAAGACCAATAGGCAAATTAGCTGTTGCCTTCTGTTCTGTAAAAATTCCTGAAACAGAGACTTTTTGGAGAGTGCTTTCAGTAATACTTTTAAAACAGGCTAAAAAATACTATCTTATTCTCTCCAAATTTCTGGATGTCCCTGGTGGCTCAGATGGTAAAGCATTCACCTTTAGAGGATTCCTAAAGAATGCAAGAGGTGCAAGAGACATGGGTTTGATCCTTCAGTCTGGAAGATCCCCTGGAGAAGGGAATGGCAACCCACTCCAGTATTCTTGCCTGGAGAAGTCAATGGACAGAAGAGCCTGGTGGGCACAGTCCATGGGGTCACAAAGAGTCGGACACGACTTAGCAACTATCACTTTCACTTTCAGAAGGAAGTTATGAATATTGAGAAAGTGTCAGACAACATAAATTTATAAATCATGTTTCAGCTATTAAAGGCTAAACTGGAAGAGTTTTTGAAGCTTCAGTATTAATACTCTAATAATTTCCTAAACTCTTCAATTTGTTGTTGTTCAGTTGCTAAGTCATGTCCAGCTTTGTGACCCCATGGACTGAAGCACCCCATGGACTTCAATAAAATTTTCTAATTCTCTACCTATTACTTCTCCTTCCCAACTCCTTGCATATTTGCTATTTACCTAAACAACTATTATGTCGTGTCTCAAGATTGGAACACCATAATTGGGTTAATTTCTTACAGACAGTATTGGATCATGGTGTTCCTTGGAAAACAGAAATTTGAGAAGGTAAACAGAGATATTAAATTCTCTTTGCCAGAGTACTGATAAAGAATGCTTCTGGGGATATAATAATAGCCCTGAAAAGAGATATGACTGTATAAAGATGCTGAAAAGAAATCTAAATTTAATCTGTGTATTCTTCATGATTAAATGGAAAATTAAAACCGGCTTAATAGTCATGCTGTTAAGTGTTTCATGGCATTTTAATAGCATATTTCAAATTTAGTACCAAACTCATTATACAATATTTCAAATATCAACATTTTACCATACCACAGGACCATTAGAATGTACATTGTTTTCCTGTGGGAATTATATACCACTTCTTATTTATTAGCCTTGGGGCATATTTCAGAGTTCTTAGTACTACTATTTATTATCCAAAGGAGACAAAATGAAAGTAAACTACAGTCTCGGTTACTTCTAAAATCTAGATGATATTGTAAGGTATTTTCTATTTCTATTTCTGCCTTTGTTTTCTTTAAAAAGAAACAACAGGTATCTTGTTTCTGTTTAGAGAAATAATGTAGGCTAATTAACATTTTGAAAGCAAATGGAAGCAAAACAAAGTAAATGAAAACCTCTAATAAGTTCATGACATGGTGATGATGACCAATGAGATTCTGTTACTTTATACTTTTAGCCCTTTTTCTATGATATATATATATATATATATATATATATATATATATATATACTATGACATATATATATATATATGGAAATATCCTAGAGTTATTGTTACAAAGCTGCAAGTTCAAATATTAAAAATGTTTCTGCATCTTAATTTTTATGTTCATTGGTTGCTTTAGTGAAAGTTGGGGGAAAGGTATAAGACATGTATTATTCTGCTGCTGCTGCTGCTAAGTCGCTTCAGTCATGTCCGACTCTGTGCAACCCCATAGACGGCCACCCACCAGGCTTCCCCGTCCCTGGGATTCTCCAGGCAAGAACACTGGAGTGGGTTGCCATTTTCTGCACCATCTTATTCAGAAATCTTCTATAATGTTTTAAACAGGTGAATTGAGAATGAGAAGGAACCAGACTCTGGTTGTCACATGAAAGCTAGGAATACAGGTGAAGATGAGGGGTCAGGTTGTCTAATGTGAGTAAGAGCAAAATCAGAAGCAGAAAGAAAGGGAAGACACAAAGGTGAGACCCGGAGGCTGGGACAAAAACAGGGCCAGAGAAGCAGATTCTAGACAGATAGGGGAGTCTGAAGGATCTTACATCTTTTCTTTTATTCTGTCCTATTTGACATTAACTGCAAAACAGAACACAAGAGACAAACTGTCACTGTGTTTCTCTGCATAGATGAAAGTGCAAATACTCTAATCATTCACTCCTCATCTCTGCTGTGTCTTTATTTCTGAAGGCAGTTTCATTATTTTGACCTCCAAAGAAATAAAGGGATTGAGCATGAGAGAGTCAAACATCCAGTCAGGATTAAGGGGAGGTATGAGCTCCACAGGGGTAACTGATATTCAATGCTTTTGCAACTCTCAGGCAAAATGTTGCCTATTTCTTCCTCTGTATTAATATCCCACCTAACAAACTAGAAATCTCGTAAGCTAGCTACCATGAACTTCATTTACATCCAAGGAAAATGATGTTCAGAGAAGTTAAATCTTGTTCAAATTAATACCTATAATGATTTAAATTCAGGTCTATTGACCATGAAGGATGATGTATGCTTTTAAAAACCTTTGAAATCATTGAGAGGAATTCTGGAATAGTAAAATCATGGGAACTCCGTAGACTTTAAGTGTGTGAACAAAATCCCTTAGTGGGAAGACAATTTCAAATCATATACAGGGAACTCATTTACTCAAGATTTGGTGTTATCTAAGATCAATCTGTTTAAGAAAGATTTTCAGAAGTTTGCCATAGGAGAAGTATAGCTATTTGGATACATTTTCAACTTCTAAGGCTTTGTGTTCTTAGTAGGGAAAAAAGATATTGTCCTCTCACAAAAGTCTCTGTGAGGCAGCAAAGTACACTAGGAAAAATGTGAGCCTTGAAGACAAATGAATTGAGGTCCAAATTTCAATAGCACTGTTAATTATTTTTAGATATTAGGCTTCTCTGGTGGTTCAGATGGTAAAGAATCTGCCTGCAATGCAGGAGACCTGGGTTTGATCTCTGGGTCCAGAAGATACCCTGGTGAAGGGAATGGCAACCCACTCCAGTATTCTTACCTGGACAATTCCATGGACAGAGGAGCCTGGCGGGCTACAGTCCATGAAGTCGTGCAAAGAATCAGACATGACTGAGCAACTAACACTTCACTTTTCATTGGCCGCATTTATGTTCTGAGTCTGAATTTCTGCATTTGTATGAGGGAATAATAATTCTCTTTCTCATAATATTGCTATGCTGATTAAATGAGATTATAGATTGTGGAAAGCTGTCTAGAAACATAGGCTGACAACAACTATTACTATACAGTGAAAAAAAATCATTCTTCCCCAAAATGCCCAATGTTATTCTTGGTTGTTTCAAAGCACTAAATGTGATTGCATAGTTGCTTTGTAAGCCAGGTGTGAAAAGAGGCACTTTTCCAGAGAGTTTCAGTAATCCTATCAGCCAGTTCTGGACCAACTCAAGGTACCATGTGAACCTGGTGTCCATCTGTTGTTTCAGTAAATCTAATTCCTATTTGCAGTTAAACAAAACAGGCAAGAACATCGACCATTGCTGATTCATTGACAATTTGTTTGCTCCCTGTATGATCAAGCATCTCAATTAATTGTCTAAATCTCAACTTGGAATAGCCTGAAATGAATTTCTTTAACTTTGGCCAAATATTGAAACAGTTAGTGGAAAATACAGATCTACTTTTACCTAGACATTCAATTAACCTTTTATTATATCTGCCTGAACTTCACCTTCCTTCCTCAAATATTCTTGACCCACAGAATAAAATCTAAGCTTTCAAAAGTGCATGTCAAGGCATTCATGAATTAATTTCCGCTATTTCTGTCCCATATTCCCTGCTTCTCTCCATGCTTTCTGCTTTCTAGTCACAATGGCTTCTCAGAGTCCGCAACTGCCTCCTTTCTCTTTCTTTGTTGTCACACCATCTGCAACAGGTCCTCCCTTTATTTTCATCTTGGGTGAACATCACACCCCAGTGTAGAACCTGGATTCTTGATCAGCTGTCAAGGGGCCTGCTGACTCAATGGGGAGTAGGGAACCTTAACTTGTGGAAAAGCTGATAGATAATTTTTTTTTCCTTCTTATTCAGTTCGGTTCAGTCGCTCAGTCATGTCCGACCCTTTGTGACCCCATGAACCGCAGCACACCAGGCTTCCCTGTCCATCACCAATGGGCAGAGTCTACCCAGACCCATGTCCACTGAGTTGGTGATGCCATCCAACCATCTCATCCTCTGTCATCCCCTTCTCCTCCTTTTTCTTATTTTTTTAAAATTTATTTTATTTTATTTTTTAACTTTACAATGTTGTATTGGTTTTGCCATATATCAACATGAATCCACCACAGGTATACACGTGTTCCCCATCCTGAACCCTCCTCCCTCCTCCCTCCCCGTACCATCCCTCTGGGTCATCCCAGTGCAACAGCCCCAAGCATCCAGTATCATGCATCGAACCTGGACTGGCGACCCGGGTGGCTCATCTGAAGAGGAACTGAGGGAGTGTATTTGCTGAGTGACATGCTCTGTGTCTTTGCTTGTCAAGCTGTTATTATAGTTTATAACATCACCTTGTATCATATCACCCGTTGTTTCCTTTCTTTTTTTTTTTTTCTTTTGTCACTTTTATAGTCTTGGGCTTATACCTACCAAATGAAGCATTAACTCCTAAATTCTTATTTTAGGTTCTACCTGTCAAGGAACTCAGGTTAAACACTTGTTCAGTCGCTAAGTGCTGTCAGATTCTTTGTGACTCCATGGACTGCGGCACTCCAGGCTTCCTCGACCTTCACTGTCTCCTGGAATTTGCTCAGACTCTGTCCATTGAGTAGATGATGCCATCCAACCATCTCATACTCTGCCACCCTCTTCTACTTTTACCTTCAATCTTTCCCAGCATCCCGATCTTTTCCAAGGAGTCTGCTCTTCTAAGGTGGCTAAAGTATTGGAGCTTCAGCTTCAGCATCAGTCCTTCCAATGAAAATTCAGGGTTGTTTTCCTTTAGGATTGACTGGTTTGATCTCCTTGCAGTCCAAGGGACTCCCAAGAGTCTTCTCCAACACCACAGTTTAAAAGCATCAATGCTCTGGCACTCAGCTTTCTTTACAGTCCAACTCTCACATCCATACATGACCACTGGAAAATTGTATCTTTGACTATGCAGACCTTTGTTGGCAAGGTAATGTTTCTGCTTTTTAATATGTCATCTAGGTTTGTCATAGCTTTTCTTCCAAGGAGCAAGTGTCTTAATTTCATGGCTACAGTCACCATCCAAAGTGATTTTGGAGCCCAAGAAAATAAAGTCTGCCACTGTTTCCATTTTTCCCCTTTCAATTTTCCATGAAGCTATGGGACTGGATGCCAGGATTCGTTTTTGGAATGTTGAGTTTTAAGCCAACTTTTTCACTCTTCTCTTTCATCCTCATCAAGAGGCTCTTTAGTTCTTCTTTGCTTTCTGCCATTAGGATAGTATAATCTGCATATCTGAGGTTGTTGATATTTCTCCTGACAATCTTGATTTCAGCTTGTAATTCATCCAGCTTGATATTTTGCATATAAGTGAAATAAGCAGAGTGAAAATATATGGGCTTGACTTACTCCTTTTTGAATTTTGAAACAGTCCACTGTTCCCTATCCAGTTCTAGCTGTTGCTTCTTGACTCACAAAAAGGTTTCTCAGGAGGCAGGTAAGGTGGTCTGGTATTCCCATCTCTTTAAGAATTTTCTACAGTTTGTTGTGATCCACATAGTCAGAGGCTTTAGCATAGTCAATGAAGCAGAAGTACATGTTTTTTTTTTGGAATCCCCTTTCTTATTCTATGATCCAGCATATGTTGACAATTTGACCTCTGGTTCCTCTGCCTTTTCTAAATCCAGCCTGTACATCTGGAAGTTTATGTACTGCTAAAGCCTTGCTTGAAAGATTTTGAGCATTACCTTGCTTAGCATGTGAAATGAGTGTAATTGTATGGTAGTCTGAATATTCTTTAGCATTGCCCTTCTTTGAGATTGGAATGAAAACGGACTTTTTCCAGTCCTGTGGCCATTGGTGAGATCTCCAAATTTGCTGGTATATTGAGTGCAGCACTTTCACAGCATCATCTTTTAGGATTTGAAATAGCTCAGGTGACATTTCATCACCTCCACTAGCTTTGTTTGTAGTAAATCTTCCTAAGGTCCACTTGAGTTCACATTCCAGGATGTCTGGTTCTAGGTGAGTGACCACACCATCATGTTTGTCCGGGTCATTAGGGCCTTTTTTGTATAGTTCTTCTGGGTATTCTTGCCACCTCTTCTTAATACCTTTCCCTCTTTTAGGTCCTTGCTATGTCTGTCCTTTATTGTGCCCATCTTTGTGTGCTATGTTCCCTTGGTAATCCAGTTTTCTTGAAGAGATCTCTAGTCTTTCCCATTCTATAGTTTTTCTCTATTTCTTTGCATTGTTCACATAAGAAGGCTTTCTTCTCTCTCCTTGCTATTCTCTAGAACTCTGCATTCAGTTGGGGATATCTTTCCCTTTCTCCTTTGCCTTTCACTTTTCTTCTTTTCTTAACCATTTGTGAGGCCTCCTCAGACAACCATTTTGCCTTCTTGAATTTCTTTTTCTTTGGGCTGGTTTTGGTTACTGCCTCCTGTACTGTGTTACAAACCTCCATCCATAGTTCTTCAGGCACTCTGTCTACCAAATCTAATCCCTAGAACCTATTTGTCACTTCATCACTTCATGGGAAATAGATGGGGAAACAGTGGAAACTGTCAGACTTTATTTTTCTGGGCTCCAAAATCACTGCAGATGGTGACTGCAGCCATGAAATTAAAAGACGCTTACTCCTTGGAAAGAAAGTTATGACCAACCTAGATAGCATATTCAAAAGCAGAGACATTACTTTGCCAACAAAGGTCCATCTAGTCAAGGCTATGGTTTTTCCTGTGGTCATGTATGGATGTGAGAGTTGGACTGTGAAGAAGGCTGAGTGCCGAAGAATTGATGCTTTTGAACTGTGGTGTTGGAGAAGACTCTTGAGAGTCCCTTGGACTGCAAGGAGATCCAACCAGTCCATTCTGAAGGAGATCAGCCCTGGGATTTCTTTGGAAGGAATGATGCTAAAGCTGAAACTCCAGTACTTTGGCCACCTCACGCGAAGAGTTGACTCATTGGAAAAGACTCTGATGCTGGGAGGGATTGGGAGCAGGAGGAGAAGGGAACGACAGAGGATGAGATGGCTGAATGGCATCACTGACTCAATGGACATGAGTCTGAGTGAACTCCGGGAGTTGGTGATGGACAGGGAGGCCTGGCGTGCTGCGATTCATGGGGTCGCAAAGAGTTGGACACGACTGAGCGACTGAACTGAACTGAACTGAAAGTAACCTTGAAGTATTTAACTATTTTAATCTAGTTTCTTTGGACAAATTGGTGAAAATGAACAGCGTATCTCTAGCTGGTGTTACCTAAAATCCTTTGTGTTGTGTGCAGTCTTCTGGAATGTCTGACTTCCTAGGATTCCACAGCTAATCTTAGGATAAAACATGGCATAGTTAGATCAGTGGATTCAGATGGATTTATGTGATGGATCTGGAGGATAAAAATTTAAGAAGGTTTCAGTGGGGTTGGGAAAATATTTTATGTTACTTAGATATTACTGGAGAAGGCAATGGCACCCCATTCCAGTACTCTTGCCTGGAAAATCCCATGGATGGAGGAGCCTGGTGGGCTGCAGCCCATGGGGTCATGAAGAGTCGGACACAACTGAGCGACTTCATTTTCACTTTTCACTTTCATGCATTGGAGAAGGAAATGGCAACCCACTCCAGTGTTCTTGCCTGGAGAATCCCAGGGATGGGGGTGCCTGGTGGGCTGCTGTCTATGAGGTTGCACAGAGTTGGACATGACTGAAGCGACTTAGCAGCAACAGCAGCAGCAGATAAGTATTATGGGTCTTGAATTACAGAAACTCTAGAATTGGTTAAGCCTACCATCTTGAGTTTCCTAATCTAATATACAGTGTACTCTGATGATACCTCCTACTTCTCCATCTTTTCCTATGTTAATATGAAAATCTATATAATCTGGGTATTTTCCTGTTGATGGAAATATAGTGGACAGGAGAGAAAGCTCTGGTATGCTCTAGTAAATGTCTTTATGAGCAGATGCTAAAGATATGCCAGTAACTAATGAAAAAATGTGGACACAAACCCCTTAAGACAAAAGGTGAAGATCCATCTGCTCTCCCTCTACTATCTCCCCTCCATAGTCCTTCCTCTTCTCCTTGCTGTCTCCTTTTGTCTGACCTTCATTTTGTCTTGTAGGGTTTTATTGCAAAATTCATGTCAAAATCTTTTAGTTTGAGTTAAGCTAGTACAGGGGCGTTCCTTAACTCCCTTGGTATAAGGTACAGCAGTGTCAAAAAACCACCTAAGATTTTTCCAGCCCAATAGTGTTTACTATTTATAGTTTTATATATGACCCATGAGCCCTCAAGGGGCATGGATGCAAATAGAAGTGGATTCTGGTAAATGTTGGAACAGGATTTCAGGAAAAACTCATGATTCAGAACCAGGAGGGAGAGAGGTATGAACATTCATTGATTGCTTAAGTATTATTCTAGGTGTGTTATATATGTAATTTTCCCAGTAGCAATATAGTAAAGTAGGCATTATATCTTCATTTTACATGTGAGGAAACTGAGAACCCAGAAGGTTTTAGTTGAGCAGGGCTACACTACCAAGAAAGTGCTGAATAAAAAGGTTGTCACTTATACACCTGCTGGCATCACCCATTCAGATGTGGTGAGGTGACGCTCTCTAGGAAGAAGAAAGTTTTACATTTTAGATGCATTCACACCCTTGCTGCCATCTGTTTTTACTATTTCAGGCACAAGACAACTTCCTGCAAAGGGAGCCATTTCTCATATAACTCTTCTGGGTGGCTAAGACTATGAGGATTTAACAGTGGTAGGTGAGGCTGGCAGTTCAACAGTTAACGCCTGATGGTGGAAAGCATCTTGTGGAGATGAACAACAGAGTGAGAATTTCAGCATATTGGACTTTGGCAGGCATAGAGAGCAGCAAATGAGCCTCTTGACATAGGAAGGCACCCCTTTTGATTTGTCATCAATTGAAAAGCCTAAAGAATGTTCTAAACCTTCCCAATCTCTTCTCCTGCAGAGATAATATCACATCATTTCTGAGGAGAGCAGAAAGTTTATTTTGTGCACTTTTCAGATTGAAGAACTCACACATGAGTTTTTATAATTTGAACAATTCAACAGAATGTTCACATGAAAGGTCATGAAAGCTTTTTCTTCCCTTGTTGTCTCTTTTAGTTATTACCGTTGAGAAACCACTTTAAGAGACTTTTCTTTTATCTTTTCAAGATAAAGACTCAAGCCCCAAGAATCCACCAAAATAAATTATTTCATGTAATAGTTTATTCACAGAAGCACACATGAATATTTCTTAAGCTTCCACAAAGCTCTCCTACTCCTATAAAAGAAGAATGTATTAAAATGAAATAATAAAGAGTTGGAGCCCAACAAGTTGTGATTGTTGAGAGAAAAATACAAAAGAGAGGTTTTCTCCAGGTGGTTCCATTTCAGAGCTCTCTTTTTAATGGTGTTGTTTTTTGTGTCCAGTCTCATGTATTCAAGAGAAGCCTTTCTCCTTGTCTACTATTTGTCTCCCATGTTTTGCCTTCTTTTAAAAGTTAACGTGACTGAAATGGGATGCACCTACCTTATCTGAAAGCCCACTTTAACTCATGGCCCTCCACCTATTTTAAAAGTAATGATGATATCCTCATGTAATTCAAAGGGCCATCTTGAAGTCCCCTTTTCTGTGAGATTGCCTTTCCAGATCATTACCCTTCTTAACAGCCACTGTGCTCTCATGAACTTTTGCCTTCCCATTCTCCAAGCCATCACACTCTTTGAGGCCATTATCATTTCACATATAAATCAGTCCCACGGTCTCTTAGTTGACTTCCCCTCATCTGTTCCAACCTCCGCTATTTCTCATCTTCTCCAACCTTCATGGCATCTTGTAGATGATCCCAAACTCTAATGTTCATTAACTGACCCTGCTGCCAGTTGGATTGATCCCTCATTTCTGGCCAGGCAGTTTCATTCATGTTTTTCCCCAAAGCATGAGAAATTTCCCAGGCACTATTTTAAGTACTTTTCACATACCATTTAATTCAGTTCTCACAAGTATATAGTGAACTAGAGTGCTGGCTGGTTGCATTGGGCCTTGAACTTGGGCAGGAAATGTAACTACTCCATGTGTTTGTTTCTTTATCTGTGGAATGAGGTTAATACTAACACCTACCTTACTGAGTTATTGTAAGGATTTAATGCAGACACATGTTAACAGTGCCTAGTCCATAAGGCATGTTCAGTAGATGTTGGCTGTTAGTATCATATCATACAGGAGACACTGAGGAGCAGACAGTTTAAGCTACTGTCAAAGGGCTGTAACTGTTAGTTCAGTTGGAGTTTGAACAAATCTGACTTCAGAGTGCACCTAAACATTATGTTGTGCAACTTCTCTTGGTACCGTTTATACCTGAGGTCCCTCCTCAATCTCTTTCATTTAAGGCAGGGGTCCCTGACATCCGGGGTCTAATGCCTGGTGGTCTGAGGTGGAGCTGGTGTAGTAATGATAGAAAAAAATACACAATAAATGTAATGATCTTGAACCATCCCGAAACCATCCCATTCCTTTGGTCCATAGGAAAATTATCTTCCACGGAACCAGTCTCTGGTGCCAAAAAGGGTTGGGGATCACTGCTTTTAGAGATAGATTAGACCTTCAGTACCATTAGTAGTTGCCCACCCTCTGTTCTAAGATGCTATGGAAGCCATGGAGAGGGAGCAGGTGGCCCCATTTGTTTCTAGCCACTTCATCTAGAGTCCTGGCCAGGAAGCTGTGGTCACCATCTGCTGATCCCTCCTGTACTCTGAACACTTTGAATGAAAGTGCCTGCTTTGGGCAGAAAGTATAGGTCTCTCTTGAATAAGGTGCTGGACTGAGGTTCTTGCTGAGGGAAGCAGATCTCTGCATTATTTTTATGTCACAGAAAAGAGCTGTACCCTGTACTTTAGGATGCCAGAGCTGGAGAGAGATCCTGTGCTTACCTAGGGGTCATCCTTTGGTGAAAGGAGTCATTTTTGGTGCCTTGGCCATGTTTATGGCATGAAGATCTCTGTTATTCACCTGACTAGTGAATTATGAACCAAGGAAAACCTCTTGGAATTCATAATTATTAATGTAGGACTGGGTTAAGTGAAGAGTTAAGGCAGAGAAAGATCATTAAGAGTGTTGGAGGAAGGAAAAGAGAGGATAAAACTAATATAAGGATCTCGTCTGTGCCAGACAGTATTCCATACCTTATCATATATTTAAGAAATCATGTTTAAAATGTTAGTGAGCACCTTTTATGTGTCAGGAAGGCACACAATACTTCCTGGGGCTTTGAGATTAATACGGCAGACATACTTCTTGCCCTCATGGAGCTTATAGTCCAGCAGAAGGAAAGATGTAGAGCAAACATTTATTTATCCTCTTCTTCAAGTCCTGAGAAGCAGAAGTGTATTTCCATTTATAAATGTGGAAATTGAGGCTCAGAGATGTGATCCATCTTGCTTAATATACAGGTCCATTCAGTTAAGAAAACAGCTTCCCAGGTGGTACCGTTCTTTACCATGGAAGTGGTAAAGAATCTGCCTGCCAATACAGGAGATACAAGAGATGCAGGTTTGATCCCTGGGTCAGGAAACCACCCCCAGAGAAGGAAATTGCAAACCACTCCAGTATTCCTACCTGGGAAATCCCATGGACAGAGGAGCCTGGCGAGCTACAGTCCAAGGGGTTGCAAAGAGTCAGACACAATTAAGCATGCACGCATGCTCTAGATTAAGGGGAATTTCATGCCCAGTTCTTTCTAGACATTAATTTTGATATCCTCCCATTTGCCATAGAATCTCTTCTGCTATTAACTTTATGGTTAGCTTTGTATCCAACATTAGGTTAAACAATAAATTTTAGAGGCAAGCTTTTGACTTATATTGAATTGTTCTTTAGGCAATAAGTCAGATCCTTTCATTCAGCCTACAAAAAATTCTCAGCCTCAGAGTTTTGAGTATTGACTCTTTTGCTTAAGCACTGGGTGTATTATACATAATTATTTTTGAATAACTCAATAACAATAAAAAACTTTCTACCTAATCCCTTAAAAGGCATATACTGATTTCAAACAAAATTAGGTCCGGGTTAAAAAGTGGCTCAAATGGTACTATTTAATTCTCCTGCTCTCAGCCCCAGCAAATAGATTCTCACTGAAATTCCTGAAAAGATATACAAATAAGAGAACATTTTTATATCCACCCTGAGAAACAGGAAAGAATGTGTGATAATCAGAACAAGGTTGAGAAAGCTTCTCTCATGCTTGTCTGCATGTCTGTTGTAACAAAAGTTCCTTCCTCAGTCCTCCTCTTCATTGTGTCTTTATTGGAATCTTTCTTACCTTCAGATTGGATTTCCAAATTTTCCTAGCTCTCTTCCTCTAATGCTGCATTTATTCCTTCCCTGTGTTTATTTTTATTCATAGCTTAAAATAATCACCTGCCATACTGTAAGTTTCAGTTCAGGTCAGTTTCGTCTCTCAGTGGTGTCCAATTCTTTGTGACCCCATGGACTGCAGCACGCCAGGCTGTCCTGTCCATCACCAACTTCTGCACCTTGCTCAAACTCATGTCCATTGACTGGGTGATGCCATCCAACCATTTCATCCTCTGTCATCCCTTTCTCCTCCTGCCTTCAATCTTTCCCAGCATCAGGGTCTTTTCCAATGAGTCAGTTCTTCATATCAGATGGCCAAAGTATTGGAGCTTTAGCTTCAGCCTCAGTCCTTCCAATGAATATTCAGGACTGATTCCCTTTAGGATTGACTGGTTTGATCTCTTTACTGTCCAGGGGACTCTCAAGAGTCCTCTCCAGCACCACAGTTCAAAAGCATCAGTTTGTCGGCACCCAGCTTTCTTTATGGTCCAACTCTCACATCCATACATGACTACTGGAAAGACCACAGCTTTGACTATATGGACCTTTGTCAGCAAAGTAACATCTCTGCTTTTTAATATGCTGTCTAGATTTGTGATAGCTTTTATTCCAAGGGACAATCATCTTTTAATTTCATAGCTGCAGTCACCAGCTGCAGTGATTTTGGAGACCAAGAAAGTAAAGTGTATCACTGTTTCCATTGTTTTCCCATCTATTGGCCATGGAGTGATGGGACCAGATGACATGATCTTCATTTTTTGACTATTAAGTTTTTGGCTGTAAGTTTAGCTTTTTTATTTTGTCTGTCTTCCTGTTTTTTACCACTAGAACATAACCTCTGTGAAGGAAGAGTTTCTTCGTTTTCCAGTGCTATATCCCTCTTGTCTAAGTTCCTGGTAAGAGTAGTCATTCAGTACTTCTTAAATGAAGGAATCCCTGTTTTACTGATGAGGAAACTGAGGATAGAGAATACTATTCTCTCATCCTGCCTCATTTCATGTTCATCATTATATTTCTGAGATCTCTCCATGTTGATATGTATAGATCTAATTAATTATTGGCACAGTATTACATAATTTGGATATATAAATCTTAGTTTTCTTTTCCCCCATGGATGAGCATTTATGTGTTTCCAAAACTAATATAACAGCTTTATATGTATAGGTTGGTTATATATATAGGTGTTGAGTGTTTCCAATTGGCTAAAAAATGCAGAAATAAGTGAAGACCTAAAGCTAAGGACAAAAGGAAATAAGTCCTCCATATTCTATGTGAACAGAACTGTCAGCCACAGCTGCCGCCTTCCTCTTTGCAGGGCTTGCCTCTCTCAACTGGATATAAGAAGAGGCATGGGGGAGGTGGCCTCTCAGTGAGTATTGTGTTCACAGAAAAGCTCTCTCCTTGTCTACCCTTGTGTGTGTGTGTGTGTGTGTGTGTGTGTGTGTGGCAGGGGGCATGTGTCCATTTCCTGAATCCTAAGGAAGGAGTTCCAGAGTGCCCAAACTGTCATTTCTGTATTTTGAGCTCTGGAACTTCTTTTCTGAGAACTGCTGATGCTCTGAGATGTTGGAGAAGGGGGCAGGAGAATGAAGACAGATCCAAGAGAAGGAATGCCAGGAAAGCAACTTGAATCTCCTTTAGTTGATGTGACAAATCCATGTGCTTTTTCTGGTTGTTTTTTTTTTTTTGGATGATGGGGACATTTCTTTGAGAGTCTTATTTAAAGATTTGAGTTGAAATTTGGTACTTTCACTATTGGCCTTTCATCTTTCATCATTGACTTGAAAATTGCTTTCTTGCTTCTTCTTTTAACCATATTCTCCTAAAGGCCCAATGTTCCAAACAAAAGGGCTTCTGTTAAATGATTTTACGTGTGGCTGTATAACTCTTACTATGAAGATACAATGTCTTTAAAATATAAAATGAGAAAATTATGCTCTATTTAGGAGTTTCAATAGGACAGAAATAATTTTTGGTTGTGTATAACAAAAAAGTTCTATGTGAGGGCCTGAATAACTTAGAGTAGATGCCTAAATAGAGTAATTTTTAGATATATTAAGAACAGCTGAAAGTGAAAGTGTTAGTTGCTCAGTCGTATCCAACTTTTTGCCACCCCATGGACTTTAGCCCACCAGGCTCCTCTGTCCATGGAATTCTCCAGGCAAGAATACTGGAGTAGATTGCCATGCCCTCCTTCAGGGGATCTTCCCAACCCAGGGATCGAACCCAGGTCTCCTGCACTGTAGGCAGATTCTTTACCATCTGAGCCATCACTTTAAAATGTCCTGGGTAGGATGTATTTTTATAATTAAAGAAATCACAGGCTTCCCAGATGGCACAGTGGTAAAGAATCTGCCTGCCAATGCAGGAGACACAGGAGTTGCAGGGTTGAAACTTTAATATATACTTGAAGGGATTAAAATAATCAGATCATAATGCATTAGTAAAGCATTATTTATATATGATATAATTATTAAGACATTTCCCATTAAACCTTATTACATGCCTTCCATACATTGATGGTGCTGCTTATGATTTGATCATATCTTCTACCCAGGGTCCCTCCATGTAGAATATCTTGTCGTCATTACATTTTCCTCTAGTGCTGGGACAGTTACTGTTTGTTAAAACATTAATAATTTTTATTAAAGTTATACTGAACTGAAATCATACATTGAAAGACTCTGACTATTCACCCTGTGATTTCTTCTCCCTCTTTTTCAGATCTGCTTATTGCATCGTGTGCTCAAATTGGTTTTCATTGCCAAAGTTTTGATTAAGTAAATGCCATCGCTAGAAATTAAATTAGAAGCACTTATCAAATTGCAGTCAAGTGATATCGATCTCTAAATGTAACCTATATATTCATTGCAGTGTGCAGGGCGCGGGCTTGCGATCTGTGAAATGAACTATAGTAATAAATTGGGCATGCTACCGTTCCTCATCGTGCTTTTAGCATCCATTAACCAATTACTGAGAAGTGTGAGGGGGATGGGCTACTGAATTTTAAATGTATAATATTAGCAACAAGGAGAGGGCTTTGCACTGTTCACTTCTTTGTACTTCCTTCCGAACAGTTCTTTCCTAAACTGTTTCTCTGTGGCTCATCATCAGATTGTTGGGTGTCTCCAGCTTATGTACGCACTCAGGTTGGTTCTTCTCCCGAGAAATGCTGCTATGGGCCAAACTCCTGTTACACTACAGCTCTTTGGGAGATTTTGTCCAATCACAAGGCATTGCAGGAGCCGCTGTCCATATTCCTCCACCAACCCCCTGCCCATCGCCTTCAATTAGGGAGAACAGGTATCCCAACAGACAACTATAACCGTGGCGGGGGCCTCTGCAGCTGTCCGTGCCAAGATTCTGTAAATGAATGGCCAGAGTGCTGCCTGAGGGCGCTGAGGTTTAGGATTTCCTGTGCAGGGGCAATTACCTCCAGTTCCTAGGTGAGAAAGGCAAGGCTTTCTTCCTTACAGAAGGGATGCCAGCACACAGTGAAGCCCTGAATTAATTGGATGTCAGCCCTGACTTTGCTGTCAGGAAGACTGCGATAACTGGGTCATTCTTATTTTAATCCCAGCTAAGGAAATTGGGGGGATTAAAATAATTATCTGGGTATTTCTAGGGCAAACTAGACTAGCAGCTGAGGTTCATGGATAAAGCTGCTGTCTTGGCTAAGTCTCATCTTATTCTTACTTCTTTCTCTCTTCCCCTTTCCTTGCCAACTCCACCCTTTGCTCCTTTGCATGCATGCTAAGTCACTCCAGTCGTGTCGGACGCTTTGTAATGTTATGGACTGTGCAGCCCGCCAGGCTTCTCTGTCTATGGGATTCTTCAGGCAAGAATACTGGAATGGGTTGCCATTCCTTTCTCCAGGGGATCTTCCTGACCCAGGGATTGAACCCTGGTCTCCTGCATTGTGGGCACATTCTTTACTGTCTGAGCCACTGGGGAAGTCCCTTTGTTCCTTTACTTAACTGAAATTTTGGATGGTAGTGAAAAGAGCTTTAGAGTTAGAAAGATTTGGGTCACATTTCCAGTTTTCTGCTTATTCTTAATAGCTGGTATAACTTGGAATAAATTACTTTATTTCTTGATCCTCCATTTTCTCATCTACCAAATGGGTTTTTGTGAGAAATTAAATAGAGAGGTAAATGATGCAAACAGTCTTGCATCCGGTACCTCACTGGCACATCATTAAGACTAGCTCTTTTATTTTTCCCAGTATGATTTCTCCATTTTATTCATACTAGAGATTCACAGCGCTAGCCTACAAACTTGTGCTAGTGCTCTGAAAGTACTACAGTCCTCCGCTCTGCCAGCTGAGCTATCAAAGGAAGCACTGTGCTAATGCTCTGAGAACATCTTAGATTGTTGGAATAATAATTCACATCAAGCTCTGTTCAATTCCAGGCCAAATTAACTCTATGGCTATTAAGTCACTTGTTGACTAATTGGTTGATTGATTCATTCACTGAAAAATTATCTCATAAACAACAATGTATTCTGGATGATGGCTGTATCAGGAGGTGGGGAAAAGGAAGTCTTTTCAAGGAGATAAATGAGAATTAAGCCTGGGAAGGTAGAAAATTTTCTCTTAAAAAAGAGAAATGTGCTATGCATATGCAGTACTTTATTTAAGACAAACCCACTCCAGTATTCTTGGGCTTCCCTCATGGCTCAGCTGGTAAAGAATCTGCCTGCAATGTGGGATACCTGGGTTTAATCCCTGGGTTGGGAAGATCCCCTGAAGAAGAGAAAGGCTACCCACTCCAGTATTCTGGCCTGGAGAATTCCATGGACTGTATAGTCCATGGTGTCACAGAGTCGGACACAACTGAGCAACTTGCACTTTATGTGAAATAACAATAATAAAATTGTGCTCCAAATGATTCATTTGGTACTTTGATATTTTCCTCTCTTTAGCTTTCTCAAGGTAGGTATCTGTCTTCATATAGGGTAAGAGGTTCTGAGCACAGTCACACAGACTCCAGTCTAGAACTAGGCTAAGTCACTTACTGGTTACATGACTGTTACCATGGGTAAGTAGCTTAGCCTCTCCATGCCTCAGTTTCCCTGTTTGTAAGATGGGATCTTGTAACAGATAATCACCTGATGGGGTTATTGTGAGGATTAAATGGGCTAATATTTGTAAAGTATTCAAAACAGAGCCAGGTACATAGCCCTAGAGTATTGATAGTTAACCTAGAGTTACCCCTAGAGTACTAATAGCAGTATCAGTTCAGTTCAGTCACTCAGTCGTGTCCGACTCTTAGCGACCCCACGGACTACAGCACACCAGGCCTCTGTGTCCATCACCAACTCCCAGAGTATACTCAAACTCATGTCCATTGAGTCGATGATGCCATCCAACCATCTCATCCTCTGTTATCCCCTTCTCCTTCCACCTTCAATCTTTCCCAGCATCAGAGTCTTTTCAAATGAGTCAGTCCTTCGCATCAGGTATATAAAGCAGTGGTTTTAACCCATGGTTGCTGCTGCTAAGTCGCTTCAGTCGCGTCCGACTCAATATGACCCCATAGACGGCAGCCCACCAGGCTCTGCCATCCCTGGGATTCTCCAGGCAAGAACACTGGAGTGGGTTGCCATTTCCTTCTCCAATGCATGAAAGTGAAAAGTGAAAGTGAAGTTGCTCAGTCGTGTCCGACTCTTCGCGACACCATGGTTCCTCCATCCATGGGATTTTCCAGGCAAGAGTACTGGAGTGGGTTGCTATTGCCTTCTCCTAACCCATGGTTGCACTCATCTTTTCTGTTGTCTCACTAGTCCAGAAGGTTTTGTCCAGATTTGCTTTCTTTAATTTGTATTATAAATCAAGAGAATGTAGAATATTTTCTTCTAAACCTTAAGATTCCTATATACCTGCTCTATCCCTCAGGGTTTCCCTGGTGGCTCAGTGGTAAAGAATCTGCTGCAGGTTCAGTGCCTGGGTTGGAAAGATCCCCTGGAGATGGAAATGGCAACTCATTCCATTATTCTTTCCTGAAGAATCCCATGGACAGAGGAGCCTGGTGGGCTATACAGTCCATGGGGTCGCCAAAGAGTCAGACATGACTTAATGACTAAACAACAGCTCCTTTCTCTAGCTCTCCTCTATTAGGAATCACAGAATAAAATTAGTCAACAGAGAATAAATGTTGGATATTTGGTGGGCTGTGGAGGGTAGTTAGTGATATATCTAAAAGCTGAAATGATGAGATGAAATTGGCTGGATTATTCCTGTAAGAATTTTCCTATCATTAATGAAAAGCAGTGGACCCATTTCCCTCTACAGAACACATCTGGTGCAATTTCCCCTTTGGTCATAAATTTCTGCAGCCACAGACAGCTGAGCAATAAATTCTTTTTTTAATTCCTTGTAGCCTTCTGTTGGAAAGAGGTTCCTTCACATGATTATACTGTGAAAAAGAAATGACAATGTTCCTATTCAGTTTTAATCAGTTTGTTTCTCTTTGTGTTATATATAGTGCTTAGGTTACTTTTACACATTTAAGCATAATGGGATAATTAAATAGAGTTCTAATGGTTTTGATTCTCCCTATCTTTATAAAATTGTATTTCTTTTAATAGTGTCGAGTTTGAGAGAACGAAGGCATATATTTTATGCAGTTATCTATTTTTATGATTTGTACTTATGACATTAGGTAGCTCTAACCCCCAGATTCACACATATGCATTAATCATATTTTCAGGTACCATATTGCTTAGAGTCTGAGGGAGGATTTAACTCCTGTGTCTTAGGCTGTCATATGTTCTTCTTTGAAGACATTCCAGCAACAGGTTAGAGCTGATGGAGTTAATGTTATTCTGCCAGTTCTCTCTCTTCCTTTAGTAGAACTAAAACTTCCACTCCAAGTCATTGTTCATCAATTTTATTTCATTTTAATAATTTGAATCTATAATGCCTTACTTTTTACAACTTCCAAGTTTCATTTAGAATCCTTTACAGTAAGCATTGTGTGGTGTGTGTGTGAATGTGTTAGTTTCTTAGTCGTGTCCAACTCTGAGACCCCATGGTCTGTCCATGGAATTCTCTAGGCAAGAATACTGGAGTGGATTGCCATTCCTTTCTCCAGGGGATCTTCCCAACCCAGGGATTGAACCCAGGTCTCCTGCACTGCAGGCAGATTTTTTACTGTCTGAGCTAAATTTTCTTTTCTTTTTTTTTTTTTTAAATTTTATTTTATTTTTAAACTCGACATAACTGTATTAGTTTTGCCAAATATCAAAATGAATCCGCCACAGGTATACATGTGTTCCCCATCCTGAACCCTCCTCCCTCCTCCCTCCCCATTCCATCCCTCTGGGTCGTCCCAGTGCTTGAGCTAAATTTTCACAACTTCCAAGTTTCATTTCGAATCCTTTACAGTAAGCATTATATGGTAGTGCACCAGTAAACACATCTCTCGGGGGAAATGCCTAGGTTTGGAGTGCATGTCCCCATGATATAAATAATTCCATCATGGCTGATCTCAGGATGCCAACATGACATCACTGAATGTGAAGTTGGGAAGAGATGTGTACACTTGGTGCTCAAGAGCCAACAAGCCAGCTTCAGTATACCACTGCCTCTATAATTAACAGCATATTTTAACCAACAAAATAAATCAGTATTCCAAAATTATTCTCAACTAGTTGAAAGATATTGTATGTACATATATATAACTGCTTGTTTGTATATATATATATATATATATATATGGGTATTCACATATATATGTGTATATATGTATATATATGATATATTTTATATCTCTATATCTCTAAATCTTTTCTTTTGTAGCCAGAATTTTAGGCATTTTTATTTCCTTGGCAACTGGGTATCATGTGATTGCAAGTAAAATCCAGGATTACAGCTTTACTCCTTTGGATAAAGCCTAAATGAATAAGGATATTAGGTATAAAAACTCTCTAAAATTGGAGAGTTGCCTTCTTCTCAGGTTGCTTTTCTTACAAGCCAGGTGTTCTCAGATTTAAAGAAAAGACAGAGCATTGTTCTGTTAACCTGGCTTTTAGTTTAACTCTATTTAAGTGAATAAAATGTCTAATCAAAGAGGCATCTCCCTTTATACTTACTGAAAACAGACACGGATTGGTGTAAATTGTGATTTTTTTTTTTTTTATCATTCAAGTACTGCTCTCTGGGGAACTTCTCTTAGGCTGACTGAGGTTATTCTTGGGATGGGCACAGCTTGGGAAGCTCACAAGGGCCTTGCCAGTTCTGTCTTTATTATCCTGAATGCACTGGAGTTTGGTAATGAAGTTGTGCAGTTTTGTGTCTGACTAGAACCTTCCAGGGTAATGGTCCCGTGGACTTCTCTGAAATTCGGTTTCCCATGTATGCAACCATAGATGTAATGGTTAGAGGAGATAACTGGTTTATCTGCTCTGGAAAACCAGATCTGATAAAACATTGAGGCTCATTATGGTTATCAATAGGGATTTTAATGTCAGCAAGGCTGGCTGCCTGATTTATGGGACCTAGGGCAAAATGAAAATTTGGGGTCCCTTGTTCACATCGTTAATAATTTTGAGGCAGGGACAGCAGAGCATTAAGGCAAGTGTGGGGCTTTTCCAAGCATGGGTGAGTGACTGCACTGGTTGTCTGTCCAGGAATCAACTGTGGATGTCAGCATGGGTGGCTACCTATCTTCCCACCATCCCATGGAGTCCCTGTGATGACGGAGCTGGACAGCTTCAGGAGGGACAGTATGTACCTGGGTTATGGGAAGCCTCCATCAACCTGGACAAGAAAGTTTCTAGCCTTTAAATGAAAGTTGGGAGTCAGCATTTCCTTCCAGAAGACAGCCTAGGCAGAGAACTACAATATACAGCAGCAGATTCATCAGTCAGAAGACATTCAGTAAAAAAAAGAGTTGCCCCGATGTAAGGTCCAAAGGCTAAAACTTGGGGCTTCCTTGGCCGAAAGGAGTCAGAAACCTTAAACAAAAAGGCTCAGTGACAACAATCTGTGTAGCTCACCCTCTAAGCAAGAACGACTAAGCAGAAAGAACAGGCTCATTTTCTGCTATGATTTCTACAAAGATAGCACTAAAACAAGACTATAAAATCTGTAAAACCTGCTGCTAACTGACTTGGTAGAGAACGCTTAATTAGCAACATCCAGAGGTTAAAATACAGTTTAGACTCTGTCTTTTGTTAAAAAAAAAAATAAAGTCACATTATTTTATGGCCAATGTATTAATGTTACATAGATCTATTGGGAATGATTTTTCCCACTATAAAAGGATTCTCCATAGCAGAAGTGTGTCTAAAGGCCCACTGTCACTTAAAAATGTAAGGAGTTGACAGTTCTTTTCTTTTTAACTGGAGGATAATTGCTTTACAATTTCCCTGATGGCTCAGCAGTAAAGAATTTTCCTGCAATGCAGGAGATATGGGTTCCTTCTCTGGGTCGGGAAGATCCCCTGGAGAAGGAAATGGTAACCCACTCCAGTATTCTTGCCTGGAAAATGCCATGGACAGAGGAGCCTGGCAGGCTACAGTCCATGGGGTCTCAAAGAGTTGGACACAACCTAGGTACTAAACAACAACAATAACAATTGCTTTACATGTTGTGTTAGTTTCTGTGATACAGCAACGTGAATCAGCCGTAAGTATGCATATATCTTCTCCTTCTTGAGTCTCCCTCCCAACCTTATCCCTCTAGGTTGAGGAGTTGACAGCTCTTGTTCTCCTCCCTTGATAGAAATGACTGACTATTGGGACAGCTTAGGAAATGGAGAGGCAGGAGACTGCAGCTGGCTGAGTCAGAGTCCAGGTGTTAGGGGAGATAAAGTGTGCTGAAGCTCATCCAGAGTTGAATAGGGTGTTAAGAAATAATCAGGTCCATTGCAGGTCTTTAGACCTGTTCACAGATAAACTGAGGCACATTAACATTTTGAACAGCTTATTAGGGCAAAACTCAGGATTAGAACCAGGCAGCGCCGAGCCAGAAGTGGTTAGGAGCGTGCTGCTGATAGGAGCCAGGACAAAGGCTTATAAAGAGAAATTGTGGAGGGAAAGAAGTTATTTGACGGGCCATAGCTTGAAAGCTTAGTTGCTTGTCCTCAGCGTTTTGGTTTTGTAACCCTGAGGCATTTAAGGGCTTAGATTTTGGTTTGCTTACGTGGGCCACCACAAGTGCCATGTCAGTCTAACGGCCTCCTGGTTTAATTAATTTAAGACTGTATTTATTACATTACATACCATAAGGAATGTAGGGGTCTTCTGTGGCTTCAGTGGGATCTTTGAGGCTGAAGATTTAGAAAAGTCTTTAGTTTGTAGCTGTTTTCTGAACTGCAGATTCAGACCTCATCCTCGTATGTCCCCAGTCACACTGAGCTTGTGGGTTTCTCACTGTGCCTTTCTCCTTGATGTTCCTTCTGCCTATCTTGGACATTCACCACCAACATTCCCACCACACTGTCTTTCTAGCTTACTAACTGCTTCACATTCTTCTTCTTCGGTTCAAATGTAGTTCTTCCTGAAAGCCTACTTCACTTCTCTTTCTGATATTTATGTCCTTCCTCCAGCATCCTTCCCCACATACCATGCTTATGGAAAACTGTAGATTAACTAATCTTCTTTCTCAGAACTAAAACATCTTAGAGTCAGGACCAATCTCGTCATGGTGTTATATTTTCAATTCCTTAAAAGTGCCTGAAGCAAAGTGTATGTACAATAATTTTACATGTTGGATGAATGAATGAGTAAATAAATAAATGGACACTATAATTCCAGAGGGGCAAGTGAAGAAGTGATTTCCATATTCTGGGCCCTTCGTCTAAGAAAAATTGTTCTGAAGTGGTTAGCAGAGGGGTGGGAAATGTACGCATTACTGGAAAGTGAAAGTGTTAGTTGCTCAGTCCTGTCTGATTCTTTGCAACCCATGAATTGTAGTCTACCAGGCTCCGCTGTCCATGGACTTCTCCAGACAAAAATACTGGGGTAGGTCGTCATTCCCTTCTCTGGGGATCTTCCTGAATCAGGGATCAAACCTGGGTCTCCTGCATTGCAGGCAGATTCTTTACCATCGGAGCCACCAAGCAAGCATTACTTACATGTAGCTTAATTAGCTGGTTGCTACTGAGAACACATTTAGGTAGAGTAAATCTGGAGCTTGTTTTCTCACTGCTTCTGTAAGAGGTGATGTGGAGAATTATTTCATGTTTCTATGCTGGCTGTATATCCGTATGGCCTTTTGTCATTCACTCTCTTGCTCCTTCAAAAGTGTGTCTCTCTGCAAAACTTGTGACTCTATTCAGGAAATTGCGGGGATGGCTGAAGGGGATGGAACGGGTTCCTGCTGTGTGCTCTTACCACTCCCAGGGCCATGACTGGGGCTCTGGCAAGCAGTGAGCTTGGTAACTGGCTGGTTGCTGCTTGCTCTTATCTCTCCTTCCCTGCTTGACACCGACTTTGGTTACTCAAGTTCCTTTGGGATAGCCAAGATCTCAGTGCTGAGTTTACTTCCCAGTGAAACAGCCCCTGCAAACATGGGACCACCTGCCTCAACTATGCCATTGCTCTGAAAGGTTGGTCCAAGAGACCAAGTGGTAGCCAAATGAGAAAGTGATGGGGTGAGTTAATTTAAATGACCCAGGAAATCCAAAGGGTCAGAGTCACCTCCTGTGGGAACTCTGGCTTCTTGATTTCAGCACCTGCACAAGAATCTTGGCAGTGGACATGCAGGTGATTGACAGGTAAGCATTTCTAATTTTCTTGTGTTCTTTCCACAGTGTGTTAAGTACACTTAAAAGGAAATAGATTTGTAAATTCAACAAGTTATGAAAGATGTGGATTATGAAAGTCCTGTATTATAGACCCACCAGTAGCACCAAAAACTGTTAGGATGAGAAATAAATTTGAAGAAAATCTAACCCCTTGATTTCTTAGATAATCATAGTAATTAACATTCCTTGAGAATTTGCTGTGTACCAGCGTAAGTATTATCTTTCTGTTATCTCTGTTAATCCTCAAAATAACTCTGAGAGGTAGGTTTTATTATTCTCATTTTAAAGATGAAGAAATTGATGTTCAGAGAAGTGAAATACATTACTTGATATCATGAAACTAATGGGCAGTAAATCAGAGTTAAGACCCATAAGACCCTCGATTTTGTATCTATTATAATATTGGCTGCTATTTGTTTTTAATATGATAGATACTGGTATGAGCCCTTTACAGGCACAAGATCATTACATCTTTATAACTTTGAGAGACAAATGTTATGTTGACTAGACAAATCAGCAAACTGAGATTCCAAGAGGTTAAGGGGTTTATTCAAGGTCAAGCAGCAGAAATGGACTAGAAATCAGGCCTTCTTTCAGGCAAGTGTGCCTTTAATTCTTTCAGGTCATGTCTATGTCTTTAAATTTATAAGGAATTCTTGACAATTTTGTTTTCAGATCCTAAGAGGAAAGGTGGGGAAAGTTAGTGCGGGACTGCCTATGGGTATTTAGCACTTTTTCAGCCCACCTGTGTTCTCTCTCAGGTATCCCAGAGGTTGGCAGCTTGGTACTACTTTTCCCAGAATCCTTTGCCAGCATCATTCTATTTATTTAATGGATTTCACCCATGAAAGAAATTTGCAGGTTTGGGAAAGGAAGAGGAGCAGCAGTCATCCTACTTCATATCCCATCTCCTACAACTTCCTGTCCCCTCATTTACTCCACTCTAGCCCTCTCATCCTCTCTGCTGTGTCACAGATATCCCAAATGTGTGTGTGCTCAGTCACTAAGTTGTGATCCCATGGGCTATAGCCTGCCAGGCTCCCCTGTCCATGGAATTTTCCAGGCAGGAATACTGGAGTGGGTTTGCCATTTACTCCTCCAGGGGATCTTCCTGACCCAGGGATCCATCCCGTATCTTCTGTGTTTCCTGCATTGGCAGGTGGATTGGTAATGCTCCAAGAATGCTACACTATTAGGCATTTTGCACTTGATCATTCTTCTACCTGGATTGTTCTTTCCTAAGATTCCACATGGCTTCCTCCATCACCTCTTTCAGGTCTTTATTCAAATGTCCCCTACTTACTGAAATCCTCTCTGAGAACTTCATTTAAAATTTTAAAATCTGTCCTGGAAAATGCTGTCTCTCATTTCTTGCTTCAGTTTACTTCATAGCATTTATAATTGTCTGATATCTATTTTAGTTTCCACTAGAAGGTAAGCTCCACAAAGGCAACTATTCATATCTGTTAATTACTGATTTCCTAGTAACATAACTGGTTCAAATTAGGCACTGAATAAATATTTCACAAATGAATGGGGATAAATTCTGCCCTGACAGGTGACTGCAGGTGGTAACTCTGTGCATGGGGCACTGATGCAATCCGTAAGTCAATTGTAAGAATCTCATTTGTTGTTTTGATACAGAGCCCACCCTTACTTCTGCCTTTACTTCTGTTCTTTCTTGCTACTCTGATCTGTAAGGGCATCTGTAAGGGCAAAATTGGATAAAAGGTCCAATTTTCCATAAAAAATGCAGATGGCATTATCAGAAAGACTCTGTACAATGGGGAGTATCACCCTGCCAAGCATTTCTAAAGTCTTTATTGTGTCAGTCAGTGATGCATTGGAGAGGAGGCAGGAGGGCTGTCTGCCCTGGTGGGAAGGAGTATTTTCTTGTTTAGAATTGCCAGTGCAATGAATAAATAATAAAAGTTGATAGTAAAATAATAATTCTATTTTTATTAAATAATTCTGAAATAATAATATTATGAAATAATTATGAATAAAATTGTGATATCACAAAAAAATTGTGATAATAAAAACTTGACTTTTGTCTTTGCTTATAGTCTTTTCCAGAAAATGTACCCATCATTGCCTTCATGGAAATGGACGACTCCCACTCCCCTACCCTTGGTGCATTACAGATAGCAGCATAAAGGTGGCTGAGGGTCCAAAGCTGACCTCTAGCTGGTGCTCATTACCACAATGATTGGGAGCTCACCGTAGCAACACCTCTGCCACTGCACACACTGTTTATTTGCAAGAAAAGTTACTGTGGGCACTAATGTGTGCATACGTGCTAAGTCACTTCAGTTGTGTCTGACTCTTTGAGACCGTATGGCCTGGCTCTTCTGTCCATGGCATTCTCCAGGCAAGGGGACTGGAGTGGGTTGCCATGCCCTCCTCCAGTGGGTATTCCCAATCTAGGGCCTGAACCCACATCTCTTATGTCTCCTGCATTGGCAGACGGGTTCTTTACTAGTAGCACCACCTGGGAAGGTGGACACTAAAACATCTTGAATTTGTTCACTGCTTCCTGATAGCCCAATCTAATTTCTGCGTCCTGAATTTCCATGTTGGTGTGGAGGTTTCTAGGTTATATTATCTACTGCTCTATAACAAATCACTCTAAAACTTAATGGCTTGATACAGGACCAGTTATCTCAGAGTTTCTGTGTGCTAGGAGTCCAGGCATTTTAACTGGATATTCTGTTTCAGGGTCTCTGTGGGTGACGGGCCTTCCCGAGACCTTAATTGTTGGAGCCTTGTTAGGATTGTACTAGGGCTCTCAGGAAATGGAGTGGAGTTACTGAGACCAAATGTGTTAATAGAACCAGATTATACTAGGCTGCCATCATGGTGGAGGCAGGTCTGCAGTCTCAACTCAAGGTTCAGCTGGGGAAGCATGCACTTCCGAGCTCACTCACGTGGTTGTTGGAAGAACTCGGGCCTCAGTATCTCGATGGCTTGTTGGCCAGAGGTTGCCCTCAGTTCCTCGCAATGTGGGCCTTTTCATAGAGTATCTCACAATATGGTAGAGTGAGCAAGTTAGAGGGTAAGAAGAGCACCAGCAGGAGGGAGAGAGCTAGCAAGACGGAAGTCACAGTGACCTAATCTTGAAAGTGGTATTCCATCATTTTTATCAGAAGCAGTTGGACTTCCCTTGTGTCTCAGACAGTAAAGAATCTGCCCACAATGCAGGAGGCCAAAGTTCCATCCCTGGGTTGGGAAAATCCCTCTGGAGAAGGAAATGGCAACCCACTCCAGTATTCTTGCCTGGGAAATCCCATGGACAGAGGAGCCTGGAAGGCTACAGGCCATGAGGTTACAAAGAGTTGGACATGACTGAGTAGCTGACATACACTAGGCTCAGCACACACACATACATGGGAGGAAATTCCACAGATGTGTGAATATAAAAAAGCAGAGATTACTGAGAGTCATTTCAGATACTGCCCACTGCACTGGATTTCTTTTTCAAGTTAGTCCACATATTTTAAATGTTCAATCACTGGACCTCGAGAGTTGTATTTCCTTAAGCCAGGTTCTGTTTTTGCTGTATCTTGTGTAAATTCCTTGAAGTTTCTAGCTGAATAATGGGTTTATTTTCTGAGTTACACTGAGAATGAAATTTTTTTCTGCTTTGAAATTTCCAAGGAATCAAATACTATTTTTATATGGGATTTTTTTTACTATTTTTTTTTAAATATGTGCATGGGCAATACAGTTTTTGAGGTCTTGCATATGAAAATGTCTTGCTGTTGTTGTTCAGTCACTATATCATGTTGAACTCTTTGCGACTGCAGCATGCCATGCTTCTCTGTCCTTCATTGTCTTCTGGAGTTTGCTCAAACATATCCATTGAGTTGGTGATGCCATCCAACCATCTCATCCTCTGTCATCCTCTTCTCCTCATGCCCTCAATCTTTCCCAGCATCAGGGACTTTTTCAATGAGTTGGCTGTTTGCATAAGGTGACCAAAATACTGGAGCTTCAGCTTCAGCATCAGTCCTTCCAATGAATATTCAGGACTGATTTCCTTTAGGATGGACTGGTTTGATCTCCTTGCAGTCCAAGGGACTCTCAAGAGTCTTCTCCAACACCACAGTTCAAAAGCACCAATTCTTTGGCGCTGAGCTTTCTTTATGGTCCAATTCTCACATCCATACATGACTACTGGAAAAACCATAGCCTTGAGTAGATGGACCTTTGTTGGCAAAGTGATGTCTCTGCCTTTTAATATGCTTTCTGGGTTTGTCATAGCTTTTATTCCAAGGAGCAAGCATCTTTAAATTTCGGGGCTGCAGCACTGTTTATAATAGCCAGGACATGGAAGCAACCTAGATGTCCATCAGCAGATGAATGGATAAGAAAGCTATGGTACATATACACAATGGAGTATTACTCAGCCATTAAAAAGAATACATTTGAATCAGTTCTAATGAGGTGGATGAAACTGGAGCCTATTATACAGAGTGAAGTAAGCCAGAAAGAAAAACACCAATACAGTATACTAACGCATATATATGGAATTTAGAAAGATGGTAACAATAACCCTGTGTACGAGACAGCAAAAGAGACACTGATGTATAGAACAGTCCTATGGACTCTGTGAGAGAGGGAGAGGGTGGGAAGATTTGGGAGAATGGCATTGAAACATGTAAAATATCATGTATGAAACGAGTTGCCAGTCCAGGATCGATGCACGATACTGGATGCTTGGGGCTGGTGCACTGGGACGACCCAGAGGGATGGAATGGGGAGGGAGGAGGGAGGAGGGTTCAGGATGGGGAACACATGTATACCTGTGGCAGATTCATTTTGATATTTGACAAAACTAATACAGTTATGTAAAGTTTAAAAATAAAATAAAATTAAAAAAAAAATTTCGGGGCTGCGGTCACCGTCCACAGTGATTTTGGAACCCAAGAAAACCCTGGATTGGGTTGCCATTTTCTACTCCAGGGGATCTTCCCAACCCAGGGATTGAAGCCACATCTCCTGCATTGGCAGATGGGTTCTTTACCACGGGGCCACCTGGGAAGCCCAAGTAAATATTAACAAGACACTTGTTTTGAATGAGAACTCTCACCATCATGTGTATTACAAGGGCATAATAGATTTTGTCTAATTAGTTGAACATGATATATAAAGTTTTTGTGATTCTTATGTTTTAAACTTTACTTGTAAGGTATGTTATTTTTCTATTATTGGGATAAAATGGCACCTATGACAAATAGCTTTATAATCTTGCTTTGTGTATGCTATAAATGTCTACCTGAAAATTATTTTTGAGGCAACTACCTCAAGTTTAATCTATCTGCCAATCTTGAGGAATATTGCTGTCAAAAATTATGACGAAGTACTCCAAAGTGTACATATTCATGGCCACTGCTTCATTTCTGTCCTCAGAATTCATGATTACATCTAACATAGTGACACAAACTCAGGGCAAAAAATCCGAGAAAGCAGAACGTAAGCCATGCAGAGTACTTTCCCCATCTTTATCAGGTGTTAAAAACATCAGCCTGAGAGTGATTGATGAGCAGGAGGATATCATAAAACCACAAGCTTTTTAAGGCCTTTTCTGATATGCTGAAAATCAAAAAATGCAAAGCCAGACTTTAAAACTCATGTGCTTTTTCATCTGGAGTTTAAACTTTGGCCCTGACCACCTTTGATTAACAGTAGAACTACTAGACTTCTCATGGTATAAATAAACACACCTGTGGACCAGAGATCAAATGTTGCTTAATCTATTGATGAATAGAAAAATCTGCACATTTATTTACTTTTGGAATGCACTGGAACAGCTTCTATTTGTTCCAGAGAACCAACTATGTGAGTCTCTTTCAAACTCTGCATTCAATGACATCACAATGATAGCCTGAAACTGATCATGTTGGGAGGATTTATGTCATACAAATTGGCAAAGGCTACAGTTAGGGCTTCCTTTCCCTCCAGAGAGCCAGTTGTTAACCATTTATCAGCATACCACTGTTATTATGGCCCTTTTAATCCTTTCTTTCTTGGCGATTACATGATTATATTTAGTTTATTTATATTAAACCTGTCAGCTTTCATATAGGAATTGAGTCAGCAAAAAACAATGGATTTGAATTTTCATAAGTTTGCTTTTATCACAAGAGCAGAAACCCATATCCAAACAGCGATTTTGTACCTTTTTCATAAGGAATTGTTGGTTGTAATTAAGAATCACAAAAAGGTGAACACTGTAAGCTAGGTCCTCTCTGATTTTTTAAATTATTATTAATCTTTCCAAACTAAAAGATACATTTCTGTTTTAGTTTTTCTTAAGATTTAATGTCAGTTTGAAGTTGAATGCCTCCAATTATATTAATAACAAACTCAATTTCATCTCCCCTATAGTGTGTTTTCGGAGAAGGCAATGGCACCCCACTCCAGTACTTTTGCCTGGAAAATCCCATGGACGGAGGAGCCTGGTAGGCTGCAGTCCATGGGGTCGCTAAGAGTCAGGCATGACTGAGTGACTTCACTCTCACTTTTCACTTTCATGCATTGGGGAAGGAAATGGCAACCCCCTCCAGTGTTCTTGCCTGGAGAATCCCAGGGATGGGGGAGCCTGGTGGGCTGCCGTCTATGGGGTCGCATAGAGTCGGACACGACTGAAGCGACTTAGCAGCAGCAGCAGCAGCAGACTGTGTTTTATAGATGACTGTTCCTAGCTTAGGGTCCTGCTTCCATTTCTGCTCCATCACCTGGAGCATGGAGGTCCCATCCCCTAGAGCATGGGGGAAAGTTGTCTGAGAGGAGCACCCTGAGAAGTAAGGAAGCAGGGGTTCCAGGAAACTGCTGACCTTGACCCTGCTGTCTGCTCCATCTCTCGACTTCCTCAATAGTTCTTTCTTTCTCAGTCTTTCCAATCTCTCTTCATCATGATCTAGTTATTTATTGTGCTAACTGGGTTGCATTTATATTGCTGACTTTAATTTTATTTTATTACTTTTTTTTAATTTTTTTTTCAATTTTATTTTATTTTAAACTTTACATAATTGTATTAGCTTTGCCAGAAACAGTTGATGGGAAAGACAACTGTACAGTCATGTAGATGACCCAGGTGAGAAAGCAGTTTGTCATCTCCTTAAATGCACATTTAAAAAATGCACGTTTAATATTTATTTGAGGAAGAGGGTCTGTCGGCCCCTGTTAAGAATCCTTTGTTGTTTCAACATGAAAACACTCTTCTTGTCTGTTCTGCAGGACCGATTTACATGTGGTTGACTGTGAAAGGATCTGAGGACCCAGGGTGGAGTCAACTGGCACCTTGTTTTCAAGTTAATTCAGTAATATTTTAATGTTCCTTAGAGAAATACTTCTCGACCAATGATGTGCATATCTCTCACCTGGAAATCTTATTAAAAGCAGATTCAGAGTTCAGTGAATTCTGATTCAGTCTGAGCCCGGGCCTGACATTCTGCATTCATAACAAGTTCCCACGTGATGCTGATATTTCTGGTCCAGGGCCCACACTTTGTCAGGGATGGTTGCGACGGTGTATGTCACATCCCCTTTACTCTGGCTTGAATGGAAGGGTCTGTATTTCTCTATGAAAAGTGGGTGGGGAGAATGATAAGCCAGTTTTCTTTTTTAAACTTGTTTTATTTATTTATAGATTTTTACATGTGAATCCTTAAAACATTTTTTGGGAGGTGAGTGGTTTACTGGCCCCTTCCCTTAAAAAAAAAAAAAAAAAAATCCCTGCTTATTTTAGATATCTTGCCCAAAAAGAGGTTTATACTCTTAGGCGAGAATTATATGATTCTATGATTTTGAAATTTACATTTCAAAGTCCCTACTTAGAACATGAGATATAAAAGCTCTGATAGGCTTATACTGTGACAGTTTTTAAAGATTTTGATCTGCTCAGTAGGAATCCTTGCAAAGAAAATTCTTTTAAAATGAGTAACAAAGGACAGGGAAACTGAAAAACACAAAACATGAAGCCCACCCTTTGTGTGGTGATTTAAAGTGAACACCTAGATAGTGATATTTCCGTAAGAATTGTTGTCATGATAAGCAGGTAAATCTGCATCTTTATGTACTAAGGCATTCTGATTGATCACTCTGGGGACATGAAGCTGCCATCCATTAAGCAGATTCCCCACCCCACATGCAGATTTTAAGTCTGTAAATCTGAGCAGACCTCATGCTGCCTGTGTATGTCCTTGCCAGGCTCATGTTAGATGCTCAATAAATGCCTGTTGGATGAATGGAATCCGGAGGAAATTCACATGTGTAAGTTGCACACACGCCTGCACTGTGTAAACAATAGTTGCCACAAGCACATGCTTCAGAAATGATTCCTCCCACACTGACCTCTTCAGACCTGGGAGATGGGGAGTCTTCTTTTGTTGGGCTTTGTGATCTGATGCCAGCTGTGTCTACAAAGGTCCCCTCAATCACTTCAGCCAACATTGAGTTTTTCTCATCCAAACACGCACAACAGTTATCCTAGTTCATATTTCTGCTATTTGTACTTGAAAACACTGCATCTCCAGAAACCACTGAAATTTCTTTTTTATTAGGTACTTTTCTCTATAGGAGCTTTTCTGAGAGACTGTATTCTTATATTTAAGAGCTTCCCTGGTGGCGCAGAGGTTAAAGCGTCTGCCTGCAGTGTGGGAGACCTGGGTTCAATTCCTGGGTCGGGAAGATCCCCTGGAGAAGGAAATGGCAACCCACTCCAGTATTCTTGCCTGGAGAATCCCATGAATGGAGGAGCTTGGTGGGCTACAGTCCGCGGGTCGCAAAGAGTCGGACAGGACTCAGTGACTTCACTTTTACTTAAAAAAAATTATTTATTTTTAATTGAAGGATAATTGCTTTACAGAATTTTGTTGTTTTTTTGTCAAACATCAACATGAATCAGCCATAGGTGTACATACATCCCCTCCTTCCCTTCTCCCTCCTCATCCCACCCCTCCTGGTTGATACAGAGCCCCTGTTTCAGTTCCCTGACATAAAATTCCCATTGGCTTATGTATGTTATATATGGTAATGTAAGATTCCATGTTGTGCCCTCCATACATCTCACCCTCTCCTCCCTTCTCCCAGTGTCTGTAAGTCTGTTTTCTAAGTCTGTTTTCTAAGTCTGTTTCTCCATTGTTGCCTTGCAAATAAATTTATCAGTACATCTTTCTAGATTCCATATATATGCAGTAGTATATGATGTTTATGTTTCTCTTTCTGACTCACTTCACTCTGTATAATAGGCTCTAGGTTCATCCACCTCATTAGAATTGATTCAAATGTGTTCCTCTTTATGGCTGAGTAATATTTCATTGTGTATGAAATATTACAGCTTCTTTATCCTTTCATCTGTTAGTGGACATCTAGGTTGCTTCCATGTCCTAGCTATTGTAAATAGTGCTAAAGTGAACATTGGGGTACATGTGTCTTTTTCAATTTTGGTTTCCTCAGGGTATATGCCTAGGAGTGGGATTGCTGTGTCATATGGTGGTTTTATTCCTAGTTTTTTAAGGAATCTCCATGCTGTCTTCCATAGTGGCTATATCAATTTGCATTCCCACCAACAGTGCAAGAGTGTCCCCTTTTCTCCACACCCTCTCCAGAATTTATTGTTTGTAGACTTTTTAATGATGGCCATTCTGCCTGCTGTGAGGTGATATCTCATGGTAGTTTTGATTTGAATTTCTCTAATAATGAGCAGTGTTGAGCATTTTTTCATGTGTTTGTTAGCCATCTGTATGTCTTCTTTGGAGAAATGTCTATTTAAGTCTTTTTCCCACTTTTTAATTGGGTTGTTTGTTTTTCTGGTATTGAGTTGTATGAGCTGCTTGTATATTTTGGAAATTAATCCTTTGTCAGTTGTTTAATTTGCTATTATTTTCTCCCATTCTGAGCGTTGTCTTTTCACCCTTTTTATAGTTTCCTTTGCTGTGCAAAAGCTTTTAAATTTAAGTAGGTCCCACTTGTATACTTTTGTTTTTATTTCTATTACTCTAGGAGGTGGGTCTACTGAAATTCTGAAAAGTAGAGACAATGTCATATTATTCTTGTGGGTTCCATTCTTCTATCATAGAGCCAGTATTCAATTAAAATTTTTATTAAATTGATTTTCCTGCTTTGATAGGTGATTGTTGATGACTCTTTATTTGTTACATAACTCTGTCAAATATTTCAGGCAAGGCTGAGCCCTTTTCAGACTCAGCCAAACAAAATGTCATTGCTTTAAGAAAATTTCTTATTACTCGGCCTTTGAAACCTCCATAATACAGATCTTGACAAAAAAGGCTTAGGTATGTTTCTCCAAGGCTCAGCAAGGCTGGTGGTCTGTGTATTTCCCCAAGGTGGAGTTGAGAATAGTTTTATTATATTTATAGTTCCATCAGATATTAATAGTTGATGTTTTCTCTCTATTTTTTTTTAAAGGGTCAACTGAGTGTGACTTTGGTATGATTATTTCAACCAGTCAATACTCTGAGAAAAGCAACCCAGCTAAATTATGAGGAGACATAGGTAATTATTTTTAAATGCCCATAATAGCTGATAATCCTGGAAGTTTAATCTAGACTGTATCTTCTTGTAGGTGCTTCATTGAAAGAGTTTACCTTATCTTTGCAGCAACACTGTGAGTTAAGTAATATATTACTTCTAGGTAGAGTGAGAGACTGAGGCTCAGAGAATTAAAGTCACTTTCCCAGTGTTAAGGGGCATGGAAATGCGGAGCTGGGACTTGGTCTCAGGCTGTCTCTAAAACTGTCTTGTCCGATATAGTAGCCACTAGCCACATGCAACTATTTAAATAGATTGTTACATCCAATTAAAAATCCAGTTTCTCAGTGACACTGACCACATTGCAAATCATTGCAGAAGTTCTGTTGGACAGCTCTGCTCTAGTGCCTGAGCCTGCTGGCAGCCTGTTGGTTATGCTGCCAATTAAGAACCTCTCCAGAGAAGGGGGAGGGCAGTGTCTGTGTGCGTGTGTGTGTGTGTGTGTGTGTGTAGACCTGAGCAGCAGAGTGGGTGAGGAAGGGAAGACCTCTCATTCATCCTGGACCTGGGTTGGTGGCCTCAATAGGCAGTGAGAGCTGTTTGGAATAGATAGTGGAACAGCCATTGTGGGGGAGGACCCCCACCAGATTGTTGGGAATTCTGGGGAGCTACTGTAAAGGCTAAGTGGCTGGGCTAGAGAGAGAGAAAGAAAAAAGGAAGTCTGCAGACCAGCAGCCAGCAATAACCATCCACCTCTGCCTGGGCCATGTCTGTCCTCGGGGCCCACTCCCTTGAACAGGACTTTCCCCAGGCCCCTGAGGGACGCTGGAGAAGTATGAAAACACAGCACATAACTTGAGAACCTCTGACTGACTGACCACTTTAGGTCCACTGGGGCTTAGATGGCCTGATGACTGCAGAGTCATTCCTGACAGGCTCTCAGGAGCGGGATTCTGATTGCTTTACACATGCTGACTAGCATCTCAGTTCAGAGTGACCGTCTCAGACACAACGACTGCTCCAGGCACGCACTGAGATAAAAATGACAGCTATGGCTTGCACTCAGCGTATCCCAGGCACCATGTCTAGGTGTTGTAAGATAGTAAGTATAAGCCCTAGTTATTATTTTTGTTTATTTATATTTTATTTATATATTCTTTTAGTTTTTACAACAATTCTATAAGGTATGGATGTTTGTGTAGATTACTATTATTATCATTCTTATTTGATACACGAGGAAACAGCCACAGAGACTTGATAACACGGCTACAGAGGGGCAGAGGGGCAGGTGAACCTCGTCAGCCTGGACCCTTGGTCCACATTCTTAATCGCCACCCTGAGTTTCTTTGCTGGCCCGGTGTGGATGTCACTCTAAGTTGCAGTTGTCCATGTGCTTTATCTATACAAACAATGGGTCTTCAGTGTGGAATGGTTTTTGTGGTATTATTCCAGCTACAGATAGGTACCCACTGAGCTTTGAGAAACTGCTTATTTTGATTTATACATACCAACAGTGGTGATAGATATTTAGTAATTGGCAGAATTTTCATCTCTTTTTACATCAGACAAAGAAGTTTTACTCTGTCTGGTGGTAAATACTTTTTACTTGTTGTGAATTTTGTACAATGCCTTAGTTAGTATTTGTGAATGTATATATTTCTGAGTTTGCCTTAAGGACTAGAGTTTGATTTCAGTGATTTATCCCTGTGGTTTTAGTCACCAACAGCTGAGTGTTATTCTCTCAACAGCATAATCATTAAGTTCAGGAAGCATTATCTGAGAAAAATAAAAGTAGTAATTAAAAAAATTAAGTACAGCTATTAATATTCCATTAATTGTTATTAATGTAGGCCTTGCCAGTACTGCTAATATAAAACACAAAGGGCTAGTGTTTAGAAAATTAGTGCATACAGTGTTATGAACATAAACTGGAAAAACAAAAACCCAGAGGCTGTGTACTGGCCTTCATTAGATTGGTTGAGAAAGCTGAAAGCTATCGGTTAGCGTACTGCATAAATAACACTTGCCAGCAATGTGTTGAAGACCAAAGAATTTGCAAAATGATTAAAAACTGAAGAATGTCTTTTGAGACTGTGGTAGTCATGGCATCAAGTTCAGGTCAGTTCAGTCTCTCAGGCGTGTCTGACTCTTTGCGACCCCATGGAAAACTCTCTTTTCCATGACTACTGGAAAAACCATAGCTCTGACTAGATGAACCTTTGTCGGCAAAGTAATGTCTCTGCTTTTTAATATGCTGCCTAGGTTTGTCATAGCTTTTCTTCCAAGGAACAAGTGTCTTTTAATTTGATGACTGCAGTCACCATCCAAAGTGATTTTGTAGCCGAAAAAAATAGTCTGTCACTGTTTCCATTGTTTCCCCATCTATTTGCCATGAAGTGATATGACCAGATGCCATGATTTTAGTTGTCTGAATGTTGAGTTTTAAGCCAGCCTTTTCACCCTCTTCTTCATTTTCACTCAACACCAAACACAAGTCTGTTGAGTAGCGGGGATTTCTTATGTCTGAGGTGATTGGAAAACTTAGACAACTCTGGAATGCCACATGGGAGGGGTTCAGTTCAGTTCAGTCACTCAGTCATGTCCAACTCTTTGTGACCCCAAAGAGTCGCAAAGGTGTGCTTTGGACTGCAGCATGCCAGGCTTCCCTGTCCATCACCAACTCCTGGAGCCTACTCAAACTCATGTCCATTGTGTTGGTGATGCCATCCAACCATCTCATCCTCTGTCATCCCCTTCTCCTCCTGCCCTCAATCTTTCCCAGCATGGGGTTCTTTTCCAATGAGTCAGTTCTTTGCATCAGGTGGCCAAAGTATTGGAGTTTCCACTTCAGCATCAGTCCTTCCAATGAATATTCAGGACTGATTTCCTTTAGGATGGACTGGTTTGATCTCCTTGCAGTCCAAGGGACCTCCTTGCAGGTGGGGTGGTTTGAGTAATTTAATCCACCTAACTAGGATACCAAACTAAACTATAATTTGGGGGAAGTCTATAACTTTCATTACTACAAGGACACAACACAGTTGAAGGAGGCCATGGCTGGGGAATAGATTGCAACCATGATAAACCAGCTTGTACAGCATGGGCTCAGATGCGGCTTATCCACGAGCAAGCATGGCACTTAAAAGAGCAGCAAAGTTACAGTTTTGAATGAGGCTATTTTGGGTATATATGACTTGGAGAATTCAAAGGCTTAGGGAAGCCTCTGAAAACAGCACTGGTGTTCACAAAACAAATGCAGTCTTCAGCAGTAGTGATGAATCATATGTGACAGCCACACCCGCAGGAGCCCTCAGCCTCATTCCTCAGAGGAGGGTATATGAGCTAAAGATGTATAATGACTCGTTTCAGCCTTAAGCATGTGTAACACTTAATGAGGCTGACGGGGTTTATACCTTCAGAACATTAGTCTTTAAAAGTGTCTTTTGAGCTATAAGAAACCTAAATGTCTTGGAGGTTGGTTTGTTTGGTGTTTGTTTATTAAGAATCTGGAGAGGCTTAAAACAAGAATATAAATAAATCATTGTAGAATTTAAATAAAGAACATAGGAAGGCAAGAGTAGGATAAATATAGAAATGCTGGAAAAGACAACAGTGAGATTGTCTCTAGGCTGATGCATTTGTCTCTGTAGTCCTCATACAGTGCAGACCCACCCCCAGTAAAGCCTGTTGGACAGTGACAAACGGTGGTGGGAATTAGTAAGTCACGTGGGTTGTCATATTTGACTTGAAAGTTCAGAAATTTAAACAATGCCACCCACAGCCGGCAGTAACCAACATTGAACTGCCACACATTTATTTCTTCTTGTTTTTCAGTCACTAAGTCATGTCCAGCTCTTTGTGACCCCATGGACTGCAGCACTCCAGGCTCCTCTGTCCTTCACTATTTCCCAGAGTTTGCTCAAATTCGTGTCCATTGATTCTGTGATGCTATCTAACCATCTCATCCTCTAACACCCCTTTCTCCTTTTGCCTTGAGTCTTTCCCATCATCAAGGTCTTTTCCAAATAGAACCATCTAAAAAGTTATATGCTCTCATATGACTGACTTTATACATGGTAGAAAAAAAGTGGCAATGGGGGAAGGAGCCATTCTAAGAGACACCGGAGTACTCTGTTCTTAACAAGGCTTGCCCTCAGGAGAAACCAGTCAGCTAGAGCTAACTTGTCTTGTTGGGGTATTATCAGAGAGTACTGCACTAAGGGGAAGGGAAATTCTCAGTTCCAGCCCACTCTAGCCACCCTGTGCTACCTAAGGGGGATGGGGAAACCTAAGATACGCACGCATGAAGTTGTTCTCAGTCCAGAGGTACAGGCTCACTAGAAGAACCTAAAACTGTTCTTTAAAAACAGTATAAAACTAATCAAGTGAGTTGTTCTTTTACTACCCAAACCAGAATCCAGCTTTTTTTCTTCAAAAGGTAATTAAAAATTCCATTAGCAATAATCTGAAACTGAGGGAGTCAGTGGCTTTTAAAATGAAGCCTTTGGAATCCAAACAATACTTGAATGGTTTTGGAATGGGCAAAAAGGGCAGTTTGCTTATTTTGATGAATTTGTAACTTTGGAACCCTATGGGGGCTTCCCAGGTGGCACTAATGGTAAAGAACATGTCTGCCAATGCAGGAGACATAAGAGACATGGGTTCAATCCCTGGGTTGGGAAGATCCCCTGGAGGAGGGCATGGCAACCCACTCAAGTATTCTTACCTAGGGAATCCCATGGACAGAGGAGCCTGGAGGGCTACAGTTCATAGGATCACAAAGAGTCAGACATGGCTGAAGCAACCCTGTTAGAAAAACGAATTTGTGAAATACACAGTTTTTAGCAAGAAGAGGTAAGAAAGCCTTCCTCAGCGATCAATGCAAAGAAATAGAGGAAAACAACACAATGGGAAAGACTAGAGATCTCTTCAAGAAAATTAGAGATATCAAGGGAACATTTCATGCAAAGATGGGCTCTATAAAGGACAGAAGTGGTATGGACCTAACAGAAGCAGAAGATATTAAGAAGAGGTGGCAAGAATACACAGAAGAACTGTACAAAAAAGATCTTCACGATCCAGATAATCACAGTGGTGTGATCACTCACCTAGAGCCAGAAATTCTGGAATGTAAACTCAAGTGGACCTTAAAAAGCATCACTACAAACAAAGCTAGTGGAGGTGATGGAATCCAGTTGAGCTATTTCAAATCCTGAAAGATGATGCTGTGAAAGTGCTGTACTCAATATGCCAGCAAATTTGGAAAACTCAGCAGTGGCCACAGGACTGGAAAAGGTCAGTTTTCATTCCAATCCCAAAGAAAGGCAATGCCAAAGAATGCTCAAACTACTGCACAATTGCACTTCTCTCACACGCTAGTAAAATAATGCTCAAACTTCTCCAAGCCAGGCTTCAGCAATACGTGAACTGTGAGCTTCCAGATGTTCAAGCTGGTTTTAGAAAAGGCAGAGGAACCAGAGATAAATTGCCAACATCTGCTGGATCATCTAAAAAGCAAGAGAGTTCCAGAAAAACATGTATTTCTACTTTATTGACTATGCCAAAGCCTTTGACTGTATGGATCACAATAAACTGGAATATTCTGAAAGAGATGGGAATACCAGATCACCTAACCTGCCTATTGAGAAACCTATATGCAGGTCAGGAAGCAACAGTTAGAACTGGACATGGACCAACAGATTGGTTCCAAATAGGAAAAGGAGTACGTCAAGGCTGTATATCGTCACCCTGCTTATTTAACTTCTATGCAGAGTACACCATGAGAAACGCTGGGCTGGAAGAAGCACAAGCTGGAATCAAGATTGCTGGGAGAAATATCAATAACCTCAGATATGCAGATGACACCACCCTTATGGCAGAAAGTGAAGAGGAGCTAAAAAGCCTCTTGATTAAAGTGAAAGTGGAGAGTGAAAAAGTTGGCTTAAAGCTCAACATTCAGAAATCTAAGATCATGGCATTTAGTCCCATCACTGCATGTTAAATAGATGGGGAAACAGTGGAAACAGTGTCAGACTTTATTTTTTTGGGCTCCAAAATCACTGCAGATGGTGATTGCAGCCATGAAATTAAGAGATGCTTACTCCTTGGAAGAAAAGTTATGACTAACCTAGATAACTTATTTGAAAGCAGAGACATTACTTTGCCAACCAAGGTCTGTCTAGTCAAGGCTATGGTTTTTCCAGTGGTCATGTATGGATGTGAGAGTTGGATATGAAGAAAGCTGGGTGCTGAAGAATTGATGCTTTTGAACTGTGGTGTTGGAGAAGACTCTTGTGAGTCCCTCGGCCTGCAAGGAGATCCAACCAGTCCATTCTGAAGGAGACCAGCCCTGGGATTTCTTTGGAAGGAATGATGCTAAAGCTGAAACTCCAGTACTTTGGCCACCTCATGCGAAGAGTTGACTCATTGGAAAAGACTCTGATGCTGGGAGGGATTGGAGGCAGGAGGAAAAGGGGACGACAGAGGATGAAATGGCTGGATGGCATCACTGACTTGATGGATGTGAGTTTGAGTCAACTCCGGGCGATGGTGATGGACAGGGAGGTCTGGCGTACTGCGATTCATGGGGTCACAAAGAGTCCGACATGACTAAGCAACTGAACTAAACTGAACTGATGGGACCTGATGCCATGATCATAGTTTTCTGAATGTTGAGCTTTAAGCCAACTTTTTCACTCTCCTCTTTCACTTTCATCAAGAGGGTCTTTAGTTCTTCTTGACTATCTGCCATAAGGGTGGTGTCATCTGCATATCTGAGGTAATTGATATTTCTCCCGGCAATCTTGATTCCAGCTTGTGCTTCTTCCAGCCCAGTGTTTCTCATGATGTACTCTGCATATAAGTTAAATAAGCAGGGTGACAATATACAGCCTTGATGTACTCCTCTTCCTATTTGGAACCAGTCTGTTGTTCTATGTCCAGTTGTAACTGTTGCTTCCTGACCTGCATACAGATTTCTCAAGAGGCAGATCAGGTGGTCTGGTATTCCCATTTCTTTCAGAATTTTCCACAGTTTATTGTGATCCATCGGAGAAGGCAATGGCACCCCACTCCAGTACTTTTACCTGGAAAATCCCATGGACGGAGAAGCCTGGTAGGCTGCAGTCCATGGGGTCGCTAGAGTTGGACACGACTGAGCAACTTCACTTTCACTTTTCACTTTCATGCATTGGAGAAGGAAATGGCAACCCACTCCAGTGTTCTTGCCTGGAGAATCCCAGGGATGGGGGAGCCTGGTGGGCTGCCGTCTATGGGGTCGTACAGAGTCATACACGACTGAAGCGACTTAGCGATTAGCGATTGTGATCCATACCGTCAAAGGCCTTGGCATAGTCAATAAAGTAGAAATAGATGTTTTTCTGGAACTCTCTTGCTTTTTCAGTGATCCAGTGGATGTTGGCAATTTGATCTCTGGTTCCTCTGCCTTTTCTAAAATCAGCTTGAACATCTGGAAGTTCACGGTTCACATATTGCCGAAGCCTGGCTTGGAGAATTTTGACCATTACTTTACTAGCGTGTTAGATGAGTGCAATTGTACGGTAGTTTGAGCATTCTTTGGCATTGCCTTTCTTTGGGATTGGAATGAAAGCTGACTTTTTCCAGTCCTGTGGCCACTGCTGCGTTTTCCAAATGTGCTGGCATATTGAGTGTAGCACTTTCACAGCATCATCTTTCAGGATTTGAAATAGCTCAACTGGATTCCATCACCTCCACTAGCTTTGTTCATTGTGATGTTTCCTAAGGCCCACTTGAGTTAACATTCCAGAATGTCTGGCTCTAGGTGGGTGATCACACCACTGTGATTATCTGGATCATGAAGATCTTTTTTGTACAGTTCTTCTGTGTATTCTTGCCACCTCTTCTTAATATCTTCTGCTTCTGTTAGGTCCATACCATTTCTGTCCTTTATTGAGCCCATCTTTGCATGAAATGTTCCCTTGATATCTCTAATTTTCTTGAAGGGATCTCTAGTATTTCCCATTCTATTGCTTTCCTCTATTTCTTTGCACTAATCACTGAGGAAGGCTTTCTTATCTCTCCTTGCTATTCTTTGGATCTCTGCATTCAAATGGGAATATCTTTCCTTTTCTCTTTTCACAGCTATTTGTAAGGCCTCCTCAGACAGCCATTTTGCTTTTTTGCATTTCTTTTTCTTGGGGATGGTTTTGCTCGCTGTCTCCTGTACAATGTCACAAACCTCCATCCATAGTTCACCAGGCACTTTGTCTATCAGATCTAGTCCCTGAACTTTATTTCTCACTTCCACTGTGAAACATTAGGGATTTGATTTAGGTCATACCTGAATGGTCTAGTAGTTTTCCCTAATTTCTTCAATTTCAGTCTGAATTTGGAAATAAGGAGTTCATGATCTGAGCCACATTCAGCTCCTGGTCTTGTTTTTGCTGACTGTATAGAGCTTTTCCATTTTTGGCTGCAAAGAATATAATCAATCAGATTTCATTGTTGGCCTCTGTTGATGACCATGTGTAGAGTCTTCTCTTGTGTCGTTGGAAGAGTGTGTTTGCTATGACCATAGAGTATATCGCTAAATAGCAAGGCAGCTTTAAAAAAAAATCACACCAAGATGAAAATACTAATGATTACTGAAAGAAGTGTTATGTGTGTAGCATATCTTCACAGACAAGTTTAAGTGTTCGACTTGAATACTTGCAAGACTTTCTAAGTCCTTTGACTTGAGGAAAGGAAAAATTAAGTATCAAGTGATCTTTGTCACTGAGAAGGGATACACTGCTGTAAAATACAGAAACAAAGAACTTTCTGTCATACTTTCTAAAAACCTAAACTTTTAGGAATGTGTAGAGAACTGTAGGCATAGACAAAAGATTTGAGAGTTTGGAGAGAGAGTTTCCTTCCTTGATCTCCTGATCCAGACTAGAAAATGGTTCCTGAGACAAAGTATTGAGGGTATGAAGGAGTAGTGGAAGGGAAATGAAAGGACAGAGGTATTGAGGGTTTGCAGAGAGTGGGATTGTGCCTGCTCCCAAGGCAGGTCCTGAAGCTGGGACATTCAGTGGATTCTATCTCCTTGGCCATATGGTTCTGGAGTGATAAAGCAGAGTGAATCTTGAGACTTCTGTGAGTAATTCTGGAACAAAGGTTTATTTTGTTCATACTCTCCTTTTAGAGAGTATGATGAACCATTTTTTTAAAAAAATTATTTTTAATTGTTTTAAAAATAATTTTTAATTATTTTTAATGGCTACCACTCCAATATTCTTGCCTGGAGAATTCCATGGACAGTGGAGCCTGGCAGGCTACAGTCCAAGGGGTCGCAAAGAGTTGGACATGACTGAGAGACTGACACTTCGACTTTCACACTAATTGCTTTACAGTATTTTGTTGGTTTCTGCCATATAACAATGTAAATCAACCATAAGTATACATAAATCCTCTCCCTAGTAAACCTTCCTCTCACCCTCCCCCATCCCACCTCTCTAGGTCATCACAGAACACCAGGCTGAGCTCCCTGTATTATACAGCAACTTTCCACTAGCTCTCTGTTTTACACATGATAATGCATATATTTCAATGCTACACTCTCAATTTGTGATGGACCATTTTTGTCAGCATGAGGGAAGCTGCATTCAGCCCAAAGCTAACTCACAAATCAATGAGGCAAGTTCAGCAAACTCTTGGAGTCCTGATTGACATCAAGAACTGATGTGTTAAATTGCACGTGAAGCCCACTGTAGCTTAAAGCTTTTCATCTATATTATATAACTCCTTTATTATTAATTAAGCCAATCTGAATTAGGTACTCAGTTACTTGGAATCAATAGTGTCTAACCTGGTAAGCCAAGTATTATTTTTATGGACACTTTGTCTCCAAAGTGTTAAATATAAACTCTCTGTGCCACCTGGGAAGTGAACATCATTAGGTGCATTTTACAGATCAGAAAGCCAAGACTCAGAATCATTGTTCAAGGGGGCACAGCAGGAGTTTGGGTCTGGACCATTCAGATCCAAAGCCTGAACTCTCTCCTCTTTTGTCTTATTACACCCCAGTTATGGAGTCCCAATCCACCTGCACATGTTTCATTAAAGTTCTGTGTTCGGTGAGTCACATGCCTTATCTGACTTCTGTCTGGAACTACTTCCAACAACCAATGTTTTTGAAGTATAGGCCACACAAAAGCTCCCCCCTCCCCCCCCTTTTTTTTCTTACTACTGAATTCCAGATGAGATTTGGGAAATACAAACCAAAGTTATAATAATTAGAATTTATTTTGAAATAGACTCTAGTATTTAGGGAGGAGAACTGCATGCACTTCTTTTAAAGCCTGCATGAAATGGCAACAGGAAGTAGCAGAAAGTGTTAGATAAACACTTTGGGGTTAGATAGACATGGGTGAAAATTCCAGCTTTAGGGCATATGGGTTTACAGGGTGACAGATTAGGTGTGCCTAACAAATATGCCACCCAAATCCAAAAGAATATGAAAAAAAAATAGCAAAATTAACAGTTCAGTTCAGTTGCTCAGTCGTGTCTGACTCTTGGCAACCCCATGAATCGCAGCATGCCAGGCCTCCCTGTCCATCACCAACTCCCCCAGTTCACTCAGACTCATGTCCATCGAGTCAGTGATGCCATCCAGCCATCTCATCCTCTGTCGTCCCCTTCTCCTCCTGCCCCCAATCCCTCCCAGCATCAGAGTCTTTTCCAATGAGTCAATTCTTCGCATGAGGTGGCCAAAGTACTGGAGTTTCAGCTTTAGCATCGTTCCTTCCAAAGAGATCCCAGGGCTGATCTCCTTCAGAATGGACTGGTTGGATCTCCTTGGAGTCCAAGGGACTCTCAAGAGTCTTCTCCAACACCACAGTTCAAAAGTATCAATTCTTCGGCGCTCAGCCTTCTTCACAGTCCAACTCTCACATCCATACATGACCACTGGAAAAACCATAGCCTTGACTAGACGGACCTTTGTTGGCAAAGTAATGTCTCTGCTTTTGAGTATGCTATCTAGGTTGGTCATAACTTTCCTTCCAAGGAGTAAGCGTCTTTTAATTTCATGGCTGCAATCACCATCTGCAGTGATTTTGGAGCCCAGAAAAATAAAGTCTGACACTGTTTCCACTGTTTCCCCATCTATTTCCCATGAAGTGATGGGACCAGATGCCATGATCTTCATTTTCTGAATGTTGAGCTTTAAGCCATCTTTTTCACTCTCCACTTTCACATTCAAGGGAACTCCAAATTAACTGAGATTAACTTTCTGCCATCTTGGTGGAATGGGAGATAGGCATTAGGTCAAGGTATTTATAACTATTATAAATTTGTTTATTTTAACATTTGAGATGTAAACTGAGGTACATATTACCTGTACTGGCTATAATTATTATTACTTTCAATATCACGGCCTTCACCTGAGTCCATTCTTTGCTCAACCAAGACAGTCTTTTAAACTAAGGTAAATAAAAACAAATTTTATTGATAATATTATGCCACTTTTTGAGGTAACTGGAGATTCTGACATAGATTGTGATTTGCTACATAATAAGGACTTCAGACTTAATCTACAGACTTAATTCAGGTGGTTCAACAGTTTGTTAAAAGGACCCAAGGGCCAGAAGAAAAAGTACAAACTTGACTTCATCATTTCCCATTTCTGTGAGGCAAGTATGTATGCCCAGTGGTGTAAATGAAATACACTTGCACGTTAGTTACCTGACACTGGGCTAAATGAGACCTTGGGCTAAACCAGTAGAAAGCTCATTTATATAACTAAAAACCATCTCTAAGAGCAACTAGCTTTTAAGCTGCCTTTAGATCAAAGTGGGTATTTGGACAGAAGCTGCTTACAGGTCACCAGAACACTTTGATGTTGATCATTTTCTCCTTGAGATTGGAGCTAGCCAGCCTCTGAAACCCCATCCCAGCATCTCTACTGTTTAACTTGCAGGTGAATTTTTCAACTAACTTTGTGAGGCCAATAATTCATATGATATGTGTGACTTTTTTTTTTTTTACTGTCTTCTAAAAATAAAAGAGTATATTTGCTACCACAATTTCCAAATGGCTGAAAACAAGAAAAAAGTGTATAATCTATTTCTGATTTTTATTCCATTGTGCTAAAAGCTTCAGAAGAAGTGTCTGCCAATCTTTTAAATTGTCTGTATAAAGTATCATTTTGTGTACTCTGGATAGCTTTTTTCATCCTATTTTTCTTTATAAATCCTCACAAATATGTTGTCTGGAAATGTTCTATACAGTTGTTTTTTTTTTTTTTTCATCCTGCTATTCTGAGTGTTTCCTACATGCTAAGCAGCATGCTTTATGCTGACTTCGTAGCAATACTAAGACAATCTTTTTCTTCCTCAAGGAGCTCAGAAGTTCTCGGGGGACACAAATGGGTACACAGATCATTACAATTCTGTGATATAAGAATTTTGATAAGGATAGGAGTCAGAACACTTTGTGTGTGGAAGGGCTTAATGGGAAAAACCTCAAGCCATCAGTGTTGGTGAGGATGTGTCGTGACAGGCCATGGGAAGAGGCAGGCCTTGGCTGCCTGCACCTATTTGTAGCTCTGATATCCTATCAGCGTTACTCTTCTCTCCCAAAGGGCTGCTTTTCTCTCTCACCCATTCCAGTAGGGCTGGTAAAAATGTGTGCAGTGTACCCAGGGCAGAAGTTAGGACTCAGAGGTCCCAGCCTGGGAGAAGACAGGCAGAGTCCCAGACAGTGCCAGGCAGCAGAGTGAGAGAAGTCATTGCCGGAATCAGGGAGATTTCTGAGAATTTAACACAGTGGGGAAAATTACCTTGTTTGTTTTTCACTGCTGTAGCCTCATCAGCAAGAATTGAAAGGCATGTGGATTACCACCTTAAGAGGTTAATGAAGGCATAGCATGCCTAACGGAGAAGGCAATGGCACCCCACTCTAGTACTCTTGCCTGGAAAATCCCATGGATGGAGGAGCCTGGTGGGCGGCAGTGCATGGGGTTGCTAGAGTCAGACACGACTGAGCGACTTCACTTTCACTTCTCACTTTCATGCACTGGAGAAGGAAATGGCAACCCACTCCAGTGTTCTTGCCTGGAGAATCCCAGGGACAGGGGAGCCTGGCGGGCTACCGTCTATGGGGTCGCACAGAGTCAGACACGACTGAAGCGACTTAGCAGCAGCAGCAGCATGCCTAAGGCTCTGGCTCTCCTCATTTCCAGAAAAGACGTCCTGATGACAATATCAAGATGTTTCTGGTAGTAATCAGGGGCTGTTAGGGAATACAAGAAGTAAGGACAGACTCGATGTGTTTCAGACCAGTGGTGCCATGTGGCTGCGATGAGTGACATCGAGTAACCACTGACTGAGAGGCAGAGCTCTCCATCCCAAACTGGAAGTCCCCTGGATCTCACTTCAGGCTCACATAAGTCCCCAAGGGAAGAGGGGGAAGGGGAAGAGGGTCCCTGGGTGACCAATATTAGATTTCGCATGAATCTTAACAGGTGACTCTCTGAGTTGGATATAAATCAAACTTTATTGGCCTTGAAACTACTGACATTGTGGGTGAGATAATTACTTTTTGCAGGCATTGCTCTGTGTGTTATAGGACATTGAATAAGACTCAGGTTCAAATAGTATCTTTTCCTCATTTTGTCATATTTATTTAATGATTCTCAACTGAAGAATCTGAGAGATTTTGGGCATTGTCTGGTTACAGCTTTGATTATCACCCTGGCAGGGTGCGTGCTGCTGGCATCCCATGGGTAAAGGTTAGAGGTGTCCCGGGCAAGGGGAAGCCAGGCAGGGATTGAAGTGAGGTCAGAAGGAAACTCAGAAGCTGAAGTGACTTTGTCTTGGAAAGAAAGGAGGATTACACTCTCTCCTTACCTATCAGAATGCTCCTAAATAACTGGAACATTTGGTGGGCTTCACGGCAGGGTAAACCACAGGAAGAGCTGACCAGTGAGACTGTGATCAGCTTGGCTTGACTGCAAAGCCTCCATAGGAACTGGAGGATTCCTGTGGGGTGCTGATGGACCGTGGGGTGCAGAGTGGCAAAGCAGAAAGGGGCAACTCTCATGCTTCTAGGCCATTGTTTTGTTTTGTTTTTCTTTTGGTGGAGCACAATGGACTGTCAATTCTGTTAGGGAAATGTATGTTTTTGCAATATAATTTAATGGTTGCTCTCAAATTTCTATAGCTTTCATTTGAGTAGTTGATGAAACAGACTACCTGCTGGTTACATGTGGCAGGGTTATTTTTCTGCCTGGGGGTTATTTTATTCTTAGGGGAAAAGGATGCTATTTCTATAAATCTGAAATGTTACATGCATCCGAGAACTCAAGGAAAAAGCTTTTATTCTCTTGAGACAGGCACAGATAGCTCCAGTTTCTTCTTCTTGTTTAAAGCCACCCCATAAAGTGCTATCACAAACACACTCCAAGGATGAATTGTTTAGTGCTATAGTTTATTTGTGTGCAAATACACACACATATTGCATTTACACTCCACATGTAGTTATGCTGTACTCTCTAAGAGCACTTTAGAAGACTCAACATAGATTTTATTCCATGGAAAATAATAAACACAGACAAATAAGAAAGCCACATGTTAAAATGTAAATAAATGATGGATGTAAAAATTTTAAATTTTCTACTAAAAGACTGAAATCTAACCATTTGGTCATGGAATACTGATTTCCTTCTTGTGCTGTTTTCCCTCTTTAAACCAGATGGTGTTTCTCAAAATTCAGGTTATAAAGGCATAGCACAGCCTGCATTTTTTTCCTTTTTATGTTAAATGGTAAACTTCACATTGGCAAAATGACACCTCTGATGGCCTTCTTACAGGAGAGGCTTCTCATCCAGTACGTGTGACTTTGTGGCCATATTCCCTTGCACAAGGGAATTAGGTCACCTACTTCCATCTCCACTTGAAATACCTTTTGTTAAAAGTCTTTCTCCCAAGTGAACTCTTTTTTATTTTTCCTTCATATTTTCTACATAGTCTTCCTTTTGAAAGTCCTACAGCTGGAAGTTAGGATTCTATCAATATCCTAGTGGTGGGTGGGGATAGAATTGAGCTTAGGAGAGTTCAATAGGCCTATAAGACCCAAATTGACCAGCAAATTCAAAACTAAGACACTGAGTGTTTTGCATGTTCAGAATTGAACCTCACATGGCTACAGAAAATCCACTTTAAGTTCTAGGCCTTGTCTTATTTTCCTTGCTTTATCTCTAGCCCATAGGAGAGTATCAGGCAGATAGCAGACTTTCACTAAATAATTCTTGAATAAATAGGTGAAGGATCGTTCTGCTACCTCCAAGAAACAGGCATTTTCAAAGAAAGAAACATATTCAATTGACTCTAGGTGACTGATTTTTGTCAGTTTTGTCCACGTTCCAAAGCAAAACATTCCATCATGTGGCCAAAAAAGAAAACACACACATTCTCTCTCTTACACATACATACACACACACACACACAATGAGAACAGTACACAGGTATTCAGAGCTAATAGCTATAATATAGACATGTGGGTGATTGTGAAGCATCCTCTCAGTGTTTCAGAGTAGAGCTTATCTAGCTGATGTCTAGAAATTGGAATACCAAAGCAAGTCACTCAGTCTTCCTGAGGTCACGAGGATTTTTGTTGTCACAGGTTTAGGCAGACATGGTTATGTTCTTGCCTGTTCTATAAAAGCAGAAGATGAAACAGTGGAAAAATTGGTCCATGTATGTGTAGCTGACCTGGGGTTTGACCTCACTTCAATCACTAATGTTTCATGTTATGAAACCTCTTATAGGGTAGAGAGTTTTCATGTTGGAAGGCATCTTTTGCAAAGACGAAATCATAACTGCCTGAATTGTAACAGGTGTGAGGATGTATGTAGTCAGTATAGAATTTACAGCCTGGAGTACCCAGCAATGGCAGGGTCACAAAAATAAACAAATCCCTTGAATCAGTTCTTGCATGAGTAAATAATTTAACATTCTTTTACTCATTATCAAAGCTGTGGGATAAATAATATGAAGACCTGCTCCTTCAGTGGACTGTTCAGTATCTTTTAGGAGAAAAATAAACCAACCACAAAAGTATAATAAGAAAGCCTTATCCACCAGAGTTGTCAAATAAATACTCTATAATTATTACTTCATTTGTCAGTGGAAATTTGAAATAGCCTTGCAAATGATTGGTAGTATTCCATGATATGAAGAAGTTACTGGCCAGCATGAAATTTGTGAATTTAATTTTGATTTCGACTACTAGTTGAAATGCCTGCTTTGAGGTAACCATTGTGCCACAACGGATCCTGTAATAATGCACTTGCTATAGAGCTTGCTTGGCTGTGCAGCTCTGTGGGGAGTCCCTCTGTTTGTCCCCCTGCTCAGCAGCAGCTCTGAAGCTGTTTGGAGATTATCAAAATCTCTTGTAAACTACAACTAAAGTGAGGTCAGTGTTAGAAGTGAGGCAATATAGCCAAATGCATTGCATCAGGGCCTCTTGGGCTATGAGGAACCTTTGTGAGTTGACAAGTTTCAAATGGCAATGAATGTGGCTATTGAACAGTCTGTCTGGTTTATTCCCATTTTATCACCATATCTAAAGTGCTGACTAGTTTATAGTTGCTACATATGTTTGTAACACATATATGTTGAGTAAATGAATTCAGAGCTAAGCAAACTACAAGGAACATGCAGAAAAGAAGATGACGACTCATCCTTTGCCCAAGTGAATTTGTTTGTTAAATATTCAATAAAGTTCACAGGTTTACTTTTTTTTTCTGAAGCATCTCACATTTTTAGTATGTATTGTGAATCTTCAGGGAAAGGATTTATTTAGCAAAGCAATTTCCCAAGCTCTTTTTTTTGTTTGTTTTTGAGTGTAAAACCCTTTGTTCTCAAAGTACTGATTAGCTTCTCTCTGCAATACTAATGCATTTATAAATAAGTATGGTATAATAAGCAAAAAAAAGAAAGCTTGAACTGAATTTTGTTTGCTACGTTTAGGAGAACTATTTGTGTACGTGTGTGCATGCACACTGGTGCCCTTGCTGGGTCTCCATGACTAGAGAGTACATAACATTCTTGAAATATTTGAAAGTATCTATGACACCTTTACTCTATTCTGATAATTATTGGAGTAATAAATTATTTTATGAGCTCTGAAGTAACTAAGTCCTAATTTAATCTGCTTTACAGTTTCAAAATCAAATTATGTGATCCTGGGATTATATAGGGCTTCCCTGATAGCCCAGTTGGTAAAGAATATGCCTGCAATGCAGGAGACCCTGGTTCGATTCCTGGGTTGGGAAAATCTGCTAGAGAAGGAATAGGTTACCCACTCGAGTATTCTTGGGCTTCCCTTGTGGCTCAGCTGGTAAAGAATCTGCCTGCAATGCAGGAGACCTGGGTTCAATCCCTGGGTTGGTAAGATCCCCCAGAGAAGGGGAAGGCCACCCACTCCAATATTCTGGCCTGGAGAATTCTATGGACATTATAGTCCACGGGGTGGAGATTATAAATACATGGAGAGGTGGTGGTTCTCATGTGTCTGCATCCAAAATACTAGGGAGTTTGTTAACTGTTAACTATCACTGGGCCCCATTTCCTTCTTCTGAGTTTCTGGAGACAGAGGTAGGGAGGCCTAGGAACCTGCATTTCAAAGGTTCCTAAATGATTCTAAAGCAATTAGGTCAGTGGACAGCAGTCTGAGTAATATTCATACAGACAATACCACAATATATCATTATGCTGGTCAGATGTATCGCTTTCCTAATCCAGGGTTTCCCTCTTTTGCCAGTTCATACATTTTAAGCACTTAACGTTGTCTCTGGTTTTGGAACAGATGGTAGGACTTCTACAATTATGATGCAGAGCTTTTTAGCCTTGCAGAAAAAGAAAAGTCTAACTCTGACTTTTCTCTGATAGTTATTTTTAGTAGTTATATTTATCTGTAAGATCTTGTTTTTGCTAGGATTGGTCTTAGAGATTGAGTTGAAAGCTATAGGAATGGTGGGGAGGGGAAGAATGCCATCCAAGCAAAGGAGATTTGGCAGATCCCCTTTGAGTCTGGACTCCTTAATACTTATTGCATTGACAAAATGGCAGAGTTAAGATAAGATGGTTTCTGTAAAGGCCATAGACCCATACCTGACATATAGTAAGCAGTTAATGTTAGTAGTTATTATCTTGAGTGGCATTGGCTTACAGCTCCTCCATTATAATATTTGCCACTGTAATTGAATCCAGTGATAGTGGTGATGCTGTCTTTAAAAATAAAACTATACAGTGGTGCTATGGGCTTCCCAGGTAGCATTAGTGGTAAAGAATCTGCCTTCCAATGCAGGAGACACAAGAGACGTGGGTTTGATCCCTGGGTCAAGAAGATTCCCTGGAGTAGAAAATGACACCCAACTCCAATATGCTTGCCTGGAAAATTCCATGAGCAGAAAAGCTTGGTGGGCTACAGTCCATGGGGCCACAAAGAGTCGGACATGACTGAGTGACTGAGCATGCATGCACACATATAATCTTGTATGGAGCTCAACAAGTTTGAGATTGAATATTAGCTCCATCCCTCAAATTACAAGTTTTATGAACTTGAACAAGTGATCTAACTCACGGGAACCTGTTTTCTCACCAGTAAATAGGGATAGAGTACCTAAAAATAAGTGATGGCTGTCATTGCCATTAACTTTGAATTACATTAAGCATTTGGCAATTCATTGTCCTCATGAGATTAATTTAAGTGTTCCTGAATTTTTCTAAACCTCATTTCATTACATTGAGCTCATTGAGAAGATTCCTTGACTTTCCTAACAGAAGTGAGAGAACGCCCAGAGCTCAGGGCCAGCTGGGATTCCAGGATCCACCCCAGTCAGGGAAGCAGGGAGAACAGCAGGCAACTGTGAGATGTGAATGGAGAGGAACCAGATTCTAATCCAAGGCATGTATGAGTTTAGGTAGAAAGAGAAGGTCCAAAGTGTCAAGACCAAAGCTGGAATGAGGAGAGAAATAGGTACATTGAAGCAAAAGTTTGGAAACAGCCATTAAGCATGGTCAACTGACTGTGTCTTAGAGGCAAAGACTGGAAGTATTCTCACAGGCAACCCTCTGTCTTGGAAGGAGCCTCTCAGGAAGTGCTAGATGTGGCCCTTGGTGGATAAAGAAACTGGTGAGGGAACCATGGCAGTTTGGACAATGCCAAGTAGTATAAAAATTATCATCATATTCTCCATATTATACTGTGAGTTCCTTGAGACCAGGACCTGTGTCTAATCCCATTTCAAATCCCTGAGTTTCTGGAAGTCAGAGAGTAAGTGTTTAATATGAATTGGTTCAAAGAGATCAAGGGTCAGTCTTAAGTATTTCATTTCCTTCAACATCTAAGCCACTTTTTAAATATCTAGGACTTCTTAAGTTTGATTATGGGTTTTAGAAAAGTTTTTCATATTTTAGTCAGCCCAATATTCTTTGTAATAAGAACAAAAATTTATGTACCCAGGATAGTGATTGGGCCAGAATATATTTCCTACTTAGTAATAATGTGTATATTGTACAGCAACAGAAATCTAGGAGCATTTTGGAAACTTCAGTATTTTCCTTTTTTTTTTTTTTTTTTTTTGTCTAACAGAGGCTTATAAAGATCTACGAAAATAAAAAATAGAGAAAGTAATTTTTACCTTTTCAGATAAATTCTGTACTATTAATTTGATGTGAATTTGATAAAGTTAAAACTTGGCCCAAATAAGGAAGTACAGCTTTGGACTGCAGTGGCCATGTTCGAAGATTTCTTATAAGTCAACAGGTGTGCCATAGAGTGGCATGTATTTGTGATATCCTGATGGAAAATGAGAAAATATTTGATACTTTAAAAGAAAGGCAAATAGGAGACATTTCTAACAATTTCATCATTTTCTTAATTTTCAAAGAAAGTAATCACAGAATAATTTAGGAATATTTACATAAAATTTTAAAGAACTGTATTATATTACAATATCCTTTTTAAACATCAACATATTTTACAACCTGCAATATTTTTAATCAAAGAAGATTTGTTTCATTCTCTTAGTTGGGCTGTTTGTTCAGTTGCTCAGTCGTGTCCAACTTTGTGACCCCATGGACTGCAGCACTCTAGGCCTCCCTGTCCATCACCAACTCCCAGAGTTTACTCGAACTCATGCCCATTGAGTCGGTGATGCCATCCAACCATCTCATCCTCTATAGTCCCCTTCTCCTCTTGCCTTCAATCTTTCCCAGCATCAAGGTCTTTTCAAATGGGTCAGTTCTTCCCATCAGGTGGCCAAAGTATTGGAGTTTCAGCTTCAGCATCAGCCCTTCCAATGAATATTCAGAACTGATTTCCCTTAGGATTGACTGGTTGGATCTCCTTGCAGTCCAAGGGACTCTCAAGAGTCTTCTCCAATACCACAGTTCAAAAGCATCAATTCTTTGGCACTCAGCTTTCTTTATGGTCCAACTCTCACATCCATACATGATTACTAGAAAAACCATAGCTTTGATTATATGGACCTTTGTCAGCAAATTGATGTCTCTGCTTTTTAATATGCTGTCTAGGTTTGTCATAGCTTTTCTTCCAAGGAGCAGGTGTCTTTTAATTTCATGGCTGCAGTCACCATCTGCAGTGATTTTGGTGCCCAATAAAAAATAAGCAGCACTTAGATGCAGAGGTTTAACTCTTGATAAAGCAAACACTCAAAGATAGAGTCTGTAATTAGGAGCTGTCTGAGTCTTGATTTTGAAGGTAGGTTGCTCTGGGCCCACTGTGTTGTAACTGAGGACAGAGAGTGTTCTTGGTTTTGTGGTCTGTCCATAGAATGGAAAGAACTCTCACCATGGTAGTTGCCAGAGTAGAGATTGTTAAAACCACTGAATATTAAATTCTGATATAGAAAGGATCGCATCTTTCTATTGCTCTGTCTTATATTTTTAGCCCTTCTCTATTTTAGAGTACATCATCACCATTGTCCTTTGTTGGTGGTGGTTCTCAGTCACTAAGTTGTGTCTGACCATTTGTGACACCATGGACTGCAGCATGCTAGCTAGCATCACTGTCTGCATTGATTTTGGAGTCCCAAAAAATAGTCTGTCACTGTTTCCATTTTTTCCCCATCTATTTGCCATGAAGTTATGGGACCAGATACCACGATCCTAGTTTTTTGAATGTTGAGTATAAAGCCAGATTCTTCACTCTCTTCTTTCACCTTCATCAAAAGGCTCCTTAGTTCCTCTTTGCTTTCTGCCATTAGAGTTATATCATTTGCATATCTGAAGTTGTTGATATTTGTTCCAGAAATTTTGATTCCAGCTTGTGATTCATCTAGCCTAGCATTTTGCATGATGTATTCAGCATATAAGTTAAATAAGCAGGGTGACAATATACAGCCTTGATGTACTCCTTTCCCAATTTTGTATGAGTCTGTTGTTCCATGTCCAGTTCTAACTGTTGCTTCTTGACCTGCATACAGGTTTCAAAGGTAAGGTGGTCTGGTATTCCCATCTCTTTAAGAATTTTCCACAATTTGGTGTGATCCACATACTCAAAGGCTTTAGTGTAGTCAATGAAGCAGAAGTAGATGTTTTTCTGGAATTCCTTTGCTTTCTCTTTCATCCAGTGGATGTTGGTAATTTGATCTGTGGTTCTTCTGCCTTTTCTAAATCCAGCTCGTACATCTGGAAGTTCTCAGTTGATGTACTGCTGAAGCCTACCTTGAAGAATTTTGAGGTTTACCTTGCTAACATGTGAACTGAGTGCAATTGTATGGTAGTTTGAATATTCTTTGGCTTTGCCCTTCTTTGGGACTGGAATGAAAACTGACCTTTTCCAGTCCTGTGGCCAATGAGTTTTCCAAACTTGCTGGCATGGTGAGTGCAGCACTTTAACAGCATCATCTTTTAGATTTAAAATAGCTCAACTGGAATTCCACCACCTCCATCAGGTTTGTTCTTGCAATGCTTCCTAAGGCCTACTTGACTTTGCACTGCAGGATGTCTGACTCTAGGTGAGTGACCACACCACGATGGTTATCTGGGTCATTAAGACTTTTTTTTGTATATTCTTGCCACTTCTTCTTAATATCTTCTGCTTCTTTTCAGTCCTTGTCATTTCTGTCCTTCATTGTGCCCATCCTTGCACAAAATGTTCCCTTCAATTTTCTTGAAGAGATCTCTAGTCTTTCCTATTCTATTGTTTTCCTCTGTATTTTTTTTTTTTTTTTTTTGCATTGTTCACATAAGAAGGCTTTCTTACCTCTCCTTGTTTTCTCTGGAACTCTATATTCAATTGGGTGTATCTTTCCCTTTAGCCTTTGCCTTTCACTTCTGTTCTTTTCTCAGCTATTTGTAAGGCCTTCTCAAATAGCCAGTTTGCCTTCTTGCATTCCTTTTTCTTGGGACTGGTTTTGGTGGTCACCTCCTGTACAGTGTTATGCACTTCCATCCATATTTCTTCAGACACTCTCTACCAGATCTAATCCCTTGAATCTATTTGTTACCTCTACTGTATAATCATAAGGGATTTGATTTAGGTCATACCTTAATGGCAGTTTTCCCTATCTTCTTCAATTTAAGCCTGAATTTTTCAATAAGGAGCTCATGATCTGAGCTACAGTCAGCTCCAAGTCTTTTTTTTTTTTTTTTTCTGCTGACTATATAGAGTTTCTCCATTTTGGGCTGCAAAGAATATAATCAATCTGTATTCAGTATTGCCCATCTGGTGATGTCCATGTATAAAGTTGTCTCTTGTGTTGTTTGAAGAGGATGTACCATTGTCCTTAACTCACTAAAAATAGAACCTGTTGTGTGCTGAATTTCTACAGTAGTTTGCTTTTTTTTGCCATTAACTGTAATAATATATATTTAATAACCACTATCACTTACTGCATATTTATTCTGTCTCAAACCTGGTGTTAAATGGCACATGTATATTCACTGTCAAAATCACCGCCTATTATACAGAGTGAAGTAAGCCAGAAAGAAAAACACCAATACAGTATACTAACGCATATATATGGAATTTAGAAAGATGGTAACAATAACCCTGTGTACGAGACAGCAAAAGAGTCACTGATGTATAGAACAGTCTTATGGACTCTGAGAGAGAGGGAGAGGGTGGGAAGATTTGGGAGAATGGCATTGAAACATGTAAAATATCATGTATGAAACGAGTTGCCAGTCCAGGTTCGATGCACGATACTGGATGCTTGGGGCTGGTGCACTGGGACGACCCAGAGGGATGGAATGGGGAGGGAGGAGGGAGGAGGGTTCAGGATGGGGAACACATGTATACCTGTGGCGGATTCATTTTGATATTTGGCAAAACTAATACAATTATGTAAAGTTTAAAAAATAAAATAAAATAAAAAAATCACCTCTTCTGTAGTTGTTCTAAATGTAAACGATTACTACCTATGGTGAAACTAAAAGTAGATGTAATCTTTGTTTCTGACTCAGAAGTTTTATGTTTTTCCAAAGCCTTTTCCCCCTGTTCACTGCCTTATAGTGGTAGTTGCTGAGACCCCTGAAGATGCTGCAGTCAGTTCTCCAAGCCTTTGGTGTTTCTTATCACCTGCCATTTTCCTCCTACTGGGTTTCTCAAGGAACAGACTATCTCTCTGGAGCATATTCAACTTTGGATCATACTGTTTTTTTATCCTTTTAGTGGTATCAGTGTAATTTTGTTTCTTGTTTAACATGACAGTTGGGGAGAAAAATATCATCATCATTTCCAGAATAACCAAATTTCTTTGTCTCTTGTTGTTGTTATTTAGTGGCTAAGTTGTGTCTTGCTGTTTTATGACCCCATGGACTCTGCAAGCTCCTCTCTGTCCATGGGATATCCCAGGCAAGAATACTGGAATGGGTTGCTGTCTTCTTTTCCAGGGGATCTTCCCAACCCAGGAATTGAACCCAGGCCTTCTCCATTAGTAGGCAGGTTCTTTACCACTGAGCCACCAGAAAAGCCCTGTTTATCTCCACAAGCAGGTTATTTTGTCTTTACATGAATGTCAACTTTTCATCTAGTTATTAGATAAGAATATTAATAGTTCTGGGCAAGTACAAAACTAGTTGAACTTCCATGAATATGATTGAATTTAAAGTTTGACTTGTGTTTTGTGTCAGGCAGGTATGTTTGGTGACAGTGTTCCTGCTGCCATCAGAGTATAGCTGAGCACTGGGCTCTTGGGCTTCAGTTCCTTTTCTTCTACCACTCCAAGTTTTAGCATTTAATACTTACGAAGTGCTTTAAAGTCACAGAATACCCTGACATCACCACGACTTTATCAGGAGACTTTCTTTATGAATGAAGGAGGGGGAGCCACACCTCCAAGGGAGCACTGATGCCTTCAGATTCAGAAGCAGTGGACGCAGCACCAGGAACAGTTTTTCCAGTTCCTCACTCTGGCTGAGGGGGCAGGTGACCAGGCATCTCTGGGAAGCTGCCTTTGAACAGTGAGATACAGATGTCACACTCTGTCTGCAGATCTCAGCTGCCTTTGGAATGCATTGTGACTTTTAACACAAATAAGCACTTTTCAGTGTGGTAGTGCTCGTGCAACTGAGCTGAGCTATAGAAACATACAAGGTGACTGGCCTTAGACTGGGATGATCACGTCTTCCAATCAGCCTCAATAATCTTTGTTTCAATTTTAGACAGCCTTCCTTGATCCCTTCTTGCCCAGGATAGATGGCACCTCTGGTTTCTCTTCAGCAGGCAGTGCTTCAGGTCCTAGAAAATGAATCCACATATAATTATATATATACATACCACTATATATGTGGTACATATGTAAATGCATTGAAAAATGCCTGGAATTATATCCAAGGAGCTCTTAAGAGATTCACACATATATACATATGGCTTCCCTGGTGGCTCAGACAGTAAAGAATCTTCCTACAATGAGGGAGACCCAGGTTTGATCCCTGGGTGAGGAAGATCCCCTAGAGAAAGGAATGGCAATCCACTCCAATATTCTTGCCTGGGGAATTCCATGGACAGAGGAGCTTGGCAGGCTACAGTCCATATATAACCACACTCATATTATCTTTGTATAATTGAACCATGAAATGCACACCCATTTGAATACCTTACAAGAAAACACAGTTAACTAGTGCTTACTCTGGGAAGAATGTAAGCCCTGTAAATCCTGTATATCTCGTTAGCGTCCCACAATCACAAATGCCCATTTCTACAACCTTCCAACGTTCTTTCATGGAAAAAGAGAATGTAAAGGTGATAGAACTGTGAGACAAGAGCAAGAGGTTTAAGGTCTTTAAGAACTGGTCCTTGAGATTTTTAAAACTGTGAGACTAAATATAGTATTATTTAGTCAGAAACTAAAATTTTACAAATCATTTAATGATACACAATAAATCAATTGTGTCCTTGTAATGGAACCAAGTAGCTTGGGGCCAAAAGTATGGAGAATATTCATGAATACATTTTCAAATCTTTTGAATTATATGAATATATTATCCACTTTTAATTACAATAAGAAATTAAGAATCTTTCCAAAATCTTTTCTGCCAATTATTTTACATTCCCCTGCCAAATAATTAGTGTGTGATGTGCTGTGGGGTGGGGCCTCCAAAACTGAGATTCAGTGTCAGAACAAAAATTTTAAAATAGTCCTGTTACTATTTCTATGGAATTTTTGAGGATGCCCCATACGATTTTATAAAATATAAGAGTAAAGGACTCAGTACAAAGAAGAAAACTTGTGAAAGATTGTCCAAGAGTTCTCTCCTCTGGTCCTAGATTTTTCTTTTTACACATCCGGTTTTAGCCAACCTTTGAAATAGGTTCAGTTTCAGTTCAGTTGCTCAGTCATGTCTGACTCTTTGCCACCCCATGGACTACAGCACACCAGGCTTCCCTGTCCATCACCAACTCCTACACATTGCTCAATCTCATGTCCATTGAGTCGGTGATGCTATCAAACCATCTCATCCTCTGTCGTCCCCCTCTCCTTCTGCCTTTAATCTTGCCCAGCATCAGGGTCTTTTCCAGTGAGTCAGTTCTTCGCATCAGGTAGCCAAAGTATTAGAGTTTCAGCTTCAGCATCAGTCCTTCCAATGAATATTTAGGACTGATTTCCTTTAGGATGGACTCGTTTGATGTCCCTGCAGTCCAAGGGACTCTCAAGAGTCTTCTCCAACACCGTAGTTCAAAAGTGATCAATTCTTTGGTGCTCAGCTTTCTTTATAGTCCAACTCCCACATCCATACATGACGACTGGAAAAACCATAGCTTTGACTAGATGGACCTTTGTCAACAAAGTAATGTCTCTGCTTTTCAGCTGTCTAGGTTTGTCATAGTTTTTTTTTTCCAAGGAGAAAGTGTCTTTTCATTTCATGGCTGCAGTCACCATCTGCAGTGATTTTGGAGCCTCCAAAACTAAAGTCTCTCACTGTTTCCATTGTTTCCCCATCTATTTGTCATGAAATGATGGGACCAGATGCAGTGATCTTAGTTTTCTGAATGTTGAGTTTTAAGCCTACTTTTTTACTCTCTTCTTTCACTTTCATCAAGAGGTTCTTCAGTTCTTCTTCACTTTCTGGCCTAAGTGTGGTATCATCTGCATATCTGAGGTTATTGATATTTCTCCCAGAAATCTTGATTCCAACTTGTGCTTCATCCAGCCCAGCATTTCTCATGATGTATTCTGCATATAAGCTAAATAAGCAGGGTGACAATATACAGCCTTGATGTACTCCTTTCTGGATTTGGAACCAGTCTGTTGTTCCATGTCCAGTTCTAACTCTTGCTTCTTGACCTGCATACAGATTTCTTTGGAGGCAGGTACAGTGGTCTGGGTTAAATGGGTTATTTCTATGCTAGTTAAACTGTTTCTATTTATGGAAAAAGGTGTGCTTCAATCCATTTTAAAGGCTAACTCTGACATCAAAACATGATGAAGACAGCATAAAAAAGGAAAAATGCCTACTAATTCCCCCCTTTATTTGAATAGCAGAAGCTTTTCATAGCTTCAGTGTCTTACTCTATGCTTGCCCACTGTCAGGAATGAAATTCAGGAAGATTATCAGAGATGCTGTGTGTTCCTGTCTACAGCTTTTACAGATGAAACTTTAGATGCAGAAGAAACTTTAGAAGCCACAAGGGCTTCCCTTGTGGCTCAGCTGGTAAAGAATCTGCCTGCAATGTGGGAGACCCACATTGGGTCCCTGGGTTGGGAAGATCCTCTGGAGGAGGGAACAGCTACCCATTTCACTATTCTGGCCTGGAGAATTCCATGGACTATAGTATATGGGATCACAGAGTCGGACACGACTGAGTGACTTTCATTTCACTTAGATGCAGATGGAAGGAAGAACAAAGAGGGTGGGTAGGGGAACTAGATCATCAGCTCTAGCCAAAGATTAGACTTCAGTTTTTAAAAACCACTGTTACAAGTTAGATTTCCATGGATTCTTCCCTTCAATACACATGAGTGCACATACATACTATACAGACATCACACCACAAGCAAAACCCACTTCTCTGTTTTATTCATTACTACTTGTCCACATTTCTGTTGTGGTCTTCAGTATTGGTCCATGGCTGCCAGTCCACAAAATGCTTCTGGTGGTCCACCTCCCACTATCTCCTATGTCTGCTATTGTCCTCAAACTCTTACCCTTCAAGCTGGGAGCTTTCTTTCATTTGCTTTCCAGGTATGCTACTTCTCAGTAACCCAGCTCATGTCAGTTTTCAATAGGTTCCGTTAATCTGGTTCATTTAGTGCTATTCTCTCCCAGGGACCCATTCCCATTTTCTTATTTATGGATCCTTTTTGTACATTTCCTTGGGAGATTGGGGAAAGGCAGCCTTTGCTACCACCTTATCTGGAAATATCTTTACAGCACTTAATTAAATAATGTACCTGTATGTTTTACTAAAACTGATTCTTAGATTCTCTGTCTGAAGCATCCCTCTTATCATGAAATGAGAAAATGAGGGTATGAATTTTATCTTTTTAGTGCTTTTTATTGTGAGAACAATGTGATTTTACTTTGAATGGAATTTCCTTCTTATAGAATTAGAAATAAAGAGAAAAATACAGTTCCTCTATTTCTCCCTTGTGTGTCTTAAGTAATGCTGTCTTATATTTGTCTTCCTCTTGCAGTTCAAGCAATATAATTAACTGTCTCTGTACAATTATTCTTGCTCCTATATAAAGAATTAGCAGCGATTGCCATGCATTTTTGGAATTCTATTTCTTATCTTTTATACCACACTACTCTCTCATAACCAGTTCTAGCTGCAAATCTATTACGAATTATTTTACGGGCAATTTATTCTTTTCTTTCCAAAGTGTAAGTATGATTTTTTTTTCCTCCCCATTACGACGACGTGACAAGTGTTTCAATTTACAATTTCCCAGGAATTCCTTTAATGTCCAAAGTATCTGATAAAATACACATGGGATCGCAGGCTTCAGTACATTTTCAATTATAGATAGTGAAGCGCTTGGACCCTGAGTTCCCAGAACATATATAATCTCCCATAACTGCTGCACATCTCTAGCTGCTTCCTTCATCACTCAAACGGGGGGTCTCAGGTGGGTCGGTGTGCAAAATAGTCCATGTGGGATTTTAAACTGTGTTTGTTTAGAATTTCAGATTGATGCTTGCCACCACTGCTTCGCAAACACATTCAAGGAGAATAATAAAAGCCCTAGAAGCCTATTTTATTTTCCCATCCACCCCAACATAACTACTGGAGAGGAAACATCACAGTGAAATGGAAATATTATAAACTCAGAATTAACAGAACTGGACTGAATGCGGTTTTACTGCTTATTATGTGTCTGACTTCAGACAAGGCACTTGACTTTCCTGAGCCTCAGGAAAATGGGGTTGATATTAGAAGCTCCCTCAGAGCCAGGACTCTCCTGAAGATTGATAAGGTAATGGAGGAGCTTATAAATGAGAGCTTTTGAAATAAGGTGAAGTGTGACAAGGCTCTGACTTGTGTTGAAGCTTACATAATCAAGATCCTTATGCCCAGGTTTTAAAGGATCGTGGTGAGAGCGGCTCCCTCCTTCTTCCCCAGTCCCCACTCCCATCAGTCGCTGTCAGTTACCTCTGCCAGCACCTCCCTGGCTTGTGCTTGAGGACAGATTTCTCCTACAACAGAAAACACATCAGCGTGCCTACGCTGAGGCCAGAGAGGGGCCACTCTGCTTGGGCCTTGTTAAATTTCAAGTGGAGGAGTCCACTGGGCAGTTAGATTTAGAAACTGGAAGCTCAGTAAGCTTTAAAGTCTACAGTGAGAACTTGAATCAAGGAAATAATCCCCAATAGAGACTAAGACTTTTGCATTCCTGTATATATTATAGTATTCTTCACAAAAGAAGAAAACAATTAGAGGCCACCCAAATTGGAGGCCATCCTCTAATAGAGGATTAATTTAGCACAGCAAAAAATCACTTGATGATATTTTATACAATTTTAATGGTTATATTTATGGATACTTTAAACACTTCAGAAAATAGGTTGCAATGCCTAATAACAAAGCAGAATGAAAAACTAAATATAAAGTTTGACCTCAGTTATGTAAAAAAAAAAGAAAAAAGAGTTCAGATGAAATACACCAGCATGTTAACAGTGATTGTCTCTGGGTTGTGAGTTTAAAGTGATTTTGATTTTCTGAATAATCTTCTATAATTTTAGATCTCTAACCACAGCCATAATTTGTACACAGAAGGGTGGCTTTGCTAGAAGACGGGCTGCGGCTTTATGAAGGGCATTATCTTAGAGGCTGCCTGGCCTAGGTCAGCCCTCAGGCTGTCACCTTCCAGTGTTATCAGAAGGTCGGTTGCCTCGCCTAGAGTCCAGCAAATGAAGGTGGCTAGTCTTGAGAGATATTTTATCATGGTTTTGAGGAAAGGCAATAAATCACCCCTGCTCAGCATAAATCACCTCCACAGTGAGCAGAAAGCTTGGGCTCCTTGGCCTGGACAGCACTGAATGAAACACAGGCAACTTCTGGTCTTAGTATTTCCCTTTTTCATGCATTATGCTGACCCTACTCTTCACATACAGTTAATTAGATTTCAACTTACTGAATAATATACCAATCCAAATTTGTGTCCCCATGTTTATCCCCAATTCATATCTGCTTCTTTCACATACATTCTTCTGGCTCACTTCCATCTTTGATTATTCATATCCATTGTATGTGAATTTTATTTCTAAATTCTTGAAAAACACTTTAATATTGTCCTATTGAACTATCAATGGCTTACATTCATTTCCATAACTGGAAAATAACTTTTGAAAAGGTGCAGAGTCTGGCTTATTTACTTGTTTTTTCTTTTTTCTTTTTTTTTAATTTTTCTTTTTTTAAATTTTATTTTATTTTTTAAACCTGAAACACTGTATTAGTTTTGCCAAACATCAAATTGAATCCGCCACAGGTAAACACTCCCGTGAATGCGCTTAGATGTGTTTACAAAGCGATCATGCTAGGGAGCAATACTATTGTCTGTGCCAAAAGCATTCTTGAGTTTATTCTTCTAGTGTGATCATCTACCAAACTGTCCACATTCAAAAATGATTTTTGATATTTTCCAAATTACTAATTGACTCTCAGAGGTCATAGAAGCTGTTCTGAAAAATCTGCAAGAGACTTTGGAGGCAAGGTCCATAGAGGAGACTCTGAGCCTAGAGCTGTACATGCAGCGGTGGTTAAGTATGGGCATTCCTCAGGCAGAAATATATGCCTTCCCCAGGGACAAACTATCAAATGTGTCTCTTGAGGGTGGACTAAGAACTATATTTAATTATGGAAAATAGCACTGTAAATATTTTATATATGTGTGTGTTTTATATGTCTATGGAAAATAGCACTATAAATATATATATAATATGAATTTTTTTACATAAGCATCTCTCTCTCTCTCTTTAGTCACTAAGTCGTGTCCGACTCTTGTGACCCCAGGCTCCTCTGTCCGTGCCTGCCTGGCTTCTCTGTCCATGGGATTCTCCGGGCAATAATACTGGAGTGGGTTGCCATTTCTTTCTCCAGGGGATCTTCCCAACCCAGGAATTGAACCTAGGTCTCCTGCATTGCAGGCAGATTCTTTACTGACTGTGCTATGATTGGCAACTGGGGCATATGCCTCTCTCAAGACAGTGTTGAGGAATTTCTGACAGCTTCTCCAGAAACATTTAACTACTCTTAGCTTAGCTAGTTAGGCTCTGAGAAGTGAATGAGAGGTGTTGGACAGAGCATACAGATCATAGACTCAGTCTACTTGTAGAGTTAAGCATAATGGTTCTGGCAATAATGAGTGCAAATTGTGAAAATGTAAATTTTTGTGAATTAGAAATTGATGCAGAATTAGGCCATGAAAGTGAAGAGTTCTCTTTGTTTTTATGGATTGTTTTCCTTTTGTGAGCTAAGGCTAATGTTTCCCCAAAGCATCATGGCTTCCACCTATTCCTTTCTCACTCAATCCTTTCTCACATTCAGCATTTAGCATCGACACAGGAAGATCCCCTGAAGGAGGAAATGGCAAGTCCAGTATTCTTGCCTGGAGAATCCCATAGACAGAGGAGCCTGTAAGGGACTTCACTTCCATAAAGGTTTTCTTTTGTTTTCTGTGGTGTAATTCTTCTACAGTCTACATTTTCTGTTCTCTGTCGACCTGATACTAGAGTCTTTCCTTAGGCAAACGTCTTATTGATTTTACTCAGGGTGTGGCTTAACCAGGGAGACCAGGGTGGCCCCTGGGAGTATGAAATCAGTGTATTCACAGCACTTATGTTTCTCTGTGACTCTATTAGGCCACCCCTTTAGAGTCTCAATTTAAATAAATCTTTGATTCTGGGTAAACCATGCTACTGAGAAAAAAAGTTACTATATACATTGTCAAGAAACAGGGGCCCGTTGGTTCTGACATTAATAAAGTACAGTGATTTTCCAAATTATTTTTGTTATAACTTCAATGACTTCTATTTATGTAGTTCATAGATTGTACAAAGTGCTTGGTGCATGCTGCTGCTGCTGCTAAGTCGCTTCAGTAGTGTCTGACTCTGCGACCCCATAGACGGCAACTTACCAGGTTCCCCCGTCCCTGGGATTCTCCAGGCAAGAACACTGGAGTGGGTTGCCATTTCCTTCTCCAATGCAGGAAAGTGAAAAGTGGAAGTGAAGTCGCTCAGTCGTGTCCAACCCTCAGCGACCCCATGGACTGCAGCCTTCCAGGCTCCTCCATCCATGGGATTTTCCAGGCAAGAGTACTGGAATGGGGTGCCATTGCCTTCTCTGGCTTGGTGCATATGTGATATCATTTAATCTTTGCCACCATATGAGTTAGGTATTGTTATGCTAATTTTGCTAGTGAGAAAATTTAAACTCAGAAAGGTTATAATTTATTTGTCATCACAGAACCAGTAAGAGACAAAGCCAAAAGTAGAACTTGGATCTTGCGCACCCAAATCCTGTGCTCTTCCCTAAAGATCATGCTACTCTTTTGCATAAAGGCTTTATAGTCAAATAGACCTTCTGATTTTGTCCAGGACATTTTGAATTAGGCAATAAAATAATAAATTAGTCATTGCAATATGCATATTGCCAAGGAGAGAAAAAAGCTAGATTGATTTATATTTTATGAGATTAGCCATTGTTACTTAGAGGTCCCCAAGGGAACTTTGACCAACAGGTTTGGGAACAGAAAATAGCTAGCCTAGGGCTTCAGGGGAACATGCAAGGGTTTAACCTTATAGACAGTTTATTTAGAAACTTCTGGCTGGCTTTTTTGAATATGCCTGAATGGGTGGTTGTAGAGCCAATAAACGTGGGCTATTTGAGCCCCATTCCGTGCTTGGTTTGTTGAACACTGACTGTGTACCAGGCCTTGTGCTAGCTGTTGGGAAGAAAGCCATTGAAGAGAACTGATCTCTCTGCTTCTGGTTTGCTCTCCACCTTTCCTCAGTCCAGTTTATTCTCCACAAGCTCCATAGAGATCCAGAGTGATCTTCTTAAAATGAAATCCTGACCATGTCCTTCCAATGTCACCAGGCTGTACAGAGACAAAGTTCACATCCCACTAGGAAACTTTTCAGAACTGCCCAATTCTCTCCTATTTCATTCTGCTTTTATGCCATCATAGCATGTACCACATGGTAATTAGATTGCCTATCGTTGGTATGTTTCCTGAAACAGTAACTAGAACACGTCAGGCATTAAGATACCTTTGAGGAGACCACTGAGTAAGTGAATAAATGAAGGAATCCTGGACAGTTTGTCAGAAATTTTGTTTTGTTTGTTCTGCATCTCCAGCATGTATTAATATTACAGTACATGTCTCATAGTGTTACTGAACTCAGGTCTGGCTGCTCTCCCTTCAAAACTCAGTATCCGAGAGGCCATTATTGGTGGAAAGGAAATTAGTTTTAGTCAAAAAGCCAGCAATCAGGGAGAAGGCAGACTTGTGTCCCCCTGAAACAAAATCTGAAGATTCTACTTGGCCATGAAGGGGTTTTTTTTGTTTTTGTTTTTAATTGGAGGGTAATTGCTTTACAATTTCGTGTTGGTTTCTACTGTATAACAACATAAATCAGCCATAAGTATATATATATCCCTTTCCTCTAGAGTCTCCCTCCCACTGCCTCCCCTATCATACCCCTCTAGATCATCACAGAGCACCTGGTTGAGCTTCCATTGTTGCTACAGCAGATTCAAACTAGTATGTTTTACATATGGTAACAACAGACTGGTTCCAAATAGGAAACGGAGTATGTCAAGGCTGTATATTGTCACCCTGCTTATTTAACTTCTATGCAGAGTACATCATGAGAAACACTGGGCTGGAAGAAGCACAAGCTGGAATCAAGATTGCTGGGAGAAATATCAATAACCTCAGATATGCAGATGACACCACCCGTATGGCAGAAAGTGAAGAGAAACTAAAAAGCCTCTTGATGAAAGTGAAAGAGGAGAGTGAAAAAGTTGGCTTAAAGCTCAACATTCAGAAAACTAAGATCATGGCATCCGGTCCTATCACTTCATGGGAAATAGATGGGGAAACAGTGGAAACAGTGTCAGATTTTATTTTTTTGGGCTCCAAAATCACCACAGATGGTGATTACAGCCATGAAATTAACAAACACTTACTCCTTGGAAGGAAAGTTATGACCAACCTAGATAGCATATTGAAAAGCAGAGATATTACTTGGCCAACAAAGGTCTGTTTAGTCAGTTCTGTTCAGTTGAGTTCAGTCACTCAGTCATGTCTGACTCTTTGCGACCCCATGAATTGCAGCATGCCAGGCCTCCCTGTCCATCACCAACTCCCAGAGTTCACTCAAACTCACTGTCTAGTCAAGGCTATGGTTTTTCCAGTAGTCATGTATGGATGTGATAAGTTGGACTGTGAAGAAAGCTGAGCGCCGAAGAATTGATGCTTTTGAACTGTGGTGTTGGAAAAGACTCTTGCGAGTCCCTTTGACTGCAAGGAGATCCAACCAGTCCATCCTAAAGGAGATCAGTCCTGGGTGTTCATTAGTAGGACTGATGCTGAAGCTGAAACTCCAATACTTTGGCCACCTCACGTGAAGAGTTGACTCATTGGAAAAGACCCTGATGCTGGGAGGGATTGGGGGCAGGAGGAGAAGGGGATGACAGAGGATGTGATGGCTGGATGGCATCACCGACTCGATGCACATGGGTTTGGGTGAACTCCGGGAGTTGGTGATGGACAGGGAGGCTTGGCGTGCTGCGATTCATGGGGTCTCAAAGAGTCGGACACAACTGAACGACTGAACTGAACTGAACGTATATATGTATCAATGCTACTCTCTCAGTTGGCCCCACCCTTTCCTTCCCTGACTGTGTCCACAAGTCTAGTCTCTATGTCTGCATCTCTATTCATGTCCTGCACCTAGGTTCATCAGTACTATTTTTCTGAATTCATATACGGGCTAATATATAGTATCTGTTTCTCTCTCTCTGATTTACTTAACCTCTGTGTAACAGGCTCTGCGTTCACCCACCTCACTACAACTGACTCAGATTTGTTCCTTTTTATGGCTGAGTAACATTCCATTGTATACATGTACATCAACTTCTTTATCCATTCATTTGTTGATGGGCATCTAGGTTGCTTCCATGTCCTGGCTGTTGTAAATAGTTGGCCATGAAAGTTTTAAGGGGAAAAGGGGAAGTAATTTCAGTTCATCACTGAGATATAGGGGATTAGAGTCATTGCCATCCCCATCTGCATGCAGATTTGTCAAATTCTGATCTTTCTTTAGATGCTATCTTCTTCACACAGTTTGCTCACCAGGTTGCTGAAGGGCAAGCTAGGGAAGAGATCTGGTCACCTGTTCATTACTTATTCTTCATTTCTGCTTCTCTGATCTATGAAAAGAATCAACAGGTTAGACAGTGTATTCTGTGATCAAAAGATTTGAAAAGTGTGCTTGGGCCAGAGATGAGCAGAGCATGAGGGTGCCTGGGTTTTAGTTTAATTACAATATAGTTTTGCTAAAGTGATAAGGCAAAGGGGTTTCCTGCTGAGGGCAGTTATAATCTCTGTAAAACAACTCAGGAGTGTGCATCAGATAGTGAGTCTGTGACTCTGTGGTCCTAATCATTCACTACTTGAGCTTTCTCTTTTTTTGACTAGGGAGACCTGGAAGAATTCAGATTTACTACAAACAAGAGGCAGGGGACATGGAGGGACCTTTGTACTTGTGGGGCCCTCCAGGTTCCAATAGTTAAGTTTACACTGAACGTTTCCAAATTAATGCATTAATTTATGAGTGAGAAACAAGACTTACACACATACATAGAAATATCAGGACAATTAGGTTTTATATTAGAAGAGTTTGACCCAAGGCCACTCTCACTTGGTTGATTGACACTGCCTATTGAGTGCCCACCGAGAGTACATCCTGCCTGCTAATAATGGACAGTTAGGAAATTATAGTGACTAAGTGTTCTCATTAAAGAAGAATGGCTACCACAGTCATGCATTTAAAACAAATCCCTGACTTGTCTTGCAGATACCTTTAAATGGCCTCTTTTTGCCCCCAGAAGGAAATGCAACCTATTTAGCATGGTTAAAACTCCCCCTAATGTGCCTTTATGGGCTCAGTGGCTTCCATTCCCCAAGCATCATACCTTCCCTGACAACCATGTGAAATCATGTGTGATTCTCCAAGCTCACACTGCTCCACCAGGCCCCAAATTTTCCTTCTGGTGATCTCCTTTCTTTCTGAAAAGCCTCTTTTCTGTTCTCTGCTTGGAGAACTTTCTCATTCTTTGTGTACATTGTTCTGTCCCAAGCAGTTTGCCACTTTATTTTCCTTGCACCCAGAGTAATTTGTCCAGAGTTCTATAATTAAACCTCCCAAACAGAATAATAATTGTGAACATGTATGTCTTCATGACTGGATGGTGAGCATCTTGATTCAAGGGATATTTCCTATTTGTCTTTGGGGTACTCAGACCTATGCACACTGATAGGCATACAATAAAGTTTTATGTAATAGACAGAAGTAGATCTTAACTTCACACTGTCTTAGTCTGTTCAGGCTACTGTAAGTACCATGTATGTGCTTAGTCACTCAGTCGTGTCCGACTCTTTGCAACCCCACGGACTGTAGCCCACCAGGTTCCTCTGTCCATGGGTATTCTCCAGGTGAGAATACTGGAATGGGTTGTCATGCCCTCCTCCAGGGGATTTTCCCAACCCAAGGATCGAACCCAGGTCTCCCTCATTGTAGGCATATTCTCTACTGTCTGAGCCACCAGGGAAGCAACTAAGTACCATAGATTGGTTTAAGCAACAGACATTTATTTCTAACATTTCTGGAGGCTGGGAAGACCTAGATCCAGATGTTGGCCGATTTGGTTCATGGTGTGAACCCCCTTCTGGTCTTTGCTATAACCTCACAAGGTGAAGAGAGAAAGCCCTGAGGTATGAGACACTGTACCTTCCTCCTCTTGTCCGGGCACTAATCCCATGATGGGGCTTCTTAGCTCATGCTCTCATCTAAACCTAATTATTGAAAGTGAAAGTTGCTTAGTCGTGTCTGACTCTTCGTGACCCTATGGATTGTAGCCCGCCAGGCTCCTTTGTCCATGGGATTCTCCAGGCAAGAATACCGGAGTGGGTCGCCATTTCCTTCTATAGGGGATCTTCCCAACCCAGTGATAAAACCCAGGTCTCCTGCATTGCAGGCAGATTCTGTACCATCTGAGCCACCAGGGAAGCCCTAAACCTAATTATTAATACCTCCTAAAAGGTATTCCTTGATAACTCAATTGGTAAAGAATCTGCCTGCAATGCAGGAGACCCCAGTTCGATTCCTGGGTCAGGAAGATCTGCAGGAGAATGGATAAGCTACTCACTCCAGTTTTCTTGGGCTTCCCTTGTCTCTCAGCTGGTAAAGATTCTGCCTGCAATGCGGGAGAACCTGGGTTCTATTCCCTGGGAAGAGTCCCTGGAGAAAGGAAAGGCTACCCACTCCAGTATTCTGGCCTGGAGAACTCCATGGACTACAGCCTATGGGGTTGTGAAGAGTCAGACACGACTGAGCGACTTTCACTTCACCTAAAAGCCCCACCTCCTAATGCCACCCTGGGGATTAGGGCTCTAACATATGAATTTTAGGAAGACACAAACATTTGGTCCCTAACACATCATATTTTTGTCATATTGTAGTTTAATTTATAATGTATCACTTACTTTTTTTTTTAGTTCAGGTTTCAAACACTACATGGAATACTAATAATTTCCCCATCAGTATATATCATATCAATAATTCACTACTGTTTTTAAACTGGCATGTGCTTGAATCACATGCTTTAGAACTCTGAAATTTTATAGTGTGCAAAATTTATGTGACCTAGTACATAGTCTATAAAATTATGTACCAGTCCATTTAACAAAAAGTTTTAAGTACAGTGTAGTTGTATAGTTTCTAAGAGAAACTGTACAGTCCCCAAAAGGGTCAGATTTCAGCCAACGTACATGTTCTTTGATAAGTTCTGAGGTTGTCAGCATATAGGGCACTATGTTATTATGAGTGTTAACTGAAAATAATTCAAAAGCATGTTGTTTTGCATCACAATCCTTATTTTTACTGTGGTATTTCCATTGTCTACATGTTTCTTTCCTTAATAAGAATCCTATCCTAATGATGACTATGGTACCACCGAAGCAGAAAATGGAGACATTGAAGGAGGATATATACATTTTATAGCTGTAAATTTTTCACTGAAAAATTGAATGCTTGAAATAGAGTGCAAATATAATTGAAAGTTTAAAACTGAATACAACAATAATTAGTGCTATAATGGATTTGGTTGCCAAAAATATATAAATCATTTAGTTTTAAAAGTTTGGGTTAGAAATACTAATTGTTGATTGTGAATTTAAGAATGCATTTAATTACAAGAATCAAATAGCAAAAAGTAGAGTTCAAATAAAGTATAAAAGTTCTACATGTGAATTGAAAACAAGTATTTTTGATAATATTTAATAGTGATGCTATAATAAAAATTAATCGAGAAATAGATAACATTCTTTTACAAAATACATTTTAATTTTTAAGGTTTAAGAATTAAGTAGAGTTTAAGGGAAAAATGTACTAACTGAAATTGTAAGACAGAATATGAAAAGGAATATATTTACTGTACATGAACCTATACTAATTTTGAGCTGCCTGAACTGTGCTAATGTTTTCACAGATAACCAGTAGGTTATATCCTAAATTAACAATTTGAAAAAAGTAACTGGTTGGCCTTTGGATGAGTCTTCAAATTTGGAAAATTTGAATCAGGTTTACAAAGTTACTTTATATCTCACAGTCTAGTGAACAAATAATTATTCTAGATAAATAGATCAATGGAGCAGAATAGAAAACCCAGAAATAGACCCACATAAACAGAGCCAACTGATATTTGACAAAGGAACAAAGGCGACATGATGGAGTGAAGATGGTCTTTTCAACAAATGGTACTGGAACATCTGGACATACATCAGTTCAGTTCAGTTCAGTCGCTCAGTCATGTCTGACTCTGCGACCCCATGAATTGCAGCATGCCAGGCCTCCCTGTCCATCACCAACTCCCGGAGTTCACTCAGACTCATGTCCATCGAGTCAGTGATGTCATCCAGCCATATAAATCTAGGCATGGAACTTACACCCGTCACAAAAATTAGCTCCAAATGGATCACAGGCCTGAATGTAAAATGCAAAACTATAGAACCTCCAAAAGATAACATGGGAGAAAACCTTAATGACCTTAATTGTGGTGATGACTTTTTAAATACAACACCAAACGCATGATTTGTGAAAGAAATACTTGATAGATAAGCAGCTGCTGCTGCTGCTGCTAAGTCGCTTCAGTCATGTCCGACTCTGTGTGACCCCATAGACGGCAGCCCACCAGGCTCCCCCGTCCCTGGGATTCTCCAGGCAAGAACACTGGAGTGGGTTGCCATTTCCTTCTCCAATGCATGAAAGTGAAAAGTGAAAGTGAAGTCGCTCATTCGTGTCTGACCCTCAGCGACCCCATGGACTGCAGCCCACCAGGCTCCTCCATCCATGGGATTTTCCAGGCAAGAGTACTGGAGTGGGGTGCCATTGCCTTCTCTGGATAGATAAGCTGCTCCTAAGTCACCTCAGTCATGTCCGACTCTGTGTGACCCCATAGACATCAGTCCACCAGGCTCCCCCGTCCCTGGGATTCTCCAGGCAAGAACATTGGAGTAGGTTGCCATTTCCTTCTCCAGTGCATGAAAGTGAAAAGTTAAAGTGAAGTCACTCAGTCATGTCTGACTCTTAGCGACCCCATGGACCGCAGCCTACCAGACTCCTCCATCCATGGGATTTTCCAGGCAAGAGTACTGGAGTTGGGTGCCATTGCCTTCTCCGATAGATAAGCTAGACTTCTTTAAAATTAAAACTTCTGCTCTGTGAAAGGCAGTGTTAAGAGAATGAGAAGACAAGTCACAGACTGAAAGAAAATATTTGCAAAAGACACATCTGATAAAGGACTATTATCCAAAATGTCCAGCAATCCCACTGCTGGGCATACACACTGAGGAAACCAGAAGGGAAAGAGACATGTGTACCCCAATGTTCATCACAGCACTGTTTATAATAGCCAGGACATGGAAGCAACCTAGATGTCCATCAGCAGATAAATAGATAAGAAAGCTATGGTACATATACACAATGGAGTATTACTCAGCCATTAAAAAAGAATACATTTGAATCAGTTCTAATGAAGTGGATGAAACTGGAGCCTATTATACAGAGTGAAGTAAGCCAGAAAGAAAAACACCAATACAGTATACTAATGCATATATATGGAATTTAGAAAGATGGTAACAATAACCCTGTGTATGAGACAGCAAAAGAGACACTGATGTATAGAACAGTCTTATGGTCTCTGTGGGAGAGGGAGAGGGTGGGAAGATTTGGGAGAATGGCATTGAAACATGTATAATATCATGTATGAAACGAATTGCCAGTCCAGGTTCGATGCACAATACTGGATGCTTGGGGCTGGTGCACTGGGACGACCCAGAGGGATGGTATGCGGAGGGAGGAGGGAGGAGGGTTCAGGATGGGGAACACATGTATACCTGTGGCAGATTCATTTCTATATTTGGCAAAACTAATACAATATTGTAAAGTTTAAAAATAAAATAAAAATTTAAAAAAAGTATTGAAAAAAAAAGAACTGTTAAAACTCCATAATAAGAAAACACATAACCAAACTTAAAAAATAAGCCAAAGATCTTAACAGAAGCCAAAGAAGATATATAGATGGCAAATGAGCATATGAAAAAATTGCTTGACCTTATGTCATCAGGTTGATGCAAACTAAAATGAGACACCACCACATGTTCATTAGAATGAATGCCCAAAATCTGGAACACCGACCAAATGCTGGTGAAAAAGTGGAGTAACTGAAACTAATTCATTGCTTCTTGGAAATGGAAAATGTTGTAGCCACTTGGAAGAGTTTAATGGTTTCTTCCAAAGCTAAACATATTCTTACCATAAAATCCAGAAATTGTGCTCCTTGATTTTTATCCCAAGGAGTTGAAAATTTACATCCACACAGAAACCTCACGTGGATGTTTATAACAACTTTAGTCATAATTGCCAAAACTCGAAAGCAGCACAGATGTTTTTCATTAGGTGAAATGGATAGATAAACAAACTGGTACATCCAGACAGTGGAATATTATTCGGTGCTAAAAAGGAATGAGGAGCTATTCTGCCAAGAAAAGACATGAAAGAATCTTAAATGCATATTACTAAGTGAAAGAAACCAATCTGAAAGACTATATAATGTATGATTCCAACTATATGATGTTCTGGAAAGGCGAAACTGTGGAGACAGTAAAAAGATCAGTGGTTTCCAGGGGTTGGGGTTTAGGAGGGATGAATAGCTAGAGCACAGAGGACTTTCAGGGCAGTGAAAACAGTATGATACTCTAATGGTGGATTCATGTCATTATATGAATACAAACCCATAGAATGTACGACACCAAGAGTGAGCCCCAAGGTAAACTGTGGTCTTTGGGTGATCATGATGTGTCGATGTTGGTTCATCAATTGTCAAATGTAGCATTCTGGTGGAAGATATTGATAATGGATTGGTTATAGAAGTGTTAGGGCAGGTGGCATAAGGGAAATCTTCATACACTCCTCTTCATTTTGCTGTGAACTTACGACTGCTCTAAAAATAAAGTGTCTTAAAAAATTATAATCTTATTCTTATGCTCATCCCCAAGTTCTGGTTTTCTGCTTGCCATCACCCTTAGTTAATATTCTTGCTGTGCAATAAAATTCTTGCTTTTTCTAAAAATTAAAGGTAATTGTGTTACTCTGTGTTATAGCACAACTGAAAATATGTTCTTCAGCTGTATCTAGTTCATAAGATTTCTTAATATCAAATTTACAGTGTAAAAAGGTGAGAGATTTTTGTATGTGATTAGATGTTTACTTCCATGGTTTCATCTTAAGTCAGAAAAAGAATGTGGCTCAGTCATCCTCAGATCTGAAATGGTATCTCACACAAATACATTGTAACATTACACACAGAGTAATAGAAGATCTGATCAATAGTGCACCAGATTAATAGTAAATAGTAACTGTCTTCAGATGTCAAGATACCATTCTAAGTTGATTACATTTGCTGACTCATTTAGTCCACAGAAGGACCTGATGGGGAAGATGGTATCACAGTTGTCTCCCTCACTGCTTTAAAGTAGAGATGCTTAGACAACATCTCTGACTCAATGAGGACATGAATCTGAGTAGCCTATGGGAGATAGTGAAGGATAGGGGAGCCTGGCATGCTGCAGTTCATGGGGTTGCAAAGAGTTGGATATGACTTAGTGACTAAACAGCAACAACTCCTTTAAAGATGAGGAAAGGGAGGCACAGGGGAAGTTAAGTAAATCTCCCAGGATCACAAAACTACCAAGAGCAGAACACATGATCTTAGTTATCCCGCGCATGTGGGATCTTCCCTGATCAGGGATTGAACCTGTGTATTCTGCTTTGGCAGGTGGATTCTTTACCATTGGGCCACCAGGGAAGTCCATGAGTATATTTTTGAGTTGGATAAATTAGGGCTTGAATTCTGACTCCCATATTAACTGGCTGTATGAAATTGGGCAAGTTGTTTAATCTTTTGGAGTCTCGGTTTTCTTGTTAGTAAAATGGGGGGGAGGGGTATTTACTTTATAGTTTTGTATAAATTAAATGAGTTATCATATGTGAAGCACTGGCGTGGAATACATGTTTAATAAAGAGAAGGAGAGTTTCCCAAATCTTTTTATGCTCAAGTAACAGTCTTTGAGATGCATTCTTTGGAGGGTGTGTATATGTAGTGGGGAGTTTGTGCTTAGCCTCTCAGTCATGTCTGACTCTGCAACCCCATGGACTGGAGCTACCCCAGACTGCTCCTCTGTCCATGGGGATTCTCTAGGCAAAAACACTGGAGGGGGTTGCCATGCCCCGCTCCAGGGATCTTCCCAACCCAGAGGTTGAACCCAGGTCTCCAGCAATGCAGGTGCTTTCTTTACCATCTGAGCCACCAGGGAAGCCCCATGAAGTGCGAGTGTCATTAAATCTGTAGCTTTTTGTTTATGGTCTGCTTTGGAATTACTCTTGCTCATTAATTCAAGGAGAAATATGTGTATAGTCTATATGTTATTATGACTTCCAATAAGTGCCTTGACATGATTTCAGAAAAACTCTTAAAATAGTATCTCACAGGAATATATTGCTTACTTGACACATTGGATAATAGAGAAAATGGCTCTATGCCAGTGAGTCCTGGCTCTCGAGTCCCCTTATGAATGGGATGAAATAGCTTAGTGTATGAGCAAGTCCTTGAGCAGAAGATGAAAATCAAAAGGCTGTCACCACAGTCTGGGCCTTTTGCCTGTTCAGAGAGACTGCAGAGAGCGCTGACTAATATCTGGAGATAATATATCGGAAAATGGCAGTGAACTCATGTCCTATATATCACCCTTCCCTAGTTCTGCTGAGACACCCATTACTTTGAAAATGGTTGGATTATTATGAAAGAGAAATTGTTTAATTTTTGTCTTCCAAATTTGACTCTTGCAGTCCAATTTAGAGAAATAGCTGTGGAAGGCAAAGCTATTGAGCTGTAAGACCCAGGCTCTTTGAGAGGAGAAAAGCATTTCATAAATGCAAAGGGAAATCCTGTAAGCAGCTGCGCGTAAAGTTAGCCTTCGCACAGTGGAAATGAAGAAAAGGAGAGGTGACCAGTCAGAAGTTCCCACCTTGGGGGTTGAAAGGAGAGCAGGGCTGGAGCATGTTCATGGAAGCATGGGGTCAATATGATGGAATGCCCCTCTTCTGCCGGATTGAGACTTTCTGTGACCAGGCTTCAGGGTGTGAGCTTCACTGGCAGACTGTCCTTCCCAGTTGGAGTGCTGGCTGCTGCTGAGGTGCCATGTTAGCACCCTTATTATACCAGTGAGGGCTCCCTACAGACATGGGCTTCAACCCTCTGGCAGGAGCGATACAGTCTGCCTAATACTTCACCTGACCCATCTTAAGTAATTCGTGTGACTAATCTTCCATAGTACAGGACACTCCAACAGCATTCCCCTAAACAGAAGAATGGGATGGGATGCTGAATCTCCTCTGGGAGTGTTGCCCCCACCCCCAACTTCTGGACCTAAGAAGTTGAACAGAAAAGGCATTTTTTCCTAGCTGGGAAAATGGCCAAGCATACTGTTGTTTTTAAAATATATATACAAATTAGAGTCATAACTCCCTGTGAAGCATAAACATGATGTATTTTGGAAGAATGATATATGTTCTGTTTTTCACATTAAAGGTGGTCACTTGATTAGCTTATGAGTAAATAGTAGGGAAACTGTTGAACAGCAGAGACTGTGTTTAATAAGAGGCAGCCGACTCTTAAGTGGGAGGGAAAGCAGACATAATTAAAGGGGAGTTATTTGATTTTTCCATTGCAGAAATTATTTTGAGACAAGTACTGCTTGCAAGGAGATCATCCTTATTTAACTTAGAAAGTTTATTGGGCTTGGTTGTATGGATCATTCAGCTTCACAGTACCTTCCTTCATAGGTATTCCATTTGCTCCTTTTTATACCCTTGTGAAGAAGGAAAGCAGATATTGTAAATCCTATTTTACAAAGAACAAAGTAGGGTTTGTAGGGTGAGGAAATTGAGGAACAAAGGAACTAAGCGATCTTGGGAAAAGCTATTGTCATGGATCCCTTTTGATACCAGAAGTGTGGTGTTTACAATCATTTGGTAAATGCATGCATGAAGAAAATGTATATTGTTCTGAAATGAATGTTTTCAGAGTCTTCTGGAAATGCTGCCAAATTTTAATTTCTCCAGGAAATCATATGTATGTGTATGTGTGTATATATATATATATACACACACACCATACTATTCCCACGCAATTTAGGGACTTTGGAAGGAGAACAGCAGCTTTGATTTTATAATGCTCTTAGTTTCTCATTTTCTGAAGGGACTGCAGGTGGAATTTGAATGGCTCTTTCTTCCCAAATCAAGGCTATTATGGTAAATAATTCTTACCTAATACTTCCTAGCAGTAGTCACTGAGTCAACTCTTTGTGTCTTAGAATATTTTATTTTCACCTTCCTTGGCATAGACATGTAGAATTTAAGTAATTTTATATGTGTCTGATTTGCTAATACTGAATATTTGGAAACGTCTTAGTGCCAAAAAGCAATGAAAGCCAGGATCCCTCTGGAGACCTTTACATGCTCTTTGCTACAAGAGACTGATGAACGAAGAAGGCAGGACACTCAGGACAAACATCTCTGATGTGGGAGTGAAAGTTTCATGAGCAGACTCATTCCTCCAATATTCACCCTAATGTTTATCAGATTGTAGTTGTGGTAATGCTGGTGGAGGTGAATGGCAGTGTGACAACTAGACTGAAAAGGATTTTAATGGTTGATGTGGATTTTGTGACACATAGCCTAAGTAAACACACACACACACTTACCCATTGTGTCTCATAAAATTCTATGGAATAGGTAGGGAAGGTTTTATTATCTCTATTTTATGAATGAGGAAATTGTGGCTCTGAAAGATAAAATGACTAGCCCACTACCATATACTCAACCATCCATATTTCTCCCTGTTGGAGAAAATGTAACATTGCACTCAGCATGAGAGTTCCCCAGGAGATAGGAGGTTTTGGTAATGTGTATCTGTAACTCAGTTTCATTGCATGATTATGGGGGAGGCAATACCTGAGGCTTACTCTAATTGCTGGGGCAGTGGGAGTCTCCAGTGATTTTTTGGATTATGAGTGTAAGCAGGAAGGAACCTCAAACTCAAGGTTAGAGACCTGTGTTGCCTAACATTAATGTTAATCTAACATTAATAGTAAATGACCAGACCTCAGCTGGTGCATTTTAACATCAGCACGAACACCTGCAACAGACACACTGAATCAGCTGAGGTCCAGGAGAAATGAGGCTCACCTCTGCAATCTCTGAGCATTGAGAGAAAAATGGACTCGGTAGGATTTTAGGCAGAATTAAGTACAGGAAATCCTCAGGTCTTTGGTTCATTTCTACATCCCTCACCTAGCTGGGCTACCAAAAAACTTCTTATGCAAACTCTCCTAAAATGATTTCTGCAGCATTTGCTGTTATACTGACTCCCCTTGACTAGGGGATACAGTAGGAGAGACTGTAAACCTAAGGCTGGCAAGTGCTGGGCCATGGGCCAAATCTAGCCCACTGCTTATGACTGGAAATGCAGTTTTATTGGAACCCACAGTCATCCCCATGTGTTTCCATACAGTCTATGGTTGCTTTTGTACTAGCAATGCAGAGTTGAGTAGATGCAGCAGAGACCATATGGCACACAAAATTAAAAATATTTATTCTCTGGCTCTTTACAGAAGAAGTTTTCTGATCTTTGTCCTGGACTATTAATAGCAAAATGCTTTAATCTTGATGTCAGCTCTAATTAGTCAGGAGTTACTTCCTGAACACTGGGATTGTGTCACTGGTCAATGAGAAAGAGTGCTGAGCTCAATAAGCAATGTCTGCTATAGTCACAAAAGCCAGGGTGGATGGCACTTGTGCCAAGTATTTGTCATTCCCTACTGCAAGCTTTTGTTTTCTCTCATGCCTTGAAGACTGTCCTTAAGAGAAGGCAGAGCAGGTGACTTTCACCTTCCTGAATACATTAAGATAACCAGTCATAGATACAACTTGAATGCCATTACTTTGCTCTTTGCTTTACAAATGGTTAGTTGTCCCTACAGTTCTGAAAGATAGATATTTATCTTTATTTTGTGGCCGAGGAAATTAAGATACAAGGAGATTCAGTGATGTTTAGTGTTGAACCCAAAGAAAGAAAAGAAAGTGAAGTCACTCAGTCATGTCCAACTCTTTGCGACCTCATGGATTGTAGCTCTCCGTCCATGGGATTTTCCAGGCAAGAGTACTGGAGTGGGGTGCCATTTCCTTCTCCACTGACCCCAAATATGGTTCCAAACATAATATATCTGTTGGGTTGAGTTAAATTTGAAAGAGATCACAATGTCATTAGCAGTTTTTCCTGCTGCACAATCAGAGCTGTGTCTCCAAGAGAAATAATCCTAATATCTAAGAAGCTTAAGCTGCAGGGCATTCACATTTTAACATGTAATATCTCAATAAGAGATATTATTTCTGCTTTATTGACTATGCCAAAGCCTTTGACTGTGTGGATCACAATAAACTGTGGAAAATTCTGAAATAGATGGGAATACCAGACCACCTGATCTGCCTCTTGAGAAATCTGTATGCAGGTCAGGAAGCAACAGTTAGAACTGGACATGGAACAACAGACTGGTTCCAAATAGGAAAAGGAGTACGTCAAGGCTGTATATTGTCACCCTGTTTCTTTAACTTATATGCAGAGTACATCATGAGAAACGCTGGACTGGAAGAAGCACAAGCTGGAATCAAGATTGCCAGGAGAAATATCAATGACCTCAGATATGCAGATGACACCACCCTTATGGCAGAAAGTGAAGAGGAACTAAAAAGCCTCTTGATGAAAGTGAAAGTGGAGAGTGAAAAAGTTGGCTTAAAGCTCAACATTCAGAAAACGAAGATCATGGCATCCGGTCCTATCACTTCATGGGAAATAGATGGGGAAACAGTGGAAACAGTGTCAGACTTTATTTTTCTGGGCTCCAAAACCACTGCAGATGGTGACTGCAGCCATGAAATTAAAAGACGCTTACTCCTTGGAAGGAAAGTTATGACCAACCTAGATAGCATATTCAAAAACAGAGACATTACTTTGCCAACAAAGGTCCGTCTAGTCAAGGCTATGGTTTTTCCTGTGGTCATGTATGGATGTGAGAGTTGGACTGTGAAGAAAGCTGAGTGCCCAAGAATTGCTGCTTTTGAACTGTGGTGTTGGAGAAGACTCTTGAGAGCCCCTTGGACTGCAAGGAGATCCAACCAGTCCATTCTGAAGGAGATCAGCCCTGGGATTTCTTTGGAAGGAATGATGCTAAAGCTGAAACTGCAATACTTTGGCTACCTCATCCGAAGAGTTGACTTATTGGAAAAGATTCTGATGCTGGGAGGGATTGGGGGCAGGAGGAGAAGGGGACAACGGAAGATGAGATGGCTGGATGGCATCACTGACTCGATGGACGTGAGTCTGAGGGACTCCGGGAGTTGGTGATGGACAGGGAGGCCTGGTGTGCTGCGATTCATGGGGTCGCAAAGAGTCGGACACAACTGAGCGACTGATCTGATCTGATCTGATCTGATCTCAATAAGACCAATTAAATCTTTAAAAAAAAAAAAAAAACAGCTGTAATTTTGAACATCATATTAGGCTTCCCTAATGGCTCAGATGGTAAAGAATCCACTTGCAATGCAGGAGACCTGGGTTTGATCCCTGGCTTGGGAAGATCCTCTGGAAGAGGAAATGGTACCCCCATTCCAGTATTCTTGTCTGGAGAATCCCATGGACAGAGGAGCCTGGTAGGCTACAGTCCATGGGGGTCACAAAGAGTTGGACACAACTGAGCATCTGAGAACATTATGTATAAAAACAGTAAAATATTAACTATATAAAAGTGATGAGCTTAAAGTAAACATATAAAATATTCTTGCCAAATTGAGAAAAGATTTTTAGGAAACAATACAGATATATTTTAAAATCCTTGCATTTATGAAGCGCAGAAAAAAATAGAACAATACCAAACAATAGACAAAATTGGCAAGGAAGATGAACAGACATTCTAAAAGATATTATCAATACATGCCCAGAAAAAGCATATCATTATTAATAATACATGAATACATAGTAAAATAATAATATGCTCTTTCACTTATCAATTAATAAATGCAGAGTTTTTAAAGATTTAAACTAAATGCAGTGACGGATATAATTTTAAAAGTAGTCTAATATCCTTTTATTGAAATGAAAATCAGTATGACCTTTCTTCAAAATAACTTGGTCATATGATTCAAGATTTTTAAAAATATTCTTATCTTTTGGCCTAATAATTCCTAAGTTCTAGGAAACTTAAAATAAATTAATCAAAGATGGTCACAATGATTTAGGTACATAGGTGCTAGTCATAGCATTGTTTATAACCAGAAAAGCTTGAAAACAACTAAAATGTACGATAGAGGATTGATTCGATACTATATTTATATGATGAGTGCTTCTTATAAATTAAATGTATATTTAATAATACTTAATTACATGGATAATGTTTATGAAGTTCAGGATGGGGAACACATGTATACCTGTGGCAGATTCATTTTGATATTTGGCAAAACTAATACAATTATGTAAAATTTTAAAATAAAATAAAATTAAAAAAAAATAAGTATGAAGGAAAATAAAACTGAGAATACGATATGACCAAATATTGCAAAACAACCTGTGGGTTTGTGTGTGCTTATATTATAGATATTTTTTCTTTGTTATATTCTTTTGTTGTTATTATTGATAGTCTCTCAGTCATGTCCTACTCTTTTGCAAGTCCATGGACTGTAGCCCACTAGGCTTCTCTGTCCTTGGGGATTCCCAGGCAAGAATACTGGATGGGTTGCCATTTCCTGCTCCAGAGGATCTTCTCAACCCAGGGATTGAACCTCATATCTCCTTTGTATCCTGCATTGCAGACAGATTCTTTACTGTCTGAGCCATGGGGGAAGCCCATATTCTTTTGTACTTTTTAATTATTTAAATCCTTATTGTGTATTTTTTGATGTCCAGGAAAGTCATCCAGTAACAAATAACATTAACAATAAGAATGGCTAACAAGATTTTGCAACAGTAGTCATTTTATTTGTAGGCTCAAATGAGTGTTCCATGTGTGCGTGATGAGATTTAAGAGGAAATAGAGGAATCAGAAGTTTTTACTGCTAATTTTATTAACCATAATGCTTCAGCTAAGCAAGTTTACAACCACAAATGCCAGTAAAAACTGAGTAAATGTTTACAAAACTTTTTCTAAAGACAATTTCTCACTTTTTTTGACTGAGTGGGTTACACCAGATTTTCAAAAAAGCATATTATAAATAAGTTTGTATTTAAAAATAACAACCCACTTACTATGAATTTCACAATGTTATTACAATAAATGGATTTACTGCGCTTCAGTCCTGATACTATCAGGACAAAAGAAATTCTTTCAGGATTGCCCTCCCTCCTTTTCCTGTGTTTGCAAATTATCAAAGTCTTGCTCCTGGGTTAGTGGTATTTCCTTCTGAAAGACAGAGAAGTCTTTAATTCTAGTCAGTAATCTACTGAAGTCTGTTCTGTGGTTTTAACGAGGGCCTGCATTTTCAGGGTTGAGTCTCTTTCATTAGCAGTAAGAATGCTTGTTTCTAACTCTCCTGTAGGAGAGAAGGAGGGAAGGAAGGAAGGGAGGGAAGATGGGAGGGAAGGAAGAAGGGACCCCTAACATACTTTGATCCCTGGTATGAAATTCCTTGGAATACAACTGAAAGCAAAAATCTGAAATTGATTTCTCATGGTATAGCGCTTAGTATTTTTTGTTTGTTTGTGTTTTGGTTTGATTTTTGACCTTAATGTCTTGGTCTGAGTTTTCCCTAGGTTGCCTGAAGGTGCATTGCCAGGGAATGCACTGGAGCAACTGAAGCTGAGCAGGCAATGTGTTCCTCGTTGATTTCTAACATGTTACTAGGAGAAGGGAGGATGCATTTACCTTTAAAGTTTAAGCCAGCTTCATCACTCATAGGCTGTTCTCTTCACCCTGGAACTCTCTTGTGATCATATAGAAAATAAATATTACAGATTTTCTATTTCAGTTCTGGAATGAGTGGATAATTAGAGATTAACAGGGATATTTGTCATTCAAATTTAACGCTTCAAAGAGTAGTTCTCAGTTTTCATTCTGAAATAGTTTACAAAATGAATATAACTTAAAACATGATAATAACTTACACATTTCTTCTGCATCTCCTATCAATTATTTTTCTTACTGAACCAGTGAAGTAGGTAAAGTTGTATCATGATTATCATTCTCATTTTATGAAAGAGGAAAGAGGTTCACGTTGAACTGCTCAAAGTCACAAAGTTGAAACTTAGAACAAAGGATTCAAAGTCAGGCCTTCTGACTGCTTTCACTGTACAACATTATTTATTGGACACCAAACCATCCAAATGCAATTGCGCAAGTAGAAATATCCACTCTGTTTCCTTTTGTAACTCACTAATGGATACGACTTAGTGACTGAACAATAATGATAATAGTACTTGTAGAAGAAGTAATCCTCGACTGTACCAAATCCCCAGATACCACGTCACAAATCAGTAATTCTTAAAAGGCAAGGCAAGTCACTCAGTCGTGTCCTACCCTTTGCGACCCCATGGACTGTAGCCCACCAGGCTCCTCCATCCATGGGATTCTCCAGGCAAGAGTACTGGAGTGGGGTTGCCATTTCCTTTTCCACAGTAATTCTTAAGAAAAAGTTTAATTTATGCCATGAATTTATGTTGATGCCAGTTTGCATTTTTGTGACTCATTTCACAAACCATGTCATCTCTTTGAATCTGGAAAGCCTAAGAAGAATATTTATGAAAAACATATAGCTGGATGAAACCAAGGGGATGGGCCAGTCCTGGGTAACTGCACAATGCAATTCTGTACAAATTTTACTGCTAGTAGACCCTGACCTTTAATTTACTGTTCCTAAATACAGTCCCCAAATGGGAATATAAATATAAAAATAAGTTTCAAGGTAATACAAAAAACAGGGCAGAACAGGGTTGAGAAAGAACCTATTCAAGCTTTACCTCTTGAATGAGATCCAAAGAAGTTGAGAAGAAATTTTATACTTCTCCTTCCTTTTGTCTCCTGAGCTAGGTACCAGCCCCTAGGCCAGTGAGTCAGGAGGCTTACCATTGTTCCTGATTATGAGTGCTTCTCTGTGAGATGGCTAAAATACTATACCTCACGGTTGTACATTTACTCAGAAAAAGTAAAAAGTGAGAGATGTAAGAACTTTAGTCACAGTAAATGCTTTGGAAGGGAATTTTAAATTTTAAATTTTTTCAGTTCAGAATCAGAAAGAATGAAACAGTTGGGATAGGATATTTTGTATAAACAGAGCAAAGATACATCAAAAGATGATAGAAATTACTGGAAAATTTGGCTTGGAATGCAAACTCTGCCTCATTGTGCCCTCTAGTTGAGGATAAATCTGATTAGCAGATTTGTTGAGTTTTTTTTTTTCTTGAGATGCAGGGCTAAAAGCAACCAATTTATCAAGTCTGGATAGACTTTACCTAATTAGAAGATAAAGAGATAGAAACAAAACTAAATACATAGGGGCTGTGGTAAATTAATATAAAACAAGGAGAAATAAATTTTATTTTGAAGAGTCAAGGGTACGTTTATCTGAGACAGTAATTAACTGTAGGATTCAGAAGAGTGTTTCATAAAACCCATCTTCTTCATTAGAAAGCAAGAATGCATAGTCCTTAAGAGACAGAGTACAATAAAGAAAGCTATAAAGAAGCTATAAGCAATAAAGAAATCATAAGGTCAACACAAAAGAAAGAACAAGATATAAAGGAATATGAATAATAAGGATTTGGAGACAACAAAAATGCAATAACAAGCACTAAAAATATGTTTTTAGTAATGCTGGACCAGATTATTTGGATCAGTCTTCTTGCTGAGAACAACTAGAGAAGCTAGATGAAATATAAACAGTATTTATTTGAAGACATTAGATAGCTACTAAAAGAGAAAGGGTTTTCAGGAAACAAGTTCTGGAAAGGAAGCAAATTGCTTTTCTCATCAAACCTGCTGATTCTGAAAGTGTTAGTCTAGAGCGTGAAAAATTGATCAGAGTTTATGGCAGATAAACAAGGCTGGTGGTGTGAAAAGTGAATTTCATTGTCTGCCCAAGTCAGGACACCTTGGTCTACATATTTGACTTTAAGGACCATGAAAGGCTACAATCTAGGAGTAAGAATAAATCAGAGAGAGAAAGAGCTTCTTTTTATATCGGGATCTGCAAACTTCTCAGGGCCAGATGATAAATATTTTAGACTTTGTGGGCCATACAGTCTTTGTTGTAACTCCTCAACTCATCTATTGCAGCATGAAACAGACAGAGACAATATATAAATGAATGGGTGTGACTGTGGGCTCCTATAACATTGTATTTACAGAAACAGGCATATAATTCTGTTCTTCATTAGTGCCTGGGATTATGGGCTAGGTACTGGCCATGACACCAGGGTCAAGAAAGCAGCTGGAGTTAGACACCTGCTTCCTTAGTGGGAGGGGAAGACAAAGAGGGTTTCAGGTAACCTCTGTCCCAGTGTGGGATTACTCCTTGTGTGGTAAGCAGAATAATGCCCTGGCCAAGGAGATCCCACTTCTCATCTTCAGATCCTATGGATATACTTTATTACTGGCAAAGGGAAGTTAAGGTTGCAGATGGAATTGAGATTGCTAACCAGCTGACCTGAAGATAAGGAGAGGACCTTAAGTTAATCCAGTGTAACACAAGGGTCTTTCAGTGTGGAGAAGAAAGGTAGAAGAGCCAGTCAGAGTCAGAGACATGACTACAGAAGCAGAAATTGGAATTATGCAATGTGAGAAAGAGTCGATTGGCCAATCTGGGTTTAAAGATGGATGGGGGCCACAAGACAAGGAATTCTGGAAGCCTTTAGAAGTTGAAAGATGTAAGAAATTGTATCATCTGTTGCTGCTGCTGCTGCTGCTAAGTCACTTCAGTTGTGTCCGACCCTGTGCGACCCCAGAGACGGCAGCCCACCAGGCACCCCGTCCCTGGGATTCTCCAGGCAAGAACACTGGAGTGGGTTGCCATTTCCTTCTCCAATGCATGAAAGTGAAAAGTCAAAGTGAAGTCGCTCAGTCGTGTCCAACCCTTAACGACCCCATGGACTGCAGCCCACCAGGCTCCTCCATCTTTTCCAGGCAAGAGTACTGGAATGGTGTGCCATTGCCTTCTCCGGTATCCTCTGTTAGGTTCTCCCAAAGGGAGGCTTGATTTTACCCAGTGAGACCCATTTTGGATTTCTGATGAAAGGACAGATGTGTGTTGTTTTAAGCCACTAAGTCTGTGGCTTAAAGGGCTTTCCTTGTGGCTCAGCTGGTAAAGAATCTGCCTGTAATGTGGGAGACTTGGGTTTGATCCCTGGGTTGGGAAGAACCCCTGGAGAAGGTAAAGGCTACCCACTCCAGTATTCTGGCCTGGAGAATTCCATGGACTGTACAGTCCATGGGTTTGCAAAGAGTTGGACATGACTGAGCAACTTGCACTTCACTTCACTTCCAAGTCTGTGGCAGTTTGTTACAGCATCAATAGGAAATGAGTACACTTCTCATACCTGGGAATGGGGCTGGCTGCGGGGCTGACAATGCAAGTTGGGTGAAAGGAATCCCATATATCAGGAGAAGGAGGAATGCAGAGATGGAGAAGGAAGCTGAGACCAGTGTGGCTCATTTCCTTTACAGGTGAATTATGTAAACTGATGAGGTCTCAGTTCTCCAAGCTCTATCTTCTAGAAATTAAGATCAGGAACAATTACCCAGCTGTGCATAATCCTTCATGATTTAATGTTTCTTTAAAATGAGCAAGTCCATAATTAACTCAGTTACTTGTTTATCCAGCCCCAGTTATTTCCATCCTGCTATTTGATTAGAACACAACTGATGAGACTGTGACTTATAAAATTCAAAAATCAATATTCCTTCTATTAAAAAGTCTATATGTGTGACCTGAAGCTGGATAAGTATTATGACATATAAGTTCATTAAGTGGCTATAGTGATAAGATTTTACCTTTGTAGTTACCAGATGGTGACATGATGGACAAGGAGGAGAGAAACATGAAGGTTACCTTGTAAAACTCCTTCAAAAAAAGATATTAACATGAGATGTATCCTCTATAGCTTTTGACCAAGGTATTTAGACAGTGTAGTCTAATCTAAGGTGGGTGGTTTTATAGAACTTGTTGAACAACTCACACATATTGAGACTATAAGAGGGGAAGGTTATTGAAGATTACAGAGAACTTTGTTGAAAATTTCTTTGTGAAGACCTGATACTTACCCCACCCATAGGGGTAGGGATGCATGGGAGGACTGTATTTCCCTCACCTCAGGTCTCATGAAGGGGAAGATTCTTTCCTACACTTAGGCACTGTGGACTGATGTCTGCTCCATGCCTGAGAATACCAGAGAGACAGATGCTATCTGAAGCTGCTCGTGGAGACAGAGCAGAGACTGCCTTTGAAAGCACTGCAGTTCCCTTCAGTAGCAGGGTAAAGATCCCAAGGAGAAGGATGGATTCATGTCCATCATCAGAATGTTGGCCTGGGGTCATTTAAAAAGACTCTGCCCGAAAGAGTGTCTGCCAGATATAAGGGGGGAATCTCAGTCGACAGAAGTTGAGGGTGAGCCACTGGACACAGAAGGGCATTTGTGATGGCCAGTTGATGGAAATCCCCTGCCAGGTCATGAGAATTGTCATCAGGAAGGTCCAGCAGTAAGCCATTAACAGGTCAGAAAAGTGCCCCAAGAGCTGGAGTCACTTTTGAACATTTGACGAGTCCAAGGGAGGCTTTGTGTCCCGCACACGTCATCCCCTGATTGTGTCTCTTGACTCTCGCTGCACGGAACCCAGACGGCCATGAGAGGAGTGACTGCCCCTTAAAGCTGATGAGAGAGCCTTCAGAAGGACACACAGAGAGCCCAATGTGGCTAGAGGCTATGGCTACTGACCTGAAGCAGGTGAGAGGGAGAGAGAGAACCGGCCAGGCTGGAGGTGGAGCCATACATCTGAAGGTCATGGGATATAGCTGAGTGCATCGGACTGTACAAGATTCCCCAGGGAACCTTCTCCCTCCTACCCCTCCCCCCAAAATGGAAATACAGAGAATGAATCTTTGAGAAACAACACCAGTTAAATGGTGGAAATTAGAGTAGGGAGGTGGATTAAATACTAAGAACAGCTCCTCATTGAGCCCTTTTGGTCTATGGCCCTCATTTATGAAATCTCTTCCGATGTTGGGGCTTCAGTCTGTGATACAAGAGGTTGTGGGTAAAAGGTCACCTAGGAATTAAATCCATAAGCTTTATGTTACCAGTCTACAGAACTAATGAATAGTCATTTAGTCAGAGATGTAAAGGGAAATAGAGCTACTATGAAATGAATTTTGGATTATTTATTAGACCTTTGAATCACACTCTTATTTGCTCCTATATATGAATACTAATACTGCCAGGAGTGTCTTCTAGAATGCAAGGAAATGATAATAACTTTAGTAGTAATAACTGCAATTTACTGAGCTACACTTTGCCAGGCCCTGACTAGGCCTTTTCTGTACAATGTTGTTAATCTTCCCTGGAACAAAGAAGGGAAGCTGTATTGGCCAAGGACGTGAATTAGGTCACGGCAGAGAATTCTTATTTCCCATGCATAGCATCAGTGACTGGTTTGTTCCAGCCTATTAATTATTTAAATAGTTATTATCTATGTTTGTCCTTCTTGCTTGAAGTGAAAACTGCTGATTTAAACTTATCTGCATTAGCATCTTGTAGCAATACAGAGTGTATATGGGATCATTTTTAGCAGGAAGGGTGAATTTACTATGGGCCAGGCCACATGCCAGTCATTTTCACATACGTTAAAAGTGAAAGTGAAGGGAAAGTGTTAGTCACTCAGTTGTGTCCGACTCTTTCTGACTCCATAGACTGTAGCCCACCAGGCTCTTCTGTCCATAGAATTCTCCAGGCAAGAATACTGGAGTGGGTGGCCATTTCCTTCTCCAGGGGATCTTCTGACCCAGGGATTGAACCTAGGTCTCCCACGTTGCAGACAGACTCACATATGTATCTCATATAATTATGACCACAAACTTGTAAAATAGGTATTTTATCTTTTTAAAAAATACATACAGAAATGCAAAGACCAAGATCCCTAAGTTAATCAGTGACAGAACTCAGAGTATGATCCCAGTGTCTGATGCCAAACCTTAGAATGTAGAATTAGGCCCTGTATTCTATCCATTATGGGCTTCCTGGGTCGCACAGTGGAAAAGAACCTGACTGCCAATGCGCTAATTGCAATTGACGTGGGTTTGATCCCTGGGTTGGGAAGATCTCTTGGAGGAGGAAATGACAATCCACTCCAGTATTCTGGCTGGGAAAATCCCATGAACAGAGGAGCCTGACAGGCTTACAGTCCATGGGGTCGCAAAGAGATAGATATGACTGAGCGAATTACCACACACACACATGTTCTGTCTATGATATCATCCTGAAAGTGCTGTATACATCATATCTCATTTTATTTCTCCACATGCCCATGAAATAGGCAAGAACTTAATGATATGCTGACTTTACAGACTGAGCTTTTGCAGAACTAAGCATGAGAGCCAGTGTAGGAAATCCAATGAGAAAATGGGTTTCAACCTAAAGAAAAGCATATGTGATCTGAAAAGCATGCTGTTTTGAACTATGATTATCTTGTGATGGGGTTAAAAAATACCCTCTTCTCCCCAAAAGTAAATTCACTTTCTAATCCCTGGGACCTGTGAATATTACCTTATTGGGAAAAATATTGAATGTTACCTTATGTGGCAAATGATATGACTAAAATAGTTAGGGACGATGAGAGACAAGAGTTTATTCTGGATTACCTGGGTATAAGTACTAAATGTAATCAGCAAAGGGAGGTTTGAGACAGAATGTAGAAGGCACATATACACAGATAAGGTGATGTCAGAATAGACCAGAGAGAGATGCTGCCATGAGCCAGGGATTGCTGACAGCCACCAGAAACTTAAAGATGCAAAGAATGTCTTCTGCCTTAGAGCCTCCAAAAGGGGATGTCCATGCTGATACTTTGATTTCTGATTTCTGTCCTACAGAACTGGGAAGGAATACATTTCTGTTGTTTTAATCCATCAAACTTGTGGTATATTTTTATGACAGTCATAGAAAGTTAACACAGCCATTATTCACTATTAATTGGGAGATAATACATTAAATAGGTACTTTTCCTAAATCTCTGGAAGATACCAGGAGGCAAAATATAATGTGAATGTGTTTCTGAAATCATAAAAAATATTGGTTTAAAACCACACTCTATCACATATGATCTTGGGTGATGCCTCTAAGTATCATTTTTCTTATTTATAAAATTAGGAGGTTGATAATATCTACCTCCTAAATGATTTAGGTATGACCTAAATCAAATCCCTTATGACTATACAGTGAAAGTGAGAAATAGATTTAAGGGACTAGATCTGATAGACAGAGTGCCTGATGAACTACCGATGGAGGTTCATGACATTGTACAGGAGACAGGAATCAAGACCATCCCCACGAAAAAGAAATGCAAAAAAGCAAAATGGCTGTCTGAGGAGGCCTTACGAATAGCTGTAAAAAGACGGGAAGTGAAAAGCAAAGGAGAAAAGGAAAGATATAAGCATCTGAATGCAGACTTCCAAAGAATAGCAAGGAGAGATAAGAAAGCCATCGTCAGCAATCATTGCAAAGAAATAGAGGAAAACAATAGAATGGAAAAGACTAGAGATCTCTTGAAGAAAATTAGAGATACCAAGGGAACATTTCATGCAAAGATGGGCTCAATAAAGGACAGAAATGGTATGGACCTAACAGAAACAGAAGATATTAAGAAAGGGTGGCAAGAATACATAGAACTGTACAAAAAAGATCTTCACGACCAAGATAATCACGATGGTGTGATCACTGACCTCGAGCTAGACATCCTGGAATGTGAAGTCACGTGGGCCTTACGAAGCATCACTATGAACAAAGCTAGTGGAAGTGATGGAATTCCAGTTGAGCTCTTTCAAATCCTGAAAGATGATGCTGTGAAAGTGCTGCACTCAATATGCCAGCAAATTTGGAGAACCCAGCAGTGGCTGCAGGACTGGAAAAGATCAGTTTTCATTCCAATCCCAAAGAAAGGCAATGCCAAAGAATGCTCAAACTATCGCACAATTGCACTCATCTCACATGCAAGTAAAGTAATGCTCAAAATTCTCCAAGCCAGACTTCAGCAATATGTGAACCATGAACTTCCAGATGTTCAAGCTGGTTTCAGAAAAGGCAGCGGAACCAGAGATCAAATTGCCAACATCCACTGGATCATCAAAAAAGAAAAAGAGTTCCAGAAAAACATTTATTTCTGCTTTATTGACTATGCCAAAGCCTTTGACTGTGGAATAAACTGTGGAAATTTCTGAAAGAGATGGGAATACCAGACCACCTGATCTGCCTCTTGAGAAATTTGTATGCAGGTCAGGAAGCAACAGTTAGAACTGGACATGGAACAACAGACTGGTTCCAAATAGGAAAAGGAGTACATCAAGGTTGTATATTGTAACCCTGCTTATTTAACTTCTATCCAGAGTACATCTTGAGAAATGCTGGGCTGGAGGAAGCACAAGCTGGAATCAATATTGCCGGGAGAAATATCACTAACCTCAGATATGCAGATGACACCACCCTTATGGCAGAAAGTGAAGAGGAACTAAAAAGCCTCTTGATGAAGGTGAAAGAAGAGAGTGAAAAAGTTGGCTTAAAACTCAGCATTCAGAAAAGTAAGATCATCGCATCGGGTCCCATCACTTGATGACAAATAGATGGGGAAACAGTGGAAATAGTGGCTGACTATTTTTCTGGGCTCCAAAATCACTGCAGATGGTGATTGCAGCCGTGAAATTAAAAGATGCTTACTACTTGGAAGGAAAGTTATGACCAACCTAGATAGCATATTCAAAAGCAGAGACATTACTTTGCCAACAAAGATCCGTCTAGTTAGTACTATGGTTTTTCCAGTGGTCATGTATGGATGTGAGAGTTGGATTGTGAAGAAAGCTGAGCACCGAAGAATTGATGCTTTTGAACTGTGGTATTGGAGAAGACTCTTGAGAGTCCCTTGGACTGCAAAGAGATCCAACCAGTCCATCCTAAAGGAGATCAGTCCTGGGTGTTCATTGGAAGGATTGATGTTGAAGCTGAAGCTTCAATACTTTGGCCACCTGATGCAGACAGCTGACCCATTTGAAAAGACCCTGATGCTGGGAAGGATTGAGGGCAGAAGGAGAAGGGGATGACAGAGGATGAGATGGTTGGATGGCATCACTGACTCAATGGACAAGGGTTTGGGTGGACTCTAGGAGTTGGTGATGGACAGGGAGGCATGGCGTGCTGTGGTTCACGGGGTCACAAAGAGTTGGACATGACTGAGTGACTGAACTGAACTGAACTGAATATCTACCAAATAGATTTATTTCTCTTAGGTTTTGGAATTTTCATTTGACAGTATAAAGGAGATCAAACCAGTCAATCCTAAAGGAAATCAGTCCTGAATATTCACTGGAAGGACTGATGCTGAAGCTGAAACTCCAATACTTTGGCCACCTGATGTAAAGAACTGACTCATTGGAAAAGACTCTGATGCTGGGAAAGATTGAAGGCAGGAGGAGAATGGGATGACATAGGATGAGATTGTTGGATGGTGTCACCGACTCAATGGACTTGAGTTTGAGCAAGCTTCAGGAGTTGGTGTTGGATAGGGAAGCCTGGTGTGCTGAAGTCCATGGTATCACAAAGAGTTGGATGCAATTAAGTGACTGAACTGAATGATTTCATCATTAGTTCCACTGTGAGGGTAAAAAAGTCAGGATCACTAAAAGATGTTTCTGGGGACCTGAACCATGACACTAGACTGAGCTGAGGCATACGTATGGATTTCCTACCCAAATCCATGGAATAAGAAATATAATATGGACAATAATAAATCCACAGAGTGTTGGCAAGTAGGAAAAATGTGTCACTAGGCTGCTGCTGCTGCTGCTAAGTTGCTTCAGTCGTGTCTGACTCTGTATGACCCCATAGACGGCAGCCCACCAGGCTCCCCCGTCTCTGGGATTCTCCAGGCAAGAACACTGGAGTGGGTGTCACTAGGCTAGAGATAAATAAATAAATAAGAAAATATGGCTCTGAATTGATGGAGAAAACTGCAACTCAAGACACACAAGAGAAGGAAGACTCACGTGCTTCTGGGGGTACTCCAAGCTAGAAAGAATGGGCAAAAAAATTGGAGGAGTCCTGGGTGATTGGGACTGCCTAACAGGTTGGTTTCTGCCCTATCACCAACTTATGTTGGGCAAGATGTATTTATCCACAGACTCAAGCAGGAAATGGGTATCTGGGCTAGAGGACACAGCATCACTCTGGTAGTCAGGCAAACACAAGAGGGATGTTGTTGATATACTGCATCCTGAAGTATATCCTTCCTCTTTAACATCATCATAAGAAGCAGGCACTAAATGCCATGTATCCATAGATGAATGAATAGAGATGATCAATTATATGTGAAGCAGACTAACAAGAATCATCAAACATTTGAAGAAAAAACAGTACTGTAAAAGTTAGGCACTAAATTCAAGCAAAGTAACTACTACCAAAGAAACAACAATGGAGAGAATACTTTTACATATGTATAATTAATATTTTCATAGAAATACAAGCACAAATAATTATGAAAAGAGTCCAGTTAGAGATCTTAAAAATCAGTAACATACCAAATTTTAAAAGTTAAATCAAAAGTAAAATCAATGGTTTGACTGCAAGAATGGATTTAACTAGAGTGAATTATGGAACTGAAAACGTTGAAACATTCTCCTAGAATTTATTATCAAAAGACAAAAAATAGCATAAGAAAGTTAAGTAAAAGAGAATATTATATAGACTTTATATAGAATTTCTAATATGTACTTATGTGAGACAATAGAATGAAGAAGATCAATCAAATAAAGACAAAAGAACTCTTTATATAACTAAACAAAACATAGACTTTTAAGTAGAGAGGTGGTATTAAGAGGCAAGTGGTATTAAAAAAAAAGAACCATCACTTGTTTTCTGTGATTGTGAATTATAGACCTAAAAAACAGACTTATGATTATCAAAAGGGTAAAGGAAGGTGGGGAAGGATAAATTAGCATTATGGAATTAACAAACAACTATACATAAAATAGATTATTACTGTATAATACAGGGAACTATATTCAGTATCTTGTAATAACCTATAAATGAAGATAATCTGAAAATATATGTACATACATAACTGAATCACTTTGCTATACCCCTGAAACTAATATAGTATTGTAAATCAACTGTACTTCAATAATTTTAAAAAAGAATCATAGCAGGTCTCAGGGCAATAATTTAAATAAAATACCAATTGCTTTTTAATTGCCGGGAAATATATTTCCTACAGAAATTGGGTTTATATCAGACTTTTGAGATTCCAGAAGCCACTGGAAAGTTTCTTAGACAAAATTATTTTTAACCATGAAATAAGAGAATGTGAACAGTTATGTCAATAAATTGGAAATGATAATGAAGTGATATTTCACTATAAATATTTGACTTACTAAAGTTAACATAATAAGAATTTAAAAGTCTGATCTGTCCTTTTATTGCTTTCTTCAGAAGTAATGTTTGTTTTAGAAATGAATCATCACTGTACAAATTCCACTCATTAAAACTGACAAAAAAGAAGTAAAAAGCTTGAACTGTCCTTTTATTGCTTTCTTTAGGAGTACTGTTTATTTTGGAAATGAATATTCTGACATTATTCTCTTTATGCATGTAGCAGCTCCATAGAGGGGACAACTACTCCTATGGAACCAAGTATGGTCCTTTGCAGTGAAAAATTCAAAGCCTTCTTCCTACATTTTCTTTCAAACTATGTTTAAGAAACTTCCCCATTATGCTGTAATGTTGTTCAGTTGTTGTCATGTCCGACTCTTTGCAGCCTCATGGATTGTACAGCACTATGCTCTTCTGTCCTCCACTATCTCCTGGAGTTTGCCCAAATTCGTGTCCATTGAATCGGTGGTGCTATCTAACCATCTCATCTTCTGTCACCCTTTCTCCTTTTGTTTTCAATCTTTCCCAGCATCAGAGTCATTTCCAATGAGTCAGCTGTTCACGTCAGGTGGCCAAAGTATTGGGGCATCAAGCTTCAGGGTTGATTTCCTTTAGGATTGACTGATTTGATTTCCTTGCAGTCCAAGGGACTCTCAAGGGTCTTCTCTGGCACTGCAGTGCAAAAGCATCAATTTTTCAGCTCTCAGCCTTCTTTATGGTCTAACTCTCACATCCATACATGACTACTAGAAAAACCATAGCTTTGATGATATGGATCTTTGTCGGTAAAGTGATGTGTCTGCTTTTGAAGACGCTTTCTGGGTTTGTCATAACTTTCCTTCCAAGGAGCAAGTGTCTTTTAATTTCATGACTTCAGTTATTGTCTGCAGTGATTTTGGAGCCCAAGAAAATAAAATCTGTCACTGCTTCCACTTTTTTCCATTCTCTTTGCCATGAAATGATGGGACCAGATGCCATGATCTTAGTTTTCCTCATGTTGAGTTTCATGCCAACTTTTTCAGTTTCCTCTTTCATCCTCATCAAGAGGTTCTTTAGTTCCTCTTCACTTGTGCCATTAGATTGGTGTTATCTGCATATCTGAGGTTGTTAATATTTTTCCCAGAAATCTTGACTCCAGCTTGTGATTCATCCAGCCTTGGATTTTGCATGATGTACTCTGCATAGAAGTTAAATAAACAAGGTAACAATATACAGCTTTGTCATACTCTTTTCCCTATTTTGAACCAATCCATTGTTTCATGTCTGGGTCTAACTGTTGCTTCTTGGCCCACAAACAGGTTTCTTAGGAAACAGGTAAGGTGGTCTGGTATTCCCTTCTGTTTAAGAATTTTCCACAGTTTCTTATGGTCCAAGCATAGTCATACTGTAATACCTGTGCATAAAGTGATCATTAACCCCATCCTGCTCCCTAGCCTGCATAAATACATGCTGATTGAACTTTGGATCCAAACAGTTATATAAACCTTGGATGGAACAAGACAGAGGAAACATTCATCCAAATAAATACTCAGATGTGGTCTTATTCCCATTTTTCCACAGATTGACATTAAGGCAAAGTCATGACTTTTGAAACACTTCTACAAAAAGAGATCATAATGATATTTTGTTTTAAACAAAGTAATTTATCATTCTCTGTACTAACCCTGTGTATAAAATGTATTTTGCCTACGTTTTTTAGATTTTTGTAAGAGTACTCCTTATTAAATTAATCAGTATAATATTACTGAGATTGAACAAGCAACTTACATACCCACTTAGTAGGTCATAGATTATAAAAGTTTACTGAGAAATAGCTAAGTTAGCAGAACATCATCTTGGGGTGTATGAAATCCACACAGGATGGCATGAACCATGCTTCCAACTGTAAGTAGACACTACTGTTTGGCCATTTATTTTACTGCTCATGTAACCATTACAGTCATACATGTAATAGCAATAGATTATAGAATAATAAAATATCAGCCAAAACTTTATATCTCTGAGAAATGAGTAGACTTCCTATCTTTTATATGGTGTGATCTTTCCATGTTTTGTTTTCTGTTCAGGCAATCAGGAAATATCCAGAAAAATTTGAAAAAGTTCTCAGTTCCAAAAATTCCACCAACCCTTGTATCTAACACATGTCCTTCCTTCTATCTTCTTTAATATTGGTGTTCTCTTTTTATTCGTATTAACTTTTTAAACTTTTTAAGCTATCTTTATTAACTTTTTTCCACAATAACCATTCTTCATTGGAAGGTGCCTCAACATGAACACATACATGTGTAACACAATAGAACAAACTGTGGCATTAGGGGAGAAAATTTTTAGTAAGACTCAAATTATTCCTTTTCTTTATCCAGATTCCCCATTATATCCCATGGACCAAAACCCAATGTATTATTTGATAGGTGTATTAGTTTTCTAGGACTGCTATTACAAAATACCATGAACTGAATGGCTTAGAACAACAGAAGTTTATTGTGTCATGGTTCTGAGGCCAGAAGTCTGAAATCAAGGTGTTAAAATGGCTATATTATATTGATAGCACCTCTGAAGGCACCAGGGAGAAAGCAGTTGCGGGCTTCTCTCTTCGCTTGGTAGTTTCTTGGCTTGTAGCAGGGTATCTCCTGTCTTTTCACATGGTGTCCTCTGTGTGGGTGTCTCTGTGTCTAAATTCCTCCTTTGTATAAGGATATCAGTTCAGTTCAGTTCAGTCACTCATTCATGTCCAACTCTTTGCAGCCCCATGGACTGCAGCACACCGGGCTTCCCTGTCCATCACCAACTCCTGGAGCTTACTCAAACTTATGTCCATTGAGTTGGTGATGCCATACAACAATCTCATCCCCTGTCATCTCCTTCTCCTCCTGCCTTCAATCTTTCCCAGCATCAGGGTCTTTTCCAATGAATCAGTTCTTTGCATAGGTGGCCAAAGTATTGGAGTTTCAGCTTCAGCATCAGTCCTTCAAATGAATATTCAGGACTGATTTCCTTTAGGATTGACTGTTTGATCTCCTTGCAGTCCAAGGGACGCTCAAGAGTCTTCTCCAACACCACAGTTCAAAAGCATCAATTCTTCAATGCTCAGCTTTCTTTATAGTCCAACTCTCACATCCATACATGACTACTGGAAAAACCATAGCTTTGACTAGACAGACCTTTGTTGGCAAAGTAATGTCTCTGCTAGAGACATTTAATGACATTTAATATGCTGTCTAGGTTGGTCATAAGGACATCAATCATATTTAATTAGGGGCCTGCCCTGTTCTAGTATGACTTTTTTTTTTTAAGTTGCTTAGTCATGTCCAACTCTTTGCAATTCCATGGACTATACAGGCCATGGAATTTTCCAGGCCAGAATACTGGACTGGGTAGCTTTTCCCTTCTCCAGGGGATCTTTCCAACCCAGGCATCGAACCAGGGTCTCCTGTATTGCAGGTGGATTCTTTACCAACTGAGCTACCAGAGAAGCCCTTATCTTTACTAATTACAATTAATAAAGTATGGCCTTATCTTTATGAATGACATTAAGTATTTGTCATTTGTTTATTAATTATTATTTATTAAATAATATTATTATTTATTAAATAAATTTATTTGTTAAGTAAATCAATTAGTTAATTAACTAAGTAATTAAAGGGAATGGCAAGCCACTTCAGTATTCCTGCTTTGAGAACCCTATGAATGGTATGAAAAGGCAAAAAGATAGGACATTGAAAGATGAACTACCCAGGTCAATAGGTACCCAAAATGCTACTGGAGATCAGTGGAGAAATAACTCCAGAAAGAATGAAGAGACGGAGCCAAAGCAAAATCAACACTCAGTTGTGGATGTGACTGGTGATGGAAGCAAGGTCTGATGCTGTAAAGAGCAATATTGCATAGGAACCTGGAAGGTTAGGTTCATGAATCAACACAAATTGGAAGTCGTCAAACAGGAGATGGTAAGAGTGAACGTCGACATTTTAGGAATCAGCGAACTAAAATGGACTGGCATGGATGAATTTAACTCAGATGACCATTATATCTACTACTGTGGGTAAGAATCCCTTAGAAGAAATGGAGTACCCATCATAGTCAACAAAAGAGTCTAAAATGCAGTATTTGGATGCAATCCAAATCAAAAACGACAGAATGATCTCTGTTCGTTTCCAAGGCAAACTATTCAATATCATAGTAATCCAAGTCTATGCCCCGACCAGTAATGCTGAAAAAGCTGAAGTTGAATGGTTCTATGAAGACCTATAAGACCTTCTAGAATTAACACCCAAAAAAGATGTCCTTTTCATTATAGGGGATTGTAATACAAAAGTAGGAAGTCAACAAACACCTGGAGTAATAAGCAAATTTGGCCTTGGAGTACAGAATGAAGCAGGGCAAAGGCTAATAGAGTTTTTCCAAGATAACACACTGGTCATAGCAAACACCCTCTTCCAACAACACAAGAGAAGACTCTATACATGGACATCACCAGATGGTCAACACTAAAATCAGATTGATTATATTCCTTGCAGCCAAAGATGGAGAAGCTCTATACAGTGAGCAAAAACAAGACTGAAAGCTTACTGTGGCTCAGATCATGAACTCCTTATTGCCAAATTCAGGCATAAATTGAAGAAAGTAGGGAAAACCACTAGACCATTCAGGTATGACCTAAATCAAATCCCTAACGATTATACAGTAGAAGTGAGAAATAGATTTAAGGGACTAGATCTGATAGACAGAGTGCCTGATGAACTATGGATGGAGGTTCATGACATTGTACAAGAGACAGGGATCAAGACCATCCCCAAGAAAAAGAAATGCAATAAAGCAAAATGGCTGTCTGAGGAGGCCTTACAAATAGCTGTGAAAAAAAGAGAAGTAATAAAGTATGACCTTATCTTTATTAATTACACCTTCAATGACCCTATTTCCAAATAAAGTCACATTCTGAGGTACTGGGGTTTAGGATTTCTACAAATATGGGGAGAACACAATTCAATCCAATATCATAGGTTTCCCCCATTCTCAGAAAGAAGCCTTCCATTAATATGTTACATTGGAGCCTGTTGCCTCTAGAATGGAAGCATAAATTTCAATATTTATCAAAACATAGGTGGGAATAAATCTACTATTTTTCACCAAATAATACCTTATCTTGTCATTGGCAACTCCTATAGTTCTTAGCACTATAAGACACAGTCACTCAGGTGTCTGATGAGAGGCCATAACAAGTGAACACCAGATCAGTTGTTGTCTGTTGAGCTAGTTTGTTTCCCTTGATGAATACAGATGGCTGGAAGCCAGTAAGGAATAGTCTGTTGTTTTCATCCTTTATTTGCAGACATTTACATGTGTTGCCCATTTTATGATAGATCATCCATGCACCAGTCATTCAAGGAGACTGGCCTTGAAGACTGACAGAAAGTATGAGTAAATGCATATTGAAATTGACAGGTGGACAGGCTGACAAATTCAGAACTGCTCCATGTAGTCTCCATTTATTCAACTGGAGGTGATCAGACCCCAGATTCACATCAGACTCCTTTGCAAAATGTCATTAAGTGTCTGTTTCTCCATTTTTAAAAAGATCTTGTGCAGGCAGTGGTGAAGTAAAATATGTCAGCTACAATAAAAAATGTTGATAGCCTAATTTTTCTGCTGAGTTTCCCACTATGGAAAGGACTCTATTATTGGCAAAAAGCACTCTACTGAGGAAGTGCCCAGCTGTTCCTCACCCCCACCCCAATGGAGAATTCTAATGAGAGAAGCTGTGGAAGGTAGCAATGCAACAGAATTTTCCAAACTAGCCTTCTCAGACTAATCCCAGTGACCCTTTCTTCATTAGAAATGTGCAAATCTGACCAACCCACCACTGAAGACTTTTGTAAGGCTCTAACACTCTGTTAGGTGCTAAAATGTATGTGAATTAGAAAGTCTATGCCTGCATGGGGCTTAACTTCACTAATAGTAATAGAATATGCTGTTTGCTAGACACTATGCTAGGGTCAAACATAGCTTATTGAATCCTCTGAAATGTCTTACAACAAGCAAACAGTATTCCTCTGACTTCTTTCAGTTTGTAATGATGTATCAAATGGGATTACAAGTATACATGAAAAGATTCTCTTCTCTACAGTTTAGAAACAACCATTTTCCTGTTTAATTCTGGGTGTTGGTCAGGGGAAATTATTACAGTAGAAGAGTGAGACTTGACATCACCACTGCTGCTGATGACCACCATCACCTGCACAGATGCTGATCTTTGTGACAAGACCAGTACACTGAGCCAACGCCGCCGGTGTCACTGAAGTCCCGCTGCCCTTGATGCTGCTGATGCTCATTCATGTAGACACGAGATGGTACAGCAGCCACTTGTCATGGGAGGGTACCAGGACCATCGATGTGCCAAAGCAGGGCTGCGTTCCCTGGGGTTCTATGCACAGTCCTGAAGAGCTGTTTGGATAGTGGGCACAGAGCTAAAAGTGGTTTAATTCAGTGAAGGCGGAGGTGGGATTCTCCAGAGTCAAGAGTTCTTTTCTAGTAGACCCAGTAACGAGTGGAGGAAAACAGTGATAAGAATCTTCCTGCTGCTTCTGTGTTTAGACCAGCACAACCCACATTCGCTTGAAATCAGGCACTCCTATGGATGAGTAGAAAAAACAGTAAGATTTTTTTTCTTGCAATGAGATACCCCTTAAGAATCAGGCATCTGCAGATGTAGGGAAGCACAGGTCCTCATATGCCAGTTATTCGCTCAACAAATATAAGCTAAGCTTCTAATGTATACCAGGTAAAAGACATCATTCCCATCTTCAAGTCTGCTCACAGATTATAAAGGGAGTCGCAAATGTGAATGATATGAATGTGTAACTACAGTACAGTGTGAGAAGTGCTGCGCTAGAGGTCAAGCCACGGTGCTCCAAGAGCACAGAGGAAGAGCACTGTACTTCCTCCTTCCTGTCTTGGGAAATTCAGAGGAGCTTTCTGGAGGAGACAAATTAGGGTTAGACAGGCTCGATGGGGAAAGTCAGAAGAGTATGTAAGAGGTACTGGGGGGAGACAGCTGACACACTTGGAATGGTGAAGTCACAGGAAGATTTGCGTGGATTGTGAATAGCAAGTTTTCAGGCTGATAAATAGGAAGTCTGTCAAGATCATGAAGGACCTTGAATATCAGGCCAGGGAAAGCCATTGAAGAGTTAAACCAGTGAGTGACACAGTCAGACTACATTTTAGGTCACTAGGTGCAGAATAAACACGAACCTGGGGTGAAGGACCAACAAGAGTATTCCTCTTTCTCTGGAAAGTTGATGCTTGTGAACTGACAACTTTGGGAGCTGTGGAGAAGGAGGGAACACCCACCAAGCCAGTCAGATCAGCCTGGCAGCCAGAGGGGTGACAGCTGTTTTGGGCACTTTCCCTGACAGCCCCTGTGGTGCCAGAGCCTCTGGGATAGGGGACTGCTCCATCCTGCCTTAGTGCCTAGGGACACCTGTCCAACCACACAGAGTGTGACTGGCACATGTACCCACCAGGCACACAGAGTCTCCAACACCACCGTCATCTTCTGGCACCTCGGAGAGCTGACGGCAAGGAGAACTCAGACTCGCCTTAGCTGGATATTGACAGCACTGGTGGTTATGGAGTAGGGCTGGGCCTGAGGCCACATGAGTTGGCAGGGTTTGCCTGGCCTCTGCCTTACCCCCCTTAGCTCCATCTGTCTCACAGTGGATGTCAGCCTTGAAGTGTGCCAGCCTTGGAATCTGGTGATTCAGAAAAGGGGAAGAGGACGCACAAGATATATGCTCAGGGGTGGAAGGCTGCCTGAAATGATCAGAGCTTGAATTCAGTTACAGTGTGGCCAGGAGATATCCTTAAAAATGGTTTCCATCTTTTGCTTGCCTCCCCTCTTGTTTGTCATTATTACTTAAAGAGATGCCATAATTCATGTATCCATAAAGACATTTTCAATGGGGCTAGGGAATGAAAATCTAATTTAGAATGCCTTAAGCAAAAATGCATTATTGATTAAGTAACTGAAAAGTCCAGTGATACTTGAAGACATGGCTAGGTTTAGGAATTAAAACACATGTGAAGGTCTCTCTCCCGGCATTACTAGACTTAGAACTTTTTAAATGCTTAGAATCCCCAGTAAAAGGAGACATTCTTCTTTCTTGTCAGCAGAAGTCCTAGATATTAATCTAATTTTCCTGATATGGAAATCATTTGCCGTTTGCCATCTCTGAGACATCACAAGGCTAGAACAGTGGGAGATTCTGATTAACTAGGCTGGGCTTCTATGCTCATGCTTGAAAGTTGGAAAGGTTTTTCACCCCCAAACTCCTCCATGGATTAGTAATTGAAGAATGGTGATTTTTTGGAAGAAAAATGGGTAGCATTGCTGATCAAAGGGAGAATACTGCATGACAAGATAACAGATAGCGAGCATCACTGAATTTTTGGTTTACCAAGCAAAGTAAACTAAAGGTGACATTTGGATGGTGATTATCTGCAGATGCTATTGATGGTGATGTTAATTATTGCTGGCATTTTCAGAAGATATTTTATACTTTGTGTATACTTCAGTGATCTTCCTGAATTTTCATAGTCAGAAGAATGATCTAGGCACTTTTCTGGGTTAATGTATCATTTACCAGTTATAAGGGCTATAGGATAATCCTATAGGAGGACTAGGAGACATAATCTTAAAAAGTCTCATCAAGAGGCTATATGTCATAACTCATGCCTATATCATAGTTCAGTTCAGTTCAGTTCAGTCGCTCAGTTGTGTCTGACTCTTCGAGACCCCATGAATCGCAGCACACCAGGACTCCCTGTCCATCACCAACTCCCAGAGTTCACTCAGACTCACGTCCATTGAGTCAGTGATGCCATCCAGCCATCTCATCCTCTGTCATCCCTTCTCCTCCTGCCCCCAATCCCTCCCAGCATCAGAGTCTTTTCCAATGAGTCAACTCTTTGCATGAGGTGGCCAAAGTACTGGAGTTTCAGCTTCAGCATCATTCCTTCCAAAGAAATCCCAGGGCTGATCTCCTTTAGAATGGACTGGTTGGATCTCCTTGCAGTCCAAGGGACGCTCAAGAGTCTTCTCCAACACCACAGTTCAAAAGCATCAATTCTTCAGTGCTCAGCCTTCTTCACAGTCCAACTTTCACATCCATACATGACCACTGGAAAAACCATAGCCTTGACTAGATGGACCTTTGTTGGCAAAGTAATGTCTCTGCTTTTGAATATGCTATCTAGGTTGGTCATACTTCCTTCCAAGGAGTAAGCGTCTTTTAATTTCATGGCTGCAGTCAACATCTGCAGTGATTTTGGAGCCCCCCAAAATAAAGTCTGACACTGTTTCCACTGTTTCCCCATCTATTTCCCATGAAGTGATGGGACTGGATGCCATGATCCTCGTTTTCTGAATGTTGAGCTTTAAGCCAACTTTTCACTCTCCACTTTCACTTTCATCAAGAGGCTTTTGAGTTCCTCTTCACTTTCTGCCATAAGGGTGGTGTCATCTGCATATCTGAGGTTATTGATATTTCTCCTGGCAATCTTGATTCCAGCTTTTGCTTCTTCCAGTCCAGTTTCTCATGATGTACTCTGCATATAAGTTAAATAAGCAGGATGATAATATACAGCCTTGACGTACTCCTTTTCCTATTTGGAACCAGTCTGTTGTTCCGTGTCCAGTTCTAACTGTTGCTTCCTGACCTGCATACAGATTTCTGGTTAAAATAAAATTTTTATGTGATTGTACTATAATATTCCAGTAAGACCTTGGGATTGTTTTTAACTAAGTCCTTGAGGCATTTCCTTTATACCTTTCATGGAATTGTTATTTAACAATGCATTTTTAATTTGAAAGTAATCTAAATACACAGAATATTAGGTATGATTTCTTCAGAGTGCTATCTAGAATTCTTGACATCAAATTTTCTGATTATATTGGCATCAAACATTTAATACATATTGGTTAAATAAAAGTAAGGAAGAGTGAATGACTATCTTACCTGGTATGTTATCCAAGTATACGCCTAGTATGACATACCCAGGTGTATACCCAAAATGAAATTGCTGGATCATATAATAATTGATATTTTTAATCTTATGAGGACTTGCCACACTGTTTTCCATAGTGGCTGCACCATGTTATATTCCCACCTGTAGTGCACAAGAGTTCCAATTTCTCCATATCCTCATCACCAGTTGTTAATTTTTGTTTTGTTTCTCTTTTTGATAATAGCCATCTTAGTGGGTGTGATGTGTTATCTTGTGTTTTTTCCTCCATGAAAATCACACTGTATTATCTGTTACTTCTTCTAAGCATTATCTTTATCATTGTGGTTTTGATTTGCATTGCCCAAGTGATTAGTAATGGTGAGCACCTTTTCGTGGGCATATTGGCATATGAAATATTGGCACATGGGATATTGAATATCTTTTTTGAAGAAATGTCTGTTCAAGTCCTTCGCCCACTCTTGAATTGGGTTGTTTTGTTGTTGTTGAACTGTAGGAGTTCTTTATAGGTCCTTAATATTAACCTCTTATCAGGCAGTTTTAGATCTTATGTTAGGTCTCTGATTCGGTTTAAATTTATTCTATACATAGTATAAGGTAAGGGTCCAACTTTTGCATGTGGCTATTCAGTTTTCCTGACACTCTGTTAAAAAGATCACCCTTCCCCATTGAGTTAAGTAGTCTTGATATCCTTGTTGAAAATCATTTGACCATACATGTGAGGATTTCTGGGCTCACTGTTCTATTCCATTGGGTATATGTCTGTTTTTATGCCAGTATCACACTATTTTGATTACTATAACTTTGTAGTTGGTTTTGAAATCAGTAAGTATGGGACCTCCAACTTTGTTCTTTTTCAAGGTTATTTTGGTTATTTGGTGTCCCTCGAGACTTCATATGAATTTTAGGACGCATTTTAAAAAAACACCACCGGGATTTTGATAGTGTTCTGGCCTGTATTGTATCACCTAGAAGTTCACATATTGAAATTCTGACTCCACACCCCCGGACCTCTGCACCTGACTGTATTTAGAGATTTGGAACTTAAAGAAGATTCATTAAAATGAGGTCATTAGGGCAGGCCCAAATCCGATATGACTGTTATTCTTATAAGAAGAGGAAAGTGGGACACAGACATGCAGGAGGACAGTGTGAAGCCAGGGAGAAGACGGCCATCTACAAACCAAGGATAAAGGCCTCAGAAGAAACCAACCCTGCCTATACCTTGATTTGTAAAACTGTGAGAAAAGAAATTTATGTTAACCAAACCCCCTCCCCTAGTGTGTAGCCCCAGCAAACTAATACAGACGGGGATTGTACTGAATCTGTAGATTGCTTTGGGGAAGTGAAATTTTTAGATAGGCCGAATTTCATAACTTTGGGCTGAATGTGTGAAAATGCTCAGCCAGTAGCCAGATTTTTATAAGTTCAACTCAGTAGAGGCATCTCTCCTGTACTGGGACCTATCTAAGAAGGTATTCTGTTTTACTGGGGCTGAGTTTTTATCTTTGGAGAGGCAGTTTTCTTAAGGTGCTAGTCTAGTCATAATTAGAATGTATTTACCTGCCCTGTTTTCACAGGCAGGAATATTGTGCTCACGCTGTTATTATTTTTTTTTTCCATTTTCCTTTAAAATATTCCTCTCATTAAATTTCTAGGGCTGCACAAATCAGTTTTAGGCTAAAAATAGTATAGTTGTTATTGCCGCTGCTGTTCCATGTGGAAAACATAGCCAACTACTTTACAAAAAAGGAAAAAATAATTTTCTAGTGTGTTCTTAAGATAGTGTGAAAGCCACGCTGACAAGGAGCCCCTCAACTGCCAGTGGACTAAGATTTCCTGCACCAGTTTCATGACTTATTATTTTCCTACTGGCAGAGCAAGAAGCAGGACTCTTTAGGTTCCTTCTACCCAACACATTGCTTGCAAAGGGCAGAAAATGAAGCATTAGACTCAAGGTTGGCAAACTGTAGCTTGTGGGGCAAATCAGCAGACCACCTGTTTTGGAAAAAAAAAAAAAAAAAAGGAAAAAATTGGAACATAGCCACTCTCATTCTCAGCATTGTCTGTGGCTGCAGAGTGGAATAGTGGTGGCAGAGATCACATGGCCTTCAGAGCCTAAATATATGTACTATCTAGTTCTTTTCAGAATAAGTTTGTTGACCCCTGAACTAGGCTATTAAAACATGATGACTGAATAATTTACTCAAACCTCCCATTTTAAAGATGAGAAAAATAAAGATGCTAATATTACTGAGATTTAAGGGCTCCATCTTGGCAGTTTAGGACAGACTGAAGAAGAGACATTGCTGAGCTCTGGCAGATTAACCTCACCTGAGTGGGACAAGGTCAGCAGTCAGGAATCACTAGATGTGGAATCTAGACTTTTTGAAATACTCAAAGGGAGGCAGAGTCATGATTCTAATAGCTCTTGATGAGGAGCAGATAACTAGGGTGGCACCAGGGGTCGAACCAAAGAGTAGAGGATCAGCAATAGGTACCTCGGTTCTGCTTGTGAGGACATGGAGAATTAGGAGGGATTTCCAGCAACAAAGGTACATGGATCCTAGGGGCTGGGCCACATGAGGCAGTAACTCGGAATACAAATCAAGGCGTGTGGGGGAATAAATCAGAGCTGATGAAGTAGCAACAAGCATTAGGTTTAATGTGGGTGAGCTGTGCTGTGTGCACACTTCACACTTGTCACTTCAGTCGTGTCCAACTCTGCGTGACTCTATAGACAGTAGCCTGCCAGGCTCTTCTTGCCTGGAGATTCCCAAGGAAATGTGGGTGACATGAGTGCATAAATAGGAAAACAAATTCTTGAAATTTGTATCAGTCATGGTCCCAGCAAGAATCAGAGGGAACCCTCACATGAAGATAATCCGAGGGGAGTAGCTGGGCTGGGCTGTGTGATGGATATGGCAAAAGTGATGGTGTGTGGCTTCTGAGACTAGGTGGTAAAGGACTGCAGCTTCTGTCGTGGGATCTTTCTTTCTGCCTGAGACCGTCCTCAGGAAACTCTTTCTGGGTATATGAATGCAAGAGAAAAAACCACTATGGCAGCAGTCGCCTGGTCCCCTATATTCTTCTACCCCTGCCTCAGAAGAGTTGTGATCAGAGCTGAGACCTTTTATTTATAGTTTAATCTCCCCCTTCCCCACCTGATCCCCATCCTTAGTTACCTATTCATGAAAACAGAACCAACTACTTGCTGGTTCCTTTCGCTCAAGACAGTAATAATAGAAGTGCTGGGGATGAGTGCCTGGGGGAGGTCCTTTTCACATTTTTAAAAAGCTTTTTATTTTGTATTGGGATATAGCTAACAGTGTTGCCTTTTGACATTTTGAATGGTTTCTTTTGAAGAGGAGTTCTAAGCACTATTGCCTCAACTATTTCATCCTACTTAGGGGGAAAGTTAAATTAGAATATTATTCTGGCTGGATTAAGTTGGTCAGCACGAAGCTATTCTTTGAATAACAATGCACTTTGGGCCAAAAATATATTCTCTTTCTGAACCAGAAAAATTAGAATGGACTTGGTGGATTGGGTTGGCCAGTATGTATTTCCAAGGGGATAGAAACTATCTTCAGAAAGCCGTTTTGTCTTTCTCATTCAACTTTCATTTTAGATAATCATATACACAAAATCTTAAAAAATGGTGTCTTTTGACTTCATCATCTATGAGGAGTACCAAGTGGCACAGAACTTGGGAGTCTTTTTCCAAAATCAACATTTTAGTCACAGAAATTTATTTTTGGCTGCAAACTTATTCATTCACTCTTTATTTTTTTTTAATTTTTTTAAATTTTATTTTATTTTTAAACTTTACAATATTGTATTAGTTTTGCCAAATATAGAAATGAATCCGCCACAGGTATACATGTGCTCCCCATCCTGAACCCTCCTCCCTCCTCCCTCCCCATACCATCCCTCTGGGTTGTCCCAGTGCACCAGCCCCAAGCATCCAGTATCGTGCATCGAACCTGGACCGGCATCTCGTTTCATACATGATATTTTACATGTTTCAATGCCATTCTCCCAAATCTTCCCACCCTCTCCCTCTCCCACAGAGTCCATAAGACTGTTCTATACATCAGTGTCTCTTTTGCTGTCTCGTACACAGGGTTATTGTTACCATCTTTCTAAATTCCATATATATGCATTAGTATACTGTATTGGTGTTTTTCTTTCTGGCTTACTTCACTCTGTATAATAGGCTCTAGTTTCATCCACCTCATTAGAACTGATTCAAATATATTCTTTTTTAATGGCTGAGTAATACTCCATTGTGTATATGTACCATAGCTTTCTTATCCATTCATCTGCTGATGGACATCTAGGTTGCTTCCATGTCCTGGCTATTATAAACAGTGCTGCGATGAACATTGGGGTACACGTGTCTCTTTCCCTTCTGGTTCCCTCAGTGTGTATGCCCAGCAGTGGGATTGCTGGATCATAAGGCAGTTCTATTTCCAGTTTTTTAAGGAATCTCCACACTGTTCTCCATAGTGGCTGTACTAGTTTGCATTCCCACCAACAGTGTAAGAGGGTTCCCTTTTCTCCACACCCTCTCCAGCATTTATTGCTTGTAGACTTTTGGATCGCAGCCATTCTGACTGGTGTGAAATGGTACCTCATAGTGGTTTTGATTTGCATTTCTCTGATAATGAGTGATGTTGAGCATCTTTTCATGTGTTTGTTAGCCATCTGTATGTCTTCTTTGGAGAAATGTCTGTTTAGTTCTTTGGTCCATTTTTTGATTGGGTCATTTATTTTTCTGGAGTTGAGCTGTAGGAGTTGCTTGTATATTCTCGAGATTAGTTGTTTGTCAGTTGCTTCATTTGCTATTATTTTCTCCCATTCTGAAGGCTACCTTTTCACCTTGCTAATAGTTTCCTTTGATGTGCAGAAGCTTTTAAGGTTAATTAGGTCCCATTTGTTTATTTTTGCTTTTATTTCCAATATTCTGGGAGGTGGGTCATAGAGGATCCTGCTGTGATGTATGTCAGAGAGTGTTTTGCCTATGTTCTCCTCTAGGAGTTTTATAGTTTCTGGTCTTACGTTTAGATCTTTAATCCATTTTGAGTTTATTTTTGTGTGTGGTGTTAGAAAGTGTTCTAGTTTCTGAGCATATACCACTTGCTTACTTTCATGAAGCATCAGGGCATAGAAAAGAATAAACCTCTGCCCTTGAATGGCTCAAACCAACCTGCTGCTGCTGCTGCTAAGTTGCTTCAGTCATGTCCGACTCTGTGCGACCCCATAGACGGCAGCCCACCAGGCTCTGCCGTCCCTGGGATTCTCCAGGCAAGAACACTGGAGTGGGTTGCCATTTCCTTCTCCATTGCGTGAAAGTGAAAAGTGACCTAGGTGGGGGCAAGTCAGACATAAGAAAAGGACTTGATGTGTTAAGAGCAACAATAAGAATACTTGTAAAGGCCTATAGGGATAGTTTTATAATAGTTTTCGATATTCCCAGAAACATTTTGATTCTTATAATAAACACTAGTTTAGCCCTTAGAGTCATGGCTTAACATTTTTACTGAACCAAAAATGATTGCTATAAATATGAAATTTCTACAAGAAGAAAAAATTATAACTCTTTTGTCTCATTATGGTGGCATTTGAAAATAACCAAGATTGTAGTTAGAATACAATTCAAATACCAATGCTGTGTCTCATAATTGTTAGATAATATTCAGAGGTGTGAGTGACAAATTATAAACATATTGCATCACCATAGAATTGTTATATTATTTCAGCAATGTCTAACTTGATGGAATTACTTTCATGTGATTTTCTAAGAACTGAGATATCACTATAGCATCCATAGTTTGGAAAAACTTTATGTTCAAACATTGTTTTTATTACTGGCTTTTATTAATTTTGAATTTTTGTGCGTGTATGTGCTCAGTTGTGTCCAGCTCTTTGCGATGCCATGGACTGTAGCCTGCCAAGTTCCTCTGTCCATGGAATTTTCCAGGCAAGAAAACTGCAGTCGGTTGCCATTTCCTTCTTTAGGGGCTCTTCCCAACCCAGGGCTTGAATCCGCATCTCTTGCATCTCCTGCATAGGCAGGTGGATTCTTTACCATTGAGCCACTGGGGAAGCAAATATGCTTATGAGAATTCTAATTTTTTTTTAATTTATTTTTTGGCTGTGCAGCATCTTAGTTTTCTGACCAGGGATTGAACCTGTGACCCCTGCATTGGAAACTTGGATTCTTAACCAGTGGCTATTCTGAAGAGCTAGTTCTCTTAAAAATTTAATAGCTAGCTCTCCAAAAAAAAAGAAAGAAAGAAACATTGTACAAAGTCAGGCAACAATACTGGGTTATTTTGCTGATACAGGAGGTGAGGCCATTAGACTTGTTTGTTGATGCAGAGAGGTGCAAAGTTTAGGAATCCTCCACTAGGTAGGGAAATGAATGCTAAGTCTGAAATCTGAATTTAAGGAGCACTGAAAATACCTGGAGCCTCTGATAATCTGACTATTATTTCTCTCAAAACCATCTTCAGATGTGTGCATATTAATTGGCTCTGGGCATTCTGTTACCTAGAAGGAGTAACACATTAGATAGCTAAAATTAGAAGGAAGGTTAAAAAAAAAAAAAAAGTGAAAATACAATGCCTGGTGAGCCACTGTCCATGGGGCTTTATAGCTAGAGACCCTGACTGCCAAGCAGAAGGGGTCCTTAATCCTTGTGAGGTGTGAGTGGCAAAAAGTGCTGGGGGTGTGCCTTATTGTACAACCATGCTGTCTCCCGCTTAGATCTGAACCTGAGAGTGGAGGGTGAGGGTCAGGGTTATTCACGATTCACGTGGCCACACAGCTGTACATCACACTTTTCATTTCATGGATTTGAATGCATCGGTGCTCAGGGAGAAGTGTGAGGGGGTGAAGGAAGGAAGTCACAAGGAAAATTGCAAGGCATCTGGCTTTCATCTGTTTTAGTTGTTTAAGCTTGGGGCGGGGGGACCTCCTCAGCTTTATTAAAAAAAATCCTAATAATGAAAATGTTAACAATAAAATTCATAGAAGTTACAAAGAGTTGCTATGCAGTGGGCACTGTTAGTGTCTTATGTACATCATCTTACTTAGTGTCCCCAGGGGCTTTCCCCACTCTCCACAAGCAGTAAACATCTCTTCGTGGATTGTACTTCACCCTCCTATAGCCGTACCAGAAAGGGATTCCATCTGATTTACAATTCCAGATTGATAACGTCTCCTTGACCTTGGAGCTTTGAGGTGGTGATGACAGTGACCCTGGGCATCAAGGGGGAGAGGCGTCCCTTTGCTCCTCACCCAAAGCTGGGTTCAGACAAAGGAGAGAGTGCTCCTTGGCCAGGCAGCCCTGGACACTCACTGTTGTTGGTGGGAGGGCCTCAGTACTCTCTCACTGACAGAGCTGTGGGAGTTGAGACCTACACTCACCTCCACCCCACCTCTCTGTTCCAGGTGCTTGGATTCAGAGCCCTCACTCCCCTGGGACTTACACAATACCAAGGCCAGGCCCGCTTTCCTGCCTCAGGTCCCTGCCGCCACCAACACCTTGAAATTCTGGTGAACTATTCACTGTTCTGAAGGGAGAGTGGTAACAAGCAGATCTGGCTTGGATGCCTTTCAAGAAGCTTGGTGCCAAAGGAAAGGCCTGAGAAAAAGCCAAAGGAAAGGCCTGAGAAAAACCAGGCTTGGAAGAAAGTGAAAGTGAAGTCGCTCAGTCGTGTTGGACTCTTTGCCACCCTGTGGGCTGCCCACCAAGCTCCTCCATCCATGGGATTCTCCAGGCAAGAATACTGGAGTGGGTTGCCATTTCCTTCTCCAGAGTATCTTCCTGACCCAGGGATTGAACCCAGGCCTCCCACATTGCAGGCAGACCCTTTAACCTCTGAGCCACAAAGCAGCAGCTCCTAATTCTGTGAGAGCTTCACCCTAAGGACTGTGCTGCTTTTCAGAAGAATCTGATCTCCCCTTCCTTGTGCTTAGAGACTCAGACTCACTATTCTTCAGGCAAATAGGTGCTGCAGTTCTGCCCTCTTCAAGAGGCTATGGAGAGAAGGAACCAGGGCACTTTCACTTTTTAAAACCTTCCTCTTTCTCATCCTTATTTACCTTTTTCTGTGTTTTTTCTCCTAAACTTGACTTTTGTTGGTGGTATTTAGACATGCTGTTTTCTCTCCTCTGGGTGTGCTCTAGGGTGTTATCTAATTTTCCTTCTGTTCTAGTGTCACTCGGCATTATTATTGGGAAGATGAATGGGACAGGGGTCAGAGTTCAGCAGGAAGGCATCTGCCAGCCCAGCACTGCATAGTGGAAGTGCTCAGAGGTGATCTTTAATGAAAGCTTGGAAAAGATTTGCACAGAGAAGTCAGTCTTCTATTCCTCCAGCACTGGAGTGACCAAAAGGTAGTCTTTTTCTGGAGGGACCAAAACTGAACAAAAAGGAGGTCATAATATCTTTACAGGGAGTTCCCTGCTTGGGATGGCTTTTCTTCTGTTAGGAGAGAAAATGGGGGGAAAGACAAGGTGATCAAACACGGAGGACGTTGAAAATGGAAGCTCTTGAAAGGATCGCTGACCACTGTCCTGTTTTGCTCACGGAACTGTCTCACCAGAAAGAGTTTCCACTCTATTCGCAAAGCCTCTCAGCTAGGAAAGCCTCTCAGCCAGTATTTGCCCTGGCCTCAGGTTACTGCGCCGTCGCCTGAGGGCTCAGGTTCTCTTACTGGACTTTCTTCGCTTTGACAGTTCTTCCACTTTACCAAGCAGCCAGAATTCCCACTTGCGAAGAACTGCTTTGGTGCTTTGGCATTTGAGGCGAGGGGACAATGGCTCTATTGTTCTTTTGGCCTTCTTCAGTAGAGCAAATGTCTCCTCCATCTAACCCTGTCACCACGGGAGGCTGAGCTTGGAGCCCTCCAAGACTCACCTTCCTTCCACTTCCGCTTTGTTCTGGGAAGAGGGTTTGGTGTACCCCAACCCCTGCCCTCCCCTCCAGCAAACCAGTTCTGGGACCCGAGTGGGCAGTTGCCTTTTTCCTGCCCTTCACAGGTTGAAAGTTGGGAGAGAGGGAGAAAAAGATGCATGGGTCAGGAGTCCCGTTTTAGTTCAGGTTCGACCTGCTGTCCGTGGTTCCCCCGGACTACACGCACCCGGAGCTCCGCCACGCAGAGGCTGCAGAGCTGTCCACGGGAACCCCGGCCAAGCTCTAAAAATACACGGAGAGGAGAGCCAGGCTTCGCGAGGACTCGGAGCTGAAGCTGTCTCCTAGGGCGGATCGGAATCCCGCCGCCGGCTTCCCGCACGGCGTGCTCCAGGGAGTCCCCACGCAGGGTGCACCTTTGCGGTTGGGTTTCCCAGTCGCCTTCCGGGAACCCCGCCGAGCCCCCGGCGGCTCCGGAGACGCAGGCGAGCTCGCCTCCGCCGGTCCCCAGCTCGCTCTTCTCGCTCTGCGTGCGCTGGGGAGTGAGCGCTCAGGGTTCCCCTCTGAGCATGCGCAGCCCCGCGCGCGCTCCCCCCGCCCCCCTCCCTTGCCAGCCTTTTGCTTCTTCCTTTCATTAAACAAACAGGAGATCCTGAAACCTGGACCCGGTGCAAGCCGCAGCTCAAGGAGGAGGCGGAGGAGTAGGCAGAGCGTGTGATGGGCGCTGCGTAGGGGGATCGGTGATCCCGCGCTCCCCCGCCCCACCCCCCCACCCCCGCGCGCGCACACGCGCTCTCTCTCACACACACACTCTCACAAACACACACTCGTACACGCCCGTGCCGCGCGCTCGCTGGTTGGATCTCCCACGCAGGCGGAATGCAGCAGAGCCCGGGGAGCAGCGTGTCTCCAGCTGCCTGAATGCGCCTCGCTCCCGGGAGCCGGAGCCGGAGCCGGACGGCCCAGTAGGGCGCAAGGGAGGAGACTCTGCAGGGAGAGGTGAGTTGGGCGCCCGCAGCAGCGGGGCCGCTCCTGGACGCCCGGGGGGCCAGATCAGGTTCCTGCCGGACACAGCGGCGCAGGTGGCCCAAGCCCGGCTTGCGGGCATCAAGGTGCAGATGAAAGCAGCTCTGGGGCGGTGCAGGGGGAGAGGGCGATCCCAGAAAGGGTCGCCTCCTGAGAGGTGTCAGATTGACCCAGTGGAAAGCGACACTGTCGCTGCTCATAAACTTTCGTCCCCTGTCATTTGGGGAACGTGAAGACAAAGGGGGCGTGGAGGCTCCCTCCGTCCCGTTGCACCCTTCTGGCTGCATTCTGGGCTGCACAGGAGCCGGCATGCGGGCGGGGGCGCCCTGCAGGTAGCTGGTGCCAAGTCCTCCCGCCCGGGCGGGGTTGGGATTTCTCACCCCTGCTGTAAGCGTTTGCCTTTGATTTTCCCTCAGGCGTGGGCACCTGTCATCCTTTCCTTCTGCCCCATCCCGCACCCTCGGCGCCTCGTATTTGGGCAGGGGTGGGGGAGAGGGGGCGGTGTCACCTGGAGAATTGGAGGGGCAGCGTTTGGCTCTCTCATTCAGCACCAGTGCCACCGGCGCCGGGGTGAGGCTCGGGTCAGCGCGGGGATGAATGATGAGTTACTAAAAGGCTTGCTGTAATCACCTCCTGGAAGCACTGGGCGCGAGGATCTCTCCTCCCCGGGGAGAGTGTCTTCACGCACACCCAGGCAGCGGCACTGGGAGCCAGGCTGGGCTGCTGTGGTGGGGGCTGCAGGCGGGGGAAGCTGGGGCTTTATTTTTGTCCAGGGCCGGGGGTTTTATGACCCACACATGTGGAGTATGTGGAGGATTCTGGGTTATTTTTCTTTGTGGGGATACCATATTCCCTTTTAACCTCTTTCGTGGGAGAGATTCTCTGCAGCCCTTATATCGAGCTGGTGGACAGGAGCCCTTCTGAATAAACCCTTCAGTCCCGGGGAACAGGTCCCAGCGAAGGGTTCCCTAAAATGCCATTTCCATTGGGGCGGGGTCTCAGAGGGCAGAGCGCCTGCTGGTACCTGGGAAGAGCCTCAAATCTAATGGTCCTTGGAAACAAGCGAGACTGGTCAGCGTACAAGGAGTCCAGGACTGGGACAAAGGGGTTTGCAAGAGGGACAGATGATGGCTATTTAGGAGAGCAGTGACTAGAAGCCAGTTGAGGCAGGAAGAGGTCTTGTGGGAAGCAAGGTACCCCTGCAGTCTTCACTGAATTCCTATACCCCTTCTCTTCTCCTGTGGTTGGTGGCTTTTATTCATCCGGTGGGACTCTGGAGATTTCCAGAATGTCACATCTGGAGCATAGAAAACTTGACTGTTCCTTAGCTAACCCTGAGCACAACCACAGATTAGTTCTGTAAGTCTAGAAAATGCCATGTACAGTTCTCTATTTTGACATTTTGTTCATATCTGGAAGATGGGATGGGTAGACTGGTATATTGCAGTGGGGCGGAATCTCTACTTAAGAGAGCTTGGATTTGCAGAAGTGTGTGTGTGTGTGTGTGTGTGTGTGTGTGTAGGGGGTGGGGGCGGGTGGTGAGGAGCCTGGAAGCCAAGCTGATGCTGATAGAAGAAAACACCAGAAGCTCAGATCTAGTTCCTGTGACTGTGGGTTGCCAGAGAGTTCTCTTCACTTTAAGATGAGTTGCAGAGGCTGTCTCTCTGCTGCTTTGGGGACCTTTTTAAATTTTAAACATTTTGTAACTTCATTGAAGTGGGAGAAAGCCTGATATACATGAGGTTAATTAAGGAAGTTCACTTATGAAATTTGAGCACCTTGGCTCAAAAGTCAATATTGCCAAAGGTGAACTTTTTGAGGAGGGGGAGGGGGTACGGGGAGGGGAATTGGAAAGGGAGGTGTATTATTAAAACAGCTTCACTTTTATAATTTTAAAAAAGCACTCAATAACATAGAATTCTGAAGTTTTTTTTTTCTTTTTTCAAACAACTAGTGAAGTAAAGACCTTTCCAGAAATATTTTCAAGTTGAAATTGACATAGTAGGGGTTTAAATATAATTGTCAGCTTATGTCCCTTTGTATTTCATGGTCAATAGTCACATCATTTACATTGTAAATCTTGGCAAGAAAAGATTAAGATTATTATTATTATTTTGCTTTATACTAGAGCTCTATTTTCTCCCTTTATGGTATATTTCCTGTTTGTACATCTCATTTTTATTATATTCACATTCTATTTTCTAGTATTTATTGACCACCTATCCCATATTTAGCATTGGTGGTTATATAAAAATGTATAACATCGTTCTGGCCCTTAAAGCATTTATAATCTAGTTGTCAATACAAGATTAACACACATGAAGTAATTAGAGAGTAAGGTAGGTTTGTACTGTCCTGTGAGCTCTCAACATGCATGCCATATACTCCATCCTTCCTCCTGGCTTTTCTGAACATTCAGAAAACACACATCAGCACTTAGGTGCAGGAGCCTGGAGGAAGAGAAACACATGGAAGTAAAAAATAGTTTCAGCTTTCAAGGATGGGGAAATAGGTATTTAGCTAACTATGATGCAATCTGATTAACTGTTACAGTTATAGGGTAAATTAAGTAGTAATAGTATAGACATGCAAGTGACTTTTTTTCTTCCTCTATGGAATTTAACCAGATGGTTTTGGAGATATTTTTGAAAAATGGATAGTCTTTACCAGGTAGGGAAGGATGAAAAAGACATCCTGGCAGAGGAAATGTTTGAGTGTACTTGATGAGTTAAGCATAACTCTGAGCCATCCTGTGTGGCTTGAGCATAGGGTGCTGGAGTGTGGATACAGAGATGAACAGAAGCTAAGTGACAGTAATTAGCAACTGATGCTTTGGAGTAAAGGCTTCCCAGGTGGTGATGGTGGTAAAGAACCTGTCTGTCAAAACAGGAGATGCAGGAGATATGGGTTCAATCCTCTGGGTCAGACAAACCTTGTTTATGTAGCACAGTGGCTAAGAGCACAGACTCTGGAGCTAGACAAGTTCTATTTGAATTTTGGCTCTGTTGTTGTTCAGTCACTAAGTCTTGTCTGACTTTTTGAGACCCCATGGGCTGTAGGCTTCCCTGTCCTTCACGATCTCCTGGAGCTTGCTCAAACTCATGTCCATTGAGTAGGTGATGCTACCATTTTGTTCTGTCATTCCCTTCTCCTCCTGCCTTCAGTCTTTCCCAGCATGAGGGTCTTTTCCAATGAGTTGGCTCTGCATCAAGTGGCCAAAGTACTGGAGCTTCAGCTTTAGCATCAGTCCTTCCAATGAATATTCAGGATTGATTTCCTTCTGGATTGACTGGTTGGCTCTCCTTGCAGTCCAAGGGACTCTCAAGAGTCTTCTCCGGCACCACAATTCAAAAGCATCAATTCTTCAGTGCTCAGCCTTCTTTATGGTCCAACTCTCATATCTGTTTGTAACTACTGGAAAAACCATAGCTTTGACTAGACAGACGTTTGTTGGCAAAGTGATGTCTCTGCTTTGGGCACACAGTTTACATCTATGTGCCTCAAATTACTCTTTCACTTCAGACGGCGAAAACCGTCTTAACGCATTGCATAGAATTGTGGGGATTATATGAGTATTTGTAAGTGCTCAATAAATGGTAGGTTTTATGTGTGACAACAGTCAGGTTAAAAGCAAAGTTTTGACTTCATACTCAGGGCTCCAGAGACTGTGTGCCACAGTGTTTGTTTAAAAAATTATTTTGGTGGGTTTATAACTAGCTGGCTCTAATCCTATTTACCTCAGTGGAGGAATTAAATCAGCCAGCATAAATGTGGCAGGAGCAGACTAGCTCCTAGGTAGAGTAGGCGTCAGCATGTATGCCTATAACATTTGCCTAGGTGCCTCCTCCTCATGCCTGTCTGGAGAAGGTAAAAGTTTGCTTGCCTTTAGGCTGGTCCTCACATTCTTCAGGCTCATAGGCAGCACGCAACAGATGCTTAGCTGTTTAGGAAATTGTTTTCAGGGAAGTGACTACATGTATTAATTACAGCACTGCTTTGGTACTGGGGGATGGAAACTAAACATGTCAGATGTGAGGTTTGTATCATTCTTTGGGAATCAAAAGCCTTTTTTCTTTACAGAAAAGTCTGTACTGTATTCTAAAATAGAATCTCCAGTGCATATGGAAGCCCTGTCTTCTAGCTAGTCGACAACAGGGCAGTGACTAGAGCTTAGATCTGACCACTGCCTGGTGCTCTGTATTGTGCTTGTATTGTGTTCAGTTGTGTCAGGCTCTTTGCAACCCCATAGACTGTAGCCCGCCAGACTCCTCCATCCATGGAGTTTTCCAGGCAAGGATACTGGAGTGAGTTGCCATTTTCTATTCCAGGGGATCTTCCCAACTCAGGAATGGAACCTGTGCCTCTTGCCAAATGTTTTCGTTTCATAATCAAAGACTGATTTTTGTTTTCCTGTTTCATCCGTCCTATTTATGTTTCACTCAGATTAAACTTATAACAGTTACCCAACTGAGATTTTTCTTTTTCACCTTTAGGTCTTTTGCTGTGCTGTTCTCTCTTGCTGGAATTTTCTCCCTTAGTTTCCCTGCCTAACTCCTTTGGAAGTTAGGAAAGGTTGTCTTGACCAGTTAGCACTAGAATCGGCTTCCCATTCTACGTATTTCTCAGGTCCTCACCTTTGTATTTTCAGCCCCTCACGTAGGGCTTGTCACATAGCAATTGATTGGATTGATTTAATTCATTTTGGATTGAATGAGTGACAGTGAATGAATCTTGGCTTGAGTCATTTCTGATGCCCCAATAATACAGCTTCATGTTAGAGAAAATTATAGAATTTTCAAGTTCAGCAGTTCACTGGAAATCTTCTAATCAGACTCCTAAATGAAACAAGATGACATTGAGAACCAGAGAGTTTCAGTGACTCACCTGAGCTCAGTAGTGTGAGAACCAGGACTAGAACCCGCAGCTCCTGATTTCAGATGCAGTGTCTGCCCAGGTCCTAGATCAGGGCGAGCTGAGGGAGGCAGTCATGTAATTCCAGGGTTTGTTCCTGTCTTTATTTCAAAATTTGCAATCTTGTTCATTATATATATATATTTTTTTTAACTTTACAATATTGTATTGGTTTTGCCATGTATCAACATGAATCCACCACAGGTATACACTTGTTCCCCTCATTATATATTTTTTGCATTAATTTGATTTTTAAAAATATTGCACTAAATATTGTTTGTTTTCATTACTGAGTTTTTGGACATCCCTTTAAAATTTGTGCCCCATGTGAGGACCTTTCTGACCTCACCCTGATTCCAACTCTGTTCTTTCCACTTCCGGGCCTTCATTATTGGTGTGAGAATGCAGTTGCAGTGTGGAAAGCACAAAAATATCAAAGGAAACACCATTTGACATGGTGGAATGAGCTGCTAATAAACATTTCATGAGCTGGCTGATTTGCTTATTAGTAAAGGTTACATTCACAGCATAAAAACAAGGCTGAAAGGAAAAAATAAAAGGTGAAAGATTCTCTATCTATTGAATGTCTATTTATTTGTCTCAGAGCCAAGGGACAATGTAGAGATTGTCTTCATTTATAAGTTTATGTATGTGGTTGTTTATATATGTCTATATTTCTGAGGTTTCTGAAGATACAAGATGGAAAAAGAAAATTGTTCTACTCATCAACTTGGTGAGTCTTGGCTTATGGCACTGTTGGTCTGTTTTGAAGATTTAAGGTTAGAAGGCTAAAAAATTGGCCATTTCTGTCCCCAAAATAGGAAAGGAAGGAAAAGAAACATTAATGGAAAGGAGAAAAAGAGAGAAAATTTGAGGGAGATATCTGCTAAGTACCATCTATACTACCTTCAAGTGTAGAAGGGGCTTTACATATATTATTTCAGTAATTTTGACAGCATGCTAAAATTGGTATTCATAGCTCCATGTGACAGCTAAGCAAACCAAGACTCAGAAAAGTGAGTTAGCATGTCCAAGCTCTTAAGCTGGAGCCGGATTCAAACCCAGATGTAAATTCATAGATGACACTCATCCCACTTCATCCTGCTTCTCCAGGGCTTGAGGTGGCAGGTCCCCTTATCACCTCCTGTCTTCACTGAAGTCTGAGGTTAAGGGCTTTAGCAGTTCATATGGGTTTGCTGGATGGGAAATCGGCAGTCAGCTCCCATCCCTGCTGTTATTTCCTCCTTCTATGGTACATTTATCTTTCCCCATTCATCAATAACAACAGAAAGCAGAGATGCATACACATAGGAAATAAATACCCATCTTTGTGTGAATATCATAATTTTTTACATGACATGAAAGCACACATTTTATTTTACCTCCATTATGCCAGAGAGGGCTTTTTCTTTGGGTATTACAGCATCAAGTGTTCCAGAAATGCTCACAGACACAGACTGATGAAAAGGTGATCATAATTACTGGAGCACATCTGTCACGATGAGGGGCAATGTATTGCACAGCTGACGGTCAAGGGTTTCTGGGGTGCTTTTCTAATCGATGTTTCTGATGAGTAGCATGGAGCAGTGACCCTCACCCCCAACATTTTAAATTCAATGAAATCCCCAATCAAGTGGAATCTGATATAATTAACAAGAAATAAAATCTGGTTGAGAGTAATGCTGTTCTGTGCGGAGCTCTACGAGCAGAGCATGCTTTATCATTATTCCCATCTCCCCGTCTACGCTAGCTATCACTTCCAGGCAAACACACACTCAAATGCTCTAATAATCAGCCCACAGCCTTCTCTCCCGGGGGTCACAGGAATTGAAAAAAAAAAAAAAAAAGAGAGTAAGACCTTTTCATTCACACTTGTATTAACTGGAAAAGAACATTATCTCTCTGGTTTTTTTCCCTCAGTGTAAATGTAAGGCAGTATCTCTATGTTTGAGAGAATCTTCTGGGTTTAGTGTTTTATGTGGGCTGACTCCTAGCATGTGACACAATTCATGGCCAGGTTGTTTTGGAACAATTGGAGTATTTTAGGAATCGAAAAACTAAACCAATTATATATGTACTGCAATGTTATACAAAATGTAAATGTAATGAAATGCATGGTGTAGAAAGTAAAAACCAGTCATATTTCTCCCCCAACCTCTTCCCCAGAAAACCACTGCCAGTTGTTTACTGTATGTTCCTCCATTTTTGGTCCAATATCATTTGTCTATGTTACTCTTTAAAAAAAAAAAAGGTGGAGTTATACTTTACATATTCTTTTATATTTGCTTTTAGTTACAATTTCAAATGAAAGCACTTTCTTTAGATTAATAGGCATTTGATAAATATTACTCTTGTATGACTAGGATAAATGCTGCTTTTCATCCTAAAATAGAGCTCAGCTGACCTATCCTATGGTCCCTTGGCCACCTGTGTGTGCTAAGTCACTTCAGTTGTGTCCGACTCTTTACAACTCTGTGGACTGTAGCCCACCAGGCTTATCTGTCCCTGGAATTCTTCAGGCAAGAAAACTGGATTGATGCCCTCCTCCAGGGGATCTTTCCTAACATAGGGATCAAATCCATGTCTCTTATGTGTCCTGCATTGGCAGGTAGATTCTTTACCACTAGTACCACCTGGGAAACCTGTCCTCATATGTAATTTTTAGATACAGTCAATGAGCAAATATTGTCTGAGGTCCTTCTGGGAGCCACCAAATACACTATATGCTTTTCTGGAGTTCACCATCCATCTGGAAAGAGATAAGATAATGAGGGGACTTCATTTGAACTTAATGAATGGCAGCAGCTATAAACTCTCCTTGATTCACAGAATTTCTGGAAGGGATAGTCTACTTCAATTGTTTTCCATTTTTCCAGTTGAGAATACTGAGGTCCATTGAGGTTAAGGGACTCGTCCAAGGTCCCACAGCTGATGACTGGAGAGGCTGGGATGACAGGCTGGTTTGTAGCCTGTTAAGCTTGTGCTTAATACCTGACAACATCAGTTGTTGTTGTTCAGTCTCTTAGTCATGTCCGACTCTTTGCGACCCCATGGACTGTAGCACACCAGGCTTCTCTGTCCTTCACCATCTCCTGGAGCTTGATCAAACTCATGTCCATTGAGTCGGTGATGCCATCCAACCATTTCATCCTCTGTCATCCCCTTATCCTCCTGCCCTCAATCTTTCCCAGCATCACATTTTTTTCTAGTGAGTTGGCTCTCTGAATCAGGTGGCCAAAGTGCCATCAGACCTGACTGCAAAACAACCCTCACATCTGGAAAAGGGAATGCAGGAACTCACTTCACAAACACTAGCTTGACCAGTGAATCTCTAGTACATTGAAACTCATGCTTTATGTAAATATTGTCACCCTCAAGCTGCTGCAGATACTGCTTCCCCATCCTCACATCCTGCCTGCCTGCCTAACCCTTGCCTAAGCTCCATCTTTTACTCTTCCACAGCCTGATCGTCTCCCATTTTAGTAACACTTTGAAGTTAGACAGCAATCTGACCGTGTTGAGATGGTGCCCACATTACCTAAAGGGAGTGTTCTTCTATACACATTTTAGCAGAGGTTTAACTTTTAGTTTTGCTTCTTGCCATCTTGAACTTTAAGGAATGAGTTCCAAAATAAGTGCATTTTACCTGCCAACTTTAACCAAGGTATGAATTCTTCCTTTTATTAACTGATGATTTTTCTCCCTGATAGGGACATGAGTTCTCTAGTTATCCTTCACTGCTGTGGAGGCAGGGTCACGTGGTGGGTTAACAGCTTGGACTATGAAGTCAGAGGGACCTGGGTGTTAGTCCCAGCTCTGCCGTTCACCAAAGTTGTGATGTCAGGCCAATCCCTTCGTCTCTCTAAATCTCAGATCTCTCATCTGTGAGATGGAAATAATAAAAGTATGCCCTCAAAGAGATTTTGTAAGGAATAAATAAATAGCTTGCTTGAACACAGTTTAGAACATAATAAGGACTAAGGAAATTGCAGCTACTATTTTCCATTATTTATGATATACAAGATGTGTAACTGACATAGCCTTCAGAACCACTTAGATATAAAGCTTTATTGGGTTGTCACATAACATTTTAATCTTTTTTTTTTTTTAAGTAAGACTTAAAACAAGGATGTAAAAATCTGACTCATTATATGAGTAACTCCCTAACGTTGTCAAGTCTTTGTCAGAATATTACCTTCCATGGAATTCTGAAGAATAGCAAGAGGTGGGAAAGTGGAGGGATTTGGTTCATACACTGAAGCCCTACTTAAAAAAAAAAAGTGTCAGCCCTCTTTGCATTATTCTACTTTCATGGAAATGCTTGAGGACTGATGAAAATGCATGCCTTTCCCCAACATAAAGACTACATTATTTATCATTCTTGGTTAACTACATGTTTTAAGTCTCACTTTCCTTAGTTGTACTGGTAAATTATCTAGATGTAGACATGTTTGAATGCTGCATAGACTCATAGAACCTGAGGTGTGGATGGCAAGAATCTAGTCACTCACTCAGTGCTTGGGTCTCCCATTTCACACCATATGACGAGAAGCTGTCCAGCCTTTGCTTTTCAGCACCAGGGCTCCATTCCTTCCCCATGTTGGTGACCATAATGGATGTACTCAGGATAGAAGCTGATCGGATCTGAGCTGTGGTTGGCCAGGATACTGAGAGATGAGGCAGAGAACGTAACCTTAATGCCCATCAAACACCCAAACATACTTTCATCTCAGTATCTTTGCACTTGCTGTTAGCTCAAGTGTGGAATGCTTGCTTTGCAGGCTTTCTCTCTACTTTGTCCACCTGCTCATATGTCATCAAATAAGCCTTTCCTGGTCGATTTGTCTAGAATACCCAGCCCATTCATCTCTAACTCTTTGTTCTGCTTTGTATCTCTTTGATAGTAGTGATCACCGCCTTGCTTTTTGTATGTGTTTACTTGTTTATCTGCATTGCTTCCCTGGTGGCTTAGAGGGTAAAGAGTCCGCGTGCAATGCGGGAGACCAGGGTTCAATCCCTGAGTTGGGAAGATACCCTGGAGAAGAAAATGGCAACCCACTCCAGTACTCTTGCCTGGAAAATCCCATGGATGGAAGAGCCTGGCAGGCTGCAGTCCATGGGGTCACAAAGAGTTAGACATGAGTGAGCTGTCTCATACTAGAATGTAAGTGCTACAAGATGAGGGATACTCTATGTTTTGTCTATTTTTATATCCCCAGGAGTGCCTGTGACACTCTATAAGTTTAATTGAAATTTATTGAATAAATGAATTGAAATATAAAGAATAATTAGCATCTTGAGAGTGGATCTAAGAAACCAGTAGAAATCATCCCGGTCCAAAAGGCAGGAGAGTGATAATAACATCTAAAAATGTGAGATGGTCCCAGAAACCCACACCTGGGCAAATCTGGGAATGTTGGTGCGAAGTGAGGCCCAAGTCTGGGGGTGGTCGCAGAGGATTGCTCTGAATAAGGTCAAGGCATCACAGTTTCTACCCCGGACTTTCAGACATGGGGAGCACATGCCATTGAGATTACTTCTGCAGGAAAGATATCATTTCACTGCAGACAACTTGAAACATTAAACAGATTGAACCAAATTCTGCCTCCCTTTAGCTGCATGGGGCCAGATGGCCAGGCTAAGGGGTAGAGCTCATGTGGAAGAAGATGAAATTAAATGATGCCCAAGAAATCCAGCTTTATTTTACATAGAAGGTCATTTGTGTAATGCTCCAACAAAATGAGCAAGCTGGACCACACGTCGTATACTTATCAGGAAAATGAGTTTGGAAAACTGCAAACATTTAGCATGTGCTCCTTCTTACCTCTATATGTGACCCACTATTGAACAAATGTACATTTGTGTAGGAAGTCTTGTTATCTTGGGATCTTTAAATGTGAAGTTACTTCTGACTAGTGGATTTGGTTCTGGGTGCAGCGCTGATAAGTGTTCTCCGTGGTTTGTTTCATTTGTGTGGTCTGGGGTACAGAAGCCAGAGGCAGCCCCGTGAAGGACAGGATTGCCCAAAATTTGTCTGGAGTTCTCCTGGAGAAGCTGTAAATGGTGTGACAGCCTTGCCTGAACACTCCAACCCAGGTCTTGATCTCGGTGGATTTCTTTAAAGAACCATTGTTGAATTTTTTTTTTTATAAGTCTTTTGCTTTGAGCAGAAGTTTTCACTCACTTAAATATCAACTATATAGAAGAAACTCACCAAAACTAATCGAAAGGAAATGTAACATCCTTGGAAAGTTTAACTCTGTAAAAGAGAATGGGCTGCAGTCACTCTTACAGGATGTTTTTCTGTATGAGTCATCAGCACAAGTCAGTCTTGAGGCCAGTGATAAAAACGTAAAGTCTATACCTTTATACATGGAGAAAATAGAATTTATAGGAAAAAAACTGAAAGAGGAGAAATCTAAACATTCAGAACTGGGTGAACTGACTGCCTAGTGTTACAAGAAGGATGGAGTCACTGGAGAATAAATCAGAATTTATCACATCACTGGTACCTTTTCTAACAGGGCATCTGGCAGAAAAAATTTCCCAGTTTTTCACCAAGAGGGGATCTTTCCCCTCTCTTCCTCTAAGATCTTGCCTTTGCAATAAATCTCTGTTCCTCTGCCTTTTCATTGAATTCAAGATTCTTTGTTGTTAGTGGATCTAAGGGGACAATTCATGAGACCAGGGCTCATGTTTCCTATTGTTCTCCCACAAAGCATTTTGGGCCACCCCAATTACTTTCTGTCTAGGCATTTTTTCTGGCCTATCACATCCTTCAATAACAACAACAAAAAATATCTACTCACCAAGTTTTTCTGAGCGCCAAAGATTGATGCTTTCGAACTGTGGTGCTGGAGAAGATTCTTGAGAGTCCCTTGGACAGCAAGGAGATTAAACCAGTCAATCCTAAAGGAAATCAGCTCTGAATATTCCTTGGAAGGACTGATGAAGTTCCAATACTTTGGCCACGTGGTGTGAAGAGTTGACTCATTGGAAAAGATCCTGATGCTGGGAAAGATTGAGGGCAGGAGAAGAAGGGGATGACAGAGGATGAGATGGTTGGATGGCATCATTGACTCAGTGGACATGACTTTGAGCAAACTCCAGGTGATAGTGAAGGACAGGGAAGCCTGGTGTGCTGTAGTTCATGAGGTCGCAGAGTCGGACATGACTTAGCAACTGAACAACAAAAGTTTTCCTCATTTTTGTTTCCCTGGTGTTAGGTCCACTCTGTGTGTGTGTTTGTGCTAAGTCACTTCAGTTGTGTCTGACTCTTTGTGACCCTATGGACTGTAACCCATCAGGCTCCTCTGTCCATGGAATTCTCCTAAAAATAATGGTAAGTTACCTTTAAGGTAGATTCAACTTTCAAGTAAACTTGTTTCTGAGCATCCAGAACCACAGGAAGAAATGAGAACTTTTCTTTTCCTTCAAAATAATTCTATCTTGGCACTTCCCTGGTGGTCCAGTGGTGGACTCTGCACCTAAGACTCTGCAGTCCTGGGTGCAGGGAACCTGGGTTTGATCTCTGGTCAGGGAATTAGATCCCACATGCCACAGTGAAGACCCAGGCAGCCAAAATGAATTAATGAATGAATTATTTATTGATTTGAGTTTAGGAAATGGTTGTAACTTCAGTGATTAAACTTTTGACCAAAAAGAGTTTTATAAAATTATAATTTCCCAGGTAATATTTTATAAATCAAAGTTATTTAAATATTGTTAAAATGTGAGTTAAAGAGAATAATTGTTCCATTATTTTAGATGAGACATGAACTTCACCTTAACAGTTCTTCCACATGGACTTCACCTGGGATACTTTCTCCTCTGACAGTTTATCAGGCTGCCACTCCTCTTCTCCAGAGCTACCTTTCCATTTCAGTTGTCTTGTCTACCATTTTTTCCATTAGAGACAGCCCTTGCTGCTGTCTTTCCTGCATGACTCCTACTCCCTTCCCCATTCAGCTTCGCAGCCCATCCCACCGCCAGCGCCTAAGAGGCAATGTAAAGATCATTTGGAAATGGTGGAATGTGGCAGAGAGTATGAGATTTCAATCAAAAGGTCTGAGTTTTTAGCCTTGACTACATGACTTTACTTGCTATGTAACCTGAGTTTTCTTAATCTCTCTAGATTTAATTGCTTTAAATAAGGACAAACATTAACTCATAAAGAATTGTTTTGGGATAATTTATGAGAAGGTAAACTCGAAAATTTTGTAAAAAGTGTTCATTTATGAATACATTATTTCTAATTCAGCTCCATCAGCCATGATTTTATTGGTAATGAAGGGAAATGAAGTAACTCTTCCCAGGATGCAGGGCTCAATTTTTCCTATTCATTTGGCAATTGAAAATCAAAGCAGGTAGTATGAATAAGATGGAAATACATGTGCTGGCTGAGGATATAAATCATCCTAAGATCAGATGTGTTTCTCTTTGGTATGACTCAGAAGTGTTTTATTGTAAACAGAGTACACATTTGGCATTCATACAGGGAATCACTTCACCTAGTTTAGCCCCAAATTGCTTCCGTAAAACTATTAAGCTTTATGTTTACTATGTCCCCATTTTAAAATGCAGTGTGTCTGAGATTATTCAGAGGAGTTGAAAAGGTTCTCATCCTTGATTTTAAAAAAGGAGGTGACTAGAGGGAGGGGCTACTTGCAGAAAAGAACAATGGAGAGGATAAGGGAAGAGTGGGTCTGAGCTGATCCAGAAGGGATTGACTATTTCACATGAACCTAAAATGTGAAGCAGAAGCTTTGCTAGATAAGGCTGTGTGATTTGAAAGAATCAGGTTCAATAACAAAGGGTCATGTGGCCTTACAGAGCTGGAGAAACCAAAATCGTTTTGATGAAAATCACCAGGAAAATTCAGTTGGGTGAATAGGTAAGACCTGGACAGGCTGATTGAGGTTATGATGACTGGCAGCAGCTGAAACTTAACACTCTCCTTTTCTTTTGTAAGTAGACATGTTTGAGTACACAGTACATATTTGATGAATGGGTGAATGAATAGAAGAGTAAGTGAATAAGTGAACCAAAAGAGTTGTGAGTGAATGGGATTACCCTGAGCTGAGAGCTGGAAGCTATTGTTTAATGGAGCAACTTAGTTGGAAGGGGAAGGATGAGCCGAAAAATGTGCTGGGTTAGAAATTCCAAATGATGTTCTTAAGAAGCATATTTTAGCAAGATAGGGTCAGATAAAAGACTTGCCCCAAAGCTGTGTATGTGGTAAGTGATTGTGCCACTTGATTCTTAAAAAGTATGGTATCCTTGTACCGCCCCAGAGACATAGTATAGTAATGAGTGGAACATGGAATCTGGGGTCCAGCAGATGATTTTAAGTTCTGCTTTTCTGACTTTGAAATGGGCAAAATATTTAAGCTCACGGACCTTCAATTTCCTCATCTAAAAATGGGCTAATAATACCTACTTCATATGATTACCATAAGAAGTATCTGAGCTGTCTGCAAATCTTCTGGCATATTGTTCATCCTCAATAAATGTCAATTGCCTTCTCTTATTCATATTCTTGGACAAATAACAGCAGCACCCATCAGATTCTGACAAGTTAAAAATGAATGAAGAATCACAGCTCTTGCAACACTGGTTTACTCCTACAATACCAACATATACATTCTTAAGCATGTTGGTGTTTATAAATGCACAGCATTGACACCCTGCTACACAGACTTCACCTAATCAGTTGCTCCATATGGACTTCACCCAGGAAAGTTCCTCCTTTGACCTTTTCCTGGTCCTCTGCCCCTTTTCTCTGCTGCTTTTCACACATTTCCTTCTATCTACTTCCTTGCCTGTGTTATACAACCCCATGCTGCTGATTCCTAACATATGACTCCCAGTCCTCCCCCAGACAACTTTGAAGTGCCTACCCCCACCCAGGGCAGCAGAAGAACAGAGTTCCATTTTTTTTGTCTTTTCTATTATCCACCCACATTTGTCAACTCTCTTATTCTTGTTTGCTCAGTTGCTCAGTCATGCCCTGCTCTTTGCAAAACCATGGACTGTAGCCAACCAGGCTCCTCTGTCCATGGAATTTTTTCAGGCAAGAATGCTGGAATGGGTTGTCATTTACTCCTCCAGGGGATCTTCCCAACCCAGGGATCAAACCTGTGTCTCCTGCATTGATCTCCAGCATTGGTAGGCAAATTCTTCACCACTGTGCCACCTGGGAAGCCCTCTCTTATTCTTACCAAAGCCAATACCCCACCCCCATTTTCTTCCCTAATTTTTTAAACCCTTAGTTCCCTTAGTTTATCTTTGCTGTTACTTTCTTACAAATCCTTGTAATTATTTTATTTTAATGGGTTTATCTTACATATGCATCCCTTTTCATATATGATCTTCAAAACGGAGTTTCTTGAAAACTTGGGTAGTCACCCTGGTGTCTCTCTAGATGGTGATAACTCATCTTTCTTTCCCAAGAAAAATCATTTATAGTTTTCTGAGTCATATCCTTACTTTTGAGACTCCTCTTCTCTCACATATGTATACCTAGTCCTTTAAACCATTTCTAGAGTTTCAGATGAAGGGATTCTGCTCCTCTCTTCTTTGGGATCCTTAAAATAGTATTCCTTGGTGATGGTAAACTCTCATGTTCCTCTTTTGAGGCTATTTTCCTTGCTGTGCATCACTGTTGATCAGAATACATTACAGAGTCCACTTAATGAGCTCCTCCATTTCTTTGAGAAATGAGATCACAAAGAGAAGGCTAAGCATGTATCTAAGCACTGGGCTGATCAAGTTGTCTTTTGGGCAGTGTGTGGATATTTGTCTTCCATCCTGCTCTTCCTATCCATGGTGTCCATTCCGTGGTTTGTATCAGGAGCACACCTTTCCTGTCCTTCATCAGGCTTATCAGTCTCCACTTACTCCTATGATGGTATCAACTTCAGTTTCACTCTGTTCTTTTTTAATCGCCCTTGTAGATTGTAGCCAACACGAAGCTGCTCTCAAGTCTGAATCATGGGATTTCCTCACCATTCAGTGTCCAGTACTTGTGCTTTTAAAAAAAATATATGTTTATAATGGTCATGCATGTGCCTGCTCCCAGTCATGTCTGACTCTTTGCAACCCCATGGACTGTAGCCTGCCAGGTTCCTCTGTCCTTGGGGTTTCCAGGCAAGAATACTGGAGTGGGTTGCCATTTCCTACTCCAGTGGGGTCTTCCAGACCCAGGAATCAAACCTGTGTCTCCTGCATTGCAGGTGAATGCTTTACCTTGGTCATGCTGTATGCTAATTCTGTCTCCAAATACATTTGCACTGTAGTTTGTCTTGAAGATTGTACTATCTTGGAGCAGCCCTGCCACTTGTTTTTCTTCTCACTACTTTTAATGACTCTTGTGTGTTTCTTTTTCTAAGGCTCCTGATTTTGACTAAGATGTTACTAAGATCTTTAGGAAGTGAATCTTTCTTGAAGCTTAGGTGAGTCTTGGTAGGTGGGCACCCAGGCTGTTCCATGGAGGAGACTTAGTTAATATCTGTTGACTGACTGAGTGAATCACCTGCCCCTTCATCTTCTTTGCCATTTTCTTGCTCGGGAAGCCATTTGGCCCAGTTTCACTCATTCTTTTTCTGTTTCTCGAGAACTGTGTCGGGAGAAATGGGCCAGAGAAACAGGTCCAGAAATAGATCATTACTCAGAGGGAGAAGTGCCAAATAGCCTTGTTCTGTGTCCAAGAAAACATCAGGGCTCCTGAAAAGCAAAGTGAAAAATGACAGCTTACCATTTCATTGAAAAGACAAAGTAAGTAGACATGAGATAGCATGGTCCTTGATCTAGTGAGTGTCTGAGGTAAGACACACCAGGCCTACCCTAAGCTAATGGAAAACTACAGGGATCCTAGAACCTTTGGGGTACACACTCCTTACTGAGTCTGCTATATTCCTATAAAGCATTGGAGAACACAGTGCTTTGGGATGCAAGGCTGTCCTCGAGTAATGGGGCTCATGATGAGACAATGAATGAACCAGGTATCCCTTTTCAGAAAAAGGTTTATACTTCTTAAAGAATGAAGATGATGTGGTGCTATCTCACTTCAGGGAGGTTCTTAGAAGCATTGATTTTATGATAGGAAGCATGCATATCTCCTAATGCATTTGCATTGAATGCTCGTACTTCAGGAGCCACAAATCCTCAGAGGCCAGGAAAGATTTTGATTCAGAACCACTGTCTAAAGAGTCACTCTTCTTTAGTACTTGGATGATAAAACCTTGAAAGACAGGAAAATCCTAGTAGTACATATGGCATACAGTGGATGATAAGCATACAGATAAAGAGCACTGCAAAATGATAAGAAATAGACAATAGTTAAACAAGCAAAGGGTACAAAGAAGAATATCCTAAAAGACACAATTCAAATGGCCAATAACTATATCAAGGGAAGTTCAGTTTCACTAGTTGATGAGGAAAAGCAAGTAAAAATCAAGACAAGATACAATTTTGAAGCCATCAGACTGATAAAATTTTTAAATATTGTTTTTATTCAGTGGTGCCAAGTGTATGTATGTATGTGTGTGTGTGTGTGTGTGAAAACACTTTGTACACTGCTGATGGTTGTGTGAATGACTACAACAGTTTTAGAACTTAATTGGTAAATATTCTCAAGACTGAAAATGCATACTCCTTGTCACTGACTTTGGAGAAGATATCCTAAGGAGACAAGGGCATGCATTTTAAGGCCATGTATGTGCAAAAATATAGCATTTAGTAGATCAAATATGGAAATACATCTGAATACTTATTATTCAGTGGGGCCTTGAATAAATTATGAAACACTAAGCATATTGGAATATGCCATTTTGCCTCTGCGAAAAATGTGGTTTTATGTTTATTCACCTGGAGTGATATCCTTTATCCTTTTGCAAGTGGAAGAAAAAGATTATTAATATTAGCTAAAACATATATATTGTTTACCATATGCAAGTTACTGTTCTGGGCTGCACGTGTTATTTCATTCAAATGTCATGGTATCCATTTACAGTTGAGAAAATAAAACAGAGAGAGGCTAAAGGACTTCTAAGACACATAAACACTTAGTGATAGAGCTAAGATTTAAACTCTAGTGGGTTGGCTCCAAAGTTGGAAATCTTAATGACCATGGTGTACTTTTTCTCAAGTGATGGGTATTATTAATATAAACCCCAATTTTTGTATTAAAAAAATAACCATATGTATATATGTACATATTTATGTATATCTATTACAAAGTGATGCTTCTAATAAGAGTCTTGATTAAGATATAAGAGACATGGTTTGATATCTGGCTTGGGAACATCCCCTGGGGAAGGAAATGGCAGCCCACTCCAGTATTCTTGCCTGGAGAATCCCATAGACAGAGGAACCTGGAAGGCTATAGTCCATAGGGTTACAAAGAGTCAGACAGGACTGAAGAGACTTAGCATAGCACACATGTATATATGTTAAAAAGTGATGCTTCTCATAAAAGTCTTGATTATTTTAAGAAACAAGATAGTGAGATCACTTTGCCTTTGAGTTTATCACACCCAAAAAACCAAAGTAAGAGCTTCTTAAAGATTTCAGGAAATTCCAGAAATTTCATGATTTCCAAGGTGATTTGAATCCTTTTCAATGTCTTTTTTTGCAAAAGACTTACGTACTGAGAGATTTATGTCTACTCTGCAAGGTGGAAGAAAGTCACAGATCAGGTTGTATTTTAAACACAGTCAAGTCATGAATTTTTAAGACAGAAAAGCAATGAAAACTACATGTATTTGAACTCTCCAAGTAAGACTTGGGTCTCATTTTTGATATACTGATATGTGTGAGGAAGATATTCGAATTGAGTAGGTGCTGGTTTTCTGGAAGATTCAAGAGAAAACGAATGTGAAGGGGTAATGTCAGAGATGGAGGGTGCTGTGAGAATACTTTGAAGTTTGGTGGAGTGGGATAGAGGAGGATCTCAGAATGAAAAGAGAGCACGCAGAGGATCTTGTTTCTCTATTGGTAGTACTAAATCAGTAAGAACATTATGATTCAAAATTGGTCCAAACTGATGCTTATTAATGGCAGTATTGATTGAGTCTCGACAAATTAGACCAATTGCACTTCTAAAAGGTGAAATTCTGAAACACCGGTGTGACCACAGCCTCAGCCTTTCATCTCACTGTCTCTGCGTTCATCCATCCGTTACCACTTTCCTGGACTCTTAAGCCTTCTCTTTGTCAGTCGGTTTCACCCAAACCCTGGTGTCACTGTGAATTTACTTTGTCTCCTCCCATGGCCTCCTTTCCTGTCCTTTCCTGGTTTGTCCTTTTGTCTCTGTGGTTTCTTATTTTCAGCCTGCCTTTCTAGCTTATCTTACTCTTGTCTTCCCTTAAATGCTGATGTTGGTGAACTTCCTTTCTCAGCTTTACATAGTGCTCCTTGCCTTGTTTCTGTTTTTACTGTTGTCCTACAGCTGTCATTATTTTTGCCTACACTTTTTCACTCATATCTTAATTGGCCTCTTATCTCCGCTCCCTCTAATTCAGTGTAAGTACTCACGTCTGATCTGTTGTATATATAATTCATCTCTAGTCATGTCAGCCCATTCCTCAACTGTTTTTAGTCGCTCATCATGAAATCCAGCCCCTTCATTCTGGAACTCCGTATCCTTCAGTGTTAGGCCCTGAACTTCTTCCTCAGCTTATCTCTTGCCTGCTCAAACTGCGTAAGACTTCCTGCATTTCCACAAGCATACCCTACACATTCCTTCTCCATGTGTTCAAGCTTTTGTCCCATATGCCCTTCTCATGTAGAACTTTCTAAAATCTTCTTGAACCTTCTCAGATCAGATCAGATCAGTCGCTCAGTCGTGTCCGACTCTTTGCGACCCCATGAATCGCAGCACGCCAGGCCTCCCTGTCCATCACCAACGCCCGGAGTTCACTGAGACTCACATCCATCGAGTCAGCAATGCCATCCAGCCATCTCATCCTCTGTCGTCCCCTTCTCCTCCTGCCCCCAATCCCTCCCAGCATCAGAGTCTTTTCCAATGAGTCAACTCTTCGTATGAGGTGGCCAAAGTACTGGAGTTTCAGCTTTAGCATCATTCCTTCCAAAGAAATCCCAGGGCTGATCTCCTTCAGAATGGACTGGTTGGATCTCCTTGCAGTCCAAGGGACTCTCAAGAGTCTTCTCCAACACCACAGTTCAAAAGCATCAATTCTTCAGTGCTCAGCCTTCTTCACAGTCCAACTCTCACATCCATACGTGACCACAGGAAAAACCATAGCCTTGACTACATGGACCTTTGTTGGCAAAGTAATGTCTCTGCTTTTGAATATGCTATCTAGGTTGGTCATAACTTTCCTTCCAAGGAGTAAACATCTTTTAATTTCATGGCTGCAGTCACCATCTGTAGTGATTTTGGAGCCCAGAAAAATAAAGTCTGACCCTGTTTCCACTGTTTCCCCATCTATTTCCCATAAAGTGATGGGACCGGATGCCATGATCTTCATTTTCTGAATGTTGAGCTTTAAGCCAACTTTTTCACTCTCCACTTTCACTTTCATCAAGAGGCTTTTGAGTTCCTCTTCACTTTCTGCCATAAGGGTGGTGTCATCTGCATATCTGAGGTTATTGATATTTCTCCCGGCAATCTTGATTCCAGCTTGTGTTTCTTCCAGTCCAGCGTTTCTCATGATGTACTCTGCATATAAGTTAAATAAACAGGGTGACAATATACAGCCTTGACGAACTCCTTTTCCTATTTGGAACCAGTCTGTTGTTCCATGTCCAGTTCTAACTGTTGCTTCCTGACCTGCATACAAATTTCTCAAGAGGCAGATCAGGTGTTCTGGTATTCGCATCTCTTTCAGAAGTTTCCACATTTGAACCTTCTCAGATGCTACCAATCAGAAACAATCATTCCGTACTAATATTCTTGTTTTATTCTCTTCTTAAGTGCTCATTTCATTTTTGTTCTTTTTTGGTTGTTCCCCTATTTTTTCTTTTAAGTGTGCACATTTATTTATTTTTATTTGTGTGGCCGTGTTGGGTCTTAGTTGAGGCATGTGGGATCTTTTGTTGTGGCATATGGTCTCTCTGTTCTGGCACGCAGGCTTCTCTCTAGTTGTGATGTGAACTCCAGAGTGTGTGGGTTCTATAGTTTGTAGCACATGGACTCTCTAGTTTTGGCACCTGGGATCAGTCGTTGCAGCCAGAGAGCTCAGTTGCCCTGCATCCCATGGGATCTTAGTTCCCTGAACAGATATAGAACCTGCATCCCCTGCATTGGAAGATGAATTCTTAAACACTGGACCATCAGGGATGTCCTTTTTGTTCTTGCTTTAAAGTTATTATATACACGTGTTAGTCTTTTCCATTCACTGTGCACCTTCTTGAAGAGAGGTAGATGTTTATTTTTTAATTTAGAGTTACAGAAAGAGTAAAGTAATTCTAGCACCCAGATGGTGAACCATGATTCACATTTTGGTGTATGTCCTTTCTTTATGCCTACTTACAGTACTCCTCATTCTAAAAAGTATAACAGTATCACAGTACACATATTCTTTTTTTTTTTTTAACTTTATTTTATTTTAAACTTTACATAACTGTATTAGTTTTTTTTTTTTTATAACTTGTTTTACTATCTAATGAAAAGTCAGAATTGAATGGCTTGGCTCCAAATGATTGTTAAGCAGTCATACCAGGAAGAGACTGCCTGAGTTAAATCCCTGGTTCATTACTTACTACCTGGGTGAACTTGGTGATAATATTTAACCTTTCTTTACTTCAATTGCCTAAACTGTAAAAGATAATTATTAATAATATCCACTTCTTATGCCTATGGGAAGGATTAAATGACATAATCCATGTAAAATATTTGCCCAGTACATATGACATAATATATAAGCATATAATAAATGTTGCTTGCTGTTTTTATTAAAAAAAAAACAACTGTGTCTTGAATATATCCATATGATGATTAGTATAGTCTAGACAAGGGGTGGTTAGTCTAGTCAAAGGGTAGTGACTTTGCCCCCCAGAGGACATTTAGCAATGTCTGGAAATATTTTTGGCAAATACAACAGGGGGTGGAATGGTGCTAATTGCATCTAGGTGGGTAGAGGCTAGAATTTCTTACTGTGCACAGGACAGCCCTGCACAACAAAGACTGACCCGAGCCCAGTTGTCAGTAGTGGCAGAGCTGAGATGGGTGAGGTGACTTGGTGGCTGGGGCTTCTCTCAACATTGTCATTCTTCCTGTAGGAAACTGGCTTGAGCTTGTTCACATGGTGGTGGGAGGCTCCCAGCAGTGATAGGGCAGACTCCAATGTGGCACTGAAAATACTTTTCAGTCCTTGTCTGGATCACGTTCTCTTACGTCCCATTGGCCCAAACAAGTTCTGTGGCCAATTCCAGCTTCTAGGGGTAGATTCTGCTCCATGATGGGAGAAGTTGCAAACCCTTACGGCTTCGAAATAAATCTACTACGTGGGTGGATACACTGTTAACTGAGACTCATTCTGCTCAGTAGCTCCCCCAAGAAGACTGTACCAACTGACTCACCCAACAGTTGTTGGTGTTTTATTATCTCACAAATGCGTATAAGTTGGTGTTAAAAAGATATTAGCACTTAGAGTCTTTGATCATTCAGGTGAAAGTAAAAGGGCAGGATAAAAACATAACAAAATAAAAACTTTCTATTAATTCATTTTTGATGTTTCCCCTCAGATGAGCCCACATTCATGTGTTAAACAGCCTGATGGCATCTCAGCTTGGATGTCACATGGTACTTAAACTAGAAGGCATGAAAGGATTTATTTTCTCCCAGGAAAACATGCTTTTCCTACACTGCCCTTTTCAGTTCATGGCATCACTATTATCCAGTCACTTGACCTACTTCTCCTCTCAGAACTTCCCTCTCCCTCACTTCCCTGACTTTTTGATCAGTCATCTAGCCCTCCATTACTTTACCCCCTAAATGTATTTCAAATTGACCCCATGTTTCCCCATCATAGGATTAATTTATGGTGTGGTTATTTTCCTTTCTTGGATTATTACAATATCCTCTGTGTCCACTATCACTTCCCCTACCACACCCAACCCACTCTAATGCCCCTAGAGTTATCTTTCCAAAGTAAAAATCAGACCAAGACAATTCCACAACAAAAATCCCTTGAATTTTTTATGTACTTTGTGGAATTTCCATGTCCTTCTGCAATTAAGCTGATGTAGCAGAGCAGCCACATCCCTGCTGTCAGCGAAATGATAACACTCTATCCGTCTTACAAGCTTGTTTAGGTAAATAAATGAGATTTTCTGTGTATATTGAATAAATGAATGAGTGTATGAATCAATAAGTGAATCAATGAATACAAAAGAAGTACTTATATCTGGCTGGGGTAAAAGATTTGGAAGTTGTAGTGAAAAGATGCAGCTTAAAGGGTCATGAGGGACTTGACTGTAAATGCCCTTGTGTATCCGACCAAGAAGACAGAATTTCATTCTAGAAGAAACCAGAAACATATGACAGCTTCTGCTACTTCAGATAATTTCTAGAAAAGGAAGTATCAAACCCTATTTACATTATGTTTCAATGCAAAAAATAATCATTAGTTTCAATGTTCTCATCCATGTTGAATCAAAATTTCCTGACGAAAGTTAATCCTCCTAGTAGCCTGATTTATATTACTTGGCTTTCACCAAGTCTTCAACTTCACAAGGTAATTTCTGGAACCCCTTTTTATGCATTCATTTCTTTGGACATAACCTTTGACCTCTTAGAAAATGGTCCCAATAGCACTCTGAAGTGTGCTGATAACATAGTCAATTGGAACAGAATCGACAATGGTTTCAGTTTGCTGGAGTCCAGGGGTAATATTCTGATTAGGCCTTCCTACCTGTCTTCACCTGTGCTTTGAAGAAACCCAGTAGCCCTCTTTAGACAGGATTTGTTCTTCACAAAGACTTGCTGCTTATTATCCAGTGCCCTGTGATCTCTGAGCATATTGAAAATTCATGTCTTCCAATGCCTTTCCCTGGTGCCAGCCACTGAAATCCTTGACCATCAGTGGATGGAGAGAATTTCAGACAAGTATATAAATAAATATCAGGAGCCTTCTTTGTTTCAACTCTCTGACTTCTGCTATGCTGCAGACTTCTTCGTGCACATTTGCTGTGTCAGCTCAAAGTGAAGCAGACAGAATGGGCACTAAGGAAGGCCATTAGGAGCTGAAACAGCAGGAACCTGGTAGGGAGATACCCTGGCCCTGCTGTGAGTCTAAAGGTGAGATGGTCTGTGGCGGGAGCACTTGCTTCTCTGCTTCCTGGTAACAGCATAGCCATTTCATAAGCAAAGGCTCCTTGTGGACTGCTTAACCTGAGCTCATCAGTTCAGTCTAGGATTGGGAGTTCCTTTTAGTTAGAACCAACAATTGGATAAAGAGGTTATTATTGGAATGGGGCTTTTCACACTCTGAATATGGTCAAGTGCAATTTTCCTTGAAGGATCTGCATTCTGTTACAAGATCATCTTATCATTAGTTTGCTTTTGAGTTTTTATGCTAACAATGAAAAGATCTAAATTTATTAGTCCTTCCTCTCCTATGCTCATCCAGGAAGCATCCTTTTGATACCTATCTAATAAAAGACAATCTTCAGAAACGAAATAATAGACCTAAATGTGTTAGAAGTTCTTATTTCATCCCAGATGGGGTTACCTTTAATTCTCCGGTTGAGATGGTTGTGTTCATCTTTCTGAAAGCAGTTTTGTCAAGTGTTTCAACTAAATTAGAATAGTAGCTAATTCCTTATAGAATTGGGTTAGACGCTCTCAAATGGCACCTTTGTGCTTACTCATTGTCTTGAGTAGCCTTAAATATTGTTGCTATCTTCCTGCTCCATTATTTATGTAATCACTAGCCATTGGTCTTCCGCTTCAGGTCATATAAAATCACTTACATGTATTTTCAACATGCACACAGAGACCCTTTATGTCATAATCCAATTTGATGGGGATTTTTTCCCTGCATTACCTCATGTGGGAATTCTTGTTTAAACTTTATTGATCTGTCTGGTTTATTGTGCTGGGCTATATAGTTACACATCACATGGGCAGGAGGGAGAGGTCTAGTGAACAGACTTACTCGTTTTGAGTATTCTCTTGCCAGTGGACACAATTAACTTCCTTTCTTTTGGGCTGTCAACTTAAAGTTATTGTTTGCTTGATATACATTTGCTTAGAAACAAACGTTATGTGGTTATATGATGTAAAAGCTATCTGTGTCCTCCATTTGTAGTTGGCAACTTCTACTTTACACCAGTTATTAACACAAAAGCAGTAACAATAATAGCTTTCATTTATCGAATCTTCTTAAAGTGTCAGCTTCTGTAAGTGCTTTATATGCTTTATCTCATTAATCCTTCAGTATTCCAGGGAAGTATGTACTGTTATTATCCATAGTCTTCAGATGAGAAAACAAAGGCCCCCAAAAGTTGAGTAACACAACTAGTACATGTCAGACATTAGGATTCAAGTCCGTGGATTTCTGACCCTCAAAACTATTCTTGTAATCATATTATTATACATGCTCCAAAGGTAACCTGTTCTATTTTTCAATTGTTAAAACTTTTTATTTTAAATGTTTGAAATCTTTGTGTCTATAGCTTTTACTCACTGGTCTTATTTTGATAGTTTTGGCTAGGTGAAGTGGCTTTCAGTCCCCTCTCTGGATTATTTTTTATAGATGAAACATTTCTAATTCCTCTGAAAGTGTGTATTGGGTACTTGACCCACGGGATTATATATTCCCATAAAAGTGTTAGTCATTCCTCAGAAACATGTAACTTGAGACTGTTTACTATCTCTCCTTTATCCTGGTATTTCAAAAGCACTTCTTGGGTTGCTTCTGTTCATAGTTCTTCTTTCTGGTCATGTGTCTCTATTAGATTGGACCAGGCTGCACCCATAGCATCCTCTGTGTCTTAAGACAAAGGCACCTTCAAGTTGAAGCCATTCCCAGGTCATCTGCAGATTCTGAGGTCAACTTTTAGAGTCAGGAGAACTTGATAGAGGGCCCAGGGATCCAGTTTGATTTGGGAAATCAGGTTCCCTATTTGCCAAGTAGAGCCAAGATCTTATACCTACCCATATGTATCTGAACTTCCCAACTAGGATTAAATTAACAAGTCACAATTTCTGTCCATGACTCTAAGGACTATCTGAAGTAGATCTATGATAGATCCTTATAGTACCCTAGTCTCCTTTTGATTTTGAAGATTTCTAAGGCTGGTAAAATTTTACTTTGACAGATGCCCTGGGGTCACTGAAGATCTCTCAGTCTTGTCTCTGAGGGGTCATGCAGCTCTTCTTTGTATGACTCTGCCCAGCTGCGGAAGTGGCACACTCATGGTGGCTACCATTGTTTCTGGGCTCAGTTAAGAAGAAACAGAGTCTGGTAAATGTCATACCAGACGGGGTCACAGCACTTTTGTACTTAGTCTCTTGTGCTCAGATTATCCCAGAGAGAAATATCCAGTTTAATCCTTTCTTCCTTTTCCTCCCTGGTTACTTGTCAGGACATTTAGAAAGAAATTTAAAGGTCCCAGATCTCGAGTTCCCTCTTTGTTTTCCTTTGGGCCATATGCACTCTTGCTCAGTTAACTGAGGAAAAGAGAAGAAGCAGACTTATTTAGCTAGAATACGGAAAAGAAGAAAGATTCCGGATACATTAAAAAGACGCTGCAGAGGAATAATAACCCATGTATTACAGTACAAAAGCCTGACCCACTTCACCTCTCCAAGGTGACAATCCTCTCTTCCACTAGCCAGAGTGCCCAGGCCCTGGACGGGGGAGAGATGACAGGCACTGTTTCTTACTTTCTCAGCACTTTTGTTTTATATTCCCCACATGTTTTGTGAAGAGGAGAGGTGGAGGAAAACAAGAGGAGCACTACTGAGGACAGGTCTTTATTCCTTACTCCTCCAAGCTGAGTCCAGGTGAAGAATGATAAAGAAAAGGTAGGTTTGGGGATACAAGAGCAGAGGCGACCCACCTCTCTTTTCTTCATAACACCCTGGGAAAGAAAGCAATTTCAGAATTCCTCCATGGTGCACAGAGCTGCCAGGAATTGGTTCAGGCGTTGGTGAAAACTTTTTGGGGGTCTCTCCAGCAAGGGTCGCTCAATCCTGTCTGACTCTTTGTGACCCAATGGACTGTGGAGTCCTCTGTCCATGGGATTCTCCAGGCAAGAATATTGGAGTGGTTTGTCATTCCCTTCTCCAGAGGATCTTCCTGGCCCTGGGACTGAACCTGGGTCTCCTGCATTGCAGGCAGATTCTTTACCATCTGAGCTAAAGGGATGTGTTTGTGTTGACATCCAGCATAGGTAGGCTCTGGACTCCCTTCTGACCACTGATTGTTTGTGTTGGCTTCCCCTCTCCTCACCAGCCTAGCTGTTGCAGGAGAGCTGGGTAGGAGAGAGAGAATCCATGTGCCACATGATGACAGGAGCTAAAAGAGGCATGGTGAGCACACGCAATATTTTGTGGGGACCACCAGGCATACTTGAGTGAGACTCTGAGGGTGTGGCTGGTGGCATTGCTTGCAGTTCCCCGTGAGTAGTCAGGATAGGAACTGCTGAAATTTGATTTAATCTAACAACCAGGATACCATCTGTCGGGGCAGCCTGGCAAAACTCAGCCACCTCAAGTTGAAATTACCAAACACCTATTGCTATCAGAGGAGATGCAAACAGTTGTTCAGTCAATACTGGCATGAGAAATAAGGCATTTTATTGTTCTTTGTAATGCAGGCAAAATAGCATTTTGTATTTCGCAATATCTACATTGCATAACAGTGAAATTTTCCTTTAATTTTCTACATCATCTATTTCTTACTGATTAATAGGCAAGGTTCTATTTTATAGGAGAGAAAACTGATGCACAGAAGAGAGCAGTTACTCATTATAATCCTATTAAAAACGAATTCAGTCCCAGGTACTATGTTAAGAAAGTTACATGCAGTCTTTTATTTGCTTCTTAAAATTACTTTGTGAAATGAGTATTGCTATTATTTCCATATTATAGATGAATAAAGTAAGGCACAAAAGACCTTAATTAACTTGCTCAAATTTGCACAGCTAACAAACAGCTGCGTCAGAGTTTAAATCTGTTTCTCCCTGACCTCAAAGTCCATGCTTCTAGCCATTTGCTGTTCTGGGACTGGCAGAACTAAAATCTAGATGTTATGATTAACTGTAAAATAACCATTTTGTTTTACCTGCAAGGGAGTTTTTCATTGCATGTGAGCTAGATAGCTTCTCAACTTTTTTGTGTGTGAGCATTTCATTAATATGCATCAAATGAAAGCGTATGATTTTCAGATGGATTCATTTCTCATTTCCACTGCTTTCATTAATTTGAATATCAAAGCATTTGCTTGTTTATACACACTGAAGAATGAGCACTCTAAAAAGAGACAAAAGCAACTCTCTGAGAAGGTTTTGGCATGTTTTTATGAGTAAAAAATAGTTTGTGTGACTCATTTGGGGTTTGTGTGTATTACACACAATAAACCAAATGAGTGTAACAAGTTAAATTTATGAATTAAAGATTTGGTAATTCATCAGCCACCTTTCTGCAGAAGACTTTTGAATTCAGTGTGCATGTTTCCTCCAATTACATAGAGGGGATATGCAGTATAACTATAAAGTAATAAGATTTAAAATGTATAAGAATTTAGGTCATCCTTATCACATTTTATTTTATTTAAACTGCATTAAAATTATGTACTGAATACAAGTGCTCCACTCTACAGCAAACTTGGAGGGACTTCACATGTCTCACTGTGTGTTCCCTATAAAGTAGTCACTTTAGAGTTTATTATATTTATTCTAATAACGCTGTCATTTCTTAAAACATTTTGAAAATTCCCCTGGGTTAATTTCCCCCAGAGTCAGTTTATAGAGTGTAGGAAAGTCATTTTCATCAATTTATAACCAACCTCCCTTCACTACCAAAAAGTGATGATTCTCCATCCCATAACCTCATCTGATTTACCAAACCAGGCTCTGACCTGCTTTTGGTTCTTTCTCAAAACCAAGCCCAGTGTCTCAGTGTTACCATTGAAGAGATACAGAGGATAGTAGAAGAAGCTCCCCAAATGTTGGGAGTAATATAGGAACTTCTCAAAGTAGGCAATACCCTGATTAAGCCTGCATGCCTTTGAATGGACACATTCAAGTATCCACTTGAAAAAATAGTGTTACTCTGTGCCCTCATATTTATAACTCCATGATCTCATTTTGCTATTCTTGGATCTTCAGTCTTCAATGAAACCAGAAGCAGATTTCTAGCCAGTGCAAAGTATGCTTTTGAGCTCTTTATCCCATTAACTTTCAATTAAGACATCTTTTTTAAGGTAGCATTTTGATGAAGATATAACTTGTAGCACAGGTTACAGTTTTTTTCTGGGGGAGGTTTTCAGTAATTGGAGATTTTGGCTGCAAAATATGTTTCTGACACCTGATTTAAAGAACAGCTCAGCCAGACATCTTGATTATGAAGCACAGGTCACATTTTAAACAGTTGATACAATTAATTATTTTGAGTTCTTCTTTTGGATTTGCAGTAATTCACACAGGTGTGTTTGTGTGTGTGTGTACCTTTTTGTGTGATTGTAGTAGATATACTAACTTGTGCAAAGGAATGATTTCTCTTATGAGTTTAGAAGGCATTATCCTAAATAAAAATAATGAGGTAGATGAACTCTATCACTGATGTCTTGCTCTTTAAACCTTCTGAAACCCTTTCCTACCTCCTGGAGCCCCTAACATTCCTAGAGTCTAAATCCCACACTGCATTGTTCTTATCTAATCTTCACAACCACATTAGAGCTTATTGTGCCAGAACATTTATAAACAAGCTAAGTTCAAAGCAATAGGATTGTATCAGTGGTATTTCAGGTACTGAGAATATATATAATTGGAGAACAGAATCACTTTCCAGTTCCAAAATCACAAATCCAGTAGAGAATTCATCTGCAATGCAGGAGACCTGAGTTTGATCCCTGGGTCAGGATGATTGCTTGGAGAAGGGAATGGCTGTCCACTTCAGTATTCTTGCCTGGGAAATCCCATGGACAGAGGAGCCTGGTGGGCCACAGTTGACGGAGTCACACAAAAGTTGGACACGACTTAGTGACTAAACAACAACAGCAACTGTGAGGTCCCTTTGCTTCTCCTACAGCAGAAGCAGAATGAGTGACCGAGAACCTGGTAAGCAAGCAAGGTTGAGAGATGAAGGACACAGATAAGATGTGTCCAATATAGTCCAACCTCTCTACTCATCAGGGAATAAATAATGACATTCCGTTTTTCACCTATCAGATTGATAGAATCCAAATTGATCATTTTTAGGGTTAGCAGGGTTGTGGGAGAACTGGTGCTCTCACAGGGAGTAACTGGGCACTAACTGGAGAGTAAGCGGTGTATTCATACAGAGGGATGTAAAGAGTATTAAAGGACATGGCCTACTGTTCATCTGTCGGTACACTGCATTAAAACGGAAGTACACTTCCATTCCTAGTAGTGGAAAAGAGCAAGTGGCAGAATACATGTATCTTTTTTTTTTATTCTAATTTAATTTTTTTATTTTTAAACCCGAAACACTGTATTAGTTTTGCCAAACATCAAAACAAATCTGCCACAGGTATACATACACTCCCCATCCTGAACCCTCCTCCCTCCTCCCTCCCCACACCATCCCTCTGGGTCGTCCCAGTGCACCAGCCCCAAGCATCCAGTATCGTGCATCGAACCTGGACTGGCAACTCGTTTCATACATGATATTACACGTTTCAATGCCATTCTCCCAAATCTTCCCACCCTCTCCCTCTCCAACAGAGTCCGTAAGACTGTTCTATACATCAGTGTCTCTTTTGCCGTCTCGTACACAGGGTTATTGTTACCATCTTTCTAAATTCCATATATATGCGTTAGTATACTGTATTGGTGTTTTTCTTTCTGGCTTACTTCACTCTGTATAATAGGCTCCAGTTTCATCCACCTCATTAGAACTGATTCAAATGTGTTCTTTTTAATGGCTGAGTAGTACTCCATTGTGTATATGTACCACGGCTTTCTTATCCATTCATCTGCTGATGGACATCTAGGTTGCTTCCATGTCCTGGCTATTATAAACAGTGCTGCAATGAACATTGGGGTACACATGTCTCTTTCCCTTCTGGTTTCCTCAGTGTGTATGCCCAGCAGTGGGATTGCTGGATCATAAGGCAGTTCTATTTCCAGTTTTTTAAGGAATCTTCACACTGTTCTCCACAAATCACAGAAGAAATCAAAAAAGAAATCAAAATTTGCATAGAAACGAATGAAAATGAAAACACAACAACCCAAAACCTGTGGGACACTGTAAAAGCAGTCCTAAGGGGAAAGTTCATAGCAATACAGGCATACCTCAAGAAACAAGAAAAAAGTCAAATAAATAACCTAACTCTACACCTAAAGCAACTAGAAAAGGAAGAAATGAAGAACCCCAGGGTTAGTAGAAGGAAAGAAATCTTAAAAATTAGAGCAGAAATAAATGCAAAAGAAACAAAAGAGACCATAGCAAAAATCAACAAAGCCAAAAGCTGGTTCTTTGAAAGGATAAATAAAATTGACAAACCATTAGCCAGACTCATCAAGAAACAAAGGGAGAAAAATCAAATCAATAAAATTAGAAATGAAAATGGAGAGATCACAACAGACAACACAGAAATACAAAGGATCATAAGAGACTACTATCAACAATTATATGCCAATAAGATGGACAACGTGGAAGAAATGGACAAATTCTCAGAATACATGTATCTTGAATACAAATAAAATATAAGGAAATGGGTAGAAGGTCAAGGCAGTGGGTGTCAGTTATGGTCACTGGCACTGAGAATGAGCTCAATGGAGAAAGAGACCATGGACAGAAACTTTAAGTTGCTTAGATGACTGGACCACAGAGTATGGCACTGCATGTGAGAGTGGAACCTCCTCCACTCAGTGTCACAGAAACAGTGATGTGCCCTTGCCTATCAATGACAGAGCCTAAGGGAGGCTGTGATAACCAGTGGACATAGAGGGCCGGTGGAGAATGGAAAGATGACATGCAGTGCCCCCTAGAGGCTCTTAGAAATATTAAGGGAAGGGTTTCCCCAAGATTGGGGTCTCTGTGGGAACCTACTCCAAGCAAAATATGAGAATTCATGTTAAGATGAAATCATTTGACTACTGAAGCCTGAGGTCATTCAGGCAGAATTAATTGTCCCTTGTCTGTGTTCCCCAAACATATATTGCATTGTCTTAGAGATCGTTCTGTTCTCAAGGGTAAGGATAATGTCATATTTATCATAACTGGTACACAGTGAAGACATTAATGTTTGTGGATTAGATGAACCAATGATTGGTCATTGTCTCTAGAAATCAGTTTGAGCTACTTGAGGATGATAATATCCTCCTAAATGATTGGATGATAGCTCCTCTCACATCTGAATAAAATTTTCAAGTGAGAAGATCAAGAATTACCATATGGCTGACTTCAGTCTAGATTCGTCAGGAGAGATAAGAACTGTCATGTCATTTGGGAATCGCTTTGAATGTTTATAACAGCTGCATATTTGTCCTTTGGGTCCATGTAATTGCATGGGTCAAAGCTAGAGTGAGTAAAACCCCAAAATTGTTCATATACACAGTTCCTAGCTGTCAATCAAATTCTGTCTCTTTCCAGTATTTCTGGAGCACTCACAGTTACGACAAGGTTTGATGTGTGTGTGTTGTGTGTAGTTTCTGCCATAAAAGTTGAGGATTTCAAGTATATCTCAAAGACCACATTGAAATTTTACCACAATATAACAACAAAACTCCCTTCAAGCTGACAAATGTTCTCTGAAAGAAGATAATTTAAATATACATATATATTTTTTCAGATAATGTGTAAATTTGAATCACTGATGCCTGGATTTATTTCAGTTTAGCACTTCTGAGGTCTCATGGAGGCTTAAATTTCTTTAATATTGGTAGCTCTGAGTTTTTTGGAATAAGAAGCCTTTTGATAGACTTTGTGTTTAAGATTTAAACATAAAAAGCAACAAATACGTTGCTAGATGATAGGAATAGTATGTTTTACATATTTAGATTCTGTGGTTTCAAACTCTGATTTAACCATTCCATCTTGGGGAACATGTTTAGAGTATCTTTTGACAATTTATAACAGTACTTTGAGAGTATTAACTCATGAAAGATAGCTAAAATCATATGAACTTTGTGTTTGACAAAAGATTCTTTCTCAGAAAAGATTCTAATGAAAGTCAGATCCGGTAGACAGCAATTGTAAGAGAAGGCAAAGAAATAATAGATCATATATTATCGTATGACATCATGTTTCTTTGCCTGGATAAACTTATGCTCAGGCAACTCTTGGTCCTCTGATTCTGTCCCCTTTTCCCCATTACACAGCCTCTCAGCCAACTAAGAGATTCAGTCTTCTCTGTTCCCACTAGGCTTGTGTTGGGAAGTATCCTTTACTTGAATTATTTATTCATCATTGTGTCCACCAGATTTTTTCATTCCTCATAGTGATGGTCATATTGTGATGGTCATATTGTCATAGTGATGACTATGGTGGTGGTCAGCAGGAGTTGGTGATGGACAGGGAAGCCTGGCATGCTGCACTCCATGGCGTCACAAAGAGTCGGACATGACTCAGCAACTAAACTAAACTGAATTGAGTGATGGTATCTTAATTTGCTGTAGAGTCTTAGGTCATGCCTAGAGTTTGATTTTAGGAGCAGTAAAGAAGGAAATGGCAACCTGCTCCAGTGTTCTTGCCTGGAGAATCCCAGGGACGGTGGAGCCTGGTTGGCTGCCGTCTATGGGGTCGCACAGAGTCGGACATAACTAAAGTGACTTAGGAGCAGCAGCAGCAGCAGCAGCAGCAGCAACATATGGTTTGGCTTGATACAGATCACGCTGTCTCTGTGTGGCCTCAGTCAATTGTTTTACACATTATTTCAAGTGGTGAGAAGCTTGATGTAAACTTTCTTTAGTTGGAAAAATGGTATATGAGTAGATTATGTTTTCTAAAGCATATGCTTATTAAGAGTTCCAGAAAATCTAAAAGCTGCTAGGTCATGTACAAATCACCCTCTTGAACTGGATGGTGATTCCTTTTCATTTAAAAGAAATTCTCATTTTCCTGGACCAAGCTGAGAGTTCTCAGATGACAGGACATGAGGTTTCCATGTTTTTACTTGATGTTGACCTTTGTAATAACCCAACACAGTAGTTTTACTCTTTTGCCTTCCAATTCAATCTCCACAGAGACCAGAGTGATCTTAATACATAAACCAGGTCATCTCATTACCCTGATGGGTTCTCCGTGCTCGCAGAGTAAAATAAAAGTCAAATTCCTCGGCATTTGATCCAACCTCTCATGATGAATTGCAGTGGAATCTTATCTCACTCTGCCTTATTTCAGTTAAGAGAATACTCATTGAATACCAGCTCAAGCCTGAGCTCTCAAGCTTAATACCAGTGGAGATGTATTTACTTATAAAGACAGTGGGGAGAGAGAGGAAGAGAGGATGGGTCTTTGCTCCATGCAGTCACGGGGCTCAGTTGATAGTCATGTGGCATCTTCATATTAGGTTCTCATTGACACCCTGAATATTAACATCCAACTGGCACTTAAGCAAAGAGAGTGGAGGATTTGTATGGGCCATGATTAGCTTTGGCAGTCCCACCTAAATTCTTTGGACCAGGGATCAGTCAGTCACATGATTATGCTTGCATGCAGGGGGATAAGGTTGAGAAATAAAATCTCTTATTTGAAAACCACCTCCTCCAGACAACTTTGCAACACAGAGGGGCTTTCTCTAGTCTTATCTAGAAATAAGACTATCTTATCTCTTCCACTCTCCTCTTACACATTAAGCTCCAGCCACTCTGACTTTACTCTGGTCCTGGCATATTTCTACCCCAGGGCCTTTGCCCATGGTGTTCCTCTTCAAGGAATATTTCTACTGTTCTTAACAGGACTGGTTATTTCCTTACCTTTAGGTCTTATCTTCAAGGTCATTTTATCAGAGAGACTTTTCTTAACCACCTGTCAAAAGTAGGATTGTCCCATGCACTTTGCTGGTTTTCTTTATAGCACTTATCATAATTGATAATCATTTATTTACTTGCTTTTGTTTGTTTCTCTCACTAGAGTGTAAGCTCTATGAAATCATGTATATGTTTGTCTTTTACATCATTGAATTCCTAATGTCTGCCATTGTGCCTCACATATAATATATGTTTAATAAGTATTTTCTAAATTAGGGTGGAGGTTCTGGGTAATCAGTAAATCATTACATATTAAACTAAAACACTTTACTTATCACTAATAAAGATTTAGATATTTGTAAGTCTATGGCCAAGTTTGACACAATACTTTATATTAACCCACCTCTTTCTTGAACAATCATAAATTGAATATTCCAGTTAGCTATTGCTATGTAATAGGTCAGAATTTAGAGAATTAAGACATCAACAATAATTTTATCACCTTTCACACATTCTTGTAGGTCAAAAATTTAGGGAGTATTTGACCAAATTATTCTGGCTCAGACTTTCTCATATGGTTATGGTTAAACAGTGGAGCTGGAATGACAGCGGGACCACAGCAGACCCAGAGGCTGAAGATTTCGAGGTAAAGTATTCTTGTGAATAAAGCGAAAGTGCTTTGGTGTTTATGACCTAGATTTGGGAGATTGTATCCCTTCCCACTGTATCCTGTTGTTTGAAGCATACGGTTTCAAGCTTATAGAACAAAGAGCCCATCTCTGGATAGGAGGAGTGCCAATGAATTTGCGGACATATTTTTAAACTGCCTCTCTGACCAGGAAGGAATAAATAGAATCCTTGAACTTTGCAGACTATTTTATGGCATTATTATTACTAGCCTTTGTCATTCATCCTACTTTTTACACAGGCCACCAAGGAATTCCATGGCACTTAACTTTCTTCCTGCACAGACCTCTTTAAGATATGTATGTATTCAGGACATCCAATTTGAAAAGTGCCTCCTCTGCAGGGTATTGTAGATATCATATTATGAACACACTGACATTGAATTGAGCGCTCGATTCTTTTTATACCATTAGAATTAGGCTGCGCTGATCCTTAATGTTGCTTCAGCACATTTGTGGAAAAGAGCTTTTCTCACAATAATTGGTCTTGGGTTCCCAGCCTTCATATCCTACATAACACATTTTCTGTTTTCATTAAAAGCTTTTTTTTTTTTTACCCCTAAGCAGTGAGTCAAATATTCTTTATTCTGGTAGGAATTCCACAGGGAGGAATTACCATGAGTTCTAGAATCCTGCTTTATAACCGTCTCCCTGAACGTACTCAGTGGGATGTTTTAGAAGGTGGATAATTTGGATTAGAAAACATATAAACTGCTATATTGCGCCAAGCTCCAAAATACACGTTTATCAATGTAATGTAATCCTTTTACTATGAGAACTTATAGTTGAAAAAATTATATCATTCCAAGTATAACCTTGAGCAAGGGTTTATTGACTTTTAAAAAGTAAACATTTTATTTAAAGTAGAGATTTATATTCACAGAAAAGTTGTAAGAATAGTACAGAGAGTTCTTGTATACCTTACATCCATTTTCCCCTATTGTTAACATTACTTTGGTATATTTGTCATAGTTGATGACTCAGTGGTGGTACATTGCTGTTGTTCAGTTGCTCAGTTGTGTCCGACTCTTTGCGACCCCATTGACTGCAGCACATTAGGTTTCCCTCTCCTTCACTCTCTCCTGGAGCTTGCTCAAAACTCATGTCCATTGAGTCAGTGATGCCATCCAACCATCTCGTCGTCTGTTGTCTCCTTCTCTTCCTGCCTTCAATCTTTCCCAGCGTCTGGGTCTTTTCCAATGAGTTAGCTCTTCGTATCAGGTGGCCAAAGTAGTGGAGCTTCAGCTTCAACATCAGTCCTTCCAATGAATATTCAGGGTTGATTTCCCTTAGGATTGACTGGCTTGATCTTGGTGGTACATTATTAGTCACTAAAGTCCGTATTTGATTTAGATTTCTTCAGTTTTTACTTAATGTCTATTTTCTGAGCCAGAATTGCTCTTTGTATTTGCTTGTCATGTCTCCTTAGACTCTTCTAGACTATTACAGTTCTCTACACTTTCCTTCCTTTTTTTCTAGTATGTTTTCTTTTTAAAAAAATGTTTTGACTGCACTGAGCCTTTGTTGCTGTGCCCGGGCTCTTGGTTGTGGTGCATGAACTTTCTCTACTTGTGGCACATGGCTTCTCTCGTTGCAGAGTACGAGCTCCAGAGCGTGCAGTCTCGGTAGCTGCTTCACACAGGTTCTCTAGTTGCAGCGCACAGGTTTACATGTTCCATGGTGTGTGGGACCCTAGTTCCCTGACCAGAGATCAAACTTGTGTGCCCTGCATTGGAAGGCAGATTCTTAACCACTGCACCACTAGGGAAGTCCCTGCTTTGCTTGTTTCTGATGAGCTTGCTAGTTTTGGGTTGAGAATAGCAAAAATGGATAGGGAAGACCAAACATTGTTCTGTTAGGAAGTTGAGAATCATGAGTGTGAGAACAGACTCAAGGGCAGAATAGCCATGTGTGTGAATCCTGTCTCTGGCACATACCAACTGTGTGACTTTAAGTTCCTTAACCTCCTGAGCTTCAGTCTCTTTACTGTTTACATGAGGAATAATAATACCGTCTTTATTTATAGGGTAGCTGGGAGAATTAACTAAGGTAAAGCATACAATGTGCTTATAGCATAATGCTCTGTGCTTAGAAGGTGTTAAATTGTTATTTAAAGGTATTTAAAATAGAGGTCGGCCCCCAAAAGCCTTTATAAAGTATAGCATACCTGACCTATTTTAATGGCAATAATTATAATTATATTAATGCCAAACATGTATTGCAATACTGTATACAAGTCACTATTTTAAGCACTTAACATACATCAGCTGAACTAATTTTATTACTAATATTACTAAGTCCAACCATATTAATATTATTTCCAGGGAAAATAATCCTCACATTTTTGATGTGAAAGAGAGCAAAGGGAACATCTCAATGTGAGTAAAGTCAGGACTGGAGATGTGTACATCGGTGTATGCATAAAAGCAGAGGAAAGTGAACTGAGAAGACGGGTCTCAGTGTGGGTGTCTTAAACAGAGGCTATTGGGGCAGGAAGTTAAACCATTATTAAAGGTTTTGACAGACCTGAGTTTGTGGTCAAATTTTCCATAACTTTTTTCTCAAAGCTTGCTAGCCAAGCCTGGTGGCATGGGGAGGGGCAGAATTTGAGGACTGCTCTTACGTTCAGACATTTGCTATGGATGAGATTCATCAACAAAAAGTAGGGGAAATGCTCTCGCCTCTCAGGGTGCCTGTGGCTTTGAATAAATGGAAACCTGGCCTCCCTGTCTCCATGATCCCTTCCCCAAACACCAAGAGACAAGTGTTCTCATGAGTTACTAATTAGGTGGAACCACTCTAATGATTTCATTGCTGTTGCAGCTTCCACCAAGAGAGCATTTGATGCATGTAAAGCAATCAGAACTATAATCCAATGCTGGCAAATGAAAATAGACAAGAACATTATTCCTAGTGAGTGTATCAACTTTGCTTACTACCAACAAGGGTGATGGGATAGGAATAAAGAGTCTGTCTGCCAAAAGCCCGCTTAGAATTCCCATCTGTTATAATGGGCAAACGTTTCATAAAGTAAAACAGTGGTTTCCTCCCAGAATAGCTTTGGGAGGTGAAGACAGAGGAGGAAATTAACTACTGGAAAGAGTTCCCCTGATGGCACTTAAGCTGATCCTGGCTTCCCTGGTGGCTGTTGTTATTTTCCATGTGGATGCTCTTCAGGAGGAAAAGCAAGAAGACAAACTAGCATCTTTGTTTTATAAAAAAGCTGCAGTGCTGCACAATCTCATATTTAATATCAACAGCAGCCTCAAGTTACTGGCACCTGCAAAGTGCTGGGTGTAATCACCTTTTTAAATCCTTTAATAGTCCAACGTGTTAGATACAGTGACTTTCATTTTAGAGATGAAGAAAATGAGGCTGTAAGAGGTAAAGCATCTTTTTTTTTTCATATTAATCTTTTTCAAAATTTTTATTGGAGTATCATTGATTTATAATATTGTGTTAGTTTCTCCTGTATATATAGCATGGTGAATCCGCTATACATATATCCATTCTTTTTTTTATTTTTTATTTTTTTCTGTATTGTTTGGTTCTTTATTAAATCTTTTTTTTTTCATTTAATTTTATTTTATTTTTAAACCTCAAACACTGTATTAGTTTTGCCAAACATCAAAACGAATCCGCCACAGATTCTTTTCCCATAGGAGTCTTTACAGGGTATTGAGTAGAGTTCCCTGTGCTATACAATAGGTCCTTATTAGTTCTCTGTTTTATATATGGTAGTGAATATATGTCAACCCCAATCTCCCAGTTTATCCCTCCCTTCCCTTTCCTCCTTGGTAACCATAAATTTGTTTTCTACATACTGTGCTTCTGTGCCTACTGTGCTCAAGGTCAAGTAACAGAGCTGGGATATGAACCCACACCTGTTATTTCTAGAGCTCATGATCAAAACCACTATATTACAGGCTTGTGTCTAGGATGGCCATGTCTGTGTCTTGCCCAGGCAGTGTCAGTGATGCCCTGTCTGAAGAGGCCCGGCCAACCGAATGATAGGTTTCTGACTTGGAAGAGATTTTCATGACACCACAGATTCTCAACCAGCCTGCACATTGGACTCACCTGGAGACTTGACAACGTACTATTTCCTGAAGCCCAGTCTTAACAATTTCTGATTCAATTGGTCTGATGTGGCTTTGTTGTGGAGAAGGGAGGTATTTAAAAGTTCTCCTGGTGGTTCCACTAGGACCCATGACTGAGAACCACAGACCTAGGCCCACCCTCCATGACTGGCTGCTCCTGTGGCCCATGACGATCAGCATTAGCACCATCTCTTACAAACCAAGAAGTCTGTTAGAAATGCAGATTGCCAGGTTCCACATCAGGTGATTTGTATGCACACTGAGGTGTAAAAGAGCCACAGTGCCCAGCCAACCCCTAAAGCATGAGGAGGAGTTATATAGAGAAAGAAGGAGGGGAAGGGCATTCTAGACAGATGGATTCATATGCCCAGAAGAGAAAGAAGGGTGCATTTGGGAACGAGAAATAGATTAAAAGATCAACTTTTTCATACAGACCAGATATGCTTCTGCCTCAGTACTAGTCATTGGTCACCTTCTCTGTCTACATGGTTCTATCACCTCAAATGATCCCCATAAGAGCCTCTCTGTTCCTTTCATTAAGGGCCTGCCTCGATCACCTCATTTAAACTGTAATCTTTCTTTCAAATTTGCACTCCAAGATGCCATTATTTGCTTTACTTTTTTTTTTTTTCATGAACTTGTAATCATCTAACATGCTAAATGATATATTTAACTTTTGTCTGTATTTACTACCTGATCCACACTGGAATGCAAGCTCAGCAAGTGCCCAGATTTTGTTTTGTGTTTACCAGTGCATCCTTTAGCACTGAAAACAGTATCCGGCACTTTGAAAAGCTGCTTCCTATATATTTGTTGATGCATTAATCAAGTTTTCCAGGTGGCGCAAGTGGTAAAGAATCTGCCTACCAGTGCAGGAAATGCAGGAGACTCAGGTTCGATCGCTAGGTTGGGAAGATCCCCTGGAGAAGGAAATGGCAACCCACTCCAGGATTCTTGCCTGGAAAATTCCAAGGACAGAGGAGCATGGTGGGTTACAGTCCATGGGGGCCTCAGAAAGTCAGATATAACTGAGTGACTAAGCAGCAGCAGCAAATTATGAAAGGCTGAGTAGGTCATGCTGACTTTAACTAGAACTTGATTGTGAAATGCACAAAGACTCTTTCCAGGACTTTAAGTGGATAAAAGACAAGATCTGATTTTCAGTTGATTTTAGAAAGACCACCTGGCTTCTGTTTAGCTAGTGGACTTTGGGTATGGGGAAGTTAAAGACTAAAGACAGAAAAACTAGTTTGATGACAATGACACCCTGTACTAAGGGAGTAGAGGCTGGTGAAGAGAGGTTTCTCACATCCTTTTTGTTTGAGAAGGAGACAGTGTTGCAGCAACTTGTGAAAAGATTCACAGAGAAGAGGCTCTTGCATCAATATGAAAGCTTTTTATTCTCTTTGTTTTATTAAAGAAAATAAGTTAAACATCATTGTGTACTGTGAGTAAAAAGTTTAAGAAAGCATGCACCCAAATCCGTGAGGTTTAGGCATATTGGCTCAGATGGTAAAGAATCTGCCTGTAATGCAGGAAACCCAGATTCGAACCCTGGGTAAGGAAGATCGCCTGGAGAAGGGAATGGCAAGCCACTCCAGTATCCTTGCCTGAAGAATTCCATGGACAGAGCAGTCTGGCAGGCTACAGTCCATGGGGTCTCAAAGAGTTGGACACGACTGAGCAACTTTCACTTCACTTCACTTACTGGCTTATTAAAGGATAAACAATGCATGAACACAGTGGGGAAAACCTTTTGCTTATGTCTGTATCTTGACAGATTGCTCTGAGGATTGTGGAGAAAACATAAGTGATGTATCCAGTACAGTGTTTAGCTCCTGGAAATAAAGGGTAGCTGCTATTATTATGTGGTTATAACAAAGATAGTTAGGGAGGGATGGGTCTAGGTCAGGTGAACTAGGCACCAAGTAATAAATCTTAGCATGCTGGTATAGTATGGTGATACTTTACAAGTCTGATTTTGCTAGCTTATTTCTCAAAGGGACTTCCAATTTAGTAGTAGCTCACAGTGTAGGAGTCTTAGCTGAAATTTGCTTTGCAGCCGATCTGTTGCACAGATTGAGGCAGCTGTGCACAGCATGCATTTCATTTCAATGACTATATCCTGAAGGGTGTTATGCAAAAGGCCACTAATCCGGGAAAAAGCTCTCTTCAGTTGGCAACTTCTCAGGGCCGCTTGCAAAGGAAAATTTGCATGTTTCATTAAGAATGAATCAACCTATTGGTTATGTACAACCTGGATCATTTACATTTTCGGTTTTAAAAAAATGCTTAGATATTATTTCCAGTCTCGTGTCTTCCTTCTCAATTCATTAGCCTGAATAAACTAAGTTCCCTTGGCAGAGAAATTGATTGGAGAACCGTGGGTTTCTTGGGGCTGATTGTTGTCGTGTACCCAGATAGCCTTAATAAGATTAGCCTTGTCTTTTCCTATGGGCTTTGATGATGGAATCTACCATATTCTCCAATTAAAATCCTTGTCACACTTGACTTTTGTTTGGCTTAATCTTTACAATGTATTCAGCCTGACAAATAAAAGTAGATTGATCTATTTCATTCCTTCTGACTTAAAGTTGTTCCTTACACAGATTTCCATGCCCTGGCTCATGTTTTGTGAGTCTCCAGACAGTGTATGTAGCAGACGGTGCTAATCTATATGAATCTGATTTATGGAGACAGACAATGAGACCATGAATATTAAAATCCTATTATCATGTGATGGTATTCTAAACACATATACCATAAAAATCTCAAAATATGAAAGGAAATGATCCTGAGGTCACCTGTATAATTTCTGTCCCAAAGAAATGAAACTTGGAAAGATCATGCAAGCAAAGTATGATTCCAGGCCTTGCCCATACCAATAAACTGTGGCTCTAAGGTTCAAGTCTTTGTTCAGTTGTGAAGTATTAGATGGTATATTGATGTATCAGGAACTGAACGTGACATCCAGTGTCTTCATGGATCAATTAATGCAAGACATTAGCTTGATGGTTTGTTAATGCTCATATTTCAGTTTAGGTGATTAGCTTTTATAGAACTCAAGTATGACATTGGGATATAGCATTTTTCCTTTTACTTGGAAAGAGTTGAAAATGTATCTAGTATTTGGATCTCATTAATTACCTTAACTCTCTAATTTCACCCCCAAGAAAAGTGAATTCCAGAGAGATGAAGCAGCTTGCCTAAGATAACCCAGCAAATTAATGACTGTTTTGCCATATCATATGTTACTGCCATATCATTGGCAGTAACAGGTCCACAAATGTTCCTTTCTTTGAATAAATATCAGTTCAGTTCAGTTGCTCAGTCATGTCCGACTCTTTGCAACCCAATGGACTGCAGCATGCCAGGCTTCTCTGTCCATCACCAACTCCCAAAGCTTGCTCAAACTCATGTCCATTGATTCAGTGATGCCATCCAACCATCTCATCCTCTGTTGTCCCCTTCTACTCCTGCCTTCAGTCTTTCCCAGCAATAGGGTCTTTTCCAATGAGTCATTTCTTCACATCAGATAGCCAAAATATTGGAGTTTCAGCTTCAGCATCAGTCTTTCCAATGAATATTCAGGACTGATTTCCTTTAGGATTGACCAGTTGAATCTCCTTGCAGTCCAAGGAACTCTTAAGAGTCTTCTCCAACACCACAGTTCAAAAGCATCAATTCTTCGGCACTCAGTTGGAGTAAGTCCAACTCTTACATCCATACAAGACTACTGGAAAAACCAAAGCTTTGACTTATATGGACCTTTGTTGGCAAGGTAATGTCTCTGCTTTTTAATATGCTATCTAGATTGGTCATAGCTTTTCTTCCAAGGAGCAAGAGTCTTTTAATTTCATGGCTGCAGTCACCATCTCCAGTGATTTGGAGCCCCCCAAAATAAAGTCTGTCACTGTTTCCATTGTTTCCCCATCTATTTGCCATGAAGTGATGGGACTTGAATAAATATCGAGGCTCTGTCTATTCTTTTTTTTAGCTTTTTATTTTATATTGGAGTATCATTGATTAACAATGTTGTGATAGTTTCAGGTGTACAGCAAAGTGGTTCAATTATAGACATACATGTATCTATTTTTCAAAATCATTTCCCATTTAGGTTGTTGCATAATATTGGGCTCAGATGGTAAAGAGTCTGCCTGCAATGTGGGAGACCTAGGTTCGATCCCTAGGTCCGGAAATCCCCTGGAGAAGGGAATGGCAACCTGCTCCAATATTCTTGCCTGGAAAATCCCATGGACGGAGGAGCTTGGTAGGCCCCAAACCATGGGGTCACAAAGAGTTGGACATGACTGAGCGACTAACATTCAGTGCTGCTGCTGCTAAGTTGCTTCAGTCGTGTCCGACTCTGTGTGACCCCATAGACGGTAGCCCACCAGGCTCCCCCGACCCTGGGATTCTCCAGACAAGAACACTGGAGTGGGTTGCCATTTCCTTCTCCAATGCATGAAAGTGAGAAGTGAAAGTGAAGTTGCTCAGTCGTGTCCGAGTCTTAGCGACCCCATGGACTGCAGTCCACCAGGCTCCTCCATCCATGGGATTCTCCAGGCAAGAGTACTGGAGTGGGGTGCCATTGCATACACACTCACACACAATACTGGGCAGAGTTTCCTGGCTATACAGTCAGTCCTTGCTGGTTCTCAATTTTAAATATATCAGCGTGTACTGTCAATCCCAAACCCCTTTCCCTCAAGGTTATGTCTGTTCTTGGAGAAAATATTTTTTCTGAGATCATGGTCATGGTAACAACAGGTTTCCTTTCTCTAAATATTACTTAATTCTCCTGTTCTCTTTGGTTGTTAAATTGGTGATTCGTTCATTAAGTACCCACTGACTATCACCATGGTAGGTATTCTGCAACAGTTTAGCAGGACAGCAAGAGAAGAGTGAGTATGTTTAGATACTCTGTGGGGCCAAGTATTGGGCTAATTATCAAGTAATTACCCAGAAAGAAGTCCACATAATAGAAATGCACTTGTTGCAATGACTATGGGGGTGGAGGTTTTCAGACAGAAGTTTATGAAGTGCTGTTAAAAACCCCCAGCAGTGATTCGATTCTAAAGTGCAGTGTTTTCCTTCTCATCCCAACCAAAGAAATTAAGGGAGATCACATACTGTGAACCACTGAATTTGAAACAAACATTAGCCGTCTCCTAAACATAATGGCCAAAAATTGTGAAAAAACACTCAAATGATGTAAAAATAAGATTGTTGTAAGAGCTAGGGGAATAGACAGTTGTTAAACAGTCCAGTGTCTAAGAGAAGTGATGTTTTATGTTTTTTGTTTAGTTTGACAACTGAATTACTCAAACGGCTCTAAAATTTTTTTTAATGTTGAAAATTATTATTTCCTTTTATAGATTCACAGTTTTGGTGATTTGTCAAGGGATAGATGCCTGGGATCAGCAATGTAACTTCACATCAAAATAAATTTTAGCTTTTTACATGTTAAAATATGTTACTTTATTTATAATAGCTTTCTTCTTTTTATAAAATAGGTTTTTTTTCCCTTAAAATAGGGCTAATATTACTGTATTCCTGCTTAGCAGAAATGACATTCCACTAGTTTTGTACTAAATTATACCTCCTGGTCCAATTTTCTAATTAAAAATGATGTGTGGAATAAATTTTCTAATTACAGATAACATGGTTACAAAAGATTCTTGGATGAGAGTGGTGGAAAGATACCCTTGATGGAGAGTTGTCAGGTATCTGGCTGACCAGTGGTGAAAGTCTTCTTTGACTAGAAAACTCAAACCACAGATCTGGTCTCTTTCATAGATTTATTTGTTCATCCAAAAATCACTTATTGTTTGCCTCCAAGTGCTACAGATAAACCAAAAAGCCCAAAGAGGCCCCTGTCCACATAGAACTTATTCTGTGTAGAGAAGACAGATAATGTGCAAATAATTATCACGTACCTTCAGATAGAAATGGCTTTCTTGGTGGCTCAGATGGTAAAGGGTGTGTCTGCAGTGCAAGGGACCCAGGTTTGATCCCTAGGTTGGGAAGATCCCCTGGAGAAAAAAATGGCAACCCACTCCAGTATTCTTGCCTGGAAAATCCCATGGATGGAGTAGCCTGGCAGACTATAGTCCCTGGGGTGGCAAAGAGTTGGACATGACTGAGCCACTTCACTTTCAGATAGAAATAAGTATCAATGACAAGAAAATAAAATACAACAATGGTGTAGATGGAGAGTGGTAGAGAGTTCCTTTAGCAAAGGAGGTTAAGAAGGCTTTTCTGAGAAGATGAAGATCAAGGAGAGAATGAATTTAGGCAGAGGGAACCATAAGTGCAGAGACCTTGACCTGGAACAAGCATGACGTGTTAAGGGTCAGAAAGACTGGAATGGCTGAAGTAAAATATCCAAGGAGAGTATTAAGACATAGAGCTAGAGATGTGACAGGGAACTGAGCAGGGTGAACAATGGTTCTCAGAGTGTGGTCCCCACCAACAGCATTAGTATCAACAGAAAAATCTGTGAATAATAAAGATTCTCAGGTCCCATCCCAGACCTCCTGCATCAGAGCCTGGGGGAAGAACCTGGCATTCTGAGTTTTAACCAGCCCTCCCTTTGACGTGTGCTCAAACCCAGGACCCATCGATCTAGAGGCTTTGTTGCCATGATAAGTAATTTGCATTTTATTCTCCATGGGAGGGCTTGAAATCGAAGGAAATAATGTGATTTAGGTTTCCCGGGTGGCACTAGTGGTAAAGAACCTGCCTGCCAGTGCAGGAGATGTGAGAGACGCAGGTTCAATCCCTGGATTGGGAAGATGCCCTGGAGGAAGAAATGGCAACCCACTCCAGTATTTTTGCCTGGAGAATCCCATGGACAGAGGAGCCTTGTGGGCTACAGTCCATAGGGTCACAAAGAGTCGGACAAGACTGAAGCGACTTTGCACGCTCGCAGGCTTTGAGAAGATAACTTTGGCCTTTGTGAGGAGAATGGACAGATTGGTACTTACTCTTTTATGTGTCTATTCTGACTAAAAATTGTAGCTCAGCAGGAAAGAACAATTAGCAGATTCATGCTGAGCTCTGTTTACTTTTATTGTGAAAGATAATTGTGTTCAATCTCATGCCTGAATTCCAGATGTCAGGTACCTGGAAATGCAAATAGTAATTCCCTACTGTGAGATGTCAGATAACGGAAATTCAAACACACTTGCGGAAATGCAAACCCATTATCAATTGTCTTTGGATACTAATGGCTTAAGTTGGGCAGATTTTCTAGTTGAAACAAACAACTGGCTTTCACAGTGAAATAGAATTAGAACAGTTGTAAATTAATATGTAGTCTGTTTTACTCTGGATACTAGCCCAGATTTGGTAGGGGGTGTGTGTGTGTGTGTGTATAAAACATGCTTCCTAGAATGAAGACTTAACCTTTGTACAATGAAATCCCTCTGAATATTTACAGAGTCTTCAAGGGATGATCCAAGACTGTTCTAGAAGAAATCTTTTCAACCACCACTTACATAGGCCATTTTTCCTTCTTTTCTACTCTACTTTCTTTCTTGTGATATGCTTAGTAAAGTCACATGAGGTTATTTGTGCCATAAATACTGTCTCCCATTACTAGAGGTTTTGCCTTTTGGAATATGCCCTCTTGGCTCTGCCAGCTTCCTAGTTGGGCCGGTGCTAAGGCTGCTTCATTGAAGGCATGAATCTTACACACCCCGTTAGTGTCAGTCAGACAGACGAAGCCCCAAGAAGTGCTTCCTCCAAATCTCACAGACATTGTGAGAGAAAGCCACGCTTTCCTTTCCTACTTGTTTTCCCCTCTCCTTGAGACTCAGACAGAATGTTGGCCTCTTCTACCTCCCCAAGGACATCTACTTTTCGTATTTTGGAGTAAATTCCCCCTTGGCACTTTCTTTCTTTTTAGGCAAGATTCCCACCTTACATTCTTGCAGAAATCTCTCCTGGAGTCTTCTGACCTACCTCAGTCTGGTCTGGTGACTCTAGACAGGTGGCACGCATTCATCATTCTTCTCTGTTGTCCTGAGCTTTTTCTTCTCTCCTTTCAAATGTAGGACCCAATTTTCCTGTGTAGGACTCCATTTCCTGAATTTCATGACTTACTCTTTCTTACTTTGTTTTGGAGGAGCACACTTCTCACTTCCCAAGAAAGGGTGCATGAGAGGTGAGTTGTTTTTATTTTTGATTTTCTAATATTTTCATGTCTGAAATTGTCTTTTATCTTTGCACTGTCTAATGGTAGTTGGATGTTGGATGTTCAAAGATTTCTAGATTAAAAGTCACTATTTCCTTAGCACTTTAAAAGTATTACACCATTGTCTTTTCATTGCCAGTGACATTCAGATTCTTCATTCTTTGTAAGAAAACTTTTTTTTCTCTCTGGGAGTCTCAAGCATCTTTTACTTCCATTAGAAATTTCAGAATTCTAGGGGAAGAAAAATTTCACTGTCAAATGCCTTCGTGTGCATATCTTTTCGACCATTAAATGGAACCATTATGCTGGTCAGAACTTCAAATCTGAGATTCATGTCTTTCATATGTAGGGAATTTTATTGAATTATTTCACTGGTGATTTTGTCTTCATTTTCTCCATTCTATTTGGTGGTTTGGTTTTATTTTAATGTGAGTCTGTTTGGAAGCTCTGAGCACTATAAGATGTTTGTTGACTCTTGTCTTCACTGTAGGGTAATTGGTTGGACTCCTTTCTTTGGGAACTTCTGATGTCAATGTCTTTAGAATTTTCTTTTTGGTTACAATCCCCAGGGAAGACTCTTCTGTTCTCCTACCTGGCTGCCAACCTCTGGGAATTGTGTAGATGTTAAAAAGAACTGAGGTCTGAACATTCAGTAAATCTATGCTCTGTGATTACACTGTTTTCAGTATGGGACCCAAGTCTCAGCTTGGCCTGGTCCCCTAATTCAGAGACCCTCTCTTCCCTTTCCTGCGATTAAAGCTTCAGGATTCTGCTAGGATGGAGGAAGAATTGCCAAAGACTTTGGGGAGCCAACTGCTTCTTAAGTATTCTTTTCACAGATCTTCCTGTTGTTAGCCTCATCTTCTCTACCCTTTCCATAAGTATTTGGTGCCATTGATTCCTGAGCCACTGGGAGTTCTGCCGTGAAAAACAGACTGCTCTTGCCTTTCTTTGCTGCTGATTTAGAATTGTGCTTTTTTGAGTCTAAGTCAGTTTCCACCTATTCATCTACTTTCTAGCCCTCAACATTTTGTTTTGTCATTTCCGCTCCCATTTTCCTTTGTGAGTTCATGCATTAAAAATATAATTCTTGAAATTTAATGGGATTTGAGAGGGAGCAGAATTAATTGCATGTGTTTAATTTACCATTTAAAATCACAAGTGCTTTTAAATTTATTTGCTTTCCTCTAGTCTCTGAATTGGATTGGAATGGAGAGTTACATGAATTATGGCATCTCTACCCCTACACTTCCCCATTAGAAAGCAGAAATAGATACAGTATGTTTAGATTTAAAAAAAAATTTCCCCTCTGTGTTACATTTGGTCCAATTCTATTTCTGCTTAAGACAAGATGAACAGGAATGTATTTAAATTTCAGAAAGGGGAATGGAGATTAGATAATAAAATCTCCTGAGTGTGTGGGATGTCGAAGTGGGTTATCAGGGGAATCTGCTGAAGCTTTCGAGTAGCTGAGTTGACAAAGAGCTCCTAACATAAGCATGGATCTTAACTTGGCTGGCGTTCCTTTGTAAGGCATGGCAATTAGCACAGGAGAAAGCACACTCTTCTCTTTGTCTGGATTAAGAAATATCTGCAATTTTAACCAAATGCAATGCTCTCATTGATGCATATTTGGATATTGCAGAGTTGTCCCTGAGATCAGGTTTTTTTCATCCAGTTAGTACCTGGGCATCATTTTTGAGAGTGGTGGGCATAGCTGCTGCCAGATGGGCAGTGACTCAGTAAGGAGGGTGGGGGGAGGAGGGGACTCTAGTAGCTGCTATGAAAAATACCATGTACAACCTAACAAAATAACATATTTTATAATTTGTTGTTTGAGAAGTGGTTGTGGTTTGAGAGGGGTTGATTACCTCTCTGCTTTCACAGAGCCTTGAGGTTTACCTGGTCTGCCTTTTATTTTTCTGTTATCCTTCCTTTTACTTACAAACATAATTTCATCAGAACATTTTCTGGTAATTTTTTTTTCTTTTTTACTTTGAGGTTTGGGGTGTGGTGTGAGCAGGAAAGCTTTTGTTTTTTTCAGTGAAAGGACTACAGAGCTTGATTCACTCATGCAGAGTTCCCTTTAGGTGTGTGTGTCGCTGCGTACTATGAAGCCAGGGCTGCAGGGAGAAAGCAATCCTAGCTGTGTCACGAAATTGAGCTGGATTTATGTTTAGCTGCAGAGTCAAACTCAAGAAAATAAAGTTGTTATTTACTGCTTTGTACTGGAAGCGTGGCCATTCCTTGCCTTTTCTGGTTTTGAATTTGGAAGGATAGCGCTGGTGCAACACTTACTTATTTGGCCAGGACGTTCTGATCCCAAATTCTAAAGGCAGTATTGTGCAGGAGTAAAGAGTATGGATTTTGGAGTGAGATGCTGGGTCCAGATGTGGGTGAGTAACTTTGGCCAAACTAGTTAATCTCTCTTAACCTTAGCCTCCTTATTTGTAAAATGAGAATGATGTTTGTGTTTTTCCAAGGACTGATTAAACGAACAAAGGTAAGCAAAGAGCTTCTGTCACTGCCGTAATTATTATCACTGTTACTACTATTCAATGAAAGTCTGGGACCATCATTAGGTGGAAAAGTGAGAAAAGACATTTTAGAAGAGACTTGGGGTGAGCAAAGGCACCCCAAGACAGCTCAGCCTGCTTCTCCTGCAGAAACTAGTGAAAGACCCGTGTAAGCGTGGTTCCACAGCACAGCGCGTGCTCAGTCATTTCAGTCATGTCTGACTCTTTGCGACCCCATGGACAGTAGTTCCCCAAGCTCCTCAGTCCATGAGATTCTCAAGACAAGAATACTGGAGTGGGTTGCCATTTCCTTCTCCATCCACAGCACAGACTAGAAAATAAATCTTGCTTTATGGAATGTTCACCTAAAATTTATCTTATCACACACCAGATCCTTATAAGGCCCATGGAAGAACCTTAGTGAATCATCACAAGTTCAAAGTCCCATTTACAAGACTGCTTCTCTGGTGGCATAGAAGGTAAAGAATCTGCCTGGAGTGCAGGAGACCTGGGTTCAATCCCTGGCTTGGGAAGCTCCCCTGGAGAAGGGAATGGAAACCTGATCGAGTATTCTTGCCTAGGGAATTCCATGGACAGAGGACCTGGCAGGTTACAGTCCATGGCATCCCAAAGAGTTGGACACAACTGAGCAACTAACTTCTTCCTTACCTGTGTCCAACCTCAACAGGCAGTGAACACGGATACTGTTGACAGAGCAATAAAAATCCTTAAATATATTGTTTTTAACTACAATATTTTAAAATGTCCAGATATTCACAGGAGTAGTTGTACAAAGTAATAAACACATGGAAAATTATCAGAACTGTCTAACTTATACATTTTGAGACTTGAAGGGAGTCGTTTAAAAAAAAAAAAAAAGAGCTAGAAAAAGAAATAGGATTCAAAGGATCTGTGATCCAGAACTGGGTTTCCTACATTAAAAAAAATTAAAGTAATGCGAAATTGACTGTGAAAAGAATAGCACTGAGTAAATGAAAGCTTTTCTTTTTTCCCATGTATCAAATCAAATGCATTTCATAAAGGAACAGGAACCTCTTAAATACGATGAAGCCGCCTTTAAGCGTTTACTCTAGGGACTAACAAAAATCAATTGCCTCCTCAAGGTAGATCTTTAATAAAAGATGGAATCAAAATGGTATTGGAAGCTGCATCCACATTATGAAGAAGTGGCCCCTTAAGACAGCTGGTTGCCCACCATGCAGCATCTTTAGTACAGATGCCATTGTCTTTTTTACAGGAGACTGTTTGATTGAGGAATGCCATGTTGAAGGTCTGTTTACTTATTAATGATCAGATTCTTTATCTTAAATAACGGAGAGAAAGAATATTTCCAAGCCTTGTAATAACATGAGGGAGTGTATTTATGTGTACTTCACAAGAGAACTCCACTTGGCTGATGTCACCTAATTAATCTTTACAGTTGGCCCGTAAGGAAGATGCAGTTTTAATGTCCCCCAATCTGTAGATCTAATAACTAAGGAACATAGACGATAAACTGTGTTTGCCCTGAATAGCTGTTTTAAAGGCGTCTCTACTACAGTGCTGATAATGAAGCCCATTCTAAGCTTTGCACACAAGGGGACTTTGACTCTGAGCTTCCTGTATGGGACGCCTGGAGGCTGTTTAAACAGGGAAAATTTGTTAGAAATGCTCAGTTCGTCCCAGTTCTTGAAGGAGCAACACAGTCTGTGCCATGCCTTGGGAACCTACTAGGGTCTTTTCTCTTTCCTAAATTTTGGGATTTGGGAGGGTTGGGGATGTGTGCAGTAAAGTGCACAGTGACAATTCCTACTGTGGGAGAGAAGGATTAAAACTTAGTCATAAAGGTGAATGGCCATAATGATGATGACAGTGGCAATGAGAGCAATGTTAATGACCTATTTTATTAAATGCTATTCTGCATATTAAAAAGCAGAGACATTACTTTGCCGACAAATGGTTTTTCCAGTAGTCATGTGTGGATGTGAGAGTTGGACCATAAAGAAAGCTGAGCACCAAAGAATTGATGCTTCTGAACGGTGGTGTTGGAGAAGACTCTTGAGAGTCCCTTGGACTGCAAGGAGATCAAACTAGTCAATTCTGAATATTTATTGGAAGGACTGATGCTGAAGATGAAGCTCCAATACTTTGGCCACCTGATGCAAAGAGCTGACTCATTTGAAAAGACCCTGATGCTGGGAAAGATTGAAGGCAAGACTCCAGGAGTTGGTGATGGACAGGGAAGCCTGGTGTGCTGCAGTCCATTGTGTTGCAAAGATTTGGACATGACTGAGCTACTGAACTGACTCTCTGCAGACCCAGACCAGATAAACACAATATGCTATGAGGTTGATATTTATTAATATTATTATTATACCAAGTTTACAGGAATGAAAACCATCTGGCTTCTGTTAATAAGGAAAAATGTGGAAAAATCAGAGCTTCATAGGAGTCATCTTTTGTTTTTTTAATTGAAGTATAGTTGTTTTATAATATTAGTTTCAGGTGTACAACATGGTGATTCAGTGTTTCTACAGGTTATACTCCACTAAAAGTTATTAAAACATAATGGCTATAATTCCCTGTGCTGTACAGTATGTCCTTCTTGTTGCTCATCTATTTTTCACATAGTAGTTTATATCTATTAATCCCATATGCCTATCTTGCTCCTCCTCCTCCTCCCTTCCTCTGCCCCACTGGCAACGACTAGTTTGTCTCCTATTAATGTATTTGTGAGTCTCTTTCCATTTTGCTATATACGTTCATTTGTTTTTTAGATTCCACTTGTAAGTGATATCATCCAGTACTTATCTTTCTCTATCTTACTTCATTAAGCATAAGATTCTCCAGGTCCATCTACCTTGCTGCATATGGCAGAATTTTCTTCTTTTCTGTGGCTGAGTAATGTATTGTTGTGTATGTGTGTGTGTGTTTGTGTGTGTGTGTATTAAATTTATATATCTATTTCACATCTTCTGTGGCCATTTGTTGTGGGACACTTGGTTTGCTTCTACATGATCCAGTTAGTTTTCAGTGTAAATTGTTCCACAGTAGCTGTGTTTTTGATGTGTTCATGGGGGAGAATGAGTGTCATGTTTTCTTATTCTGTCATTTTGAACATCTCCTTCGGGGAGTCATTTTTTTCTGGTACAGAATACGGCAACTTACTTTGCCACATTCCATTGGCCTCTTTACAAGTCACCTCAGGTTTTGATCGAATTTCTTTGAGGTACTATGTTCAGGGATTGGTCTGGGGACTGAGTAAGTGCCATGCTTAGCCGTTCAGTCGTGTCTGATCTTGCAATCCCATGGACTGCAGCCCACTAGGCTCCTATGTCCGTGAGGATAGGGAGGTGAAAATGGCCCAATGTTTGTCATTAATAAATTCATTCCAAACTGGGCTACCAAATAAAATTCTTTCAGGGCAGCCATGCAGTATGACATCAATGAGTGTGACAGAGGCCAACTGGAGATGTTCAAATTAAACAGCATTGACAACAAAAACTCCTGTCACATGAGCGGAACCTCTCTCTGGGTTGGATTAGCTTTAGCATTACTTTGCAACTCATGGGCTGGCTATATTCTGATTTCTTAACCAGTATTATGTTTTGTGTGTGATTTTTCATATTAAAATTAAAACATAGGGTCATTACCTCTGTGATATGGAAACTTTGATATGGAGACTTAGGAACTGCTGGTGGCCCTGCTCTGCTTTGAAGGACGCCACTCTCATGAGACTGGCATGGGCTTGCAGAGAGAAGCAGAGACAAGAGATAGGGTTATTGAAAGTCCAAATGGCCTTCCTATCCCCAGTTCTAATCCTCCCTAAGGTCCAGTGGTACCGTTCCTACAATTTGTTCAACAATTTCTTCAGTTACAGAAAATGATACTTGAGAATATCCTTCCAAGTTATTTCCCTTTCTCTTTTAGCCAGAGGTAGGTCAAGGGATTTCTACCACTTAAAACTAACAGTGACTTGAGTAATTCATTGGGTTGCCTGTGAACCCAGGAAGGGAGGTGAAGGAGGTAGAAAGTCAATGATGAAAGAGTGGAATCCATCCAGAGAGCACACAGCTGGATAAAGCATCTATGCTCATAAGCTTAAACATAGAGACATGAATACTCAAAACCAGACAGTTAAGTCAAAATTAAAAGGCAAAAGGATACTACGGGAATTGGAGAAAATTTTTGATAAGAAAAAAAATTCAATTACTATTTGAAACTGAAGTTAAAGTCATAATTAACGTGCTTTTGCCTGAAAGCTGTTGGGAAATGGATTCTGGTGTTTCTCAGTGGGTCAAAGACAGGGCTCTTAAAAGAAGGGAAGCTGGGACTAGTTTTTAAAAGGAGGAGATGCTGGAGGTACTGGGGCAGTCTATAAAGTTGACTCACTTCTTTTTTATTTTTTAAATTAATTTTTATTGGAGTATAGTTTATTAATAGACAAGTTGTGTTAGTTTCTACTGTACAGCAAAATGAATCAGATTCTTTTCCCATATAGGTCATTACAGAGGATTGAGTAGAGTTCCCTGTGCTCTACAGTAGGTTCTTATTAATTACCTGTTTTATATATAATAATATGTGGACTCACTTCTTTAGATTGTCTCCAGAACTTACTCTGGATTCTGAGGGGTCCCCTTCTCTCATCAGAAGTGGACCAGCATGGCTTTATTGGCTTCATCTTAATCTAGATCTGAACCCTAAGGGTATTATTACCTTCTTAGTATTCAGGGAACATAAAACATATCCTGAACATATCCTGTGAAAGTCCTCCATGCTTTCTGTTGCTAGCTGTGTTCTTAAAAAAAAATCTTTATTAAGATATAATTCACGTGCTAAGCAATTCACCGCTCAAAGTATATAGCTCAGTGGCTTTTATTGTATTCACAGAGTTGTATAACCACAACCACAATCTATTGTAAAACATTATTGCCAACTCTAAAAGAAGTCCTGTCCCTGTGTTAGCAGTTACTCCTCATTTCTCGCTCCGTGGTCCCACTCTCTAGGCCTTGGGTTTCTATCTCATTAGATTTGCCTATTCTAGACCTTTCACACAAATGGGATCATATTATACGTGCCTTTTGTGTTTGACTTCTTCCACTAGCATAGTGTTTTCAAGGACCATCTATGTTGTAGATACATTTAAAAAAATCACCTTTATTGCCAAATAATAGCCCATTATATGGAGAAGGCGATGGCACCCCACTCCAGTACTCTTGCCTGGAAAATCCCATGGATGGTGGAGCCTGGTAGGCTGCAGTCCATGGGGTTGCAAGGAGTTGAACACAACCGAGTGACTTCACTTTCACTTTTCACTTTCATTCATTGGAGAAGGAAATGGCAACCCACTCCAGTGTTCTTGATTGGAGAATCCCAGGGACGGGAAAGCCTGGTGGGCTACCATCTATGGGGTTGCACAGAGTCGGACATGACTGAAGTGACTTAGCAGTAGCAGCAGCCCATTATATGGATATACCACATTTTATTTTTCTGTTCATCAGCTGACAGATAATTTGAATTGTTTCCACATTTTGGCTATTAAGAATAACAGTGCTGTGAACATTCCATGTACAACTTTTTGTGTAAATATACCTTTTCATTTCTCTTGCATATATACCCAGGAATGAATTTGTTGGGTAATGTAGAAGCTTTATTTAACATTTTGAGCAATTTCCAAACTGTTTTATAAAGTAGCCACTTCATTTTACATTGGCAGTAATAAAGTATGAAGGTTCCAGTTTTGCTGTAACCTCAGCAGCTCTTGTTTTATGACATGTGTTTTTGATTATAGACATCCAAATGGTTATGAAGGTGTATCCCATCATGGTTTTTGTTTGTATTTCCCTTATGGCTGATAATATTGAGCATCTTTTTATGTAATTATTGGCCATTTAAATATCTTCTTTGTATAGATACCTATTTAGATTCCTTGTCCATTTATAAATTGGATGGTCTTTTTATTGGGTTCTTTATATTTTCTATTATATGTCTCATCAGTTATATTATCTAGAAATATTTTCTCCCATTTTGTAGATTATCTTTTCATTTTCTTATTCTTTAAAGTCCAAACACTTTTAATTTTGAAGATGCCTAATTTATTTTTTTCTTTTGCTGCTTGTGCTTTTGGTGTTGGGTCCAATAAATATGGATATTGATTTGTTCCTACACAGTTTTTAAAAACACAGTTCTCTTTTCCATGGCACCCTTGTCAAAACAGTCTTGGCACCCTTGTCGAAAAAGAACTAACCGTAAGTGCAAGTGGTTATATCTAGGCTTTTAGTTCTAGTCTATTGATCTTTAAGTCCATTTTTATGCCAATACTACACTGTCTTGATTTCTTTAGCTTTGTCATAAGATTTGAAATTAGAAAATGTGTATCTTCCAACTTTTTCAATGCTGTTTTGAATATTCTGGGCCCCTTACATTTCCATATAAAGTTTAGGATCAGTTTATAAATTTTTGCAAGGCAGTCACCTAGGATTTTGATAGTGATCACATTAAATTATTTTAGTCACTGATTGAATTTTGACAGTATTTGATAGTGATTGCATTAAATCAGTTTGGGGAGTAATGCCATATTAACAGCATTAATTCTTTTTTAAATTTTAATTTTAATTGGAGGCTAATTACTTTATAATTGTGGTGGGTTTTGCTATACATTGACATGAATCAGCCACAGGTGTACATGTGTCCTCCATCCTGAGCCCCCCTCCCACCTACTTTCCCATCCCATCCCTCTGGGTTGTCCCAGTGCACTGGCTTGGAGTGCCCTCTTTCATGCATTGAACTTGGACTGGTCATCTATTTCACATATGGTAATATACAAATATCAATGCTATTCTCTCAAATCATCCCACCCTCACCTTCTCCCACAGAGTCCCAAAGTCTGTTCTTTATATCTGTGTCTTTTGCTGTCTCACATATAGGGTCATTGTTACCATCTTTCTAAATTCTGTATATATGTGTTAATATACTGTGTTGGTATTTTTCTTTCTGACTTCCTTCACTCTTTATAACAGGCTCCAATTTCATCTACCTCATTAGAACTGACTCAAATGCGTTCTTTTTAATAGCTAAGTAATATTCCATTGTGTATATATCCATCTGCTGATGGACATCTAGGTTGCTTCCATGTCCTAGCTATTGTAAACAGAACAGCATTAACCTTAATATGTTTTCAGATTAATAAATATTGGAATATATTTCTATTTACCTCTTTAATTTCTTTCAACAATTTTTGTTTTAGTTTTCAGAGTTTAAGTTTTATACTTCTGTTCTTTATTATTAAATATTTTATTCTTTTTGATGCTAATAAAAAATTGTTTTCTTAATTCTAATTTTGGATAGTTCACTCCCAGTGTATAGAAATAAAATTTATTTTTGTGTATTGCTCTTGTACTCTGCAACTTTGCTGAATCTTCTGATTAGTTTTAATGATATTTTTGCTGACACCTTAGGGTTTTCATTTGGCTTCCCTGGTGGCTCAGACGGTAAAGCGTCTGCCTGCAATGCGGGAGACCCGGGTTCGATTCCTGGGTTGGGAAGATCCCCTGGAGAAGGAAATGGCAATCCACTCCAGCACTCTTGCCTGGAAAATCTCATGGACGGAGGAGCCTGATAGGCTACAGTCCATGGGGTCACAAAGAGTCGGACACAACTGAGCGACTTCATTTCACTAACATCTTTTATTTCTTTTTCTCTAATCTCAATATTTTTTACTTCATTCTCTTGTCTAATTGTCCTGAATAGTCTCTCCAGTATGATATTGTCTAAAGGTAGTGAGAGTATTTGCTTTTTCTGATCTTAAGGGGAAACCTTTCAGTCAGTGACCATGGAGTATGATGTTAGCTATGGATGTTTTGTAGATGCCTTTTATCAGGTTGAGGAAGTTCACTTTTATTTCTATTTTGTTGAGTGATTTATTATGAAAGAGCATTAGATTTTTGGAAAAGCTGATCATTGTGATTTGTCTTTTAATCAATTAGTATGGTATATCATATTAATTTGTCTACTTGTTTTCTTGAATACCTGAGAATGTTTACTTTTGGGTACTCAATGTATGTCATGGCTTAGATTCTCTGGAAGCAGATATTAAGATCAAATTTGTAGTGCAAGAGATTTATTAGGGATCAACACCTATGAAAGAATTGGGAGAAAGCAAGATTGGACAAGGGGAAAAGGTCAGAAACTGCCATATATGTCTGACAAAGTCTTAGCCAAGCCTGTAGGCAAGTCTGAAATAGATATTTCCCTTTGAGTTCTCCTTTAGTGGGTCAAAGTGGCTGGGGCTTTTTGCCCCATCTTGTTCAGTATCCTGATGTCAGCTTCTCTATGAAGAGTGTGCACCAGGGCCAGGTAGCTCTCCATGGCTGAAGAGACCCTGAAAGTACTAACAGCTGGAGGTTGTTTGCAGATCACTTGGGCAATAAATCCTGCCTGGAAGGTGATTTGGGCTGCGCATCAGCATATCAACCATACTCACTCATAGAAATCTTAGATTCTGACTCAAGGTTTGTTGCTGTTATCAGAGGTTTGAATTGCAGAGTAGATCAAAAGTGTGTGGATAGCCTTCATATACTTTGGTTAGAGTCATACACAGTAGGCCAGTAGTCACAAATCCCCAAGCAGGTGCCCACACTCCTTGGACTACATGGCACACACACAAGTCTATACCCATAGTGTTCAGAGGCTTTGGTGACTAATTTAAATGTTATCTCATGAAGAACAGGGCTTGTGCAAATCTGGACACATTCAAGAACAAGTCAGTTCAGTTCAGTCACTCAGTCGTGTCTGACTCTTTGCAACCCCATGAACTGCAGCATGCCAGGCCTCCCTGTCCATCACCAACTCCCGGAGTTCACCAAAACTCATGTCCATTGAGTTAGTGATGCCATCCAACCATCTTATCCTCTGTTGTCCCCTTCTCCACCTGCCCTCAATCTTTCCCAGCATCAGTGTCTTTTCCAATGAGTCAGCTCTTCGCATTAGGTGGCCAAAGTATTGGAATTTCAGCTTCAACATCAGTCCTTCCAATGAACACCTAGGACTGATCTCCTTTAGGATGGACTGGTTGGATCTCCTTGCAGTCCAAGGGACTTTCAAGAGTCTTCTCCAACACCACAGTTCAAAAGCATCAATTCTTTGGCGCTCAGCTTTCTTTATAGTCCAATTCTCACATCCATACATGACCACTGGAAAAACCATAGCCTTGACTAGATGGACCTTTGTTGGCAAAGTAATGTCTCTGCTTTTGAATATGCTATCTAGGTTGATCATAACTTTCCTTCCAAGGAGTAAGCGTCTTTTAATTTCATGGCTGCAGTCACCATCTGCAGTGATTTTGGAGCCCAGAAAAATAAAGTCAGCCACTGTTTCCACATTCAAGAATAGGTTCCTGTTATTTATGATGACAGAAAAATCTTAGAAAATCTAGTAAGTAAAGTTTTGCTGGCACACCCTTCATTTGAGAAGGGAAGTTTTAATTGAAAATATAATTTATATGCCTGTTTTCTTTTATGTTTTTCTGTCATACTGTTGATCTTTTCTTATCCTTATTTTCATTTTCCTACTAAAAGTCTCATACATGTAACTCAGGAGATCCAGAATCACAGAAACTATTAGGAAAAAAAAAAAAAGGAAAAGAGATTAAAAACTCACATCTGTTTCTATCACAAGAAGTCTTGCTTGTAAATCTAGAATAAATATTTGTTCTGCTCCAGGTTTCACTTTTATTTACTCTGGCTTTGTGACTCCAGGTCTCTTTTCAATGGTCCTCTAAAATCCACTTAGACTGGGTTGAATTTACTTGTTCTTTATTCTCAGAAAATGTGACATAATGAACAGAAAGCCACCTTTACACTAATGTGGAGTGTCAATACATGTTATGTAAATAATCCTCTAAGTTCTTACTTACTGGATTGTCTGGGAAGTGGACAGAGAGAAATTAACCCAGCACTGTTCCTGAGCATTGACTCTAATCTATTCTCCAAGTAAGAGGAACTCTTTGGTATTATTTTTATCAGAATTGTCTAGTTACTGTTCTCTGAGGTAAATCATTCTTCCACAAATGAAATGATTTGTCATTCCTTTTATCTGAAATTTGACTCATTAGTAACAGAGTCTGATTCATCTCTGTCTCTGAGAGGCTGACATTAAGCAGAGAGCGCAGCTTATGGCCAAGTCTTTGTCAACTCTGAGTATTTGCCTGGGGATACACATGCCTGGCTTTTCAAGTAAGCCTCAGAAGAGGATCCTTACTGGTAACATTTGAAATGAGAACTGAAGCATCTAAATTTCCCTGCCTTCAATCCTCCTGTCCCAAACCCCATGGAAATGATTAATGAAATTTAGAGATGTCAAGAAACTTCAAGGAATTGCTGCTGAAATACTGCTGATGCAGCCAGTTAAAGAAGGTGACTTTGAGGACCAATAAAGCATTGATTTGCTTGTGAAATTCCTATCTGTTCTCCACTTGTGGGAATCAGATAGGCCTTGGGGTAGGTGAGTGAAACAGCCAGGAGGAAAAAGTAAGGAGTGAAAAGAATCCAAATATCTATATCTTGCTTATCACTCACTTTTTTTTTTTATGAAACACAGCATTTTCTTCTATAACACTGAGCTACTGCTAATTTTCACAATGATTATATCAGACCATCTTAAGTAATCCTGCGTATGTTGCTCAGTCATGTCCAGCTCTTTGTGACCCTATGGGCTGTAGTCCACCAGACTCCTCTGTCCACGGGATTCTCCAGGCAAGAATACTGGAGTGGGTTGCCAGTTCCTTCTCCAAGGGATCTTCTCAACCCAGGGACCGAGCCCGTGTCTCCTGTATCTCCATGCATTGGCAGGTGCATTCTTTACCATGGAGCCACCTGGGAAGCCTTCTTAAGTAATCAGCAATACACTTTTCCATTGTTGAATTCTATGTGAGCAAAAAGACACTTCGTATCTCTCTAACCATGTAAAATGCTTTGAGGAAGTATAGCAAGGGTTACCAGAGAAGGATGAGAGGCAACCCACTCCAGTACTCTTGCCTGGAAAATCCCATGGATGGAGGAGCTTGGTAGGCTGCAGTCCATGGGGTCTCTAAGAGTCGGACACGACTGAGCGACTTCACTTTCACTTTTCACTTTCATGCATTGGAGAAGGAAATGGCAACCCACTCCAGTGTTCTTGCCTGGAGAATCCCAGGGACGGGGGAGCCTGGTGGGCTGCTGTCTATGGCAGAGAGTCGACACAACTGAAGCGCCTAAGCAGCAGCAGCAGCAGCAAGGGTTACATGGGAAATGGCTGCAGTGATATTTCTGCTGTCACTTATAGTAATCAAGCATTTGTAACCTGCTTAGCCTTTTGTCATTTCTTCTCTAGAAATGTCTTTATATTGAAATTTTAAATTTTATAGGAAAGTCGTAGTGTGAACACAAAAGAACTGCTAGACTTTGCTGTGCTAGCTTACAGATCCCTGAGTGTTAGTACTCAGCTGATGAAACAAATACTTTGACATCTTACAGTGATTCCAAATGGTGAACATTTAAAACCCACAGGAATCTGCCTTTCCTGGAAAGCGGCATAGATCTTTGATTCCTAGTAAACTAATTGTAAGAGCCGGGCATTAACATTTATTGATTACTTAGTATTTGTCAGGCATTGTGCTAATGTGCTTTATATCTATCATCTCTTCAATCTTTTCAACAACCACATGAAAAAGTTCTTATTCCTGCTTTACAGGTGATTAAACTGAGGCTTAAAAAGTCAAGGGACTTGCCAAGAACAGTGAATGATGGAGCTGAAACATAGATAGAAAGTATCATTATTTTTGTTAACCAAATAATTATTATTAAGTATATTAGCTTAATTACATATGTTTTGAAAGGTATTATTAGTATTTTCATGATTATGTTTACTGTGGGATGATCAGAAAAACATTAAGAAAAGAAAAATCACTGTGTTCTCGTAGAGGAGATAAATAATTTCCCTCTGCCTTTTTAGGTTCTTGACTGAGACCCCTCCTCCCCATAATGAAAGACAGATTAACAGAAGAAAAAACAAACAGAAGTTTAATAACACCTCCTGTCTACATGGAGATATACAGGAGAACCGAGTAATTCCCTGAAATGGCCCAAGCTATTACCTTAAATACCATTTTCAGCTTAAGACAAAAGAAAGAGGTTGGGGTGGGTTGGGGGCTGTTAATAGGGGAGGGTTTACCAGGAAAGGCACAGTAACAAGTGAAAGGGGTATGATGGGCATGCAGATCTAAGTCCTTGTCTCTGCATTAATAAGAGTCTCTAGAGAGTTAGCTGGAGAAGGCAATGGCACCCCACTCCAGCACTCTTGCCTGGAAAATCCCATGGACAGAGGAGCCTGGTAGGCTGCAGTCCATGGGGTCTCTAAGAGTCGGACACGACTGAGCGACTTCACTTTCACTTTTCACTTTCATGCATTGGAGAAGGAAATGGCAACCCATTCCAGTGTTCTTGCCTGGAGAATCCCAGGGACGGGGGAGCCTCGTGGGCTGCCGTCTATAGGGTCGCACAGAGTCGGACATGACTGAAGCGACTTAGCAGCAGCAGAGATTAGCCACCCTTCTCTTGCTAGTCCTGAGAGGGAGGAATCCTTGCAACTGGATTCCCTTATGAATGTAAAAGTCTCATACAGAAGGGTAACTTCTATTCAGTTTTTAGAGGTTTTCTCGTGTCTGCTGTTTCTTAAACCTTAGCAGCCTAAAATAATTCTTCTACCAAAGAAATGTATTTGGGGGTGGCAAATTCAGTTCTCTTTCTCTCTCCTCTAATGCTCACCATTATCATTCATAATGTACACATGAAGTACAAAGTTGGAATAATAATGGACCTTATATAGCTTGTTTTTTCATATAAAAATGTGTGAAAATTTTTCCATATCATTAGTTTTCTTCTAGAACAGTATTTTAAGTATTTAATGCATGGTGTTATGTTCCAGGTAAGGAACCTATGATTGTCAGCCAATTTCTTATTTTTGACCTAAGTGCTTCCTGATATTCCATTATTATATATATTACAATGATCCTTCCTATTAAGCAGTCTGTTTGATACATATTTCTAAACTGCCCTTGGAGAAGATAGTTTGTAAGATGTATTAGCTTGCTGAGGTTGCTATATAGCAAGGTGCCACAAACTGGATGTTTTAGAACAAGAAAAATGTATCATCTTACAGTACTGGAGACTGGAAGTCCTAAATCAAGGTGTTGGCAGATCCATGCTGTTACTGTTAAGTCACTTCAGTTGTGTCCAACTCTGTGCAATCCCATAGACGGCAGCCCACCAGGTTCCTCTGTCCCTGGGATTCTCCAGGCAAGAACACTGGAGTGGGGTGCCATTTCCTTCTCCAATGCATGAAAGTGAAAAGTGAAAGTAAAGTCGCTGAGTCGTGTCCGACTCTTAGGGACCCCATGGACTGCAGCCCACCAGGCTCCTCCACTGTGGGATTCTCCAGGCAAGAGTGCTGGAGTGGGGTGCCATTGCCTTCTCTGAAACCTATAGACAAAGGATCCTTTCTTGACTGTTCCAGCTTCTGGCAACCCAGGACATTTCTTGGTTTGTGGCTGCGTAATTCTCCCTGTGTCTCCCTGTATCTCTTCACACGGTCTTCCTTCTGTGTGCAACTGTGTCCAGATTTCCTCTTCTACAAGGACAGTAGTCATTGGATTAGGGCCCATCCTAATGACCTCATCTTAATTTGGTTAAATCTACAAAGATCCTCTTTCCAAATAAGGTCACATTCTGAGGAAATGGTGGTTAAGACTTGACTCAACTTTTTAGTAGAAAGTGAAAGTCGCTCAGTCGTGTCTGACTCTTTGTGACCCCATGGACTATAGAGTCCATGGAATTCTTCAGGCCAGAATACTGGGGTGGGTAGCTGTTCCCTTCTCCAGGGGATCTTCTCAACCCAGGGATCGAACCCAGGTCTCCTGCATTGCAGGCAGATTCTTTACCAGCTGAGCTGCAAGGGAAGCCCAGGGAGACATAATTCAACCCATCACACAAGGTGTACAATCTTTATGAGTATGATGTAGGAGTCCTTATTTTCCTGCCTGTTTACCAGGACTCGGCAAAATTTAACAAATAAAAAGAGATTTCATGTTTGCCAATTTAAAAGATGAAAAATGATGTGTGTGTATGCTTTGATTTGAGAGTGTGCATTTTCTTATGGGTTGTTACGCTCATGTTCAGCCACCCTCAGCCCACCACAATCTGGCTTCCACTCCTACCATTCCTCTGTATCTGCTCTTTCTAGAATGCTGATGGCCTCCTTCCCAATGAATTCAGTGTTCATTTCAGTTTTTATTTTCCTTGCTCTGGTAAATAGTAATGCATATTTATGTCCCAACGTTCCATCTTGAAATATATTCTGTATCTGCTTTGCATGGCAGTGCCTCTCTTGTTTTCTTCCGTTCTCATTGGCTGCTCCTTCTCAGCTCCACCTGCTTCTTTCTCTCTCCCATCTCCTAAATTCTGGAGCTCTTTATGGTTGTGTACTAGGCCTATTTCTTCTTCTTCTTCCTTTTAAAAATTTTTACTCTCACTCCCTAGATGATCACCTGTACATGGCAGGTAAGTTACTACACGTGTTAATGACATATGTAGAAGTCAGACGTTAGCTACTCCTGAACTGTCATCTTCATCCAACACAATGTATTCTTTCTTGCCTCCAGGCCTACACTTTCTGTTGTTTTTAGTCTGTAAGTCGTGTCCAACTCTTTGCAACCCTATGGGCTACAGGCTTCCAGGCTCCTCTGTCCATGGAATTCTCCAGGCAAGAATTCTGGAGTGGGTAGCCATTCCCTTCTCCTTGAAATCTTCCTGACTCAGGGATTGAACCCGCATCTCCTGCATTGGCAGGCGGATTCTTTACCACTGAGCCACCTGGGAAGCCCCCTGGTCTGCATACCTGCTCCTTAAAACTGCAATAACAATTATGTGTTTCAGTTTTCAGTTTGCTGAAGTCTACTTTATTTCTCTTTCAGGTCCTGCTTAAAACCTTGCTTCCTTTAGGAAGTCTTTTGCTGTTCCCCATCCTCCGGATATTATATGTCTCTACTTCCCTGTATCAGCACATACTATTTTTACATTGTGAGTGTCATATCTATCTTGCTTACCATCCCTGCTGTATTTTAGTGCCTAGCTGGTGCTTCACATATATTAAATTCTCAATATAAATTTGTTGAGTTAAAGAAAAAAAAAATCAATATGGTCCTTTATCAAATAAAGCATCCTTGCTTGGTCCAGCCCTACCTTTTGAAATTCATCCTGCCTCTCTCTCTTCTTTTCTGTGATCCATGCACACTAGCCTCTCAGTTCTGCCAAGGGACCCTGTTCCATCATGCTTCAGGAACAATGCCTCTGCTGGACCCTCTCCTTGGAGTGAATTCCTGTGCCTAGACCTCTCCTTCAGATCTCAGCCCAGGGATCACTTCTGCAGGGAAGTTTTTCTTGACTCTCCCTTTTATAGATTAAATGTCTGTGAAGCCTGTCCATTCCTATGTTGAAACTTTAAACTGTGGTGATTGGGCCACCAGCTTCCCTGGTGGCTCAGACGGTTAAGTGTCTGCCTGCAATGCAGGAGACCAGGGTTCGATTCCTGGGTCAGGAATATCCTCTGGAGAAGGAAATGGCAATCCACTCCAGCACTCTTGCCTGGAAAATCCCATGGATGGAGGAGCTTGATAGGCTACAGTCCATGGGGTCGCAAAGAGTCAGACATGACTGAGAGACTTCACTTTCACTTAGGTTTTGACAAGTTGTAGGGGTGGGGCCCATGATGAGATTAGTATCCTTATGAGAAGAGGAAGAAACCAAGCTGTCTTACTCTCTGCTTCATGTGAATACAGCATCTGCAATCAGGAAGAGAGTCTTCACCAGACACTGGATTGATCTTGAACTCCCAGCCTCCAGAATGTGAGGATAAAATGTCTGTTATGTAAGCCACCTAGTCTGTGATATTTTGTTATGGTTTATGGCAGTGTAAGACACACCCCATTCCCCTCTCCCAGTCAAACTCTCATGTTATATTTTCTTCAAAAACACTTATATTAGAGCCATTATCTCAGTATTTATACATTCATTAGAGGATATATTTAATTAATGTCCATCTTACTAATAGACTATGTTCCATAAGAATGGGAATTATCTATTTTGACTTATCATTGTATTCCCATTCAGCCACCAATAAATATTTGTTGAATGAAAAAAAAATTAATGGATGAATAAATAAATGTATGATTTCCTCTCCTTTTATCCTCTGAGTTTCTTCCTTTTTCTCTCCCTTTCTTCTTTTCTGTACTCTTCACTGTGCTAGCTAGGGCAACTTACTATAAAAACACGAGTACCAAAGTGTCTACATTAAGATAACTACATAAGACTCTTAAGATCATCTGGACCTGTCTCCATACCAGAAAGGAGTTCATTCACCTTCCCCGAGGCTTGGACTGATCTTTTTCAGTCACTGGTAGCTCATGACATTTCAATTTGTTCTGTTTTCAGCAGTTCTGATAGTTTGAAAACTCTCCATGTATCAAACCAACAACCATCTTCTTAAATTCCTCCCATTTATCCCATCTCATGGAGAAGGCAATGACAACCCACTCTAGTACTCTTGACTGGAAAATCCCATGGGTGGAGGAGCCTGGTAGGCTGCAGTCCATGGGGTCGTGAAGAGTTGGGACATGACTGAGTGACTTTCACTTTTCACTTTCATGCATTGGTGAAGGAAATGGCAACCCACTCCAGTGTTCTTGCCTGAAGAATCCCAGGGATGGCAGAGCCCTCTGCAGCAATACATGATAAAATTATTCTCTCTTTGGAGTGACTCCTTTCATGTAATTATGGACAGGTATTAGGGATTCTCCTTCCCTGCCCAGGACTCTTGTCTTAGATCCATTCCTTTCAACAATCGCCATCGTGTTTGTGTTTGGTGGCTTTTCTCTTGCTTCTTTCTCTATCAACTTCCTTTTCCTACCCTTCCTTCCTTCTCCCTGATTTTCCTTTCCTCTTCCCTTCCTCCCCCTCCTTCCTCTCATTTTCTGTTTTATTTCTTTACTTCCTTCCTCCTGCTTCCTTCTTACCACTGCTCTTCCTTTCCCTCCTCCCTTTTCTTCTTCTCCTTTCCTCTCCTTCCCTTCCCTTCCCCCACTTCGTTTCCCAAATAATATAAAGCAACTGCTGCTGCTGCTGCTAAGTCACTTCAGTTGTGTCCGACTCTGTGCGACCCCATCTCTATTTCTCTTTTTCCTCTTAAATATCAGACCTACTCTGATCATCACAGTGAACAGGGAAGGAAGGAGAGAGGGATGTTCCCAGTCATTTTGATGAGTGCCTGTTGTGCTTTCCTCCAAACTAGATGAAAATGTTAAATAGGATTGAGCTCTGTCCCAAAACCTGGGAATGCTACTAAAACTTCCCTTCAAGGTAATACTGATCCATTAATCACTACTCCCAGTTATTAATATGCCGTCTCCAAGCCCATGTGGAAAATGTGAACGGTCATGTAATCACCAGGAAATCTTCAAGCTAGATTTAATATTTCAGAGAAACCCATTCATTGATTTATTCACTCAATTGAGTGCCCACTTAATATGTAGCCCTGACATTTTAAACTGAATATTTTGGTCAAGGCAACTATAATAGAGCTTTGAAATTTGAGAATGTCAAGCTTCTGTCCACTCAAATGTCACATAATTAGTTCCCTGTCTGTCTTGATACGTCCAGGAAATATACCATAGCCACCAACCAATTTTGTACTGTATCGTAGGTCTATCTGCTTTAACTTTAGAATTTCCATTCATTGACTCATCTGATATGTAAGTGCACTGCTATGGTGCTGCTTCCATCTTCTTGGCTAAATGAAATGGATATTGTGACCATCTCCTTTCATTAGATCAGCGATGCTGCTTTAGCATCCCAGAAGAAGCTCCAGTCAGGCTCCAGAATGCATGAATGATGGAATCGGTGAATCACTGCCTGTGTTCCTGGATTGTTCACCAAGGGAGAAGTCCTGAACAAAGGCTGTATATCAGAGCAGATCATTGTTCCATCCACAGTAGGTCTTTCACTTAAACCTTTAAGTTTTTCTGAAAGTGTGATAGGACATCCTTCCTTTCTTTCCAATTTGCTGTTCAAGTGATCACCAAATCCCATCATTTTTTCCTATCTCTTAACTCTCCTTGGTACTTGTCCTCCCATCTCCATCCTTCCTCCTACTTCTTTATCTAAATCATCATCCTCCATCTGGATTGCAGCTGGAATATTCTAGCAGGACTCTATTCCTCCTGCTTTGCCTCCCTCCAGATAGTGTTCACACTATAGCCAGATTGATGTTTCCAAAAGACAGATCAACTCAAGTCATTCTGCTGCTCAGAAACCTTCAATAGCTCTCTATTTATGAATTTATTCATAAATACCATTTCACTAGAAAATGTGTGTGTGTGTGAAGTCACTTCAGTCATGTCTGACTCTTTGTGAACCTATGGGCTATAGCCCACCAGGCTCCTCTGTCCATGGGATTCTCCAGGCAAGAATACTGGAGTGGGTTGCCATATCCTTCTCTAGGAGATCTCCCCAACCCAGGGATTGAACCCGCATCTCTTTTGTCTCCTGCACTGGCAGCTGGGTTCTTTACCACTAGTGCCACCTGGGAAACCACTTATACTTATTTATCCTGGAGCATATTCCCTATTTAAGGTAATAGGTTTAAGCACACATTACCTATTTAAGGAGTAAATGTGTACAGCCTGGTCACCTTTTTGGTTAATAGGCACTGCCTTGAGACTTAATGTAACGGAAATGTGAAGCCACTCTAGCAGCCTTTCTGTCACCAGTTTGAACCCCATTTTCTTGCTTCTGTAGTTTTCTAGGCTCACTAAAGACATCCCTGAAGGCTTCAATCTATCTCAATTGTAAAATAATCTGCTATTTCTCTTTCTGACTTACTTCACTCTGTATACAGGCTCTAGGTTCATCTGCCTCACCAGAACTGCCTCAAATTCATTCCTTTTATGGCTGAATAATATTCCATAATATCTTCTCTATCCATTCATCTATCAATGGACATCTAGTTTGTGTCCATGCCCTGGCTATTGTAAATAGTACTGCAGTGAACATTGGGATACATGTGTCTTTTTCAGTTAAGGTTTTCTCAGGGTATCCTCCAATTAAACAATCTTCTATTAAGGTAGAAAGTTTCAAGAAGCCCCAGCCCTCCACCCCAGTGAGTTCCAAGCCATGCTGTCAGTGGCTTTGCAGCTCATTTGTCCCAGAGTGTGGTGTCTGAACAGATTATGTGGTGTCTATAATCTGTGTTTGGGCTTCCCTGTTGGCTCAGAGGGTAAAGAATCCCCCTGCAATGTGGGAGTTCTAGGTTCAATCCCTGGGTTGGGAAGATCCCCTGGAGGAGGGCATGGCAACCCGTTCCAGTATTCTAACCTGGAGAATCCCCATGGACAGAGTAGCCTGGCAGACTAGAGTCCATGGGATAGCAAAGAGGCAGACATGACTGAGTGATTAAGCCCACAGCATAATCTGTGTTTATTGAGCTTTCTGTTCCTTTCTCAGACCTTGAAATTGTCCATCCTAGGATTATCCACTTGTACCCAATTTTCTAAGCTCACTATTCCCTCTTCTTCTACCCTCATGTGCCTCAATCAGTGGGACTAAACTTCTGACTTAGTCCCTATTCCAAGATTTTATTTCAGCAAAACCTGATGTAACTGAGACCCCTGTGCATCTCCCACTGTCCCAGTAACCCTGCTAGGAGGTTTATGAGTCTCATAGTCCATCCATAAATATTCCTTGTCTGCTGGCTTCTGAGTACTGTCCTCACAGCTGCCTTCATGGTGCCTGGACTGGATCTTCCTGAGTCTGTGATGGGTTTGTCTATTTAAGTGGAGCTCACATCTCAGTCCCAGCCTTACCTACATGTGCCATGGTAACTTCACTGTGGGAAAGCATAATTCTTCCCTTTATTTGGCTTACAACAAAATCTTTTTTAAAAGCTAACTTTCCTTGATCAAAGGCTATGTCCCAGTCATAAAACCTCCGTAAACATCATGATCTTCATCATACAGGTGAGGGAACTTGCCTCTGAAATATTACATAACTGTCTCAAGATCACATAGCTGATAAGTGGTGGAACCAAGATTCAAATTGGTATCATTCTGATTTCAAGCATAAAATAGCTCTTTCTCTGCAAATTGGAGCAGAAAACACTTCAGACATGTACAGAAATATTTCTGAGGTGCTAAAGGAGGTTGAGTCCATGGTAAGTGTCCATCATTACTGTTTGTTTTCAATGTTGAGCCAGTATCACTACTTTAAGCCTCTCTTATTGATTGTGGCCAAAACAATGATAAAATTATGAAGTGGAACCAATCAAAAGCTCTCTGAAATGAAGGAACTTGGAAGGCCCTGAAGGTATTTAACTGGATTGCCAAAGGTGACAGAAGATGTGGTTAAAAGCACATTTAAACCCAGTGAAAGGCTGACAGTTGCTGGAACAACTTTTCCCAATTGATGAGGGTATTTGAATATGAGAATCAGATATAAATGCAGTGTAAACAATGGTGAGTTTGGGCTACCGTGAGATCACAGGGTGATCAAACTGTGAGGCAACGGATGGGCCAGCAGAGTGTGCGTGGGGAGTGACACAGCAACAGCATCAGGAGAGAGGCCGGGTGCTATAGGAGACAAGAAAATGGGAAACTTTGTAAAGAAGGTGCCATCCTCAACATGGGAAGTGGCTAGAGCAGTAGGTCCCCTTTGTCTCTGGTTGGTTAGCAGTGCATACCAGATGTGTAGGGCAGTTCCTCAATGATTGAGCATACAACTGAATGGCCCTGTGAACATGTCAGTAAGCATGTGTGAGCTGAATAAGCACCTTTAACATCAGAATGGGCTTGTAAAAGATCTGTGTGCATTGTGAAACATGTATGACCATGTGTAAGATTGGAGTGAATTTGTATATTACTTAAAATAGGGTAGGTGACATCTAAATAAGCACATGAGTATGGAAGATCAGAATGAATAGTTTAACATATGAAAGATTTAGTTAAATATTTTTTAACAATGCAGTGAACATGTGTGTTATCTCAGCGAGCACATGTACTATCTGATGAGGTTTTGTGATGTCTCAGGTATGACTTTCTGAACTAGCTCATGCATGATCTGAATGTCAATGTGTAATGTTTGAACTGTTTGCTACTTAAACCAATATATTTTCTAACAAATTAATGTGTGTATCCTTTTAGTGAAGGTATGTGTCACCTGCGTTAGTAAGGATGTGATCTGAGCAGGCAGGTAGAACATCGGAACGAGGATGCATAACACCTAAATCAACAGGTCTCAAACTTGAGCGTGTGCCAGGATCATCTGCAGGACGTGTTAAGCTCACATTGCTGGGAACTCGTCCCAAGAGTTTCTGAATCAGAAGATCTGGGGTCAGGTCCAAGGATACGTATCCATGTGATCCTGGTGCTGCTGACCTAGGAACCACATTCTGAGAACTACTGTTTTAATGATGTGTAACACTTATATGTAGCATTTCAGTGAGCTAATTAATGGCCACATGGACACATGACAGGTCTAAATGAACACATGTGTATAAGGGACATATATGTCACCTGAACAAACACTGTGACAACTATACGAACATATGTAACAACTATATGTAACATATGATATGTAGGGAACATAAGTGAACCTCAAAGTATTTGCAAAAACATCTAAATAAGCGTGTGTAAATATGAGGTTATATGGAATATCTGAATGAATGTGAGTACCATCTGAGTAGATATAACATCTAGAAGATGTGTATGTTTTACATCTGAAGGCACTCATATGAGTAGACAGGCATCTGTACAAATAATAACTGTGCATTATGGGAAATGCAGCAATGAATGTCCAGGGAATAAAGATGCACAAGAAACAATAGCTACATTAGTAGCAGAAGCTGCTAGAGGAGAAGGGAGGTGGAAGATGACCTGTTAGGTCTGTTTTAAGTGCTGGTTAGGTCTGTGGCTATACCACCCAAAATACGTCCTTTCTCATCTGATCTCGGAAGCTAAGCAAGGTTGGGCTTGGCTAGTGTTAGGATTGGAGGCCATATGGGAATACTTAATACTATAGGCTTTTTTTTTTTTTTTTTTTTTAACAAAAGCTGATTATGAATTCTCTAGGCTAACGAGGAGGTAGGTGGTGAAGGTCATTCTGTAAGCATAGCATAAGAAAAGGCATAAAACAAAATAGCTTGGTGTGTTTCAGGAACCAAAAGTAGTCTGAGATTTCTGGAATAAAATATCATGTGGTTGTAGGGGCTGAGGCTAGAGGGTTTCCCAAGGGATCAGATTGTGGAGATCCTTTTTTATTTATTTATTTTATTTTTTAAATTTAAATTTATTTATTTTAATTAGAGACTAATTACTTTACAATACTGTATTGGTTTTGCCATACATCAACATGAATCCGCTATGGTCCATGATATGAAACTTGATCACTTTTTTCTCCCAGTAAGTGATACAAAAACCAATGGATTGGATTTAGGTAGAGGATTAATGTGATGGGTTTATGTTCAGAAATAGGACTTTGGATCCTGAATAGAAGATAGACTGGAAATGGAGCAGGAAGTCTGCTACAACATCTATTTGCAACAGATAATGAGGTCTTCAACTATAACAAATATGCAGTGGAAAATAAGGGGCAAAATTAGGATCAATTTTAGGAGATGAAAGTCCACAGGACTTGTGGACCTGTGCACTGGTGGGTCGTGAGTCTCAGGTGAAATGTATGGTCGAGACAGGGATTATGGGAGAATGGACTGGAAAGAATGATGTATTTGCTATTACTGTCAATTTGGGTGCATCATCAGCATTCAGAAGGTGATATTGTACACTTGGGTCTGAAGCTCAAGAGATAATCCAGGTCAAATATAGAAATTTGGAAATGATTAGTCAGTGCTAACTACACTCATGGGAATGGCCAGGCTTTAGTGAAAAGAGCAAAGAGGCCAGAAAGGGGGCTGCCCAGGATCATCAGCATTTGAGGGGCCGGGAAATGAAGAGACTGAAACAAAAGAAAATCAGGTAGAATACTGGAAAGGTAGAGGGATGCAGACTCATGTGACCCCATGAAACATCGAGTTCTTTTAAAAGTCGGGGGAAATTCATTTCGTTTCACTGATTTACAGACAGTCCTGGATTGAGAGTGGCTGGTTCAAGAGGGAGACTCACGTTCCATCCTGGCTGTGCCACCAGCTGCTTTTGTGGCTTTGGTTCATGAATTTGAGTGTCTGGGCTTCAAAATATGAGAAATGCTAAGGCAGTCTTGACTGAGAGACAACAAGAGCTTGGTAGTTTCTGTTTTGCTTCGTGAATGAGAGTTTAAAGACTGTTCTTGAAATGCTTGTTACAAGGGTAGGCTCTGGTGTTGCTCAGTCCTGGGTTGAAATCCTGAAGGTGTTGTTTCCTAGTTCTTTGACCCTGGGTAAGTTACTTAATCTCTCTAAGCCTCAATTTCCTATAAAATAAGTGAAACAATAGTAGGCTTGTGGGATGGTATGGTGTGAGTATTTAAAGAGACACGCCATGTAAACTGCTTAGCACAGTGCCTGGTACAGGGTAAGTGTTCAAACAGACAAACCCATCAACAGCAACAACAAAACCCTACAAATTCATGATGATGGAGGAAGTCAAATTATTAGATCATCACTGAAGTCTTTTCCAGCCCCACATGATTTGTTTGCTTCTCTTTTTGTCTGCGATCCTGAAATGAGACACTCAGTAGACAATTATGACCTACACATTGACTAGGAAGAAGGATTTGGTTTCTGACTTCTGATATATATGACACAGTCAAGAAAAAATAATTCTGATGGGAAAAAAACACCCACCATAAAATGCAAATACACTAAAAAAATATGGCTTGCCAGGCAGTGCCCCTCCTCTTTTCCCGCCCTGAGGCAGCTGAGGGGCCTGTGCTGCATGGAATCCAAAGAGCATCTTCTGCTAATGACCTGTAATAAATTGCTTCCTCAGTCTAATCACTGGGACAGGTAATTATTTGTTTCTCAAAATATTGCGATAAAATGAGAAGGAGTCATGAGCTTGGGGGAAATGTGGTGGCTGATTATTCCTCTTTCTTTTATCACACCTGGTCAGAGGGTCTCATTACTTCCTTTATGAGAGTTGCATGGTTAGCATTTTTTCATATGTGCAATATCTAGAAAAATGTGAGACTGACAAAAAGTGGGTTATTAATATGGATCCCCAACTAAATTTAGGACCTAGCAAGGTGGAAAGATAAAGCAGTCTGACTCAAAGTCAGTGGCACAGAGCAACTGAGAAGATGAGAAGATCTCACCTTTGTGGTGACAGGGACTATTTTGCAATGCAAAACCATCCTCATCTCCAGGGAAAGGCAGGCTAATGAGACTGAGCAGATTAAAGGCTGGACCCTGGAAAGAAGTTAAGAGTTAGGCTTTATCTTCTACTCATTTTATTTTTATTTATGAAAAAACATAAGTTTGCATTTCAAGGTATTATTTGAGCGTTTCACCTCTGTATAAGTCCTCCACCCTCAATTCCTCACACTTTGCTCAGCTTATCTGCTTGAAATAAAACCTCATTGCTCAAACCCTGAAAACACTACAGTTATTATGGAAATGTATTGTGGAACACACATTTTTATACACTAGCATTTAAGAAATTTTAAGGAACTACATTGTGATAATATATGGGATGGACTTAAAAGATGGTTTGGCAGAGAATTTTCTCTTTGTGTGTGTGTAGCTTTGGTTGTAGCTCACATTTATTGAGCACATTGAGTAATCAGGTGCTTTTCCAAGTTATTTAGCATTTAATCCTCACAGTTAGGACCCCATTCTTAAGACTCCTAGTGATACTGATCAAGGTTCTTGGCCTTCCCCATCAATAGAAATTGAGGCCAGACAAGAAATTCAGGCAAGGGTTTATTTGGGGCACTGCTACAGCAAGGGGAGCGAGAACAAACAACGGGTTCCCTTGCTTGCTCATTCCCTGAGGGGGAGCACCCTTGTTCCTTACATGGGATGAGAGTAGGGATGTGTCCAAGAGTCTGGCCTGAGAAGTGGATTAGGTGTTTTGCCCACCCCTCTGGTGGTTTTGAGTGCAAGGGGCATGCTCAATATGCTGCTTTTGTTCCCAACACCCTGTTTTTGCTCCTAGCTCTTCTGAAGTGGTAGTAGGGATTTTTTTGGTCGTTTTGTATCTTTTGCCCAGAATTTGCCCCAACTGCACTACACACAGTCATTTTCCCTCCCATATAGTTTCTTTCTCTTTTGTTGCTGGAGGAGAGGTTTGTCCAGGTATAAGCACTGCAGCAAATGGTCCCAGGTCCTGGCCTGCCTCACTAGGATACCGTTAGAGCCCACAATTAGGTTTATTATTTCACTCATTTTGTAGCTGAGAGAGCTGAATTTAGGGATGCAAAGTAATTCACCCAAAGTCACATAGCTAAATAGTGGTGGAGTAGGATTTGAACTGGAGAAGGCAATGGCACCCCACTCCAGTACTCTTGCCTGGAAAATCCCATGGATGGAGGAGCCTGGTGGGCTGCAGTCCATGGGGTGGTGAAGAGTCGGACACAACTGAGAGACTTCACTTTTCACTTTCATGCATTGGAGAAGGAAAGGGCAACCCACTCCAGTGTTCTTGCCTAGAGAATCCCAAGGACAGGGGAGCCTGGTGGGCTGCCATCTATGGGGTGGCACAGAGTTGGACCCGACTGAAGTGACTTAGCAGCAGCAGCAGCAGCAGGATTTGAACACAGGTCTGCTTGATTCCCAAACCTACTCTTTGAGCCACTGCACAATACTTGTGTGTACAAAAAAGTATATGCAAGTGAATTAAACCTTAAGAAATGCACATTCTTTTCCCCATTGCTGTTTGTGTTCTGCTTAGCTTGCTGTAGGCACTTTGTGCATTCCTTTATTATCTTTACTTATTGCATTGTATTATTAGTTTATGTTTATTTTCTTTTTTATCAGTGGCTCTTGAGTTTCTTGTGCAGTAAAAGATGGTGATGGCCATCATGAATCTCTTTGAGGATTTATCAAGGTTAGGACCTCTCTCATGCAAACTGTGTAGGCATTTAGGCTGGATTAATGCTTCAATGATGACTTATGTAATATTATACATTTTCCCCATCAAAATATAATTTGGGTATCCTTAGATTTTCTAGACATGTGAGATCACTCTTTTATTTAGTATCTTAATACTGAATACTTCATAAAGGAAATTTAGTCTCTTTCATAAAACATCTCAGTGCTTGCTGTAAATGCTTCTGAGTCTTTTTTGCCACATGTTACCTCTGGGTGCAGCTGCAGACAGCTCCAGAATGAGTTCTGGATACCTCTGGGTGCAGCTGCAGACAGCTCCAGAACGAGCTCTGGAGAGTGGTTGACACGCTTAGTGAGTACCTGAGCATAGCTTGAGGTAATTTAAGAAGGGAAAAGGGGAAAACTAATAGTTCTTTTCCCCCAGATTTCTTATTGGATACTCTACGTGATATACAGCCATCTTGTTGAATAAATAATAAATGGATGAATGAAAGGATAAATCTACAGACCCTTTAAATATTAATGAACCAGGTGGTTCAAATCCATGCACAAGACTGTAAAGTCCTGAAGGGCAAAGTTTTTTCTATATTCTTTACCATTCTATGAAAGTGAAAGTGTTAGTTGCTCAGTTGTATCTGACTCTTTGCGACCTCGTGGACTGTAGCCTGTCAGGCTCCTCCATTCATGGGATTTTCTAGGCAAGAATACTGGAATGGGTTGCCATTTCCTTCTCCAGGGGATCTTCCTGATGCAGGGATTGAACCCGGGTCTCCCACGTTGCAGGCAGACTCTACCATCTGAGCCACCAGGGAAACCATTGTATACCTATAAACTAATGCTAAAAAACTATTTGTTGAATATATTAATAGAATAAATCCATTAGCTAAGTATGTTGGTACAAAAAAGAGAAAATTAGGGCCTCTTTTTAAAACTTCTTCTTTTAAAATCAGGCCATTTTGAATTTATTTTTGTGTATGGTGTTAGAAAGTGTTCTAGTTTCATTCTTTTACAAGTGATTGACCAGATTTCCCAGCACCACTTTTTTTTTTTTTTAGGGCTGTGATTTTTATTTGTTTATTTATTTTAAATTTTATTTTATTTTTAAACTTTACATAATTGTATTAGTTTTGCCAAACATCAAAATGAATCCTCCACAGGTATACATGTGTTCCCCATCCTGAACCCTCCTCCCTCCTCCCTCCCCATACCATCCCTCTGGGTCGTCCCAGTGCACCAGCCCCAAGCATCCAGTATCGTGCATCAAACCTGGACTGGCAACTTGTTTCATACATGATATTTTACATGTTTCAATGCCATTCTCCCAAATCTTCCCTCCCTCTCCCTCTCCCACAGAGTCCATAAGACTGTTCTATACATCAGTGTCTCTTTTGCTGTCTCGTACACAGGGTTATTGTTACCATCTTTCTAAATTCCATATATATGCGTTAGTATACTGTATTGGTGTTTTTCTTTCTGGCTTACTTCACTCTGTATAATAGGCTCCAGTTTCATCCACCTCATTAGAACTGATTCAAATGTATTCTTTTTAATGGCTGAGTAATACTCCATTGTTGTCTTTAATCCATTGTAAATTCTTGCCTCCTTTGTCAAAGATAAGGTGTCCATATGTGCGTGGATTTATCTCTGGGCTTTCTATTTTGTTCCATTGATCTATATTTCTGTCTTTGTGCCAGTACCATACTGTCTTGATAACTGTGGCTTTGTAGTAGAGCCTGAAGTCAGGTAGGTTGATTGGCATTGAAACATGTATAATATCATGTATGAAACGAGTTGCCAGTCCAAGTTCAATGCACGATACTGGATGCTTGGGGCTGGTGCACTGGGACGACCCAGAGGGATGGTATGGGGAGGGAGGAGGGAGGAGGGTTCAGGGTGGGGAACACATGTATACCTGTGGCGGATTCATTTTGATATTTGGCAAAACTAATACAATTTTGTAAAGTTTAAAAATAAAATAAAATTAAAAAAATAATAATAAAATCAGGCCATAGGCTGTTAAAAGAATATTTCCAAATACAAGAGCATTATTTGCCCCAAAGAGAATAATGCCATTACCTCTTCAATGCTGTTTATATAATATCACACTTTCTCACTTATCACATTTCTAGTTATTTTTTATGTAATTGCCTTTTCCATTATAAAGTGAGCTTATACACTTGATGAAAGTAGGAAAAACTTTTATCTGTATACCGCTGTATTTCCAGGTTTTGGATGGAGGCAATAAATATTTGTTGAGTGAGACCTATTTAATCGATGAATGGATGATTAAGTCAATCAATTGATCCATTCATGGACTATGGGTTGGCTTAGATGATAAACATCTTGCAAAGGTTTATTCTGTTTTGTATTCCTGACCTAAACCATGGAATCTGGCATGAGTAGGTGTTTGATAGATGCTTGTTGAATGAAATAAATACATGTATAAATGAGTCTTGGATAAGCCCTTACTGTCCAACTTGGGACTCTTTGTTTATGAAGGTAGGGGCCATTAGTAATTATGCCAGGATATCAAGCATAGACCAGAATTTCCCAGACACACTGGGAAGTTCGGTCACCCTGTGGATAAAGATGATACCAAAGTAGATTTTTGTTTAGGGAAAGTACAAGAAAATATCATTATAATGCAGTTCCCCTGAACATTTTTTTAAAATCTCACCCTATGCCATAAATTAAACAATTAAGTTACACCTAATATTTACTTCAACATTCAGAAAACGAAGATCATGGCATCTGGTCCCATCACTTCATGGGAAATAGATGGGGAAACAGTGGAAACAGTGTCAGACTTTATTTTTGGGGGCTCAAAAATCACTGCAGATGGTGACTGCAGCCATGAAATTAAAAGACGCTTACTCCTTGGAAGGAAAGTTATGACCAACCTAGATAGCATATTCAAAAGCAGAGACATTACTTTGCCAACAAAGGTCCGTCTAGTCAAGGCTATGGTTTTTCCAGTGGTCATGTATGGATGTGAGAGTTGGACTGTGAAGAAGGCTGAGTGCTGAAGAATAGATGCTTTTGAACTGTGGTGTTGCAGAAGACTCTTGAGAGTCCCTTGGACTGCAAGGAGATCCAACCAGTCCATTCTGAAGGAGATCAGCCCTGGGATTTCTTTGGAAGGAATGATGCTAAAGCTGAAACTCCAGTACTTTGGCCACCTCACGCGAAGAGTTGACTCATTGGAAAAGACTCTGATGCTGGGAGGGATTGGGGGCAGGAGGAGAAGGGGATGACAGAGGATGAGATGGCTGGATGGCATCACTGACTCGATGGACATGAGTCTGGGTGAACTCCGGGAGTTGGTGATGGACAAGGAGGCCTGGCGTGCTGGGATTCATGGGGTCACAAAGAGTCGGACACGACTGAGCGACTGAACTGAACTGAATATTTACTTTGGAAATCCCAAGATCCTTTCTATTTCCTAAAAGTCCTGAAAACTGGAAGACAGGCTCAAAACAGGCTGGAGAGCAACTGGGCTTTTGTCTCCTGGCCTGATACATAAATCATAAATCATTACAACAATTTGTGTTTTGTTTCACTAACCTTTGGGAAGAGAATAAACATCCTCTGGGAATGCTGCTCTCCTAAAATTCTTGCTTACTGCAAATGTTCCCAGCCTGCTTTGGTCTAAAGTTTCTTCTTAAGGTGTCTCTGGATCATAGCACAGCCTTCAGTTCTATCCACCTTAGAACTAGATCTATTTACATAGCTCAGACTATTAATAGAACTAGCTAATCTCTAGAGCCAGTGATGGTGGGAATGAATGGGGGCCACAATTTCATTCTGGTTTATGGGCTTCTTCTCCTGTTTGTGGATCGCAGAATCTTCTAGTCAAGCTAGCTTTCAGGCAGTGTGAAAGGGTGACCTCAGAGTTAAAAGACAAGGCTGTGGGCTGAAGTCATAGTTTGCTGCTCAGATAGCTATGTGACCCTTTCTGGGCCTCTTTTTACTCCTGTGTAAAGAGTCATGTTGTAAAGATCACAATATTAAGGGAACCTTAATGTGAAGGTGATATATAAACTGTGAAGGACAGTACAGAAACTGTGAAGGCCTAAACAGATCAGCATCCTATAGCTGCTCTGGACATCATCCATGATAATATTAGGGCACTGCCAGGTTCTATGATACTGCCTGTACTTCTCTTTAGAAAACATTTACTAATGTCCTTATTGTTCAGTCACTAAGTCATGCCCGACTCTTTGTGACCCCATGAACTACTGCACGCCAGGCTTCTCTATCCTTCACTATCTCCCAGAGATGACTCAAACTCATGTCCATTGAGTCAGTGATGCCATCCAACCATCTCATCCTCTGTCACCTTCTCCTCCTGCCCTCAATCTTTCCCAGCATCATGGTCTTTCCCAGTGAGTCAGCTCTTCTCATCAGATGGCCAAATGTCAGGGAAATCTAGTAATCATAAGAAAATTTTGTCTAATTTTTGACACTCTAACTTGACAGTAATGAAATCATATTGTATATGTTCTTAGATTTTACTTCTTTTTACCATAATATTCCTATAACTTAATTATTTTTCATGTTGCTCTGTATGGCGAAAATACATCCATCTTCTATGGCTTTTTCTTTTTTGTTGTTGTTATTACAAACAACAGTCCTATGAACATCCTTTTACATGTGTCCTTGTGTGAAAGTGCAAGTATTTAAGGGAAAATTTTGCATTATAAATAATTCACATCTTTAGTTTTACTAGATTATATCTAATTATTTTCTTCAATGGAGAAGATAAGTTGATATATCCAGTAAGAGCATGTGAATTTTCTAATTCCTACACATCCTAGCCAACACTTGATATTGCTCAACTTTTTAATATTTGCCAATCTAGTGGTTATAAATGGTACTGCATTATGGTTTTAATTTGTATTCTCCTGATTACAAAAGAGGGTAATTTTTATTTAATACCTTTATCCACAATTTGGATTCCCTACTCTGAAGTGCCTCATTACATGTTATGCCTATTTTTTTACTTGATTATCTTTTTCTTATTGATTTGTTGGTGCTCTTTTTTTTTTAATTTTATTTTATTTTCAAACTTTACATAATTGTATTAGTTTTGCCAAATATCAAAATGAATCCACCACAGGTATACATGTGTTCCCTATCCTGAACCCTCCTCCCTCCCCATTCCATCCCTCTGGGTCGTCCCAGTGCACCAGCCCCAAGCATCCAGTATCATGCATCGAACCTGGACTGGCAACTCGTTTCATACATGATATTTTACATGTTTCAATGCCATTCTCCCAAATCTTCCCACCCTCTCCCTCTCTCACAGAGTCCATAAGACTGTTCTATACATCAGTGTCTCTTTTGCTGTCTCGTACACAGGGTTATTGTTACCATCTTTCTAAATTCCATATATATGCGTTAGTATACTGTATTGGTGTTTTTCTTTCTGGCTTACTTCACTCTGCATAATAGGCTCCAGTTTCATCCACCTCATTAGAACTGATTCAAATGTATTCTTTTTAATGGCTGAGTAATACTCCATTGTGTATATGTACCACAGCTTTCTTATCCATTCATCTGCTGATGGACATCTAGGTTGCTTCCATGTCCTGGCTATTATAAACAGTGCTGCGATGAACATTGGGGTACACGTGTGTCTTTCCCTTCTGGTTTCCTCAGTGTGTATGCCCAGCAGTGGGATTGCTGGATCATAAGGTGCTCTTTATATTTTCTGGACACTAATGAATTGTTAGTAGTTTGTGGCAACTATCTTCTCTCAACTTGTGGTTTGAGTTTCAGTGAATTAAAAAAATTTTTTTATGTTGGAAAAAGCTTTTTTGTTTTTTTCCCCTTGTCAAATTTAACTCTTCTAATGGTTAACCATGTGTGTCACATTTAAGAAAACATTTACTACTTTGGCTCATAAAATATTCTCCTGTAATATCCTCTAAGATATGTAGAATGTTGCCTTTTGCATTTGTCTTTAATTCACTTGGAATGAATTTTGGTATATGATATGAGATGGGACAAATTTAATTTAACTTTCCTATGAATAACTAGTTGTCCCAATGCCTGTTTTTGGAAAGGCCATCCTTTACTGCATTTGCAGTGTAGGCTCAGATTTCCATGTATCCGTGGGTCTATATTTCCAAGTAGCATTTTAAAAAAGAGAAAGAATCAATCTCACTGAAGCTCTCGTTTATTGAGAGCTTAGTTTGGAACTCTGCTAAAAGCTTTTTATATGCATTGTTTTATTTGACCCCCAAATAATCCTGTTGAGATTGATGGGCACTATTCATTTTATCCTCATTTTACTTATGAGTAAACTGAATCACATACATGAATTTCATAAATTAAGTACTCAACATTTCCTAATAAGGAGTGGAGACTGGCAATGAACTCTATATGAAAGACATGTTTATTTTTCAAGGCACTGTTTGAGTTTGAGAAACCAGAATGTATCCCTAAACCCCTGAGTTTTTAAAATGCCTTTTTGAAGCTTTAAATTTTATTTCAAATACAGTCTCAGTGGGGGAAACGATGTGAGCACACTTCCTGCTCACCTCTTCTCCTGCCATGCTGTCTCAAAAAGCTTTGTATGGAGTATTTTGCCAGAATCTACTTGTTTTATAAGGATTAGCACATTCATTCAACATGAAGCAAAACTGTTTAACTCACAGATACTTTAAATGAATGTGCTTCTTAATGCTTGCATTTGGGTAATTGAGTCAGCTTTATAGGGCTTTACTATTACTTTTAACATAGGTGATGATTAAAAATGCATTTAATGTATTCATTTCAACCTAAGCCTGAGACATTTAGTGTAATATATGTCTAAAAACCCCACTGGGCACCAGAATTCTTTTATTACAGAAATTCCATCTGTAGAGGAAATAATTGATCACTAGGATTATTTTCTACTCAGAAAGATCTCATCTGTTAATGAAATGACGAAGGCACACCCTGTACGTAAAGTCTGAATATTCATATGCTTTTGTGCACACACACACTGGTTCAGTTTTAGGGCTAATTAACATTTTTTGTAACTTTATGCACCTTGCCCCACCCACACAGACATATAGAATAAAATAAAATCTTAATTGGTCATTAAGTTGGAGATTTGTAATGTACGGATGACTTTCCTTTTCTGAAAGGTCAGATGAATTTTGAGAAAGAGCAAATTCCAGAAGACCAAAGCTTAGAGAAAAATTTCCTGTCTTTGCTATGATTTTCCTGTTAGACCTTAGTTTGCTGTAGTTTTTTTCTGTATTTTTCATTCTGGCATTTTTAAAATGAGGAGAATCATACAGTCATAACATGTCAGAACTGTATGAAACCTTAAAAATCTCATTCATGGATCCATAAGACCTTTGGAAGGTAAAAATATTTTTTTGTAATAATACTAGGATGCTACCTGTCTCTTTACTCTTATCATTCAGTGAGTTTCCCAGAGGCTACATGGCATGTGTTATCACAACAGATAGAATGTAGACAAAGAAGAGAGAATCCAGCTGTCTTCCACTTACCAGACAGGAAAAAGATGTGCAGAAATGCAGGAGAGTTGCTTTTACAATTGTTTTCTGGTTTGGAAAATCTCATTATTTTTCAGTAATATTGTTTTAATGTTAACCTGCATTGGTTTTTTTTTAATGTTACCCTTAAACTAATAAATAGTTTAAAAATTTCTCAGTTTTAATTACTAACATAATAAAATCGATTGAGATAACTCACAAAATAAAAGCTCTTTTTGGTCCTCGATAATTTTTAAGAGTGTAATGGGGTCCTGAGACCAAAAAAATAAAGTTTAGAAACTTTCATCTATTTTAACTTAATGTCATCATTTTGCAGTAAAGAAATGGAAACCTTGACTTCCTCAAGGGCGTAGTTGTTGCATTCAAATCAGCATTTTGTTCTCTTCTCTCTATTGACTTTGCTAATCATTTCTCATGTAGGTATGTATCTGTGGTGCTGCCATATATACTTCTGCCTGGAGCATGATCATAGCTTCACAGAGAGTATTCACTGAGTCAATGGTTATTATGAATTTCTAGTAATCATTCTAGTATGTTCTTCAAAGGGTATATGTAGGAGATTCCAGCACAGAGCACTTGATATTGATTTTTACCATTTCCACAAAAAGATTAAGAGTAATTTAGTAATAGTCAATCCTAGTACCCAAGCAAAATCACTGTGAACATTTTTGAGTAATGCTTTTTTTTTGGTGTGGTTTGCCAATTTGAGTACTACCCTATATTTTAATGAGTTTTAATCCTAATTAACTAGCCGTGTATAATACCTGTAACTGGGTGGTTTGCTTGTGACAGCACTTTCAAAGCTGTTTTGAAATCTTGGCACATGCCAGTGGTCATTATGTGCTACTGAGCATCTCTGCTTTGGGGTAGGACAGGTGGGAAAACTGTTCAATGATTCTCCCAGCAAAGCATCCCAAACATGTAAACAGTTTGGCCATTGTTAACAGTGCCAAGACATAACAGCTTTTGCTGCTGCTTTAAATTATCATATATAAAAGCAGGAGACTATGAATGTGAAGGGAAGGACATAAATAACAAAACAGCTTCTTAGCTAGCAAATTAGTTGAAGAACCGCAAGGGCAAGATTTTCCCTAGTCTTCAGAATCCATATGATGATTCACTTGGAATTTAGAATTTAAGGTTCAGATTGAATAAGTGATTAATCTCACTCATAATTAAAGAAATACAATGAAAATACAGTAACAATAATGCAGTGTCTTAGCTTTTAGCTCAGCAAGGATTAAAAGGTTGCATAATAGTGTTGCTAAGAAATGTAAATAAAAATAGCCATTTAGAAAAGGCAATATACTAATACAGTTATGTAAAGTTTAAAAATAAAATAAAATTAAAAAAAAGAAAAGGCAATATGTTGATGTCTAGCAAAATTAAAAGGCATATGTGTATATCCATTTACTGAACAGATTCCCTCTGTACTGAAACATCTATGCAAGTTTGCAAAATACATGTACAAGGATGTAGTATCATTGTTTGTAACAGTAAAAATCAAGTGATGGAAATATGCATCAATGGGGACCATTTTTTAGTAAGTTCTATTATATCCAGGCAATCAAATCTAATGAAATCATTCAAAGAATTGAAGAAGAGATATAGGCACTGATCTCTAAGATATGTTGCTAAGATGTAGCAGGCTTCCATTTGTGCAAAGGCACAGTGTTAGTTGCTCAGTTGTGTTTGACTCTTGGTGACACCAGGGACTGCAGCCCCCCTGGCTCCTCTGTCCATAGGATTCTCCAGGCAATAATACTGGAGTGGGCTACCATTTCCTTCTCTAGGGGATCTTCCTGACCCAGGGATTGAACCTGGGTCTCCCACATTGCAGGCAGATTCTTTACCATCTGAGCCATCAGAAGCAGGGTGTATGAGTAAATTGCATGTATTCTTGTGTATAGTATAAAGTTTCTAGAAGAATAAATAAGAAATTGTCTATACTGGTTATATCTGAAGGATAATTCATAGGTTGGGGTCAGGGAAGAAGGTAAAAGAGCCTTTCCCTTTTTGATAGATTATGTTCATGTGTTCCTATAAGGGAGGAGGGTTCAGGGTGGTGAACACATGTATACCTGTGGTGGATTCATTTTGATATTTGGCAAAACTAATACAATTATGTAAAGTTTAAAAATAAAATAAAATTAAAAAAAAAACCATTTCAATAAAAAACCTTTAAATTTTTATATTTTTAGATCCAGGAATACAACTTTATGGAATTAATCTTATAGAAATGGTTATGTATTATTAAGAACCCTGGTCCTAAGATGGTCTTTTGGCATTGTTACTAAATAAAGTATTAGAAGCAATGTAAGTGACCAATCATGGAATTAGGTTACATGATTTATATTATTATTAAAAATGATATTTTGAGAGAATATTTATATTCTTTGTTAGACGGTGCCCCTTAAAGTATGTGTACTATAACTCAGATATCTGGGATGAGATATATCCAAACATGATTAGTGGTAGACTAATGAATGATTTTTATTTTCCTTTTTTTTTTTTTAAATCTGTATTTCCCAAGTGCTCTAAACACACACACACGTACAACCCAGGTTATTTTTTTAAAAAGTAAAAGCTAAGATATTTAGATATTGCTGCTAAGAGTAAATTAATCTCTTAGCACCATCAGAACATCTGTTTCCATATTTTCATAACCTGACTCCATTTTCTTAGTTTAGTAATGCTACTTACTGCTTGGCTTACATGCCATGGAATTCCCATATAACTGATGCATTCATAAACCTGTCTATTCAGCAGTCAATTCCTTTAATAAAAGTATGTTGGAGCTTGTGTAGTGAGATATTCGGGGGAAAGTATTTTTATATTGTACTTTCATTTGTGCACCTAAACTATGTTAAATGATCTATGCAATTCAATATGGTTTGTCAATATTCTGTTGATGCTACTCTGGCATTTTATGTTGTGGTTGTTCAGTTGTTAAGTTGTGTCTGACTCTTTGCTTCCCCATGGACTGAAGCATTTCAGGCTTCCCTGTCCATCACTATCTCTTGCAGTTTGCTCAAACTCAGGTCCATTGTTTTGGTGGTACCATCCTACCATATCATCCTCTGTCACCCCGCTTCTCCTCCTGCCCTCAATCTTTTCCAGCATTGGGGTCTTTTCCAATGAGTTGGCTTTTCACATCAGGTGGCCAAAGTATTGGAGCTTCAGCATCAGTCCTTCCAATGAATATTTAAAGTTGATTTCCTTTAGGATTGACTGGATTTGATCTCCTTGCAGTCCAAGGGATGGATTTTATTTATTTTGTTAAGACAGAAAAACTGTGAAGCACTGTTATTAACTTTATAAAAATTCAGGTACTAGGTGGTAGAACCTTAATTGCATAGTTATAAAACAGTACATCATGACTTTCTGATTTTCCCTGATCACAGAGCAGTGCTAATGTGTGAGCTGTCCTCTTCTAGGCTGGACTGAACCATGTCATTAAAAAGTGTCTGCCAACCCAACCCAACACTAATAAAGATACATTTAGAAGGGCACTCAAATATTAGAAAGTCTTTATAGTAGGAGAAATGAAAAGAACGTATGCTTTCAAACAATGCTTTAAAATACATACAGCTTTACTGTAACTTCTCCCTTCCAACTTTATAAGGTGCTTTATTTAAACAAATTTGAGCTCAGGAAATAATTTGGCATTTCTCTGCCCCCATGAACACACTCTGTCTCTCTGTATTCTGTGATAAGGCGATAATGTCCATTACAGAATCTCTGGTGGCCATCCTGTCAATTCTGAGAATGATATTTGCCTTGTGAGCTACAGTTTTTGCACAGAAATATGAGGTGTGGGCTTCAAGTGTCATATCAACTGAAATCCAATATTCTCTACTTACCATTAGTTTCTACTTAATAAATTGGTAATCATACTCAAAGACAATGCAGTTTTACAGTCCTGTTTGAACACTCTACCTGCACATTAGCTTAACAATGACTTCATCCCACAAAGGCATTCATGGTGGTAAGGACAACTTTTCAGATACTGTTATTTCTATATTATGAAGCATGTGCATATATAGCTTTATTTATATTTACATATACACGCAACAAGTGTTCCACACATAGAATTTGAAAGTGGGTATAGGCAGAAATACAAGCCCAATTTTCTAAATAACATTTAGCTAAGTTTGGTCACTTATGCGATCCTTATTCATTTAATATTGGGTTCTATTTCCATAGGATGTAATTTTGGAACTTGGGGGTTTGGCTACTATTCTCATCTAAAAATATCTCAGATAAACAGCTTCAAGTACAAACAGTGTTGTTAGCAGTAATTTCAGTGCTTTAGTACAGAAACTGTCTCTTCCTGCATTTAATCATTGTCTGCCCTGGCACACAGGAGCCCTGCATCATTACTTGGTGACCCCAAGCAGTGCAGCACTGAGCTTGACAGTTTCCATATGGCGTGTCACACTAGGGGAAATAGGGAAGTGAAGAATGCTGAGAGCGCACCTTCTTCCCTCCACATTGAGAAAGGAAATGATGCTGGCAGCTGTCTATCCATAGAGACATTTTAGCAGGTTAAAACTTCATCCTCACACCGTCAAATGCCAGTGGTGGCACTTGCTGGTTTGTTTGTTTATGGTTTACATTGAAAGAAACTCAGCAGGATGAAACCCATGTCAGTTCTCTTGGGATGAAACAGTAAACCGACCTCACGATTCAGACATCTGCCTCCCATATTTGCATATTTACAGTGAACATGGTTTGGGGGCTTGACAGATGGATCTTTCCCTCCATTTTTTACTTCTTTGGAGAATTGACAAGTCCTTAGAGATATACCTGTTTGGGGGGTGGGAGGGGGCAATTGCATTTGTCTAGAACCTCCATCTTGATTGCTTTGTTCTTTTAGACAGTCAAGTTAGGAGGTGCTAGAATGATAATTGGAAGTGGGACAGGACGTGATGAGAAGAATTTTATTCTTTTGCTGCATCCTTAAATATTTAATGCTTCTTACCTTGGAGGATGTTGCAGTAGCCTCCAGTGGGAACTCTTAGTATTGGTTCTGATTTACTCAAATCAAAACTATGCTAAACCAAACCAAACAAAATGTAAAGGAACCAGGTCAGTATTTTTGTATATTTCTGCCTTCATACGCTATAAGTGATGTATGTTCTTTAGAAAAGCAACAAGAAAGTGATACGCATGAGGGATATAGGATGATTGTTTATGTTTTTCATTTTCCTGCAGGAAATAGATCATTCATTTTGTTCTAAGATGAGCTAGAAAGTGTATCATCCCAAGGTCTTTACAAATCAGAGATCAGATGTACCCGTGGACTCTCAATTTGCATTCGTAATGGGAAATTTTTTACAGCTTCTTAAATATGCCAGTATTCAGTATGATTAGGGGGAAATGTGGTGGTAAGAAAGAACAGCAAAAATCATACTCTTAGGCTGACACTGAGGCTTTTTTACATGCAAAAAAAAACACAAAAAATCAAGCAAGTTTCTGCACTTTTGATCAGTTCAGTTCAGTTCAGTTCAGTCTCTCAGTCGTGTCCGACTCTTTGAGACCCCATGAATCGCAGCACGCCAGGCCTCCCTGTCCATCACCAACTCCTGGAGTTCACTCAAACTCACATCCATTGAGTCGGTGATGCCATCCAGCCATCTCATCCTCTGTCGTCTGTTGATAGAAAAATGCAATTTTTTTTTTCACAAAAAACTTAAAGCAATTGCCTATTTCTGCAGAAACTTGAGCCCCTATGGCTCTTTGGACCCATGGCAGGATTGTGGAGTGGTGTCTGCCCAGCAGTAAGTGAAGGCAGGCACAGAACAGTGAGTTGCAGAGGCTATAGGGAGACGAAGAGCTGGAGCCTGGAGGCAGACCTCTCCATAGAAGATGCGAGGAGACACAGCTGTAGAAGGAGGGAGGGCGGTAAAGTGACACGATAGCTGGGGCAGATTGGGTGGCCCCACAGGAGATCGAGTAAGGAGTGATGGACGTGTCCTGAAAAGTAGATGGGAGCCTAAATTTGGTCCTAATGGCAAAATCAGCAAGACAAACAGCAGCATCAAAATTGAGGATTTGAGAGTCTCACAGTGGCTTCCCATTGCCCACTAGAAAAAAATCCAAAGTCTTACCAGGCAGAAGTCCTTTAAAATCCTCTCTTACTGTCCCCTCCAGCCCCATCGTTCTCTCCACTTGCCTATTGCTTGCTATGCTCCAGCAAATTCATCTGCCTATGGTTCTTCCAACAACTCAAGCTTTTTTCCTCCTCAGGTCCTCTCCACATGCTGTTTCCTCTGCCTGGAATCCTGTTTTTCCCCATACTTCACCTCCACTGTCCTCAACGTGGCTGACTCCTACTTCCCCTTCACGTCTCAGCTGTCATGCAACCTTCTTCAGAGAGATCTTTCCTGACCTTCTAATTTATAGGACTGTAACCCTTGCCCAGTTACACTGTGTCACTATTGTCTCGAGTCCTCTACCTGTCACTTGTGTGAACCAGGTCCTACCATCCTCCCCAACATAAATGCTGCCTGCGAGCCAGAGAGGTCAAGTAAGTTGTCCCAACTATGCACTAGCAAAGGGTTTATCAGCCAGGATTCCCACAAGGGAGAGACAGTACACTTGGATTTGCCTGACTTAAGGAGCCCTTAAACCTGAAGAGGAAGGAAATAGACACAGCTGTGTGGAAAATGTCACCTACAAAAGACTGAGACATGTAACCAGCCCAAGGTGACCCTGCAGAGAGGGAGGCAGGACTAGGGAAAGAGGACCACACTCTCCTTTCTCCCTATTTTCCTGCTGGTGCTCCATGCTGGAAAGCAGGCAGGAAAGGCAGCCAGTGATGTGATCTACATCAGCCCCCTAGGGACACAGAACAGGCTAAGAAGGGTCCATGTGGAGGCAAGCAGCAAAGGAACAGGGATTTGAACTTCATGTGGTTTCATAACAGATACTCTTAACAATGGTGCATGTTTCTTTTTCTGATATGTGTGTGTATGTGTCTGTATGTGTTAGTCGCTCAGTTGTGTCTGACTCTTTGCAACACCATGGACAGTAACCCGTTAGGCTCTTCTGTCCATGGAGTTCTCCAGGCATGAATACTAGAGTGGGTAGCCATTTCCTTCTCCAGCGGATCTTCCCGACCCAGAGATTGAACCCACGTCTCACACATTGCAGGCAGATTCTTTATCATCTGAGCCACCAGGGAAGCCCCTCTCTCTGGTACAAAGTGCTTAACCCAGACTGATTCTAATGTAATGAGGACCTGAAAGGTCAGTGAGGAGTTGCTGTTCTTTCTGCATGCATTGAAAAGCAGAGTAAGGTGAATATTGCTAACCATCCTTCTCTGTAGGGGAGAGCTAAGGACCACTTATTAATTAAGTTGGCCTTTTGAGAGGTGAGGGCGAGGCGGCCTCTTTATTTTTTTCCCTCTTGTAGCTCATTATGTTTCCTAGAATGGGTTGAGTCTTGCAGCTGCTGGAGATGACTCTCCAGGTAATTTCAGACTTGCACTCGGTGGCCAGCCTGAGTTTAATTTTGCTGCCTCATTACATTCTGTCCCATCCCTGCAGAATAGGAGGGGCATTCATGTAGGAGAACTCATTCCATTCCCATAGCAGAGCTCCAGTGAGATAGAATGCCCAGCTCTCTCCTAGAAGGTCATTTTCTTCTTTCCTAATGGAGCTTCATTTGAAAAGACCCTGATTCTGGGAAAGATTGAAGGTGGGAGGAGAACGGGACGACAGAGGATGAGATGGTTAGATGGTATCACCAACGCAATGGACATGAGTTTGAGTAAACTCTGGGAGTTGGTGATAGACAGGGAAGCCGTGCTGCAGTCCATGGGGTCACAAAGAGTCGGACATGACTGAGCGACTGAACTGAATGGAGCTTCAGGAACATATGGGAAGACAGGCAGCATAAACATTTAGGTATATCTGTGCTCCAAGGCTGATTCACACAGAGGATCAGCAACCTGCATAAGTTTAGCCTACGAGGGCAGCTGTGATAGTTGTGGGAATGGTGACTGATTTCCATTATGTAGTTATTTATCAAGCGCTTACCATGGGCCAAACACTTGGGGCTATTATGATGAACAAAACAGTCGTGGTGTCATCATACTCTCAGAAGTTCACTTTTAACAATACAAATTGCCAGTTGAGATGGAAAGATGTGTCTTTGCCTCCCTTGGGAAATATGAGAGAGAGCAAAGAATCGAGTTTAAAAACATCATAGATGTGAGAGATATGAAAAACCATATGGCATAATAGCCTTTTAAATAACCATTACATAAAACCTGATGGTTAGATATATATTGGTGAGATGCATATATTCCATATGGCATATGTGCATTGTGCTTTTTATCACATAACTTGAATGTACATTTAGCTGTGTCCCATCTTAATGAGAGGGATTTCTTGCTTTCTTTATACTCTCAGAATTCTCTCCAATTTTGCTGGGAGAGATGATGATAGCAACAGTAAGTCCCTCCATTAAGGATGCTCACTTTTTGCAGAGTTTCACCTTATTTTCACTGCTTAGCAGTGACTCTTGGAATTTACACATCTTTACAGTTTTCCAGACAATGAAAAGAAAGCTTCTCTAGAAGCACAAAACTTTGAAAATTCTCTGGGAATGACCGCAATTCTCAACGTGACTTTGTGACCAATGTGAGTATCACCTAGACAGTCTAATGGGGCTTCCCTGGTGGCTCAGATGGTAAAGAATCTGCCTGCAATGCGGGAGACCTGGGTTCAATCCCTGGGTTGGGAAGATCCCCTGGAGGCGGGCATGGCAACCCACTCCAGTATTCTTGCCTGGAGAATCCCCAGGGACAGAGGAGCCTGGAGGGCTACCATCCATGGGGTCTCAAAAAAGTTGGACACAACTGAGTAACTAAGCACAGACAATCTAATAAACAGCTATGGAGCACTCAGCATCTGTAAGGCAGGCAACCGGTTGGCGGGGAGGTGGGGGGGACTGGGGCCTGTGGGTTAAGAGTGCAGGCTCTGAAATTAGATATGTCAAAACCTTAGGCAGACTGTTTAATCTCCAAAGTCTCCATTTCCTTCTCTTTAAGTGGAAATAATATGAATATCTCCTTCAAAATTTAGTTGTGAAGATCAATGACTTACCTAGCATGGTGCCCAGCACACATAAACACTCGGTAGGCATCAGTTAATTCTGCCAGTCTTCTCATCATCACGTTAGTTATATCTGATTCCCTCTTCTTAAATAAGTGGGACCCCAGGATACTTATATCCCCCAAGGGATTTCCTGCTCAAGGTTGCCTTTGTCAGATGCCATCAACAGAGGTAAGTTTTATATCAGCAGTAGTTTCAAGGGGAAAAGCATAAAGGAACAATCCAAGAGGTCAGTCAATGGACAAAAAAATAAAAAAACCCATAAGATCAAATGTTTAGAGGAGAAGGTAGAAGCTGAGTCCAGAGAAGTGACCTAAGACACAGTGTCTTCGTGTATCATAAGATTTGATTCATAACTAACATCCTATGACATGGATGTGCAAGAAGCCAGTAAAAGCAAGCATGACGTGCCCTGGGAAATAATGGTCAAGAATCTTAAATGCTACCTCATTGATGGGACACAGGCACTGCTCGCTGGGGTTCTGGGGAACCTGGGCTTACTGGGACTGGTATGGGAGAGCTAAAGAAAGAACACAACTGTCTGAGAGCAAGCATGTTTGGAATCAGATCTTAGAGACCAAATTTGCTTTCTTGGAAATAGGATCTAAAAGAGAAAGGTGAATGGAACAAGAGATGGCGTGAAATTGAGGAGTGAAGCACAGAAGATCTAGGACTTGTCCTATGAATTGCAAACTGGCACTCTGTCTGGATTCTGGCTCCATGTGGTTTGAGATAAAGTTGTGACTTCAACTGGAGCGGCAGATATTAGTAAGCCATGAGAGAGGCTCTAGGGCGGGAAGAGGAGAGAGTATGAAGCCTGTTCAAGGCATGCCAAGGGGTTTCAGTCCCTTTGACCCCTTCAGAATGAAAGAGAGAAGGACACAAAGATGAGGTGCTGATTTGGATGACATCCCGTGAAAGTTGGTTTCCAGAGACTCCTGAAGGCTTGGGCTTGGGGCTCAGGTACTAAGTCACCACACTCCCACACTAGAATTGGGCCCTGGGAGTGGGCCAGCTGTACCTGGGCCTGCAGCGCTGGAAGCCTCCTGAGAGTCCTTTTTCTCTTTTTCATCTGTCTTCCTAGTCTTACCATATGCTTGGCATGCAACACTCAGTATGTGTCTAATAGGTGAAAGGCTGATACCTCTTCCTGAAGGATGGCCTTAGGTAGGGCCTTCCGGGTGCTGCTTGCCCTAATGTTATAGCATCATTGGTGGTGTGCTGCTTTGGCCATCTGGAAGCCCACCTGGTCTCCTGGGAGATGCTTGGAGTAAAACCACTTCACACAGCACTGCCAACCCTGGCCATCAAGTATGGCCAGTGGAGGGCAGCAGAGGGCAACAGGCAGGTCCAGCTACTCAAGGGAACTTCCCTCTGGAGATCACTGAACCACCAGAAGATGTCTCTGGACAGAGGAACTGAGAATGCAGGGCTGACAGGGAAGTGTTCTTGAGCAACAAGAGGAAGAGTCAGTAGCACCTTGGGAGCAAGTTTGGGCTGTAGAGAAATTGAGGAGCTGCCCCCTTGAGAACTGTGAGCTAGGTTGGGGACTACAGAGGGAAACTAAAAACGTTAGCTGAGCACATGGAGAAGGGCACAGCTGGCACTGCCTCACAGTGCCTTTATGTCATGCAGACCACCAAGGTCATGGCTGAGTTGATGAGACCCACTTTCCGGAGGACCTCAAGGGGAACCTTACATGGCCTCTAGGCCCTTTTGTTGTTTCTTGTTGTTCAGTCACTAAGTCGTGTCCTACTCTTTATGACCCCACGGACTGCAGTGCACCACTTCCCTGTCCCTCACTGTCTCCCGGAGTTTGCTCAAATTCTTGTCTGTTGAGTCAGTGATGCCATCCAACCATCTCATCCTCTGTCACCCCCTTCTCCACCTGCCCTCAATCTTTCCCAGCACTGGGGGCTTTTCCAATGAGTTGGCTCTTCCCATCAGATGGCCAACTCTTTGCGACCCCATGGGCTGTAATCCACCAGGCTCCTCTGTCCATGGAATTCTCCAGGTAAGAATGCTGGAGTGGGTAGCCATTCCCTTCTCCAGGGGGATCTTTCTGATCCAAGGGTTGAACCTGGGTCTCCTGCATTGCAGACAGATTCTTTACCATCTGAGCCACCAGGGAAGCGCCATGGGCTCTTTACTTGCCTGGAGAATGCAGTGGCTCTGGAAAATCCCCTCCCCATATTCTTTTCCACAGTCCTCCCACCTCAACCACCCATTTCTGCCTCATATGTTTATTCTTTGGCAGGCTGAGGAGGCTAGTCCTACACTAAAGGAAAAATCCAGGTTTTCCTTGGCATCTCAGCAGCCGCTCTAGGGGCATCTACCTCATCTACCTAGCAGTTTAATGCTGTATAACTAGTGGCATTTAGGAGATGTTCCTCCCTTTACTGAGTTTCTGCTTACTGGCTAGGAGAGAGCTCTGGGATTTTTCTGGTGACTCACACGTCTTCACACCTCAAGTTGTTTTCCTGTCTCTCCTTACTATAGCTTCCCAGGAGAAAAGCCGTCTTTACACACACAAGGATAAAAATAATTATCCAAAAGTCTGAAAGAGAAGGAGTGAGATATACTCACTCTCTCAAGATTCCTCTTTCCTTTTTTTTTTTTTTTGTCTTTTAACCCTATTTGCCAGACAGCCAATGGGATCAATTGTTGTGAATTCCTTTTCTTGCCTTTGATGGTTAGAATTACTGACTGTAGGCATTGTGACTTATTTAAAAGAGAGAGAATGTCTGAATGTTCTATTTACCAAGTGTATTGGCCAGTGTATCTTATCAATGCCTTTGTGTTTTAATCATTTAATATTATTCCTCTTAGAAGCACCATAAATGTCCTTATTGGCTAGAACTTCATTGCCTGGTGAGGTATCTTCCTCATTTCCTTCTTTACATACTCAGCAACTCAATAGGTGCTACTGAATGAATGGGTGGGTGAGTGCCTATTTTATGATAAGTACCATCCCCTGGCATGTTGCAGTCCATGCAGTCACTAAGAGTCGGACTTGACTTGGTGACTGAACAACAGCAACAGTCATCCTCTTAGTTTATCCCAGGACCATTCATTTTTAAAAAACTAAACATAGGAAATAGTTGTGGTCGTATTCTTCCCTCTTTAAATAGATATAAGTGTGGGGTCGTCACCAAAGGAAAAGGTTTGAGGCTCTGTGAGCTCAGCCACCCATCTCATTTGGCTTTGGAAGCTCTGTACCTTGGGAAAGAGTATGACCCTATGAGGTCCTTCTCACTCTATTACTCCCAGAATTTAATGGTTCTTCCCTCTCATTGCCACAGTTACATCCTTGGCATTGGACATAATGGAGTTATTCTTGGTGACTTAGATGACAGAATCAGAATCCATCAGTAGATGGTCATTACAGAGAAACAAATATGGACTCAATTTAAATAAGCATTTGCGAACAGTTGAACCTCCCAAAGACAGATAAAGCTGATTCACAAGGGGATGGATGCCAATCACTGGGGTTTTAAGCAGAGGGTGGAAGGCCAGTTGTCGACACCAGTTCTCTCTGATGCTCAGATTGTAATGTCTTTTGTAGCCTTCAGGACACATAAGGATCATGGCCTTCTGGAATGGGCTTCTTATAAGTTCCTATTGATGCCTGCATCTTTAGCCAGTAGGATAGTGCAGTGCATCTTAGAGATAGGATCTAGCTTCTTTTTGGCAGACAAAAACCAAATTCGCATTCATTGAGTTACTATATACTATGTCGAGTACTTTTCTTTTAATCTGCACAACAGCACTGCTAGGCAAGATTTATTCTTTTCATTCCATAGGTAAGGAAACTGAGACGCAGAGAGTCTAAGTCACTTGTCCCAGTCCACGTCATAGCAGAGCCCAATTCTGGAGCCAGATCTGTCTAAAAGTGTCTTTTCAAGGCACCAGGCCTCCTTTAATAAAGAATTGAAAGCTACGCCTGCCAAAGCTCTGTCTTTCTGAGTATACCATGCATTTTAGTCACAAGTAACAACATTTAAAACAGTAATTTATGATCAAGGAGCAGTTTGTAATCTTTGTAAACGGCTGCAGGGTAAACAGCTCAGCTTCATTCTGCATGCACCTCAGAACGCGTGCACAGTCAGTCAGTTTTCCCATTTCCTGTCAGCAAGCACAGTGCATGTGGTGCTCAGGCAAGGAGAAAAATGATTGACTGCCTTCGAAGGAAAGGAATTGCAAGATTTTATAGCTGGTTTTGCCATGAGAATTGTGAGTGTGGGCAGGTGAAAACAATGAATTCTTCCAGAAGTTAGCAGCTTTTCCCCTTGTTATAATAGCTGAGTCCATCTCTTCTTTTTTAGGTATAAAACATGCACTTGGCAAGCTACGTGAGGGCTGATCACACGTGTGACCGTGACAGTATGGTTAAGCGAGTCCACTAATCCATGGTTTGCAGAACTAAGAGACCAGAGTCACCCCCAGGAACACAGCTAGAGTGTTTGCCGGTGCTGTGAAAGCCTGGAGCCATCCAAGCAATCAGCCTTTTGGTATTTATTTCCTTCATGTAAAAACAGACAGTGAACTTGCTTTGTATTCATTTGTTTTCCAGGTTAGCTCTTGGCAGTTTTCTTTGAATGTGCAGAGAGGGATTTTTCAGAGGTAACATTGAACCATTACAGGGAATCTTATCTGGCATTCTTCCCTGATCTGTCACCGAACGCTAATCTCACCACAGGAACACTGTCATACATCATAAAGATACATACCCTTTCCAGACACTTTAAGACTTGTTCATCTTCCCATTGTTGTGCAGACACTGCCATTGTGGACAACCGTTGGTTTTCATAATAATACTAGCAGACTTTTAATTACACTTGCTATGTGCCCAGCACTGTTCTAGGAACTTTTTATCTTACAACAACTTTGTGATGATTCTCATTTTACAGATGTAGAAACTGCAGTCATCTTTTTTTTTCCTTAGTGGATTAGGGGAAAAAAAAAAAAGTTGAAGTAAAAATCCCTTCCAGCTTTAAAGCAGATATTCACCTTAAAACACAACAGAACAAAATCAGTTCTAGGAGTCATTTGTATTCTAGGAGTATGTATTCTAGGAGTCATTTGTAAAGTTATATTTTTACTCTTCACCTTAGTTTCAACCTTATTTAATAATTTCTATAGTTATAAGATGCAATAGATCTACTTTATTAAGTACATTTTTGATAGTATCCCTATGGGGGAAAAAAAACAACAGGCTTTTTGAAAACAGAAGACCCAGGTGAATTCTAGATTGGAGTTGTTGCCTTTTGTATACTACTTCCATCTCCATAAGCCCCTAAACCGTATTCCTTCAAAGACTGCAGGCTTTCAGGTTCTCTCTGTAGAAGTCAGGTCAGTGTTCTGTTTTCAGAATTGCAGAGTGACATTTACTATAAATGACTTTATCTTAAGTGCAATGTTTAACAGCCTCTTAATACCATTCTTGGAGAAGGCAATGGCACCCCACTCCAGTACTCTTGCCTGGAAAATCCCATGGGCGGAGGAGCCTGGTAGGCTGCAGTCCATGGGGTTGCTAAGAGTCGGACACGACTGAGCGACTTCACTTTCACTTTTCACTTTCATGCATTGGAGAAGGAAAGGGCAACCCACTCCAGTGTTCTTGCCTGGAGAATCCCAGGGACGGGGGAGCCTGATGGGCTGCCATCTACGGGGTCGCACAGAGTAAGACACGACGGAAGCGACTTAGCAGCAGCAGCAGCAACAACATATTGTGAGGGCCTGGGAATGAGAAAACAGGGCAGGGAGATTATAAAGGCAATGAGGAAACTTTTGGGGGTGATGATATATTCATTATCTAGATTTTGGTGATGGCTTAGTAGACACACATATGTCAAAAGTCATCAAATTTACATTCTAGATATGCCTGGCTTATTGTCAGTTATGCCTCAGGAAGCTAAAAGAAAAGTACTGAAATTACTGAAAGTATTCTACATATGTCATTTTCCCTTCAGTATCTCACTGCCTCTGTGTTTTTATGGCAGGAAGCTTCCTCTTTGATACCAGCATGCAAGAAGACGTGAAGCAGATCGGGGCATTTAGATCAGACAGAGCTTGTATGATCAAAACTGTGCTTCTTTTAGCTGTATAACCCTGGGCAAGCTTCTCAGTGTTCTTAGAGCTCAGCTGCTTCCTCTTCTAGAAAATAGAACTAATCATATACCAACCTCAGAGGAACATTATAAAAATTAAGTTAGATTAAAGGCCTGACACCTCATAAATGGTGAAAGTGAAAGGGTGAGTTGTTCTGTTGTGTCCGACTCTTTGTGACCCCATAGATTATAGCCCTCCAGGTTCCTCTGTCAATGGGATTCTCCAGGCAAGAATACTGGAGTGGGTTGCCATGCCCTTCTCCAGGGGATGTTTCTGACCCGGGGATTGAACCCAGGTCTCCAGCATTGCAGGCAGATTTTGTACTGTCTGAGCTACCAGGGTCATTAATGGTAGCTACTACTTATTATATATTGTTAAGAACCTTTTAAAAATAAGACTGGCACACATTTATTGAGACCTTTCTCAGCTTGATTTAATTTTTGCTGATTCCTAACCAATTATTAAGAATAAAGCAATTAACAGAGAGCAGACTATGCTTGAATATATAAATAATACACAATCACTTCTGGGCACCTATCCACTTAATTCCCCATCATTTGTGCTAAGCTGAATTAGCATCATATGTGTAAGTGTGTTCCAAATGGAGAACAGGATAATACAGAAAATGTGAATTGGGGCAGAGTGGGAATTGATAAACTGAAAGGCATGGAGAGGTACTTGAAAGTGTGTGGGTTTTGCTTTACACAGCCTGACTATAAATGTGAGCTCAGCCACTTACTATTTATATGTGAAGCTGTGGATAGGTTTATTAAACTTCTGTGATCCTCAGTTTATTCATTTGCAAAATGTAGTTAAATAGTTCACACATCACAAATCTGTTGTGCCAATGAATATTTATACAAATATCAGAAATAATTTCAAGAGTAAATACATATGTGTAATGGTCCCTATTCTCCATCTCATTCTGGAATAAGGCCAACTGTTTGTGTACTAATGATAAACACATGATTTAACCTGGCCTTAATGGTATTTTTAAAACAATACGTATTAAAATTCCTTTGTAAACGTATTCTTGGATAATTGTGTGTGTGTGTGTGTGCAAATGTGATTACCAGATCTCTTGAATCTGCCACTAATTCTTCTTTTAAGGAGAGAAGTTTATCACATTAAAACCTTCTCAGTGCAGGAAAACAACTCAAGCAGCAATTTTGGTTCAGAGCAGTGAGGAGAGGCACCCAGGCCAAGCCTCTAATTCCCAAGGCTCGCCCACGTTCTATGGCCCAGGTGTATCTGCGTGGCACCATCAGGTTTAAAGGAACAGCCCCAGAAGCTCAGCTGGGGAGGTGGAGGCAGAAAGCAGGTCGGAGGAGCTGGGGTATGGGCTCTTCTCCCGGTGGGAACCCCATGGCCTACTCTGGAGTGGCCTTCCTCAGACACCAGTGTCTGCTCCTGGGTGTGAAAGGTTCGCCACCACTTACCTTCTATTTCTCACCTTGCTTTCCACGGGGTCTTGAAAATTTGAGAAAGGTACATATTTTAATCTAATTTTGCAAATGGGGAACCAAGTCCAAGAGAAACAAGTAGTGAGGAGCTTTGAAAGAAATTTTTAGCCAAAGAGATTAAAACTCTAGACTCTATACTCAGATTACCTGGGCTCTAGTTTTATCTCTGAAACTTACTAGCTGTGTGACCTGGGACAAGTTACTTAAGCTCATTTTGTCTTGGTTTACCCATGTGTAAAATGGAGAGAGTACCTATCTCATAAGGTTGTTGACAGAAGGAGTTAAAGCAAAGTGCTCAAAATAATACCTGGCTTATGGAAAGTGCTGCATCGATGTTGGTTATTGTTTTTGAGCCATTGCTTAGTCAGTTTCATTAGAAAAGATTTGGTATATTGGAATTATTCTGACTTTCCATAACCCTATTCCTTTTAGACCGGTTTATCAGAACAGACTAGGGCTTAATTAAGATTGTTTGTCTTAAGCCGTAATCTCAAATCTCTAGGGTTTCCTCTGGTGGCTCAGTGGTAAAGAATCCACCTGTCAGTGCAGAAGGTGCAGATTTGATTCCTGGGTGGGGAACATCCCCTGGAGAAGAAAATGGCTATCTACTCCAGTATTTTTGCCTGGGAAATCCCACCGACAGAGGAGACTGGTGGGCTGTAGTCCATGGGGTCACTAACAGTCTGACACGAATTAGCGATTAAACAATAGCAACATCATCTTCAGACCCTGAAGCATTTTAAAGAGAGTTTTGAAAATTAGATAGTTCGGAAACTGAGGGGGCTGTATACCAAAAACTCCTGAAAGTCTTAAGAGATTAAGATCAATCAGTACCACAGAATCCCTAGCAGTGAGCCAGGCACAGGCCCTAAAGAATGGAAAATGCAATGGGAAATTCTACTCCTTAGGTGGCTTTTTTTTTTTTTTTTTTTCACTTTCTCTGCCAGCCTCTGGAACTTTTTCATGTCTTGAATGATTAACCAAGGATTATGGTGTGCGTTATTTCATGTGTAAGTCTGACCACCAGATAGATTCAATCATGCTATAAAACCATGTAACTGAACTAGTGTTTTGCTGTGAGATAAATCCATAGTATCAGAAAAGCTTCAATTAGGAAACTGTGTTACAGAAAGATAAACCTTGAGTAACAGTTTTAGGAAGGGCAAAAGTATTTATTTTTATGTATATGGATTTTCTCCACCAATACCTTTTATTTCTCATGGTACCTGTTTCCTTATATAATACATGGTATTGAAACCTATCTTTATACCATTTACCTTTTAAGAAGTATAGTGTTTGCAGCTGGTTAGAACAGATTTAACTGTTTTCCCCTGATTTTATGTCCATTATAAAAGAATATTTGTATTGTTATATGAGCACTATAACAGATATGAGAAAACAGGATAGTTTATAGGTTGAATTTGGCCTCTAGTATCAAAAGGGACTAAATTTGAATTCTAACTTCACCATCTAAAAACTTTTGATTTTGGATTAATTATTGAATTTAAGCTTAAATTATTTTATCAGTTTTTAAAAAGAATAATATATGTATCTACTATGGGGCTTCCCTGGTGGCTCAGAGGTTAAAGCATCTGCCTGCAATGTGGGAGACCTGGGTTCGATCCCTGGGTCAGGAAGATCCCCTGGAGAAGGCAATGGCAACCCACTCCAGTATTCTTGCCTGGAGAATCCCATGGACGGAGGAGCCTGGTGGGCTACAGTCCATGGGATCGCAAAGAGTTGGACACGACTGAGTGACTTCACTTTACTTTTTTACTTTTTTTTTTTTTTTTACAGCATATTGGAAATTACTCCATTAAGTAAACGTATCAATGACCTTCTGTATATTAGACAAGTATTTGCTTTTTGTGAAAGGCAATGTGTACAAGAAAATTGAGAAAGCAACATGTGAGCATCATTTCTCTGGATAGAAAGATGTAAATAATGAAAGTTTTTACAGTAAAGGTAAGCAGTTGCAACAGAGAGTATCTACTTATTTTCCTGTAATTGATCCGTCTTTTTTTTTTTCTTTTTTTTTAATTTATTTTATTTTTAAACTTTACATAACTTTACTTTTTTTATACATGATATTTACCTGATTAGCTTTAGGCAGTCATGTGAATGCTTATATTCATGCCTGGCATCGAGTGAGCAGCAAATAGTTAAGTCACTATTATTCAATGTTTTCAGCTTAAATAATAAGAAAGTTTCATACTTGAAACTATTTTATGCCTGCTAATCTTGAGTTTATCCCTTTAGTGAAGTGAAGGAAACTACAGCCAAATAAACTCACACTGAAGCTGAATAGTAGAATTGTTGTATGGAGGTTACAAACTGGATTCAGAATTTAGACAAGCTGATTTCAAGTCTCAGCTCTACCTTACTGCTCTGTGCGTGTGGGCTGTCGTATCTGACTCTTTGCAACCCTATGGACTGTAGCCCGCCAGGCTCCTCTGTCCATGGAATTCTCCAGGCAAGAATATTGGAGTGGGTTGCCATTTCCTTCTCCAGGGATCTTCCCGACCCAGGGATCAAACCCTCATCTCTTACATCTCCTGCATTGGTAGGTGGGTCCTTTTTAAAACAAACAAAAAATTATTTATTTTTTAATTGAAGGATAATTGCTTTACAGAATTTTGTTATTTTCTGTCAAATCTCAACATGAATCAGCCATAGGTATATATACATCCCCACCCGCTTGAACCTCCCTCCCATCTCCCTTCCCATCCCACCCCTCTGGGTTGATATAGAGCCCCTGTTTGAGTTTCCTGAGACATACAGCCATGGATAGCCAACGGGAATTTGCTGTATGATAGGTGGGTTCTTTACCACTAGTGCCATGTGGGAAGATTATTGCTCTGTAGGTTTGAGCAAATTGCTTAACTTTGCTGTTCTTCCCCTGTCTACATCTATAAAACTGGTCAGTGATACTACTTTATTTGGTGGCTGTGAGAATTAAGTGAGATGATACATATAGAACTGGCACATGGAAGACCTTCAAAATATTTGAATTACTAATGTTCAAGAATAGTCAAGTAAATTGCAGAGTGTAAACAACATAAGTCAAGTTTAGGTTTGGAGTTCTAGGAATCATGCAATTTTGCTCTATTCTATGAAAATGAGGTTGGTATCCATCCATAGTTTCTACTTTGTTAAATTAGGTAGACTACATCTCCATTACATCTTTATTGACTATTTATGTACTGTAAAGAATATAGAAGTTGAAGAATTAAGGAATTTGATATATTGTTAAAGAGACAACCCTAAGTCATAGAAGATAATTTGAGGACAATGTCAGATAACAGAGTCAAGTGCTAAGTGATATGTTGTGGTCTGTAAGAAAAGGAAAACTGCAAAGCAGGACAGATATCCAAGCAGCTAGGAATAATTTATGGATGGTAGGGTAAGTGATAAGTGTTTGGAAGGGAGTATGGATGGACTCAAGTTCTAGTTCAAGAGAACAGCAAAAGTAGAGGGCAGGTGGTAGGTCTGGGCATGGCATTTTTGGAGGGGAGAAGCAGAGGAATGAGAAACCCCAGAGGGTATCTGTGAGCAAATCGTGAGAACTGGGTATGGTGTACCAGGTGACAAGCCTTCTGAAGAGTCAAGTTTATGGTTTAACGTGTACCCCTCACTTTATAGATGGGGTGAATGCAAGGTAAAAAGAACACCAGGTCACACTTACTAATTGGTATGAGACCCCATCATCCTGGAGTCCTTGGCTAGAGAATGTGCAACAGCATCACTTTGTGGGGTCAGATGACAGAGATCCTTAAAAGGACTGAAAAATTCCCTAGATGGTTCTCACATGGTCATGCTTCTAATTTTGTAGATTAAGTGATGCTCTTTTTTTTTTTTTTCTGTCCATATTTCCTAAAGTGAAAGAAGCATACATTAATTCACAGGCCATCTGAATGAGGGCTTCATCAGTCTCCTCTCAGGAACACCCACTGGAGCATTGACTTAGAACCCTGATCTGATTGCCAGGGCAAAGTGCTTTCCACTACAACCCCTCACTGTATTTATTTACTATGATTTCAAACCCTTTTATTAAGGATCTCCTTACTTTGATCCTTGTTAGGCTAAATGACTCAGGTTTTTCTTCCTCTACAGTGTGTTTCATTTTCTCACTTTACCAACCCCCTTTAGTATCAATGAAATGTTACCATCTACTTATATAGAGACTTCAGGATTGCTCTGCATATGACTCCCTAAAAGCTGCTGATCTGGAGTCTGTATTCAGTCGTTGTGTTCCTGAATCATGCAGGTCATTATATTAGAAACATGTTTTCCTCCTCCTCTGAGTCACCTCTGGCTTAAAGGTTGCAGATCCTACTGCTGCGGGAGTCCTTTCTTGATAAAAGCCGAGACATACATCCCCGGGAGATCCCTGTTTTGCTGTTCCATTCTGGTGGAGTTGTTTTCACCTTCCCGTTTTTCAGCCCCCGCCACTTTGTGCCCAGCGGGCACTCAAGTGAGGAAAGGAGCAGCAGGGGAGTCGACTCAGTCCTGTGTGTTAACACTGTCATGGTGTATTTCAGATGGCTGTGTGGGGAAGAGGCAGGCAAGCAGAAATGCTGCAGATAAAATACAAAAGGAGGTAGTATGGGCTGTGACTGAGGTTGCAGGAGCTTAGGAAAGTTTCTCTGCTCTTTCTTAATCAGCTTCAGTTCCTCTCCTTCACCTCTGAGTGGGTGTAAATTCCTTCAGAGTTCTTTTTCCACCCTCACCTCCTCCTCCTCTTCCGCTTCCCTGTGTTTCCTTTCACAGCTCTTAGTGGCAGGTGAATCAGAATTAGTGGGGGAATAATTATCTTCTCTTTCACCATTTATCACCAGCCCACTTCCCTTTAAAACCTGAGATACTGCTTGCAGGTTGCCAAGTATCCACAGCATCCTGAAGAAGTGTCATGTTTATAGGAACAGCTTATACTGTCAGCATTAGAGTTGAGAGAATAAGCACAGGTCTGTTCAGCAAATTGGAGACCTATCTCACTGCAGGTGCTAAAATCTGGGAACAACAATCACTTGTGGGTCCTCCTTCACTGATCCTACTTGATACCATTCAACACATGCTTTGCATGACAGTGTTCTCTTTTCCTCTGACATTAAGCTGTGTTTATTGCTCTAGTGAAGATTCCAATTTCTCTACATTTACTTGTTACTGTTGAATCTTTCACTCATAAATCCCTTCCTCCCTATTCAATTTTTAGTCAATTACGGGTAAGTGTCTAAATGGAACTTTATGAGTTGCATTCATTCTGTTGTATTTGCTTTTGAGAGCTTTATGTACTTCTATGTTTAAAAATGAGTCGTGTGGTTATTTGGTTATTTTTGTAATTTCATCAAATTGCATGATGAGGACTTGAATATGGTTACTGGGTTTCTTAGTGACAGCACCTGGCTCTCCTGACAGTACTCATTCCTTTAGTCTTTAAGGATAGTCCGAGAGGTGACATTCTTTGGCAGTACTTAGGTGGAAGATGATTAAAGAAGAACAGTTTAATCAAGGACACTGCTAGCCCATAGTCTGCCTTGGGGCAAAATTAGAGAAAGCTGCCTGGTTCCTCTGCGTGAAGGTGGTCCTGTATTTGGGCGCACAGCTTCGGGAGCAGGGTAGGCTGTGTTATAGTCACTGTCTGCCTCCTTGGTTCGGTGCCCTTGGGCAGAACACAGCCTGCATACTCTACATGGCAAGTCTGAGTATATTGATCAAGAATATGCTCCAAAAAGCAGTGGTACAAGTTTTAGTATGTGTTACCTCTGGAGCGAAAACAGTCTGCTCTGAAATGGTCGTATTCTAATATTCCTTTCCATAATATAGTAAGACTGACAAAGTTTCTGAGCCTCCGTGCTTCGTTTGATCCCTCACATGGCACTGAGTATACTGTTATCCCCACTGTGTTGATGAACAGACAGGTTCAAAGAGATCAACGTGTTCACAGAGGATATATGACATCAAGTAAGTAACAGAATCATGATTTAAATCAAACCCCCTGACTGTAAATCCTGAGTTTTTCTGCTGTGTTACGCTACCTACATTGACAGCATACAGAATAAAGGAGGCTGCATTTGTGAATTACAATGGCTATTCTTCATTAACACGCAGTAATTAAGACAACTCTGTCATTTTGCCTGTACAGGAGAGCTGATGGATTCCTGCCACCAAGGTAACTTGGAGAAATGAATTTCAGTGCCTCAGTTTCCTCACATGTAAACTGATCAGATCAGATCAGATCAGTCGCTCAGTCGTGTCCAACTCTTTGCGACCCCATGAATCCCAGCACTCCAGGCCTCCCTGTCCATCACCAACTCCCGGAGTTCACTCAGACTCATGTCCATCGAGTCAGTGATGCCATCCAGCCATCTCATCTTCCATCGTCCCCTTCTCCTCCTGCCCCCAATCCCTCCCAGCATCAGAGTCTTTTCCAATGAGTCAACTCTTGGCATTAGGTGGCCAAAGTACTGGAGTTTCAGCTTTAGCATCATTCCTTCCAAAGAAATCCCAGGGCTGATCTCCTTCAGAATGGACTGGTTGGATCTCCTTGCAGTCCAAGGGACTCTCAAGAGTCTTCTCCAACACCACAGTTCAAAAGCATCAATTCTTTGGCGCTCAGCCTTCTTCACAGTCCAACTCTCACATCCATACATGACCACAGGAAAAACCATAGCCTTGACTATACGAACCTTTGTTGGCAAGGTAATGTCTCTGCTTTTGAATATGCTATCTAGGTTGGTCATAACTTTCCTTCCAAGGAGTAAGCGTCTTTTAATTTCATGGCTGCAATCACCATCTCAGTGATTTTGGAGCCCAGAAAAATAAAGTCTGACACTGTTTCCACTGTTTCCCCATCTATTTCCCATGAAGTGATGGGACTGGATGCCTTGATCTTCGTTTTCTGAATGTTGAGCTTTAAGCCAACTTTTTCACTCTCCACTTTCACTTTCATCAAGAGGTTTTTTAGTTCCTCTTCACTTTCTGCCATAAGGGTGGTGTCATCTGCATATCTGAGGTTATTGATATTTCTCCCAGCAATCTTGATTCCAGCTTGTGTTTCTTCCAGTCCAGCATTTCTCATGATGTACTCTGCATAGAAGTTAAATAAGCAGGGTGACAATATACAGCCTTGACGTACTCCTTTTCCTATTTGGAACCAGCCTGTTGTTCTATGTCCAGTTCTAACTGTTGCTTCCTGACCTGCATACAGATTTCTCAAGAGGCAGGTCAGGTGGTCTGGTATTCCAATCTCTTTCAGAATTTTCCACAGTTTATTGTGATCCACACAGTCAAAGGCTTTGGCATAGTCAATAAAGCAGAAATATATGCTTTTCTGGAACTCTCTTGCTTTTTCCATGATCCAGCAGATGTTGGCAATTTGATCTCTGGTTCCTCTGCCTTTTCTAAAACCAGCTTGAACATCAGGAAGTTCACAGTTCACATATTGCTGAAGCCTGGCTTGGAGAATTTTGAGCATTACTTTACTAGCGTGTGAGATGAGTGCAATTGTGTGGTAGTTTGAGCATTCTTTGGCATTGCCTTTCTTTGGGATTGGAATGAAAATTGCCCTTTTCCAGTCCTGTGGCCACTGCTGAGTTTTCCAAATGTGCTGGCATATTGAGTACAGCACTTTCACAGCATCATCTTTCAGGATTTGGAATAGCTCAACTGGAATTCCATCACCCTCACTAGCATTGTTCGTAGTGATGCTTCCTAAGGCCCACTTGACTTCACATTCCAGGATGTCTGGCTCTAGGTCAGTGATCACACCATCGTGATTATCTGGGTCGTGAAGATCTTTTTTGTACAGTTCTTCTGTGTATTCTTGCCACCTCTTCTTAATATCTTCTGCATCTGTTAGGTCCATACCATTTCTGTCCTTTATCGAGCCCATCTTTGCATGAAATGTTCCTTTGGTATCTCTGATTTTCTTGAAGAGATCCCTAGTCTTTCCCATTCTGTTGTTTTCCTCTATTTCTTTGCATTGATCGCTGAGGAAGGCTTTCTTATCTCTTCTTGCTATTCTTTGGAACTCTGCATTCAGATGTTTATATCTTTCCTTTTCTCCTTTGCTTTTCGCTTCTCTTCTTTTCACAGCTATTTGTAAGGCCTCCCCAGACAGCCATTTTGCTTTTTTGCATTTCTTTTCCATGGGGATGGTCTTGATCCCTGTCTCCTGTACAGTGTCATGAACCTCATTCCATAGTTCATCAGGCACTCTATCTATCAGATCTAGGCCCTTAATCTATTTCTCACTTACACTGTATAATCATAAGGGATTTGATTTAGGTCATACCTGAATGGTCTAGTGGTTTTCCCTCCTTTCTTCAATTTAAGTCTGAATTTGGCAATAAGGAGTTCATGATCTGAGCCACAGTCAGCTCCTGGTCTTGTTTTTGCTGACTGTATAGAGCTTCTCCATCTTTGGCTGCAAAGAATATAATCAATCTGATTTCAGTGTTGACCATCTGGTGATGTCCATGTGTAGAGTCTTCTCTTGTGTTGTTGGAAGAGGGTGTTTGTTATGACCAGTGCATTTTCTTGGCAAAACTCTATTAGTCTGGGCCAGGGGCAGTGACCGGGAGGACCAACCCCACGTCTAAGGAGCCGTGGCAGCATGGGCGCAGGAGGGCCTAGAGGAGCTATCCCACGTTGAAGGTCAGGAAGGGCAGCGGTGACGAGATACCCCTTGTCCAAGGTAAGGAGCAATGGCTGTGCTTTGCTGGAGCAGCCATGAAGAGATACCCCATGCCCAAGGTAAGAGAAACCCAAGTAAGATGGTAGGTGTTGCAAGAGGGCATCAGAGGGCAAACACACTGAAACCATACTCACAGAAAACTAGTCAGTCTAATCACACTAGGACCACAGCCTTGTCTAACTCAATGAAACTAAGCCATGCCCGTGGGGCAACCCAAGACGGACAGGTCATGGTGGAGAGATCTGACAGAATGTGGTCCACTGGAGAAGGGAATGGCAAACCACTTCAGTATTCTTGCCTTGAGAACCCCATGAACAGTATGAAAAGGCAAAATGATAGGATACTGAAAGAGAAACTCCCCAGGTCAGTAGGTGCCCAATATGCTACTGGAGATCACTGGAGAAATAACTCCAGAAAGAATGAAGGGATGGAGTCAAAGCAAAAACAATACCCAGCTGTGGATGTGACTGGTGATAGAAGCAAGGTCCGATGCTGTAAAGAGCACTATTGCATAGGAACCTGGAATGTCAGGTCCATGAATCAAGGCAAATTGGAAGTGGTCAAACAAGAGATGGCAAGAGTGAATGTCGGCATTCTAGGAATCAGCGAACTGAAATGGACTGGAATGGGTGAATTTAACTCAGATGACCATTATATCTACTATTGCAGGCAGGAATCCCTCAGAAGAAATGGAGTGGCCATCATGTTCAACAAAAGAGTCCGAAATGCAGTACTTGGATGCAATCTCAAAAACGACAGAATGATCTCTGTTCGTTTCCAAGGCAAACCATTCAATATCACAGTAATCCAAGTCTATGCCCCAACCAGTAACGCTGAAGAAGCTGAAGTTGAACGGTTCTATGAAGACCTACAAGACCTTTTAGAACTAACACCCAAAAAAGATGTCCTTTTCATTATAGGGGACTGGAATGCAAAAGTAGGAAGTCAAGAAACACCTGGAGTAACAGGCAAATTTGGCCTTGGAATACGGAATGAAGCAGGGCAAAGACTAATAGAGTTTTGCCAAGAAAATGTAAACTGAAGCCAGTAATAAATCTGCCCCATAACTCACTAGGTTGTTAGTCATCATAATTATGTTTCTGAGTATTAAACACTACAAGACAGGGCTCCTGTCTGTTTTATATACAACTGTGTTTCCAGAAACAAAAACAATACCTGACACAAATAGCTGCCCAATGGATATTTGTTGAAAGAATCAATGGACGTAACAGTTGACTGCATGCTGGGTGCTAGGATGGGCTAAATGCTTTGTAAACATTACTTGTTCCTCGCCACAGAGCTGCAGGCTGTGGGTGATGACCTGCATTTTACAGATGAGGAAATCAAGGCAGAGAGAGGAGTGAAACAACTCATGAGAGGTCACACAACAGAGCTGGAAGTCAAGCACAGACTTGCCTGATCCTAGAGCTTATGCTCACAGCTACCAGAATTGCGTGGGCTAAATAAAAGTAGGTGCTGGACCTAGCATAGTTTATAATGCAAATGTTTGATTAATGAGAATTTCCTCTATTCTTCCAATTGTACATCCAAAATCATGACCACTTTTTAAATGTCTAAAGAATAAATATAAGGATTTTAGTTGATAAATAACTAGAAGCGTAACTTCTGAAGCCTGGCTAACCAGTTTCTTTCCTCTATCATACTTCAGTGATGACAATTTCTTGGGGCACCAGTTGATGATTTTTTTTCTCCTTTCAACGTACCCCTCATTAGCTCTGGTGATGCATGTTCTCACAGGTCTCACAGCACAAGAGACATTTATACTGGCTTTTTTCCAAGGATGTAGAGGAGCAGCCAGAAGTGACTAATATCCCATATGGTGGGGAGCACGGTTCTGTCTTTATGATGTAGTCATCCCTGAAGACCTCATGGTAAAGCAATTAATATCGCAATGGGTAGGGGGTTTTTCACTATTTATTGTGAAATCTGTATTTCTTCACCTTTCAGAAATAGGAAAAATAACATTTAGAAAATATTATAATGAAGTCGAATAGAGTTGCTGGAGCCTCCCTCCCCCTGCTTAATATGAAAATCACATGACTGGGTGACAAAAATAGAACAGGCACCCAGATGTGGTCACAGTTCAGAGAGGCAGCTCTATCCGACCAGCCTGCAAAACATGAACTTTTGAAATAACCACATGGGTTCAGATCCCAGCTCCGTCACTTGCTAGCCTTATTGTTTTGGGTGAGGTGTTAACCTCCGCAGGGCCTTGGCCTTGCTCTTGTAGGAAGCTGAGAATTCTGCTTCACAGGCACGTTGTGAGGACTGAAGGAGGCAGCACGGAGCAGACCTAGCAGGGTGCCTGGCGCCCGTGCGAGCTCCGTGAAGATGGGTTCTTCTCCCTCAGGGTTGACAGTGGAGCGAGACGGAGAAGATGAGGGAGGTGATTCCTGGTGAAGGCAGAATGTGGTACTCGCAGTAGAAGTGGCATCGTTACATTAATTTTTGTAGATATGGAAATGCAAAATAAAGATTATGTATAATTCTGGTTGGTTAATAAAATGGCCATTGTGAAGTAAAATATGCAGGTGGGTGTGGGGCCGGCATCAAGGGCCTCAGCCCTGGCCAGATGTGCTGGAGAGCTTTCCCCCGGCCTGTGTCTCAGCTGCACCCCAACAAATGGAGACACGTCTACTGCACACTTGCCGCTTGGTATAATGAAGGAGGCAAAACCTGTGGATCTATAGTACCCTCAAATGGGAGCACAGAAGGAGTTAGAAGCGGGTCACCACCCACTCCTTTTGCCCACAAAAGGGCTAAGTCTATATATATTCTCATAAAAATAACTTTTCCTGAATGAGTTTGACTTTTCCTAGAGACATAAAAGCAAGGTTAGTCAGTAGGAAAGAAGTAGACTCCTTACATGGACTAAAGCTGAGTTTAAGTTTCATTCGTTCGAGTGTTTGAGGTCTGTTATATACCAGAATCCCCACTGAGTATTGCACATAGGAGAAACAGGTGTTTGAAACACCAGCAAGAACAAAACAACATTGACCCTAATAATGTAGAAATCGTTAGATGTATAAAATGTTCTTTGCATTTTATACACATTGACAAGTGGATAAAGGTCAGGAGAAGGGTACCTTACGTGTGTACTGAACACAATTTTCCCTTTTTCTCCAAGGACCCCCTTGTTTAAATAGCTCCCCTTCCTCATCTGTTGGTGGGATAAATGGCTCCTTCTACAGGGTACAACGTGACGGCTGTTTAATGACATAACAGATGAATTCAACAAGATTGTCATACCCCTCAGAGACAGGGAGAATAGGGGTCAGAAGATAGCAGCCAGTTACCTACAGTAGAATTTGGCCCATGTGTTGTAGGGGGAGGATGGTTTTGGTGGACTGTGTAATAAGATGTACTGAACCCCCAAAATTTGATATATGTGTCCTCTGGCTAGCTGGGCAGCAGAATAACTCAGGACCAGGATGAGAGACTAAAATAAGCAGCAATACAAGACAGGCAAACGTGAGAAAGAGGTGGGAGTGTGCTCCACAGGTGAGTGGCCTCAAGGCCTGTCAGTAGGTAACACTGCTTAGAAGTCACAGTGCTGACACCTGGCAGGAGTCCCATAAGAAAATGATTCAAATATGGAAGCTTCTGTCTGGAAGAAAATGACACTCCTGTGTCCCTGTGTAGAAGTGTCATGAGGAATCGGAAGTCTTTGAATAGAAAATGAGGATTAATTTCCAGCCACAATGGACATGGCGTTCTGTTAGACATTGGGAGGAGAGACATGTTTCTGAGGAGAACCAATGGGAATCTCCTCTGGCCACAGGGAAGATTCTAGTCTGTGAAAGCATTAGGTGCTCTGTCTCATGTTATTTAATCATTAGCATCGTAAATGTTTTTGCACTATGGAAGTTGAGCCTTTTGAGTGAATTACCTTATTCTCACGATGATTTATGAAGCAGATATTGTCATTGCCAGTTTTCAGATTAGAAACTTGAGGATTAAAGAGTTTAAGTATATTATCAAAAAAATCACATTGTAAGTGGAAAAATCTCACTACTCCTGTTAGATTAGAATTAAACTCAGGTCAGAGCCCAAGTTCTTAACAATAACTTGATGGATTTTTCCTAGCACAGAATGAGTGAGAGGATTCCTGGTTGTATATGAATGAACAATTTTAAAACATATTTATTGTATAAGAATTTTTAAAAATTATTTTTGGTTGCACTGGGTCTTTGCTGCTGCGTGTGGGCTTTCTCTAGTTGCAGTGAGCAGGGGCTACTCTTGGTTGCTGGGCATGGACTTCTCATTGCGGTGTCTTCTCTCGTTGCAGAGCACAGGCTCTAGGCTCGTGGCCTTCAGTAGTTGTGGTGCATAAGTTTGGTTGCTCCATGGCATGTGGAATCTTCCTGGACCAGAGATGAAACCTATGTCCCTTGAAATGGCAGACAGATTCCTGTCTACTGCGCCACCAGGGAAGTCTGAATGAGGACTTAAAAAGAATCTAACCCATCATTTCATTGTAGTTGTTCTTAGAAAGAGACCAAGTAAAAATAGCCAACTTAAAGGTAATTTTCTAGCACTAGGATGGACATGGGAGAGCCGTGAATAAGGATGTAAGTAACCGAAGCTGGCAAACGGCATTAGGACACGTATCCTTGCCTGGCTCTTGCTTTTCTGTCACCAGCACTCTTTACCCCATGTGCTCTGGAATTTTAGTTCCTCTACGCACTCGTGATTCCCCACTTTGGATCCAGTGCTGACTTTATCTGTTCCTGTTCTTTGATGCGAAATAGCACAGGGCTGGGGGAAAGCATCACCCTGCTAATTGGCCCCAGCCCTGCTCATTTCAGGCTTCCTGGGTGGCGCTAGTTGTAAAGAATCTCCTGCCAATGCAAGAGATGTAAAAGACATGGGTTCAATTCCTGGGTCGGGAAGATCCCCTGGAGTAGGAAATGGCAACCCACTCCAGTATTCTTGCCTGGAAAACTCCATGGATGGAGGAGCCTGGTTTGACTACAGTGCATTGAGCTGCAAAGAGTCAGACATGACTGAACAGCTGAGCACTGCATAGTTTTCATTCCCAGCCCCAGCTTGTTTCTCCCGATTGGTCAGCAGGCCTGTTCTTTATCCTGCAGTGGCTCTTCCAAACATTTACCACATATCTCAATCCAACATATCTGAACATCGCTCTCACCAAATGCTGCAAACTTATTCCTTCCAAGAAAATACCCGCCTAGAGTTTCTTACATAGAAGTAAACTGAGGCACAGAAAGCTTAAGTAACTTGCCTCAAGTCTCACTGCTAACATTGGTAGAGCTGGGATTCAAACCTTCTCAGTCTGGCTATACACTTTGCCCTGTTAACCTCTATGCCATATTGCCTCTATGGACATATATTTTGGATGACTCAGTTAATCAGTGAGTAGATAGATTAAAGGCTGGAACCTGAAACTTGGTAGCCATAGTAGCCAGGCCAGGTCTGCCTGTACATTTGAAGCTACTGATAAAGTTAACTCATATCAGGACCCACTAAATGGAAGCCACCTTAGTAGCCTGGTCCACATTACAAAGGTAAACCTAAGCCAGGCTGCACCTACAGGAAATGCCTGTCAAGGAAACCTAACATACACCAATCACAGTCATCCAACTTGGCTTTAGCCAGCTCACCTTACCCTGGGAAACAGGACCTACCAGCCTTATAAGGAAACTTCCAGCCTCCTAGCCACTTACACCCTATTTCCACATGGCCTCTTCTGATGCTCTGTAAAACACTCTTGCCCAAAATCTCTCGGAAAGAATGCTGCACTGCTTCTGAGGCTCTGCACTCCCCCCAGTCCATGGATTATTTTCTCTTGAATAAAGGACATCAGACTCCTCACTTCTTTTAGTTTTGTCACTTGATACTAGGCTTGCAGTAAACGTGGCCTGAATCCACATGTCTTTGCACTTAATTTTACTGGACTGGTCCTTCCCCAGGGACCAGAGGAACTACCACCAGGAACTTCCTCTGTGACTTAGTTTTTTCCTTGTCCCAGCATCCTATGTGGCCAGAGTGGCTGCTTAACTGACCCTTCCCTGGTCTCAGCTAGCTTTTCTTCTGTATTCCCTATTGCCCTTGAGGACTGTTTTGCAGATGAGAATCCAGGAATAGTCTGGAATCCTTCCCATACTCTCCTAAAGTTTTATTTCTTGACTCTGTCTCCTTCTCTCATTTTCCATCGTCGCTGAAGATGACAGACAATGCCCCTGACCTCATTGTAAGGGAGGAGATAGATTCTAATGAAGATCTAGATTGTGATTGGTGAAAAGAATCAAACATGGGATAGAGGGCATAATAGGATGGCCTGATGGTATTGAAGGGTGACGTGGGAACTCATGAATCGATTGTGAAACCAGTGATCCTAGTTGAGTGACTCTTTTTCCTCCTGTAACTTGCCTGCTTAGACAAGGTGTGGACAAGGTGGATGGAGATCATTTCTTCATCTCTTACGCAGATCATTACAAAAGTCTGCTGAGCAGTCCCCTAACCTCCAGTTCTCAGCTCTCTCCTGCTCCATATTGATGCCAGCATGTTCTCGGTAAACTCAGGGGTGCTGTCATTGCTCGAATTAGACTCCTGCAATGCCCCTCTGCCTGTAGCAGTGGCTTTCCATCCTTAGTGGGTCACGGTTGCACGGAGAGTTAACCACACTGACGGCTGTCTCCTCCCTGGCTCTCATCACCTTCCTCACTCTCATCACCTCCCTACCCAAGTTTCTGATGCCATAGATCTGAGGGTTGGTCTGGGTGGGGTCTGAGAGTTTGCATTTCTGACAAGTTTTCACCTTATGCTGATGGTCTGGAGACCACACTTTGAAAACCACTGGCCTGAAGAACAGTTTGCTAACTGCTCCAGAAACTAAGCCAGCCTGTTTCCAGCTTCACTCCTCCACTTTTCTCATTCATGTAGACAGTGTTCTAGTCAGACTCTTTGCAGCATTTTCAATATGCCAAGTACTTAGTCATCTGTTACCTCTGCTCACACTGTTCCTCTTGCCATGAATGCTCTTTATTTTCTCTCCTTCAGTTCAGTTCAGTCTCTCAGTCGTGTCCTACTCTTTGTGACCCCATGAATCATAGCACGCCAGGCCTCCCTGTCCATCACCAACTCCCAGAGTTCACTCAGACTCATGTCCATCGAGTCAGTGATGCCATCCAGCCATCTCATCCTCTGTCGTCCCCTTCTCCTCCTGCCCCCAATCCCTCCCAGCATCAGAGTCTTTTCCAATGAATCAACTCTTCGCCTGAGGTGGCCAAAGTACTGGAGTTTCAGCTTTAGCATCATTCCTTCCAAAGAAATCCCAGGGCTGATCTCCTTCAGAATGGACTGGTTGGATCTCCTTGCAGTCCAAGGGACTCTCAAGAGTCTTCTCCAACACCACAGTTCAAAAGCATCAATTCTTCAGCGCTCAGCTTTCTTCACAGTCCAACTCTCACATCCATACATGACCACTGGAAAAACCATAGCCTTGACTAGACGGGCCTTTGTTGGCAAAGTAATGTCTCTGCTTTTGAATATGCTATCTAGGTTGATCATAACTTTTCTTCCAAGGAGTAAGTGTCTTTTAATTTCATGGCTGCAGTCACCATCTGCAGTGATTTTGGAGCCCCCCTAAATAAAGTCTGACACTGTTTCCACTGTTTCCCCATCTATTTCCCATGAAGTGATGGGACCGGATGCCATGATCTTTGTTTTCTGAATCCTTTGAGTCTCTGCTGAAACACAATTGCCTCTGGGATCCTTCCCTTATCCCACCATTGGAGTAAAGTTAATTACTGCTTCCTCTGGCTTCCATAGCACTTTCTTTATATCGCTTTATTTCTCACAGCTTAATGTGATTCCTTGTACGCCTCTTGCTTTGAGAAACCACAGTTTATTTATGCTTGTTTCTGCCATCCTTCCCCCACCCCACCCCCAATGACCAGCACCAGCCCTGGTACCTAGCAGAAGCTCAAGAAATATTTGTTAACAAATGACTGTTTAGATAGGTGGGTACTTAGAGGTGTCAGAGAAGGCCCCTCAGAGCACAGTCTTGAATAAAAGAGTAGAAATAATACCTGATAATATGCCAGTGTTAAGCCTTGTTGGACAGGAGACTATGGAACAGAAAATGAAGTCCCTCAGAACACTCTACCAACTATCCCAGTCACCAAGCCAGGCCATTTAAGAGAAGAGATCTGTTGATAATGCAAAAAGGAATGTTTGAAACTTCCAGCTAGAATTGCCTAGAAGTTATAGAACCTAGGGAAACATCACCAGTGAAGGTACTGCTAAGTAACCCAGCAAAGCAATTTCTGAGCTTGAGGCTCCAAAGGACTGAATTCCCTTACTCCCCAGCAGGGGTCTGAGGGGTCTTTAACCAAAGGATCTCTGCCTAATTTCCCCCTCCCCTCAGAACATCTTAAGCTCTGAGCTTGCAGTGATGGCAGTCCCTTATATGAGGGTCAGCAGGCAAGGTCTGTGCCGCCAAGAAACTTAAAACGTGGCCTGAAACACATGGTCTTAGCATGTGGAGGAGACTGAGACTTTGTGATTTCAGACCTGTTTCAATTCCACACAACATTAAAAATTTAAAGAGAGTTCTGTTTCTGGTTTAGCTTGCCTAATAAAAGACCAGGATGTTGTAAGGTCGCATTGCTGGGCAAAAGGTCACTTCAGGAGTTTTGACTGTGGTCACAGCCCAGCCACCTGGTAGCTGTAGAACTAAATAGGAGCAGCGTGTGTGGCTGAGAGTGGCTCCCATCCTTGCCCTATAAAAGAGGTGCTGAGCCTGGAATTGCCTTTCGGTTGGTTCAGCGGCCTTGTGTGAACTTCACTCAAATGTAGTTCTGTGGCTCACAGCAGAAGCCTACCCAGTGCGTAGTGGTCTAGGATATTTCCCATGTCTGCATATTTATAATTTGTGAGGAAGGTCTTGTATTTATCCACAGTAAGGTTTTCTGTAAAATTACCACAGTTTTCCTGTCTCTGGGTGGGCTTTAGAAAAACAGTCACTTTCGGTCCCTTGAAGGTGCCCATTTCTTCCTAATAACTGCTCTGCCAATCAAGGAGATGAGTTTTTGTGCTAAGTGCCGTTGGGACTCCTCCTGTGTCTTCTTAGTGGTAATTTCCAAGGAAGGAGGAGCAGAAGAGTAAAAAGCACAAAGAGACAGACACTTGGATTCAGACTGAAGAACAGCAAGATGTAGGAGGAGGAAGGGAGACTGCATTTCCCAGGAAACAGGACAGAGAGAAGAGTGTTCCAGGGAAGGAGAGGGAGAGTGAGAATGGACAGGAATCCGAAGACTGAAGACACAGCTTCAGGAATCAGAGGTGACTTTGCAGGAAACCAGCGACTGAGGCAGCAGGTACACTGGGAAGGGTGGGGTGAGGGGCACAGGGCGCCCATGTGCTGAGCACTGAAGCCTCTCAGGCTCTTTACCACGCACTGTTATTGTTTTGGGAAATCCCCACAAGAACCCAGTGAGATGTTACTCTCCAAGGCTAGGTAAGCTAATGTCACCATTTCAGCTAAGTGGCAGAAATGGTATTTGAGGTGGTCAAAGTACTGGAGCTTCAGCATCAGTCCTTCCAATGATTATTTCCTTTAGGATTGACTGATTTGATTTCCTTGCTCTCCAAGGGACTCTCAAGAGTCTTCTCCAGCACCACAGTTTGAAGGCATCAGTTCTTTAGCGCTCATCCTTCTTTACGATCCAGCTCTCACATCCATACATGACTGCTGCGAAAACCATAACTTTGACTAAATGGACCTTTGACAGTAAAGTAATGTCTCTGCTTTTCAATACACTGTCGAGGTTTGTCTTTGCTTTTCTTCCAAGGAGCAACCATCTTTTAATTTCATGCCTGCAGTCACCACCTTTGGTGATTTGGAGCCCAAGAAAATAAAGTCTGTCAATGTTTCCATTGTTTCCCTGTCTATTTGCCATGAAGGGATGGGACCAGATGCCATGATCTTAGTTTTTTGAATGTTGAGTTTTAAGCAGACTTTTTCATTCTCTTCTTTTACCTTCATTAACAGGCTCTTTAGTTCCTCTTTGTTTCTTGCCATAATGGTGGTGTCATCTGCATATCTGAGATTATTGATATTTCTCCTGGCAATCTTGATTCCAGCTTGAGCTTCATCCAGCCCGGCATTTCACATGATGTACTCTGCATATAAGTTAAATAAGCAGGGTGACAATATACAGCCTTGATGTACTCCTTTCCCAATTTTGAACCAGTCCGTTGTTCTATGTCCGGTTTTAACTGTTGCTTCTTGACCTGCAAACAGGTTTCTCAGGAGGCAGGTAAAGTGGTCTGGTATTTCCATCTAAAGGCAGTCAGATTTGGATGCCCATTCACCTGGGTGGGTGTTAAGAGAGGGGCCTCCGTATGTATAGTTAGGCTGGCAACAACCCACTTCTCAGTCTCCAGGTGACCTCTGCTCTGAGTGGACAAACAGAATCCGAGGTGCCCAGGGTCCCTTCCCTGGTGTAACTGCAAAGGGGATGGTGTCTTCCATTCTCTCTCCTCAGGGGTCGTCATGTAGCAAATATCCAGATGTTTTCTCCAGTCTCATATTTTATTGCCTAGGAATGCTGCTCTAGATTAGAAGAGTCTCAAGTGTTCCTGATCTGATCGTAGACTCTGACAGGGGCTCACTTGCCTCTGCGATGAAACTGTTTGCATTCAGAACTGAAAAACACCCTTAAAGGTTGAGGAAACTAGGAGCAGCTCCCAAGTAACCACTTGGGATTTGGGTTCAACCCCTATTTTCTTTCATCTGGTGTTTTCATGTTCTGCCCTTTTTGAACTTAGTTCTCTGCTGCTTCACCCCTGGAATGAATCTCTAACATCTCTTCAGTGCCCCACTTGCACTGTGTCAGGCCAAGTCCTCCCAACACTCTTTTGCTAAATCCTCCATTTGCCATGTAACTGGCCCCCGGTCTGGGCCCTCTCTGTTCATCTTATGGAGTTTCTGCAGATTCATCCTCCCTAAGTGCAGTGTTGTTCAGTTTCTCAGTCGTGTCCAACTCTCTGAGACCCCATAGACTGCAGCATCCCAGGCTTCCCTATCCACCATCTCCTGGAGTTTGCTCAAACTCATGTCCGTTGAGTCAGTGATGCTATCCAACCATCTCATCCTCTGTCGTCCCCTTCTCCTGCCTTAAATCTTTCCTTGCATCAGGGTCTTTTCCAATGAGTTGACTCTGTATCCAGTGGCCAAAGCACTGGGGCTTGTGTGCTGTGCTAAGTTGCTTCAGTTGTGTCTGACTCTTTGTGACGCTATGGACTGTAGCCCACTAGGCTTCTCTGTCCATGGGATTCTCCAAGTAAGAATACTGGAGTGGGTTGCCATTTTCTCCTCTGGGGCCCAGGGATCAAACCCTCCTCTCCTGTGTCGCCTGCATTGGCAGACGGATTCTTTACCACTAGCGCCACCTGGTGGTACTATTGGAGCTTTGGTGGTTTGGTCACTCAGTCGTGCGACCCCATGAACTGTAGACCTCCCAGCTCCTCTGTCTTTGGGGTTTTCTACGCGAGAATTCTGGAGCTGGTTGCCATTTCCTTCTCCAGAGCATCTTCCCAACCCAGAGACTGAACCCGCATCTCCTGTGTCTCCTGCATCGCTGGCAAATTCTTTACCCACTGAGCTGTCGGGGTTTTGCTCTATGTTGACTCAGTAGCACTTCACTGATCACAGAATGAAACTCCAAGGCTGGTCTGGACTTCAAGGCTCTCCATCAAGTCTCACAGACTCACCCCACCCTGCTTTCTAGGGTCTCCCCACCCAACAGTCTCAATTCCAGCATACATCTAGAACGTCTTCCATTTCTGTGCCTTCATTCCCACAGTTATCCTGCTTGGAAGTCATTCTTCCTTATTTCGAAAGGCCTAAATCCACCTGTAATTCAAAGCCTGGTTCAAGTACCAGTTACCACAGAGAATTTCTGTTAAAGTCTTCCTCCCCATCCTTCTACCTAAAGTATTATCTCCTACCACTGAATTCCTATCATAGTGCCTTACACCCTCTCAGGGAATTTTGCAGTGTAAAATTTTTGTTAGAAATATTCAGATAATAAATACCTGTTTTACATACGTTTCTAGGGATTTGCTCAACCAGTTGACATATGCTTCCTATGTTTCCTCCATACTTCTGAGATAATGGGGATACGCTCTTCAGAGTTATGATGAAACGAAGTGATTATTCTAAAGCACTATGGATCATATATCCAAAATAAAGTATGTAGAGTATTGACAGGGCTTCCCTGGTGGCTCAGATGGAAAAGAATGTGCCTGCAATGCTGGAGAGCTGTGTTTGATTCCTGGATTGGGAAGATCCTCTAGAAAAGGATATAGCTACCCACTCCAGTATTCCTGCCTAGAAAATCCCATGGACAGAGGAGCCTGGAGGGCTGCAGTCCACGGGGTCATGAAGAGTCAGATACGACTGGGTGACTAACACACACATATTGACACCAGAGACTAACAGAAACTCAATATTTATTGACTGAATGGATAAAAGAAGCAAATTAACATTTCTTAAGCTCAGCTTTTAAATAGAAAACCCCCTGACCTTACTCATAACCGTTACCACATCATACACTTCCTGGCCTTATCTGTGAGTCCTCCAGGACTCTAGGCCACACAGTTTTCCAGTTACTAGGGCTACCTCTTTGTGTATTCAGTCTTGGACCCATGGTGGCCTTGCTTCCCCTACAGTGAATCCCTACCTGTCTCATACTAGAGGCCGCTAGCAAAACAAGAACAATTTGTCTGGTTATGAAACTCGTAGGTCACATTTTCCTTAGAATTTTGCCCATATTATTTCACTATTCCATATTTAATGTTGCTAGAAAGAAGTCAGAGCCAACATAATTTTTTTCTGCTTTATTTTTCACAGCTAGGTATCCATAGACTATTTTTTATCTTTGGAACTCAGCAACTTCCCCAGTACTTGATCGGGTTTTCTTAGGAAATGGTATGACTTTTTATCTGTAGTTTCAAATCTTTAATCCAGGATTGTTTTCTTCTTTTATAACTCTGACTGTTTTTATTCCATTTTTTTCCTGTCCTCTTTTTCAGGAATACCAGTTGTAGGGATGTCAGATTTCCTTTGCCTATAATCAGGGTTATTCATCATATTCCTTTTAATCATGATAATATCTTTTGTCATTTCAGGCCTCTCTACTGTATTTCTAGATCTGTTTTCAGTTATGTTTGTTGTATATTTGTGCTTTAACAAGGCTTTAATTTGTCATACTTCTGCTTTGTTTTTGTATTTCTTTCTTGAGCACTGCCAACTTTTTAAATCTTCTATAATCTCAATAATAATTGCCTGTTTAAAATCCTGTATCCTTTGAACTCTTTCTACAGCCCTCTAATATTTTTGTGTCTATTGAGATGCATTTCTCTAAACACTTATTGATTTCTGTTTCTATAAAATTGTCTTAATCTCGTTGTCCCCTCTTTTCCTGTTGTGGGGTTTTAGTGTTTAATTGCTTACCTTACTTTTGTAGCTTTTATGCATAGGTCTCAAATTGATGCATTTCTGATTATTATCTTTGGGTTACTAGTTTCAGAAGAATATTTCAGAGTGGAGTGAAAGAGAGCTATTAAGTTGGAGCATTCTACAATTTTGCTAAATGCAGCTAGGAAAACAAGAACAGTTCGGTTGACATTTGTCACAAATGCCTTTTCCCAAAATCTGTTTTAAGTTTGTCTTATACTCAGGGCCCTGGCTTTAACTTTTTGTCATTCAGAAAGCTGGTGTGATTTTCAGCAAAAACTCTTGACAGGCTGAGAGTGTTACAACCCAAGGACTTCTGCCTCTTGTCTAGCCACCACCCTGTTCTTCTCTGGTGGTCCCAGTCAAGTAGATGGTTATACTGTGGGCCGCAGAAAGAGCACTCAGCTTTGGTTCCTCTTTGGATCCCTGCTGTGCAGGTCAGCAAAGATTTGACCTGCCTATGTTCCCACTCTCATTGCTTCAACAAAATGACTTTTCAGCAAGCCTTTAGGGCCATGCCTCTTGCTCCTAATGAAATCCCCTTTGTGCTTCAGTTTTGAGGAGGTGTATTCTTCTTTATACATACAGGTTTCACAGTATTGGTCAGCTACGCTTTATAGTTAGAGCAGCATTGCTATTTCCAAGTAAATGGAATTTTTTCCTTGATAGTTTTGTGTGTTTATGTGCACAGTATTTGAGAGAATAGGGTCAAATGGAAACACCTTTACATCTTTAAGCAAAGGTCCAGATAATGTTTTTAAAGACCAAATCAAATGAAAAGAAAGCCATATGTAGCTAATAAAAATATTCTATTAACTATGCTACGATATAGATGAAGCTTGAAGACAATCATGCTAAGGAAAATAAGCTAGTCAAAAAGGGAAAAATATTGTATGACTCTACTTACATGAGCTATTTAGAGTAGACAAATTCATAGACACAGGAAGAATAAAGGTGGTTGCTAAGGGCTGAGGAAGGTCAGAATGGGGAGTTATTGGATATTGTTTCCATTTAGGAATATGGAGAATGTTCTGGACATGGGTGGTGGTTATGGTTGCACAAAAATGAGAATGTACTTAATGCCTCAGAACTTTAACCTTAAAATGGTTAAAAAGGCAAATTTCATATTATGTATATTTTGCCAAATTTTTCAAAATAAAAGTACACAAACATGGAAAAAAACATTCTATTAATTAGAGAATATCAAAGTAATGGGTATTTGTTGCCATATGAGTTGGCTGTGTAATCCTTTGGAACCATTCTCAGATGAAATAATGGAAGGTAAACAATTTTTTAAATATTAGACAGTGTTTCAGTATAAGGTAATATTCATTATGGGCTTCCCTGTTGGCTCAGTGGTAAAGAACCCACCTACCAAGGCAGGAGATATGGGTTTGATCCCTGGGTCAGGAAGATCCCCTGGAGAAGGAAATGACAACCCACTCCAGTATTCTTGCCTGGGAAATCCCATGGTCAGAGGAACCTGGTGGGCAGCAGTCCATGGGGTCGCTAAAGAGTCAGACACAACGTAGCAACTAAACAGCACAACAACAAATATTCAATACAGAGTAGAGTTTATATAAATCTGGGTCATCTTAAAAAATTTACTGATGGTAATATCCAAAAGCCTTTTTTATTGATTTGGCTTCAAATATTTGTACATATTGTATTTATTTTAAAAGGAAACTATGTTAGTATTCTTTAAGCAGGGGAAGGCATCGGTTCTTATAGAAATAACAACTTGTTGCTTTAAAATATTATTCAATCAGACCAATTAGCACTGCTGCTGCTGCTAAGTCACTTCAGTTGTGTCCGACTCTGTGCGACCCCATAGACAGCAGCTCACCAGGCTCCGCCGTCCCTGGGATTCTCCAGGCAAGAACACTGGAGTGGGTTGCCATTTCCTTCTCCAATGCATGAAAGTGAAAAGTGAAAGTGAAGTTGCTCAGTCGTATCTGACTCTTAGCAACCCCATGGACTGCAGCCTTCCAGGCTCCTCCATCCATGGGATATTCCAGGCAAGAGTACTGGAGTGGGGTGCCATTGCCTTCTCCGCCAATTAGCACAGCAGCATCCTAATAAGTAATGAGTTAATCTTCAAGGTTTGTTGACATTCTGGATGAATGCTTGAGCATGCATTGGTGAAGCCTCTTGTGTGGCTATATTATTTGTTATCCCCTCTCTGGTTTACAAAGGGATTGCAACTATGTAGCATATATGCTGCTCCCCGCCCCCTTGCTGAGTTCCTGAGTGCTAATTTATCATTTTACACATTACACTGAGATCAAACATGGCCTTAGAACCTTTCCCGTCACAAAAGCATCTACTATGAATTTATTCCCGATGGCATGACAGAAGCAGTCTGCCTACCACCCCTACTCTAAATCACTGCTGGGCTTCTCAATTTGATGATGTTCCCCAAATAATGAACAGGCAGAATTGTGAAACTAAATGATGAAAATGATGTTTCCTAACTATCAGAAAACATTCCACAGGCTTCTCTTTCTATGATGTTTTGGTAGTGTGACTAAAATTCAGTTCAAAACCTTATGCCTACTCTGGGTGCTATTTGATCTTGGGTGAGCAGATGAATAAAATATAAGCTAGGTCCTCAAGAAGTTAACCAATTAGTCTAAGTATGTATGAAACACTTCCTCTGGCAGACTCGATGCCTGGTTCTAGGGTTACAGAAGTAAGTAAAACAAGTACTGACCTTGCCCTCATGGAACATACAGTCTAGAAGGGAAGCTGGGAAATCAAAATATATAATGGTTAATTACACGGATATAAAGTGCTTCAGAGTTGTTGCTGCTAAGTCACTTCAGTCGTGTCCGACTCTGTGCGACCCCATAGACGGCAGCCCACCAGGCTCCCCCGTCCCTGAGATTCTCCAGGCAAGAACACTGGAGTGGGTTGCCATTTCCTTCTCCAATGCATGAAAGTGAAAAGTGAAAGTGAAGTCGCTCAGTTGTGTCCAACCCTCAGTGACCCCATGGACTGCAGCCTACCAGGCTCCTCCGCCCATGGGATTTTCCAGGCAGGAGTACTGGAGTGGGGTGCCATTGCCTTCAGAGTTGTTGAGGGCACTACTATTAGTATGTGACAGGGGGCTCTTCGTTTGTCGTGGGTAAAGGGGTTTGTTATCTAGTAATGGAAATAGCCACAGAAGCAAACACGTGGAGCTTGGTATGACACAAACAATAGAAGAGTTATGTACAAGGAACAGAAGTGGTGCCAAAGGCCCAATGATTCATTCTGTTTTGTAGAGTCAGGGAAGAGTGCAGAGGGAACACTCGAGGGAGGTTGTAATGAACAAATAGGGTGTCAGTGGGCATGCACACAACAGAGAAGGAGGCTTGCCAGATGGAGGAAATTGTTGGAGTTCAAAAGTAAATGAGAGGCGCTGCCTAGTTTTTGTAGAAAACTGTAAGTGATTCTGAATGGCAAGTGATGGCCTCTAACTTGATAAAGATCCCTATATGACATAAAAAGAAGCTTAAGCTTTATTTTTTTGCACTGATGAGATTGACATTGACTTGGCCCCACTTATTACAGAAAGATCAGTTGGTGGCAGTGTAGAGGATGGGTTGGTGAGTGAAGTAAAGCCTGGAGATAAGGAACTGAAACTGCAGGTTATGACACTATGTGAGGGAGCTAATGAGGAATATTATAGTAAAGAAATTCAAAATGCCCAAATCCAAATGCTTAATCCAATTTACACTTTTTGGTCCCTACTTTACTTTTTCTTTGCTAGTGGAGAAGAAAAGGGGAGAATACATTTGAGAAATATTTAGGAGGTAAAATTCACAGGACTTGTTAACTGTCCTAGGAGAGATGATGGGTGATTGAACGTATAGAGGTTTCACCAAGTAATATGCAAATTGTAGGAGATTTGAGCTGAAAAAATGATGAATTCAGTCTCAGATGTATTACGTCTAGATGTCTATAAATATATCAAACGGATCAGTCAGTTCAGTTCAGTCACTCAGTCATGTCCGACTCTTTGTGACCCCATGAATCCCAGCACACCAGGCCTCCCTGTCCATCACTAACTCCCAGAGTTCACTCAACCTCATGTCCGTCGAGTCAGTGATGCCGTCCAGCCATCTCATCCTCTGTCGTCCCCTTTTCTCCTGCCCCCAATCCCTCCCAGCATCAGGGTTTTTTCCAATGAGTCAGTTCTTCGCATGAGGTAGCCAAAGTACTGGAGTTTCAGCTTTAGCATCATTCCTTCCAAACAACACCCAGGGCTTATCTCCTTTAGAATGGACTGATTGAATCTCCTTGCAGTCCAAGGGACTCTCAAGAGTCTTCTCCAACACCACAGTTCAAAAGCATCAATTCTTTGGCGCTCAGCTTTCTTCACAGTCCAACTCTCACATCTATACGTGACCACTGGAAAAACCATAGCCTTGACTAGACGGACCTTTGTTGGCAAAGTATGGATCTAAATTCAAGAGTTGTCAATCCTGAAAAATATGGATTTCAGCACTGTTAACCAGGGGAATAAATGAAATTACAAAGGAAGAGCATGTATGATAAAAAGAGAACCTGAGAAGAAAGCCTTGGGGGGTATCAACATTTAAATAGTTTGTGGAAGAATAGAATCTGAAGCAGTCTTCAAAGGAGTAGTCAAAAATATCAGAGGAAAATCAAGATACTGAGGTCACAAAAATCAAGGTTAATGAAATTTAAAGAAGATGGTTTCTGTAACAAAGAGAAGTGAAAGTGTTAGGTTTGGCATTTAGAAGGTCACTGCTGACTTTTGATGAAAAGAGCTTCAATAGAGATGGATGAAGAAGGCAGATTACAGTTGGTAAAGATGAGAGAAATTTACAGCATATAGGGCACTCTGTAGACTGGTTGATAAAAAAGGGGAGAGGAAGTTAGGATAGTAGCCAGAAGGGGGACGCAAGAGGGGTTTTTCATAGAGTGAGAGAAAACTGACTCTTTGGGAGAAGTAGTCACTTGAGCAGAGAGCAAGATGGGACATAAGACCAGAACAGGTGAAGGAGCTGGCCCTCGTCTTAGTGTGGCTCTCTCTAGAAACATGCTGAAACATGAGGGCAAGAGCAAGTAGTTTCTTGAGGAGTGCAGGAAATAACAGTAGGAAGGTAGAAAAGTGGGACGGGGAAGGAAGCTAGCCAATAAAAGATAAACTCTCAGACCAGCTTCCACGTGGGCGACTGATGCTTAACCCCATGGGGAAGGTCTAGGAACAGTGTGAGGTGCATGCCACAGAGTTTTCTCATCCCAAGGGCTGAAGCTCAGGCATTTGACTATGACCAGACATTGGTTGAGGAGTTGCTATTTTCAGGGATTTTAATTCCCTGTGCTTCCAGCCTGCATTGCAGGTGGCTGAACACATGCTGCTGCAGGTAAAATAGCCCCTGGTGAAGAGATGTTGTAGGTGCTGCAGGGTGGGAAAAAAAGAAAGTGAAGTCGCTCAGTCGTGTCTGACTCTTTGTGACCCCATGGACTGTAGCCCACCAGGCTCCTCCATCCATGGGATAGGTCAACTGAAATAGTAAGTCACAGGGCGGGTGTGCTGGACCACAACAGTTTTCTTACAGCTTGAAAGACAGACTTTGCTGAGTGAGTGGAGGCATGGGACTGAGTGGATTTTCCATTACATTTCATGTAATTGGTGTGTGTGTGCTACATTTGACTAATATCTTCATCATATATCAATTTTAAGAGAGAAAATTATGTTTGAATAGTAATCTATAAGGAAAAAAACCTTTTCCCCTGTCTTACATATGTAATTAAAAATCTTGATGTAAAACACCATTTTCAATCTATAGAAGGTATTACTCGCTTTTTCAATCTATAGAAGGTATTACTCGCTTTTTCAATCTATAGAAGGTATTACTCGCTTTCTCCTAAGTGATCTTGCAAAAACACCTGGCAAAGGAATTGGACTGTGAAAAATCAAAGTTTGTGACTGAGTACATAGAAATTTACATTCATCAGTGAGGTGGGCTAGATATTTTAGGAGTGAGATTGAAGGTGCAAAAAACCCTACAAAATTCATAACCTTAAGTTCAGTCATATAATATTGGGCTCTTATTATAAAGACAAATATAGGCATTAATCTCAAATTTATTTTGAGTTGTGAAAGACATGAGCAGTAGTTTAGGCTGTGGTGATGTGTGCCTGTGTGTGTAAGTGTCTTCTAGACTTCTCTTAGATTTAGACCAAACTGAAAATGATTTTTCCTGTACATAATACTAATCACTTTATTCGCCCTTTAATGTGTGAGTCTAGTTACTAAATATGAAAAGAAACAATTAAAATGTTTCAAAGTGATTGCCTCTCAAAGATGGGGCGTCAGGGTGAAAAAAGGCAAAATTGCAGACTACTAATGGGGTCATAAGTTGGTAGTTTTATTTGATCTTTTAAACTTGCCACATATATTTATTTTTTCATACAGACTTTAAAAATGTTCTATGGAACAAAGAAGCTAAGAGAGATGAATGGAAAGCAGTGGTTAACCAGAGCTGTAGTGCAAAAGAACAAAGTTTTGGAAGGCGAGGGTAATAACATGGCCTCTTCCACACACAAATGCAAAGGAACATGATACAAAAGACATCCTTGGAGCAGAGACGGGCTGAGCTGCTTAAACTGAAAAGGACTTGTGTTCCAAGCTGTGTGTTGATAATATAAACTTCACATCTCACTTTCCAGACTATAATTTAAGATTCTTCTGCAAAGAGGGATTCTTTTGCTTCTTGTGACACAATGGTACCTAAACAAAATACAAGGCTTTCTATGTCAAGAAAAATGTGGTGGTGGTTAGGGCTTTACCCTTAAGAAGTTGGAGTGAGAGTGCCAAGTGTCAGTGAAAAGGCCTCCTGTGAACCTGCCTAAGATTCCTAAAGTGTGTACCTGGGGAGAGCATGAAACTTCTATAAATAGGCAGAACAAGGACAGAGCCATTGATCCCCCTCTGGGTAGTTGAGAGTTGCCTTTCTCTGTAACTATAGCAGTGTTTTTACATCAGAGGAGTGGCTCAAGAGCTGCTTCTGCTCAGTTGCTACATGATGCTGAATGGGTTACTTGGTCTTTCTACTCCTTGGTTTCTTTCATAGTAAAATAGGATGGTAATCTCCACTTCTATGGTGGTTATGGGATCACATGAAGTCATCTATGTGAAAGGCTGCCTGGTGATGATATGATGTGTGCTTTTTGCTCTTTGCTTTGAGGGCATTGATACTTTAGTACTCTTTGATCAGAATGAATGCTTTCACATGAGAAATCCATTTTATCATGGTGTTTGGGTCTTCAAACTTTCATCCAAATTTTTTTGTTTCATTTGTTGTAAGTATTATAAATTTCATGATGTAGTTTGAATAGTAAATGTGAGAATTTAAAATATAGCCTTGAAGGATGTTAAAAACAATTGCTTATTTAACATGGACCTAACCAATATCAGCAAAGAGCTCAGGTTTCATGGAGAGCATAAAATTGGACAAATTCCTGGATAAAAGGCTTATAATCCAATTAGCTATCAGGAGTCCATAAATATTTATGCAAAAATCATAGGACTGGAAAGAATTTCAAGTTAAATGCAAATGTGATTTCTACAAAAAAAGTAACTTCCTTTTTCATTCTAACCTTTTATGTGTGTTCAAAATGTCATTGAAATATTAAAAAAAATTTTTAACCACTTTAGTGTGACAAGTTCTCTGTAGCTGGATGGTTGGCTGGATATAAAATGTTATTCTCCTTCAGCTATTAAAGCTGTCCTTGAAAAAGAATCTCTCTCAATTCCCTTCAAGATCACTTGTGCTTCAATAAATAGCATTAAACCTCTTTGCTTTTGGAAATATCACTTCATTAGCATTATTTTTTGCCCTTGACCCTATGGGAGATACAAGTGGGAGGTTCCTAACTGAATTGCATTATCAATTGAGTATAAGTATGATTTTTCTGATCATCAGAGCTGCTTATAAATGGAACAAGCTTTAAGTGTTTTTATTCACTGGAGATGTTCAAATATAGGCTCAGTAAGTGGTAGTTAACATGTTAGCTCAGTTGCCCCAAGATGTTCTGACCCTAGGAAACTAGAGAAGTATTTGGACAAACCTTAGATAGAAGAAGGGCTTCCCTGGTGGCTCAGATGGTAAAGAATCCCCCTGCAATGCAGGAGACCTGGGTTCAGTCCTTGGATTGCGAAGATCCCCTGGAGAAGGGATAGGCTACCCACTCCAGTATTCTTGCCTGGAGAATTCCATGGAGAGAGGAGCCTGCTGAACTGCAGTCCATTGAGTCACAAGGAGTTGGACATGACTGAGGGACTAACACTTTCACTTTAGATGGAAGAAAGTGTTGGGTTATTGGCCACCTGCCACAAACTTGCAAATCATCACAATTGCCTGCTAATGTCAAGACAGAGAATAGCAGGAAGTCATTAGGTTTACTTCTTATTTTACTATGTGTCTCCACATACCTTGAAGACCACATGAATAAGCTACATTTGTATCCTTGCACTAAGGCCTACTTGTTGTGTGACCTTTGACAAGTTATGCAATGGTTCTAAGCCTGTTTCTTTATCTGTAAAATGGGGATATGAATAATAGAACTTGCTTTATAAGATTAATGTAGAATTTCTTCTAGAGCCTATTATACAGAGTGAAATAAGTCAGAGAAATATAAATATCATCTACTGATGCATATATATGGAATCTAGAAAGATTATGGTACTGATGAATTTATTTTCAGGGCAGCAATGGAGAAACAGACATAGAGAACAGACCTAAGTACATGGGGGGAGAGGAGAAGGGAAAGGGTGAGATGTATGGAGAGAGGAATGTGGAAATTCACAATACCATATGTAAAATAGATAGCCAATGGGAATTTGCTGTATGACTCAGGGAACTCAAACATGGGCTCTGTGACAATCTAGAAGGGCGGGATAGGGGGGAGATGGAAGGGAGATTCAGGAGGGAGGGGACATGGGTGTACCTATGGCTGATTTTTGTTGATGTATGACAGAAAACCACAAAATTCTGTAAAGGAAATATCCTTAAGTTAAAAAAATTAAGTGGCAAAAAAAAAAAAAGATTACTGTGGGGTTTCTTAAGGCAATACTGAAGCTTAGCATGGCCTGACACACAGGAGGCATTCAAAATATGCTATTTATTAAAAGGAGGAGAAAAGAGTGTCTCATAAATGGTTTTTCCCAACCCCAAGACTCCTCACCTCTCTGGAAAGTTACTGCCTTATTTCAAACTGTGTAAAAGTCCTTTTCGGAAATTCTAAGCATAGGATGGGTTCTTGGACTAGATGACTCATGAGGCAGCTTCCTGCTCTGAGACTCTGTTATTTTGAGTATTTGATTCATAGTATTCACTTAGGGTAAACATTTCCATATCTCCCCAAGTAAGAATAGCCTGGCTATCCTGGGTAAGCACTGTGTAGAATAAGGAGCTCACATGATGAAGGAGATGGAATTCGGTTACATTTGGACCCCTGTGGACCTAATTTATATCCTAGCTTCTAATACCTGTTAGCTGAGAACCACATAAGGCAAGTTGCTTAACCTCTCTGGGCCTCAATACCCACAGCTGTACAAGGAGGGTGAAATAATATCCAGGAGCTCTGGAATGAAGATGCAGTGAACTTTACCATGTAATGTCATCCAGCACTGGGTATCCAGGAAACAATCTTTTTGTTGGCTGAAGTTTTCACTTTTTAGCCAGGTGTGTCTGCATGATTTAACACAGCCTGACAGTATTTTATCCCCACCCCGTAAACAGCAGGAATATCTTCTGCCTGGCCCAAACGTTAGGATGTAAGATTTTTGGATGGCACCCAGTTTGTGTTCATATAAAAGCCCTAAATAAAATGCTTTGGGTAGAAACAGTTTTGGCTCATCCACCAGGCAGTGGCAAAAGTGCCTGGCTTCCCAAGGACAAAGCAAAGGATGCCGTGACTGGCTTTATTTGCTGAGGGCAGAACTTTTGAAGTTTTGTGCTGCGGCTGCCATCCACGTTTCTGCAACTGTCTCTTCCCTTTTTTTTTTAAGAGCTGTTGTGGCAAAGTCTTCTTAGCATGATGTGCCAAGTTTGAGGGAAGTTAATTTATTAGTTCATTAAGCTTCGGGCATTCTAGCTTCAGCCTCACCATTGCTTTTGATTTTAGACTTTGGGGGCTTCTTGTATCTTCAGTGTTTGACCTCCCACTTTGCCAGCAGTGACCCATCATCGAGTGCTATGTGCTGTGTTTTTACTTCCAGGGCTGCCCAGATGGATTTGCTCTGTGTTGTGGAGAATATGGTTAATTAAGAGCTTCAGGCAGAACCCGCAAGTGCTTTTTAATTTTCCTTGCTGTTTGGTTCATCGCTCCCCTTATCTCATTACCCACGTTTCTCCTCCAGTCTCAGGAATGAATTTCTTCCTCATGAAGTCCCGCTGGCTGCAATGTAGCCTGTGCCCGGCTATCTGCTCCATTGCATGTGCTTTCTCTGTGAGGGGAAAATAAAATAGTGAAATTAAGTCATATTCAAATCTGAAGGTTTTCTGAAAATAGATGTGAACAAATTAGACGTCCTGGGAATTAGCCAAAGCTCAGTAATTAATAACCTTTTTAGGTCTGGGTGAATAAGAAGAATGTTTAATAAGTATGGCTAATGTTCTCTACAAACAGTCCATTCTCATTAAGTGGGATAGTATAGCACTGTTTCTCTAATGGGTGAGGGGCAAAAGTAGAAAAGTGACTTCAAGTGAGGGGTGTAGTGAGATTTCTTTTTGAAAACATTTTTATTTGTTTTTATTTTATTGGCTGCACCCTGTGGTATGCAAGATCTTAGTTCCCCAACCAGGGGTCGAGCCGGTGCCCCCTGCATTGGAAGCACGAAGTCTTAACCACTGGACCACCAGGGAAGTCCCTGTAGTGATCTTTCATGCCTGGTATGTGCTAACCACTGCACACGTCATGTAATTACCCCTCACACCAATTACTGCAGTACAACCACAATAACACCAAGGAATAGAAAACACAGCAAGTCACGGTGGCTTAACCTAGTTTATGTACTTGGTTCCTTGTGACTGGGGTCCAGATCCAACACCTGTCAGACTCCAAAGCTAGTAGTGTTCAAGGCCTGGAACCTGAGACTTTGTCATCCAGGTGCAGAGTGACATTTACTTGTGTGATGAGGGTTAATGCTGTCCCAGGAAGGAAATCCCTATCCTGGTGGTATTCTAGTGACATCAGGCTGCTGGGGAGGTTGTTAATTAACCTACCCAGCTTTCACTCTGTAGGTTACACATCAGCAAAGTGCAGAGAGAAAGGGGGACACTTCATCCCAAAGCTTGTTTGTAGACAGTGAATGTCAGTCAGTAAACAGGTGCCTTCGAGGGGCTAAGATTTATCCTTAACTAACTCTGGCTTGGACCACAGAATAACGTCAAGTCCCTGAAGCGATTTTATGATCCTCTGAAGTGTGGAATTTCAGTGAGATAGAGAAGAGGATGAGAGGACTCTTAAGTATAGGCATTGAAGGTATCTTCGGCCACAACTTGTGAAAGTTCTTGTAAAACTAGGGAAGAACTCCCCTGGTAGTCCAGAGGTTAAGAATCCACCTTCCAATGCAGAGGACTTGGGTTTGATCCCGGCTCAGGGAACTAAGATCTCACATGCCGGGAAGCAACTAAGCCAGCATTGCACAACTGGAGGGCTCGCATGCTGCAACTAAGACCTCATACAGCCAAATAAATTAAAAAAAATTTTTTTAATAAAATCAGGAAAAGCTTGGGGCTTGCATTAGGGGATCACAATCCCTGGATGTCAAATGAAATATAAAAAGAACCAGCACGTTAAAGAGCAAACTAACTGTTAGCTGGAAAGCTGGGACCAGGGATGTAAATTAAGCTCTTTGCTTCCCTTTTCATTTTTCTGGAGAAGAAAATGATACAGTTACAGAGTACACAAAGTTTAGGATCAGATACCTAGGTTATAAATCCCAGCTTGAAACCTATGTCATATGTGATCCTGGGCTCTGCTTAAATTCTCTGTAACTTTTCTCCCCCAAAAGATCCAACAATGAATTGTATATTTCATACAGTGGTTATAAATATTAAGTGAATTCTATATATAGTTTGCTATTACTTTCATCCTGACCTTTTGACACCTTTATAAATGTTTCTGTTAAAAATGGGAAGGCAGAAAGGATGGAAAATTTAGTGGATTTTTAAAGTAACTTTACCAAAAGGACAGGTGACTCTGTAGATCTGAAATTGGATCAATAGTTTGAGTTCATTCACTTTCCTTCTAATGTGAAAAATATTCATGAATTGACTCTGCTTTAATCACAGGGTCTTCACAGAAAACTTGACATCTTACTATGCCCAGTATTTTGCTGACTGCCCACTTGATGAGTGGGCACATTGATGCCCACAGCTGGGCATCTCACATTGATGATGTGAGGGGAGCAGGGGTTAGAGCTAAGACAGCCTGGTAGTTACCTCCTGCACATTTCTCTGTGGAATAACCATAAATACTTTCTGTATATTATCATTTAGCACTGGGCTAGATGCTGTGAGGGAGTTTATAATCTGGAAGAAAAGATAACCCGTTTGCCCATTGGAAGTTAACTAAGAATTTTGGATTGAAAGATGAAAATGAGAATACAAAAGGGAACCATGGGCTGGGAAGGGTCTTATTGTCGTTCAGTCACTAAATCGTGTCTGATTCTTTGCAACCCCATGAAGTGCAGCACACCAGGCTTCCTTGCCCTTCACTGTCTCCCAGAGTATTCCCAAACTCATGTCCATTTAGTAGGTGATGCCATCTAGTCATCTCATCCTCTGTCACCCCCTTCTCCGCCTGCCCTCAGTCTTTCCCAGCATCGGGGTCTTTTTGAATGAGTCAACTCTGCATCAGGTGACTAAAGTATTGGAGCTTCAGCATCAGTCCTTCCAATGAATAGTCAGGGTTGATTTCCTCTAGGGTTGACTGGTTTGATCTCCTTATAGTCCAGCAGACTCTCAAGAGTCTGCTCCAGCTCCACAATTCAAAAGTGTCAATTCTTCAGCACTCAGCCTTCTTTATGGTCCAGCTCTCACATCCTAACGTTGCTTGTGACCAAACACCAAATCAATGGTTCACATAGTAAGCATGCACAGCTTATGGGCAGATCAAAGCATGATTGTTGTGAATGACTGACTTATTTAATTGTGTCCTAAAGGATGCAGAGGAGTTGGAAAGGCAAAAAGAAAATAAGAAAGGGCATTTGTATATGTTAAAGGATCCCAACTTATTTAAGGAATGGATTTGGAATAAGTTACTGGTTTTGTTGTTTTAGCACTGTATATTTTTAATTTATTTTTTAACTGGAATATAATTGCTTTACAATATTATGTTAGTTTCTACTGTACAACAGTATGAATCAACTGTATGTATACATGGACTTCCCAGAAGGCGCTAGTGGTAAAGAACCCATCTGACAATGCAGGAGACATATAAGATGTGGGTTCGATCCCTGAGTTGGGAAGATCCTCTGGAGGAGGGCATGGTAACTCATTCCAGTGTTCTTGCCTGGAGAATCCCATGGATAGAGGAGCCTGGTGGGCTACAGTCCGTAGGATCGCAAAAGAGTCAGACATGACTGAAGTAACTAGTACAAAAGCATGCATACACCTACGTATACATATATCACCTCTTTCTTGAGTAAGCACGGTATTTTCAAATGAGATATTGTGAGGTGATTCTCAAGAATTGTCTGTTCCATGCTGTGCTTGATTCTGGGCCAGATGAAGGCTGAGAGGACACAGTTGGGACTCAGGAGGAAAGATTGAAGGAGAGGCTGCTGCTGATTTAACAGGAGGGGAAACAAAGCTATTCATCACCCCTGGAGGCAGCACAAGTAAGGTAGTACTCGGGATTTAAATTTTAAAAGGGCAAAACTAATACAATTATGTAAAGTTTAAAAATAAAATAAAATTTAAAAAAAAATTAAAAAAAATTCTAGATTAAAAAATAAATAAATAAATATCCCTACCACTCCTATTTTAATCGATAATTAAATGTTATTTGCTCTTCTGATCTTTTGAGTTCACTGACCTGTCTGTGTCTGTTGCCTGAGCCTGAACCCCAGCTACCTTCTCCTTTTATCTAGAGAGAGCAGGATCCTTCCACTGGCCACCTCACCACAGTCACTCTTGCCCCACTCTCCCAAACCATTCTCTGTATCCTGAGCTGTCTTTAGTAAAAGCAAACGGGGGCATGACTGTTTTGTTCCTTAAAGCCTTTTGATAGTTTACCATTGTTCTTAGAGCAAATCTCAAACTTTATAGTGTGTGTCCCCAGCCTTGCACCATGAGCCCTTTCATCCCAGCCCTCATCGTGTGTCCATTGCCAGTGCTGTGTGTTGCAGCTGTGTGGCCGTGCCTTCTCTCATTTCAGGAAGTTCCCCTGTTCTATTCCCTTTGACAGGAATACAATACAATCTTTTATGTATCCAAGATCACTTCTTTAGGGAAGACTCTCCTGACCCCTATACTATGTTGGGTTCCCCATTAGGTCCTGGAGAGATACTGTCTTTACCTCACTTGTAATTATTCTCTGTCCTCTCTCCAAAAGACACTTAGGGTACAACTGGTGAACAAAGCAGGAGTTGTGGTGAAACTTACATCCTGGTCATTGGAGGAAGATGATAAACATAATGAATAAATTATGGTATATGATGAGTGATATATATAAAAGAGAAAATAGACTAGAGTAAGAAGGATGAGATGAGGGAAGCAGGCTGCAATATTGAAAAGAATGGTCAGCATATTTCCATGCCATATGCAAATTAACTCAAGAGATATTATAGTGTTAAATGTAAAAGTTAAGACCATAACTCTGCATAAAGCCTGGCATGGGTTAATAAGTTCTCAAAACATATTTATCAAGGAGACTAGCAGACAATATTATCATTGTTATTATACTCATTCAAATTCTAAGTTTGGGTCAGGCACAGAATATGTGCAGCCTTCTCTGGTTGCACAGCAGGCAAACCAAGGCTTATGCCAGGGTTGTCTAATCCTTTTCTGAAATCTCCTGTGCTGAAAGGGGATTCCTTTCAATGCTTTTTTCTGTTTTCTGTGAGACCCTAACAGGGTCCAACAGAGCTAATTAATTACCCTGTCGTGAGGGCATAGGGACTTCCTTGCAGTGATTTCTGAGGGCACCCGAAGATTGAGCAGGCCTAATGATGAAAACAGAATCATTCCGTTCCAGAGAGTTGATGTGGGGATAGATTGGATATCTGAACTCCTGGATGTTTCTGTCTCTGTCTGTCTCTCTCACACACACATGTACACACGCTCTTTCTCTCCTTGTCTTCTCAACAACAAACAGCTTGGCTCCTGGGCAACTTAGCTTTAAATTGGAAAGTGCAGCCTTGCTTGGCAGAACAACAGTATCACAGCCTCCCCATTGCTCAGAACAGCTTGTGAGATACATCCCTGCAGGCAAGACCATAAAGGGCTGTCTAATGTCCTGGAACCACCACCCCCAAAAGGACTCTTCTGTGCGGCTTCTTTAGAATTCTTGTCTGCGGGGCATATCTTCTCTTCCCCAGCAGTTTCTCATGCTGGACTTGAACTTTTTGCTTCTTTCCTCTCCATTTAATTAGTGATCTCATCTCTTCGATCATTAGAAACCCACAGTGGCCGTGGAGATGGAAATCGGAACCAAATTCAAAGGGAAATGCAGGAACCAATGACTTGGAAGTGTGAAAAAGCACTCTAGTCCCTCTGACCTTAATAACATAACACATTCCCTTGGCCACTTTACAGAGGTCCCAGTTCAAACAGGCACTCCTATTTACCTCTCCTCCCTGTGAATCTCAAAAATTTTTTTAAAAGACTAGATTGAAGCAGTTCTTGCATGGTTCTGAATATGTCTTACTTAGATGACAATGGCCACTCTTTTGTTATGGTTGTTCTGTTGCTAGGTCATTTCCAACTCTTTGCGACCCCATGGACTGCAGCATGCCAAGCTCCTCTGTCCTACACTATCTCCTGAAGTTTGCTCAGATTCATGTCCATTGAACTGGTGATGCTATCTAACCATCTGTCTTATCCTCTGCTGCCCCCTTCTCCTTTTGCCTTCAATCTTTCCCATCATCAGGGTCTTTTCCAATGAATTGGCTCTTTGCATCAGGTGCCAAAATATTGGAGCTTCAGCATCAGTCCCTCCAATTAATATCCAGGGTTGATTTCCTTTAGGATTGCTTAGTTTGATCTTCTTGAAGTCCAAGGGACTCTCAAGAGTCTTTTCTAGCACCACAATTCAAAAGCATCAATTCTTTGGTGCTCAGCCTTCTTTATGGTCCAACTCCCACAACCGTACATGGCTACTGGAAAAAATGTAGCCTTCGTAAGTCTTGCTGACTCCAGTGTTCACCCACCATCACCTGTCTTATATTCTGTAAGCAAAAGCCAATGAAACGAAGCTAAGCTCCTTAGCTTGCATTGAACAATCCAGTGCCAGTGTTCTAGAGATAGAAGAAACTTGCCCAACCATAACTCCATGTCATAGATATGGTCTGGGCTATTCTACTCCACGCTTTGCTCTTACTAGTCCTAACACCTAGAAATCCATCTGTCTCCTGGGCAGGTTCATAACTTCCTGTCCTCATCAGTTTACCTCAGATATCTTCCACGGAAACAGTCTCTTCTTCCTATGAATTTTCATCATTTATATCATTTTATAAGTAGACTCTGCACTTGACTGCATTCGCATTCTTACTATGTTGTAAGCAACTGGCTGTCAATGTCTGTTTTACCCATTCTTGCATTATTCAAAGCCTAAGACTTTGTACCTAGTAGATAGTTAATAAAGCCTCATTGATAAGTGAATGGACAAAATGGCATCTTTTCTCAATGTTTGTCTTCAAAATAGTTTAGTAAAAGGTGTTATGGTATTAGGTACACCAGAGCCTTTCTAAAATACGGTCCATTTTAGAACAAACTATAGCGTGCAAGTTGATTGTAAATCTGATCAATGGGCAATTTTCACTGGAATGATGTGAGAGACCGCAATAAAACAATCTTTACCTTTAATATAGTCAGTCCTACAACAGATCATAACATCATTACAAATTTTGTTAACTTCAATTGCTTTTGAAATTATATTTGAAATTTAATAACTAGAGCCAGATGCAGGAGAATATAAATACATTCAGTTCCCGACTTAATATGGTTGGATTTGATACTTTTCAACTCTGTAATGGTGTGAAAGCCATTCTCAGCAGAAAGGCTGAAGATCAAACTGTGATCTTTTCCAGGGCAAGCAAATGAGGTATAGTGTCTTCTGATGTTGGGCAAGATCCTGAGCTGCAGCTCCGTTTGCCGTATGATCTCAAGGATAAACAACTGATACACTTACAACCAGTTTGTACCCATACAACCATTTTCTTTTTCATACTCAGTACAGTATTCAGTAAATTAACTGAGATAGTACTTTATTGTAAAGCAGGCTTTGTGTTAGATGGCTTTGCCCAACTGCAGGCTAATTGTAAGTGTTCTGTAGGCTAGGCTACGCTAAGATGTTTGGTAAGTTAATGTGAATTAAATACATTTTCTACTTAGGCTATTTCCAGTTAATGGTGGGTCTATCAGGATGTAATTCCACCATATATCAAGGTAGATCTGTACTTAATTATATTTTAAAATCATATTCACTACTTTATAAGAGCAATTCAGCATATTCCCTACCTCTTTTCTCTAGAATTTAAGCTGTGAGCACAACATTTGTCTGGAACTTTCCCTATCTTTAGAAGCCTTTCTGAGGGGGAAGGGTGTGTATGTGTGTGTCCATCCCAGTCCATGTGTGTGCACACACACGCACATGCATGCACACTTCTGGTTCTTGCTCTGATGCTTCAAGGTTTCAGTTTAACTGAGCATCAAAACCTCATTTCCTTCTAGCCTTTGATTTTATTGAAAGAGACATTAACTTCTGCTTTGTAATTAAGAAAAGTTCTTTGAGTCCTGCTACTCCTCCAGCTTTTTTGTTGTTGTTCCTTTTTCCTAGTGGAAATTAGGGGTAAACAGTATCAACTGAATTGAATTGAAAAAGAAGTTAGGGACTGACCTTCTGGTCTGGGCACTGTCTTGTTATCTGTTGAGCAGTTCTCCTGATAGTGGCCCATCAGATGGCCCTGGGTCCTTGTTCCTGTCAGTAAGTTTGACATTCGCGAGCTCTCTGCTTTCCTCCAGCTGTCTCAGGTCGCCTGCTGAGCTTTATGGTCTGAGTCATCCTTGTCCTCCTTGTTTTTAGATCAGTCTGTAACAGAGTTGGCTTACTTTTGGATAGATTTGGATTCTTTTTTTCCAATTTAAATTTTTACCTTGGAGGCGTGTACCTTTTAAAGCAGCCATCTGAAGCAGTTTTGTTATGTTTTTTAACACTCAAAAGTACCAGAGGTGGAATCCAGTGGAACGATTTCCCCTTTCAATTTTACATTTTAAAATGTGCTCTGGTTTATGTTTTGATTTCTAGGACTTTCAGACACTTTATTCTTCATTGTTTTTGGGGTCCAAGGTATAGTGGGTCTTAGCTAGTTGAGGTGGGTCAAATGGCTTGACCCAAGACCTATACTGTTGAGTTCATGCAGGACCTGGAAAGGACTGACCAAGACCCAGATGAGGACTGGGTCAGGAGTAAGGAGTGGACCCAGGGCAAATGTGAAATCAAACGACAGAGCTGAGTGGCTTAGGCACACTGTTCGTGTCAACTTTTACTGTGCACCTACACAGTGTGCAAGGTCTGTGCAAATTACTAAAGTTACAGTGCTGAGCAAGGCAAACATTCCTAGAAAAGAGATATTAGGCAATTACACAATACGTACTCTGAAGGAGCATGATAGTGTATAATAGAACTGAACCAGTCAAGGCAATTAAGGATACTTCCCCATTGAAAATGGTGTTTAACTGCAAATCTGAGAGTGGGGCAACTAATGGAGGAGGAAAAATTCTCCATGCTGGAGTGCATGAGAGAGTCCAGAGGTAAGAAAGAACTTAGCATGTTGCAGAAACTGAGTGAGTGGCTGGAGTACCAGGAGGCTGGGAATGGGCATGAGGTGAAGATTGTTACAAAATGAGACTAGAAAGATGTAACATAGTCAAAACAAATTAACAAGCTCAGTCATTAGCCAGGCCATCTTCTGCCTTAGTTGTGAGAGGCCCATCATTGGTACTCCTAGGTGTCAAATCATCCTCTAGTAGTAAGGGGCAGTGGTTGTCTTGCAGACCATCCATTCCGGACTAGGGCTAAAGTGTGAACCAGGTATAACTTGTAGGTTCAAAGGACTCACCTAGATAAATGGGCATCTGAGTCCTAGTTACTGGGTGAAGTTCAGACAGGAGTGTGCAGGCAGACCTGAAAAGAGATTGAGGTATGAGAGAGATTCATCAGATTTAAGGAGCAGGAACAAAGCTAACGGCTGGTCATACAGACCTGGCCAATGTTATATGGGAGCCCAGAGGGAACCTGGAATTATGCCTGGGTCTGAGAAGCCACTCAAGACCAATATGAGGCCCTGGCATCCTCACAGACCCCCACTCCAAGTTTTTATTTTGTAAAGATTTGACTGAACTCTAGAGTTCCCTGTATTGTAGGTCTCATGTTCTTTGTATCACTGCCTGATGCTGGACTAGCTCAAGGGCTGGACCATGGATGCAGCTGTGAGTGAGGCACTGTGGAGGGGAGAGACTGGACAAAGAAAGATGGTGTCAATGCTACTCTCCTTAATGTAGGGTTTTCACTTTGTAATTTTTCACAAGCTTTGAAAAGCATCTTTACAAGCTTTGAAAAGCATCTCTAAAATGAAACAGAGTACAGCATTTCTCTTGAAAATCTAAGTAGTACAGTCTTAAATCCCACATCATCTTGTGATGAAATCTCTTTTACACTCATCTACAATCTCATTTGACTTGTTCCTATCTCTTAATGCCTTAGTTGCTTTCAAAAAAAAAAAAAAAATAGGTTTTCCAGCTTTGAGAAATTAAAGGCCTACTGAGATGCTGGTTGGAGATAATGTACTGAATAGAATTGATCCAGAACAGTGAGGGGCAGCTCAGAGCCACCAGGGAAGTTAATGCCTATTTAACATGTGTTAAAGATGAGCTGGATTAGGGGATTCTGGCTAACCCTTAGTACAGGGGAACAAAATGAAATGTAACTCGCACAACTCATTTTTTGCTTTTTAATTTTCCCTTTTCTACTCTAATCCCCTCTGCCTTACCTCTAATTAAGATGTGGATCATGTGGAAAAAAGTCCTATTTTTCCCCTTGCTGGACATAATCTCATTTCAATCCTACGCCAATCCAATTTTGAATAAATCCTAGAAAGTGTCACCACATTGAGTGTTGTAAAACTCACGTCAGAGGTTCCTTTAATGTGACCTGAGTTATGGATATTCTTGTTTCTGGGGCCCCCTGACACTGGGGAAAAACAAGTCATTCAGTAAATCTGAATCTCAGTAAATTTTCAGTATCCTGTAACCAAGGAAAAAAACTCTGTAAGGAATACTTGTGGTCCCTGTATAAGGAATGTTTTCATATCAGAGTTATTAGTTAACCTAAACTGAAGTCTTCTACCTTCTCTCTGATGAGTTAGGTGTCTTTTCATTTGGGTTGGTGGGAACAGGAAGTATTCTTGGCCTTGTATGAGCCCTGATGATAATTTCACTCTAATCCTTTTGAATGGTTTCCTTCCCGGCCTTAGCTAGTTTCTCCCATGCTCATTAGTACTCTGCCAAAAATTTGCAGAGACCCCCAAACTTTTTGGCACCAGGGATAGATTTCATGGAAGACAGTTTTTCCACGGACTGGGAATTGGAGGGTGTGGTTTCAAGACGATTTAAACACATTGCATTTATTGTACACTTTATTTCTATTACTTTTACATCAGTTCCACCTCAGATCCTGGAGGCTGGGGACCCCTGCACCTAGGGGGCCCTCAGCAGGGAACCCAGCTCTGTCTGTGCAGAACTCTCCTCTCTGGTTCTCTGCCTTGTGAACTCCAGTCTCTTGGGCCTCCCCACATTCCTAGTGCTGTCTTCTCAGCTCAGGGAGACCACAGGCCATTCTTCTGGGTTTTCCTCTCTGTGCCCTGGACTGGAGACACTCTCCAGGCAGTAAGCGAGGGCAATTGCGGGGCTTGCCTCTGTTTGTTCCCATCTTTCAGGGATCACTGCCCTTCATTGCCTCACAGCCAATGTCTTGAATACCATCGGCTCATTTATTTTGTCTGTATTTTTCAGTTATGCCAGGCATGAAATCCAGTCTTAGTTACTTTCGCTTGGCTGAGAGCAGAATCCCTCCAGAGCTATTTTAAGGTTGTTTAAGCTTGTTTTTGACACTCACTTTTTGAGACCTCACTCCATACAAAGATAAACACATAATGAATGATCTGACAGTACATCTTTATTTTGTGGCAAAATGAAAAGACTTTTATGCCTTTTCTTTGGAAATTATTTTTCTGAGTCACTAGTTTTACAATTAAAGGTTCTCTGCAAAGGAATTTTTAGAATAAAGAATTTTGCCTATAAATCACTTTCAGATTGCTAACACTAAATTGAGTAATGAAATTGCAAGAATTTTACATTTTTAGGCATACATGTACATATTTATTGGATTTTACAGAGCTTTAGTGCCCTTTTTGTTTATTTCTTATATATTCTCATGGACTGTTAAATAACTCGTCAGCCCTAGGAATTGGGCCTAAAGGCCTCAATGTATAAAACAGCCCTGCTTTCTTTAGAGGTTCAAAGTGGTAATAATACCACTTATAATAGCTTTATTATCACTCCAGTCATGGTCTCTGACATGAGATGCCCTTTGTTTCCCCCCCCAAATGCTGATAAAACATCTCAGCAATTTCCATATTTCCCTCTGTTAGGTACTAAACAGCAACAGGTTTGTCCCCTTGTGCTAAAATGTGGCCTTTATCCTTAGTGAAGAAAGAGCTTCATCAGCTCAAAAATTCTAATGTCCTAGGGCCTCTGCTTTCAATCCTTTAAAATTAATGGTTCTCCCCCTCGTCTGTCTCCATCCCCTGCTCCCTCCCACCTTGGAGGGGAATAACTGGCAATGTCTAGAGGCATTTTAAGATGTTACAGTATTTGAGGAGGAGGGTTGCTACCATTGGCATCTTGTAGGTAGAGGCCAGGGATTTAACTAAACATCTAATGATGCTCAGGACAGCCCCTCACAACAGAGAATTATGAAGCCCACAATATTATTCAACAGTGACGGGGTTGAGAAACACTGTCCTGAATCAGTGTGGCCTCAGAGTGCAGAATTCTTGGGGTTACTCATAAAAATACCTTTTTGGTGGCCTTGTTGTTACCTGTTTGTATTTTAGACTTTTGTTTTAGTGAACTCAATAAATTCATATCATCCTAACTTTGAAGGGAATCACCATAGCATTTTGAGCAAACTTAGCTTAATATTCTGTATAAAAAAAAGCAAGATCTATCATCCCTAAAATCATAGACTCTGAGCTGCTGAGAAGAACCTCAGGCTGTGACTTTGGCCACTGAAAATATTGGATTCACACCAAGGCTGTGCAGAAGCTCCAATGAATCATGGGGACTCTTTCTCAAGGGCATTTTTGTTCCTTGCTGTTGATACTTTATTTGACTGGTCACCTGGAGCTAACTTTGCATAACGTAGAAATTGGTGAGGTTTATCTTCATCTATATATGACTGTGCTTCATCCATATCCATTCTGAGTCTCACTGAAACAGATTCTTTATAATCAGCCTTTATTTGTGCATTTGTCCTGGATTGACTAAGAATTGTTACACTTCTCATGAGCAAAAGGGAATTACATGGAAAATCCAGTGGAAACACATGAGATGTCATTGACTCCTTTATTGGACAGGTCTGATTTTTAATGTCCTTACCTCCTAGAAATGAAGAGCTCTCAGTTAATTAGTAGGAAACAGTAGTCTGTCAATATTCTCTTTTTTCCCCATGTTCCTATCTGATATATAAATGGACCAACCTTATATTTCTTATCCTTGAGGTCTTCTAACTTCTGAGTTTGTGCATAAAATTCTACATATACATAAGCAAATTTTGGTAACACCTTGAATGTTTTCATACATTTGAGCTGGTGGTGTTTTTATCTTCGCAAACATATGTTAAGTCAACTTATATCTTTGGAGCCTTAGCTCTTGCTGTTCCCGTTAGCTAAAAATACTTCATTTGTCCTCCTCTGATAGGGGAGCAGCTACCTTTATTTTAAACAACATAAATAGCCTTCTCCTCTAAGAAACTTTTCCTTAACTTTCTCCCAACGAGGACTATCTCATTACTTTTGTGGACTCTAAGCAATTTTGCCTTTGTGGACCCCTTTCTCTATTAAAATTAAAATTTATATTTTACAGTTGAATTAGTGTAAAACTGAATTTAATAATACATTAAATATTTTTGTACCTAACCTAAACACTTATTATTTTAAAAGAAATTAAACATTTTCATAGGCTCCTAAAAGTATTGTGGGTCCCAGTGTATCTACTCTGCCAATTGGATAACTCCCTGACCTCCAGAGTTAGAATTGGTCATCCATCCTGCCGTTATCCCTCTTATAACTGATTGAAAAATATATAAACAAATATAACAGCTTTTTCTTGATGACTATTAGCCCCTTAAATATGGAGTGTTTGGTTAATTCATTACTTCTAGTTGTGCCTAATGGGATACCAGGCATGAATTAGGGACTCACAAATAAACAAACAAATGTTGCTATTCTGATATTTTGAAACCTTGGGCACAAAAAGACTCAAATTCATGAGGACACAGCAGGGCTGGGCTACATGAGAACTTTGGTCCCTGCCGTTGCAGTGCTCCTTTAAAAAGACTTCTAATGACTTCTTCTGAAAGGATGGGGTAAGATGTACTTTCCCCATTCCTCCCACTAAATCAACCAAAAATCTTGAATGTTACATGTAAACAGACAAAGCTCGGAGGAAGGAATGGTGGACTGGTGGAGGCTTCACGTAAGAACTAGCACAATATTGAGTTCCCAGGATTTCTTTTTGCCTCGTATCTCAGACTGGATATCAGAGAAGCTAGCAAACTGGGATACTGATACTCTCAGATGAAACAGCCCCAAGAAAAGCTGCTGCTTTTCTAGCCAAAGCACTGGGAAAAGGGCAGCCTAGCAGTGCAGAAAACTTTTAGAAAATAACCCTTTGACTATATACAAAACCACAGAAAAAAACTGCAGTCCTACCTCTGTCTCTATCAGCAAAAGCTATGCAGAGACCCTGGACTTCTGCCCTTGCCAGGCTATAAGCAGACTCCTCCAAACTTCTGCTGGGGTTATATCAGAGAAGGCCAAGTAGGGAGCCAAGACTTTAATTCACACTGGCCAACAATAAGTAGGCCCCCACCCCTGTTCCGGTGTCAGGGGAGAACATGGGAGGAGCCTAGACTTCAACCGCCATTAGGCGGTAATGAGGCACCCCTACTTCCTCCTCACTGGAGTGGTATCAGAGTGGGCCTAGTGGAAATTCAGTTTTACCGTTACACAGCATTAGCAAAACCACAGGGTCAGTGGAGGCCGTGTGGGGAGCAATAAAGAGGTACATACCCCCTCCCAGCCCTGGTGGTATCAGTGGGCCTTACTGAGGAGCCTGAACTCACCTCTTGCCTAGTGAACGGGGCCACTCACCAACTAGCTATCACAGGGGGCCAGGGAGAGGACCTGGACTTCCACCTTCATGTGGCAGTAACAAGGTGACATCCCTGTATCTACTGGAGGAGTGTCAGAGGAGGTATAAAAAGACATAGGCTTTCAACAGGATCTTTAGTCTTATAATGTAACAACCCAAGATCAATAAAAAATCACTCTGCATACCAAGAACCAAGAAAATGGCAAACTGAATAAGAACAGATCATTAACAGACACCTAAGTCTAGTCAAGGCTATGGTTTTTCCGGTGGTCATGTATGGATGTGAGAGTTGGACTGTGAAGAAAGCTGAGCACCGAAGAATTGATGCTTTTGAACTGTGGTGTTGGAGAAGACTCTTGAGAGTCCCTTGGACTGCAAGGAGATCCAATCAGTCCATTCTAAAGGAGATCAGTCCTGGGTATTCTTTGGAAGGAATGATGCTAAAGCTGAAACTCTAGTACTTTGGCCACCTCATGTGAAGAGTTGACTCACTGGAAAAGACTCTGATGCTGGGAGGGATTGGGGGCGGGAGGAGAAGGGGACGACAGAGGATGAGATGGCTGGATGGCATCACCGACTCGATGGACGTGAGTTTGAGTGAACTCAGGGAGTTGGTGATAGACAGGGAGGCCTGGTGTGCTGCGATTCATGGGGTCGCAAAGAGTCGGACACGACTGAGCTACTGAACTGAACTGAACTGAAAACAAGATGATATAGAATTGTCTGACAAAAATTTAAGTGGCCATCATAAAAATGCTTTAATAAATAATTGTAGACATGCTTGAAACAAATGAAAAAATAGTCTCAGCGAAGAAAGAGTTTCAGCAAAGGAATAGAAAATATAAAGAAAAATCAAATGGAAATTTTAGAATAAGAAATATAACAACTAAAATAAACTCAGTGGATGGACTTGGCTCAGCACCATATGGGGATGATAGAGGAAAGAATTAGTGAACTTGAGAACAGAATAAGAGAAAATACCCCATCTGAACAACAGAGAGAAAATAGACTGGGGTGGGGATGGGGTAATAAGAGTCTCCTGGACATGATGGATGGACTGCAACAAAAGATCTAATATTCATGTCACTGGAGTCCCAGAGGAGATGAGAGAGTGGATTAAAAAAGTATTCCAGGAATAATGGCTGAAAATTTCCCCAGACTTGGGAAAAACCTAAACTGATAGATTTAAATATTAAGAAATCTCTAAGCAGGGATAAACCTAAAGGAATCCATACCAAGGCACATTAATAGTCAGAAGACCAAATATATTCTGGTAAGAGACTTGTGTCCAAAATATACAAAGAACGCTTTTATCTTGAAAATATTTAAATCTTTTGTGTTTTTATGATTTGGTTATTTTACAGAAGAAGATAGAATAATGGGCAATAAGCACCTGAAAGGATGCTCAATATCATTTGTTATTTACAAAATGAAAACCACAATGAGCTATTATCCCACACACACTAGAATGACAATGAGAAATGAAAATCAACACAAGATGTTCTTAACATCACTGGATAATGATAATATTGGATACAACCTAACGCTGGATACAGCAAAAATTAGAAACAGCCTACATTTCCACCAGTTGGTAAAGGCTCTATATCCATACAATGGAATAGATTCAGTAATAAAAAGGAAAAATTACTGATATGTGAACTATGACATGAATAAACTTCAAAAACATGCTTTTGTTTTGCATAAGAATCCAGATCAAGAGACCACATATTATATGATTCTATTTATTTGAAATATCCAGAAAAAGCAAATCTGTAGAGACAGAGAGTAGATTAGTGACTAGCTGGACTGGAGAGGGGTGAGTGAGGTGATGATGGGAATGAGAATTCTTTGGGGGTGAAGGAAAAAGTGCTAAAATTGTTTTGTGTTCATCATTGTACCACTTGGTACATTTACTAAAATATCATTGAATTGTACACTTGAAATGGGTGAATTATATGTGAAAGAAACCCCATTATAGTTACTAATTATGTATAATACACATACATAGATACATATATGTGTGTATATATGTGTGTGTGTATATAGTCTTCATACATGTATAAAAAGCTAGGTTGTGTTTTGAACCAGAAGAGTGAAGAGAAAGGTGAATTTTATGTGATATCCCAAAGCTTGTGTTGTACTCTCCATTTCATTGCTATTTTTTATGAATTGTATGGAGAGGCCATCTGAAATACTGGGTGTGTCTGATGCCTTTGTTTTTCTGGTGCCCCTACCTACTTCAAGGTGATTAAAAACTTAATTTACTTTTCAGATATAAGGCACTGTATTTAGTTGATACTAACAGCAGGACTCATCTAAATCATAAATACTAACATATCACAACATTATTAATTGGCTATATTCCAGGATAAAATAAAAAGTTAAAATCATAAATACTAATAAATGAATTCTAAGATATTTGGGTTAAATAAGGGTAAAATGAAACCAATACATGGTTGCCAAATCAACTCAAATGTGTTCTATTTATGAGTTTCTTTCTAATTGTAAAAAATATTATTTATTCCTAAATTATGAAATAGAATGGTAAAAGATTTATTATGAGTATTTTATAACAGATAATATCCAATTTTAATAGAAACATTTTCATAAAGAGAAAGAAATGTTTTTTAAAGTTTTATCTTGGAAAAAAAGTAAGAATGGGCATAAAGACAGAGTTAAGTTAAAAAATATTAATTCATGACCTTTAAGAAAAAATGCAGTCGGCCAGTTGCATGGGCCAGTAGTCCCTGTACCACTTTTCTTGCCACGGTCCATAAGAACTATGGGAAGTCTGACACAGAAACAGAACAGACAAAAAATAATTCTCAGGAGCAGGTACCTGAAACATATTAAGTATTGCTTGAATAGAGAATGAAAGGTTTGGTGGAAAATTCTTTTTATCAGGCCATGGAAGTTTCAGAAAAGCCTGGAATTTCTATTTCGTTGTTGTTATTAAGAAGAACCAAAATTAACTGATCTTCTAATACACAACTATTTTCAGTTCAAAGTAGGACAGAGAATTCTAACAAATATTTGAAATAATCTGCTGTTGCCCAACTACACCATTCTTACAGGAGAAAGTTTATGGTGTCAATGTTTTGTGTTTAGAACAGAGAGAGAGAGAGAGACATGGCTGAGGGAACCCAGTGAGAGGGATCAGTGATGTATTAATCCATAGTGAATAGCACTGTGTAGTCAAGGGAGCAAGGGCAAAGAGTGGTCAAGAAAGGAAGTCGGGGATTAGTGCCTCAGTCCTAAATGTCAGCTCCAAAGGAAGAGGCAAAAGCAAAAATGAACAAATCCTTAGACTGCGAACTGCAAGGATCAGGCACAGAAGAGATTCATGCAGAATGGACAGTAACAAATGTGTTGTAGCAAAAATTGCATTTGCGGCACGAGCACAATCTGCTGGGTTCAGGCACTGTGCAGCACCAGGCAATTAAAACTCTGTTCACTATATCTGTGTGCACAGGGGCTCCCTGCTTGGTCATTTAGGCTCAGAGACTGTTTATGGTTAGTAAACCTCAGTCTCTTTTCTCTGGACTTATAATTAATCTGATTTGACTGTGCTGTAGATCAGTATTTTGCCTTGTTTGTACACAGCTTGCTTATCTAAAGGGCAGCTGATATTTTTATGTGCATACCTAAGGGACTTCTAAACATATGGTTCTTACACCATGCCATCTATTTCTATTTCAGCCTGGACAGTTTTAGACGGTACAGCCTTGCTACATGTAAGAAATGGCTGTAGGAAACAACACTCAACGAAGTTATTCCATCATCCCGTGTTTTATATTTGTTGAGGTAGGTGTATTTATTTACCTTTACAGAAAAACTGGAATTGTAGCAGTTTCATGCTGAGAACTTGGATTATTTTATAAAATTATTTACTCTTATGATTGATAATGAAATTTTTATAGCAGAAACATTGGTAAAGAATAAGTTATGCAACGTGTTTCTTAAATAGGAAGCCATAGGACAAGAAGCTTCATCTATGGGGTCCAAAATAATTGTGTCTTACTAGATTTCTTTTATTTTCAGTGGTGATTTGAATATACTGTTAATTATGAATGCAACATTTTGATTAAATTGTTTCTTTAAAAAATCAATATCATTATTTCAAGAATAAAATAAACAAGGTTTATAGATGATGTTATTGACCTTTGGCCTTGGATCCAATATAAAGAAGAAAATTTCTTAGAGTTGACTATCTTCACTGGGCATTTTTTTTTTACTGGGATATTGAGAACTTATATAGTGTGCAATTTTTTGGGTTTTAAATGATTTTGTTGAGATGCCTCAACTTTGAGCCAGTAAACAATTTCTCCAGTGTCTTTTGGTTAAACTTCTTGTCATCCTTTCCCCACTGTACCTCCCTTTCCATAATGTTTGCTATAGAAGAGACAAAGACATGAAAATTTTAGGTAATTTGGAATAATATGATGAAAAAAGCTACTCCAGGTTTTCACAAAATAAGGTATTGATTTGCCAGAGATGATATTATTTTTGCCTTCTTCAAGAGAAAGGGCATCTAACACATTGGTTTTTATCCAGAAAATTGTGTTTAAAATATGATGATGTGAAAAGCTGAAAAGTAAATGTCCTGAGTTTCCTTTCTGGTAACAGCTTGCATAGTCTCTCCATCCTAAGGATCGGCTGTAGCATGTTCTTACATCGTCAGGCAGGGGATCTTTTTGGCTTTGAGTATGGGAGGAATATGCATGTTGATCTGTTTTATCGCCTGTATCACTTGAGTTAAACCATTACTGATGCTGGCAAAAATGTACTTTCAGTGCATGTGCTGTTTAACCGTAACCTATGAATCAATGAAATGTTTGGGTTTTTTTTTTTATCTTCTAGCTCTTGAAATAACTGTAGCTGTCTATATAGTCAGTTGAATGATTTTGATAATATTATCTGCACCAACTAATAATGTTTGGCTGATCCTCAAGTTTCACTTTATAGATATCCCTTGGTAGTTTAGATGGGCAAATATTACTTGATGATTTATTTTCTGGTGATATCTGTGAACCTATTTGTATTGCAAAACCAGGTGGAAATAGAGATTACATTGGGACAGAAGTGTTGATATAAGTTAAGATACTCAGACTCAAGTATATCTTTGAAAGGGTAAACAAAGAACTCATCTTTGAAAGGGTAAACAAGGAACTCATCTTAAAACACAGCATATATTCTTAATACTCTTAACTTGCCATACAAGGTCAAAAATAACTCCTTTCAGACAATAACTCTATATTATATCTATTGTGGGTTTCTAGTTGCTGTTGTTCATATTGAAATTGTGATGAATAAAAAGGAGTCCTTTCTCCCACTGATCATGGGAAAAGGATAGAAGTGTTTGACACTATGTTTTTCGATGTTAAAACCCTGACTCTTTTGTCACAACAAAAATAAAATTTTAAAGTGATCTTGCCTGGAGAATCCCAGGGAAGGGAGAGCCTGGTAGGCTGCCGTTTATGGGGTTGCACAGAGTTGGACACGACTGAAGTGACTTAGCAGCAGCAGCAGAGGAGATTTAGAATAAGTCATCTGTCATCATCCTTATCCTCCTGGCTCAGTTTAGTTTAGTCATTCAGTCGTGTCTGACTCTTTGCGGCCCCATGAACCACAGCACGCCACACCTCCCTGTCCATCACCAACTCCCGGAGTCCACCCAAACCCATGTCCATCCTCCTGATAGCAGTTTTATTTTAAATTTTCTTAAAAGTTGAACAGGAACCAAACCTTAAAGTAAGTGGCTGAATTTATTGTCTGGAAGCTCTGTGTCTAAAGATTGTCAGGCCTCTAGTCTGTGAATGATGAACTTGACAAGTAGAGCAAACCATAGAAGACATCAATTAATCTTTCTATGCCTTAACCTGACACTAAATATAAGTCTAAAAATCTTGGAAAGGAAAGATAGTTTATTCTTTATCTTGCTGTATTATTGTTCTTACTTTGCATAGAAGTTTAAGACATATCAGTGACTTCTCTGAAACAAGGAGGAGAAAGAAAAAAGAGGACATGAAGTATCAATAGAATAAAGTAGAAACTGAAAGGGAAAGAGGTGAAAAGTGGCTTTCATGATTCTCGCATATTTCATTCATTAAATGCTTTTTGTTATAAACACCCCATGTTTGTTGCTGCACTATTTATAATAATCAAGGTATAGAAACAACCTCAGTGTCTGACAGTAGATTAATGGATAATGCAATTGTGGTTTGTAGATATATGTGTGTGTGGTATATATATATATATAATTTCCTCCCCCAATGGAGTATTATTCAGCCATCAAAAAGAATTAAGATACTGTCATTTATGACAGCATATATGGATCCCAAGGGCATTATGCTAAGTGAAACCAGTCAAAGACAAATACTTTATGATTGTTGAATCTAAATATGTGGAATACATATGTGGAATTTAAAAAGGAAAATAAAAGTTCATAAATACAGAGCAGATTTGTGGTTTCCAGATGTGGGGGCACAGTGAGGAGGAGAGAAATGGGTGGAGGGAGTCAAAATGTTAAAAAAAAAAATAAGTTTCATCTGAGATTGGGCAACAAAATTTTGAGTAAGATCCAATGGGAACAAAAGAAATGAAATAAAGGAAAATACTTATTGTTTACCTACATTATTCCAGGTATTATAATAGGGATATCAGAAAACTTGATCAAAAGTATAACTTGGTAAAAATGTCAACATGATCAATAAGTATCTTTCCACTGTTGTTTTTTAATTATGAAGTAATTCAAACAGAGAAAATAATATAGCCAGACATCACTGTACTACCATCAAGACCAAATCTTAAAATTTGCTACATATGCTTCAGATATTTTTTTCATGGACTGTAAAATATTCCAGATATGGCTGAAGTCCTACTGTTCTAGACACAGAAGTAACTACAGTTGAACCTAAACATTGTGAATTTGGACTGTACAATTCCACTTATATGCAGATGTTTTTCAATAGTAAATACTACAGTACTAAGAGCCCATGGTTGATTGAATCTGTGGATGTGGAGGAACCTTGGATATGGAGGGCTGACTATAAGTTATACATGGATTAACCCCTGCATTGCTCAAGGGTCAGTTGTTTGTATGTGAAGTTAGAGGCTTTATTCTCCTGCATAATTCTTATACGTATTTTCATATTTTCCCTACATGTCTACATATTTGTAAATTATATTTTAGGGAGAGTTTAGATAAATGATCATATTGAACCTACTTTTTGCAACTTAACTTTTCATTGAACATTATGTTTCTGAGTTTATTCAGATTGGCAAGTCATTCTTTTAATTATTGCCTTTTATCCCATTATGTGAATATATATCAATACCTACTGAAGGATGGTTTGGTTGATTCTTTCTTATTTTTTTTAACGCTTTATACCCTTACAGCTTTTTATTTTTTTGCAGAAAGTATCCTTATTTCTGTCTCTGTATGCAGGTGTACAAGGGCTTTCCTTGGATTGACACCTAGCACTGGAATGACGAGAGATAATTACATTTTCCTGTTTTGTTTCTTCATTATAGAAACAATATTGGTATTTTTCTACCAGTTTTCTTGGAAAAACTTTGCTAAACTTTATTATTAGTTTTACTGGTGTCTGTATATTTCTTACATATTTTTTCAGACAGTTATATCACCTGAAGGTATTGAACCCAGGCTCCCTGCATTGGGAGTGTGGAGTCCTAGCCACTGGACCACCAGGGATGTCCCTGAATTTACTGATATTTAATCCTCCCATATGTTGAATCTGCCATCTCTAGCTCATAGTGGATTGTTTCTTTATAATTATTTTTAGCTCATTTTTGGCAGAGCTAAAATTCTTCTATAATAATTCATGTGGGTCTTAGGTTTTAAGAGTATTTCTTTGGGAAGATTTTATATGCATGTTTCTCTTGGGTTTATGTTTCTATATTCATTAGTCAAATTTTCATAATTTCACAGTATTATTAATCAAAGTTCATCTTCCTTGTAGTCTCCCTTTGCCAGCAGGTGGATTTACACAGAACACTGTCTCTGAAGTGTCAAAAGCACGCTTTCAGGAATTCTGACTTTTACACAGGAGTCTCAGTTCCAACTCAGGTCCTTAGAATGTCTTATCCTCATGGGCATTAAAACCCAAACCTTCTTACTGAGACTGCCATGTACCCCTTTCTCTATTCCCGTTTAGGTTCACCGTGTCATCACTTTACTCAGTTACCACTCCTGCCTTCAGTACCCTTTTGGATTCAGCTCATCCATGAATTAAAAAGAAAGAAAAAGGCTGACCATCATTTGTAGGTGTTTGTGGTGGAACCTTTGCATGACTATTTTGTTCCATGAATGCGTTCACTCATTCAGCACTTATATTTTTAGTGCTTATTTTTCTTCCCCAAGTCATTATGTGTTTTTCCCTTTTTCGCATACTTGACATACTAACTGGCTTTCTGTAACTTGAATCTCATCGAGGTTTTTTGCAGGTCTGTGGTTATTGGGCCATGTTTAACATGTGTAGGGGATGGAGGATGGGGATGAGAGACACACAGAGATCTCATGTGTATTTTCTTGATGATCTTAACTCTATGAGCATAAAATTTTATTTGTGGTAGTTGGTGAGGAGAATAGATGCCAACCAGCCTCTAAAATTCAAACTTGCTGATACAGTAGGAGCTTGTCTGAGACCCACCCAGAAGGCTGAAACAGTGGTAGAGAGGCTGACAAAGCAGCATGCAGCAGGAACTATCTCACGGTGCTAACATGTCAGGAGAGCATTGCTTTAGGTAATCCTTGAATGTCACAAACCAAAATGAAGGGTTAAGATATTGCTGGAGAGAGAGCTAAGTCTCTAGATTAGGAGAGTATCTAGAGAAAGTAATGGGCTGAAAGGAGGGAATTAACAGTGGGAGGACAGCAGAATAGATTGAGAAGTATGATATGCAGTGGGCAATGCAGGTAGTGCCAGAAACCAAGCCCTTGAATGTTAGAAATTCAGAAAAACGTCTCAAGTACATCTTCCAGCTAATCCTTAAAATGTAGCTTTCCATGCTGGCTAAAGCCTGTTAAATGGAAAGCCCTTGACAAGAAAATAATGACTTGATTGACCAGAATACAAACTTTTCTGTCACCAATGAGAGGGAACTTCAGAATCACTAAAAATCGAATATGGTCCACAATAGTCCTTCTGGCCGGCTTTTGGCTCTTTGCTCATCTTGTTCTAGTACTGCAAGTAGTAGAGCAACTGCTGAACTAGACAAAAGCTTAGAAAAGTCAGAGGCAGCAGGGAGAGCAGTAGTTTTCCAGCCTGTAACATGAGGACACAGGGGACACCTACTTCCCATCCTCATTTTTATTCCTTGAACTCAATAATATTAATTTTTGGTGAGGATAAACGTACAACAAAGTAGCTTCCAAAAAGTGATCAAAATAATCAAATATTCTTTGTGATTTTTATTCTTAGTCCCTGTTTCTCTCTCTCCCTCTGCCTTCCCTACCTCCCTCTCTGCCTTTTAGTCCATTTCTGATCCCTTTTTCTTTGTCATTTTAGCAATACCTCTCATGCTTGAGGATCTAAAATGGAGAATCTCTCTGAAGGGAAAACACACTGAAATTTGTGACTGAAGTATAATTTTTCCATAAAAATAAGAACACAAGTTGTTTGAGATCTCCCATGTCCCCCAAATCAATACCTAACTCAGTTTTTGCAAATTACTTAGGGCTGAAATACCCTTTTTGCAAATCTTTCCAGGTATCAGTGGACACCTCTTGAGACAGTTTCACTGCATGCTCTATAAACTTGTGAAAAATTCAGTCAAATCTTTTTCAAACATATTTGTGCTAACAGCAAAACTCTAAATGGAACTTAGCTTCCTTGGCAGACAGTATTAAGTATCAGGAGTTGGACATAATGAATGTAATCATTGCTTGATACGTACAAACGTGACAGTTTTATCATTTTGATGGTTTCTTGTACTTGCAGTGGTTACTGCCTTTTCTTGACAACTCATTTTTCTCAGCTGGAATCTACTGGGTGATTGTCATAAATCCCAGACTGAAGATAAATACTCTCATGAAGTTCTGGAAGAACTTGACTCTGAGTGTCTTTCTCCAGGGCCAGATGTTAAGGAGTTTCCCCTCGTCATTTCTGGACAATGAGTACCATTTCAATGTCTCGCTTGTTTCACGTCCCTCCGATTTTAAAGGAAGGGTTGCTTGGCTTTGCTTTCTGCTGTATACTTGGCAGGTGCAAAGATTTAGCAGCTGTGATTGCCTTGTTTCTGAGTCTTAAATTGCATTTATATTTAAGTCACATTGAGATCTTTTTCTCCTTAAAAAAATCAAACTGCTGGTTCTTATAAGGAGAAAGTATCAAAGCTTATCCTCGTACAGAGTAAAGTAGAACAAGAAAATAACTTGATGTCAGAAGCAGTGAATTTGAGTCCTGGCTCTGCCATTTACTGCTTCTATAAACCTGGGCTCCTTCTTTGGCCCTCAGTTGCTTCATCTTTGAAGTGGAAATAAAAATAACTTCTTCCTGAACACTTTTGAGAAATGAGGTAATGCATCTGAAAGTGCTGGTCAAGTAATAAGTGGTTAAAAAGTGTTAGCACAAAAATAATTTAAAATAAGTTCTACCCACTATAAAGCAGAAAAAAACACCCAGCAAAGATGAAAAATAAAACTAACTAAACATACACATACACAAACACTAAAACCCTGACAATCAGGGAGGAAGTCTGGCAGTTGAATCCCCAAATATGCTGGGTTTAGGGGTATAATGTTTTTAGAATATTTTGAGATGTTATTGGATGTGGTGTTTTAAAAGCAATGAACAATCCGTGGTCTTTGTAACAATTGCAGTGATAAATGCACATTATAAAGTACTTTCCCATGCTTTTCCTTATTTCATCATTATTTTGACTAGTGTTTGCAGTACTGGGGTAAAAGGACAATGCCAATCTTTATGTATCTATTTTTCATAGTATCAAAATAACAATATTGATTTTAAAAATTAAATATGGTTACCATCACCCTTTATCCTTGTCATCAGATGCCCTTCCCAATGAATGAAGTCTCCTCTGTTCTTCAGCATTGAGTCTCTCCAAGGTGAATATTTTGGGATCAAGGTCCGCGTTAAATCTTCATGAGGGGAAAGGAAGTTAGGAATAAAAAAATGAATCTGGCTCCAGAGGACAAAAGATCGAGAGGAAGAAATATAGTTCTGGGGAAAATCAGATGGTTGGACTCCAAGACCAACTAGGAACTGGGCCTGAGACCCTCCCAGCCCCTTCTTTCTCTGACCCCCTTACCATACCCTCCTCCTGTTTTCCTTACTGGTCTACTCCTCCTCCCACCCACCCAAACTAATGAAAAGCCCAATCTAACTCCAGAGGAGGGGGAGTTATAAATCTCCAAGAAATATAAGAAAAGATGAACAAACTCACTGGTTATCTAAAAGTGATAATGATGATAACTATACCATGAAGGAATTTTGAATAGAGCAGGGATGAGGTCAGAATGAGAGCAGCTTTGCTCTTGTCAACATTTTAATGAAATATATAACTCTCTGCATGCATCTCATGATGTAAGTTAGTCAGATTTCAGATTTTTTGAAAATCCCCTTGTGTGTTATACTATTGTGCTCAGTTGCTAAGTTTTGTCGGACTCTGTGCAACTCCATGGACTATAGCCCACCAAGCTCCTCTGTCCATGGGATTTTCCAGGCAGGAGTACTAGAGTGGGTTGCCATTTCCTTCTCCAGGGGATCTTCCTGACTCAAGGATCGAACCCTCATCTTCTGCATCTCCTGCATTGGCAGACCAATTCTTTACCACTGAGCCACCTGGGAATCCCATTATACCACTAAATATATCATATTTGACATTTGCATGGTGTTCTGTTATAAAACTGGAGTCCTGAAAAACATCAATAGGAAAATATTGACTTTTTTCAATATAAATATGTCTTTTAAAATTTCAAAATGAAGAAACAGACACAGAGAAGTTAACTGGCTTACTCAAGGCCACACAGACAATAGGTGTTAAGCTTGGGATTTTAATTCATTATACCTTCATATCTTATTTTCACTGCATATATGTAGGCATGATAATCATTGGCCTCCTGGTCACATGGAAGGAGGGAACTTTCTCCTCTGGAGAAAATAACTTAGGGTAACGAAGTCCTTTCAGAGGCCAGAATCCAAACATAGAAATGTTGGAGTGTGAATTTCCCTTTCTACAAGCTTCCGTGCTTTAAAACGAGTATTGTTATGTTTGCTGCTGCTGCTAAGTCCCTTCAGTCGTGTCTGACTCTGTGCAACCCATAGATGGCAGCCCACCAGGCTCCCCCGTCCCTGGGATTCTCCAAGCAAGAACATTGGACTGGGTTGCCATCTCCTTCTCCAATGCATGAAAGTGAAAAGTGAAAGTGAAGTTGCTCAGTCGTGTCCAACTCTTCGCAACCCCATGGACTGCAGCCTACCAGGCTCCTCTGTCCATGGGGTTCTCCAGGCAAGAGTACTGGAGTGGGGTGACAGCACCTTCTCCGATTGTTATGTTTGCTGCTGCTGCTGCTAAGTCGCTTCAGTCGTGTCTGACTCTGTGCGACCCCATAGACGGCAGCCCACCAGGCTCCCCTGTCCCTGGGACTCCCCAGGTAAGAACACTGGAGTGGGTTGCCATTTCCTTCTCCAATGCGTGAAAGTGAAAAGTGAAAGTGAAGTCGCTCAGTCGTGTCCGACTCCTAGCGACCCCATGGACTGCAGCCTACCAGGTTCCTCCGTCCATGGGATTTTCCAGGCAAAAGTACTGGAGTGGGGTGCCATTGCCTTCTCCGATTGTTATGTTTAAATCCAGGTAAATCTTAACTATCTAGAACTCTTTCAAAGTAGGGCATTTAAAAAATTTTGCTATTGGATTATAGTTGATTTAAAATTTTGTATTACTTCCTGCTGTACAGCAAAGTGCCATTCAGTGGTGATTACTGCAACTTTGTAAGTGCCATTCAGTCCTGGTTACTGTAACTTTGTACCATAGTCTAAAGTTAGGGAGCCTGACTGCTCCAGCTCCATTTTGTTTTTCAGGATTGCTTTGACTATTCAGGGTTTTTTTTTGATTCCATACAAATTGTAAAATTTTCTGTCCTAAGTCTGTGAAAAATGTCATTGGCAATTTAAAAGGAATTACATTGAATCTGAGGGTTGCTTTGGGTAGTAAAGTCATTTTCCAATCCAAGAGCATGGTATATCCCTCCATCTGTTGGTGTTGTCTTTGATTTCTTTCATCAGTTGCTTATAGTTTTTTGTATACAGGTCCTTTGCCTCATTAAGTAGGTTTATTCCTAAATATTTTATTCTTCTTGTTGCAGTGGAATATGAGTTTATTTCCTTAATTTTTCTTTCTGATATTTTGTCATTTAGTGTATAGGAATGCAAGAGATTTCTATGTATCAATTTTGTATCCTGCAACATTACCAAATTCATTGATGAGCTATAGTAGTTTTTGGTTAGCATCTTTAGGATTTTCTGTGTATATTATTATGTCCTCTGCAAACAGTGACAGTTTTACTTCTTTTTTTCAAGTTTGGATTTATTTTTTTCTTCTTTGCTGTGACTAGGACTTCCAAAACTATGTTGAATAAAAGTGGCAAGAGTGAACACCCTTTCTTTTCCCTGCTCTTAATGTTTTCAGTTTTTCACTGTTGAGTATGATGTTTGCTTGGGTTTGTTGTATATGGTCCTTATTATGTTGAGGTAAATTCCATATATGCACACTTTCTGGAGAGTTTATTATAAATTAGTGTCGAGTTTTGTCAAAAGCTTTTTCTGCATCTATTGAGATGATCATCTAGATTTTGTTCTTCAGTTTGTTAATATGACATATCACATTAATTGCTTTGAATAAATGAAAGAATCCTTGCATCCCTGAGATAAATGTCACTTGATCACACTGTATGATCCTTTTAATGTGTTGTATTCAGTTTGCTAGTATTTTGTTGAGGATTTTTGTGTCTGTGTTCATCAGTGGTACTGGCCTGTAATTTTCTGTTTTGTGATATATTTGTCTGATTTTTGTATCAGAGTGATGGTGGCCTTATAGAATGAGCTTGGGAGTGTTCCTTCCTCTGAAATTTTTTGGATGAGTTTCAGAAGGGTAGGCATTAACTCTTTAAATGTTTGATAGAATTCACCTGTGAAGTCATCGTTTCCTGCACTTTTATTTGTTGGAAATTTTCCATCATGATTTCAATTTCAGTACTTGTGTTTGGTCTGTTCATATTTTCTATTTCTTCCTGGTTCAGTGTTAGAAGGTTATACCTTTCTAAGAATTTGTCCATTTCTTCTAGGTGTGCAGTTGCTTATAATAGTCTCTTATTCTTTGAATTTCTGTGGTGTAAGTTGTAATTTTTCCTTTTTCATTTCTAATTTTATTGACTCGAGTCCTCTCTCTTTTTCTTAATGAGTCTGGCTAAAGATTTATCGATTTTGTTTATCTTCACAAAGAACTAGCTTTTAGTTTCATTGATCTTTGCTATTATTTTCTTCATCTCTATTTCATTTCTTTCTGCTCTGATCTTTGATTTCTTTCCCTCTACTCACTTTGGGTTTTGTTTGTTCTTCTTTCTCTAATTGCTTTAGGTGTAGGGTTATGTTGTTTATTTGGGATTTTTGTAGTAAGATTGTACTGCTGTAAACTTTCCTCTTAGAACTGCTTTTGCTGTGTCCCATAAGTTTTGGATCATTATGTTTTCATTGTTATTTACCTCTAAATACTTTTTTATTTCCTCTTTGATTTCTTCAGTGATCCATTGGTTGTTTAGTAATATATTCTTTAGCCTCCATGTGTTTCTGCTTTTTACAGTTTTTTCCTGTAATTTATTTCTAATCTCATAGTGTGTGGTCAGAAAAGCTGTTTGATATGATTTCAGTTTTCTTAAATTTACTGAGACTTGGTTTGTGGACCAAGATGTGATCTATCCTGGAGAATTTTTCATGTACACTTGAGCAGAAAGTGTTTTCTGCTGCTTTTGGATAAAATGCTCTATAAATATCAATTTAGTCTATCAAGTCTAATGTGTCATTTAAGGCTTGTGTTTCCTTATTATATTCTGTCTGGATGATCTGTCCATTGGTGTAAGTGGAGTGTTAAAGTCCCCCACTAATATTGTGTTACTGTTGATTTCCCCTTTTATGACTGTTAGCATTTGCCTTATGTATGGAGGTGCTCCTATGTTGGGAACATATATGTTTATAATTGTTATGTCTTCTTGGATTGATCCCTTGATCATTATGTAGTGTCTTTCCTTGTCTGTCTCTTATACCAGTCTTTATTTTAAAATCTATTTTGTCTGATTTGAGTACTGATACTCTAGCTTTCTTTTGGTTTCCATTTACATGGAATATCTTTTTTCCATCCTTTTACAAAGTAGGGCATTTATTTGGAGGTTTAAGTTAGCTGATAATAATCAGAAAACCCTTTGACTTTAATAACGGCTGTTAAATAATTTTCTTTTAAACTTGTGTTTTGAATGATCAGAAGCATACTCTACATAATAGAAAATAGTATCTTTCAAGTACTCAGCTATATAAAACCTTAAATGTTGGCATTATGTGGTTCCGATTTAAAATAATAATAAGACATCACTGATACAGTTGAAGCTCCCATGTACTCTTCCTTTACGGGATCCCATTTACTTCTTTGTCTCTCCAGAGGCAACCACTAAGCTGAATTTGTTGGATATAGTTTTCTAAGCTTTGAACACTTTTATAATATGTGTTCACTTTGTGCCTTAGTAAGTTAGAAAGGCTGAACAATTATATTTCTTTTTTAATGTTAAAGTACTTGATCATGAGTTGTGTTTACATGCTGTTCTGTTATAGGTGTAGATATTTAGGAGATTGAACCAAACACATAATGTCCATGGCTTTATATGATAGGTTGGCATTTTAAAATAATCCCAGCTAAAATTGACTCTAACAGTCAGTGTGGGATAGGTTTTGGCACAATAACAAACAGTTATTGTGGTTAACACACAAGCTGATTTCTCACACTGCAGATTCTTTGTGGTTGGTAGGTGGGTTCTGCCCATCCCAGTCACTGAGACCTTTCCTATTGGAAGCATCAGCTCAACACATTTCCATGATCACTTTGGCAAACCAGAGCAAACATGGACATTCACAACATAGACTCCAAAGCTTCATATATATAGTTCCGACAAGCTTCTTACGTATAGTTAATATCGGTCACTTCCGCCCACATTTCAGCAGCCCAAGCAAGAGAACTGCGGCCATGTCCAAGTTTAAACAGGGTGGGGAAGTACATCCTACAAATGTATCTGAGAGAGAGAGAGATGCTTTGTAGCCTAAATGACCACCACAATGCCCTTGTGATTTCTTCCTTCCCACTAAAAGTTATGTTCCAAATTGTTCGGGTAGTAAGCTTTACTTAGCCATGTTCTGTTTAATAGTGACATTTGCATGTGTTTGCTGAGTTCTTTTGTCAAATGATTTATGCAGTTGATGTGACCGATAGGGACAGTTTCCTGTCACTGGTGTGTTTAAGTAGAGACCGATTTGCCAAGCGGTGGGAGACTGAAGAGAAGACGTCAGTACCACACTGTGCTGTGCTTTGTCGCTCAGTCATGTCTGACTTTTTGCAACCCCAGGGACTGTAGCCGCTGGGCTCCTCTGTCCACAGGGATTCCCCAGGCAAGAATACTGGAGTGGGTTGCCATGCCCTCCTCCAGGGGATCTTCCCAACCCAGGGATCAAACTCAGGTCTCCCACATTGCAGGTGGATTCTTTACCATCTGAGCCACCAGGGAAGCCCAAGAATACTGGAGGGATAGCTTATCCCTTTTGCAGGGGATCTTCCCAACACAGGAATCAAACCAGGGTCTCCTGCATTGCAGGTAGATTCTTTACCAGCTGAGCTACCAGGGAAGCCCCTCAATACCAAACTAGTAACCCTTATTCCCTTATGACCCGGAGTCCCTGCCCTAGTGAGACCATCCAAAGATGATAGTCCTAGTGGGAACCATCCACACGCAAGTACAATTTCCAATGTTTTGCCCAAGAATGCTTTCCTTAATTCATCCACCTACTTTGTGGAGTTTCCAGACCACTTTATTCCCATATGGTATACCATGTGGTAACATGTTCCTTACCAGCTTCGCTGATAATTGACATAGCACCTTAAAGCAATCATCCTTCGTAATGTTGAATGAATGCACCAGTACTCTGATCCTCATAGAATTTTATATGCTGCCTCTATAGGTCATGAGCCCAATCAAGCCAAAATAATAGCAGAGTCTGGAATTAACATGTTACATTTTTTAAGAACTATAAAAGCATCTTGTCCTACTGCAGTGTATTATTTTGCACAGGGTACAGGTGAATTCATTCTTTACTTTGTGATGCCTTTTTTCTTTTATAAAACCCTTTAAATATAATTTGAAGCAGTCTAAGCTGTCATTGGGATGTGTGGCTGGCCAAACTCTTTGCATTTCTCTTGAATCCTAATTCTAAGATTATATCAAGGCTAATTTTTAAGCCAATACAATGTTATGATCATTTATTCTAAAAACAAAACCAAACCCCTTGAATTTGAATCTATTTCACATCATATAAAAGTCTAATTTATAGGAATGCTAAAATAGCAATCTGTAGGGAGAAGCAGCTTGGCACTGTGTCCCAAGATCTTCAAGATTTTGTATTCCCCTTTTTACCCCAAAAGCACAATCTGCTTTTGTTTTTAATTGAAGCATAGTTGATTTACAGTGTTGTATTAATTTCCCCTGCAGAGCAAAGGGATTCAGTTGCACATATGTACATTCCATTATGGTTTATCACAGGATGTTGAATATATTATAGTTCCCTGTGCTATACAGTAGGACCTTGTATATCCATTCTATATATGCTAATTTGCATCTGCTAACCTTAAACTCCCACCACTCCATGCATTTCCCACCTCTCCTCCTACTTGGCAATCACAAATCTGTTCTTACTGTCTATTGCTCACACATGATCACAGAGGATTCCAGCAGCTCCCTAATCTTCCCCAGTTAAGCCTGGAATTGATACCCAATGCTTGTGAAGCAGTCTCTGGGCTCTTGTTACCCAGAGAATTTTGTTGATCAGCTCCAGCCATACATATCTATTTTCTCAAGCAAAGAAGCCACATAAAGGTGCCTCAGCCCTGCCACTGCTGGCTTTGCTGTCATGGGGAATGCTAAAATCTCAGCCATGGGTGGGTGTGGGGGTTAGTCATTCGGTCATGTCCAACTCTTTGCAACCCCATGGACTGTAGCCCTCTAGGCTCTTCTGTCCATGGATGGGTAGCCATTCCATTCTCTGGGGAATCTTCCCAACCCATGGTTTGAACCCAGGTCTCCTGCATTGCTGAGAGAGGGCATCAGAGGGCAGACAGACTGAAACCACAATCACAGAAAACTATCAGTCTGATCACATGGACCATGGCCTTATCTAATTCAGTGAAACTAAGCTATGCCATGTGGGGCCACCCAAGATGGACGGGTCATGGTGGAGAGGTCTGACAGAATGTGGTCCACTGGAAAAGGGAACGGCAAACCACTTCAGTATTCTTGCCTTGAGAACACCATGAACAGTATGAATTTAAAAATAAAATAAAATTAAAAAAAAAAAAAAGATAAGACACTGAAAGATGAACTCCTCAAGTCAGTAGGTACCCAATATGCTACTCAGTGGAGAAATAACTCCTCATTTGAAAAGACCCTGATGCCGGGAAAGATTGAGAGCAGGAGGAGAAGGGGACAACAGAGGATGAGATGGTTGGATGGCGTCACCGACTCAATGGACATGAGTTTGGGTAAACTCTGGGAGTTGGTGATGGACAGAGAGGCCTGGCGTGCTGCGGTTCATGGGCTCGCAAAGAGTCAGACACAACTGAGCGACTGAACTGAACTGAATTGAACTCTTGCATTGCAGGCAGATTCTTTACCATCTGAGCTACCTTTGTCTCTGTGGAGGATAGAAAAGAAATTCTGTTCCCAACTCAATGTCTCACTTCATTACCAGAGCATCAGGAGGCTCTGATGTGTCTTTACAACCTTCTGTTCACAGGACTCAGATGTGAATCTGTGTACTCATGGAAGAATCAATGCCTAAAACAGATACATTTGTCTCCTCTATTTGCATTTTTCCTTCCCCCTTTTCCATGCAAATTAGCTCAAAAAATAACATTTTGTAGGCCATCAGCTGCATTAACTTCTCAGACATGCTGGGTGTGTTCAGGTCATGGCAGTAGATATTGTAGCCTGCCAGCCAGATAACCTCTCCATTCAAGTTCTGCAGCACAGCTGTAAAATGTGATGCCATTTTGGAAATATGGATATGTAGCTATATAACTAGAAAGAAAAGTATGTGCAAAAGCCAGTGTTTGCCTCCGGATATTGGTATTAAAAGTACATTTTTTTTTTTTTTTGCATAGAACTTAATTACTTTTTCTATCAGAAAAAAATAACTTCCTTTTAAGAGTACACTTCCTTTTAAGTGACTTTAAGAGTCACTGATGGGTGTAGTATGAAATATGAAAATACTGTTGTTTAAAGGTGGAACCCGGCTATTTCTTCTGTAGCTTGACAACTCCTTCACAAAAAATCTGAAGTCTCATTCACTTCTCAATATAGAATTAATTGAAACAATAGTGAAGGTTGCTGTTTCTAACACTGGATTTTTTTTTTTTTTTACAATACATACTATGTGTTTATCACTAATAAGAGTGTTGGGAGTATCAGTGTAAATATTTATAATCATGCTTCAATTGTCAGTTTCGTTTAGAAAAACATATTTGAGAAACTATTTGAGTGCTCTGGATTCTTCTCTGCTTATAGATTGGTATATTAGATTGTTCATTATATAAGAGAATAATTGTTCTTATTTTTAGTTTTAAAACTACTGTCTTTTCTACACATATTTGTGCAACTGTATTTTTCTACTCAACTGGCAGCTCTGGCCCGAGTGCCTACAGTGGTGTCTGCTTTGTGCCTGTACTGTGAGTGGGGTAAAGAATCCTTGTTCCCCTCCTGCCCCTAGACACTTACCAGCATCAAAAACTTCTCTCCTCACAGTTAAGAATAAAGGCTCTTAGTGATAAATGGGGCCCTAGATCATTGTGCAGATATCTCTTGTTTCAGATAAAATAATTGAGATTCAGAGAGGTTTAGTGACTTATCAGAACTCACATAGCTGATTATTAACCGAGTTGGCAACCAAAACCTGTAACTCTTGACCCAGTCATAATCAATAGCAAATGAAATTAATTGTTCATAGCCAAATAATTTCAAAAGCAGAAATATAAAAAGCATTTCCAAATATGTACATCAAGAACAACTGTATAATATATAATGTGTTATATCTCAGTCTGCTTAATGTAATATTAGGAGGAGCCTTCAAAAGTATTAGATCCCAAGGCCTATGGAGATTCCATAACAGCTCTGACTCACCTTCTAAGGGGCCAGGAAGGCATCCTAGAAGAAGTTTATTTAGAGCAGTACTTGAGGACTAGTGAGTCTTCATGCAAGTGAAGGAGGAGGAGGGGTCTTCCAGGACAGAGAGACAGCGTGGCATGGGCCAAGAACTAAGGATCTACAGAGAACTTGAAAAGCTGAAAGAGTTTTCAGTAAGGCTGGAGCTTAAAGGGTAAAACAGGGATTAGTGACAGAGAAGAGGCCAGGTCATGAGTTGCCTTACAGGCCATAGTAAGCAATGTATTCAACCTCAAGTCTTTGGGAAATCAGGATGCTCCTGGATATTTTCAAGTTTATGAAAATGAAAAAATGTATTAGTCTCTCAGTTGTGTCTGGCTCTTTGTGACCCCATGGACTGTAGCCCACCAGGCTCCTCTGTCCATGGAATTTTCCAGGCAAGAATACTAGAGTGTACCAGTAGCCATTCCCATCTCCAGGGGATCTTCCCGACCTAGGGATTGAATGCAAGTCTCTTGCATCACAGGTGGATTCTTTACCATCTGAGTCAAGTTTATACACTACCTGATAAAATGAGATGTCAGCAAGAAGTGGTGATGAGAACCTAGAGCTGAGGATAGGAGACATGAGCTCAGGTTTGCACTGCATACAATATATACCATCTCTCCCCAGATGGCAGAATATCATTCTTAGAGAGGTGAACAAGTGTCAAGGTCCTAGGGCCCTCATTGCCGACTCTCCATAATATCAGACAGATGAGAAGAATGTGAAAGGAATGATACTTTATCAAAAAAAAATCTGAGCATAGCGAACTGTTTTTAGAAGTACCATGTCACCTTTTATTATAACCTAGGAAATTGTGAAAAAGATGGTGTCAACAGTTGGTCTGGCTTTGACGATTCCCAAAGCTGAACAGGTATATATGCAGGCTCCCTGTAACAAAGGCTTAAAGATATTTTTTTCCTAAGAATCCTGACCAACGTACGTAGGTACAACGATGTCATTTTCTGTTTCAATAACCCCTTTTCTTATTTCCTCCCTCCATTCACGCCTGTTCATCACATCATCTTGTTGGAAAAGCATGATCACGCCAGAATAAGGGTATCTGACAATTTTGCTCCTGACCCATAATCAGATGGATGAATCTATATTTAAAGTGATTTTCCAGAATTAGACTTGCAAAGTGCTAACCCATTCACATACTCTCATTACATTCCCTTCATGAGCAACAGCTTATATTTGAGAAAATGAGACATAGGAAAGTAAGAGCCATCTGTGGTCGAGTTAGGATTTTTTTCCTCCAAGACAGCGGTGAGCACACATGGGGGTGAACTCATGGCGTTTGGTGTCACTTTTTCACACAGTGGTCCAGGGACCACCTGCTCTGAAACAGTTAGATGCTTGCTGAGATTCAGGTTGCTAAATCTAATCACTGATCTTATTCAGTATGGAGGTGGGGGGCTAGAGATATGTATTTTTCTCCATTTGTAGGTCATTATGCCCAGTAAAGTGGACTAAGCTGATCAATAAAGCAGTTCACTGTGAACATGGTGTAGCAGATGCAGGCAACACTCTGCTCTGCCCATTTTTCTCAGCCTGAGGCATTTGCAAACAGTCCTGAAGAGACATACAGGTTTTTCTATCTTGTCCCCATAGGCTATTCTCTAGCTGTAGAAATGTGCTAGGCCTGACAAGTTGAGGAGGCCGTGATTGCTAGGGGGTTACACCCAGTTCCCCTTGACCAATGAAGAAGCCATGATGGTGGATAAACTGTCTACCTTCTTCACTCCTCAGTGGGACTATTCTGAAAGGAGTTTGATATCTCTGAGAGCTTCCCAGCAAGATTGAATGCCAGTTGCCCCTAGTGGTAACCTGCTCACTAATGCACTGTTACTGTCTCTCTCCTCCCTTCCTTGTCTCCCTTACCCTTCCCTCGGGTGTTTCCCAGATCACTTCACAAATAAATGAGTTGTACCCACATCACTGTCCACGTTGAAGGGGGAACCCAGACTAAGGCAGATAATACACTGTATGTGGAGTGGAAAAACTGTATTACAGCCAAATTAGGGAATGAGATTTGAAGAATGGAGGGTAAAAATTTTTTAAGGAATTTGATAAAGGAAATTTTATTAAATCCACCCAATCAAAATGGAGTCAGTTCAAGCTGTTGTATTTTTCACACTGTTCTCTATTATTTCCTTCTATGAAATCTGATGTGTTCAACAACCTTCCCAAAGTATCCTCATTATTTTATATTAAATCCTTCAACTTTTTCTTGAAAATATTCAGATTTTTCTGGAGATAAATATTAATTCTGTATATGCTAGATGGAATTTAGATAACTTAGGAATCAATTTTCCATTGATAATAGACAAAAGAATGCTTAGCCAAAAAAAAAAAAAAGAAGAAGTATTTTAAAGACTCATTTTCCCTGAAACTATGTGTTATTTGACCTGAACAATTGAGGACACGATTGTTCAAACTCATTTTTGCACGTCCTAAGGCAAACACATTGGAGCTGAACTTTGGTGTGCTTTTTTTCCAGCCCTAAAGGATGGCGGCATGGTGTTTTGGAAGAAGCATGGGTTTGTGGGTCTGACAAAATAGCTGTAATACCTTACTAATCATCTCCCAGTTGCAGTTTTCAATTTGTTACAGGGTAGTAATAATAATAATACTAGTAATACCGACTTCACTAGGTTGTTTTGCAGATTACATAGTGTTTTTAAGGTGCCTGGCCCATGGAAAGTAGATGCTTACTACTCATTAGCTCACCAGACAGCCCAGCTAGAACCTCACACCATGAACAAGCCAGTATTTGTCAGCTCAGGAATGTCCTCAAGGTTTCTTATCACCTACTTCTATTCAGCTTGCTCTGTTCCATCATTCTTATTCAGTAACTGTCCTGGGCTGAAGGAGGGTTATTTATAGGATTCTGTGTAGCCAGTGTCTGCGGCTGCGGCCTGCAAACATTTGTCTGACTGGCAGAGTCACCAGCTCGAGTGCAAACCCAAATGGCTAACTTGTCAAGCTAATGACATACACAAAATTTAACTGTTTAATTTGTTTGCCGTCCATGGAAATTAATCTATTTGGACAGAACTGAATGAAAAGACAGATAGTTCTGACACTTTTCAAACACAAGATGCAAAATAGCCAATTAATCTTGTCCAGCCAGTCTGGGGGTCTATGTACCTACCCTTGTCTCTAAAGAACAAGCCTGGGTTGTATGAAATATTTCTCTTTAGATTGGTCATTCAAGCATGCATTGTAAGGGATGACAAATTCTGTGAAATGTATTAATATTTCCAAGTGAAATCAGTACCTTGATTGTTTCTTTGATGTATGTAATCTTACTACTTAGGTTGTTTGATGCCTTTCTGCCATAGGGTACTTTGTGCTGAGTTCTTAAGGGCTTCCCTGGTGGCTCAGAGGGTAAAGCATCTGCCTGCAATGTGGGAGACCTGGGTTCAATCCCTGGGTTGGGAAGATCCCCTGGAGAAGGAATTGCAACCCACTCCAGTATTCTTGACTGGAGAATACCATGGACAGAGCAGCCTGATAGGCTACAGTCCACCGGGTCGCAAAGAGTCGGACACAACTGAGTGACTTCACTTCACTTCACTTAATGGCAAACTCCACTTTTCATGGTGAGAATCTTGCATTAGTGAACATATGTTTATTGTACATTTCCCCAGTATCCTTCCAAAGTAGACTGTCATCACTGGTCTTAACCTTTGTGGTTATGTTCCTAGAGGTCTTAACTTTGAGAGCTAGGATGGTATCTGCTTGCTCTTCATATCTCTGATACCTATTATATAAAAATGATTTGTACAAAGAGATTGTCTTTTCTCCACTGTATAGTCTTGCCTCCTTTGTCAAAGATAAGGTGTCCATAGTTGGTGGGTTTATCTCTGGGCTTTCCATTTTGTTCCATTGATCTATATTTCTGTCTTTGTGCCAGTGCCATACTGTCTTGATGACTGTGGCTTTGTGGTAGAGCCTGAAGTCAGGCAGGTTGATTCCTCCAGTTCCATTCTTCTTTCTCAAGATTGCTTTGGCTTTGTTGTACACCTGAAACTAACACAACATTGTGAATCAACTATACTCCAATGAAAATAAAAAGCTGAAAATAATTTTAAAATAAAATTTAAAAATTAATGGAAAATATAATGAAAAAGGCTATATATATATATATGAATCATTTTGCTGTACAGCAGAAATTAACCCAACATTGTACAACTACACTTCAATAAAATAAATTTAAAAACTAAAAAAAAAAAAAAAATGATTTGTACAGAGTATAAATGCTTGTTTTAGGTTGGGTTCCTCCAGAACAGTATCTAAATCCAAGACTTGAGGGCAAGTAGTTTGAAAGTATCAGCTACAAATGGGAAAGGATGAAGCTAAGACACAGTACATTGAGGGCAGGTGCCCAGGGTGGAGAACTGGGCTCAGTGCATGCTGGAGACACCTAGGATATGCCTCAGAGTTATCCCAACCAAGGGGCGAAGAAGCTGGTATATTTATCATCTGGTAGCTGCATGGTGGTTCAAGGTTTCCTCCAAGGGGCATTGATTCCTGGGCACTCCAGCCAGCCCTGCACACAGCCAGCACACTCCCGCATCTCAGGAAGCCCTCTTTGTGAGAAAATAGCAAGTGCTAAGGGACTGTGAGCAGGGCACCAGCTGCCTCTGCTGTAATGCTCAATAAACTCTTCTTGTACAGAATTGAATGGAATTTTCCCAGAGCTGTAAGAAATGTCAAATGACTCCAAGACCTGAAATCACTGATTTTTACTTACCTCCTGCAGACGTGTGTTTTCAGCAGTATCAACTTGGTCAGGGCTGAACGATTTGGGGGCAATGCCATCTCTAAAAGCAGCAGGAGGGCAGTGTTTATTCTGACTCCATCACACCTGTGGGATGTCTTACATACCCAGGCTATGTTACAGATAGAGCAATAAAAGTACTTTTTTATGCTTTTTAAACTAAGCAGTATGGGATCTCAGTAGAGACTCCAGGGAAGAAAGACTGTATTGTCCTTTGGAAAGAGTACTGGGCCAGGAGTTGGGGGATTTCGGTGTTTATATTCTTTCTCACATGACCTCACGTGGCCTTACAGAAATCACGTTGAACCTTATAGCCTCGTTTGCTGACCTGTAAAATGGATAGGTTGAACACTAAGGTTTCTTCCAGTTTCAAGTATGATTGTCCTATGAAATAAGGCAGTAGGACTTGTATTATGTGGATCGAGTAAAGATTGGAAGGGAAAAAATACAGACTTACACATATGTACAAATTATGCATATTTATTTCTGTAACATGTGTGTCTATTCATTCTGTAGTTTTTATTCCAAAAATGAGAGAACAGATTGTTATGACATTCAGAATATATCCTTTTCTAATAATTTTTTTCCCCTGAAAGCAAATGGTTTCTTCTCCCATTTATAAGCGAGAATATATTTTCCATGTAGGATCACAACAGGAAAGGGAATTTGAGAATGAGATCTTTTCTTATGACTGACATGATTAAGTAGTCTATAGAGATGAATGTTGGTTGAAAATTCATGTGAAAATAACCTAAGGTTGCTTCTCCAGGTCATTTAAGTTTCTGTTAATTTCCCATCTGTCTTCATAAACTCAGCAGGATTATGCTAGTATGAAAGGATTCCCTACTTCTAAATATTAAAAAAAATCCAACTTTGCAGTTTCTGTTTTGCTGATTTAGCCTAAAGTATTGGCCTCATAACCTAATAAATGTAAGGTTTTATCCTGTTTGTTCCTAAGAGGTAGAGAGTGGTGTGGGAAGGGTGGGAGCAACCAGTTCAAGCCCATTGATAGGGCTCACTTACCCCAACCTCTATCTCTTTGAGGACTTTATATCATACTATGAATAAGAGAACTCTGGTATCTTATGATAACAATGTACATTAGGTTGTGATGAAGATGTCAAAGAGAGGGAAGTTCACATTCTATGCTAGCATCATGGCTAATCACTCCTGGCTCCAACCTTCCCACTCGGATCCTTTAAGGGAGTGTGCCTGGGCTTGTCTGGTGCTCAGCTGAGGATGCAGAATGTGATTCACTGGTTTTGAGGCCCAGCCACATTTATAGACACTCTTAAGCTGCTGCTTCTGTGTACTGGGAAAGCAGAGCCACAGTCAGGCCCTTCTGCTAGTGCTTTGCCATGGTGTGGACACCTGTTCCTCTCCCCGGGGACCAACCCACTCCAGACTGGGTCTTCAGGGCCCTGGAAGTACAGAATGGGTTTCTAAGATCCTCTGTCTTCTCTAGTAGGGTCAATATTTCCTTACTGGGCTAATCAGGATGTCTGAAGTCCCAACAGACCTTTGAGTCAGAATCAGCTGGGGAACTATTTAATGGTCAGGGATAATATAGGAGGCCATGCTCAGCCCAGTTCAGTCTGTTGTTCAGTTGCTGATAATGTCCAACTCTTTGCAACCCCATGGACTGCAGCACAAAGGCTTCCCTGTTCATCACCAACTCCCAGAGCTTGCTCAAACTCATGTTCATTGAGTCGGTGATGCCATCCAATCATTTCATCCTCTGTCAGCCCCTTCTCCCTTCTTCAATCTTTCCTAGCATCAGAGTCTTTTCCAATGAGTTGACTCTTCGTATCAGGTGGCCAAAGTTTTAGAGCTTCAGCTTCAGTATCAGTTCTTCCAAAAAATATTTAGGACTGATTTCCTTTAGGCTTCTCTGGTTTGATCTCCTTGCAGTCAAAGGGACTCTCAAGAGTGTTCTCCAACACCACAGTTCAAAGGCATCAATTCTTCGGTGCTCAGCCTTCTTTATGGTCCAACTCTCACATCCATACATGACTACAAGAAAAACCATCAGTTCAGTTCAGTCGCTCAGTCATGTCTGACTCTTTGCAACCCCATGAACTGCAGCACGCCAGGCCTCCCTGTGCATCACCAACTCCCGGAGTTTACCCAAACTCATGTCCATCGAGTCGGTGATGCCATCCAGCCATCTCATCCTCTGTCGTCCCCTTCTCCTCCTGCCCCCAATCCCTCCCAGCATCAGAGTCTTTTCCAATGAGTCAACTCTTCACATGAGGTGGCCAAAGTCTTAGAGTTTCAGCTTTAGAATCAGTCCTTCCAAAGAACACCCAGGACTGATCTTTAGAATGGACTGGTTGGATCTCCTTGCAGTCCAAGGGACTCTCAAGAGTCTTCTCCAACACCACAGTTCAAAAGCATCAATTCTTCAGCGCTCAGCTTTCTTCACAGTCCAACTTTCACATCCATACATGACCACAGGAAAAATCATAGCTTTCATTATATGGATCTTTGTCAGCAAAGTGATGTCTGTGCTTTTTAGTATGCTGTCTAGGTTTGTCATAACTTTTCTTCCAAGGAGCAAGCATCTTTTAATATCATGGCTGCAGTCACTGTTCACAATGATTTTGGAGGCCAAGAAAATAAAATCTGTTACTGTTTCCACTTTTTCCCCTTCTATGTTAGCCATGAAGTGGTGGGACCAGATGACATGATCTTAGTTTCTTGAATATTGAGTTTTAAGCCAGCTTTTTCACTCTCCTCTTTCACCCTCATCAAGAGGCTCTTTAGTTCCTCTTTCCTTTCTGCCAATAGGATAGTATCATCTGCATATCTGAGATTGTTTATATTTCTCTGGGAAATCTTGATTCCTGCTTGTGCTTCATCCAGCCCAGATTTCACATGATGTACTCTGCATATAAGTTAAATAAGCAGGGTGACAATATACAGCCTTGACATACTCCTTTCCTGATTTGGAACCAGTCCATTGTTCCATGTCCCTTTATAACTGTTGCTTCTTGGCCTGCATACAGGTTTCTTAGGAGGCAGGTAAGGTGGTCTGGTATTTCCATCTCTAAGAATTTTCCATAGTTTGTTGTGATCCACACTGTCAAAGGCTTTAGCATTGTCAATGAAGCAAAAGTACATGTTTTTCTGGAATTGTTTTGCTTCTTCTATGATTCAACGGATGTTGGCAATTTGATCTCTGGTTCCTCTGCATTTTCTAAATCCAGCTTGTAAATCTGAAGTTCTAGGTTCACATACTGTTGAAGCCTTGCTTGAAGGATTTTGAGCATTACTTTGCTAGCATGTGAGATGAGTGCAATTGTGCAGTAGTTTGAACATTCTTTGGCATTGCCTTTCTTTGGGACTGGAATGAAAACTGACCTTTTCCTGTCCTGTGGCCCTTGCTGAATTTTCCAAATTTGCTGACATATTGAGTACAGCACTTTAGCAGCAGCATCTTTTAGTATTTTAAATAGCTCAGCTGGAATTCCATCACCTCCACTAGCTTTATTCATGCTTCCTAAGGCCCACTGACTTCACACTTCAGAATGTCTGGCTGTAGGTGAATGACCACACCATTGTTGTGATCTGGATCATTAAGACCTTTTTTTGTACAGTTCTTCTGTGTATTCTTTTCTTAATCTCTTCTGCTTCTGTTAGGTCCTTGCCATTTCTGTCCTTTATTGTGCCCATCTTTGCATGAAATATTCCCTAGGTATCTCCAATTTTCTCTAGTCTTTCCTATTCTACTGTTTTCCTCTTTTTCACTGTGTTGTTCACTTTAAAAAGCCTCCTTATCTATCCTTGCTATTCTTTGGAACTCTGCATTTAGATGGATATATCTTTTCTCTTCTCTTTTGCCTTTCACTTCTCTTCTCAGCTATTTGTAAGGCCTCCTCAGACATCTATTTTGCCTTTTTGCATTTCTTTTTCTTTGGGATGGTTTTGGTACACTCCTCCTGTACAATGTTATGAGCCTCCATCTATAGTTCTTCAAGCACTATGTGTATCAGATCTAATTCCTTGCATCTATTGGTCACTTCCACTGTATAATCATAAGAGATTTGATTTAGGTCATATGTGAATGTTCTAGTGGTTTTGAATGTCCTACCTTGTGTGTGAAACACACAAGCTCAGACAAACATAAGTTTTGTTTAAGCTTACTTAGTGCTGCTTACTTAGTTTTACTCAGTTTAGGAATCATAACCTTTCTGTAATCATGACAGAGACACAGAGGAATGTTCCATGTATCCTGACAGAGAATCTCAACTGATGGTTGGAAAAGGGTGAGATGGCCATCAGGTTGGGAACTAGAGTGTGCCTACAAGTTACACCAACATATTTCCTCAGGGATTTGGGCAGATGTGAGAATTAAAGTCACAGTGACCAAAGGGTTTATAGGAGCTACACTATTTCTCAAAAGTGAGGCTGAAAAAGGCTTAAAAACTACTGACCTATGATTATCTGGAAGCCTTTTTCACTTAGGACTTTGCCAGTACAACAAAAGACTCTGTGAATGTCAGAATCCATACTCTGGAAAGGAAGATAGTGGAGCACACATGGCCACACACACACTAAACACATTCGGTGTCCAGGCCCACACCCTTAGCCTTCCGATTAGCTTTCTGCAAGTTCACTTGGAATGTAGACATTCCCAAGTGATTCTCAGGGGAGCATATCTGAAGTTGTTCAGTAAATGCTTGCTGCTTGGACATACGAACCTGTGACTCCCATCTGCTCCAGTCTGCAGCCTGAGCTTTCTCTCAGAGACTGGGCTCTCTGCCTGGAACAGAACAAACTTTCTTCTTCTGTCCTTTTGTGTTACAGGCACACAGGGTTCTCTTGCTCAACAGCAAAGGGATGGAGGTAGAGACAGGAAAAGAGTAGCTTTAAACTTGGATCCTTTGCCCAGATTCTCTTCTTGAAAGGTGATGGAAATGAACGTTTATTCAGCTTCCATATATGACACCCAGGTTTTTCTGGCAAACTGCCTATTTATCACTTTCTGTGGGATAATGATATTTTCCCTGGAACTTCCACTGATACCTGGAGTTATAGTCTGTAAGTTGTTTGCTTTTGTGTGTGTGTGATTTTTTAAAATTTGCTTTTTCTTCTGTGTCTTACTTACTAGTCTATAAGCTCCATGCATAACAAATGAAGATAATAAATATTGTTTCAGTGAATAAACAGGTAAATCCTCAGGAAAGTATATCTAACCCCCACCCTTCCTCTTACTTGTTCCTTTTCCAAGAAATGAAGAGGAATGAGAGGAAGAAGGAACTGGAAGCATTAGACTGCACTGACCTGCAGGACTAGTATAAAGGTTGCTCTCTATCTTTTAATTGTACCTGGCCTGGAAGAATTATGCAGAATTGTCTTTAAACCCTCTAAATCTTTTATTCAGCTTTTCCCTCCAATACTCTGGTTTTCTCCAGCTGTGGTTTGATAGTTTTGATACTTTAAGAAATTAGGTAAATTGCTTTCTTTCTTGGACCCTACATGCATTTTCAGAATATTATTCCAATAGCCTGAGATGGAATGATGATGATGAGGAGAAAGTGTGGGAAAGCATGGGGAATGGAACCCAAGGTTCTACCCCTTAAGTCATCTTCAGGTTATGTGACATCAAGCCACCACCACTCACCACCAATGGCAAATACATTACTAATGGACAGTATCTCAGCATATGAAGTGATCAAAGAATGTCTGATGGAACCATGATCTATCCATCTTAACCTCCAAGAATTAGGGGAAGAATTCTGAGCCTGTGAAAGAGTTTGAAAGTGGAAGGAGTGCTCTTCAAGGAGGGGACAGAATACATATCTATAACTAGGAAAACAGGGCTTCTTACAATCTAAGGAGAGGTCCTGAATGGAAGGATGCCAGCTTCATTCTATCTGCAAACATATTTTGTTTGAGTCACACACTTTTTTTATTGTAGTATAATTGCTTTACACTGCTGTGTCAATTTCTGCTGTACAACAGGGTGAATTGGCTATACATATACATATGAAAGGTTGCTGCTATGAGCTGTGAACAATGCCTGAATTCTTGGCCTCTGGAGGAGAGGAATTCAATCTGGGGCCAGTGACAAGGCTTGATTGCTCAGAGCTTTTTGTGTAATAAAGTTTTATTAAAGTATAAAAGAGATAGATAAAGCTTCTGACACAGACATCAAAAGGGGACAGAAAGAGTGCCCCCTTGCTAGTTTTTAGCAAGGAGTTATATACCTATTAGCAAGCTGCTAATTAGAGAAAGGAAATGCCTCAAAACTGAGGGAGTTGCACCAGGCCCACAACATGCATTTTGAGATAGCATTGGCACAAGGTGAGTCATCTCAGGCCATAAAACAATTGGCATGAGTCTTAAAAAAGGCAGATTTCCGAGCAAATACATAGTTCATCAACATAGCTTAAGGAAGACATTTCCACGAGAAAAACACATTGGTTAGCTCAAGGTTTGAGACAAAGTTAAGTTCAGGTGGAACCAGGTGTCATCATGACAACACAGAATTTTAAAAGAAGAAAAAAAATGTCTGCCACTTGCAGTTTTATTTCCTCTTGCCCCTTGGGGGCCTCTGGCCTCCCTACCAAGGCTATTAACACTCTTATATATGTCCCCTCTTTTTTAGATTTCCTTCCCATTTAGGTCATCACAGAGAATTGAGGAGAGGTCTCTGTGCTATACAGTAGGTTCTCATTATCTATTTTATACATAGTTTTATATATACATATATGTCAATCCTAATCTCCCATTCATCCCACCCTGCACTTTCCCCCTGGTATCCATGTTTGTTCTTTACATCTGTGATTCTGTTTCTGCTTTGAAAATAGGTTCATCTGTACCATTTTTCTAGATTCTACATGTGTGTTAATATACAACATTTTTCTCTAACTTACTTCACTCTGTATGACAGTCTCTAGATCTCTCCACATCTCTGCAAATGACACAACTTCATTCCTTTTTATGACTGAATAATATTCCATTGTATTTATATACCACATCTTTATTCATTCATCTGTTGATGGACATTTAGATTGCTTCCATGCCCTGGCTATTGTAAATAGTGCTAATATGTACACTGGGTTGCATGTATCTTTCTGAATTATGGTTTTCTCTGGGTATACGCCCAGGAGTAGTATTGCTGGGTCATATGGTAGTTCTACTTTTAGTTTTTTAAGGAAGCTCCATACTGTTTTCCATAGTAGCTGTATCAATTTACACTCCCACCAACAGTACATGAGGGTTCCCTTTTCTCCACACCCTCTCCACCATTTATTGTTTGCAGATTTCTTGATGCCGGCCATTCAGACTAGTCACACACTATTGTAACAGCTAGGAAACTTTACATGAAATTCCAAGTTCTGATCCCTTTTGGAAAATTGGGAGATCTGGGAACACTGGGATCACATCCCATAATGCAGCAATCTCCTGAGGCTGGGAAAGAATTTCCCCTCTAAACAGAATAGAACAGTCTTTGGTTAACCAAGTCTCTTTACTACCTATTGCCTTATATTCTATTTCACTCACTTATATTGGTCCCTGTTGGCTGCAAGATTTCATCTCTGGTCTCTGAAATAGATTTAGGATTTTCAAAGGGACAGTATACAGTGAGTATTTCACTGGCAGAATGGAAGTGAATGGCAGTCACTTCCTGACTCTACCAGAGAGAACCAAAGCCTCCGAGAAGGTGTGTTTATCACGTATATTGAGTTGGCCAGTACATCCTTAGGAGACACATATATGGAAAATATCTCTTGAACTCGAGCATCTGTCTGTGGTTGAGAATTTCTAGGTGGTGGTGGTGGTAGGTAGATTTTTTTTGTCAGCACAAATTTTAGCTTTGCATTTTAGTCAGTTCGTAACACTTGCTAGTACCTATTTTGGAAATTACAGTCATTCTTTCATCTTTATACCTCAACCTTCATTTGTTCCAAATGGTTAAGTATCTCTCTACTGGAAAATTTGCTTAGTCTCAGTAAATGTGTGTCTGTTATTAGGCCAGATTAGTTTTGCCAAATCAGTGAATATAATATCCTCAGGGTAGAATAAATTAATACATTTGTAAAGGTAATTCCATTAAGTCATTTTGCCACAGCAGTCAGAAAAAAAAAGTAAAAGAAAATTTCTAATGAATCCTTTGGAGTGGTTTTCTGAAAGACTCATGCAAATTCTAATTAGTCATAAATTGTAATTTGGTACTGTTCACATTTACAATGATAGAGCTCTCTGGCCACTGTCATCTTCCTTTATAGTTGTCCCCTTTGGTCTGGCTAAACAAAGAGAAACATCCAGTTTGGGCCTGCTATTTCATCTCTCTGTGCTTCCTCATAAACTCCCTCATTCACTTCCTAACAATCATCTGTTGAGCAAATCCATTGGAGCCTTGGGTGAGAAAAGAGACCAGACCTCAGAGTACTCAGAAACTAATAATCAAGTGAAGAATTAGGCCTGTGGGCAGGCCACAATGTGTAGCCTCAGCATCACACTGAAACTTGTTAGAAATACAAATTCACAACTTCCACTGGTTGTGATGAACCAGAAAGTCGAGGACTGGGCCCCGTAACCAGTGTGTTAACCAGCCCTCCCAGTGATTCTGACTTATGTAAATGTTTGAGAGCCCAAGTGTCCTGTGTTCCATTCACATAAACTATACCCAGAGTTTCTTTACAAAACTTCTTCAGAAACTAAACAAATAAGCTAAAGCATGAGGGCCCTGGTATCCAGAGAGGCAGGATTTTTTCCTTTGTGAGTTTTTCCTGTCTAGTACTGCTGTGTTCTCTGTGGCTATTTCAGCATCCCAGGTGGTGCTAGTGGTAAAGAACCCGCCTGCCAATGCAGGGGACATGGGTTCAAGCCCTGGCTTGGGAAGATCCCCTGGAGAAGGGTCCAGCAACCCATTCGTATTCTTGCCTCGAGAATCCCATGGACAGAGGAGCCTGGCAGGCTATGGTCCATAGGGTCACAGAGAGTGGGACATGGCTGAAGCGACTTAGTGCTCAGGCACATGTTATAGACAGGACCGACCTTCAAGATGGAGTGAATGAATCACCTGCTCCCTTGTCTATCTCTCTGTTTAGGGTCCTTTCTCAGATTTCTTAGGCATCTTTAGTCCACACAATCTCCTATCCACTGTCTATTGATGAGAGAGATAGAATCAACAAATTCACAATGTGGGATATATGTTTGGTCCAAACCATGAGGATGTATAGTATAAAATCAGCAACGTATTTTTAGCTGTTGACAGTGTGGTTTTCCTGCTGGCCCAGAGTATCTTATTTCCACATCAAATGAATGAGAAGACTTATGACCATGCCAGGATTGTCCATTTTTCAGCTACTGAGATAATCCTTCTAAGGAATATCTGCAAAATATGGATTATTTTTAACAGTGAGAAGTTTCTGGTTTTTAAATTTTATTGGAGTATAGCTGATTTACACCAGTGAGAAGTTTTAAAAATAGCACATTAGCTGTCTTCTGGATCACGGCCTCACTGATCTAATCATGCGTTCTGTTCTCAGAGTTAATACTGATTTTTGCAGACAGTTTGTGCAGTGACTGTTAATCCAGGTTTGAACTCAGGAGCCTTAGATGTGAAGAATGAGCAGTACTTCCTAGAAATACAGGGATTAGTTTTATAACGACTTACATTTCCATCAGGTGTAGAATTATTATTATTTTTAGAATTATAAAACCCAATATTATGTACCTTTGCTATGTCCTGACAATTGTTTTAAGCTGTGCTCATCAACTGTGTGGGGCTTCCCAGGTAGCTCAGTGGTAAAGAATGCGACTGCCAATGCATAGACATGGGTTCGATCCCTGGGTCGGGAAGATCCCCTGGAGTAGGGCATGGCAACCCACTCCAGTATTCTTGCTGGGAAAATTCCACGGATAGAGGAGTCTGGCAAGCTACAGCCCATGGTGTTGCAAAGAGTCGGCCGTAACTGTGTGACTGAGTACGTTCACACAACTGTGCTTGCTAACACCGTGAACAGTGGTTAGTTCTGCATTCTGTCACAGGCAGATTTGCTGGCTTTGGGGGAGTGGTATTAATGTGACCTGTGTATTTCAGAGCACCGCGGGATCATCTGAGAGAAGATAAAGACATGTGTAGGTTATGACACAAGTAGCTTGAGGCCTCTGAATTTTGACTTCAGGGCACAGGGACTCCCTGGGCCCTGGGGGGTTTGTGTGGGTAGTGGCCAGTGTTTAGGGACAGACAGGAACAAGTCTGTGCACTGATTCCCACTCCTCCCTCTGGAGGCCTCTGCAGCAGGTCCTTGACTTGTCATCTTTCTTCCTCTCATTTTTTTTTTTTTTCCATATCTATTACAGTTTTTATTTTATTTTTTCGTTTCATACATGATATTACACATGTTTCAATGCCATTCTCCCAAATCTTCCCACCCTCTCCCTCTCCCTCTCATTCTTTATAATGGGCTTTGAGTAGAAGAAGATTCATAGTTGCCAACCAATTTTCTTCCCCCAAATTTGGCCTTGTATCCTGTGAATATGATGAAGTGTATCTGTTTCTGTTGGCCAGTTCTGCTTGCAAAAACAAACATTTAAAACCTAGAATTTAAAAGAAGAATGCAATTTTCTTTTTTATTTACCTTCACAATTGAATTGGACATCCTTCCACTTTTAATCTTAATTAATTTTATATTCATGCTGTAATTATAATTATGGTTTTATGAGGCCCTGGTTAATTTCAGGATTCTGATGCTGCTGCTGGAAGTAATAACTGAACAGAGAGGGCTGGAGATTTCAGAAGGGGTCACCTGCACCAGTCAGAAAGGAGCATCATAAGATAGAAAGAGAAAAGAACCCTGACACCCAGGAGCTCGCCTAGTACTTTCAGTGGGTTTGGCATTTGCCTGCTGCACGCATTTTCATAGGACACCACCAACAGACAAGGCCATTCTGTGGCTCTGATGGATCAAGACAAAAACAAGACCACTCCAAATCACATCTGAACACAGGCAAAACCTAAACATTCTGCTCTTCTCAGCTAGTAGGAATGACTGCTGTTTCTCTTTCAGTTAAAGCTTTAGTTTGTCCTGCCCTCAGATAAGATTCATTAAGGTAATTTAAAAATTATCCCTGCTTTCTATAATTAACCAACAGAGATAAAAGCATGCTTCCTTGGACTCTCAGAGTACTCAATCAAAACCCCAATCCTAAAAGTCCTTGCTAACACCTTCCTTTTTAAATATTTTTGTACTTAAAAAAAAAACTTATTGAAGTCTGATTTATAATGTGTTAATTTCTGCTGTACAGCACAGTGACTCAATTATATATTCTTTTTCATATTCTTTATCATTAACATTATGCTATATGGATTTAAATTAGACCTGCTTAGATATAAACATGGAGAGGGCAATGGCACCCCACTCCAGTACTCTTGCCTGGAAAATCCCATGGATGGAGGAGCCTGGTGGGCTGCAGTCCATGGGGTCGCTAGGAGTTGGACACGACTGAGCGACTTCACTTTCACTTTTCACTTTCATGCATTGGAGAAGGAAATGGCAACCCACTCCAGTGTTCTTGCCTGGAGAATACCAGGGACAGGGGAGCCTGGTGGGCTGCCGTCTCTGGGGTCGCACAGAGTCGGACACAACTGAAGTGACTTAGCAGCAGCAGCAGATATAAACATATAAGAAAATCTATAGTCAATATACTTCTAAAATTAATTTTTATTGGAGTATAGTTGATTTACAATGTTGTGTTAGTTTCTGCTATACAGCAAAGTGAGTCGGTTATACACACACATATATCCACTCTTTAGATTCTTTTCCCATATAGATCTTTACAGAGTATTAAGTAGAGCTTCCTGTGCTATATAGTAGGTCTTTATTAGTTACCTATCTTACCTATGCCAATTTCCCAGTTTACCCCCTCTCCCTTTCCCCCTTGGTAACCATAAATTTGTTTTCTACATCTATGACTCTGTTTCTGTTGTGTAAATAAGTTCATTTGTACCATTTTCTAAGATTCCACATATGTGATATTATATGATACTTTCTCCATCTGACTTGCTTCACTCGGTATGACAGTCTCTAAGTCCATCCATTGCTGTGGCCAGCACAACAGATAGGGATCTAAAGTGGTCGACGCATAGTTTGGGAAAAAGAAACTAGAGACAGAATTAAAGTTTTAAAGATGGGACCAGGGGACTCAAGACTTCTTGGATCAAGAGCCCTGTTCCTCGGAGCCACATCACTTTTATTTAGTGTCTTGGCACGCAGAAAGTATCTGTTGTGCTATGATAAAATCAGCCTCCTGTGTCCCTGGTCACGTCTCCCATTTTATTGATTACTTTGAACTATCTTTGTTATTTTCTTGTACAAGGGGTATCTATCACCCAGCTAGAGGTCATAGACCCACATATGCTTTTGGAAAACATCTTGATGTGTGCACAAGCAGTGTTCTGAACTTACACTGACCTGGCATTCCAAGGTCCACGCTATGTTTTTCCTTAGCTTAGCAGGGCATGACGACCTCAACTAATCAAGCCGATGTATTTTTGTTTAGATTATACTGTATTGCTAGATTTTGCTTTTGTTCTTTTTCCATGGTGTTTTTCTCATGGCTTAACCAGAGCAAGAGGCAGCTGATTATTAACCCCTGCAATCCATGTTGCCCCAAATGACATTATTTTGTTCTTTTTTATTGTGTAACATTCCACCATACATGTGGACCACATTCTTTATCCATTCCTCTGGTGATGGGCATGTAGGCTGCTTCCATGTTCTGGCTGTTGTAAATGGTGCTGCAATGAACGCTGCGGTGCATATACCTTCTTTAAGCATTTTATTGGCATCTAGCCGATTTACAGTGTTGCGTTGGTTTCAAGTGTACAGCAAAGTGAATCAGTTCTATAATACATATATGCATTCTTTTTTAGATTCTTTTCTAATATAGGCCATTACAGAGTACTGAGTAGAGTTCTTTGTCCTATACAGTAGGTCTGTATTGGTGATCCATTTTATATACAGCAGTGTGTACACATCAGTACCAACCTCCCAATCTATCCCTCCCCACCTTATCTCTTGGTGACCATAAGTTTGTTTTCTAAATCTATAACTGTTTCTGTCTTGTAGATAAGTTCGTTTGTACCTTTTTTCATTTTAGATTCCACATATAGGCTATATCATATAGTATTTTTCTTTCTATGTCTGACTTCACTCAATATGAATCTCTAGGTCCATCCATGTTGCTGCAAATGGCACTATTTCATTCTTTTTCATGGGTAATATTCCTTTACATGTACCACATCTTTATTCTTCTGTTAATGAACATTTAGGTTACTTCCATGTCTTGGCTATTGTCAATAGTGCTGCAACAAGCATTGGGGTGCATATATCTTTTCAAATTATGGTTTTCTCCAGATATATGCCCAGAGGTGGGATTCCTGGATCGTATGGTAGCTCTATTTTTGGTTTAAGGATCCTCCATACTGTTCTCCATAGTGGCTTACCAACTTGAATTCCCACCAAGAGTGTAGGAGGGTTTCCTTTTCTCCAGCATTTGTTTGTAGATTTTTTTGATGATGGCTGTTCTGACTGGTGTGAGGTGATACCTCATTGTAATTCTGATTTGCATTTCTCTAATAATTAGTGATGTTGAACCTCATGTGCTTTTTGACTATCTGTATGTCTCCTTTAGAGAATGTCTATTTAGATCTTCTGCCCATTTTTTGATTGAATTTTTTGTTATTGAGCTGCCTGAGCTGTTTGTACATTTTGGAGATTAATTCTTCGTTAGTTGCTTCCTTTGCAAATATTTTCTCCCATTCTGTGGGTTATCTTTTTATTTTGTTTATGGTTTCCTTTACTGTGAAAAAGCTTTTAAGTTTAATTAGGTATCAATTATTTATTTTGTTTTTATTTTCATTACTCTAGGAGGTGGATCAAAAAAGATACTACTGTGTCAGAGAGTGTTCTGTTTTCCTCTATGAGTTTGATAGCATCCAGCCTTACAGTTAGGGCTTTGATCCATTTTGAGTTTATCTTTGTGTATGGTGTTAGAGAATGTCCTAATTTCATTTTTTGCATGTAGCTGTCCAGTTTACCCTCTGCCTATTTTCTGCAGAGTTTTTACCATAAATGTAACACCCTCTTTCTGAGACAACCCATAATTACCCATGGTGTGCTCTCACTGCAACAAGGAACAAACCCAACTTTTTCAGCCACAGGTGTGTTCCTGGTGGTCTTTGGCCAGAGAATATTCTACAAGTTAGTTGACTATTTGGTTATATCCACTCTGGACAATAAACGTGACTTTTACCTCCTTAATTCTGGGCATGGCTTACTAATGAATGCATCAGCTCTGTCCTTCTCTCACTTCAGGTCTTCTGGGGGATTTTTTTAACTTTCTATTTTATATAAAGCTGATTGATTAACAATGTTGATAGTTTCAAGTGGACAGCAAAGGGACTCAGCCATGTATATACATGTATCCATAATTGGAGATTTGTTCTTAATGGGTTCATATGCTGAAAAGATTTTAATGCTTTGAATGGAGTCACCTTAGAATCCAAACTGAAAATATGTATTAGGGTGCTCTAGAGAAACAGAACCAGTTTAATGGATGGATGTGGGAGGTACATATTATTAAACGTAATATTTACTGCATGTTAGGAAACTGTATTAAGTGCTTTACATAAACTAGCTTGTTTTAATCCTTAAGACAAGCCTCATAAGGTAGATGTTCAGTTCAATTGCTCAGTCATGTCCGACTCTTTGCAACCGCATAGACTGCAGAATGCCAGGCCTCATTGTCCATCACCAACTCCCAGAGTTTGTTCAAAATCATGTCCATGTAGTCTGTGATGCCATCCAACCATCTCATCGTGTCATCCCCTTCTCCTCCCACCTTTAATCTTTCCCAGCATCAGTGTCTTTTCCAATGAGTCAGTTCTTCTTATCAGGTGGCCAAAGGATTGGCGTTTCAGCTTCAGCATCAGTTCTTCCAATGAATATTCAGGACTGATTTCCTTTAGGATGGACTAGTTGGATCTCCTTGCAGTCCAAGGGACTCTTAAGAGCCTTCTCCAACACCACAGTTCAAAAGCATCAATAATTCTGCACACAGCTTTCTTTTGGAGAAGGAAATGGCAACCCACTCCAGTACTCTTGCCTGGAAAATTCCACGGCTGGGGGAGCCTAGTAGGCTATAGTCCATGGGGTTGCAAAGAGTCGGACATGACTAAGCAACTAACACACACACACAGGTTTTTTTATAGTCCAACTCTCACATCCATATATGACTACTGGAAAAACCAGTTTTGACTAGATGGACCTTTGTTGGCAAAGTAATGTGTCTGCTTTTTAATATGCTGTCTAGGTTGGTCATAACTTTTCTTCCAAGGAGCAAGCATCTTTTAATTTCATGACTGCAGTCATCATCTGCAATGATTTTGGAGCCCCCAAAAATAAAGTCTGTCAGTGTTTCCACTGTTTCCCCATCTATTTGCCATGACTACATTTTACAGATGAGCAAACTGAAACACAGGTGAATTAACTTGCCCAATTACACAGCTAAGGTTCAAATTCAAGTTGTCTAACTCTCCTCTCTTTAAACTTTTACATTTTGCTGCCTTTGCAATACCGCCTCTGTTTCCCAGAGTCTCAGTTCAGTCAATCAGTTCAGTCACTCAGTAGTGTCCAACTCTTTGCGACCCCATAAATCGCAGCACGCCAGGCCTCCCTGTCCATCACCATCTCCCAGAGTTTACCCAAACTCATATCCATTGAGTCAGTGAGGCCATCCAGCCATCTCATCCTATGTCGTCCCCTTCTCCTCCTGCCCCCAATCCCTCCCAGAATCAGGGTCTTTTCCAATGAGTCAACTCTTCGCATGAGGTGGCCAAAGTATTGGAGTTTCAGCATCAGTCCTTCCAATGAACACCCAGGACTGATCTCCTTTAGGATGGACTGGTTGGATCTCCTTGAAGTCCAAGGGACTCTCAAGAGTTCTCCAAAACCACAGTTCAAAAGCATCAATTCTTTGGCGCTCAGCTTTCTTCACAGTCCAACTCTCACATCCATACATGACTACTGGAAAAACCATAGCCTTGACTAGACGGACCTTTGCTAGCAAAGTAATGTCTCTGCTTTTGAATATGCTATCTAGGTTGGTCATAACTTTCCTTCCAAGGAGTAAGCGTCTTTTAATTTCATGGCTGCAGTCACCATCTGCAGTGATTTTGGAGCCCCAAAAAATAAAGTCTGACACTGTTTCCCCATCTATTTCCTATGAAGTAATGGGACCAGATGCCATGATCTTCGTTTTCTGAATGTTGAGCTTTAAGCCAACTTTTCAGAGAAGGCAATGGCACCCCACTCCAGTACTCTTGCCTGGAAAATCCCATGGACAGAGGAGCCTGGTGGGCCACAGTCCATGGGGTCACTAAGAGTTGGACAAGACTCAGCGACTTCACTTTCACTTTCCTGCATTGGAGAAGGCAATGGCAACCCACTCCAGTGTTCTTGCCTGGAGAATCCCAGGGACGGGGGAGCCTCATGGGCTGCCGTCTATGGGGTCGCACAGAGTCAGACACGACTGAAGCGACTTAGCAGCAGCAGCAGCAAGCCAACTTTTTCACTCTCCTCTTTCACTTTCATCAAGAGGCTCTTTAGTTCCTCTTCATTTTCTGCCATAAGGGTGGTGTCATCTGCATATCTGAGTTTGATATTTCTCCTGGCAATCTTGATTCCAGCTTGTGCTTATTCCAGCCCAGTGTTTCTCATGATGTGCTCTGCATATAAGTTAAATAAGCAGGGTGACAATATACAGCCTTGATGTACTCCTTTTCCTATTTGGAACCAGTCTGTCCCAGAATCTAAACAGTAATTCAGAATCCTGTTATGTGGAGGAACAGAGGTAGACATAATAATAGTTATTAAAATGTTGGTACATTGGTAAATATATTACCAGCTTTATTCTTCTCAGTCACAATAGTTAATGAATCCATGATCAAACTCTTGAGAGAGCCAGATACTATTAGCATATATCAATATAACTACAGGATTCAGATTTTTTCAGTGCAAATATTGTTAAAAGTGTATTCTTCTTAGTTATTTAGGGTCATTGTAAAGTAAAAATATATAGGAAACTCTTCTTTGAATAAGATAGACATATTTGTAGCAAAAGGAATGAGAGATATGTGAACATAAGTACTGAGTACAGGTATATTAAAGTGGCATCAGTTGTTACAAGTGTTTTCCAGGTAATCCTCTTCCTGTTGGTAACAGCTGAATTGGGTATTTACACCGAGAGGTACTACTGGATCACTGTTCAGTGTTCTACTCTTTTGTCCAATTGCTATTTTCAACCTCTTATGTTCTCTGTCCTTAGTCACAGAGAATTTAATTACTCTCATTGTTTACTTGGGCTTCCCAGGTGGCTCAGTCGGTAAAGCGTCTGCCTGCAATGCAGGAGGCCTAGGTTCGATCCCTGGGTCAGGAAGTTCCCCTGGAGAAGGAAATGGCAACCCACTCCAGTACTCTTGCCTGGAAAATTCCATGGATGGAGGAGCCTGCTGGGCTGCAGTCCATGAGGCTGCAAAGAGTCGGACACGACTGAGCCACTTGACTATCACTATTGTTTACTTGATCAGTCCTTTCATGCTAACTCACCATTTCTTTTACCACTTGGTAGAATTTTTATAATGGTTTAGCCATTTTTACAACTCTTCTGACCTTAAAGCCTTTTGTTAATGTTAGTTAATAAATCAAGAACTTATTTGAATATCCAAAATAATGTAAAATAATTTTTAGTAAGCACTCAAGAAAATATATAATCCATACAAATAATTTTAATAAGTATTGTTTTCAAAATAGGCATATGTTTAACATCACTAATATACTTTTGAAATTCTAAGGTTAATATTAAAATAGTAAATGTGCAGAAACAAAATTTATAAACAGATATTGCCTTCCTGTCTCTTATCAATGTCAACTATATAAAAAGTCACAGTTTACACATGATTATGGTATACTTTTCTGTTATCTGGAGCAATCAAGGGAAAACCTGTGACCTCCTGGATGCACTTAGTTGTATCCGACTCTTTGTGACCCCATGGACTGTAGCCCACCATGCTTTCCTGTCCATGGAATTTCCAGGCAAGAATACTGGAGTGGGTTGCCATTTCCTTTAAGCATGTGATATATAGAATATTCATCAGTTCCTACCTAATTGTTAGGGTTGCAATTAACTTTCATAGTTCTTCCATTGCTCCTTACAGCCAAACAAATTCTAAGTCTAATGCTCTATACCGAAGAAGGGAAAAACACAAAGGAAAAAATTTAGTTGTAAGCATCTCAAATGCAAATGTACCATTTTTTGTAGTATACACAGAAGGTTTTAAATACTGACAGAAAAAAAGTAATTTAATTAAATGTTTCATCAGTATTGCATCTCTTACTCTAAACATCTGACTGTGGATATTCAGATAAAATCACACATGTGGGTCAGTTTAGAAAGATGTGTGTGTTTGTCTACAGTTTTGATCTGTGAAGAGAATGTACAGTTCAGTCACTCTTGACTACTCTGTGAGGCCTCCAGAAAAATCTGTAAAAGAGATGGATGAGGTGACAAGACAGATCCCAGTAAAAAGGGGTTTAGGGATTGCTATCACTGAAGGACTAAGGATTAGGTCAGAAATACTTTTGTTCAAGTTCATTCAAGAATCAATCATGCTGTTCTGTAGGGATGCCGGGGGAAATTACAATTTGACCTGCTGCAGAGGAACCTTTTACCCTTGATGGCTTCTGAATAGCTCCTTGTACTTCAAGGAGCTTAAGCACATCTTTGTAGTGCCAACATATCCTGGCCTAGCTAGCACAGCAACACTTCACCACGTCACATTAATATTTGTAGAGGTATTATATGTATGTGTATGTGTGTATATATGTGCACACCCATACACATATATATACTTACGTAATATAATCAAAAGACCAGTAACAACTACTTTAAAATGAAGATCTATAAGTTTTTTGCTATTTTTAACTTGAAATATTTTACTTATGAAATATTTTACATTTTTAATTCTATCAACATTCTTCATTAAAATTAGTTTGGAAGTCCAAGCCTATGCTGTATGAACCAAACAAAAATAAGATAAACATTGGAAAGAATCTACAAATTATATTACTTCATGGGTTGAAAACTGAAAGTAGCCAAACTCTACTCAAATTCTGAGTTTTAGTAAAATTGCTTGAGACAAAAAATATTATCCAGATATGGCTATTTGATAACAAAGAGGGCCCATTTCAGAGCAAGAAATTTGTAAAACACTTAGGAATAAACCTCAGAGGTGTTTATGACAAAGAAAACCAGAAAATTTGACTGGAAATTTTACTTAGCAAAGACTTATTTATAAACAGGAGCTGTAACAGAAGACTGACTGAGAACATAAGTTAACTTGTAGAACTAGCTCAATTCTGGCCAAAATCTGAAAAGAATTTTCTTTTTTCCTTGGCAGAGGCTATTGTAAAATTTATTTGTAAAAATAAGCATTCAGAAGACCAATTGATACTTTGAAAAGAAGCATAAATGGGGGAGGTGACTGGCTGCATGTTGCTATAAAGCATTGGAAAATATAGTACAAAGCTAAAGTTGCTGTTCAGTGCCTAGGCCATGTGCAACTCATTGCAACCCCACAGACTGAGGCACACCAGGCTTTCCTGCCTTTCACTGTCTAAAAGCTAAAGTAGGGTTTCTCAACTGCACTGACATTTGGGCCAGGTAATTCGTTGTTGTGGGGGCTGTCCTGAAATTGTAAGATGGTTTTTAGTAGCACCACTGGCCTCTCTACTCATTAGATGAGTAGCACCTTCTTCAGTTGTGATAAACAAAAACACCTCTGGATACTGACAGATGTCTCTTGGGGGTCAAAATCATTCCTAGTTGATGAGCACTGAGCTAAAGAAAAAAAAAATCAGAAATTAATGAAGCAGATTTGAGAGTTCAAAAACTCTCTAATTATATATAAGAAGGTTATGAAAAGGTAGGCATCAATGAGCAATGAATAAGAGTTTTTAAAATAGATTTGCACAATCAAGTTTCATATTATACATTAAAGTTAACATTGTGAGTAGAATTGAATAAAGGAATCATATCATTAAAAGGAACTAATATAAAATAGACTAAACCTATGTATCTGATCTCTGGGGCAGTGATTGTTGAAGGAAACTAAAAATTCTATCATGAAAACAAACATCAATGTTTTGACACAAATGGCATTAGTTTAAAAACAAAATTACAGACAGGGATAAACATTTAAGCCCATTTAAGAGATTTAAGATTAATGTGTTTACCAGAGGGCAGCAAAGGGCTAGAAAGTAAATGTTTCAGACTTTGTGGGGAGGGCCAACTTCATGGGCATGTGACCTTCACTTGACTTAATGCTCTGTCATTGACATCTTGAAATTCTTAGTGTGGAGCTCCTTGTTAAAAAATTGTGTTCATAATTCATTTCAAATTATGTAGCCACTTCTGTTTGCAGGCCACTTGTTTTCTGTTGAAACTACTGAACTCTGCGGTTGTAGCATAAAAGCAACTATAGACTATACATGAATGAATGTGGTCATGCTTGAATAAAACTTTATTTATAAAAACAGCCAGTGGGCCAGGTTTGGCCCATAAGCATTGTTTACCCTTGTATGTCACAAGGGAGTCGGACACAACCGAGTGACTAAACAACAAATACTATAGAGAAAGTATATAGAAACAGATAAAGAAAAAGAACCATAAATGAAAGTCCCACTTCCGACACTTTCAAAGAAATAATTATTAGCAAGACAACTGTTGAATTAATACAAACTTAATGATTAATTTCCATACCAAAGAAATCATAGTAAACCTGGTAGCCTCAGAAAACACTTACAGGAGCATAACTCAAACTTTGAAGAATATGTTTGAAGAATTATAAAAAGGCACCTAGCTTTTGACTCAGTACCTTCACTCCTAGGAATTTATCCCAAGAAACAGATCAAAATTAGGGAATATTGTATGCATGAAGATATTCACTAGAGATGTATTACTAAAAGAGGAAAACTGATAACAATATAAATATCTACAATGGAAGTATGCTTAATTAAAGTATGATTCTACTGATTTTTTAAAATTGTATATGTACTCTCAATAAAGATGATCCATAAAGTTGAGACTGCAACTTGCGAAGTACAGTGGAAACAGTGTCAGACTTTACTTTTTTGGGCTCCAAAATCACTGCAGATGGTGACTGCAGCCATGAAATTAAAAGACGCTTACTCCTTGGAAGGAAAGTTATGACCAACCTAGATAGCATATTCAAAAGCAGAGACATTACTTTGCCAACAAAGGTTCGTCTAGTCAAGGCTATGGTTTTTCCTGTGGTCATGTATGGATGTGAGAGTTGGACTGTGAAGAAAGCTGAGCACCGAAGAATTGATGCTTTTGAACTGTGGTGTTGGAGAAGACTCTCGAGAGTCCCTTGGACTGCAAGGAGATCCAACCAGTCCATTCTAAAGGAGATCAGTCCTGGGTGTTCATTGGAAGGACTGATGCTGAAGCTGAAACTCCAATACTTTGGCCACCTCATGCGAAGAGTTGACTCACTGGAAAAGATTCTGATGCTGGGAGGAATTGCGGGCAGGAGGAGAAAGGGACGACAGAGGATGAGATGGCTGGATGGCATCACCGACTCAATGGACATGAATTTGAGTAAACTCCGGGAGCTGGTGATAGACAGGGAGGCCTGGCGTGCTGCGATTCATGGGGTCTCAAAGAGTCAGACACGACTGAGCAACTGAACTGAACTGATATGAAAAGAACAGACAGTCAATGCTGTGTTTGCAGAAAGGCAAAAATTATGAATGGATAATGAAAAATTCTGGAAGGAGTCAATAAGAAAGAAACCAGAAAACAGTCTTTGAGTTCCAGCTCAGTCTAGTGCTCAGCTGGAGTCCTGGGCCTGTGGTGTTCGGCAGGGCCCCATTTGGCATGACTGTGAACAAGTTACTTAACTTCTGAGACTCAATTTCCTTTTCTTCAAAACAGATGTAATAACATTACACTGTCTATATCATGAGGATGTTGTAACTTAAAAGATAGATATGGTATGGCACAGTGCTTTGCACATGGGATGCTTTCAAATGTTAGCTATTGTTATTATTAGCAAAGCATGGCAAATTAAAAGTTTATTTCCTTTTTAGTTCAGTTGTTATCATGTTATTTGTGCAGTTAGAGAAACTTCTAACAGCTGTCTTTTAAAATGTAATGATTAAAACTACAGCGATCTCAGTAGGTAGCAAACTAAAACTATTAAAGCAGGGACAATAAAAAGACTATTCTGAAGATTTCACCAATAGAAAAGAGAAAAGAACTGCTGAAATGTCTTACATAAGTTGCTAAGCAAAGTCACAAAGACAATTAGAATGAGCATAGGGAAGGGTAATGAGGGGCAATAATTAAAGCTGCCACCAGATACTCACACAGGCAAACTCACACACATCTCTCTGTCCTTTAGGACAGCTGATAAAGGCAGCAGAGGAGCAGGGAAAGGGGTAATTATTCAACCAGTCTTGTCATGAACATGCTCCTCTACCCAGCTTCTCCCCTAAGATGAGAGAGGAAGAGAAGTCATACCACCACATTACAGCCAGGAATCTTTGTTGTTCTCTCCTGGTCCATGCCCTTGTCCCCACCTCTCACTGTGGATGAATGGGTTTCCAGATACCATGTATGTAGCTGGATGGTCTGGGGGGCTGACTCAACATGAAATTCTGGTTCCAAGAAGGCTCGTAAGAAAAGCATTTAACACAGTAAATCTGGGCTTATTCTCCAACTGTACGATGATTTTCATTGCCACAGAGGGCCAGGTTATGGTTTATAAGACTATCCTACCTTTTTTCTCTTTTACACCTGGGAATATCTGTTAGACTGAACCAGTGTTCTGTTTCCCCGCCATGCCAGAATTTGCAAACACCCTCAGCGTGTGCACACATATACAATGTAATGCAAAAGAATACGTTTAAGGAATTTAAACCAATTCAGAAGGTCAGTAGGCGGTTGATGAAAGTAAGATGCCCTATCCCTCCCAGCTCTGAGTTCTCAACATTTTGACTATGCTTCCACCTCACAACACTTAAAGATGCAGGGAGTGCTCCGGTCTAGAACTTTGACATGGCCCTGCCCTCAGAGGCAACGTTCGTCTTCTTACTGTGGCACTGTCATGAACCCTAGCTGGGCCCCCCAGTGTGCATCTCCGGTGCTCCATAACCTCTGCATTTCCTCAGCTGGCCTTCAGCTCCGTCGTTCACCCTGAAATCCATGGGTCACAGGTAGAACTCCCGCAGCCTTGGAACAGGGGCGGGGAGTCCCTCTGTTTTCCCTCCTGGTGCTCCTGTCTTATGTACTCCTTCATTTTTCCCTCCCTCATTTTACCCAAGTGTTGTGGCAGAAATAATGGAAATTCAGGCCTGCTTGGAGCCCTCCCCTGATAGCAGTAGACATATCTTCTAGAACTGAGTTTCTTAACCTTGGCACCTGTGATATTTAGGACTGGGTGGCTCTTTGTTGCAGGGTCTGTACTGTGAATCGTGACATGTTTAGCAGCATCCCTGGTCTCTACCTACTAAACACCAGTTGCAGCTCCCGTCCATTTGCAACAACCAGAAATGTTTTATAGACTTTGCCAAATGTTCCCTGTGTGTGCATGTGTGTGTGAAATCACTCCTAGTTAAGAACCACTCTTCTGCTTGGTAATTTTGTATGACCTCCTGATGACTTTTATGTAAAAATGCCCTTTAAATGAGCGCAATGATTTAAGTATCATTATTCATCACCTATAATTTATGAGGGAATTATTATTAAACCCATTTTTCAGGTGAGGGAATGGAGGTTCTATTTGCCAAATATTACACAGTTAATAAGTGGTAATATCTGGATTTGAACACAGATCTAACTAGAACTCTCACCTTTTTTTCTACTTAACAGTGCAAACCAGAGTATTATCTTGCTGGTTCATAGATAATGTGTATTTTCCCTGTGTCCTCTCATGACAGAAGGAGCAAGAGAGCTTTTATAAGGGCACTAATCCCATTCATGAGGGTTCCTCCCTCATGAGCTGATCACCTCCCAAAGTCCCCACCTCTGAATACTATCTTATTGGGAGTTAGTTAGGATTTCAACATATGAATTTGGGAGGGACACAGACCTTCAGTTCATCACAATATACACATAACACATGGAGCAGTATAGTAACAAAAAAAAAATCAAAGTGCTACATCAGTTTAGCTGAAATTACATTATTAAAGTGCCAAATATCTTTTAGAACAAATAATTTTCTTACAATTCTGCCTTCTAGTTATATGGAAAAATAATTTATATTTGAGGGTAATTAGATTCACAGGGTTTTCCTTTCCCCAAGCATATTGGTCTCTCAGTTGAAGTTTTATGTTACAGATTTCAAACTGGTTGATTCACATATGGAAAAATCCAGATATAATATCAACCTCAAGTAAGGCTTGATCCGGGGTTTCAAACACTCACTATTTTCCCTTCATGTTTCAGCTGCCTTTCTTAATGCCAGTTCCACTCTCAGGCCCTACACTCTGGGCCAGCAGATCAAGGCTCCCCCTTTATGGTGGTGGTTCAGGCTTCACAGCTTCATTTTATACCGTCTAAAAAGAAGGCAGTCCCACAAAAGAAACAGAGTTGATTTATTTTTCTCTTAAGCCCCAGAAAATATTTGGCTCTTCATCAAGTCATATGCCCATCCCTGAACCCCTCAGTTCAGCCAGAGGATTGGCTGTGTAATTTACTTTAGCTCTTCAAGGCTTACTCTGGATTAGTTGTGGGGTCAATCCCCTTTAACTTATAGATCTAAAATTGAGAAGCAGTGATTCCTCAAGGAAAGTTAGAAATATAATTCCAGAAGATGGGGGAATGGATGCTAGAGGGGACCAAATAATATGTTTTTACACCAATTCTGTTAACCTGTCTATTGCACTTAGCAGTTTTCATTATTTTACAAGCCATCTCCCCACCCCTACACTGCCCCCTGCCATCCCAAGACCGCTCCAGCCAATTTTATCACAGAACTTTTACTATAGACCTGTTTCCTTTACCTGGTATTGCTGAAAACTCTTGACAAGTGCCCAAGTAGACACTGTGGTGAACCAACACCCACAGAGCAGGTCTCAGCCAAGGCCAGGGCCAGGTGTGGGGACATCCCACTGCTTCTCAGAGAGGGCTCCCAGCCAGTCCCTATCATTCAATCAAAACCTCTCTCGATCATTGGAACTGTAGGGCCAGATTGTTGTCACTACAAGTAGGCTAGCACTTCATTCCTCAAGCAAAGGAAAGGGGCTGTGTTTCAGCACCTACTGTGCACCAAGCAAATGCTATGTACATATCATGTCTTCCTACAAACACCTACGAGGTGGATTTTATTATCCCACTTTAAAGATGAGGAAGTGGAAGCTCTGGAAGGTGAAACATTTTGCTCCAAGCACACCTCCTCACTGATGTGTCTTTCATTCCAAAGCCTGTGCTTTGCATCAGCCAAAATGAGCCCCCCAGAAAATCAATGAATATGTATTTACTTAAAATCTATTGTACATCAAGAAATATGCTCTATGTTATTTACATATGAGTAAATATAAAGCACTTCCCCTTTTCCCCAGGAATGAATGAATGGAGGAGGAAAAATGAGAAAGCAGGAAAGATAAAACCCTTGTGTAATGAGAAGAGCCTTAGTCATCTCAGTGGTCCACACAGTACCTAGAAATCAGCACCAACATGTAATAATGAGAGCATCTGCAGGAATGGTAAAGAAGTTTCTTCAACCGGAGTGCAGGGCAAGACTTCTTTAAGCAGTGACACGGAGTCCCCAGAGAAGTTAGTGGGGGCTGGGGCAGCCCTGTGGCAACAGTGGGAATCAAAGCAGCATTTGACGACGAAGGTGAGCGGGCAGTGTGCATGCCAGTCCTATCACAGGGAGTCTCAGCTCTGCCTCCAGGTTGGTGGGCCCTAAAGGAATTCCTGCTAGAGAAAGGTGGTACAGCAATACACATAGGCTTTGCTGAAATTCAAATTCTGCATCTGGAATAGAACAAACAGGAAGAGTATTTGCTCATTCCTGGGTTATCTTGAAAAGCTAACATAGCCATAACACTTGGGTATATTCTTCATCTCATAGGGTAGGTATTATGTGGATTTCTTTCAGCTCTGTCAAGATTATCACCTTTAGGCACATCAAAATGCAACATACCCTCTATGCACCTCAGTCTCTACGTATACCTTATACCGGTCATCCTAAACCCGTGTAAACTTTGGACAGGTTGTGAGTTAAATCATTCCTTTGCCCATGATCCATAATATACAGCAGGATGACACAAAAGCAAATAGCTAGTTTTCTCTGTGTCTTAGAGATGACAGTCAATTGTGTACGATCTGACTTGTTGTGCAGACAACCCAGAGCAGAAGTCCTTGGATTGGGTTCTGTAGAGAACTAGGCCTGGGAGAGGGTCACAAAAGCCACAAAAAAGATGAGGAGGATGCCTGTGTGTGTTCCCCGCTCCTCCACTTCTCCCTGGCGCCTCCCCTGCACCTGCTTCTACTGTTGGAACTCTATGTGAGAGCGCATCTGCGAATATTTCACTACTAAAGGTTCACAAGCCGTAGTCCTAGATGGAAACACTGTATTTCTGCCTCTGAAATGCCTGAGTTATGCTCAGAATGACAGTTTCTAAGACAATATGGAAGTTAACACACTAGAGCTGTGGTCCCCAACCTTTTTTGGCACCAGGGGCTGGTTTCGTGGAAGACAATTTTTCCACAGACAGAGGGACTGGGGGCGGGGGGATGATTCAGGCGATAATGAGAGTGATGGGGAATGGCAGATAAAGCTTTACTGGCATGCCCACTGCTCACTTCCTGCTGTGCAGCCCAGTTCCTAACAGGTCACAGACCAGTACCAGTCCATGGCCCAGGGGTTGGTGACCCCTGCTCTAGAGGACGCCAGCTACTGGGGGCAAGTGCCCCCTGAATATGCATGGGAACCAGTTGCTTGGTATATAGTAGTGCTGGGCATGACATCCAGAAAACAGAATTTCCAGAACTTTCATGAAGCCCGTCCATCATGTTCTGAGTTACCTCCCTCCCCAATTATTTAATCCTTTTACTAATTAACCTGCACCCAACAAGAACATCTGGTGAGTTCTAAGTAAAGCATCAGGGCCTGAAGCCTTTGGATTGTCCATCCCTGGTAGCTCAGCTGGTAAAGAATCCGCCTGCGATGCTGGAGACCTGGGTTTGATCCCTGGGTTGGGAAGATCCTCTGGAGGAGGGCATGGCAACCCACTCCAGTATTATTGCCTGGAGAATCCCCATGAATAGAGGAGCCTGGTGGGCCAAAGTACATGGGGTCACAAAAAGTCAGACATGACTGAGTGACCAAGCACATCCCAACTAGTGGGGCGACAGATAAAGTCTGTTTTCCACCTGACCTGCCACCTAGAAGTGTTGGAAAACGCATTTAAGACAGAGTGAGAAACTTTTGCTATATTTTGAGGTAATCTCAGCTATTCTGAGAAACGACATGGCAATTCTAAATTTGATTGGATGAAAAGTGAAACACCCAGTTTAGTTCTGTCCATTTAAAGAAAATTATGTATGAATGTGTGAAACATATACATATAATACCTAAATGTATGTAACCAAACCAGTACTTCATCATTGGAGAAAACAGCCAGTCAGTTTTTAGTTGGTATTTTTACATTTTTTTCAACAACTTACATAAGATGATACCCCTCTCTGAATTCCTCTCCTGTTCCTATTAATGTGTGGGAACCTGCAGGTTGATATCTGGGCCTAAATCTCCCCCAGTCTTATAAGGATGAAATAACAAAGCCTCTCACCTCCTTAGGAGAGCTGTTTTGAGGTATGATAAAAAGTTGCTATTGTGCTTTTAGCCTCTGACAATTGACAAATGTTAAGAAGCTGGACAAAGGAGAAAGATTCTGCAAAAAGAATTTTCTGTACAAATTAGGTGGTAAAATGTCTTTGCTATTGTTGATGGTTATACACTAACGAGGTTTTGTTAAAAATATTCTGCTAGGAAAATAGTGAGGATTCCAGGGCCATATCCAAAAAGATACAATGTGCTATTGAATTTTAAGCATTCATTATCATTGATGGAGGGAAACATAATTAGAAGCTTCCATTTTGATGACAAGCCTTTTCCTTTCTCACTGAACCCAAAGTTACTAATGTTCAGGCCTCTGTCTCCTGCATTGCAGGTGTATTCTTTACCCATTGAGCCACGAAGCCCCAGACCTCTGTCATAGAGTCTTTGGGGGAATGTTTTATTTCTTCTGTATAAAGAAGGTAAACTGGTGGCAGCTTTACTTGGGGGGGTGGGGTGGGGCGGGGGAGAAATGCACGGTGGGCTCTATCCAGGAGCCTGTGGACAGCCTAGGGTGGGCGTTTACAGACACCATGGAGAAGATCTGTGGATGTAAAAGACTATGTTAGCATGTGGGGCCTGAATTTATACCAGTTCAAGGATGTCTTTTGGAGTCATTTGGGGAATGAATTTTACCAGCAATTCTTCCTTAAGTGAAAAGAATCATTAAGTCATTTCCTTTCGAGCACATGACATCTTTAATGTTTCTTATGGGCCATTTGTGAAGTGAAATATTATCAGTGCTTACACGGAAGTTTTCCAAAAATAGAAGGCCCTGTAGATGGATTTAACAAGGGCCATGCCTCACTTGGCTCTGCAGGGCTGATGGGCTCATTCTGGTCCCACACAACCCACCCCAAAGCAAGAGCTAGCCCTCGACCATACAAGGATTCACCCATCAACTCCTAGGTTTCCAGAACCTCTCATCCCAATTGCAAAATCTGTCTGTGCGCCTGAAACTAAAGAGCGAGCCTGTGGTGAAGATGCTAGAAGTGAGCAGTAACAGAAGGGCTGGCAGCAGTCACTGGGAGTGAGATACTTTTGACACGACCTCTCTCAGTCCATGCTTGCTCACGTGCGGCAGTCACCTTTGGAAGCTTCCTGCACCCCATGGCTCCCTCATTGTCCCCTGTACCTGTCTAGCCAAACAATAGAATTTAAGAGTGCCAAATATTATACACAAGGTATTAAGGTGCTTTTATAAAAATGATAGATCCACTCCAGACACACTACACCAGATGCAAATCTTGGGGCCTGGAGGGCCTTTTGGATCAACCCCTCAAGATCACTTATTTTTGCAACTGGGGAAACTGAGACCCAGAGAAAGAAAGTCAGTTGTCCAGAGTCACATAGGAAGTTTAGTGAGAGAAGTGAGACCCAGCCCCATGGCTCCTACTCTCAGTTCAGTGCTCTTCCTCCAGGACCAGAGAGGCTTTTCATCTCTTACAGTCTCATTTCCCAAGTTTACTCTCTGACCTGATGACTTATACATTTGTACTCGGGGCAAGTAAGACGGTAGCTTTTTCTGAAAGTAAACTTCTTGGAAACATGTTGCTGATGTGGTAGAACAGTGTACTGAGATGTTTTCTCCTCCCTCTCATGTACACAAACCCCCTCATCCCATTCTGTTCCAATACCACACAAGTAGCCTGGGGCTCCATATGCTTTGTTAATCACAGGGGCATATGCCAGGGGAAAAGAGCTGAAGCTACTTAAACTTACTGGCTCTTATCTTTTATCAGAGCTTGTACCCCTTACAGTGATTATTCTAGAAGACCTGGAGGGACTGGGAAGACGGGAGGTCTTTGAGGGCCAGCAGAGAGACAGACAAGGAGGAAGAATATTCCCTGAGACTGGAAAAGAGAAACTGAATAGGTGGGTCTTTAAACTAGCTAGGGACAAGTGTCTTGCTGTATAGCAGGACTTCTGTGAGTTGGCAAGACCTCACAGGTGAGGACGATGTAGGACACCAAAGGAGGCTGGACCTTGGGGCTCCAAGACCCAGCAAAGATGCCTGTGCCCTAACGGTGACAAAGAAGCAGCAGAGCCCCAGGGCCTAAAGGAACTGTATGAGCTGGATACTGTGGGCTTCAGGGCTACCCAGTATAGACCATCACTCACTCCAGAGGCTTATCTGATGCACTAAGATCCGGTAGGGGAGTCCTAGTAATTACAAATAAGTTTCCTGTGGCCCAGGGTGATGGTGGCTCAAAATCAGATATTAACAGACTTAAAAAAAAAGAGAGAGATGTGATTTATTTTAAAACACTGCAGATGGTGACTGCAGCCATGAAATTAAAAGACTCCTGCTCCTTAGAAGGAAACCTACGACAAACCTGGACAGGATGTTAAAAAGCAGAGACATTACTATGCTAACAAAGGTCCATCTAGTCAAAGCTGTGGTTTTTCCAGTAGTCATGTATGGATGTGAGAGTGGAACTATAAAGAAAGCTGAGTGCTGAAGAATTGATGCTTTTGAACCGTGGTGTTGGAGAAAACTCTTGAGAGTCCCTTGGACTGCAAGGAGATCCAACCAGTCCATCCTAAAGGAGATCAGTCCTGGGTGTTCATTGGAAGGACTGATACTGAAGCTGAAACTCCAATACTTTGGCTACCTGATGCAAAGAACTAACTCATTTGAAAAGACCCTGCTGTTGGGAAAGACTGAAGGCAGGAGGGGAAGGGGATGACAGAGGATGAACTGGTTGGATGGCATCACCAACACGATGGACATGAGTTTGAGCAGGCTCTGGGAGTTGGTGATAGACAGGGAAGCCTGGTGTGCTGCAGTCCATGGGGTTGCAAAGAGTGGGACACAACTGAGCGACTGAACTGAGCTCGAGCTACACATAACTTAATTCTGAGATAAAAGAAAAACAAAACACCCCAAACCTGTGCAGTCTTCATTTGGTCTAATGAAGACAGGAGACCCCAGGGTTATTTAGAAGGTGTGGTTGTTTCTAGCTTTTCAGTTTTGCTGCTGCTTCTGCTCTCAACTCAGGTCAGTTCAACGGACTCAAGGGGCAATACTTAGCATGTTTGGAGCACTTTGCTCTGTTCCACGAGAAAGTCTCATGCATACACACACATGCTCCAGCAAGGAGCTCCCAACCTACTGGAGAGTACAGGCAAAACAAGGTAAATGATGAAAAAATCATATCGCTAATCCTGTTTCCCTCATACCCACTGTAGGACCCTCATCCAGGCCGAACATAAGCCCATCAGTCAGGTCAGTCACACAGGGGCAGTCATGTGAACTCTGGATTTTGAAAGCAAGGAGCTAGGTTCTAATCCTTTCTTTGGATTTTAGTTTCTTCAATTTTTTCCTAAGTGGATGTAATATTTGAGTTAGAGGTCTGATTGACAATATGCTTAAAAGTGCAGTGTAAACAAGTAAAAAATGAGAAAAAAAAACTGTTCCAAAGAAAGAATAAGTACACAAAACAATTAATGTACAGAATAAGTATATAAAACAAAGAATTGAATGGAGAGGATAGAGAATAAGGAAGTAGAAAGGGAAAATAAAACCATTTAGTCAATGAATTTATTTTTTTTATTTTATTTTTAAACTTTACATAATTGTATTAGTTTTGCCAAATATCAAAATGAATCTGCCACAGGTATACATGTGTTCCCCATCCTGAACCCTCCTCCCTCCCCATTCCATCCCTCTGGGTCGTCCCAGTGCACCAGCCCCAAGCATCCAGTATTGTGCATCGAACCTGGACTGGCAACTCGTTTCATACATGATATTTTACATGTTTCAATGCCATTCTCCCAAATCTTCCCACCCTCTCCCTCTCCCACAGAGTCCATAAGACTGTTCTATACATCAGTGTCTCTTTTGCTGTCTCATACACAGGGTTATTGTTACTGTCTTTCTAAATTCCATATATATGCATTAGTATACTGTATTGGTATTTTTCTTTCTGGCTTACTTCACTCTGTATAATAGGCTCCAGTTTCATCCACCTCATTAGAACTGATTCAAATGTATTCTTTTTAATGGCTGAGGAATACTCCATTGTGTATATGTACCACTGCTTTCTTATCCATTCATCTGCTGATGGACATCTAGGTTGCTTCCATGTCCTGGCTATTATAAACAGTGCTGCGATGAACACTGGGGTACACGTGTCTCTTTCCCTTCTGGTTCCCTCAGTGTGTATGCCCAGCAGTGGGATTGCTGGATCATAAGGCAGGTCTATTTCCAGTTTTTTAAGGAATCTCCACACTGTTCTCCATAGTGGCTGTACTAGTTTGCATTCCCACCAACAGTGCAAGAGGGTTCCCTTTTCTCCACACCCTCTCCAGCATTTATTGCTTGTAGACTTTTGGATCACAGCCATTCTGACTGGTGTGAAATGGTACCTCATAGTGGTTTTGATATGCATTTCTCTGATAATGAGTGATGTTGAGCATCTTTTCATGTGTTTGTTAGCCATCTGCATGTCTTCTTTGGAGAAATGTCTATTTAGTTCTTTGGCCCATTTTTTGATTGGGTCATTTATTTTTCTGGAGTTGAGCTGTAGGAGTTGCTTGTATATTCTCGAGATTAGTTGTTTGTCAGTTGCTTCATTTGCTATTATCTTCTCCCATTCTGAAGGCTGTCTTTTCACCTTGCTAATAGTTTCCTTTGATGTGCAGAAGCTTTTAAGGTTAATTAGGTCCCATTTGTTTATTTTTGCTTTTATTTCTAATATTCTGGGAGGTGGGTCATAGAGGATCCTGCTGTGATGTATGTCAGAGAGTGTTTTGCCTATGTTCTCCTCTAGGAGTTTTATAGTTTCTGGTCTTACGTTTAGATCTTTAATCCATTTTGAGTTTATTTTTGTGTATGGTGTTAGAAAGTGTTCTAGTTTCATTCTTTTACACATGGTTGACCAGATTTCCCAGCACCACTTGTTAAAGAGATTGTCTTTAATCCATCGTATATTCTTGCCTCCTTTGTCAAAGATAAGGTGTCCATATGTGCGTGGATTTATCTCTGGGCTTTCTATTTTGTTCCATTGATCTATATTTCTGTCTTTGTGCCAGTACCATACTGTCTTGATAACTGTGGCTTTGTAGTAGAGCCTGAAGTCAGGTAGGTTGATTCCTCCAGTTCCATTCTTCTTTCTCAAGATTGCTTTGGCTATTCGAGGTTTTTTGTATTTCCATACAAATTGGGAAATTATTTGTTTTAGCTCTGTGAAGAATACCATTGGTAGCTTGATAGGGATTGCATTGAATCTATAAATTGCTTTGGGTAGTATATTCATTTTCACTATATTGATTCTTCCAATCCATGAACATGGTATATTTCTCCATCTGTTAGTGTCCTCTTTGATTTCTTTCACCAGTGTTTTATAGTTTTCTATATATAGGTCTTTAGTTTCTTTAGGTAGATATATTCCTAAGTATTTTATTCTTTCCGTTGCAATGGTGAATGGAATTGTTTCCTTAATTTCTTTCTGTTTTCTCATTATTAGTGTATAGAAATGCAAGGGATTTCTGGGTGTTGATTTTATATCCTGCAACTTTACTATAGTCATTGATTAGTTCTAGTAATTTTCTGGTGGAGTCTTTAGGGTTTTCTATGTAGAGCATCATGTCATCTGCAAATAGTGAGAGCTTTACTTCTTCTTTTCCAATTTGGATTCCTTTTCTTTCTTTTTCTGCTCTGATTGCTGTGGCCAAAACTTCCAAAACTATGTTGAATAGTAATGGTGAAAGTGGGCACCCTTGTCTTGTTCCTGACTTTAGAGGAAATGCTTTCAATTTTTCACCATTGAGGATAATGTTTGCTGTGGGTTTGTCATATATAGCTTTTATTATGTTGAGGTATGTTCCTTCTATTCCTGCTTTCTGGAGAGTTTTTATCATAAATGGATGTTGAATTTTGTCAAAGGCTTTCTCTGCATCTATTGAGATAATCATATGGTTTTTATTTTTCAATTTGTTAATGTCGTGTATTACATTGATTGATTTGCGGATATTGAAGAATTCTTGCATCCCTGGGATAAAGCCCACTTGGTCATGGTGTATGATCTTTTTAATGTGTTGTTGGATTCTGATTGCTAGAATTTTGTTAAGGATTTTTGCATCTATGTTCATCAGTGATATTGGCCTGTAGTTTTCTTTTTTTGTGGCATCTTTGTCAGGTTTTGGTATTAGGGTGATGGTGGCCTCATAGAATGAGTTTGGAAGTTTACCATCCTCTGCAATTTTCTGGAAGAGTTTGAGCAGGATGGGTGTTAGCTCTTCTCTAAATTTTTGGTAGAATTCAGCTGTGAAGCCGTCTGGACCTGGGCTTTTGTTTGCTGGAAGATTTTTGATTACAGTTTCAATTTCCGTGCTTGTGATGGGTCTGTTAAGATTTTCCATTTCTTCCTGGTCGAGTTTTGGAAGGTTGTACTTTTCTAAGAATTTGTCCATTTCTTCCATGTTGTCCATTTTATTGGCATATAATTGTTGATAGTACTCTCTTACGATCCTTTGTATTTCTGTGTTGTCTGTTGTGATCTCTCCATTTTCATTTCTAATTTTATTGATTTGATTTTTCTCCCTTTGTTTCTTGATGAGTCTGGCTAATGGTTTGTCAATTTTATTTATCCTTTCAAAAAACCAGCTTTTGGTTTTGTTGATTTTTGCTATGATCTCTTTTGTTTCTTTTGCATTTATTTCTGCTCTAAGTTTTAAGATTTCTTTCCTTCTACTAACCCTGGGGTTCTTCATTTCTTCCTTTTCTAGTTGCTTTAGGTGTAGAGTTAGGTTATTTATTTGACTTTTTTCTTGTTTCTTGAGGTGTGCCTGTATTGCTATGAACTTTCCCCTTAGGACTGCTTTTACCGTGTCCCACAGGTTTTGGGTTGTTGTGTTTTCATTTTCATTCGTTTCTATGCAAATTTTGATTTCTTTTTTGATTTCTTCTGTGATTTGTTGGTTATTCAGCAGCGTGTTGTTCAGCCTCCATATGTTGGAATTTTTAATAGTTTTTCTCCTGTAATTGAGATCTAATCTTACTGCATTGTGGTCAGAAAAGATGCTTGGAATGATTTCTATTTTTTTGAATTTACCAAGGCTAGCTTTATGGCCCAGGATGTGATCTATCCTGGAGAAGGCTCCATGTGCGCTTGAGAAAAAGGTGAAATTCATTGTTTTGGGATGAAATGTCCTATAGATATCAATTAGGTCTAACTGGTCTATTGTTTCATTTAAAGTTTGTGTTTCCTTGTTAATTTTCTGTTCAGTTGATCTATCCATAGGTGTGAGTGGGGTATTAAAGTCTCCCACTATTATTGTGTTATTGTTAATTTCTCCTTTCATACGTGTTAGCATTTGTCTTACATACTGCGGTGCTCCCGTGTTGGGTGCATATATATTTATAATTGTTATATCTTCTTCTTGGATTGATCCTTTGATCATTATGTAGTGACCATCTTTGTCTCTTTTCACAGCCTTTGTTTTAAAGTCTATTTTATCTGATATGAGTATTGCTACTCCTGCTTTCTTTTGGTCCCTATTTGCATGGAAAATCTTTTTCCAGCCCTTCACTTTCAGTCTGTATGTGTCCCCTGTTTTGAGGTGGGTCTCTTGTAGACAACATATGTAGGGGTCTTATTTTTGTATCCATTCAGCCAGTCTTTGTCTTTTGGTTGGGGCATTCAACCCATTTACGTTTAAGGTAATTACTGATTAGTCAATGAATTTAAACACAAAAGAAGAGAAATGAACAGGGGTTGAAATTAACAGTATTAATAAATTCCAGTGGGACTATTGGTGATGTGATAATATCTAGGAGATGAGATTATTTACGAGAAGAACCAATTAAGTTCATAATAAATGCTAGCCAGAAAATGGGCATGTCATCCTCTGCTGCTGTTGCTGCTAAGTCACTTCAGTCGTGTCCGACACTGTGCGACCCCTGAGACAGCAGCCCACCAGGCTCCCCGGTCCCTGGGATTCTTCAGGCAAGAACACTGGAGTGGGTTGCCATTTCCTTCTCCAAAGCATGAAAGTGAAAAGTGAAAGCAAAGTCGCTCAGTCATGTCAGACTCTTCGTGACCCCATGGACCACAGCCTACCAGGCTCTTCCATTCATGGGATTCTCCAGGCAAGAGTACTGGAGTGGGCTGCCATTGCCTTCTCCATGTCATCTTCTAGAAGAGTAAGATAGTAAATTCAGGGTACAGGTAGAAGGTGATTGGACCTAAATGTTTGAGAGAGTGAGTGAGTGGGGGAGGAAAATTAGGAAGTTAATGGACATTTGCAGGGGAGAAGTACTAAATAAGTGAGCTGATAAAATCAGATGGCAACGGATCCCTCCCCCAAAGTCACTATATTATTTACCTAGGAATCAATATAAACTGTTTTGAATTGCAGCCTCTGAGGAGATTCATGTGACAAATAGGTCATTTCTATGATTCGCCCAACAAAATTAGTCAGTTCTTAACTCAGAATGAAAAAATGATTAGGTTTGCTTCCAGGAGTTTGGCTTGTTTGGTATTGGGTCAGTGGTTTGATATTGGATCAAAGCCACAATTACATATTGATTCTTAAGCATAATTTTGTATTGAAATGAAAATAAAGTGTGTCTGCAGTCATTCAGTCAAAAAAAAGTACAGTGTAAGAATCAATTGTTATCTGTGTTTGGTATTTTTCAGTGCATCAAATTTGCCGGTCTCAGGATCTTAGGGGAAAAAAGTTAATTTTCCTGTGTAGCTTATTGGATCTTATAGCCCATATCGGGGAACTGATTTAACTGTACGAGAATAATCATATTTTAAGTAATTAAAATATCTCTTTTCCATTTATAAAAGCAATGTATATAAATTACAGAAAAAAAAGGAAAAACATCATTCATTGGTCAATCATTCAAAGCAACCCACTGCTAATAATGTGATGTATGTCCTAGTATCTTCTATACGTGTTTTGTTTCATAGTTGGGATTATACTCTCTTTCATATATGGCTTCGCTTACTTATCTTAATAAGAGAGCATTTAAAAATACTTTTTAAAATAAGATGCCTAAACCTAAAATGCCATGCACTTGAAAGTTTTCATCTCTCAGTTTCTGCAGTAAGACTTGAACATAATCTTTAACAGGAAGTAAAATTCAGTATCAAACCTGAATAAAATCAGAGAATCTAGTTGGAGGGTCACAGCCAGCAAAATCAGCAGATTCTAAAACCTCTCCAATTTCTGTGCCTTGCCAAGCGACTGAAGTGGAGAGGCAACTTGACTATTGCCTTCTGACGCTAATTAATGTTTAATACTGAGCAGCAAACGTGCGCTTCCTCTTGTAAGTTCTCATTAAGTTCCTTTTGAATCAGTTAACACTCTGTTTATAAAGATGTGGATATTTTCTCTAATTACTGTAATTTTGGCTACTGCTGTAAAAATCAGTGCTCCGTGTCACGCTGTCAGAGATCATTACAGATGCGAGTATACTTCTCCCCTCCCTCCCCTGGAAAGGATCCAGTTATCTCTAGAAATTAAATGCCTTAAAAGGTTCAATAAAGGAAAATCCAGATGTAGCATCTCTCTTGTCAAGCCATTCCAGAAGAAAACCAGGATGTATTCATCGGGGTGATGAAATGTGGACTGTTTAAAGAATAAGGGTATAGATGCAGAGTTCTCTAACTTATAATAAATTTCATTATTGTAAAATCCAATTCATCCTGCCCAACAAGAATAAATTGAGATGATTTATGCTCTCAGAAGCACAATTCCCCCTCCTGGTATTTCCTTCTGTGTGGAGAGCTATCTGTAAGGGTATAAAGTCTAGCCCCTCTTCCCCCTAGGGTTACCCCCACCCTGGGGTGGAAGTTTCACCATTTTTGAGTTTAGAAGACGACCTGGGCATGTGTGGCTCAGCTTCTTTCTCCTTCCTTCCATGTGGGAGCCAGATACCACAGGAAATGTGTGTTCTAGTCTGTTCCTTCTTGGTGGGGAAGGACTGAGGTTTTCTAGCTGTCTGTGACTGAGTAGGTTAAGTCCATCTAAGTCTATGGCTCAGCATTAGTGACTCCAATTAAGCCACATCCTCAAACTCAGCCTTTAGAAGTAACAAAGGACCTTCCATCTCTGACACCGTCTTACTCTCTTAATCAATTCAGAACACTTGGATGGCTAAAGCAGGTGCTATTTACCACCAAACACAAAGAAGCTGGTGATTCAAAAACAAAGTAAAGCAAAAACACCACTCTTTTAGAGTTGTGCTGTTTTCCTGTCAGTTGTTATAGGCAGCATCAGAAAGATATGCTATAAGGGTTTATTAAACTGATAAAAATATGTCCGATTAGAAACGCATGTTCCAGGAGTTCAGAGTGGCCCAGGGGCCAAGGTTAGTTTTATAGAGGAGTACCTAGTCTGTGTCTGCCATATACCTAGGGGTTGAATGAAGATGAAAATCTGAATGAGCATTAAGGGCAGGTGGGAATTAGGCAGCTTTCTTATGCTTCAAATAGAACTGAATCAGAGAAAGCCATAGGTATACACAGGTATGTTTTAATGTATCCTTCCTTTGTGTTATTCCATAAGATCTCAAATTTTAAGTCCCAGAATTCTAAGATATAAAGCTAAAAGTATTGTGAGGATAGAGGATCCAGAAAAATGGGATATAAGAAATTTCTAGAAACTATAATAATTCATAAGTAATTATATCTGACACCTAGCGTTTATGTCATGGTAGATGTGCAAAAATTGCATTTATTTTTATTGGTGTTTAATAATCTCTCTATTCATGACCGAACATGGGGCTTGTGAATGTGTTAGTGTGAAGAAAGGCGGCTCTTTATCTCATCTACTGTGCATTCCAAATCTAAATATTTCCTTTCCCCCCAATTCCTTTCATGATTACGTGCCTTTGCCTGTGCCAATAAAAGGGGAGAGAGCAAAACAGACAAGTATTTGTTGTATCAGAATAGTTTCTAACACAGAAAGAACTGTTTCATTTCACTCATTACAGCTAACTGAGAGCTGTAAGCATTAGTGATGCTACTTTACCATGATGTCAATTCAGCTGTCTTCCCAATTCCCAGGACTTGGAAATGCTGGATCTGCAGCTGCTGTGACAGTGTTTTCACCCTCTCTCACCAAAAAAAAAAAAAAATTTAAGGCCTCCAGCATCTTTATCTTAGAAAAATCAAATATGTACATGCTGTACTTTTATTTCATTAAGTTTCATTTGAAACAGATGACATTTCTATGTGGATTTTTCTAAGAAAAATAGTTTCTCTATCTGCTTTGATTTGTGATCATTGTAAAATGCTCAGCATTACCAAGAGCACTTAGTCTGAGTCAAGTGCTTCTGCTGATAGAACACCAATGCCCCCTACTGATAAATTTCCCAAAACCTTTCTATGGACAATGAGAACAGAATCCCCTCACTTAAAACAAGCATACTATTCACTGGCCTTGTCTGACAAGGACAAGTACTTCTTGGATCACCTGTGTCTGCTTTATTAGCCTCTCATTAGTGTAATTTCCTCTATTAGTCTTTACTAAAGTGGCTAGAAGTTATTTCATGCTTGGCTGGCTGTATTAGAAAAAACAATTTTAAAGGTATCAGCAGAGCTTTATACCTGATAAAATGTGAACCAGAACTAACATTTGATTATAGTAATGTAATTGATGTTACATTATATTTATATTTAATGGGAAAAGTCCTTCTGAATACCTTATTTGTCTCCCTGTGTCTTCAGTATTTATAGAATTCAGGCATAAACAGACTTTAATACCTAATGCTCCAGATTTACATGAATCCCTTCTAATGTCATCTCCTTCGAGTAATTGGTTGGTTTTCCCTAGTGACAGAGAACACACTACCTATCAAAGCAACCTGTTGCATCTTTGAACAATTCTGGCAGAAAATTCATGGAAAAACTTTTCAGCTTTCAAAATATTGGGCAATTTCTTCCCTTCCTTTGCTGTAACAACTCTAATTCTTCTTCAATATTTGAACAGAAAGATGATGCCCTTCTACTGGCATTCTTCTCTCCCTCAGGAAGAGTGATGTCAGCTGTTAGAGGCAAATGTTTCTATAAATGTGAAATCAAAGGGGCAAAGATTTAGGACAGAATGCCCAGGTGGCACAGTGGTTAAGAATCTGCCTGCCAGAGCAGGAGACACAAGAGCCGTGAATTCAACCCCTGGTTTGGGAAGGTCCCCTGGAAAGAAATGACAGCCCACTCTGGTATTCAAGCCTAAAGAATTCCATGAACATGGGAGACTGGAGGGCTATGGTCCATGGGGTCTTAAAGTCATACACAACTGAGCAAGCATGTATGCCAGTAGATTATAAAATTCCTAATTTCAAATTATGTACTAATTGTTACTTCCTTGCTCACTGTCATACACACATACACATCCTCATGGTTACCCCAATACACTTTTAAAATGGTCATCTTTACTCTCTGTGATAAGGTCAATAATCTTTTTCCAGTCCATACAGCACAGAAATCTTTCCAGAATTTTAATCTGATCACATCTTTATTTTCAGCTCTTTAAAGGATCCTCTATCAAAATAAAGTCTCAAATCCTAGGTCAAAAAAAAAAAAAAAGGTCATCTTTGAACTTAGTACAGGAAGCAAGAGGCCAGTTCAACTTCTGTGATAGTGTGATTTAAATGTTTCCAAGAAGATCCAGCCTCAAGGCTACCTTCACAAATGCCTGGAAATTGTTAGACCTCCCTGCTCAGTCCACGTATTCTTAAGCAAGCAGCGCTAGATGAGGGTTTCCAACAAGGTTGAGAAATTAGTCAACTTAGACTGAGGCTTTTTGTCAGCAAATGTCTCACAAGACCAATTGGACCTTTGTAAGAAGTCTGTCATCCCATTAAGTTCAGGCCCTTCTCTTTGGGCAGATGCAAAATCAAGATTCCTAGTGCTCTCTGTGTAACTCCCTTTCTCCCTTTTATTTGCAGCCTTAATTTTGCTGTCTAGGAAGCCAATCATGAAGGGTATTGCCATCTTTTAATTATAAAACAAGCAAGAAAAGTATCATATATTAACATATATACCTGGAATCTAGAAAAATGGTACTGATGAACTTTGAACTTACTTGCAGGGCAGGAGAAGGTGGAATGAATTGGGAGATTATGATTGACATTTATACATTATCTTGTGTAAAACTGATAGCTAGTGGGAATCTGCTGCACAGCACAGAGAGCTCAGCTCTGCAGGCACCACCAGCACCTTCATGCGGCCTTTTTCTGTGCCTTGGGCTTCTTGATTTGGGAGTGGAAGCACTACAGGAAGAAACGTGAGAGACCCAGGTAGATGCTGCAAGGTTTCTTCTGACCTAACTGACCTCCCCTTCCTCACACTTCTTCCCTGAAACAGGCCAAGAAACACTCATGTGAAAGATGCTCTTCCTACACCCAGAGAAAAAGAGCATCCTTCTCCCTGAAGACAAGGGAAGCCAAGAAGCATCTTAACAGGTCTCGCTAAGCTTCCCCCAGTTTCCTGCAATCACCTCATTTTAACCTATCAGATTCCTCTTCAGCTCTGCACCTGACCAAGCCCTAGCATACAACACTCAAGGCTGTTTCTTTGGCTCTTCATTTCCTTATGGAGGCTTTGATGTCACATTAAACTTATATTAAATAAATCTGTGTCACTTTCTTCTCATTCTCTTGGTCAAGGAAACTACCTTCAAGAGAAGGATAATTCAGCTCCATTTCTTAGCGAGAAAAGCAGCAAAGAGTCTGCTTGTCATGGTTAATCTGCCATCGTTGTGTTTGGTTAGAGAAGGAATGGCTTGAAGGGGTGAGAGTGGGCAAAATGGTTGAAGAGGGTCAATAAGCACAAACTTCAGCTGTAAAATAAATAAGTCCCGGGGATGTAATGTACAGCATGGAGACTACCATTAATAATTCTGTACTGCATATTTGAAAGTTGCTAAGGGAGTAAATCTTAAAAGTCCTTTTCACAAGAAAAAAAATTTCTAACTACATATAGTGGAAGATGTGATCGTTTCAGTGTGTACAAATATTGAATCATTATTTATTCACCTAAAACTAATGTCAAATGTCAATTATACTTCAATTAAAAAAAAAAAAGTTTCTTGCTCTCAATTGCTTACTATTGTAATACGTACTGTTTTCTTTCTGTGGGGGCTTCCCTGGTGGCTCAGAGGTTAAAGTGTCTGCCTGCAATGCAGGAGACCTGGGTTCAATCCCTGGGTCGGGAAGATCCCCCTGGAGAAGGAAATGGCAACCCACTCCAGTATTCTTGCCTGGAGAATCCCATGGACAGTCCACGGGGTCGCAAAAAGTCAGACACGACTGAGTGACTTCACTTTCACTTTCTTTCTGTGGTGCTTCACACAGTTCCCATTTCTTCAATCATTGCCCCTTTGACAAGGTGTTCGATTCCTTATTGTGCTTCTTTTAAAGTTTTTTAGTCTATGTCTGCCTTAATGCAAGTGCAGCATCACAGCAGAGCAAAATATTCTAAACATGCATTCATCAGCCCAGAGAAAAGCAGCACCGCCAGTGCCTACAGGGCTCCCCTGTGGGTCAGTGGTAGAGAACCTGCCTGCCAATGCAGGAGACACAGGTTTGATCCCTGGGTTGGAGGATGCCCTGGAAAAGAAATGGCAACCCACTCTCTTGCCTAGAGAATCCCATGAACAGAAGAGCCTCGTGAGCTACAGTCCATAGGGTTTCAGAGAGTCTGACACGACATTCTGACTGAACATGCACTGCCTGTAAGTTCTAGAATTGTTAAGAGAGCCAGGAAAGAACCAATTTGTGGAGGTGACTCTGTAATCTATTCCATAAACATGAGTTAAGTGTTCACTATATACCAGGAACTATAGGGAAATAGAACTTAGTCACTTCCTTGAGGAACTCACAGTTCAGTGGTAAAGATTGTCATGCAAAACAAGTAATTGCTGCTCTGTTTTGCAGTATAGATGAGGCTCTAAGGGAATACAGAAGAGAAAGTTTCAAATGCTTCCTACAGAAAGTGAAGTCACTCAGTCGTGTCCGACTCTTTGCGACCCCGTGGACTGTAGCCCACCAGGCTCCTCTGTCCATGGGATTCTCCGGACAAGAATACTGGAGTGGGTTGCCATTTCCTTCTCCGGGGGATCTTTCTGACCCAGGGATTGAACCCAGGCCTCCCACATTGCAGGTAGACGCTTTAACGTCTGAGCCACCAGGGAAGCCACAAAGAATTATGCCTTAAAGAATTTCATCAGGCAAAACCAATACAATATTGTAAAGTAATTAGCCTCCAATTAAAATAAATAAATTTATACTAAAAAAAAAATAACGCTGAAAAAAAAAAAGAATTTCATCAGGAAAAAAAAAAGGTAGAAAACAATCAAAGCAAAAAGAAAAATATATGAATAGGCACAAAAGTACAACAGAAGCAAGATATACATAGGTAATCTTACTTTTAGTAGAGATGGATGGTTAGTCTGTTGGATACTTGCAGGAAAAACTATGAGATGGGATTGAAATGGTAGGGGAGAGGAGTCAGCTCATCAAGAGTTTGGGTGACATGCTAAAGAGTTGGGATTACTATCCTCTAGAAAAGGAAATCAGTAGAACTGAGTTTGAGAAAAAGTGCTCTGGTGGCAGCGTGGTATTAAGGGAATATAACTGACCAGACTTGGAGTCTGCCTGAACATGGAGGAGAAAAAAAAAAGAAAGAAGGAAGGAAGAATCAGGCACAGTGCTTCATTTTCTGGCTTGTATGAGGGGTGGTATGATTTTTCAGAGAAGGAAATACTGCAAGAAAAGGTATCAGGAGGTGGAGGGAGAAGAGTTATGATCCAGGTGGAAAACTGTGAGTATAAGATGCCTAGGAAGCATCTAGGCAAAGGTGTTGAGTATAGATACAGAAATAAGGGTTTAGAATTCAAGAGACAGATCTGGGTTAGCATTGCTGTGAATAGTCAAAGTATAGGTGGTAAAGGAAACCATTAGAGAAGTTGAGGAGAAACTCAAGTCCTGAGCTCAGGAAAAGGGTATGCAAGAAATAAAAGATCTTAGCAGGGAAGAGGCAGCTGAAACCCTGGAAAGACCCTACCACAGGAAACAATGAGAAGAAAGTACAGAGCCACTGGTAGAATGAGGTGTGTGCTTGAAGAATAGTGACAAAAGAGACTTGAAATAGAAGTCTGAGACCAGGAAAATAACCACAAAAGAAAGGAAACCTAGGAAAGAGAGAAATTCAAGAATAAAAAAGTGACCGGGAGTATCAACTGCTGCAGAGGGATACGATTATACCAGTCCTATAGGGTTCGGACTGAAAAGTGTTGAATGAGTTTTTAAATTAGGAAGTCATTGATTATTCAAATGAGGCCATCTTGAGGAGAGTGGCTGGAGCAGATGAAGTTAACCCCTCAATAGCCCTGGATTGTAGAAAAGTAGAAAGATTGGGTGGTAGCGAAAGGCAGTAATCCAGTGAAGGGAGTTTTGTTTTTTGGTCTGTGTTTTTAATGTTTAAGATGTCCTTAGAAGCAGTGAAGATGGAGAGGTTCAGGATGCAGAAAGAGGAAAAATGATGGACAAGTGTTTTCAAGAAAGACAAAGTAGCTAACAGCCACAAGAGGAAAGGCTTCTTTTTCTAAGTCTTGTTCCTTTATTGCAATTCTATTAAGTTACATTTATGCCCCTCTCATATCCACCACCTGATATTTGAGCAATAGATTATTTTTGACCCAAGTATTAGGGCTTCTGTTTTCTGTTTCTATGAAATTTCTTGGAGTTAAATTCGGTCTCTCATTTCAGACCACTGAGGACTTTGTCTTTGTTAGAGGAACCAGACTGACTGAAAGCGCCCACCCTGGCCAGGCATCATAGTAACCATTTGTACAAGTTATCTTATGACAGGAGGTCCTAGTAAGGAACATGGAACTAACAAATCACCACCAACTGGAAGAATTTGGGAAAGGTCAAAAGGAGATGCCATGGTGGCGTGGTATATTCCTACCACCTCCCAGAATCCTCGCTGACATCCATCTTGGCCAATGCATGCACCACCAGGAAAGACCTTGAGTCAGAACTAAATCTGTAAATGATGAATGTGAACTTTGAAGGGATAGCATATACACAGAAAGAAAAAAATCTGAATCTGTTGCAGGAAGGGGGACCCCTTCTGGGGCCCAAGAGTAGGCTCTTTTCTAACACTCGGAAATGAGTTGTCTGAGGGGAGACACATGCTGACAAAGCAAGAGACAGGACTGGGAAAGGGCGGTTCATCCAATATTCTATATACCTATCATTCAGTACACATTTCTGTCTTGTCCTTCAGATTTCCTAAGGTCAATCTTTGACAGATTCCTGGATGTAGCCTAGATAGATCATAAATAACTCATATCCCTCCCTCCTATGCCAAGCCAGTAACTCCATTAAAGAATGAAGTAAGATCAGCCTACAATAACCTGACTCATCCTTAGTGAACCCATCTGGCTCAGGGTGATCAGGGCTTCCTCTTCTGAAAGCAAAGAAAGTTGCCCTGTAACATTCTACAGTCATCCCCCAGGTAGCTGCAAAATTCAATCATCATCATTAGCAATATTTTTAAGTCTGCTGACTTCATTTTTTGAAATTTGGAAATAATGTATGCTCATATCTAACCTTCCTGCTTCTCTTTTACTCTTAGTGATTTCTTAAGACTTATTCGCAAGTTTCTCAGTGTCCTGGATGTGATTTCTCTTGTAAAGCATATTTAAACTCATTCAAAGCAACTTTATTCTTTCTTCAATGACACACTACATTTGGGATCAATGCCACTGTCACTTTTTCAATCTAAAGATCTTTTCTCTAGACAGAGAAAACAAATAAATATTAGATAATTCAGCTTTCTCATTACCATCCATCAATATCACAATCATCATTATGTCTTGTTGCATCAAATCTAATTGTAGCATTTTTTAACCACCATTTACTTTGGATTTTAGATAACAGAACACACTATAAAAGATTGCCTGAAAAACAAATATCATATATTACCACATATATATGAAATCTAAAAAAAATTGTACCTATTTCCAGGGCAGGAATAGAAAGACACAGGTATAGACACATGGTGAGTGGGGGAAAGGAGAGGGTGGGACAAACTGAGAGGCTGGCATTGACATATACACCATGATGTGTAACACTGATAGCTAGCAGGAAGTTGCAGTATAGCTGGGTGCTCTGTAATGACCTAGAGGGGTGGGACGGGTGGGGGAAGGGGAGGCTCAAGAGGAAGGGGAGATATATATATATAATCTACACACATGTGACTGATTCACATTGTTGTACAGCAGAAAATAACACAACATTGTAATGCAATTATACTCCAATTTTTAAAAAACTAATAAAATGGAAAGAAAACGAGAGAGAGATTCGCTGTCTTATACTGGTCTCAGTTAGCTCTCTTTCATCTTGTATACATTGCCAAATCTGGCCTCCTCAGAGAGCTCTCCATAGAGCTCAGAGAGTTTCTTTCAGTTGTTTCTCCTCTTCCTTCTCATTAAAACTTCACTTGTGAGAACTTTAATGATCTAGACTGATTTATCTTTTAGCTTCTCATGTCTTAGACCCATGTCTGCTTCATCTTGAAATCTTTTATTTTTATGAGTTCATGTCTGACCAAACTCAACATTTCCTTTCTTAGATACACTGAACTAAGTTACATGGCAGATTTTTCCTCCTACATTCACTTCAGGTAATTTATTTTTAAATTATTTTTCATGGATTACAGCACATTGACCTGATAGGTTACCTATAAATAATCCCATGCCTTATAAGAATATCAAAATTAACTTAAAAATTGATAAATATTGTGTATGAATTGTGGGGCAAGTGGAAAATCAAAGCCATACGGCATAACAGGTACACAAAATCATATTTCTCAATTACTAATGTGACTTGAATTAAGTATCATAGAGAGGTTATAACCAATAATGTAATTGCTTTAGAGTACTTTAGGACAATCATTTGTACATATCAAATCCCTATAATTTGGAGATAATCTCATTTCTATGTTGACATACAATAAAATATACCTTTGATGTATTGAAAAACCATACTAAAGAAATACAAAAACCAGGAAGTTGTAATCATCAAAAGATGTCAATGGGAGGGAAGTTCAAGAGGGAGCAGACAAATGTACACCTATCGCTGATTCATGTTGATGTTTGACAGAAAACAACAAAATTCTGTAAAGCAATTATCCTTCAATTAAAAAATAAATTTTTTAAAAAGGTAAAAAGAAATAATGGAGAATATTTTTATGTGTATCTGATAAGAGATTAGTGTCCAGAGTTTATTAAAAACTACTTCAAGCCAGTAAAATGATGGTGCAAAAAAAACATGAATAGGCTATGTGTGAACATACACACATATGTACCTACCTATATTTAAGGTACTCATACAGATATGCAAAGAAATGAAACATATACAATTCAGGAAACAGTGGCCTCTTTGGGAGATCATCAGGTTGGGGCTGCAATAGGATCCAATAGACTGAGATTAGAGTTGACCCTTAACCAGCACAGGGTTATGGAGCCGACTCACTGCACGGTTGAAAACCTGTGTGTAAATTATAATAGGCACTCCATATCAGCACTTCCTCCATATCTACTGCTTTTGAGGATTCAACCAACCCATGGATCACATAATGAAAACAATTTGGGTTTAAGTGGACCCATGTAGTTCAAAACCAGATTGTTCAAGAGTCAATTGTACATGGGAAGTGTTTATGGCATTAAGTAATATGTTCACATAATTGTCTGTCTAAACTATAATTCAATTAAATGATAGCATATTAAAACGCAGAGACACTACTTTGCCAATAAAGGTCCGTCTAGTCAAGGATATGGTTTTTCCAGTGGTCATGTTATGGATGTGAGAGTTGGACTGTGAAGAAAGCTGAGCGCCAAAGAATTGATGCTTTTGAACTGTGGTGTTGGAGAAGACTCTTGAGAGTTGCTTGGACTGCAAGGAGATCCAACCAGTCCATTCTAAAGGAAATCAGTCCAGGGTGTTCATTGGAAGGACTGATGCTAAAGCTGAAACTCCAATACTTTGGCCACCTCATGCGAAGAGTTGACTTATTATAAAAGACCCTGATGCTGGGAGGGATTGGGGGCAGGAGGAGAAGAGGATGAGATGGCTGGATGGCATCACTGATTCAATGGACATGGGTTTGGGTGAACTCCGGGAGTTGGTGATGGACAGGGAGGCCTGGCGTGCTGCAATTCATGGGGTCGCAAAGAATCGGACACGACTGAGCGACTGAACTGATAGTGAATTTACAATGTTGTGTTAGTTTCAGGTGTACTGCAAAGTGATTGAGTTACTCATTTTTTTTTTTCAGATTCTTATCCATTATAGGTTATTACAAGATACTGAATATATTCAGTAGGTACCTATGCTATACAATAAGCAGGTCTTTGTAGCTTATCTATTTATATAGAGTAATGTGTATTTTATATATAGAGTCAGAGAAGGCGACGGCACCCCACTCCAGTACTCTTGCCTGGAAAATCCCATGGACAGAGAAGCCTGGTAGGCTTCAGTCCATGGGGTCGCTAAGAATATGTGTATATTATTCCCAAACTCTTAATTTTACACATATCAAAAATACTAAACAATAAAAAACAATAAGAACCCACTGTGCTATGTGCTGGTCCAGAGTATTTGGATAACTTACTCTGTTATCTCAAGCAAGTTACTTAGCTTGTCTGAGCCTCACTTCCCTCATTGGTAAAGAAACTGGCTAATCTTTAAAGTGTCTTCCAATTCCCACAGTCTCTAATCCCATGATCCAGAGAAATAACAGTATGTAAACCAAGGAACTTCCCCAGTTAGTTTTCAATTTACACATGTTGACATAGGCTCAAAATATGAGGAAAGGGGCAAAGAATACTAAGCTGCTAAGTTATTTTAAATAAATCTGAAATTCAAACAAGGAAAGACTAAATAAACAAGATTGTATTAAATTATTTGAAACTATAACCGTCTTACCCCTGCATAAATAGCTACTTGTCCACAACCCTCCTAATCACCTCTCCCATATCCCTTTCAAAATTTTAAAAACAAGGAAAACGTTGTATAAATACCGAAATCTAGAGGAAAATGACATTCAGTGACAAAAGTCTCAAATACTGCAAATTTGGTACCAATTGACTCAGAAGAAGGAAAAGGAAACTGAGGCCAGCTTATAAAACCTCTTGCCCATCCAGCAAAACTGGCGGCAGCATGTGAAGCATGCTTCTTTACGTGGAGAAGACACTGGCGACCCACTCCAGTACTCTTGCCTGGAAAATCCCACGGACAGAGGAGCCTGGTGGGCTGCAGTCCACGGGGTCGCTAAGAGTCACACACGACTGAACGACTTCACTTTCACTTTTCACTTTCATGCATTGGAGAAGGAAATGGCAACCCACTCCAGTGTTCTTGCCTGGAGAATCCCAGGGATAGGGGAGCCTGGTGGGCTGCCATCTATGGGGTCACACAGAGTAGGACACGAATGACGCGACTTAGGAGCAGCAGGCTTCTACGTGACCTAACGGTATTTATATCAAGCTGTCCTTCACTGAGACCTCCAAGAGGAGGATGTTTACAGCCATCATAGGGAAAGGAAGGGAATCTAAAGAGATATTTATGTGAGAAAGTGTTTTCCATTTCTGCTGGGGTTTAGATTTATTACATGGCACTTATGAAGGCATTGCTTGTTGCTAATGGTTGTCTTGAGGCACTTGAGAGAACTATAGGTGTGGTGGTCTGTGGATCAACACCCATTGGCTGGAGTCTGGATCTCACCATTCTCCTCTGATTTTCATCCATTTATTGTACAAGGACGCATGGAGCACCTACCAGATACCAGGCTCTGGGAGCATAATAGCTGTTCAGTGTTCACAATCCCCATGGATTTTTTAGCTTCCTGCACTGACTCTTCATGGTCTCCCAGACCCAGAGTGCTCATTAGACTATATTCAGGAATTAAAATAGCACGATTATTGCTATTCTGTCTCCCATACCTCTCTCTGAGTGAGTATAACCTCTTCTTCAATATATCCAGCTAAAAATATTTTTCCTGCTCCCCAGAGAATAGGGATCCTGTCCTACTTTGTAGAAAACAGAGAGCCTGTGCCTAGGAAGGGGTGGCGCTTAGCCTGGATTAGCTGATACAGCAGTACTGATGGAAACTGCTTTTGGACCCAGTAAGAGGCTGATGATGGGAGGTATAAGGTATCCATTGGTGGGGTCCAAACCAGCACCCTGACTGCACACTCTAGTTATAACATTCTAACCTTCACATTTTTCTGTTGTGAAAATGTGAAGACACCACTGAAATGATCTTTCATATCCTAGATTCGCTACCTTCTACTGGCTGTTTCCTGGGGTCAGAAGACAGAGGCAGCAGTCAAGAATGAAAAGATAGCTTATGGTGAACAATTATTAACTACTTAAGAATGTAACTAACTTCCTGAACGTTTTCAGCTCAGCATGCCTGGCTCAAATCAAATGCTCTAAATGTGTCTTCTAAAGTAATTTCACATCTCATTGAATAAATTTCCATTGACAAGGCATACTCAGTCATAAGTCCCCTAGTATAATGGCAGAGTATTTAGAGTGCTAAATGATACAGATTATGCATTGTGCCGTGTTCAGAAAGTTTTCAAATGGAACAATCATTTTCAAAAGGAACAAAAATCAACCCAAGAGGATAAAAGTGAGAAAAGGAGGCTTAGATTGCTTCGCAGAAACTGCAGTCAGGCATGGATATCCAGAGACTGACAGTTTTTCATGAGAATCAGGAGATTAAAGGCTCTGAAAGCCTTTCTCCTATCATGTGTATTAAAATAATTGTTCCTCTAATTCAAATCTCTAAGCAGCTTAATGCCTGTTCTTATCTTAGTTCAATTTAGAGAGAACATAAGAACAAAAATGCTGTATCTGCTCAGTGTCTGCTTCTCTAGATGAAATTGTTTAAGTAAACTCAAAGCTCTGGGATTATGTGGTTGACCATGTAACTGGACATTCCTTCCAAAAACAAGGTAAAGAAAGCCTCTCCTAGGCCAAACTCAAATTGAAAAGTGGTCCTAGGATTGTTAGAGGGGTATAATAACCTCTTCCTAATGAAATATGTTTGGGGACAACTTAACCTAACATTAGAGGGAGGAAAAAAACAATCTCTGTTCCATTCAATGCTCTGAATTTAGTTGAATTACCATGATTGCATCCGTCAACACTCTCAGCTGACACAATTGGGGTCTTACCTGGGACAAGAGGTAGCCATCTTTACTGAAATTACTGCCTTTCTCCAGATTCAAAGAAATGATTGATGAGCAAGTGTCTGGTGATACCCTATGCTGGATTGCCTGTCGTGTACCTCTCCTCTGGACAGGAAACTTTGGAACCAGAGTTTGCTTGTCTCAGGAATGTGGAGTACTTTGAAGGCACACAGATATCATTCAAGCATGTACTGAAAACCTCATGGAAGTCTAACCTATTTCAGGACCCAAGCCACATATCTGAATAGGTGGTACCCCTTATGACATCAGGGGTAGCCTAGTTCCAGTCAACTGGTAATGACTGAGTGCTGTGTGGAAAATAATCTGAAGACCCAACTGGGTTCAATAGGAAAGAGTCCCAAGAATAAGTGGTGCTGTCGGTCATAATCATGGCACATTTGGCATGATTTTATCATTTCTAGCTCTGCTGAATTGAAAGTTTTCCTTGCATTTTCTCATTTCTTTAAAAACACAGGGAAAAGGAAGCTTGGTTGGGCATAGGGCCTGGGTTTAAGTCCTCTGCATTTTGAAGTGAAGATGTTGGTCCTTTACACATGATTATATATATATACACACACATACACACACACCCCTGAATTACTTTGCTGTACATCTGAAACTTACACTACATTGTAAATCAACTATACTTCAAGAAAAAAAAGTCATTCAGTGTGAAGCCTCACTCTATCAGTCAGTACCACTCACTGCCTCCTTGATGCCCTTACATGAAGGCTTGGACCGCCACATCTCCCATATTCTTGTTCTTGGCTCACTGTTACTTTCCCTCCAATCCTATCCTTGTCACCACCTTCTTCATTTGCCTTTGCTCATTCATCACATTTCCTGGACTCTTCTTTCCTCTATGTATGCTCACTAACTAAGGCTCCCCGGTGGTCCAGTGGTAAAGAATCCACCTGCCAATGCAGGAGATGCAGGTTTGATCCCTGAGTCTGGAAGATCCTTGGAGTAGGAAATGCCAACCCATTCCAGTATTCTTGTCTGGAAAATTCCATGGACAGGGAAGCCTGGTGGGCTACAGTCCATGTGATGGCAGAGTTAGACACAACTGAGCAACTGATCACTAACTAGATGATCACATACCTTGATTTCCAAAATATATCTCCAATTTATATAGCTGACTCCCTCCTTGACATTTCTATTGAATGTCTAGTAGGCATCTCAAAATTTATATGTTCAAACTGCCAGCCCCCAAATCTTTTTACTGCTTCCCCCATGTGGATAGAGACTTGATTTTGTGCACTGCTATTTCTATAATACCTATCATGTAGTACTTTATCCATGAAAGTTTAATGAATGAATTACTTTATATCTTCACAATAGTAGTTAAAAACTAAATTTACAACAGACAGCATTTTACTTTTATTCCTTTGTGAGGGAGAGTGCTAAAGAGGATTTCGTGAGCTTGCTCTGGAAATGTGAGAGCACTACAGTATAACTGGTACTCTGAGTACCTGGAAACTGACCTGTAAACCAACTCTGATTTGTCTGCCAAGGGTTTCTGCTCCAGTCCCATATGGATTCCTGTCAAGGTCGCCCTCTCTTCAGTGACAGGTTTGATGGCACCACTTCTGTGCTCAAAAGCCTTCAGTTACTTCATTTTAAGTAAACAATAAAAGGTTGATTTCCTCTGCCTACCACGCAGAGCTCTCCTCTTTTGAGTTTGTACCTACTTATCCTTTTTTATTCCAGTTCCTGAATACACCTGTCAATCAGAATATATCAGCTCATGTAACTGTAAAAATCTCTATGTACTAAGATAGAGATCTTTATAGTTACAAAGAAATAACAGGTGGCTCGGAGGGTAAAGAATCTGCCTGCAATGCAGGAAACCAGGGTTCGATCCCTGGGTCAGAAAGATCCCCTAGAAAAGGGAATGGCAACCCATTCTACTATTCTTGCCTGGAGAGTCCCATGGACAGAGGAGCCTGGCAGGCTGCCGTCCATGGGGTCCCAAAGAGTCGGACATGACTGAACAACACTTTCATTTCAATTGTAAAGATCTCTATGTAGTAAGATAGAAAAATGGTGAAAATAAGGTAAGAGAAATACATGCTGTGGAACAGTATTTATGGTATGGTTCTACTTTATGTATTTTATTTTATTTTTTATTTTATTTTTAAACTTTACATAATTGTATTAGTTTTGCCAAATATCAAAATGAATCCGCCACAGGTATACATGTGTTCCCCATCCTGAACCCTCCTCCCTCCTCCCTCCCCATTAGACCACATATTAATTTCAATGATAAGTTTTTCAAATTATACCATTAGAGTGTTTCATTTTTTAAAAGATTCACAAAATCAGAGACAGAGATCAGACTTGTGGCTAACAGGTGTGGAAGAAGAGGGGAATGGAAATTAGAGGAAGGTGATCAAAAGGTACAAGCTTCCAAATAAAGTAAGTATCAGGAATGTAATGTACCACATTGTAACTATACTGTCTGATATAGGAAAACTGTTAAGAGAGTAAATGCTAAGAGTTCCCATCAGAAGGAGAAAATGTTTTCTTTTTTAATTTCTTCTTTTTATTTTAGTTATATGAGATGATGGACATTAGCTGAGCCTATTGTAATAATTTCACAATATATATAAATCAGATCATCATGATGTATGCCTTAATTTATATAGTGATGCATGTCAATTATTTCTCAATAAAACTAGAAAAGATTGAAAGGCTCATATTTATGTTTGGCTCATAGTTGCACACTGCTAATGCAAAGTTATCATGCACGTTCCAAGGTAACTGCCAGCCATGTGTGGCTACTTAAATTTATATAAACTGAGGTGAAATTTAAAATTCCATAGCCACATTTTAAGGGCTGGTAGCTACACATCACTAGTGGCTATCTTATTGAGAGTACAGATATAGAACCTTTCCATCAATTCAAAACAGTCCCACACTGGGAAACACCTGGTAAGCCAGACATCCCTAAATGCTCACCTGGTTGCTTTCACTAGGATAACTGGCTTCATTTAGTTGCAGCCAGAGTGAAGCAGGTACAGGCCTGAACACCTGTGATCTGACAGCCACCAGGAGTTGGAGGGAGGGTCAGGTCAGTGTTCCTTTATGCGAGATTTTCCTAATGTGTATGGGGAAAGTGCTATCATAGAGGCAACTTACTCAGTAAGTTGAAGAGAAATAACGAATATCCTAACTGGTAATTTTTAAAGGAAAATGAGAACATCTAAATCTTTTACAATGTTGAGATTAACCTGTTTTAATTAGGAAGAAAAATAACCGGTTGATTTAAAAGAATGTCTTTCCTTTTCTCATTTGCTTAATTCCCAAGTAACGTAGCAATCCATGTGGAGAAAGAAGAATCATATTCCTTTCTGGTAGGAAAACTAAAATGATATCTTAAGTACTTCTGTTCAAAATTATTTGAAAGCAAACATAGGAATCTCTACCTTGTTCCCTTAATTTTCTTTTTCAGTTGAAACCTTTAATGTGTGTTGTATGTGGCGTGCAGAAAATGCAATGTTAGTTTTCTGTCCATTCTAATTTAATCATAAAGTAATTTCTTATGTGACTTTTCCCAAGTCCATAATTTAAAAGCTCATAGTGAGAAAAGGGAGAAGGTAATGGCACCCCACTCCAGTACTCTTGCCTGGAAAATCCCATGGGCAGAGGAGCCTGGTGGGCTGCAGTCCATGGGGTCGCTAAGAGTCGGACATGACTGAGCGACTTCACTTTCACTTTTCACTTTTATGCACTGGAGAAGGAAATGGCAACCCACTCCAGTGTTCTTGCCTGGAGAATCCCAGGGACGGGGCATCCTGATGGGCTGCCGTCTATGGGACTGCACCGAGTGGGACACAACTGAAGTGACTTAGCAGCAGCAGTGAGAAAAGGATTCTTATTGTAAATAAAAAATAGGAATTCTCAATATTTTTGAGATAACAGTGTGATTTTAATATTTAAAGAGCAATATATTATATCTCAATCTCTAGTATCCTTTTAAAGCCACAAAATAGTAATCCCATGAAAATATCATATTTTTAAGAGGAAAATCATTAAAACCTTTTTGACCACAGATCTCATTCCTTCTCTCTCTCTGCAAAGCACTTATTAACATCTTTCAGAACATGCTTAGTTTTGACCAATATACCAATAAGACATCCCATGATGTTTTAGGTCCTATATTCTTTGAATTATGGTTTTCTCAGAGTACATGCCCGGAATTGAAAGAGACACATGTACCCCAATATTCTCTGCAGCACTATTTACAATAGCCAGGACATGGAAGCAACCTAGATGTCCATCGACAAATGAATGGATAAAGCTGTACCTATATGCAATGGAATGTTACTCAGCCATTAAAAGGAACACATTTGAGTCAGTTGTAGTGAGGTGGATGAATGTAGAGCCTGTTACACAGAGTTAAGTCAGAAAAACAAATACCATATATTAACACATAATATATGGAATCCAGAAAAATAGGACTGTTGAACCTATGTGCAGGGCAGAAACAGAGATGCAGACATAGAAACCAGACTTGTAGACACAATCAGGGAAGGAGAGGGTGGGACAAACTGAGCGAGTAGCATTGGCATGCATACATTACCATGTGTGAAGCATAGCTAGTGGGAAGCTGCTGTACAGCACAAGGAGCTCACCAGGTGCTCTGTGATGATCTAGAGGGGTGGCGGGGGTGGTGGGAAGGAGGCTCTTGAGGGAGGGGATACATGTATATGTGTGGCTAATTCACATTGTTGTACAGCAGAAACCAAAAAAAAAAAAAATTGTAAAGCAATTGTCTTCCCCAATTAAAAAAAAAAAAACAAAACTTGGCTGAGCAGAATCTTCAGATCTGGTTTTGGGGGGACATGAATCTGCATCCAGAAGAGCAATCTCCCTGATTGGTGTCTTTTTGACTAAAACTAATTTCCTTTCCACCAATAACCGCCTCTTGGATACTGAGGCATCCTATACCAAATTATTCCTAATGATGAAAATCACATTACATGACCTTACCCCTAAAGAAAGAAAAATACAGGATAAGGTGAAGTCCCATAGAACTTAATCCTGTAACAAAAGGGCCCAGAATGACTAGCAAATTTCTTTTGTTGGGCTGAAATCTTATCCTATTATATTTTCCTTTGATTAAGTGGATTAAATAGTTGAAGTCCTTCAGTAAGATACCTTTACTTGGAACATTCATCATACATTAGGATTTTAGTGTGCATATTAGTATAGTGTGGATAGGCCAAAGGAAGTAAGAATAAAGTCCTCTTTTTCCTTCAGACTAGGCACAAGACCCAAAATGATTCTTTAGGCAGAAAATCAAATCAGTCTCCCCAAAGGCAAATCAGTGTTCAGTTATAAAGCAAAGATTGCAGTAATGATGATTCAAATCCGGCTTCATGTATTCACTTGTGATACCAGCTTTGTTCACACAGGGGCTGTGCCTGCTGATTAAGCCTGTATCTCTTTCACTGAAAATCTCTTTCGATTATTAATGAAAGAAATTTTAAAGATTGCAAGAAAATTGCATTTCCTTTTGAAATTACAGTACAAGTGTAATTTCTTCAACTGGCTTTTTAAAAATTGAGAAGGCCGCATCCTCACAGATTAATGATATTTTTTTTTCCTTCCCTGTGCCCTTGGACTCAAACCCCCTTGGACCTACTGATATACTTAATAAGTCTGCTACCTATGTCTTGGCTGTCAGAAATGACACGAGTCTTCTTTCTTCGGAGGCGGGCTAACTCTTCTGGATGCTCGGGCAATCATATTTCTAAACATTTTCTTCAGTGCTTTTGACTGGAGTGGATGGCACACCAGAGGCCCTGTTCTCACATCTACACCCTTCTCCCCTTCCTCCACAAGAGGAAGTGAGGCCTTTGGTGTTAGAGTCTAAAGACTGGCATTCAGATGACCTACTTGTTATTCCTGTAGCTTTGTATCCAGTGATAGTCAATCCCATAAAGTCAGGCGCTGGGAAACTTGAACCCAAGAATGTTTGTGGGTTTAGAGCAGAGGTCTCATTCCAGTGCCCTAAAGGACCAACTCTTTTAAGAACAACAGGGTAGGCTGTTTTGATCATGGCCCTTTGGATTCATAGAACAGAAAGCCAACTGCATTATGTGAAGCCAAATCTTTTGAAATTAGAGTATAAGTGAATTCACTGAAAACCAGAAAGCAGACAGCCCTCAGCACAAACTAAAAGCAAAAACTGCAAAACCGTCAGAACCAAAATTATTCTCTCTCTCCAGGCCTTACAGTCTCTTGGTTTTACATGTCCTCTTTACTTTTCCCTCTGACAAACCATGCGTTAGCCCTCATGGCTTTTCCAGCTTCAGGTGGCCACACACTGAGCCCTGTAGCTCCTGGATTTAACATGCCCTGAGCTGGGCAACAAAAACACACAAAGGTGTGTGAATCTCATTTCAAATTCCTTAGATGCCAGTCAGTAAGAGGAAAAGACCAAAAGTCAGGACTTCCTCTCCAAATTATGGGGTTTCTCCCCTCTTTGTACCCTCCTTTATAACCTCAAAGAGTGTTGACTAAATGTGGAATATCTTGACCAAAGGCACATTCAGCTGCCCTTAGAAATGGCTTCCATTGCCACCTCCCTGTGATGCTCAACTGGGAACACAGTTTGTCCAGTCCTCAGTTTCTTCAGTCCTCAAGTCATCTTTGAGAGCCAAGTCACACAGGACCTTGTTTGCTTACTCTTCTCCCACAGGGAAGTGGGGCCCTGCATATGGGTAGCACCTTAAATCTTGTGGTGTTTCTGACTGGTCAGTTGATTTTATGTAACTTTTTATTAGGTTTTCCAGAAAGGTTCTGCTATGTTTTCTGCTATGAGGAGGCTAAGGAGGGCAAAGAACTCCCCTTTATCAGCAAGTACTATAAGCTATGAGCTAAACATTACTTTTTACATATTTAAATTTTAATTTTCACAGTTCAGTGCTAAATATATCTATTTTAAACATGAGGAAACAGATTTGGAGAGATTTCGTACATTACCTGAAGCCAAGCCTCTCGATGGTGTATCTAGTATTGTATCTGGGTCTTTAAGCTCCAAGGCCATAAACTTCTCCTGTACCATATAACCAGCTCAGATGTCATTGCCAACATAACCCTTCTCTCACAGTCATTTTCTCTTCTTGATGTGACATCCATCCATCCCTCCATCATCCAATTATAACAAGTAACACAGAAAATCCTAACGAGGACCCTAACTAGCAGAAAATCCTAACTACCAGAAAGTAGTTCTAGTAGTTCCTTGGCTGGTCCAGTGGCGAAGACTCTGTGCTCCAAATGCAGGGGGCCCACGTTCAATCCCTGGTTGGGGAACTAGATCCCACATGCCACAACTAAGAGGTCCTGTGCCACAGCTGAAGATCCTGCATGCCACAGCTAAGACCTAGCACAGCCAAATAAATAAATAAATATTCAAAAAAAAAAAGAAAAGAAAAAACTACTAGAGTATTCATTAATTAATTTGGTAATGTTGCAGGATACAAAATTAATACACAGAAATCTCTTGCATCCCTATACACTAACACTGAAAGAGCAGAAAGATAAATTAAAGAAAAAGTCCCATTTACCATTACATCAAAAAGAATAAAACAGGAATAAATATACCTAAGCAGAAAGTGAAGAGGAACTAAAAAGCTTGTTGATGAAAGTGAAAGGGGAGAGTGAAAAAGTTGGCTTAAAGCTCAACATTCAGAAAACTAATATCATGGCATCTGGTCCCATCACTTCATGGCAGATAGATGGGGAAACAGTGGAAACAGTGTCAGACTTTATTTTGGGGGGCTTCAAAATCACTGCAGATGGTGATTGAAGCCATGAAATTAAAAGACACTTACTCCTTGGAAGGAAAGTTATGACCAACCTAGATAGCATATTGAAAAGCAGAGATATTACTTCGCCAACAAAGGTCCATCTAGTCAAGGCTATGGTTTTTCCTGTGGTCATGTATGGATGTGAGAGTTGGTCTGTGAAGAAAGCTGAGCGCCAAAGAATTGATGAACTGTGGTGTTGGAGAAGACTGTTCAGAGTCACTTGGACTGCAAGGAGATCCAACCAGTCCATTCTAAAGGAGATCAGCCCTGGGTGTTCATTGGAAGGACTGATGCTGAAGCTGAAACTCCAGTACTTTGGCCACCTCATGTGAAGAGTTGACTCATTGGAAAAGACTCTGATGCTGGGAGGGATTGCGGGCAGGAGGAGAAGGGGACGACAGAGGATGAGATGGCTGGATGGCATCACCAACTCAATGGAGATGAGTTTGAGTGAACTCCGGGAGTTGATGATGGACAGGGAGGCCTGGTGGGCTGTGATTCGTGGGGTTGCAAAGAGTCGGACACAGCTGAGCAACTGAAGTGAACTGAAGGAGGTAAAAAATCTGTACTCTGAAAACTATAAGATGCTGATAAAAGAAATTGAAGAGGACACAAACAGAAGGAAAGATCTACCATGTTCTTGGATTGGAAGAACCAATATTATCAAACTGACTATACTACCCAAGGCAATATACAGAATCAGTGCAATCCCTATCAAATCACCAGTGGCATTTTTCACAGAACTAAGACAAAAATTTTTTAATTTATATAGAAGCACAAAAGACCCCCTAAGCAGCCAAAGCAAGCCTGGGAAAGAAAAACAGAGCTGGAGGAATCATAACCCTTGACTTCAGACTATACTACAAAGCTACAGTAATTAAGACAGTATGGTACTAGCATAAAAAAAGAAATATAGATTCAAATATATACAGAACAGGATAGAAAGCCCAGAGATAAATCCACAGACCTATGGTCAATTAACCTATGACAAAGGAGGCAAGAATATACAATGGAGACAAGACAGTCTCTTCAGTAAATGGTGTTGCGAAAACCAGACAGCTACAGGGAAAAGAATTAAATTAGAACATTCTCTAATAGCATAAACTCAAAATGGATCAAAGACCTAAATGTAAGGCCAGACACTACAAAGCCCTTAGAAGAAAACAGGCAGAGCACTCTGCTGCAACATAGAGCCTGTGTGCCACAACTAAGACCTGAAACAGCCAAATGAATTAATTAAATACTAGGAAAGGAGAGCCCTGGGTGGGAAGTAATCAGTCAACCCATACTCTTACCCCATGCCCATTGAAAAGGACAAGTGACTAGAAATCACAGTATATGAGAAAGGAAGGACTGAGCACTGACTAAGTGCTAAGAAGGCATTAGGCTAAGCATTTTACAGACATCATCTCATTATGCTTAAGTGACACCAGAGGTTCAAATCCTACTCCATCATTCACTAGTTCTGTAAGCTTTGATAAATGTACTCTGCTTTAAATGAGGGTAACTCATCATCTCACAGGGTGGCATGAGTATCATGTAACAATACATTTCAAAGCACCTACTTGGTTATGTGCTCAGTCAATGGGAGTCATTATTCTCATTCCTTTGGGTTTGCTTTTATAATATCTGTCTCTCCCACAGAAAGCCCCATGAGTCCAAAAATCATGTCTGTTTTATAAGTTTTGTTATTTTTCAGTTTTGTCAATAACTGAAAACCCCCAGTGTCTGCATGTAGTTGGCACTCAATGAATACTAGTTGAATAAGTGAACAATCTCATTTCATCTACATCCTTGCCTATGGGTACACCTTTGGTTCTCCTTAAAAAATGAATGAATTCTCATATATACACTGGTCCATACTAAGTTTCTGTTTTTACATGAGGATGTCATGGTTAACCATAACTTAATTGCCTACTAATTAAAAGATTCTGGACTGAGGGGGAAATGGAGAGTTACTAATCAACAGGTATGAAGTTTCAGGGTACTGAGTTCAGATCCCAGGGATTTAAGCTCTATTGGTACTATCTAGAAGTTAAACATTTTTTCCATAAAAATACCAGAGGATCAGCACAGACAGATGCAGTAGCCACAATCTCAGTCCCTATGCAGGCTGACAGCAATGTGACCAGTGGTGTATATCTTTTTAAAATGTTAGAAATGCTGGATCCATCCATTTCCTATGGTATTGATTACAAAAGTATTATAAAGTTCAAAAAAATAGGGGAATAAGCTCTAAAAATATGCTGTACATTGGACCTATAGTCATCAATAACATAATGGTATTCTTAAATATTTGTTAAGAACGTAGATCTCATTTTAAGTGTTCTTAAACAGTGTCAGACTTTATTTTTCTGGGCTCCAAAATCACTGCAGATGGTGACTGCAGCCATGAAATTAAGAGACGCTTACTCCTTGGAAGGAAAGTTATGACCAAACTAGATACCATGTTCAAAAGCAGAGACATTACTTTGCCAACAAAGGTTCGTCTAGTCAAGGTTATGGTTTTCCCTGTGGTCATGTATGGATGTGAGAGTTGGACTGTGAAGAAGGCTGAGCGCTAAAGAATTGATGCTTTTGAACTGTGGTGTTGGAGAAGACTCTTGAGAGTCCCTTGGCCTGCAAGGAGATCCAACCAGTCCATTCTGAAGGAGATCAGCCCTGGGATGTCTTTGGAAGGAATGATGCTAAGGCTGAAACTCCAGTATTTTGGCCACCTCATGCGAAGAGTTGACTCACTGGAAAAGACTCTGATGCTGGGATGGATTGGGGACAAGAGGAGAAGGGGACGACATAGGATGAGATGGCTGGATGGCATCACTGACTCAGTGGACGTGAGTCTCAGTGAACTCTGGGAGTTGGTGATGGACAGGGAGGCCTGGCGTGCTGCAATTCATGGGGTCGCAAAGAGTCGGACGCGACTGAGCGACTGATCTGATCTAACCACAATAATTTTTAAAATCTTTCAGAAAAAAATAAACAATTAAGAATCAAATGCATTGACAAAAGAAGACTAATTGCTTAATATTTTTATCCTGTCATTTCTTGAGAGAAGATATCCTTTACAAATAGCAAACTAAGAATAGTTTGACTCTTGAAAATTCATATTTGTAGAAATAAGATGCTTGTTAAGAAGCATCTTTTCTATCTTTTGCACAGGGAAAAACTAGTTGATCATTCAGTCTTGGCTAATGCAATGATTTTATATTCTCATGTATTTTAGTGCATGTGGTATTGTTTGCTTATTCAGAAAACAATGTATATTCTACTTGAGTCTAACAGTTATTGAGTGCCTACTCAGTGTAGGCATTTTTAATGTATTTTAAAATTTAAATATGGTAAAAATTTACTCTTTTTGATATACATTTCCACGAGTATTGAGAAGTAAGTGGCTTTGATATACTAAATTATATAGTTCTCTTATTTCTCTCATGAGCATTTCACAGGTGAGGAAACTAAGGCATAGACAGGTTAAGCAATTGGTCCGAAGACATACAGTAGTAATTACCGGATTTGGGATTTGAACTTACATGTCTTAGTCACTAAAGTATAAGGACTTTGCTTATGATGAGACAGGTATCTAATAAAATCCCATTTTATTGAAAGATTTTTAAAAATATAACCGAAATAAAGAAATATATTTCACTTTGTAGTATACATTCTCCTTCTGCCTATATGTTGCATACTCAAAAAAAGTTTCACATAAAAACACTTGTCCTTAGGACTGGGAGTTTGGGATTAGCAGGTGCAAACTAGTATATATCAGATGGCTAAAAAGCAGGGTCCTACTGTATAGCAGGGAACTATATTCAATATCTTGTAATAAACCAAAATGGGGAAAATATGAAATATATATATGTATAACTGAGTCACTTTGCTGTATAGAATTAACACAACATTGTAAGACAAGCATACTTTAATAGAAATTTTTAAGAGACTTGTCCTTACTCTATGTAAAACTCTGTAATATATTCATTTTTTTTTTTCTGTTCTTTTTCCCTACAAAATTCTGGCTGAACTCTAAACTGTGTACATTTGTTTCAAAATTCACTAATGGTTTCATACCTTCAGTTTAGAAACCCAGCAAAATAAAGGACATATTAAGATACAGTATCCATAAATGAAGTTATAATGATTAGGGATGTCATTTATTAAGCATGTATTAAGCATTTATTAAGCATGTATTTGCCATGTATATGCCAAAATACTATCATCAAATTTATGTATAATATCATCAATTCTCCTGAAAAGTAATGCAGTCTTTTCTCACAGAAGAAGACAGGATGAGAAAAGCTTAAGAGATTTGTCTTACAGAGAGAGGACTAATCAAAGGTTCCTTCCACTCAGTTCAGTTCAGTTCAGTCAGTCAGTCATGTCCGACTCTTTGCGACCCCATGAATTGCAGCACGCCAGGCCTCCCTGTCCATCACCAACTCCCGGAGTTCACTCAAACTCACGTCCATTGAGTCAGTGATGCCATCCAGCCATCTCATCCTCTGTAGTCCTTTTCTCCTCCTGCCCCCAATCCCTCCCAGCATCAGACTCTTTTCCAATGAGTCAACTCTTCGCATGAGGTGGCCAAAGTACTGGAGTTTCAGCCTTAGCATCATTCCTTCCAAAGAACACCCAGGACTGATCTCTTTAGAATGGACTGGTTGGATCTCCTTGCAGTCCAAGGGACTCTCAAGAGTCTTCTCCAACACCACAGTTCAAAAGCATCAATTCTTCTGCGCTCAGCTTTCTTCACAGTCCAACTCTCGCATCCATACATGACCACTGGAAAAACCATAGCCTTGACTAGACGAACCTTTGTTGGCAAAGTAATGTCTCTGCTTTTGAATATGCTATCTAGGTTGGTCATAACTTTTCTTCCAAGGAGTAAGCGTCTCTTAATTTCATGGCTGCAGTCACTATCTGCACCGATTTTGGAGCCCAAAAAGATAAAGTCTGACACTGTTTCCCCATCTATTTCCCATGAAGTGATGGGACCAGATGCCATGATCTTCGTTTTCTGAATGTTGAGTTTTAAGCCAACTTTTTCACTCTCCTCTTTCACTTTCATCAAGAGGCTTTTTAGTTCCTCTTCACTTTCTGCCATAAGGGTGGTGTCATCTGCATATCTGAGGTTATTGATATTTCTCCCAGCAATCTTGATTCCAGCATGTGCTTCTTCCAGCCCAGCATTTCTCATGATGTACTCTGCATGTAAGTTAAATAAGCAGGGTGACAATATACAGCCTTGACGTACTCCTTTTCCTATTTGGAACCAGTCTGTTGTTCCATGTCCAGTTCTAACTGTTGCTTCCTGACCTGCATACAGGTTTCTCAAGAGGCAGGTCAGGTGGTCTGGTATTCCCATCTCTTTCAGAATTTTCCACAGTTTATTGGGATCCACACAGTCAAAGGCTTTGGCATAGTCAATAAAGCAGAAATAGATGTTTTTCTGGAACTCTCTTGCCTTTTCAATGATGCAGCGGATGTTGGCAATTTGATCTCTGGTTCCTCTGCCTTTTCTAAAACCAGCTTGTACATCTGGAAGTTCACAGTTCATGTATTGCTGAAGCCTGGCTTGGAGAATTTTGAGCATTACTTTACTAGCGTGTGAGATGAGTGCAATTGTGTGGTAGTTTGAGCATTCTTTGGCATTGCCTTTCTTTAGGATTGGAATGAAAACTGACCTTTTCCATTCCTGTGGCCACTGCTGAGTTTTCCAAATTTGCTGGCATATTGAGTGCAGCACTTTCACAGCAGCATCTTTCAGGATTTTTGGTCTACTCTAAAAATAGAAATGTATTATCATTCAGTTCAGTCACTCAGTCGTGTCCAATTCTTTGTGACCCCATGAACCATAGCATGCCAGGCCTCCCTGTCCATTCCCAACTCCCCAAGTTTACCCAAACTCATGTCCATTGAGTCAGTGATGCCATCCAAGAGGATGAGATGTCATCCTCTGTCGTCTCTTTCTCCTCCTGCCCTCAATCTTTCCCAACATCAGGGTCTTTTCAAATGAGTCAGCTGGCCAAGGTATTGGAGATTTAGCTTCAACATCAGTGCTTCCAATGAACACCCAGGACTCATTCTCCTTGAGGATGGACTGGTTGGATTTCCTTGCAGTACAAGGGACTCTCAAGAGTCTTCTCCAACACCACAGTTCAAAAGCATCAACTCTTCAGTGCTCAGCTTTTTTTGTCGTCCAACTCTCACATCTATACATGACTACTGGAAAAACAATAGCCTTGACTAGACGGACCTTTGTTGACAAAGTAATGTCTCTGCTTTTTAATATGCTGTCTAGGTTGGTGATAACTTTCCTTCCAGGAGTAAGCGTCTTTTAATTTAATGGCTGCAATCACCATCTACAGTGATTTTGGAGCCCCCAAAAATAAAGTCAGCTACTGTTTCCACTGTTTCCCCATCTACTTCCCATGAATTGATGGGACTGGATCCCATGATCTTAGTTTTCTGAATGTTGAGCTTTAAGCCAACTTTTTCACTCTCCTCTTTCACTTTCATCAAGAGGCTCTTTAGTTCTTCTTCCCTTTCTGCCATAAGGGTGGCGTCATCTGCATATCTGAGGTTATTGATATTTCTCCCAGAAATCTTGATTCTAGCTTGTGCTTCTTCCAGCCCAGCGTTGTTCATCATGTACTCTGCATGTAAATTAAATAGGAAGGGTGACAATATACAGCCTTGATGAATTCCTTTTCTTATTTGAAACCAGTCTGTTGTTCCATGTCCAGTTCTACCTGTTGCTTCCTGACCTGCATATAGGTTTCTCAAGAGGCAGGTCAGGTGGTCTGGTATTCCCATCTCTTTCAGAATTTTCCACAGTTTATTGTGATCCACACAGTCAAAGGCTTTGTCATAGTCAATAAAGCAGAAATAGAAGTTTTTCTGGAACTCTCATGCTTTTTCCATTATCCAGCGGATGTTGGCAATTTGTTCTCTGGTTCCTCTGCCTTTTCTAAAACCAGCTTGAACATCTGGAAGTTCACAATTCACATATTGCTGAAGCCTGGCTTGGAGAATTTTGAGCATTACTTTACTAGCATGTGCTGATGTGCTCAGTCGTGGCTGACTCTTTGCAAGCCCATGTACTAAAGCCTGCCAGGTTCCTCTGACCATGGAATTTTCCAGGCAAGAATACTGGAATGGGTTGCCTTTTCCTTCTCCATGTGAAGAATGTGAGATGAGCGCAATGTGCGGTAGTTTGAGCATTCTTTGGTCAAACAGGAGATGGCAAGAGTGAATGTCGACATTCTAGGAATCAGCGAACTAAAATGGACTGGAATGGATGAATTTACTCAGATGACTATTATATCCACTACTATCGGCAGGAATCCCTTAGAAGAAATGGAGTAGCCATCATAGTCAAGAAAAGAGTCTGAAATGCAGTACTTGGATGCAATCTCAAAAACGACAGAGTGATCTGTGTTCATTTCCAAGGCAAACCATTCAATATCATGGTAATCCAAGTCTATGCCCCAACCAATAATGCTGAAGAAGCTAAAATTGAATGGTTCTATGAAGACCTATGAGACCTTTTAGAACTAACACCCAAAAAAGATGTCTTTTTCATTATAGGGGACTGGAATGCAACAGTAGGAAGTCAAGAAACAGCTGGAGTAACAGGCAAATTTGGCCTTGGAATATGGAATAAAGCAGGGCAAAGGCTAATAGAGTTTTGCCAAGAGAACACACTGGTCATAGCAAACACCTTCTTCCAACAATACAAGAGAAAACTCTACACATGGACATCACCAGATGGTCAACACCAAAATCAGATTGATTATATTCTTTGCAGCCAAAGATGGAGAAGCTCTATACAGTCAGCAAAAACAAGACCGGGAGCTGACTGTGGCTCAGATCATGAACTCCTCATTGCAAAATTCAGACTTAAATTGAAGAAGTGGGGAAAACCACTAGACCATTCAGGTATGACCTAAATCAAATCCCTTATGATTATACAGTGGAAGTGAGAAAGAGGTTTAAGGGACTAGATCTGACAGAGTGCCTGATGAATTATGGACGGAGTTTTGTGACATTGTGGTATCATTAAACAATGAAATCCATTTTTAAAAAAATATGTGGATCTGTGTTTCCCTAGCGAATGCTTATGAAAAGGTCGTATCTAATTCACTGCTACCCAGTAGTTTTTAAAAACCTAATCTGCAAGAAACTATATGAAAGAATGTGGAAGAATAGTCTATGCATTCTTCTAGAACATACTTACTATTGAGTCCAATATTGCTGTAAATTTTACACAATCCTCATTTAATCTGCAGAAAGACCTGAAGCGGTAGGTGCTATAGTATTACCAGCCCCTTCACTTTATTAATGAGGAAACAGAGGCACAGGAATTTGTCACATTCCTAGTAAGCAGCAGAGTGGGTTTCCAGGCTAGGCAGCCTTAACTTTTCATTGTGCTGTATCTCTCATGTTTAACCTACACTGAATTATGATATCCACCTCCTCCCTTCTCTCTCACAGTATTGTTTTTGTGCATTTAGCTTAAATGTGATGTCATCAGCCTATGTTACAGTTGATTGAAATCCCATATAAGGAACAACACAGTCATTCTCAGCCTGGTCATTGTTTATCATGTTGCTTGTGAGGACCCAGGACAAATTTCTGTCCAGTCACTCTATCAGAAAGATTCTACTTACCTTTATTTAACCATTGGTTGGTTTTTATCTTATAGTTACTGTGAAATGTGAAACTGAGCAGTAATTCCTTATTGTGTTGACTATAACACAACTTATACTCAGGGACATAATTCCTGTCTCCATTTCTTCTGTTCCAACAGTTCATTGATGCTTGCTTACTTTATTTGGTAAAACTTGGTATAAGTTGTTTTGAAACAAAATGAGAATATATAAACATGTCTTATGTCATATTTATGAGTTATTATTGACCAATGGCACCCCACTCCAGTACTCTTGCCTGGAAAATCCCATGGATGGAGGACCCTGGTGGGCCGCAGTCCATGGGGTCACTAAGAGTCGGACATGACTGTGACTTCACTTTCACTTTTCACTTTCATGCATTGGAGAAGGAAATAGCAACCCACTCCAGTGTTCTTGCCTGGAGAATCCCAGGGACGGGGCAGCCTAGTGGGCTGCCGTCTATGGGATCACACAGAGTTGGACACAACTGAAGAGACTTAGCAGCAGCAGCAGCAGCATTGACCTTCATCAGTTTAGTTCAGTTGCTCAGTCGTGTCCGACTCTTTTTGACCCCATGAACCACAGCATGCCAGGCCTCCCTGTCCATCACCAACTCCCAGAGTCCACCCAAACCCATGTCCATTGTGTCAGTGATGCCATCCAACCATCTCATCTTCTGTTGTCCCCTTCTCCTCCTGTCCTCAATCTTTCCCAGCATCAGGGTCTTTTCAAATGAGTCAGCTTTCTGCATCAGGTGGCCAAAATATTGGAGTTTAAGCTTCAACATTAGTCCCTTCAATGAACACCCAGGACTGATCTCCTTTAGATGGACTGGTTGGATCTCCTTGCAGTCCAAGGGACTCTCAAGAGTCTTTTCCAACACCACAGTTCAAAAGCATCAATTCTTCAGTGCTCAGCTTTCTTTATAGTCCAATTCTCACATCCATACATGACTACTGGAAAAACCATAGCCTTGACTAGACGGACCTTTGTTGGCAAAGTAATGTCTCTGCTTTTGAATATGCTGTCTAGGTTAGTCAAAACTTTCCTTCCAAGGAGCAAGCGTCTTTTAATTTCATGGCTGCAATCACCATCTGCAGTGATTTTGGAGCCCAGAAAAATAAAGTCAGCCACTGTTTCCCCATCTTTTTGCCATGAAGTGATGGGACCGGATGCCATTATCTTTGTTTTCTGAATGTTGAGCTTTAAGCCAACTTTTTCACTCTCCTGTTTAACTTTCATCAAGAGGCTATTTAGTTCTTCTTCACTTTCTGCCATAAGGGTGGTGTCATCTTCATACAGATGAAGAAATTGATTCCAGGAGACATTTGAATAAAGTACTCAAGTCTGGGGATTTCCCTGGTGATCCAGTGGCTAAGACTTCACACTCCCAGTGCAGGAGGCCCAGTTCGATCAGGGAACTAGATCCCACATGCTGCAACTAAGACCAGCACAGTCAAATAAATTTGTTTTAAGTACTCAAGTCTGTAGCACATGGTTTAGCCCTTAGTATTATGCTGACATGTTTCTCACCTGGTTTTCCTCAGGCTGCAGAGTTTGTGTGAAGAAATACATCATAATTACAGTAGTAATCCTAGATTCAGCTAAATTGTGTGACCTTATACAATTCATGTTATCTCTCTGGGCTTCTGTTTCCTCTTCTATAAAATGAAAATAATATGTGTACCATTTTGGTTGGTTGAGCACAGAGAAAAGAGTGATTTATATCATGTACTTAGAATAGTTCCCAAGACATGCGTAATATAGATCATCACCTTTACCATCACCATCTCCTCCATCTCTTACTCGTTCTGTTCCTCCTTGGCTCTTGCCCCTGTTGTTATGGAAGACTTCCAGTTCCTCTCAAAGCATCAGTTCTTTTTCTAAGGGTTCCCAGTGAGGTCTCACGGGGCTCGCTGTCAGTTTTCTCAGGTGTTTCCCCTCCAGCTTACTATCTTGTTCCCACTTTCATCAGCACCACTTGAGGGTTTCCCACCCCAGCTGTTTTGTGCAGCTACTGACCTTGGTGCCTAACATGCTTTGCCAGTACTGAACAGCATGCAAATCTTTAATGTGTACTATCCCTTGAGGTTCTAAGACTTTGCTTCTGCATCACAACCATGCCAGATCTGATCATCTAAGCTCTGATGCAGCGTTCCTTCTGCTCTGAGTATCCTTTATCCTCTCTCTCTATGGAATTGAACATATGTCCCTGGGACTAAGTCAAAACCAGTATCCTGAACACACACACCACTCTGCCTTCTCCACCCCCTTGCCCTCGCTCCTCCTCCACGCAGCAGCCCCTCCCTTGCCCTCCTTCTGTCAACACCCATCCCTACTAGGTCACCAACCACATATGAACCCCAGCTTGGGATCAACTGATGCCCTCCTACAGATCACTGTTTCCTGTGTTGACATGTGCTCCCCAGTTGGGTCTCAAATGAGTTGAGATTAGAGAGCATATCTGAGAATTCCTCACCTTCACTACACTTAGTTCAGGACTAAAAGCAGAGACAGTTTTCAGAAACAGTTGTTGGTTGGCTGATTAATTGGCATTGGTCTCAATCACTTCTGGCAAGACCAGAATAAGAAAGCTTTTGGGGGAGGGAAGCATTCATTACCTCAGGTAGAGTGACTGAGCACCCCAATTTGTTCAAGAAACACAAACATCTCCATGTTAGCACTGAAAGGTCCTATGTCCCACGACACCCCTTGGTCCTGGGCAAACTGAGATGATTGGTCACTTAGCACGAGGATCCCTGAGTTCAAACTATGCCCTTTAGGGACTTCCCTGGTAGTCCAGAAGCTAAGAGTCCAAGCTTCCAATGCAGGAGGCCCAGGTTTGATCCCTGGTCAGGGAACTAGATCCCACATGCTGTAACCAAGACTGACACAGCCAAATAAATAAATAAAAATAAATCTTAAAAATGTCCCCTTTACACTCCAAACCAGATACCAGTCCTCTCATTCCCACATCATGAGTCTGCCCCTACATCCCTGGACACATACACACATAGTTTCACTCACTCATATGAGTCATACACCATTATCTGTCCCCTGCTCTCCTAGCTTATATCCTGTCATATAAATTAGTGGTCCACAATTGCTTCAGACTTTACCAACCAAATGAAAATATATCTTTCATCTCAGTCTCTCCTCTCAGCTTTGTGACCTTCCCAGTTACCCCTCTGTGACCTTAACTTTTCTCCCATTAGCAGAGGGCTGGGGTAGAAACACAGGACTGTCAATTCCAAGAAGCTGGATTTCATACCCTGCTGGCTGCTGCCTTCTGAATCTTCATGGAATGATCAGGACCTAATGCATCCTTATATATTTGGTTGTCATTCTTAGGAAGTGACAGCTGAGGAGAATCCCTGGGACGGGAGCTCCTGACACCTTATCTCCCCACAGCCTTAATTGCTCTTTTCACACTGGTATCCTCAACCCTGCCACCAGCACTTGGGTCCGGCACAGCCTCACCATCTGCTCATGTGACACCAACATTATGGCCACCCTCCAGGCCTCCCTAGCTGAGGCTGGAGAAGGCAGCGCAGACAGCAAGGGTGCCAGCTGGCACGAGTGACACAAACCTAGACAGTGATGACTGTGGCCCAGGATAGGGAGGAGGAAGAGAGGATGCTGACAGCTAATTGTGTGTCATCCATGCTGTGAGTGTGCCCATGGAAGCAGAATCAATGTGCTTCTCCTGTTCCTGCACTTCTTTTTAATACATGGTCATGAGAGAAAGCTGGATTCCCTGGTGGCTCAGACGGTAAAGATCTGCCTACAATGTGGGAGACCTGGGTTCGATCCCTAGGTCAGGAAGATCCCCTGGAGAAGTATTCTTGCCTGGAAAATCCCATGGATGGAGGAGCCTCGTAGGCTACAGTCCATGGGGTCACAAAGAGTCAGACATGACTGAGTGACTTCATTTTCACTTTCTTTCACAAGAGAACGTTCAATAGAAAAGAAGCCTGTGCTCATGGTAAAGAATCTGCCTGCAATGCAGGAGATCTGGGTTTGATCTCTGGGTTGGGAAGATCCCCTGGAGGAGGGCATGGCAAACCACTCCAATATCCTTGCCTGGGGAAACCCATAGACAAAGGAACCTGGCAGGCTACAGTCCATAGGGTTGCACAGAGTCAGACATGACTGAAGTGACCTAACATGCACACACATACATTATATATGTATAATGTATATGTATAATAATGTATACATATATGTGTATATATATGTATGGTTATATATATATATATACACAAATATACATATAGGTCATTTGTATATAGACCATATATATATATGTATACACACACACACACACACACAATTTTGCTATCATTTACTTCCCTTTACCTTTTTCTCTTTTAAATGGAAGTGGTAGCACAAATGCACCTAATAAAATATAATATTCCTCCTCAATAGAGGAAGCTAGATGCAATTTATTTATTTTTGTTTTATCGAAAAGCCCCCATTGATCTGCCTGTTCTCCAAGCACATTTCTCCTAAGGACTAATGAAGCTGAGAGAGAGAAAATGTGTTTCCTGCCACATGGATAAGATAAACAGAAATCAAATCATGCCTGTACAGAAAACAGCAACAGTGGCAGAGCCCCCAAACTGTTGGAATCCTAGTGTTAGCTCCAAAACATTCAGGTCAGCTTGCTAGCTTTTTTCCCATCCAGTCAATCCAACTGAGCAGTGCAATAAAAGAGAAATGGAAACATCATGGCCTTGACTTTATAAACTAGCTGCCAGCAAGAGCACCATTCAGTGGGACAGCTTGGGAGCACCTATTTCTCATTCTTATAGGAAACATCTGTATCCAAGTTTGTGTTAAAGAGGAAAGAAATAAAATGCTTGAAACATTAGAGATGGTGGCAGGAGCACTGGTTATTTACACATGCCAGTAAACAACTTCAGGCACCAAGAAACACTCACAAATCTAGAGATTACTGGATGGTCAGAAGTTGTGACAGAAAGTCCACTGGGGAGGAAGGTAGCAAATGTCAGATAATGGAATATAATCCTTGTAGAGCCAGAAACAAGCTGTGTGCGAGAGTGATTGGAAAGTACGATTTGGAGCCTACAGACCCTTATAGCCGGAGAAGGCAATGGCACCCCACTCCAGCACTCTTGCCTGGAAAATCCCATGGACGAAGGAGCCTGGTAGGTTGCAGTCCATGGGGTCGCTAGGAGTAGGACACGACTGAGCAACTTCACTTTCACTTTTCACTCTCATGCATTGGAGAAGGAAATGGCAACCCACTCCAGTGTTCTTGCCTGGAGAATCCCAGGGACGGGGGAGCCTGGTGGGCTGACGTCTATGGGGTCCCACAGAGTCGGACACGACTGAAGTGACTCAGCAGCAGTAGCAGCAGCAGCAGCAGACCTTTATAGCAGGATGGTTAGGAGTTTGTACTTTGAACTCAGTGCAGCCAGAGATAATTCAAGGCTCCTGAACCAAAGAGGAAAGGCATTGAGTTAGAGAAAATGGAAAACTGGGGAAGATTCTTAACCCAAATGACCCTTAAAGACAATGAGGAGGAGGAATCGCAGAGCTTACTTTCCAGAAGCAGAGACTGCGCCTGGTGTGAAAGAGTGGGTAGAGTGCGAGGCTCTGCTCTGGTGTTGTAGCGAAAGAAATGGACATGAACGTGGATAAAGATGACAAACAGTGCCTCTCTGCATGAGAGCTGAGCCACCCTGCCTCCCCCATAACCTGTATAGGAGGTGATTTCCACTCCATGACAGGTGTTTTGCCCCCCTGGAGATCAGAAAATGTGGGTTTCTTGTCCTGGGTCTAACACTAACTAGCTATGTGACCTTGGGCTAGTCACTCCAGGGCTGGAATAAAAACTGGAGACTAAACCCTCAAAGATTATACTTCTTCCTCCCTGCCCCTTATGTACTTCCACACATAAACAATTTTTAAGCCATAAAAGACACACTACCAAGTTCTAATTTCTCCCAAAATGATTACTTTGATACTTTTAAACAAATCAACATGTTAAAATACTTTTTCTCCATTTCAGTTTCCTAGCTTTGCTGATTGTCAACGTAAGCACGTGTTTGGTTTACTTATTGGATAATCCAGCAGTAGTTAGTTCTCCTTGCTGGGCCTCTGTTTTCTCATCTATGCAATAAAGGTTTCAGATGGGAAAACTTACAAGGTCTTTTCCAGCTTAATTTTCCATAATTTTATCATCTCAAAGACCTCTTTTCTGTCTACCTTTATCACCATCTCATCTTACCATTTTGGTGTTTCTATTGTGAATGAGGAAAATAATGGTGTTTCCATACTCCCCCAACTCCTCACACCTATTAGAGGCTTCATCTAAACCTCCATGAGTATCTGGGACATGTCTGAGCTAAACAAAAGGATAAAACTGTGCCCCTTTTTGTGTCCAAACCTTATGAAGTACATATAGAATAAGATGTCATCATCAGCAAAGCCCTTTATTGACTGGTAGAAAACCTTTATTAAAGGTAGAAAGCCTTACCTTTATTTTTGGAATAAAGGTAATATCTTTTTGGAAAAGGATAAGCGTTATGACCGATATAGGATACCTGTACGATGTTCTTATCCATGCCATTAATTTAGGGTGTGGTTCTGAAAATTTCCCTTAACCTTTCTAGGCTTTAGCTTTCCTGATCATTCATTCATTTGCGCATTCGTTCATCATTTACCTGCCTCTAATACTTTATAATAAGGTAAGTTTATCTCTAATATTTTCTGAAATTTTCCATGAGCAGATCTCATGCTACATCTGGCCAATTCACATGCCACTGTCCTTTGACTTTTCACCTCTGTCCTGAATGGCAGCATCGCCTTGGTTCCCACACATCCTCTGGGAAGGGCGGGGGGTGGGGGGCAGCAGAAGCTGGGTCTCTCTACAAGCAATGCTGTGGTCTGCTTCTCAGATGGGAGCTGTTCTTATTTGCTGGAAGGTTTATATAACAGATGTTACAAGGCAGTCAAGTAAGCACACACTCCCTGAGCCCGGCGCACGTGGAGCCAGACACGCAGACACTGCCAGTACCAGTACAAGGAGAGCTGCCGGGTGATGGAGGGAGTATGCTCTGAGGGGCGGGCACAGCTCCGAAGCCCTGCTAATGTCTCTGTGTGGCCATGCTGTATTTTCAGCTTGTCATCATGGCTGGGACAGTGCTGCTTGCCTACTACTTCGAATGCACTGACACTTTTCAGGTGCATATCCAAGGATTCTTCTGTCAGGACGGAGACTTAATGAAGCCTTACCCGGGGACAGAGGAGGAAAGCTTCATCACCCCTCTGCTGCTCTACTGTGTGCTGGCGGCCACCCCAACTGCTATTGTAAGTACAGAAAGAGATCTCCCTCTTTCCTGTTGGGTCCTAAACAACATTTTCTGTCTGCCTTTCTCCTCTTTCCTCTCTTCCTGGGCATACAGCAGCAGCCTTATTAGATGTGTCCTTTTCCAGTCCAAACAGAGTGAGTAGAGCCCTGCATAAAATCTCATCTAAGTAGGCCTTGTCTTTTACAGGTGGCTTTTGCTTTTCAGTGCCTGAATTGAAATATATATAATTTTTAAAGTATGTCTGAATATGTAAGTCAATAGTCATGAGTGGCTGTCATGTTAAGTATAGCATTTGTGCTCTTGAAAAAAACACAAGTATGGTGTGCGTTGTGTGTATTCAGAAGAGGTTGTGAATGTAAACGCTGGCCTTGATATAAAGATTCACGTCAGATTGGAACAGAATCCCCCACAGCCTGCATCTCCTGTTCTTCTGACTGAACTTCCAGAGAGGCCGGAGATGAGAGAAATCACTTGACCTGATTTGCTGTGATTTATTCTGGGCAGCTCTGGCTCTGCTCACATTGCATGACATTCAATTAAGTTGCAACTTGACCTTCATTGATTGCACTCTTCTCTCTCATAAGGGGGAAAAAAAAAATTGGCCCAATAGTCCTCTAGGGAGACTATTTCAAAAGCATAAAACTCACAGATCTGTATTGTCTAGTAAAGTGATCTAACACTTAGACATCTTAATTTTAACTTAAAAAATGACTTTGTATTTTAAAATAAACGTTTCTTTGTACATGCTATGGGGTCAGATTAGTTGGGATGTGACCTCAGTTATCATTTGCCCCTTTTTTCTTCCAAAGCTTCCTCCCCCTCAACTCTCCCCTCCTCTCCTACCCTTTCTCCCTCATCCCCCACTCCCATCTCTTTGGGACAATAATAAAAATAGCCACTGGCATGCAGAGGAGTGTACTGATTACTCAGATGTTCAGTTCAAGTCTAGTTTTCTGTACAAATGTTTCCCTTGCTTTAAGATGAGACATGGAATCGAATTTAGAGGAGAATATGCACATAATGAGTACTTCAAGTTCATTTTTATCATTAATTCTAGGCTTGACAAGCTCCCCCTTAAATGATAAAGCTGCAGTAGGAATTAAGATCAGCTGTGATAAAACATGGTCTCTCATGGTGGTGAAAAACACAAGCTTTGCAGTCCAACCTACAGGACATCCTGTCTGTGTGACTCCGGGCAAGTCACTGTCCTGTTCCCTCCCACTCTGCCCCCTCAAAGTGGGGATAATGTGACTGCCTAGTTCACAGAGTTATCAAGACTTAAGATGCTTCGTACAAATACTTGGCATAGTGTCTAGCATGCACTAACTGGTTAGAAGTAGGGGAAACAAAGAAAAACTGGAAACTGATCTTCACCTTCTTCAGGATCACAGATGAACTTCCTCTCCCTGCAGAGGAGACTCCACTGAGACCCTAGTGACACCTCCTGTTTAGCAATTTCACTGAGGCCCTGGTGACATCTCCTGTTTAGAGATTCCACTGAGACCCTAGTGACACCCCCTGTTTAGAGTGATAGGGGATGTGCCCCTCTTAACTTTCCTTTCTCACCAGCCCAAGAACTACGAGAAAGCATAAAAGACCCACTTCCAGGCATCTCAAAAGAAGATACAATTCGCTCCCCAGGTAAAGCCTAGAGGCCACATTGGGTTCTATCTGGAATGACTTAATGGTGGCTCTACCCAGAGGCACTGGGCTTAGCTGGAATCAGGTCCTGGTTCCTTCCTGTCCCATGAACATACCATTTTCTCATGTTCTCAGACTAAAATCCCTGAGAGATCCATTGACTTACTAACATTTACCTATCTTCTTGCTAGTCCCAGGAAATAGCATTACCTGGGGTCTCCTGCAATTACTTTTTGTAATTATAGAGACATTTTTCCTTTAAAAAAAGAAAGAGAAAAACTGAGGAAAGCAAAGGAAGCAGATCAATAAAAATTATGAACAAATCAATGAATCAGAAAACAATAGGATTGATAACTAAAATGTACAATCCCCTTGTTCTAACAGAAGAAAGACAGAAGTAAAAAAAAGAAAAAAATACATAAGCAAAAATATATAAATGTTTAAAAGTCTGTACTATAGTTTTGTTAAAATTGTAGATTCAGGTCTTTGCCAATACATGCTTACCTCTCAATAAAACTGATAACATTCTATGAAAATATAACTTCTTAACAATGCCTTTAATAGAAGTAGAAAATTGAATAGATAACAATAGAGAAAATTTTAAACTGTCTAAAATTTATCTCATATCATTGAAGACACATAACTATTATATAAATTCCTTCAAAATTTCAAGGCATAAAAAATCAGTAACTATAAAACTGTTCCAGAGCCTTAAAATAAGCGGAAAGCTTTTCAATGCACATTATAAAGCAAGAAAAATAGGGATTTCAAACACTTAGAAAGTCTATATACACATCCACAAAAGCATTAGGAATGTTAATTGCAAGCAGATGGAAGAGGACTGATAAATTTGTCTACCTGAAAAATAAGCGTTTCTACCAAAATTAAAAGTACATAAAGACCGCAAAAATATTTGCAGAATACGAGACTCCCATGTAAATATTCTTACTACTTAAAAAGATGAGTTTCCCAAAATAAAAATGGGTAAGTACAAAAATAGGACAATTAAGGACAAAAATAGACAATTAACAAAATAAATTGTATGCACATAAACATTTCTAAACTCATGAATTATCACAGGAAAGTAGTTTTTTATAGTCCAGAATTTTCCCCATGTAAAATTGGCAAGTGCTTTAAAGAAGTATAACCTGTGTTGTTAAAGGTACAGATACTTTCATACAATTTGAGTCAAAATGTAAACTGAGGGGCTTCCCTGGTAGCTCAGTGGTGGGGAATCCACCTGCCAATGTAGGCGACACTGGTTTCATGCCTGATCCGGGAAGATACCACACACCATGGAGCAGCGAGGCCCTTGCGCCACCATCATTGAGCCTGCGCTCTAGAGCCCAGGAGCCACCGCTTCTGAGCCCAGGTACCCTAGAGCCATGCTACACAACAAGAGCAGCCTCTGCAATGAGAATTCCATGCACCACAACAAAGAGTAGTTCCCCACAACTAGAGAAAGTCTGTGCAAAGCAATGAAGACCCAGTGCAGCCAAAAATAAATAAATAATATATTTAAAGAAACTGGCCATTAAAAAAATGTAAACTGACATTTTCTTTTTGAAGGGCAGCTGGTCAAAGATGTACTAAGAGTTTTATAAACTTTGAACCCATTAATTCCATTCCTTGAATTTATGTTAAGGAGATAACCAGAGTAGGGATGTTCAGTCAGCTTTAAGAGTAGGATACTTGGTGGTAGCTAAATACACAGAACTAGAGGATTGTCCAAACTCATTATGAGGCCGTGATATTTCTGAAACACCTCTAAGAGAAATGAAGCATGCTTCTGATTTAATGAAGAGATTTTTATGAGGGCTAAAAAATTGTATCTAGTATCAGAGGTAAAAACTTTTTCCCTTCTATAAGAGAATATGAGATTCTCTTAGTTTTCTAGCTCCGTTTCTCCAGAAAAAGAGGGTATGTATCAGCTATGTTGCTAGGCAGAATTAACCCCTGATTGGTGAATTGCCCCTGGACTCAGAGAACTGAGATTACCCAAGATGGTGCCATGCTATGATTTCCCAGTGCAAGTGACTCTGGAAACTTGGAAGCTATGTCTGTGGAACTGCTGCACCATTTATTGGCTCTGATGGGACACGAGAAGTCTTGTAAGCCAAGGTAGCTCCTGCATCCTCTGATGTGTCTATGGTCTCCTTGCACCTGAGCTGCACTGGCTCACTGCAAGGAAACAGGATGAAGAGGAGCAAGTGATGCTACCCAGTTGGCAAGCTCTAGTTCCTCCCAAGTGGACCAGTGCCAAATGAGACATGTGGTTGTCTGTGGCTCTGAATATTTAACAGACCCTAAGAAGACACTGTATGTGTGTTACAAGTATAGTCCCAAATTTATAATTATACATAAAAAAACTGGCAAGAAACTAAAATGTACAGCTATTATCTCTGAGTGCTAATGGAACAGTTATTTTTTTCTTCTGTTATACAATTAAATTCTACATCAATGCGGTATTTTCAAACTGAAAGATATTTTTAAAACATTCTGATTCTTCTGGCATAATTATGAAATGACCAATCTTTAGTAAGATTTAAACAGCAATTCTAATAAACAAAAACACATATGACCAAAAAAACAAAAATAAAACAACTTTATGAGGAATTTCTCTTCTCTCTGGGCAAAAATGATAGATTTCATTCTAAGATTTTCAGCTGAAATTCTTTTCAAACCATGAATTCTGATCATATTCCTTTTCCCCCAAATGATATGAACATGTGGTCAAATGCTGTGATGGAAAGCCAACGGAGTATGGCCACTGGACAGTGAATTGAATTTTAAGGATCTAGAGTTCTACTCTCGTTTTCAAGTATGGAGCTCTGATTTGGACATTCCATTCCTTTTCTTCTTGGGGAGAAAAGTGTGACCAATAATGATGGTGGGCCTTCAAAGATAGTTGCCGAGGAATATTCCATAAATGAAGATGGCAAGAATAACTCCTTTTAATTTTCTTGTATTCTGCAGTCCTTGCCTAATTTATCCTCATAGCATACTGGAGAAATAGAAAAGAGATATCTCAAAGAGCATAGAGAAAGTGTATGGTCCAGTTTCCTTCCTTTTTGACTCTGTGAGTTCATTTAGGAAGACAGTCATTAGCTATGTTACTTGTGACTCAGCTATGTTAAATGATTTGCTGAAGGCTGCAGCTAGTTCTCTATGTGACTGGACAGTAACCCACCCATTTGGTTCTATTTTTATTTTCCTCTCAAATGAGGAGCATTGCTAGGACCCGGCACTGATTACAGCTGATGGGTTAATGGCAGAGAGTCCAGTGGCCTTGAAACCCTGCTGTGGTGCTTGATCTTCCCCCGAAACCTGAAAATAAGTGAGCAGCTGCAGGACAGAGAGTGGACCTCTCCTGATGCTCAGGGACATCTCCTGGGAGCAGGGAGCCGTATTCACTTCTGTCCCTCTTGGAGAGGTACGGCATATCTGAGAGCAGTCTGTATCAGGCCACCTGAACACAGATCCCAAGTGCCGAACTCAGCACACCCCTACCCCCCGAGTGTGCATCCTTCATCCTCATGCTGCAGAGTCACCCTGTCTCAGGTCTGCTCTGTCAAGAGAAGGAGGGATGTCAGTTATGGCTTTCCATCCCAGTAATTGTGTAACCTCTGATAAGGCCTGTTCCCTTTGTGGGTTGGATTTCTCATCTGTAAAAGGTAGGCTTGGGCTAAATGATCTCCAAGGTCTTTCTGGTTCTAATACTCCTTAAGAGCTGAACCTTATAATTGGAAGGCTCCAAATGTCAGATTCCCAACTCCTTAGTCTCTCTTGACTTTCTTTCTGGAGTTTAATTTGTGCCTGGCCAAGGGTTACACAGAATGGCACAGCCTGTGTGTGTTTGTGTGTGTGTGTGTGCAGGGTTTCTCAGAATGGTACAGTATGTGTTTACTCCTTTTTAAGCCATTTCCTATTTTCCCTGGAGTAGAAAGAAGGCAGGGCTACTCTGGTGACTCAGTGGTAAAGAGTCCTCCTGCCAATGCAGGAGACATGGGTTCAAATCCTAGGTCGAGAAGATCTGCTGGAGAAGGAAATGACAACCCACTCCACAGTATTCTTGCTTGGGGAATGCTGGACAGAGGAACCTGGTGGGCTACAGTTCATGGGATCACAAAAGAGTCGGACATGACTTAGAGACTAAACAACAAATGATAACAACAAAGAAAGAAGGCAGGACTCCTCAGGGGTGACATGTGACACAAACTAATGGCAGTTCTCTAAGAAGGCACCTCAACCTGGACTCATCCGTGGTGTTCTGTGTATTCTGTGGTTGATGTGCTAGAGGACAAGCTAACGCCCTGCACTGCCGTATGTCTCTGAGGATGGGCGCTAATTGCAGGGATGCACAAGAAAAGGCACGAGGGAAAGGACTCTGCTGTGGGTTTGATCTGTCACTTCCTATTTCTCCTTCTGTGCTTCGCTGTCAGAAAGGATCAGCATCATGTGGAGGCAAGGCCACATGGGAGCAACCATGCAGGGACTTAGGAAAGGTTAGAGCTTGGAGTATTTATTGTGTCCAGAACCATTTAGCCAAAAGTGTTGGCCCAGGCTTCCAGGAAATCTGCAGGGTGTGTTCTGACCAACGTGGAAACCCTGGCTCACAACTGCCTCAGGCCCCTTGAATAAACTCACAGACTCAAAGGCAGAGAGCCTTTTTGGATAAGAGGATTTAACTCGGTGGAGAATCTGATTTACCCATATTGTATCTCAGCCCCAGCTCCACAGGGCATGAGAAAATAGCTAGTAAACCTTTACTGGCCTCACAACAAAGTGACGGGAGTACTTAGAATTGAAACAGCAGAACGTCTGACGCCCAGCCCAGGAGAATCGACACAGCTCATGGTCTGCATGCAAGCGTGCACATGAGCATACATGCACAAGACTCTGCGAGAATTTCCTAGGAAAGGAAGACACAAGCGTCATTTGATAGAAAGGCCCAATCTAGAGGAAACTGTGACTCTTTATTTGGGGGGTTTCTAGGCCAGAAGCTCTGAGAGTGAATACAAAAGCTCAAAGCACAGCATGGATCAGAGAGTGGGCCCTGGGTAAAGGCACATCTGCTGCCTGGCTGATGAGGACCGCAGCTGCAGCAGCAGAGGAGACAGGGTCGGCGCCTGAGTGCCTTGTCATCTGCCTCTTCCCAGCTCTGAACAGCCTCAGCTATTGAAACCCCTTTTAATACTTCATCATTCACACCTTTTTCCTTTTGTACGTCATCACATGATTTCCTTTTTTTTTTTTCTTAATAAGAAGCCGGTGCTGTTTTTTCATTTTATTTTGGCCCAACAATGCAACATGTGGGATCCTAGTTCCCTGACTAGGGATCGAACCCATGTTCCCTGCAGTGGAAACGTGAAGTCTGAACCACTGAACCACCAGGGAAGTCCCTGTATTTATTTATCTCTACTGTGAATACATTTTCTTTATTGCAAATGTACTTAATCATTACAATTTACATTCCCCCCCCCCCCCCCCGGGAAAGAGTTATAAATATCCTCATTAACTGCTGTGGATTTTTTCAAAACCTTGAAGAAGAATATCCATTTCCCTATTTACTATCCATGTGATGGATGAGTGCTCCAAATTCCTTTATGGACTGTTTTTTACCTGACATCATCTGACAGCGAGATGTCCTTACACCTTTGAGATGTTCCTTACCACCTTTACAATGCTTCTTTTAATGACTGATGATTAGATGATTGTGTTAGGAGTTTTGATAATTTGTTTCTTGAAAAGACTCTCATTTGCCTAAAATTATGTGATGATGAGTTTACTTGGTGATCACAATGCATTTTACTTTTTACTGAGAGCAGTATTTTAGCTAAATCATTTTAAATTCCCATTTCTCTTATATCCACTGTTCAGAAAGGGGAAAAAAAAAAGTTCAAGAGAACACCCTGCTTTGGCAAGGTAGTGTGCCACCTTGGTGCTACACTTCATAGCAAGTGTCGATTTCAGAGCCTTCTGAATGGGTAGGTGCTGCCCCTGGATTAAGACCAGTAAGTGAAAAGTGACAGGGAAAGGCACTCAGTCATGTCCAACTCATTGCAACCCCATGGACTATACAGTCCATGGAAATCTCTAGGCCGGAATACTGAAGTGGGTAGCCATTCCTTTCTCCAGGGGAATCTTCCCAACCCAGGGATCAAACCCAGGTCTCCCACATTCCAGGTGGATTCTTTACTAGCTGAGCCACACAGAAAGCAGTAATGACGACTCTCCAATCCACAAAACACTTATTATCTGAGTTGCTGGATAATTTCCAAAGCCATCATCCAAATAGCCTTGATTCTATCGAAGCCTTCAGCTTTGAAAGGCATAGAAATGTCTACAGCTGAATTCCTTTATTTACACTCAAGTGTGATAAAGCAGACGTCAAGAGGTCTTGAACCAAGCATAGCTCAGCGGGCCAGAAGACTAGAATCCTCTCTGCAGATCTGAGGTGTCACTGGTACTCATCAGGAAAGATTAAACAGAACATGAAGGTGCTGGGCAGCATGGTCGGTATGCTTAAAATCCCCTGGGTCACTTTTAAACAAGATCTACAGGAAAAACCCTGGGCCTCAGACAGTAAAGAATCTGCCTGCAATGCAGGAGACCCAGGTTCGATCCCTGGGCCTGGAAGATCCTCTGGAGAAGGGCATGGAAACCCACTCCAGTATTCTTGCCTGGACAATCTCATGGACAGAGGAAGCTGGTGATCTATCAGTCCATGGGGTCGCAAAGAGTCAGACACAACTGAGCGACTAACACGTGTGAATACACAACACACACAGCAAAAACCATGCCTGCCTTTCTCAGAAATGCTCGCGAGTAAAGAGGCCTCCCAAGGAGGATACTGGAAGCATCTACAACTCCTTGGGACTGAAAGCTCTGCAGCTACTTAGACACTGTTATTAAGAAGTGTGCAGAGAACCCTCTTCTCTTCCTCAGAGCATGCTACGTGCGCACCCAGGGAGGGGCTGCCAGCCTCTGCTGTCCTTTAGAAACACAGGTGACAGGTCTCAGGCAGTGTGATGACTCTGGAGGAGGCTGTGTCCACTTTGCTCCAAGGGAAGATTATTTCATGATGGCAAAGCCCTGTGGGGTTTGAAAAGTGAATGAAGGCTGGAGGGAGAATTACTGTTAGAAACTATGCTGGCCCTGGAGAGCTTAACCAACAGGAGACTGAAGCCCAATTATGTGATATCAGTTCCCTTAATCAGCCCTATCTTGTCAGTTTTTATCATAAAAACAAAGATCTTGGAAGAACAACTTAAAGGTCTCCTACAGAGCTCCCCAGCCTCCAGGATCTAATGCCTGATGATCTGAGGTGGAGCTGGTCTAATAGTAATAGAAATGAGGCACACGATAGATGCGATGCATTTGAGCCATCCTGAAACCGTTCCCCTTCCCCAGTCCATGGAAAAATCGTCTTCCACGAAACTGCTCCTTGGTGTTAAAAAAAAAAAAAAAAAAAAGGTTAGGGGCCACTGTAGTCTAACAGATGAGAGATTGACAGATAAGGAACCAGAGAGGTCAGCCAAGTGGTCCAAGACTGGACACCTGGTTAGGGGCAGGGCAGAGCTTGAATTATACCATGTTTCCTTAATCCAGGACAGTTTTTAAATCAATTTCCGCACACATTCTTGCCTAGAGCAACCAGTAAGTGAAAGCAACAAATACTCTTTGAGCTTCTCTAGATGCTTTTATATACATTTCTAATAATCAATAATTTTCTGATATAGTTATTACCCTCATGTTTAAAATCATGGAGAAAAAAAAAAGCTTGGAAAGGTTATCTGCCCAAAATTGCCCCTCAAGAAGGGAGGGAACTGAGATTTCAACTCCAGAGCCTACATTCAAGAAACAGGACTATGTGGGAGAAGGGGAGGGTGGGATGATATAAGGGACTAGTGTTGAAACATATATTACCATATGTAAAATAGATGACCAGTGCAGGGCACTCAAAGCTGCTGCTCCGGGACAACCCAGAGGGATCGGGTGGGAAGGGAGTTGGGAGGGGGGTTCAGGATGAGTGGATACATGTACACCCGTGGCTGAGTCATGTCAATGTATGGCAAAAACCACCAATATTGTAAAGTTATTAGCCTCCAACTAAAATAAATAAACTAATTTTTAAAAAAATAAAATCATAAACAAAAAAAAGAAACATCAATGACTTTGATATGCCAAGTATCAGAGCTACAAAACCTATATTCCAAAGGATCTCTAGATGTCTTTTGTGATAACAGCCACATGGAACATGCAGTGGATCCCCCTTACAACACTAAATGATAATATGTCTTCCAGTGACTTTTTCTTCAGACTTCATATTTTGCGATCTAGAACACTATCTTCTAAATATTTTGCATTTCCATGGGATTTTCCAGGCAAGAGTACTGGAGTGGGGTGCCATTGCCTTCTCCTATGACTTATCAGATCTCCTTAAAACATTGTAAAGACATGTATTCTGAAAGATTTCACCAAACTGATGTATTATATTCCAGGGTTATTTATTTGAAATTTGGGCTTCCATATTTGAAAGACAAATTTATCAAGAGTCACTATGAAGTCAGTCAGAAAGAGAAAGATAAATATATATTAACACATATGTATAGAATCTAGAAAGATAGTACTGATAATCCTATTTGCAGGGTATCAGAGGAGACATAGACATAACAGAATTTTGGACATAGTGGGGGAAGGAGAGGGTGGGATGATTTGAAAGAATAGCCTTGAGACATATACATTACCATGTGTAAAATAAATCAGATCAGATCAGATCAGTCGCTCAGTCGTATCCGACTCTTTGCGACCCCATGAATTGCAGCACGCCAGGCCTCCCTGTCCATCACCAACTCCCGGAGTTCACTCAGACTCACGTCCATCGAGTCGGTGATGCCATCCAGCCATCTCATCCTGTTGTCCCCTTCTCCTCCTGCCCCCAATCCCTCCCAGCATCAGAGTCTTTTCCAATGAGTCAACTCTTCGCATGAGGTGGCCAAAGTACTGGAGTTTCAGCTTTAGCATCATTTCTTCCAAAGAAATCCCAGGGCTGATCTCCTTCAGAATGGACTGGTTGGATCTCCTTGCAGGCCAAGGGACTCTCAAGAGTCTTCTCCAACACCACAGTTCAAAAGCATCAATTCTTCAGCGCTCAGCCTTCTTCACAGTCCAACTCTCACATCCATACATGACCACAGGAAAAACCATAGCCTTGACTAGAGGGACCTTTGTTGCCAAAGTAATGTCTCTGCTTTTGAATATGCTATCTAGGTTGGTCATAACTTTCCTTCCAAGGAGTAAGCATCTTTTAATTTCATGGCTGCAGTCACCATCTGTAGTGATTTTGGAGCCCAGAAAAATAAAGTCTGACACTGTTTCCACTGTTTCCCCATCTATTTCCCATGAACTGGTGGGACCGGATGCCATGATCTTCATTTTCTGAATGTTGAGCTTTAAGCCAACTTTTTCACTCTCCACTTTCACTTTCATCAAGAGGCTTTTGAGTTTCTCTTCACTTTCTGCCATAAGGGTGGTGTCATCAGCATATATGAGGTTATTGATATGTCTCCCGGCAATCTTGATTCCAGCTTGTGCTTCTCCCAGCCCAGTGTTTCTCATGATGTACTCTGCATATCAGTTAAATAAACAGGGTGACAATATACAGCCTTGATGTACTCCTTTTCCTATTTGGAACCAGTCTGTTGTTCCATGTCCAGTTCTAACTGTTGCTTCCTGACCTGCATACAGGTTTCTCAAGAGGCAGATCAGGTGGTCTGGTATTCCCATCTCTTGAAGAATTTTCCACAGTTTATTGGGATCCACACAGTCAAAGGGTTTGGCATAGTCAATAAAGCAGAAATAGATGCTTTTCTGGAACTCTCATGCTTTTTCTATGATCCAGCGGATGTTGGCAATTTGATCTCTGGTTCCTCTGCCTTTTCTAAAACCAGCTTGAACATCAGGAAGTTCACGGTTTACATATTGCTGAACCCTGGCTCGGAGAATTTTGAGCATTACTTTGCTAGCGTGTGAGATGAGTGCAATTGTGCGGTAGTTTGAGCATTTTTTGGCATTGCCTTTCTTTGGGATTGGAATGAAAACTGCCCTTTTCCAGTCCTGTGGCCACTGCTGAGTTTTCCAAATTTGCTGGCATATTGAGTGCAGCACTTTCACAGCATCATCTTTCAGGATTTGAAATAGCTCAACTGGAATTCCATCACCTCCACTAGCTTTGTTCGTAGTGATGCTTTCTAAGGCCCACTTGACTTCACATTCCAGGATGTCTGGCTCTAGGTGAGTGATCACACCATCGTGATTATCTGGGTCGTGAAGATCTTTTTTGTACAGTTCTTCTGTGTATTCTTGCCATCTCTTCTTAATATCTTCTGCTTCTGTTAGGTCCATACCATTTCTGTCCTTTATCGAGCTCATCTTTGCATGAAATGTTCCCTTGGTATCTCTGACTTCAGTCGGCGGGAGTTTGCTGTATGACGCAGGGAACCCAAGGCCAGTGCTGTGACAGTCGAGAGCGGTGGGACGGGGAGAGGCAGGAAGGGGATCAAGGAGGAGGGGACACATGTATAGCTAAGGCTGAGTTATGTTGATGTATGGAAGAAACCATCACAACATTGTAAAGTAATTATCCTCTAATTAAAATTTTAAAAAAGGAGTTCCTCACTAAAAGCATATGTATTGTTATCTAAAAGTTTTAGGTCACTTGTGATAGTAGGCGGCACAGCTGTGGGGGACGAGAGATGCACCAATGGAATTCACTTGCTTGTTCGTGGCCAGGTCTAGAGCTTGGCCTTGATCATTTCTCACCGGAGGGTATTCTCATTTGCTATGAGTGATAGCATGCTTGTTAGTCAACAATCTGAAAGACCGTAATAGGCAGGGCAGCCAGGGCTGAACACATGGAGAGTCCCACGTGTCCCGGCTGCTCTCTGAACAGAGTGGTGGATGGAGACAGAGTGTGCATGGCAGACAGACAGATGGAGGAACCCAGTCAGTGCCAGAACCAGAGTCATAAATCTGCCAGCGTGAGAGGTGGCTTCCAACATGGGCTGGTGGCCTGGCAGGGAAGCAGAATCTCGCCCTTCTCTCTCTCCAGAATCAGGCCTGTATGAGACGATAGGACCCAGCGGATGGAGAAACAGTATGCTGTGTGTGATCAGTGAAATGAACATCCACGCAGCTCATTCACTGGGATCTGAGAGCTGGATTGTTCCATCAGCAACCTTTATGTCCATCACAGTCTGAACTGAAAATCAGGACTGTTGTCCTACCTTTAACTTATAAAATGACCCCCTTCCTCTCTTTCTTCCTTCCTTCCTTTACATAAACAGATATAAGTTAGCATATATTCTAGTTCTGATTTTTTTTCTATTTCATACCTCAACTCTGATTTGAATATTGTTGATCAATAGTATCAATTCGTATACTGCTTATCCCTGCTGACACACGAGTCTTAGGACATTTTACTGATGGATTATTTGAGCCCCATACCCTTTCACATGGCAAGTTTTGTTTGGTGCACCTTGGAGTGATTTTGTTTAGATTTGTGTGTGTGTGTGTGTGTGTGTGTGTGTGTGCCTGTGTACACATATATGTGCATTTAAAAAAAAAACAATATGTTATGTGTAGATTTTCACTCACATTTTCTTGCTCTTTTGTCTCTTGTGTGAGTGTGTGTGCTCAATCACTCAGTCATGTCCAACTCTTTGTGACCCCATGGACTGTAGCTAGTAGGCTCCTCTGTCCATGGAATTTTCCCAACAGGAATACTGGAGTGGGTTTTGCCATTTCCTCCTCCAGGGGATCTTCCCAACCCAAGGATTGAACCTGAGTCTCCTGCATTGGCAGGAGGATTCTCCACTACTGAACCTCCTGGGAAGCTCCAGATGTCAGGATAGAGATCTGTATAATATGTTGTGGGAACAATGATAAGACAGGGTCTCCCTTTTCCTGAGGGGACCTGGCAAAGGTTTGGGGAGAGTCATGACATTTTCACTGAGTCTGGAAGGATAAATACTAAAAATTATTTTTCCTTCCTTATAGTCTCCCTCATTAAACCTGTATTCCAAAACATCTTCATTAATCTGATATGCTTAATTCATTTAACACTGAATAACAACTATGTGCCTTACACTGGGCTAGGCCCTAGGGACATAACCAGAATAAGATAGGCAGGACATCCTATAACAAGGAATAACAATGATAGTGTGTACTCATTTGTGATACGAATAGAAAGGAAAACATGAGGTAAGAGATTCATATACAACAAGAATGCTTAAGCTAAGCTCTGGGAGTAGAGAATGCACCCTCAAGGAAATGCTGTTTCATTACCCAACCATGCATGTATTTATCCCCATCTGTTCACTGAGATAAAGAACAGAATGCAGTGCCATTATTCCAGTGGGGACAAACAAAGCCTTGTGGCACCTCATTTTGAGAGAGAGAAGTCTAACGAGAAGAAAAGGGAAAGCTGAGTTCTTAAAGCTATTCAAATATTTTTACCTGAAGGAGCATTAATGCATTAATTCCAAAGGATGTCACAAAATATTCCTAGACATATGCAGACAGCACCTGCCAAGGTGATCCATGCTGTCCCACCGTTTGCCTGTCTGACCCTGAACGCAGTCTATTCCTGCCAACTTTTCATCCCATTCTGACTTGGCCATAGTTCTACTTCTACTACACCAATCTATCTTGTACTTTAATATCATCTTAGGTTTTCAGTGTTTAAAGCATATTGCATTTGTTTTGTTATCTGTGTCGTCAATATTCAACACAAATTCAACAAGTATTTTATTGGATCACTACTGAGTAAAAGTGTAGCATTTAAGAGAAAGGACTCTACAGACAGGTTTCCTGGCAAATTATTTCACCCCTCCATGCCTCAGGTGTCTTATCTGTACAATAGGATAACAGTGTCTACTTGCTTCAGATACTGTGTGGCCAAATCCCTGAGACTGTCGGGTTTCTCTCTAGATGAAGGGGGAAACATCTGTTTTAGAGGATTCCAGCTTTACAATTCTATCACTTAACTTCCACCATTCATGTGCCATTCATTATGTTAGCATTTTTATCCATCTAAATAGATATTCTATAATTAGAGGAGGAATGTAAGGCATAGAAAGTCTTAAAACATTGATGAAGTTTATCTAAAACCACAAGCACATGCATAGCAAAAGTGTGACAGTCAACTAATTTAGAGTAGGAGAATATCACTCAGGCAAACATGCTCAAGTAAGATTTTTCACGTAAATAATGGTAGTATTGCCACATAGTTCAGTTCAGTCACTCAGTTGTGTCTGACTCTTTGCAACCCCATGGACTGCAGCACGCAAGGCCTCCCTGTCCATCACCAACTCCCGGGGTTTATTCAAACTCATGTCCATTGAGTTGGTGATGCCATCCAACCATCTCATCCTCTGTCGTCCCCTTCTCCTCCTGCCTTCAATCTTTCCCAGCATCAGGGCCTTTTCCAATGAGTCAGCTCTTTGCATCAGGTGGCCAAAGTATTGGAGTTTCAGCTTCAACATCAATCCTTCCAATGAATATTCAGGACTGCTTTTCTTTAGGATGGACTAGTTGGATCTCCTTGCAGTCCAAGGGATTCTCAAGAGTCTTCTCCAACACCACAGTTCAAAAGCATCACGCTCAGCTTTCATTATAGTCCAACTCTCACATCCATACATGACTACTGGAAAAACCATAGCCTTGACTAGACAGACCTTTGCTGGCAAAGTAATGTCTCTGCTTTTTAATATGCTGTCTAGGTTGATCATAACTTTTCTTCCATGGAGTAAGTGTCTTTTAATTTCATGGCAGCAGTCACCATATGCAGTGATTTTGGAGCCCCAAAAAATAAAGTTTGTCACTGTTTCCACTGTTATTGCCACATAGTGAAATAACAATTTATTGTGATGTGTGCATATAATGCCCTGCTGGGCACATTGGCTATCCCAGTCACTCCTCATCACTGTAATACACACATTCAGTTTAAAATATTCAAGACCAGCTTGAGTGAGCTTGTTCATTGATTCTCTTATTTATTATTTCAACTTATGTTTTATATGACCTTAGAATTTAATATTATACCCGAAATCTACCTGAAATTATCAATTATTGCTTTCTCTAATTCTTTTAAAGAGTTGACTGCAAACTGCTATTTAACTCTCCATCTCTCCAACATAGTTTTTTAATACAATTGTAAAGCCTCAGAAGTTTTCAGTTTTTTTAAGCCACTGGTCTATCAGAAAGCTCTCCAACTTGATAATTCTTTAACATTCCTTCTCCAGATTTTTATTGGTGAGATATCCATGTATTTCATAAAGTCAACCAGAGAATCTCTGATTGCCCAGGAGAAAACAATTCTGACTGGAGAATGCTGTTACCTGAACCCCTTACTCCGAAGGATCATAAGATTCATAGGTGAGTACAAGGGCATGTTGTATAAGCCCTCACATATAGGTAAAACTTACTAAAGATGAACATACTTGATAAAATAACCTAAGCTATGGAAGCACCAACTTTAAAAGCAAGGGTTGTTTTAGAGTTTTTCTAGGAAGTGCAGAAATTGTGCCTGACCATGGTGCCAACTCACATTTTTCATCCTTAAAGTGAAGCAATACTTACTCAAGTGTTTAACAAAAAATTTCAACTTTTTTCCTACACTGTATCTGAGATTCCCTCAGGACATATATTTTAATATTGACTGGATATTGCCATATACCCTTTAGCTGATCAGGGAACACCAATAAAATGAACTTAGAAATAATCAAATTTCCTGAAAAAAAAAAATTTCCTACCTAGTAATTCTGTTATGCAGGGAATTTTTAAAAGTACGGGAAATCACATCCATCAGGTTCTTGAAAATCATACCTTTCCAAAGTTGGAAAACAAAGAGTTTTACTAGTGTTTATGACAAAGAATAATTAAGAAACTTTCTATATTCCTCCTTCTAGGACTTTTATAAAAATCCTGAGGGGATATGGATAATGATCACAGATATAGGAATGAATGTGTATATGGGTAAATGTGGGAATATAGATCTCACAGAGTTCCTACACAGTGAGTACTCAGTAAATGATTATTAGTGTTCTAATGAGATCCTGCAAATTGTCTACTGGCCAGGTGCTTGTGGGAGAGAAGATAAAACTCTAAACGTATCAACATGGTATTAACACAAGTCATGATACCATTTAGAACATAGAGAACTGACAGCTGAGAAAGTGAGGTCCAGAAGACACATGCTCTCAACTCCTTTGATTATTCTTAATCCTTTTCTTCCTAATGAAGAAACGGTTGAATTTCCTCAAGTCATGAGCAAAGGATCACAGCACAACCAAATGTGCGGTAAATTCATGCACCCCGACGGTCACTGCAGCACTGTTTATTAATATGATAGCCAAGACATGAAAACAACCTAAAGGTCCATCAGCAGAGCAACGGATAAAGACAATGTGGTACATATATACACGATGGAATATTACTCGGCCATTAAAAAGAGTGACATAATACCAGCAACATGGATGGACCTAGAGACTATCATACGAAGCCAGAAAGAGAAAGACAAATATCACTTACAAGTGGAATCTGAAATACAACACAAATGAAATACATATGAAACAAAAATAGACGTACAGATATAGAAAACAGACTTGTGGTTGCCAAGGTGGGGAGGGTGGAGGGAAAGACTGGGAGTTTGGAATTAGCAGATGCAAACTATTCTATATAGGATGGATAAACAACAAGGCCCTACTGTATAGCACAGGGAACTACAATATATTCAACATCCTGTGATAAACCATAATGGAAAAGAATATGAAAAGAATGTATATATGTGTATAACTGAGTCACTTTGCTATACAGCAGAAATTAAACAATAGTATAAATCAACTATACCTTAATAAAATTTAAAAACTATATGCAGTAACTTCCAACATTGGCATGGGAGCGAGGGAAGTAATAGAGTGGGAGGCCTAAGAAAACCTAAATTAAAAGAAGCAACCCTTAACATTCAAATAGTTTTCGGCATTTACTGATATTTGCAGAATCACCTGTGGGAATCTGCAGTAGGCTCATTGGGTTTACCCTGATCCATATGATGTCATCACTATCTATTATTCATTCCAAACAACAGTGTCTTTCAAAGACATTCAGAATTTGGTCACTTGTTACCAGAGTGACTTCAAGAAAAAAAGAGGAGAGGAAAGAATATTTATTATACAGAACACTGGACTAGACACTTTATAATTTCCGTGATCCACCCAACACCCTTTAAGGTAGATTATAGTTCTAACTGTGCAGACAAAGAAGCTGATATAAAATGGGATAAAGTCACTGTTCCCAAGGACTGTGAATGTGTGTGTAAGGCTAATAATACATGTATTGTGAGCATGAAAAATACTATGATGAAGAGCCTGATACCCAGTTTTTAATAGATGATGGTAATCATTTACTTTTAACTTTTCATTGCATGATTTTGCTTCCCATGGGTTCAGTTACTTACCATCGGCCATGATCCAAAAAGGCTCCAGAAATAATTCCTAAGTTTTAAATCACTCTCCATTCTAAGTATGCTGAAATCTTGCACCATCCTGCTCTGTCATGAATCTTCCCTCTGTCCAAAAGGTCCCACCTGTCTGTCAGTCACTTGGCGGCCCTCTGGTTATCACATTGACTATCATTATATCGCAGGGCTATGTTCAAGTAACTCTTACTGTACTTAATAATGGCCTCAAAGTGCAAGAGTAGTGATGCTGGCAATTTGGATATGCCAAAGAGAAGCCACAAAGTACTTTAAGTGAAAAGGTAAAGGTTCTCAATAAGAACAAGAATCATATGCTGAGGTTGAACCATAAGAACAGGTCCTTTGTTTGTGAAATTATGAAGGAAAAAGGAGTATATGCTAGTTCTGCTGTCACACCTCAAATTGCAAAAGTTACGGCCACCATATGTGGCAAATACTTACTTAAGACAGAAAAGGCATTACATGTGTACAGTAAGATAATCTGAGAAAGAGACACTATATTCACCTTTTATTACTGTAAATGTCATTACAATTGTTCTATTTTGTTATTAGTTGTTGTTAATATCTTAGTGTACCTAATTTATAAATTAAACTTTATTCTAGGTATGTATGTATCAGAAAAACATAGGATTTGGTATGATCCATGCTTTCAGGCATCTACTGGGGGTCTTGGAATATATCCCCGTGAATAAGGGGGACTACTGCAATTTGTGATCTCTTGGAGAGGAGGGACTATATCTTTCTTGCTTTGTATCAATAGCATATTGTAAAATGCCTGCCATATAGTAGGCTTTCCATAATTTTTCTGGAGGGGTAAAGAGCAAAACTAAACTGTGTTAAATCACAGATTTACCTAAAATTGCTTTCATAAATACTGATTCTTAAATATTCATTTGCCACCTGTTTAATTAACTTTTTACCTCTTAGCTTAGTTCTGGAAAATTAAGGTACATAAATAAGGCAATTTCTAAGAGAAATTCAAAAGTCTATTCTGACTTTTCATATAGGAGAGGGAGGGGTTTATCTTGAGATGGGTAACTTTGTCGTAGTATCTGTGGATTTTTTTTAATAAGAGAAAAAAAGCATACTACTTGAAATGAAGATCCTTTAAATGGAGATGTTTCCTTTTAAAAAATTAAAGTATAATAAGGTATTACCCAAAGTGTATTAGAAATATTATTGTAAATCGCTTAACAGTCTTTTTTTCTAGCCCAACAGCCTGCAAAATGTATACTATGCAATTGATATTAGAAAATGATAACTATTCCTGTAAGCTGAAATGGCATGACTTTACTCTTGCAGTTTATATAATTATTCTAGAACCTATTACAAATAGTGTTTCCTAACAAGTACAATCAGTTTCACATTGAGAAAATGGCCAATGAACTAGCAAAATATTTTTAAACAAAATAATGCTTTATTCTGTCACAGATGAGAAAAAAACTTGGGGTTCTAATACATTTCTAGTGAGAGTAAGTTGATATACCCTTTCTGCACAGCAGTTTGACAGTATATTTCAATAGCCTTAAAATAATCAACCTTTTTAACTCTAAAGTCTATTTTAAATAATCTGTCCTAAGGAAATAATTGGAAATGAAAATCAATTTTTACAAACTAAAATCATTTTTCATATTATAAATTAAAAATATCCAAAATATAACTTTTAAAAATAGTGCTACTATAAGGTACAATCTCAGAAAATTGTATTTTTTAACCAATTTTTAATGAAAGGGGAAAATTCATGATATAATGCCATGTGCAAAAAGTCAAGACACTAGGAACCTATGATTATTCTGAAATAAAAAGGATGCAACATGACATGTATATATCAGTCTCAAAGAATGGCAAGTCCTTTAATAGTGTTTGCTGTTGAAAGAAGAGCTAAAAGTAGCACCTTGGCTCTCAGATTCCCTGTCTTCTCTAGACTGTGTGATTGGGACTTGAACAGACAGCCCCTCACCCCACCCTACAGATCCAAATTAAATTTTAAGTGAGAAAATGGCAATGGCCAAGTCAAAGGAAAAACATTCAAATTAAGCCATCTTGTCCTATAGACAAATGCTAACTGTGTTGACCTTGATAGAAAAGATTGAATTCCTTTGATTCCCAAATCCAGCAATAAATTTTTTCCAGGGTCCTCATTATAAGGAAGACGAAACACCCTCACAGACATAGAAAACTTGTGGTTACCAAAGAGGAAATGTCTGTGAGTAACAGATACATACCACTATGTATAAAGTCAACCACAAGGATTTACTGTATAGCACAGGGAACTATATTCAATATCTTATAATAACCTATAACAGAAAAGAACCTGAAAATATATTATGTAACTGAAACACATTGCTGTACACCTAAAACTAATGCAATATGATAAATCTACTGTACTTCAACAAAAAGAAGTCTCCCAGGCTTTAGCTGTAAACCCTCATAGTTAACCTCTGTGAAAGTGAACTCGCTCAGTCGTGTCCGACTCTTTGCGACCCCATGGACTGCAGCCCACCAGGCCCCTCCGTTCTTGGGATTCTCCAGGCAAGAGTACTGGAGTGGCTTGCCATTTCCTTCTCCAGGGGATCTTCCCAACCCAGGGATCAAACCCAGGTCTCCTGCAATGCAGGCAGACGCTTTACCCTCTGAGCCACCAGGGAAGCCCAACTTCTGTACTCATTTCCAAACTGCTATATAGTTTCTCACACTGTGTTACATGATGTGGGAAGGGAGAAAAGGAATTGGTTGAACAAATTTGACCAACCTTTTATCAAAGCAAATGTTGTCCAATTAGTAACACATATTTAGGCTTCTCCCTTTCATGTTTTACTCTCCATTGCTTTCCCTTCCTATACCAGTTTTTTTGGTATGCATTGAACTAAACAACAATACACAGGCTTAAGTTCTAAGATGATATAAACCTCTACATTCTCTTTTCAGAAACAAAAACAAAGTAAGAAGTCATATTTAAATTCCTTTCATTCACAAATATTTTTGAATAAGCATATCTTGTAAATATTAAATAATAGCTGTTTTGTTTAAAACTGAAAAGTATGGGTTAAAAAATAGTAGAATTTGATGAGGGTTTGATTTGCCTTCTTGAATAACTTTATTTTGGGTTAAAGAAAACACTGATCCAAATATACCAAGATTAGATTGTCTGCTACTGCTAAGTCGCTTCAGTCGTGTCCGACTCTGTGCGACCCCATAGACAGCAGCCCACCAGGCTCCTCCGTCCCTGGGATTCTCCAGGCAAGAACACTGGAGTGGGTTGCCATTTCCTTCTCCAATGCAGGAAAGTGAAAAGTGAAAGTGAAGTCGCTCAGTCGTGTCTGACTCTTAGCGACCCCATGGACTGTAGCCCGCCAGGCTCCTCCATCCATTTTCCAGGCAAGAGTACTGGAGTGGGGTGCCATTGCCTTCTCCGTTAGATTGTCTACTAGCACCTAAAATAGACTGTCATTCAGAAGCTATTTATTATGGGCTTTTCATTTGGAATTACATGGTTGCTCCGTTATTACTTTTAATAAAACTTGAATTAAATACCAAGCAAGTCTTAGACCATTTATTTAGGTCAGGTCTAAGGATTAGGTCGGAGAAGGCAATGGCACCCCACTCCAGTACTCTTGCCTGGAAAATCCCATGGACAGAGGAGCCTGGTGGGCTGCAGTCCATGGGGTCGCTAAGAGTTGAACATGACTGAGCGACTTCACTTTCACTTTTCACTTTCATGCATTGGAGAAGGAAATGGCAACCCACTCCAATGTTCTTGCCTGGAGAATCCCAGGAATGGGGAGCCTGGTGGGCTGCCGTCTATGGGATCGCACAGAGTCGGACACAACTGAAGCGACTTAGCAGCAGCAGCAAGGATTAGGTAGCCATGAACAGACTGGAAAGTACCACAGCAAACAGTTAATTCATGTAACACTAATTAATTGCCATAAATTAAGTGTGATCTAAATGAAGCATGAATATTTTAAATGCAGCCTCAAAGGTCACAGTGTTTTATGGTTGTAAGAATTGATACCCTGAGACAAGCTTAATGTCAGCCTTTTTGAGAACTAGAAAATCCTTCTCAATTTAGAAATTCATTTAAATCTACTTTACCTGCAAGGTAACTCCATTTGATTCCATCAGTCCATTTTTACTTGCATTCAGTGTTTATAATTATAAACAGGGGACTGATCATATGTTTAACCTTCAACAATTGTTGGCATCTACCATATGCTAAACACTGATTAAGGTGTTGAGAACGTATTAGTGAACTGAATAGAGATTTATTTGTTCTCATTGAATTTATATTCTAATGGGGGAAGCCAGGCATTAAACTAAGTATATCATAGTATTTGTGTTATGTGGAGAAATAATGTAGAAAAAGTAAATAGGGGGTTTGCAAAGGCAAATAAGCAATTTTAAGTGGGAAGGAAGAGGCTGCCCTCCAGTGAGAATTGTCTAGAGTTGGCAGTGACTTCAGAGCAGGACAATGACCATTCCGGGAAACTAGGTGCCCAGTGAACTAGCCCAGCTCCATGTGGTGACCATGGAGGTTGACCTTGGCTGGAGAGTTTGAAGGAGAGTGTCAGTACCCAGGCACCCAACTTTAGTTCTGAGTCCAGAGTAGACACTAAAACAAACATGTCAAAGACAAGGTAGGGCATGGGCCTATAAGTAGATGGAGATATTTCTAGAACTCAGCAACAAGAACCAGATTTGAACCCAGGTATATAGCTGAGGAGGCAAAAGCCAGGATGGATCTTAGGAAATAAGTGGAACCTCAGTTTCTGGACCCCGTGAACATCCAGACCACCATACTTTGAGACAAAGATGTTTGATGCTTCCCTCTAGGGACCAGGATTGACTCTGGAGGCAGGAGAGGGAGGCACGCTGAGGTTGAGAGCCTTGGTTGACGTCAGAGGCATAACCAGGGATCAAGCACTGCTCATGTCTCAAGAAGGTGTGATGAGGCTGCTTTTGGTTGCTCAGTCTAGTCCTCCTTGAATGTCAATCCTCACTGAACCAGAGCATTACAGACCTCAACAAGACTCCTGACCCAGATTCTACAAGTTACTCTAATTATCGAGAGGAAAGTTATTTAGTCATAAGACTCAAGTGACCCTTTTCCAAGGACCCTTCCCAGCACCAGTGTTTAGAGACTGGACTCAAATAAATAGACTAACTGAGTGGCTTAGTGCTAACTAGAAGGACTATGTAAAAATTAATGCTTAAGAGCTAACTAAAAGAACTAAGGATTGCTACTTTCTCTAGCACTCTGCAGATTAACCTGTGCAAATTCATGGCACTTCAGTGAACTTATTGGCTGTAAAGCAGAGTTTCTCTTCCTCAGCACTATTGGCATCCTGGGCCTGTTCTTTTCTGTACAGGAGAGGACATCCTACATTGTAGAGTGTAGGATGCATAGGAGCGTCCCTGGCCTCTAACCAGATGCCAGTAGCACCCCCTCTCCCACGAGTGACAATCAAAAATGTTTCCAAACATTACAAAATGTCCCCTGGGGACAGGATCACCCTCAGTCAAAATCCACTGCTATAACAAGTATTTCAAAGACTTTTTAAAAGAGTTTTATGAATATTTACGTTATATAAGATCACACACAACAAAATCAAGCACAGTGAGGTGCAGAAATACTGTCTGAATATCAGAAATGAATCCCAGGGCTTCCCTGGTGGCTCTGTGGTAAAAGAGTCTGCCTGCCAATGCAGGAGACACAGGTTCAATCCCTGAACTGGGAAGATCCCACATGCTGCAGAGCAACTAAGCTCCCATGCCACAACTGTTGAGCCTGGGAGCTACAACTACTGAGCCCATGTGCCACAATTACTGCAGCCTGCAGGCCCTAGAGCCTGTGTTCCACAACGAGAGAAGCCACCTCAATAAGTAGCCTGCCCGCTGCGACTAGAGAGTAGCCCCCACTCGCCGCAACTAGAGGAAAGTCCCCGCAGCAAAGAAGACGCAGCACAGCCAAAGAAAGAAAGAAAGGACTCCCAACAACTGATAAAGGGGAGCTTCAAAGTTTTCTATGATTAAAAAATAACAACAAAATTTGCAAAATATACAAATATCAAATCACATCATATACCTGAAACTAATACAATGCTACATGTCACTTGCCCCTTAATTTTAAAAAGTGCATGTTTTGGAAATAATTTAAATTATTACATTAAAACATAATAAAGGTGAATGGGAAATGCTGATGCAGAGAGCAGCAGTACCAGATCAGGATGGCTCGTTGAGGCTGGTCAGGTGGTGGGAATGGGAGTGGATTCAGATCAACAGCTTTGGCTTTAGAAACTTTTAAACATGAATCAGAAAGAGCAAAATTTGAAGGCTGGAAGCCCTCCAGGATTTGATTTCCTGTGTTTAGTTTCCTTGATGGGTAAGGAATCTAAAATCTTCCCTCTCCACCTTTAGTTTGTATCTAGGTGTACTTTCTAGCACATCATGCAAAATGCCGGGCTGGATGAATCACAAGCTGGAAATCAAGACTGCCTGCCGGGAGAAATATCAACAACCTTAGATATGCAGATGATACCACTCTAATGGCAGAAAGTGAAGAGGAACTAAAGAGCCTCTTGATGAAGGTGAAAAAGCTGGCTTAAAACTCAACATTCAAAAAACTAAGATCATGGCACTCCCATCACTTCATGGTAAATAGATGGGAAAAAGAGGAAACAGTGACAGATTTTATTTTCTTGGGCTCCAAAATCACTGCAGACATAAAATTAAAGATGCTTGCTCCTTGGAAATAAAGCTATGACAAACCTAGACAGTGTATTAAAAACCAGAGACATTACTTTGCCACCAAAGGTCTATGTCAGTTCAGTTCAGTCGCTCAGTTGTGTCTGACTCTTCCCGACCCCATGAATCGCAGCACGCCAGGCCTTCCTGTCCATCACCAACTCCCTGAGTTCACTCAGACTCATGTCCATTGAGTCACTGATGCCATCCAGCCATCTCACCCTGTCGTCCCCTTCTCCTCCTGCCCCCAATCCCTCCCAGCATCAGACTCTTTTCCAATGAGTCAACTCTTCGCATGAGGTGGCCAAAGTACTGGAGTTTTAGCTTCAGCATCATTCCCTCCAACGAAATCCCAGGGCTGATTTCTTTCAGAATGGACTGGTTGGATCTCCTTGCAGTCCAAGGGACTCTCAAGAGTCTTCTCCAACACCACAGTTCAAAAGCATCACTTCTTTGGCACTCAGCCTTCTTCACAGTCCAACTCTCACATCCATACATGACCACAGGAAAAACCATAGCCTTGCCTAGACGGACCTTTGTTGGCAAAGTAATGTCTCTGCTTTTGAATATGCTATCTAGGTTGGTCATAACTTTCCTTCCAAGGAGTAAGCGTCTTTTAATTTCATGACTGCAGTCACCATCTGCAGTGATTTTGGAGCCCCGAAAAATAAAGTCTGACACTGTTTCCACTGTTTTCCCATCTATTTCCCATGAAGTGATGGGACCAGATGCCATGATCTTCGTTTTCTGAATGTCGAGCTTTAAGCCCACTTTTTCACTCTCCACTTTCACTTTCATCAAGAGGCTTTTTAGTTCCTCTTCACTTTCTGCCATCAAGGTGGTGTCATCTGCGTATTTGAGGTTATTGATATTTCTCCTGGCAATCTTGACTCCAGCTTGTGCTTCTTCCAGCCCAGCATTTCTCATGATGTACTCTGCATAGAAGTTAAATAAGCAGGGTGACAATATACAGCCTTGACGTACTCCTTTTCCTATTTGGAACCAGTCTGTTGTTCCATGTCCAGTTCTAACTGTTGCTTCCTGACCTGCATACAGATTTCTCAAGAGGCAGGTCAGGTGGTCTGGTATTTCCATCTCTTTCAGAATTTTCCACAGTTTATTGGGATCCACACAGTCAAAGGCTTTGGCATAGTCAATAAAGCACAAATAGATGTTTTTCTGGAACTCTCTTGCTTTTTCCATGATCCAGCAGATGTTGGCAATTTGATCTCTGGTTCCTCTGCCTTTTCTAAAACCAGCTTGAACATCAGAAGTTCACGGTTCACGTATTGCTGAAGCCTGGCTTGGAGAATTTTGAGCATTAGTTTACTAGCGTGTGAGATGAGTGCAATTGTGCGGTAGTTAGCATTCTTTGGCATTGCCTTTCTTTGGGATTGGAATGAAAACTGACCTTTTTCAGTCCTGTGGCCACTGCTGAGTTTTCCAAATTTGCTGGCATATTGAGTGCAGCACTTTCACAGCATCATCTTTCAGGATTTGAAATAGCTCAACTGGAATTCCATCACCTCCACTAGCTTTGTTCATAGTGATGCTTTCTAACGCTTACTTGACTTCACATTCCAGGATGTCTGGCTCTAGGTGAGTGATCACACCATCGTGATTATCTGGGTCGTGAAGATATATTTTGTAGCATATTAAAAAGTAGAGATATCACTTTGCTGACAAAGGTCCATATAGTCAAAGCTATGGTTTTTCCAGCAGTCATGTATGGATGTGAGAGTTGGACCATAAAGAAGTCTGAATGCCAAAGAACTGATGCTTTTGAATTGTGCTGGAGAAGACTCTTGAGAGTCCCTCAGACTGGAAGGAGCTCAAACCAGTCGATCCTAAAGGAAATCAACCCTGAATATTCATTGGAAGGACTGTTGCTGAAGTTCTAATACTTTGGCCACCTGAGGTGAAGAGCCAGGGGTGGGCAAAGGATGAAATGATTAGGTAACATCACCAACTCAATGGACATGAATCTGAGCAAACTCCAGGAGATAGTGGAGGACAGAGAAGCCTGGCGTACTACAGTCCATAGGGTTGCAGAGTCGGGACCACTGAGCGACTGAGCGCACAGCACACACACAACAGGAGTGAGAAAGGAAGCAGATCCTGAGAGAGAAAGCCCCGAGGAGCTGTCCTGCGTGAAGAGGAGTCAAGTCCCTCTTGTTGAGATAGAACCATCTTACCAAGAAGTTGCACAACTTTGGGAACTTCCCCAACAGTGCAGTGGTTAAGACCACATACTTCCAGTGCAGAGAGCACAGGTTTGATCCCTGGTTGTGTAACTAAGATCCCACATGACATGTGGTGTGGCCAAAAGTAGACTTTTTAAAAAAAATCATACAACTTTATACTTTGGAGGAGCAGAAGTCTGTCTGTTTGTTCCTTCATTTATAAAAACATTTGGGAGGTTTTCTGGTTGATAACTCTTCCTCTTCCTTTACCATGATGCGGAGTTATAGAAATGACAGAATGTTGTTTAAACACCACTAGCTCCTCATAATGTAAAGGTGTTTTATTAATACAAAAATGAATAACAGAGTCAAATATATGTTTGAGTTTGTTAGAATTAGTGTCCTTATCTTTCTTCTGTCTTAAAATAACTTTATAATCAACTTATTTGAAATATCCCTCAGTTATAAAAACAATAGTCACTAATATATAAATCTCACAATGTACAAAATGGTTTTACAACTATTTTATGTGATTTTTCAATAATAACCCAGTGATTTAGGACTATTTAAAACATCTAAATAAATAAAACCTCTTATACAGATAAAGTAACTGACGTTCAGATTACTTGATTTACATAAAATTTATTCTTTTGATTAAAACCATGACATCAAGACGACTGCTGTCAGCTTTCATGTTTCTGTGACTTATATAGGAAAGAGACCCCAGAATCTTTGTTTTGTGAACCCCTGAAATTAACTATCTAAGGAACTGACGGATTCAGTCCTGTGAGACACTTCCTTTCAAAACACAATCTTTGATGCGTGTAAATCCGTTTGCACTGATGATGTTCTTGTTATACCAGAAACAAAGTCAGATTCATTGCTCAAGTGATGAGAAAAGCGCCTCGTTCAGTGATGGCATATCTTAGGTATTCTACCATCTTCTTGGAAAATTGTTGGCTAAAAAATAGAGGAATTCTTTTTCTGAGTTGACAAGGCAAACATTTCATTGGGGGAAATGCTCTAAATCCTTGTCCTTAGTGCATGCGTGAGAACTAAAGTCCTTTTTTTCACAGCTTAATGCCTATCTATATATGTATATATATTTTTAAGTACATAAAAATATAAGCTTAGAGGGTTGTGAATAAGAGTTTGGATCTAGAGCCATAAGTATTTAGTGTCTAATCCCAGCTCTTCTATTCCCATCACATGGACTTCCCTGGTGGCTCAGGGGTAAAGAATTGGCCTGGCAGCGCAGGAGACATGGGTTTGATCCTTGGTCTGGGAAGATCCCCTGGAGAAGGAAATGGCAACCCACTCCAGTATTCTTGCCTGGGAAATCCCTTGGACAGAGGTGCCTGGCAGGCTATAGTCCATAGCGTTGCAAAAGTGTCAGACACAACTTCTAGACTACAAACAAACCCAGCTCTTCTACTTACTAGCTGTGTGAACTTGGTCAAATTAGTTGACCTCTCTGTGCCTCACTTTCCCCATCTGTAAAATGGAGATAATGGTGTCTACCTCAGAGAGTTGTGGTGGACTAATATTTCCAAGCACTTAGATTAATACTGAGCACATTCTAAGCACCATGTATTAGCAACCTGTTACCATCATTACCTAGTATCCATGGCAGTCTTATTTAAACATCTGTCTCATCAGCTCAGTACACTTTGCAAGGAAATGAGATGAACATGGTAACTGCAGATAAAATATCTTCATTAGGAATTTTCCAGTTTGAATAAAACATGTTAAGGAGAAGAAAACATTTCACTGTCTCTCCTTTTTCTAAAGACATCATTGTTTCCCGAAGGAACGGTCTTCACAGCTGGATGACTTTCTCCACTGAGATTTTCCACTAGGTTATCTCCACATGGCAACAGGAGAAGCAAAAAGAAACTATGTTCATTTCTTTGTATCTTATATTCCATTTGCAATGGTGCTTTGATGAAAGATGCAATCTAGAATGAAGACCCAAAGATTGCATCAGAATATATTTTGAGGAAAGTTGAACATAAGAATTCCTTAGAGGTCCCCTTTCCACTGTCAAAAATCGCACTGGTGACCCCATTCCTCTTGCTTGTACCTGTGTGTAGGATAAGACTGCCATCCATTTTCCCACTAAAATAAAGGCCAGGAATTGATTTGAGGGTGTGTTTCCTTGTTTTTTTGAACATCATAGTGGGAAAACTACCACAAAAGATTCACAAAGCTGGTTAACTTCTGAAAGTGAGAAAATGTTCAAGCATTCTTAATCTCAAACAGTATGGTGCGTGCGTGTGCTAAGTCACTTCAGTCGTGTCCAACTCTTTAGGACCCTGTGGAATGCGACCTGCCAGGCTCCTCTGTCCATGGGGATTCTCCAGGCTAGATACTGGACTTAGTTGCCATGCCCTCCTCCAGGGGATCTTCACAACCCAGGGATTGAACCCATGTCTCTCACATCTCCTGCATTGCAGACAGGTTCTTTAGCACTAACATCTCTTGAGAAGCCCTTTCATTACCTTGATTTGCTAGCATAGACAAAAGAGCCATTCTCTTTTAGAAATGTTTAATAAAAGGTTGAGAACATATATTGAGGAAGAACTAAGAACCCGTCCCCTTTTAGAGAGTAGTATTACCACTCCAACCCAGATAACTTGTTTTTATGTCTTTTCCACTGTCCTTTCAAAATTCTATGTGTTAGTTTCTCCACATTAAAAACATGTAGGAGCCATGCTTTCATGTGTGCACATGTTAATATTTAAACTGACAACCATCACACCTTCTCAGAATCAGAATGAGGCAATGTGTCTCAAAGATGCTCATGTCTACATAAAACTGCCCAAGTGCATCATGACTTCCAGATTTCTTGTGCTTCATAAACATCCACAGGAAGAAATCTCTCCTGCATATGTAGTGTGGATCTTCATATTCCAAATTAAGGATATTTTCTCATTCTCTTGTATTGAAAAGGGAGAGTGATTTGAATTCCAAATTATGATTTACAAGTTTTCTGACTTCTGAGACACTTAGAAAGACCCAGTTTTCAATTCTAAGCAGCTCAATGGCACCCCACTCCAGTACTCTTGCCTGGAAAATCCCATGAATGGAGGAGCCTGGTAGGCTGCAGTCCATGGGGTTGCTGGGAGTTGGACACGACTGAGCAACTTCACTTTCACTTTTCACTTTTATGCATTGGAGACAGAAATGGCAACCCACTCCAGTGGTCTTGCCTGGAGAATCCCAGGGATGGGGGGGCCTAGTGGGCTGCCATCCATGGGGTCACACAGAGTCCGAAAGGACTAAAGCGACTTAGCAGCAGCAGCACTCTACTGGATTTTGTGCATTTATTAAAAAGGGAAATGATCCCTACCTCTTACATGCTAAGTGGTTTGATCTCAACCCCATGTTCAACAGAGTCAGGGATGTGAGACCCAACAGAAGTTAGACAATTTGGACAAGTTTCTATGCTCTTTTACTGTCTTCTCCTGTCAGTCTTCTCTGAAATCCCTTCTGCAGTTGATTTATTGATTCCACAAATGTCTATCAAGTGTTTACTGTGTGCCAGCTTTGGTGCTAGGTACTTGGATACAGGATTGAGCAAAAAACAGACGTATTCTCTGCTCTTTACAGCGTGCATATTCTACAGTTCTAACCGGAGAGAGGGACATTATTGAATAATCACATATAAGAGGTACAAAAAAAGAAGTATAATGGTATAATACTAGTCTAAAATAGTATTTTTACTCACTCACCTATGGTCAATTAATCTACAACAGAGAGGCAAGAATATACAATGGAAAAAAGACACTCTTCAATAAGTGGTACTGGAAAAGCTGTACAGCTACATGTAAAAGAATGAAATTATAACATTCTCTAATACCACACACAAAAATAAACTCAAAATGGATTAAAGTCCTAAATGTAACACCAGATACTATAAAACTCCTATAGGAAAACATAGGCAGAACATTTTTGATATACATTGCAGCAATACCTGTCTGGATAGAGGAAAACAAAAAACAGAAATGAACAAATGGTACCTAATAAACTTAAAAGCTTTTGCCAAGCAAAAGAAACCATAAACAAAATAAAAAGACAACCCACAGAATGGGAGAAAATATTTGAAAATGAAGCAACTGACAAGGTATTAATCTCCAAAATATACAAACAGCTCATGTGGCTCTGTCAAAAATAAATAAATAAAAAAGTGGGCAAAGGGGCTTCCCTGGTGGCTCAGTGGTAAGGAATCTGCCTGCCAATGCAGGAGACATGGGTTTGATCCCTGGTCTGGGAAGATCCCACGTACCATGAACCCGTGTACCACAACTATTAAGCCTGTGTTCTAGAGCCCGGGAGCCACAGCTACTTAAGCTCTCATGCCCTGGAGTCTATGCTCCTCAACAAAAGAAGCCACCTCGATGAGAAGCCTGACCACCACAACTGGAGAGCAGCCTTCGCTTTCCGCAGCTTAGAGAAAAGCTTATGTAGCAGCGAAGACCCAGTACAGCCAAAAAAAATTTTTAAATACTAATTTTTAAAAATTTAAATGTTTTTAAAATGGGCAAAGATCTAAGTAGATATTTCTCCAAAGAAGACAACAGAGGGCCAAAAAGCACATGAAAAGATGCTCAACATCACTAATTATCAGAGAAATACAAATCAAAACTACAGTGAGGTATCATCACACATCAGTCAGAATAGCCATCATCAAAAAGTCTACAAACAGTAAATGCTGGAGATGGTGTGGGGAAAAGGAAACCCTCCTACACTGTTGGTGGGAATGTAAGTTGATGAAGCCACTATAGAGAATAGTATGGAGTTTTCTTAAAAACCTGAAAATAGAGTTGCTATATAATCCAACAATCCCACTCCTAGGCATATATCCAGAGAAACATATAATTCAAAATGACATATGCACCCCAGTGTTCACAGTAGCAATATTCAGAATAACCAAGACCTATGTGCTCAGTTACTCAGTTGTGTCTGAATCTTTGCAACCCCATGGACCGTAGCCCACCAGACTCCTTTGTCCATGGCATACTTTCAAACAAGAATACTGAAGTGGGTTGCCATTTCCTATTCTAAGACATGGAAGCAATCTAAATGTCCATCGATCGATGAAAGGTGTGGTACATATACACAATGGAATACTACTCAGCCATAAAAAAGAATGAAATAATGCCATTTGCAGCAAATGAATGGATGTAGAGATATTATGCTAAATGAAGTAAGCTAGATAAAACAAATATCATATGATATCACATGTGAAATTTAAAAAGAAAAAATGATACAAATGAACTTATTTACAAAAATAAACTCACATACTTACAAAATAAATTTATGGTTACCAAATGGGAACAGGAGAGATCAATTAGGAGTTTGAGATTAACATATACATCAGATCAGATCAGATCTGTCGCTCAGTCGTGTCCGACTCTTTGCAACCCCATGAATCGCAGCACGAAAGGCCTCCCTGTCCATCACCAACTCCCGGAGTTCACTCAGACTCATGTCCATCGAGTCAGTGATGCCATCCAGCCATCTCATCCTCTGTTGTCCCCTTCTCCTCCTGCCCCCAATCCCTCCCAGCATCAGAGTCTTTTCCAATGAGTCAACTCTTCGCATGAGGTAGCCAAAGTACTGGAGTTTCAGCTTTAGCATCATTCCTTCCAAAGAAATCCCAGGGCTGATCTTCAGAACGGACTGGTTGGATCTCCTTGCAGTCCAAGGGACTCTCAAGAGTCTCTCCAACACCACAGTTCAAAAGCAGCAATTCTTTGGCGCTCAGCCTTCTTCACAGTCCAACTCTCACATCCATACATGACCACAGGAAAAACCATAGCCTTGACTAGACGAACCTTTGTTGGCAAAGTAATGTCTCTGCTTTTGAATATGCTATCTAGGTTGGTCATAACTTTCCTTCCAAGGAGTAAGCGTCTTTTAATTTCATGGCTGCAGTCACCATCTGCAGTGATTTTGGAGCCCAGAAAAATAAAGTCTGACACTGTTTCCACTGTTTCCCCATCTATTTCCCATGAAGTGATGGGACCCGATGCCATGATCTTAGTTTTCTGAATGTTGAGCTTTAAGCCAACTTTTTCACTCTCCTCTTTCACTTTCAGCAAGAGGCTTTTGAGTTCCTCTTCACTTTCTGCCATAAGGGTGGTGTCATCTGCATAACATATACATATTACTATACATAAAGCAGATAACCAACAAGTTTCTACTGTATAGCACAGGGAACTATATTCTGTATTTTGTAATAACTTGTAAGGGAAAAGAATCTGAAAATATATATGTATAACTGAATCACTTTGCTGTACACTTAAAATTAATACAACATTGTAAATAAAGTGTACTTCAAAAAAACTTTATAAACCCAAAAAATATGCTTTATATATAGCAGTTGTGAATTTGAGTAACTCAAATATGCAAACATTTCATAGTTGTTTTTATTTTTTAACTGAGATGCAATTCACATACCACAAAAGTCACCCTTTAAAGTGTTCGGTTTGGTAGTTTTTAGTGTATTCACAAAGTTGTACAACTACCAGCACTGTTTAATTCTAGAAAATTTCTTCATCCCTCCCAAAATACCAATACCTGTTAGCAGTCACCCACTGTTTTTCCCTTCTCCCCAGACCCTGAGGTTCACTATTCCATTCTCTGTCTGTGGATTTGCCTGTTTTAGGCATTTCATATAAACTGATCATACAAGGTAAAAAAAATTAGAGTAGCATTTTCCCCAAGACCCCATGTGATACGTGATTATTTCTCCCTCTTCAGTCTTAGGTAGGGCAAGATCTATACATTCTGTTTTCCTCAACAGAAAGAAGAACAGAATGACTTGCTCTCGGTCCAGTCTCCAGAGCTTAAGCCTGAGAGCAGGTTGGCATGCACAGCACTGAGTCCAATTCCAAATTAGCAGGTTTCCACCTGGAGTTCCTCAGCTCCACTGAACTGGCATCTCCTCCTACCCCCAGTGCCATGACAATGCTGTGCACGCAAAGCTGTGGCACCCAGCGCATGCTGCTCTCTACAGCATGTGGGTCTAAACCTCTCAGAAGCAAGATGCCAGCACCAGGGCCCCGCCACTGCCCACCTAGCTGTTGTCCCAGAGCATGTCTCTAAAATACATTTAGCAGAAAAGGGGGAAAAGGAACTCGTCCCTGGCAAAGTCACAGAGCAGAACTCATCCAGTGGAGTGACAGCATCCATATTTTCTGAGCAATCTAAATCCTGGATCTCTGAGTAGGGGGCAGACAAGAGAGAAAAGAAATCTCCCTAAGTTTTCTCCCATGATGGATCTTCAGAGAGAAGCTCGGGCTTTTCATGAGGTAAAACTGTGTGTGTGTGCACATGTGAGAAAAGGAGAGAGACAGAAATCCTGATTATCCTTGAGTTGGCACTCTGAACGTCCATCTTTTTTCACTGCCATCATGTATATTTTAGTTGAGAAGTGTTCTGTTAGAGTCTGTCAGCAAAGTGCCATTTTAAACTGGAAAATTGCACACTTGCAATTTAATATAGAATAATTGGCCTTCGGTTCAGAGGCTCCACCTCCAGTCACAGGTTCTTTGTGGCTAAAAGGAAATATTCCTTCCTTTGCTCACCCCATCAGCGCCTGCTAATTATTACTCTGTGGTCTGGGTCTAGGCTTCCTAATGAAGGCCTCCTGTGTGTCTTTCTCAGCAGCGAGCAGTCTGGTTTCTTTATTTTGACCAGTTCTTTGTTTGGGAGGCAAAAAGACATCCTGATAGAAGCCCTGTTAGCATTCGCCAGCACACCAGTTACCTGCGGCTGAGAAGATCTTTGTCATGTGTGTTTCCTGCTTACATCACTGCTTCCCCTATGACCTTCTCAGTTGAGTAAAAGGATGGAACCCTGAACTGATCCCATGACAAGAAGCAGGTCACAGAGTTTCACCTCTGTGTCCTCATTTACCAGTAACCAAAGATCCTAATTTGTCCAAAGAATCCAGGTAAAGCCCTGAGAGGGAGGAAAAAGGATTTTTAACACTTTCATCTTCCTCTTTCTTCATCCTTTGACTTGCCTGATGGGTGTCAGATTCTTTTAGGCCACAAAGTGGCAGCAAGCTCAGGTTACCATAGTGATCCATGTCATCAAAACAGGGACCACAGACCTCACCGATGATGCCAGTCTCTCCTAAAGCCAGGTTGCTTCTACCTCCTGGTCCTCTGAGCATTCTAATGCCCCTCACCCCTGATGGCTTCACAAGCACCCACCCGACCCTACACCAGAATGTATGGGTCCTGTGAGGTACCCTAGGGCTCAACCAATTTGACCCTCATCCACCACTGCTAACACAGGCACCCACAGCTACACTACCATGCTAGGTATGGAACTTCTCTGAAAGGTGTGCAGGCTCCTGAGCTACATCCTGGGAGGCACAGGACAGACTTCAGCTTGATTTTCAAAAATCATTCTGGAGGTTTCTGTTGCGCTGCCCCTGGGGTTTGACAGCCAGCATGGGCAGGGAAGGGGGCAGCCCCTTCACTCCTTCAGCCAGACTAGGTAAGTTTCTAGCTCCTCCTTGGGAGACATGCTTCCTACATCTCCCCATTCCAGGGTTTATTATAGAAATTCAATGGTCTTGTCCTCCAGACCATGGCTCTTGGTTTTCCCATCCAATTCGTTTCAGAATTCCAAACAAAACAGTACATGTCTCAAGCATATAGCTCTGGCAAGCTAAGAGAGTTTTACTTTTAGACTTCTGTGTCTGCTGTAAATCCATTCAAAAATGTGATCAAGGACTTCCCTGGTGGTCCAGTTGCTAAGACTCAGCACTCCTAATACAGGGGGCCCTTTTAGGGAATTAGATCTCACATGCCACAACTGAGGCCTGGAGTAGCCAAATAAATAAATAAATATATTTTTTTAAAAAAGAAGTGTGATTAGCTCCCCTGAAGCAAGAAATACTGTTGGGAGCAGAGCCATAAGCTAAGTATCAATAGAACCAGCTAGGGAGGGTCATAGGAATGAAAAATGTATCTGTTAAAATTTCAAAAAGATTATCACACTTAAAGAATTTTAGACACCAAGGTAGGACACTCCAAAAGCATCTCCTTCAAATCATATACTGCAGTACAGGAGGCCATAAACAGTGTTCCACCTGACTCTAGGGACAAAAGCAACACTTTTTAGCTTCTGAGCCTTGTAATACACACACAAGAAACTCAGGATTAACAGAGGAACGCCTGGAATGCCTTACAAAAGCCCTGTATGATCTGACATTGTCTGTGAATCACCAGGGTAGGCTCCACCACACTTTGTTGGCATGGCCTGTGCCAGGAAGGTGGAGTCCTGGGGCTGCCCTTCAGAAGCTACATCAAATACACCAGAATGAGATATTTGGAAAGCAAATGCTTGTTAAGCCATCAAGAAAAGCAGACATAATCCAGGGGAGGCCAAGGGAAAAAGGGAAAGCAACTTTCAGCAACAGTATCACACGACAACAAAGCAGAAATTTGCCCATCACAGACCCACTGTGACCACAGACCTGGCATTTCAGATACTCATCTGAGGAACCTAGAAATCCTCAGAAATGTCTTAGAAAGAATTCACCCTAATTGGAAGCACTCTAACAAATAAAATGCCAGGGGAAAATGCTGTCACTTTTCTCTTTTCAAATCATGAATTATCCTTGTTTCCTGGAAAAGTATGGCTAGACAGACTTATTGCCACTTGAAAAAGCTAGAGACCTGGTCTTTGAGAATCTTTCTTGAAGATATAAAAAAATTGCTAGCCAGACTTCCAGAACCTAGGAGTGAAAGGAATGATCAATGAATGCTTAGTCTCAGAGGTCAGACCCTAGGAGTGTCAGTCAGTTCAAGCTATTAAAAGAGCCAGTTCTCACTGTGATAAAGCACATCCTGGCAAAGCCACAGAAAAGAAAATTGTAAGAATCAATACAAGTCAAAATGGAAACCGGATGAAGGTTTCAGCCAAACTCGTCTTCACTTCTGATCTAATGGATTGACTTTTGGGTGCTGAAATCAGTACAATTTGCAGATTCAAGACATTGAATATGGAAGTCAAAACTAGATAGAAATTTAATCAAAAACTATAGCAGATCCTTGAAATTTACAAGGGTTAATGCCACCTCTCACTCTTGCCAATTCCTCCCACAGCTGAGTTGCACTGGCAAAGTCTTCTTTATCTCTTCAAGCAACCTGTGTATACCTTGGCTCTGCATAGCTGCTCTTGATACATTTAACAGATACCCTATAGATGTATGTATAACCTTTGAAAGAATCCACAGTGCAACTTCCTATAAGGAATTCATATTTTTGGTCAAGCTAGTCATGGGCAATCCTATATTCCTGTGTAACTTACCAGAGAACAGATAAAATCCAGGAAGTATAGCCTACCCACAGGATTCTTAGCCAAACAGGTCAAGTCAGCATGGTAGGTAAAATGATGCCTTTCTCACCCCAAAATGTTTATGCCCTAATCCCTAGAAACTGTGGGCCATGTCACCTTACATGACAAACAGGAATGTACATGTGTGATTAGATTAAGGATTTTGAGATTATCCTGGATTATTCAGGCAGACACAATGTAACATTATAAGAGAAGCAAGATAGTGAGGCAGGGAAGGAGACGTGACAATGGCAGTAGAGCTCTTATGATACGATTGCTAGAATCAGGGGCATAAGTCAAGGAATGAAGGTGAGAATCTGGGAAAAGCAAAGAATAAGTTCTACTCTGGAGCTTCCAGAAAGAACACAGCTCTGCCAACACTTTGATGTTAGCCCAGTGAAACCTATTTTGGACTTCTGATCTCCGGAACTATAAAAGGATGCATTCGTGGTGGTTTAACCACTAAGCTGGTAATTCGATCCAGTCAACAACATTCTCAGTTTTCAACATCAAATGAAACCTTCAATTCAATCAGGATTTCTAGAGTGATCTTTTTCTTTCTTTGAAGGACGACTCCTAACATACTCATTCTCTCTCACCTGCCATGTTAACTCCTTCAAGGAGTACTCGCATCTCCAACAGGACCAGGGAGAAGATATATTCTATAGAAGGCAAGAGAACCAATGTCGAGTAACTATTGAGTTGGCCAAAATGTTCGCTCATGTTTTTCCGTAACACCTTTCAAACTTTTTGGCCAACCCAATACTTAATGCCAGGCACCCTAGGGGTTATTTTGCACATCTCTTATTTTATCTTTCCAACTCTTTTCTGAGGTATCATTCCCTGCAACCACGCTTGATAAGGGTACTAAGATTCAAAGAAGATAGCCTGCACTGTAAGCAAGTCATCAAAGGAGTGCCTAGAGCCCAGCTCTACGTGACTCCAAAATTCAAATCCTCCTATGAGAACATGCTGCTTCTACTTTATTGACACAAAACAGTAAAGCATTACCAGCAGCATGACTGCATCAGTTTGGAAGAAACAGTGGTTTAGGAAGCAGGAAAGAGAAAGGTGAGGGGACAGTTTGACTCCAGGGAGGACCTTTCTGATAGGTTGTCATGGGCTCGCACTGCTGTTTTTCTCTCAGGGACAAAAACCAATCTATGGTGTATGTCACCATTCCTAATTATTTTAAATCTCCTCATAGGAGTATTTGCTTTTGGGCTTTTTGCTACTGACATTTTTGTAAACGCCGGACAAGTGGTCACGGGGCACCTGACCCCGTACTTCCTGACGGTGTGCAAGCCCAACTACACCAGTACAGACTGCCGGGCGCACCACCAGTTCATCAACAACGGGAACATCTGCACCGGGGACCTGGAAGTGATAGAGAAGGCGCGCAGGTCCTTTCCCTCCAAACACGCTGCTCTGAGCATTTACTCCGCCCTGTACGCCACAGTGAGTATGACCCGAGTAGAGTTTTGGCTGTGATGGGTGTCTCTGCCATCCTCATCCCCCATTCTTTCATTAGTCACTTCTGGTGGCTTCTGAAGTCATGTTACAATGTGTTTCTCTTCCATTATATCATGCTGTTGCCCCCACCTCAATACCCCAATGTAAGACCCCAATGCCAGAGGATGTTAATTCTGGCATGACTGTTGATGATCACTTAGTCACATCCTCCCATTTTACAGATACAGAAACTGAGGCCCAGAGAATTGTTAAGAGTACACAGTCAGTGCAAAGGCCCAGGCTCCTGGCATTGGACACAGGGTTCTGTCACTGCCCAGAATAGCACTCTGCGCCAAAGCTCTGGTTGGTTCCAGAACAGCACACATTCCTCACGCTTGTCTATGGATTGCAGATGTAAGCCTTAGGCAAATGCCTGCCCAAAGCAATGTGCAATACCAGATGAAGACAGGGTTTCCTCTGCTCCTCCTAACACTCTTCAACACTTTGCCAGGACAGATGGGCAATCCTGCAACGCCCCCAAAATCCAACAGTTCACTTCTCACTGTTCTCTAGATCACAAAATCTCTTGACTGCCCCCACTGGGGTATAATAGTCTAAACTTTGTGGCCTCATCAGAGAGAAAGCGCAAAAGTGTGTCCAACATCTTAAAATAGAAGAAATGGTGTCCGTCTATATTTCCTTCTCTTTAATTCCACCCCACTTTGGAAATAACCTAGGGCTTCCCAGGTGGTGCTAGTGGTAAAGAACCCACCTACCACTGAAGGAGACGTTCCAGACACAGGTTCAGTCCCTCGGTTGGGAAGCTTCCCTAGAGGAGGGCATGGTAACCCACTCCAGTATTCTTGCCTGGAGAATCCCATGGACAGAGGAGCCTAGTGGGCTATAGTCTATAGGGTCACAAAGAGTCAGACATGACTGAAGTGACTGAGCACGCATGGAAATGACCTCATTTCACCTTTGCCTGACCTTTGCTTCTTTAGAACCCAGAGTATAGAAGTGGACAGATCAATGCAAACATTCCACTGATGGATATCATGTGTATTTACCTGTGGATGAGTGACTATTGGCTAAAAACATCCCTTTTCCTTCAACTTATATTTAGGGCACGACTAGTCTAGAGATTCTTGGGTGAAAGGTGAGGTAAGGAGAAGGCAGAGCAAAGACCCCTTTCAAGCTATGCGGTCTGCCTAGAAACTCCCAGTGTGCCTTCACCCCAGCCCCGGGAGCAGGTTCCCCGCCAATGACAGTAACCACAACGCCCACTGCATCTGATGGAAGTGTGTCCATGCCATCGTCCCAAACACTGTCCTAAATTCAGGGAGGAGTAAAGGTGACTGACTACAGGTCTGGTCCATTTAGTGTAGTTTAAAAGAAATTGCTTGATATTCTCTTTAGAACAATGGTTCTTTTTTTGTCCAATTTATAGAATCACATCTATAGGACAACTTTGCAATATCTATTTCTTTTAGATTTACTCTTTAATGAATACATGACAAAAATGATTTCAGCTACCCCCACATTAAGGAAACATGAATGTAAATAATACAGAAGCCTTGATTTACAAACAAACCAGTTTAGCTCAATGAAGTTCCTTGACTCACTTTTACCCCACCCACAAAAAAAAAAAAAAATATGTCAGGCATTTTTTAAACAAGGTCTTTTCAGGCATTTGGCATAATTTCCAGCTTTCAAAATATTGTATCAATTTGTATCCTAGATTATCTAGAACTTATCTAGAACCTAAGTTATATGAAACAATGTACTCTTGCACCTTTTCCTGTATTTTTATCAGACTTAAGTCATTGTTGTATGAAATCATTTTCTATAATACCATTACAAGAACAAATCTGTTACTCATCTTAAGCTACTGTCTCATCAAGTGAAATATAAATTTCTCTTGAGAAGAAAGAAGTATAGTCATCTTACTCAGAATATATGCTGGTAGAGCACATGTTTTCAAGGATTCAGATATAATCCAATTCAAATCATGCCCCACAGACAGACTATAATCAGATAAACCCTGATACAGGACTCCAATTATGTAAACATCTTCTGAGCCCCTGTTATGCGTGCTTTCAGAAATTACTCAACAAGGATTTCCTAAGTACTAGTTAATACTGTGAAGAATACTAATGAACCATAGGCCCATGTTTTAATAGTTTGTAATCTTATAAGATTTATAAAGGCTATAATTTAAAAATATGGAAGCATAAAACACTAAATTTAAATATATAAATATATTTAAAAAAATAAAATTTAACCCATTATTGACTGGGGGATTTTTTACAAAAACCAACACCTATGGCCAGTGATTTTTATTTTGGCCAGCCAAAAATTAATTGTTATTTCATTAAGACTTTATGGGTTACTGTATTTAAGTTATACTTGATACACCTGCAAAGTCTTCTCCAGCACCTTGAGTATTATCTATCACTTTCCATATCAGAATTGATCACTACGGTTTGTTTTTTTTTTTGTCTTTTTGTTGCTCTGATATTCACATTGTCTGAATCAGAACTATATTCTGAAGAACTATCATCTTCTGACACATTAGTATATATGCCACTTAGACAATCAGATAAAGTATCTGCATAAAATTCTTCTTCACTCAAAATTTCAAGATGTATCATTTTTGAAAATTTTACAGCAATAAACTTGCATTTATAATATATACAGCATTGGAACAAAAATTGAATGGAGGGAAATGTGAATGACAATTATAATTATCATAACATGATAAATATCATTAGTTATAATAATTATAAGTTGTGTAATGAACTCTTATCAATTTTAAACCCTAACAACTATGTCTCTGGTCAATAACATTCAGTACCAAAAGACATATTAATACATCTTTGGTCAGTAATGTGCTAAACAACATTTCCTACTCAGCCTCAGAATGGTGTGATGATATGCTCTAATTTATATAACTCTGATCTAACCACAGTTTTGTAGGGTATGTGTTACATATAATAAAGAAAATCCCATCTTCCTGTATTCACACCAATGCTGAAGGATCATCCTAGGAAATTGTTTCCACTAAAATATTTTAAAATGCATCTATTTGAACTTATATGTGCTCAGGTCATACAAGCACACTACACTGCAACTGGAGTATTGGCATACTATTTTTCTGAGTCACAAACTCATTTAGCACACTTGTTAAGGTTTCCCTGGTGGCTCAGATGGTAAAGAATCTGTCTGCAATGCCGGAGATCTGGTTTTGATCCCTGGGTCAGGAAGGTCCCCTGGAGAAGGGAATAGCAACCCACTCCAATATTCTTGCCTGGAGAATCCCATGGATAGAGGAGCCTGGTGGGCTATACAGTCCATGGGGTTGCAGAGTTGCTCAGAATGAGACTAACACAGAGACAATAGATCAATTGCGCCCTCTAGTGGTTTCTTATAACCATTACCAAAGTTTGTGTGACAAGAGGCATACCTTGCTTACTCTAAGCCACCAGGGACATATTTGATAACCAAGCCTGTAAAATATTTAAGTCTTACTCAGCTCTTCACGGAGAAGGCAATGGCACCCCCCTCCAGTACTCTTGCCTGGAAAATCCCATGGACGGAGGAGCCTGGAAGGCTTCAGTCCATAGGGTCGCTGAGGGTCGGACACAACTGAGCGACTTCACTTTCACTTTTCACTTTCATGCATTGGAGAAGGAAATAGCAACCCACTCCAATATTCTTGCCTGGAAAATCCCAGGGATGGGGGAGCCTGGTGGGCTGCCGTCTATGCGGTCGCACCGAGTCAGACACGACTGAAGCGACTTAGCAGCAGCAGAAGCAGCTCCTTACAATGTCTTAAGAACAGAGTACATCTCAAGTGTCATAAATTGTATCATCATTTACTAACATCAGGTCTTCCCAACCTTTTATACACCCACATAGAAAATGTGTAAACATGCTGGAGTAAATGAATGAATAGAACTGATCACAGCCATCCCAAAGGAATGTGAGAATCAATTTCCCAGCACAACGGAAACACTAGTTTGGAAGTCAACACTTTTATACTCATTGAAAGTGTGAAGAACTAGCTAGGATTATGGGGGACCCAAAAAATGAAATGTATTGCTACTCCCCTACCTGGTCTTCTCCATAAAATTAATTCTCATAGAAGATTTTCTGGCATCTGAGATTCTTATATGGGTTTATTAACACTCCAAGTGATTCTTTAGTTTGTTGCATAAAAACTGCATGCTCTGGACCTGATTATCATGCAGTCTTTCATGTCACTGTAATTCTGTTCCCATGCCCACCAGAATATAAAGCACTGAGATGAGTGAGCATTCGTTCATGGTTCATGCTTTGGTGCGGGCCTGTCTGTGTGAGTTGGTGTGTGTCCGTGTACATGTATATGTGCACCGTGTACAGAGGCTGCTGGTCACTCCCCAGTCTCTGTCCTCACCTAGATGTACATCACAAGCACAATCAAGACGAAGAGCAGCCGACTGGCCAAGCCAGTGCTGTGCCTTGGGACCCTCTGCACAGCCTTCCTGACGGGCCTCAACCGGGTCTCCGAGTATCGGAACCACTGCTCTGACGTGATTGCGGGCTTCATCCTGGGCACTGCGGTAGCCCTGTTTCTGGTAGGTCAGCTTCCTCTACTTTTTTACCCCTCTGGTGCTCTCTGAAAGGCTGCCCAAGATCCTGGTAAGTCAGGCTCCCCAGACTCCATGGTCTCAGCCCAGGTTCCACCGGCCTCAACCTTGTGAGCTGCAGTTACTCACCAAGTACCCTGTGTCCATTCTTTCAAAAATATGACTGCATAGTCCCTCTGTGGCCCAGGAGTATGATCACTCCAGGAAGGATGGCTTGCTCCACTTCCTCCAACTCTGTCCTTGGGGCTGGGGATGGGCAGACTAGCAAAAATTTAGTGTACCTTCAAACCATGAGTCTTTAAATACTTGCTCAGAGACATACTGGCAGTATAAGCTAAGTGCTGCTTGGGGGAAGAACAGAGAACAAAGTACTGATGGAAGCAGGCAGCTCCTTCTCCAGCATTTCAAGAAACTCCACTCTGGCCCAGACTTTCAAGTCCCACTCAGAAATAGGAAAACCCTCAGCTAATCACACCCAGGGGACTTCTGTTATTATCTGAACATGCCTCCTGGGCATCTTATTTCCCCTATAAGTGGCTTCTCAACCACATAACACTTCCTGAAGAAGGGTTTTGGTTCATTTTTATAGATTTGAGGTATGATAAAGTGAAAATGTTAGTCACTCAGTCATGTCCAACTCTTTTCCAATCCCATGGACTGTGGTCCACCAGGCTCCTCTGTCCATGGAATTCTCCAGGCAAGAATACTGGAGTGGGTTGCCATTTCTTTCTCCAGGGGATCTTCCCAACCCAGGGATAGAACCTGGGTCTCCTGCATTGCGGGCAGATTCTTAACCATCTGAGTCACCAAGGAAGCTAGGCATACAATAAATGGTACACGAATTGTATAACTTGATCAGTTTTGACCTTCAGATACTTCTTTCTCTCCCACCCCTCCCCTCCCCCCTCATTCCTAAGCAACTACTGATCTTCTGTATTAGGTTACTGTAAGATTTAATGTTAATGGAATTATACAATATGCATGTGTTTTTTCCTAGCTTCCTTCATTCAGCATAATTATTTTGTGATTCATCCTTGTTGTATCAGTAATTCCTTTCTCTTGCTATCTAGTATTCCATTGCACGGACATACCATGGAGGTACAGTTTTTAAAAAATATAGTCAAGGACTGGGCTTCCCTGGTGGCTCAGCGGTAAAGAATCTGCCTGGCAATGCAGGAAACATGGGTTTGAGCCCTGATCTGGGAAGATCCCACATACCACAGAGCAACTAAGCCCATGCTCCACAACTATTGAGCCTGTGCTCTAGAGCCCAGGAGCTGCAACTACGGAAACCCAAGCATCTACAACCTGTGCTCTGCACCAAGAGAAACCACCGCAGTAAGAAGCCAGCACAATGCAACTAAAGAGCAGCCCCTACTCGTCACAACTAGAGAAAAGCGTGAGCAGCAATGGAGACCAAGCACAGCCAAAAACAAATTTATATAAATATATATGTGTGTGTATATGTGTGCATGTATACATATATATATATTTTCAAGATTTAAAATACACCCAGAAGGGTTCACAGTAAATTACTAGGCCTGAAGATGCTTTGCATGATGAAATCAGTCTCCTAATAATATTCAGCAAGCCTCTCCTAGCAGACAGACATCATCACAGCCTGTTGCCCATTCTGCCCTTTCTAGTCCAAGGCACCCCTTAAGACTAACATCACATGTAGATGGATTTCACGGGCCTGTGACCTAACTTCTCTTCGTCCTATCCCTTCCATACAGGGATTCCGCATATATGTCCTCCCCAACACGGGGGAGGCACATGTGCCTCTCCCAACTTCTAACTCAGAGTTCCCCAACACTTTTACCTGCTCAGAAAATGCTCACATTTACTCAGAACACTAACTGGCAAGCTCCATTTGAATTCCAAGTTCTTTTTCAGGGATCCAATCTTTCTTCCTAAAGTGAAAGAGGGGGACTTAAATGCACATTCTCTGTGAAGCAGCAGCAGAAGTGGTGCCGAGTGATCCTGAGATACTGATCTCTCAGAGGGTATTTCCCTAAGAAAAGGGGGCAAGAATACAGATGACTCAAAGAGGGATCAATAGTATGTCAATGAAAGCCCCAGTAAGGGGCTTCCCTGGTGGCTCAGACAGTAAAGCCTCTACGTGCAATGCAGGAGACCAGGGTTCAATCCCTGTGTCAGGAAGATCCCCTGGAGAAGGAAATGGCAACCCACTCCAGTACTCTTGCCTAGAAAATTCCACAGATGGAGGAGCCTGGTGGGCTACAGTCCATAGGGTCACAAAGAGTCAGACACGACTGAGCGACTTCACTCGGCACTTAAGCCAAATCTTACAGTGGACTGATTTAGAGGCTACGGAGTTTATGTAGCCTTGGGAAAGTTATCTACATTCTCTGTGCCTCCTTATCTAAGGTGGAGAGGATGATAGTATCTCCCTTATAAGAATGTTGAGTAGTCAAATGAAATTAGGTAAAACCCTTCAAACAATGCCAGATACATAAGTGGCCCTCAGTAAATGTTAGCTGTTACTATGAGATGGTTTACATGTGTCATGTCTTTTAAATGTAAATCTACAAGGCAGGCGTTATTCCCATTTTTATAGGTCAGGAAACAAGTTCATTGGGGGTCGATTGAGTATCCCTGGCCATCTGGTGATCAAACAGATGCTTCCTCAGCACCCCAAATGTGCTCAGCAGAAGACAGCCTGGACCATGCCCCAGGTCTTTCCATGGTCCCTACTCATTGGCTCAAAAGTCACAGTGCAGTGACCTTCAAGGGGCAGGCCTGCCACCCACAGAGATAGCCAGGCATTGATGGCTGCAGTCTGACCCTAATCTTTTTTCCCCTCATCCCGCAGGGAATGTGTGTGGTCCATAACTTTAAAGGAACACAAGGATCGCCTTCCAAACCCAAGCCCGAGGACCCCCGTGGAGTACCCCTCATGGCTTTCCCAAGAATAGAAAGCCCTCTGGAAACCTTAAGTGCACAGGTACAGTAAAGTGGTTTTAGCCAACAAAGCCTGGAGGCTCCAGGCTTGTTATGTGGAAGTCAACTAACCATTCCTCTAGTGAAAACAGGACACAACTGAATCTGCCCAACAACAATAAAAATCTGGGGACTTCCCTGGCAATTCAGTGGTTAAGTCTTTGCCTTCCAATGCAGAAGGTGAAGGTTCAGTCCCTAGTCAGGGAACTAAGATCACACATGCCTTGTGGCCAAAAATACCAAAACATAAAACAGAAACAATATTTAACAAATTCAATAAAGACCCTAAAAAAAAAAAAAGGCAATAAAAATTTGACATAAAGGCCCTCAAGAACTTCACAGCTTCCCTCAATTAGTCCCATATTCCTTTCAGGCAGTGGGCATCATGAATCCTCAGGACGTTCTTAGTAATGTCTAACTTAAACCCCAGCTGCTTCAGGATATCTTGACCTTCAATGTAATAACACATTTGTGAAATTTAGACCAACTCTTATGGTAGGCCAATTCGATTTAATATGTAGGACAACACTTGGAAAGAAATGCTTTGTTACATTCGGTGATAGATGTAAACTGGAAGCACATTAAAAAAGGTAACTCAATATCCTTTTGGATCTCTTTTGATGACCATCAAAAATTCGATGCAACAGTACTTACTGTTTACATTAGGACCATTACATTCATGCCAGAGATAAAGACGACAACTAGCCACACAGTCTTTATGCTCAAGGAACTTAGAGACGATCAGGAAAGATGTATATAAATGCACGCATGCTCAGTTGTGCCTGACTCTTTGTGACCCCATGGACTGTAGCCCACCAAGCTGCTCTGTCCATAGAATTCTCCAGGCAAGAAAACTGAAGTGGGTTGCCATTTCCTACCCCAAGGGATCTTCCCGACCCTGGGATAGAACTGGCACCTCCTTCATTGGCAGGTAGATTCTTTACCACTCTGCCACCTGGGAAGCCCTGTATACAAGTGAATAATCATAATATGGCATGCTGAATCAGATGTGCAAAGTGTTCTGTGAACACAAATGAAGAAAAAATTTATTGTAAGGCAGGGAAAGACAAAGATGTGCCAGCCAAAATGAGCCCTGATGCATGGTATAAAGCCTGACTTTTGCCTGAGACAATTGCTAAGTGCTTTACAAATATATTTTTTTGAACAAAAACTTACTGAATTGGTAGTGTAATTCCCACTTCACAGAGAGAGAGGAATATGAAGATAGCAATATTAAATTACTCACCCAAGACACATAGCAAGCAAGTGGGAGAGTTGGGGTGAATAGTTCTTTGAGCAGACAGAGCATAGATAACTAATAATAAAACAGGGATTTTATTTTCATGTAGCTGAGTCTTGCTAAAATGTTTATTTTCTGTAATAGTCTATTTACCTTGAAGTCTTATTGTATTTGGCATCTCCTTACTAAATCATCTTTATTGAGTACAAGAGGAAAGCAAATCTCTTCCCACTGGACTTATCAGATACTTCCTATCAATACAGTATAAAATATTTCACTAAAGATTATTAACTATCAGACATCTGAGAAACTATCCTATTTCTTTTCACATTTAGTGAAGTCCAATTTTATTAATGAACCAGGAAAAAAATCTATTTCCACCTGGGAAAAAAAATATTTAGGAGTCTCCATTACACCCAGTGCCAAGTGTTTTGTTTTCCCTTCACCTATATTAAGGTGAAAATTATAAATTCTAAATATAATTAGAAGTAACATGTTTAAAATTTTATCACTGGTTTATTTATATACAGCCAGCTAATGCAGGTTGAATGACAAGTTAGCTAAATAATGAAACCTTGTGATGAAAAACCCTAGTTTTCCTTTTAACTATGTTCTTAAACCCAGTGAAGTCAGAGTAGTGAAGTGAAGTCGCTCAGTCGTGTCCAACTCTTTGCAACCCCATAGACTGTAGCCTGCCAGTCTCCTCCACCCACGGGATTTTCCAGGCAAGAGTACTGGAGTGGGGTGCCATTTCCTTCTCCAGGGGACCTTCCCAACACAGGGATTGAACCTGGGCCTACCCACATCGTAGGCAGATACTTTACTGTCTGAGCCACCAGGGAAGATCCCGAAGTCAGAGTGGGTCCCTCTATCTTTGAGAAGAAGCAACTAGTGACAAAGGTGAATTTAAAAAGCAAACTGAAATGTTTGCCGAGTTCCACAAACATGTAGTCTGTCCTTGCAAATGCTGTTGACCTTGCCCTGAATGTCCTGGTCTAAGAGCACCTTCTTTCCACCTCAGCACTGCTCAAGTGTAACCTTCTCTCTGAAGCCTTCTCTAGACTTCTCTCTCCTCCCTCAGGACAGTAGTAGTTGACCAAGCCAAGAGACACCCAGGCCATGTTTTGGGGGATTCTGCTTGCATTGAAAAATGAAATACCAAAAAGGGTTTCAAAACCCCGATATTAGCAGTAAAGGGGCTTCCAGGTGGTATGGTGGTAAAGAGTCTGCTTGCCAATGCAGAAGAAGTAAGAGACATGAGTTGAATCCCTGGGTCAGGAAGATCCCCTGGAGAAGGAAATGGCAACCCACTCCAGTATTCTTGCCTGGAGAATCCCATGCACAGAGGAACCTGGGGGGCTACAGTCTATGGGGTTGCAAAGAGTAGGGCATGACCACACAAACGACCAATCCACAATACAGATTTTTAAAATTCTTTAAGTATATGTATCATTATTCACTACAGGCAGTAACTGAACTTTTGAAATCTGTCCACGTGTCTTTATTTCCATGTGTATCACCTTGTCTGCACACAGTTTGAGGCCTTTTGTGAATACCAGGCTTCAGCCGAAGGACCCTCAGGGCCCGACGTACATTTGCTGCTCACAGTTCATGTCAGGACTGCCCTCATATCTGCCTCCACCAGGAACTGAGAGATTAAAGATACAAATCCTATGAACCATGTCCTTCTTACTCTCCGTATTTCCTGGCATTCACTAGGCGTGAAATAAATGTCAGATGACTAGACAGATGCAAGCCAGAATCAAAATATGAACTAGGCCCTTTAGTCAAAACCAAGAACCCAAAATTGGACTACAGTCTATATCTGAACCTCCATGGTAAGCAGTTTATGAGTAATGATGAACAGAACTTCTGCAGGCTGGTCACAATGAATCTACAGGAAGCTGGAAGGAAAGTAGTACTGCCTCTTAAGCTATGCCTTCCATGCCATTTGTGCAATATCCAAGCATCTGCTTTCCACATGGGTAGTTAGAAGGACATACCCTTTATTTGTGGGTCAAGAAAAGGAAATGAGCATATGGTGCAAGCTATCACATTCAATCTTTACCATAATCCTGCAATTGGCCTTATTCTTCTATTTTATAGATAAAGTAAGGCACAAAGAGTTTAAGTAATATGCTGAAGGTCACTCAGTAAAGATTAAGACACAGGCCCATCTAATTCTAAAGGCCCTGCTTGCTCTCTACACCACACAGCCTGAGGTTTAAGGAAAATTCCATTTTGAAATCTACAGCTCTCAGCACTGAGTATGAAAACACGCTGTAGCGGCCAGTGTGTGGGGGCTGAGCTGCACCGCACTAGCAGAGTTTACACTGAGCACCGCTCTTCCAAAACAAATATGCCCTGTGTTCTCCCCTGTGGGCGAAAGCTTCCTGTGCAATAGCAGCAGCCATGGCTTCTACTAGAAACTGCTGCTCCTTTGTAATTTTGGGATAGAGCTGTCTTCCCAGGAGGAAGACTATGGGGATCTGAGAGAAGATATGAACCTCTCTTTAGAGCGCACATTCTCACATGAGAAATCCATCCCGCTGTTCAGAGCACCTCAAGAATAAGACTCTCTCGCTGGGGAAGGAACCCCCCATCCTCCCTTTAGTCCCCCTGAGACATACTTTCTTCTTTGCCCCAGGGAGCTTCTCTCTTCCCCTCTAAATGATCAGCTCAAATTTAAATACTTGGCATTCTGTGACTGAGACAGTACGTTCTGTAAAATCTTTCCCCAGGACTAAAGAGAAACCAGAAAGTAAAAAACTGTAGAATCCAAATGAAACAAAGATGGTCAGCTTTCCCAAGTGTTATTTTGTGACCCCACGGAGTTGTATCCTGGAGACCTGCTCCGAGCTTTCCTCGCCCTGCAGCTTCATACCCATTTTCACCTGCGCAATTAAGCTTAGTGTTGAGCAAATGTGTTCTTGTTGAACACGGTTTATATTAACAAAGAAATGAGAGTGGAGCCAATGTGTTAACTCACTGTGTGGTATGAAGTCTCTGGTGTCTCCTGATGCATACAGTGGGGAGATGAGATATAGTTTTCTTTAACAACAGTAACAACAAAAGGATCCACTCTATCCCAGGACCCACATGCCTATGACCTTATTCCAAGAGATTCTGATTCAGCCATTCTGGGGTGAAAAGCCATGTAAGAAAATCATCCCACAGGAATTCTAATGCTTATAGACTTCATATCATAAATAGGAAGGGAAAAAAAGACTTGGAGAGTTAAAGAAATCTGTAGAAAGTCACCAAGTTAGTTATCTTAGGCTGTTGAACTACTTTATCTATACCATTCACTCTTAAATGAAATCTTAAAAACATATAAATGACCAAACTATTGATGGAAGTTTTTTTTTTTTTTTAAGGAAGCATACTATAAAAGCAAAAGGATAAGTTTTTCACATTATAGCAAGAAATGCAAAAACCTCACTTTTCACAAATATAGTAGACAAAAGTACCTTGAGAAATATGGAATACTCAGTTTCTAAAATTCACATTTGCCCTCTCAAGAATATGACTCTCTAGTGTCCTAAAAACAAACAGGAATCTGGAAACCCATAATAATCAATTAGCTCTAAAGTCACCATTTCTTAAGGTATTATCAATACCATAAACTGGGAATTTTAAGTTCAAACAAAAGAGAAAGCCTTGGGCCTGAAAAAAGGTGGGATTATATATGTTATATAAAACAAGAGATAAGGGTTATTATGCACAAACCACATAAACAAAAATTAACAGAAATACAAGGAAAAGTGGATAAAACTGCAATCATAGATTTTAACGCTTTTTTCAGTAATAAGCAAACAAAATATAGTAAAAAGTTAATAAGGTTAAGGCAATGGCACCCCACTCCAGTACTCTTGCCTGGAAAATCCCATGGACAGAGGAGCCTGGTAGGCTGCAGTCCATGGGGTCGCTGAGGGTCGGACATGACTGAGCGACTTCACTTTCACTTTTCACTTTCATGCACTGGAGAAGGAAATGGCAACCCACTCCAGTGTTCTTGCCTGGAGAATCCCAGGGATGGGGGAGCCTGGTGGGCTGCTGTCTATGGGGTCGCACAGAGTCGGACACGACTGAAGCAACTTAGCCGCAGCAAGGAGCAATATATAATCCTCAAACACAAACATTTAAAACAAACTACATGTAAGACTATAAAGCAAATCAAGAAACTTTAAAAGCATTCAGTGTTATATTTTCATAATTTAAAAAAATTTGTGTAAAAAAAAAAATCTGTTCAGTAGATCACACAGATGACATTCTCCAGGAATTCAGATACCTTAAACCAAAACCTCTATGCATTTGAAAACATTAAACTCACTGCTCTGAAAATTCATGGCTCAGAATACCTCATATGGAAATTTTTCAAAGATTAGAAGTGTTCAAAATTAAAACAACACTTAAAAAAAAATGTGGGATGCAGCTAAAATTACTTTGAGATCTTCAAATGATTCATAGAATACAGTTACCTGTAATACAAGACAGATGAGTTTATTTTGGTTGAAAAAAAATCAGGGAAGGTTTAATAGAAGAGGTAACAAGTTGAGGGGCCTTGGAGACGCATGTCAGGGAGCAGGAACAGACTGTGAACTTGAGACAGGAATCAAGGGGATATTGAGGGAAGTGAGTGTGTGTGCATGAGTCAACTAAGATTGTATCTGCTTATGTTTGCAGAATCACTCTGCCTCCATGACCGAAGTTACCTGAAACGGCTGACGTGTCACAAGCTTTTTTTTTTTTTTTTTAAATCACCCTCCAATTCAATACTTCAAGACACAGTTACTTGATATCAAACTGTGAAGACAAGTATTATGTTTATCTAGTTAGAGGCTAATGTTTTGTACATTTTTTGTATGAGGAAGTGATGTAGCTTGCCCTGATTTTTTTTTTTTTTTTTTGGTCAGCTTTAATATATTTATGCCAGAATTTTAAACAAAGTTTTCTTCTTGTTCAGGTGTGCATTGAAGAACCACATTTATTCAATGATTGATGTTGTTTTGTGATATTTGTACACAAACCTTCTTTTATCAGTTTTATAGACACTGAAATGAAATATAATAATTCACTTTAATCTTTTATTATCACAGTTGCTGCCTCCTCTGGAATTTTTGAATTTAAAAAAAAACAATTTTTGAGTTGCAGGGAAAACAATGTTGGTTAATGGTAAATCTCAAAATCAGTTGTGTATAAAGAAGTATTACTTTGAAAAAGAACTTTATATTCTGGCTTCTTAACATGTGATTGCATCCCAAGTTAAAGTAACATATTAATAAGAAAAAATCACCTAAGTTACACAAGCAATGGCAGGAAATTCTGGTTTTGAGGATGTTGGTATGATCCTTAGATAATGGCCTCTCCTGGTTAAGAAATTCAAGATCTTTCTTTAATCATGCCCTTGGGCTGGCAGGTAACACTGCAGCCTTCTTTCCCAAACGACCAGCCAGTACCAGCATACCCTGTCAACTCAGTTTTGTATATCATATTGTATGGACTTTATATGAAAATGAATATTTTACAGTTTGCACAGTATTATTTTACAGAGAGGGTATCAGAGCATCTACAACCTAGAGCCCCAAAGCAACAGCTTGACTTTGGGGCTTTTAATTGTTCTAGAATTTTAACTGCATCTCATTTTTCTAGCATGGTAATAACTAACGTGTAACTTCCCTGAGAGCAGGAGCTCCCTTGTCTGTATCTATCAGAATGTTTTCTCAACACTTCCATGTTGGTTCTTCTTAGCTTTTTTTGTACATATTTTTTTTTCTAAAGAAAAAAGTTATTCACAAAATGAATTTTGGCTCATGTCCTTTGTTTGATGCTTCATCCCCCGAGTATTTGAAGACTCACAATGATGTGACCTCAGTAAGTGTTTATCCTCTTCAGTTCCCTGCCTATTAGGATCAGCCATAACTGATCTGTCTAGGAGTATGTGTGTTTAGGCCAAAGAATTTGTGAATTTAAGACACTCAGAAGCACATTCTGGTTTTCTAGCAAGCTACCTTTGCCTTCAGTCTGCCCATAGATACTTCTAAGGCATCGGTAAAAATTCAGTCATTTTGACTCTGCTAAAACTCATCACCCATCTCATTCTGGCCTAAACTTATTTGCACTTACATGTATAAACACTCACACACATCTTTTGAGTGACATCAGACTAAAAGTTGGGGAAGTGGGCAAGAAAGGGAAGTGCTAAAAGCCCTTCTCATCCCCAGTGCTAAGCCACAACCATAATCTGGTTGTTCAAAACAGTGAACCCAGACATACAGAACAGACTTTTGGACACAGTGGGAGAAAGAGGATGGGTCGAATTGAGAAAGTAGCATGGAAACACAAATATTACCCTATGTAAAACAGAGAGCCAGTGGGAATTTGCTGTATGACACAAAAACTGGTGTTCTGTGACAACCTAGAGGGGTGCGATGGGGTGGGAGGGAGGTTCACGAGGGAGGGGACATAATTAAACCTATGGCTGATTCATGTTGATGTATGGCAGAAACCAATACAATATTGTAGAGCAATTATCCTCCAATTAAAAATAAATAACTATACACATATAAACAGTGAACCCTAAGAAGCTGTAACAACTCCAAGGTGGTGCTGTATACATCAGCAGTAACGTTGGAATCCAGGTTTGCCTGACTCCAAATTCCATTCTTTCCACTACGTTAAAATGTCTCTAAACCAAGTCCACATCTTTTCAGAGGTTTTTTGACATCATCACCTACTTATGTGGTTCAGGGTGGTGTAGGTGACAAAAGCACATCATGAGAAAGACGCATTCTACTTATGAGAAGGAATGATTTGCAAGCTCTGAGTCTTCCAATCTGGCATAAGCTTCCCAAGTATAATGTTGCCCAACTTCAGAGTGATTCATCTTCTAAATATTTTTTATAGTTCTTTTAATAATAGCAATGACAGCTCAGTTGCATTATTCATAAGACATTCTGAAAAATACTGGCACACTCCTGATTCTACATTGCCCATTTCTTATCACAATGAGAGACCATCTAAATATCTATCAAATGGTATTTCCAAGAACATAAGTTGACCAAGTGAGGGTTCCCCTTACACTCTTCACTTTGGTTTCAATCTGGAAGGACCTATTAGAAGTGTTCTGAGGTCTCCAGCCACAGACTCCAATTTCCTGGCCTTTGGAAGTTATTGATACAGGACACAGTGATGTTCCACAGAACACACATTGGGGCACCTAGAACCAAGGACCATCTCTGGGCTCACATCCCTGGGATCATTGGGTCAGTCTGATTCCTTCCATATGACAAGGCAACCTCAGTGTTACCCCTGATTTAGGCCCAAGTCACTTCACAGGCCAAGTCACTTCATTGACCTTTCAAGCCTGCCATTTGAGACTCATTTGTTAAGGCTAGAGACCCCTCCATATGGGCCATGTACCCAGGATAAAGCCTTCTAAGTAGGAGGAGTGGTCACTATCACCTTAGGATGAAGTCTGCAATGAGCTTTTCTACTTTTTAAAGAAGCCCAGAGGAGCCTGAGAAGTCTGATTCACTGTGAGAGGGAAGTGAAAAGAAACTAAAGAAAAGCTGATAAAATGTATGGACATAAGCAACCTCATGAGACTATTAGCCCCTGAGGGTTTATTTATGACATTTTCAGTTCTTTGATTCTGCACCCAGAATAGGATCTGATAAAGAAAACTTTGCAAATAGATGGATGCCAGGGTTCCAACTTAATTTGCCTGAAAGAAATTATGCCTAGTTTGGAAATAAAGAGAATTTGCATGGAGCCTGAAGGTAGATGAAACATAAGTATATTTAGATACAGAATTAAGTGTGAGGAAACTGCACTCAGCAGCTATGAACATGTGGATGACTCTCTTGGTAAATCCTAGAGATCTCTCTAATTAGGCTGTGATAGACAGAAAGGCTATATGTAGCTCCAGTTAATTAGAACGTAAGTAGGCATAATCCCATACACAGGAGGAGGAGTAGACAGCACTAGTATGATTAAAAGAGCAGAAGAGTGCCAGGAATAGCATTTTTGTTTCTAAAAAATTGCCTTGATTTTTCTATTCTATGCAATGACCAGAACTTTGAAGGTGTTAAGTATCTTGGAGGCAGACACGAATACCAGATTGCCCTAGTTAGTTTTAAGGAGGTTACATTAAGGCTGTTACACTGTTCTTGCCTTGCTGAAGTCAAGATGTGTACTAGAACTAGCCTGTCATTCACAATCATCCCTTCTACTACCACGGGAATCTTGTAATGAACAGCTAATCTCTTGCTTCCATCCTAGTTCTTGATCCAGATATCCCAGGATTGAGTGATACGATCATTCACTAGGAATTTAATGAGCATCTATTATGTGTTAAGAATCATGCCAAACTGGGAATATACAACAAAATTGACCTACTACTCACCCCTATGAATTTAGGGTCAAATGGAAGAAAAGGAGAACAACCGCAGAATACTCAGTGTTTTGAAGGGAGACCTGGTTTAGGTAAGGCAAGTGTTATGTCGTCTTTGAAGTGCTGCTAAGTCGCTTCAGTCGTGTCCAACTCTGTGCGACCCCATAGATGGCAGCCCAACAGGCTCCCCCATCCCTGGGATTCTCCAGGCAAGAACACTGGAGTGGGTTGCCATTTCCTTCTCCAATGCATGAAAGTGAAAAGTGAAAGTGAAGTCGCTCAGTCGTGTCCAACTCTTAGTGACCCCATGGACTGCAGCCCACCAGGCTCCTCCATCCATGGGATTTTCCAGGCAAGAGTAGTGGAGTCTTTGAAGTGACATATACATTAAAATGAGGAGATGACTAGACAGAAAAGTAGCAAAAAGCATATGAGGCTAAGGGAACAGTATGTACCAACGTCCTGGGGCAAGAATGAGCTTTATCCATGTGAAGAACTGAAAGTAAGCCAGAGAGGTGCCAAGGAAACAAACTCAGTTTGTTTCCTTCCTGTGTTTTATTAAGGTATCTTTGTTTTGGCCCCATTTGGGCCAGGTTTCGGCCTGTTTGGGCCCATCTCCAGCACCACTTCCCAAACAGGACCCACTGTGGGTTCTGCTGCACTTGCAGCAGCCTGTATTGGGCTGCCAGAGGTTCTTAATGAAGCCCACCTGCCGCCTCCCCGGCTTTATCCAGCACTTTCTACGCTGTCCTGAAGTGAGGAGTATGGGTAATAAACCTTGAACATCAGCTCAGGTTGGGCTGTGGGCTGCAAAAAATTGATGAAAAAAATTTTTTCCATTCTCCTTGGGTCATCTCTGTATGTTGACATATTAAGGGAACAGTACGTATTTCCATTATTTATTCCAATTAAATAAATCTGAAGTTGAAAAAGGAGAATGGACTGGGATCAACCCCCCTGGCTGCCCAGTTTCAGCATCTGCACCCCCAGTAGGGACTTGCCTTAAAACAGGGCAACCCGCCCCCCGAGCCACTGGTACTGACCTGTGGCCAGATAGGAACCAGGCCGCACAGCAGGAAGTGAGCGGTGGGAGAAACCGAAACCATCCCCGCCCAGGAAAAATTGTCTTCCACAAAACTGGTCCCCAGTGCCAAAAAGGTTGGGGATCGCTGGCTTGAAAGATATTGCCCCACCTTACAAGATCAAAAAACGAAGTCTCAAGCCTTTAACCCAGGTACCAGTAATCTTTCATATTGCTTGCCCACATCCCTCCAGGTGGGCCTCCAACCCACGACCCGTGGGTCAAGATTCCACCAAGAACGTAGGCAGGTGTGTTTCTTTAACAAGGTTACCCAAAAGGCATCTTCCAAACCCTAAATCTCCCCCAAACCGTTGTTTCACTGCAAGATGCGGAAGCTTGGCGGCCCCTCCCTGGGTCAGCCGCAGGGAGCGTTCCTGTAACAAACGCACCAGCTACCGCTTGGACTCAGTGCACAGGCTCTCAGCCTCTCAGCACCCGGGAGGGGCCAAAAAAACCAACGAGCAAAATCCTGTTTGGACTTACCTCCTGGTTGACCCACCAAATTTGTTACTGAGCCAGGTTCATTTTTCGGGAGGCAGAGCCAGCCAAAACGCTGAGTCACCGAGGCTCGCAGAGAAGACAGTTTACTTGCAAGGCGAGGAAATGGGAGAACAAGCCTCAAATACACGTCCCAGAAGACAAGCGGGTGGAGTATTCAGGGGATGACCAATGAAGAAGCAGAGGGGGGCTGGCTGAGGCGAGAGGGGGCGTGGGGGAAAGTTGATTGCGAAAAGATGCGATTCTCGTGGTCCTGCACAGGTGTAGCTAATCTACAAGCCTCTCCATGTTCAAAAGGTCACCCAGTGGACACCAGCAGGTGCCCAGCCAGAGGGTCGGTGGTACTACCCTGTCCTAACCAGCTCAGCCTGAACTAGACAGAGCTGAGTCCAACATCCTGGAAAATAACTCAGGCAAACATCTTGTTTACGCTACATGCCTCTTAGAGGACATGTAGTCATAAGACATACAAGTCTTAAAACAACCTTGATTAGTGAAGGCAAGTGAAATGGGTTTGACTAATCACTGTATTTGGTTTCAGATAAAACCAGGAAAAAAAGAGCAAGGAAATGTGAGGACAAGAGCATGTAAAAACATTTTCAAATATTATCTTTAACACACCATGTGTAAACTCAAGAAACATTTATTAATTGATGGTGGCATCATCACTAATTTGTGTCCAAAATTTGACATCCCAGGCTTCCCAGGTGGCTCAGTGGTAAAGAACCCGCCTGCCAATGCAAGAGCCACAGGAGATGCCAATTTGATCTCTGGGTTGGGAAGATTCCCTGGAGTAGGAAATGGCAACCCACTGAAGTATTCTTGCCTGGAGAATTCCATGGACAAAGGTGTTCTGGCGGGCTACAATCCATGGGGGTGCAAAAGAGTCAGACACGACTTAGCAACTCAACAGCAACCCATACTTCATCTTGTAATCAAGGTGTCTAGAAAACCATTTTATTAGTTAAAATGTTGCTTGATTAGCATGAGTTTCTTTTTAAAGGTGAATAGTGTATTCTCTGGTGACTCAGATGGTAAAGAATCTACCTGCAATGCAGGATACCCAGGTTCAATCCCTGGGTCAGGAAGATCCCCTGGAGAAAGGAATGGCAACCCACTCCAGCATTCTTGCCTAGAGAATTCCACAGACAGAGGAGCCTGGTGGGCTGCTGTCCATGGGGTTGCAAAGAGTCAGACACGACTAAGCAATTATCACTTTCACTTTCATAACTGAATAAGCCATGGGAAAAGCCTGCTGCACCGTCCCTGTCCCATGGATAAGATGACTTCTCTATTGTGAACTCAAGTATATTTCCTTTACTGGTGGATTTTCTTCTCTAACCCAGTTTTTTTTCATTCAGAGCAATGCTTGTCTGAATTTTTCTTTCTGTATATGTGGTATTATCAGTTAAAGTATTGTAAGGTCCTCTGTCATTGGACTAGTCTGTCTTTTAATATTATGTGTTGAACTAACCAAACTAAAAAATTATAAATACCCTTACCACATCCAACCTCAATTATAGTGGAAGCCATAATACTGATATAACTGATAAGAGAAGATTCGATTATTTCATCCCTAGATACTGCAACCTGGGTAGATACTGCTGTCAGGCAGGTAAAATGATAGTTACATGAGTTCTGGAAGACTGTAAATTCAATCCTATTATAAATCCATCTATATTTGTGTAAGCTTAGGTAACCTAAGCTCCCCAAGGCTTGGTTTTTACTCATCTGTAAAATGGAAATAATTTAGTGACTATCTATTCTGTGGTGGTTAATTTTATGTGTCAACTTGACTAAGCCACTGGAGCCCCAGATATTTGGTCAAACATTATTGTGGGTATATCTGTGAGGGTGTTTTTGGAGGAGATTACATGAGATTCAACAGACTGAGTAAAAACATGGATTGCCCTCCCTAACATAGATGGCCTTCATTCAATCAATGGAAAACTGAATAGAATAAAAAGGCTGACGTTCCTTTAAAAAGAGGGAACTTCTCCTGCCTGTTTAAGCAAAGACATCTGTCTTTTCCCAACTTCAATCTCATACTGAAACATCAGCTTTCCTTGGATATCGAGGCTGCCAGCTTTCAGACTGGAATTCGCACTGTTAACTCTCATGGTTCTCAGGCCTTCAGACTTGGACTACAATTACACCATCAGCTCTTCTGGGTCTTCAGTTGCAGGTTATGGATTTGGAGACTTCTCAGCCTCTGTTACCACAAGAGCCAATGCCTTAAAAAAAAATTCTGTATTTATCATGTTGGTTCTATTTCTCTTGAGAACTCTGACTGAGATTTTCATACAAAGAGTGTTTCTAAAAAAAAAACAGAGTTTTAAGATTGAGTTTTTTTGAATTGGCTCTGGCGTTTCTGGAACTGGCTCTTTAATCTGATTAGATTTAAATATGCTAATTATTCTATTTTGAGTAGTAAGGAGAACACTGATAGTCTATGGCATGACTTGACAATGAAGACAGGAAAAAAAAAGGCACCCCTGGATACTTCTCATCAACCTCTTATAAGAATGAAAGGGCTGGGTAAATTTGCATATGATACTTTAGAACATTTTTGGCAAACTGATAAATATAAGATTGGCTTGTTGCTCCTAGTGTTACTGGACAAAGTGGGGAAAGAAAATGAACTCAGGAATTTAAATTCCCAACTTGTGTGCCCTATAGATGATCTGAAAGCTTCTATGTGTGGTCTGAAAAAGATCCTTCTCTCCTGTAATCACAGGACTGAGATTGCTAAATGTCATTGGGTCAGCTGAATGACAACGCTAATCCATCTCACAGCCTCTTGGGATGTCTACTGTTAAAGCTGCTCTGAAGATTCAATTAGATAACTCAAAAAAACCTGGTAGCAAAGTTTCTGGTATACAGTAAAAACTCAATAAGCATTTTGGTCTGAATTTTTTCTATATACATGGCTTATTTTCAGCTCCCTTCCAACTGGGAAGATGGAGGTGACTCTACTCACCATCAGAGGTTTCACTTCTCCCCACTATTGCATCATCACAAGGAAAATATAATACAATCTCCTCCAGCAACAATACATGGTCCTTGGGACTTCCCTGGCAGTCCAGTGGTTAAGACTTCATCTTCCAATGCAGGAGGTGTGAGTTCTATCCCTGGTTGGGCAGCTAAGATCCCACATGACTTGAAGCCAAAAAACCAGAACATAAAGCAGAAGCAATATTGTAACAAATTCAATAGAGACTTTAAAATTAGTCCACATCAAAAAAAAAAAAAAACCTTTAAAAAAGAATAAAACACAATACATGCCTCTCAGGTTATCCATATTATATACTCTTATGAAACTTTAAAAGTCTGATAAATGTCATAAATTTCAAGATGGTCATTAATTTTTAATTCATTTTGCAATATTTTCATTTAAAAATTAGATTGTGCCATTTGTTCTTCTACAATGCCTCAGGCCAGATCCAAAAGAGGGTGGGCTGCCAAGAGGGAGAAATGTTTATAACCATGATTGTCTTTAGTAGCAAAGAACAGAAAAGCCCAAAGTAAGTGGCTTAAACAAATAAGACAGTGTATTGAGTCTATTAACAAGAAATACAAAGATTAAACGAGTATGGCAACAACATAATTAGAGCTCCAGTATTTTTCTGCAACTCATTTGGCTCAGACCTTGGGTGTTGGCTTTGTCCTCAGACCAGCTCCCCTCATGGTCTCAGGATATCATCCACCTTAAGATACAACATCCAAATGGAAAACTTCCCTCCAAATTCCAAAAATGTCTCTTTCAGGCAATCTCCATTCTCTTCAGATGTCTCTGACATCTCATTGGCCAGAATTATGCCACATTCTGTGCCTACACGAATCACTGGATGAGGAAAAAAAGAACACCATGATTGGTCTACACCAATCACCACTCACCTGTGGGGGATGGAGTAAGTCCAGAATCACAGAAGCACTGGGACATATGTGGGTACAATTAAAAAGGAGACAGGTTATGCAACAAGAGTGTAAACAGCAGAGATTTTTAAACTGATTAAACTTTCTACCAGAAGCAATAGAAATCTGTGAAAACCACATACAAAGGCTGAGAGGAAAATACCTAGTCAAGGTTAAAACACAACAAAGAAACAGTGAAATGGGAAGCCTTAGAGATAAAGAAAATCCAGACACTAAGAGGCTGCCAGTTTCCAGCATTATAAATTATTTGTGTTCTAGGGCACATAAACCTTTGTCTTTGGGATAGACTGTCAAACCACCCTAGAAAGGGAATATGATAGGGTGAAAGTTACTAGGATTCATATATACAGATGAGAAGTATTCTACAAATGTTTAAACTAGAAATACTTCTGCAGTCAGCCAAAGGACACAAAGAAAGAAGGAAAAGCTTAGAGAATCAAAATGTCTGGACAAGTTAATTGAGGGGTATTCTTTGCCCATAAGTTACAGAAAATACTTGAAATGCATCAGAAACCAGAAGAGCACATCTCCCCCAACCAAATTTTCATTTGTTATTGAAATAATTGGGGGGGATAGTAAAAGCAGGAGGGGCAAACTGTGCTGATTGGCAACTGAATAGCCCTTCCTAATAATGGATCTTATTTTTGTTCACAGTCCACTAAATGGACATGGTTTTCCAATGGATGCTGACCCATCTCTGTACCTCTGGGTTAGTCTTGATTGTTTAAGTTAGTATGATGGTCTCATCTCTCTCACCTGTGATCACTTTAGGCATGAACATGTGATACGGGTTTAGCCCATGGGGTACCAAGCAAAATAAATTAAAATAATAATAATAAACCCATTCCTAGTCATATCCTGATGGAATTTCAGAACGCTAAGAACAAAGAGAAAATTGTAAGAAGTTCTCAGAAAAAGAAGAAAAGAATCCCACAAAGTAGCAAGAATCAGATTTCTCATTGGCAACAATGGATGCCAAAATAAAAAGACCAAAGAGAAAAACAAATATTGTATAATATCATATACATGTGGAGTCTAGAAAAATGGTACAGATGAATTTATTTGCAAAGCAGAAAGTCACAGATATAAAGAACAAATTCATGTTTACCAAGCAGGGAAGGAGGAGGGGGATGAATTAGGAGATTGGGATTGACCTTCATACACTGCTATGTATAAAATATCAATAGGTAACTAATGAGAACCAACTGTATAGCAGAGGGAACTCTACTCAGTGCTCTATGGTGACCTAAATGGGAAGAAAATCTAAAAAAGATGAGATATATGTGTATATACATATAACTGATTCATTTTGCTGTACAGCAGAAACTAAATACAGCATTGTAAAACAACTATACTCCAATGAAAATTAATTTAAAATAATTATCACTGATTGCAAAAAAATTAATCTGAAATTAATAAGGTATATCACGGAGAAAAGATGTATTGCATGCTAAAGTTCTTGTCTGTTGGGTAGAAAAATAAACATACCAATTGTACCTTATTTTTTTAACTTTTATTATTAAAAATTTGCAAGCACACATAAAAGTAGAGAAAACAAACCTCAGTATATGCATCATCTAGATACAATAGTTTCTCACATTTTCCATATACCTGTAGTATTTTAAAATGATTCCCAGATATTGTGACTCTTCACTTCTAAATATGTCAGTATCCATCTCTAAAAAGTTACCTTTTACATAACCCCAATACCATTCTGACACCTAACAAGATAATTTCATAGTATTGTTTACTATCCAGTCATATTCATATTTCCCTAGTTACCCCTCAAAAATCTTTGTACAGTTATTTTGTTCAAACCAGGCCCACACACAGTATTTGGTTGATATGCCTCTCAAGTACCTTTTAATTTTGAATAATTCCCCAGCTCACTCCAATGCAAAAAGAAAAACAAAATCCTACAAAGTGAAAAATTCCAAAATTTTCCATGCAATTTTTATGAAAAGAGACCAGGTCAGTTGGTAATTAAATTGTGACTAGACCAGATCATAGAATGATAGACAGTCTATGGTTGTCTCCTTATAGTAAGTACCATTTATCTCTTTCACTAGCTACCACATTAGTAAGAAGTTTGACCGAAGGACTGGATTTAAAGCTTGACATTAAAACTTCAAGCTTACTAGTGTTGTTAGAAGAGTTCTAAGAAGTGCTGAGCACTCCACATTACATCTCATCATGAAACATGTTATTTCAAGTTGACCATTTTTAGAAACACTAAGTTTGATCAGTGGGTTCAGAGGGTGACAATCTGACTCCTCCAATACAAAGTGAGATTCCCTTTTAAAGAACAAGTTAACTACAGGATGATACTTGGTACTTTGGTAAAAGCATTCTTGGGTTTAAGGGAGGGGCAGGGAGTAAATCACAAACTACTTAGACATTAACAAATGAGAACACAGTATATCAAAAAGCCAGAAAAGCAAATAGGGCAAAAAGAATAAACTTATTTCAAAGAAGCAGAAATTGATGAATCAGGAAAAATTAGATTTGACCCATAAGCAACCCAAAAGCTGTTCTAGGGGAAAAAAATCAATAAAATAGACAAGTATTTAGCAAGTCGGATTCAAAGTAAAAGGCAAAAGCATGCAAATAAAATGACAGTTGATATGTTAAAAAGAGAGAGAGAGAAATGTGTTCCAGAAAATAGAAATGAAATTCTTAGAAAATATAAATGACTAGGTTAGCTCCAAATTTTTTTTAATTTTAAAACCCAAACTAGTCAAGATGAGAAACTGATCTAGTAGAATTAGATGAATTAGAAAAATTAGTGTATCAATGAATACAATTCACCACCTTGACAGACTGAAGGAGCAAAGCATTATGGAAAGGATAATAGCTAACTCTGATACTGAAATCACTATGTGCCAGGCACTTCTGTAATCACTTTAAATATAACTCATTTAGGCACTAAATACTCCAGAAGCACATGAGCATTTAATCCCACTCCTGTTTAAAATTTTTAAACAAAATATATTTTAGGAAGAAAAAGAAACATCACTATTCCAAAAAAAAAAAAAAATAGAGTTAAGGTATCTACTGGAAATCCATAGCAAGCTCTACATCAGAACTTTTCAAATCAAATGTCAAATTCAACTCAAAATAGTTTAAACAGAAAATGACTTCACAAGGGACTTTAGAGTTCCAGGAAATTCATCTAGATTGGCAATACCCGGATCCAAGGACTCCCCAGCCGGGATACAAAAGGTTATTCAATGTTCAAGGGCATCAAAATTTTGCAGGAGCAACGTACCCTGCTGCATATCAACTAAGATTCAATTTATAAAAAGTAACAAAGCACATACAATTTTATCAGAAATATTTCAGATGCATCTGATTCTTTGATTTTGTCCAATTTTCTTCCAGTTGACTCAAGATGACTGTGAATCTAGAGAAATCATGAGAGGCCCCTCCCTCACCCATAGCCCTGCCTGATTCTTTTCTGTTGTTGTTGGTCTCCGCCCCCCGCGCCCGCCCCCATCACCCCCCTTACAGTGTGCTTCTGCTCAGAACAAGGTGTTGCCTGAAGAATTTCAGGATCTCTTGCCAGGAGTGCTCCTGGGCTGCCGCTTGGCCCTCAGGCTCCCCGCCCCACAGCATGGGGAGGAAGAGGCCGCGGCTCCAGGACACACAGCACAGGGGCCCGTAGGGCGGATCTATCAGGTGGCCCGCCCCGGGGTAGGACAGCATCCTTCCACTGCTTTTGCCGTGCCTCCGCAGCTGGTCCAGTGCCTGCTCAGCGTATTCTTTGCTATTGAAGCATTCGTCAGCCTCTCCTACAACGAAGAGGATTGGGCCCCGGGCCTTTTCAACAGGAAGCACACTGTGTTGATTCCGTTCATCTCGGGGGTCGCCCTTGAAGTGGCGGATGCGCACAGCACCCGCAGCGTTGACCTGCATGCGCTCTGGAAACGAGGGGATGGGGGTTATGACCAGATCCCGGTACCTGAGCGGAAATTCATGGATGGCATTGGCCCCACTGATGCAGACAGTGGCTGCCACCTGCTTGAGGTAGCAGGCCATGGCCAGCCCAATCTCTGCACCTTTGCTCACAGATATCACTCCAATTCCCAGCTTTTGGACCTGAAGGACAAAATGAAGGGAACCCATGACAGGCCATTCTCTGAGAAGGAGCTGTCCCGCAGGCCAGTAAGCTGGGATGACGGGGAGAGTCAGAAAATGAGGAGTGGGAGTCCTAGCACTAGGGTTTACCAGCTTTTGAGACCAAGAGAGATCATCATCTACTTACACTCCCTAAGCCTTATTGTCTTATGAGGGGTCATAATATTACCTACCTTGCAGGACTGTTACAAAGATCAAGTGAAACAATAGACACTAAAACTGCTCATCAAAAGCAGAGTTCTATATAAAGCAAAAAGGATCTAATGTACCAGCAACATTCAAGCAGAGGCAGGTAAGCATTCTGAAGAACCAAATTATTCTCTCGAGCTAGAAAAAGAGGTGTCCTGGGTTCTTTGAACTATTCAGTTCAGTTCAGTTGCTCAGTCGTTTCCGACTCTTTGTGACCCATGAATCGCAACACACCAGGCCCTGTCCATCACCAACTCCTGGAGTTCACCCAAACTCATATCCATCGAGTCGGTGATGCCATCCAGCCACCTCATCCTCTGTCGTCCCCTTCTCCTTCTGCCCCAAATCCCTCCCAGCATCAAGGCCTTTTCAAATGAGTCAGTTCTTCACATCAGGTGGCCAAAGTATTAGAGTTTCAATTTCAACATCAGTCCTTCCAATGAACACTCAGAACTGATCTCCTTTAGGATGGACTGGTTGGATCTCCTTGCAGTCCGAGGGACTCTCAAGAGTCTTTTCCAACACCACAGTTCAAAAGCATCGATTCTTCAGCACTCAGCTTTCTTTATAGTCCGTCTCTCACAACCATACATGACTACTGGAAAAACCATAGCCTTGAATAGATGGACCTTTGTTGACAAAGTAATGTCTCTGCTTTTTAGTACGCTGTCTAGGTTGGTCATAACTTTTCTTCCAAGGAGTAAGCATCTTTTAATTTCATTGCTGCAATCACCATCTGCAGTGATTTTGGAGCCCAGAAAAATAAAGTCAGTCACTATTTCCACTGTTTCCCCATCTATTTGCCATGAAGTGATGGGACCAGATGCCATGATCTTAGTTTTCTGAGTGTTGAGCTTTAAGCCAACTTTTTCACTCTGCTCTTTCATTTTCATCAAGAGGCTCTTTAGTTCTTCTTCACTTTCTGCCATAAGGGTGGTGTCATCTGCATATCTGAGGTTATTGATATTTCTCCTGGCAATATTGATTCCAGCTTGTTCTTCATCCAGCTCAGCGTTTCTCATGCTGTACTCTGCATACAAATTAAATAAGCAGGGTGACAATATACAGCCTTGACGTACTCCTTTTCCTATTTGGAACCAGTCTGTTGTTCCATGTCCAGTTCTAACTGTTTCATACAGGGTTTCAAGAGGCAGGTCAGGTGGTCTGGTATTCCCATCTCTTTCAGAATTTTCCACAGTTTATTGGGATCCACACAGTCAAAGGCTTTGGCATAGTCAATAAAGCACAAATAGATGTTTTTCTGGAACTCTCTTGCTTTTTCCATGATCCAGCAGATGTTGGCAATTTGATCTCTGGTTCCTCTGCCTTTTCTAAAACCAGCTTGAACATCTGGAAGTTCACAGTTCACGTATTGCTGAAGCCTGGCTTGGAGAATTTTGAGCATTACTTTACTAGCGTGTGAGATGAGTGCAATTGTGCGATAGTTTGAGCATTCTTTGGCATTACCTTTCTTTGGGATTGGAATGAAAACTGACCTTTTCCATTCCTGTGGCCACTGCTGAGTTTTCCAAATTTGCTGACATATTGAGTGTAGCACTTTCAAGAAATACCTAATATTTAAACATTTTTGAACTAGAAAATGAAGATCATAATATACCTAATATTTATTGTCTTCTCTGTGCCAGTAAGCATTAAGCTGATCTTAATCAACCCAGCAATCCTACAAGGTTGATATTATTATCCCCAATTTTAACTCAGGTGTGCTGTGCCCCAATCTAAACAGACTGGTAACATAGGCAGAACAGACATTTGTGATATAATGTTGCCAGGTAAAATGAAAAGTATTTTAAATACCTTGGGATGAGCTAGTAGCAAGTTGGCAGCTTCCTCAAAATATTCCAGGTCCACCTCCCCCAGCTGCTTGGGCAGGTCATCATAGGCAAAATATGCTAAAGCCAGCACTGCAAAGCCACGGACAGCCAAAAGACTGGCCCGATATTCAACTAGACCCCCGATGCCCCCGAACAAATCAACGAGTCCTGGGAATGGGCCTTCCCCTAAGAGCAGCAAAAAGAGAAGAAAATGAGATCAGAAAGAGTATCAGAAGGGCTGAGTAGATACAGGCAAAAGTACAAGCTGAGCAGAATGAATTTCACTTTCATACACAACAAAATGGCTTGTTGCTTTTAAAATACTGTGGGAAATCCTAGTTCAACAACTGGATGCCCTTTGTCTTTGCTTTTATCCCCACCAACCATGTTGTCCAGGTTCCTCAAGATGAGTCTCACCTGGAGGCAGGAACAGGGCTCCTCTGATGCGACCTTCTCGGATGGGCACCCGCTGCAGGTCCGGGCTGGAGAACCAGCGCTGCAGCACCTGGCTGGCCTTGGGCTGAACCTCGCCTACCTTGTGTATGTAAACTGAGTCATATAGATCCAGAGTGATCCGGGTGGGTGTGTTCATCACATCCCTCTTAATTAGCCTGTCAAAAGGCCTTTCGGGCTTCAGGGACCAGAGGAGGCCCATTGGATGGACCCCCATGTAGTGGCCCCCCACGGCAGGATCTCGCTTCAGGTCCAGTTCCCCAGCCTCGTTAGCCCTGTAGAAAGCTCGGGACCGGTATAGATTCCCCTTGTCATCCTTCATGGTTGCTATGAGGGTCACCATCTGCAGTGGGGGCAGGCCCGTCGCTTGGATGTGCACAGGCTCGTCTGCCAGGGCACTTGCTGGGGTGACTGTCAGCTGGAACATTGGCAACAGGCAAAGGGACCAAATGGTGTTTCCTGCAGTGGGAGAGAAGACTCTGAGTTGGAGACTTTGGTTCCAAGGAAGAGGCTCAGACAAGGCTTACACTGGCCCGGAAGACTTCTGGAGATTACTGCAAAATACACGGAACATTTGGAGGAGGGAAAAATAAGGTGTGCAGAGTGTATTCATTATTCTCATTTTACATATGAGGACAGGTTAAGTGGCATGCCCAAGTGTTGTAAATAATTAATAGTAGAACTGGAAATTGAAGCTAGGTCTTAACACTACAGCCTCCTGTCTTATCCATTACAGCACTGAAGGAAATCTTAGTTTTGTGGTTTTGAGTAAATTGAGCTTCAGTTCTTCAGCTGAGATCATTCCCAGATGACTTATTTCACAGGTGTTTGTTAGGCTCCAAGGGGGAATGCATGATTAAGGGTTGCCTGGAAGGATCAGTGCTGCTTTACAATTCCCATATCTACATAAACAAGAAATATGTTACAGTATTGTTTATTTTTCTCTTTTTCAAATTTCCAATCCCTCTCTGCCATTCTAAGACCAACCACCAGCTCTTTTTAGAGTTCCCATTATTTGTTCTTTTTCAGGGAAAATAAAATTTCATGATCTGCTTCAGTGGCTTTCCAGTGGAGTGGTAAATATCAAATATTGTTTGTAGCAAAGAGAATAAAATATACATTTGGTCAGCTATTTCATACTGTGCCCTTTTATGAGCAAAATTGGGGTATTCTCCTCCCTCACACCCTTCCTTCTTTCTTTCTCTCCTTTTTTATATACCTCATTGACAAAGGATTTGAACCTATTTATAGGTAACAGAGACATAAAAAATAAAAATAGGATCTGGGAAAATATGAACTAGAATCAGAAACACTGAATGAGTGACAACCAAAGGAAAAAGCCAACCTGTCAGTTGTGTTGTTCTAATTATTTTCATAGAAAGTTACCAGCTTATCAAGGGAAAGGAAAAAGTGAGGCCTTTCCAATATTTTCCTAAAAGAAATTTCTCACATGAGACTTTGACATAGATATGCATCATTTTCCAACAATGTCTTCAGACAAATTGTAGTAATAGGTTTCCCCTCAGAAAGTTTGATCCTCTAAAGTGAAGTTGCTTAGTCGTGTCCGACTCTTTGCAACCCCATGGACTGTAGCCTACCAGGCTTCTCTGTCCATGGGATTTTCCAGGCAAGAATACTGGAGTGGGTTGCCATTTCCTTCTCCAGGGGATCTTCCTTACCCAGGGATCGAACCCAGATCTCCCACATTGCAGGCAGACACTTTACCCTCTGAGCCACCATCCTTGATTTTATTTTATGGAAGAATGCAAAGTGAGGGTTTTAGGCTTTATATTTGTGACCAGAAAAGATTCCGGAGGAAATAAACAGGGTTTGGAAGTGCAGGGGCAGAGTGAAGTCGCTCAGTTGTGTCTGACTCTTTGTGACCCCATGGACAGTAGCCAACCAGGCTCCTCTGTCCATGGGATTTTCCAGGCAAGAATATTGGACTGGGTTGCCATTTCCTTCTCAGGGTATCTTCCCAACCCAGGGATCTGACATCCTATCTGTCAGCAATCCTTAGGCAGACAAACAACATTAGGATTCCACTTTAAATCACCTGGGAAGGGAGCCAAGCCTGGGCTATTAGAGAAACCTACTAGTCAGACAACAACAGACTGGTTCCAAATAGGAAAAGGAGTACGTCAAGGCTGTATATTGTCACCCTGCTTATTTAACTTATATGCAGAGTACATCATGAGAAACGCTGGGCTGGAAGAAGCACAAGCTGGAATCAAGATTGCCGGGAGAAATATCAATAACCTCAAATATGCAGATGACACCACCTTGATGGCAGAAAGTGAAGAGGAACTAAAAAGCCTCTTGATGAAAGTGAAAGTGGAGGGTGAAAAAGTTGGCTTAAAGCTCAACATTCAGAAGACAAAGATCATGGCATCTGGTCCTGTCACTTCATGGGAAATAGATGGGGAAACAGTGGAAACAGTGTCAGATTTTATTTTTTTGGGCTCCAAAATCACTGCAGATGGTGACTGCAGCCATGAAATTAAAAGATGCTTACTCCTTGGAAGGAAAGTTATGACCAACCTAGATAGCATATTCAAAAGCAGAGACATTACTTTGCCAACAAGTGTCCATCTAGTCAAGCCTATGGTTTTTCTAGTGGCCATGTATGGATGTGAGAGTTGGACTATGAAGAAAACTGAGCACTAAAGAATTGATTCTTTTGAACTGTGGTGTTGGAGAAGACTCTTGAGAGTCCCTTGGACTGCAAGGAGATCCAACCAGTCCATTCTGAAGGAGATCAGCCCTGGGATTTCTTTGGAAGGAATGATGTAAAGCTGAAACTCCAGTACTTTGGCCACCTCATGTGAAGAGTTAACTCATTGGAAAAGACTCTGATGCTGGGAGGGATTGGGGGCAGGAGGAGAAGGGGACGACAGAGGATGAGATGGCTGGATGGCATCACTGTCTCGATGGACGTGAGTCTGAGTGAACTCCAGGAGTTGGTGATGGACAGGGAGGCCTGGTGTGCTGCGATTCATGGGGTCGCAAAGAGTCAGACACGACTGAGTGACTGAACTGACTGACTGACTGAATAGCCAGAGTATCTGCCAAATACTCTGTATCATTTCTTTAGATCCTTTGGGATCTTCCCTTTATTTATCAGGAATCACATTTCCTTGAGGCACACCTAGAAGATCCATATCGTCTTGTGCTTTCATTCATTCTTTTCTAAGGTGGGCTCCCTGCAGATCTCCACCCAAACATTAACTCTCTGCAAGATCACTCTTCTGCAGGGGCAGAAGAGGGGTCTTAATGCTCAGTTCTTCACTGTTGAAAGGAGATCTTCAGAAGAAAGAGTGAAGGACAAAATGTATTTTGTGCTTCTTTTACAAAAAAGTGATTTCCTAGGAAGTCCCTGGTGGTCCAGTGTTTAGAACTCCACTCTCTCAATGCCAAAGGTCTGGGTTCCATCCCTGTTTGGGGAACTAAAATTCCACAAACTGCTCAGGACAGCCAAAAGTTTAAAAAGCAAAACAATTTTAAAAAGAAAGTAATTTTCTGCAAAGGACACACTCCCTCTCACCTGATCCCCCATCAACAACCAGTATTACTGACCATTTGAAAACTCATGGTCAATAGAATAATTTGGAATAAACAGAAAGATTGTGAATGTTTTCCTTTAATACCAGCAGAGTTCTTCACAGAAGGAGGTTGCATCAGTTCAAACTTCCTGGGTCTTTCATTAGTCTTAGGGAGATAGGACATGTAATATGAATAAGAATACCCCATATCCTGTGTGACATTTCAGGGCTCCCTTGGTATTTTCTGATCTGGTCCTTCCTATAACTCTTTGTATCTGCTATTTCTTTCTTCCCAAAAAAGAAATCATTAAGAAGGGGTACTTGAGAGCCTTATTCCACACATTCTTCTTTCTTCTCAAAACTTCCTTATAACGTATTGACTCACTACAGATTTTATTTTCAAATGGAATTCATTTGAATTACTTAACATAACTACTCTCCTGCATGCATTCTGCATCTGGTCTCATTCTTCCAGGTGGATTGCCAACTCAAGGGCAGCAACCATGTGTTAAAACTTCAGAAAATCTATTGATATTCATATAGTAAATTATACATTGTATATACTTCAGAGTTATGAAATTCATGATGAGGGCAAGAAAAAAATAGCAGCAAACAAGTAATTAAGATACTCTACTTATATAGTGCTTTTGTAATGTAAAATTAAAATTAGAGTTTCTTTACAAATCATGGTCTCTCTTTATCTGAGAATTGCCCCCTAAGCCCAGAGATGGACACTCCATAGCTATGTTTATACCATGTGACCTCCTTCCTGGGGGCTGTTGCTGACTGGATCAGGACTGGGCACCTGATTCAAGACATGCCTGGAATGTTCCTACCTTGCCAATTTGGAATGGGGACTCAGAGCTCACCAGTCCCTTTATCAAGGTAAGGACTAAAGGTGAAGCAGAGGTAGCAAAGTTGGGTAGCAACTTCGGTAGCAAAGTTGACTTGCGTGGCCATGCCTTTGACATCCTGAAATTTTGCACCTCTTACCTCATGTTAGTCCTGTCCCTGGACTCTTTCTGTGTGAGTGTATCCATGAAATGCAGACGCTGCATCCAGATAATCACAGAAAACCAGCCTTGGGGTAGAGTATGGACATTTGAGGAAAGAGTGACAGAGACAGAGAAATTTGTTCCTATCCTGAGAAGCCCTGAAGAAAGAAGGTCTGAAATTACGGAAATAAGCGTCAGAGGAAAGAGAGATCCCAGAAGATAGGTTTCAGGAGATATCAGTCTTTGAAAGGAATCTTTCTAGAATTTTGTTTTAGGGTCTCAGGACTTAGCTGACTATGCTAAGTTTTATCTGTTTTATCTCCTAGTTTGTTTGGAGCTCCTGCTATTGATTCAAATCAAAGCTGAATTCTGAATTGTCAGAAATTCCCTGTAATGGTCATTAGTATTCTAGGTCTAGATTTTGCCATTTACACCAAGGTATATGCAAGGGATTAGATTATAATGATAGTTCCTGTAAGAAGTAGAAGTTCTCCCAAGAGCACATGAAAGAGAGAGAGAGAGATCATTTGGTCAGTCAATAATGTGTGCTTGTGAAGGTGTCTCTGGTTTCTTAGCCACACACAGAGTAGGAAGTAACCACATGATCAGCAATCCCACAGTCACTGTGTTTGGAATGTGGGCTAAACAAAGTTGCCTTTCACAGGCTGATGAGGCAGATCTCGTGAAGATCTGGTAGGGATCCAAGGCAAAGTTTGACAGATTGCCTTTGCAGAACTTAGTTGTAAGCCTCTCGGACCTCAGATTAGTCAAACTATTCTTTATATAACAGTCTCTTATAAGTTCAAGAAACAAGAAAAATCCAAGATTTAAATATTGGGTTGGCAAAAAAGTTCATTTGGGTTTTCCTTAATATCTTACAGAAAACCCAGAATGACATTTTTGGTCCACCCAATACATACACATGTATACACACACACACACTCTTACAAAAGAAGATTTGGGATTCTCAATGGGGTTGTGAGGAGCTCTGAGGTTCTGCAAAATGTCATCAGGGTTTCCACAAGAGCTCTTAATTGGAAAAAAAGAGAAACAGTTTTTGAACTCCAAGTGTGAGGTGAAGGACGGGGCTAAGCAGTTCCATCCCTGGTTGTTTAGCCCCATAGGGTAGTGTGTGAAAGGACCATAGCCAGAGACCATTCTCAGTTTGAGACACAAACTAGCGGAGGCTTTTGATGGCTATGAGCCCAGTGTTCTGTGCAGAGGCGGACACTGTGCTGATGAGTGCCTCTCCTCCCTGAATTACCTCCTCCAAATCCCACTCTGCTCTGTGGACTGAGGTAAAAAAGAAAACAAAGTCTATTGGTGTAATATAGAGGGAAATTTGCTGGTAATACAAGTGGTCCTGTTTCACTGGGCATGATCTTTAACAACTGAAAAATGCAGCAGGGGCTCCAGGAAAAGGGTAAAGACAAATCACATATCACAGTTATTTGACAAGTAATGGGGCTGGTTATTTTAAGTGGCCTTTGGAATTCAATTCTCCCCTCATTTCCCTTTTTTCTGTAATAGGAAACAATTACTGAGCACTTACTAAAGGCTCGTCACTGGGTAATAGGAATCTGCATAGTAAAGCCTTTTCACTTTTCAAGACCCTTTTATGTTTATTATTTCTCTTGACCCTCACAAAAAATCTATGGGAATAAAAAGAAATCATTATAATCCTTCCATTGTATATTAGAAAATTGAGCTCAGCTAAATGACTTACCCAAACTTGCCTATGTTGTTAATGATGAAGTAAGAATTTTAACCAGTGCCATCCCACCCTACTTACACACCTTACTTATCTTCCTCAAATGAGGGTAGACATGTGAAAGCTCATTCTTTTCCTGGCCACTCCCTCTTGCTTTTCTTTCCTACTTCTTTCTTGATTTTAACTTCATCTTTCCCTTTCCCCAACTCTAAAGACTTATGTTAAATATTAACATATATCCTGGTATGCCCTCTTTCTTGATTATACCTTTATCTTTCCTGTTGCTTAACTCTAAAGCCCTTTGGTTAAGTATTAATATATACCCTGGTGTGGCAGAACTAGTAATGGACCAGTAGAATTAAACTTTATAGTCCACAAACCCACATATGCAGGAAATATAAATTTTTTCTGTTTTTCTAGATTCAGAGTAATTTCTATTCCTGACCCAGGAATCAAACCCGGGTCTCCTGCATTGCAGACAGATTCTTTGCTGTCTGAACCAATGCAGGCCCAGTGGGTGGTGCTAGTGGTAGAGAACCTGCCTGCCAATGCAGGAGATGCAAAGAGGCATGGATTCTATCCCTGAGTCAGGAAGATCCCCTGGAGGAGGAAATGAAAACCCACTCTAGTATTCTTGCCTGGAAAATGCGGGCTATTGTCCGTGGGGTCGCAAAGAGTTGGACACGACTCAGTGACTGAGCGTGCTTGATGATGTGCTTACTTGATGATACATTCTTCTAAACCCATTTTACAATGGATGCCAGTGGTTCCAAATTCAGATACCTATTGGAGTCAGACAGGTATTATAAATTTATAGATAAAGACCAGAGATGAACAAAATATAAGGCTGTAGTGAACCTAAGACTACCAGCCCTTCTACAGGCACTCAAATGTATTATATTAAAAAGAAAAAAAAAAAATACATACACACGAAACCACCCAACAATCACCAAACAAATAAAAATCAATCCAAAGTGTGGACCGAATGAAACACACCCATTTATGACTTTTGGAATTCACGTCATCCACTAGGATTTTGTACCATAAAGGCCAAGTAAAGATGTTTGTCTTCTCTTCCTGGTGTACTGTCCTTTTCTGAGGCAAAAAGTATCAACTGACCTCCCTCTGGAGGAAGAAGGAAAACAAGGTAAAATAGAAATACCAAAATATGAGTGACATATCTCAGAGAGAGTGTGAAAAGAGAACAGAAGACCAGGTGAATTTTTATGGGCTACTTAAAATGCAAAATTCCTCAAAATTCAATGGCATAATTCCTTGCCGCAGAAGGCAGGACCCTGTTTATCGGCAACTGTCAAAGAAACCAAACGTAGAAAGCAACCGGAGGGCAAGAAACAAGAACTCAGCTGCCTCACACGTGGTGGTGGAGAGGGAGCCCTCAGCAAAATGGGAGCGACCTGATAGGGTCTGAAAGCTGAAACCCATATTGCTGAGCAGGTTTCAGACGTCCCAGAGTCCCAGGGTGAAGGGTGGGGATCAAGCCTGCACTATTCGAGACCTTGACCTGTTAGAGGAAGGGAAGTCAATAACTGGCAGGACTTCAACACATCAGAAGCAGGAAGAAAAGAGTTAAAGAGAGCAAAGTTCCCATGGAACTTAAAATTACCGTCACTAATCAAGAAACAGATTCCATTCCCTTCAGAAGCCTGTGGCTTTTCTTTCTTCACCCCAGAACTTCTTTCTCCTAATAAATCTCAGGAAAATATTCCTTGAGTCAAGAAACATCTCTCCAGTAGTCACATTAGGCTGGATCTTGACTTTTGCAGGCAAGTGTGCATTTTGCCTCCAAAGTAAAAGTGAAAGTGTTAGTCGATCAGTTGTGTCCAAATCTTTGCGAGTTCCTCAGTCCATGAGATTCTCCAGGCAAGAATAGCAAAGTGGGCTGCCATTCCCCTCTCCAGGGTATCTTTCCAACCCAGGGATTGAACCTGGGTCTTCTACATTGCAAGCAGATTCTTTACTGTCTGAGCCACCAAGGAAGCCCTTTTGCTTCCAAAATAATCTCCTAAACAGTCTTCCAGATAGCACAATGCAGCTAGCATAAATCTGCATTTGAACAATAAACCACCTGGGACAGTAATTGCTGGTTTTTCGGAGAACTGAGCTACCCATTGAAGTGAGCAAAACACACACAGCAAGATGCAAACAGCCTTCCCGGGTGCCCTGTGGTTGAAATCAGAAAGCAGATCTTTTCTACTTGGCCGTGATGGCCTTGACTTACCCTGAATTCAGCTTCAGAGAGCAGTCCGGAGCGAGGTGCTTTACGGAGCGAGCCAGCTAAGAGCACTAGACACTTGCCTGTTGCTTGCTAATTTAGAACCTTCAAAATACCTCAGCCTACTGGTCAAAGTTGAAACTGCCTCCATAAAAACAATCAGCTGATCCTTTTTTTTTTTTTTTAAGTTCTCAGGGGTGGGGTTATCAGCACATGCTGCCACAGGCTCTGGGCAAAGGCTCAGTTTAGCTGGCATGCCTTTCAATCCAAAGGTTTCATAGTAGAGTCTTTCATTTCATCACATAGGTCTGGTTTCTATGCCTCTTCCCTGGACTTCTCTCAACTCCTAGCTCTCTTCTCCTTTGCTTCAGTTCCTTCCCTATCTCCTCCCCTAAGTCAGTAGTCTCCTAGGCAGCATGTTTTTGTTGGTTTCTAAGAAGATGGTATCCATCTTCAGAGTGGTGTGGTTTTCAGACTCATCTGGAGAGTCGGTTAAACACAGACTCAGGGCCCTTTACCTGCAGATTCTGACTTGATAGGTTTTGGTTAAGTTTCTGGGATCTGTACTTTTAACAATAGATTCTAAAACATAGCCCAGTTTGCAAACCATTCTTCCAAGGGAGGGCTGAAGCCCTCTCCATGCAAAAATGCCTCCTCAGGACAAGAATCCCTGATATCCCTTCCACTGTTAATCCTATCAGTCAATGTCTATTGTCAAATGTACAAGTGAACCAAACTACAAACTGCAGACTGCACCTGCAGGTCGTGAGTTCCTTGAGGGAGGGTACCACATCTTCTAATTTTTGCATCACTTGCAGCCAGTGAAGTGTAGCTAGCCTCTGGAATCAGAGAACCATGATAGGAACCCTGATTCCCTTACATCTGTCATTGTGATTGACCTCAGACAAATTACTGACCTTTCCTTAGATGTCAGCTTTCTAACTTGTGAAATGTCAATGGTACAATAAAATATATTGAAAGTGAAATGTAAGCCTTGAGGAGAAGGGGTCAATTTCGGGAGTCATGAGCAAACTGGAACATCTGGAACAAGAGGAGGCTGTTTCGGCATACAGCTCTTACGCTGGATGAGAGGTACCTTGGTAGGATAGCAAAGCTCCCAGCTGAGTGACTAATTCCCAGGACTAGATCCAAGGATGGGGGTTAACTGGGGAGAAACACACAGAAATAGAGTGCTGTTTTCACTCAAACACCAAGAGAAGCACAGAGACTTCCCTGGTAGTCCAGTGGCTAAGACTCAGCCTTCCAATGTAGGGTATACTGGTTTGATCCCTGGTCAGGGAATGACGATCCCACGTGCCTCAGAGTATGGCCAAAAATAAATAAATAAATAAGAGAAGCACAAGAATCAGGGCTCCAGTTGTTCTTGTTGTTGTCCAGTCACCAATTCGAATCCAACTCTTTGTGACCCCATGACTGCACCATGCCAGGCTCCCCTGTCCTTCACTATCTCCTGGAGTTTGCTCAGATTCATGTCCATTGGGTTGGTAATGCCAGCTGACCATCTCATCCTCTGCTGCCCCCTTCTACTTTGACCTTCAATCTTTTCCAATAAAAGGGTCTTTTCTAAGGAGTCAGCTCTTTGCATTAGGTGGCCAAAGTATTGGAGCTTCAGCATCAGTCCTTCCAATGAATATTCAGGGCTGATTTCCTTTAGGATTGACTGCTTTGATCTCTTTGTAGTCCAAGGGACTCTCAAGGGTCTTCTCCAACACCACAGTTCAAAAGCATCAATTCTTCAGTGTTCAGGTTTCTATATAGTTCAACTTTCACATCCATACATGACCACTGGAAAAATCAGCTCTGACTATATGGACCTTTGTCAGCAAAGTGATGTCCTACTTTTTAATATGCTGTCTAGGTTGGTCATAGCTTTCCTTCCAAGCAGCAAGCATCTTCTAATTTCATGGCTGCAGTCACCATCCCCAGTGATTTTGGAGCCAAAGAAAATAAAATCTGTCACTGCTTCCACTTTTTCCCATCTATTTGCCATGAAGTGATGGGAGCAATGGCCATGATCTTAGTTTTTTGAATGTTGAGTTTTAAGCCAGCTTTTTCACTCGCTACTTTCAAACCCATATCAAGAGGCTCTTTAGTTCCCCTTCACTTCCTACCATTAGAGTGGTTTCATCTGCATATCTAAGTTGTTTATATTTCTCCCAGCAATCTTGATTCCAGCTTGTGATTCATCTAGTCTGGCATTTTGCATGATGTACTCTGCATATAAGTTAAATAAGTAGGATGATATACTCAACGTACTCCTTTACAAATTTTGAACCAGTCAACGTTTCATATCCAGTTCTATTGATCTGCATACAGGTTTCTCAGGAGGCAGGTAAGTTGGTCTGGTACTTCCACCTCTTTTAAGAATTTTCCACAGTATGTTGTGATCCACAAAGTCAAGGGCTTTAGCATAGTCAATGAAGCAGAAGTAGATGTTTTTCTAGAATTTCCTTGCTTTCTCTATGTTCCAATGAATGTTGGCAATTTGATCTCTGCTTCTTCTGCCTTTTTTAAACCCAGACTGTACATTTGGAAGTTCTTGGTTTGTGTACTGCTGAAGCCTAGCTTGAAGGATTTTGAATATAACCTTGCTACCCTGGTGGCTCAGAGGTTAAAGCATCTGCCGGCAATGTGGGAGACCTGGGTTCGATCCCTGGGTTGGGAAGCTCCCCTGGAGAAGGAAATGGCAACCCACTCCAGTATTCTTGCCTGGAGAATCCCTTGGAGAGAGGAGCCTAGTAGGCTACATTCCATGGGGTCGCAAAGAGTTGGACACGACTGAGCGACTTCACTTTCATGCTTTGCTAGCATGTGAAATAAGTGTAATGCTAGTTTGAACATTCATTTGGCATTGCTCTTCTTTGGCACTGGAATGAAAACACCTTTTCCAGTCCTGTGCCACTGCTGAGTTTTCCAAATTTGCTGGTATATTGAGTGCAACACTTGAACAACATCATCTTTTAGGATTTGAAATAGCTCAACTGGAATTCCATCACCTCCATTAGCTTTATTCATAGTGATGCTTCCTAAGGCCCACTTGACTTCACACTCCAGGATATCTGGCTCTATGTGAGTGACCACACCATCATGGTTATCATCCAGATCATTAAGACCTTTTGTTTAGTTCTTCTGTATATTCTTGCCACCTCTTTTTAATATCTTCTGCTTCTGTTAAGGTCTTTGCTGTTTCTGTCCTTTATATTGGCCATACTTGCATGAGCTATTCCCTTGATATCTCTGGTTTTCTTGAAGAGATCTCTAGTCTTTCCCATTCTATTGTTTTTCTCTATTTCTTTGCATTGTTCATTAAGAAAACCTTCTTTTATCTCTCTTTGCTATTCTCTGGAACTCTGCATTCATTTGAGTATATTTTCCCCTTGTCTTTCACTTCTCTTCTTTCCTCAGCTATTTGTAAGGCCTCTTCAGACAACCACTTTGCCCTCTTGCATTTCTTTTTCTTTGAGATAGTTTTGGTCACTGCCTCCTGTACAATGTTATGAACCTCCATCCATAGTTCCTCAGACACTCTGTCTAGCAGATCTAATCCCTTGAATCTATTCATCACCTTCACTGTATAATCATAAGGGGTTTGATTTAGGTCATAGCTGAATAGCCTAGTGATTTTCCCTACTTTCTTCAATTTAAGCCTGAATTTTGCAATAAGGAACTCATAATCTGAGCCACAGTCAGCTCCAGGTCTTATTTTTGCTGACTATAGAGTTTCTCCATCTTCAGTTGCAAAGAATATAATCAATCTGATTTCAGTATTGACCATCTGGTGATGTCTATATGTAGACTCGTTTCTTGTGCTTTTGGAAGAGGGTGTTTGCTATGACCAGTGCATTCTCTTGACAAAACTCTGTTATCCTTTGCCTCACTTCATTTTATAAGCATGGCCAAACTTACCTGTTATTCCAGGTATCCCTTGACTTTCTACTTTTGCATTCCAATCCCCTACAATTAAAATGACTTTTTAAAATGTTAGTTCTACAAGGTGTCATAGGTCTTCATTGAACCACTCAGGTTCAGCTTCTTTGGCATTAGTTGGGGCATAGACGTGTATTACTGTGATAATGAATGGTTTGCCTGGAAACAAACTGAGATCATTCTGTCATTTTTGAGGTTGCACCCAAGTACTGTATTTTGGACTCTTGTTGACTATGAGGGCTACCCAACAAAGGTCTGTCTAGTCAAAGTTTTGGTTTTTCCAGTAGTTGTGTATGGATGTGAGAGTTGGACTATAAAGAAAGGTGAGTGCCGAAATATTGATGCTTTTGAACTGTGGTGTTGGAGAAGACTCGAGAGTCCCTTGGACAGCAAGGAGATCCAACCAGTCCATCCTAAAGGAATATTCATTGGAAGGACTGATGCTGAAGCTGAAACTCCAATACTTTGGCCACCTGATATGAAGAACTGATTCATTTTAGACACTGATGCTGGGAATAATCGAAGGCAGGAAGAAAAGGGGACAACAGAGGATGAGATGTTTGGAAGGCATCACCGACTCTATGGACATGAGTTTAAGTAAGCCCTGGGAGTTGCTGATGGACAGGGAAGCCTGGCGTGCAGCAGTTCATGGGGTTGCAAAGAGTCGGACACAACTGAGTGACTAAACTGAACTGAACTCAACATTTCTTCTAAGAAATTCTTGCCCACAGAAGTAGATATCATGGTCTTCTGAATTAAATTCATCCATTTTAGTTCACTGATTCCTAAGATATCAGTGTTCAATCATACCATCTGCTTGACTATGTCCAATTTACATTGATTCATGAACCTAACATTCCAGGTTCCTATGCACATTGTTCTTTACCACATGGTACTTTCCTTTCACCAGACACATCCATAATGGAACATTCTTTCCATTTCTGCCCAGCCACTTCATTCTTTCTGGAACTATTAGTAATTGCCCTGCACTATTCCCAGTAGTTTATTGGACACCTTCTGACCTGGAGGGCTCATCTTCTAGTATCATACCTTTCTGCCTTATCGTATTGTTTATGGGGTTCTCAAGGCAAGAATACTGGAGTGGTTTGCCATTCCTTCCTTCATTGGACCACATTTTTTCAGAACCCTCCACTATGATTTTGTCTGTCTTGGTTGGCCCTACATGGCATGACTCATAGCTTCAGAGTTATACAAGCCCCTTCACCACCACATGGCTGTGATCCATGAAGTGAACCAGAGATTGGGGTATTGCAGGTCTGGAGATGGATAGTGGTGATGGTAGCACATCAGTGTGAATATGCTTAAAGTCACTGTATAATTCAGCATATATTCATCTAAAAATGCTTACAATGGTAAATTTTATGTTTTATCTATTTGCCACAATAAGAAAAAAGCCAGGGCCTTCTATAAAGTTTTATTCATATAATTTAAAAAATTAAATACGATTAATATGGAATTAATTTGTTTTAACTCTAGCAACATTAATATGCCAGAATTGGAGGGATTTTTTGTTTTACTGTATTTTTTAGATTTTATCATATAGTTTAATTTAGTCTTAAATGTGTCTAGTTCTTCTGATATGTAAAATGCCAAATATATGTATCAGATCAGATTAATTGCTCAGTCGTGTCCGACTCTTTGCGACCCCATGAATTGCAGCACGCCAGGCCTCCCTGTCCATCACCAACTCCCGGAGTTCACTCAGACTCATGTCCATCGAGTCGGTGATGCCATCCAGCCATCTCATCCTCTGTCATCCCCTTTTCCTCCTGCCCCCAAATCCCTCCCAGCATCCTAGTCTTTTCCAATAAGTCAACTCTTCGCATGAGGTGGCCAAAGTACTGAGTTTCAGCTTTAGCATCATTCCTTCCAAAGAAATCCCAGGGCTGATCTCCGTCAGAATGGACTGGCTGGATCTCCTTGCAGTCCAAGGGACTCTCAAGAGTCTTCTCCAACACCACAGTTCAAAAGCAGCAATTCTTTGGCGCTCAGCCTTCTTCACAGTCCAACTCTCACATCCATACATGACCACAGGAAAAACCATAGCCTTGACTAGACGGACCTTTGTTGGCAAAGTAATGTCTCTGCTTTTGAATATGCTATCTAGGTTGGTCATAACTTTCCTTCCAAGGAGTAAGCATCTTTTAATTTCATGGCTGCAGTCACCATCTGTAGTGATTTTGGAGCCCAGAAAAATAAAGTCTGACACTGTTTCCACTGTTTCCCCATCTATTTCCCATGAAGTGGTGGGACCGGATGCCATGATCTTCGTTTTCTGAATGTTGAGCTTTAAGCCAACTTTTTCATTCTCCACTTTCACTTTCATCAAGAGGCTTTTGAGTTCCTCTTCACTTTCTGCCATAAGGGTGGTGTCATCTGCATATCTGAGGTTACTGATATTTCTCCCAGCAATCTTGATTCCAGCTTGTGTTTCTTCCAGTCCAGAGTTTCTCATGATGTACTCTGCATATAAGTTAAATAACAGGGTGACAATACACAGCCTTGATGTACTCCTTTTCCTATTTGGAACTAGTCTGTTGTCCCATGTCCAGTTCTAACTGTTGCTTCCTGACCTGCATACAGATTTCTCAAGAGGCAGATCAGGTGGTCTGGTATTCCCATCTCTTTCAGAATTTTCCACAGTTGATTGTGATCAACCCCGATGGATCCAGGGAATTTGAAGCGGGGACAGCGTAGGCGATCAGGAAACAACAGCTTATTTAAACGTTAATTAAGGATATAAAGAGTAATAGAATAAGGATAGCTCAGTGAGGAAATTCAGTGGAGAAAAGAGGCTGAATGATTCAGCCAGAAGGTAAGAGAAAGAACGACATGGGGAGACCAAGTTTTGGTGAACAAGGCCCGCACTTAATTTTCCAAAGTAGTTTTTATACCTTAAGGTATGCATAGAGGATAATGGGGGAAGGGGTGGAGTCATGCAGTAAGCCAGGCTTTCTTCCTGCAAACTTATCATATGCAAAAGTTTAGGTGATTTGCATCATCTTCTGGCCCAGAGGCCTATTAACCTTTTAAGAAACTTATTTTTCTCTAAAGGTGATTATTCTAAAGTCAGGCACCACCCTCCAAAAGCATTAGATAAAGTTGCATTCCTATAGGGCAAAGGTGTGGTGGGCTATAACAAGAAAAAGAATTAACTCAAGGGTCCAAGATTACAAACATTAAAGCTACTACTTACACCAATTATATTAATCAATACACTGCCAGGGACACAGCAGGTAAGGAATACGGAGACTTAGCAGCAAACATTGGCCCAACAAGTGAAAATCCCTTCACCAATACAATTTCTAATCAATCTTTTAACTGCTCAAAGGAATCTGTATTCAGACAGTTTAGAACATCTCATGCCTCTCATAGTTGGGAGGCTCTGAGCAATCACATGTGGCCGGAAAAACCTATTCAGGCAGGCTAGAGGACTTCCAAAGGAGTTTGTCGGTTGAAACACTGTCACACCCAGGAATTATTAACTGGAGCTGTAAGTTAACCCTTTTTTTCAGAGAGAGGTAGTGGGGGACAGCCCCCCGTAAAGTCAGAGGTGTAGGTGAGAGCACAAAGCAGAAAGTAGGCAGACTCTGGTTTGGGGGGTAGATGCTCGAGAATTTCCAGGGGGACTCCTGAGGCTCTATCCCGCCTTTGCATATGCCGAGCGAACTTCCTCATGACCTTTGCCACGGGCGGAGTTCCTCACGCTGGCTCCTGGCAGTGATAGAATTCCAGTTGAGCTATTCCAGATCCTGAAAGATTATGCTGTGAAAGTGCTGCACTCAATATGCAATATGCAATATGCACTCAATATGCAATATGCCGGCTCCCGGCACACACAGTCAAAGGCTTTGGCATAGTCAATAAAGCAGAAATAGAGATGTTTTTCTGGAACTCTCTTGCTTTTTCCATGATCCAGAGGATGTTGGCAATTTGATTTCTGGTTCCTCTGCCTTTTCTAAAACCAGCTTGAACATCAGGAAGTTCATGGTTCACATATTGCTGAAGCCTGGCTTGGAGAACTTTGAGCATTAAAGGCAGCATCAGAAGGCAAGCGCTTAAAACCCAGGGACCATGTCTATCTCCTTCGAAGAAGCGAAACCCGTAACATCACCCCCATCACTTCCGGTTTGAGCGCGCCTTCTCTTCTCTTCTGCTACGGGCACGCCGAACTGTGGCCGAGAGGAGCCACCCCACGTCCAAGGTCAGGGGCAGAAGCCGGGAGGACCCCATACCCGAAGGGCAGCGGCCAAGAGGAGTTACCCCACGTCCGAGGTCAGGGGCAGCGGCCGAGAGTACCAGACTGCGATGGCGCACGAACGGCCGAGAGGAGCTACCCTGCGTCCGAGGCCAGGGGCGGCTGTCGGGAGGAGCTACCCCACGACCCTAAGCCCGAGGCCAGGGGCGACGGGCGGGAGGAGCTACCCCACGTCCAAGGAGCCGTGGCTGCGTGGGCGCAGGAGGGCCTAGAGGAGCTATCCCACGTTGAAGGTCAGGAAGGGCAGCGGTGAGGAGATACCCCTCGTCCAAGGTAAGGAGCAATGGCTGCGCTTTGCTGGAGCAGCCGTGAAGAGATACCCCACGCCCAAAGTAAGAGAAACCCAAGTAAGACGGTAGGTGTTGCAAGAGGGCATCAGAGGGCAAACACACTGAAACCATACTCACAGAAAACTAGTCAGTCTAATCACACTAGGACCACAGCCTTGTCTAACTCAATGAAACTAAGCCATGCCCGTGGGGCAACCCAAGACGGGCGGGTCATGGTGGAGAGATTTGACAGAATGTGGTCCACTGGAGAAGGGAATGGCAAACCACTTCAGTATTCTTGCCTTGAGAACCCCATGAACAGTATGAAAATATATATATATACATATATGTATATACATATGAAAGTGAAAGTCAGTCATGTCTGACTCTTTTCGACCACATGGACTATACAGTCTATGGAATTCTCCTGGCCAGAATACTGGAGTGGGGAGCCATTCTCTTTTCCTTTTTTTGTATTTTTATTGATACTTAGTATATATATATATATACATACACACACACACACACATATATGTATATAGAACTTGTTTGGACTGAAAATATCTACCATAATATAGACAAGATACAATATACTAAGTATCAATAAAAATCCAGGATGTATTAAAAAAATTACTAGGAAAAATGTAATACCCTGGATAGAGCAACTAGCTTTTAAAAAGAGGTAATTTCTGTCCTAATTAAACTACTATAGGAAAGAAGGAAAACTTCTGAATTCTTTTTATGAAACAAGTACAAAATTGACATAATACCTGATCCCCCAAAAGAACCCACAAAAAAATGTTTGATTTTATTTAATGTTAGAATTGGGGTTAGATCTTAGTTCCTCACCAGGGATCAAACCTGCATCTCCTGCAGTAAAAGCATAGAGTCTTAACCACAGGACCACCAGGAAATTCCTAGAGAAGTACTCTGACTGGCCAGGTCGAGAAATGTGAAAACTTCTATGAGTGACAGAGGAAGGAGGCTAACAACCCCACTCGTACTGAATGGAATATTTTCACTCTAAACAGAAGTATCAAAAGTAAAGAAAATAAAGAAGTTAGGCAGATAAAACTGAAGTGGCCTCATGTTACTTCTATTATTCTATATTGGCTCCCCATCATACCTACAAAATGATTCAGAATACTTTCCTACTGATTCATCTTCACCTTGATTATCCATCATGTAAAAATTATATGAAATCTGAATTTCAGTGTTCATAAATAAAATTTAATTGGAACACGAATACAATCATTCATTACATCCTAAGGCTGCTTTTGTGCTATAATAGTAGGACTGAATAATAGTGACAGAGACCTTAAGGACTACACAGTCAAAAATATTTACTATCTAGTACTTTGCTAGAAAGAGTCTTATTGTTGTTCAGTTACTAAGTCATGTCCAGCTCTTTGCAACCCCATGAACTGCAGCACACCAGGCTTCCCTGTACTTCACCATCTCCTGGAATCTGCTTAAACTCATGTTCATTGATTCAGTGATGCCATCCAATCATGTCATCCTCTGTTTCCCCCTTCTCTGCTGGCCCCCAATCTGGAAGCATATAACCTACACCATCATAACTATCAAAACTACTTTCCTAAACTGAAATTCTGTGAATCTTAGATTGCTCCCCCTTGAGAAATGCTGTACATATTTAGACACATAAAAATATTTTCTTTAGTTAGCTTTTGTTTAATTATTGATTGTAGGCTGATTCAATGTTACCTCCGTAACTGCTTCCATATTGTCTTAATATATTTTTTACTCAGGTCTAGTTTTCCAAACGGAGAAGGCAATGGCACCCCACTCCAGCACTCTTGCCTGGAAAATCCCATGGATGGAGGAGCCTGGTGGGCTACAGTCCATGGGGTTGCTAAGAGTTGGACACGACTGAGCAACTTCACTTTCACTTTTCACTTTCATGCATTGGAGAAGAAAATGGCAACCCACTCCAGTGTTCTTGCCTGGAGAATCCCAGGGATGGGGAAGCCTGGTGGGCTGCCGTCTATGGGGTTGCACAGAGTCGGACACAACTGAAGCGACTTGGCAGCAGCAGCAGCAGTTTTCCAAACCAATGAAGTAACCATGAGCATATTTTTTTTCTTTCTTTTTTAAAATACTTATTTATTTATTTGGCGGCTCTGGGACTTAGTTGCAGCATGTGGGATCTTCAGTCTTTGCTGTGGCATGTACGCTCTTTCTACTTGCAGCAATCTAACTCTTAGTTGCAGCATGTGGGATCTAGTTCCCTCACCAGGGAATGAACGCAGGTACCTTGCATTGGGAGCATGGAGTCTTAGTCACTGGACCACCAGTGAAGTCCCATGAGCGTATTTTCAAATATGAGAAAACTAAGCATATTTTAAATTTTATTTTATTTAAGTATAGTTGATTTACAATGTTGTGTTAAAAAGCATATTAATTTGGGTTTTAAGAAATCCATTTGTCAGCACCTGGTTCTATTGTTCCATGAAAATCAAGTGGAGGTCTGGTAAAGCATCTTATTCCTTCTCTATTCCAGGAATATTTGCTCTTTTCTGAGATGACGGGTCACAACTGGAATAAGGTGTTCCCTGAGAAACTTCTGAATTTCCTTCCAAGAATGTTCATGTCCAGCTGTGTGTGGGAAAAGGAATCTCCTCCTCAGTGCATGGAGAAGTGGAGATTAGAGATCCTGGAGGCACAGCACGGGAGTTGGGGCTGGGGGGAGGCTGTATCAGGTGGCCCACTCCAAAATAATACAGCAGAGTCCAGTTGTTCCTCCCACGTCTCCTCAGATGTTCTGTGCTTGCTCTGCATATGCTTTCCCTACTGACATTCTTATCTTCTCCCACAATGAAGAGAAAATGTCCCTGGGTCTTTTCAATGGAGAGAAAAGAAGTCTCACTGGCTTCAGCCCTAGTTTCCTCAAATATGTGCTATAACCTTACTAACCCTAAGGCAATGATGGATAGTAGAGGAGAGAATGGCAAGGGCTGATTTATCTGATCATGATATATCTGTGGAATATCAAGAATAAAGTTGGGCTTATTAATAAGCATGGTGGCTGTGACTTCTTTTAGGTGAATAGCCATGGAGAGGCCAATCTCTGCTCCTTTCATATGGAGACTACCCCAATGCCTGGCCCAAGGACCTGTAAAAAAATTAATACAGAAACCTCAAGTAAATATTAATACAACCTGGAGACCAGTGGGAGGAGCTCTCATTTCTGCAACAGTAGCAAAGCCCAACAGGTAGAAAGGCTCCTCTTCTTTCCAGCAAGGACTCAGTCAATGAAAAGTCTTGGGTTCTTTGCTCACTGTAATCCCTCCCATCTTCCTTTTCCCCTCCAGGAAATCCTTCCCCTGCTGTGCAGGGACTTGCATGTGGTTCACCATGGTTCTAGACCTCAACTTGCAATTTCTGCTGATCCTGAATAACCTCATCTTTGCTGGAAAAGCATCTGGCATTCTATTTGTTTTAGGTCAACATTTGGTGGCCCATACAAGGACCAGAGAGCTTCCCTGGTGGCTAGTGGTAAAGAATCTACCTGCAATGCAAGAGACCTAGGTTCCATCTCTGGGTCAGAAAGATCCCCTGGAGAAGGAAATGGCAATCTGGGAAATCCCATGGACAGAGGAGCCTGGCAGGTTACAGTCCATAGGGACACAACTTAGTGACTAATCCACCACCACAAGGACCAGAGGAAACCCCCAAAGACTCTCTGGCTAATGAGCAAAGAGGTGAGGTATCCACAGTTGAGCCCTTTATTGCTCATTCCTTTTCTTGCTGACCTTGTACATCTTTCTCCTGATTCAAGCCTTTGTAGTCTGTGGACTAAGAATGCTGTCTGCCACATCAGTAGAAAAAGGATGTGGTGGCCATTAAGCCATTAGCCACTACAGCCCCTCCTCCGACAGAGAACCCTGAGGGAACTCAGGATGGAAACAAACAGGATGCTGGTCCTAGATGATTGATGTGTATATCAAAGGAATGATTTCGGTGAACCCAGATTCTTGTATCTTCCTATATGTAGAAAAGTACAAATTCATTAATTTGAGATGACCGGTTTTCTTCAATAAATAGTAATCTTTTGATCAGTAAAACCTGGCTTGCAAAAACCTGGTTTTTGTTGAAAAACTCTTACATATCCTGGCTTCTCCCTTTACCTCTAGAGAGCAGTCCCTCAGAGCTATCTGAGAAGCTGCCCCCTCGGCTTAAAGGTCCTCAGTTTGTCCACCAAATAAAACATAATTCTCAACTTTCAGGTTGTGTTTTTCTTTTCTTTTTTTCAGTTGACCCCTCTTTGTACCCTAAGCTCTTCAGGTTGTATTAGGGATCTGTTTTTAGGTTTCACTCTTTCTGGTTAAAGCCTTGTTCTGTATGCAAGTACTCTTTTGGCAGTTCAATCTTATTCTGAGATCAGACTGCTTCAACTGAAATTGGCTGAGAAGCTATCAGCCCAGTTCCTTCAGGTACAGGGGTTGTTTCACTTAAACTGAGTCAGTTCACTGAAACTCAGCCATCAGCCTGTACCTTTGGAATGGGCGCGGTTTCATAGGAACTAGCTGGGAAGACTTTGGCCTGGCTCCTCCAGGACCAAGCTGTTCCCTCAGGACTGGCGGGTATTAGGCCTGCAGACAGTTTGAGCTGCAAGCTGTTAAAACTGAACTGTTTAAGATAGAAATTGTTTAAGCTGTTGGAAAATTATTCTTTTATTCTAGAGAAAAACTCTCTGAGAAATAGTATCCTAGTTATTTATATATCTTGAGGGCACACGGCCCCCCACCCCCCACCCCCACACACACACGCACTGAGATTCTAGTCAATTTTATGTTTAAAATCTTTATTTTTCCTCATGCTAATGGACTGACCTAACCAAAGGCAATTCAGAATATCAATGGCCATTATGGGTAACTTTTGAAATTCCTAAATTTAATTTTCTTAAAACCAGACTGGAATACAATAACGCAAAAATCTTCAGAACTGAATGAAATGCCTATTGTGATTGGTATTTTGGGATGATGGCATAAATGTTAGGTATTGCGTCCAGACAAGAAAATTGAAGCATAACATACTCCCTGTCAGAGCTGGGCCTCCCTTATGTGCAGTTTGCATCTGCGTTATCCATTAACCAGACCGCCTCAAGGCAGGAATGCCCACTTGACTGTAAAAATTAACCTTTTCCCTTCTTCATATACCAGTAATGTTAATCCTTAAAAGATAACATTCCTTTCCTAATCCTGGAAGAGATCGTGGTTACCCATTGCTGGCTTTGTATAGTGCTTGTCGGGACTGTGTATCTCTGATGAATTTCACATAAAACATCAACGTGCCATTTTGATGTATGATCCTTTGTTTCAAGAATGTATGTAACTGGGCCTTGCACTTCTAAGCAAGAACAGTCCTCAGAAAGACTGTCTCCTGGGTTATAATCCTCAGGTTGGCTTCAGTAAAATTTTTTATTTCTCCTGAAGATCAACTGTTGATTAATTTTTCATCCACAGAGACTTCCCAACAGTATCAGAAGTCTAAAACTGCCTTTCTGCAAAATAAGACTTTAAGATTAACCAAGGCAAATGAGCTATTTAAAAAAGATAAAATGATGCCTGAAACCTCAGGTTCTTCATTGGCTTCTTTGTCTAAGCTCTGACTCTGATGTGGGCTTCCCAGGTGGTGCTAGTGGTAAAGAACCCGCCTGCCAGTGCGGGAGATGTAAACACACAAGTTTGATCCCTAGGTCAGTAAGATCCCCTGGAAGAGGGTAGAGCAACCCTCTCCAGTATTCTTGCTTGGAGAATCCCATGGACAGAGGAGCGTGGCGGGCTATAGCCCATAGGGTCACAAAGAGTCAGGCTTGACTAAAGTGATGTAGCATGCACAGAAGCTGCCTCTAATGCCATCTTGTCTCCCTCCCTCACCTCCTCATGCCCAGGCTCTGCCCTAGGCACCACCTTCCTTCTTTCCTTCGATGCCACCTACATTGCCTCTATACCCTCAGTTTTGCTATACTAATTCTCTTACTTAATTTTCTTTTTGCCTGAAACCCTCCCCACCTTTTCCCTCTAAACTTATCAAAGCTCAGTTCAGTTCAGTTGCTCAGTTGTGTCTGCGACCCTATGGACTGCAGCATGCCAGGCCTTCCTGTCCATCACTGACTCCCGGAGCTTGCTCAAACTCATGTCCATAAAGTTGGTGAGGCCACCCAACCATCTCATCCTCTGTCGTCCCCTTCTCCTCCTGCTTTCAGTCTTTCCCAGCATCAGTGTCTTTTCCAATGAGACAGTTCTTCACATCAGGTGGCCAAAGTATTGGAGTTTCAGCTTCAGCATCAGTCTGTCCAATGAATATTCAGTACTGATTCCTTTAGGATTGAATGGTTTGATCTCCTTGCTGTTCAAGGACCTGGTGTCTGGGAAGGGAAACATCTTCCAGGGAGTGTTAATATGGATGTCGTAAGAAGGGAGTCTTTTATCAAAGCTAGTCCCTTTAAAACTAAGCCTTCTGAGGATGCAGAGCCTTCATTTATATTTCCTGAATTAAAGCTGAACTGTGAGCCATAGTCAAAGGTTTTCCCAAAATAACCGAAGATCCTCACAAATTTTGTGAAAAATATAACATCGTTATTCAAACGTATCAATCTTGTTTTTATAACTTACACCTGCTAGTTTCATATGCTTGTCAGTAAAGGACAAGCCCAGGATTAGATGAAAACCTCCAAATGGGAAAATCCTGAAATTTCCCTCTGATGGAGACAATTTTCAAACATTGAAGCATGGGGAAGTAATTTTGGCTTATACACAGCAGCCTGAACTTTGTGTGAATTAAAATAGCTTGTTATACACACACAGCACATCTGCTTTAACCATCAAGGTAGATAATGTGTGTTTTGAAGATAAGGGAAAAAACTCCCTTCTTAGGACATCTATATTAATATTCCCTGGAAGATGTTTCCCTTCCCAGACACCAGGTCCTACTGTCTCACTCTATATTTACTAAATCTGTCTATTTTGGAAACTTGAAGGAATATACCCCTGTCATGTTTGATATATGTTCTTTGTTCTGATAAATATGTAGCTATGCTAAAAACCATTTTTCAACCAGTTTCTCAGAATAATCTGAGAGGTTGTCTCCTGGGTTATAGTCTTCAGTTTGGCTCAAAAAAAACTCTTTCTATTTCTATTACAAGTAGTTTATTGATTATTTCCATCAACACCTAAGATTACAACACAGAGACCAACCTACTAACTTATATGATCAAGTTTAGGCAATTGCTAGGTGACTTTTTCAAAGCCTATTGATTGGAACAAAATTCAGACTTTTTACATGAAAATCTGATGAATCTGCTCATGACTATTACAGTCAACTTCGGTTGATTCCACCCAGATAGCTTTTAACTTTATGTTTATTAATGGACTAAACCAGAACATTTCCTTTCTAGTAAAAAGAACCAATATGGAATGGGAAACTAGAATTTTCCACTCCAGAGTTTAGTTAATCTGGCAAACTCTCTCTCTCACACTCTAAATGAGTCACCAAAATGAAAGACCACCGAAATTCTTAAACTCCAGCAAATGACAATCCCTAAATGAAAACCAAACCCTCCTAGTTTTAAACACCTTCTGCCCTCTAGCCAGTCTTTTTAATGTTCTCCCAGTTCTCAATAATAGGGTTTGGGGGGGACTCCAGGGGCTCTTTCCCACCTTCGCTCTTAATAGAATGGGAGAAACATTTCCACAGATTGGGGATGGGTCTCTTCCTGTTCTAAGTAACACCAGAACCACAGTCTCGGTGCTCAGCACCGCTACTATAAAGTAGCCCCTGCCTCGGAGTACTAAAACAATTCAAATATAGGATCTCTAGTGAACCCCAGAGAGCTTCCTGTCTCTGAACCAATTCCCTTTAGTTTAGGCCCTTTGAGAGATACACACCCTTTTCTCCTTAGCTCCTCTGCCCTTGTCCATTTATTAGGTCGAGACTTCTTAGATAAGCATCATGCCAGAATTTATTTATCCCCAAAAGGAAAAATAATTCTAGCATTTGACAGTAGTCATCAAAGTAACCAATCACATAAATTAAATGACCCTTTGACATCTTTTCATTGCTTCAGCTCTGAGTCCTAGAGCTGATTCTCAGAACACTGATTATTTGTTCTATTGAATTAGCTATGACTTTCCTATGGACAAAAATCTGTAACTGACCCTGGAAAAATTTACAGCACACCTCCCATCATGATTCAGATAGGTCCCTCAAAACCTCTTTCTGGAATTAATCAATACCTTTTAAGTAAAGAAGCCCTTAATGGAAGACTGCAAGTCTCAAGACCTCATTATCCCTTGTACTAGTCTTTCTAATATTTCTACTTGACCTGTGAGAAAACCTAGGACCCAGGATGGATGTTCACCCAGAATCTCCAGGTAATAAACAACACATCCCTCGATGCCTTGTTCCTAACTCTTATATGTTACTAATATCCACTGTCACTAGAAGTAAACTCTTTACCATAATTGATTTATGCAGTGCATTCTCTAGTACTCCAGTTGATAAAGCCAGCCATTCAATTTTGCCTTTATTTGGAAAGAAAGAATTCTCCTGGACACTAATGTCTCAGGTTTCACTGAGAGTCCTTATTTCTCAATTCCTGAAGGCTGGTCTGGATGACAGAGTGTGTGGATGATTTGCTTCTTTGCTCTTCTTCTCAAGCCTCCTCAGAGAAAGGCAGCATACACTTGCTAAAGTATTAGCTTCAAAGGGACATAAAGCCACCAAAATTTCAAAGGAAAATTGCAGTTTGTTCAAACCCAGGTTGATATTTAGGGCATCTGATATCAGAACAGGGACTACACCTAGATCCAGATAGACTTTATAGTGTCCAGAGTTTCCCCAAACCCCAAACTAAACACCATCTGTGACATTTTCTTGCAATAGTTGGTTATGCTGAAATTAGATTCCAAATTTCTCTCTTATGGCCAAATCTCTTTGTGTTTTATTCAAGAATAACAACCCCAGCCCAATTTAAGAGGAAAAACCAGAGGACATGGCTTCTAAGGCCTTAAAAGAGAGCTTGATGAACTCACCTTTCTTGGGGCATTCCAATGATCAGATTCCCTTTTACCTTTTTTGAAAAGGAAGGAGATGCCCTTGGGGTATTCACCCCAAAACACAAGGACCACCACTGACCCATAGGGTATTCTAGCCAGCAGCTGGATCCTGTGACATAGGGACACCAGCCTTGCCTTAGAGTGATTCAGTTCAGTTCAGTCACTCAGTTGTGTCTGACTCTTTGCAACCCCATGAGCTGTAGCACTCCAGGCTTTCCTGTCCATCACCAACTCCTGGAGTTTACACAAACTCACATCCATCGAGTTGGTGATGCTGCCAACCATCTCATTCTCTGTCATCAGCTTCTCCTCCGGCTTTCAATCCTTCTCAGCATCAGGGTCTTTTCAAATGAGTCAGTTCTTCACACAGGTGGCCAAAGTACTGGAGTTTCAGCTTCAGCATCAGTCCTTCCAATGAATATTCAGGACTGATTTCCTTTAGGATGGACTGATTGGATCTCTCTGCTGTCCAAGGGACTCTCAAGAGTCTTCTCCAACACTGTAATTCAAAAGCATCAATTCTTCAGCACTCGGCCTTCTTTATAGCACAACTCTAACATCCATACTGGAGAAGGCAATGGCACCCCACTCCAGCACTCTTGCCTGGAAAATCCCATGGACAGAGGAGCCTGGTGGGCCGCAGTCCATGGGGTCGCTAAGAGTCAGACAAGACTCAGCGACTTCACTTTCACTTTTCACTTTCATGCATTGGAGAGGGAAATGGCAACCCACTCCAGAGTTCTTGCCTGGAGAATCCCAGGGATGGGGGAGCCTGGTGGGCTGCCATCTATGGAGTCTCACAGAGTCGGACACAACTGAAGCAACTTAGCAGCAGCAGCAGCATAAATTCTATGATAAAATAATGCACATAGGCAAGCCTGCCAACCAGAAGGCAGAATCAGACATAACTATTCGTAAAATAAATAACTAAGAAGAACCTGTTGTATAGCATAGGGAATACTACTCAATACTACATAGTGGCCTAAATGGGAAAAGAATCTGAAAAAAAAAAAAGTGCATATATGTATATGCATATGCATAACTGATTCACTTTGCTATATCTTCTGAAACTAACACAACACTGTAAATTAACTATACTCCAATAAAAATTAAGAAAAAAAAAAGATTCTCAGAAGAAATGGGCTATAAGTTGAGTATTTTTGTAAAAAAAAAAATTAGAGCAAACAAGAAGAAATGGCATTCTATGCTAAGTGTAGTAGACATTGTTAGCTGCCTAGACAGGGGCCAGTCTCCACAGTTTTAAAGCTAACATGGCCTTGTTTTTTCAGGGCATAGCAATGTATCTAGTCTCAAAAGATAAATTCTGATGGATGTGAATCCATTCACCTTTGCTACATCCTTTTCAAGCCTCTCCTGGAAAGACAGTAAATTTTACCTACGATCTTGGCTTTTTCCCCGGACATAAAATAGAATAGAATCATGAGGAGAAAGCCAAGTTTCCTGACCATTTTTTCCTGCTTATAATGCTGGCATGTTGATTTAATGCCTGAAATGCCACAGCCATCTTGTGATCTTGAGGAGAAAACCAGGAAATTACAGAAATGTCAGTCCAGTCTCCTTGTTCAGAAACTCCTCTGAGTCTCCAAACTAAAGCTGAAAACACCTATCTCCAGGTCTGTTACATGAGAAAATAAAATGCCTTATGTTGATGCTGCTTAAGCCCTCCTCAGTGACTTTTCTGAAAACATAGCCAAAGCATTCCTAGTGGATTCACCATGGGAATAACACCTGCTAAAACTCAGGAGCAGTGCATTCAGGGGACCACAGTAGTTCTTTATTACTTGAGTTTAAAGTATAAAACAGGAAGTAGTAAAATAAGGCTGGAAAGGAAAATAGCAGCTTGACAGGGAATGGCTTGGAAGAATATGCTAATAAACAGCTTTGATTCTCTTCCTTACACAGAGGAGAATCAGGAGAAATTTTAAAGAGAAGCGTAAGATAAGGCATAAGTAGTAAAGAATCCATTTGCAATGCAGGAGGCCCTGGGTCGGGATTCCTGGGTTGGGAAGATCCCCTGGAGAAGGAATAGGCTACCCACTCCAGTATTCTTGAGCTTCTCTGGTGGCTCAGGTGGTAAAGAATCTGCCTGCAAGGCGGGAGACCTGGGTTCTATCTCTGGGTTGGGAAGATCCCCTGGAGGAGGGCATGGCAACTCACTCCAGTATTATTGCCTAGAGAATCCCCATGGTCAGAGAAGTTTGGAGGGCTACAGTCCAAGGGGTTGCAAAGAGTCCGACATGACTGAGCAACTAACCATATACACACACATACATAAGTCAGATTATGGAAAACTTTATTAAAGATGCTAGGAATCCTGACCTTTATCCTGTAGTAAATTGAGAGACTGTTAAGCAAATGAGTAAAATAATTGTGCTCTAGAAAAACCTAGTCTTATAACACTGACTTGCAAAAATGGAGGCAGAAAAGTCAAGCCTACTGCAATGGTACAGGCAAGAAAGAAGGTGCCTTTTTTTATTACTGGTGGTGATAAAAAGGAAACGTGTCCATGAGCTATTTATGAGGGTAAAATATACAACTCCTAGTTACCAACTTGGTATGGGAGAGCAAAAAAAAAAAAAAAAAAAAAGGAAGAAGGAGTTAAAGATCTTTTTTTAAAAAAAAATAGTGCAAAATAAAGCCTTCATTCTGCTTGAGCACTGACCCCATGCAAGGATAGATTCAGGGAGTCACATCTCTTCTAAAGTCATGTTGATTCCCTAGATTTTCTTAGAAAAAAATTTTTTATTAAGCAATGTTTGTGTTTTTTCTTATTATTTAGAAAAATATGAATAAATATACCACTTGTATCTAGTTGACAGAAATGTGAGAAGTTTTTACAGCAAAGGAAAAAATGAAACAAATTGAGTGAGTCATATGTACTCTCCATTTTCTATCCTACGTAGTAAGAGAAGTAGCTTGAACTTCCACCCTCAACCCTAATTTGGTTTAAAAGAACCTTTCAAGTTCTGAAATTCTATGTCAATATAAAATATACAGAGTCACAGGTATGGCAGGAGAGATGAGAATTCAGAATGGATTTGGCCCTGGAAAATAAAGTAAAGCCAGTATATCATGGATGAGCAACAACAACAAAAACGTGACTCAGATATATATGCAGGCTTTATTTATTTATTTCTGGCCTTTGGCAGAACACTAACTCTTATTACAACTTCTGCCACCAAATTTTGGATCAGGGAATTTAGAGACCTTTGGAAGACACTTCAAATCAACAGAGGGAGAAACAAGACTTCCAAGGAATTGAAATATCTGAGGTCTAGCCTTCTGAGGAACAGACAGTGTGAAGCAAGTTTAATAAAAAATACTTAGAGCTTAGGAAAGAAATCTGGTTTCCAGGCCTGGCTTAGTCACTAACTAGCTATCTATCAGGGAATGTTTAACAGGAGGATTCCTACGTGCTGTTTCTCACAAGTCCTTTGTTTCTTTGTTTCTTTTTAAGCGGAACAGCACGTTGCTCCCAGGAACTGAGGTCATTGTGTGAGACAGGCTTGAATTTCCTTTAGTAAACATTCTCTTTACGACAAAACTGTTTAGTCTTGATACCCTTTCTTGAGATATGGATTGTCTCCTGACTTGTGACCATTATTAATCCCTTGTTCCCTTGGTGACAGTTGCCGTACGTTTGGTTTTCTGATCTTTATCATTGTCGAAAGAAACTTCTTGTACCACAGCCTTTGTATACTCACAGAGAAATCATTAAAGCACCTTTGCTCCATCAGAGCTTGGGTTCTGGTGTCTTTCTTTCTTTCTTTTTTTTCTCTCTCTCTCCTCTGCTGATTCTTTGGAGCGCAGAGACCCATCCTGCTCACTCTCCTGCTCGGGCTTCTAAGACTCTCGAGAAGGCACCCTGTGCCTTCACCCCACCTCGAGAGGGTTCCTGGTGCCTTCGTGAGAGACACAAGTCCTGTGTCAAGGGCTTTATTGTTTCTTTGCATAAACTAGGGAGTATCAGCCTCGCTCTCTCTTTCACTTTCGTATCGTTGCCTCTGGACCACCAGGTCCTGGTCCATTAAAGGACCCCAACAGCTATCTATGTAAATTGGTGGAAACAATGATAGAAAAGACACCAGTACCTACAAGCAGACCCAAGTTAAAAGAGTGAGAAGCAGAATTGCATAACCTCTTAAATTCTTATTTAAGCCAACAAGAGGACTAGCACAATGATAACAATGCCTATTTGATAATTCAAGAACAATTCCATTATATTCATCAAAAATACCTATTTAAAAAGTCAACACATCAGTAGATTGTCAGCAATTGTGGTTCACTTACAATGTCAATTCTGACCATATTTTGATGATCCTTTTATGAAAAAGGATGTAATACAGAGTCTTAATTCATAGATTAATTCTTATTAAGAAAAAGATATTAACAATAAATAAGGGCTAAAATGCGTCAACTCTCTTACAGCAAGCAGCAAAGCACGTTGTAAAATTTTAAGAAGTTACGTGGGTTAGAAAGTACTACAGCATTATGTTTAAGACGTGTCAAGTAACTAAAAATTCAGACCCTCTATTCAAATAAATACAGATTTTCTACCTGGTTAAGTATGGTGATTTAATAATTATCAGAGAAGGTGATAATAATAATAATTCATCAGATTTATTGAGTGTCTAGTGTTGTCAGTTACTCTAATAAGACTTGGCTTTTAGTATTCCCTTTAATTCTCACAATAACCTTGTGAAGTAGTGCCATTACAATATTTTTTAACAGATGATGAAACTGAGGATTAGAAACTTAGCAACTTGCCCAAATTCCCACAACCAGATGGTATGGAGCCAGAAGTGAAAGCCATTTATGTCTGAATCTAAAGCCAATGCCTCTGATTCCATGAAGGACACAGACTAACTATATATTTCATCTTTCTGAGCTGAAGACATAGGATGCAAAATAAATTATGTGAATAGAATTTCAAGTTCACTGAGGGTAAATCACACTTAGAAGTTAAAAGAAGTCATAGAATATCATGGTTATTGAAAACTAGGGACCAAAACTGACTAAAAAGACAAAATTTACCTTAGTATGTCTCAGGACAAAGTTGACAGCTTCCTCAAAATATTCCAAATCTACTTTCTCCACTCTGAAAGGCAGGTCTTCATAGTTATAATAGGCCAAGGCCATGGCACCAAAGCCATGACTGGCCAGGAGACTGGCCTGGATTTCAATCAGTCCACCAATACCACCAAATGAATCAATTACACCTGGGAAATAACCGTCTTCTGCGAAGAAGACAAAAACAAAACTCACAGAACTGAGTATGAAGGGAAGGTGAGAACAACAGAATACTGATAACACAAAGGAGAAATGCACCACAACTTTTAGAGTTAGGTATAAATTTCCAATAGAATCTCCACATTTTCAGCCTTGTATCTGGGGCAGAATTAAAGCTGATTGAATATATAATGAAGCATAATATTCAGAAGTTTCATTGGAAACCATGTTCACTGAAAATGTTGAGTCTCTAGAATCAGAGACCTGAGGACTCATAATGAGTCATTTATATAGTGTTGGAGTAAAGAAAGCCATAGAAATTAGGCCACGGCTTCTTAACCTATAAAGAGATACACAAATAGGCATCAGGAAATCAGTGAAGGTCCTGAGATTATGTGCAAGACTATGTATGTATATGTACATTTTACGGATGAGCATGCCCACAGATTTAATTGGGTTCTCAAAGAAACATATGGCTTTAAAAAGAAAAAAATGTATTGAAATGATTATCTTATCTAAAATCCTGACCTAACATTGCTCTGTTATACTCATCTGACTATACAGTGATGACATTTTACACCAAAATGGGGATGGTCAGGGTATCATTCTATACTTACTGTGTATGCAGCTTGCTTCCAAAATACAGTAGAGCCCACATATTGAAAGTACTTTATTATGCCCTTATTGGGGATATTCTATTATGGTATAAGTGATTTTAGCTAAGAAAGCCTGATCCTATCCATATCTGAGAAGAGGGACTTGGTTTAAAGGAGTATTGGCAATTTTCAAAACAAAATATTGCTATATTTTCTCACCTTGAGAAAAGAAGAAATAAAGTGATATTGAATATATCTTGGTTTAAAAATACTATTTGAATACATGAATAGGGATGTTTTTGCATCTTCTGATTGACAGTACTTAAGAATGCTGAGCATCTTATTCTGGAAAAATGTTGTTGAGAACTTCTTTGAGACTTAACTCTGTTGGCCCCACACAACACAACCCTTTTTTGTACCCCAACAAAATAAGCACCCAAATCAGGAGACCCAGCACACACAAGTCTAAGAGGGTTTATACCTCTTAGCACAACCTAAACCAGCACATAATCCCAAGGTGAAAGCCCTGCATGAATATTCAGATTCTTAACTGAATATTAGAGGCAAGGAAGTTTGTGTCTCTTACTTCTTGATCCCTACACACAATAAAGTTATACTAAATACTGAGTATAAAAAATTTCAAATTTACCCAAAAGAAGTGCATGGATCATGGTGAATTTGCAAAGGAAAGCTTTTTTCCCTTCTGTGCCACCTAAAACTCCATGTTGTCAGAAACCACCTCTAACACTTCGGGTCTCCTTGTCTCAGTTCTAGAAGGTGACTATTAGAAAAAAAAATAAAAGAGGAAATACATCCTGATTCCGGATCAAAGCTACCTCACACACACCTTAAACCTGGACCTACTGAGGGCTATTTCTAGGAAATTAACTTTGCTTCATCCAGCCCCATAATAAACTCTGAAAAATGTAGCAACAGATGTTTTGAACCACTTATTGATATGTTGAGATTACTATGAGAAATTATGATAAATTCTATAGCCATTAGGAAGCATGTTATATTAGCTGCTGGTTTATGGAATATCCTATAAATATGCAATATTTATGCAACTAAAGGGTATAAAGTTCCTTTGCATCCTCTGTGTTTTTTACAATATTTCAATTCATTATATCATCAGTTTACTGTGGCAGTCAAGTAATGACCTATGCCTAAATTAAAATTCAGACATGACAGAACTCCCAAAAAAAACCTGGGACACAGTTTCATAACAGGATGAGGGTCTTCAGATAGCCAGGTTTCACTGTGAATGAATTTCACATAAATCCAAAGCTATGGAAATTTCAAAATGCAGGCACTCTAATAAACTACTGCCATATCCTTAGGCTCCAGAAGTGCTGAGATAAAGCCTGAGTTGGACTAAAGCTATCACCACATTCTTGTTCTGTTCGAAAGTTAACTCTGATTCTAAGTCAGGAAAGGAATACTCTCTATATATCCATTTTTAAGACAAACTTCTAGGAGGAGAAGGGATTCAAAAGAGGAGGGGAAAAGATGACAATAACCATGGTAATTCTATCCGCCTGGAGGGAGAATGCAGGCTCCCTGAAGGCAGCCTTCTTTGACTAGGATCCGGTGATACCAGGTGCTACATACCACCTCTACAAAATCAGACTGACATTTGGAGTAGTGATGGCAACATGGGTTACCATTACGTCTGAATTATAAAGTTTTAATTGGATCTGCAAAGGGCTATTCATCACATCTCTTTTCAATAGTCTAATTAATATCTTCTCAGGTTTCAGGGACCAAAGGAGACCCATGGAGTAGACCCCTACATAATAACCTCCAAGAAAAGGTGCTTGCTCACCAACTTCATTGGCCCTATAGTTGGCTTGAGAATGAAACAGGTTCCCCTTTTCATCTTCCAGTGATTCTCAAAGAAGCTATATCTGAAATGGAGTCAGGCCTGTATCTTGGCTATGTACTGGCTCATCAATAAGAGCACTTGCTTGGGTAGCTGTCAGCTGAACCACTGTTACAGTGTGGCATCTTGGATGATTCTTCAGTAATGCCTTCGGTAAACCTCAATACAGAACGAAATATGGGAGAATGAAACAAGGCAGTGATAGGGTTAATGAAAAATAAACTGGACCAGGAATCAGGCTCCTTGGGATTCAGCCCTAACTCTTCGGTTAGTTAGCATATATCCTGATGTAATCTTCTAGTTCAAGATCCCTAGGAGTGTTCAACAAATCTCTAGAAACTATAAAGCAAGGTGGTAAGTTTCATAAAAATAATGAACCAAGGTTGAGGAAGCAGCAGTCAAAATATGCATGAATGATATTAACTCATCTAAGGAAGACATCACAATCTGCCACCTAGAGCCCTTGAAAAGTCAAGGGCAATGGAGAATAGGAGGGGTGAGAGGTGGGGATGAAAACAGGGAGAACTGATGAACATTTTTCTGTAAGGAACAGATGACTTCACTGCTAATCCCATCTCTGGGTCCTGCAAACAGAATGCTTTGGCATCTAAAACTTTACCTCAAAAGAACATGAAAAAGGATCTTTTCAAAAGAATGAGAATAAAGTGCAGAGGGAGAACAAGGAGACTGATATATATTACTCCCTAGAAAAAAAATTACTTCATAGTTAGGATTTACAAAGAGTCGGACACGACTGAGCGACTGAACTGAACTGAAGCAAAACTAGAAACTGACAAGCCCTTCAGGTGGACAGAAGTGCTTTTTGTTTTCTTTTGTTTCTTTAAACTCATTAGATTGCCAAGAATGCAAAGAATCTAAATGAATTAAACTCTAGCAAGAGACAAGCTCCTCTTAGAAGATATTTTCACTCCTACACAATGACTTTCAGTCACGGCAAAGCAACAACAACAAAAAAACCCACAGGGGAGAAATAGAGAAATCCACAGAAAATTTAATGTACTTTTAATGTATGTGCGTGGGCTGGCTTGATAGTTTAGAATTCTGAGAAACTCCAGCAACAGAGTAAGTCTCGCTCCAACTGCCAACCCTTTCTATAGGACTTGACAATGTGCTCAGGGACAATACATCAGAGTCAGAGCATGGACTTGGCTGAGAGAAATCCCCCTGGGACTTTGCAGGCCTTTATATAAAGCAAGGCAGCTGCCTTCCAAAAGATGGAGGCAGAGTAGCAAAATAGAGAGATATCCCCTGGATCAGAAAGCCAGGAGCAGAATGACAGAGAAAAGACATTTCCTTAGTTACCCTCCTTCCACAAGGATTGTACATCAGAGAGATATATTCCACAGTTAGAAAAGCTAGCAACATGACAATAACATACCAAAAAAAAAATCTCCAGAAGCTCACTGATGTTGAAACCCTAGGCTCTTCTAATGAGAAGGGCCTAATCCCCCAAATATTAGAAGCCAGTGGTGTGCTGAATCAGACAAAGCCCCAAGAAAGCCCATACCCAGCTCAACTACACATCAGATTGATCCAGCCCCTAATTCTAACATTTTGACAGGAGAATGCTCTTTACTTGAGGCAAATATTACTTATTTTAGCTATTGCTTTTATTTTATACAAAATATCCAGGATACAAAAAAAAAAAAAAAAATTATAGGCACAAAAGAAGCAGGAAAATTGACCCTTGATCATGAGAGGAAACATTCATTAGGAGGAGATACAGAAATATTCCAAAGGTTGGAATAATTAGATAGGAAATTATTTTCTTGGTGGAGAGGGAGAAAGATCTTTTGTTTTTTAAATTGGAGTATAATTGGCATGCTGCAGTATATCAGGTCCCAAAGAGTCAGACACAACTTAGCAACTAAACTACAACATAATTGCTTTACAACATTGTGTTAACTTCTGCTGTACAACATGAATCAGCTATAAGTATACATATATCCCCGCCCTCTTAAGCCTCCCTGTACCCCATCTCACCCCTCTAGGTCGTCAGAGATCACTGAGCTGAGCTCCCTGTGCTATCCAGCAGCTGCCCATCAACTACATATTTTACATATAGAAGTGTATGTATCAGCTCCCTTGGTGGCTCAAGGTAACTTAATGACTAAACAAGAACAACGACAAACAAGTGTATATATCAGGCAGGAACTTTAATATAATAGAATGCTATTCAGTGATTTTTTTAAAAAAAGAAAGATTATATTATTGATATATGTAATGTGTATGAATTACAATGGAATGATATGAATTTTTAAAAGCCAATCCTAAATGGTTACATACTATATGATTTCATTTATATGACATTCTTGAGATGACAGAATTATGGGGAACAGGTTAGTGGTTGCCTAGGTTCAGGGGCTGGGATGGGGGGAGATGGCTGTAAAGGGTACTAGGAGGCACTACTGTGGTGGTACAAATATTCTATACCTTGATTGTGTCAATGTCAATATTCATGTTGTGATATTGTTCCACAATTTTACAAGATTTTATCACAGGGAAACTGGGTAAAGGGTCATATGTTCACTCTATATTTCTTACAACTGATAGGAATCTACCATTGTCTCAAGGAAAGAGGCTAATTTTAAAAATAACTATGCTACAAATGCTAAAGGATCTACTGGGAAGGCAGACAAAACACATGAAGAAATTGAGAATTTCATCTGGTCACAGAAGCTATAAACAAAGAATAGCCAAACAGTAAAGTCAGAAATAAAAATAAAATATCAGAAATGAATTCACTAGACTTAATAGAAGACAGGAAACAGTTGAATAAAGGACCATAAACCTAAGGACATTTCCATTGAAAATAGCCAAGCTAGACTTCCCTGGTGATCCAGTGGTTGGGAGTCCATCTTTCAGGGCAGGGAATGCAGGCTTAATCCCTGGTCAGGGAACCAAGATTCCACATACTGCAGGGCAACTAAGCCTGAGCACCTCAGTGAAAGATCCTGAATGATGCAATGAAGATCTCTTGTGCCACAACTAAGGCCCAAGACAGCCAAATATGTAATTTTTTTTTTTAAAAAAAGAAAGAACCCAAACTAAACCCCCAAAAGATAAAAGGGTATAAAAGAACAGTGCACTTGAGATGTGTAGGACAATAGCAAATGCTCTAATAAATGTGTAGCTGGTGCCTTAGAAAGAGGATGGAGAGAGGCACAAAAGAAATGTTTAAAAAAAATTATGGCTGAAATTTTGCCCAAATCATTGAAAAACACTATGCCACAATTGTAAGAATCTCAGCAAACTACAAAGAAAACAATCCCAAGAAAACCACAACTGTGACATTATGGTCAAACTGATAATAATAAAATATAAAGAGCAAATCTTAAAAGCAACCAGAGGAAAATGGAAACATGACTTATAGGAGAACAAACAATGCAAATAACATTTGACTTCCCATCACAAACAGCAGAAACCAGAAGACAATAAAATGAATCTCTAAAATGTTTAAAGAAAAAAAAAATTAAATTCTTTAAAAAAAATACACTTCAAAAATGAAGGCAAAATAAAGACATTTCCAGGAAAAAAATAACAAAAACAGAAACCTGAGGCATATGTCTGCAGTGAGTGAGTGAAGTCGCTCAGTCGTGTCTGACTCTTTGTCACCCCATGGACTGTAGCCTACCGGCCTCCTCTGTCCATGGGATTTTCCAGGCAAGAAAACTGGAGTGGGTTGCCATTTCCTTCTCCAGGAATGTCTGCAGTAGACCAGCACTATAAGAAATGCTGAAATGTTCAAGGGAAATGATACTAGCTGGACAACTGGATCTGTGGGAAAGGATGGAGAATACAAAAAATGAAAATTATAAAAGCCCTTTAAAAAATCTTTACTATATATGCATACACATGTGTGTATTTAAATATAATTAAGACTGTTTAACAAAAATAATAAAAATGCATTGTGGAACCTGTGAATACATAGAAATAACATGTGACAGAAAGATGGGAATGGAGTATAGAATTATATTGTTGAAAGATTCAGTCAGTTCAGTTCAGTCGCTCAGTTGTGTCCAACTCTTTGCGACCCCATGAATTGCAGCACGCCAGGCCTCCCTGTCCATCACCAACTCCCGGAGTTCACTCAAACTCACGTCCATCGAGTTGGTGATGCCATCCAGCCATCTCATCCTCTGTCGTCCCCTTTTCCTTCTGCCCTAAATCCCTCCCAGCATCAGAGTCTTTTCCAATGAGTCAACTCTTTGCATGAGGTGGCCAAACTACTGGAGTTTCAGCTTTAGCATCATTCCTTCCAATGAACACCCAGGACTGATCTCCTTTAGAATGGACTGGTTGCATCTCCTTGTAGTCCAAGGGACTCTCAAGAGTCTTCTCCAACACCACAGTTCAAAAGCATCAATTCTTTGGTGCTCAGCTTTCTTCACAGTCCAACTCTCACATCCATACATGACCACTGGAAAAACCATAGCCTTGACTAGACAGACCTTTGTTGGTAAAGTAATGTCTCTGCTTTTGAATATGCTATCTAGGTTGGTCATAACTTTCCTTCCAAGGAGTAAGCATCTTTTAATTTCATGGCTGCAATCACCATCTGCCGTGATTTTGGAGCCCCCAAATATAAAGTCTGACACTGTTTCTACTGTTTCCCATCTATTTCCCATGAAGTGATGGGACCAGATGCCATGTTGAAAGATTATTGTATTACTATTTTTCAAGTAATAAAAGATTATTTGTAAGCAAACTAAAATAACCTAAAGTTACTGTCAGAAGGTCAGCTGAGCTGGAGGAAACAGAGCTGAGCTGCCAGTTGTCAGAGTGGCTGATTAAAGTGACAAGCCAAAAACCAGAGTTACCCCTTTGATCACTTACCATGATGGGAGAAACTTCCTGAGACAAGACAGGGATCAAGGAGGGCTGTTGGATCAGCCAGATGTGGATCTCAAAGCTGAGGGAACCCCAAAGGATTCAGCAATTTGGAGTCAGAAGAGAACAGGGGAAAGGGCTACAAGTAAAAAAAGAACTGAATTCCTTCCTCCATGCATAAAGAGGCCTCAGTAGAGATGCCTGAAGACATTAGACCTTGAACAAAGGCCTGAGAGAAAGATTTTAAAATGATGACTCCTAACCCTATTTATTTAAATTACATGCAGAGTACATCATGCAAAATGTCAGGCTAGATGAAGCACAAGCTGGAATCAAGATTGCTGGGAGAAATATCAATAACTTCAGATATGCAGATGACATGACCATTATGGCAGAAAGCAAGGAGGAACTAAAGAGCCTCTTGATGAATGTGAAAGAGAAGAGTGCAAAAATTGGCTTAAAACTCAACATCCAAAAAAGTAAGATCATGGCATCCGGTCCCATCACTTCATGGCAAATAGATGGGGAAACAAAGCAAACAGTGACAGACTTTTTTTCTTGGGCTCCAAAATCACTGCAGATGGTGACCGCAGCCATGGAATTAAAAGACGCTTGCTCCTTGGGAAAAAAGGCTATGACAAACCTAGACAGAATATTAAAAAGCAGAGACATTACTTTGTCAACAAAGGCCTGTCTAGTCAAAGTTATAGCTTTTCCAGTAGTCATGTAGGATATGAGAGTTGGACCATAAAGAAAGCTGAGCACCGAAGAATTGATGTTTTTGAACTGTGGTGTTGAAGAAGACTGTTGAGAGTCCCTTGGACTGCAAGGAGATCCAACCAGTCCATCCTAAAGGAAGTCAGTCCTGACTATTCACTGGAAGGACTGATGCTGAAGCTGAAACTCCAATACTTTGGCCAACTGATGAGAAGAATTGATCCTTTGGAAAAGACCCTGATGCTGGGAAAGATTGAAGGTGGGAGAAGAAGGGGACGACAGAGGATGAGATGGTTGGATGGCATCACCAACTCAAAGGACGTGAGTTTGAGCAGGCTCCAGGAGTTGGTGATGGATGGGGAAGACTGGTGTGCTGCATTCCACAGGGTTGCAAAGAGTTGGACATGGCTGAGTAACTGAAATGAACTGAACTGAACTGAAAGAAAATATGGTACACATATACAATGGAATATTTCTTCAGCCAATAAAAAGAATGAAGTAATAGCATTTGCAGCAACATGGATGGGCCTGGAGATTATCATAATAAGTGAAGTCAGAAAGAAAAAGACAAATATATGACAACTGCTTATATGTGGAATCTAAAAAAATGAACGTATTTATAAAACAGAAACAGACTCAAAGACTTAGGAAGCACACTTACAGTTACCAAAGGGCACAGGTTGGTGGGGGGCAGGAATAAACTGGGGGTTTGGAATTCATATATACACACTATGATATTTAAAACAGAGCCATGCAAATGCTGAGCCATTTTCCATGCCCAGTTTATCTGCTGATCCTGTATCTATTTTGTGAATTTTTGACTCTGTTGGCTGGAGCAGTGAGGATGGAGTTGGACTCTCCCTTCCCTGCATCTGTGATGTTCGATGTGGGTGTGAATGAATGAATTCTTCAGAAATAAAATGTAAAATAAAACACCAACAAGGGTCTACTGTATATTCTGTAGTAATGTAAATGGGAAATGAATGTGAAAAACAATAAACATATGTGTATATATATAACTAAACCACTTTGCTGTACACCTGAAGCTAACACAACATTGTTAATCAACTATACTCCACTGCAAAAATCAAAGAAAAAAAAAGATGACTCCTGGTCAAGGAAGGCAAATATGAGAAGAGTAGGATGAACCAGAGCAATCTGAGTCTTCAACTGCAACTTTCTTCAGAGACAGTCATGTACTGCTGTACCTCAAATCTGATGTGTGGAGAGCAGCTTTCCTCCATGAAGACTGCCAGTTAAAGACTTCGTAATTGCCTGTGTTCAAGCCTGAAAAATCACACAGGTTTTTAACCAGGAGCTGGACTCCTCTGGTACTTACTGTAATCTCTAAAGAAAGTACATGCATGCACACATACACAAACACATGCACACATTGATTGTCATTCAGTCACTAAGTTGTGTTCGACTCTTTGCGACCCCATGAACTGCAGCACACTAGGCTTCTCTGTCCTTTGCTATCTCCTGAAGTTTGCTCAAACTCATGTTCATTGAGTTGGTGATGCCATCCAAACATCTCATCCTCTGTCACCCACATCTCCTCCTGCCCTCAATCTTTCTCAGCATCAGGGTCTTTTCCAATGAGTTGGCTCTTCACATCAGGTGGCCAAAGTATTGGAAGTTCAGCTTCCGCATCAGTCCTTCTGGTGAATATTCAGGACTGATTTCCTTTAGGATGGACTGGTTGGATCTCTTTGAAGTCCAAGGGACTCTCAAGAGTCTTCACCAGCACCACAGTTCAAAAGCATCAATTCTTCAGTGCTCCACCTTCTTTATAGTTCAACTCTGACATCCATATATGACTCCTGGAGAAACCATAGCTTTGCCTAGATGGACCTTTGTTGACTAAGTGACATCTCCACTTTTTAATATGCTGTCTAGGTTTGTCATAGCTTTTCTTTCAAGGAGCAAGCATCTTCTAATTTTGTGACTGAGGTCACCATCTGTAGTGACTTGGAGCCCCCCTCAAAAATAAGTCACTGTTTCCACTTTTTCCTCATTTATTTGTCATGAAGTGATGGGACCAGATGCCATGATCTTAGTTTTTGAATGTTGAGTTTTAAGCCAGCTTTTTCACTCTCCTCTTTCACCTTCATCAAGAGGTTCTTTAGTTTCTCTTCACTTTCTGATATTAGGATACGTTATCTGCATATCTGAGGTTATTGATATTTCTCCCAGCAATCTTGATTCCAGCTTGTGAGTCAACCAGTCCAGCATTTCACAAAATGTACTCTGTATATAAGTTAAATAAGCAGGGTGACAATATACAGCCTCGACATACTCCTTTCCTAATTTGGAACCAGTCTGTTGTTCCATGTCCGGTTCTAACTGTTGCTTCTTGACCTGCATATATTGTCACCCTACTTATTTAATTTCTATGCAGAGTACATGAGAAGCACTGGGCTGGAAGAAGCACAAGCTGGAATCAAGATTGCCGGGAGAAATATCAATAACCTCAGATATGCACATGACACCACCCTTATGGCAGAAAGGGAAGAGGAACTCAAAAGCCTCTTGATGAAAGTGAAAGAGGAGAGTGAAAAAGTTGGCTTAAAGCTCAATATTCATAAAACTAAGATCATGTCATCTGGTCCCATCACTTCATGGGAAATAGATGGGGAAACAGTGGAAACAGTGTCAGACTATTTTGGGGGGGCTCCAAAATCACTCCAGATGGTGACTGCAGCCAGGAAATTAAAGGACGCTTACTCCTTGGAAGAAAAGTTATGACCAACCTAGATAGCATATTGAAAAGCAGAGACATTACTTTACCAACAAAGGTCTGTCTAGTCAAGGCTTTGGTTTTTCCAGTGGTCATGTATGGATGTGAGAGTTGGGACTGTGTGAGTGCCAAAGAATTGATGCTTTTGAACTGTGGTGTTGGAGAAGACTCTTGAGAGTCCCTTGGACTGCAAGGAGATCCAACCAGTCCATTCTGAAGATTAGCCCTGGGATTTCTTTGGAGGGAATGATGCTGAAGCTGAAACTCCAGTACTTTGGCCACCTCATGCAAAGAGTTGACTCATTGGAAAAGACTCTGATGCTGGGAGGGATTGGGGGCAGGAGAAGGGGACGACAGAGGATGAGATGGCTGGATGGCATCACTGACTCGATGGACATGAGTTTGAGTGAACTCCGGGAGTTGGTGATGGACACGGAGGCCTGGCGTGCTGCAATTCACGGGGTCACAAAGAGTCGGACACCACTGAGCAACTGGACTGAACTGAACTGATCTGCATATAGATTTCTCAGGAGACAGGTAAAATGGTCTGGTATTCCCATCTTTTTAAGAATTTCCCAGTTTGTTTTGATCCACACAGTCAAAGGCTTTAGTGTAGTCAATGAAGCAGAAAGATTTTTTTGGATTTCCCTTGTTTTATCTATGATCCAACAGATGTTGGCTTAAACCCAAAGGAGACATATGTTCCAATTACTATGACTGTGTAACAAATTACTCCAAAATTTAGAGGTATGAAACAGTTATTTATTATGCTCATATATCCTGTGGGTCAGGAATTAAGACAGGGCTCAATGGGGTCATCTTGTCTCCAAACCATGATGTCTGGTATCTCAAATGGAAGATCAAAGGCAGGGGGATAAAATCATCTGAAGCCTTATTCTTTCACACATCTGAGAGTTGATGCTGGCTTACACTGGGGGCATGACTTTCTCTGCATGTGGGCCTCTGTGGTCTTTCTGCATGGGCTAGTATGGGTTTCCTAACAGCATGATGGCTGGATTCCAAGCATGAGCATTCCAAGAGGGACAGAGCCAGGTAGAGGCTATATCCTTTTTATATCCTAGCCTTGGAAATCATATGACATTTCTGCCATTTTATATTGTTGTAGCAATATACAAGTCCTCATGAGAATCAAGTGGAAGGAACATAGACCCTTCCTCACAGTGGGATAAATATTAAGTCATGTTGTTAGAAACAAATAACATGTGAGATGGGGCATGCGTGTGTGTTACATGTGTATTTGTATAGCTACCTTTGAGAAATACAATCTATCACAACATGAAACAAGGAATAAGTAAATAATAAATAGGATGAATAAAAAATATAACAAGGTGAGAGGCTTAGGAGAACTATTATTGCTGGGGGCAGGAAAAAAGAAAAAAAAAAAACACCTCTACCCTGGGAGGACAGGAAACTATCCTGGACTCAAATAATTAGAGGTCTTCGCATTGCTGGGAGAGGGCAGGATCACTGAGTATTCTCCATCCCCAGAGAGAGGGGCACAGCCTCTCTGTCAAGGACCAAGGCTTATCTAGGATAAACTTGTCAAGGACCAAGGCTTCTTTAGGGTAACAGAAAACCATCATGGCTTCCTCACCACCAGGCTAGTAGGCACACCAGGCTAGTAACAAGCAACAAGTCTATCATTTAGGGTGTGCAAAACCATGGAAAGAGACACTTTTTAATGTGCAAGCACACAGAGAAGTCCCAAAGTTGAGGGTGGAAATTGAAAGTTTAAAAAAATCCTCTAGCAAACCTACCTTCTTTCCAAACACAAAGTAACACCAAAAGATTTTGAAGTTGGTGATTATAGTGAACAAAGCCATAGCAATGACAACAACAACGAGCTCAACCCTTGACTAAATTTACTCCACTAACGGACCAGCAGAAGGGTATTTCTAGTTTAAGATGTAAATACTCATACATCAAGGCCCTACATATGAACAAGTTCTGTTCCAAGAGCATGTTTGTAAGTCCAATTTGTTCATAAGTCCAGCAAAGTTAGCCTAGGTACCCAACTAATACAACTGGCTATAGAGTACTGTGCTGTAATAGGTTTATAATACTTTTCACAAAAAAATACATAAAAAACACAAATCATAAACATTTTTAATCTTAAAGAATCTGGAAAAACACAGTAGTACTGTAAACAGGTGGCGTACAGGGGCTAGCACTGAGTGAATAAGCAAGAAGAGTTACCAATAGAGGAGGGAGAGGAAATGGGAATGGTAGAAGGGTCGTCAGCTGAAGGATCATCAGCAATGGGAGATGGAAGACAAGCTTCAACTTCATTTACACCTGCCATTGATTGCACAGGTTCTGGTTCCTTGCTGAATTCAATTCTATCTACCCTCTTGAAAAAAATGATACAGTGATGCCTGGGTAGTAGCTCTATTTTTCCTGTCACAGATGACACAGTTAACACTGGATTGTGTTCTGAATGACTGCGGCAACCTTCACGTACTGTTCAGGTCCTGTGCATCCTCAAAGGAAATCCCCTTGCCATTTCCTGCATTGTGAACCTCTTTGGTTCTTCAGTTACTTCTTCTTCCTCTTGTCTCTCTTCGTCCTTTCTCTGGGCCTCCAATTTCAACAGGTCTTCACTAATAAACTCCTGACACACAGCAGCAAGTTCAACAAAGTCGTTCTCTTGCAGATCTAGCTCTGAATAGGATAGCTTAATTATTCAAGAATGAGGAGAGAAACAGGGTGGTAGCTGAAAGGGGCAAGGAGGAGTCTGCTTTGTGTCCTACTTTGGGTTCCTCCAGAAGCCAAACTGAGACGAACTCAGGAGAAAGTTTATTTTGAGGAGGTTCTAGGAAAAATGAGTGGAGAAGAGCAATGAGAAATATCCAATAAATAGTTGGTTGAGGGTTGCTCCTGGTAGCGCTGGTGGAAGGTGTGCATTAGTTTCTTACCACTTCTAACCTGACATATGGGAAGGTAAAACTCTAAATCCAAGTTTTGAATGTTCTGAGTCAGACCTCTGCACTAATCACAAATACATGTCAGGTAAGGCAATAAAAGTATCTGCCAACTTTGTATTTTGTTTTTAATGAACGTGTATGTGTGTGTATTCAGGGAGACAGAGACAGAGAGAGAAGGGTAATTATGGGATGAGATAGAAACAGGCATGAATACATGCTGATGAGAATCAGCCTAGAGAGAGAAAAGCACAGAGAATGAGAATGTGATGGTAAATAACATGTTTCATCAGAAGCTTAAAAACAAGTAATTTATAGCCCTGAAGTGTAATTCTTTACTTGCAAAAATATTCAAGAAACTGAGTATTTAAGGTCACACAGAGATACATGGCAGAGCTAGGAACAGAATTCATATCTCCAACTTTGAGTCATAACTGATTAGAAGTTCATTAAGAATTTATCAAGGATCTATATGTGATATTCACTAGGAAATTACATACAGTCTTTGCCCTAAATAAATCTAAAGATGTATTATTCCTTCCACACATTATCAATTAAGCAGCTATTTAAGTATAACATGCATCAACCAGTGTACCCATTAAGAAATGAAAGTCATTAACTTTAGTTCAAATAACATTTCTTTTCAAATGTCATCACTTACCCCCTCATTTCTGAATTGCATAAATATGACACATAGTCAACCTTCAATAAATATTTTCACAGAATGTAACTCTAACATATCATTAGTCTTAATTAAAAGAAAATCATCCTTCAAACAAAATAAAAATAGGACAGTTTCTTCTGTAATTTTCTAGGAAATAGTTTTTAAAATAAGGGAGAAGTATAAATCCCAGTGGGGGAGGATAGAATAAAGAAAAGTTAATAATTTCAGATAGCCTTTCATTTTCCCTGAGAAATATAAATTCTGGCTTGATGTCCTTATAATTACAAGTCTCTACTGATACCCCTTCTGAACAAAATCTAACTGAAAAGATTTTATCTGAAGACTCTTGAATGCCACAGCTCTCTAAGTAAAAGGATTATTTGTCCTCATGAACTACTGAATTCCAAACACTGGAGTCAATAATCAGATTTACTTCTCATTCAAGAGCCAATTTTAACCATCTCCAATCAGCCCAAAAGAGACAGCTCAGAGTATAGGACAAAGTCCCTGACTTCTTGAGCCCTTCTTTCTAGCAGCAAAGGAAGAATGACACACCTAGATCTGTCCTGGTCAAAACCTCAAATCTGTCTTTTGAGATTGACTGAGGTAGTATTAGTGAAATCGCAGACTACTGCCCTCTTCTTGCTCTAATTTCCTATTAACTTTTGAAACATAAGAAATCCAATCCCCTCATTTCTCTCTTTTCCTTCTCTATGCTCTCTAAATATTTCCCTCTTAAGAATAGGGAAAGATTTGCTTTCAAATCTTTGCTCATATATTTTACTAATTTTTTAAAATTAACAAATGTGATTTCCACTGGACATATCTTTCTTTTATAAAGAAAGAAGTCAAAGGCTTTGACCTGCTACCAAAGCATTCTGAACTAGCCAAGAATTACAAATGTGGTCACAGTAATCAACAAAATAATTTTTTGTGGGCACAATTTCTATTTTCAGAACTTGGCCAACACCAAATTTCCCATCAGTTCCCTTCCCCTCTCGACTAAGTCATAGGGGTTCTTGAAATAGCTACAGAATGGAGCGTTAGTGGGATTTTACGTGACAAGAAAATAAAAGCACTATTTCCCTAAAACTATGAGCCCTTATTTATTTGAGGTGATGAACAAAGCATTTCAAAAGTAGTTAAGGGGGGACTTCCTTGGTGGTCCAGTGGTTAACAATCTGCCTTCCAATGGAGGGGATGCCAGGAACTCAACCAGTGGAGTTTGATTCCCAGTCTGGGAGCTAAGTTCCCATGTGCCCAGGGGCAACTAATCCTGTGCACCACAATGAAGACCCAGTGCAGTCAAAAAAAAAAGCAAAAAGAAGTGAGGGAGAAGTTTCTTTTAATGCTGCTTCAAATATATACTACTGTTAAAAAGGAGACAGGCTCAAAATGAAGTCATTTGTGCTAGGCCCCAGGCCAGCAAACCAAGACATTATCTAATCTCGTTATAGACTCAACCTTCCCCAGGAAGGCCACAGGACTGGAAAAGGTCAGTTTTCATTCCAGTTCCAAAGAAAGTCAATGCAAAAGAATGTTCAAACTACCACACAATTGCACTCATCTCACAAGCCAGCAAAGTAATGCTCAAAATTCTCCAAGCCAGGACTCAACGTACATGAACTATGAACTTCCAGATGTTCTGGCTGGATTTAAAAAAGGCAGAGGAATCAGAGATCAAATTGCCAACATCCATTGGATCATTGAAAAAGCAAGAGAGTTCCAGAAAAACATCTACTTCTGCTTTACTGACTACACCAAAGCCTTTGACTGTGTGGATCACAATAAACTGTGGGAAATTCTTCAAGAGATGGGAATACCAGACCACCTGACCTGCCTCCTGAGAAATCTGTATGTAGGTCAAGAAGCAAGTTAGAACCAGACATGGAACAACAGATGTTTCCAAATTGGGAAAGGAGTACATCAAGGCTGTATGTTTTCACCCTGCTTGTTTAATTTACATGCAGAGTACATCATGTGAAATGCCAGGCTGGATGAAGCACGAGCTGGAATTAAGATTGCCGGGAAAAATATCAATAACCTCAGATATACAGGTCACACCACCCTTATGGCAGAAGTGAAGAACTAAAGAGCCTCTTGATGAAAGTCAAAGAGGAGAGTGAAAAAGTAGGCTTAAAACTCAACATTCCAAAAACTAAGATCATGGCATCTGGTCCCATCACTTCATGGCAAATAGATGGGAAAACAATGGAAACAGTGACAAACTTTATTTTGGGGGGCTCCAAAATCACTGTAGATAGTGACTGCAGCCATGAAATTAAAATATGCTTGATCCTTGGAATAGCTATGACCAACCTAGACAGCATATTAAAAAGCAGAGATATTACTTTGCCAACAAAGGTCCATCTAATCAAAGCTATGGTTTTTCCAGTAGTCATGTATGGATGTAAGAGTTGGACTATAAAAAGTATGCTGAAGAATTAATGCTTTTGAACTGTGGTATTGGAGAAGACTCTTGAAAGTCCCTTGGACTGCAAGGAGATCCTACCAGTCAATCCTAAAGGAAATCAGTCCTCAATATTCACTGGAAGGACTGATGCTGAACCTGAAACTCCAATACTTTGGCCACCTGATGAGAACTGACTCTTTGGAAAAGACCTTGATGCTAGGAAAGACTGAAGGCACGAGGAGGGGATGACAGAGGATGAAATGGTTGGATGGCATCACTGATTCAATGGACATGAGTTTGAGCAAGCTCTGGGAGTTGGTGATGGACAGGGAACCCTGGCGTGCTGCAGTCCATGGGTCGCAAAGAGTCAGACACGACTGAGTGACTGATCTGACTTCCTCAGGAATGTGACGTTTAACCAGCTAATCTTGAACTCCCTGGTTGGCACAAGGAGGAAATCCATTGATAGACCCTATCCATTCCCCTTAAGGAGAATGCCTAAAATAATACATTTTTTGCTAGTAATTTCCTTTTTTCTGCTCCCTCTCTGCCTTAAAAACCTTTCCTTTTTTGAAGCTCAACAGAGTACATCTCTATTGCTGGATGGGATGCTGCCTGATTCCTAAATCATTTAATAAAGCCAATTAGAACCACTAATCCATTGAATCTTTGTTATTTAGCACTGGCACTGTTTATGTAAGATCATTCTATTAATCCTGAATCTTATAGTTTTTATATAAACATTCATAGTGAGTTCAACAGTCCAACAAAGTAAAATTGCTAACACTTATATATAGCCATCATTTAATTTTTAAAAATGTAAACCTTTTATAATTATAGCATGTCTTTATTTTAGTGAACTAGTTAAGTTAGCAAACCTAATTTAATCTTTCCACGAAAACTAAAGGTCACTATTCTGGTATATTATATTGGGCAATAAATCAGGGATGCCCTCTAATAGTTATTGGTGAATGTGCAGCTTATCTTTCCTGGTTAGCTAAACATTCCAGGACTACTGTTTCAGGGGGCAGAATTTGTAATTGAAGGCCTTCTTCAATGAACAATGCAAAAAAGTAGAGGAAAACAGAATGGGAAAGACTAGAGATCTCTTCAAGAAAACTGGAGCTGATATCGAACATTTCCTGCAAGGTTAGGCACCATAAGGGATAGAAATGGTAAGTACCCAACAGAGGCAGAGAGATTAAGACGTGGCAAGACTACACCGAAGAACTATACAAAAAAGATCTTAATAACCAGGATAACCACGAAGTGTGGTTATCACTCACCTAGAGCCAGATATCCTGAGTCTGAAGTCAAGTGGACCTTTATGAAACATTAATACAAATAAAGCTAGTGGAGGTGATAGAACTCCAGCAAAGTTATTTCAAATCCTAACTGATGATGCTGTTAAAGTGCTACACTCAATGTCAGCAAATTTGGAAAGCTCAGCAGTGGCCACAGGACTGGTAAAGGTGTTTTCATTCCAATCCCAAAGAGCAGTGCCAAAGAATGTTCAAACTACCATACAATTGCACTTATTTCACATGCTACTAAGGTTATGCTCAAAATCCTACAAGCTAGGCTTCAGCAGTATAAAACCAAGAATTTCCAGATGTACAAGCTGGGTTTAGAAAAGGCAGAGGAACCAGAGACCAAATTGCCAACATTTGTTGGATCATAAGAGAAAGCAAAGAAATTCCAAAAGAAACATCTATTTCTGCTTCACTGAATAAAACTGTGAATATTCTTAAAGAGTTTCACTGGAAGGACTGATGCTTAAGCTCCAATGCTTTGGCCACTTGATGCAAAGAGCCGACTCACTGGAAAAGACCCTGATGCTGGGAAAGATTGAAGGCAAAGAAGAGGACAACAGAGGATGCGATGGTTAGACAGCATTACTTGACTCTAAAGACATGAATCTGAGTCAACTTCGGAGAGTGAAGAACAGGGAAGCCTGGCATATTGCATGCAGTCCTTGGGGTCACCAAGAGTGCGAAAGGCCTAAGCGACTGAACGACAACTGTTACCAAGTCCAAGCTTGCTCTGCTCGCTGCACGATAGGCCAATGAATCCGAGAGATGAGGTGTTGAGGCAAGGAAGAGAGAAACTTTAATCAGGGAGCCAGCAGACCAAGAAGATGGCAGGCTAGAGCCTCAAAATAACCATCTTATGGGGTCTGGAGGCCAGGTTCTTTTATAGATCAGATATGAGGAAGCAAAGTAAAAAGGCCATTAATCTTGCAAACATCTCCTCAGGCAGGGGATGTGTTCATTTCTTCCTTCCTACCATCCATAGGCAGACAGGGTTCTGAACAAAGGCACTTTAGTTTAATGGTCAGACAGAGGGTCAGGATTCTCCGAGGCAAACCATTCTGTATGATTATAATAACAAAAGCAATGAAAAGCAAGTCAGAGAAACAGTTCCAACATGGAGTCAGAATTGGCTTCCTCCCTGCAACACAACTTGTCTTCCACTTCAATACTAGTGTCTAGGATGGTGCTAGTGGTAAAGAGAAAAAAAAAAAAGACTCGGCTGCCAATGCAGGAGACCTAAGAAACGCAGGTTCGATCCCTGGGTCAGGAAGATTTCCTGGAACAGGAAATGGCAACCCACTCCAGTATTCTTGTCTGGAGAATCCCACAGAGGAGGCTGGCAGGCTACTGTCCATAGGGTTGCAAAGAGTCAGACACAATTGAAGTGACTTAGCACAACACAGCACACACAGGGTCATGGTACTCAAAACGTAAGAATTACCTAGGAGTTTTTTAAACAAGCTCAGGACCCACTATTGACCTAGAGAATCAGAATCTGTATTTTTAAAAGATGCCAACTGATTCATAAGCACATTAAATTTTGAGAAACTACTCCAGGCTACAAGAGTAATTTCTCTAGGCATATTTACATGGCTGGCAGTTCATGGGGTTGCAAAGAGTTGGACACAACTGAGCAACAACAAAGCTGAAACCAAGTGTTTTCCACACTGCCCATTCCTTGCTTCCATCCTGCCCTCTGAACATTTTTATCTCCAGATCAGACGTAAAAGTTGTGCGGGAAATGAGATAATCAAATCCTGTACACAGAATCCAAATGTTTCCACCCTGAACCCATTCCACAAAGAAGCAGAAGGGATACAACAGCTCTAATGTTTAAGTTCCAGGGCTCTAGACATTTTGGCACTGCAGAAACTTCTGAAGTTATTCAATGTAGTGTGAAAGTCACTCAGTCATGTCTGACTCTTTTCAATCCCATGGACTGTACTGCGCCAGGCTCCTCTGTCCATGGAATTCACCAGACAAGAATACTAGAGTGGGTAGCCATTACCTTCTCCAGGGGATCTTCCTGACCTGGGGATTCAGCCCGGTTCTCCTGCATTGCAGGCGGATTCTTTACTGTCTGAGCCACCAGGGAATCTTCAGTGTATAGGTTACTGAAAATCTGATTATCCACTGATGATATTTATAGGGCATGCTGCTGCTGCTGCTGCTGCTAAGTCGCTTCAGTCGTGTCTGACTCTGTGCGACCCCATAGACGGCAGCCCACCAGGCTCCCCCGTCCCTGGGATTCTCCAGGCAAGAAGACTGGAGTGGGTTGCCATTTCCTTTTCCAATGTATGAAAATGAAAAGTGAAAGTGAAGTCGCTCAGACATGTCTGACTCTTAGCGACCCCATGGACTGCAGCCTACCAGACTCCTCCATCCATGGGATTTTCCAGGCAAGAATACTGGAGTGGCATGCCATTGCCTTCTCCATATAGGGCATGACTCTACTGTAACTTTTTTTTTTAATAAACATGCCAGAATTTATATAACCAACTAATTTTTGCCCTCTTCAAAGGAGTCACCCTAGGAAAAAAATAAATGTAAATTTGTTTAAAAACTTGTCACTTTTCTTTCAGAATTATTAGACAAAATATAAGAAATTCCTTCTCATTTCATTACTCTCTAGCCACCTCTAAAGTCTTAACAATAATTTCTAATCACTTTATCATTTTTATCATCCAGAATCATCTGGTTAGCTATATAAGTAATTTCAACAAATTAAAAGTCCATTGAGTCTGCAAAGATTTATCACTCTAGTGGATACTCATAGAGCATTCAAGGCCACCTTTTAAAAAAGGTTTGAAATAAACATCATCTCCTTTGAAGAGAATATCCATTCCGATATAGAATCTGGTATATATCTGACCAAAAGATTATATTTCTTAACGAAAGGGAAAGTCACTCAGCCATGTCTGACTCTTTGCAGCCAGATGGACTGTATAGTCCATGGAATTCTCCAGGCCAGAATACTGGAGTGGACAGCCTTTCCCTTCTCCAGGGGATCTTCCCAACCCAGGAATCAAACCCAGGTCTTCCGCACTGCAGGCGGATTCTTTATTAGCTGAGCCACCAGGGAAGCCCAAGAATACTGGAGTGGGTAACCCATCCCTTGTCCAGTGGATTTTCCTGAACCAGGAATTGAACCAACCCAGGTCTCCCACATTTCAGGCAGATTCTTTACCAGCAAAGCTACCAGGGAAGCCCACAGTTCTTAACAGTTAGCAAGTATAAACTCCAGTACTTTGGCCACCTCATGCAAAGAGTTGACTCATTGGAAAAGACTCTGATGCTGGGAGGGATTAGGAGCAGGAGGAGAAGGGGACAACAGATGATGAGATGGCTGGATGGCATCACTGACTCAATGGACGTGAGTCTGAGTGAACTCCGGGAGTTGGTGATGGACAGGGAGGCCTGGTGTGCTGCGATTCATGGGGTCACAGAGAGTCAGACACAACCGAGTGACTGAACTGAACTGAACTGAACTGAATTGATTCTTCTCCATTTATAATACAGAAGAAAATGACAGGACTCCTAGATGGCTCAGTGGTAAAGAATCTACTTGCAAGGCAGGAGATCTGGGTTTGATCCTTGGGTCGGGAAGACCCCTGGAGAAGGAAATGGCAACCCACTTCAGGATTCTTGCTTGGGAAATCCCATGGACAGAGGAGCCTGATGGGTCACAGTCCATAGGGTCACAAGAGTAGGATACAACTTAGCAACTAAACAACAACAACAAGAAAATGATGAGGCAGAAAAGCAAATTTCACCTTAAAAAAAAAAAAAATGCTCCAAACCTACTTTAATTCCAAGAGATTTATCTAGATTAAACAGTAGTATTTTCTATTTCTAGTTGTACAGTAAAGCAAGTAGTGAAACATCTTTTGTAATATACTACAGATTTTTATTTCTTTTACAAATGTTATTTTATCTGTATATGTAATATATATTTTCATAAATTATGAATGACCTGATCCCATTAAAAGTTTCCGCAAATGTGAAAAAATCTTATTTGTCAATTCATGACAATGAAAAAAAAAGATTAATAACTTTCTTCCACAGAGAAAAGTGCGTGTAGAGACCAGTTCTGACGGCATTTCACATGGTAAAGTATCAAAAAGTCTGATGAACAGCCCCCTTTTCAGGGGGAAAAAAAAAGATTTCAATGTGTTCTTCCTTTGAACTGTTCAGTAACCCCAGGTGATTTTTAAATTGGGAGGCAGATTACTGGCAATAAGTTCATCAAATTTAGATCTATCCTGAACAGGCACAGTATAGAAATCAAGAACATCTCTAACCCTGCACATCTGGTGAAGCCTGGAGTTAGGCACTGCATGGCCCAAGTCATCAGCTAAACGTGCTAAGAAGCTGAACTTCATATGAACATCTTCCAGCGAGATCTCCTGCCAACTGGTAGGAACAGATGAACCAAAAACTTCTTTGACATGAGATTCCAAACGACTCTGGAGATCTTTAGGTGGTATGTATGCTTGGCTTCGTAAGGGTGGACACACCAAGATAGGTTCTTTCTTCACCTCTTCTACTGTCTCAGCTACCACAGGCAGTTTCTCTTTTCTGGAGGGATCAAAAACAAATAAGTGAATCTTCAGTTCACTGCATTAATGAAGTTGACAAGTTGACGAACACCAGACCTAATTTTGCCCATCAATCTAAATTAATATACTGCACACTTATTGCTTATACTTAACTCTTTCTAGGCACTGTTGAGAAGAATTAAATAGATCTCTGCCCTTATAAATTCATAGTTGAACTCAGCTGGCACAAAGAGAAAACAAAAGCTACCTTCAGATTTTACATGCCCTAAGAATTTCCAGGAATGAATGAAGATGGTAAATCCTCTGGAATTTCTGGTCCTCCCAGATCCAAACCCAATCTACCTAACTTCATTTCCCACTAATATCTTATATACATTCTATGCCCTACTCAAACTGAATTACCTTCTGTTTCCCACTCTTCTGATATCACATCAGCTCAAGTTATATCCTACCTGAAGTATCTATCTTTCACCTCCAATTATAGAATTCTTAATCCATCCTTTAAGTTCTAGGACAAAACTCTTCTCTCAAGCTTTACTTGATTTCCTCAATCAAATATAACTGTAAGCTCCTCTGATTTCTCACAGCACTTTTTAAAAAAGTGAAGTATAATTGATTTACATGTTGTGTTAGTTTCAAGTGTACAGCAGTGATTCAGTTTTGAATATATATGTGTGTATATTGCAGTGTGTATACATTAATCCCAAACTCCTCATTTATCCCTCCCCTCCTTTCCCCTTTGGTAACCATAAGTTTGCTTTCTATGTCTGTGAGTCTGTTTCTGCTTTGTAAATAAGTTCATCTTTTTTTTTTTTTTTAAGATCCCACATATATCACAGCACTTAATATTGTTCTCAAAGCACACCTCATTCTACCTGAGTTTTAATTTTATTTACATTCTACTGCTCTTACTAGATCAGGATTTCTCAGCACAAACATTACTGACCAGATAATTTTTTATTGTGGGAAGCTATCCTGTTCACTGTAGGTTGCTCAGCAGCACCCCTGGCCTCTCCCCACTAAATTCCAGTAGCACTCCTGTCCTCCAGTCGTAATAACCAAAAGACATTGTCAAATGTCCCTGGTGGACAAAACTGTCCCCAGTTAAGAATCACTGTGTCAGATTATAAACTTGAATTCAGAGATGTGTTTAGGAGTCCTTTAAAACAGCTTGTGTAACTATTACACATGGGCCAATGTGAGGGAGTCTGTCTTTACACATTATTTCAGTGCTTAATATCTGTTCATAAACTAACTCCTGATTCCTATGGAGCTGTCATCTGATTGGGATCGGTCATCCCTACCGAAATTGGAGGGTATCATAAATGGACAACATTAGTCAAGGAAATGATTTGTAATGCTATTCCTCTGTGTCTATTCAAAGACTCTTCCAGTTACCGATCCCTCTTTCTACATCAATTCTTTATCAATTTCTCCCTATCTACTATTCTCATGACACACAAATATGCTGTAGTATTTCCCATCTTTAAAGGAAATAACCTCCTGATTCCATGTTCCACTCCAGCTGCCTTTACAACAAAACTTCTCAAGAGTTGCCTACACAACTTCTGTACCTCCTGACCTCCCATTTTCTCTTGAAATTACTCCAGTTTCACAACTCATTGCAATGAAATGTAGCCTATTCCCTTCATCTCAGTAATCTCTTATACAGGCATACCTCATCTTATAGCACTTCATAGATACTGTGTTTTTTTTGCAAATTGAAGGTCTGTGGCAACCCTGCAATCAAGTCTATGGGCACCATTATTCCAACAGCATTTGCTCACTTAGTGTCTGTCACATCTTTAGAATTCTCACAATACTTCAAACTTTTTCAATATTTTATTTGTTATGGTGATGACCAGTGATCTTTGATTTACTACTGTAATTGTTTTGGGGTGTCACAAATCATGCTCCTACAGACAACAAACTTAACTGACAAATACTGTGCATGTTCTCACTGCTCCACCAAGTGCTCTCTCCCTCTTCTTGGACCACCCTATTCCCTGAGATACAATACTGAAATTAGGTCAATTAACCCCACAAGAGCCTATAATTATGTGTTCAAGTGAATGGAAGAATTGCCCATCTTTTACTTTAAATCAAAAGCTAGAATGATTAAGCTGAGTGAAGGCATGTCAAAAGCCAAATTAGGCTGAAAACTAGGACTTCCAGCTAAACGGCCAAGTGGTGAACGCAAAGAAAAAGTTCCTGAAGGAAATTAAAAGTATGACTCCAGTGAACACATAAATGTTAAAAAGCAAAACAGCTTTATTCCTGATGTGGAAAAAGTTTTAATGGTCTGAACAGAAGATCAAACCAGCCATAATATTTCCTTAAGTCAAAGTCTAGTCCAGATCAGGGCCCCAACGCTATTCAATTCTATGAAGGCTGAAAAAGGTGAGGAAGCTGTAAGTGGAAGCAGTGACAGATTTCATTTTCTTGGGCTCCAAAATCACTGTGGATGGTGACTGCAGCCACGAAAGTTAAAACACTTGCTCCTTGAAAGGAAAGCTAAGACAAAACTAGACAGCATATTAAAAAGCAGAAACACTTTGCTGACAAAGGTCAAAGCTGTAGTTTTTCCAGTAGTCATGTATGGACATGAGAGCTGGACCATAAAGAAGGCTGAGCACTGAAGAACTGATGCTTTCAAACGGTGGTGTTGGAGAAGACTCTTGAGAGTCCCTTGGACTGCAAGGAGATCAAACTAGTTAATGCTAAAGGAAATCAACCTTGAATATTCATTGGAAGGACTGCTGCCGAAGCTAAAGCTTCACTACTTTGGCCACCTGATGCAAAGAGCCACCTCATTGGAAAAGACCCTGATCCTGGGAAAGATTGAAGGCAAAAGGCAAAGGCGGTGGCAGAGGATGAGATAGATAGTATCACCAACTCAATGGACATGAATCTGAGCCAACTCTGAGACAAAGTAAAGGATGGGGAGTCTGCATGCTGCAGTCCATGGGGTAGCAATGAGTGGGACAGGACTTAGTGACTGAACAACAGGAAAGGTTGGTTCACGAGGTTTAAGGAAAGAAGCCGTCCCTACAACAGAAGTGCAGGGTGAAACAGCAACTACAAGTTGCACCAAGTTATCCAGAAAATTTAGCTAAGGTAATGAAAGTGGCTACACTAAACAATTGATTTTCCAGGTAGACAAAACAGCCTTCTATTGAAAAATGCCATCTAGAACTTTTATAGATAGAAGAAAATCAATGCCTGACTTCAAAGGACAGGCTTACTCTGCTAGAGGCTAACATAGCTGGTGACTTGAAGTTAAAATCAATGCTCATTTACCATTCTGAAAATCCGAGAGCCCTTAAGAATTATGCTAAATCTACCAGGCTTGTGTTCTATAAATGCAACAACAAAGCCTGGAAGACAGAACATCTGCTTACAACAAGTTTTATTGTATATCTGAAGCCCACAGTTGAGACCTACCACTCAGAAAGATTCCTTTCAAAAAATATTACTGCTCATTTAACAACACACCTGGTCACCTAAGTAAGCTCCCTGATGAAGATGTACAAGATTAATATTTTCATGTGTGCCAACACAACTTCCACTCTGCAGTCCATGGAGCAAGGAGTGAGCTTTACTTTCAAGTTTTATTATTTAAGAAACACATTTTGTAAGGCTATAGCTGCCATAGACGATTCCTCTGATGAATCTGGGCAAAGTCAGCTGAAAATGTTCTAAAAATAATTCAACAATCTAGATGCCATTGAGAATATTCATGATTCATGAAAGTGAAAGTCACTCAGTTGTGTCCAACTCTGCAACCCCAGACTATACAGTCCATGGAATTCTCCAGGCCAGAATACTGCAGTGGGTAGCTGTTCCCTTCTCCAGGGTACCTTCCCAAGCCGGGGATCGAAACCAGGTCTCTGGCATTGCAGGCAGATTCTTAACCAGCTGAGCCACCACAGAAGCCCATTCATGATTCATGGGAAGAGATCAAAATAGCAACAGAAACAGAAATTTGGTAGAAACCAGTTCTAACCCTCATGAATGATTTTCAGGGGTTCAAGATATCAGTGAAGAAGTAATTGCAAATATAGAAGAAACAGCAAAAGAACTAGAATTACAAGTGAACCCTCAGACATAACTGAATTGCTGCAATCTCTGGTGGCTCAGACGGTAAGGAATTTGCCTGCAATGTGGGAGACACAGATTCCATCCCTGAGTTGGGAAGATCCCCCGGAGAAGGGAATGGCTACCCACTCCAATATTTCTGCCTGGAGAATTCCGTGGACAGAGAAGCCTGGCAGGCTACAGTCCATTGGGTTGCAGACAGTCGGACACAACTGAGGAACTAACACTTTCAGTTTCAGGTTAAAACCTCATCACTGAAGAGTTGTTTCTTAGGAATAAGCAAAGAAAATAGTTTCTTGAGATAGAATCTACTCCTGGTAAAGATACTGTGAAGACTGTTGAAAAGACAACAAAGGACTGAGAACATTACACCAACTTAGTTGATAAAGAAGGGGCAGAGTTTGAGAAAATTGATTTTAATACTGAAAGAAGTTCTACTGTGGGTAAAATGTTATCAAACAGCATTACATGCTACAGAGAAATCACTCATGAGAGGAAGAGTCAATCAATGCTGCAAACTTCCTTTTTGTCTTATATTAAGAAATTACCAGACACCCCACCCTTCAGCAACCAACACCCTGAACTATCCTTCGCCATTAACATCAAAGCAAGACCCTCCACTATCAAAAAGATTATAACTCTCTGAAGGCTCAGATGATGGTTAGCAATTTTTAGCAATAAACTATTTTTTAACTAAGATATGTTTATTGTTTTCTTAGACATAATGCTATTGACATTAAACACTACAGTACAGTGTAAGCATAACTTTAAATGCACTGGGAAACCCCAAAATCTGTATAACACGCTGAGATACTTGCTTTATCACAGCAATCTGGAAACAAACTTCTGCAATTCCAAGGTATGCCTGTACTGCTCTAGTTTTCTTCATAATTTACCACTTTTTGAAATTACACTTGTTCACTTTTTCCTCCACCAAAACATGCTTTATGAGGACAAAGATTTGGTTTATCTTATTAACAACTGCATTCCTCACATCTAGATAGTAGACACCCTAGAAATACTTGTTAAATGAGTCAGTGAAACAAACTTGAAGGCGATTTAAGAGATGATAATAAATACTAACCAAAATATAGGGAAAACAAGGACTTCCCTGGTAGTGCAGTGGATAGGAATCCACCTGCCAATGCAGGTGACATGGGTTAGATCCTTGGGATGGAAATATCCCACATGCCAAGGGGCAACTAAACCCACGTGCCACAATTATTGAGCCTATGCTGTAGAACCCAGGAGTTACAACTCCTGAGCCTACATGATATAACTCCTGAAGCCCCGGCACCTAGTCTGTGCTCCACAAGAGAGAAGCCACCGCAATGAGAAGCCCACACAAGGGAGCAGAGAGCTGCCCCGACTCGCTGTGACTACAGAAGTCTGAAAGCAGCAAGGAAGACCTAGTGCAACCAAAAATTAAATAAACAAATCACATATAAAAAAAGAATCAAAACAAAATGGAACAGAAGGAAAGCTAATAAAACATGAGCTGATGAGAAAAACCCCTTTGGGTTGAAAAAGTTTTTGTTGGAAACTTAAGAGCTTATACAGTGTTTCTTGAGGTTCCTACAAGTCTTCATGTCCTAACACTAGTCACAGACCTACTCTCACAAAATTTCTGCCCTGCAGAAAAAGCAGCAGATGGGGAGAGTTAAGAGACCGGGATTCCTGATCCAGCCCTGTCATTAACTTGCTTTCTGACTTTTAGCAAAATATTGCTATTTCCTTCAGGTGAAGGCTCGGTTTACTCTTGCCAGAGCACTCACGCTCTGAGAAGGGACTCTGTTTCGCTGCTGCATCCTATATAAAGAAATGCTGGGCCAGGGCAGTTGTTTAATACCTATTTGAGTAAACCAATGCGCGGACAAAATGAGGACACCACTCTGAAACTTTCTTGTGAATAAATACACCCCAATGAATTTAGTTCAGCGAACACTTTCACATTCATGTTCTAAGTTGCCTGTCCTAAAACAGTCATTTGTTTCCCGACACCACACTATACTCCGCGTCTGGAACACGTGGTCAGTAAGTATGGTTTACCTAATAAATTAACGAGTGAAACGGAAGGAGAAGGGGGCGGTATTTCTGTTCTAAGATGAGTAAACTGAGGGCACAGGACGTGGACCCCACCACTCGCGGAAACAGGAGCTGAAGCTTCTGAATTCAGAACCCTCACGCACTTTCTCATCCTTTCTCTGGTAAGGCGCAGGACCACGGTCCCGTCTTAAGTTCATCATTCTCAGTTCCTCTCTTTACTTTCTGTGAGCATGACCCACGGTCTAACCTTCCGCTTTACCTGAGTCGAGACCAAAATTCTCTGCGTGGCGCCCCTGAAGCTACCACTGTGAGGCTTTTTCTGCCAACGCCGGCCACCCAGAGCGCCGCCATCTTCGGGGAGACCTAGGTAACAGAGCTCCACCCGCAGGAGGCAGCGGCACGCGAAGATCAGCCAATAAAATGTAAGCTTAGTGGCATGTGTCCTTTTCCGGTTGAGACTTACCCAGGCTCCCTCGCCTTTTGCACTCCGGGAAGCGTAGTTCGGTCGCCATGGCCGTGGCAGGCTGGACCCCAGCGCTCTCTCAGAGCATGACGGGAGTTGTAGTTGAGGGGCGTCCCGGGAAGGTTCCCGGTGACGCCTTCTGGTCCGGGGGCGGGCGGTCACAGAGCAGGGTTCCTGAAAGCAGCAGGAACTGGCGACCGAGAGGAGGCTCTAGCGAGGCCTGGAAGGCTGCACAGCCAGGCAGGGGAGTGGGTGCGGGGTGGGGGCGGCCAAGTAGCGCTTCTGACAGGCTGCTGGGGTCGTGACCGCTCGGGGCAGGACCTGGCCAGATCCAGCCTAGAGGCCTCGCTTTCTTCTGGCCTAATATTCAGCGGCCGGGTAGGCCTTGCCAGGGCCTCTTTTTCGTGCGGCCACCCGGGATTCCTGCCCTGATTTTCTGTCTAAGAGATGGCCTCGCCGAGTCCCCCGCCACAGCCAAAGGTAAGTCGCCCCTCGGAGTATTCCTGTTCTCTCGCCTTTACCTAGCTCGCTAGGCCGCGCCACCGCCCCCACTCCCCTTTTCGGGTCTTTAGGGCCAGCGCGGTGCAATGAAGTACCCCCTAATGTACCGGGGAGCCCTTCGCGATCACACTACCCAGTGGCTCCTTTTTTCAAGAGCGACTTGATAAATCTAAAGAAAATTAGCAATGCTCCAAACTAGCGTTTTCATTTATGAGTTCTTCCAGGTGAGGTTATTCTACACCTGCCCCATGCCTGGATCCAAAGTAGACGCTTAGAAAAATTAACATAATTGAGTTGAAAAGGGTCGTAATTGAGTTGGAACGGGATGATGAGGTGCAGGAAACTTGGGAAGGCCTTAGTGCAGCTTACTAAAATTAAATTATTAGGGCATACTGGGTAAACCTTATCCTTAAGCTCCTCACTACAGAGGACAGAGATCCAGCTGTGTTTTCCTCTAATTTGAGGTGTCCGAATTCTGTCCGTTCCCAGAATTGAGTCTCATTTGTAACTCTTAGTTATCATGTTCCTCCTAGCCTGCCCGGCCCTGATAAGTGGTTGTTTCTGCTACTTTCAGCGGTAGAATTGTCCTTGAGACAACAAAACTGACTACAGAAATCATACTATTTCAGGGCTTGCTGACATTTGAGGATGTGGCTGTGTTTTTTACCCAGGAGGAGTGGGATTATCTGGATCCAGCTCAGAGAAGCCTGTATAAAGATGTCATGATGGAGAATTATGGAAACCTGGTCTCACTGGGTAAGAATCTGTTGTTTCTTGGATCAAAATAGCTAAGAAACTGTAAGAAAGCAGAACACATGAACTAGTACCATACCAAATGGCTTTGTTCCAAGGCTCCAATTCAGACCTTTCAGCCATGAATTGTTTCCATGGCTCTCATCCCTACCGTCCTTACAGTGACCAAAATACAAGCTTTTCTGGCTTCCATCCTCTTAATCTCATTCCCATATTGCTCTGTACTTTCCCTCCTAGCTCATCTTCCCACTGCTTTCCTCCCACCCCTTTTCACTCTGCCTTCTGGAGCCCCTGTTTCTCTTCACATGGTGTTCCCTACCCCTCCTGGCCTTAACTGAAACCTGGCACTTTCCCAAGGACACTACTTCTCTGGCAGGGGCGGCTTATTCTCCCACATCCTCTTCCTTCCCCATCCTTTGTCTCAGGGCTGAAAGGGAAAAATAATTGTTCTCCTAACTTTTCAGTACTGTTCCCAAAGCATTAGTTTTCTACCTTCAAACGTAATTTCTCTTTTGAGGTTTTAGCTATCTTGCTCTACCCTCTTAATTTCTTTTCACTATCATCTGTCAATTTTTTAATTTTTTTTTTGGTGTCTCACACATAGATTTTGTCACATTTTGGAATCTTCTTTCTGTTAACCCACACCATCATGCAGTCATTACTTCTGTCTCACTGTATCTTCAAGGACCCTGCTTTTCCATTCTTATTAAGCACCTCACATCAATGATCACACCCTCAATTTTGTTATAACAGGCAAATTTTAAACCCCAGTATCTTGTATTTTGACTAATAACCTTATTCTTTCTCAGGTAGTAGATGTTTATTGACTATAACTAAACAAGTCAACAAAACAGACATGATCTCTGCCCATGTGGAGCTTACTATAACTTCCTACCTGTTTACCTTTTCTCCTTTCCTACTGAACCTGTTTATTCTTAATCTTTCCTGTTCCTTGACTTCCTTTTTTCCTCCCAGGCTCTTAGTTCCCTCCTGCTTCACCTTCTGCTTCACCTTCTCATCTAACCATAGCTGCTGCTGCTGCTAAGTCGCTTCAGTCATGTCCGACTCTGTGCAACCCCATAGACGGCAGCCCACCAGGCTCCCCTATCCCTGGGATTCTCCAGGCAAGAACACGAGTGGGTTGCCATTCCCTCCTCCAGTGCATGAAAGTGAAAAGTGAAAGTGAAGTCACTCAGTCATGTCCGACTCCTAGCGACCCCATGGACTGCAGCCTACCAGGCTCCTCCGTCCATGGGATTTTCCAGGCAAGAGTACTGGAGTGGGTTGCCATTGCCATCTCTGCTAACCCATAGACCTATATATAAAATGATCACCAGCATGCTCTCTTGCCACTTTGTCATTATGTTCTACCCATTCTGCAAACTTGAAGTCCTGTACTGGTTATAAAATCTGCCTTTTTCTCTTACCTGATTTGCTGAACACAGCAAGAGAAGTTCTGTAACTGAAAGAATTGATGCCCTGCATATATACAGGTGGTTTCCTTCTTCTGGATATAAAAACCCAGTGGTTTCAGCAAATTTTTTTTATCATCCATTTGCTCCTACCCCTGTTTCTTTTAGTGGCTGTTTCAGAAACTTTGAGTTTTCCTTGGGTTCATCACTCAGTGGTGGACCTCACCTTCTGTTTCACAGAGAAGATAGAGACCACCACACATGAACTCTCAAGTTTTCTACCCCTTATTGCACACATAAGGTTGCACATTCTCCAAGATCGTATCAGTCTTCCCCCTCCACCCCCGCCCGTGTAATTTGGTGATAGGTATGTTCATGGCGCCAGAGCTCTCCTTTGAGCCACAGTCTTTCTTGCTGCTCCTGTAACCTACTAGTTATTTGCTTCACAGCCAGATTTTTGTAAGAGTGGTTAATGTGTATTCTCTATCTTTACTTCCCATTATCTCTAAGCCTCTTTTTGTACCTCTGCCACTTACCTTCAGTTGTTTAACATTCGTCAGTAATTACCCCGTTGTCAAATACAGTAGATTCTTTTGGGACTTCCATTTCTTTATAGATATTTGAAACTCTTTATTGCTTCCTTCTATTTCTTTGCATTCTCAGACTTTCTCTCAGTCTATAAACCTACCTTGGCAGATCTTAGTTACACTCAGGTAATCAAGTATGTCATGATAAGTCTCAAATCTTTATCTCTACTTAAGTAGAGAGAAAATATGGAGCCTAGCTGCCTAAATAAAAATCCCAGTTCCACTACTTATAAGACTTGTGACCATGGGTGAATTACTTAACCTTTCTGTGCCTGTTTTCTTTTTTTATATAAAAATGGAAATAATAATAATCCTAATCTTAGGATTATTGTGAGCATTAACTCAGTTAATATACGTAAAGCATTTAGGACACTGACAAACACGTATTAAGTACAATGTATAAATGTCAATTGTTACCTTCATCATCATTGTCATTATCTTCACTGTTGAACTCCAACTTCTTAGTCATCTCCTTTTGAAGACCACATAAGTAACACACATCTGGCAGATCTCAAATTATCTACCAAGATATAAGGGCCTCCTCTTCAGAATTCAGTACTCCATTCTCTGTGCTGTCTTTTATACACTTCCATTGTTGAATTTATTATAGTGTACCATAATTATTATGTTATATCTCTATGCAGACTGATCTTCAAGAGGATAGTAACTGTATTTTTTCATTTGATTTCTCCAGCACTTAGCACAGAGCCAGGCATATATTATATGCTTCTTAAATATTTGGGTGACTGAGTGAGTATACTTAAGACTCAGTATCTTTTGACAAGATTATTGTACTAGCTTGTAATCTAGCCCCTTGCCTCCAGTCTCCCTTTCTTCTAATATATTCTCTTTATTGCTACCAAACTGATTTTGTGTTAGTTAACTGCTTACAACTTCTGATGATTTCTGACACCTTAAAGGATTAAAAAAAAAAAAAATCTTAATTTCTTGTCCTGTATACTGGAACCACCTTATATAGCTCCCGTGTAGCTTTCTAGCCTCATCTGTTTTCAGCATACGACTTCATTCTCCAGCCACATCAGATGCTAGGTTTTTTTTCCATTATGCTATGGTATCTCTGAGTCACTGACAGCTTTTTCCACCCATATAGTGTCCTGGTTGATAATATCAGGTGAATGCCCAGCCTTGCCTGTGCCTAGTATTGTAAAATAGCAGTGAGCACATCTGTGATCTGCGTTCAGGCTCTCTTTATTGTAGATGAAATGCAGCTTTTCATGAGTTATTATTTCTTCCTCCACAATCTTTTCATCTTCCTGTATAAATTCTGTATCTGTCCCCTTGATTTGTGCTCCCTTGATGAGAGATTATGGTTACTCAGCTATTCCAGTGTAGTGTTTTCTGGCATTTCATCCTGTTACTCTACTTAACACAACTCGTCTAGCTTTGTAATTTTGCCCCTTCAGTCATACCTATCCTTTCCATGCTGATTTTTCTTTAAAACCTGCAATAACTACATTGATGACAGCTTGATCTGTCACTTCTTGACCTTTCAGTTCTTTCAATTAATATAGACTTCTTCAGTTTTGATAACTTCTCTCCAGACTGCTAGAGCCAGATTGGACCTTAGTCTCTTTCCAAATATTTATTCAACTGCTCATTCATTCAATAAATAAATATAAAGCATTGTGGTTGGCCTAAAAATGCAAGTCTTTCCCCATTCTCTCATTGTTTTGTTTTGTTTTGTTTTTTTCCTAGAAAACTGAGAGAACTGCACTTTGAGGCACCTGTTTACTCTAGAAAAATTAGCTATGACCAGAGGATGGGAACATACAGTACAAGCATGGCAGGTACCTCAGAAGGTGGTTATAGCTACCAAGCCCAGGTCTAATGGCTAGTCATTTCCAGGCTGCTCTGTTTGGCAGCCTAGATTCACTTGTTTTACATGTCTCTCTATTTGACCTATTTGTTTTCATGCTAGTGCCTCTGTGTTTTATTTACTTTAGCAATATATTATATTTCATGTCTGGTAAGATAAAGTCACTCTTACATTCTCTTTGAGGTTATACAGTTGACCCTTGAACAATATGGGTTTGAAATGTGAGAGTCCACTTGTTTGTGAATTTTTTTCACTAAATACGTACTACAGTACTATACAATCTGCAACTGACTGAATCTGTAGGTGCAGAACCATGGATATAGAGGGCCAACTTTAAAGTTATATGTACATCTTCAACAGAGTGGAGGATCAGTGCCCCTAACTTTCATGTTGTTCAAGGGTCAGTTGTACTTAACTAGTTTTCTGCATTCTTCCAGTTGAAATTTAGATTCATTGGGGTTTTTTAATTGGTTCATGGGATTTTGGATTGAATAGTTGTTAGTTGGTTTGGGAAGAAGTAAAAGCCTTATAATGTTGACTCTCTTTGGCAATTGGTTGATTCTAGTTAACTGTCTTATGTCCTTCAGAAAAATTGTATGGATTCTTTTATGGATCTTGCATTTCTTGTTAGATATATTCCTAGGCCTTATGGTTTTTAATATCATGAAGAGCATATTTCTTTTCCTATAATATTTATTTACTAGTTATCCTTGGTAGTAAGAACCAGTATTTGTTCTATATCTTAGTCCTTTCATAGCTATTATATTTCATTTAATTCTTTTAGGAATTTTGGGTAGGTGGTCATTGTTGTTCAGTTGCTAAGTTGTGTCTGACTCTGCAACCCTGTGGACTGCAGCATGCCAGGCTTCCCTGTCCTTCACTGTCTCCCAGAATTTGCTCAGATTCATGTCCACTGAGTTGGTGATGTCATCTAACCATTTCGTCCTCTGCCACCCATTTTCTCAGAATTCTCCACTGTGACTTGTCTGTCTTGGGTGGCACTGCATGGCATAGCTCATAGATGCATTGAGTTAAGCAAACCCCTTTGCCACGACATAGCTGCATGAAGGGGAGGCAGTCATATCATCTGCAAATAATGTAATTTTGTATTACTGCTTTGAGTAAAACCCTGGAACAATATCCACTGAGTAAATGTTATGAAGAGACATTAACACAAAGTCTCAGAAAGAACTTGTAATCCAATGGAAAATACAAACTGAAGTACAGTGTAATAATAGCTATAATGCAGTTATAGACAAAGGATGGTCATCAAAAACAGAACACTTAAATCATCTAGTGGATTAAGTGAAGGAACTTTATAGAGGAACTATTGCATTGCATTGAATCTTAAAAAGAAATTAAGAGATTCTCAAGTAAACAATGCCAGTGGATATTTCATAAATGAGATATGCAAAGAAATACCATAAATGACTAAAGCATAAGCAATTTACACACTTAAAGTGTGAGAGCATGGGAAGGAGAGTGAGTTGAAACTTAGAGACCTCAAGAAGTACTGATATCATAATGTAGAGAGATTTGGTTTGATTTTAGAGATAATAGGATCTGTAGTAGTGACATGATTAGAATTCCATTTCATGAAAATCTCTTCTGGATTCAATGAAATAGATAAAGACCAGAGCCAAAGATTATTAGTTGGCTTTTGCAGTAATCTATGGAAAACAGAGAGGGCAAATGCTAAAGAGTAGAATCATTGATTTTGGTGATTGATTAATAGTAAGAAAAAGGGAGAAATTTAGAATGATTTCCTGCTGTGGGACTGTAGGCTGATGGACAGTTAATGCTTCTGAAAGGAACATGATTAAAGGTGGAGATGGACATGACAACAAGTGATGATGGTAATGTTATTTGTGAGACCTTTTTGAGACAGCTTAGTGGCAACATTCAGAGAGTGTGTGTATATAGAGCATGATGATATAAACATGGATAGTAATATCTTTAAACAATTGTGGAGAAGAGCAATGCATGAGGGAAATGTATTAGAAAAGGCCAAATAAGAAGTACGAAGAGAACTAGAATACAATAGCATAGAAACCAAAAACAGTGTAAAGGAATGGGAGTAGTCAAGAATATCACATGCTGCATGTAAAATAAGGACTAATAAATGTCCGTTGCATTTGTTACTTGAAAGTCATTGGTGATTTAATGAGAAGTTTCTCTAGATACTAGAAACAGAAACCAGATTTTATAGTAGATTATCAAGTAGATTGAATGGGAAGAGATTGAGTGTGGAAAACATAGTTAGAAAATGGAGAGGTACAGTGTTAAGATTTTTTTTTCAAAGCTTGGATTTCATCTAGAAAAGGATTTCAGGTTCAAGATAAAGTTGGATATATTTTGTATGTTGGTAAGAAGGTGTACACTACTCAGTGACTGAACTGAACTGAACTGAAGAAGGTGTATGTAGAATTCTATGGAGAATACAGATTGAAGAAGAGGAAGAAATGGTAATAATTGAACAAGTGCCCAGAGGCAAGTGGGATCGAGAGGAGTAGATGACTTAGCCTTGGATAAGAATGGGATATATCTTCATGTAACAGTGCAGGTAATTTTAGGTATGAGACAGATTGATGAGGCAGTTCTCATCCTTTTTCTTTGAGTGAAAGAAAAGACTGTCTACTGAAAATGAATTTGAGAGACAGTACTGTAAGTAGCCTTAAGTAAAAATAAAGTTTCTTAGGGAAATAACAGAAGAGGGGTTTTTTTTGGAATAAAATAATGACTGGTTTGAAGTAAGGGAAAAGAAAATTCAAAGATGACTCCACAGTTAGAAGATTATAAAATTGAAAGAAAAAAGGAGGTATAAAAAAGGAGAAATTGTTAGGGTCAAATAAGAATTTAGTGGCGATTGAATCTTCTCATGGAGTTATCCACCAGGCAGCAAGAGATAGAAAATCAGGAAAGAAGTCAGAGGCAGACTTAAGTGTCCCATATGCTGCTCTGTTTTATTATAGACCATTATGTTATCTCTCTTCCAATGCATGCAGGATTATCATTTCTTGGATGTCATGCAGACTCCCAGTTGGAAATGAATAGTTCCAATGTGGGTCTTATATCTTTAGAGGAACAAGACTCATCTATACTTGAAGAGTGTGGTATCTGTGGTAGGTGAAGTCATGAACTACCACAGGCTATTCTTTTTCCTAGTTTTTCCATTAGCTCTAAACATGTTCTTTTTTTCCTGTTTTTCTATGTAATAGAATCCATATCACTTCAACTCAGTTTTTTTAAAACCATTTATCTCCATGTAGGATCTATTTTACTTAGTATTTTCTTTGTCATATTCTACTCTTTCCCTATTTGTACTTACCATCTATTCCACTTGTTAAGAGGCTTCTTGCTTTATCTCTAAATTCTAATTCATTATATTAATACAATGCCTGGAATGCTTTTATTCACAATAAATTCTTATTAATGAATGAATTGTTGTTTCCTCTGGTTTTTGTCTGTTTTCCTTCTCAGCATCATTTTATGTGTTCTTTTCTGTCAGTTATTTGGCTTATTCACATTACAATAATGCTACTTCATCCTAAGTTTTTCTGAACCTACTGTTTTCTTTCCACATTGTCCTTTCTTTCCTGATAGCTAGTTTGTCCTACTATTACTTATTTTATTTCTTTGTTACCCTTTCTTTAAGGAAAACATTTCATTTTATCAGAAAACTAATACTAAATAATATTTATATAGCTTGTACTGTTTGCCAGGTAGTTTTAAATGCTTTATGTATTTGAACTAATGTAATCATCACAAGGGTGCTGTGATATAGTGAACTACATTTTATGCACATAGTAGATTATTTTAATTATCTTATTTTTATGACAGTTTCTCCTTGCTGGCAAAGAACTAGGCTGACATTTCTGTTTTCCATTTATTCCAGATGTTTTGAACAGAGATAAGGATGAGGAGCCAACTGTGAAACAAGAAATTGAGGAAATTGAGGAAGAAATGGAACCACAGGGTATAATAGTTACAAGAATCAAAAGTGAAATTGACCAGGATCCCATGCATAGAGAAACCTTTGAACTTGTTGGTAGGTTAGATAAACAAAGAGGAATCTTCTTATGGGAAATACCAAGGGAATCTTTGACCCAGGAACAAAGAATGTTCAGAGGAAACACTAACATTATCCGTAAGAGACCAAATTCTGAAGAGAAATGTCATAAATGTGAAGAATGTGGAAAGGGTTTTGTCCGCAAGGCTCATTTCATTCAACATCAAAGGGTCCATACTGGAGAGAAACCTTTCCAATGTAATGAATGTGGGAAAAGTTTTAGTCGCAGTTCATTTGTTATTGAACATCAGAGAATTCACACCGGGGAAAGGCCCTATGAGTGTAATTACTGCGGAAAAACCTTTAGTGTGAGCTCAACCCTTATTAGACATCAGAGAATCCACACTGGAGAGAGACCCTATCAGTGTAATCACTGTAAACAGAGCTTCAGCCAGCGAAGAAGCCTTGTTAAACATCAGAGGATTCACACAGGTGAGAAACCCCATAAATGTAGTGACTGTGGGAAAGCCTTCAGTTGGAAGTCACACCTGATTGAGCATCAGAGAACACACACTGGTGAGAAACCCTATCACTGCACCAAATGTAAGAAAAGCTTTAGTAGAAATTCGTTACTTGTTGAACATCAGAGAATTCACACTGGGGAAAGACCCCATAAATGTGGTGAATGTGGGAAGGCCTTTAGATTAAGTACATATCTTATACAACACCAAAAAATCCACACTGGTGAGAAACCTTTTCTTTGTATTGAATGTGGAAAAAGCTTCAGTCGGAGCTCATTCCTTATTGAACATCAGAGGATCCATACAGGTGAAAGACCTTATCAGTGCAAAGAGTGTGGGAAAAGCTTCAGTCAACTTTGCAACCTTACTCGTCATCAGAGAATTCACACAGGGGACAAACCCCATAAATGTGAGGAATGTGGAAAAGCCTTTAGTAGAAGCTCAGGTCTTATTCAGCACCAGAGAATCCACACCAGAGAGAAGACTTATTCATACAATGAAACCAAGGAAAGTTTTGACCCAAATGGAGGTCTTGTTATACAACAGGAAGTCTACCCTAGGGAAAAATCTTATAAATGTGATGAATGTGGGAAAACTTTCAGTGTCAGTGCTCATCTTGTGCAACATCAAAGAATTCACACTGGTGAAAAACCCTACCTATGTACTGTATGTGGGAAAAGCTTCAGTCGGAGCTCATTTCTTATTGAACACCAGAGAATCCACACTGGTGAGAGACCCTATCTTTGCAGACAGTGTGGCAAAAGTTTTAGTCAACTTTGTAATCTTATTCGACATCAGGGCGTTCACACAGGTAATAAACCCCATAAATGTGATGAATGTGGGAAGGCCTTTAGCCGGAATTCCGGCCTGATTCAGCATCAGAGAATACATACAGGAGAAAAACCTTATAAGTGTGAGAAGTGCGACAAAAGTTTTAGTCAGCAGCGCAGCCTTGTCAACCATCAGAAAATCCATGCAGAGGTGAAAATTCAAGAAACCCATGAATGTGATGCTTGTGGTGAAGCCTTCAATTGCCGCATTTCTCTTATTCAGCATCAAAAATTGCATGCTACATGGATGCAGTAAATGTGGAGAAATATTTAAGTTCAGTTTGATTTGAGACCAGGTACCCAAGTGCAGTTTCAGTATGGCTCAGTGTGAGTCACTCTTAGTGATCAAAGCAGATTCTCTTTGGCCTCAGGCACATGGTTTCTAAAGATTCTGTGAATAATGGGCAGTGCCCACATGCAGTTGAAGACTTCATTACTCTTCATTTTGATCAGAGAAAGACTCAGTAATTTAAGCATCTTTTTTTTTTTTTTTTCCAGATCTCTCAGTGGAGAGGTTAAACTCAAGTTCAGAGCACTTAATTATTAATAAAAGGGAGAAGAACAAAGTTGCATATGCCTAGGGGAGTTGGAAGCAGCTGATGTTAGAAAACTTAGTCCTCCGGCACCGAAATATATGGTGGTTCTTTCAGTTCCACAATATGTTTGGCTATGTATGCCAAAGTTCAGTAGTTAAGCATATGTTTTATGTTTTCAAGGAAACAAAGTCCACATTTTTTTTTTAAGAACTGACATCCAAAGCGGTTGTCCTTGTTAAAGCCAGTTTGGCATGTGGGTTAAAGGCAGTTCCAATGCCATGTGGTTCCCAGATCTGTGAAATGAGTGGACCATTAATTTTACATGTGAAGATTATGTAACAAACCTAGCAAAGGTGTTACCAAGGAATCTTTGGGAGTGCCTTTTTTTCCCCTAAGATGGGCCCAAAAAGGTGGAGAAAGACACTGTTCTTTGTGTATGCTCCATTCTGTGAAAGATATTTGTAGTCCTAGACAGACTAAATTTTATTCCTCTACTACCAGTAGCATGTGAAAGTGTAAATATTTTGATTACTGAGAGTTGGAAATAAAAGACCTGGAGTCTATGCTAGGAAACAGATATTTTGGTATGCTTTGGTTTTTATGGTAACTAGACTTTGCATGCAATCTTTTATTTCTGGTTCTAGGGCTTCCCTTAGTTAATGGTTATTATAAACCTATTAATTCATTTGTTCTAGTCATTAAATCTGTTTTGTTTTTTGCTTTGTGTAAGAGTTTATTTATTACTCCATTGTAAAATCTATCCTGTCAAATGCATTACTCCATTTAAAAATTAGAATCAAGAATTTAAATTGCTCTGATTTGTTCTACATCTGACTAGTTACCTTTTCTGGGATAGTTCAATTGAGGTTAAGTCTTTCATTCCTAATTCCTAATCACCAGCACACTCTTATTCTAGATTTCTTAATAGTTTAAGCAGAAGACCTCACTTTCTCCTATAACCTAGACATTTTACTTTTTCTGCACCAGTAGTTCCCCAGCCCAGGTTCACAACTAATAATGAGGTTCTTAGACCTGTTCTCTGTTTTGAAAACCTAATGCAAAGTGTATTTTTGCTGCATGCACACTAAACATTTTCTCTGCTTTTCAATGCTCAACTTCAATGCTGAAGTTGCATTGTTTCATGTATGGTTATCTAGCTGAGCAGAAGTTCTGGCTGTTGACTTCACTTTAATTCAGGGCCATGGTAGTATGAGGTGTTCCCACTAAAAGTGCATAATTTTTAACATACTTGAATGTGAATCTTGCATCTTAGATCCAAATTCCAGTAACAATGAAATGGTTCTTATGTGTTCAGTTCATTGGCTACAAAAAAGCATAGCCAGAAAAGTTTTTGTTTTTAAGCAAGTCCACTGCAGTATACACTGCCTTTTTTCCAAGAAAATGATAGAAATAGGCAGGGGTTTTAGAGAGGGATATGAAGTTTGTAGAAGACCAGGAAGGAGAAAGTTGAATCTTTCAGGAGGAAATGACACCTAAGATGAGACAATCGAGTACTAGAAAAGATGAATACTGTCTGAAGACAGAATTGTGAGAGGATCTGGTAGCTACAGAGTGAACTCGTGATAGGAATGTGACAAGAGGCAAGACTGCCCATAAACAAGCGTCATGCTTAAGAGACAGGACTTGATTTCTGCCTAAAATCCCATGGTAATATTTTCCTTCTATTTATGATATGTTGAGTAAGGACACATTTTAAGAATACTGTTCAGTTTTCACAAGTAAACCCCTAAATAACTGGTACTCCACTTAAATATTACAGTACCCCAGATGGTTGTGTACCTTTCCAAACATACATACAACACATCTTGTGGTGCCTTCATTTTAACTTGAGGTGATGTGGAAATGAATAGGAGGGAAAAGACTGGTTCTTGACCATTCTTAGATCTGGGGATCTTAACCAGAAAATTGCATAAAGTAAGGGTTCAAGGACCTGTCGTTTCCATGCTAACTTCAAAGAGTCTCTTAAGAGTAGTACTGTTGAGAGGTTGTGGTGTCTTTAAGGCCAGATGAAAGAAGGATATGAACTTGAAAAATGCAGAGTAAAACTTGATTGCTAGTTGGATGAGAAAGGCTGAAGAAGAGTAAAGATTCAAGGTGGGTTTGGCTGGTTGGTACTCAATCCTGAGGGTGGAGGAGGAGGAAGGTGCACCTGGTGTGGAATGAGGAGATTAATTACTCAAGTTTTTGAGCATGTAATGTTTGGTCTATCTGTGAGAGATATCTAAAGATAATTGGAGATGTGGATATGGTGCAGAGGGAAGATCTGGATTAGGATTTGATTTAGGAATTCACCAGTGCTTAGACACAGAAATGAATTAAGATTTAAGGAGAAAATAAATCCAGAGTGGAATCCTGAGGGCCAGCCTTGTTTAGTGACTGGGAAAGATTTAAAGGAGACTGAGAAACAGCCAGAAGTGTGGAAAACCCAGTGTGTGCATGCTCAGTCACTTCAGTCGTGTCCAACTCTGCAACCCTATGGACCATATCCTGCCAGGCTCCTCTGTCCATGGAATTCTCCAAGCAAGAATACTGGAGTGGGTTGCTATACCCTCCTCCAGGGAATCCCCAATCCCAGGATCAAACCCATATCTCATACCTTCTGCATTGGCAGGTGGGTTCTTGACCACTAGCACCACCTGGGAAACCCAGTACATAGTGATAATTGGTACAGGGAAGTGACCTGGAAGAGTGCTGCAGAGATGTCAAATAGGGTTGAAGGGTGTCCTTTAGATTGGATAATTAGAAAGTTGTTAATGAGTTCTGTAAGAGCAGCTTCTGAAATAGAGAAAAGCCAGTTTTCAGGGGCTTAAATAGTGTCTGAAGAGGACATCAATTCTCAAATACTGTAAATTCATGATGAAAAGTTAACTGTTCTACATTCAAATGGTAAAACAAGGACAATATAATGTCGTAAAAAAGCTAAATTGATTTAAGACCTTAACCTTATTCTGAAATAATGCCCCGCTTAGAAATAAAAAAGTCCTTTCATGAAATAATAGTAATTTTGGTCTGTGAGTATATGTCTTTAGTTTTAAAAAAATGACAACCTTTTTTTGATTATTCTTAATTTTACTGATCTGTAAAAGGGAATAAAAAGAAGGGAGAATTTTTGAAGAGAAAAACTGAGTGTTTTTCCATTGTGAATAGATAACCAGTTGAGGGAGAAACTGAAGATAAGGGAGAGCAGCTGAAAATTGAATTATTAGATAAGCAAAGATGAATTTTAGCCCTAATGGGAGGACTTACTATGGTAGCTTTTTTCCTCCCAATTGGGAGAAAAGGAAAGAGTACAGATTTAGTGTCTGACTGAGGGACGAGAGGGCTTCTCTGGTGGCTCAGCTGATAAAGAATCTGCCTGCAATGCAGGTTTAGTCCCTGGGTTGGGAAGATCTGGAGAAGGGAATGGCTACCCACTCCAGTATTCCTGGCCTGGAGAATTCCATGGACTGTGGACACCACTGAGCAACTACTTGAGATGACCCATCTTCCAAAAATAGTCAAGTTCATGAGAGGAAAGGAAGAGGGGTGACTACCATGAGCGGTAGAGTTGGGAACCTTGTCAATAGTGATAGTTTTGAGTAGCCATTAGGGACAATGGTAAAGAACCAATCAAAAACTTGGGGAGGGCTTTTGGGGTTTTGTTTAGGGACCAGCTGAAGGAAAAGGCTGAACTTTTAATGTGGGTATGTGGGTGATCAGTCTCTCAGTCTTGTCCAATTCTGTGACCCCATGGACTCTAGTCCTCCAGGCTTCTCTGTCCATGGAGTTTTCCAGGCTAGGATACTGCAGCAGGTTGCCATTTCCTACTCCAGGGACTCTTCCCAACCCAGGGACTGAACCCACATTTCTTGTGTCTCCCGCATTGGCTTTTATGGCATTATTCAGATTCCTTGTGGGAATTAACACATGAAACAGTCAGAAAGAAAATTAGGGTTAAAGCAGATGAAGCAAAATTTAGATGTTTTGGGGTTCTCCAAAGAAAACTAATAAACCAATAGGATAGATAGATAGATAGGGGCTTCCCTGGTGACTCAGCAATAAAGAATCTCTGCAATGCAGGAGGTGTGGAGATGCAGGTTTGAACCCTGGGTCAGGAAGATCCCCTGGAGAAGGAAATGGCAACCCACTCCAGTATTTTTGCCTGGGAAAGTCCATGGAGAGAGGGGCCTGGTGGGCTACAGTTCATGGGATTGCAGAGTCAGACACAACTGAGCAACTAAACAAAAACAGAATGATAGATTATAGGAATTGGGCTCCCAGGTGGTGCAGTGGTAAAGAATCTGCTTGCCAATGCAGGAGATGCAAGATACACAGCTTCAATCCCTGGGTCGGGAAGATCCCCTGGAGTAGGAAATGGCAACCCACTCCAGTATTCCTGCTTGAAAAATCCCATTGACAGAGGAGCCTTGCAGGCTACAGTCCATGCAGATGCAAAGGATCAGACATGACTTAGCGACTGTGCACAGCACAGCACATGTGATTAGAATATCTGATGTCCCATGGTACGCCGTCCATATGTTGGAGAACTATGAAAGCCGATGGCGTAATTCAGTCTGAATCCAAAGAAGCCTAAGAACCAGAAATGCTGATGTCCAAGGAGAGAAGATGGATGCCCCACTTGGGCAGAGAACAAATTTGCCCTCCTTCACCTTTTTGCTTGATTCAGACCCTCAACAAATTGGATAATGCACTCAGCATTGTTGAAGGCAATCTTCACTCAGTCTACAGACTTAATATGCAGCTCTCTTTCAGAAACACCTTCACAGACATACCCAGAAATGTTTCACCAGTATCTCAGTCCACCAGAATTGAAATATAAAATTTTCATCACAGTAGATAACAGTTTAAAATGAGCAGGTGAGAGGATTCCCTGGTGGTCGAGTGGTTAGGACTTGGCCCTTTCACTGCTGTGGACCTGGATTCAATTCCTGGTTGGAAATTGAGATTCCACAAGACATGCAGTGTGGCCAAATACAAAAATAGAGTAGCTGAAAGGAGTCTTTGGTGGCAAAAAGAAAATAAAAAAGGAAGCTAACTACTGTAATACTCCATTTCTTTGTAATTTTGATGAGTGAGGCCTTTCATTTTCATCTGTCTTCCTAAAGGAAGATAGCAGCAGCAAATCTAGGGGCATACCCAGCAGACCCATATGATATTTGCTTGCAGAGTAAACTTTGATTAAAAAAAAGATATTCCAATCATTTTTTGAAGTTACTGCTCCTCATTTGTAATTTTTATCCTTCATCTTCCTTCTCTACCTCCTTCAAAAATGTTTTGTGGCCTTGGGTATTGGTAGGGATGAGTTGAGAAGGAAATAGCAACCCGCTCCAGTATTCTTGCCTGGAGAATCCCATGGACAGAGAAGCCTGGCAGGCTATAGTCCATGGGGTATCAAGAGTCGGACACGACTGAGCAACTAAACCACCACCACCAAAGCTTTCTCTATAACAATGTGTTTGTTGCTCAGTCATGTCCAACTCTTTATGACCCCATGGACTGTAGCTCACCAGGCTCCTCTGTCTATGGGATTCTCCGGGGAAGAATACTGGAGTGGGTCACCATTTCCTTCTCCAGGGGATCTTCCCGACAAAGGGATTGAACCCAGCTCTCCTGCATAACAGGCGATTTCTTTACTGTCTGAGCTATAAGCTATAGCTTATTTGGCTATAAACATGGCCAAATAGAAAAAGGACAGATATATTTACTGTGCAAATGGGACAAGTCCAATTAACATGTATTTTTTAAAAATAAATGCCAGGTATTAGTTATATAGTGGGACCAGGCAGTCCTTTATTCTCGTTCACTGGGGAATGAATAGTAAGTCATATGTATTCCACAGCAGAAAGACTGCGAGTAAAAAAAAAAAAATCACCCAGCTTTCCAAGACACCAAACTACATTTTGCACAAATAAAACAGTTCATAATTTTGCCTGTGCTATTTTCAGTCCAAGAGCCATGTTCTCAAGAACATACTTCTGATATCAGTCCAATGGCTAAGATAAACCTCTTTATCACATGATAGTCATTGTGTCCCTGGATTCCAGGACTGCACTCTGGCCTGTAAATTCCCCCTGGGAAAACCAGGGCAGGACAAGGAAAATCTGGAAGTGGCTGCACAAAGATGCCTTGACATTGGACATCTGAAGAGGGCACACCTGAGACTTCGGACTACAGCATACCCCTGGTTGCTGTGAACTACTGGAAGAATTAGTTATGTGCTTAGAAGATGCTCTATATTTCACTGTGCCACCATACTCAAAGGGCTAAGTCTATGGATGTCCGTCAGCCTCTTTTTGAGAATTAGATGTAAAAGAATTTTGAATTTTCATTTGTCCCAGTGCTTGCCTTTCAAGTTCCAGTAAAACAGATTTATTAGGATGGTAAATAGCTATGCTACATAAGGAGAGTCTGGGGTTGTTTTTCCCAACCTAAAGATTTCATGTCAGGGACTTCGGTGGAGATCCAGTGGCTAAGACTCCATGCTCCCAATGCAGGTGGCCTAAGTTCTATCCCTGCTCAGGGAATTAGATCCCACATTCTGCAACTCAAGATCCTGCATACTGGAGCAAAGATCCTGAGTGCTGCAACCAAATGACCAGTGCAGCCAAATAAATGAAAATAATAAATATTTTAAAAATCAAAATAAAGATGTCATATCCACTCACTGACTTCTGCCACCCAGAGGCTCAGCTCTATGTTGATTTGCTATTATCACCACTTAGCTGGCTCCCAGTTTCCTCCCAATATTCTACAGTATAAAAACTAATTTTTAGCAATACTCTTCTATTATGTTATTCCCTGATCAAAGATTACTCAGGGGTCCCCATTTCTCATTACTTTAAGGCAAAACTTTTCCTAATATCCCTGCCCAGTCTGCTCTCCCACCCCACTGTGCCATTCCACTTGGCCTCACCATTTTAATCTAATTTCTCACCATTTTAATCTAATTTCCCACAACTTCCTCAAAATATACAATCTGTAATCAGGACACAGTTAATTCATCTTCACTTCCACTCAACTGCCTTTACCATTCTTTAAGAGCCAACTGACAGAGAAAAAATAAAATATTTATTCATGACTTATATATCTGTCACTTTACAAAAAATATTGCTAATCTAACAGCAAACTTATTTTTACAGATGGGAAAACTGAGACTCAAGATCCAAAGATCATACAACTAGCAATAAACTGTCTGCAATTCATACCACCTCTTTTGATTTTAGCACCTTACCTATACCAGTAATTTAGCACATTATTGTATACCATTTTGTTTTCTAACTGTATCCTTGCCTTCCTCATCTCAATGGTAAGCATACAAGGATGATATAGTATTTTTTCAGCACCAAGCATACAGTAGTGCTAAATGAATACTTGCTGACTGATTTTATATATGTCTACATATAGTGGCACCCAGTACTGAGTGTTAGACTATTTCAGGAGCCTTAGGACAGAGTATGTTACAGCCAGAAAACCACATTCGAGTGATGAAAATAGAGCTGTAACTGACTGTTGAGCTTTGCTGTTACTCCTGCCTCTTAATTTATTTTCTGTAAAAAATATGCTTAGAGTATTCATAGGATTACATGAGCCTTGGGACTCTAGAGCATGGAAAGTTCATCTGTTACTTTAGAAGCATGGCAGATATTATTCTAAAAAACAGGTTCACAATTCTTTATCTGAAAGCTTTGAGAACATATATGTTTCACAAATTAAATTTTTTATATTTTAGAGGGCAAATATATGCTTATGCTATATATTTCATCATCCCCTCTACAGGGTCCGAGTCAGCACCTGTCATCAGACACATCTCTGCTTCCCATCAAGTGGAATCAAGATCACATTCTTGAGTTAGGGTTTGCCACCAAATAATTTACTGCAAACTTTTGAGAAAATTTTTGATTTTTAAAGCTTGTTGGATTTCAGAGTTGTGGATAAGAGATTCTGAATGTGTCACTGAGATGTATTGACTCATTTAATCTCTCAGTAATTCGTGATACTATTATTTTGGAGAGGAAGAAACTGAACCACAGAAAGGTTGTATAAGGTGTCCAAGGTCACATGACTAGGAAGCAGCAGAGCCAGCGTTGGAACCTAGACTATCGGACTCCAGAACTCGTGCTTCCCTATGAGTACTACCTTCCCATGCTGCTGCTGCTGCTGCTGAGTCGCTTCAGTTGTGTCCGACTCTGTGCGACCCCAGAGATGGCAGCCCACCAGGCTCCCTCGTCCCTGGGATTCTCCAGGCAAGAACACAGGAGTGGGTTGCCATTTCCTTCTCCAATGCATGAAAGTGAAAAGTGAAAGTGAAGTCGCTCAGTTGTGTCTGACTCTTAGCGACCCCATGGACTGCAGCCTACCAGGCTCCTGCGTCCATGGGACCCTCCAGGCAAGAGTACTGGAGTGGGTTGCCATTGCCTTCCCATAGGACTTTGCAAATCACACCAGCCTAAGTCTCAGTACAGGTTATGTGACCTTGAACAATTCCCTAGCACACTGGATGCCAGTTTCCGCCATTGTTGCTGTGAATGAAATGTCAGTGTCAGCTGGAGACTCTTACCCCAGCACGGCTAGACCATATGGTCTTGAAGTCCCATTCCTAATTTGCCCAAAGCCTGCTTCAAGATTTCTGCAAGTTTCTAGAAGCATATATTCTCATTGTTACAGTTGGCTTCTGCTAAATCAATTCATATTATGAATCATCTCAGCATGTTGGTTTTGTGAAGGATGATGTGGACTCATATGTGAAACTCAGCCCTTCCTCTCAAGAAGACAAATAGGTTTACATTGGTTGATATTTCTCTCCTTCTCAGAAGCCTTTTAGACCTCCCCACAATTCCACATTGCCCTAGCTTTTCCCTGCCTTCTCTTTCCCCTCTCTCATTTCCCGGTCTCTTCCCTTACTTCTCTCCCTCTTCCTTTTCATGGAAAAACCAAATTCCTTTTTATTATTCCTTCCAGCATTCAGTAATTATTTTATGGCCTGAGCTTTGGCTACTTATGCCTTCGAAGTCCCATCTCCTCCCAGTGAATTATTCAAATGTTTCCTCATACAAAGGCAGTTCCTTTTCTAAGAGTTCCTTTGCTTTTGCTATCCTGTGATGTCCAAACTAAATGTCACCTCCTCCCTTTCTGCACCCAGCCATATTGATAGACTCTCCTCCCCACTTCCCAACCCACAGTCAGTGGCATTTGTGTTTCTGGCTTAGCTACTCAAATTTAATTGCTTGGTATGCAAATATCACAGCTACTCTAAACCTGAAACTTTTCCTACTTACTTTCAGTGCCTGGTACCAGGTTTTATTTTTAGTAGACTTTCAATAACTCCTAGAATAAATCTGACAGTGTACCCAAAACTAGGACACAACTAATGCATTCACTCGGTGACCACACAGTTAATAGGAACTGAAGTTTGTAACACTTGTCTTCATATTACTGTGAGTGAAGGAAATTACTGGGGTTGAGATTTCAAAGACAACTGTAGTCAGGAAAATATATCAGATAGCCGGGGGAAATTCATTATATAAATCTTCACCCACAGTTCAATGTAATTCAGCCTTGACCAAAAGACATAAATAGCTCAGCCTTGATTATTAATTTATACCTAACCATAAATGAGAATCTGAGAGGTTTCTTTACAACTTAGGGTCAGTGATGCTGAATAAATGAAAATGTTAGTCTCTCAGTCATGTCTGACTCTTTGCAGTCCCATGGACTGTAGCCTGCCAGGCTCCTCTGTCCTGGCAAGAACACTGGAGTGGGTAGTGATTTCCTTTTCCAGTGGATCTTTCCAACACCAGGATCAAACCCATGTCTCCTGCATTGCAAGAAGGCTCTTTACTGTCTGAGCCACTAGGGAAGCTGAATAAGCTCTAGATAAAAAATTTCTGGCAGGAAAGCTTTGTCACATCAAGTGTTACCAGCATTCAGGACAGTTTAGCACATCAACTACTTGCTGATTGAGTAGATGAATGCAAAAAGAAACCTAAAAGATCTATAGTGCCAGTGGCAGAGGTACTGAACACAGCCTGTTGCCCTGCCCTTACCTTCTTCCCTGACCTTGTGTCCATTATAGGAGAAAAAGACCTAAATTCTAATCTCTCAGCTTTACCCTAAAACCCCTAAATGTATGACTGTCTCAAGTAATTTAATTTCTCTAGATTCAGTTTTATCATCTGTAAAATGAAAGCCTTGGATTAAATAACCTCTAAGTAGGTTTGAATTGTTTATATGAATATATTAGTAGTTGTTTTTAGAAAAGTAATACAGCCACATGGAAAGAAACACTGAAATGTTGTAGAAGCACATAAGTAAACATCTTCCCTGTGTCCCATTCCCTTCTTTTTCCTCAGAAGTCCCTTTGAATTAATTCTGTCTTATTCCTCTAAATCATATGTTTATGCCTCTACTTCCTAATTTATCCACTCTAAGTAATATTTAGAAAACTTTGTCTTCCAGACAAAGAATTCAGTTTACTACCTTTTCCTATATTTTTGTTATAGGTAGGAATATTTTAATGATTAAATCCATTTCCCTTGTATTTTAATAGACTTAAAGGACCTTTTTTTTAAAGCACTACTTCTTACTCCACCAATTTCAAGTAGTAGCCTGACTCCCCATTAAGTAAATTACTGTTTTCTTTGTTTTCCTCCACATCTTCTCCCTCTTGAATTTCTCAGCTTCTCTCAGTTAAAACATTACTTTCTTTTTTCACCAAAATCATTACTATTATGTTGTCCAAAGTTATAATTAAATTCTCTCTTGTAACTATGTTTGTCTTTAATGCTTTTATAGGTTAATTCTGAAAATCAGAAGCCAATAAGCATAATTATGTGAATATTTCTTCCTGCAAAACTATGTGGTGTGCTTGGATGTGAGAGGAAGATGCAGTCCTGTGTCACAAAACCTGTGCCATTTGATGAGGAATGTTCCAAGCACCAACATCACAGTGATTGCTTTATTAAACTCCATATGGTGTTTGGAATCATTTTACAATGTAGCTTGCTTCACATATGAATAGCCTTCATTTATAAATACCCTCAAAGTTGAAATCTAGCTTAGTACTTCTCAAACTTGGCTGGAGCGTGGCCTGAACATCCTGGGTTTTTTAATTTTACCAGGTTAATCCAATGAGCAACCAATGTTGAGGATCCTGATGCTAATGGCAGGTCTATAGACTCAAAGGTAATGAAATGTATCAAATCCTTTGAAAGCAAGAGCACAAAGTAAAACCTGATACGAACTGAAGGTTTGTAGAACATTTTATTTCATTTTTTGGTTGCAGCTGTCTCCTGTATAACCTACCACTGCTAAGACTGTTTAATAAGATGCGCTTCTTTGCACTCAGCTTGGAAGGTATTTCATTTGGTGATCTGGATGGAGAGCTGGTTCTGTTTTAAAGTCTGTTCTTTTCTTAGATAGACTCTTTGGGGTGTGGGGAGCTAGAAGCGTTGTAAGGAAACCATTGGGTGAGATTTCATCAGATCCCTGATATTCAGACTTATGTTTCCATAACTGATTTTTTTTCCACTTGTGTCTAAGAAATTAACATGTGTTGTGTTTCCAGTAGCTTGCAACCTAATTTCATCTAATTTCCAGGGTCAGTTGAAAAGTTGTTGTTTCCTTTCAGCCCTCCTACCAAGACACCTAGAGCGCCAGAGCCAAGCTGGTCAGCCTCGGGTTCTAGTAGGTATAGCTGGCAGTGAAGAGCGACTGGGTGGAAGCAGAGCCAGAAGAGCCCATGTGAACATACTGTCCTTTGGCTGCCTGGCTGTTAGCCTAAAACACAAGTGTAAGAGAGGAGACAGAGTTAGAGCAACCTGATCTTGACCCTCTTTGCTTCTCATTTGAAACCAGCTACACTTTCATGTAGATTTTTCTTCCATACAGTGGTTTTGCTAAATATTGCTGCTGATACCATTCCTTCCTTTTATGCTTTTATCCTTACTTCCTTTTTAAAATCCCCGTTTTCTGAGCATTTCTCAGGCAAGCCTGAACTCTGCTGTAACTAAGAAGGTTTCTTTTTAACACCAGCAATACTGCAACAACCGTCCTAGAAATAAAAGTTGAGAAACTTCTCACTCATACAGTGATAAGGAAAAGGAAATCTCAGTTCCAATTTGGGAACCTTGGAGTAGTTGTTGAGTAGTCTGCTAGGAAAATGACCAGACATATTGCCAAACATCAGGCAAGTGTAGCTGAAGCTTCACTATAGCAAAAAGAAAAAAAAAATTTAAATACGTTTTACATTTTCTACATATATTTGTCCATAAGAATATATAATTTTATGTAGTTGTTATTGTAATATCATTTGATACCCTGTGTAAATTCCAATTAAAGTTGACTTTAGAATTATGAAACCTATCATAACACTCAAATGCCACTTAGCAGTACCTGTCTTCAAGTCACTGTTGCCATTTTCTGATCTCTCCAGGACTTATTTCTACATCTACAATGATTTTCGAAGTTAGGTTTCATGGACCTAATTAAACACTTGTTAGAAATGGAAATTCTGCAGCTTGACCCCAGACCTTCTGAATCAGAAACTCCATGGCTGGGCACAGCCACCTGCATTTTAACATACCTTTCCGGTGATTTGGATGCATGCTCAAGCTTGAGAACCACTGTTCTAGATGACAAGCTTCGCATCTCTTCATTTGCGTGGCTAACCCTTATTTGTATAATCCCTTCATCATATTTGCTGTATCTTCCCACCTCATCAGCCACACACCAGCAGAGCCACACCCATCATCATCAAAAGGTAAAGCACTACCTCTAAAATCTCACAGCTCTCTTACACCTCTGAGATGATGTTTTTAGCTTCTCTGTAGCCTTCCTTTCCTTTACTGCCTTATCATCAAACTTTTGGCTACACCTGATTCTTTGCCCAGGCTCCGCTCTCAGCAGCAGCAGCAAGCTGGATAAGGCTATCACTCAAATTTGTTCCCTCTCCCTGTTAAACTCTGATTCTTCAACCCTGCTCTTTCCCATTTAGGCTGATCTGAATCATCCTACATGCTGTCGGGAACATTCAGGATCTAATTTAATGTACCAAACAAATTCATTTCAACTGCACCTTGCTTTATGCTTGGCCATAACCTCTGGTCAATTTCCTAGCAACTACTTCAACAACTATTCCAAGTTCCCCACTGTGAAGACCGAAATCTCCATTCCCTTATCACTCTCAACAGATGCCGTCACCTGTAATCAGTGATCAACCACTGCATCTCTCCACCTCTACAGACTTGATTCCAAACTCATCCTGTTCCTTTTTTGCTATCTCTTCCCTCCTTTCTAAGACCAACTCTGCCACCTGTATTTAACATTTTGTCTCATGTAGCACTGTTTCCTCTAAGTCTCTGTCCTTTCCTAATCTCTAATCTCTCCTCTGGATCCTTCTGCTTTACATTTAAACATGCCAAGCTCTTTCCTATTTGGCTAAACTCTTAAGTCCCCTGAAGGCACTGGCTGTGTCTGCTTTGTTCACCCCAATCCTTGGTTCATAGGTACTCAAAAAGGAATGTTAGTAGTTGAATAAGACCCTTCTTTGTCCTCATTGTTCTTGGTAACCTTTCTGTGTCTTTTCCTGACAAGCATCTTGAATGGGTACCTTTTCTTTACTGAACCCGTTTTGTTGAGGGTCATTGATATGCCCTTCAATGCCAGTATCTCCAAAGCCTTTTCCCACCTTTATTTTTAACCTCTTTGTAGGGTGCTGTTATTGACACTTTGAAACTTCGTTCTGTTTGCTCCTAGAATCCTTAGTTCATCTTAATATATATTATCACTGCTTGTCTTGGTGGCTTCTCCTCTTCATCTTCTCAAAATGAAAGATATCCCATGTTCATTCCTTGGCCCTCTTCATTGTGCCTCTAAAGTGTCTCTGTGGAAATTGTCCTTCAGTCCACTAACATCAATTATACTCCCTGTGTGGAGAGTTCAAAACTCTCTCCAGCCTTGACTTTCCTACTAAGCTCTAATGCCACAATTTCAAATACCTGGTAGACACTCTCTGGAGTCCATCATGGCCTGAGGAAAGCAATGAGAGCCAGGTCCCAAGTAGCCACTTGATTAAGTACATAAGAAGAAGTGTCTTACCAGGGCCCGCTTCATAAAGGCCTCCTGGGTTGCCTTCTTGTTTTCAGCCTTGCCACCCCATGCAGCCAGTGCACTGGCCTGCAGGGCCCGTCCGTAAGAGAAGCTTAGTTTCCAGGGCTTTGGTAGAGGGCAAAGGTTGATAGCATTGAGGTTGAGAGTAGCATCCTCTTCACTCATGCCACCAGACAAAAAGCAGATGCCTGGAAGGAGAGAAGCCAGTCCACTCCACTAATCTTGGCTGTGTACCCTGCTTGAGAAAGCAAGCAAGGAGCCTAAAAGAAATGTCATGTCTCAATCTTTTCCCCACTTGATTTGCATGGGACTAGGTTGGAGAAATTAGCTTGCCTTTGCTGAGGCTAGCTGGGCTGAGGAGAGAAGGGATTTAGTAAATAAGAGGGCAGTGAAATGTCAAGGAAATCAATGGATTGTATGTATTTTGATGGACTCAGGATAGGTGGCATCATGCAGTTTGAGGGAGAAGTGTTGGCTACCTGTGAGATAACAGAGATCTGTTTCATGGCTGGAAGGAGAGTCCTGGACATATGCAAATGCTTCTGGCATTCCTTCAAAGAGTGAGGACTAAGACCTCAAGTTAGAGAAGAAAGAAAATCTTACCAGGAACAGCTGCAGGAACAGTACGGTGGAGAGCTGTAACCGTGGCCATCGCCACCTGCTCTGGAGTATACTTCTTGGTGCAGGCATGTCCAGCAGTCACCATGTTGGGCTTCAACAGGGTGCCCTCCAAGTAAACGTGATGGTCATTCAGGGCCTTGTATACAGCAGCCAGGACCTGAAGGACAAATGACCCACATAGGTGAAACCCGGAGCCGGCCATGGCGTCATCTGACTCTGCAGTATAGAGTCACTTCTATACTGCAGGGAAGGAGGATGAAGGAATTCCCACACATTGCTTGGCCAAAGCTTCCCAACCAACCCTTAGGCTCAATCAGGGAGTTGCCTGCAAACCACAGCCAAGCCAGCCTGTCCCTGCTGCCCCTCCCCTAGCTGCTCACTGCACGGACTACCTGGATGGCTCTGCTTCCCAGAAGCCCCTCACTGCTTCCTTCCCATTACTCCCTTTGGTCAATTGAGTCTGCCTTGATTTAATTCACTGGGGACATCCAAATCAGCCTCCATTCTCTATCCCCATAGAAGCTGAGTGATCATAAAAATATAAATTTTACAGGCAGGAGTGCTTTCAGAGCTCATTTCAGTCCACCTCATTTTGCAAGTGGAGAAACTGAGGACTTTCTTGCTTTCGTACAGATGTATGTGGCTAATTTAGAAAGTCATATGTGAAAAAATCACCTTCTAATTACATTTTCTCATGGAAGCCTCATCTTACTTTAAAATCTCTTAAACATAATGGAAATGAGGTCCAAAAAGATGATATGACTTGCCCCAGGTCCCACAGCTGGGAATATGGATGCTTAAACCCTAGTCTTGGTAATGCAGATCTGCTTTTTCACAAGGACTGTACCATGTGCCCCCAAAAGGGGAAGGTTTGATGATACCTCCTTACCTTCTCAACACTACATAATGATTCTAACCGTAGAATACTTCACATGTAACAGCTGAGATATAAGTAACAACTGTTACTTAAAAACAGATTTTTTAACTGGCATTGCCACCTTTATGTTTAAGACTTACCTTCTCAGTAACATACTGGCAGTGTTCCATGTCATGGCTGCCATCAGGAATTACCTCTGGTTCAACAATGGGTACCAGACCATTCTAAAGAGAAAAATAGAGGGGACAGAATGAAGCTCTGTTCACTGGGATCTTTTCCTTAAGATATTTAACATTCCAACTGGTATAGGGTGAAGCCCTTATGGAGAAATATCATATAAATGACTTAAAGTCAATGAAAATAAATTTAACGGGATATCTAGTGAGCATCTGTGGTTTAGCTAAAAAAGAACAGTGAGGAAAAAAACAGTTTTCCTTGAAATGGGGTACAGTAAATGCAAACTCTATTTCTGTATATCATTCTAGAGACTATTCTACTACCTCAGAACCTATATGTCATCCTTTTAGGGCAGGCAAGTTTAAATCACCAATAAAGATGCCTCTTGTATGGGTTAATTAAGGAATTCAAGCAATGTTTTCAATTCTGATTGGGAAGCTCCAAGTGCCCACAATTCTGGTAACCCCAGGACTGTACCCACACAAGCAAATCAGACTTAAGTTGGATCCCAGACGCACTTTGCAACAGGTTGGAAACTTGAGCATCAAGCTACCGTCCTCCAACAAATTACTTGAATTGGAACCAGATCAAGGCTGTCACCCTTGAGCTGGGGATTAAGAGGCTCGTGTCCTTGGTCACGGTGGGGCATAGACATGTGAATGCCCTGGCCTCAAGAGATGATGGTTTTCAAGACTCAGCTTATAGTGCTTTGGTAGAAGGCCACACTTGATTATGTTTGCCTTTTGGATTCATTTGGTTCCTTGTAGAACCAAATCTTACTCTACCACCCCTAGTATAAGTAGTAAAAAAAAAAAAAAAAATGGCATCAGATTATAGTGGTGAGAGAAAAGGAAGGATCATGTATAGTTACAGTAAAATTAGAAAGTTGGGCTTTGAAGAAAACTCTTGCCTACTGTATTTGAGGCCAAGGGTAAGGAAGAGCACCTGCTGACAGATGCTGGCATAGCGGGCGAGGGTGTTGGCGTTTTCCTGGATAGCAAGATGGGATGGACACTGGTTGTCAATCTTCAGCACAGCACGCCACTTCCCAAAGTCAGCACCATCTTTCTTATACTGAGCACAGCGTTCAGAAAGGCCATCAAGCCCTGCAAGTCATGAGAGACAAAGGCTTATTTGCATCCCTGACTGCTGCTGATAAAGTGAAGGGGTTCCCCTTTTGCTTAGCATTCAGTCACAGAGCTTGAGGACCCAAAACATACAGCAAAGAAATAAACATCCCAGTACTAAGTCAAAAGATCTGTGTTTAATAAATTTAATTTTGATATACATATTATATACTCTATAAAATGAGTAAACTAATATTTTAGTACTTACTGTGTTCCAAGGCATGATTCTAAATATTTTGCACATCTTCTCTCATTTAATGATCATAACAACTCTAATAGTTGTTATATTGTTACAACCTAATAGTCATATAACTCATAGTTGTATATTCATTTTAAAGATTCAAAAACTGAGGCTCTGAGAGGTAAAGTAACTTCAAGTTTGAATAGCTAAAGAGAGACAGAGCTGAGATTTAGTCTGCTTAGCTAACCCAGTGCTATGGTTTATACCTATCTCTTGGGCAGATAGGCTTATACCTATCTCTTGCAAGATTATCTAGTGAGTGATGGAAGCAGCATCCAGACCCAAATGTGTCTGACCCCATAGCTTGGGATCTTTCCTTCTTACTGCTGCTAGATTTTTCTAAAATAATATTCCCAAGTATAAAGTATCTTCTCTGTCCAGGGCTCTGTTGATAAGCATTTTATGTGCAGTGTCTACTTTAATTCCCACACCTATTCTGCAAAGTAGATATTGCTATCTCACTTTAATGGAGACTCAGAATATGTAAGTGACTAGCCTGAGGGCATACAGTTGTTAAATAGAGTAGCTGGGGCTGAAGAACAGGTGTGTGCCTCTAAACCTAGCGTGATAGTCAGTTTGTTTCCCTCCATCACTTCTTTGCTTGTCTTCATTTCTGGCATATACAGGCATGATTCATATCAGTGGGCAAAATCCTCACCTTGAATGGTGGTTTCTTTGTTTGTTCCTGCAAGCGGAGCAACTCCTTGATCTAACTGTGAATATAAATAATTAACAATTAGCAGGTGTCAGGTGTCCCTGGAAAATACAAGCAGAGCCCCTGGTGCTAAATAGTAGTTCTCATCTTTCACAAACCAAGGAGTTGAATTAGGAAAGTACGTTAGTCATTGAGGGGACACAATTCAGTCCACAGTAGAAGTGAAGTTATCTGGAAAGAACAGTGTAAGGGTATCAACCCTAAGAGGATGGAAAGTATGGAAAGCACAGGCCTGGAGCTTGAGAAGCAAGAAGTAATCTGATAGCACCTGAGACGAAGAGGTGCCCGTATAAGAGCCACTTCCTTTAAATGATTCATTCATTTACTCAAGAGACATTAATCGAGCGCTGCACATATTAAGCCCTGTGCTCTTATAGGAGCTAAGAGGAATAGGGATGCAGCCTCTACTGTCAACATAACAGAGGCTATGGTCATGAGCCCAAGAGGCAGCAGTCTGGGTTCGAACCGGCTCCAAGTTTGCCTTGCTGTGGACAAGTTATACTACTCCCTGTAGTTCTGTTTTCTTGCCTCATCTCTAAAATAGGGATAATAACTGAGTCTATCTCTAGAGGTTATGAGGAGTAAATGAGCACCTGGAGTTGTAAGTACTTAACAAATACGGATGATCACTCTTGAGAAGTTCGTGAAGTTTTGGAAGACCTAGTTACAGTAGAACAGTAAGTGTTTTGACGGTAATAACTATCATGAACTAAATAATAATGGTGTGACAGGCACTGTTTTACAAGCTCACTTTATTTTTATAAGAACTTTATGAGGAAAGTACTATTATTCCCATTTTAAAAATGAGAAAATGGAGACACAAAGAGATTAAGTTCTTTGTAGGAAAATGGTTGAAAGAAGACGGTACTGGAAAGCTCAAGAAGAGGATCTGTTTCTCAGTGGGATGGTGAGGATGGAAAGGAGTGAGAAGAGCAATCAGATGATGAGAGTGCTCCTCGTGTTGGCCCTGTCCCAGCCTCTGTGTTGTGAGTGTGGCTGTGGTGAGATGGGAGCGAGATGTATTCACCTTGATTCCCACCACGATCCCTTTTTCCTTGAGGACGTCTCTGAACAGCTTTCCCTGGCCATCCTTCTGGTAGAGGGTCTCATGGAAGAGGATCACACCCCCGATGCTCTGGCTGACGGAGCTGTCCACAGTGAAGAGGAGTTCGCGGAACTGCCGGCGGTTCTCTTCCGTGTTCTCCACCTTGATCCTTTGCAGGCGGTTCCCCATTGTGCCTACATGGGCGGGTGAAGACAGTGTAAGGAACAGGCTGGTGCTTCCCTGCCAACCCCCTCCATACCAACCACTGATCCTCACCAGGATGGACAGCAATGCTTGTTTTTTACTTAGATCTTCAGAGCTCCTGACAATCTCATGGACGGAGGAGCCTGGTGGACTGCAGTCCATGGGGTCCCAAAGAGTTGGGCATGACTGAGTGACTCAGAGTTCCTCTCTCTTTTTTTTGTCTCCTCAGGAAAAGACCTGGCTGCTGTCACGATGCTGGTGAGGAAGAGCATGTGCTGGACGTGTCATCAAGGTGTATGCCACCATTGGATACAAATGGGGCTGCAAGGCCCTCAGGCCTCTTTAGCTCTTCCCTTGTCCAGCTCTGATCCGACCGGATGTATAGACAGTGGAAGGAGGGGTTAGGCAGGCTCTTGACTTCTCTGACTCCTGTCATTTTATCAGGGGGCCTTTGAGGCCCTCCCTTGTGCCATCCTGAGCTGCTCTCAGTCACAAGCTCTGCCCCATTCCTGATGTTGACACTTTGCTGCTCTCACCGCCCATCCTTGGCTGGCTTTACACTGACTTCTCATCAGGGGCAGAGGTCTCATCCTGCTTACTGAGTTCCTGGCCTTGCTACAGCTGGGATGTAGGACTTGAGCCTGTTCACTTGGTGTTCAGAAATCTGTCTTCTGGAATGACAAGACACAAAAGGTCTGTGCTTACTGAGTCTTCTGTTCCCCCTCCTGTGTACATAAACCTTTATTTCCTCTCAGAGGAGAGAGAATATGATCCAGTTGCCTTTGCTAAGTGGAGAATCAGGAGGATGTTTGTAGTGTGATATTTCCTACGCTCACCTACGGACTCATCTGCAGCCAGGATCCCCTTCCCGTTGGCAACAATGCGTCGGGCAGTTTCTGAGAGTGCCTTCTTCTGTTCTGAAGTGAGGGCTGGAAACTGGTGGGCCATGGTGACAGGTCTGGAAAAGAGTGTAGGAGAGTTAGTTGTGAATTGAACTGTGGGTCTTTCACATGGATTCATGCCCAAGACAACAGGTGTGCAGAAAAGCCCCATAGGCTCCTCTGACATTTCTGGCCCATTTCTACAACTAGCTAAACAAATGAGGTCTGTTCTGTTTTGAAGCCTAAGTAGTTGCAATTAGCCCTAATGGATGAAGGTGGGATGCCAAATGTCATGGTGATCCTAAACAGAGTGTCTTTCAGGAAATCACTGGGATGACTGATCTTATAACTCAACCAACTAATGAGTGATCTACTTAAATCTGACAAACAGGGATCATGGCAGTAATCGACTGTCTCTCCCTGGCTGACTTTGAAGCCAGGATAGTGAAGCTTTCCGCCTCTGTGGCATTCCTCACTTTACTCTGTTTGCCTATAGTCTCACCAGAGTATTGTCTAGGCAGCAAGCTTCAGAGGAGAAGCTGCCATTTGGCCTTGAATTTAACTTCTCTTCAGCTTTGGGACATAGAGGATGGAGTGCGTCTCCTTTTTCTTATCTTCAACCACCTGTGAGACTATCTGGGGCAGACGGGGAGGATTTTTCCTAACCTCTGGGCTGAACATTGGCATCCAAGGATGCTAACGTCATGTTTTGATTCCTGCTCCAGTAATTCTCAGCTTCATTGCTTTGGCAAGGACAGACTCTGGCTCAAAAATCCCCTATCCAAGCAACTTCTCAGTAGTGGTCATCTAAAGGGGATCATTGCTCCTGTTTGCTGCCACTTAGGGCTAGTCTTGAAAATGCAAGCTTACAGGACTCTCATCTTGGATGTTAGAATACGTTGGATTATCAAAGGAAAAAATGGCAGTGAAGATTACCCTGTGGTCTCCTCCTTTCCTCTGTCTCCTCTCCCCTCATATACTCACACACAGGGTAGATGCCCTGTGTCTGCTTTCTACTTTCTGGAAACTAAGGGACCCCTCACTTCTCATTCCATCCATTCAACAATGAGATAATGAGGACAAGTATTATCTTCATGCATTAATGAACAAGCTAAGACTTGGAGAAGCTAACTGACTTCTCCAAGGTCCCACCTAGGATGAGCACCCAGTTGTCCTTCTGGCAAATCGATCTTGATATTTTCTGTGTCTTTTCAAAGCAAGCTGTCAGTATTGTATCCCTTGATAGAGAAGTCAGTGGCTACTGAACTAATTCCTGACAAGGTATAACTGATGGGGCTCACTGTGGCTACTCTCGCTTCAACACTTAACTCCGAGAATAGAACCACAATGCTGTCACTGGGGTACCAGAACAGGTAGCGGGAAATAATCACAAAGAAGATAATTTTCCAATACCCTTTATATCCCAGCCACCCGAAGATAGTGTTCCCCCTGTTTATATGTTAGTTCCTAAATTGTAGTCAGGGACTGTTAGATTTGGACCTGATCTCCAGATCTTCATGTCAGATTTAAGACAACCTGAGGTTGGTGAACTTTAAGCCAAAGCACAAATTTTCTCTCTCAGCCTAGATTTCTCCTCTAAAGTTTTCTCCTGTCATAAAGGAGTTGAAAAATACCAAAAAAAAAAAAAGTTTCCTTAATAAAACAGAAGAAAAACATAGCCCAATAATAGCAAATGCTATTTACTGCCATGCACTCTGCTAATTGCTCTACATGCATTATAAAGTGCACTCCTCACAATAATCTCAAAAGGTAGCCAGGCTTCCCCCCTTTCCACACCCTCTGCCATATGATAGATAAGAAAAAGATGGAAGATAGGTTAATTATTTGTCCAAGGACAAATAGCTAATAAGGCACATGTTGGGATAAGGAGGAATACTCCCTCTTCCACAGAAACAGTGAGACTGGAAAAAGGAACTGGCCTTTGGGTGACTCTAATGTCCTTGGTGATTCCCACCAGAGTACCAAAAATCCTTCAGCTATGTTTCATTAACCCCACACCACATTACCAATTCATAAATATCTGATACATTTACACAGAAGTAGATCAGACAGACCTGGGTTCAAGGACCAGCTCTGCCTCTTCCTCACTGGGATCATGGGCAAATTGATAACTTTTCTGAGTCTTAGCTTACTATGGATTAAATGGCTGTAATATCTGTTCTGGTTGTCTCACTGCCAGATGGATCACATGTGACCTGTGAGCAACCTACTCATTGTAGTTGCTTAGAATGTATTTGTGGAATCACATAATAAACATGAGGATGCTTTTTATAAGGCTTTATGAAAATTCTGGAATCCGTATTTCTCATTTTTTAATTAAAAAAATAATTCCCTAATGGACTTCCATATTTCTGTTTACTACCAAGTGATTTGCTTCAGTCTGAGTGTGCTGACTCAACTAGAAAAAAAAAAACAGAGAAAAGGTCAAATCGAACCAATACTGTTTACGAGAAGTTAAACTTCTACAGAGGGATTAAAGTTCTGTACCACATCAGCACAAATATTGCTTCTCTGTTAATCATAAAACAGGGTCACAGGCTAATGTTCACCACTCGATGAGAGGAGGCCAGCTGGAAGTGGGTAATGATAGAGAATGATTTCTGTGTCCCTAAGCTTCTGCTTACTAAGGTCTCATGCCAACTTTTTAAAAAGTGTGATAGGAAGTTGTTTACATTATATGATTAAGAAAAAAATAAAGGCAAGTTTTAGAAAAGTGTGCAATACATAATGTCACTCTTTTTTAAATTAAACAAAAATGGTATGCACACATACTGTTTATGGGTTTATATAAGCAGAGAATAACCACACTGAGCTTACTCCTGGGGAATGAAATAGGGTGGGGTGACTCTCATAGGTCACTTTATGTTTTTTTTTTAATGTTTTATTTCTCAGTGAATACGTTTATATATTACATTATTTACTAAACATAATAAACAGGTATAAATGAAAGTGTTACTTGCTCGGTCATGTCTGACTTTTAGTGAACCCATGGGCTGTACCTCTGTCTGTGGAATTCTTCAGGCAAGAATACTATAGTAGGTTGCCATTCCCTTCTCTAGGGGATCTTCCTGACCCAGGGATAAAACCCAGGTCTCCTGCATTGCAGGCAGATTCTTTACCTGAGCCACCAGGGAAGCCCCATATTATCAGGTAATACATATGCAAATCTGGGAGAAGGTTGCGAGCACAAACATACATGAATAGAAGGTAACTACAGAAAACAGAGCTACAGGTGAACTCAGAGGTATGTGTATCAACCTTGCTAACTTTAGAGATGAGGAAATTCAGGCCCAGGAAGAATGTGTCTGATACCCCTTCTAAGTTGTCATGTTTTAGGACTGTAATTCACATTCTACTGGCTTATGACTTGGAATTCTTTTTCCAATCCTTCTTCAGCAGAATAACAGATGAAACCCTGTTATATAGTTCTTTCTGCCTTCTTTAAAGAGACTCTCTGAAAATATAATAATGTGTAAAATATCAATATTTAACTCCTGGAGAATATAAGGGTGTAGAGAATTCATTTGCTTCTCCATGTACACGGCAGGTGGATTTTCAGGAAGACATGAGGGGCTTATTCACTGAAAGCCCATGATTGTCAGGCACTGCATTTGGCACTTTCACATACAGATGCAGGAACATGCCCACAGCTTTGTTATGTATCTGATTCCATAGTGACAAGTCCAGTGAGATGCTCTAAAGCAGCCTGATCCCTGGTGCCTTTGAACACATGTGGAGCAGCTCACAAAGAGACCTGAGTGTTGCTCTTTCCTCTAAACTGGCACCTAAACCAAAGGAACCCTAGATTTACAGCAACTATACTCTGTTCCCTAACCCAGCACCTCAGGTCTAGCCTGGGCCTGGATTGTCTGCAGATGAACCTTGCTTCAAGCGATGGTGGCGGCGGAGCAGGAGCCCTGCTGGATCCACATCAGCTAATGGAACTCTAGGTACCTATAATCTCCTAGGCCCAGGGATGGAACCTGAGTCTCCTGCATTGCATGCAGATTCTTTACCATCTGAGTGACCGGGGAAGCCCCAACTATTTAAAGAGAAGTTTATTTTAAAAGGCAACATATCCTCACAACATGCCTATTCTTCAGATAGTAGAACAACTATGGCAAAATACATCAGCAGCTTTTGATTTTAAATATCTCAAGCTGTAGGATTTTCATACGTTTTCTATAGTAGGAAATGTTATAGAAAGTATCAAATAAGGGAAATGTTTGACAATTCATAATCAAAGGACGACTATGCTCCGTGATGCCTGTTCCATTTTCTCATTTGAGCCGTGGGTGCAGATGAAGGGAAAAACAAGCCAGGAGTTCATTTCTGTGACAAAGAAACTTCAGTGCAAGTTTTAATAGGTGTGGGAAGAGAATGAAGAAAATTACATAAGGAGATAGATATGTAAATAAATCATTGGAATAAGCAGTTGTTATGCAGGGAGCAGAAATGAGCAGGCATTTCAAAAACTGAGTAGAATCTAACCAAATAGGACTATTCACTCTGTTTTCCCTAAGCCAAAGACTCAAAAGAGCCCTCTTACAGGGACTGCTGGTAACTGGATCGGTCTGGATCTACCAGGATGGGTAGAGAGGAAAACAATCATTTCAACAGATCACCACGCTTTCAGCCACCATCACACTTTTCCTGAAAACAAAAGCCAACAAACGTTCTCTGTGCTTAGTGCTATCACTAACCTCTGACTCCCTGGTATTCTCCAGGTAGACAAAGGAGGTTCTTTACTTACAGTTTGAGAGAGGAGAGTCCTCTTGGATCTATCAGAAACTGTGGATGAGGCAGCAGCTGCCAAATAGGATGAACTTTCGCAATACCCAGTTTTTATAGACTTCTCACCCAAGTTGGTTTGTTGGTTTTTTTTTTTTTTTCTCTAACTTTTACCCTCTCCTTCCCACCTTGGCCTGGTAGAGAGGTGTTTAACCAATAACTCTGATTGGCTCATAAACAGCCAATCCTTCTAATCATGCTCACACGCCCTCTGTACTCAAGAGTGTTAACACTATAAGGGACATCTGGAGACCTCGTAGTTCTCAATCCGGATTCTCTATTTTACAAATGAGGAGACACAGACAAACGATGAGGAGCAGTCATGCACCGAGTAGATGACTGGACTCTGGGGTCCACCAAGGAAAACTGGGAAGCATGTAGCTCAGCTCCAGCATTTACTACACACATGATCTTGGTCAAGGTTATTTTCACTTCTCTGAGCCTGAATTTCCTCCTCTGTAAAGTGGAATCTGAACTTCACAAGAGCGTTAAGTGAGTCTGTAAAGTGCCTGCATATAGGAGATACTCAAAGATCCTTCCCAGCGCCTCAAACCAAACTAGGCTCCCCGATGCTTTTAATGTCAGAACACAATGTCTCTTTACTTTAGTCTCATTCTCTCTCAACCTTTATATTTTTGTCTTTAAAGTTGGTAAAAACTAGAATAAAACTCTAAGTGATTGATGTAAGCCATCAGCTCCCCTAGTTACAGCAGTGTCTTGAGGACTAGTTCATTCTACAGGGTTTTCTTTTCCTCTGAGCATTAAACCCACATCTAATTCAAGAGAAGGCAAATAAAAATAGGGTATGCTTCCTAAGGCAAATAATGAAATAGGCAAAATTTGTGGGAAAATCTAAAAATAATGCAATGACCACGATCACAGGAAAAGTATAATTCTCAGAAACATTCTCCTTTGAAATAACTCATAACATAGGAGGAAAAAAAACGTCAAAACCAAAGTGCTCTATGGTATACAGTACAATACTATAGTGAGGGAAATATCAATGAAATAAAGGGAAAAGAAGCAGACCATTGGGTTTAGCGTTTAGGCTCAGACAGCTTCTGAAGGTGGAAAGTGTTACACACTGAATGTGAATATTGAGGGAAACTGAAATGTTTAAAACACAAATTTGAGGCTCATTTGTCTAGGGAAGTTTGGCCAAGGCCTGTCCTAAGGATAACCGAGGGTTAAACCACAGAAAGTTCCCATCAGCGCTCCTGACTTCACCGGCCTCCCCAAGGCACACTTCCTGGTGCTCATTCAAACACCTGGTGCTTGACTTGTCAGACCAGGATGACTGATCTGGAGACATATGAAGTTTCATCAAATTTGACTTTTGTCAGAGGAGAAAGGAGGAATAAGAGGTGGATGATGATGAAAGAATAGAGAGTGGGCTTAATAATAGTTGTTGGGCATCAGGGCTGGGGTGGTCAGAACTGTGACTGGAACATTTTACCCACTGAGAAATTTATGGTAGAAATAATTTCCCACAGGCTACTAGGACTAATTATTTTTGTTGTAATAATGACAACAATAACAATAATAATAGCTCTTTTTTGAAGTTTTATGATGCACTTGATTCTTTTGGTGTACGCTTTCTAATCTAGCACCTCTCTGAGGAAAGGTTTATTAGCCCCACTTTCTGGACTAGGAAACTGGCTCAGAGAGATTAGGTAACTTGCCTTAAGTCACAGGAAAGGTACACGGAGTACCTGTCTCACTCCAAGTCAGGGCGAGCTGCTTACGTTTTGGTGACCTCAAACTGCAGAGATTCGCTCTCTCCCTCTCCACCTCCCAGCAGTTTGTAACCTTGGACATTAAATCTGCATTAATCAGGGAACAATGACTTGCGTTTGCAGACCAAGGTGGCCCTGATCTGCTGAGCGTCGCTTCACGTGAACAGCAGACTGGCCAGGCATGTTGGAGGCGTAAGAATTCATCTGCCCCTGAGTGGTGCCGCCTGCTGCTGCTCCATGGCATCAGCATTTGGCCACCTCCACTGTCTGACATGCAACTGAAGCTCAAAGTTTAGGAAAGCCAGAGTGACGCTTACTGGATCTTATAGAACCAGCAACTCCTGAGCAACACAGACTCTTTACAGTTTTTTTTAAGTCTCTTACCTCAGTAAGATATTAAAATTGAGATGTCATGATATGTGAACTTGGAGGCCGTGGAACATTGTGGAATCTCCCAATCTCATTAGTCCTCAGTTTCACCATCTGTAAAATGAGCTGGTAATGCCTCCATCAGAAACTGATTATGAAGATGAATGAAATAGCATACAACTAGGAATTTAGTACAGTTATTTCACTAAATAACTGGATCTGAATGCATAATTCTGATTTAGAGGCCTCTGACTGCAGACTCTTCTCATAGGCAATAATAAGATGGCATCATTCCAGATCATTACTTTCAAAACCTCCAACAACTGCCGAATTTCTTCCACTCTTTGCCCCACTCTGGATACTTCTAGCCTGAATAGGATTTTACATGAGTTAAATGAGTTCATGTATAATATGAGGTCTGGGTCTACAAACTTGCACATGCAAATAAATCTCATGTTTCTCAGGTTATACTCACTGTAGGATTAGTAATGTCACGGAAAAAGAACTTTTGTAAAATGGGGCCAAATCTTCATAATGTAAGGAAGAACCGGGGATGGATCAACATGATTTTTTTTAAATTTGTCTGTGCCAGGTGTCAGTTGCAGCATGAGGAACCTTAAGCTGCGGCACTCGAACTCTTAGGTGCGCCATGTGGGATCCAGTTCCCTGACCAGGGATCAGACCTGGGCCCTTGCACTGGGAGTGCGAAGTCCCAGTCACTGGACCGCCAGGGAAGTCCCTCAACATATTTTAAAACATCTTTCCTAATTTGTAGGACAGACATTTCCTCATGTATAACAATCCGCTTTGGTGGCTGGGATGGTTTCAGGACCCTGAAAGCAGCGGTCACTATTTTGGTCACAGTGACAGGGCAGTGTTTGTTACCTCAGCATAGTTCACAAAATTGTTATTGAGGTTCTGGGTGAATAGAACTTTGATCACTATAGGGACTTTTTGTAGAGGATCCACGTTTGTAGCAAATATAAAATGAATAAGACTGGCCTGTTCTCAAGAAAATTATCGAAGAGGTGGGAGGAGCAGGTTGAGGTCAGAATCCAATCAAACCAAGTAGTAAGAAAATGTATATGAAAGTATCAAGAGATGGTGTAGTGTGGCTGTTACCACAGTGTTCATGAAAGACTCTATAAAATACGCAAATGAAAAGCCTAGACATTCTGGACTTTTACAAGTCAAGTTCCGTATCAATTGATTCAGCCCATCAGACTGTAGAACCTATGTGGGTTGGGGCAGTGACACCTTGCCGCTGTCTTCCCAGCAATCGGCACCATGCCTAAAACACAGTAGGCACACACTCAATGTTTGTGAATAAATGAATTAATAAATATATGAATCCTTTCCTATCAATGTCAGAAAAGTCTAGAGTAACTGTCTTACAATTCCTATCTCTGAGAACTTTGAAATCATTAAGGGGTAGAACATGACCATTACTTTCTTCTAAAACTATATTAGATTCTGAAAGTTCTTCTATCATTGTTTACTGGGATTTCACAGGCAACCAGGCTGCAGCTCCCCTTAAACGGTACACATGAACCACAGCCCCATCTCCCCTTTTTAAAAAGTGTGGTAAAACACACATAATATAAAATATAGCATCTTAACCATTTTTAAGTGTTCAGTAGTGTTCATTAGTGTTCAATACATTCACACTGCTGTGTATCCAATCTATAGAACTCTTCTCATCTTACAAAACTAATAGTTTGTATCCATTAGACAACCATTTTCCACTTCTCCCTCTACAGCCCCTGGAAACTATCTTTCTACCCCCTGGCTCTGAATTTACTCTAGGTATCTTATACAAGTGGAGTGATTTAGTTTTGTGTTTTTGTGACTGGTTTATTCACTTAGTATAATACCCTCAAGCTTCATCCATGTTGTAGCACATGTCAGATTTTCCTTCTTTTTAAAGGCTGTATAGGACTTCCCTGGTGGTTCAGTGGTTGAGAGTCTGTCTGCCAATGCAGAGGATATAGGTTCAATCCCTGCTCCAGTAAGATTCCACATACCACAAGGCAACTAACTCCATGCTCCAAAACTACTGAGCCCACGTGCCACAACTACTGAAGACCTGATGCTCTAGAGTCTGTGCTCTGTGACAAGAGAAGCCACTGCAAAGAGAAGCCACTGCAAAGAGAAGCCCAAAAACTGCAATGAGAGAGTAGCCCCTGCTCTCTGCAATCAGAGAAAGCCCACGCACAGTAATGAAGACTCAACACAGCCAAAAATATTGTTTTTTAATTTTTAAAGGCTGCATAATATCCCAGTGTATGTATACATATTATATAACACACTTATAGATACACATTATAGATATAGACTCAGATAAGTATAGATATCACATTTTGCTGTTCTATTCATTGGTCTCTGGACACTTGAGCTGCTTTCACCTTTTGGCTATTTTGAATAATGCTGCTATTAAAATGGGTGTGCACATATCTAAGATTGTGCTTTCAATTCTTTTATGGTCCCTTTATTAATGTAACAACTTGATTGAAAGAGAATTCACATGCCATACAATTCACCTGTTTAAAGTGTACAATCCAATGATATTTGGTATATTCAGAGTATTACAGGTCAGCTTGTGAAAGACATGTGGTGGGTTTTCAAAAAGGTCAGAATCTGAGGGTATAAACTCAGAGCACCAGAATGAAGCCCAGGTCAAGAGCCATTGGGTGCAGCAGATGTGGGGATGGAAGAGTCAGGGATCATCTTTCATTTTCTCATGGTGAATTTTTTCTGTATCATTATCATGCTTGATGCTGCTGCTGCTGCTGCTAAGTCGCTTCTGACTCTGTGAACTCGGTGCATTTTAGGTAGACTGGAGTACCTGTGTATGTTCATATATCTCAGATGAATAAATTTAAAGCAATCCAAATTCTAGGGTTTAGAATACCACTACCTTGAGACTAGAGAGTAAAATTGAAACTGAAATATGATTTTTTTTAAAAGTTTTCCATTTTCTTGTCTGAAGAAGAGTGTTTGTGCAGTTAGGATGCTGTAGAGGCAAAGTGAGTTGAAAAGAATGGGCTGGAGAATTTCAGAACTGCTGAGCAACCAGTACTTATCTGATAGGAAAATTACTCTGTGGTCAGCAGTGACCACCACTGTTACTTTTCTCCAGTCCCTCACAGTGGGTTGTTTACTGCTTTGTCAGTGTTTTCTCTTGGTCTTTTGCTCAATCATCTCAAAGTCCATTTTTCCTCTCACTATCTAATCAGAATTATCAGTCACTTATGTCATTTATGACCTCCAGCTTAGTATTTCTTTCACTCTCTCTTATCTCTTTAGTAAAACTACCTAGTGATCTAACTGCACCCCTGACTAGCCACGGGACTGAAGGAAATCACGTTCTCCCAGTCTGCCTTCCCTGATGTGGAAAGTGGATCCAGTGATACTCTCCCTGTCTACCAACTTTACCATTTTGTTGCACTATTGTTGAACAATAACATCTAAGTAAGGGCTTGGAATATCATAACCACATCATGAGAAATGCTGGGCTGGAAGAAGCACAAGCTGGAATCAAGATTGCCGGGAGAAATATCAATAACCTCACATATGCAGATGACACCACTCTTATGGCAGAAAGTGAAGAGGAACTAAAAAGCCTCTTGATGAAAGTGAAAGAGGAGAGTGAAGAAGTTGGCTTAAAGCTCAACATTCAGAAAATGAAGATCATGGCATCTGGTCCCATCACTTCATGGGAAATAGATGGGAAAACAGTGGAAACAGTGTCAGACTTTATTTTTCTGGGCTCCAAAATCACTGCAGATGGTGACTGCAGCCATGAAATTAAAAGACGCTTACTCCTTGGAAGGAAAGTTATGACCAACCTAGATAGCATATTGAAAAGCAGGGACATTACTTTGCCAACAAAGGTCCGTCTAGGCAAGGCTATGGTTTTTCCTGTGGTCATGTATGGATGTGAGAGTTGGACTGTGAAGAAAGCTGAGCGCCGAAGAATTGATGCTTTTGAACTGTGGTGTTGGAGAAGACTCTTGAGAGTCCCTTGGACTGCAAGGAGATCCAACCAGTCCATTCTGAAGGAGATCAGCCCTGGGATTTCTTTGGAAGGAATGATGCTAAAGCTGAAACTCCAGTACTTTGGCCACCTCATACGAAGAGCTGACTCATTGGAAAAGACTCTGATTCTGGGAGGGAATGGGGGCAGGAGGAGAAGGGGAGGACAGAGGATGAGATGGCTGGATGGCATCACTGACTCGATGGACATGAGTCTGAGTGAACTCCGGGAGTCTGTGATGGACGGGGAGGCCTGGTGTGCTGCGATTCATGGGGTCGCAGAGAGTCAGACACGACTGAGCGACTGAACTGAACTGAACTGAATAGAATTAGAAAGGGTAAATAAATCATGTTACTTCATGGAAGCAGACATTACACTGCTCTGCAGCATGTACACTCACACACACATAGTGGAGAAACAGAAAACAAGGTTCTGGCCTTAGCTCTACCCTGAATAGATGAATAACATGGCCCAAAAAAGGGCACAGGCATTTGTTGAGCATTTACTTCTTACAGGACCTTTTCTAGGCACTTCAGGTAGAACACTTCATTTAATCCCCACTACATCCATCACCAGGGTAGGCAGCATTTTAGGGGAGACAGTTGATCCTGTCTCTGGCTAACGAGCTATTACACCATTAGTAAAGCATCAGGGAAAGGACTGAGATATAGATCTGTGACTCTAAAGTCATCCTGGGACCTTGAGCCCATGATCTGCACAGTGAAGGAGGGGGTTGCTTCTAGCTCTAATATTCCGAGGTCTTGTCCCCTGAAATCGCATGTGTTTTACGCACACAGTTGTCCTAAAACAAAGGAAATGGTTTTAAACAGCAAGATGAGAAACTTGAATAAGACCATGGAAAGTTTTCTTTGGGGAAGTATTGTTGAAATGGGTTATTTATTGACTAGAGTTTCTCAAAATACTGCTGTGTATGAAAGAAACTGGTTGGTTCTAATCCTTTGTCTCTTATTTCCCTGCTCTTCGGGTTTGTTTTATCCCACCTCAGCATTCTTTTGGAATGAAAAGTGCCAGGCTGACCAGATCCAGCATCACATTTTCCATGAAAGCTGAACAAAAGGCCCAGACACTGAGAGGCAGGCAGCCAACCAGCATATGCAGACGGCAGGCCGGTCAGAGGCTTAGTGGCCACCTCAGTGCCACCTACCCTCTCACAGAAAGGAAGAAGAGGGTCACTGAGCTTCCCAGGTAATAAATCTAGTCACTTAGAAGCTCAACTTTCTGCCTTTCTGAAGGTCCAGTCATATATTTTCTTGGCAAGTCAATATAATTTAGTCATTATGAATTTGAACTCTGAAGTCAGCTGGAACTTGCACTGAATTTCACAGCTTCCTGGCTGTGTTACTTTGGGCAAGTTCTCTAACTTTGCTGAGCCTTGGTTTCCTCAGCAGCGAAAGGATAATAAAACTTAGCCTACAACATTGTTGGAGGATTGGATTGAATAATGAACAAAAGGAGCTAAGTATAATGCCTAACAAAAATCAAGTACTGGATAAATAGCAGATATTGCTGTCAGCATAATCATTCTTTCTCCTCCCCACATTCTCCAAATTCCCTTCTCTCTTTCTATCACTAAAGAGGAGTTGTTCCAAAATGTTTGCTCCCACAGCACTCAATCTCACCATCTCCTGTGCCTTTCATCCTGAATTCTTCCATCTCACTCCCACTCTCACAAGCTTTCTCCATTTACTATGCAGAAAAACTAAGCTGGATGCTGAGTCCATCTCAAAAGTTGCATACCTACACCCAAGAAGAGGTACCCTCTCAGAAAGTGGTGGAGAGCTGAAGATGGAATAACTTTTTTCACCCATTATGCAATGGAAAGAAGAATGACTTATCCATTGGAAAAGATGAAGAGAGGTTGAAACAGGCGAAAGGACACTGAAGAAAATGGCAATATTATGTGTGGAAAGTATAAAGGGGAATGAAGGAGACAAGACAAAGAGAGAAGGCTATGCACCCAGGCTTCCAGACTTAGAAGCAGACTGGGTGGCAGGAAGGGTCCACCCTGCCAGGCAGGCAGCCAAGCTGACTTCATCAGCACTCCTGTGTGCACCATTCACCATACATGACTGGCCTGCCTCGTGGCCACTGCGTGCCTGTCCTCTGTGGCACAGCTGACTCTTAAACATGCTAGAATCCACTGGGCTGCCAGTTGAAGGTGAAAATAACAGACTGGAACATATTGTCTCTGTGGCAGGGAGCCCAGGGAGGTCCTCATCCAATGACTGGCACCCCAGGAGAGGAGGCTGTGTGCCGAATGATCATGACCAGGCAGTGGATGCCCTGGTTTCTTTGTAGGGAGGAATAAGGGGAATATTCACCCTTTTAAAAATCTGTGTCCTGTCCTGGGCCTACCCTCTTCCATCTCTAATTTTATCGCCTCTCCTTCGATCATATGCCAAGTGAGAACAGAGCTCTTTGATCCCAGGAAGGACTGTTAAAGCTGTCACTTAAAAAACTAGGAAGAAAAAAGGCAGTCACTTATCACAAATAATTATATTCTAGAATGCCATGGTTAGAGAAAACACGATTACCTCTTGCTAGTGCTCTTGTTCAAATGTGTGTAGGTAAAGTTGCCATTTTTCCCATGTCCTTTCCTCTCCCCAACCACTAAGGCACTTGTCTCTAGGATCTTTTTTCCCTTATAACTTCTCCCATATCCATCTCAGACCTAAGAGGTTAGCAGTCTATAGTGGTTCTGCAAAAGAGAAGGTCCCTTTAGGATCTAGCAGGAAAGAGAAAGCAAGACCACAAATAGATGTATATAACACAGATCTCAGCTCTGTGCACCTTTTGTGTGTGTGTGTGGTGGTGATGGGGTTGGGGGTGGGGTTTGTACTGCCCAGAATGCAGGACTAGTTCCCCAACCAGGGATTGAACTCATGCCCCTACACTGGAAACACAGAGTTTTAACCATTGGCTGCCAGGGAAGTCCTTCTCTTTGCCTTTTTAGATCCACATATGCTTGGCTCAAACCTCCATTCTACAATCTCCAAAAAGCCCAATGCCTTCCTCCAATTTGAGGAAATTTCCCAAGGGAGCTCTTGGAAATTATTAAGGTCACTCTGGCTCAGAGCTTCTCCTTTCACTGATAGTTCAGCCAAGCACAGGAGTCATTCTTCCAGCCCCAGGGCATCAGTTCTGTCCAAGCCTTGGTGACCCAGATGGGAAATTCCACTCCTTCATTGCTGCTGCTGCTGCTAAGTCAGTTCAGTCGTGTCCGACTCTGTGCAACCCCAGAGACGGCAGCCCACCAGGCTCCCCCGTCCCTGGGATTCTCCAGGCAAGAACACTGGAGTGGGTTGCCATTTCCTTCTCCAATGCATGAAAGTGAAAAAATAAAGTGAAGTCGCTCAGTTGTGTCCGACTCCTAGCGATCCCATGGACCACAGCCTACCAGGCTCCTCTGTCCATGGGATTTTCCAGGCAAGAGTACTGGAGTGGGTTGCCATTGCCTTCTCCAAGAGTCGGACATGACTGAGCTACTCCTTCATTAGACTCCCACAAAAAAGCAAAGACACAAAGTTCACTCTCACAAAGTTCTCTGGTAATGTTAAAAGATAAACTGAGGAGTATTAAAAATATGAGCATTTACTTGAGCAATGCCAACTGATTAGAAGCGCTTTGTAGAAGGAAGCTGGGGAACCGCTTTTATAGAGCACAGGTGGAAGCCAAGGAAGTTGTCCTATGGCCTTCTTGTTGAATTCGTTTAACAGCAGACATCACTAAAGGTTTTGTGGAAATGGGAATTATATGGCGGCCACAGAACAATTTAAAATTGAGCATTAGCCATCCCTCGTTCCAAGAGCCTTCTGAAACACCCACCAGATGTAAGATGCTGCAGTGTCCTTTCCCCCACCTCCCATGCTCCTCCTCACTTCTTCCCTCACAGACTGCCCTTGGAAGTGTGGATTGTTTCTACTCTACCAGGCCCCTCAACTCACCTCGAAACATTCTATCTCCAAACAAATCCACTTGCGCTATCGACGCGCCATCTACTCCGCTCGTGAGGCGAACTCAGGAACCCTGAGACTTCCTCTTACATGGTGCACCTTCCTTACAGGAACCTTCCTTAAAACACCTTCTTTCGTGTTAGGTCACAATTTTGAGTTCCCACTTAAGGCTATTCCAAGGGTGTGTGGGGTGGGGCACGAGACTGGCAAGCCCTTGCTGGCGAGTTCAAAGGAATGTTATCTCTCTGAGAGAAGAACCGAAACAGCGCATGCAGATCAGAGTTGGGTCTGTGCTAAGTCTCCAGCTCTGACACAGAACTTCCGGTGCGTGTCGTGGATGTGGGGACAACGTGGGCGCCGGGTTGAGATGAGAAGCAATCTTTGCGTGGTCCCGTTCTCCCCTCCTCCCCCGCCGCCCTTCTTCCCTGTGGCTGTGGCAGTGAAACAGAATCGGAAAACACCAGGGAAGAATTAACAAAGGACAAGCGTTCCTTTGGATCCGGATGATGTAAACTCATTTTCTTGAGCTAGACGTGACCAGGACAGATGGTGGTTCTGTGAGCTAATCATGCCAGGAAGAAAAGCAAGGGAAGATATGGATGATTCTGAACTTTAAGTTAGTATTTTTTTTTTTTTTTTTTTTTTTTATAGACTTCCACTGCCTTTAAACTGGGTGTAAGAATCTGCCCACACAGGGTTGACCTTCCTCCACATTCCTCCTGTTAAACCCAGGAAGAGCCATATTTTAAGTTAGGTATGTATCAATGGGATTTTTCTCTTGGCCAAGTAGGGAGTCTAGCCAAATTAGAACTACATATCCATTAACATCCAGACTGCACTCCAGGCACCTATTTAAGGGGCTTCCCAGGTGGTGCTAGTGGTAAAGAATCTGCCTGTCAATGCAAAAGAGGTAAGAGTTCTGTCCCTGGGTAAGGAAGATCCCCTGGAGGAGAGTATAGCAACCCATTCTGGGGGGCTACAGTGCATGGGGTTGCAAAGAGTTCAACATGATAAAGCGAGTTAGCATACTTGCATCCATTTAAAATGAACAAAACAGTTTTTGTATTTGCTTCCATACCTGTGGTTCTAGGCTGAGTAAAGATTGGGCTATTTAGGCCCACAGATTCCTCAGCTCTCAGCAGGACCAGTGCCAGAGGCCAGGAGGGGCTGTGTTTCACATTCAAGAAAGACCTCAAATTTCCTTTACATGTTATCTCTACATGAGTTACTCAATAGTTATTTCTTTGTATATGTGTTCAAAACATTAATTTGCTGAATGTATGCATTCAAATTACACCACAGATTTGGTAACTCTAGCTCTGCCATTTCTACATTTTCAATATATTTACTGGAACCTTAAAATTATAGAAATAGCCTGGGTCTCTCTTGGCCACTGACAGCCAATATCCTACACCTATCTTGATTGTTTATATACATAATAAAGGAGTATAAATTTGGACTCAAGTCCCCTAATTATTTATCAAAAGATCACCTGAAAGAAATATTAGGAAGAGATTCTTTGAGGAATATGTAGTCTATCTAGTTTGTCGATATCAGAGGTACATTGCACACCTAGTCCTACACCTTTGCTTCTGGAATTGTTCTGGGTAAATAGCATTAGTGTGCTTTCCACGTAATGCCATGTGACTTGCCTGAGGGCCATCATCAAAAATAGTTCTGTGTAACTCACTCTCTGGTTATCGTCCAATAAAATCTCATCACAGACTGTGTTCATTATGAAGTTCAAACAGAAATTCTTGTCTGATCTGAGACCTAAGAATATTTAGTTCTTCTCCTGAGTAATGAGTTTAATTTTATCTTATAATGTTCTGAAGTTGCTTAACTAGCCAGGTTTCCATTTCTCATGGTCTGTTAGTTCATTCACAGACACATTTTTGATCTACCCATACAAAGTGGCAGACCATTGTGGTTAGTTAAATCTAATTTGTTTACTACTTCTTTTCAGTTTTATCTCTGGGCTTTTGTTTTTGATGTTTGTTTTTTTAATTTTGGTTTTTAATATTTTAGTTCTTAATCCAGGTGTATTTTAGTTTTGCGAATGGCATGAGGCAGGGATGTAAATATATTTTTCCCCAAATAGTAAATTGTGAGCTGTGCATGTTCTTAAATTGCAAATAACAGATTCTACTTGTCTTAACTTGAGTTGCAATAAAAATAGCATAGGTTGAATAGCTTAAATAGCAACAGACATTTTCCTCACAGTTCTGGAGGCTGAGAAATCGAAGATAAAGGTAGATCTGGGCAGATCCAAGGTCTGCAGAGGACCCACTTCCTGGTTTGCAGATGAGTATCTTCTCATTGCATTCTGACATGGCAGACAGCAGAGAGGTGAAACAAGCTCTCTCCTGTCTTTTTATAAAGGCTTTCATCCTATTCATTGAAGGCTCTACCCTTAAGACCTAATCACCTCTCAGGGTCCCCACCTCCTAAGACTATCACATTGAAGGTTAGGATTTCAACATTTAGATTTTGGGTAATTCACAGACCTCTGAGAAAGCCCGAGAACTAGACTTTGTAGGCCACACAGCCTAGAACAAGACAAGCATGGTCAATACATCCAGAAGAAATACCTGACCACACCACAGGATAGTTCTGGCAAAAAACAAAGCCAAAGAAAAAAAAAAAAAGCAAATGAAAAACTTCAAAAATAAAAAAAAGATTCAGTGGGACACTTGCAACTCTGACATGGTGCTCCGAAAGAGCGAACATTTTTGACACCACACTTACCAGACGGGTCTCTCTGAATATGCCCCCTTCTACATCATGGTTCCCTTCTACCTCAGATCAGTGGTGGGAAGAGTAATAGAATCAAAGTCATATGCCTGATTTATGGATTCTCTCGGAAAAGCAGGACTTGCTTATGTTGTGAGACATAATTAGAATGTCAGAAGGGTATTCAAAAGATATCGGGCAGCCATAATGCAGAGTTCCACTACATTAATCAGTTCTCTCAATACTGTCTCTAAAACAATTCAGCATTCTTTTGAAATACTTCCCATAAAACATTGATTAATACATAAATTGTAGATGTATCCACAGCATTAACACACACATAAATATATTATGCTTTCTATTTTTCGATTGATGCATTTTTGTTTATCTTGTACTACTCAACACTGTTTTAATTTTTATAGCTTATGATACATTTAAATATCTAAAAGAATATGTCCCTACAATCTTCAAAGATTTCTTGCCTCTTCTTACCTTTTAATTTTCCAAACAAACTTTAGACTGGTTTCATGAAATCCTCAATTTGGCATCCTGACTGCAATTATGTTAACATTATAAACATATAGGGAAGTAATTGGTGGTTGTTAAAGTTTACCATAAAGAAAAGCAATATACCATTCCATTTACACCTTAATTTTTGTAATTCACTAAAGTTTTGAAGTTTTTTTGATAATTGGACCTTTGCATTTCCTGTTCAGTTTATCCTAGGAATTTTTGTTGTTGTTTCTATCAGTGGAACATTTTTCATTATATTTTAACTTATTAATGGTGTTACAAAATCTATATATTATAGAAAAGTTTTCTTTAGTAACTCACCTCCTTTTTACATCCATAACTAGTTCTAATTGTTTTTCAGTTGATTGTCTTTACTTGAAAAAAATCTAAAATAAGAGAAATTATATTGTGTAGAAATAATTAACAATTGTTATATTCATTTTCAGCTATGACTTACAGAAAAAGGCTAAAATTTTGTGGTAACAGTATGCTTCTTATTATTTTTCATAGTAAAGTTATCAGTGTTTCATTAAGCGTAATATTGCTTTATTAGTTTGAGATATGAGATATTCATTCTTTAGAAAATTATATATCTTAATGTGCATTAAAATGATAAAGAGAGAAAAACAAATATTGTAAATTAACACATATATATGGAATCTAGAAAAACGGTACGGATGAACTTATTTGCAGGGCAAGAATGGAGACGCAGAGAGAGAGAATGGACTTACGGACATAACGGGAGAAGGAGAAGATGGGGCGAATTCAGAGACTAGCACTGACATACTGTACAGTGCTATGTATAAAATAGACAGCTAGTGGGAAGCTGCTGTATAACACAGGGAGCCCAACCTGGCTGCTCTGTGAGGACCCAAAGGGGTGGAGTGGGAGGGAGGGAAGACTCAAGAGGGAGATAAATATATATAGTTATGACTGATTCACCTTGTTGTAGGGCAGAAACTAACACAACATGGTAAAGCAAGTCTCCTCCAAATTAAAAAAAATATATGATAAAGAGCACTGAAGCAGATGCTTTCAGCAACCTCTGGCCACAGGACATCTGCAGGAGGTGCTGCCTGGGATGAATTAGTGACAAAGTTGTCATAGGCAACTTTGCCCGAGTGGGCACGGAGTGCAGGGCTAGGTCTTGTTTTTGTGGTGGTAGAGGCTGTCGCTGGGTCTGGCGGAATGGGGGCGAAGGGGCAATAAAGAGGGGCAAAGCGTGCAGAGATCCGTCATTCCACAGGGAGCACGCTGACCCTGGGCGCGTCCTGGAGCCCGCGCAAAGCTGGCCAAGCGGCCACTAGGCGGCGCAGGAGGTTGCGGTGGCCCAGGCGGCGGCCCAGGATGGGGTGCTGGATTTCAGAGGCGGCTAGCGCCACCACTTGCAGGACTTCAGCAAATGGAGCCACTTGACTATTTGGCCTTGGAATCGAACGCATGTTGCCTTCTCAAGAGCAGAAAATATTTTCTTAATCAAATCTCGGATGTGCAAGAAAAGAGGATGAGTAACGATATAATCCATGTGTCTCCAGGCAGCTTCCTAAAAAGTATAGTTTATGAAAGTGTGTTAGTTGCTCAGTCGTGTCCCACTGGGGTAACCATAATTCTAGGCACCAGCACAGTCAGCTGAATTAACCTTAGAAGTGCAATAAAATGTGTGACAATAGCAGAATATTATAGGTAAAGAACAGAAGCTGGGAGAGATCCTTGGATATAGATATAAAATATATATAGATAAAAATATAGATAGGTACCATCTCACACTTCCAAAATAAACTGAAGATAGGCAGGCACTTTTGAGTAATAGAAGAGTAGGAGTGTGTGGATGTAGTCAATTATCTAATAAGACATTAGCAAAAGAAATGGAAAACCCCTTTTAACAAGTAAGATATAGAAGTGTCTCAGCACCACCCCCACCCCCATCTGATAGAAGGAAATTAAAAATCCTTTCCTAAAATAAGATAACTTCATTTTAGGCTCCAAGTTTTTTCCACACATAATGTTTCAAATACAATATCTGCTGCTGCTGCTGCTAGGTCACTTCAGTCATGTCCGACTCTGTGTGACCCCATAGATGGCAGCCCACCAGGCTCCCCCGTCCCTGGGATTCTCCAGGCAAGAACACTGAAATGGGTTGCCATTTCCTTCTCCAATGCATGAAAGTGAAAAGTGAAAGTGAAGTTGCTCAGTTGTGTCCGACTCTTAGCGACCCCATGGACTGCAGCCTTCCAGGCTCCTGCGTCCATGGGATTTTCCAGGCAAGAGTACTGGAGTAGGGTGCCATTGCCTTCTCCGAATACAATATCTAACACACCTTAAAAGATAAGCAGACAAGTGAACTGAAAATATTTAATTAAATAATGGAAATAATTTATATTAAAGATTTTCAGAGGCAACTGAAGTAGCACATTTTTTACCTGAAGTACTTATATTAGAATAGCAGAAAGACTGAGCTAAAGTTAAAAAAAAGAAGAAACCAGAATAAATCTAAAGAAAGGCTATGAGTAGAAACAAATAAAACGAATGACTTCCCTGATAGCTCAGACAGTAAAGAATCTGCCTGCAATGCAGGCAATCCCTGGGTCAGGAAGATCCCCTGGAGAGGGGAATGGCAACCCACTCCAGTATTCTTGCCTGGAGAAGTCCATGGACTGAGGAGCCTGGTGGGCTACAGTCCATGGCATCCCAAAGAGTTGGATACAACTGAGTGACTAACACAGAAACAAATGAAACAAGATAAGTTTATTCTTTCAAAAGGCAAATGGCAGACCTTCTGCCAAGGTGATTTATTTTGCCTTCTCCTTGTCTTCATCAAAGTTAAGAATTTTCTAAAGGGTATGAAAAAGACAACAAGGATATCAAGAAACTTCTGGCCCACATATTTGAAAACCTAACTAAAATGGACAATTACTGGAATGATAACAAAATTGACTCAAGAAGAAATAGACCAACACAATTCTGTAAAGCAATTATTCTTCAATTAAAAATAAATAAATTTAAAATAAAGAAGAAATAGAAAAACCATTAAAGAAGTAGAAACTGAAGTTGCTCTTAGCACATGGAAAAAATTCAAGGGCCACAGTTTTATTGATTTGTTTTAACCATGGAACAAATGCTTCTGATTTTACTCAATACTATTCCAAACTGCAGAAGAAGTAGACACTTCCAACTTATTTATGAGACTCACAAGAGCCTGAAAGTAAAACCTAAAAAGATAGTATGAAAAATTACAGTTAGTCTCTTTAGTAAGCGTATGGTGGTGTGGTGTGGGTGCGTGCTCAGTTGTGTTCAATTTTTGCGACCCCATGGACTGTGGCCCACTAGGCCCCTCTTTCCATAGAATTTCCCAAGCAAGAATACTGGAGTGCATTGCCATTTCCTACGCCAGGGAATCTTGCCCACCCAGGGATTAAACGGATGTCTGTTAAGTCTCCTGCATTGGCAGGCATGTTCTTTACCACTAGCACCACCTGGGAAGCCCTTAGTGAAAACATAGATGGAAAAATTCTAAAGAATATCTTAATCAGTTGAATACAGTAACTTATAAAAGTGACTATGACATGGATTTAATACAGAGGTGCAAACGTATTTTATCATAAGAAGATACAGTGATATAAGTAATCACATCATCAGATTACAGGGGGGAAGTAATCATCTCATGGTGAAAAGCTGTTAGAAAACACTGATTTTAATCAATAGAAGGAACTGTCTTTAATCTGATAAAAGTATCCATGGAAAACCTGTATCCTAGTTAATGGTGAAATATTAGAAGCATTTTGTTTAGGATAAGGAATAAAGCGAGGGTATCCAGTATTACCACATTTGTTCAACATTGCCCTAGCCAATGAAATAAATGGTTTAAGACAAGAAAGAGGATAAAAAATATAAAGTTTAGAAATGAAGAAACAAAATTGTTCATTATTTGTAGGTGATAAGGTTATCTACCTGATGGAATAATTATTAGAATTAAACATAGGTTAGAAAGGTGTGTGTGTGTACTGAGTCACACAGTTGTGCCTGAATCTTCGTGGCCCCATGGACTGTAACATGCCAGGCTCTTCTGCCCATGGAATTCTCCAGGCAAGGATACTGGAGTGGATTGCTATGCCCTCCTCCAGGGGATCTTCCTAACCCAGGGATCATAGCTGTGTCTCTTGCATTTCCTGGATTTGCAGGCAGATTTGTTACCACTGGTGCCACCTGGGAAGCCCTTAGGTACAAAATCAGTACACAAAGATCAACTATCTTTTCAAATACATCACAAACAGGAAATATATCTTTCAAAAAATAATTTTGGAAAGCATGAAACAATATAAAATGGAAATAAACCTAACAAATAGGTAAGATCTCTATGGGAAAGTTAGAAAACTTTATAAATTAAAATGTTAAAACTTAAATATAATCCAAAATTTAGTTTCTTAGCTACTCTAATCTCATCTTAAGTGCTTAATAACCACATGTGACTAGTAGCTACAATATTGGGCCTTATGGTTATAAAAAACTACGCAAGTTTAGCAAGTTTTAGTAGTTTGTTGCAGAGAGAAGTATGATGTAGTGCTCAATATGACTTTCAAGCCTAAAAATATATATATAATTATATTTAGTTAGAATTCTGTGAGGAAAAAGGACAATAAACATGTTCTGAATAATTACATGTATTTTTCTTTAAAGAATGATGTGTATGTGCATGAGTGCTTAGTCATGTCCAACTCTTTGCAACTCCTAAAGGCTGTATCCTGCCAGGCACCTCTGTCATAGAATTATCTAGGCAAGAATTATCTGGAAGGGTTTGCCATTTCTTCCTCCAGGAGATCTTCCACACTCATGGATAGAACCCCTGTCTCTTGTGTTGCCTGCATTGGCAGGCAGATTCTTTACCACTGAGCCACCTGGAAAGCTTTAAAGAATGATGATGAATATTTAATCACTATAGTATTTTAGAACCCTTTGTATGTATTTAAAACAGTGACCAATATTAAAGCATTGGATATTATATCCTTTGGAACTCTTTAAATTGTATGTTAATATAAAGTGCTAGAGTGTACATAGTTCCTGAAAATAATTTGTGGAAACACACAGACACAGTTTGAAGACAACTATCTTAAGAGTAACTATGAATTTTTCTTCAATGGAGATATATATATATATATATAATCTTTCACAAAATAAAAGCAAATATTAAATTATTATCAAAGTCTGATGTTTTTTAAAAAATGATTTATTACTGTTGGTATAGTGTAGATTTAAAAATCATTAATTACTTTTGTATCTTGTGTATCCCTGGATTGCTCCAGGGTCCTAGCAAGGTCACAAAACCAAAAGCTATTAAAAATAATTCAGATTTATTCATGTTTCTCAAGGGACATTAACGAAGATCAGGCTTATAGCTACAGCAACACTTCTTTAAATATCCTTTTGTTTTTATCTTATACCCATGAGCTTTAGAGTTACTGTCACAAACTCTCCATCTTCACTCTCCTCCAAAGCTCTCCCACACACCTCTCGAGACAGAAACTTCTCTGCCCGCTTCCCTTGCGTGTGTGCGCTCAGCTGTTCAGCTGTGTCCAGCTCGTTGCAACTCCATGGACTGTAACTTGCCAGGCTCTTCTGTCCATGGAATATTCTTTGTGCCCCTCCTCATTTCTTCCCCACAGGAAACAGAAGTCAAAACTTCTGTTCTTGATCACCAGCTACAGGACTCTAGAAAATGGCTAGAGGACATAGGGGCTTTTTGCCTCTGCTGCTGCTGCTGCTGCTAAGTCGCTTCAGTCGTGTCCGACTCTGTGCAACCCCAGAGACGGCAGCCCACCAGGCTTCCCCGCCCCTGGGATTCTCCAGGCAAGAACACTGGAGTGGGTTGCCATTTCCTTCTCCAATGCATGAAAGTGAAAAGTGAAAGTGAAGTCGCTCAGTCGAGTACGACTCTTAGCGACCCCATGGACTGCAGCCTACCAGGCTCCTCCGTCCATGGGATTTTCCAGGCAAGAGTACTGGAGTGGGGTGCCATTGCCTTTTGCCTGTTTCTCAGTAATTCTTTACAGAATAGAGTGCTCTGAAAAATGTGGTTGTTTTCACATTCTGGCTGGTTTTCTCGAAAAATCCTCTTGGAGAGTTCTTTAAGAATAAATGTTCAACTTTATTATTGGACTGAAATTTTCTTGGTTATGCTGTAGAATCATCAAATACAATGATGTAATATATTGCCTGTAGGAAGGGCACTCACACTTAGTATGAGACTGGGGGAGGGTGTTGCCTATATATGTCATGTTATTATTATATGTCTTCATAAGCGAATAAACTTGCCTTCTTGATGTATGTATTTATCTTATGATTCTGGCTAAAATGTCTCATTCTGAGAGACAAATCTGTCCTGAGTCTGTAAACAAAATCCAGTTTCTGATCCTGAGGGGCTGTGGTTCAAATATATGCTGGGAGAAATTTACTCTGTGAGGTCTGTAGTCTTGTTTCCTTAATCCCTGTGACAAACCCAGACATATCCATCTAGCTGAAAAAGTGCTTCTAAATAGTATTATCTGTGCGACGCCATGGACTGTAGCCTACCAGGCTCCTCTGTCCATGGGATTTTCCAGGCAATAGTACTGAAGTGGATTGCCATTTCCTTCTCCAGGGGATCTTCCCAACGCAGGGATCGAACCAGGGTCTCCCGCATTATAGACAGACGCTTTACCGTCTGAGCCACCAGGGAAGTCCAGTATTATCTGGAGATTTGTGCATTTTGCTTTTCTCATGTACCATTGCATCTTGAGCATTTTCCTATAGCATTGAATATTCTTTGAGAACACAATTTTAATGGGTGTTTAATTTTCCAGAATATAGATATGTCTTTATTTATTTAACCAATTTTTCTGCTTTGGAAATATGGGTTGTTTCTAATTTATTTGCCATAATTATGAAAAGAGATGCAGTGAATATCCTTATACTTAAAAGTTTTTTAATACATTTCTTTTATTTCCTTAAGATAAATTCCTAGGACTGGAAATACTAGAATCAAACTGGATGAATACTGTGGTCAACTTCACATTGTTTCCAATACCCATTTTCCCTTTCTTCTAAAATAACAGAGTATTAGCAGAGTAAAAGGCTGCTTGGCTAAAGATATTTCCCAGTCAGCCTCATAGCTAGACGTGGCTGTATGACTAAGTTCTGGCTGATGGGATTTGAGTTTAGTGATGAAGGCCCATAAAAGAATTGTGCTTCCAGGACTTTCCTGGTGGTCCAGTGGCTAAGATTCCGCATGCCCAATGCAGGGGGCTCAAGTCTGATACCTGGTTAGGGAACTAGATCCCACATACTGCAGTTAAGTTTTCCCATGCTGCAATTAAAGATCCTGTATGCCTCAATTAAGACCTAGTCCAGCCAAATAAATAAATAAATGTTAAGAAAGAAAGAAAGAATTGTGCTTCACTTTCCTGGTCTTTCTCCAGCTCTTCATGGGCTGGAAGATGAAAGACACTGAAGCAGCCAAATTGAACCCACAAGTGGAAGTCATGTGTTGAAGACAGCAGAAGGGCCGGCTACAACAATTTGTGGGGCCCAATGCAAAATGAAACTTCAAGCCTTCTTGTTAAAAAAAAAAAAAGGTGGGGGGATTGCCATTCAATATAGTAAAATTTATAGTTTTCTCGTCTTTCCATGCTGTTTCTTCCGGCATTTGTTTTGCTATTTAGTTTTCTGCTAAGTAAACTTAAAACTTAGATCATTAACATGAATTTTACCATTCATTATATTGTGCAATGTCCATTTATAAATGCAAATATAAGAACATTTAACTCATGTGCAGAATCACCAAAATAATATGATTTGTATTTTGTAATTCATTCAAGCATATATATCTCATTCTTATCAGAAGAGTATAAATGCTGCACAAAACTGATTTAAATGTTTTTGTTTCACTTCTTCATACATATTCTATCAACACTCTATCCTCAGGTTATTGATGAGTAAGGAAAGACTGAAAGAAAAAAAACTTTACCTTTCTTTCTATGCTATCATTTTCAAGGTAAGTGACTTGTTAATACATGGAAGTAACTCAAGTAAGGAAAGATTCCTTGTTGTTTGTGTTTCTTAGAGTATTATTATCTTCTTTCTGGATTAGTAGTAAGTTCTAGTTTAAATGGAGAGCATGTCCTCCCAGGACTCCCAGGACTGCCAGTCCCCTTCCACACTTCTTTTCTTAGTCATCAACATAACATACTTGTACTCACTTTGAGTTTCTCTGAACTTCCATGCACTGCGGGTCCACTGGAATTCTGGGTTCATGGAGCACTGCCAACATGACATGCAAATGGAGCGCAGGAATGGCAGACACGGATTGTGTATTCCTCTGCTCACTTGCATGTTCCATTGTTGCACTGGACTTTACTTTTAAAACACAGGTTCAAAGATAAAATTAGTAAGACTTACAAGATGGTAACAGCAGCCCATTAAACCAAGCTCTGGGCCCTTCTGAGCATGGGGCTCTGTGGAACTGCACAGATCCAATAGTCAGACCTGGATGGCCTACCTGCTGGATGTTGAGACTGAAACACACTTCTACCCAGTTTAAGCTGTTGCATTTGGGGGTCTCTTTGTTTCACTTTGTACCCTGACTCATGCAAACACTTTTAGTTCTCAAAAATATCCCTTCCTACAATCTGGGGATTATGTGCTATAATGAGTACTCTAAGTCATACTTTTAATATTTTTGAAACTGGAGTGAATCATATTATAAGTGTACTTTTAATATATTTATTTTACTTTTTCCCCCTAAAAAAGCCATTAAAAGCTAGAGATTTAATGTTTTATAATTGAGGACATCTTCAAATCAAAGAGAGAGTATATTCATGTAATTCATTAATAGAACTTTAGATTCATAAAACATTTTAGCATTAAAGATCAGATGATCCAGAAGATTCTAAAGACTTAAAAAAAAATTTTTTTCCCCTTAAACCAGTCATTTTTTGAAATAAGTCTTTAGAAAGACTATATATAGTTGTTGTTCAGTTGCTAATTTGTGTCTGACCCTTTGGAACCCCCTGGACTTCATCACACCATGCTCCCCTGTCCTTCATTCTCTCCTGGAGTTTGCTCAAATCCATGTCCACTGAAACTGTATATAGACAGATAAAAGTGCAGTGGGATGATAGGCAACCCAGAACATCCACCCCTCCTCTCTGCTGACCTACAGTAAAAGGAACCGTTAGAGAGCAGTCTGAAACGTAATGGAAAGACACCAAGCCAATTCTTTCATCTTTGGCTGGTGCAAAGCACTAAGCAAATCTTTTAAAAATAACGACTTTATTGAGATATAATTGGCTTATAATAAACTTCACATTTGTAAAGTATAACAGTTGATGTCTTGACATGTGGTTACACCCATATGTTTTCACACATGAAAACATCACTGCAATCAAGATATTGAACGTATATTTACATTACCTCTGAAAGTTTATTTTTTAAATTTTATAAGCCCCACCCCATCTCCAGGCAAAACTTATTTGCTTCCTGTCACTATAGAGATTAGTTTGCATTTTCTAAAGTTTTACATAAATGGCATCATTCAGTATGTACCAATTTTTTTTTTTTGGCCTAGCTTCTTTCATTCAGCATAATTATTTTCAAATTCATCCATATCCATCCTTTTCATTGCTGAGTAGTATTCCATGTGCTGCTGATGGACATCTGAGTGGTTTCCATTTTTAACCACTGCAAAATAAAGCTCTATAAATATTCATGTATAGGTCTTAAAGTAAATGTATGTTTTCACTTTTCTTGGAATACCTAGGAGTGGAATGGCTAGATCTGATCAAATAGTATGTATATGTAACTTTTCAAGAAACTTCCCACTTGTTCTTCAAAATGACTGTAGCATTTTATATTGCCAACATGAGTGTATGAGAGTCTAGTTGCTCTGTGTCCTCACCAACACTTGATGTAGTCATTAAAAAATTTTTTTAGCTATTCTATTGGGTGTATGACAGTATCTCATTGTAGTTTTAATTTGTATTTATCCAGTGACTAATAATGTTGGGCATCTTTGTTGTGTTTGCCATCTTCTGTGGTGGGAGTATCTGTGTCACTGCTTATAAATCTTTCAATGGTTTCAGTTTTTTTTTCCTTGTAAACTTTACATTCAGTATAAAGTTTCTGCCATAATGAGAATGCTTTGAGGCAGTTTACACTCTTTGTCTATTCTAAAATTTTGTTGATAAAACTGTTAGATAAACAGTACTATTAGTTAGAAACAAAGAAGATCTGTGTTAACAGAGAGCTTTCCAAATAGGCTGATATTTATGGCATCCACAGAGATGATTTACACTTATTCAAGCTGGTAGAAGTGAAAGTGAGTAGGGAAATGATGGCATAGAATTGGGAGACAGTGGGAAAGGCTGAGAAGAATCAGCTAGGCAGGGCAAGATTGGTTTTGCTCCATCCAAAGTCTCTACTCCCACATATGCCCCAAACTATTTATATCATGGTCAACTCTTTGCAGTCCTTCCCCCTGCCTCCCAAATGTTTTTTTTTTTCCCCATCATTATGGATGAACCTTTGTTCCTTTATAGCAAATATGTTATAATGGGAAGCCTAGTTCAGCAGAGGAAACTAGCTACAGGCTATCCTTTGTGGTAAGGCTGCCAAGAATTCTCAACTGTGGGACACTTGATCAGAAACCCATGTGTAAGCAAAAGAAAGTTTATCCATATGCCAGTGTTAACATCTAGCAAGTTTTGTATTTTTAAAAAAGTGACTTCATACAAAAGCACAGTAATAAGCCCAGAGTTTGACCTTGTCTCTCTAGCAAGCAGGTAGGGTGAGAACACTGACCTAGACTACAGTTCTGAAGATAGTTTGTAACGGAGTGTAATGGGTGTGACTAGGGGTAAAGGATTGAACGGCCTGGGCAGAGGCAGAAGTGAAGATAACAATCACGGTGAACAGGAGAGAAGAGCTAGTCATGTAAGAGAGGAAGAGGAGATAGACAACTTTCAGCCAACAGTCCTCCTGTTTCCACCTTGGCCTGTAGGAGAGAGGGCAGTTTTGGTGCTCCCATACTCTCTGTATATCCTTCTGACTAGCTTCTTTCTGAGGGAGGAGGAATTCCACAAATACTCAAAGCACAGGGCAATTACCAAACCACATTTAATAAGAGGATGGAGTTTCTAAGCTGGTGTTCTCTCGTCTGCAATTACAGTCCCCTATTTCAGTACATTGGGCAGGGTCTGCCCATTCTCTCTTCTACACATGGGATCTGCATCAATTGCCCCTGGTCTGTTCCAGACCTTTCCACCAACTCTGAGTGATGGAAATGATGGAAGCTTGTTTAGGATTCTAGGCCTAAACAGCATAACCTGATTTGGCTTGACAAAGATCTCTGTACTGGGAGACAGTTGGGTGCCTATCAGGTCATAAAGGTTATTTTGGGACTTTCCTGGTGGTCCAGTGGTTAAGACTCTGCACTTCCACTGCAGGGGAGTGCAGGCTCAATCCCTGGTCGGGAACTAAGGTCCCACATGCCATGCAGCATGGCCAAAAAATGTTACTTTATTTTCCATTTGGTGATTGTTCTCATGGGCATATTCCTCAATTAGGAATCCCTGAAGAGGTTTGAATGGTAGGGTTTCAGCCCCTAAACTGTAGCTGACATTTCTATAATTAATCCTCAAGAAAGTCCCCACCCAAGTGGGGCCCAAGAAAAGCACGATAGTACCTGAGACAAAAGGACTACAATGAGGGTCAAGGTGACAGGATAAATAAAGTGGAAAGAGACATGTATATATATATAACCAAATCATTTTGCTGTATACCTGAAACTAACACAACATTGTTAATCAACTATACACCAATACAAAATAAAATAAAAAATAATTTAAAAGTAGAGGGGAAAGAAAAGAAAATGGAAACAGGCTCCTTTGAGCTTCATTTGTGGGTAGAGAAGAAATCATCATTCAGCTATCCACTTACCTACCCATCCATCCATCCATCCACTCATCAACACATTTCTGAGTTCTAGGCACCAAGCTGGGACATTACGATATGGCAGCAAACAAGTTGAATACTGTCTGAGGGAGGATTAGGGAAAAAGGTGGGAGAATGTATGTGAATTTGTCATAAAAGAAAAAAAAGTTAGAATGAGAGATCTCACAGCATTGCCCCCACAATCTTGGACTTGTTGAAGCTTCTGTAGAAAGAGAAATTAGAGCTAAACAGTGGAGCTGATACTCATGAGCTAATTTTGGAGACTCTGGGCATAAGAAGTACAGATTTGAGGATCAGGTGACAAAACAGCATAGAACTGGAGAAGGGTCATTGTTTCCATGTTTTCCAAGAATCCAGCACTGACCTGTAAAGCAGATATTCCCAACATTCACCAAAATCTGTTCTCTTCCCTTTTATATATTGATATAGAAGACTTCTCTGCACTTTTTGGACCTCTTGCAGTTGAGTGGCTCAGGCCATATGCAGTCTACAGCAGAGAACACCTGGTGAGTACCATTCAGTCCTTTATCTGGTGAGTGTCTCTGTAAGCCTGCTTGGTTGATCAGAGAGGTTTCCTGCTCCTAATGGAGCAGCTACAGGACTGTGAAGTCCTCAGTCTAAATTGCTAGGTTTCTATAAGCGAAATAGTTCCCCTAAAGGGTGCCCAGATCTTTATTAGATTTTGTGGTATTGAGAAATAAAACCCTTGTCATAGCAAGCCACTGACTGAGACATTGGCTTTTGTCCTTGCTATGCCAGTTTAGCCTCGCCTCGAAAACTGAGAGTTTGCTGAACACTAAGAAATAGTAACCTTAGCACAGGTACTGATGTTCCCAAAATGGTTATCATGAGCAGGGACAAGAGAGATGCCCTTTAGAGTTACTTTGTGGAGCCAGAATAGGAGAGGAAAGACCAGACAGATGATCTGTGATGACTGTGGTTAGCAAACTGCTTTGAGAACACATAGCTGTAAGCTTTCTCCTTGGAGATTCTCAGAAATATTTGAGTGAGATTTTTGAGGGGTAGGGAAGAGTGTGTCAACAAAGGAAAATATGCATTATTTGATATTAAATGACTACATTAGTGTCCCCAGGTGAGACCTGGTGTCTCTAGGTATTAATTGACTGAATTGTGGGATATCTTGTGTTGGAGAGGGTTTGCAATTCCAGTTCTAGCTGGCAGAGCTGACTGCATTCTTCTCTTCGTCCTTCTTCCTTGAAGAGTAAACTCCCAAACATTGTTCACGTCACTAGAAACTTTGGGATCTTCCTAGGATTCATGTTGGACTTACCTCCAAACTTCCAAGGATAATGAACTCTCTTGGTAAGCATAATGTGATTTCAATTTCATTGTTTTCTCTTGAAACTGAGTACAAACAGGAAAATATTTCTAATGCAGATGTATAAAGGTTTGCACACCAAAGAAAGTTTCAGAAATTTATAACATGGTCTGTATTGTGCATTAAAATTCATGAGACCACTTTACAAAATTGTGAATCTTGAAAAAAATTCAAAACTCTTCATGTGCCCTAAATCAATAATTTCAGGACAGTTCAACAACAGATTGAAAGCATAGTTTTCAGTAGTCAATGGCTAATCCCCATATCCAATTTGAGTTTAACTATCTATACTTCTTTGAAAGTAGCAACAACAATCTTATTGTTTCCATGATGTTTCATGCACAGTTGCTCAGGAAGAAAATGCAATCTTATGGGCCTCTAGGAATTGGAGAAGCTTCTCCAAGCCTGTAATGCCTTTAACTAATTAATCCTATAATTAATCCTGTAGCACTATATTTTTGAAAGGTTCCTATGACCTAACCATATGATTATACAGTTAAACAAATCTAATCTAAATAAATCTACATGTTGCTTTGATTTCTAAATACCATATAAAGTGGCACGATCAGGAAGAATACTAAACACTTTGATCACTTCCCCCCAGGGTCACTGTTCACATTTTGTCCATGAGCTATCCATATAGATCTACTTCCTTGCTGTCAAAGATCTCTTCTTGTTTGGATGGTGAGTAGAGCCCTTCAGGTCAGGAAAGACAGGGCCTCACACAAGCCACAAGGGGATAAATTGTGGTTGGGCTTTTCCAATTTATTTCCCTTTGCCTCTGATTGGTCTAGGAATGTGCCTATGGCCCATACTGGCAGATGAAACAAAAGGAGAGGTCAGTTGGGAGACTTCCTGTAATTGTTCTTCCCAGGGGGAAAAAAAAAAAAAACACCCACAGAAATTCACATGAAGAAAGCATTTTACCTCAGCCTTTCCTTTCTGCTTTGAATGTGGACTTGATCTTAGAAGCTGCAATAGACATAAAGTGGCAAAAGGTGGCAGAACAAGAGAGAGGAGAGTCTGGGTCCTTAATGACATCATCGCACTGCTGACTGACTTCTTAGGTGAGAAAATTTAACATCTCTATTGCTTAAGGAAGGCCCTGGGAGACTGGATTCTGTTATTTGCTGCTGAATGCATCCTAATGCTACAACCATCCCAAGCTGAAACTAACCTGCAAAATTCACAACACAATTTCCAGACCTAAGTTAAAGAAAGTGAAAGTGAAGTGGCTCAGCCTGGTTGGCTTTGTGACCCCCATTGACTGTAGCCTGCCTGATTCTTCCACCTATGGGATTTTCCAGGCAAGAATATTGGAGTGGGTTGCCATTTCCTTCTCCAGGGGATCTTCCTGACCCAAGGATCGAAGCTGGGTCTCCCAACAAGCATCCCAAACATCTTTTTCAGAGAAGTAGAGTGATAATAGCATTTTCCAGTTCATTTGAGCTGTCTGATCTTTGGCAAATAAAATCAGAATTTTCATTTGCAAACCAAACTTATTGTCAAGTGACTAGAAATTACTAGTGAATGCTTTCTAACTAGGAATTACATTTGCTGAAAACTCAGGTCGTTCTCTTATTGTTTTATCCTGCTTTGTTTATTCATATGGGGGAATCCTTGGAGGTAAGGATTAGAGTTGCTGAAGAGTTATGAACCATGACTGTGAGTTAACAAATATCCCATTGTTTGTGGAAGAGCACTTTGATCAGCTTGGCCAGATTGACAACTTTGGCCAATATTGTTTCAATGTGAATCGACAGAAATTAATTTTAAAAGGAATGAGTGTCTCCAGGCTTCAGATCTACATGAAACTGATGAGGACAAGCAGAAGAAATGTTTGGCCCTCAGTTAAATATTCTTCATAGTTTAAAGAAGGGTGCTTACTCTCTTGTGGTGGGTGAGGAAGTCACCCACCTCATAGGGCAGAAAGCTCTAGGAGACTGGATCTAACGTGCAGTTAGCTGTGGAGAATATAAGCATTGGAAAGAACAGACTTCGCAAAAGAGACCCAAAGGCTACAAGCCTTGGCAAGTCAATGTTGGTTTTCACCTTGAAAGACTGAGGACAATTGTGACCCTCACAGTCCTCTTTATGTGAGGATCAACAAGCTTTGGTCACCAAGATGAGAGAGTAAAACATTTGGGGTGAGGTTGTAAGGTTTTCTTTCTCTTTTTTTGGCTGCATGACATGGGAATCTTAGTTCCTGACCAGTGATGGAACTCATGCCCACTGCAGTGAAAGTGCAGAGTGCTGGGGAAGTCCCTGGAATGAAAGGTTTCCTTGATTCTTTTTTGAGGTAAGGGCAAGTTGCTGCCAAGAAGGTGTGTCACCTCTGGGCAAGCAAAGTTCTTTCTTTGGAAGTCGATTTTATTCAGTTTCAGAAAAAAGACCTCACATGAATTTGGATTAGAAAATAAGATATCAAGAGGCTTGTTTTCCTAGAAATGCAAGAAAAAGAAATAACCCTTCAAGGATAATTTTCTGAATCTTCCTCTTACATCAAAAGCTACATATCTTATCCCCACAGCACTTTCTCCAAGAGTCAACTCACCCTCCTTAAATTCTTTTTAGCTGGGACAAGCCAATTCCCTTCACCTACACCTCTCATTTTTTTCTGTAAATAAATGTTTATGTAAAACATTTCCTTTGTTAGTTGGAGACTTCTTCAGTGGACCATGTTGTGCTCAGCAAAAGTGGTTGCAGAAGAGCTGAGGAAGTTGGAGTAACTTAGACCCCTGGCATTTGGGGGTGATTTATAGACAGTATCCTATAACCCCACCATCCCAGACTCACCTTACTATACAAGTTTCTCCCTTGGATGCCAAGGTCCTGAAAAGAAGAAAGCTGTCTTACTCACTCATCGTTGGGTCTCTAGCACTAGGCATAGTCCCTATCACCCTGTAGGCACTCAATAAATGCAAATTAATATGTGAGACATGACACTTGGTGTCTTTTAAAAAACAAAATTACTTGTCTTAAAGGGCTTCTGAGATGCCATTCAGAATTTAATGTGTTTACCTTAGTGTGAGGACTAATGTTTAAGTGTGACAATAAGGGGTTTATTTGGCTGAAACAGTTCTTTTCTTCCATTGGCTGGTGTTAACTCGTATCTGGAATCAAAATTGCCTGGAGAAATAGCAATAACCTCAGACATGCAGATGACACCACCCTTATGGAAGAAAGTGAAGAAGAACTAAAGAGCCTCTGGATGAAAGTGAAAAAGAAGAGTGAAAAAGTTGGCTTAAAACTCGACATTCACAAAACTAAGATCATGGCATCCAGTTCCATCACTTCACAGCAAATAGACGGGGAAACAATGGAAACGGTGAGAGACTATTTTTTTGGGCTCCAAAATCACTGCAGATGGTGACTGCAGCCATGAAATTAAAAGACGCTTGTTCCTTGGAAAAAAAGTTATGACCAACCTAGACAGCATATTAAAAAGCAGAGACATTACTTTACCAACAAAGGTCTGTCTAGTCAAAGCTATGGTTTTTCCAGTAGTCAGGTATGGATGTGAGAGTTGGACTGTAAAGAAAGCTGAGTGTAGAAGAATTGATGCTTTTGAACTGTGGTGATGGAGAAGACTCTTGAGAGTCCCTTGGACTGCAAGAAGATCCAACCAGTCCATCCTAAAGGAGACCAGTCCTGAATATTCATTGGAAGGACTGATGCTGAAGCTGAAACTCCAATATTTCGGCCATTCGATGAGAAGAACCAACTCAATGGAAAAGACACTGATGCTGGGAATGATTGAAGGCAAAAGAAGGAGATGACAGAGGATGAGATGGTTGGATGGTATCACTGACGTGATGGACATGAGTTTGAGTAGGCTCTGGGAGTTGATGATGGACAGGGAAGCCTGGCATGCTGCAGTCCATGGGGTTGTAAAGAGTTGGACACGACTGAGTGACTGAATTGAACTGAACAGGCATCTGGAAAAAAAAAAACAAAACATGATTCTAACCTCTTCAAAGCCTTTTCTCTTTCAGATTCAAGACTGTGTTTCTGCAGATTGGGGCATTTATGCTAATAGTTCAGCTAGACTGAAAAAGAAAAAAATCTTGAGTCAACTGAATACTGCTAATATGAGTTAGGCATTTATTAAGTTGGGGATAAACAGCTAAATTTAGATTTACTTATGATTAATTTGTTTGGCATAGCTCCTTATATAATAATACATGAACTACAATTTTGAATGTGAAGATACATACCATTGTTTAGTATCTTTTAAAATATGGTTGCTCTTTCCTTTTCTTGTTCAAAAGAGGGAGAGCATTCCATGTGTACATTACAGGAAGAAGATGTAATCCTACCGCTCCTTTATCACAAACCTCTCTGGAGGGGGAGCTAGACAGAAGCCAAGCTGCTTTTGCTGGTTATGGCTTCTGGTTGTGTATGTATTGCGGCTGGACAGGGGTTTTGGTAAAGGACAAGAATAACCGTCCAAACATGTTGCTAGAAAGAAATCTACACACACTTGTTGACTTCTGTTTCAGGTCTCCCAGTCACAACAATGCCAGGGTTTACATTTTTTTCTAGATAAAAGAAAATAGGGGTTAGACAAAATTCTTTGTCTAACATGTTGCCAGTGCACGAATTTTGCAGAGGACTCAACTTGTTCAGATTTAAACAAAGCTACACTAACAAAACATAAAAAACACCCAAGTTGTGTACCAGAAAAAATGATCCTTAAAGTTTCCTGCTTCTCCCATCCAGCCTCTAGGGAAAGTTTGCCTCTCTATTCTTGGCTTGTGTTAAGTCATATAATGCTTTGCCAAAGCCCACCCCTAAAGTGCAGAGCTACATGGTATGACTTAAACCATCTCGCCACTTACTGAAAGAACTTGAGAAGAGTTCACTGGCACTGGTGGTGATCTTTCCTTCATTCTCTTTCCAGCCTCTTGCCTATAAGTCCTAGAATAGGTTGTAGAGCCACCATGGGTGGTATGCACGTCTAGATGATTCCCATTGGTAATACCAGGAAGATGCAGCAGTTGAAACCTGAAAGAGAAAACCCATCCCTCCCCTAAGAATAACACGTAGGGAGGATCCCCCTCCAAACACACACGACCCCCAACACACACACTGAAACTAAAACTCTAATAACAACAAAGGAAAAAGTAGCTATGTGGTGGTGTAGGAAGTTCCTTTTTGCATTTGCCATTCTCTTTGCCTGGAATGCAAGTAGAAAATTTTTTTAGGAGTCAAAATTGTACATCACAACCAGTCCTCACTACCTGGATCCTCTTTGCTCCTCCCTAATTTTCTTCCCTAGTCCTATTTATCTTCCTTTCAATATTTGTCTTTTCTGTATGCACTTCCACTGTGGATCCCTTTACTCTTTTCCTCCCTTCCTTTCTTCCCTCACTACCCCCATTTCTCTCTCTCATTCATTTCCTACTATGTGTCAGGTATTGTTCTAGGTTCAAGGGACAGAGCAATGAATGAAACCTAGAAGACTCCTGATATTGTAGCACTTATATTCTGTAGCAGGGTGGGGAGGATGGAGGGGGAAAAAAAGACACAATAATAAATTTCAGGTAATAAGAGCTTCAAAGGGAATCAAACTGCATAAAGTGATAGATGACCTGGGGGTTGCGAAGGGAGAAGAATGCTTTAGATGGGATGAAAAGTCTGTTGGGGAGGAGGGGTTAAATTTTAATTGAGATCTGTATACAGGAAAGATTCAGCTAAGAGAAAAGCATTCCAGCTAGAGGGAATGGCAGTGCAAAGTCCCTCTGTGGTAAGAACCAATGTAACAAGTCCAAGGAAGTAAAAGAGAGCAGGTGTGGCTATAGCTTGGAGAAAGAGGATGGAAGTGGCAAGACATGAAGTTTTGCAGGGACAGGTCACATCTGACCTGGAAGGTAATGTAGGGATTTGTATTTTATTCTAAGTGTGATAGGAAGCCAGGTCCTAGCAAAGGGATGAATTATTTATCCAGAACACTATCCATTATTTTGTTCCTTTGTATTCTCCATAGGCTAGCCCTATAAGCATTTCACGACAGTGGGGCGGACATAGAGGATTTATTACATAAAGGAGTCTGGGACACACAACAGGTGACAAATGTGAGACCCTCTGCTTCACTCTACATCCTTGTCTACTTCACCCATCTCTCTGAGCTACCCACTTCTTACATAAGTATGCCATCTGTCCTTCTTTTTGATAAATTAATCATTTGCCTTTGGATTTTCATCTGGTTTTACCCCCAATTTGTTAACATAATACTTAAAAAAAAATCACTCATCTATGTTTCTGCATAGGTCATTAGGGACAAGATCATGAAAATTTGTTAATTTTTTTTATGGTTGCCATGCAGGGAAGGAATAATTATTCCTAATAAATAATAAGGAATAATTATTCCTAATAAATAATTAGGAATAATTATCATCCCTAATTATTTTGGGATGATCATGTACACACTGCTATATTTAGAATGGATAACCAACAAGGACCTACTGTATAGCACAGGGAATTCTGCTCAATGTCATGGGCTAGCCTGGATGGGAGGGGAATTTGGGAGAGAATGGATACATGCATATGTATGCCTGAATACCTTCCTTATTCATCACAACATTTTTAATCGGCTATAACCTAATACAGATTCAAAAGGTTTTTTAGGAAAAAAAGGAAAATCTGTTAAATTTTAAAGCAGAACTCCCCATTCATTGCCGATGACTCACAACAATGCTGTAATCTGACTACTGGAAGCCATAGTGCATCTCCATTGCAGTTATATTAAGTACTTTAAAATCACATCTCCAATCATCTTTGACATAGTCCCAAAGGTATTTCAAACAAAATCCAACCTAAAAAAAAATTGTCAGCTAATGAACATTTCTCAGCAAATTCATGTGGTTGGGATAAAAATATCCAAATGGTTCGTGTGACTTCAAAATTACCCAGTTTTGTATTGTCTCACTGTGATTCAAAATGTATCATAGTATATATAAAAATACCACAGTAATCAAATCCAATTAGAATGTCTCTTTACACAAATTAAGTTACCAATTAAATAAATTCCCTCAAATGAGGACTGTATCCAAGGTAAATTAAATTAATCCTATCATTATATTCATCCTACTTGTATTCTCTAGTTGCACTGTAGTATTCTCACCACTTTTTAAAAATTATGTCAGTAGAAAAACACACACACACAATTCAAATGTTTCCATTTAAGAAATATAAGAAAATCAGTTATGAATTTTTAAGCAAACAGCCCATACTTTTGAATGGCTACCTTTGGACTCCACAATAGTGTGAGCATGTGGGTGGTTTTGATCCTATTCACCATATCAGAAAAATCCAGCTATAGAAATGAGAGAAAACCAAGGCTTCTTAGGATGCCTCAGTCAAACGGTTCATTTATTTGAACTGATAAGTCTATGCAAATACACTCAGTCACAATAGGGAGCTTCTTAGACCTGACAATAATTTAAATTCTGAAAAGTATACAGGACTATTTAGAGACCTTCACCCTTCTGGTAGATTATGTCCCTTGATACTGGAAGGGGACTTGAGTTTCTCCCTAGCCCCCTGCTTAGGATTAAACGAGAGACCTCAGCTTTGGTGTAAAGCTGCCACCAGTCCTAATCCAAGATAACGTACACAATTTGGACTCTAGGAATGAGAGACAAAAGGAAGGGTGATCTAGAAAGTGGCAGTAGGGATAAAAGTGGGTAGGATTGTTGCTTCTGCAGAAAATGTCCAAGGATGGCAGATTCTAGTTAAGATCAATGTGGGAAGATGTCTTGGTGTGTAGGTAGAAAAATAAGACAAGACAAAGATGACCTCAGCCATTGAGAAGGAAGGAGTCACAGGAAGGGATGTCTGTGTGCAGTAGACAATGGAATTAGAGCAGAAATGAAAAGCAGCAAAGATTCTGATCTAGGGATTAGCTAGCTTAAATGTTCTGTCATTGGACACAAACTTTCCACAAGGAGATCTAATCTTAATGCAACAAACTCAAATTAGTTCTAGGTTGCGGGTGGTTCTGTTTTCAGACATGGGGCTGAACCTGTTACTGGGGTTGGGGTTGGGGGTGAAAGGGTGGAATCTGAGCATCTCAGTAAGTCACCTAGCAGCTCTGGTCACTTTGGACATTCCTGGGAGATACATAACAGCTCACTATAACAACACAACACACACGGACACCTGTTTGTTCCCCAAGACCAACACCACAGTGAGTTTTTACCATCTTAGCTTACAAAGACATTATTTCGTCCAGGTTACAGATTTCACAAAAGAGAATTTGACTACATAGATATTTATAAAATGATTGTGGTTGAGAGAAAAGTACAGGGGCTTGAAGTCAGAAAAGCTACTACATTCCAGTCCTCTCTGCTGCTGTTCAGCTGTGTGAACCTGAAGAAGTTATTTAACATCTCTGGGCCTCTTTGTTCATCTGTAAAGTATGGTGATGAAGCCCTGTTACTCCCTCGATGTTCTCAAGCAGATTCCAAGACAGGAGCTCACTGTGAAAACTTAAAGCAAACAGAAGACATGGCACTGAAACAAAGCAGAGAGCTGCTTGAACTCTAATATAATCATCCACCGCCATAAGGACTCTTTGGCCACTGGTTTGATAAGTACTGTCAAACGACATTAATTTGTAACTTTTGAGAAAAGTAATTTTCAGATGCTAGTCTTGGAATAGGCTCAACCGGAGTCTTAGATCATTTCCAGTTTGAATGAACAAGTCTTATTTTGGGCTTGGTTGGAGGTGGGGCTAGATGAAACTGAGCTGTATATCCTTCTGAAGTAACAAGGAAAAGTCAACCTTTATTCTAGTAGTGTTTGGTCAGGAACAGCTGCTCCATAGGTGTCAGCCCTATACCCCATTTCATACTTTAAATAATATCACTAATACCTTTATCCAAAATACACTTGAGTTTTATATGCTTAATATAGGAGAGAAAAGAGCTAATATTCATCAAATGCCCTTTATGAGATAAGCACTTGCTAGTGTTTTACACATATTCTGTCATTTAATCTCCAAGGCAACTTAAAAGGGAAGATATCACTGTCCCCATTTTACAGGTGAGAAAACTGAGGCTCAGAGTGCTTATAACTTGCCCAAGTTCACACCACTAGGACACGACAGAGATTTGATATAAAAATTCAGGTCTTCTGACTTCAGTCCCTACTTTTTCTTCTGTAACATCATGCTATAGAAGAAAAAGAATGAGGGTGAATGATTAGCCAGCAAAGTTGGGGGAAAGGATATGCCATTAGTAAAGAGCTCACCCATTCTACATCATTCTGCAAAGTCCAACTTTCAAAGAATCAGAATACGATAGAAATCTTCAATATTAAATTGAAAACTAAACATAAGCAATCTGACTTGATGATCCAGAAAGTGCTTTCAGATCTTGCTGTGCCTTAAAGTTTTCACAGTCAAAATTGATTATCAGTGCACTACAGATGTGTGGAAAAGAAAATGCCAGGTAACAGTAGCCAGCTCACCCGCCTCCAAGATGGCAGGCACTATGCAGCTTTTATTATGTCATAGCAAGGAAACAAATAGAATCTATGGTCCTGCGTCTTGGGATATATATCCTAAATATATATCCATTCTTATTCCCAGTGAGAAAGAAGTCACTATAAGAGAATCTCACCTTTCATCATTCATATTCTACCTTTAAAATCCTAAACCAGTTGAACCACTGTGCACAATAATTTTGGCAGTCACAAACTCTGTCACGAAGCAGAATGAGAAACAGGAGAATATAAGTGGTATTTAAATGTCCATCATTCAGTGGGTCAGACTGCATGAGGCAATGTGGCTGTGTGGAGGGCGAGAGGTCTGGGCCCACAGTGAACAGCCTGCCTTTGCCTGAGAGTTACTAAAGCCAACGTTCTTGACTTATGTTTAATCCCAGCCATCCCAGTGCCTATATCCCTGGCAACCTTAAAACAATGAATTATCTGCAAGCAACCAGATCCAAATAAAGAGCTCAACAGTTGAATCTCCAAGAAGTGGCCAGTTTCAGAAAGGCCTTTCTTGGCACGCTAGAGCAGACTGGGGTGAAAGTTGTACCGAAGGCTGGAGAAGAGTCCGATGTGTTTCACGAGATTGGGCTCGACCACGTAGGCCCGTTCCCCCTTGGCCCTCAACAGTGAGTACAGCGCCATGTCCTTGCCGAAGCCCTTGTGGCAGTAAACCTGGGACAGGTAGGTGAGGGTCCGGCGGGCCGCAGGGGCAGGGAAGAGCATGGCAGGGGTACAACACTGTGAAGCGGGGACAACGCTGTACAGGGAAGGACTCAGCCGCCGCAGCTCCAGGAAGTAGTGGCGGCCCACCAGCTCCACCAGACCCATGCTGTACAGGGAGAAGAAGAGCATGACGGGCCAGCTAAAGCCCGGGCGGCTGGCAAACCGCATGTATATCCAGGTTAGTAAGGGCCCCAGCAACATGCCGACACCGACCCACTCCAGGATACGCATGGGCTCCGGGTTGATGTAGTGCTGGAGCCTCTCGGGGTGATAGAGCTTCAGATAGAGGGCATCTTGGAGGTGGGGCTCAGAGAAGCGAGCCCGCAGAAGGTGCTCCAGGACTGGAAAGATCTGCTCCTCTGGGACGGCATCATCTTCCACCATCAGGACGTAGTCTGGGTTGTAGGTCTGCAGGGAGGATTCCAGACAATAGACGTAGTCCTGCTTCTCTTTCTCAAACGAGTTGGTGGAAGGGTCATCGCCATAGTCATCCTCGGTGCCCTCATAGCGGTTAGCCACAGGGACGTACTTGGACAGCAGCTTGGCATCAAAATGGCTCACGCTCCGCTCCACATTGCACAGGAAGAGTTGGTGCCCCTCGCATTGGGGGCCACACTGTTGAAGGAGCCGGTGGAACTGGGACACCACCTGCAGGACGTAGTGGAAGCCAGGCTGCCTGTCCACAGTGATGATGGTGATGACCAGCCAGGGCCGCGGCGTGGCCTGCCAGATGATGGGCACCGAGCCGTTGGCAGAGGGCAGCTCCTCAAAGTAGTGCAGGGCAGCTTCACCTTCTTTCAAGCTCTGCTGCAGGAACTCTTGGCTCATTTGGTTCAGATGCCAGTGGCGCAGGTAGAAGTAAGAGTGCAGAAGCCGGTGACAGGCCAGCGGGGCCAGCAGACCAAAGGTCACCACTGTTAAGATGAAGAGCTGGACAGCGGTGCTGCCCCAAGAGAGCCGCCTCAGCCTCCGGAGGAGCATGGCAGCTGGAGAGGTTGAAGTGCTCATGAGGTCAACTCTGGTCAGGTCTGGTCCCGAGAACAAACCATCCTGGACCGTAGGCCAAAATCAGTGCAAGTCAAACCTAAAGAGGGAAGAAGTAAAGAATGGTACAGGGCTTAAAAAAACTCCAGGGATGGAACTCAGCACATATCAAACCAGAAATTCTTATTCTAGTCTGTGTTGCTGCTAGAGACTCAAGTGTTTTCTCTAGTACTCTCTTCTTAGGTTGTATCTGTTAGTGATCTCTGGGGTTCTTTGATCATTTCTATGAGTAATGAAATCTTGGTGCATTCAACCAAATATCCACACCTACAGACACTTAGTTAAGATTTATAGTGTGCCAGAAAAATCACCAGAGAGGCTAGTAAAATCGTTATTTCAATTCAACAGCTACACAGACACAGGTTCTTCCAACGGACACAAAAATAGCAAGGCTTAACCCAAGGGGTCATTTAGAGTAAGTTCCAAGGTAAATACACTGCAAGTACTTGTTGACTGACTGTACATAGTAATTTCTAAAAGCTCTGTCTTCTTTTGTATGTCCCAAACAAGAAAGGGACTATTTAGGATTCCCTGAAATGTCTTTATCAACATTTTCCATCCCTTTTTCTCTAACTTTATGTAACTAAACTCAGAATTTCATATTAACTTAATCCTGATTGGTCTTCCATTTTATATTTTATAAAACTACCATAGGAACCAGTCAGAGACAAGATCTCCCTACATATGCAAGTGAACTCTAGAGCCCCAGAGTTTGAAAAGGGAGGAAATATCTGAAAGAAGATATATGGGCAGCTTTTTGTGAGGTAGGCAAAGGGGAGGCAGAGAGGAAGATGAAAAAGTTGGTCTAGCCTGGTCCAGAAAGGAATGTAACATGAGGTCTTCTCTCAGAGTTCAGGCCTGAGGTCAGGCATGCGCTGGAGTGAAAACAGCTCAGCCACTCACTTGGTAAAAGGTCACTGCATCTCTCCACATCTCTCTACCTCTAAAGTGGAGGTAATAATAATACCCATCTCATAGGGTTACTGTGAAGATTAAGTGTGTTACAGAGCAAAATAATACAGAGTAAAAATGCCATTAAAATATACCCATATGGGGATTTCCCTGGTGGTCCAGAGGTTAAGACTTGTGCTTCCACTGCAGGGGGAACACGTTCAATCTGTGGTTGGGGAACTAAGACCCTACATGCTGTGCAGCACAGCCTGTATAAGTGTACATATATACACATATGTGTGTGCTTAGTCACTTCAGTTGCGTCTGACTTTTTGTGACTCTGGACTGTAGCTTGTCAGCTTCCTCTGTCCATGGGATTCTCCAAGAAAGAATACTGGAGTCAGTTGCCGCGCCCTCCTCCAGGGGATCTTCCCAACCCTTCCCAACTCCTGCATTGCAGATGGCTTCATCACTGCTGAGCCACTGGGAAAGCCTATATATATATATATATATATATAGCCTATATATATATATACACACACACACACACACACACATACATACACAGACTGTACATACAAACTTAGTAATAGGAGTGAGAAGGTCTAAAATCTGAGGGAAAATAGACTTGCACAAAAAACAGAACTAAAAGGACAAAGCCAGTATAACACCAGTAAGGTCAGTGTAAAACTAAATGGTGTCTATAAAACAAAGGCAAATCTCTTACCTGAGAAGTATAATAAAGTTTGCACATATTGGGAAGAAAGTGGCCTAGCTTATGAGTTATCTTAAAGAAGAACTGCCCAGGTAGCATGTGAGGTTGCTGTGCTGCAATCTCTAGTGCTCTCACAGAAAGATCACATTTCCTAGCCCACCATCTTCAGGTGGGGTCATGTGACTCAGGCTTGCCAGTAAATGTGAGCAACGTGACAGCTATGACTTCCAGATCAAGGTAACTGACAGCGGTTGTGCCTTCTTGGCTTTCTCTTTCTCCACCTGCTAGCTGGACAGCCTTGGTGGATCTAGAGGAGGGAGGGGCCACTAGCTGGTGTGAGCCTGGGTCCTTGAATGACTGCATAGAACTGAGGTCTCTCCTACTGCTCACCTCCCAGCACCCATCCAACCGAGAGTGGGATGTGTTGTCAATCATACACAAACTGTTGTATATAGCCACTAATGAGTTTTTGACTTATTACAGTGGTTAGCCTACCCTGCCCATATTGTGTGTGTGTGTGTGTGCATGCATGCACACACACACACTCATTCACTCAGTCATGACCGAGCCTGCGAGCCTAAGGACTGTAGCCCACCAGGCTCCTCTGCTCATGGAATTCTCCACACAAGAATTGAAATGGGTTGCCATTTCCTCCTCCAGGGGATCTTCCCAATTCAGGGATCAAACCTGCATCTCCTGCATTGGCAGGTGGATTCTTTACCTCTGAGCCACCTGGGAAGCCCACCCTGCCCATTAGAGTTGTGTAAAATACCAAACCTCTCTCTATGGTATGATGACAGTAATTCAAGGAAGTAGAAAGACAAGTCTCATTTCAGCAACAGAAGCAGATTATATTGTGGGACCTCAGAGGTGAGACAGACTATCCCAGTACTAGTAAGAGACCTGGATAGGGATCTCCAGTTCCCTATTAAAGAGGGAAATAAGCAGGGAGAGGTTTGAGTAGTATGCAGTCCTTGCTGGGATGTGGACTTCCAAAGTACTGCAGATTGGTTGCATCTCCCTGGGATCTGTTCAGTCACACGGTTGCACATTCCCATGACCTCAACCAGTTCCACATCACTACCAGCGGAAGCCAAGGACCGAAGCCTTACTTGGTCTTGGGACTGGAGTCATTCATGTGGTTTCCTGTTCATACTGTTCTACCTTGCTAAGGGAGCTGCAACCACTTAAAGGAACAAAATGCAGTCAACGAGATAAGACATGCAGCTCAGAAAATGCCAGGCACATGTTAAGTGCTAAGACAACAGTGCAATTACGATGACAATGCAGAACTCCGGGTTTGGTGTAAAACTGCCATCCAAGCTCCTTCAATACCCTCTTCCAGTGAGTTTTTGGTAAAACAAGAAAGTGACACTCTTTAGTCCAAATAAGTCCTGGGGTAGACTATTCAAGGAGTACATGTGCACACACACACAGACGATTATTATTTAAGAATATAAATCTGATCACGTCATGCTCCTGCTTAAAACTGTTCTTATATTTCTACTGCTCTTTTAATAAGATCTAAACATCTTATTGTGATTCAAAAGGCCCTTTATGATCTGGACCCCGCCCTCCCTTGATATCTTGTTCTACTGCCCTCTTTGTATGTTCTAGACTAATAAAGGCTAGATAGTAAGTATTTTAGACTTTGTTGATCACACACAGTTGCATATTCCACTTATATTATTTCTTTTTTTAACTCTTTGAAAAAATGTAAAAACTATTTTTAGCACTCGGGTCACATTAAAACAGGCTGTAGACCAAATCTGGCCTGCAACTGATAGTTTACCAACTCTATGCTCTAGACTATGACTGTCCAACAGAAATATACTTTAAGCCACACATGTAGTTAAAATTTTTCTAGCAGCCACAATAAAAAAGTAAAAATAAACAGATGAAATTCATTTTAATAATGTATTTTAACACAACATATCAAAATTATGATTTCAACATGAAACCAATATAAAAAATTACAAATGAGGCATTCTATATTCTTTTTTCCATACTAAGTCTTTGAAATTCAGTGTGCATTTTATTTTCACAGCATATCTCAATTCAACATGAGCCACATTTAAGTGCTTAGGTTCCAAATAGGAAAAGGAGTACGTCAAGGCTGTATATTGTCACCCTGTTTCTTTAACTTATATGCAGAGTACATCATGAGAAACGCTGGGCTGGAAGAAGCACAAGCTGGAATCAAGATTGCAGGGAGAAATATCAATAACCTCACATATGCAGATGACATCACCCTTATGCCAGAAAGTGAAGAGAAACTAAAAAGCCTCTTGATGAAAGTGAAAGAGGAGAGTGAAAAAATTGGCTTAAAGCTCAACATTCAGAAAACGAAGATCATGGCATCTGGTCGCATCACTTCATGGGAAATAGATGGGGAAACAGTGTCAGACTTAATTTTTTGGGGCTCCAAAATCACTGCAGATGGTGACTGCAGCCATGAAATTAAAAGACGCTTACTCCTTGGAAGGAAAGTTATGACCAACATAGATAGCATAATGAAAAGCAGAGACATTACTTTGCCATCAAAGGTCCGTCTAGTCAAGGCTATGGTTTTTCCAGTGGTCATGTATGGATGTGAAGAAAGCTGAGCATTGAAGAATTGATGCTTTTGAACTGTGGTGTTGGAGAAGACTCTTGAGAGTCCCTTGGACTGCAAGGAGATCCAACCAGTCCATTCTAAAGGAGATCAGTCCTGGGTGTTCACTGGAAGGACTGATGCTAAAACTGAAACTCCAATACTTTGGCCACCTCATGTGAAGAGTTGACTCATTGGAAAAGACTCTGATGCTGGGAGGGATTGGGGGCAGGAGGAAAAGGGGACAACAGAGGATGAGACGGCTGGATGGCATCTCTGACTCGATGGACATGAGTTTGATTGAACTCTGGGAGTTGGTGATGGACAGGGAGGCCTGGCATGCTGCGGTTCATGGGGTCACAAAGAGTCAGACACGACTGAGCAACTGAACTGAACTGGATAGCCACATATAGCAAGTGAGGAAGGCACCTCTAGATATGCTGATCTTCTTTCAGAGCATCAACTGTGCTAAGCTGTTACCCATCTCCTGGCCTTTGCTCACTCAACTCCCTTACCCAAGAACATTCTAATCCCCATACCTTTCCTTGTGTCTTCATATAGATAGCTTTTTCTCATTCTGTAACACAGTCTCCTAGAGGAGCCGTTCCTGGTCTTCATAAACATAGGACTTACTACATAGGTACTCATGTGTTTTGCATTAACAAAATGGGAGTTGTGAATTGGCACAACCTCTGTAGAATTAATTTAGAACTATCTAACAAGACACACTGGGGCCTTCTAGGTGGCACTAGTGGTAAAGAACCTGCCTGCCAATGCAGGAGACATAAGGGACGTGGGTTAGATCCCTGGGTCGGGAAGATCCCCTGGAGGAGGGCATGGCAACCCATGCCAGTATTCTTGCCTGGAGAATCCCATGGACAGAGGAGCCTGGCAGACTATGGTCCATAGGGTCGTAAAGAGTCAGACATGACTGAAGCAACTTCACATGCACGCATGCAACAAGACACCTCAGCAATTCAATTTCTAGCATTCTTTCCTAGATATATATCCTCATGTGTGAAGAATGACTTGTAGCACCAAGTAGAAGAGCAGAATATTGCCAAGTGCCCATCAACTGAGTGAGTTAAATAAACTATGGTACCTCCAAAGAATGGGATACAGCTACCCATTAAAAGAAGCAAACTCAGGGAGAGACAAAAATGACAACATTTAATGCTCTTGATCTTTCCTCTTCCCATGGACATATTGAATGTACAGCTGCACAAGGAAAATTCCTTCTAAGAGAAATCCAGAACCTAGCTGAGTGACTCCTACACATCAGGCAAATAAGAAAATACCCACATCAAAACAAGCTCTTACCATAAATTCCAACCTGGCACAGTGCCAGTCAACTGGGACTAACACACCCACAACAACCAGCTGGTCCCTGAGTGAAAGATTTGGACCACATACACAGAGCTCCAATTTTCAAGGCTCCCACCTGATGGACAGGCTCCAAAAACCTAGCTCTAAAGACCAATAGGGCACACATCCATTAGACCAACAGGAACAGCAAAGAAAGCAGCAGTTCTTAATGGGTATGTGAGTACTCTCCATTGCTGAACCTCCAGGGCTCAGTGGTGAGAGAAAAGGCCAAAAAATGCTCATCTCCCACTCTTTCCTGGGTAAGGAACTGAACACTTTACAAGCTACTCCCTGAGTGTGTGGGGTGTTGCAAAGAGCCAGGACATCAGAAAAGAGATTGTTACAAACTTAAGTTTCCTTCATGGATCACAACCTTGTCAGGGTGAAGGGGCTTGCATAACTCAATGAAGCTATGAGCCATGCCATGTAGGGCCACCCAAGACAGACAGGTCATAGTGAAGAGTTCTGACAAAACATGGTCCAAGGAAGGAGGAAATAACAGCCCACTTCATTATTCTTGGGGCTTTTCTGATGGCTCAGATGGTAAAGAATATGCCTGCAATGCTGGAGACCTAGGTTTGATCCCTGAATCAAGAAGATCCCCTGGCGAGGAAATGACAGCCCACTCCAATATTCTTGCCTGGAGAATTCCATTGACAGAGGAGGAGGCTAGTGGGCTACAGTCCATGGGGTTGCATAGAGTTCAACACAACTGAGTGACTTTCACTTTCCAGTATTCTTACCTGGAGAACCCCAAGGACTGTATGAAATGGTAAACAGATATGACACCAGAAGATAATCCCCCCAGGTGGGAAGGTGTCCCATATGCTACTGGGGAAGTGCAGAGGGCAGTTACTAAGAGCTCCAGAATGAAGTGACTGGGCCAAAGTGGAAATGACACTCAGTTGTGGATATGTCTGGTGGATAAAGTAAAGTCCAATGCTGTAAAGAATAATATTGCAAGGAACCTGGAATGTTAGGTCCATGAATCAAGGTAAATTGGAAGTGGTCAAACAGGAGATGGCAAGAATGAACATTGACATCTTAGGAATCAGGGTACAAAATGAAGGGGAATGGGCAAAATTAATTCAGATGACTATTGTATCTACTAATGTGGGTAAGAATCCTTAGAAGAAATGGAGTAGACTTCATAGCCATCAAGAGAGTCCAAAGTGCAATATTTGGGTGCAATCTCAAAAGCAACAAAATGATCTTGGGTTGTTTCCAAGGCAAACCATTCAATATCACAGTAATCCAAGTCTATGACCCAACCATTGATGCTGAAAAAGCTGAAGTTGACCAGTTCTATGAAGACCTATAAGACCTAGCTGCTGCTGCTGCTAAGTTGCTTCAGTTGTGTCCGATTCTTTGAGACCCCATAGATGGCAGCCCACCAGGCTCCTCTGTCCCTGGGATTCTCCAGGCAAGAATACTGGAGTGGGTTGCCATTTCCTTCTCCAATGCATACATGCATGCTAAGTCGCTTCAGTCGTGTCCAACTCTATGCGACCCTATGGACAGCAGCCCACCAGGCTCCTCTGTCCATAGGATTCTCTAGGCAAGAATACTGGAGTGGGTTGCTATTTCCTTCTCCATATAAGACCTAGATCTAATACCAAAAAAAGATGTCCTTTCAATCATAGAGGATTGGAATGCAGAAGTAGGAAGTCAAGAGATACCTGGAATAACAGGCAAGTTTGACTTTGGAGTACAAAATGAAGCAGGGCAAAGCTAACAGTTTTGTCAAGAGAACATGTTGGTCATAGTAAACACCCTTTTCTGACAACACAAGAGACAGCTCTACACATGAACATCATCAGATGGTCAATACCAAAAGAAATCAGATTAATCATGCTCTTTGCAGCCAAATATGGAGAAACTCTATGCAGTAAAAACAAGACCGGAGCTGACTGTGGCTTAGATCATGAGTTCCTTATTGCAAAGTTCACACTTAAACTGAATAAAGTAGGGAAAACCACTAAGCCATTCAGGTATGACCTAAATAAAATCTCTTATGATTATGCAGTAGACATTTCAAATAGATTCAAGGGATTAGATCTGACAGACAGAGTGCCTGAAGAACTATGGATGGAGGCACACAACGTTGCACAGGAGGCAGTGACCAAAACCATCCCAAAGAAAAAGAAATGCAAGAAGGCAAAGCGGTTGTCTGAGAAAGCTTTATAAATAGCTGAGGAAAGAGGAGAACAGGAAGGCAAGGGAGAAAGGGGAAGATATAGCCAACTGAATGCAGAGTTCCAGAGAATAGTAAGGAGAGATAAGATGGACTTCTGAAAGGAACAATGCAAACAAACGGAGGAAAGCAATAGAATGGGACAGACTAGAGATCTCTGCAAGAAAACTGGAGATATCAAGGGAACATTTCATGCAAGGATAGGCACGATAAAGGACAGAAATGGTAAGGATCTAACAGAAGCAGAAGAGATTAAGAAGAGGTGGCAAGAATACACAGAACTATACAAGAAAGGTCTTCATGACCTGGATAACCAAGATGGTGTGGTCACTCACCTAGAGCTGGACATCCTGAAGTGTGAAGTCAAGTGGGTCTTTGGAAGCAATACTACAAAACAACAACAACAACAACAAAACAACAGTGTAAGTGATGGAATTCCAGCTAAGCTATTTCAAATCCTAAAAGATGATGCTGTTAAAGTGTTGTAGTCAATATGTCAGCAAATTTGGAAAACTCAGCAGTGGTCACAGGACTGGAAAATGTCAGTTTTTGTTCCAATCCCAAAGAAGGGCAATGCCAAAGATGTTGAAACTACCATACAACTGTACTCATTTCACATGCTAGCAAGGTTATACTCAAAATCCTTCAAGCTAGGATTCAGCAGTAAATGAACCAAGAACTTCTAGATGTACAAGCTGTACAAGAGGAACCAGAGATCAAACTGTCAATATTTACTGGATCATGGAGAAGGCAAAAGAGTTCCAGAAAAATTCCGACTTCTGCTTCATTGACTACAGTAAAGCCTTTGTATAGATCACAAACAAACAGTGGAAAATTCTTAAAAGAGATGGGAGTGCCAGACCACCTTACCTATCTCCTGACAAACCTGTATGTGGGTCAAGAAACAACAGTTAGAACCAGACATGGAGCTACTGACTGGTTCCAAATTGAAAAAGGAGTACATCAAGGCTGTATATTGTCACCCTGCTTATTTAACTTCTAGGTTCCCGAAGGGCGGCAGCCAAGAGGAGTTACCCCACGGTAGAGGTCAGGGGCAGCGGCTGAGAGTGCCAGGCTGTGACGGCGCAAGAACGGCCGAGAAGAGCTACCCAAGTCTGAGGTCAGGGGCAGCAGCCGGGAGGACCTACCCCGCGTCTGAGGTCAGGGCAGTGGCCGAGAGGAGCTACCCCATGCCCCAATGCCCGAGGCCAGGGGCAGCGGCTGGGAGAACCAACTCCACATCCAAGGATAGGTGGCTGCTCGGGCGCAGGAGGGCCTAGAGGAGCTATCCCACGTTGAAGGTCAGGAAGGGCAGCGGTGAGGAGATACCCCTGGTCCACGGTAAGGAGCAGCGGCTGTGCTTTGCTGGAGCAGCCGTGAAGAGATACCCCATGCCCAAGGTAAGAGAAACCCAAGTAAGATGGTAGGTGTTGCAAGAGGGTATCAGAGGGCGGACACACTGAAAGCATACTCACAGAAAACTAGTCAATCTAATCACACTAGGACCACAGCCTTGTCTAACTCAATGAAACTAAGCCATGCCCGTAGGGCAACCCAAGATGGGCGGGTCATGGGTGGAGAGATCTGACAGAATGTGGTCCACTGGAGAAGGGAATGGCAAACCACTTCAGTATTCTTGCCTTGAGAACCCCATGAACAGTATGAAAAGGCAAAATGATAGGATACTGAAAGAGGAACTCTCCAGGTCAGTAGGTGCCCAATATGCTACTGGAGATCAGTGGAGAAATAACTCAGAAAGAATGAAGGGATGGAGCCAAAGCAAAAAGAATACCCAGCTGTGGATGTGACTGGTGATAGACGCAAGGTCCGATGCTGTAAAGAGCAATATTGCATAGGAACCTGGAATGTCATGTCCATGAATCAAGGCAAATTGGAAGTGGTCAAACAAGAGATGGCAAGAGTGAACGTCGACATTCTAGGAATCAGCGAACTGAAATGGACTGGAATGGGTGAATTTAACTCAGATGACCATTATATCTACGACTGCGGGCAGGAATCCCTCAGAAGAAATTGAGTGGCCATCATGGTCAACAAAAGAGTCCAAAATGCAGTACTTGGATGCAGTCTCAAAATGACAGAGTGATCTCTGTTCGTTTCCAAGGCAAATCATTCAATATCACAGTAATCGAAGTCTATGCCCCAACCAGTAATGCTGAAGAAGCTGAAGTTGAACGGTTCTATGAAGACCTACAAGACCTTTTAGAACTAACACTCAAAAAAGATGTCCTTTTCATTATAGGGGACTGGAATGCAAAAGTAGGAAGTCAAGAAACATCTGAAGTAACAGGAATATTTGGCCTTGGAATACGGAATGAAGCAGGGCAAAGACTAATAGAGTTTTGCCAAGAAAATGCACTGATCATAACAAACACCCTCTTCCAACAACACAAGAGAAGACTCTATACATGGACATCGCCAGATGGTCAACACCGAAATCAGATTGATTATATTCTTTGCTGCCAAAGATGGAGAAGGTCTATACAGTCAGCAAAAACAAGACCAGGAGCTGACTGTGGCTCAGACCATGAACTCCTTATTAAGTCCAAATTCAGACTTAAATTGAAGAAAGTAGGGAAAACCACTAGACCACTCAGGTATGACCTAAATCAAATCCCTTATGATTATACAGTGGAAGTGAGAAATAGATTTAAGGGCCTAGATCTGATAGATAGAGTGCCTGATGGGCTATGGAATGAGGTTCCTGACATTGTACAGGAGACAGGGATCAAGACCATCCCCATGGAAAAGACATGCAAAAAAGCAAAATGGCTGTCTGGGAGGCCTTACAAATAGCTGTGAAAAGAAGAGAAGCGAAAAGCAAAGGAGAAAAGGAAAGATATAAACATCTGAATGCAGAGTTCCAAAGAATAGCAAGAACAGATAAGAAAGCCTTCTTCAGCGATCAATGCAAAGAAATAGAGGAAAACAACAGAATGGGAAAGACTAGAGATCTCTTCAAGAAAATCAGAGATACCAAAGGATCATGCAAAGATGGGCTCAATAAAGGACAGAAATGGTATGGACCCAACAGAAGCAGAAGATATTAAGAGGAGATGGCAAGAATACACAGAAGAACTGTACAAAAAAAGATCTTCAGGACCCAGATAATCACGATGGTGTGATCACTGACCTACAGCCAGACATCCTGGAATGTGAAGTCAAGTGGGCCTTAGAAAGCATCACTACGAACAAAGCTAGTGGAGGTGATGGAATTCCAGTTGAGCTCTTTCAAATCCTGAAAGATGATGCTGTGAAAGTGCTGCACTCAATATCCCAGCAAATTTGGAAAACTCAGCAGTGGCCACAGGACTGGAAAAGGGCAGTTTTCATTCCAATTCCAAAGAAAGGTAATGCCAAAGAATGCTCAAACTACCGCACAATTGCACTCATCTCACACGCTAGTAAAGTAATGCTCAAAATTCTCCAAGCCAGGCTTCAGCAATATGTGAACTATGAACTTCCTGATGTTCAAGCTGGTTTTAGAAAAGGCAGAGGAACCAGAGATCAAATTGCCAACATCTGTTGGATCATCAAAAAAGCAAGAGAATTCCAGAAAAACATCTTATTTCTGCTTTATTAACTATGCCAAAGGCTTTGACTGTGTGGATCACAATAAACTGTGGAAAATTCTGAAAGAGATGGGACTACCAGACCACCTGACCTGCCTCTTGAGAAATTTGTATGCAGGTCAGGAAGCAACAGTTAGAACTGGACATGGAACAACAGACTGGTTCCAAATAGGAAAAGGAGTACGTCAAGGCTGTATATTGTCACCCTGTTTATTTAACTTATATGCAGAGTACATCATGAGAAACACTGGATTGGAAGAAACACAAGCTGGAATCAAGATTGCCCGGAGAAATCTCAATAACCTCAGATATGCAGATGACACCACCCTTATGGCAGAAAGTGAAGAGGAACTAAAAAGCCTCTTGATGAAGGTGAAAGTGGAGAGTGAAAAAGTTGGCTTAAAGCTCAACATTCAGAAAATGAAGATCATGGCATCCGGTCCCATCACTTCATGGGAACTAGATGGGGAAACAGTGGAAACAGTGTCAGACTTTATTTTTCGGGGCTCCAAAATTACTGCAGATGGTGACTGCAGCCATGAAATTAAAAGACGCTTACTCCTTGGAAGGAAAGTTATGACCAACCTAGATAGCATATTGAAAAGCAGGGACATTACTTTGCCAACAAAGTTTCATCTAGTCCAGGCTATGGTTTTTCTTGTGGTCATGTATGGATGTGAGAGTTGGACTGTGAAGAGGGCTGAGCGCCGAAGAATTGATGCTTTTGAACTGTGGTGTTGGAGAAGACTCTTGAGAGTCCCTTGGACTGCAAGGAGATCCAACCAGTCCATTCTAAAGGAGATCAGCCCTGCGATTTCTTTGGAAGGAATGATGCTAAAGCTGAAACTCCAGTACTTTGGCCACCTCATGTGAAGAGTTGACTCATTGGAAAAGACTCTGATGCTGGGAGGGATTGGGGGCAAGAGGAGAAGGGGACGACAGAGGATGAGATGGCTGGATGGCATCACTGACTCGATGGACGTGAGTCTGAGTGAACTCCGGGAGTTGGTGATGGATAGGGAGGCCTGGCATGCTGTGATTCATGGGGTCGCAAAGAGCCGGACACGACTGAGTGACTGATCTGACGGAACTCCTCCTGCACTTCAGTGATTGAGGAACCTGTTTTACTGGTCAGGTACTTTGACAAGTCTACAATGTTTGGCCAGTTTCACACGTTCACTGTGCTTACCACACTCAATTCTCTGGTTTACTCGCACTAATATCTTTATGGCTCAATTAGAAAATCTGTTGAGGCTCTCCAACAAATGGCCAAAAGCATTGTTGTCAGTCTTTCTAAGTCTCAGATCCACTTCTCTAAGAATTCAAAAGTGCTTACACTGAGACAGTCACAGGGCACCCAATGAAGTTGGCTCTTGCTTCTTTCAACCCACAACTGATATAAGGAGAGATACTCCTGAATTGCAGAGGCCTCCATTCTGAAGGAGATTAGCCCTGGGATTTCTTTGGAAGGAATGATGCTAAGGCTGAAACTCCAGTACTTTGGCCACCTTATGCGAAGAGTTGACTCATTGGAAAAGACTCTGATGCTGGGAGGGATTGGGGGCAGGAGGAGAAGGGGACGACAGAGGATGAGATGGCTGGATGGCATCACTGACTCTATGGACGTGAGTCTGAGTGAACTCCAGGAGTTGGTGATGGACAGGGAGGCCTGGCATGCTGCGATTCATGGGGTCGCAAAGAGCCGGACATGACTGAGTGACTGAACTGAACTGAACTGAATTGCTTCTATTAAAAATATCCATGTGTGGTAGAGCAGTGTTTTCACCGCACACTCTTGGGAGATGAAAACCTTAAGCATCACATCTTACAATCTGGAGGTTTCATCTAGTGAAAAAGTCACCTCCAGAAATCCTCCTCAGCCTCACTGGAAATGTCCCTATCAGGTACTTGTGGTGCCAAACTACAAGGAACAGACGCTTGGATACATGTGACACACCTAAAGAGAGCACAAAACCCTAACCGGGTCTGTACATCATCTATTGACCTGAAAGTAAAGATTTCTCAGAATTGAAGCAGATGACATCTGATGAGACACCTTTCTTAAGATATCTGGGCCAGTCCTGTTGGATGTTTATCGTCAAATCACTGATAATGACACAACACTTCAAATGATCTCTAATGTCAATGACCCTTTTTAAAAATATATATTTTTGGTTTTAGAAAAAGCAGAGCAACCAGAGATCAAATTGCCAACATCTGCTGGATCATCGAAAAAGCGAGAGAGTTCCAGAAAAACATCTGCTTTATTGACTATGCCAAAGCCTTTGACTGTGTGGATCACAATAAACTGTGGAAAATTCTGAAAGAGATGGGAATACCAGACTACCTGACCAGCCTCTTGAGAAACCTGTATGCAAGTCAGGAAGCAACAGTTAGAACTGGACATGGAACAACAGACTGGTTCCAAATAGGAAAAGCAGACCGTCAAGGCTGTATATTGTCACCCTGCTTATTTAACTTCTATGTAGAGTACATCATGAGAAACGCTGGGCTGGAGGAAGCACAAGCTGGAATCAAGATTGCTGGGAGAAATATCAGTAACCTCAGATATGCAGATGACACCACCCTTATAGCAGAAAAAGAAGAAGAACTAAAGAGCCTCTTGATGAAAGTGAAAGAGGAGAGTGAAAAAGTTGGCTTAAAGCTCAATCCGGTCCCATCACTTCATGGCAAATAGATGGAGAAACAATGGAAACAGTGGCTGACTATTTTTCTGGGCTCCAAAATCACTGCAGATGGTGATTGCAGCAATGAAATTAAAAGACGCTTACTCCTTGGAAGGAAAGTTATGACCAACCTAGATAGCATATTGAAAAGCAGAGACATTACTTTGCCAACAAAGGTCCATCTAGTCAAGGCTATGGTTTTTCTAGTAGTCATGTATGGATGTGAGAGTTGGACTATAAAGAAAGCTGAGCGCTTAAGAATTGATGCTTTTGAACTGTGGTGTTGGAGAAGACTCTTGAGAGTCCCTTGGACTGCAAGGAGATCCAACCAGTCCATCCTAAAGGAGATCAGTCCTGGGTGTTCATTGGAAGGACTGATGTTGAAGCTGAAACTCCAATACTTTGGCCACATGATGTGAAGAGCTGACTCATTGGAAAAGACCCTGATGCTGGGAGGGATTGAGGGCAGGAGGAGAAGGGGATGACAGAGGATGAGATGGTTGGATGGCATCACCAACTCGATGGACATGGGTTTGGGTGGACTCCAGGAGTTGGTGATGGACAGGGAGGCCTGGCATGCTGCGATTCATGGGGTCACAAAGAGTCAGACATGACTGAATGACTGAACTGAACTTATTTATTTTTGGCTGCATCCAGTCTCAATTGTTGGTTTGAGGGATTTTTTTTGTGTCAGTGGGAGGGCTTCTCTCTAGTTGTGATGTGTGGTCTTAGTTGCCCCATGGCATGTGGGATCTTAGTTCCCTGACCAGGGATCACACCCACACCTCCTGCATTGGAAGGTGGTTCTTAATTGCTGGACCACCAGGGAAATCCCTAATGTCTATGATATTGATAACACATGAACTTTAAATGAAACGTGCCTGAGCGTTCTCCCTCCTACCCCTCCTTGTTACTCACATGTGACCTTAATAATTAGACTCCTAATCTATTCCCTCCAACATGAGACATAATACCTAGAAAAGGTCTTTCCTTACATTGAAGAACAAAATGCCTCTGAAAGTAGAAAACCTGACACTTAATAAGCAATGCTTTTGGAAACAGATCTTCAACAAAAGGGGGAGATATAAAAAAAATTAATAAATAGAAAACTCAATTAAATATAGCTCGAGGACCAGAAAGGGAGCTCTCAGATCCTAGAATGACAACAGAGAGTCACCAGGAAGAAGAAAGACTTCCCTTCTTTCCTGGCAAGGACTCAGCCAACAAAAAGTCATGAGCTCTTAGTTTACTATTGCCTTCCAACATTCTTTTCCCCTCCATAAAAACATTTGCCTTCCCTTGATGTGCAGAAACTTGCATATGACTCACCATGGTTGTAGATCCTGAACTGCAGTTCTCTGCTGATCCCAAATAGACCCATCTTTGCTGGAGAAATAAATGGTAATCTGTTTCACGTAAACACACCCAAACAGAAATAATTTCTTTTTTTCTTCAAGTTCTAGGGTCCTTTACATGAACTTTCATTCCAGAATATTCATTTGTCACTTTCTAGTTTAAACTGCATCTATTTGTAGCTACCACTTATTAAGCTCCTGGGCTTCCCTGGTGGCTTAGCGATAAGGAATCCACCTCCTAATGCAGGAGACAAGGGTTCAATTCCTGGGTTGGGAAGATCCCTGGTAAAGGAAATGGCAACCCACAAAAGTATTTTTGCCTGGGAAATCTCATGGACAGAGGAGCCTGGTGGGCTATAGTCCACGGGGTCACAAAGAGTCGGACACGACTTAGCAACTAAACAACAACAGTTAAGCTCCTACTACGTATCCAGGTTCTGGACTAGTCTTATGTATATTTCTTCTGACCAAAGAGCAACTCTCAAACATTAATGGAACTAATCTCATTTAAATGGAAAAAAAATGCTACCAAGGTGAAAGCAGGGAATTCAAACACAGGAAAAATTTCAAAGCTTAAACTTTTTATATGATGCATGCTATCTTACATGGCTTGATTCATGGCCTGTGATTTACAACCTAGTTGGACTTATAACAAAGGTCCATCTAGTCAAGGCTATGATTTTTCCAGTGGTCATGTATGGATGTGAGAGTTGGACTGTGAAGAAAGCTGAGAGCTAAAGAATTGATGCTTTTGAACTGTGGTGTTGGAGAAGACTCTTGAGAGTCCCTTGGACTGCAAGGAGATCCAACAAGTCCATCCTAAAGGAGATCAGTCCTGGGTGTTCATTGGAAGGACCGATGCTAAAGCTGAAGCTCCAACACTTTGGCCACCTCATGCGAAGAGTTGACTCATGGAAAAGATGCTGATGCTGGGAAAGATTGAGGGCAGGAGGAGAAGGGGATGGCAGAGGATGAGATGGTTGGATGGCATCACGGACTCGATGGACATGGGTTTGGGTGAACTCCGGGAGTTGGTGATGGACAGGGAGGCCTGGTGTGCTGCAATTCATGGGGTTGCAGAGAGTTGGACATGACTGAGTGACTGAACTGAACTGATCTGAACTGGACTTATAAACCCCTATTAGTAGACTCAGTCTGATTTATCTTTGATATCCTTCACAGACCCAGAACAGGATTCTCTGCACAGAAAAGGTTTAATGTTTGTTAAGCAAATAAAAGACTTCTATAGGGTTTAATTCCTAAGATATAAAATTGGGAGTAGCAAAGAGTCTGGTCATATAATGCGTAGAGATCACCTTACTTGGAAATTCTTGCTGAGCACTTCTTATGGGCACTGTTTTAAGCATCTCATTTATTCTCATAAGAAGCCTATGAGAAGTACTATGATTAAATCCATTTTATATCCGAAAAAAATTAAGGAACAATTAACTTGTACCCAAGGTTAGCAAAGCTTTAAATAGGTGGCAAAACTTGAAAGGCAAGCAGACTGTTTACAGAACTCATGTTCTCAACCCTTATGCAATATTGTCTCTGCATAGATTGGAAAGCCAAGAAAATCCACTGGAAGATGATTAGAAATGGTACAGACTTTCAGAATGTGTTTGGTAGCAGAATTAGTATGCAAAGATAATATACGCTATGATCTGTGTGTGTGCTCACTCAGTCATGTCTGACTCAAATCCCACGGACTGCAGCCCGCCAGGCTTTTCTGTCCATGGAATTTTCCAGGCAAGAATCCTGGAGTGGGTTGCCATTTCTTGCTCCAGGGGATCTTCCCAACTCAGGTACTGAACCCAGGTCTCCAGCATTGCAGGCAGAGTCTCTCTACCATCTGAGCCACCAGGGAAGCTCTGTCTCTTGAATCTCCTGCATTGGCAGGGGATTCTTTTTACCACTGTGCCACCTGGGAAGCCCTATGCTATGTTACACACTACATAATCATATATATATGATTTCACATAATCATATATGCTTTCATATAATCAGACTATTACTAATCAATGGGATAAAACGTCTCCATCAAAATGGTCTAAAAAAGAAACCAGAAATATCTAGAATAAACTTAAAAAATATGTAGAATATACACTTCTATAAAATCCCACTGAAGGACACTGTAAAAGTCTAATAAATAAATGGATAAAAGTAACATCTTCTCTGCTGAGAACCCTCACTAATAAAAGAGGAGATGGAGGTCTCTTGCTCCAAAATCAATCTCTACATTTAAGATAACATCAATTCAATTTTCTTTGAGAGAGTGAGCCAGTACAGTAAACGGCACTTTTATATAAATTGGTGTGACCTTTAGAGAGAAAGTTTGGATGGTATCTACAAAAATTTTATATGTGCATCTCCTTTGACATAGAAATTCTACTTCTAGCAATCTACTCTGCAGAAATGCCAACACATGCTACCAAACATAGACAAGGAATGTTCATAGAAATTTTGCTTGAAAGTAAGAAAGAGAGGGAGAAAGACGGGGAGAGGAATAGATGGAGGGCAGGGCATCAAGATGGCTAGACAAACTACAGGAAAGGATAGACAAACTACAGGGAAAGGAAATGGCCAACAACAGGGAACAATGTTTAGATAATAACATATGGGGATGATATGGACACATTAAAAAGAAAAAGAAGGGTTTAAATATACTGACATTTAAAAAGCCTTACCTAAATCTCTGCTATGGAATGAATGTTTGTGTTCTTCATCCCCAAATTCACAATCAAAATCTGAATACCTGATGTGATGATGTTTGGAGATGGGGTCTTTAGGAGATATTAAGGTCATGCTCCTGGAACTCTTTTACTGGGACTAGTGCCCTTATTAGAAAAGACAGAAGACAGCTTGCTTTCTCTCTCCTCTGCCAGTGAGTACAAATCAGGAAGGCAGCCATCCATAAACCAGGAAAAGGGCCACTTATCAGAACCCAACTACTCTGGCACCACCCTAATCTCAGACTTCAGACTCCAGAATTGTGGGACATGAATGTTCTGCTTAAGCCACCCAGTTTATGGTAATTCATTGTATCGAACAAAGCAGTTTGAAAGTCTCTAATTGAAAAATGTAAACTATGTCAGTGCAAATTGTAGAAAAGGGTACATGGTATGATTATTTTATTTTTAATGTGGAGTATAATTTAGTGAGGGAGAGATGAAGGTATGAGGGATGGAGGGTTCCACTCTTGCTTTCTACCTTCTGAAAGCACATGCATTACTTCTATGATCACAGTTAAAAGTTTAATTCAACCAATACTGAGTCTTGTACCAGGCACTGGGGTAGTGAATGTGCCACTCAGGGGACCTACTCTCAGGACCCTAATTATCAAAGATCCTATAGGAATCCAAAGATGATTTGTTCCTTTTGGTGGAGCAGAGACAGGATGGATAATTTGACCAAAGTGTGGGGGTTCCCATGTGGCTCGGTGGTAAAGAACTCTCCTGACAATGCAGGAAATGCAGGAGACTTGAATTTGATGCCTGGGTAGGGAAGATGCCCTGGAGGAGGAAATGGCAACCCACTCCAGTATTCTTGCTTGGGAAATTCCATGAACAGAGGAGCCTGGCGAGCTACAGTCCATACAGTTGAAAAGAGCTGGACACTGAGCGATGGAGCATGCATGCAAACTATATCTTAATAAAACTGATTTTTTAAAAAAGGCAGGTGGATGATACTGGGTAATAACAAAGATATTAAATTTGTTATAAAACTTGAGTAATTAAAATAACATGGCCCTGGCACCGAAATATACCAATGCTAATGCTATGCTAAGTCACTTCAGTCGTGTCCAACTCTGTATGACCCCATAGACAGCAGCCCACCAGGCTCCGCCGTCCCTGGGATTCTCCAGGCAAGAATACTGGAGTGGGTTGCCATTTCCTTCTCCAATGCAGGAAAGTGAAAAGTGAAAGTGAAGTCGCTCAGTCGTGTCCGACTCTTAGCGACCCCATGGACTGCAGCCTACCAGGCTCCTCTGTCCATGGATTTTCCAGGCAAGAGTACTGGAGTGGGGTGCCATTGCCTTCTCCGGAAATATACCAATAGACACATGCAAAAATCTGCAGACATAAATATATAATTTAATGTACCATAATTGTAGCAGTCTAAATCAGGCATAAAAAATGAACTTAGCTTTGCAGCAACTGGCTACCATTTACAAAAAGTAATTAGCTCTCCACTTTACATCTTAAATTAGAATAAATGACACATTAAAATTTTTCAACAAAAGCTTAAAAATACCTGAAGAAAATATAGGTGAATATTTATACAAACTCGAGTTAGGAAAGGCCTTTCTCAGCAAGACTCTTAAGCAGAACCATAAAGAAAAAGAATAGGACTGAATGGCCAAAGATGAAAAGCTGACCCCCCAAAGAAACAAACAAACAAAAAAACATGTTGATGTATGGCAGAAACCAACACAATATTGTAATTATCTTTTAATTAAAAATAAATCTTAAAAAATTAGGCAAAAGACTGTGCAACACAGATGACAGAATTACTATCAGTACTTTAATGTGTAATATACAACAAGCACTTAAAACTCATGAACAGAAAGACACTCTGACTGAAAGAGGTAAGAGAATTAATAGTCAGTTCACTCACACAAATGCAAAAGGCCAATACAGAGAGGAAAAAGCTGATTACCTCTGGATAATCAGACATACAAATTGAAATAATTTTTTTTGCCCACCTTACTGGTTTAAATGTGTGCATGCAGAGAAATTTTTAAGATACCTAGGAAAACAACAATCTAGGAGATGAAGTTTTAAGTTATTTTCTTCTTTACATTTTTCTGTTTCTTGAATGTTTTGTAATAAGCTTATCCTTTTAAAAAAATTCGAATTTTAATAACGGTAAACAAACATGGTCTTATCTTCTCACCTAAAATATCTGGTGCCGGGCACTCTAGAAATGCATTCCTAAAAGCCAATTTCCCCTGAGAAGGTTTAGTTCTCTAGGGGAAACGCGCGCACGCCTACGCGCGCACACCAACGCCTGCAGGTTTTTGCTAATGGTCCGCATAGTGAGATCATCATTGGATCCGCCCTTGTGTCCCTTCACCTCCAGGGAGAACAAGAGACAAGCAGGGCCTGGCGGGGTTACACCCACCCTTCAATTCTCGCCCTGGATACTGCGGGCGCAGTGCGGCAACTGGCAACGCCCGTACACAGAGACCAGGAAAAGGGCGAGGCGAGGCGGGGTGGTCCTAACTATCCCTCAAGGAAAGAGAATGGCAGCGGAGGACCAGTCTTGGATTTAGGTCTGCCACCGACCGTGGGCAGTCCCCGCGGCGCTCCGGTCTCAGTTTCCCTACCCGTAGGAGGATACTAACAGTCTAAATCGCGGCGTTGCCTCCCAGGCGTCCTGTCTTTCCCGGAGCTGGGAAGGACGCCTTCCTCTGCCCCGTTGACCTTCCTCGGTCTCGGGGCTGCGAGGTCGCCTGCAGAAACCCAACGCCGCAGCAGGGCGTTTGTCCGTGCTCTGGGCTGGCCCGAGGCGCGGGCAGATATAGCAGCGAGCGGGCGGCCATTAGGCGATCCACCCTTAGGGTGCTGGGCCCAGCCAGGCTAGGCAAGCAGCGGAATCTTACCTGGACTCGTACATGCCCGGCTCGCGCCTTTCCGTCGGCCTAGCGGCGCCAAGGCAACAGGCGAGGGGTAGGGAGGCGTCCTTGCTGCGACACGCAGTCATCCCTGCGCGGAGGCCGGCCCAGGCCGTGCGGGGGACGCCCTTCTGGGGTCTCCACATTCCTCCCGCAGGAAGCAGCCGGCCCCACTAGCGGGGCCGCACTGAAGCAGCCCGCCAAAGCGCACCGCCGGGGGCACAGGCCCTCCCAGGCTCTCCAGCCCCTGCAACTGCTCTCCGCGTGCCGGCTGCAGCAACCCTAATCCATTTTCCCTCGCTCTGGAGACATCTCCCGGGTGGGCGCTCTGGTCATGATGCCAAAGGGGCAGAGCAGATCGTTCGCAGCGGGAACCTACCGGGTGAGAGCGGTCAGCTCGGTTCTCTGAGCACGCTGACGGCCACTGCCGAAGTCGCCTAGGCTGTCTGGCTCATGACCACGGAGGAGCCATCGCTGGACCTTGAGGCCTCGGAGGAGCGGCCGCCGCAGGACTTGGACGCGCGCGGAAGCCTCATCTCCCACGGCGCAGCTCTGGCGCGGTCCCCTCGCTCTGGCAGGCCATGTGACCTGCGAGCTGGGGAGCGACCGCAGCCCCCAAAAGCCAGCTTGAGGAAAAAAGGACGGCAAAAGGCGCCAACTGATGGGCAGAAAGGGAAAAACAGGCTCCGCGCAAAGGAGGTTGAAATGCTGGGATTAAGTATCTGCACGGTTCACAGTCCCAGCTGGCCATTAAACGTGTTCTCTGTGGGAGATTTGTTTTTGCCAATAATAAAAATAATAGCGGACACCGCTTCGACCCCTAATCCCCACCGTACCCCCGTTATGCCAAAGACGCTCTATGAAAACTCCTCTTTCACTTTACTCCTGTACTTTTAAGAGACTCTTAGCCCAGTTTTCTGTTTTAATGACTATGCCAAAGGCTTTGACTGTGTGGATCACAATAAACTGTGGAAAATTCTGAAAGAGATGGGAATACCAGACCACCTGACCTGCCTCTTGAGAAACCGGTATGCAGGTCAGAAAGCAACAGTTAGTACTGGACATGGAACAACAGACTGGTTCCAAATAGGAAAAGGAGTACGTCAAGGCTGTATATTGTCACCCTGCTTATTTAACTTCTATGCAGAGTACATCATGAGAAACGCTGGGCTGGAAGAAGCACAAGCTGGAATCAAGATTGCAGGGAGAAATATCAATAACCTCAGATATGCAGATGACATCACCCTTATGGCAGAAAATGAAGCCTCTTGATGAAAGTGAAAGTGGAGAGTGAAAAAGTTGGCTTGAAGCTCAACATTCAGAAAACGAAGATCATGGCATCTGGTCGCATCACTTCATGGGAAATAGATGGGGAAACAGTGGAAACAGTGTCAGACTTTATTTTTGGGGGCTCCAAAATCACTGCAGATGGTAACTGCAGCCATGAAATTAAAAGACGCTTACTCCTTGGAAGGAAAGTTATGACCAACATAGATAGCATATTGAAAAGCAGAGACATTACTTTGCCAACAAAGGTCCATCTAGTCAAGGCTATGGTTTTTCCAGTGGTCATGTACGGATGTGAGAGTTGGACTGTGAAGAAAGCTGAGCGCCGAAGAATTGATGCTTTTGAACTGTGGTGTTGGAGAAGACTCTTGAGAGTCCCTTGGACTGCAAGGAGATCCAACCAGTCCATTCTGAAGGAGATCAGCCCTGGGATTTCTTTGGAAGGAATGATGCTAAAGCTGAAACTCCAGTACTTTGGCCACCTCATGTGAAGAGTTGACTCATTGGAAAAGACTGATGCTGGGAGGGATTGGGGGCAGGAGTAGAAGGGGACGACAGAGGATGAGATGGCTGGATGGCATCACTGACTCGATGGACGTGAGTCTGGGTGAACTCCGGGAGTTGGTGATGGACAGGGAGGCCTGGCATGCTGTGGTTCATGGGGTTGCAAAGAGTCGGACACAACTGAGCAACTGAACTGAACTAGCCCAATTTGCAAATGATGAAAGAAAACTTGAGAAGGTAACTTACCAAATGCAATACTCCAAAAGCCAGAATATTTTTTCATTAACAACAAAAACCGAGAAAGGTTTGCTGTAATCAAATTACCTATCCATGAGAGCCTCAAGGCTTTCATGCATTGAGATCATTGCTGAGCTTCACCTCTTGAAAATCATTTACTCCATAGGCTACAAAAGTTTAATAAAAGATCGTATACATAACTAGGTGATAGCTGAATGCAACTTAGTGTTTATTGTGAAGGCAGGAAGTGTTCATAGGGTATATCATAAATGCTAATTTAAATGGTATTGAAGATGTGATCTGTCATAATTTTGTAACTTTTGTTTCATTCATGTATCAAGAATGAAATGGTCATAAATCTAGGCACTTCTTAAAAGAGCAATGAGGTCTCAAGCCCACTCAATCTCCAAAACAGTACTGCAGGATGTCCTTCCCTTTGCCCCACTCAGATGGCCTTCACTACCCACTGAAGCACATTTATATAAATCTGTTCCTGCCTTCTGGGCTGCCCCCAAGTCACGCACACAGAAGTATGTGGCTTTTGTGAAAGGAATAGAATCCAGCATTATATTTCATTTGGGAGGCACACAGAGATTTATGTGCATTAATCAAGTGCTGTCTCTCAATGAACCAATGAACTAAAGCCCTTCATTAGAAAGCAGTTACTTTGGGGCTTGAATGTTTTTCAGTCTTCTAGAAACATTTTTAAAAACAAATGGTCCTTGCAAGAGAGAACTCTGAAGACACATGAAAAAATGTGCGTGCTGTTGAAAGCCATCCTGGAAGAAGTGGAGCACAGGAAAGAAAAGTGGAATGACTCTAGAGAGGAAAAATATGGAGTTAAAAAAGTGAAAGCCAGCTATATTCCACCCTGACCTTCTTCTTAGGGCTTCTACCACAACGTTTCAGCTCCTAATTTTAATCGTTTGCCTTGCTAGGCCAGGCATTAGCAAACTACCACTGTGGTTTTTTTGTGTGTGCTGCCCACAAGGTAAGAATGGTTTTTACAATATTAAATGGTTACAAATTAAAAGGAGACCATTTCAAGACATGTGAAAATCACATGAAATTCAAATGCCAGTGCTACTGACATATGATCATTCATTTAGATATTTTCTATGGTTATTATCATATAACAACAGAAGAGGTGAATAGAGACAGAGATCTTGTGATCTAGTGTAAAAAAATCTGTTATCTGGTTTGCCAACACCTGCTCTACAAGGTCTGTTCATCTGGTTACGAGGAAAGCAGTAAAGCCAATGTGTGGTCATGATTTCTGTAGAGCTTAACAATAAAACAGTCTTAGGCTGAGGAGGGAATTTCAAGATAAGACCATCTCACCCTCCCCCAGTGGAAAATTCCCAGAAGTTACAAGCAGTTGAAGTTCCAGGAAGCCCTAACCACCACTGGGTAGAATATTAATCCAAGGGTTAACAGAGGGGACCCTGAAAGAAGCCCAGTTTCTTTCCCCAGGTGCAGACCCCCGCTTGGTCTTGCCCACAACTCCCTTGCAGGGTACTCAATAAATCCTGCTTTCTACCCTCACTTCTGGCTCAGTAAATTCTTTTATCATCCATGTTGTTGGCACTATTGGGCCCACCGCCGCATCCCAAGGTAAGTTTTTTCTTGTGTTTGTTAGGATAATTGAAACTACATATTGAGTTCCATATATGGAGTTCCATCCATCCACCAGAGCATCCATACATTCTCTGTTCTTAAAACCCATATTTATTGAAGAATTGTTCTGACATAGTGCCAAAAGTATAGATGAGAAGAAGATGAGAATTAGATGTGCATCCTGCTCTCGATTAGTCCGTCATTAGGAATGTCAGGATGTCTATATAAGACCGCATAGGCTGAGAGGTGAATCTGGCACAAGAAAACAACTTAGGAAGTTATTCTTGTCCCCTGAACCAAGTCCAGACCTCCACCGTCCAGACCTCTTTTATATGAGAAGATTAAACAAAAATTTTAAAGTTGCTGTTATTTTGGAGTAATTTTAAAATTATGTATCATTAAACTTATTCCAATATAGGTAATAAAGCAGCAGCAGCAGCTAAGTCGCTTCAGTCGTGTTTGACTGTGCGACCCCATAGATGGCAGCCCACCAGGCTCCTCCGTCCTTGGGATTTTCCAGGCAAGGATACTGGAATGGGTAATAAAGAGGATTACACAATTATCTGAAGTGGTTTCATACTCATTTTGTTAAAATCCTAATAGTAAGTTTCTAATTTTATGTTTGGCAGTCTTCAGTTCGTCCCTGAAGTACCTAGATAACAGTATCTGATGCACATTTCCTGAGTTCTTTTACAGATGCTAAAACTTCCACCAAACAGAAGTTAGCTACTAGATGAACATAAGCACATAGGCCCCCAGACCTACTGAAGCCTGAGGATTGATAATGTTAACCCCTGAGACACTGCCCTGCTATTTCACCATCAACCAGAGAACTGCACATCAGCTGATCAAATAAATACCTGGTCACTCCCCTCCATCACCTTGCCTTTAAAAACGCTTTCTGAAACCCATTGGAGAGTTCAGATTTATTTGAGTTATTAGCTGCCCTGGACTCTTTGTATGGTATCTACAATAAATGGTGCATTTTCCTTCGCCACAACCTGGTGTCACTAGATTGCTTTACTGTGTGTGGTGAGCAGACCCAAGTTTGGTTTGGCAACACAGGGACAGTGGGGGCCTGTGGATGAGAGGCGGCCACTGCAGTCTTGCCAGTGGTGCTCTCTCCTTGATCCCTGTCCTAGGCAGTGTTGGCTGCACGAGGGCTTTCTGCCCTCCTTGCTGACCTCCTGGGGCCAACAGTGGCATTCCCCATAGTCACTTTTGGTTTGGTAAAGGGAAGTGGCCAGGCCCAAGAGCCAAGAGGCGAGACCAGGAAAAGGCCAAGAATGACAACCACCTGATAAAACAGAAAGATGCTTAATCCGAATTTAGGAAAGGACACCCAGGGATGCCCGAAAGGGAAAGGGCCCTAAGGTAGGCATACTTGACCAGTGACTTGACCTCTCCTGGTCAGTGCTAGTTTCTCTGAGGTAGGCTGGGGTGTCCTATAAGCTGCTTGCAAATCCAGAAGCCCCACTATTGGGACATCCTTTGAACTGCTGGCAAGATCAGGAAACACCCACTGCCCAAGCTCTCCTCCTACAACTGCTTGGGAGGTGAACCTTCGATGATTCCTTATTGCCCAATCTTTCAGGGCTCTTCTGGCATAAGCACAGAATGCCAGCTGCACCAGAGATCTGGTACATCCCCTGTGGGACTCCCTCCTGCTTTTAGCTCTCACTCAGAAGTCCAAAAACTCCTTTTCAGCTGAAAGGAGGAAAGACTGCCCCCCCACCCCCCTACCCCCAGACAGCTACGTCACTACCTAACAGGTGAACGTGGTCAGGAACTAAGGTGGCTAGGCTGCCATGGCCTGGAGACATTCTTATCTCCTGTGGGATAGTCTGAGAAGGGACTTACTATCTCAAACACGGGTCATTATAAATTCAAGTAGGACTCTCAGTTATATCAGAGTCCATGACATTTGTACACCTCCTATTTTGGTCTTGTGAGGGACCCATTAACAGTTTGGTCCTGGTTCCAAGTTTCCTGAACTATAACTCTTGGGTCAAATATTCTGGCATTTGCCTGCCAATAAGTCTCTCCAACTACCCCCTCAGTAGTTGGAAACAAATCCAAAATGGAACATCTAAGGAACAAAACACCCACCATGCCAAAGGATAGCCCATTAGGGTGCATCCTGCAGAACTGGAAGTTTTATTGGGCATCACCCCATGACCCCCAAATATTTAATCTTCCTATGTTATACAGCCTGGCCCCAATATTGACTGGGAGATGAGGAAAGTTGGCCTGTCAATGGGTTGCTAAATTACAATGCTGTTTTACAGTTGTACTTGTTATGCCAGAGACAAAAGAAGTAGGGTAAAATTCCTTATGTCCAGTTTTTTAATAGCCTTATATCAGAACAAAGTCCTTCAAAGGGGATGTGGGCTCTCCTCCACTGAGGTAATACCAGTTCCTGACCCTCCTCCTTAGGACCTTCTTGGTCTCTTCCCTACCTTCCTCCACTATGTAGAAAACATTCTCAATGCCAGCCCTGATAAGGAGGCCCCTGACAAAAATACTGTAACCACTCCCAACCACCTAGCCAATAATGGATGTAAGGTGCACCCTCCCGCCCCGCCGCCAAAAGGCTCAAATGACACCAACTAGGGTGACCTACATAGGCTTCATTCTCACAGAAGGTCAGAAAAGCCTATCCCAGGAAAAGAAAGAAGCCATTTGCAGCCTCACTCCTTCTAAAACCAGAAGACTGCTTAAGGGTTTTTCCCTGGGATGGCCTGGTTTTGCTGCATCTGGATCCCCAACTGAAAGGTTGTTGCTGAGCCATGAAAGATGCCAGGATTCTTGGCCTCTGGAAGAGAGGAATTCACTCCAGGGCCAGTGACGAGGCTTGATTGCTCAGAGCTTTTGTGTAAAAAAGTTTTATTAAAATATAAAAGAGGGAGTTCCCTGGGGGTCCAGTGGCTAAGAATGGAGCTCCCAATGCAGAGGACCTGGGTTCAAACCTGAGTCGGGGAACTGGATCCCACATGCTGCAACTAAGAAGTTTGCATGCCACAACGAAGATCAAAGATCCCATGTGCCCACAACTGAGATCCAGTGCAGCCAAATAAAAAATAAACATTAAAAAAAATAAAATAAAATATAAAAGAGATAGAGAAAGCTTCTGACTTAGACATCAGAAGGGGGCAGAAAGAGTGCCCCTTTGCTAGTCTTTAGGAGTAAGTTGTATACCTATCAGGAAGCTGTTAAATAGAGAAAGGAAACGTCTCAGAACTCACAGACTGGCACCATGCCCCTCACCCACAACATGCATTTTGAGATAACACTGGCACAGGGTGAGTCATCCCAGGCCATAAAACATGAAGAAACATAGACATGAATCTTGAAGAAAGGCAGGTTTCCAAGTAAATATATAGTTTCATTAACACATATTAGGAGAACAATGTATGAGTAAAACATACTAGTTTGTTGAGTCGTTATCATTCTGAGTCTTAGGCGGAACCACCTTAAAGAAAGAGTCTTTCTTAGTTCATTAACATAGCTTAAGAAAAGCATTTCCATAAGAAAAACAAATTGGTTAGATCAAGGTCTGAGAAAAGTTAAGTTCAGGTGGAACCAGGTGTCATCATGGCAACATAGAATTTTAAGAGAAACCTCCTTTTAATTTTGTATAGAGAAGGGAAAAAAACCCCGCACTTGTAGTTTATTTCCTCCTGCCGCTTGAGAGAGAGATAAAAAATATCTAACACTTGCAGGCTATTTCCTCCATTTAGAGACCCCTAGCCTTCCTTTCTATTACCCTCTCATCAGTTCAGTTCAGTTGTTCAGTCCTGTCCGACTCTTTGCGATCCCATGAACCGCAACACGCCGGGCTTCCCTGTCCACCACCAACTTCCGGAGTCCACCCAAACCCATGTCCATCGAGTCGGTGATCCCATGCAACCATCTCATCCTCTGTTGTCCCCTTCTCCTCCTGCCCTCAATCTTTCCCAGCATCAAGGTCTTTTCCAATGAGTCAGCTCTTCACATCAGGTGGCCAAAGTACCGGAGTTTCAGCTTCAATATCAGTCCTTCCAATGAACACCCAGGACTGATCTCCTTTAGGATGGACTGGTTGGATCTCCTTGCAGTCCAAGGGACTCTCAAGAGTCTTCCCCAACACCACAGTTCAATAGCATCAATTCTTTGGTGCTCAGCTTTCTTTAGAGTCCAACTCTCACATCCGTACATGACCACTGGAAAAACCATAGCCTTGACTAGATGGACCTTTGTTGGCAAAGTAATGTCTCTGCTTTTGAATATGCTATCTAGGTTGGTCATAACTTTCTTTCCAAGGAGTAAGCGTCTTTTAATTTCATTGCTGCAATCACCATCTGCAGTGATTTTGGAGCCCAGAAAAATAAAGTCAGCCACTGTTTCCACTGTTACCCCATCTATTTGCCATGAAGTTATGGGACTAGATGCCATGATCTTCGTTTTCTGAATGTTGAGCTTTAAGCCAACTTTTTCACCCTCCTCTTTCACTTTCATCAAGAGGCTCTTTAGTTCTTCTTCACTTTCTGGCATAAGGGTGGTGTAATCTGCATATCTGAGGTTATTGATATTTCTCCTGGCAATTTTCCTCTAGAAAAAACAGAGGAACCAGAGATCAAATTGCCAACATCTGTTGGATCATCAAAAAAGCAAGAGAGTTCCAGAAAAACATCTATTTCTGCTTTATTAACTATGCCAAATCCTTTGACAGTGTGGATCACAAGAAACTGTGGAAAATTCTGAAAGCGATGGGAATACCAGACTACCTGACCTGCCTCCTGAGAAATCTGTATGCAGGTCAAGGAGCAACAGTTAGAACTGGACATGGAACAACAAACTGGTTCCAAATCGGGAAAGGAGTATGTCAAGGCTGTATGTTGCCATCCTGCTTATTTAACTTATATGCAGTGTACATCATGAGAAATGCTGGACTTGATGAAGCACAAGCTGGAATCAAGGTTGCTGGGAGCAATGTCAATTACCTCAGATATGCAGATGACATAGAACTTATGGCAGAAAGTGAAGAAGAACTAAAAAGCCTCTTGATGAAAGTGAAAGAGGAGAGTGAAAAAGTTGGCTTAAAGCTCAACATTCAGAAAACTAAGATCATGGCATCCGGTCCCATCACTTCATGCAAATAGATGGGGAAACAGTGGAAACAGTGGCAGACTTTATTTTTTTTTGAGGGGGGGGGGGCGGACCTCCAAGATCACTGCCGATGGTGACTGCAGCCATGAAATTAAAAGACGCTTGCTCCTTGGAAGAAAAGTTATGACCAACCTAGACAGCTTATTAAAAAGCAGAGACATTAATTTGCTAACTTATTGGTACTTATTCTGTAGTCAAAGCTATGGTTTTTCCAGTAGTCATGTATGGATGTGAGAGTTGGACTGTAAAGAAAGCTGAGCACCGAAGAATTGATTTTTTTGAACCGTGGTGTTGGAGAAGACTCTTGAGAGTCCCCTGGACTTCAAGGAGACCCAACCAGTCCATCCTAAAGGAAATCAGTCCTGAATATTCATTGGAAGGACTGATGCTGCAGCTGAAACTCCAATACTTTGGCCACCTGATGCGAAGAACTGACTCATTTCAAAAGACTCTTGATGCTGGGAAAGATTGAAGGCAGGAGGAGAAGGAGACAACAGAGGATGAGATGGTTGGATGGCATCACTGACTCAACGGATATGAGTTTGAGTAAACTGTAGGAGTTGGTGATGGACAGCGAGGCCTGGCATGCTGCAGTCCATGGGATCGCAGAGTCGGACACGACTGAGCTGAACTTGATTAGCCAGAACTAACACTGTGAATCTATGGATAGTCAGACCACTTACAACGCTCACCTGACTTTTGAATGGCAGAGCATGGCTAGTTACTCATAGATATAACTAATTTAGTAATAGTTTCCTATTCAGTCTCAGTCTCCTTAGTCTTAGGTCTCTAAACAAACCTCCAAAGGGCTGTCCCAGTGAGTTTTCTAAAAATATAAACCAAATTAGGATTTTCTCCAGCTTAAAACACTCCACCAGGCCACAGTGTCATTTGCATGACATTTAAGTCATTCATAACCTGGCCTCTGCCAAAAATCCCTGCACAGGTAGGATTATTTCTCTGGAAAATGAGCTCTTTGTGAGCATGGAGCTCTCTCTCACACACCAGTTACTGATAATGGATGTTTTTGAAATGAGTGAATGAATAAGCAAATGAAAGAATCCTTTGTAAGTAGGTCTGGACACTACCTTTGTGTATTGCCCTTTCAGGTAGACTTGATCAGGTGGGGACTGTAGTTGATTTTTGATATCTGTAAGCAATAGTTGCTTAAAGAAATACAACATGGTATCTTTGCTGCAAGTCTGATTTTAAATTGTGCTTATTTTTACTGTCTGATATTCTCGTAGGTTCAGTCTAACGGTTCAGATGGTAAGTAATTTTCCTGCAATGCTGGAGACCCAGGTTGGATTGCTGGGTCAGGAAGATCCCCTGGAGTAGAGAATGGCAACCCACTCCAGTATTCTTACCTAGAAAATTCCATGGACAGAGGACCCTGGTGGGTTACAGTCCATGGGGTTGCAAAGAGTCAGACACGACTGAGTAACTAACACTTTCACTACTTTTCAGAGTTCATAAGTGGTAATTTTTTCAAATTTTTAGCGGGGTGGTGGGGGGGGGATGTCAAATTAAGGCTTTGATTGGCATATATATATATTTTTTACATTGTGTTTAAACGTGACGTACATGTCATCACATTTTTAAAACCTGAGATTGTTATCCTCTGCTGTTGATGTAAGTAGTTATTGATAATGAGTAATTTTGTTTTTAATTTTGGAGGGGATGGCTTTTCTGCTTAGAAATAATTACCTACAGTTACATGGATTGAAAATTAATACATTAAGTCAATATATGATGATTTTTGTTGTTTTTTTAAAGGAAGAACTTTTTATTGAAGTATACTTAATTTACAATGCAGTGCTAGTTTTATTAATGTTGAAAACTTTAAAACCTATTTTTAACCTATAAGTGTTTTTCAATTTATAAATCTAAGTTATATATGCAAATAAGCAGGTTTTAAAAATTAATTAATTTCAAATTACATTTGTACATTTCAATATATTTGACTTTTTTACACATTTTGAATTCCTGACACTAAACTTGACACTTTCATAAGCAAAATCTTACTGAGCATTTAAACAACTTTTGAACATCAAATACTTTTCTGTATAGAATATCTCTCAAAATCTTGTAACATTCAATGTAGTTTCTATATTGAGTCAAACTCTTCTCTTTCAATTTAAAATTATAAGACTAACTGCCAGATTTTTCTTACTGTAAACATACTCAGATTTTCCTGAATTAAAGTATTAATACTATCTGCTTATTTTCTCTGTACTTAATTATAAATCTTCCCAGAGCTGAAAGGAGAGCTAATAAGCTCTCCTTATTCAGCTTACCTAAATAAGGAGAGCTGTTCCGCCCTCTCAGGGAAGCTGAAGGTGCTGGGCCAAAAATTTAGAAATAGGAATCAGAAGCATATCACAGTTTAAGGACTCAGACACGTTACAGTCACAATGCCACTCATTTTATTTGGGATTTTCATGTCCATGCCTCTTAACAATTTTGGTTGCCTGATTTATTTTCGTAACTAACTTCCATCACCCTTATTGTATTATGCTGCTGCTGCAGTGATTGGAATTGATAATCCTCTCATATTTTTGTCTTTTTTCCTCTCACATTTTTGTTGAGTTCTTCCCAACAACTAAAAATGTTATACTTGATTGCTATATTTTCTATCTTAAAGTTTATTTTACAAAGAACTCTTGTTCATTGTGAAAAATTACAAATATAACCAAGTAAAAATAAAAATTTCCTAAAAGTAAAAATTAAAATCTAAGTCATACTAAACAATTAATATCTTTATGTATTCCCTTCTGCCTCTCTCATTCTGTGTTTGTGTGCATGTGTGCATATATGTAAAACAGGACGCTTTTGGCTCTTTGATACTGGCAATTACATCACTGTAATTTCCCACCAATGTGCACTTGCATCCATTGAAATGCTGGGGCTTTTATTTTGCAACTAAAGGAGACTAGAGCAGTTTGGTCTGGGGGCAGGATGGAAAGAGAGAAAGGAGAACTAAAGGGAATAGGATGATGTGTATCTCATTCTACCCACTGAGCTGGTTTTAGGACACTCTGATTAATCAGTCAGAAATGGAACAAACTATAGTTAGGTCAGATCTGCACCATCTCCCTCATCAACACTTTGCAATAATGTGGGCATATATAACATCTCTTGTCGGGAACTTAACTTCCCAAAATAAACAGGGGGCATCTCGATTGCACCTAAGGTTCTGCTTTAGGGAGCGCTGGCTCAGAGGTATAATATTCAGTTACACACACACACACACACATATATAAATGTCACGCTACTATAAATTTATTCCATTCTCCAACCAATGCTTTGAGTGCTGTATCAATTTCCTATTGCTATTGTAACTCATTACCATTTACTTAAAACAAAACAAACATATCTTCTTAAAATTATGAAGCCCAGAAGTTTGAACTAAGTCTTATGAACTAAAATCAAGGTATCAGTGCAGTTGCTTCCTTCTGGAGGTTTTAAGGAAAAATCCATTTATATTTTCCTGACAGACTCTAGAGCCTGCCCACTTTCTTGGCCCATAACCCCACATCAACTTTTCTTCCCTTTTCTCCATCATTGTATCATCTTTTTCATCCTTAAACTTTTCTTCCTATCTTTTATTAAGGACCTTGTGATTACATTTAAGGTTTACCTGGATAATCCAGGAAAATCTTTGTGTTTTAGTCCATTTGGGCTGCTATAATAAAATGTCATAGACTGGATGGCTTATATACACTAAACATTGTGAAAGTGAAGTCGCTCAGTTGTGTCCGACTCTTTGTGACCCCATGTACTATAGCCTACCAGGTTCCTCCATCCATGGGATTTTCCAGGCAAGGATACTGGAGTGGGTTGCCATGTCCTTCTCCAGGAGATCTTCCCAACCCAGGGATTGAACCCAGGTTTCCTGCATTGTAGGCAGAATGCTTTACCATCTGAGCCACCAGGGAAGTCTAAAAGAGATATTAATAAAATGAAACAAGAACAGGAAAATGTAAAACAAGAATTAAGGAGAAATATTGGATATGAGAATAGGTGAAACAGCAGAATAAAGGTGAGGAAAAAAAAATAGTAATGAAAAGGACCAGATTGAGAAATTTTCCCAGAAAGAAGTGGGAAAGGACAATATAAAAGAATATCTGTGAGACATGGCAGATACAAACAGGTGTTCAAGAAACAGGGGAGAAAACAGTAGAGGAGAAAATATTAAAAAAAAAAAAGATAAAATTTTGATATTATAAAAAGGTGAAAAGCATGTTAAATAGCAGAGGTTGAAAACCCACAATTAAGACACATTTTAATAATATTTAAAATATGAAAGGTGAAGAAAAGTGTTAAAAACTTACAGAGAAGAACAGATCAGATACAAAGCAACAAATATCAGATTATCAATAGACGTTTCAACAGTAATCATGGATGCAATAAGACAACAGAATAGAGCTTTATTAAAGGAAGAAAATTGAGAACACAGAATTTTATATCCAGCCAACTGTTATTCAAAATGGGGCAAGACAAAAATGTTTTCAAGTATAGGTAGTTCTCACTTTGAATAGTGGTGGACTAAAAAGGACTATGCAAATTGAAACCATACAAAGCCATTTAAATAATTTGAAAACTTATGATTATTCTATGGCATTAAACTTTTTTGGCCAACACTTTAAAAACTCTCTATTGGTTATAAATATATGAGGAAATAAAAAGTCAAGCTAATATTTATTTAGTACATTATAACTTAAATCTTAGAAACACTGAGAATTAAGTATAGTCTTTTTAAAAGAGCACTGAGAGTATTCCGAATAGTACTTGCCTTCTTTTTCCATATAAATTTTGATGTATAGATTGCCTCAGTAAAAGAGTTAATCTGTGTTTAGCTCTTTTTTGGCCATTTTGAGAGTCTTCTCTTTGCACAAATTCTTGGTGATGGTGAATTTGTAAAAGGCTTGTTTCATCATCATATAGTATTTGGTGATCATAACAATCTGTGTGCCCTGATTTCCCCAAAATACTCTGATTTTAAACTAAACTGAAGATTCTTCTTGGTCTCACAGCATGACCTTACAGCTTTCCAGCAAATCAGTTACAGATATGTAAATTTATGCAATGAAAAGGAATACTGTAATTTTCCAGTAACCAACACAATAGAAAACAATATACTTTTTCATGCTTTATAAACTGAACTACAGCTATTGAGAACTGAGCTTCTTTTTACCTTCAGTTTGGAAGTCTCCTTGTTCTGCAACAGGCTTCCCAGGTGGCACTAGTGGTAAACAAGCCTCCTGCTAATGCAGGAGACACAGGAGATGCAGGTCCGACCTCTGGATCGGGAGGATACCCTGAAGGAGGAAATGGCAACCCACTCCAGGATTCTTGCTTGGGGAATCCCATGGACAGAGGAGCCCAGCAGGCTAGAGTACATGATGTTGCAAACAGTTGGACACAACTGAGCACACATGGCTTGTTCTGGAACAGTTTGTTTCTTGTTCAATACAATATTCGTACAAAATTAAATACTCTGAATTTTCTTTCAACAGAAGCAATTAATATGATGGGGGACATTATATGGTTAATGTAAGTTATTGTTGAGGTCCTAGCTTTATTTGGGGAAGTTTGGTATCCAGCCCAGTGACTGCCACGTGAGCAGTGTTTCTCAGGACTCACCTTAGACATCTTCTAAAACTTTTAAAAGAAATAGCAGCGAGGCCATTAGACTGAGGCAGCTATTATGCTATGATGCCTACATCAGCAAAACGAAATCTAAGCCTGTAAATGCCTCAAGGTTACAAAATCAAAACACTAAGGACCACCATCACAGTCAACTAGGTTTTAAGCTATAGCCTAACCAATAATTTCCATAAAAAAAAAAAAATTTCTTACTTTGCTTCCATCTTTTGTCTACAAAAGTTTCTTCATGCACCCCTTTCTGTGTAGTGCTCTTAATGTTTTGGTTAGGTACTGACCAATTTCAGTTGATATTTGCTCAAATAAATTCAAAATTTATAATAGGTCTCAATTTCTTTAAACAAAGCATAAACCAGACTCTTATTCAGTTTCTCTTTTGTAAGGGGAGGGAATGACTTTTAACAATAGCAATAATGCCCCCTCTTAAAATAGCTAGATTTGTGCTTGCTACTTAGTCTAAATATTAAACCTTTTTCATATTTACTGGTATGTATAGTTAGTAAATTAAAATATTTGATTTAGAAAGTGAAGTGCATGACAGATGAAGTAGAGACTGAAAGTGGAGACAACTAACGTTCAGTTCAGTTCAGTCTCTCAGTCGTGTCCGACTCTTTGCGACCCCATGAATCGCAGCATGCCAGGCCTCCCTGTCCATCACCAACTCCCGGAGTTCACTCAGACTCATGTCCATCGAGTCAGTGATGCCATTCAGCCATCTCATCCTCTGTCATCCCCTTCTCCTCCTGCCCCCAATCCCTCCCAGCATCAGAGTCTTTTCCAATGAGTCAACTCTTCACATGAGGTGGCCAAAGTACTGGAGTTTCAGCCTTAGCATCATTCCTTCCAAAGAAATCCCAGGGCTGATCTCCTTCAGAATGGACTGGTTAGATCTCCTTGCAGTCCAAGGGACTCTCAAGAGTCTTCTCCAACACCACAGTTCAAAAGCATCAATTCTTCGTTGTTAAGTCCTACTTATCAAACTGAATGCCATAATATTCCTGTAAACTGCTTACCCCATTCAACAATACAATGAAGTAAGCTTATTTCATGTTAAGAAATACAATTTCATATCATAATTTTAATGCCTCTACTGAATTCTATACTATGAACATACCATATTTATAAATAATGGTATGATAAATATTTTTGTACAATCATATTTGAATTATTTGATTTTTTTCTTTAGAATACAGATCTTCCTCAGCTTACAGTGGGGTTAAATCTTCACAAATTCATCAGAAGTTGAAAAATATCATAAGTTGAAAATGCATTAAAACATGTAACCTAATATCAAGGGTTAGCCTAGCCTACCTTAAATATTCTCAGAACACTTATATTAGCCTACAGCTGGGAAAAAAGAACACAAAGCCTATTTTAAAACAAAGTGTTGACTATCTCATGTAATTTATTGAATACTGTATTAAAAGTGAGAAATAGAATTTTTGTATGGGTACAGAAGGTCAGGAAGGGCGGCGGTGAGGAGATACCCCTCGTCCAAGGTAAGGAGCAATGGCTGCACTTTGCTGGAGGAGCTGTGAAGAGATACCCCACGCCCAAGGTAAGAGAAACCCAAGTAAGACGGTAGGTGTTGCAAGAGGGCATCAGAGGGCAGACACACTGAAACCATACTCACAGAAAACTGGTCAATCTAATCACACTAGGACCACAGCCTTGTCTAACTCAATGAAACTAAGCCATGCCCATGGTGCAAACCCAAGATGGGCAGGTCATGGTGGAGAGATCTGACAGAATGTGGTCCACTGGAGAAGGGAATGGCAAACCACTTCAGTATTCTTGCCTTGAGAACCCCATGAACAGTATGAAAAGGCAAAATGATAGGATACTGAAAGAGAAACTCCCCAGGTGAGTAGGTGCCCAATATGCTACTGGAGATCAGTGGAGAAATAACTCCAGAAAGAATGAAGGGATGGAGCCAAAGCAAAAACAATACCCAGCTGTGGATGTGACTGGTGATAGATGCAAGGTCCAATGCTGTAAAGAGCAATATTGCATAGGAACCTGGAATGTCATGTCCATGAATCAAGGCAAATTGGAAGTGGTCAAACAAGAGATGGCAAGAGTGAACGTCAACATTTTAGGAATCAGCGAACTCAAATGGACTGGAATGGGTGAATTTAACTCAGATGACCATTATATCTACTACTGCGGGCAGGAATCCCTCAGAAGAAATGGAGTAGCCATCATGGTCAACAAAAGCATCCGAAATGCAGTACTTGGATGCAGTCTCAAAAATGACAGAATGATCTCTGTTGGTTTCCAAGGCAAACCATTCAGTATCACAGTAATCGAAGTCTATGGCCGAACCAGTAACGCTGAAGAAGCTGAAGTTGAACGGTTCTATGAAGACCTACAAGACCTTTTAGAACTAACACCCCAAAAAGATGTCCTTTTCATTATAGGGGACTGGAATGCAAAAGTAGGAAGTCAAGAAACACCTGGAGTAACAGGCAAATTTGGCCTTGGAATACGGAATGAAGCAGGGCAAAGACTAATAGAGTTTTGCCAAGAAAATACACTGGTCATAACAAACACCCTCTTCCAACAACACAAGAGAAGACTCTATACATGGACATCACCAGATGGTCAACACTGAAATTAGATTGATTATATTCTTTGCAGCCAAAGATGGAGAAGCTCTATACAGTCAGCAAAAACAAGACCAGGAGCTGACTGGCTCAGACCATGAACTCCTTATTGCCAAATTCAGACTTAAATTGAAGAAAGTAGGGAAAACCACTAGACCATTCAGGTATGACCTAAATCAAATTCCTTATGATTATACAGTGGAAGTGAGAAATAGATTTAAGGGCCTAGATCTGATAGAGTGCCTGATGAACTATGGAATGAAGTTCATGACATTGTACAGGAGACAGGGATCAAGACCATCCCCATGGAAAAGAAATGCAAAAAAGCAAAATGGCTGTCTGGGGAGGCCTTACAAATAGCTGTGAAAATAAGAGAAGCGAAAAGCAAAGGAGAAAAGGAAAGATATAAGCATCTGAATGCAAAGTTCCAAAGAATAGCAAGAAGAGATAAGAAAGCCTTCTTCAGCGATCAATGCAAAGAAATAGAGGAAAACAACAGAATGGGAAAGACTAGAGATCTCTTCAAGAAAATCAGAGATACCAAAGGAACATTTCATGCAAAGATGGGCTCAATAAAGGACAGAAATGGTATGGACCTAACAGAAGCAGAAGATATTAAGAAGAGATGGCAAGAATACACAGAAGAACTATACAAAAAAGATCTTCAGGACCCAGATAATCACGATGGTGTAATCACTGACCTAGAGCCAGACATCCTGGAATGTGAAGTCAAGTGGGCCTTAGAAAGCATCACTATGAACAAAGCTAGTGGAGGTGATGGAATTCCAGTTGAGCTATTCCAAATCCTGAAAGATGATGCTGTGAAAGTGCTGCACTCAATATGCCAGCAAATTTGGAAAACTCAGCAGTGGCCACAGGACTGGAAAAGGTCAGTTTTCATTCCAATCCCAAAGAAAGGCAATGCCAAAGAATGCTCAAACTACCACCCAATTGCACTCATCTCACACGCTAGTAAAGCAATGCTCAAAATTCTCCAAGCCAGGCTTCAGCAATATGTGAACTATGAACTTCCTGATGTTCAAGCTGGTTTTAGAAAAGGCAGAGGAACCAGAGATCAAATTGCCAACATCTGCTGGATCATGGAAAAAGCAAGAGAATTCCAGAAAAGCATCTATTTCTGCTTTATTGACTATGCCAAAGCCTTTGACTGTGTGGATCACAATAAACTGTGGAAAATTCTGAAAGAGATGGGAATACCAGACCACCTGATCTGCCTCTTGAGAAACCTCTATGCAGGTCAGGAAGCAACAGTTAGAACTGGACATGGAACAACAGACTGGTTCCAAATAGGAAAAGGAGTACGTCAAGGCTGTATATTGTCACCCTGCTTATTTAACTTATATGCAGAGTACATCATGAGAAATGCTGGACTGGAAGAAACACAGCTGGAATCAAGATTGCCGGGAGAAATCTCAATAACCTCAGATATGCAGATGACACCACCCTTATGGCAGAAATTGAAGAGGAACTAAGAAGCCTCTTGATGAAGGTGAAAGTGGAGAGTGAAAAAGTTGGCTTAAAGCTCAACATTCAGAAAACGAAGATCATGGCATCCGGTCCCATCACTTCTTGGGAAATAGATGGGGAAACAGTGGAAACAGTGTCAGACTTTATTTTTGGGGGCTCCAAATCACTGCAGATGGTGACTGCAGCCATGAAATTAAAAGATGCTTACTCCTTGGAAGGAAAGTTATGACCAACCTAGATAGCATATTCAAAAGCAGAGACATTACTTTGCCAACAATGGTTCATCTAGTCAAGGCTATGGTTTTTCCTGTGGTCATGTATGGATGTGAAAGTTGGACTGTGAAGAAGGCTGAGCGCTGAAGAATTGACTCTTTTGAACTGTGGTGTTGGAGAAGACTCTTGAGAGTCCCTTGGACTGCAAGAAGATCCAACCAGTCCATTCTGAAGGAGATCAGCCCTGGGATTTCTTTGGAAGGAATGATGCTAAAGCTGAAACTCCAGTACTTTGGCCACCTCATGTGAAGAGTTGACTCCTTGGAAAGGACTCTGATGCTGGGAGGGATTGGGGGCAAGAGGAGAAGGGGACGACAGAGGATGAGATGGCTGGATGGCATCACTGACTCGATGGACGTGAGTCTGAGTGAACTCCGGGAGTTGGTGATGGACAGGGAGGCCTGGCGTGCTGCGATTCATGGGATCGCAAAGAGTGGGACATGACTGAGCGACTGATCTGATCTGATGGGTATAGAATGGTTATAAATATATTGGCTGTTTACCCTTGTGATCATGTGGCTAACTGGAAACCACAGAATAACGCACAACGTAAGAGTTGTGAATTTCAGTTTTTATTCCGAGAACTTACTGAGGACTATAGACTGGGAAGTAGACTCTCAGATAGCTCTGAGGAACTGCTCTGCAGAGGCAGGGGAGGAGCTTGTACAATATAGATGAATTTTTGGCTAGAAAATACATGTAGTCAAGCATACATCTTGGTAAAAGGTTACTGTTAATCACACAGAACAGATACCTCAAGTTAATGGTTTTTAGTACTCGTCTGTGTATGGGAAGATGCCAGAATCTGGGATCATCAAATTCTTCCTGAGGTATGTACTTTAACTATCTAGGGGCTCCTTTATTCAAAGGACAGAATGCCTCATTCTGTTTTTCCATCCTGCACTCTCTGCAGGGTGCAATGTCACTGGGCAATTCCAGTGGCTTGCAATTTAACCCTTTGTATAGCTGGCTGATGAGAGACACCCATCGTTCTTTTTAGTACATAGCTTCCCCACTCTGGTAATAAATCTGACCAAGGTTCATGCTCACTTTGTGCCATGGTGTTAGGAATGCTCAAGGTAAGGCAAGGATTTCGTTGATAGGCCATTTGTGTGCTATATCTATATTAGACCCTATTGAAAACCTAACTGCAATTGATTAGCCAAGTGAAGAGATCCCATCTAGTAATATCAATATAGTGGACCAAACAGAACTACAATTTCACTCTCCTAAAATAAATTTTCCAACAGCCATTCCATTAGAGCCTTGAAGAGGGAAAATCCACCAAGGTAAACCAGAAGTATTGGACATAGACAGTTGACCACAAACCCAACAATTGGATTGGTTTTTAAGTCTGCATAGGATCATGCTCATGATAGAAAAAACAAATGATTTATACGAAAGTTCAACAAATAAAGAAAACACTCTAACTCTATAGGTCAGGTTCCCCATCTTGGGATAGCCATCTACTTCTGATGTCAACTTCTCATCCTGGGGCGGGCATCATTTCTGTTTGAGCATTGTTTTACAGTGACTTTCAGACCAGTATTCCTCTCTGTAGGTCAGGCCAGTGCTAGGGGCACTTCTTAAGTAGGAAATGTGAATCCAAGAGTCAATTCCCTTCAGTTTTGTTGTGAGCAAGTCAGTTAAAAGTTCCTGTTAAGGGCTTTCCCATTTATCAGGAGAGGGTCCTTTAAATGATGTTTTTTTCCAGGGTATATATAATCTCCTGGTTGTAGGTTATTGGGTATCTGATCTTTGTCCAGAGATGTTTCTATCTTTGAATAGCAGAAAAAAACTTACCATTTTAATAACTGAACTTTTAATAATTCAACTGAATTTTTGCTATAATGTAATACAGCAATAAGGAGTTATCTAGGTTGTTCAGCTGCTAAGTCGTGTCCAACTCTTTGAGACCCATGGACTGCAGCATGTCAGGCTTCACTGTTCTTCATCATCTCCTGGAGTTTGCTCAATCTCATGTCCATTGAGTCAGTGATGCCAGCCAACCATCTCATCCTCTGTCATTCCCTTCTCTTGTCTTCAATCTTTCCCAGCATCAGGGTCTTTTCCAATGAGTTGGCTCTTTGCATCAGGTGGCCAAAGTATTGGAGTTTCAGCATCAGTCCTTCCAATAAATATTCAGGGTTGATTTCCTTTAAGATATCTTTGTCCAAAGATATATTTCTATCATTTAATAGCATAAACTTACAATGTCCTTTTAATGAATGAACAATGAACTTTTTTTTGTAATGTAATACAGCAATAAGGAGCCATCTAGGAAGTGAGTTTAGATAGTAATTACATAACCTGAAATACAATTAACAGCACTAGAACTCGATATCCACTAAAACAATTTCTTCTCTAACGTTACTCTAATTTTTACCAAATATAGCCAAATTAAGACTAATTTATTTGCAATGTAAGTCTAGTTTCAATAAATTGGACCTGCTTGTTTACATTAGTTTAACAAGTCTGGCAGTTGATCATTTACACTCTGGTCAGTGTGCTTTGATAATGCTTTTATAAGGACTCAGATTGACTGTTGAAAGCCTCCTGAGGCCAGGAATATCATTCCAAAGACTTGCCATGAGATCTGACTGTAACAATTATAGAGTTGGGTGAATTTCTCTCTTCTGAATTTCCCCAAAATATCTTGAGGTTCTTACACCTGCCAGAAAGTGACCTTTCTTAGTCACCTGGTGAGGTTGCTGGGAACTCTATGAGCAAGGTATTAGTCTGTTTTTCTAAGGAAATGGCTCCATAAAATCCATTTTAGTTCTCTGAAGTTGTCTGGTTATATCTGATTTTATGTAATTCTCAAACCTGATATTTCAGTCAAAGCCTTGGTGATATAACCAGTGCTTCCATTTGTGTCCTGTTATAAGGAAAACAGATTTTTCTTGAACTTATGCAAATAACTATACTGCCATAAAAATAAGAATACTAAGAATTTCAAATTCTGGAGGGATACGGTACAGAGAAAAAGGTAAGTGTTTCAATTCTGCTTACAAAGGTATAATTTACCGAATTGCTTAAGGGGAAATTTTCTTTCTATCTGGAAAAGGAGGATTAAAAGACAGTAACATTTCAGACAGAAAGTCATAAAAATGATTGTTCAGCCCTGTGTAAGTAAGTCTTGTTGATCATAATTTCTGTTAACAGTTTATGAAGTCATAAAGTTTTTCCTTCCGAGTTTTGGAATGTCTTACCCAGTTCAGTGGTATTATCTGAAAGTTATCAGAAATCTGCACTTGTCAAAAGTCTTCTATTAACCTTCTTGAAGAGCTTCATTTTTGTAAAGGCATCAGAGTAAAAGAACAACTGTCTATAAATGACAAAAGACTTTAAGTGGCATGGTTAAGATATGACTACAATGCAACTGAAGGGGAAAATTTTATTTTTCTGTGACATACAAAATTTTAAGATAATAACCAGAATAATGACTGACAACATACAGGACATATCTGAATTTTAGGAATTTCATTTAGCTTGTAGAATGTTTATATTAGAAAATTTGTCCATACAGTATAACCTAGGAAATTTTATCATTACGTATTTGACGATATGTTCCACATTATTTAAAATATCAAATAAGCCTCATTAATATCTTTCTTTGAGATGTTTCAGGGGCCCTCTGAAACACCCCAAAGTTAGCTAGAGATCAAAAGGACTTCATTTAGAATTGGGGGAGGTTTGTCAAAGATAACAAAAGGTTTTAAAACACTTGGTCAAACAGGATCACAGCCACTGTGAAACGATACTCAGTTAATCATTTAACCAAAATGACAATAAAAGATTTCAAAAGTAAACTACAGAAAGTTATAACAGGGCACTTAAAAGGTAGAGAAACTTTACAATCTATTTTCAAAAGCAGATTAATATCCCAAGAAAAATTTGTTAACTTAACAGAGAGAAAGCCAAATTTTAGTTTTGTACCAGCTTACTTTTAATATTAAAACATTCACTCAATTAAATTTATTACAATGTTCGCCAGGTCTAATCACATACAAAACTTCTTAGAGATTCTTTTCAACAAACCTGTAACTTCCTGTTTCTACCTTCAGATTTTTGTCCCAAGATTTCCCATTTTCTCTATTTTTTTTTAAACCTCTCTTAGGACAAAACTACTTTCTATTCCCTTAACAAAAAACATTATATCCAGTAGGAGCATCTAAATGCATTACTAGCCCCTTGCTGTTAGAAACACATACACACTCATTGCTAACATATATTGGCTTCTAAAATACAACATAGACTATTAAAAAAAAAACCAAAACCATTATAATCCTTTTACTTTTTTATTTCCCTTGCATATGATGATGCTTTCCTTATTAATTTTAGTAGTTCCAGTTATATGTATTAATCAGAATGCTCAACCTTACAACCTCTAACCTCTACAGAAAACCTAGAAGCAAGCAATTATGAATTGTCATGCTAGCATCTACAGATTTGCAAACTTATGAACATATTCTACAACCTCCAGAAACAGATTTTCTCATAGCATTATTTCTCTCCTATATGTGGTATACATGTTCAATAAACCCAAACATCTTTGCTTTTTTAATCTTAAAAGAGGATGAAAGTAGGTAAATTTAGACATGTTCAACAATTAATGTTTCATTATTGTATCTTATTTGGAAATGATCCAGATATTCAATAAACTTCCATCATTTAGCTTACTTTAGAAAAACTCTAGTTTTAAACTACTAAAAAGATTTGGAGAAACTATTTATATAGACATACTGTTAAATACTACATTTTTTTTAAAGACCTCAGAAAGATTTTTAAAATTTGAAGAAACACTGGTTTATAACATTGTATAAGTTTTATGTGTACAACATTATGTTTCATCTTTTGTATACGCTACAGTGGTACCTACCACAGAAAGTTTCCATCTATCATTATACAGTTGTTTGGTCCCTTTTACCCATTTCACCCTTTCCCAACACCTCTCCCCTCTGGTGACCAGTACTTTGGTCTCATTAGCTATGTGTTTGCTTTGGTTTCATTTTACTTTTATATTCCACATGAGTGAAATCATACAGTATGTGTCTTTCTCTGACTTATTTCCCTTAGCATAATCTCCTCAAGGTCTGTCCATGTTGTAGTAAATGGCAGGATCTCATCTTTTTTTTTAATAGCTGAGTAGCATTCCATTGTATATATACATACCACATCATTTTTTCCCTCATGAATGCTGTATTTTTGAGATAGAATTAATGTCATAAAATCCAGTCTTTTAAAGCGTACATTTCAGTGCGTGTGTGTACAGTCACGTTTGACTCTCTGCGATCCAATGGACTGTAGCCCACCAGGCTCCTCTGTCCATGGGATTTGCCAGGCAAGAATACTGGAGTGGGTTGTTATTTCCTTCTTCAGGGGATCTAACCAACCTAGGGATTGAGCCCGCATCTCCTGTATTGGCAGACAGATTCTTTACCACTAGTGCCACCTGGGAAGCCTCAGTACATCTCAGTGGTTTATAGTATTTTAACAAAGTTGTTACCATCATCACCACTAGTTCTATCAACCAAAGAAGAAATTGTGTATCTATTAGCAGTCATTTCCCATTTCTCACTTGGTCCCTGGCAATTGTTAGTGAGCTTTCTATGGATATGCCTATTCTGGATATTTCATAGAAATGGGAGTAATTACTCTACGTCAGGCTTCCTTTGAAACTGTGGGTAAAATATATTTCACCTGCCTTCTCTCATCAAGGTTTTAAGACTTCCATGTCCTCTAAGCAGCATGTAACCTAAATAAGCAGCCCAAGGGACTTGACTGGTGGTCTGGTGGTTAACCCTCCATGCTCCCAATGCTGGGGGCCTGGGTCCTATCCCTAGTTAGGGGACTAGATCTCACATGCTACAACAGAAAGATCCCACATACCTCAACAAAGATCAGAGACAGAAATAAATAAACATTATTTTTTAAAAAAGATATTTGCCCGAGTTGCTTTCCAGGAACTTGGAGTCAGAAGCATCTAGGTAGAGCTGAGCCAAGACTCAGGTGTGTCTAGTTTGTGCTACGCCGGTTAGGACTAGATAGGACTATCACCCTTGAACTGGGCACACATGGGCATCTGCACTTGTGACCTTTTGAACTTGCAAAGGCCTGTAGCTTAGTTACACCTGAGTAGACTGACGATTATCACATCTTTTCCAATTACCTTTCCCCACTCTCCAAGCCTCAGACAGCCCTGATTCTTTTTTCTTTATTCCATAAACACCTGAGCTCCTTGCCTTCTTGGAGCAGATTTTGAGACCTGTTCTCCCATCTCCTCGCTTTGCTGCAAACTTGGCATCTCACTGATACACCACATCTTCTTTATTTTTTCATTTAATGGGCATGTGATTGTTTCCATATCTAGGCTATCGTATATAATACTGTGATGAACATGGGATGCGTATATTTTTTGAATTAGTGTTTTTTATTCTCTAGATAAATACTCAGAAGTGGAACAGCTGGATCATATCATAGTTCTCTTTTTAAATTGAAGTAGAGCTGATTCAGTCTCATGTTAGTTTTAGGTACACGGCAAAGTGATTCAATTTATCTGTATACGTGTATATCATTATTTTCCATTATAGGTTACATATTATATAAGTATATATTTATTTTCCATTTAGGTTATTATAAGATATTTAATATAATTCTCTATGCTATGCAAATTCTTGCTGCTTTTCTATTTCATGTGTAGTATCCATTAATCCTGTACTCTTATTAATAATTATTCCACCTCTCCTGCCTCTTTGGTAATGGTAGTTTGCTGCCTATGAGACTGTTTCTATTTTATATATATTCATTTGTATTATTTTTTAGATTCCACATATAAGTGATATCATATATTTGTCTTTATCTTACTTCACTAAGTTTAATATTCTCTAGGCCCATCCACGTTGCTGCAAATGGGAATATTTCATTTTTTTATGGCTAAGTAAAATTCCATTGTACATATATACCACATCTTCTTAAGCCAATCATCTGTTGATGGGCATAATTTCTTAAAGTATGCACCCATACAAGATTACTGGAGTGGGTTGTCATTTCCTTCTCCAGGAGATCTTCCTGACTCAGGGATTGAACCTGTGTCTCCTGCTTGGCAGGTGAATTCTATACCACTGAGTCCCCAGGGAAGCCCCCCAAAACCTCTTACCCAACTTGCATTTAATTTACTTATGAAAATATCATTATGCCAAGTTACTTTTCTTGCTGAAAACTTCTATAACAGAGTAAACAAATTTGACTTTTAGTAAACCTAGGTACAATAATGGAGAAGGCAATGGCACCCCACTCCAGTAGTCTTGCCTGGAAAATTCCATGGACGGAGGAGCCTGGTGGGCTGCAGCCCATGGGGTCACTAAGAGTTGGACACGACTGAGCGACTTCACTTTCACTTTTCACGTTCATGCATTGGAGAAGGAAATGGCAACCCACTCCAGTGTTCTTGCCTGGAGAATCCCAGGGACGGGGGAGCCTGGTGGGCTGCTGTCTATGGGGTCACACAGAGTCGGACATGACTGAAGGGACTTAGCAGCAGCAGCAGCAGCAGGTACAATAGGAGTTTTACATTTAAGGCTGTCAACTCTAAAGAGAGACTTATCTCATTTAAAAAAAATTCTTTACTTCTTCCTTTTTAAAAAAAATCTGCTGCTGCACTGTGCAGCATGCAGGATCTTAGTTCTCCAACCAGGCATCGAACCCACACCCCCTGCATTAGGAACTCAAGAGTCCTAACCACTGGATTGCCAAGGAAGTCCCAGGCCTATTTCATTAAATCAACAAACTCATTTTTATTCACTAAAGATTAATCCTAGAGCACATGTTCTTAAAAAAATTTGCCTTAGTTTCTATTACATTCAGAAATATTTAATTTAAAAGCACTTATTTTTAAGCCAATTAAAAAAAGCTCTTTATGAATTAGATTTTGTGGGAGGGAGCCTTTCCAGTTGGTTTGGTAGGATAAAACTACTATTGAAAACCGTGTGGTTGGACAGTTTTAAGCTTCTCTCCGTATGAGCCTAGGGTCATTCAGCTCTTGTACATCTCAGTTTTTCCCTCTGGCAGTCTAAAACTGCTGTGGGCACTTGGAGCTCTAGATGGCCAATCCTTATGTGCGTGTGTGTGTGTCCCTGGATAAGTGAGTTTTTAATTAGTGAGTGGGCTTCCCTATGCACCGCTGCATAGTAGGAAGACTATACCATTCCTACAAGTTTCTCAGTTTCCTCAGAAAGCTGCCACCAATTTGGAGGAGCTTTTTATCACTTCTTTTCAGAACTTGAAGCTCTTATATGGTATCTTCACTTTTAGTTCGACAAACTCTGTTAAAGTAGCCAATTTAAGGGAAAATGCTATGCCATCCCCTTAGCTGATCACCCAGTCCAGACCTTCCCAGTGTCTTTTAATTGGTCAATTTATTCCGTGTCTTTCAATGGAGAATTCAAGTCTTCCCGGTATCTTTCAACTAAGAATTCAGGGTACCTCTTTCCTGAACTGCCTAAAGTTCAAGGAAACACCACTCCTTACAGCAAAGAATTTATCAACCAAGATGAGATGTCCAAGACCCAGGAGAGACATACCCAGTTGCCTGGACTCCTGGTGGAAGTGGATGGGCACAAGGGGCCCTTGCTGGTACCAAGGCTTTGGATCCTCATAGAACTCAGCTGAAGGAGAGAAATCAGCTCTGAGTCCCTTCATGGTCACCAAAACTGTCCACTGAAAGAAAAACATACAACATAAAAGTTGTGAATTTCCGTTTTACTCAGGGAACTTACTGAGGACCATAGCCTGGGAAGCAGCCTCTCAGACAGCTCTGAGGAACTGCTCCAAGAAGACAGGGGAGGAGCCAGTAAATATATGAATTTTGGGGCTAGGAAATACATGACATAAAGCACATATCTTCATAATAGATTACTGTTAATCACAAAGAACAGATATCTGAAGTTAATGAATTTAGTGCTTTTTTATGTATGGGAAGATGCAAGAACCTGTGATCTTTGAGATTTCTTCTGAGATATGCATCTTAACTATCTAGGGACCCATTCCAAAATAAGAGAATGCTCCATCCTGTCTTTGCATCTTGATTCCTCTCAGGGTGCACTGTTGTTGGGCAATTACAGTGGACTGTGACATAACCCTTTGTATAAGTGGATCATGAGTGATACCCTTGGTCCTTTTTTTTTGTTCACAGAGGTTTTAGTTCAGTAAGTAAGGCATAACAACTTAATCCATTACTGAAAGGTAAGTGTTATCTACCAGAACTATGCTTGGGAGGAAGAATAGGGAAGGGATGTCATCTGAATTCTCTTCACCATCTCCAAATAAGATCATGTGCCTCTTGCTTTATGAACATCTTCAACAGGAAATAATACCATTATCCTGCAGTAAAGTTCAGTTCAGTTCAGTTGCTCAGTCATGTCCGATTCTTTGCGACCCCATGAATTGCAGCACGCCAGGCCTCCCTGTCCATCACCAACTCCTGGAGTTCATTCAGACTCACATCCATCAAGTCAGTGATGCCATCCAGCCATCTCATCCTCTCTTGGCCCCTTCTCCTCCTGCCCCCAATCCCTCCCAGCATCAGAGTCTTTTCCAATGAGTCAACTCTTCGCATGAGGTGGCTAAAGGACTGGAGTTTCAGCTTTAGCATCATTCCTTCCAAAGAAATCCCAGGGCTGATCTCCTTCAGAATGGACTGGTTGGATCTCCTTGCAGTAAAGTTCAAGCAAACTGCGAATGTGAATGAGTTGCTTGTAAGAGGTAACACATCAGCTTAAGTTCACAATAGCCAGTATGTGCATGTGTAGGGTCACAGTGTTTCCTGAGGTTCTGAGGAGGTGGAGAGAGGAGAGTTGGCTGAGAGCACAAATACCATGGAGGTGACAGGAGCAGGAATCCAGCTTTAGAGACTGTACAAGAGCTGGGATGCTGGAGGTAGTCTCAGCTGACTTCACAGCCGTGTAGTAACTGTAACTGAGTGGTCAGTATTGCCAGTCTTATTCTTCCTGAGGTGGAGAAGGAATATCAATAAGGCAAGATTCCAAACATTCACAAGCCCTGGCCATACACTACTACTATGAGGACTTCTTTTAACTTAGTTTGGCCACAATCTTCAAGCTCCAGAAATTCAGAACTGAATGTATCCAAATGAATGTAACTAATGTGATTAATATATGTAGTTTGTTAATGAATATTTAAATTGATATCTTATGCCAGTTATATTGATATCAATTCTTCTTTATTGATCTCATAATAATTTAAAAGAGAATAAAAAAGACTAGAAATAAGTAATAATCATGAACAATATAAGACAGTACATATACAATTAAATAAAAAATAGAATTTTTCAAACTGAAGTAATGTACAGACACCCGTCTAAAGGAAAATAAACTTCTCATGGACCATCTAGTCCTTATACAAATTACTTTTATTATAATGTTTGATAAAAATATATCAACCTTGGTATAAATGCATTATGCTTATATAGCTATAAAACCAAAACACACTTACAAACTCAATATAAAGTCAAATAAGCTTCACTTGAACAATATCTGATGTGACATTCGATGCTGTTTTGCTGAAAGGAAGACCCTACCTGCAATGTAAATATTGCATGATACAGATTCTTTGTACTTCAATGATCTGTCTCTTAACTCTCGACTGCTCAATGGAGAAGATGCCTGACTTCTGTCCAAATGGATTCTCCTGAGATGTCTATAAATTCCAAAGGTGGAGGTGAGGGGTTGTGCTTGGAAACCTAACTGTCCCAAATTTATGCTCAGAGGGGTTGAACTGAATAAACAGGCACAATACCCTGGGCTGGGATAATGATTATTGCATTAAAAAAAAAAAATTGGGGAGGGAGGTAAGAACATTTAAGCTCTATTCTTTTAGCACATTTCAGTTATAAATATGGCTCAATTTTTTTTCATGAAAATGAGAGTATACTAGTCATACTCTCATGGTGCTTCATGTTAGCACTATAAATTTAGATACACTTTCCATTGTGAAGCTATACCATTATTTAGCCAGCCATTCTTGATAAGTACCATAAAATAATACATCCAGTCCTGCTTTTTTTCATTCCAGGTTCACAAAGTAGCTTTCTGATTATCTATAGATGCACACACCAGCTACAAGAAGAGAAATTAATAACCAGAGAATGAAAATTATCATCTTATTGAATAGTCAACAAAAAGAGCATTCTGGCTAGAATATTACACAGAAGGCTGGAAATGAGTGCTTTCTTAGGTCCTGATCACCTGTAGGGATCCTAAAACTCTAATCAGCTCTGTGTTTGCTCCAGAATAGGAAGTAAGGTGACTTCACCTGCATACTACCTGGGGAGACAGCTTACGTTAAGCAACTGTTCCTTAGCGGCTGTCTCCTTCCTGCATTCCATTTCAAGTTTTAACACTACCTTCATTGTCAGAGTTGGCCGGTTTCAGCAGCAAGAGCCTGGACATGAACTGGAAAGTCTTAATCAAAGGAACAGAGATTTGAACTGGGCCTTAATAGACAGATACAATTTAGATAGGTGGCCCAGATGGTGATTAATAAGTGAGGGCCATATAACACAAGCACGTTCAGCTGTCACCTTCTGAAAGACAGTATACAATGTTGATGGCATGGACTGAAAATACACATAATGGGTACTACCTGTGGTAGAAAAAAATACACGAGAGAGGGAATCTTCAGTGTCATCACTCTCTTCAAAACATAGTGAGATAAGAAAAGGGATAAAGGGGTATACATACTGAAAAGGAAAAAAGACAAGAGTGTTATTTTTTGGCTGCATGGCTTGTGGGATCTCAGTTCCCTGACCAGGGATTGAACCCAGGCCACAGTAATGAAAGCCCGGAATCCTAACCACTAGGCCACCAAGGTACTCCCAGACAGCTCTTATTTGCAGATTATATGATTTTTCTCCATGCAAAAAAAAAGGAATCTAAGAGAACAAGAGAGTTTTATAATACTAAGGCAAAAACAATATATATTTATATACATACAGCTTGTTCTACATAGCAGTTATAAACTGTTGGAAAATATAATTTAGTCTTATTCTTAATACCAACAAAACCTATGTACTATCTAGATATAAACTTAGTAAGTAACAAGAAAGAGATATAAGAAGAAAAACATGAAATTTTACTGAAACATAAAATTAGACTTGAGAAAAGTGAAGAGATATGTACCTGGTTGAGAAGACTAACTACTAGAAAGTAGTCATTTCTTTCTAAATTAGTCTATAAACACAATGTACTATATCAAACTCTCAATTGGATTTTGTCTGTTAAATTTACAGATGGCTCTGATTCCCTGCTCCTGCTATAGATCCCATTTCCAAATACTATCACACTGGGGGACACATGTGAGTTTGAGAAAGGGAGCAGAATTCAGTCCATATCACTGGATTATTAAAGGTTGGGGAATGGGCTCTTCCATTTTTCCCTCTGCAGGAATAAAAAGAGCCATAATTTCAGCGTAAAATAATTTCCTTACAAACCATCATCAAAGGGGTTAAGGGAGTGTCTACCTGCTAGGCGTAGGACCACTTTTCAGCAAGACTCCTCCCTTTCTTTTGTAGAAGTCAAGTGGGAGCCCCAGATCTGTGCCTCTTGGTAAGTTGCTTCAGTCGTGTCTGACCCTTTGCGACCCTATAGACTATAGCCCACGAGGTTCCTCTGTCCATGGGGGTTCTCCAGGCAAGAATACTGGAGTGGTTGCTATGTCCTTAGTGAGACTCGACAGTGACATTTTTTCAGCTCTCACAGCTCGAGGTCCTCCAGCACTGATTACCCTTACCCTTTGTTCAACCAATGGACACTGTGTGGTATGCTGCCAACGTTTCCCCTCCCCTATCAGAACCGAAGAACTCATTTTACCCAGCTGCTGGCAGTGCTGGACCTCGACAGTAGTGAGTTCAGTTCCCTTCCAGAGACTGCACTTGGCTGAAGGAAGCCAAACCTGGTTCAAGCTCCTGCCCTCTTCCCCAGTATCCATATCCAATGACTGACTGATGCAGGGGTAGAAAAGCCTGGCCCCCTTGACTCAATTCAGGGCCACTCTGAAAGACTTTCCCAGTTCTAGAGCTACCCATCATATTAGTGGAGGACTTTGGAGTGACAGCAACACAGTCCAACTTCTTCTCCCTCATCCTGCTTTCTTTACTTCCCTTAGGTACTAAACCTCTTACACACAAATCTCCATCTCAGATTCTATTTTCTGAGGACTTCAATAAGGAGCAATCTCTTATTCATAGTTGGCTTTGCCTGTGCCCTTTATGTATCCTTGCTTCACTTCTCTGCATTCTTTGAAACTCTAAGTATCTTCTGGAATTCCAGATCAATCAGCAAAAAATCTTTATACGAAGGCTGAGACAGACAATTTTCTTTCAGTCCCTTGGATGTTAGAAGAATTATATCTAGTTTACTTTTATGGGGAAGGGTCTCTAATAGGCACTCAACCTGGATAGTTCCTGGGCTTTGTCTCCTATCCTCCTTGTCCTCTAAGGCCATGAAAATCTACGTTCATATTCACCCAGTTTGACAAACACCATGCTACTGGAAATGAAAATTCCAAATCTTGCCTTTGTAATTATGTTCCACACCCTCATTCTGATGCCTAATGCAAGCATTTCAGTCATGCTGTTCTTTCTTCTTCAAGGTCAGGTGGATTGCTAGGTACGTAGTAGTAGCGATAGGAAACAGTGGACCTACCAAGTGAGAAGTAAAGCACTTCCTAGGAGTGCTTCCAACTTTCCAAAATCTCATTTTCTAATGAGGGAGTCATGACAAGGACCAATGTATAATGAAATCAAAATGATAAAACTATTCATAATCTAACCATAGAATGCCACACAGTATAAAAAGACAATTTTTCTGGCTGTAACATAGAACATAACTTGTCAGAAGTGGAGCTTTTCTGACAACCTGTGACCACATATCAGCTCTTATGCTTCCATAGACCCTGCTGGGACTCCCTATCCTCACTCTCTGAGGGTGAGAGGCCTGACTCTGCCTCCCTGGATTGAGCCAAGATCATGGTCCCCAGAATTCACAAAGAGGGCTAGGCCTGGTGTGGCATAGTGGGCCAGGTGATCTGGAGAGGAGGAGGCAGAGTGTGGAGAAAGAGATGGCTGCAGCCATGCTGAATGATGATAAGCTAGGGGAGGGAGAGGACAAGAGAGGGCTGGCTTCTGAAGAACTCTCTCAGGCAGAACTGGATATCATCACTTAAAGCAGTGGTCCTCAAACATGCTCAGAGGCGGGGCATAATCTAAAAAGTAAGAACTTGCATTTTTAGAGAGCTTTCCCCCAAAGATTCTAAGATTTCACCAAGTATAAAGCAGATACCATGGAATCTGTGTTTCTGTTTAACAAGTGATGTCATGCTGGATAGAATACAACTGGTCTAAAAATAGGATAAATAAGGAACTTCTAGAATCAATGGCACCCCACTCCAGTACTCTTGCCTGGAAAATCCCATGGACGGAGGAGCCTGGTGGGCTTGAGTCCATGGGGTCGCTAAGAGTCACACATGACTGAGTGACTTCACTTTCACGCATTGGAGAAGGAAATGGCACCCCACTCCAGTGTTCTTGCCTGGAGAATCCCAGGGACAGGGTAGCCTGGTGGGCTGGACCTATGGGGTAGCACAGAGTCGGACATGACTGAAGTGACTTAGCAGCAGCAGAATCATGTTTAGCACACAAATAACCCCATCGAGAGTACACGGAATACTGAAATGCATGGAGATATAACAAAAATCTTACAGCAGAACATCTGCAGCAAGCACAGACAAGGTGGTAAACAAAAACCCAAAATATCTTAATTTTATCCTCTATGAAAGCATTAAGCCTCTGCTACTTAGTTGTTCAGGTTTTTAAGAGTTAAAGTGAAGTTGCTCAGTCGTGTCTGACTCTTTTGCGACCCCATGGACTGTAGCCTATCAGGCTCCTCCGTTCATGAGATTTTCCAGGCAAGACTGATGGAATGGATTGCCATTTCCTTCTCCAGGGGATCTTCCTGACCCAGGAATCAAACCTGGGTCTCCTGCATTGCAGGCAGACGCTTTACCGTCTGAGCCACCAGGCCAAAGAGTTAATATTGTACTCTTCAAGCAAAGCTTTACAATATTAACTCTTCGGCCATATCTTACCTCTTAAAAACCTGAACAACTAAGTAGCAGAGGCTTAATACTTTCACAGAGGATAAAAAGCTTTGGCCTTCCCTGGTGGCTCAGACGGTAAAGCATCTACCTACAATGTGGAAGACCCGGGTTTGATCCCTGGGTTGGAAAGATCTCCTGGAGAAGGAAATGGCAACCCACTCCAGTATTCTTGCCTGGAAAATCCCATGGACAGAGGAGCTTGGTTGGCTACTGTCCATGGGGTCACAAAGAAAGAGTCAGAGGCGACTTCACTATCACCAAGCAAAGCTTTTGAAGAACTGGAGGTGAAAAGCACGTTGCCTGCTGCCACCTGGTGGCAGAACCATATATTTAACCAAGACTGGCAACAAGTCTGAAGAAGGGTCTTTGGAGAAATAGCCATTAAGTAACTTGGAAAAAAATCACTTGAAATCTTTATGACTCTGCTCCTTTTTAAAAAGGATTATTACTTAAATTATAATGTTGATACAAGCAATCAAATACAAGAACTTTCAAAGGTATAAAATAGTAAATGTCCTTGTGCACGCTAAGTTGGCTTCAGTCGTGCCTGATTCTTTGCGACCCTATGGACTGTAGCCTGCCAGGCTCCTCTGTCCATGGGATTCTCCAAGCAAGAATAATGGAGTGGGTAGCCATTCCCTGCTCCAAGGGACCTTCCCGACCCAGGGATCGAACCCTGGTCTCCTGCACTGCAGGCAGATTCTTTGCCATGTGAACCACCAAGGAAGATTCCCCCCCCCCCCAAAATATTCTTATAGCCCAGCAAACATTCTGCCATTTAGTAGTGAGGACCAAACTTATTTTTCCAGGATTATTCTTTTTTTCTCTTGATTACGATTGTGGGCTGGTAGCTTGTGAACATGTGATAGCTGATCAGAAACTGGAAACATGGTCAATGAAAGAGGTCTTGGCCATCTTCCCTTTCATCTATTCCATTTTCTCTAGGGTGAAGCCACCTCTTTGAATCAGAACAGGCTTTTGAGAAGGTGTCATGACTGGAGCTCTTGGGAGAAACAGATCTCACCAGTAGCTGGAAAATCTGGTTATCTACATGGTGAGAATTAAAATGTTCTATAAAGGTCTGCTGTCTTCTCAATATCTTCTCCAGCACTCTGAAGTGTGGGTGGAATAGGGGTGTCTTGAATTGACCTGGCACCATTTCCCTGTTAAAAAAAAAAAAAATGAGAGGCCCAAAATGGAGTCACTTGTGCTAAAAGGAAGACTTAATACCTGACCTTATGGCAGTCACAATCCTCTCCAAGAAGGTAATCCTAACTGGTCAGTGTGAAATTTTCTGGTCAGCACCAATGAGGTAACCCTTTCCATCCTTGAAAGGAAGATGAAGTAAACTGGCACACAGATCCCCTCATCCACTATGGACAGGCTAGCTAAATTTGAAATAATCTTTGTCTTTGACTTCCTGATCTTACCTTTAAAAATCTCTCCCTTTCTATAGCCTTTTGGAGCTCCCCTCTACTTGCTAAACAGGATGCTGCCCAATTCATGAATTATTCAATAAAGCTAATTAGATATTTTAACGTTTACTCAGGTGGAGCAACATTACTGAGATTCTTTTAGTCTTCCCATCTCTGTGTTGATTTCATTATCAAGCCAGGTAACAAGAAGGCTCCAACAGTTTCAGGCCTCACAAGAAATTCAGAAGATAAGGAAACTGCTTCAGTCCTATTATTCCAAGCTATTCAGCCCGATTAAACTATCCACTGTTAAGAGCAGAACTTTGGGTTTGGGAATGGGACTTACTATTTGAATTAAGACAATCCTTGAAGAGGGAAGTGAAGTCAGCTTCCTTCAAGACATAGGGAATGAAGGGGTCTAAGTGGATATAAATAATCATATGGATAAAATTCTGGTTGTGTTCTATTCAGGTGAGAGAGGGGAAGTGGATGCTGAGTAGGCAACCAACAACATTCTCCTAGACCAGGAATTGATTTAGCACAATACAACACACATTGAACTCAACACTCAAATGAAATTCAACTAGTGTCAGGCAATCAATTACCAATAGTGGGGATCACCGAAAACAGGAATAAAATAACCACTCAGCTCTAGGCAATGTGGCCATGCAAAAATATAAACCTAGTGTTGCCAGACCTTCAACATTTTCAAGAGAAGTTGGTAATCTATCTATCTATGTATTTTTTGGCCATGCCATGTGACATATGGAATCTTAGTCCCCTGATTAGGGATTGAATGCCATATAGCCTGCATTGGAAGCGTGGAGTCTTAACCACCGCACCGCCAGCAAAGTCCTAAAATATCTTAAAAGGCAGTCAATAGTGTCCAAAATAAACAAACCATACTTGTAGGCCAGGTACAGCCTGTGACCTTCAACTTTACAAACTTTGGGCTAGAATCACTGCATGCCATTCAGTAGTTCTGTGCATGCAAGATTTGCCAAGAGCAAAGAAGTCAAAGGAGGGAGGTCAGAGAGAGTCATTTCATACAATGCTTTCCCTGACAGGTCCCTGAACATGGTTCTCAGGCTTCTGCTTCACCCAAAGAGTTCATTTGGAACCAGCTGCCTCTTTACCACTGGGCAAGTGTTCTAAATATCAGGAAATATGAACGCTTGTTTCCCACTGTTTACATTCTGACTTTACTGGGTAGTTTTTCATACCTCTGTGAGGCATACAGCTTTTCATCAATAAATTAGATTACCTTCCTATCATTAAAACACATTCAGTTTAATTGAGTGGAAAATAGCAGTTTGTTATTAACTAAAAAAAAAAAAATCAATGCTTAATTAGCTTAAAATAGACGAGTGTTCAGATCGGAAACAACTTATTGATTTGTTTATTTATTCCCTGGTCAATTTCTTGTTGAAAAGATACACAAAGGTAGTAACTGTCAATCCCGTTTGCACATTAGAATCTAGTGGGGGTGGGGGAGGGTTGGGGAAATGCTTTTTTATAAAATGTGGATGCCCAGGCCCTACACAAGAGGGACCAAAACTCCCCAAGTGATTTTAATGTGTAGACAGAGCTGTCATACATTTCCCTGTAATAGTTACAACCTTCTAAACTTACCGAATCTCTTGGGTTTTCTCCAGAACCTTTTATTTCAGCAAGAAGGGGCTCACAGTAATATTTTCCCGAGATGTCTGAAAGTTAGTCTTTTCCCCTGGGGATTGACGGCGCCATCAGCCAATCGCCAGTCTGAGGAGAACCAATAATAGGTAACAGAACAATAGGCACTGTTTAGGTAGGTACTCAGTTAAAAAACAATAGGTACTCAGTTAAAAAAAAAGGGTGGGGGGGCAGTGCTTAAGGGCTTCCCTGGTGGCTTAGCTGGTAAAGAATCCGCCTGCAATGCGGGAAGCTTGGGTTCGATCCCTGGGTTGGGACGATCCCCTGGAGAAGGGAACGGCTACCCACTCCAGTATTTTGGCCTGGAGAATTCCATGGACTGTATAGTTCATGGGGTCGCAAAGGGTCGGTCACGACTGAGCGATTTTCACTTTTCACAGTAAAAAAAAAAAAACAAGTAGCGCAGTAGCAATGGTTAACAAACGGGAAAAAATCTGGGACGTTTCCTCTGACGTCAGCGAGGCCTCTACTTAGCGGCCGCCGGGCGCCCAAGAGCTGCTAGACAGTGCTTACTTCCGGAAGCGGGGCGCCCTCGATGCGCGTCACCTCCGCCCGATTGAGTCTTGTCCTTCACGCTGCCAGATTGAAGCGACTTCCTCTTTTCTTTCCCTTCTTCCTCCCCTTGGCCCCGCCTCCCGGAAGCTTCGCTGGGTCTTCACTTGTGGGTTAGGGGTGAGAGGTGGGAGGGCTACTCGGACCTTGGTGAATAACTGCCCCGAGTTCCACTCCCGGGCGGCGCAAGTTTGAAGAACTCAGGTCAGATCTCGGGCAAGGGCGGGACGGGACTCAGCGGGCAACGGGAATCCCCACCCTCTTCCGCTCCAAGGCCTCCCTCTCCCGGGCCTGTAATTGGCCTCTCCGAAGGCTGGGGTCCTTGGCTCCTCTGGAGTCGGATTGAGGCCATTGTCTTCCTCCTCTCTCTCCAGGCGAGGTCCCACTCTGGTCGCTGCCACCGATACCCTTCTCCTGTAGCTTCAGTTGGAAGCAGAGTTGTGTGTCGTCTCGGTGATGGCAGGGCTGATACCTTCAGTAGCAAAGTGCTTTAGCATCTATTCCGCTTCTTTTGAGCTCCGAAACCCTGGGAAGCGAGTAGAGCAGAGAGAGTATGTGGTCACTTGCATTGTGCATATCAAGAATTCCTTTCCAAGACAGCACGGCTCTCTAAGAGTTAGTACTGGGATTCACACCCAGATCTAGCTCCTCTAGGGTGACACAAATTCGTGGGGGAGAGCGTTTAGAAATAAGGAAACTGCAAATATAAAAAGGAGAGTTAGCATTTCTGAGTGCATGCTTCGTGTTCGGCCTTATGCTCAAGTCTTTCTGTACTTATTCATTCCTTATGAGGACCATAGGAAGCATATACTGTTGTTATTTCTGCTTTGGGAAATTGAGGCTCAGAGATGATATATGCCTTGTTCAGTATTAATAATTAAGTAGACATCTCCCAGGTCTCTTCCAGCTCTCTGATTCTCCCAACACTAAAGAATTAATTGATTTTCTATATTTCTAAATCAAACTATATTTTCAGCTGTTGGCATTTCAGGAAATGAGATGCCTGAAAATTTTCTAAGTCTCTTCATCCTTTGCCCATTATCTTGTATTTTAGTAGCATCCTATTTAGAACTTTGTAGTTCTGTAAATTCAGCTGCGACTGTTACTTCACAATTTACTTTTCTTTCTCCAAGAGGAACTTGAGGATCATGTTGCTAAGTGTGGAATTAATGGACCCGGGTTAAAGGACTGACAGGAAAAGTTGCTAGTTTTTACATCATAGATGGACTCGAGTTGCTCTCCTTGCCTATCTTACCTAAGATTTTTTTTGTCTCCAGGAAAACAGCTATCATCTTGTGCCAAGATGTCAGGAATTGGAAATAAAAGAGCAGCTGCAGAGCCTGGCACATCTGTGCCCCCAGAGAAGAAGACAGCTGTTGAAGATTCAGGGACCACGGTGGAAACAATTAAACTTGGGGGTGTCTCTTCAACGGTATGTGGAAATAATGCTATGAGAGTGTGCTTTTCTTCTGTCAGTTGCAACCTAGAAGTAATAATTATGGAGTAATTTTGGAGTAAGGGAAATTGATTTGAAAAGAAGAGGGAGATAAAACAGCCAAAAGTAGATGAAATGATGTGTTGCTCATTTCTGAAAAAGAAATATAATGACATTTGATCTTTGTTTTTAAAGGTATATTCATATTCTTTGAAGAGTCTGGTGCCAGATTCAGCATTGATTGTAGTTATTTAGCTGTGGGAAGCTATACACTGATTTTTCATTCATTGGAAACTAAGGGACCAGGTACTAAGAGGCAGTGTAGCAAAATCAATCACTGAGAGAATGCCTTCTTATTTCCTTGTCTGTAAAATGTAATCATAGTACCTACCTCGTTGGCGTTTTGAGAGGAGGAAATGAAAGGGTTCTTGTTAAGGAACATTACTTTTTAACATGGTAAGTACTCAGTATATGTTATCTATTAATAGTTTTTATTGGGCTAGATATTGTGTCTATAATGTTGAGTAAAATAGATATCATCCTTATTGTTATGGAATTGTTAATTTTTTTAGACAATTATACACCAAAAACTTATAGTAATGTTATATGTCCATTAGACACCATAAACTCACTATAATAGGTAAGGAGTCTGTATTTTGGAACTTAACCATAGGGATATGGTGTAAAAATGCTTTACATTTAAATAGCCTACAAAACCATATCTACTTTTTGAAATTGAGGATCAGAGAGTAATAGGAACACTCAGAGTAAATTGTTGATGAAGTATAATTTCTGGGTTTGCTGTCTGGGATTCATCAGCCTCCTGTTGCCAGCAGGTGATTTTGTCTTGGCACTCTCTCACATCATGCATCCCAGGGACATTTTTTCATTCAAAAACATAAGTATTTGTTGAGCATCTGGTATTTGCCAGACACTGTGCTTTACACTAAGGACAGCTCCTGGACTTCAGTTTGTAGGCTGGCACTGAGAAAAGAACAGACTGTTATGATAGAGTGGGAAATGAGCTCTTCCTGGAGATAACTACATATGCTAAGGGATGCACAAAACTGGGATGCATGCATCCCAGTTTGGACTTTATCCAGAAGGCAGTAAGGACCCATTGGAAAGTTTTAAGCAGGGAAGTAAACATGCTCTGACTTAGGTTTTAAGAAAAGACCATAAGGGAGCTAGGTTTATAAGCAGGAGTTCAGTTAACAGAATTGTCCCCTCATTCCTTGTCCCTCTTCTCCCTCCCATTCTTCCTCTCTAAGGGTGGGGAGCTGGGACACACATCCACTGATTCCTGCCCCAGCTGGTTGACAGTTGCCCTTGAAGGCAATAACTTTTCTTCTGCACTTCAAGGTTTCTGTTGTAAACCAGCTGAGATTGTGGAACAAAAAACTTTGAGATTGCAGGTATGCTTCAAGTATCAAGTAAGGAACACTGGTGGTGTGACTGGAGCTGTCCACCAGAGCTGTGCTGAAGTCTGGCATGGAATGAAAAAGTGTCTGCTATATGTAGAAGACTGTTGCAATAATCTTGATGAAGGATCATGGTGGCTCAGGCCATTGTGAAGATAGTGTCAACAAGATTTGTTCGTGGATTGGATGAAGGGTATGAAACAAAGGAGGCAAGATGAGCCCAGGATTTTAGAAGTATGGAGTTTTCACAAGCTGAGCTAGGGAGGTATATGAAAGGAGCAGATTTTGGGAAGCTGTTGGGGGGAATCATAAGTTTGATACTGGACTATAAGTCTGAGGTATTTATTAGACCTATGAGTGGACAGGTAGTTGGATGAGGTGATCTGCAGTCTGTGGAGAGGTCTCGGCTAAAGCTGAACATTCCTCAAGCATTGTAAATGGAATTTAAATCCATGAGACAGGTAGTTGGATGAGGTGATCGGCAGTCTGTGGAGAGGTCTTGGCTAAAGCTGAACATTTCTGAAGCATTGTAGATGGAATTTAAATCCATGAGATTATAGGCTCTCCTGTAAGGAACAAGCATAGATAAAGAGGTCTGAGAACAGGGCCCTGGAGCAGCAACACTTCATGTCAAGGAGATGAGACGAGGCTGACCGAAGAGGGGCCACTGAGGTAGGAGAACAAGAGAGGGTGGGATCCCAGAGGCCAAAGGAGGAAAGAGTTTCAAGAAGGAGTTGATCAGGGGCTCCTGATGGGTTGAGAAAGGGGTGGACTGAGACTTTAGATTTAATAATAGAAATTGCACTGGAGACTCAACAAGAACTGCATTGGTGGAGTGGTGGCAACGGCAGCCTGATTACAGTGAGCTTAAGAGAATGTGTGAGGAGAAGAATTAGGGGAAAGAGGTAGAGATGTTGCTTTGGAGGAGTGTTGATGTAAAGTAGAACCAAGAAAATGGGGCCTCAGCCCAAGGGAAATTGGGGGTTGAGGGAAGTTTTTGTTTTTTGTGTTTTTAAAGTAGGAGATATTATGGCATTTTTATTTATTGGTGAAATGATTTGATAGGATAAATTTGATCCTGGAGGAGAGCATGGCTGCCCATTCTAGTATTCCTGCCTGGAGAATCTTCATGGACAGAGGAGTCTTGTGGGCTACAGTCCATGGGGTCACAAAGAGTCGAACACAACCGAGCGACTAAGCATAAACTTGATGATGTAGGAGAAAGAGAAAGCAGTTACTGGTTCTGTTCTCTCTCTTGAACAGAAGAGAGAATGTAATATAATGCACAAGGTGGGGATGGCACCTTAACTAGGAGAGGAACACAAGGGATGTGGGTTCAAATATAAGTAGGTCAGTAGTTGGGCTTGTGGGTAATAGATGTGGACATGCTTTTCTGATTGCTTCTATTTTTTTTCAGTGAAATCAGAAGCAAGACTCATCTGAGAGTGAGGATGGGGGAGAAAGTTTTGGAGGTGTGAAGAGACAGGAGAAGGTACGAAGTAGTCATCTTGAAGAGAGTATGGACTAGAGAGATGGGGTAGAGTTGCTGGACAGCACTGAGAACCCACTTGAGTTTAAACTGAGGCCAGTCAGCATGGTGCTTTATTTATTTATTTATTTATTTTGTTAGTCACATTCAGCTTCACGGATATAGGTGGAGAATTGGACGTTACCAAGGTTGGGGTTTTTAGTAGGCACATATAGAGTCAGGGAGGAGAAGGTTATAAAACAGTGTGACCAGTCATGGAATTTAAGTTTGATTAAGAAGGAAGCAGGAGAAGGCAATGGCACCCCACTCCAGTACTCTTGCCTGGAAACTCCCATGGACGGAGGAGCCTGGTAGGCTGTAGTCCATGGGGTCTCGAAGAGTCGGACATGACTGAGCGACTTCACTTTTTTCACTTTCATGCATTGGAGAAGAAAATAGCAACCTGCTCCAGTGTTCTTGCCTGGAGAATCCCAGGGACGGTGGAGCCTGGTGGGCTGCCATTTCTGGGGTTGCACAGAGTTGGACACGACTGAAGCAACTTAGCAGTAGCAGCAAGAAGGAAGCAAGGAAGTAAGAGGAGTGAGGGACGTAGGTTTAGGATGAAGGTATAGGACCATTGGAGTGTAGATCCTGGAGTTGCTGAAGAATGAATGGAGTCAGAAACCTAGAGAGAATGAGCTGCAAAATTGTGGAGAATGAGGTGTTGGAAATTGAGTTTATAGAGAACATCCAAGTATAGCTAAGTTTAAGACTAAGACTAACTGGGAGTTTGGTGGCCGAGGGAGCTAAAGGACAAGATCATTGGAGGAGGGGAGGTCAGGGTACAGGATCTGAGATGCAAGAAAGATCATCTGTATGGGAAATGAAATTAGTAAGAAGTACAACATGAGTAGTATTGGAGAGAGTGATGACATGCCAGGTGCTAAATCTTCAGGAAATGTGGAGAAGTGATGTGGGCATTTGTAGATGAGTGCAGCAAGGCAGGGTGGTGGGTGGTCCAGACCAGTGGCATGATCTGCAAAGCTAGGAGGTTTTAGGGAGCAAATAGACAGTGGCTTAGAAGTGGCAGTGGAAAATAAGGAGGACACCTGCCTGTCTCCAGGCCCAGGGCTTCAAAGGGTGTGGGAGAGAAACAGCTACCACTGGAGAAGCCTGTAGGGAAACAGTGTTCTCATCCAGGTTTCAGGTGGAGTAAGAAGGGGAAGGTGATACTCAGAAAAGTTAAAGATGTCATTTATTAATAGTATTCATAAGCTGGTACAGTTGGGAAACTGTTGACTATTTTGGTGTATCAAGAATGTTTAATCAAATAGAAGAGAGAAAATTAAAGGGAAATAAGAAATTGGTGCTCTAATAAATGGTTCTTACTTTAAAATAGTCATTAATTTCTAGGTAAAGTAAAAGTGTAATCCTTTCAACACGCTGTTTCTTTGCCTGAGGTTCCTCCCTACTCGCTACCCCCCCACCCCCCACCAGCTTCTCCTCAGAAAGAGGTTAAAGGTACTGAGAGGGGTACACTGTTATTGATGGAGTAACATTTTTGCAGAAACAAAAGAGGACGTGATCCTGAGCACAAGTTGAGGTTTTAGAGTATGGGCATAGGTTGGCAAACTGTGTGAATGGATCTAGGAGATGGGGACTTGAAGAACTTTCCATCTGATGGCTTCTATTTTCTCTTTAAAATAGGAAGCAAAGTCACCTGCTTAGTGTGATTTGAGAGCAGATAGGGTTTCGTAGTTTGACTCTGCTTTGATGTAGAATAGGAGCTAGTTCACTTGTTAAAGAAAGAAACATTTTTGGACAAATGATGAAATCTGTTCAGGTTAGAACTCACTTTATAAAGGTGCAAGTCTCCCTAGTTTAATGACCTCATCTAGAAGTCTCATCATACTGGGTGTAGGAATGGAGGAGTCCAATAGGTGGATTGATTCAGACTAGGGTTTGTGTGCAGAAATAGAATAGAAAGATTAAAGGTCGAGAACTTGAGGAGCCCAGTAAGTTGGAGTGTGAAGGAATATACAATAGGATATAGTCAAGGTATGGAAGATAGTGGAGACAGAGGAGAAAGGAGAAAACTCAATATTTTGGAGATCCAGATGAAGACTAATATATTAGGATAAGGTCATGAGATATCCGGAAGGATATCAGGGAATGGAAGATTCAGGGAATGGGAAGTTGGAATTTAAGATTTCAGATGTGGCACAGTTCCAGATATGACAGAAATCTAGGCTATGGCTTTTGAAATGTCTGGCACAGTGATGGAGGTAATCATTGAAGTTAAGGAATTCAAAATGCTAACAGTATAGATGCTAGAGGATTAGATGGCTCATGCGCTTGTGTACATGTCCAAATGTATATTGAAGTCACTAGATGTATTGACAGGGACTGGGATACAGAAGAACTTGGTTGACAAAGTCTTGAACGAATGAAGAGCAGTCCTTAGGAGACAGATGACTGATTGGGGTAGAGGGTGATCTGGCTGGATGGTGCAGCCTCCCAGTAGCAGTGTTTTGTATGTGTACATGTGACTAGAACAGTGAGCTGAGGTCAAGATTCTAGTGTATTTGTGTATGTCATTTTTTCCTCCAGTCATAACAGACATACATTTATTTCTTCTGCTGTTACTTCTTATCCACTTATTAGCCCTTGTTGAGTTTAACAGCTGATATGTTTAATTTCTTTATGGAGATTAATAAGATTGGTTTCCTGGGGCAGGAGGAGTTAGACATTCGAACACTGCAAACCAAAAATCGCAAACTGGCAGAAATGCTGGATCAACGGCAAGCCATCGAAGATGAACTCCGTGAACACATTGAAAAACTGGAACGAAGACAGGCCACTGATGATGCCTCACTATTGATTGTCAACCGGTACTGGAGTCAGGTAGTAGCTTGTTAATTTACTCAGGTTTTGGTTTGAGCATTGTAGTTCTCTGTAGCCTTCTCTTTATTTCCAAAGTTGCTTCCTTCTGTATCTTCATAACTGTACCTCCTCTGCTCTAGTTTGATGAAAACATCCGTATCATCCTTAAGCGTTATGATCTGGAGCAAGGTTTGGGAGACCTACTCACAGAGAGAAAAGCCCTTGTTGTGCCTGAGCCAGAACCAGACTCTGACAGCAATCAAGAACGGAAAGATGACCGAGAGAGAGGTGGGTGTTCGTGACAAGTTTACCGCTGCATGCGTTCTGGGTGTTTGAAGTAGGGCTTCGCTTTGAGGCCCTCCATCTGAGGGGAAAAAGTAGATTTTGATATTTGCAGTTTTATAATTTTAGGGGCTTCTTTTTTCCCCCTGTGTCCTCAGGGGAAGGGCAAGAGCCAGCTTTCTCTTTCCTTGCTACTTTGGCCAGCAGTTCCAGTGAAGAGATGGAATCTCAGCTGCAGGAGCGTGTGGAGTCCTCCCGCAGAGCAGTGTCCCAGATTGTGACCGTCTATGATAAACTGCAAGAAAAGGTGGAGCTCTTATCACGGAAGCTGAACAGTGGAGGTGAGGCAAAACCTAGGAGACGGGAGCAGAGGGGGAGGAATAGGAACTAACCTTTGTGTGTGAGTTTGTAGTTTTCAAACTTATACATTATTATTATTTTCAAACTTATATCTTTATTTTTTTTAAGATTTTTTATTTTTATTTATTTATTTTTTTTGAATCTGAAAAATATTTTAATAATTTTAAAGGATAAGTTGGGTTTATGAAAGGAATCTGAGAATATTATATACCTGCAGGACATTTTGTCTTGCACAAATACCAAAGTATTAAATGTAATGCTTTTAATATCACTTTTTATGCCAACCTTTTCTTGAAACAGTAGAATTATTAAAAAAAAAATTAGAAGGGCAAAGTTAATGTCCACTTTTAACTGGCTGTGCTTTCTTTTTTTTTTAATTTAAATGTATTTATTTTAATTGGAGGCTAATTACTTTACAATATTGTATTGGTTTTGCCATACATCAACATGAATCCACCACAGGTGTACATGTGTTCCCCTTCCTGAACCCCCCTCCCACCTCCCTCCCCATACCATCCCTCTGGGTCATCCCAGTGCACCAGCCCCAAGCATCCTGTATCCAGCATCAAACCTGGACTGGTGATTCATTTCTTACATGATACTATATGTGTTTCAATGCCATTCTCCCAAATCATCCCACCCTCTCCCTTTCCCACCGAGTCCAAAAGACTGTTCTATACATCTGTGTCTCTTTTGCTGTCTCGCATACAGGGTTATTGTTACCATCTTTCTAAATTCCATATATATGTGTTAGTATACCGGAGAAGGCAATGGCAACCCACTCCACTACTCTTGCCTGGAAAATCCCATGGACGGAGGAGCCTTGTGGGCTGCAGTCCATGGGGTTGCTAGGAGTCGGACATGACTGAGCGACTTCACTTTCACTTTTCACTTTCATGCATTGGAGAAGGAAATGGCAACCCACTCTAGTGTTCTTGCCTGGAGAATCCCAGGGACGGGGAAGCCTGGTGGGCTACCGTCTCTGGGGTCGCACAGAGTCGGACACGACTAAAGTGACTTAGCAGTAGCAGCAGCAGTGTTAGTATACTGTATTGGTGTTTTACTTTCTGGCTTACTTCACTCTGTATAATAGGCTCCAGTTTCATCCACCTCATTAGAACTGATTCAAATGTATTCTTTTTAATGGCTGAGTAATACTCCATTGTGTATATGTACCACAGCTTCCTTATCCATTCGTCTGCTGATGGACATCTAGGTTGCTTCCATGTCCTGGCTATTATAAACAGTGCTATGATGAACATTGGGGTACACGTGTCTCTTTCAGTTCTGGTTTCCACGGTGTGTATGCCCAGCAGTGGGATTCCTGGGTCATAAGGCAGTTCTATTTCCAGTTTTTTAAGGAATCTCCACACTGTTCTCCATAGTGGCTGTACTAGTTTGCATTCCCACCAACAGTGTAAGAGGGTTCCCTTTTCTCTACACCCTCTCCAGCATTTATTGCCTGTAGACTTTTGGATAGCAGCCATTCTAACTGGCGTGAAATGGTACCTCATAGTGGTTTTGATCTGCATTTCTCTGATAATGAGTGATGTTGAGCATCTTTTCATGTGTTTGTTAGCCATCTGTATGTCTTCTTTGGAGAAATGTCTATTTAGTTCTTTGGCCCATTTTTTGATTGGGTCATTTATTTTTCTGGAATTGAGCTGCAGGAGTTGCTATATCTTTATTTTTAACTAAATGTCTTAAAGTCAGTTTTAATCTGTTCTTGTTTTTTGTTTTTCTGTTATCTCTTGTTATTTTCAAACAAAGTTGGCTCAGGTTTTAGAATTGTTAGACCTCAATGTTTAAAAAGGTAAAATGATGCATGAATGGAAAAGTGTCTATTTGAAATAAAACTTCTATTTTATATTACTATTCAGAGTTAATGCAGAAACTTACATATGTATAGTGTAGTTAAGTACTTGTGTAGCTAGGTTGCATCTTATTAAATGTCCTGACTTCATGCTTTAAATAATAATCATGGTCTAGTTGTAATATTTTAATTTCTCTGATTGTCATTAAGATGTTTAACCTTTCATTTCTGAGAGAGATACTTCAAATATAATGGCAGTTGAATCACTGGCTGGGAAAAACAAGAATTTTCTTACTCTGTAATTTTGTTTTTAAAGATACTTAGGCCAAGTTAATCAATAGAATTAGAAGGAGAGGCATATTAAGGACTTCGTAAAATTTTGTGGTCAAAAGTTTCTTTTGTTTTTCTAATAGTGTGTTTGTGTGTTTCTGTATTTTATTATTTATAACGGATACTTGTTTTAAGATATACAAATCAGAAGTCACAAAAGTCCTCCCATCTTACTTTTCCAGAGATAGCCATTGTAAATAGTATTATTTGTGTCCTCCCAGACTTTTGTGCTTATATATTATATTTACTTTGTGTGTTCCCAGCTATGTCTCTTGGTATACTGTCTTGCCTTACTCTTTGTTTCTCCATTTTCTTGCTCTGTTTCTGGTGTCTAGTTGGAGCTTATATAATGGTGAATGAATGGCTATAAATCTTCCTTGTCATTTAATGTAAACTGAGTTGTGTGTTACTTCTTTCTCCCTTAGCTCTACTTGAATAGTTAGGAGGTATTATTAAACAATATGCACATGGATATACCATAATACATAATACATATGGTATATCCATGTGCGTATTATATCAGATGGAATGCCATATACAGAGGCTGTCTCATTGATAAACTTGATTTTATAAATGAATATCAAGAAAGGAATGACTGTGTTTAAAAAGGAGCTAAAAAGAGTAGTGCATTAAATGGTACTTTAAAATTATGCCTTTTGATGGCATGCATTTTAAGGTAGAGGTCAAGTTAAAAAGTAAAAACATTCAGTACAAGTTACAAACTGCTAAGCTGCTATTTATAACATGAAAGATGGTTGCCATCGATTAGCTGAATGTTTTAATAGACAAAGATGTGTGAAGTGTGAATTGTATCATCAACTCTAACTTTTGGCAGTTCATTTTTCCCTCATGTTTATTTGGCCCTTGATTCAATAGAATTGCATTTATTAGCTTGTTTATTAAGTCACTAAATGTTTATTGAGCTCTTATTATATTCTGGGCCCTGTTCTCAATATCTTAGGGTATTAAGAGGACTAAAATTCAGCCCCAAGTTCTTACCTTAGGTTTTGAATCAGAATCACTCTTGAGAGTTTTTGGTGCATACTGTTTTTTGGCCCTGCCCATGTGTATTCTTATTTAGTATGTATAGGATAGTCTTAGGTAAGTATCTAATTTTAAAGGTTCTCCAGGTGATGCAGGTAATCTTGGTTGAAAACCGTGAAAACCAGCACATGACTGACCTGTTTTACATTTCTAAGAGTGATGCCAGTTTTACTTCCTGATAACTGTCTCTAGGGTCAGTATATGACCTGAGAGTATCAGGTCAGTATATGACCTGAGAGTATCAGGTCAGTATCACCTGGGAGGATTTCAGCTATAGTATTTATGACTCTAATTTTAAACATACTAATTTGGTATGTTAAGTTCTATAGGTGTACTTCCTTCTTTGTATATTATATAATAACACTATACATTTCAATTCTTGAGCCTCCAGAGTACATCTAGCATAGTATTCCAGAATATGATAAGTAATCCTATGCTCTTGTCTTTATTCTTCATGATTTTATAGATGCCCATTTGAACAGTGAAATTGCTGCTCTCTGCTGTGCCCTTCCCTTCTCTGCCAATAGAGAGAGGCTTCATGTCGCTATTAGTGAATACTAGGAATTTGTGATCGGAGAAGGCGATGGCACTGCACTCCAGTACTCTTGCCTGGAAAATCCCATGGGTGGAAGAGCCTGGTGGGCTGCAGTCCATGGGGTCGCAGAGTCAGACACGACTGAGCAACTTCACTTTGACTTTTCACTTTCATGCATTGGAGAAGGAAATGGCAACCCGCTCCAGTGTTCTTGCCTGGAGAATCCCAGGGACGGCAGAGCCTGGTGGGCTGCCGTCTATGGGGTCGCACAGAGTCGGACATGACTGAAGCGACTTAGCAGCAGCAGGAATTTGTGATAGCCTTAGAAAACAGAATTTTACTACTATTAAGTCTGAGACTGATTAGAGATACTCTGTCTTGTCTACAAGTCTAAAATGCAGTTTTTGGGGGAGACCGTTCCTTATCTGAATAAAGTTATAGGACACCCTCCATTTTTTTTCACAAGGCATTTTGGTTTCATAGAAAAGGATGGGCGTTAGGTGAGCTTGCCTCTGTCTACCTCTGCAGAAGCACAAGGTTGACTGGTTTTCTTAAGCAAGGGCTTTAATAAGGACTGAGCCCTCTAAGCAAGCCTGGGTACTTAATCTGTCATGGGAAGATCTTAAAAGCCAGCTGTTTCTTAAAGTTTCCAGGAAAGTGAAGTGAGCTCGCACATGAATGCTTTGGCGGGATAGACAGTTGTAAAATGTGACACCATAGCTGCTAAACTAAAGTACAGTTCTTCTCCCTCAGACAGTCTGATGGTGGAGGAAGCAGTGCAGGAGCTGAATTCCTTCCTTGCACAAGAGAACACGAGGCTGCAAGAACTGACAGACCTCCTTCAGGAGAAGCATTGCACCATGTCTCAGGAGGTACTTGACCAGAAAGGAGGTGGTGGTTTTCAGTAGGCTGTGCCAGGCGTTGACTCAGAGTACTGAGTGCTCTAAAGGTCATCTTACTCTGGAAAGCCTGCTTTGATATTTTGAAGGGCAGGTTAAAGCAACCAACTCTGAGAAATCAAAGCCCGAGGAAAGGTTTAAGAGAAGGAAGGAATCGAATGTTTCTCCTTGACTTTGTTTAAATAGACATTATAGGATTTTAGTTTTTAGGAAGAATTGCCATCATGAAGTTTTGCAAAACAACACACCAAACCCCCAAATATGAAATTAGTCCAAAAGATCACGTACAGTGTTACTGAAGAATGGGTCGGTAGAAATTTAAACAGTAGGAAATACTGCATTTATGACGATCTACGAACTTGAGAAATGTGGGTTTTTAGTCCAAACTTGGACACACATAGGGCCATAAGCAAACTGTGTCAAGATTTGGGTATTTATATAAAATGACTGAGACACAGTCGTGATAAGCCTTGTGCTGAAATTTGACCTACCTTAGTTGGGCCACCCAACTCGTATGCTTATAAGTTAATAGTTACCATGTATTTAGTGCCTGGCACTTAAGTACTTTATGAGTATTATTTCCCATGGTCAAATAACTCTCATCTTATTGCTAAGGAAACATTTTCAGAGAAATTGGTGACTGGTCTGAGGGCATACAGTCAGATTGGAATGTGATTCAGATGTTGGTCTGTTTAACTTTAAAGCCCATGTTCTTCATTATACCCTGTTTCTGAAACTCCACTGCCAAGGTACACGCTGGGCTGGTTGCATGGGAATCATCTGGGAAGTTTAATAATACTTCTCATCAACTTTCAAAGGGGTTATAGTATAGTGGTCCTTATAGAGAAATTGGATTGTAGTAAAAAAAAAAAAAATAGTATAACTTTCATGTTTTAAGGTATAAACTAGGTGCTGCCAAGATGAGAAGGTCTTCCTTTACCAGCCCTTTCCCAAATCTTAGCAATACTAAGCTGGAGAGGCACAGTGCTTTGCTCAGCTGACCTGATGTCCATGATGGCTCTCATGGCTGGCTGTTGATACAGCCTGTCAGCTAAGAACTCTCCTTAGTTGTCCACTGGAGTGTCGCCTCCCCGTTATGGCTGTTTCAGGGTAGTTGGACTTATTGTGTGGCAATTGGCTTCTCCTGAGAGGAAGAGAATTAGTGTTTCAAGAATACCAGGCAGAATCTGCATGGCCTTTCAGACATCTTGAAGTTATGTAGCATCATTTCCACTGGGTCACCAGAGTTGACCCAGATTCAACAAGTGGGGACATTGACCTCAACTGCTGTTGGAGGACCGTCAAAGAATTTTGGGGCCATGATGTGAAAGGTGTGAGTTTGGTGATGAGAGTATTAAACAGCACTAGCTATGTATAGCTCCTAAATAAGCAGAGAACAACATAGATTTTTGTATCTTTATAGCGTCTAATTCTAGATTGCCCTGGGGTCAGCTTGAAAAAGAGAATGGAAGTTTTCCTTTCATTCTCTTTGGTTTATCATTTGTGAGAATGTGGGGAGGGAAGGTTGAGGGTAAAGATAACTGTCTTTTCTAAATAAATCTTTGAATTTTTATCTCCTAAAATATTTGTCTGGTAAAATGAAGGATGTTCTCTTTTACCTCTTAAAAAACACATATTTTCTGATGGGTTTGTGGTTGTATAGGGAAATGGTGTTTCTCAGAGGTAGAAAAATTACTAAATCTTAGGTAGTCTTTTCCTTGTGAGAGTTCTTAGAGACTTCTACAGTTTTCCTGATTGTGACTAATCCAGAACTGTTGAAAGAACCTGTGATTTCAGTTTCATGCTCATATGTTGGAAAGAAAGGGAATTATCTTTTACTTAAATCTTTTCTATAATGATGCAGTAAATGGCTAATTCTGTGGGATTTGGGATTTAAGGCATTCCTTTTCTAACTTGGTCTTATTTTCGGTATATTTTTCTGAACACCTGTCTTTGGGATGTAGTTTTCCAAGTTGCAGAGTAAAGTGGAGACAGCTGAGTCACGAGTGTCTGTCCTGGAGTCCATGATCGATGACCTGCAGTGGGATATTGACAAAATTCGAAAGCGGGAACAGCGACTTAACCGACACTTGGCAGAAGTCTTAGAACGGGCAAGTGCTGTTTTATTCATAGTTTGAAGACTGGAATCGTTTTAAGAAGTCTACTCAGAAGGGATGGGCTTGGATAATATTAATAGTACTTGAGGACAAACAGGCTCCTTTGAAAGTACTTTGGTTATCAAACTAAAATTCTAGGGTCTCTCACTAAAGAATCTTTGTCTTCTCCATAGGTAAATTCAAAAGGTTATAAAGTGTATGGTGCCGGGAGCAGCCTCTACGGTGGCACAATCACCATCAACGCCCGGAAGGTAAAATCAGTGACGCCCTCAGAATGTGTTTTTTTGACCTGGTGTCAGGTATTGCCTATCTCAGTGGTGAAGAATCCGCCTGCCAATGCAGGAGATGTGGGTTTGATCCCCAGGTAGGGAAGATTTCCTGGAGAAGGAAGTGCAACCCACTCCAGTATTCTTGCTTGGGAAATCCCTTGGACAGAGGAACCTAGCAAGCTATAGTCCAAAGGGGTCGAAAAAGTCAGATACTACTTAGCATCTCAACAACAGCAGCAGCAGCAGGTGTTGTTAGTTAGGTACTTAGGATTGTGTTCACAAGTTCACAAGTAACAGTGTGGGTTTTTTACTAGAAGAGTTTTTTACTAGAAGAGCTTAGGAATGGGAATGATTTAGAAATTCCTTTTCTTTAGTCTCATTTTGCCATTTCCTCCTTTTCTCCAGTTTGAGGAAATGAATGCGGAGCTTGAGGAGAACAAAGAGTTGGCTCAGAACCGTCACTGTGAGCTGGAGAAACTTCGGCAAGACTTCGAGGAGGTCACTTCACAAAATGAAAAACTGAAGGTAGGAGACTCAGCTCTGAGGGGCAGTGAAATAAAACTCTTTGCTGATCACCTCACACTTATGAAGCGTCACATAAAGCATAATTTATGAGGGAAGAGAAAAATAGAAGTTTTGTTGCTGTATCTATCTATTTGGTTATATAGTTACTTAATATTTATACCCTGCCTTGTTCTGAAAAGGATTTAAAGCAGCCTTCAAAGGTACATTGACTAAATCAATGCTCTAATGTAGGACCTATGAGAAAAATGAGGAGTAGGGTAAACTAGGGTGATGATCCAAAATGGATTTTTAAAATGGGGCTTGTATACAAGACATATGCAAGAAGCTTGTATGTACTTGCTTCTGGCCACTCCCAGGTCAGTTCTGCCAGATTGCACCACAGGATTCAGCCCTGCAGTTTCTAACTGCCAAAACAGATTCGGAACTGTGGTCAGTGATCCTGACCACAGGATCAGATGGTCAGTTGATTTTCACACCTGCCCATTAGAATTTTCTCTCATGGTTCTTGGGTGGAAGAAAATGGATTCCTAAAGTCTTCCCGCCACTCTTTCAGTCTCAACCACTTGTCTTTTATAATTTGATACGTTTCTAAGTAAATACGTGCATAAAGATGTTTGAACTGAAAAAATAAAAAACAGAACACAAACAGCCCGAATTGAATCTGTTGAAGTGTTAGAATAATTTAACAGTTGCTTAGAAGAAGCATAAGTATTTTCGATACAATATCAAAAGTAGTTTTCTTTGTGACTGTCTACAAAGAGAACAAATTAGAGACCAATGTCCTCAACTATCTTCTTAAATATCCTGACAAATTTCATAGCGCTCTTCTCTGTCCCTAGATCTGACTGATTTCACACATCTCTTCTAGTGTCCTTGGACACATAGTGTACACCATGTATCAATTAAAACAGTCGTCAGGTGGAAGGATGCAGGCATCAGGTACTGCCTCTTGGAGGATCTAAATTAATTTGGGGTAGATTCTGTGTCACCAGAGGAATAGGTAGATGTATTTTACAAAGTTTGCCTCAGATGCACAGGACATCAGAGAGTTTAAGATTTTTATTTCCTGGCTAGCATCCTAGATTCTGCTTCTGACTTTTCCTTTCTTTGGGCACTCCTAAGGTGGAATTACGGAGCGCAGTGGAGGAAGTGGTCAAGGAGACTCCAGAATATCGCTGCATGCAGTCCCAGTTCTCCGTGCTGTACAATGAGAGTCTACAGTTGAAAGCACACTTGGATGAGGCTCGGACCCTGCTTCATGGCACCAGGGGAACCCACCAACGTCAGGTTGAGCTCATTGAGGTAACAGCCTAGCTTTTCCTTCTGTGTATAAGCTTTCTCCCTCATAAATTTTATAATTTTACTCTTTCTTGCTCAGTTAATTTTTTATTCATTCAGCAAACATTTATAGAGTGGTTGTAGGTCTCTACTCTGGTAGATGGTGGATATCCTGCCGTCAAGGATCATACAGTCACGTGGGGAGAGTAGTATCCAGTAGAATGCAGTGTGGTGCAATAGAGCATGTCCAAAACATGCAGGGATAAAGGAGACACAGCATCTGATAGACTATGGACCTGCCCTGATTCCACTTGCCAAAGTGGAGTGTGAATCTTAAGGATAAATACAAGCTTACTGGTAGATAGAAAAAGGAAAAAGGTTTTAAAAAAATAGTTTAGTGTGGCTGAAGTCTTATGTGCATGGGGGAGAACGGTGTATAGAAGCTGCATGGCTATGTAAATAATTTTTTTTTAAGGCAGAAACTTTGATTTATGTGTTCACTTCTGCATTTTCCTTAGCCTTTAAGTTTATGTTTCTGGTAGTTGGTCGTTTACTATATGTCTGCCAAATGAATTTAATATATCTTACTTGACTATTGATATACTGTTTAATTCTTTAGTTCTCCAACTAAATTGTAATACTCTGAGAGTTAGGAGCCATTTGCTGTATTTCTTGAATCTCCTGCCAGTTCTCAAATCAGTATTGTGCAGCTCTCTGGTACTCACTAAGTGTTGACTGAATGTATTGATTAAATTGGAATGAATCCCTCTTTTCTTGATATTTTCTTTTTTTCTTCTTAGACCCTTACAGGTCAAATTTAGGAAACATAGTCCTAGAACATGGTGACATTGCCTCATTCTGATAAGAATGTTTGGTTCCTTTTTCTGTGTGTAGCGAGATGAGGTTAGTCTTCATAAGAAGCTGAGGACGGAAGTGATCCAGCTGGAAGATACACTGGCCCAGGTCCGCAAGGAGTATGAGATGCTGAGGATAGAATTCGAGCAGACCCTTGCTGCCAATGAGCAAGCAGGTACCGTTACCCTGGCTCCACCCTGCGGCTTTGCTGCACATGCCTTCCTTGAAAGACAGCATGGTCACCAGGATTTTTAGCACTAACTTGGAGCTCAGGAGTCTTAAAGAACTTGAATTCTGTCATTCATTTTGGTGTTCAGGCTGGGTGCTTGTGTTTTAACTCAAGTTGGTCAGTTTTGTTTCCATCTTCCAAGAAGGAATTTTCCTTTTGACAGTTCTTCCTGTTTCTTGGAAGTTCCTCATGTGTTCTGCACTTTCTTTCCTCATGTCTTTGCCCTTGTCACCAGGGCTTCCCTGGTGGCTCAGATGGTAAAGCGTCTGTCTGCAATGCAGGAGACCCGGGTTCGATCCCTGGGTTGGGAAGATCCCCTGGAGAAGGAAATGGCAGCCCACTCCAGTATTCTTGCCTGGAAAATCCCATGGACAGCAGAGCCTGGTAGGCTACTGTCCATGGGGTTGCAAAGAGTCAGACACGGCTGAGCGACTTCACTTCACTTCACCTCACTTGCCCCTGTCACAGTTCTTCCTAACTTTGCTGATGCTATATTTAAGGCCCCATAAACCGGGAGATGCGCCACCTCATCAGTAGCCTCCAGAATCACAACCACCAGCTGAAAGGGGAGGTCCTAAGGTACAAGCGGAAACTGAGAGAAGCCCAGTCTGACCTGAACAAGGTAATAATCAGGAGGACCAGGATAAGTATTATTTACAGCTAAGTCTGCAAAGCTGTCTTGGGGTGAGGAGAACGGTGTGATCACTGTAACTGTGTGTGCTGCTTTCCTTCCTCTGCCCTCCCAGACTCGGCTGCGCAGTGGCAGTGCCCTCCTGCAGTCTCAGTCCAGTACTGAGGACCCTAAGGACGAGCCTGCAGAGCTAAAACAGGATCCTGAGGACTTAGCCGCCCAGTCGGCTGCATCGAAGGCATCTCAGGAAGAGGTCAACGAAATTAAGTCCAAACGCGATGAGGAAGAGCGAGAACGAGAAAGGAGGGAGAAAGAGAGGGAGCGAGAAAGAGAGCGGGAGAAGGAGAAGGAGCGAGAACGAGAGAAGCAGAAACTAAAAGAGTCAGAAAAAGAGAGAGAGTCTGCTAAGGATAAAGAGAAAGGGAAACATGATGATGGAAGGAAAAAGGAAGCGGAAATTATCAAACAATTGAAGATTGAACTCAAGTAAGAGCAGTGTTTTTAGAGTAACTGTTTCTGACTCTAAAGTGAAGGTTAGAACGTTGTACTTGAATAAGCATAGCTTATTCAATAATTGTAATATTTTCATTGTGACCAAGTGTACAGTTAATGTGGTCTCAGTTCTTGATCAAGTGTGCAACTTCAATGGCCTGCATGGCTATTGTATAGTCTGGTTCAGTGATCAGGTCTCAGTAAACCCTGTTGTTGCAGCCTTATTCCTCGTAAATCCAAATTAAGGAAAAGGATATCATGATTGAGATAACACTCATGAGAATTGTTGGAAATTAACTACTTCTCTTTACTAGATTTGGGCAAATTGTTGGCATTCATTATAATTTAAATTATAATAGGTGGAATATGTATGGCTATAACTTGAACAGTATTGATCTCTTTGATGGTGAAGTATTTGTGTATATATCACATTTAAAGCGATTTCTAGGAAGTTTACTGCTGCAGGCACTGAAACAGTAAGACAGACCTTTGAGTCAAGAAACACTGCCATACCATCCCTCTGAGTCGTCCCAGTGCACCAGCCCCAAGCATCCAGTATTGTGCATCGAACCTGGACTGGCGACTCGTTTCATATATGATATTAAACATGTTATGTTGATATATGGCAAAACCAATACAATATTGTAAAGTTAAAAAATAAAATAAAATTAAAAAAAGAAAGAAACACTGCCATAACCTCACATATCGCCCCCTCTTCCTCCTGCATAACCAGGAACTTTGCTGGTAGAACTGGTTCCTTCTTGCTCTGCATTGGTCATAGTTGAGTCTTTATTTATGTTTGGATTAGAGGGACTGCTGTCCCCAAAACATTCAAAAAGGATTGTTAAGAGGTTTGAAAGTTTAGTAAGATAAAGTTTTAGTCTTTAACTGATGGTTAATCACTCAGCTGTCAAATCTAGGATTAGTGGTATATTTTAAACTGAATTTTCCCCTTTTTTTCTCTTTCCCTCTTGCTGTCCTTGAGGCAAAGTTGTTGTTTTTGTTGTTTTTCTCAAGTGTGGTATCAGAATCATCTGAGTGATTTACTTAAAGTACGTTCTTGGACCCCATCCCAGACCTGCAGAATCTCAGTTCCTAAGAGTGGGGCCGAAGTGCCACAAGTACTTATCTTATAACTTGATGGTGGTGAATTCGGTCTGAAGGGAGAAATGATTCCTCTATACAACTTACTTTTCTATACTTTCTGAGTGTGTCCAGAAGTCTCTTAATTGTCTTTGCAAAAGTTTTGTCTTTTAGATGTGTTGTATAAAGTGTAAAATAGAACTGTTTAAGATATTTCACTCAATTCAAAATTCCCTTGATCTGATGCCCTTTGTTTTCTCATTATACCATTCCTCTCTACCACCCTTATCCTAGGAAAGCACAGGAGAGCCAAAAGGAGATGAAACTATTGCTGGATATGTACCGCTCTGCCCCAAAGGAGCAGAGAGACAAGGTTCAGCTGATGGCAGCAGAGAAGAAGTCTAAGGCAGAGGTAACCTGGTCTGCCGTTAACTGTCATTCTGATCGAAATCTTCATTTGTGGGATTTTCCTTTACACTTCTGAAGGTTGTAGTTTCTTTATCTTTAAAGTTAGAGTTAAAACTTTGCAGCATTTTCTTCCCTTTTGAAGACCATCTAAAATAGAGATTTCCAGATTTTCCATCAGAAAATTATGGGGAATAGGAGTAGCCTTTTCAAACTTTTTGCTCCCCTATATGCCATATAAATCATGGTATTACTGACTTTCCTCTTCTGATTACTTTTGGAAAGAATGCCTTATGCTTTTAAAATCTGGGAGCCTAGAAAAAAAGGGTGAAATTACTATTTTAAAGGAAAGTACATCTGCAGTTCTCCAGAACGCTGCTTGTAGAAGCATGTGATGTTGGAATGGAGTGGTATTAAAGCAGGGCTGTGATGTAGTCCACTAATGTATCATTTGCCTCCTTTCACAGTTCTGTAAAGGTTCTTTTGGTGTTTATGGGCCCTCTATCTGTGCACAGATTTAATTGATTTTTGAAATTGTGTGACAGCTTTTTTGTTTTTCTTTTTGTGTGATTCCTTTCCTCCTATAGTTGGAAGATTTAAGACAAAGACTCAAGGATCTGGAGGATAAGGAGAAAAAAGAGAATAAGAAAATGGCTGATGAAGATGCCTTAAGGAAGATCCGGGCAGTAGAGGAGCAGATAGAATACCTCCAGAAGAAGCTGGCCATGGCCAAGCAGGTGGGTGTACTTTTTTCATTTAATGAGCTTTTTAAAGTAAGTTTTGCTTTTTAAGTAAGTAATTGACAGTGAAATTTGCCCTGTCATTCCAGGGTTTTTTTTTTTGGTTAATATTTTTTTTTTCTCTTATGTATTTGCTTGTTTGTTTTTACATTGAAGTCTCTCATCATTCAGTAACTTTGGTGTATTTGAGAAGAAGGAAATTTACTCTTATTTTCAGATGGATAGCCAGTTGTTCAGAAACTGTTTATTGAGGAATCTGTCCTTTTTTGCTGATCTGGAATCAGGGGATGTAATGAATATGTAAAATTTTATACACATTATGGTTATGTGAAACTAAGAAATACATGTTCCCCAAATAGTTTACAAATAAATAACTCATATATTAACTGTGGTAGTTTCTGAGTCACAGCACTTGTCCCCTTCTCAAAGGAATGTATATTTCTTTATTTTTAAGTCCCAATGAATTTACTAACATACCAAAAATGGTTAGAAAAATCATATATCTGCATAAATAGACTGAAGTACACATAAGTATTTAATATGTGTGAAAAAAAGAGTTTTAACTCAACAGAATCAGTTCAGTTGCTCAGTCGTGTCCGACACTTTGCGACCCCATGAATCACAGCACGCCAGGCCTCCCTGTCCATCACCAACTCCCAGAGTTCACCCACACTCATGTCCATCGAGTCAGTGATGCCATCCAGCCATCTCATCCTCTGTCGTCGCCTTCTCCTCTTGCCCCCAATCCCTCCTAGCATCAGAGTCTTTTCCAATGAGTCAACTCTTCCCATGAGGTGGCCAAAGTACTGGAGTTTCAGCTTTAGCATCATTCCTTCCAAAGAAATCCCAGGGCTGATCTCCTTTAGAATGGACTGGTTGGATCTCCTTGCAGTCCAAGGAACTCTCAAGAGTCTTCTCCAACACCACAGTTCAAAAGCATAAATTCTTCGGCGCTCAGCCTTCTTCACAGTCCAACTCTCACATCCATACATGACCACAGGAAAAACCATAGCCTTGACTAGATGAAACTTTGTTGGCAAAGTAATGTCTCTGCTTTTGAATATGCTGTCTAGGTTGGTCATAACTTTCCTTCCAAGGAGTAAGCATCTTTTAATTTCATGGCTGCAATCACCATCTGCAGTGATTTTGGAGTCCAAAAAAATAAAGTCAGCCACTGTTTCCACTGTTTCCCCATCTAGTTCCCATGAAGTGATGGGACCGGATGCCATGATCTTCGTTTTCTGAACGTTGAGCTTTAAGCCAACTTTTTCACTCTCCGCTTTCACTTTCATCAAGAGGCTTTTTAGTTCCTCTTCACTTTCTGCCATAAGGGTGGTGTCATCTGCATATCTGAGGTGATTGATATTTCTCCTGGCAATCTTGATTCCAGCTTGTGTTTCTTCCAGTGCAGCATTTCTCATGATGTACTCTGCATATAAGTTAAATAAGCAGGGTGACAATATACAGCCTTGATGTACTCCTTTTCCTATTTGGAACCAGTCTGTTGTTCCATGTCCAGTTCTAACTGTTGCTTCCTGACCTGCATACAAATTTCTCAAGAGGCAGATCAGGTGGTCTGGTATTCCCATCTCTTGAAGAATTTTCCACAGTTTATTGTGATCCACACAGTCAAAGGCTTTGGCATAGTCAATAAAGCAGAAATAGATGCTTTTCTGGAACTCTCTTGCTTTTTTCATGATCCAGCAGATGTTGGCAATTTGATCTCTGGTTCCTCTGCCTTTTCTAAAACCAGCTTGAACATTAGGAAGTTCACGGTTCACGTATTGCTGAAGCCTGGCTTGGAGAATTTTGAGCATTACTTTACTAGCGTGTGAGATGAGTGCAATTGTGCGGTAGTTTGAGCATTCTTTGGCATTGCCTTTCTTTGGGATCAGAATGAAAACTGACCTTTTCCAGTCCTGTGGCCACTGCTGAGTTTTCCAAATTTGCTGGCATATTGAGTGCAGCACTTTCACAGCATCATCTTTCAGGATTTGAAATAGCTCAACTGGAATTCCATCACCTCCACTAGCTTTGTTCGTAGTGATGCTTTCTAAGGCCCACTTGACTTCACATTCCAGGATGTCTGGCTCTAGGTCAGTGATCACACCATCGTGATTATGTGGGTCGTGAAGATCTTTTTTGTACAGTTCTTCTGTGTATTCTTGCCACCTCTTCTTAATATCTTCTGCTTCTGTTAGGTCCATACCATTTCTGTCCTTTATCGAGCCCATTTTTGCATGACATGTTCCCTTGGTATCTCTAATTTTCTTGAAGAGATCTCTAGTCTTTCCCATTCTGTTGTTTTCCTCTATTTCTTTGCATTGGTCACTGAAGAAGGCTTTCTTATCTCTTCTTGCTATTCTTTGGAACTCTGTATTCAGATGCTTATATTAAGGAAGATAATTAAATGTGGTAGGGCAAAAACACAATAATATTGGAAAGAAAGTGGACATATATTTGAACACTCTACGTATTCTAGGATAACTCCCAATTGGAACATATATGTATGTTATATAAATGTATATATATAACATATATATATGTTATATATAGTGCTAAAGAAATCTATAAAAGAACCAGAAGAAAACAGATAAGTTTTTTTTTTTTAATTTGAAGTGGAGAAGACCTTTTTAACTATTAATAAAAGCTTAAAAAAATGAAAGAGTGATAATTTTGACTTACAGAAAAAAATCACAGAAAACTTCTGCATGGTGGCAAAGCCAAAGGATAAATGACAAACAGGAAAAATATATTTCTAATTCTTCACAAAATGGCTTATCTTTTTAATATACAAAAAATTTCCCCCAAAATGATAGGGAAGAAAACTCAAAAACCCAATAGAATAGGCACAGGATATGAATGGGGCCTCCCTGGTGGCTCAGCAATAAAGAACCTGCCTGGTAATGCAGGAGATGTGGGGTTGATCCCTGGGTTGGGAAGATTTCCTGCAGAAGGAAATGGCCACCTACTCCAGTATTCTTGCCTGGGAAATCCTGTGGACAGAGGAGCCTGATGCTTATAGTCAGACACAACTTAGCAACTAAACAACAACAACAAAGATATGAATAATTCATGGAAAAATAAATGACTCATAAACATATGAAAAGATGCTCATAATTTATAATTAGATAAATGTAGACTAAAACTGTTTTTGTATACTGTTCTGCACCTATCAGATTGTTATGAAACTTAGATGTTTTCAGTATGTTGGAAAGTCTGTAGATTACAGTTAGTATTATAATTGTGGAAAAGTATGAGAATATATGAGATTGTATGGTGGAAATTTTCTTACCCAACTCCTTCTTGATCAGTTTGTTAGATAACAGTTTGTATAATTTTTGTCTGCTTCAGCTCACTTCAAATACCAATGAACTAGTGAGTATCAGGCTAATAATCAGTGCTAGTGGTTTCAGATAACAAGGCTTCTTCTGTATTCCTCAGTGTAGTTCAGTCGCTCAGTCGCGTCCGACTCTTTGCGACCCCATGAACCGCAGCACGCCAGGCCTCCCTGTCCATCACCAACTCCCAGATTTTACCCAAACTCATGTCTGTTGAGTCGGTGATGCCATCCAACCATCTCATCCTCTGTCGTCTCCTTCTCCTCCTGCCCTCAATCTTTCCCAGCATCAGGGTCTTTTTGAATGAGTCAGCTTTTCACATCAGTTAGCCAGAGTATTGGAGTTTCAGCTTCAGCATCACTCCTTCCAATGAAAACCCAGGAGTGATCTCCTTTAGGATGGACTGTTTGGATCTCCTTGCAGTCCAAGAGACTCTCAAGAGTCTTCTCCAATACCACAGTTCAAAAGCATCAATTCTTTGGCACTCAGCTTTCTTTATAGTCCACTCTCACCATCCATACATGACTACTGGAAAAACCATAGCCTTGACTAGATGGACCTTTGTTGACAAAGTAATGTCTCTTCTTCTTAATATGCTGTCTAGGTTGGTCTGTATTCCTAGGGCTAACCTAGTGACTAAGAACTAAGCTTCTTAAAAACTGTCTGTCCCTGTCACTTGGTAATTTCCAGATTAATAGTTGGCACATTTAATTTCCTGTGTGCACTTCTTTGGAGTTAGAAGATTTTATTAAAATGAAGGTTCTTCTTTCTTATTTTAGGAAGAAGAGGCTCTCCTGTCTGAGATGGACGTCACAGGCCAGGCCTTTGAAGATATGCAGGAGCAAAATATCCGTTTGATGCAGCAGCTGAGGGAGAAGGATGATGCAAACTTCAAGCTCATGTCAGAGCGTATCAAATCCAATCAGATCCATAAGCTGCTGAAAGAAGAGAAGGAGGAGCTGGCAGACCAAGTTTTGACTCTGAAGACTCAGGTAACTAGAATGAATAAAGCTTTTCAGAATCCTGTTGAAGTAGGGTGTTTTCTATGTGAAAATACATGTAAAAGGATGATTATTGTGGCACTTTTTATATAGTAGGGAAAAAAACCCTAACAACTAATGTACATGATTAGAGTGTTGGTAAATAAATTATACATCCATACAGAGGAATACAATGAACTGTTTAAACAAATGTGAATCTGCCAATACAGAAAATTGTCTAAAATATATCACTAAGGGATTCATTTGTTCATCCATTTTGTGTTAAAAATGTGTATGTCTTTTGTGCGTGTGCTGTGTATCTTAAAAACTTACGGACGGCTGCATGAAAAATGGTAAGAGTGGCTATGTGATTACCTCTGAATGTTAGGATGAGAAATTGCCATAGTCCTGCATGTAATTCAGAGGGTTCATGGATAGAATTAGTATTAGCTCGAGATTTCTAAAGAGTTTCTTTTATGGAACTGTGGATTAACAGAGCTTGGTCAATTTTTTTTTTTTTTTTTTTCCTCTCTCTTTCCTGTTTGTGTTAAAATGTTCCTTTCTTTTTCTGAGGTTGATGCCCAGTTACAGGTAGTGAGGAAACTGGAAGAGAAGGAGCACCTGTTGCAGAGCAACATCGGCACAGGGGAGAAGGAGCTGGGTCTTAGGACCCAGGCCTTGGAGATGAATAAACGCAAGGTACGATGGATTACTCTGGGGTCTAATGTGATGGTTAGTCTTCGGACAGACAAATAAGTGTGACACTGGTGAAATTGCAGGTTTGCTTTATTCCTTGGGCTTGGGTATTTTTTCTCACTGCAAACAAGTGGTGATAGAGGATGTTACTTTATATATCCCTCATAGGCAATGGAGGCAGCCCAGCTTGCAGATGACCTCAAAGCACAGTTGGAGATGGCTCAGAAGAAGCTACATGATTTTCAGGATGAGATTGTAGAGAACAGTGTCACCAAAGAAAAAGATATGTTCAATTTCAAACGGGCCCAGGTCAGTTGTTTTTTCTTCCCTTTTTGCCTTTTAGGGGTTTTCTGGGCTCTGAAGTGACCTGTTTTAAGAGTCACTGATCTGTTGTATGTAATTTCCTACTTAACTCCTTGAGTGACAAGACAGAGTCTGTTTTCTTCACTGAAAATTATCCCTAAAGCCTATCCTGGTGCCTACCACGTAATGGGTGTGGAATCAGTACTTATTTATTTAAATGAATGAGTTAGTGAAATCGTAAAGAATTATCAGTAAAAAAATTTAGAGAATTTTAAAGTTCTATAATTTTTCTGCTTTTTGCGTATCTACTGTTTCTTAGGATGCCTTTCTATATCTAGCTGTAAATCTGTAAATTTCAATCCAGTCTATCTTCTGCTTAAAATTAATTGCCTTCAAATAAAGTGGCCTATCAAGTTTTCATCATTTACCTTTTTAAAAAAATTTAATCCCTCTAAATTCTTTGATTGGATTTTCACAGAACTAAATTGAATACACTTAGACACAACTGAAGTTTGGTGATATGATTATGGTTGCTTGCTCCGAAACTAAAGAAAATAGCTTGTTGTTTGTAATTCTCTACATTCTTAGAAGATAATTAGACATGAAAGGACAGAAAGTCCTTTCTTTCTATTGCAGAAAGTTCAAGTTGAAGCCTTTAATTTTTCTCATAAATGGCAGGTCTGAGGGAGTAACAGTTATGCTCTCCCATCACAGGAGGACATCTCTAGACTTCGAAGGAAGCTGGAGACCACGAAGAAACCAGACAATGTACCCAAATGTGATGAGATTCTGATGGAGGAGATTAAGGACTACAAGGTTAGAAAAACTGCTTCAGTGATTTGTGTGTGTGTGTGTGTGTGTGTGTGTATGTTTGTGAAGGCCTACTAACAAATTAGAAGAATAAATACTGACCGTCTTTACATGAAAGTAACCAGAGAACGGTTTATCCTGGTAGTTGGGTGGGGGGTGGTGCTATTATTATCTTAGTGCTCAGTGGATTTTCTTATTGTTTGCTTCTGCATGAGCCATTTGGGTCATAAACCTTTATGGTTACTCTGACTCTGATTCCTTTTTTTTCTAGGCACGCCTGACCTGTCCATGTTGCAACATGCGTAAAAAGGATGCTGTACTTACCAAGTGTTTTCATGTTTTCTGCTTTGAGTGTGTTAAGACCCGCTATGATACCCGCCAGCGCAAATGTCCCAAGTGTAACGCTGCCTTCGGTGCCAATGATTTCCATCGCATCTACATAGGTTGATCCAAGCCAGGAGAAGAAGAGGGGCAGGCTCCGTAGGCACTTAGTCATTAACCACTGAACTGCTACCTCCCCTCTCCTTGACTGTCATCCACAGGGCAGTGTTTCTGTCAACTCCCTTTCCTTCACAGACTGTGTCCAGGTTCTCCTCGCTAATACTTTGATGACTTCGGCTGGGGGAAAGGATTAGTCATGCCAGTCTTGGGTTTTAGAATGAATTAGAAACAAACAACTTTGTCTCCCCCACCGGCTTTATTTCCTATATTTAGACTTTTGAACCTCTTCTTCAGGCTCCCTATGTAACCTTGGGTTGTCCATTCCTCCTGAAGAAGTCAAATTGGTATTTTTGACACTGAAAAAGAAACAAGGAAGAGTGGAGACGTGTGGCTGCTTGCAGTGGGCGGTGATCTTTTAGAAATAAGCTATCTGCAGGTCTGAGCAGTACTCGATCTGGACAGTAAACTTCTTGTAGACTTGGATTATAAAATGGTATCATCATGCTCCTTATTCCTGTTTGAAGCCTTAATGAAATTTATGTCCAGGATGAGTCAGGCCACCTCCTGTTCACTAGTTGAGTACTCTGTTAAGGTCAGCTGGCTTCCTTGTTACAGTTATTTAAGTTTTGGATGTTCTACTCATCAATGTCTTTAAATTTCTTGAGGCCAGAATGATTTCAAATACTATAGCCCCCTTTCATCTTATAATGAAATCAAGATGGGAGAGGCTTGGGCACAGGACTGAGATGGTAAAGAGATCCAGTGGGTATTCTGGGAACTTGATGCAGAGAGGCCTTGGTGAGCTATGAATTACTCTCATCTGCCTCTCCACAGGGGTGGTTGTGACTCCTGTTTTCAGAAGATTCTATGTAATATTTCCGTAGGACTTTATACTCCTGCACAAGCTTCAATTAAAGCAGGATTCAGTTTGCTTTTGTGTTCATGTTTTCCTTTGAAATTTTTATATTTGTCATTATTAGTTGATTTTATACCTGCTGTTTTAGAATTAAATTCTATAGAACAGAAATAATCAACTGAGATTAAAAGACTAGCTGTGTTTAAACTATTTAGTTCTCTGATTAATTGAAATACTTTTCTCCTGGTTGTTTTATTGGGATTGTTCTGGGGAAGGGTTATGCCTAAAAGATGGTTTCTTTGACTATTTAGTTCTCTTCCATAGTTTGTTATGGGAGTAGGGGATTATGATTTGTTTTCTGGAAGGTATCAGGCTGCCTGGCACTTTAGTTTGAGAGTTCTTAAATGATAAGTTTTATGGTAACCAGCAAACCAGAGGTTTTTTTATGTCTCTGGTAAGGGGTTGTGTAAAACGGATCCCTTCTCGATCACCACATGTCCTAGAAGATGGGTAAGGGCAAATTCTGTGTCCTTTTGTGGTCACTACCTGTAATCAGCAGGACTTGCGATTAGTTCCAGACTCATGTGGAATGAGTTAAGAAATGAGCCTGAGGAATTTTACAGCGTCATCCAGGAGGTCATGGGCCCTTCAGTCTCCCCACCCCTGTCCCCCTCCCCAACACACAGAGCCAGAAGGAGGTCTAGCCCTGCTCCTGGATACACGATGCATTTGCATTCATTAATAGGGCACTTTCCCCTTGCTGTTCTCTCATAGAGCAAGTGGGAGCATAAGTTTGTTGGAAGGAGAGCAAGATGACTTACTTGGGCAGCTAGCAGTTTGGGTTTGGATATTAATTGTTTATAACTCTTAGCTAGGAAAGCCAGCTGCCCAGCATCAGGGGACCACAGAACCTGTGGAATGTTGTGGAAGAAACTGCTAGTTTCATGGGAAGCTGGATTTAGGGGAAGTTCCTCTAGCTGGAAAGAGCAGGTAGCCCCTAGTCCCAACTAGCTTGATGTCCAGGCAACACAGGAGGAGCTCTTAATGTCATTTTCAGATAATGATCCGAAACTGGTGATTTGGGGCATTCTGGCTTCTCGTTGGGAAAGAGGTCATTGAGTGGGCTTCAGGAATACCCACAAATTGTATACCAAATTCTGTTTGTGTTGTGTCTGCATTTTTCACAGCTTTTTTCAGATCCTTAAGGATCATAATTTCTTAAAGGAATTTTGAAACTTAACAAATCCCAAAAAGGCTAAGAATCACTGCTCTATATCCATAAGTTTTTTATATCATGACTATAAATGTCAATATCAAAGATTATAGCATAAGTTTTAGAGACCCTCTTTAAAAAAAAAAAAAACATCTTTTATTCTTTTTTCCTTTAGTTTTTCAACCTTGGAAATTGGCTTGGCAATTTGGACCAAAGTCAGGGTTGATGTCCGCTAAGGCATATGACTGCAAGTCTTGGGAGGGTCCTACCTTCTTACCTCCTCTAAGGATCTTTTTCAAAGGTGTTTGGCTGTTTCTGCTAGTGAGTGCATTCTTACATCAATTTCCACTGGGATTCCTTGGTTTGTTTGTATTGTCTGGCCAGGTCCACAAGCATCTTTGCATGCCACTTGAGTGGTGAGTCTGATTTGATACCACGGGGATTCATGGAAAGATTCCAGACAATCCACAAGTGACCACTGTCTTCTTTTAGACCTACTGGGATGGTGATGATGGAAGAAAGCTATCTGCTGCTCTTGTCTGTTTCTATAGTCATTGGTGGTGTGGAATGTCTAAATACTCACCCTTAAGATTTTCCCCGAGGACTGTTAATTGATAACCCAAGTATGGATGGCTCTGTCGAAAAGTTCTGACTAGTTCTTAGCACAAAGGCAATCTGACTGACATAAGACAGCTACACTGAGAGTATGTAGAAAACTGGTAGGTTGTGTATATGTCGGACTGGGTTTATATGGTAGGAAACCCCTGACATGGAAATCACTTAAATCTCTAGTTGTTTCACCACAAGCAAGCATTAAGCTTTACTTTCTGGGGATTTCTGCCCAAGTTTGGTCTCCTTCTAACATTAGGTATTGATGTCTTATGTATAACATATTTCACAGTTACTAAAGCTAGGGCATGGAAAGAACAGTGTTTTAATAATCATTCCCAATATCCAGCAGAGGACCTGGCACATAACACTCAGTAAAGATTTGCATGATTAATTCAGCTCCATGTTTCTGATAACAAATCTCCAGAAGTCTGTTTTATTGGCCTAATGAGTGAATTCAAACATTCCTTTTTTCCATCCGCTTACTGGAAACAACCTTTCCTCATATATTGAGGCAATACTTCAAATCTGAATTACCCTAAAACACATGACTGCATTTTAAATTTCATTTGTGGTAATAACAAAAGGAATTATAGTGAATTCTGAAACTGATAACCTCTGTTGGAGGCAACCCATGATAGCAAGGGCTTCTCTTAATGTAGATTAGCCCTTTTTGAGGGAAATTTTAGACAAAATTGGAACCATAGTATATTCATATTCATGTAACAGTGATTTGCTCTGAGGGTTCCAGAATGCTGAAATCTATGGCGTGTAATGATCTGAAAGCTAGGGTATGGGAGCTGAAAGGGGACCTCAAACCATGTTCTTAGTTTAGAGATGAGGAAACAGGTCCCATTCTGCTACTCAGTTGAGTAGCAGAATCAAAATGTGACAATCAGACTTCCATCCACTGTTCTTCTTTCACCCTAAGTGGAAACCTGTACTACTAGAGTGTTTGTGATCAAGGAGATAATAAGTGAAAACACTTTCTGTGTCTTTTTGAAGTCTTGATGAAGACTTACATAAAGCCAGTATATTTATCCTTCATAGTTCTAATTTGAATAGGGTCTCTGCCACACCGTATTCCCTGGTTCAGTGAGTTCCCATAGCATTTTGTTCTGGAGTAGAATTGAACCAGGAGGATCTTAGATTTCTTCTCGCTCACCTAACCCATTTATGCATTTGTGGAGTGCTTATTGTGATTCCAGGCACTATACCTAATATGACTTGGGTGAGTATGAACCTGCTGCTTAGCAAGTTACTTTAGGTCTCTCTACTTCAGATTCTTCATCTATAAAACAATAATTACTTTAAAGGATTGTTTTTGAGAATAAAATGAGATGATATATATAAACCATTCAGCACAGCACCTGGTACCTAGTAAATACTCAAAACAGCATTTTGCAGATAAAGTAATTGAGAGGTCAGTTTTTCTTTCTTCTACATTTTTTATTTCTGGGAAAAACAAAACTGACATTTTCTTTGGAATCTAGGCCTTGTGTATTTATCTGTGTCTGTCTCGAAGTCTACTTGTCGAGGTTAACTGATGGTCATGGCCCAGTCACTCTAGAAGATCAAAAAGTTAACTTCATTTGCTCACTGCCCTACAGACAGACTAAATGCATGTGAATGACAGCCAGTTCTCCCTAGTGGTGAGGAGCCTCATCTCATCCCAGATCCCTTTCAGCTTAAAATCCTTTAATGGTTCCTATGGTCTTTGGGATACAAATTCAACTTAGCACAGTGGTCTTGCCTCTGCTTTTCTCTTTCTGGGCCTGTAGCTTGCCACCTACATTGTGCTTTATGTTTCTGTCATATTTAACTATTTGATGTTCTTAAATACTTTGTCATAATTTCCCAGCTCCACCACCGCACATGCTGTTTTTGTTTTTTAACCTGGGATGACTATTACTCTCCACTCAGTTTTCCCACTGCACACATGACATGTAGACACATATGGAAAGGTGTTTCCTTTGTTCCCATAGTACCTGATGTGCATTTCACTTTTTTGGCCATGATGCTCAACTTGTGGGATCTTGGTTCCCTGACCAGGGATTGAACCTGGGCCATCAGCAGAAAGAACACAGAGCCCTAATGACTGGACCACCAGGGAAGTCCCCCAATACATATTTATTTATCAGTACACACCATGTTGTTTTCCCAGTTTGTGTCTCCCCACCAGACTGAGCTCCTTGGCATCTGAATCTGCTTTCTATCTTTCTGTTTCCAACAGCCAGCCCAGTGCCTGGCTCAGAACAAGCATCCAAAGAATGAATGAATGAGTGATATAAAACAGACTTGGGTAAGTTGGTTGAACTAGGTTATAGTAGGTCTATATTTTTTATAAGATTTGATTTAGGTAGCTCAGTTGGTTAAAAAAAAAAAAATCCACCTGCAATGCAGGAGACCCAGGTTCGATCCTTGGGTTGGGAGGATTCCCCGGAGAAGGAAATGGCAACCCACTCTGGTATTCTTGTCTGAGAAATCTCATGGTCAGGAACCTGGCAGGCTACAGTCCATGGGGTTGCAAAGAGTTGGACATGACTTAGTGATTAAAACACAAGAGATAGTGTGTGAAGAATGCATCTACCCAGTTAGCAGACACATGATGGCAAGTTTGCCAGCAGCAAATTGCAAAATACCTGAAACTGCAGGATTGCTGAGTGATCTGAAACTGAATTTGCACCAGTTCTTGGTTGGACTAGAAAAACAAAAAGAAATCCCTGAAACAGTATTTCTGTGAGACTCAAGGGCTATTGTGTTGAGTTCACTGAACCGTAGCAGGTGCAGTTACCACAATAGCTTTCTGTGGAGCTGGGAGCCAGGCTGACGCATGGGCAGGTGGCTGTATGGCAGAAAGACTGGGGGAGGGGTGTTGGACGCCTAGGAAGTTGCAGGTGATAGTCAATATTCTGACACTATAGTATGGTTGCCCTAGAGTGCGCTGCCTGCATATGAATCTCGCCCTATTTGTATTAGCTGTGGCAACTCATATAATTCCCTTTTCGTATTTCCATTTATAGACTAGAAGTCTAGTTTACCTACTCTAGAGTACCAATCTCTTGAGGTTTTAATGAAGATTAAATGAGATCACAGTTTCTAAAATAGGTGCTCAATAAATGTCAACTATTATATCAATTTACAGGTTGTGAAAAGGCAAATGAGAAGGTCTCTGAAGTTAGAGGCCATGCCCATCTTACAATTGTGTCTCTAGCACCTGGCACATAAATATAAGTTGTTTAGCAAATGTTTGTTGAATTAGTAAATGAGAGTGGTCAGGCAGTTTTTCAGAGCTCTCTTAGTATGATGGCTTTCTCTAGGATATGACTCCGACAAAGCTGTTTCAGTTTAACGTCACGGTACCAGGGCTCTGAGTTTGCACAGCATGTTTTGTGCCATTTGGAACTACACCAGAGACAGGCAGGAGTCACAGCATCACAGGAGTCACAGTCTCCTGTTAGGAAAGGGGCTGGTCCCACATCAACATTCGAGTCCCCAAAGACAATGCCAGCAGTACATCTGGAAGTGAAGTTTCTCTCTGAACATTTATTCCACAGTTATAGAAACTGAAGATGGAAAAGACCTGAGGACATCTAGTCCATCCACGTGATTGTACAAGAAAAGTGGCTGGAGCAAAACAGCCTGTTCACTTCATGCTCACAAGACAGCGTTTCAGTCCTTCCTGGAGTGGAGCAATTGCACACACATTAAAGTGAAGACACAATGCAAACACTCTTTACAAACCTTAAGAAAATACTTATAGGTACGTTATTTTCAGAAAACAGGAACTAAACGAATAAGGGCATCCTGGATTAGATGGACATGGGTGGGTGAAGAGTAACTAAATGCTGCAGAGTGAAGTGGTTTTGATGACTAGAAAGCAATCCCTTCTGAGGACTGGATGAATTTTCTGGTTTGCCTGATGAATTTTCTGGTTTGCCTATCAAAAATATGAGTGGGGAGGAAGAGAGGCTCTGTCATTTTTTTTCCCCTTCAGTCTTTATCCATACCAAGGAAGGGCTCACTAGCCCCAAGGCTCTAACAGACCCAGCATCAGCACTGAGAAGTCTGTTGCCCAGATGGTATAGCTCTGTCCTGCTTGGCAGCTGCTCCACTTACCACTTATCTGGTGGGCATGGAAGCAGCAACTCCTGAATAAGGCTTGTGCAACAAGATCCATGGATAATGGAGAGTTGCCCCCAGGCATGTTAAAGACTTCACCCGATTGGGTCCCTGTGGCTGCCTCGCTTGTCTGGCCCAGACATTTCTTCCAACATGTCTTCAATTGTTGGAGGCATTCCCCAGCTCCTCCACCTTGGGCATCCAAACTCTAGAGCCCTTGTTTTCATTATTTACATGAACCAGTAGCCCCGTCTGTCGCAACTCACCCAGTCCTGTTCATTATATGCTTCCTGGGCCAGGAATTCCCCCTTGTATACACGGTCGGGTGTGTGACAGTGGGCCTGTCGTGTTCCTGGTTTCCCAACATCAGACCTTGGAAAAAATAGATCTGACCTCATGAAACAGGACCCACAGTAGGAGGCAACTTAGAACCCCCTGCCTCTTTCTTCTTCACCAGAAAACTACCCTCCACCTGAAAACTTCTGATCTTCGTGTTTCTTGAGCCTGAGGGGAGCTGAGAGAATCTAGGTGGAGCAGAACAAGGAAGGAAGGATTTCAGAGGACCCACCATTTCATGAAATCTTTTTACAAAATACAACACATTTTCACAAATTGCAAAACACTGTTCAATTACTACTGATAAAAATAATCATTGCTACTTAACATGAAGACTGCTTCATTTCACCACAAGCAACTATTCTTTGTTTTTCTTTGTCCAGAACATGGAGGCAATTCAAGCAATGCTGACAACAGTAAGCCTGCTTTCAGCCCCTGCAGCTTCTGGCTGCATCCTGGCTGCAGTTTTGGCCACATAGTTCATCAGGAGATATTTGAGAAGCCATGCCCTGGTCATCTACTTTGTGGATGGGCAGGGTGGTCTGGCATGTTATCACCACTGCTCAGAATGCCTCAGGAGAGAAGCTTAAGGTAAACCTGATATACAAAAATCCAAACTTACAAAACAGATACATTAAGGGATAATTAATTGCATTACAAAAGGATTCTTTACAAAAGAATTCACCTCTGGGGTTCCTTTAAGTAGCCAGCTTCTCAAGTAGTCAGAATCTGAGCTGAGTTATAAAAGTGTCCACGTATAACATTAGGAGCATGGCTGTTACGTGAGTTGAGGTACACCTGTACGTCAGCTTTCTGGGCTGTGTAGAGGTTAGCAGTGCAGAGCATTGTGGCAGAGTCTTGAGAGCATCCTTAGCTGTTGCAGGTGGGATTGGATGGCTAAGGGGCATAGTCTTTCAAAGGCAGCTGCAACCTGCTTCTGGGTCTGGGGTGAGAACATGGGAAGATGGGCGTTTCAAAACAGAGTTGTCTGTTTCCAGGGCTCACTGTCCCCTCGTTGTTGAATGGTTTCATCTGTATGGTTGATGAAGTCTGAAGAACCCTCCCTCATCAGACTGTCTAAGCCTATATCCACCCAGGGATTTCTCAGACAACTAACTAATTGCTTAAGTGTTATCTTACTTGCAGTTTGAAGTGTTATCTTTCCCTGGGGTACTGGGCAGCTCTTAGTGGGAATTCAGGGATTGCATCCAAAAGTAGGGGAAGAAATTTTGCATTTAAGGAGCTTTTGCAATGATCTGCAACTTACAGAACATAGTGCTTGGCACAGTGGTAAGTCATTGTAGGCTTCAAATTGATTGGGATGGAGCAAAGATGATAAGCAACTGAGAAAATAAAGCAAGTAATTGATAGACAAGAAAGTCTAGTCTGACACGGTGCCCTAGGGTGAGAATGGCTGTATGGACAGTGAATCAGCAGGTGTGTGCTGAAGACTTTTGAGAAAAGCTCATAAAAGTTTCTTTTCAATTCTCCCCATGCTTGGAACAGCCAAACTTCTAGAACAGTGTTTCTTGAAGAGTCATTTTTAGACCACATGTCAGTCACGTGGGGGTGCCAGTAACAGGAGGTTTCTGAGCCTACATCCACCCCCTTTACCACTCCATCCTTTGGGGATGAGCCCTGGCAGTCAGCACCCTGATGAGGTGCTAGGGGATTGAGAATTGTTCTATAGTGTCCATTCTCCTTTCTTGTTCTGCATGTCCAAGCCTTTGTACACTGGGAAAGGGATGCCTAGGCACAGGGGAAACTGCTTACTCATAGCAACCATTAGATAGGGTTTGGGGGAAAATCAGAGGGACCAATGCCTGTTCAGTTTCTTACAGATGAGCAGGTATGAGGCTGCAAGACTGACTTGGTAGGGATCCATACAGATATGAAAAGCACAGGGCACATTCCCGAATGCTTAAGCTTGTGATGTACACAGGCTTGAGGTTCATCTCTGAGAGTCCTACAGCTAAGACACAGGTGACTGCTGATCTGAGAACAGCCTAGTACATGGCTTGCAGAACATCTCCATTAACCCACAGTACCAGCTCACATGTCCTGTGCAGGCAGTTAGCAGGAATATCCCAGTCTCGTCCTAAGGTCACATCTTTGCCTTGCTTTTCTCTCTCTTTTTGCTTTATAAAAGGCACACACTATAGTGTAGATGCTTAGTTAGAAGTAAAGCCCTATTCATTCCTTGGCAGACTTTCTTTTTTGTTGTTCAAAAAGCATGGTGTACATTTTAGTGCCTCTTCTGTCTGTCCTCTTCCTGCTCATTGCATCTCTGTCCCCTTTCATAGTGGCATGTAAACATGTTCCTACCCAATGTTAGGATGGTGTCAGAGATCCAGGACCGTTTTAAAACCATGGCTCTGGCCTGATCCAGTCAGTCATCAGCCTGCAGTGATATGAGTGAGTTCAGCTGACTTTTCTAAGTACCCACCTCCCCATCCCAAATGTCTCTAGCTCTTCCCTGGCTCCCCATTCAGACTGTGGGAACACATCTAGACTGGGGAGCTGTAGCAAAAGTCACAGCCCTGAATAACCCTGCTCTATACTAAGATTTGGAGAAGGGAAAGGCTACCCACTCCAGTATTCTGGCCTAGAGAATTCCATGGACTATATAGTCCATGGGGTCACAAAGAGTCAGACACGACTGAACGGCTTTTACTTTCATATACTAAGATTAAAACCAACAACCCAAGAAGACACAGATATGGTTAACACTTTTATCTCTGATAGTTGATAGTGCACAGAAAGGACTAAAAACCAGAATTAGTAATGTGGCACCTGGTGAAAAGGTTAATAGGAGCTGGGGTTGTCTGGTTTTTCACAGATCCCTCACATGGCGTTACTCCTGACTAAGATTCCTGCTCTGAAAAACATACCTACCCAGGAGACCCAGAATGAGCTTGAGAAGACTGGCCACTGCTTTGCAGGTGGGGGGAGAGCACACTTGACCTCTAAGAAGACCTAAATCTCATCTTCCCCCCACCTTGGTCAGTAGTTACAAAAGAGCATTACAAAGTGTCTCAAGGGCTCAGAGGAAGGCCAGGAAGTGAGAGAGGGGAGCAGCGTGGCCACTCAGGGTTCACAAGTTCGATTTGTCCTTTGATACTCTTCCAGCTCCGTTTTCCTGCTCACGGCCAGCTGCAGCTCCTGGCGGATCACCTGAATCTGCCTCTCCAGCTCTGAGAGCTCTTGCATCACTGAGTTCCGAGCCCCGCTGTGGGAGTCTGCTTTCCCATTGGTGGTCAGCGAGGCAGGGAGCTCTCTTCTCGGAGGGAGAGGAATGTCCTGGTGGGTCCGGACGCCCAGCTGGTTTGGTCCACCCTCATCATTAAAGATGTACTTTTGTCGATTGTCATGACTCAGGTTGGAAGTATTCCACACGGTGAGGTGACGGGGCCCCACACTGGACCTAGGAAACCAAGAGACACTTTAGATTGAACTTCTTTAGATTCACTTTAGCTCTGCCCATCTTTCAGCCACTTCCTTGTGAATAATACAGAGCTGGATATGCAGATAGAGCTGGAGTCACAAAGCCATGGACAGACTACCTGCTGGAGCATCAGGGGGACAAAAGGGGTCCTTTTCAACTGAAGTTCAGCTTCTCAACAAGTCTCATGCTGCCCTGATGCTGGAATGGGTGTATCACCTGGGGGGCTGACGAATCAGGGTATGGCATGTTCTTTTATGAAGAACCTTAGATGCTTTTCTATTCTCTTCCTGCCAGTGAAGCTCAGAAAGCCACACTGCATTGAAACAGTCTATGGCTATAAAGATGATGCTTTGGTAGATGTGAAATTCTGTTTATTCAGCTGTTCGACTCTAAGCATGGTCCTGCTAGTAGACACTCTAATATGATTCATCCTTAGTCCCATAGGACAACCCTGATGTTTACTAGTTGAGTTTGAGGAGAATAAAAGCATACAAGCTGCAGGTTTCAGCAAAAAGTGTCCCATTATAGAGATGACATTGTGAGCTGAGAATGACAGCTGAGATTTGAAGCTTAATAATAAAAAAAAATACCCAAGAAATCCTCAAATTCTTGCTGGGATAATGAAAGTCAAAGAGAAATACATTTGCAATCCTCTTTCAGGATGCTCTTAAACCAACTACTGCCACCCCTGAGAAGGCTGTAGACAGCAAAAGAGCTATTGATGGCTAGGTTCAGGAGGAAGGGGTCTGGTTTCTGAAATACACTGACAGTCAGATGCAGTGAGAAGAGTTTCTTGTTACAAGAACAGATTAGAGCCTTAAGCACATGACTGCTGTTTTCTTCCAGCCTTGTTGAAGGAGGCAAAGGAGGAGGATTATGATCACTTTTGCAATCTGCTGCTGCTGCTGCTAAGTCGCTTCAGTCGTGTCCGACTCTGTGTGACCCAATGGACGGCAGCCCACCAGGCTCCGCTGTCCCTGGGATTCTCCAGGCAAGAACACTGGAGTGGGTTACCATTTCCTTCTCCAATGCATGAAAGTGAAAAGTGAAAGTGAAGTCGCTCAGTCGTGTCCGACTCTTAGCGACCCCATGGACTGCAGCCTACCAGGCTCCTCTGTCCATGGGATTTTCCAGGCAAGAGTACTGGAGTAGGGTGCCAGTGCCTTCTCCATTTGCAATCTACCACAGGGCAAAATAAAACAGAAACACTGTATTAAGTCTTTGTGTCCTTGTTCTCATCCATGTAACTGAATCAAGACTTTATTCCTGGACTCTTACTAAGGAGAAGGAGAAGGGAGGACCTGCAGTGGAAGGGGAAAAGGGAGAGATAAATGTTGATTCAGTTACATGGACAAGAACAAAAACACAAGGACTTACCAGGGTGATCCTGTTTCATTTTGCCCTGTGGAAGATTGTGAAAGTAGTCATAATCCTTTGTTCTTCCTTTCATCCATATCCCTCTGTAATATAACTTCATAGCTCATCCTTATCAAGGAGGGTTCAAGGGGAAAGTCTGTTTTCTCTTCCCCTTGAATTTGGCCTGGTCTCATAACTTGTCCTGGCCAACAGAAAGTGGCAGAAGTGGCAGGTGGCGGTTCTAAGCCTCGCAAACTTCCACTGCCTCTCTCAGAACCCTGCTGCTCCAGTGGAACGAGTCCAGGCTGGTCTGCTGGGTAATAACAGGCTATCAGAGTGAGTCCCCAGACTCCTTGGTTGACCAGTTGAGGCCATCCTAGACCAGCCAGCTCTGTTTCTCCCTCCTTCCCCCGAAGCTGGCTGTAGGCAAAGGAGCAAGTGTGGCCACGATCAGCCAAGTTTGGCCCAGAATGCATAGACTGCACAGCTGACCCATAGATTCATAAGCAACTCACTGGTGTTTAAACCATTATAAGTTGAGATAATTTCTCTCACAGCAAAAATTGGTGATATATGCCCCTAGCCATTAAAACACACAAACACCTTCTAAGCCAATCTGTAGTTCTTTAACATTTCTCACGTTTTAAGTCTCATATATATGGACAGGGGGCACCATAACAGAGTTTTCCTGTGTCCTGGGATGGGTACAATTTTTATAATGAGCCCACTCACAGCTCCACTGACTTTATTCCAGGTCAGAGGTATGGTTATAATTTTCCTCCTAGCATTACGTTTCCCTTTCTTTCTTCAATTTTTTCCCTATTGAATTTGAATAATTTCAAAACAATCTTGTTTGTGGTATGTATTATTGTATATATAGTTTACGATTTGTATATCTTGAGGTGAGAGGAAAAGAGAAAAGAGGAGGTATATTGGAAATCCAGTGGAGTGAAGGACAGACCAAAATTTACACAAAATCACATGCTGAATAAACTAAGGACTATGCGTGTCTATATATATATATATATATATAGTCTTTTGCAATATATACTTTTTTCTTCTGCTTTAAGTAAAAAAGGAGCAATATCTATCCATGCCATGGCCCCCAAATTTCTCCAGGCCTTTCCTCAAACACATGTGTTAGTAATTCATTCATTTATCTATTATTGTATTTACTCAATCAATGTGGAACATAGAGGAGGAATGTAAAGTTGTACCAGATAAAGATATTTGCACAGATACTCTTGCAGGAAAAAAAGAGAGAGAAAGTTTTTGAGCCAAGAGACCTAACTCTAGGATTATGGGATGATTCATAGTGGGGAAAACCTAGGAGATACACATCAACACATTTTCCTAGAATGCCAGGCAACCTCAGAAATCAAGCAAATAGAAATAGCCAGTCTGGTTTTCTCCAGAGCTTTGTGTATACATCTGGGAACATAATATAGAATAATAAGCAAAAATTGGACTCCATGATAGGTGATAGGCAGAAGCATCATTAGTGCTCTGATTACTGATATGTGGCTCTGAGCCATTTATGAATGCAAGGTGGTAGATACTGAATGTCAGATGTAGTGTCTAACTGGAAGAAATGAATGTGTTATATTGTTAGCCTCTACAGTGTTTCAGTTATAGATTGTAAGCTTTCCTGAGCATTAGAGTGTAAAGTGACTAGTGAGTTGAGTGAATTTAACACTAAAAAGTTTTCACAGGGCAATTTTATACCTTTGTGGTTCAATACTCCACTAGACCATTCGGAAGAGACCTGACATCAGTGGGCCCTCAAACACTCACTGCATTTGAAAGGTTACAAGTGGGTGTTGGGTTGTAGGAAAGTGGCATAGGAAATATGGGCCCAATAAACCATGAGGGCATGTTGTCTTAGCTCCTTCTCAAAATAAGAGATTTCAGAAGGGAATCTGCCAAAAAAACATGGATATGTTAAGAGAAAGACACATTTGGTTCTGAATTTAGGCAAGAGAGATGTGAATAGGAGTCATATCACAGTTGGAAATGGGATCACTGGTAGCTTCCTGTTTCTATTATGGCCGGAGAACAAATACTTTGTTATTGTGAGATGGTGTCTTTGCTGCTATGTCTTCTTGTGTTCCTCTCTGGTTAAACATTTATGTTAAAAATAATTATAGAAAAAAATATATGCAACACATAGAAAGAAAATATACATAACATGACATAGAACAGATATGACCTGATTAGCCTGCAGTTTGTTGCTGACAGGGCCACAGTGTGATACAGGAAGACCACAGACCATGCTGGGGGGAGTGTGCTCACTGCCTGGAAAGAGAGGCTGTAAGAGATAGCTGAAATGATTCTGACAAGCTCAATGCAAACTGCAAAGAAGGGGACTCCAGCAGTCCCTGAGGAGATACAGATAATGAAAAGGAATCATGTTTTCCACTCCCTTTTCCTTGTCCATTGCAAATGAGAAGTGTGAGTATCAGATTTCAAATTACCCAGAAAGCTAAGGTAATCCTCAGCTTGAAGCTGAGGATCTGCTGTAGATGACAGGGTTGCTTGGAGGTAATGCTGTGAACAGAGCCTGTGGACATAAGAAAAGACCAAGAGGCTGCCTTAGGCAGCAAGAAACAGAGGCCAGCCAGGTACCAGACCCAAATACTTCTGACATCTCTAGCCACCATGAATGAGGCTACAGTTTTCCACAGGCTGGATGTGGGGAAGGTGCAGAGTTTCAATTTCCACATGTCAATTATGCATTTAATGCCTGTTACTTCCTATTAATGAGATGTTCTTTTCTGGGGAGTTTGCAGTAACAGTGCCAGGAAATGGATTAAGCAGAACATGTCTGTTGCATATTTCAAATATTCCTGCGAGTGCTGGAAAGGAGTCGGGAGTGGAAACATGCCAAAAGGGCAATATTGCATGAAATTAATTGCCTGCGGTACTTATGAATTTAGTCTTACATGTATTTGGTACACAATAAAATAGCTAAAGTAGCTTTGTTTGGGGGGCTTTAGATGTATTATTTAATTCTTAGAGTCTCTAGAAAGTAGGTACTCTATCTCATTTTTACAAATGAGAAAACTGGGGTACAGAGAGGTTAAATAAATGACTTGCCCAGGACCACACATATTATAAGTATAGGAGTCAAGATTTGAAGCCAGATACTTGACCCTAGGGGGCTTCCTAGGTGGCACTAGTGGTAAAGAACCCACCTGCCAAGGCAGGAGACATAAGAGACTCAGGTTCGATCCCTGAGTCGGGAAGGTGCCCTGGAGGAGGGCATGGCAACCCACTCCAGTATTTTTGCCTGGAGAATCCCATGGACAGAGAAACCTGGTGGCTTACAGTCCTAGGGTCACACGGAGTCAGACATGACTGGAAGACTTAGCATGCGTGCACACTTGGGCCTAGAGATTACACTGGCACTTTTTTCACAACATCTATTGCCTCTCCTGCATTTCAGTGTCTATCTATGTACAGATATTTTTTTGGTCTGTTCTATTTCTAGAGGAAAACAATAGAATGGGAAAGACTAGAGATCTCTTCAAGAAAATTAGAGATACCGAGGGAACATTTCATGCCAAGATGGGCACAATAAAGGACAGAAATGGTATGGGCCTAACAGAAGCAGAAGATATTGAGAAGAGGTGGCAAGAATACACAGAAGAACTATGCAAAAAAGATCTTCATGACCCAGATACCATGACGGTGCAATCACTCACCTAGAGCCAGATATCCTGGAATGTGAAGTCAAGTGGGACTTAGGAAGCATCATTACAAACAAAGCTTGTACTAACAAAACAAACCTCCACTAGGAGGTGATGGAATTCCAGTTGAGCTATTTCAAATCCTAAACGATGATGTTGTGAAAGTGCTGCACTCAATATGCCAGCAAATTTGGAAAACTCAGCAGTGGCCACAGGACTGGAAAAGGTCAGTTTTCATTCCAATCCCAAAGAAAGGCAATGCCAAAGAATGCTCAAACTACCGGACAATTGCACTCACCTCACACACTAGCAAAGTAACGCTCAAAATTCTCCAAGCCAGGCTTCAGCAATACATGAACTGTGAACTTCCAGATGTTCAAGCTGGATTTAGAAAAGGCAGAGGAACCAGAGATCAAATTGCCAACATCCATTGGATCATCAAAAAAGCAAGAGAGTTCCAGAAAAACATCTATTTCTGCTTTATTGACTATGTCAAAGCCTTTGACTGTGTGGATCACAACAAACTGTGGAAAATTCTGAAAGATGGGAATACCAGATCACCTGACCTACCTCCTGAGAAATCTGTATGCAGGTCAAGAAATGACAGTTAGAACTGGACATGGAACAACAAACTGGTTCCAAATAGGGAAAGAAATAGGTCAAGGCTGTATATTGTCACCCTGCTTATTTAACTTATATGTAGAGTGCATCATGAGAAATGTTGGACTGGATGAAGCACAAGCTGGAATCAAGATTTCTGGGAGAAATCTCAATAACCTCAGATATGCAGATGACACCACCCTTATGGCAGAAAGAGAAGAAGAATTAAAGAGCCCCTTGATGAAAGTGAAAGAGGAGAGTGGAAAAAGTTGCTTAAAGCTCAACATTCAGAAAACTAAGATCATGGCATCTGGTCCCATCACTTCATTGCAAATAGATGTGGAAACAGTGGAAACAGTGACAGACTTTATTTTTTTGGGCTCCAAAATCACTGCTGATGGTGACTGCAGCCATGAAATTAAAAGATGCTTGCTCCTTGGAAGGAAAAGTTATGACCAACCTAGACAGCATATTAAAAAGCAGAGACATTACTTCGCCAACAAAGGTCCGTCTAGTCAAAGCTATGGTTTTTCCAGTAGTCATGTATGGATGTGAGAGCTGGACTATAAAGAAAGCTGAGCACTGAAGAATTGATGCTCTTGAACTGTGGTGTTGCAGAAGAAGCTTGAGAGTCTCTTGGACAGCAAGGAGATCCAACCAGTCCATCCTAAAGGAAATCAGTCCTGAATATTCACTGGAAGGACTGATGCTGAAGCTGAAACTCCAGTACTTTGGCCACCTGATGCGAAGAACTGACTCCTTTGAAAAGACCCTGATGCTGGGAAAGATTGAAGTTGGGAGGAGAAGGGGATAGCAGAGGATGAAATGGTTGGATGGCATCACCGATTCAATGGACATGAGTCTGAGTAAACTCTGGGAGTTGATGATGGACAGGGAGGCCTGGCGTGCTACATTCCATGGGGTTGCAAAGAGTTGGACAGGACTGAGTGACTGGAATGAACTGAACTGATTTCTATTTGAAACAACATATTTTTTATTTGAAACAAAAATTTTTAGAAACAACATATAAGTTGTTTCTCAACAACTTAGTCCTGATTTGATTTGAATTATTGTACATAATTTCCCTCTTGAGCACGGAGTCTTAGTTGCATCTTTAAGCTTTTAACAAGCATAAATGACACCTGGAACTGGCCTCGTCTTACCTCTTTTCCACACGTTTAGTCTTGAAACGCTGTTGCTTTTCCTCTACAAATGATGTGTTTAGTGCTCTGTGTAATCTCTGATGGAAAGAACAGATTCACATATAGAGATTGTTAGAAACACAGAACTGGGGCACAAAGCACCCCCTGAGATTTAATCTCTTTGCTACAAACCTTGGCCTTTTTAAACAAATTATCATTGATGGCAGAAAAAAGATCAATATTCAGTCCCAAATCTCAACAGAAAACAAATTCTAAGATAGTATTCTACCTGGAAGAAAATAATTTGATGGGAAACTTAGAAATACTCTGAGTTGTAAAAAGGTCTGTGATATAAAGAAAAGTTGGGACTTCCCTGGTGTGTCAGTGCCTATGACTCCTCACTTCCAATGCAGGGGATCTGGGTTCAATCCCTGGTCAGAGAACTAGATCCCGCATGCTGCAACTAAGCGCTCACACACTGTCACTTAAGATTCAGTGCAGCCAAATAAATAAATAAAAGGAGAGCTATCATAACTGGGCTTCCCTCGTGG